>NC_085976.1:10442844-12917413 GCF_910591565.1 Cydia splendana
TTTATTCCGCGACTCTGCGTAGTACTCGTTAATCGCACTTTTGTACAAGCTTACCCCCTAATTTCACCTTAAAGAATGAATTAATGAATCCGAAATTCGGAATAAAATTTATCTCATGGCTTAATTTGTTTGCCAAGAAGAAAGGAGAGTGGTAATTTTTGCATGAAGATATACGGCCGATGTACTTTTTTTTACCCGTATTTGCGTAAATGATTGTCTGATTGGGTGTTACTTTGCGCCCTGTGTTGGTAATTAAGTGTACTATATAAGATTGAAATCAGAAAACGAAGAAATGTCGGGAGTCAGGATATTAGAGCAGGATTTTATAGTGCGTCCGAAATTATGACACATTTCCATAGGTAGCAGACCATCGGCTCGTTGGTGAAACTATATTTGGCAGTTGGCGGAAAAATTGAGGAAGGAAGTTGCGTGCCTGGCCGTGACAGGGCTTAACGGACGTCAGACGAGGGCGTAAAAATAAAAAGCTTTTTACTCAGAGGTGCAGCGAATGTAGGTCAAAATTGAGTATTAGAGTTGTGGTCCCTTTTGAAAGCGGGGTAGGTATATATATATAGTTGTGAGGCCATGTCGTTTTTGTTTGCAGTTACTCTCTTACTAAATATAATAATGGCGGTATTTTGTGGTCGCTAGTTGTCATTTCGTACCAATTTAAGCAATAAGTACAGAATGATAAAGAGTTGGGTGCTTTTTCATTGACCGTAGGTAGGAACTAGGATGGTTTTTCCAAATCGCTACAATTTTGGTATGGTCTTGTTCCCCGTTGACGTCGTATGAGCCGCTGTGTGTAAGTTACAGCGTAAATCAGAAAACAAGAACACTGGCCGATGGAGAACAAGTCCTAATGTGCGCTATATGTGACTCATACCACGGACGAGCGAGGGCCACGTGACTCACCAGGCGGCGTGGTCGGGCTCCAGGAGGCCGCCCAGCTGGCGCGGCAGGCTGGCGCGCGGCACGTGCGCGCCGAGCTGCGGCGCGCTGACCGTGTGCACGCGCTCGCGCAGCTTCTCGCGCACGAACAGCCGAAGGATGCGGAAGGGCGCCTTGAACCAGAGCGGCGCCGTCACTATCAACACCTTTTTTAACTTCGCTGGGTAGCCACCCTGCAACAAAAAAATAGTTTTTCACTTCTCATGCTCAAAAAGTGCACCTTTATGTCGTGCGTAGACGACATAAAATCGCATTTTATGCTCTAGAGCATTAAGTAAAATCATCTAATACGACCCTTATTGACTTAGCAATAAATTCCAAATTCTGCCATACAAACTGCCAGCCCTGCCGGCACGCCCCCGACCGGCGCTCTCCCGATCGGCGTGCCCCGCGCCTCCGACCGGCCCAAGAACAATTTTCTTTAGTCTTGAATAAATACGTTAAAATAACCTAAAATATTTGATTTTTTGTATATTTTCCTCGCAATCGAAGTGAAAAGCAGAGTGTACAACAAGGTCATAAATGTCCATTTTTACCCTCGTCTACTATTTTGGTCTTCGCTTTGCTCAGACCAAAAAATTGCCTCGGGTAAAAATGGGTCACTTTATGCCCTTGTTGTACAATCTGCTATTGTTACATAATTGGATCGTCAGTTACACGTCCATAAATAAATCTTATAGGAGACGTGGAACATTATGGCGTTATTCATAAACCCGTTACTGGCCTGAATTAGCTATGAATCGTTTGTCTTTATCTGTCATTTTGAGTTATGTATTTGTAAGAAAGGGATAAAACATAATTTAACAAAATCGTCCGTAAAGTTTTATGAATAAGGGGGTTACATTATAATATTCGTGGTAAACACAAAAAAAACACCCTTGCTGGGATTCAAACCTAGGACCACTAGCTTCCCAGGCAGGGAAACTAATACCATTTACCAATACTAAACTTACCGAATAGGCTAGGAGACCTTTAAAACACATGCCCGATCACACCTATTTTTCACATCACCTATTCGAAAAAGGGCTTTTTCCTCCCCCGCTATTAGGAGGGATCAAAGTGACACTTTTCTTCCCAGCTAGGAGGGATCAAAGTTGTACTTTTCTGTTCTAGGACACGATTTTTTCTTTCTTGCATACTATTTTTTTTTGGTCAAATAATACATATTTAGGAACATAACAATTTCCTCATAGTTGATGTGAAAAGCAGTATGTGTCACACGGTATCAAAATTATTTCGTCTTGGGCGTTAACACTTGAATCCCTCATTGCGCTCAGGATTCTACTTTAGAATCCATAGCTTCATTCAGGAAACCCCCTTACGTACGCCCTTGACGGAAATATATCATTTTGATCCCTTGTAACACATTTACACAAACTACTGTTGTTGTGTTCCGTGTCAAAATGTATAAAAAGTGAATAGATTTGACTTCAATGGCTTCTCTGCCAGTAATGCCACCGTTTTTTTTTTTCATTTGAAATAGGTATGTCCATAAATTCAACACTATCAATTTATCAGTTGGCAACAGTGTTGCAGAGATTACAACTACCTATATACAAAGTACGTTTCTCTTCTCGATTTGATGAGTCGTCTTAAGTAATTACGAGACAATTCCCTATGAATTAAAAAAAACGAGAGTCTTAGCTGCCACAGGATTGACGGATGGGAAAATAACCGTGTAGTCGATTGACTGATTTTGATGGATGAGAGGGATTCCGGATTCCGATATCCAAGACAAGACAAAAGGGTTTCGTAAATTTTGTAAGTTGCCGGCCCTATGTAGCGGCAGTTAAGAACTTAATGCGCCAATTGTTTATAATTAAGAAAACATACTACAAATAAAAAAATGTCTGGAGTTCATTAATTTGGCATTATAATCTGAAGGCAGGTTTACCTACTGAAATAAGTTATCCGAGATTTAACGCAATAATGAGGGTAAACCCACGTAAATTGTAAGCGGCGATGTTCCCAAGAAGCTATTTTAATTAGTGCCCCAGTCTTCAATATATTGTAAGGTGAGATACAGGCCGGATTCCTGGAAGCTTCCATCCGCCACGTTAATTTTGTACTATATGTAACAAGATATACACCTAAACTTGCCCTGAATAATATGTTTATTCCGTTAACAATTGGACATTCGGGTTCTATATATATAAATACAAGTATCCTCTTCTCAGAACTACAATAAAGTATGGGATTTAGAAAAACTACTGGGTATACGTTTCGTACCTATGTGATTGTGACGTAATTATCAAATTAGCTCCTGTAGCTGAGCAATAAGATTTGCTTCTAAACCAGAGGTAATGAGTAACAATAATAAATAATATAGCCGTAGACTAGAATTTTTAGTCCTGATTGACTACCGAAATCACGTTTTAAAAAAATGTTCTGGGTTCAGTTTTGAGATATTTCAATCGCCACATTTGAAACACTCGTGTAATATGCGCAAAGCGTACAAATTAATTAATTACACCCACATAAATGTCGAAATAAAAATCGTCAGGAGTGCCGCCAGTTGGTATTCTTATTGAGTGAGAGTGTGGGAATGAAGTTTTTAGGCGAATTGTGAAGATAATACGATCCGATAGATGTTAGCCACATACGTCTGTTGCCAAACGAAGTAAACGATCTCTAAATTTGTTTGTAAATACACCTTTTCTGTTAATCCTCCTAAGTACCTTGTACTTAGGGATTGCAATCCGGTCCGGCGGATCCGGTAATCCGGCCGGATCCGGCACTTTTTAGGAGCTTACCGGATCCGGTTGAAATCACCGGATCCGGACCGGATCCGGGAAAATAGAAAAAAAGACCGCACGCAGCACTGCGCGTTTTAGGTGAGATAAAGGCGACGGATAGAAGAAAGAAGTTAAACAGAATAAAGAACGAATGAAAAAATCCAAATTTAGTAAAATAAGAAGATATTTAATATGACAATGATTGAGAACAGAAGAGGCTTTCCTCTTCTTTCATGTTGGTGGCACGAATCGGCACGATACGACGATTACTTAAATAATTAGAAGTAAAAATTAAAGGACGGAGATGCCATGGAAGGCATTTGTAACGACCAGTCTGGCCTAGTGAGTGACCATTCAGTGACCCTGCCTATGAAGCCGATGGTCCTGGGTTTGAATACAGGTAAGGGCATTTATTTGTGTGATGAACACAGATATTTCTTCCTGAGTTATGGGTGTTTTCTACGTATATAAGCATGTATTTATCAATATACTATACGTATATATATCGTCGCGTAGTAGTACTACCTAGAGCTAGCTAGTACCCATATTACAAGCTTTGCTTGGTTTGGGGCTACGAGTAGGTCGATCTGTATAAAATTGTCCCCAAATATCTATTCTTGAATTATTTATTTATTTGTGATTTAGGCTATAAAACTATTTTCACGGATAAAAAATGAAAGCAAGATAATATTGGGGCGCATTTCATACAATTCTGGTTAAAAGTAAAATATCTTGTTACTAGAATGGATGTCAGCGTTACAAATAATTCCATCAAAGAACAGCTACGAAAACTTGTCCTTTCAAGGAGTTCCATTTCCCATCCCATAATTATCCCATTAACAGGCTTTAGAATCTAATCAAATTTATATTTTATTGTAAACGTATAAATTTGAGCAGAATGTGAATGATTAAATATAATAAAATTAATAAATGACTTAGACTTCAAATTTTATTTTTAAATTGAGATTGACTATGTGACACTTTTTAATATTTACTTTTATTTTATTGTTAAAACATTATTTCTTTTAACTTCAAATTGTTGTTTTATGAATACATTTGTAAAAATACCCTTTGTTTCTCATATAACGCATAAAACTTGAAAAATATGTCATTTAATTAACTTTAATATCCTTATACCTAACCGGATCCGGTCCGGCCGGATCCGGCCGGATTGAGGCCAAAATCCGGCCGGATCCGGCCGGATTGAAAATCAATCCGGTTTGCAATCCCTATGTACTGTCTGCGTGATCAAGTGTTCTTATATTGGTTCAATCGCGCGTCAACGCGTGCTCGCCGCAATTAGAATGATTCTTGGAGACGGGCACCCCTAACTTGATTAGCCTATCATTTCATTACTTACGAATCGTTCCTAAACACATACCGACACGGTGTGGCCTGTTACAGACTAATATGTAAGTATGTACCTAAATAGTATCGACTTTCTCCCAGGAATACACTTTATAATTTGTTGCATGTAGTTGCACAAATATTTGGGCATATATCATGGTCTTGGGCATAGGTCATGGCTGTTTTTGACATTAATTGTAAGTGTCAATGATTTTCCACATATTTGGAGATTGTGGATTACCTACTTATTTTAATATTTAAGATGCTTCGTTCCATATCCGATAAATTAATTTAATATATCACTCGTTCCGTACCTTCCGATAAATTAGTTTAAAATAATGACCATTTAGCAAAGGTCTGGCAAATGGTTATAGGAAACAATAGAGCAGCTTTTTCTTCCTAAAATATGGTAAATGCTCTATTGTCAGCGTCCTCTGATTATAAACAGAATAACTTAAGAGGTTTATAGGGAATAGCCGTCAATGTATAGGTACATTTTATGTACTTAACTTATTATTTATTTATGATTAAGTGTTAAATAAATATGAGTAACTTGATAGTTTGAAATATTTTACTAACACTGTTCCAACCAATGGATGCACGGCTGTATGCCAAATATGGGTCTATTATGCCTCGTTGCCTCACTCTATATAAGTATAATGCATTATTTATTTCCTCGCAAATGTTATGAAAAACATTGTGTGTCTTCAGGGTTGCAAAATAGAGTAGAGGGCTTCTTTGGCTCGAGTATTTTAAAAGTCACAGTCTATTTTCTTTAACGCGTGGTCGACCGAAACTGCCATGGAATTTCAATTATTCAGCTCCACTTTCATAAATTGCCGGGATTTAATCTGAAAATGTCAGGAAAATGTATGTAAAACCCTACAAATTGCTTTATTTCATCATGTTACCCAATTTAAAAAGTTGTCAACAGCGTACCTTGTTAGTCTATATTTAGTCCGCACGGCACGTTCACGAAGGTATCTGTTTCAGTTCAGACGCGCTACTTGTTCTATAATGGAAACAGGAAGAAACAATAATGGCCGGAACAGCTGTTAAAGGTCACATTAGAAAGCAGGATTTATTGGCAGACTAAACTTGGAACTACGAAAATAGAAAGTTCATGGACTCTTTGTTTTAAATGTTGTTAATTTCCTCAGTTGTGACCATGATAAAAGGACTAAAATGGTCAACTAAACAACACACGCACTTTCGCAGATAGTCAATAGAAAAGTATAAATTACTCCTTTTTCACTCGCTTATAAAATGTAATCGAGTTGGGATGGGCCGGGCTCATTTAGACGATGCGAGAACTCGCATGCGAGTTTCATTTCATTGCGGGTTTGGATCGGTCGGTTGAATTGGACGTAACCAACAGTCCGCAATGTAACTAAAATCGCATTGCTAGTTCGCGCGTCGTCTAAATCAGCCCGAACTCGAGAAAACTGGGGAATATTGGGAAGAAAGCGAGTGAATTAAAAACTAATTACAAAACGAACTCCCAGAAGGCAAGGGGCGATAATAAATCCGCATTAGAGGCCCGAGTGCGGCTCGGCTTCATAAATATTCACGGTCAAATCTCGAGTGCTGTGCTGAATGAAATGGCCCGAGTGACCTGAGCGCCGAGTCTCCATCTTGTCTGGCATCGCGGTACCACAGATCTATTGAATGACGCTTACGCTTAAAAATAATTGAAGTGGCATCGCAGTAACCACAGATCTAAATAATTGAAGTGAGAGTGAGCAAAAGGGAAGCGGCCGCTTTAATGTACCATGTTGGGCGACGGTGACCGCTTCCCATCAGGCGGCTCGTCTGCTCGTTGACTGCCACAGAAAAAAAACGTAAAGTTAAGTAGCAGGCTGAAAAATACGAAAAGCTGTTGGCAGGGGATACGATGGGTGGGCTTGGCATCTTTCCGATCTTGGTCGCACTCCGCACTTTTGATATTTGAGATGCAATCTTGTACATGGCGGTAACTGTAGGCCAAGCACATGATTGGCGCGACAGTATCTGGCCGCGAGATAGACTACCCGTCTTTTTCTAACTGTATTAATTAAAGAGGGACGGGTAGTCTATCTCGAGGCGAGATACTGTCGCGCCAATCATGTGCTAGCCCGGCAGGAGCGACATCGACATGTCGTCATGGTGACAGCGATAATATCAAAGCTGGCACTGTTCGTCTGAACTTGTTACCAAATATTATTACCAGTTTAGGCGTCTTGTTATAAAAACCCATACACAGTATAACAACTGTGTATCTCTCTCATCAAAATCCCTAATGTCTTCTTTTGCGTTGCACTCTTGACTGAGTAGGTAGTCCTCGCCATTTTTTTATAATAGTGTAATGAATTTATAATAGCTAAATTTATACAATATGTGAATGTTAGAGATTTTCATATTTCGAACACACTGCATTACGCAATTAGTATCCGTTAAAAACACGAACGCGAGCGAGTTTGATAAAGTGCGCTGATCCCTGAAGATTGTAAGGACGTGACAAACTTATAGGTAAAGGATAAGGTATAAGGAATGGTTTCCTTAATGATTTGAAATGAAGCCTAATGATGTGACATTGTATATCTATCTCTTGCGCTAGTCCAGAACCAGGAGGGCCTCCGGAAGCTCGCGGGACGTTTCCGGTGCGGGTCGCGCCCTCGCACCTTTACATCCATTCTAATAACTGTTATGAGTGTTATGTAAAATACACCAAAATCGGGAACAACGTATCCCGTACTTTAATTGCAAAACTTTCACACACGGCTTAGTCCATTATTTTCATACGATGTAAACAAACAAAAACAATGTTGTTCGAGTACACATACATAATGGAGGTATATTTGTGGCCACACTTTACAGTAGGCATATTAAACAAATAGATCAGTCTGTGTTATAAGTTATTGCAGTGACCTAGGCTAAGTATTTCTTTAATCGGTTTGTTTCTTTCTTCTGTTTTAATTTTACGCCTGTACTAAGATAAGTATTACTCCTGCGTTACACTGTGACTAAATGTCAATTAAACATTCCCTAAGGTAACATCGATACCTATCGCAGGAGAAACACAATTAATCGCAGGCGACGACAGCTGTTGGCTGCATCTTTAAACAGCTGTAATAGATCCACAGAATTGCAGGATGTCTCGTGTCTGTCACTTTACCGGGATTACACTGACTAGAATAGAACGTGGTTACGGTTTGAGCCGAAATGATGTAAAAATATCCACCTTTAAAGGGTCGGTGACCTTACCACTCCTGTGACGGTGTAAGCTCATAACGGTAACCTTTTAAAGTCAGCATGAAATAGATAGTGACGGTCAAAGTGACCAAATATTTACATCGTAACACAGCTTTAATACCATAGAAATAAAAAGGTGTCATGATAATATATTCATGAAGACATAACAGCGATCATTGCACCGGTAGGTGCTATATCAATAATTACTCAACTAAGTGCAGTTGTTAATAACTTAAAACCAAAATAAATCATTGATCAAGGTAGAAATGGAAAGTAACGAGTCGTCGGAGCCTCGAGAGGCGTAGCGAAAATTAATATTGCATGTGAAAAGGCTCAGCACAAATCTATACGCGGAGCGCATATAAATGCCGCCCTTACACCAATCGAAAGGGGATTTGTGAACTCAATTCGTTGGAACGTTTTGGAACGTTTACTTATGAGTATGACAGCCAAGGCAACGCTAAATTAAGACTCGTAAAAAATACGAACGATATTTTTGGCAGAAAAGCCAGCTTCGCTTGAACGTCAAAATACCTTCAAAATAATATTCCTATAAACAGGGGCAAAAGTAATACTTGTAAACAGACATTTTCGACCGAACACGCGAATCGTTCGCTAGCAATTTGCAGACGTAATTTATTATATATCCATAAGGAAATTGCTAAAGACAGACATTTTTGTGTACGCCATTCCGTAATTAGGATATCAAGATGAGACATCATTTGCGAATTCAGTGCTTTCATGCCTCTTTCTTCTTAGATTATAAATATTTATATAATTCAATTTGCGAATTAGGGACATAATTATTCAGAACAGAACATCAAAGCATTCCTACTGGTGTCACCTAAATTTAAACTTGATATGGGTTAAAATATTCAAATAAAAAAAGACGTTTTTCATACTCTGTTCATTTATTTAACAGTCTAGATAAAACTCCTGAATAATAAATGTAAATTAAGTACGTGTTTAATTAATAAAGTCGTTTTGCGGATCCGCTAATCAACAATGACACGGGTTCTCATCATTTAAGGTTTGAAGTGCGTTTGAATGTGTTTTATCAGCGTCATTGAAAAAGCTCAGCCACGTGTGACGATGTACCTACGAGTAAATATATAGGTGCAGCCGCAGTCATCTGGTTAATACACTATTGAAGGCTATTGTACACTGTAAGAAAAGGGGTCTGGCATACATCCCCGCAAAAGTTTGTGCATAAGGCGCCAAGTAGACAATCGTAAAACGAAAAGCAAACATGTATTGTATGGTAATGACAACTGCAAAAGAAAAGTCACGTGATTTCTATACAATATTTACTTTCCTATTAACCTTGACTCCACGTATCACTCCGCTCTTCTTCAATAAACTACACAACTTATGTGTTAAGGTGGCCACTGACGAGCCTTCCAACAGTCCAAATAGCGTGGCTGCAATCCAAAATCGGTCCGTGAATATCAAAAACGTTCAATGTTTAATATTAGGATGCCGTCCATTTGGATGAATCCATTGTAACGGCATCCATTTGAAAGGCTCAGGGGCCTGCTTTAGCCATGTTTTCGATGCAACTACAACATACAAAACAACAATCCATAACTTGATACTGTTAAATTAATTTGACAAACATGTCAATACGCTCGTAAATAAAGCGTTATGAAACCGTAATACTTTAAATAATCCACACCCACGTTTAAGTCCGTGGGTGAAATAATAAAAGTACCCCTTTTTTCTTTCAAATCTAGTTAAGCTAATCTCGTAGCGCTACGCCGTAGCCGTAGCGGACGTTTTCCGCTTTAAAGGGAAAATCCTTGTAAACCTGTAGCGCGATTTATTTCTCAATCTTATACAGCAACATTACAAAAGCCGACATATGTAATCCATATCGTTTCTAGATCTATTATCTATTAATTGACGTATCTTAAAGTTCGAATCGGGCCGCTAGTATTATCTTCCTTGCGTTGTCCCGGCTTTTTGCCACGGCTCGTGGGTGCCTGTGGTCCGCTTGACAACTAAACCCAGGAATTGACGTAGTAGCACTAGTTCCAACTCAAAGAGGAAACTAGGCCTTATTGGGTAAGAGTTAGTATTGAATATAAACGGAACGGGTAAAACCCCCGTCCAAATGGAAAGGACAAAGGGTTTTGCGGTATAATCAAAATGCCAACTAGAAAGGCCATGTATTAAGTATTTAATTACTTAAGTAACAGAACTAAACTCACCAGAGCGGAGCCGGCTCCATGAATACTCTAAATTACAGACATTTCTGGATCTTAGTTTGATTAATAAAGTGTTTTCAAGTAATTGCTCATTTTAATTGACGCCTGTGGTTGAGTTGAGACCGGAATTCTAAGGAACAGAATATAATAATTATATTCTGATTCCCAAGGTGTTCCCAATTTCTATGTATTTGAATAATGTGTGATATCTCGGTTCTACTAAATCAATTCAATAACGTGTATGAAGTTAACTAATTACTTTGAGACAGTTTTTTTTGCGGCTATTTTACTATAAAGGTATGAGACTGGAACGGTAAAATTTATTGTGAATTTCAGGGATATTTTTTTATGAATTGCCAAGCGATTTAAAACTCTGTATCCAATTAATCTTTTAATCGTAGTTAGACTGTGAAGGCATTTTCTTAAAATAAAACAAATACAAATATTTCCGGACCACATAACTATGATCGTTGTTCTACCCTGTAATTTAAACACACCGCCGTTCCGTGTTTATTTATACAGTAAAGTCAGTAAATAAGTATACCTAATCGCAAAACACAAATATTAGCCAAGCGCGCAACTTTACTTGTACCTAAAACTGTAGTACAACATTTCCTTCTATAGTATCATAACGCTTTTCCAAGTTCACATTAAATCGGTAAACAATATTTGAAAGGTTACTTAGGGCGAGCGGGTCCCGGCGATACTCAGGGGTGACAGGTCAATGCCCCCGCTATTTCAAGCCCCTGTAAGAACGACGGCCGCCCTCAGGAGCACCTAGCTAGAGAGTAGAGACTCGTACGAATCTTTCGCCTACTCGAGTTGCATGCTGAGCGATGGTCGTCGTGTGAGGCGATTGCTCGTTAAATTCGGTCGTAAAGTGGTGATGGGCGGGAAACTATGATTTTAATAAGTTGATTGTTTTCCTGTTCACTTCATTAAGGGTTATCCATCCGTCCAATATCTTAGTCCAATGTGTATTGCGTCTCACATTTTGCTTTAATAAAAGAGTGAGACCGACCACCGATGCTGTGCTTAAAAGGCATTAAAGCATAGTTTACGCTCTAAGGTAAATGTACGCTCCACCGAACGCTCCGTATCCGTCCGTATCACCGAATTTCTTCTATTGTAGGCTATAAGTCGATTACTTACTGATATTTAGTTGCGTATATTTTTTCCACAAGTTAAATACTTATCCCTTCCACTATGCCTCAGAGTCGATCATTATGTGCCGCAGTTTTGACGTGGCAACTGATCGTAACGCACCGTCGCTGCCGATTGCCACTTTGTACGGGCAACCTTAAAGAAATCGGTAAGAAGTTGCGTATATTTCTTAAGGTCATAAAACCTTTTAAATTTATTTCTGTGTTTCAAAGTATGGTTTTACAGTGTGATTACTTAATTAGTTTGTGTATTTTAGTAAATTTAATGAATTTAGTGCAGTCATATTATCAGAATTTAAGCTTGATGTGAGTTCGGTGATGAGTACAGCAACAATTTGATTGGAAGGTATTATCGAACAGTTCCGGAATCAGGAAAAGCGTATGTTTTTGAAATTATTTATCGTTTGGTTGATTACGAACTATTTAGATTAACTACCTAATTTCACAAATAAATTAATGTATTTGTAATTTTAAGAGCAATTGCCGAACGACAATAACCTATATAGATTATTATAAAACTGCGTTTGAAATGTTCATGTTTTACGAGTTTATGGCATCAAAATAAGGTTTTTGGTAAGACTATTATCAAACAATAATTTTAGATATTTTACGTCAGTATTAGCAATAACTTTATACATGTACGGTTTTGTAATGGATTCAAGTATTAAATTTAATGATAGATTTGTAGTTGTACCATATTTATTACGATTTAAATACTATTTTCAAAATCTGTTCGCGAAATAGGTTCCACATATTTTCCATGTTTCGTTCACCGAACGGCCGTTCGGTGAATGGTACCCATGGTATCTGCTACCGAATTCATGCTTGCGTTGGCCATGTTTCTATTCGACGTTCATTAGAATATCATCCTTATTACGATAACGGCTAGGTCGATATTCATATGTTTATTTCTTGTGACCATTATTTAAATGCCAGCGCTTCTCAAACTTATGACTTACTTATTGAACGCCTGATAATAGTCTTGGAATATGGACAAAAAACTCAATAAGATAATAACAATATTAAAGGAATAATATTTTATATATCATTTAATACCTACCTACAAGTATGGATTAGTGTAAACCTAATAATCAAACAAAATTTTGTATTATACCTGACGAGTCGCATGACATGACAGTGCCTCCAAGTAGCTTTACGACAGGCTTAATTAAAAAAATTGTTTGAGCGCCACTCAACACCATATTTTCATACAATTATTTCCTAGTTCGGTAATGCGGTCTCCCTATTCGGTATAATGTGCAAATCACGTTTCTTAGCTCGGTAAATGGTACAAATCAAGGAAACCGAAAAAAATACTTTAAAAATGTTTTTAACATACGTCCAATCATTTCAGTAATTTATAGGTATGTTTAAATGAGGACAAATTTATTTACGTTTCTATTTTAGTATTGAACATATTCGTATGAAAATACCAGAACTAAAAAAAAAAGAAACGTACGTGCAGGTCTTAAGCGTTCGGTGAAGCGTACTTTTACCTTATGCGTTGCGTTATTGCAGCGCATACACATATGTTTTATAAGCACAAGTGTTGCTCATTCGTAAATGTTTTTTCCTAAAGTATACTGAAACCCTACCATAAATATTTCCCTCGATACCTAAAATAGTTAAATGTTTCACGGTTTCCTACCCAACATGAAAAGGGTTTCGCAGTAGATTTGGTAGACCGCGTTAGCTTTAGCCACTCTGCATTTATCCACCACGAAGTGATCGAAATGATCGCGTAAACCCGCTCAATCGCATGAAGGAACATTATCACTGCGTGCTACTAAGTCCGAAAACATGGACGTTCAAATCGTAGGGCTCAGCGCGGATTGAACATGCTCCAACGGACTTAACCTCGATGGTCGGCGGAGCGGTGCAAAATAAACACTAGTGTAGTTCAATTCGTCGTCCAACTTCTACAAACTCGAAGCTAAAGATCGACGCAACCTACTAACTTTTGACAAAATACGACGAAACTCCGACGAAATTGGATAGAGCAAACAAGTGCAAAGCAGAAATTTACGAACATGTTGCAGAAATTACTGAAGCCTTGTAAGCGTGTTTTTGTATTTCTTATTTGTTTCCGTTGTGTTTTTTGTGATATTCAAGACAGTAATAAAAGATACTCCTTGTTATTTTCTTTTTATCGAACTATTGAAAAATAAACAAGTAGCAGTGCGGAAAAGAGGAAATTCGAAACGAGTGGCGATAAATTAAAACACGACCGAAGGGAGTGTTTTAAATCGACACGAGTTGCGAATTACCTATTCGCACGTGTATCGCACAACGTTTTACAGTACATATGGCCGTTTAAACTTTTGACATCGCACGAAAAGCTAATACTATTTTACGCATTAGTGCGGGAAAATAGGACCATATGTACCGTAAAAGATTATTCTGTTTGTTGACTGTCTAACGTGTCATTGTGCAAAAGTTTAAAGTGAATAATGTTTATTTGATTTTTATCTCGAGTTGTTTTGTGTCTGTGATCTGTTCAGTGGTTTAGTGTGATTGTGAACATTTTTGACTCCAATCCGTAGCTGCGTGTCGTACAACAGCAGGAAGAATTAACTGTAAATTCGTTCAAGTTCGGGGGTGTAAATACATTGGAGTCGTTAATGGACGCTCAAGCATAGAAAGGTTAGCTCAAGGTTCAATTGTAAATGGGAGGTCATCAAGTTCACTCTCCTCATGTATCCGTAAACTGCGGGAGCTGGTAAACACAGAGCATCGTCCGACAGCTTACACTGTCTAGACGGCCCATGACGTCAGGAGTCTATGCAGGATAATGCTCAATGCAGTAACTCTACCTACTCAAATGAACTTGGAACAGTCCTTATATCTAATGGAAAGGTCTGCTCAATTTCTCAGCGGACAAAAGACAGACTTTTAATATTTTATTTTATTTGTAACTGTTTACTTTTTCATCTCGTGAAGCGAGAGATTTGACTGTTGCTAATACACCAAATCGTTTCTATTTGTCAAGATATCTGTAGGATACCTAGTGTTGTGACGCAGCACCGCGTTGTTTGAGCGTTTTATATTGAAACCGCGTAATTTTGTGGGTATAATTGAAGTGGTAATAGATTGAAGTAACCTTTATTAGGTATGTTGTTTTTATCAGGTTTTACAAAAAAGAAAAAAAAATGGTTTCACGGTTGCAAAAACTGCGGCTAGGTAAAACGCCAAATAATACCCTAAAACTAGAGCACAATTTCATCCCTTAACCATCGAAACGTCTAGACCTAGAAGACTAAACTATCTAGTGTCTAGTCGGCCCATGACGTCAATCGTCAATCTATGCATTAGAATAATACACTCAATGCGTTAGTCTACTCGCACAAAATATACTTCAAATAATTTAGATTGAGTTAACATTTCCATGTTTACTCACTCTACTAAAGTAATAGGCATTCCATAAAGGTCGTTATTTGACGTGCGATACCCTTCGATAAAGTATAGATATACCGGGTGTGGCAGGCCACTGTTACAGGAACATGAGCAAATAATTAAAACATAGATTGTACTCCTCAAACGGTGACACTTTTGTTCAACAACTTTTAAAAATTATGAAGTATTTAGACTCCCTATTTTTCATACAAAATAAATATTATCTTCAATGAACGCCATCGCCACGCCATATCATTGTGATTGACGTTGCTTGTCACGCCTTAAACATAAAATTCGCAATACATTGCGTCTTAGAATAAACTTTAAAGTGTATTATAAATCAAACCACAAGTTATTTTTAAAAGTCGCTGAACAAATGTTGGTCAGTATGAGGAGTACAGCCTACAGTTTAATTTTTTGCTCATGTTACAGGCCACACCCGGTATAGACTGATGTGGAGTCTGATGTTGCCACAACAAATTAACAAAAGCTCGTCGTGTTAATTGTTTTCACGACAAAAAGAATTACTATTTTACGATGTCAAGTAGACTGAAAATCCAGCGCTTAAACCCGTTTAGCTTTCAATTTCAGTCAAAATTAAGGCTAAAGCAACAAAGCTGGTGCTAAAGCAAAGGCGTTTGTAAACGGAGCAGCAACCGCCGAATTCATCAGAGCGGGGAAAGTTCAACAATGACTCGTCGCTAAACAAATGCCATTCGGCGAAGTAGGGCGGGTCGAGTCCGCTAGACAAACCCGGCTCTTGACTTTACTGGCTCCCGGATTATTTCCGACGCTTTGGCGACCGCAGGAGAGTGTTCCAGCCAGGACGCGTAGCCAACATGCCAATCGCTTACGCTCCGTAGCGATCGAAACGCAACTGTCACTGTTGCACTAATATGGAAGAGTGATAGAGATACACAAAGCGTTTCGCTGTCGAAGCGATAGCGATTGACAGCTTGGCTAGGCCAGCAGGCCTGAGGCCCTATCGCAAAAAACGAAAATCAAAATTTGTATGCACAGTAGTAGCATTCACATAATTATTATATGCGTTGCATATTCTTCTCCTGCGTAAACTGTGCCATATTTTTTAAATCTCGTTGACGTTCATCACAATTATACTGGTTCGTTAGAGTCAAATACTCGCTGGCGCTAGTTGAGCTAGAACCACCACTTCAACACGCGAAGTAATTTACTTTGGCAAAATTAAATTACTGAAGGATCCGTATTCTCCGAGCTAACTCAAACTAGGACTAAGTACCTACCTACCTTACCTATTAATTTAGTACCTAATACAAGTAAGAATGATAACGTTATTTTTAATATGTACGATTTAATCGAGTTCCCTGCATTTCTAAAATTTTAAAACGCTCTACAATATTGTAACAGTGCAATTTGGTGACTTGAAACTATGTAGAATAATATCTATGAACCATATAATATAATATAGCTTGTCAGTATCATCTATAATACCGAAATAACCAACTATATTTTTATCAAACCGTTTGGGAGATAAATAAGAAAATTTATTAGTGTGCACAATACATACATACTCGTACAAAACCTTATTCAGTCGTACAAAGACACTAAAGTTTCAAGTCATTTAACCTGGCTTCGTAAAATTCAATGACAATATTCCAACACAAAGGGAAAATGGTTCAACAAAGCGGAAAATTCTATATTCCGCTACTGATATCTCGAACCAATAAACCTACGGACCGTTTGAGAGGACAAAAAGGACTGGGTACCTATCTCTGGTACCTACTTTCGCCCTCGCTATCTTTACTTCAAAGTATTCTTGCCCAGACAGAATACAAATGGCTTTAATTAAACCTTAATCGAAAAGAAATATGGACGAATTTGCATTAAATTAGCTGGCGCCAACACTATTGAGTCAGGATAATAGCCAGATACGCGATGTTAATGAAATAATTGGATTCCCTGCGGCGCTGTCATAATCGATCCGATCGCGTACGTTAATTCCTAATTGAACGCAAACTGGGGGTCAATACTCGTTAAAATTTGAGGTAAGCATTCGTAGATTGGAATGGTATTGGTTGGTGCGAGTGCCTGCGCATCCACTCCCAATAACGCAAAAACAGATACGCGAGTTTAAGCGTAAACGCACTGATTACACACTGTCCACACTGATCAGATTAAATTGGAATTGCATTTTGATTCGATTTAGGAATATAATTCAGGTCAGTGTAACACTAAAAGTGACGCATAGTAAAATAAGGCGTAAATATGTGAATACGGAAAAATTCCAGGTGTTCGGAGCCGTGTGCGCTAAAAGGACAGATTTATTCGCAATCTCGCAAAGGGTTGCATTTAACTGCCTACATTCATCCAGCCCGCCTCCGCATAGAAATACCAACTGAAAAGAGTAGTCAGAGTAGAATGCTAGGTATATTTAGAACTGAATCGTTTGCTTTGTCGTACTTAATCAATGTTAATTTTATTAAAGCACTTGATGCTTGTCGTTCGTGTAAATCTATTTTTAGGAGACGTGACGGATATTTTATGAACCCATATCATTTTATAGGTTCCACATTCTAAATCGGACATGAAATGTAAATGTTTGATGTCGAACTCAACGTTGTCAGAATAAATAACGAATTTAGAGAGATTCAGTTAATTTAGTAAAAAAATACTATTGTTTCATAAAGGTTATTCCTATTCCCGTCCGTATTCGTGCCGGGTAATTCATAGAAACCATTTCAGATCGACAAATATATGTATAATGTTGCTTCATCATTGGACCATTTAGTTTAGGCGTAGAAGTTTACAGAATCCGGCTGAATAAGCTTTGATTGGATGTGGACTTAATCAAAAGGGCAGCAGCCAATAATTTGATTTGCTGATTCAACAAGGGACTGAATATTTATAGAAACGTTATTTATAGTATAAACCAGCCAAGCGCGAGTCGGGATTTATGTATATCTTAGATATGTTTACAGTACCTACGTTGTGTTGTGCGTCATAAAAGGTACTGCAAGACGTAGGTACTTTAGCGTAGTTCCACCCTGATCCATTTTGTCAGACATGAAAATCCTTAAGGAATGTAATGATTTCACTTATAACCCATGAAGCAAATGGTAATTCCCGGGTGCACCCATTTGTGGTGTGTACGGCATCAGTACGCTAGGAAAATTTGCTAGGTGGCCACTTTTATAGTTATAGGAGGAAAAAGCACTAGAAGCGTCGGGTCTGAAAGGGTCAAAAGAGTATTGCCGTCATTCCGGACAAAATGGCGCGTATTCACGCGGGAAATGAGAAGCTTCAGAGTTCGCTGATGATGTACAGTGTACACAGCCGCAGACCACTAGGGTTGTCGGGTGAGCAGGTGGCTTTTTTGGATTAATAAGACGTCTCATAGTGCCCTAACTTATTTTAATGCTACTAAAGTCATCAATTATATAAACGTAAAGTTAAGTACCTAATTGTTACTCGATAACTCTTTGTCTATAGTTTTTTTTTTGGGATTACATATGTATCTAGGTAAATACCGCAGTAGTCACCTTACTTTGACCCATCAGAGCCCGGACAGAATAACCTTGACCCGCATGAAAATCACATATAGAAGAATGTAATAAAAATTACAAAAACGTGGACGGTTGGCTAACACCAACCAGATAACAATGTTGAATCAATCCCGATGGACGATGTTACCCTCCAGGGCCAATGTAACCCGATTTTACGGTATTCAAAGCATAATTTTCTTGGAAAGTACGGAAACAACATCACGCAAGAATTTCACTAAATAAAATCAAATATAAAATATATTTCATAATAAAATAAAAAAGCATTTAGCATAAGTACCTTTCAATATACTTGATATGGTACGTTGACGTTAGCAAGGGATTTGACAACCCTAAGTATATCTCACTACATGTGGCATAAAGCCACTTACTTAGCGGACTATATATATAAAATATGATATGGTATATAATATGACATGGGAAGCAATAACTAAATGTAACAATTTAGATAGTTACCTACCTATACATGAAAATTAGGTTTCCAATTTAAACATTCCTGCCTATTCGGTTTCAAAGACTAGATAATATTGTAACATAACTCGTTGTTATGACAGTTACTAGTACAGTATGTTAGGGAATCGTGTGTACTAGTTGGCATACTAATTGTATTCGTATACGTGTAAGAAAAGTGGATACTTTTCTATACAATTAGTATGGCAACTTGGGTTGAGTTGGGGAACCGACTGTACACACAAGGTATTTACGGTCCAGTCGACGTACATACGACGGACAACAGGTTTCGTGGCTATCATAATATATGGCTACTGTGACAATGCTGAAATATCAAAAGGGTCTAGCAGGCTAAGCGAACAAGAAGTGCCCCCAACGACGGATTTGGTCATTCTTTCAGGTGGTGTACTGGCAGGTCCTAAGAACTCTCTATGCTTAATATCAGTCCTCGATCTTCTTTTGTTTTCGAGTTATTCAGGATAATGTAAAATCATCAGTGTATCATTGAAAGTGTCATATTTTGTAAACCGTTCAAGTTAGATTAACCAAACAAAATTATATTTGACAACAATGAAATAGACTACAAAATGAATATGTTTAACCTGCATCATGTCCTTATACTTCATTATAAAAAAAACATTTTATTTTTCTTCTCATTATTTTTTATACTATTCGCGGAGGTACACCTACAAAAAAAATATGCATGAGTAGCCACTAATACCCACTATATACACATATAAAAATATTTGCATAAATCTTCGTGCGTCATGTCAAAAAAAAAACATTATCGAACAAGGATCTCGGAAAATGCTCTAAACATAAAAAAACTCAAAAATGCGCGTTTTCCCAGAGATTAGACCTAGCTAAATCAATTTATCGCCCCCGAAAACACCCATATAGCAAATTTCATCGAAATCGTTTCCGAGATCCTTGTTCGATAATGTTTTTTTTTTGACATGACGCACGAAGATTTATGCAAATATTTTTATATGTGTATATAGTGGGTATTAGTGGCTACTCATGCATATTTTTTTTGTAGGTGTACCTCCGCGAATAGTATAAAAAATAATGAGAAGAAAAATAAAATGTTTTTTTTTTATAATGAAGTATAAGGACATGATGCAGGTTAAACATATGTGACGTTCCACGGGAAAAGGTACCTTATGAGGGTTTCTAGTTTCGGAGATATGAAATGTTTTGTAAAGAGGTGAAAAAATGCTCAATGTTTTTTTATTGTGTGATCTGAAACCTTAATGCGTAACGTTTGTTTACCTGTTTTTATTTTTGTTATAAGTTAGTTATAAGCCTAGTAATGTCGTCTCAGAGTTTAGTAGAAAAGGTACCTTATGGAAAAAAGATTGAAAATTCCCAAAAAAACTAGTCAATACGGGAAAAGAAGTTTGGTAGAGAACTGTATTAGCATTCTGCAAAACTAATTTGATAATTTCAGTTCTGGTTGGGGCGCCTCGCAAATATTATAACCGTACATATCGACCGACATCACAAATCCAAGTAGCCTGCTATTATACCAAAGTTACTCTCGTCAAGTCTTTCTTAACTAGAATAATCTTCATTTGGTTTGGTCGCATGCAGTAAATCAGCCATTGGTTTGCTGAAAAATGCCAATACCCGACGCATTACCTTATGGAATATCTGAGGTCATTGAACCTCAATGCCGCTTATCTTCAATAGCAACCGAAATATATTATTGATAAGAAATAGACGATTTATACCATCTTAACCCCAAAATATTATTAGTTTATCCTAACTGTTCCATCATCATCATGCCTCATCATGTAACTTAATTACAAGGTACCTTTTTATTACATACAAATTATTGGTATTTTTTAAGATTATTATGACGAAGAACTAATTAAATTTGGGGCAGTTTAATGTAAATTAATATTTTCTATTCATAAAAGATAAACTGTAATATGATTGATATTTTGTAGTGATGTATTATTAGATTTATTTCCATAAGGTACCTTTTCGTAAATGTATGGAGCAAATACTGTTATTGTTATGTAAGTTTAAAGTGGCATAAGGGGTTAAATATAGTATTTAGTTGGGGTTTTAGGATTTATTTCATTTGAATGACAGAATTTCTTTCATATGTGCTCAGAAAAATTGATTGTGTGTCACATTAAAAGTAAAAATATTCAATTTTGTGATTTTATATGAAAAAGTCAGAAAATACATTTTCACCTCTAAATCGGTATTGTTTTTTGCTTAAACTGTCTGTCAGTGTCGTTTTCTAATAGATAAAATTTAAATCTTGAGAGCTCATTGCAATCAATCGTGAAAATGAAATAAAACTTTATTTTCAAGAGATTGGTTAGTATACACATAAATCAGTCGATATCAAAAGTTTATATTTGCATTACAGAACAAGTCGCAATATTTTTTTAATCTCAGATATATAAGGTATTATTATTTGTAGTCAACTATGTAACTTACTTCAGGAACATAGTTTTTTAGGCGGCTAAACTTAAAACTTCTCTATCGTAAAGTTGCTAATTTCACAACATTATTTTCAAAAAATCATATCTCTGTAACTACGCAACCTAGAAGGTTGATCTTTTGTGTTATCGATAGCTTATTTATTGTAGATTACTGGGGTATGCATAACTCCATACCCGCCATAAGGTACCTTTGACCTTGGGACGTCACATATTCATTTTGTAGTCTATTTCATTGTTGTCAAATATAATTTTGTTTGGTTAATCTAACTTGAACGGTTTACAAAATATGACACTTTCAATGATACACTGATGATTTTACATTATCCTGAATAACTCGAAAACAAAAGAAGATCGAGGACTGATATTAAGCATAGAGAGTTCTTAGGACCTGCCAGTACACCACCTGAAAGAATGACCAAATCCGTCGTTGGGGGCACTTCTTGTTCGCTTAGCCTGCTAGACCCTTTGAATTCGACATGCATGATAGGCTGGCGTCCACCAGACTCGCCGAGGCGAATCGAATCGAATCGCAATAATTCGCCTCCTATATTTTCTATGCAACTGCGTCCATTGACGACCGGCCGCGGCGCGCCGATTCTTGTGTAAAAATATAGGAAGCGAATTATTGCGACTCGATTCGCCTCGGCGAGTCTAGTGGACGCCAGCCTTACGTCCTCCTCCTTGCGTCGCTATCCTCAGTGCTGAGGGTCGTGACCTCCCTTCTGAATCACCTTCTCTCTCACAATTTCTCTCCATCTGGTTCTGTCCTTGGCGGTATGGAGAGCCATGTGGATGTGTGGTGTGGAGTCAAGAGTGGTGCGGATTTGGTCGGACCAACGTATTGGACTGCGTCCACGTCCAGGCCTTTTTCCATCCACTTTGCCGGTCACATAAAGCTTTTCGAGGCTGCCACCGTCTTTCCTTGCTATATGTCCGAAGTACCCAAGGACTCTTGGTTTTGGACCTGTTTACGGAAAGTCCCATCTCCTCGCTAATCCGCTCCATTCGGTTTAGAAGTGCAACCATTTCCGACTCATTTGCTGCTAGCAGAGTAGTGTCATCGGTCAGCCTTACGTAGTCTTTATCAATTTGGGAGTTGGATCGCAAAATCGCCGCGCACACATTTGGTAATTTTGTCACTTTTCCGAGACAAACAAGGCCCCAGATCGGCGTCACTAAGGTCAATTTAAATGTAACAATCTCTAACTTAGCAAGAAATGTTGGATTACACAATGATAATGAATAATGAATTAATGATATTATATTCCCTTGTATAACTTTCTCCTTGCTTCTAAGAAATTAAATTATTCTAAAAGGTTTTACCGGGACGTTACCTACGTGTTCATTCCTCGAGTACACGTCTATGTACAGAAAATTACTTATCATTTACGCAGTAATTTCCCTACGGGACAAGAATATTTTAAAACACGCTGCAAACCCAAATAGAATTGAAAACGAGAAACTTCTTTGAAGTTAAAGGCATTGCGATTTTAATTACTTTTGCATTAATATTTAATGAAGTACTTACAAGAAAAATTCTCGTCGATTTCAAACAAAAAATTGTGAAAATCAAAAGTGCGTATATTTTGATATTTTAAACATAAAAGAGAAATAATATTGTATGTATTAGGATTACCTAGCTGCTATTACACAAATTGCACGTACCTATTCGAATCTGTACGGCTACCACCAGTTTTGACATTGACATAACGCTCACGTTTAAGTAACTTACTTTCTATGCATCTCGCTCGTACTCGCATATGCGAGCAATAGTGGAAGCGAGATGTACAGAAAGTAAATTACGTAGACGTGAGCGTTATGTCAATGTTAAAACTGATGGTAGAGGCTCTGCACGGTTTCCGTTCCAAGACGCTTTTAAAATACGATTGTCAATCGTATTAAACTGGTAAGACCCACCATATCAAGTTTTCAAATTTTTGAAGTGAAAACGTCTTTAGCGGCGCTGTGCACTTTTTGAGGTGGGGAAAAAATATAAACTCGAGACAGCGTAACGCGTAACCCTCTCTTTCTACCACGCGGCGAAAATGTATGCCTGAGCCTGCTGTTTCGTTTTTATTCACCAAAGAACTTTAGTCATAACGTATCATAATCAGGTCAATTATTAAAAACTGGACTTTTATATTAAGCAATAAAGCTCAATGTTCTAATCTTGTACGGGCTGAAATACGAGGATCTCACAGTTACATTCTAACTTTATACTCTTTATAGCACTCAAATATAATTCAATAAAGCTACATCTTGATGAAATCGCTAATAAAAGTGAACTCTAGTACTGGTGAATAAAACTCAAAATATCATGACCAAATATATTTAGATGCGAGGTCTGCAAGGTAACTTTACAATTTCAATTTCGAATTTGAAACAATTAACGCTACAAATTTGAATTTAAATTAAAAGTTTTTCAATAGAAAGGAGGATGGGTCAATTATACATAGTGCTGCAGACATTTTGGACTAGTCATTGAGTTTTCACTTCTGTCGGCACTCCCGGAGTGCAACCCGTTGTTTTTTTTTTATTTGAACTATTCTATATTATTCTATAAGTAAATTAGAATGAATTTCGTTTGTTTTAAAAAGCAATGAAATGAAACAAAAGAAATGCTACTTTATTTGGTATCTAAATTAGACTGCACGAATATGTACATTGTAATGTAGATACATTTAGTCTCAGGAGGTTAAACTCCACTTACATTTAGTTAGTCAAATATCTACGAAAAAAATTGGTAATAGAAACTAAAACCTATTTGTCAACACATAGATATGTACAAACAGCAACACTCCTAACTGTACATCGGTGGACCTTATTACAAAAGGCATAAGGTACACCGATGTACAGTTAACAGTGTGGGCGATGGTACTTCAAAAACATCAAAGACTACTGAGTTAATGTAAAACAAAATGAAATATTAGAAGATTTAGAAGCGAAAACGTCTGTTGAAATATTCACCCGTCAAAGTTCAAGGCTGCCAGAATAAACAAACATCAGTCTTGTGTCGGCGATGTTAAACGATTCGCAACTTCAAATTTCGGAGACCTCTGGGCCTCTTCTGTTACAACTATTATGTACCTACAGGCGATCTTGAACCGCTTTCAACATTTTAAGATCTCAACTTAAATTTAATATTGTTTTGACATTAGGTCATTACACTCGCAGACCTCGCAGTGAGTCTCGCGCGTTGAAGGTAGGACATTGAAACTGTATTCTCCAAATATTGCAGAGAACACTAGGATATTGTTTTTTTGAAATGCAAACCTAAGGAGGATGGAAAAGAGTTTTTAACCATTTCTACGAGGTCGAGTGAAGATTTGTAAAGTTCGAAAGCGGTTCCTGGCACAGCGCCAGCGCCCGCCGTCTCCGTGAAAGTTGCGGTAACGAGACGGGTATTCATAAAATCATAACAGATTTATTTTAATATGGACACGCGTTTGATGACTGTCGTATAATAAACGCCGTCAAGCATAATCTCTTTTATCGGTAATGTCAAGTAGCTCTTCGCTATTTGAGCCTTGTTCCACTAAGTACATAGTTTAGCTGTGTATTAAGGGGCCCACTGATTAACAGTCCGCCGGACGGTATTGGCCTGTCAGTTGTTCGGAACTGTCAAAATTTTGTTCTAACTGACAGACCGATACCGTCCGGCGGACTGTTAGTCAGTGGGGCGCTTTAGAGGTAGATTA
Source organism: Cydia splendana (assembly GCF_910591565.1). Lineage (NCBI taxonomy): Eukaryota > Metazoa > Arthropoda > Insecta > Lepidoptera > Tortricidae > Cydia > Cydia splendana. Next base: position 10,468,021 of record NC_085976.1, read on the forward strand.
GAGGAACTTTAGTTTTAGATAACGATTGAATTTGTCGCAGTTGCTTAATTAATTGTGATTTCTTATGTACATATAACTCGTAAATAAAATAGAAAAGAAGACCTGATGTAACCAGTTAATACACCGCAGCTGCTGCAGCCTATATTTAGTTAACAATATATTAAAACAATATTAATAATATAACGAAGTAATGGTTAATTGGTTAGCCACTAATTACGCAGAGCAAATTACACGGTTACAATGCAATAATGGACCGAATTTTGAAATACCTGCGTTGGAGAGTAGTAATAAAAGAATTTCGTATTTGTGTATTGCTCAAATAATATGTCCAATACACAAAGTTTGACAAGCCATTTTGAGACCTTATAATATGAATTACGAATGCTACAGTCATCACTCATCAACAAAAGTTGTCAAGGGCGAGAAGTTAAAAATGATCTGGGTCCAATACAACTTTATTGTCAAGAAAGTACCTAAGTGCGCGTGAAGATAAAATGGTAACAATTCGCCGGTTTAGTCCCTTCTGTTACTGACATATCTGACTGTACCTACTGTGTCGAGGATTGTACCTACAGTATTATAAAAGCGCGGGTTAGCCTTGCGTTAATAAATGCAGCTAAGCGTATCGCAGCCATAATGCAGCATGTCCCCGATGCATAAATTTATCCTTATCACGGGTCGCGACAAGTCTCGAGGTCGCTTAACGACGTATGTGTCACTCTCAACGGAAAAGGACCTTCGTACAATTGCCTTGTTCTTTTTTTTAAGTCAATTACATAAGAATTGGAGCATCTACTGTTTTAAAGATAGGTAAGGATAGGATGTTTGTTGTTTTTATATTTTCACATAATGAATAGCGGCTTAATAAATTTAAATGAAACTTGCTTAATTTACAACCCGAATGATCGTGAAATATTATTTAAATCCCACCATTCATCCTCTTTAGGGGTGTTATTTGTTAACACAGCAACTAACGAATTCTACAAGGACGAATTAGCGAAAAGCAAGTCGTGAAATATGGCGTGACTGGCTGATATTCACTATGGCCAATTTTCCCTTAAAACGAGTGAGATACGCCATTTCAGAATAAGAAACCAGCTCGCGACACACTGCACACGTCCTCCCAAATACGATAACCCTAGTTATATTTCAACATCTATGTTATTCTAAATAAAACCTTAACACTAAACAAACAAGGTTGTAAATTGTGTACAACGTGTGACCTAGGTACTCTATAGCCCTGGATATGTTAATCAACGCGACCAACTACTAATAGGGTTGTGTCTTGTTAATTAGACATCTTGATAACGCCGTAGTGCCCGTAGTTAGTGTATTACCATCGCTTGGCGAGCACACGTCAGTTGAAAGCAGGAAACATCTATCTAATATTGTATGAAGTTTTATTCATTCCTGTAACCTTAACTTTCGGAAACAGGAATCACATCTTAACGATTTTCCAATGGCATCCTAATGGAGCCCGTGGTAAACTAAAGTAGATACTTATTGCGAAAGCTAATACCGCCCAGTCTTGTGGCACCTAAGTAAATATCAAATATTATAAAATTATAATAGGATACCTACCTTAAAAGGTTTCGAGAATACACTGATGGCACAACACAGAATTCCAACCACAATCTTGGCTTAGACCTTCTAAGTGAAATTGTTCTGAGAGAAATACCACGAACCTGAGGTGAACCCTTTGACGCAACCGATGCATGGAGGAAACTGCCAATGTCGCCCTAAATTTATCCCAGGTAAGACCCACTTACCCACAAGAACTGTGGTATTTTATTACCTGCAACAAAAATTATAAATACATAAGTAAAGTTTTACAAATGGTTGTAATATTTGCTCATTTCAAATGGGCATATACAAATCGTTTAAACAGACGGGCGGCGCGCGGTAATCGAGAATCGATGATAGTGTCATTACTGTGTTTGGTTTGCACACAGTAATAACACTATCATAGCTGTACGTATTGTGTGTAATACGTATAAAATTAACTTGCAAGCTAATATAAAATATTGCTATTGTTGCTAATATATAATATATTGTCTAATAGATCTAAAGAACTGCTAAAGTTAGCTAGATGCTATGATGAGGTACACTCATCTGAGAAAGAGAGAGCCTAAGATAGGCTAAGAAGCTTAAATGCACAGCGTCTTCAAAGTTATGTGTATGATATATGTAGTCCAAAATAACATTTAAGAACGTAAGTACGACGATATTTGAAAGTAATTTCAATCTTATAGCCATATTTAGTAAGTAATTGGGCGAAATATCAACGGCAAAATATGATAAACACACACAAATACATAAAAGTGAGATTAGCACAACTGGCGCACTCTCCAAAATCAACAGCACAACTGGCGGACACAAGTTTAAATGGATTATAAAGCGAAATAACTGCTCGTTCCGTGAAAGTGAATCAATTTTATTGACAACCGCCGATGCAAAAATTTGTAATTCAAATGTCGTGCGACGCGCCCCGTTGTGGACAAACTCAGTCCCATTTAATTGTCCAGGGTATTATTTGCATAAATTACGGAAGTCCATAAAATTAGGGTCTGATTTCTCCAAAATACAATTAATTTCCTGTAGAACAGCGTCACATTTTATAATTTGAAGATGTGCTCCGTTACAATGTGACCCGTGCGCCTTCAACATTGTAATGTAACTAAAGCCTAAATGATATTTAGAAACTAACAAATGCTCGTTAATAAAGTGCTATGATTTCTAAAATACGAGGTGATGCAAGATTTAAGTCGTTAGCGCCCCGAATGTCCACCGTAGTCCGTATGCATCTAAACATCTTGTATATATTTAGTAATGTTGCGAATATTAGTTTAGGAATCAAAACTGTGTATTGCGCCAGATATTTACACCGAGGGGTATTAGTTTCCTCCGGAAACAGTATACTTTAGAACGAACGAAACCGCAAAAGTGAGCTCGCATATCATAACACAATGACGTCCCTAAAAAAATTATGTCCTTATTCATATGAACACCGTGTCCGCAGGTATTTTATTCTAGTTGTCGACCGCACGACAAACCGCAAACAGTTTGAAATATAATACGCTCGGAAAGTTTCGTACTGAATGGTTATGCGACTTTCGAGATGAGTTTTTAACAATCGCAATCAGCACCAGCGCAGAATGAATTTTCATTTTAACGCCTTGGAGATAAAGCGTCACAAACGCCTGTATAGGGTGCACGGATCAGTGAAGACCCCGCTTAAACGCATTGTCAACAATGGATCCTCCATCAGCTTTCTTAACGGGTATCCACTTTTTGTATTTCTCCGATAGTTTTTGTAATGCGAGTTAGAAAATTAATCGTGATTAATGTTAAGACTTATGAAAAAGCTTTGGTTTCGAAGTTCCTGCTTTACTTGCTTTGCTAGCAACGCTGCCACGGATAGATGAGTCGTTCTGGTTTTGAGAGGGCTAGCGGTATTTGGCGATGTCCCAGACCTCGTCGCGATATAGGTCAGGAATGGCGCCGAGTGTCCCCGTTCGACGGGACAGCACCGCGCCACTCCTTGTCACGTCGAATTAGATCGCTTTCGGGCGGATCGTGGGTGATGGTACCTAGTACATCGTCGTCGAGCATTCTAGTATTTCCACACGTGTAATCGAGTAGAGGTGTTATCAGGAACTCAACAAACCAGTAACTTAAGAATTTGATGAATATCCTTAACTAGCTGACCCGGTGAACTTCGTTTCACCTAGAGTCGGTCCATAAAAAGTCTGCAGCAGATTTGATAGCCCACGCAGTGCAAGTGTCATTTATACGTCATAATGTCATAGAAGTTTGACGTTTAAAATAACACTTGCATTGTGAGGGCTATCAAATCCGCTGCAGACTATTCTTGGTCTGACTCTAGGTACATGTATGCATTTGTTTTTTTTTGCACGTTAAATACGGATTATACAATAATTGTATTACAGGCATTATATCAACAAATACGTATACGTACCTAAATATCTGTTGTATCGGTTCACTATTATATGACTTGTACGAAACAGGCAACATTATACTAAAACATGTCAATGTCTTGCATTCAAATAAGCTTGTGGAATATAACGCGAAGTTTTCAAATTATCATTACACACATCTTTGATTCCAAAATAATCATCATTTTCGAATTCTGCACTCCCTGAAACTTATAAAACGACACCCATGACGACTTTCATGACAAAGTGCACGGCAGACATCTTGGATTCTAAAATAGTCATTATTTTCGAAACCGGTACTCCCCAAAACCTATAAAACGACACCCATGACGACTTTTATGACAAAGTGCACGGCAGACATCTTGGATTCCAAAATAGTCATTATTTTCGAAACCGGCACTCTCGAAAACCTACAAAACGACACCCATGATGACTTTTATGACAAAGTGCACGGCATCATTTTCGAATTCTGCACTCCCTAAAACCTATAAAACGACATCCATGACGACTTTTATGTCAAAGTGCAAGGCAGACATCTTGGATTCCAAAAGAGTCATTATTTTCGAAACCGGCACTCCCTAAAACCTATAAAACTACACCCATGACGACTTTTATGACAAAGTGCACGGCAGACATCTCGGATTCCAAAATAGTCATTATTTTCGAAACCGGCACTCTCGAAAACCTAAAACGACACCCATGAAGACTTTTATGACAAAGTGCACGGCAGACATCTTGGATTCCAAAATAGTCATTATTTTCGAAACCGGCACTCCCTAAAACCTACAAAACGACACCCATGATGACTTTTATGACAAAGTGCACGGCAGACATCTTGGATTCCAAAACAGTCATCATTTTCGAATTCTGCAGTCCCTAAAACCTATAAAACGACATCCATGATGACTTTTATGTCAAAGTGCACGGCAGACATCTTGGATTCCAAAACAGTCATCATTTACAAAACCGGCACTCCCTGAAACCTATAAAACGACATCCATGACGACTTTTATGACAAAGTGCACGGTCGGCATCTTGGATTCTAAAACAGTTATCATATTCGAAACCGGCAATCCCTAAAACCTATAAAACGACACCCATGATGACTTTTATGACAAAGTGTTTGGCTCCCATCTTTTTTTTTACGTACAAAAATGACCCCTGTCAACTTTCAATCGAGATTTAATCGAAAATTTAGTCGATTCATATTCAGATTAATTCAATTTCAATCGTATGTTAGGTCGACTAAATTAATCGTGAATAATTTAATCGACGATTAAATTTGACGATTAACTTTTTAATTCGATTAATCGAATAAAAAGTTATTCGATTAATACTCATCTGTGGTCAAGTCATTACATTTCCGTAAGTTGATGAAAATCGACTAAAAAAAAAACGATACAATTAAAACAAAAACCAAATGACAATAAAATGAAATTCGATGTGAAAAAAAGGTTATTTAATAATACAAACAAATAATACAAAGTTACAAAAATCGGCATTAAAATCGATTCGACTAATTCGTTTATAATCGCTACATTTGACAAACGTAAACGTGATGTAACCTTATGGTTAGCCTCATCACTAATAGTGCATGCATAAATATAAATATGTCAATCCGTTGTCATTACTGTCACTATTTTACAATTTTAAAATCTCAAATACGGCGTAGTAATCCTAATATTGTGGATATATCTTGTCGGTTCGAAACCCTTTTTTTAAATACGTTATTTAATTTGAGGTAAGAGTTTACCGTATCGACGGGATGAACATCAAATGTTTGACAGGTAAGATACCTAGGAACATTTTGTATTGGAATGAGTTTTCTTTCATTATTTTGTTTTCGTCAATTTTTTCAATGGTTTTAACAGTTATTCTGCTATTCTGGGCCGAGACTAATCCAACAAATCAAAAATCATGAAAATCGGTCCAGGCGTTCTCGGGTTATGGGTGCTGGAACAAACACGTCTTTGTTTTATATATATAGATAGGAATAATAGGTAACCTAACATAACCCGATTCTAAAATCTTGTATATGTTCAGAACTTTCGGTCGTCACTCGTCAGAATGCTAGGTGTTCCCATCCAATTTTTCAATGCATAAATTAAATCCGGGCTCGCGGATGCAATGCGGAGATAGAACTCAAACACTAACTCAGTAATGAATTATATTTACATCTAAAGTAGATAGGTACTGCCATTACTTTTAGATGAACAAGAACTATCCTATAGCTAATAGTTCAGCTAACAACTGTAGTGGAATAGAGACAGTACAAACAGTACCCACGCGAAACTGTTGATTTAAGCCGGATAAGAACACATGTACTATTGTACGTACAATAAGCGTACATGCGGTACACGTATAGGTAAGTGGTGCGAGTACTCGTATTACGATCACGGAACCAGGAATACCACCAACAACCAGTATAAGTTGGTCTCCGACCTCTGCAGCTACTATACGTAATCGAAGATTACACTTTCTGGTTCGTTTAAGTTTTAAACCTTAGCCAGCCTGCTAGACTCTATTACAGCATGGGCAATAACAGGACAGCTGACAATCGACGACACCCGTGTCAGAATTAGCAATCCAACATAAAACGACCGAACTCACAAATATATCCTGCCAAGATCCCTCATCCCGTCTCTGTTAGTTCCGCGTCCCTAGAGGTATAATCCGATAACACCCGTCTTACAACTTTGTCGCGCTAACATGTTAAAAGCGATTAAACGTGACATGATTGCATAACTTTTACAACTCAAGCTTTTGCGACATGGAATCCGGCCAAGTTTTAGACTTGTAAACATGTTTTACAAACGCTTTGGCACGCAAACTTGTACCTAGCAATAGCTTTACTAGTCAAATTTATTATAATCTACAGATCTGAAGTTAGGTAAATCACGCCTGCCAAAATCAGTGAAGATCGGAAGCTATAGAAAAAAAAACTAATGAGATTAATCACATTGATGAAAATACGGTGAAGTGATTTGTTAGCCTGAAAACGAATACATAGTAGTATCATTAGTTAAAGAATTGTACGCGGTGGCATTTTCAAAAGGATTTGAGCTAAACAAGATGCAATATCAATATGTTTACGTCTTCGCTACAGTATACGTGTGTACCATTGTACATATCGTAAATAGTACATTATGTACACGATATGTCGTATTTATCGTATTGAGTCATATAAAATAGGGGAATGCACTCATTGTGGTCGAAAAAAGCAGCTGCCGCCGCCCCGTCTGCCAGGTGCGATCCGCGGCCGAATAAGATCCTTACAAAAACGCATACACCGGGGGAAGTAATCTTTATCCTTACATTTGGGTGTGTTTGTATAGAATAGACGGCACACATGCTCTTTAAAGAACCATCTTAAGGATATAAAGTCAGGCTTTTGTGTCTATCTGGCTAAAGCGAAACTGAAAGCTTATACTTAATGTAGAGTTTGTAAAATACAATTGATTGTGGAGCGTCTGTCACTGTTTTACTAAACAATGAAATAAAATATTTGGCTTGTTCCTGGCGCAATATGTTATGATAAACTTAACGTGCTACGGCATTTTAATACCTTTCGAAGGGATAAACGTTTTTATTGTGTAACGTGACTTAACAATATGTGAGAAATTATTGATAAAAAAAAACAACGGGTTGCACTCCGGAAGTGCCGACAGAAGTGAAAACTCAATGACTAGTCCAAAATGTCTGCAGCACAGCACTATGTATAATTGACCCATCCTCCTTTTTATTGAAAAACTTTAGTTCTGAACCGAAATTGCTGGTCAGTGAGCTTGTTCAAAATTCGAAATTCAAACTTGTAGCGTTAATTGTTTAAATTTTGAATAGAAATTGTAAAGTTACCTTGCAGACCTCGCATCTAAATATATTAGGTCATGATATTTTGAATTTTATTCACCAGTACTAGAGTTCACTTTTATTAGCGATTTCATCAAGATGTAGCTTTATTGAATTATATTTGAGTGATATAAAGTTAGAATGTAACTGTGAACTGTGAGATCCTAGTATTTCAGCCCGTACAAGATTAGAACATTGAGCTTTATTGCTTAATATAAAAGTCCAGTTTTAAATAATTGACCTGATTATGATACGTTATGACTAAAGTTCTTTAGTGAATAAAAACGAAACAGCAGGCTCAGGCATACATTTTCGCCGCGCGGTAGAAAGAGAGGGTTACTCCTTAAGCATTAAATTACGCCTTACGCTGTCTCGAGTTTATCATTTTTCCCCCACCTCAAAAAGTGCACAGCGGCGCTAAAGAAGTTTTCACTTCATAAAGGATTTTACTTTACTTTTTAAAGTTAATATAATATTTTTGTATCAAAGGTTCTAAAAGCCGCAGTCTTTCAACCCTTTTCATTACAGCCCACGTGCACGTGTACGAGTGCCGCCAATAAGACACGTTTTCCCAAGTCGCTTGTCATGGCTCGCCCACGGGTTTCCTTTATATCGCCAACCTCTCAGCCGGGACAAAAGTAGCAAATCCACGGCCAAAACTGACAACAAAATTATATCCAACTTTAGGTAACTGGGATTAAATGAAAGATAGAACTTCTGAAGGGCTAAGATGGCCGGCCTTTTATCATTTGTCACCATGCCTGTCACGTTCTAACAAGTATGTGCGAAAGTGACGCATGACATGACAGGTAATTATTTTAATGTTTATGTAAATATTTTGTATAAATACGTATGTAACCATAAATGTATTCTAAAATTAGCGTCAGCTTAATGGCAGCTTACGAGTGTGTACCTACTTACATATTAGTCACCTCATTCATTATCATACCCCGGTGGTTTGGGTGTGGAAATGTTTTACACTAGCCAAAAAATAGTTACTGTAAAAACAAACTATTTTAGCATTTCTAAGCACATTTGAAGCTTGCTACCTATTTTTAATTCATAGTTTGGTAACTATATTACAACAAATAAAGTTATTTATAAACGAATTCAATTCTGCACCCAATACCGGGGTATGCTCATTATACATGTCTCAGTGACATATGAAGCTATTTCGCTTAGGATTGCAGTACAGCGATGCGGTCGTTCGAAGTCCGCAGCTTGTGTTGTACAGTGAAACCTGGTTAATTGGCACCTGGATAAATGGAAAACCTCAATAATTGCAACCAAAAGTCCGGTCCCGGTCCCTTGAGACCAAAAGGCCTCTATAATTGAATTTTTGGAACCTCTATAATTGCAATTTATATTTTAGGGCTTTTCGTAATTTTGCCTCTGTAATTGACCACGTCGCAACTAAGACCTCTATAATTGACACTGTGCTAAAAAATCCGTTATTTTTGCTCATCTTTTTACCTCTATTATTGAAACGAGTCTTACTTATTACCTCTGTAATTGAAATAATGTAGTTGACACAGCAGAAACAATATTTTAATAGCAATGATCATTTTATTTATATCTTCATCCAGAATTCCATTTATTTATTGGGCATCTATCACAGCCTGTAGTAGGTGAAATAGATTTGATTAAATCAAAAACAAAGTATGCTTTTTTACATTCTAATAAAACTTTCTTCTACAATTCAAGGGAATTTTTTAAACCCAAATGATTAATAAGAAAATAAAGTAGTAATTAATGTAGTGGATAAGTGCAAGTATAGAAAGTAGCTATATATAGACCAGCAACCCAGAACGTAAGCGTGTAAATCTACTTTCAATGGCTATTTGCACCTCCATAAAAGAAATTTGTCAGAACGCAACCTCTATTAATGAAAACCTCTATAATTGACACAACGATTTTTTGAACCTCGTTAATTGACACGACCTGCTTAAATGAAAAACCTGGTTAATTGACAAAAAATGGCCGGTCACTTGAGATTGCAATTATCCAGGTTCCACTGTATAATAAATTGTCCGAGGTAAACCAGCACAAGGAGATGTCCGGTTACACACAGTTATTAAAGTCTCCAGATCATAGTTATAATGGACGAGTCGAATCCATCATCTGCGCTGAACAACATGGAGCCTGAGGGTCTACCGCGACCCACGTTCGACGTGTTGCCTCTCTGTCGCACTTGTAAATTCGTACGTAAGTGTGACAGGGAGGCAACACGTCTAACGTGGTTCGCGGTAGGCCCTCTGCACGGCACGCAGGTTCGCCGCATATCGGTGAATGCACTCATTCTGCCCAGCGATGAAAAGCGCGGCACTCGATAACTGGGTCAATCTAATTGTTCCACTGCCCTACGTATCTGCACTGCACAGATAAATTCAAAACTTCGCAAATGGGGCGGCGGGCCCGGAGACATTAGCATGTCTGACTATCAACTTCAGGAAACTTCCTTTATGGCTAGTGATAAGAATCGCTCCAAGATATCGCTTTCAAATAGGGACTACCATTCTCATTCTATATGTGCTTTTACTGTAAGTGCCCGTAGTAAGCTTTGTTTTGTATATGTAGGTACATATAAAGTGTACGGACACTTATATTCGTATTCGTAGTTAGCTTTATTGTTGACGTCTCCTATGCAATTTTAACGATATCTTTATTTCCCGGTTACTGCTCGGGCATGGCTCGTGCTCGTACACTTATGAACAAACGTATGAAAGTAAGAAGCCGTTACCGAGTGCCGGAAGACTACTCCCGTTTCGGGTTGTAAGATGTAATAAAAAGAAGGATAAAAAAAAGTTATAAATAAACTAACCTGATTCCGACCCAACGTCAATTTGCAAAACTTTTCTAGACCCGTTGACATGAAACCGGCAATCCCAAGTGAGAATAACCTATTGTCAGCTAAAATACTTACGAGTACAACATACAACGAGCCATCGACAAAGCAAGCTAAATATTGAAATACATATTTGAAATATCGAAAATTGCCGATACATACAGTTGCGGAAAAGACGGACTTTTCTGCGTACCTGCCTACCTACCTAAAACGTACAAGTACATAGATACTTACGTTAGTTAGGTACGTACTTCAATCGACAAAACATGCGCACTAGCAGAAAGTAATCAATTTAGCTGGTGTCTCTGAATAATTCACAAGCGAGATGTGTATTACGACTACAAACAAGGGGTCAAGGGTCGAATCGAAAAAAAGGGTAAAGTGAAAATGTTTTGTCTCGAGTAGGGATGAATGGAATCCTTGAAAACGGAGCCTTTTTGCCGTTGATATTAACCGCGGGCCAGGAGCAAATATCGTCAGTCATCGCCTCCCGCTTGTTACTTTGTCAGATGATAGTTTAGATGCTATCATGAATTAAAAAAATAGTCAGCCGGTTGTATCGCGGCGGAAAGACCGTCAGTTGATCATGTCCGCAAATCCATAAGGCGTTTGTTGAAATGCCTGATGAAATCCTACATGCAAAGTTTCATGATTTAGTTATTACTTAAAAAGGTACAGCGCTTATTTTTTTACATGTTTATGCAAGTAGCTAACGGTCTTTCCATCGCTATACAACCGGCTGGCGGTTGTTTTTATTTTATAATAATATCTAAACTATCTTCTGAGAAAGTATCAAACGCTAGGCGATGACAAAATTTATTTTATTTTTTTACATGTTTCGGTGGCTGCCATTCCTCAACCCAACAATAGAGCGCCAGCTGACGTCCATGTCCATTGGTCATGAAATATGTCCCTGGCTCGCGGTCCATATAGGTGTCGGTAATCAGGCGTACGTACCTATACATGTACGTATGTGAAGTGCCTATGTTCGTCGCGATATTGATTATGTTATGGTTGTATTGGAATAAGTATGGAAATCGTGAGGTTCCGCGAGGAGACTCCTACGACTAGTTTCAAGCTCGCCGCGAGAGACATTCAACAAGCTGTTAGGTACTTTTGACAAGTTTAATACTTATGCGCGGGGAGTCTATTAAATAGTTATGGTCAAAGAAATATCGGAATAATAACGATCGTAGGTTTAAAGAAAGCATATTATTATTAATTACATGTATCTCAAAGTCAAAAGTTAATGAACCCTACCCTAAAATCGTCGAATAAGCTGTAAAATATGACATGAAATATGATTGAGAAAATATTAATACAATACAAAAATACATACATATTATGTTGATAGATGATAGGATTAATAGGTGTTAAAATTCAATTTGGAACTGTTTTTTCGTGACCAGTGTTACATAGGTTACATATAGGGTGGCCAATATCCCTATGGCTACGGCACACGAATGGCAGCATGCCTCTGTCGTGCCGAACTGGCCTCACCTTGCATACCTAGTACCAATTCCAACCGCACGCCTCGCTCGCAACTGAAGCGCTCTGTTTCACCAGAATAAACGAGCTCTTCGATTACTCATAGTTTACACTGATCTCGGAAGTCAGTCACGCTAGTTCGTTGATCATTCGACTCGTACTCTGAGGAAATGACGGGAATACACGGCCTTGGCCATCGTAAAGTCCGTCACGTACGGAGGAAGCAGAGCGCGTGACGTCACTTCCCGGCCCGCCGGATATTATTCATCCCGGCGAGCATTTCGGCTAATTGGAAACCGAACGATGAGCTCGAGGAAATCAATTTCATGGACGTTAAGGTGTGATGACAAGTTATGTTCATATCACTTCACTTAAGGGGGATTCGAGTTAATTGCGGAGAAATTTGTCTATGGGACACACCTTTCTGAGACATAAGTAATTTAATTTACTTAATTGAAGTGACTAATACGAATAGGGTTACCAGATGTCAGGAATTTTGGCCGTTAGTCAGGAATGCGGCCGGAATACGAAAATGTCAGGAATTTTAATGAATTAGCAGTATTTTCTATTATGTACCTAAAAAGGTACATTATTCAAATTTAAGTAATGTATCAAGCATACATAGATATCGCTTACCCGACAACCCCCCCTGGCTCATATGACCGTCAGGGAAAGTACAGGTAAATCAGGAATTTTGTCAGGAAATCCCGGATCTGGTAACCCTAAAATACGAAAAATACGAATAGGTACTATACCTATTTAAGTTAAATAATGTTCATATTTTTGTCTTTAACTTAGCAATTTGCATAATTCTGGTGATCATGATAAGTAAATATATATATGTAATTATGATGCGAAACGATGACTGCATACCGGAGATGACAGTCATTATGACACTCATTAAATTAAACAAAACAGGACGGATAATTAAATCCTATGATGTCAATGTTTTAATTGGTTGTCTGTAAAACAAACACAAGAGGGACAAAACAACAACTGCTATTTTGTAATACGTGTCAGCAGAGTAAACTTTTTGTCAATGCGGAAAAGGTAAACCTGGTCAGTTGGTCAGTTAAGGGCAGCATGCGTAATAATGTGATGTTTGCCGTCCGGTACCGAACGAGATCCGGATTATCTACAGTCCCTCTATGTCCTATCAGTAAGTTTTCAATTATAGGTACCATATTACATATAAGTGATATAAGTATAACAACTAGATTAAGTGTCGCTGAATGGGTCGGTCAGAGACCGCTAGAAAATAAACATTTACAATTGTCATTTTTGCTCTACATTTCCTAACCATTAGGTACACAATTATACACAGTTGACCACCGACATCGGGATTTAGTCTTGATTGGCTGCATCGATCGCCCATATGCACCTACATGTGCACAGACGACCGACATGACATCGATATTACCAAGGTTTCCACAGTTCATCGCACATTGTGCTCTACTCAGAAAGGGCCTTAGAAAACGCACTGAAGTGCCAAATAGCCCTTATCTCTCTGCAATAAGGTTTCGATGATCACATAGATGTCGCTTTACATAAGCCACTATCAACATAAACTTGTTTAACACGCCCGTATAAGAGCATGGAGGTCAAACGTTAAACCACCTTAGACTTTTGCACGACATACGTCTTTATCGTGCCGGGTGATACAAATATGGAGGCGCGCGCGCAGTGAATCAGCTCCCACGTGACTCCAAGGTGAGCCGACCGGTCATTCCCATAGATTATGGATCACTCGTCTCAATCCAACCAGTTCCACTGTGACCTAGACATCCGCAACAAACATGCGTAATCGCAGATCGCACTTACCGATTAGACTGTTTTGAAGCGGGTGCCCAGTAAGCCATATAAATGCAAGGCCAGAGCAAAAACAACCGCGGCAATGCTGGTAAACAAGTACCCCGCATCAATAATCTTATATAGAAAAGGTAGTAACAGTATACGAGATCCGTATAGTTTTCATTCATAAGAGTAATTGGTAAATAAAATTCATCAATGATCATTGACGCGGCTCCGAGTAAGATAAGGTTGTTTACGATCGATGTGATTCTAAAAACTAACACGCAAAATGGTCCAACAGGATAATGTGGCGTAAACACGTGCCCGCCGGCCGGATGTAAACATTAACGTAATGTTTTTGTTGACTTGCCTTTAAACTGTCAATGAAATTTCTCGGGACTTTATAGCTCCAAAAACATTCCATAGTTATTAAAAAATAAATACATATGAAAATCAAATATTTCATGATTAAATACACGCTGTGTGTAAGCGTCAACTAGCGGAAACCGTACGCTCTGAACAATACGATCTTACAATTAGCTACTTAATCGATCGAAATACATCAGTCACCTTGTTCCAAAATAGTTCTAGAATAGGGAAGTAAAACAAGGTTGCTTGATGCTTTTTATGTCATAATGGTACTGAGACTATTGAGTTATTATCAATCAAACTCCAAGAAGAAAAAATATCAACCTTTTACTAACTCTATAAATTTTATAATAAATGTTATCCCTACGTTTTATTATTTGTTTGAATAAATTCGGCCTAAATTTAACTGGGTGTCATTGTCTTCTAAGAGCATAAAAAACTTTTACCTTCATTGGCATTGGCATTTATAATTAGCTATCAACAACCACTCCACTTAATGATAATGAGTGAAACTTTAATTGATCGAAACAGTGAAAGAAACTCAGTTAAACGTCTAAAGTACAAATATGTAAATGAATAGGTACCAAGAAATGGCTGAGTAATAAATAAATAATGGTCGTTACTCGTTAGATTCTGATTTACGTTAGTCTTCCGTTTGAAACTGCGCAAAAGATGCAAATTGAAAACAAACGAATGGCGCAATCTTAAGTTAGTAGTGGAATTTTTAACAAACGCAATAAAGAACATCTTGCCTAAACCTGATGTCACTCGCAGGAGTTTGGCGTATTCAATTCAACCCTACTCTATTGTGTGTGACCAAACCGTTGAATGAAATAGAATGAAATCTCGTAGTAGGTAATCCTGATAGCTTCGGTGACATCGCGATTGAGGTCTTTAGTTCGAGATCGAATTTTTGTGACGGTTTTCAATTTATCAATTGACCTTAAGCGGCTGGATTGATAGACTTCGCGATTAATCCAGAATTCGGGACCTCTTGTCGCGACCTGTGACTCGCACTCCTGAAGCTTTTTAGCACCTTTCGATGCTGTCAAAGTTAAATCTATTACGATACCTACAAGCCTCGCTAAAACTAATCACGTGCTTATGGAAAATTTAGTTTGCTCTTTCAAGCGGCAACAGAGTGAATCCGAAAAACTTCGCGGATCCTGAAAGGCAAATAAAACAATGTTGCTACGTGGGAAATACACTTAATCCCTTGTATATCATAAACATGGGCACAGTTTTACCTGCAAAAACTCATCGTCATTCATATAGGACAGATATAAAACGGCAACGCAAAAAATAAGTTAGTTAGATAGTTCACAAATAAGACTGTGTCAGATATTTCTGTTCATTTCGGCGCTCAAAATATACAGTACTTAACTGTACTAGATAAAATAAAACACGCTAAGTAAAACACGGCAAGTTGGCACTTTACAAGATTGATTACTGCCATCAAAAATGCCTCTACTTGAGCGTCTAGGTATCTACAGTATCTACACCCTTTTGCGAGAAGTTTTTCTACGTAATCTTCTTTATTAGAACCAACGCTGGTCGGTCTTGGTATGCGCGTGTGTCAGTCAAGTGTCTTATTTTCCGTAAGGAATGGCCCGCTTTCCTCGGAATGGAATCTAGCCCTAGAGCCCTAAATATGTCTGTCAGACATATTGAAAAGGGAGTAATAATTCGTGAGAATCGATCAAGATCGAATACACTTATTGCCTTATTCTATTGAAGCGGAAAGCTAGATTCACAGACTTAAGGCGCCGCGGTGTAGCCTTGCTCTTGAGAATGAAGGCAGTCAGGCAGTAGTTAAACCTTATTTTGGTGAAAATGACAAGTAGAGCCGACCCTAAATAAAATGAGATAAAGTTTGGCAAATAGCGAAACTGAGTTAGCAGGTATCTGGGAACCTATAAGCTCGAGTTATTCCAAGATTTTATTTTAAACAGTCACAATTACAATGTGGTCATTTTAAAAAGGTAGTAACTGTAGTAAGCCATACCATACAACAAAACTAGTTAATTAATGTGGTATGACGATATGGATAGCAAATTGTGCAGGAACTCACGGTCTTCTAGGGCTGGTTACACCCACACACACACACATCTGACATCGCTTCGACAACGATTTCTACGAGATCGCGAACTCGACCAACATTATAATGCATTAACATAATGTCGTCGCTCCACATATCGCCCACTTCTGTTTATAACTCAAAACGACATAAGTGCTTTAAAGAGAGAACTTTCATAAACCTCCTGACTTTAACACGACAAGTTCTATAGTTATTGGACATACTTATCCGACTTGGACGGCTTAATAGTCTAATAAGGTCATGCGTCTACAATATTGTGCTGATTCAATACATGACGTCACCAGTATTAGCAAATCATTACATTAATAGACCGTAAAGACATTTATAGTCTTCGTTATCGAAGTCGTCCCCTATTTAAGATACCCTTTGCGTCATTCGTTATATAGAAGACACCTAGTTTTGTCGTAGGAACGGCGAATAATCTGTCTACTGTTTTTGTAACAACACACTACAGTTTGCGTCATTCGTTAGAAGACACCTAGTTTTGTCGTAGGAACGGCGAATAATCTGTCTACTGTTTTTGTAACAACACACTACAGTTTATCAAACAAAGTCCTCCGCCGCGTCTGTATGTTTGGGTGTATGTATGTTAGCGATAAACTCAAAAACTTCTGAACGGATTTTCATGCAGTTTTCACCTATCAATAGAATGATTTTTGAGGAAGGTTTAAATATATTATAATTTGTTAAGGTTTTGTGACTTTTGTGTAACCCGTGCAAAGCTTGTAATAACTAAGCTAAAGGAATTATGTATATTTTTAGTAGTTGTTATGATAAACGAAATTTCCACTATTAATTTGTTAATGCGTATTTAAAACTGGCTACCAATGACTAACATAATTAGCTATTCCTTCCATGAGTTCCGTGAGACCATAAATTCTGGCCACTCTCTAAGCGACGCGTCAGGCATATTGTTAAGAATTTCGCCAACGCTTTGATATTCATAGTCACAAATTAATGGCAGCGTGATTTGCGAAATCCGTGACAACCTGCTGCAAAGCGGGGAGCCTAAACTTTCTTCATCCCGATGGTTATACGGCCTTTTGGCTTTGGTTTAGGGGGTGTGATTAATAGCACGTTAAACAATAAGTCTTTCGGATCCACCGTTTGGCAAATAGCTGCGCGATGCGACACCCATTAGTGTAGTTACACTGGATATAGACAGGCGACTATTAATGATGCGGACTACTTCGATTTAATTTAAGGAATCTTGTCACTGTGTCTCAGTAAAAGCGGCTCGATAATCATTACCATGTTACGATTAGAAAAAATACTCAATTTATTTATACAGTCAATTCGTTTCTATAAATAACAAACAGCTAGGGATAAAGGAAAATTTATGTAAGACGGCCGGTTTACCCATTTTCCACTCCATGGATTACTTAAGCAAAAATTGAATATCTTCCTCAATTTAACCCAGTAGACATCGAATGATTAGAAAATCTGACTTTGCAACTCGAAGTTCATAAATTAAGAAGGGAAGATACCTAATAAGTAATGGTTTTATTGAGTGTAGTATTTAGGATAATACATATCGTCGTTGCGCTTTTCAAAGCTGATATGTGTTCGATTTTTGATTGACAAATAGTTACCTAGCAACAAATACATAAGGTGTTAATTCATTTGATTAAGATCTCGCACATATAAGATTTGGTAAGCGCAACGACGATATAATGAACTACTGAGCGGTATCATCTTCAACATTTAAAAAATGTGAGTTTTCGTAATGTCTCGCAATACCTAATGTGTTTTTTAAAATATTTTACAGAAGGTAACTTTACCTTAAAACGAGCACATCGTTTTAAGGTTAAAGTTATTTCATTTCATTTAAAATATTTATTTCTGGATTTGAATATAACATAAAACCTTAGAGCATTTAGTAACTGGAGACGTCATGGCTGTCATTTTCTATACGAAACAGTCTGCCGTTGTACAAAACGCTACAATATTACCTGTCATTTCAAAACGTTGCAATATTACCTGTCATTTTCACTCTCGTGTTAAATTGAAATCGGAAAATAGTTGTTTCTGGATTTCATAATTCTGCGTATTCTGAAGCGTCACGCTCGCCCGACAGACTCGATCGATAGCGATAACGTGACGCAACCGTTCAAACAGTAGATACATGCAAGTTGCACAATCGTAATCCACTCAGCTTCACGCAACTAAATAGCATGTCTGTTTACGTGAACACCCACTGAACACGCGATTTAGGATTAGTGATGTGCCGGATAATCCCCGCAAATTATACAGGTGTAAATAAAGAAAACGAAATGATATCTTTTCGCATTTTCGTTAATTTCATTGCAAAGTATTGCAGGGAAATCCATGGTTAATTTCAACAGTTTAATGATTTAATTTGTAAGGGCCACTTGCACCATTCACTAACCCGGGGTTAGCCGGGTAAACCTGGAGTTACCATGGTTACCAGTACAATTTGACACTGGGTTCAAGAATAGTAGCTTTAATTTTTTACGAATTTCTAAAACAAGTATAGGGACTCTTGTACTGCTCCCAACAACGAGACCTCACTAGGTGAAATTCAAATTTAAACTGAATTCGACTCGCCCACCTATTGTCATCGTCAAATGTTCGTGACATTTCGCCAGAAAGTTTACGACGTGCACTTTACTGCAAAGTTAACGTTCATATGCTGGATATGCTATGCTTTAAATTCACGAGATGCAGTCACTGCATTCTACTGCGTTTGAAACAAAAATTCTGTTAATGACGGACAACTTTTGAAATCCAATTTTAAATGAGTTTATACTTAGTTTAGAATCACCCAGAAGCGAGCATTTCAATATTGTTGCTTGTTTCGGGTTTTCAAGGTTAAAATGCAGTATTTTGGTTAAAACAAAAAATTCAGCATTGTTTCTCAAACCGCAACGCGCAATATGTTCCATCAAAGCCTTTATCTTTGATCTCCTACACCAAACGAAACTCGACAACTTCCTCAAAAGCTTATACATTATTCAAAATTTCAAACATTCTGCTTTATTTACTTAATATATCCATATTTCAATACGCTTTGAATTATAATAAAAATCGAATTGATTTTATGGTAATCGTGTCGTCAAAATGGAAAATAATAATTGCGCTGTTGCCAAACTGTCACCGTGGGTATTAATAGCGACAGTCGAGGTGTCCGTAAATATCCAACTCGCTCTTGTGTCGATGGCTTGTCAATTTTCACATGACAAAGTACGTGACACCTCGATCCTAAGTATCACGCGAGACGAGTGAGAACATAACACCCTGTGTGATGGAAATCATACGCTCTTTTTATTGGTTCCCAGTCTGTATTCCTTGACAATCGATCAAACTTGATAATAAACGCAGTGTTATAGAGTTTTGATATTGCTGAACTAGTACTTGCGTCTTTATTCCTCCTATCAGTGGTTAATTGTCATAACCTTACTTAACTTTTCCATTCAATTACTATTTTCACAATAATACCTATACATATGAGGAATTTTAGTTATTTGTCTGTTTTGTGAAATTGCCACATACAAGTACATACCTAATTATAATTATTGTATTGTCCCTAAGTATCTGACACCGTACAATGCGATGTCAGTGGAAGATTTCCCACATTTTTGGCATTGTTTGCTACTTCAATCGACGTCCTTAAATGCTGTATGTATTATTATGCATGAGTCAGCTAGGGACGCCCACGTCTCAAGGCAATGAGCGTGTTTACTCATACATTGTGTTTTTTACTGGCCGATCATGTCTGCACCCATTACGTAAACGCTGTAACAACCGGAGGTCTACTTATGTGTATGAAACGTGGGCTCTGTTTTAATTGAATATTCATGTATAAAAAGTTTATCGATCAATTAGATACCGCACTTTTCGTAACAGATGTGTTATCACATCTTGCTAATCAGTTTTACGTATCATGCTAATCTAAAAATTTCCCATACACGTGTAGATAAGTTAATTAATTTAAAAGTTCCACCCCAAAAAGACTTAGTTTCCCAGATATTTCAATGTTATATTCCAAGTAAAGGCTAGATGACATAAACATAGCTAGGTGCTCTACATGGGTGCCCCTTAATACGCCGAACATTAATTGTCATAATATGAATTCGCATAACAAATTTGGCATAAAATAATTGTTCATAACATTGAACAGGCATAATAATGACTCCGCATAATTTAAATATGCATAACATTATTAACTACAACTTTAACTGTCATAAAATGAATTAGCATAATTTTATAAAGCGAGTGTATTAGATGGATCAGGGCAAAACCAACTTAACCAACTCGGTTAGGTTAGGTTAGGTTCAAAAGGCCTTAGCCTTCGATGTTAGGTTTTTTTAATAACAGCCCGATAATAGATATATTCGCACCCTGATTAACTCCTCAGATATCGATTAAATAAATAAAATAACGTACATTGTCATAACGATGACTTAGGATAAATGTAATAAGCATAACGTTATTTTGCATAATTATTAAATGGTATAAATATAAAAGGAAGAATAGTGGTATTGAAAATAAATTACTGTCATAACGATTTTGCCAGTGTGGAATTTATATGAAACACTAGCATGAGACGTCACAATCAAATAATATATACAATCAAAATTACATTTGTCAGTACCTCTAACTGGTAAATAGATCCTATACCTATAAATGGGTAGGATGGAAAAAAACATCTAAACTAAATTTAAATTGGTTGCAATTTATTTTCAATACCACTATTTTGTGACGTAACAATCTGTTTTCTTCCTTTTATATTTATACCATTTAATAATTATGCAACATAACGTTATGCTTATTACATTTATCCTAAGTCATCGTTATGACAATATACGTTATGCGCATTAACATTATGCGTACTCAGTTATGCGAAATAATTTTATGCGATTTAAAAGTTATGCGTAATCTATGTTATGCCAATTTGAATTAGGAGTATTACGTTATGCGAATTAATATAGACCCGCTCTACATTTTGTAAATATAACTTTGTACGGTCAAATAATTTAACTTCAGCACCATTTCGTACCTTGTCACAGTGACAATCAATATAAAAGCCGCTAGGGACCTCATACATATTATTATCACTGTGACAAAGTACAAAATGGTACGAAATTAAATTCCTTGAGCGATGCCTTCCTAGAACTTTTCTAGGCAATTTTGCATTTGTTAATAAAGCTGATTCCCGATTAGTTATATATAGCAGGCGCGCCTTTTTAATACCCGACAATATTTAAGACAACCATAATAAAAACACATTATTTGTTTATTTCAAATCGTTAGTGTTTATGTCACTGTTTGTTTTTTTAGATATTAGTCATAAAGCACACGACAAATATGCGACGTACTGGTAATAACCAGTTATTATACGTTACCCTGTATGGCTACTGGTTTTGCCCTCTAATTGTGTAGACGATGTGAAGATGTGATTAATGATCCAAAGAACACAAAAAACCCACCTCCGGTTTAGAAAAAAAAAACGACAGCAGCAAAAACTCAACAAGGTGTCATTACTCGCATTACAAAACTTCATAACGACAACTACACCTACGTCTTTCGAACAACTTATAAACACACGAGTTTTTTAGAGTTCCGTACCGAAAGGGTAAAACGGGACCCTATTACTAAGACTCCGCTGTCCGTCCGTCCGTCCGTCCGTCTGTCACCACAGGCTGTATCTCGTGATCTGTGATAGCTAGACAGCTGACATTTTCACAGATGATGTATTTCTGTTGCCGCTATAACAACAAATACTAAAAACAGAATAAAATAAAGATTTAAGTGGGGCTCCCATACAACAAACGTGTTTTTTGACCTAAGTTAAGCAACGTTGGGCGGGGTCAGTACTTGGATGGGTGACCGTTTTTATAGATAATGGTACGGAACCCTTCGTGTGCGAGTCCGACTCGCACTTGGCCGGTTTTTTTAAATTTGACGGTAAGAATGTACATTATCTTCACTTGTACAGTCAGTTGCGAAAGTGGCTAGTGGAAAATTACACGTGCTCTTATTCTCATAACAACAAACTTATGTACAGTCACCTGCAATAATAAGTTACTCTTCGAAGGCAGCAAAAATATGTGACACTCTTATGGCTCTACAAATAAGATCGTGTCAGATATTTTTACGGCCTTTGTTAGTGTAACATATTATTGCAGGTGCGTGTACAGATCATTTAAAAACATCTGGTCCCGCTTACCTACTTCGGCTACTGACTGTATTTCATGTATTTCACATTGTATTACATATTAATGTAAGAACGAACATTTGTTGAAAACGAGGCGTAATTCCATTTAAAGTTGTAATACTTGTAATGAACTCCGTAGGTGTACATACAATGAGATAAATAAAATTGAATCAAAGATTAAATTCCTAAGAGAATGTGTTGTAATTGTAAAAGGTACTTGAATTATGTTCTTTGTCAATGATATACATATAAGAGATAGAACTGATTTCAACGAGGATGATATGATACCTACTTACGACAGAAATGATGATACGCGGTGAAGCCGAGAAGCGATCGACGTATACTTTGTCCCTTGTCAATATAGACATCAATATAAATATTACTGGATTTTTTATTCCAGTACTGGCTTATTGCAAGCTAACAGTGGTACCTGTTGCCGGATAGCGACTCAAAAATTTGAATGCTGAATGCTAAAATATGTGCTTATTTGGTATATCTCTGCAGAAAGAGAAGAGTCGTGGAATGTAATAGAGCCCGTACTCGTACATTCTAGGACTTCTCTTTCCGCACCTTAGAGCAATTAACTGGAGATGTCATCGCTGTCATTTTCTTTACGAAACAGCCTGCCGATTTTTGCGGGGGAGGGGACGTCAAATGTTTTGCTATTTCTACATGATTTGCACGTAACGCACAAATAGCCATGTCCATACAAAAGTTTGCACAATTGTGCAAGTTTTTCGGCAGAGGGGTAAGCTCTTAATGACCACTCCAGTTATTAAATGCTCTAAGTTCCGCACAGGCTCTATTCTTTATTGATTACTTTGACTTTCTGTCGTTGTTTTAAATATCGAAGAGGATTATTATACGGTCTCTACAGTACCAACTCTAGCAAGGTAGTCGAAAAATAAATATTGTATCTCCAAGCGCTGTTTCGCTCGAGCAGGGGACCGATATTAGCAATGACAAGCCTGGAGGACGATCTGATAGCGTGGCACACATACACGGCAGTGCGTGACGAGAGAAATAACCCGGGCAGCCAGTTACGATCATTTGTAGGCGTTTGAAGCAAAAGATACCACTTAGCCGGTTGTCAACGATGATTGGTCAGTTAACAAACAATGTCATAATATCATATAATTATGTACTTACACGGACATGAAAGGTTTTTAACAGGACCGTTTTCTAATTTTTATTATTTATCTGACGCATCTTAGGGTAATTCGCCAATAACTGTAACCCTAAACTAAAAATGTATTATATTCACCTATAAACAGAATTCATTTAAGGTGGCTAATTATTGATGGCTGGCCAGTTATTGAAACCTTATACTAAAATGAATTCTGTTTACAGGTGAACAGAATTCATTTATAGTTTAGGGTGGCCAGTTATACTGGCGAATTACCCTCATTGCATTTTATGCCAGTAGCAGCTTAAGTGTTGCCGTCACGTTTTTGATAATAACGACACAATTGCATTGCGCTATAATAACTATAATTAAGCCATCTAATAGTATGATGGAAATCTATTTAAAATTTACATATGATATTGAAATTCATATAGATAACCGGCCTTCAGACTTTATTTGGGTATGTTAGCTTTGTTGTTAGTACAAATAAACATGCCGCTGCTTATGTCAATGTTATTGATAACTGGCGTTTGCGCGTCGGCGACACGGAAAAGTGATATTAATACGAATTGCACCAAAACAATATGCTGTCAGTTTACCTTAGATAAGCCTCAGCTGTTGCCTATCGATCGGAAATGTTCACAATACACAAGCCCGGTTAGCACCGCCAATATAGACACTGCACTGCACTAGCCAGCAACAACACCTAATAATAACACGAACCAATCCACCTGTTATTATAGCTGCGCGCGGCGAACTGATACTGGTAAATTCAACGCAATAGACGCAGTGTGACGTTGTCGGTCAATTTAAACGTATTAACGTCGCGTATTACGGAACGCTGCGGTACACGTGCGGTCGCGGGGCGCGCGAGGGCTCGACTGACGTAGGTAGGGCGCGGGCCGGGCGGCGCTACGGGCCGTAGCCCGCCCGAGCTACGAGTTCACACTTCAGAGCCTCTACGACCACTTTCTTGTTTTGTTTCATGCACTATGAAAACACTTGGGCTTTCTTTTTTCTAACTTTGTGGCGTAGAGCGGAGACTGCTTTATTACGGCCATAATGCTGATTAAAACATAATGAAACCAGAGTTTGCGATGGCTACGAATATGTAAAATATTAACTTTGTATTTTGTTAAAATCTTTAACTTTTAGAACGCCAGACGGCGAAGGAATTTGCCGTGCCCCGGACGCCAGGCGATCGCGATTATTCAAGCGAAATTTAACTTTACGGAACCCTGCTTGAGTCCCTATTGAATTGGCGAAGCTGACGGCTGTAGCCGTCGTTGGCGTCCTTGGCAAGACTTTCCGATGACGGCCACAGCCGACAGTGGCTGTAAAAAGGTTAAAAAAACATTTTGATAAAATAATGTAAGATTTTTCTTAAACCGACATGGTTCTAAATAATGTTACCAATTCAATTGTATGCATTCCACGTCGTTAAACTTATAGTATTTTTCAAACAGGAAGGGTACGGCGTGTTTGAAAAATACTATGTAGTACAGTCACCTGCAATAATATGTTACTCTTCGAACGCCGCAAAAATATGTGACACGCTCTTATGGCTCTACGAATAAGATCGTGTCAGATATTTTTGCGGCCTTCATTGTGTAACATATTATTGCAGGTGTCTGTACGCTGACAGAGTAAAATGGTAACGCCAACTTAGGTAGACGAAGGTAAACGATAAAATTCAGCCATCATGGCAACTACTTAAGCTATTCTAAACATGCCTTGCGACAATTTTCGACAAGACTCAAACAAAGCAATTTCTCAGCTACCTTCGTATATGCTTAGATTTCTCTAAGCTCACCTTCTCATAAATATGCAAAGGTTAAATCTAGCGTTACAACCAATTTCGCTCGTTCATTAAATACAACTTTTCGAGACAGAATCACCCGTATATCAAATTAGATGTTACTACAAATAGATAGATAGAGATAATGGATGGATTTAAAATATATTAACTTTCTTTTTACATTGAATGATGAAAGTCGTAAAACTCAAATTATGTTAACTCAAAGGAATACAGACTGGGAGGCCAATTCGAACGTACATTTGATGAAAAATGATGTTTATTTGTTATCATCCGTGCGTGCATTCCGCTCGTACTCGTTCGTACACCATTTATACGTTTAAAATGGCCTCCGGGATTCATAAAAGAGTGTACTGGTTCTCAAAGTAGAGTCAGCAAAGCGCATTGACGTGTCAATAAGCTACGGGCCGCTTACCACTAGGTTACCTATTTTGGTCATTGGAAAACTACCGTTATTTTTCTTAACAATCCCAAGTGTGTATACAAACTATACAAAGCATCAGTCCCTACCTAATCCTTTAAAGTAGTAGTTCAAATCCATACATTAAATTGAAACTGAAGTAGCGAAATATAAACCAGATTGCACTCCATTATTTCCTACCTGCAAATACGCGAGTATATATGCGAGAGACAAAAGCTTTAAGTTTGACGCATAGGCGACAATGCTACAGGTGCAACGGCGCGCTGCGAAATCCGAATTTAAAATTATTCTATCTCCATCTCTCTTACTTGATTTATGCAAGAGCGATAGAGATGGAATTAGACGGTTCAGATTCCGCGGTTATAGCCCAGAACTACTTAGTAAGCAAACATTAATTGCGCTACAATTGAAATGCAGCTGACTGAAAAGCACTCCCCTGAATAATACTCGGTTGAAACTTGTGCCGTGCCGGATTAAACATTTAATTTCCTATGAACGTGTTGTGTTGTTCATGTTGCTCTGGGAAAGCTGTTCGCGAAAAAAATATTACGAACGGATTTATAGCAAACACTGGACGAACGGATTTCATTGTAAATTGTAGGATACGTCCAGTTCAGTTCGGCCCGCTAAATCTCTTATAAATTCTTGTAAATTAGAAAAACTATTTGTTTTTATAGTACATACTCGTACCTATGACCGTTACTTGCCCGCTTTATACGAAACTGACTGTCTGACTGTTATTTATTAATTTATTTTAATCTTTATCTTTTTTGTGGCAATAAAGCATTTTCATTTCATTTTTATTGCACAATACACGAAGGTATAGGCATTCTCTACCAGTCAACCAATGGGTCAAACCAGAAAGATTAAGTAGGTGCAGTGTCTTTAAAGTAAATGAATTTGTAAACCGTGTGTATATACGAATGAATATAAACTATATTGTTGTTGTTGGTATGACTGTTGTCTGTGATTTAGATGAAATTTCGTATAGCTCGAGTCTCGGGAAGGACATATATAGTGTTTATTACGAAAAGCATTCCTTATGTACTCATTATACGGAGGTCGCAGTCGCTGGCAAAAGCTAGTGTTATTATAAACAGGCTGAAATATTTTTAGCTTAGACAACAACACACTACAATTTAAATGAAAGCCTATTACAATTTAAATGAATGCCTATAATAACTTATAATGTAGGATGTTTGTTGTAGCTGTAATTAATTCTGACCCGGCCTGGTAGCGATCCGAACTTATTCAGTTAACCAAGTCGCAACTCCCGAGTTGCAAAACTCGCAAGACGGTATAGAGTGCAACGTTGGCAGCGTGGGGGCCAGTCAATTAAAGTTACAATGCTTGTTGCAGAGGTTTCAAGATTTATAGAGTCGGACCAAGCTAACTCAAGATGGCATTTGCAATGGCAAAATGTGAAGTTCTATGAAAACGTGACGTTGATATAATGACACTCCCTCAGTTCAGGGGGCGGCAATCTTTTGAGAGAGCTAACCGCAGTAGAAGTCGCCTGTTTCTGGTATGTCAAAGAGCCGCGGTTTCCCGACCTCTAGCTGCCTCAGTTTGTTATGTTCAAGTCGGTGCAGAGTTATTTTAGACGAACTCTGTAAACACTAGCCTCCGCCTGCGACTACGTTCTAGTTCTACATTCTACAGCATTGCTTTACAAATGCCAAAGTACTACTTTGAAAGGTTTAGGCCGTGATTTGTATTCAGTTAAACAAGTCGAAAAATTTCTCACTTGATGGTCTCATCGGAAGATCAGCGCTGGAAGTCGCCAGCAACATGCTGATATGGGACCATTTCGTGACACTTTATTTTTCACTATGTTTTTTCTATGAATGTCTATTGTCTGTGTGTTTACGAATAAATAGTTATTTGTACAACAAGAGATCAAAGCTTGATATTTCTTCGAGTGCTTATTTCGAGTCCCGTGCAAGCGAAAGATTCTATAGTAGATTCACGAGCGTAGCGAGTGAAATCTAATTTCGAATCTTGAGCGTAGTAAGGGACTCAAAAGCGCACGAGATGTAAATAACTTTGATCTCGTGTAGTACACAAAATTTTTCATCTCAGCAGAGAGAACATACCTATTAGGCAACTTGAAAAATGTAATCCTTCTTCATCACTTAATACCTGCACTCATGTTTTCTCAAGACATATAAACAATTAACACATTCGACACTGCGTACCCGACTCTCGGGCACTCGTAAACTTTACTCAGATGCCGGCATACCCGCTAGTCGGGCAAGAGCTATAAACCTACACGCGACGCCGAAGTGCCCGACAGGCGGGCAAGCATTTCATCTTCACTACCTCAGGGCTGCCACTGTCACTAACAGAAAAAATTGTAAGTCTTCTGATTATTATGTGGTCGAAAAGTTGGTACAGTTGATTATTATATTTTATTACTTCACTTTGTATTTTTATTTACTTTACCTAATGCGATTACAAAATAAAAATTCTTATTAGTTGGTTACGTGAAATTGCATACACGGGTATGTATCAATAGGAGTTAGAATTAGGAGAAGAACAAAACGGGGAGCCTAAACAGATGAGACAGCAGATTTAATTTTATCCACGTACTTATACGTAAGTTACTTGGCACAGCCCTGAGCGTCCGCCGCTTGCCCGACTAGCGGGTTCGCGGCGTGCGGCATTGAGTTGCACGTCGTTCCCCGACTAGCGAGTACTGTCGGTTTCTGGGGTATTGTTTGAAATTTTGCCTGGTTGCGAAAGTGTTAAGTTTAATTACCGCAATCGAACACAAAAACAAAACTTAATAATAAATTTCAGTAAAATAATATGGAAATAACGAACACCAACTGACACTTCAATCGACAATTTTTTTTTGTAAAAAAAAACTTTGTATGATACGGTCCGAATTGCGGATACGTACTATTTGTCAACTATGGTAGAAATTCTTAAAAGTAAAATAATTAATTTTGCATGATAGTCTGTGTATTTTTTGAGTTAATTATTTTAACTGTACAATAAAATACCTAAAATATAGTATTTTATTAGTTTTTATCAAATCTACAACTTTATTTTTATTAATTTATTACTAAGAATTCATACTCGTACGTGGTTTGGAACGATGCGGTCTGAAGTTTTTCGGGGTTCTATTATAAACCGTCAATATAGCGTTGAATGTCGTTTTAACTTTTTTTTGTCTGTTTCTTTTTGCTAACAGTGTGAAAGGGATAGAGATAATAGAACCCAAGTATTTCAATCTTGTATTATACCCCGCATGTTGAAATGACATTTGACTATAAAGGTCACTTGAATGTCATTTTGTCTCACTCAGTGAGCAAAATCGCATTTTGCTCACTGTTTTTACGAAGCAAAGTACCCTTGTTCGAGCTGCTGAGGTGAAAAAACTATTCTATTCTAAAACTCCAAAAGTTGCAAAACTCGCAAAACGGCATAAAGTGGGTACAACAACGTAAGCAACGAGAGGACCAGTCAATTAAAGTTACCGTGGTTGTTGCAGACGTTTGAAGATTTATAACTACTAACCTAAGCTCT
Organism: Cydia splendana; assembly: GCF_910591565.1. Taxonomy (NCBI): domain Eukaryota; kingdom Metazoa; phylum Arthropoda; class Insecta; order Lepidoptera; family Tortricidae; genus Cydia; species Cydia splendana. The sequence continues at coordinate 10,497,492 of NC_085976.1, forward strand.
TTTTAGGGTTCCGTACCCAAAAGGTAAAAACGGGACCCTATTACTAAGACTCTACTGTCCGTCTGTCTGTCACCAGGCAGGCTGTATCTCATGAACCGTGACAGCTAGACAGTTCAAATTTTCACAGATGATGTATTTCTGTTGCCGCTGTAACAACAAATACGAGTATTATAAAGATGAATATTCTACAGTATTACAAGTACTGTGCGCTGTCTATCAATAAATATATAAGTAACGGAACTAACACAACTGTTTTATATATTTATAGAATAAGTTGGCGAAAATGGGAGAAATTTAATTACAATCGTAACTCAGACTACATTTAGAAACAACTGAAGGCACATCGTAAAGGAAGAACTCATCTTATGAACGTGTGATATGTGATATAATAGATGATGAATGGAAAACTTGTAATGTGAGATTTTATTGTTATAATTGTATAATTTTTAATGATGTTATGATGTGGTTAATTTTTTTTAAATTCTATTGATATAATTGTATAAGTAGTAGCAAGTGTAATTGGTATAAGTACTGTAACCGTTCTTGTGATATTAATAATAAAAAATAAATAAATAATTAGCAATTTCGCAATGTGTCAAATTCAAAGGAACCCAGAGTGCTGCCGCTACCCAACCCAAGAATAGCGGCAGCACTATTTCCTCATTACAACGGATATATGACATTGACCTTTCAACCCAGAGAAAAATGGAACGGTTTATTGAGGACTTTTTTTTTCCCAGAAAATGTGGAAGTTACGGTAATATGGTATTCCGAGAACATTCCGCACAAGCGAGAATTTCTTAGAAGTCTCAGAATCTCACGTTTGAAAGTTGCTCGCCTGAATCTATTTATTTATATATTCTAAGACCCTCGACCGTCACAATCAGGAAACCAACTAAATGAGGATAGGAAAGTTAAATTAGATAGAATAATAATTTACTTGGAAATTTTCGACCAAGTGGAGAATCAAGTTAATCAAAATGTTTCAGAATTGTGGTTTACTAATACTAAAAACTTTGTTAAATGTTAAAGATTTAATACTTCTTAGAAGTTAGTGAATTCTTCTTGTCAAACTCGCAAACAAGCATCGTAAAGTTCACAAAACGGGCCCTCCAGCAAAATAATAGAATAGAATAATGTTTATTTGAAAAGAACCTTGTTTACAAATATCAATATCAATATCAAAGGCGTAGCATGATAGCATAAACCAGCAATGCGACGAACTCATAAAGGTGCAATATACACGGGGGATTATTCCCACAAACTTAAGCTACAAGGATTTCCAATGCAGAAACACGACTATAAAAGTTAACATTGATGTTCAAAGCGACTATAAAGTTAACATTGACGTCAATTTGACGTTCAAAGTCTACAGAGCTCTAGGAGATAAAGCGCTGGTGCTTATTTTACGTTCGCCAATCGTCATGGCTGAAGGCACGTGAAATTTAATAGTCTCTCATGAAGTCCAACTTCTGTAAGCTCTAGAAGTTTTCTGTGCCAAGGCGGTATCTGTTTTATTTTAGTACCTACCCTCGGACATCTACAATACAGCAGACAATACAAATTGTGTTTTGAAACAAAATCAATACGGATAAAGCATGACATAAACAGAGCTTTGGAGCGAAATTGGAGCCGTCGACCGACACATTGAAGTTAAATTAGCTCGACTATGAAAGCGATTTAAGATGAAAAGGTTTTACAAAATTCCTCTTCCTTCGTTTCAGTTTTCACGAAGCTTATCCCCTGCTTTAGTACCATTAGGGCTTATTTAGACGATGCGAGAACTCGCATGCGAGTTTCATTACATTGCGGTTTTTGATCGGTCGGTTGAATTGGACGTAACCAACAGTCCGCAATGTAATTAAAATCGCATGCGAGTTCGCGCGCCGTCTAAATCAGCTCTTAGATGTATTTAACTTTTACGTGTTGTGCCCTTCATTTACAAATAAAAGTAGGTTAGGCCAGGATATAGCTTGCATTCATAGCAATAGGAGCAAAAGCAAACTTGGAAAACTACTCAGGACTTTACGCTGCTTACCGCTTTCTGCATCAACCATGAAAAACAATCGGTTTGTTTAAATATGTGCTTATATAATAATGTTATGTATAAGTATTTACACGGCCCAACTTGTGAATTTAAAGTGCCGCTTTGCCTATTTTGGAATTTGACTACACTACTCCTATTACCTAAACTTCGTACAAAAAGAATGCCCGCAGCGCTCCGTTTAGTTCCCGTCTCGTGATGGCGTTACCAGCACGAGGTAATGTTGATTGCACAAAGTCGGATTCGTAAAATTCAGATTGCCGGGGCATTTGAACAGGGCCGGATGCTGCGGAACTAGCAAGATAAACGTGGTTAGTTAAATCGCAATATCTTTTGCCCGATATTGCGAACTAAGAACGTTTATTCGTGCGTACCGTGCGCCGTTGTGTTACCGCCTTAAGAACACAACACTTTTTGGTACGGAACAATACAAAATTTTGCTTTTTCGTATGTATGCAACGCTGAACTGTAGTGGCGTGTGGTGACGGGTCCATGGCAGAGAACAGAACAGATAAGGGTAACCAACTACCTGCTTATACAAAGTCTAATGAGATCAGAATATGAACTTATCAAGTGACAATGAGAATCCCAGAATTATTAATTAATTTATGAGGCTTTAGTGTGCCACTGCTTGGGCGAAGTCATTATTCTTCCGCCTATCCTTATCCTGAGAAGTCTCCCACCAAAAATGTCATAAAGGCCAATATAAACATTGCTAACTAAAAATAGTCATTCAGCTATTTCAATCGTTCCATTAAAAATAAACTGTTTTTTTTATGTTCAAAGTTTAACCTCGCACAAGAGTTCTTTAACTACCTTGGCTCACAGTATTTGGGCGCCCTCTGCCCTAGATCCGGCCCTGGCGGATGTAAACAACGGAAAAGTGTGAGCCGGCACGTCCGCGCTCCACTTCGCGGTGTTTTGTGCCCGCTACGATTGTTTCTATTCATGTTTCGGTTTGAAACTGTTGTAAGGACTTTTGGTATTACACGGGATTTGTACGACGTTAGATTAAGCAAGTACTAACCATTAATATGGTAAAGTAATAAGCTTGCAGCCACCGTTTAAAATGTATGAGGGTGACAGCAATTTTGATCTGTATCACGGTAATTGTTTCATTACAATATGGTGGTAATATACTCGTATTGGACGTTGACTGTACTATACCCACAACCCATGGTATAATAATATACTCCGCCCCCACAACCCTGTTTGATACATGTGTTATTAGGGGTTGAAAACTATACCTACCTATTTGTTTTATGCAATGCAACAAGGCCTTGTGCAAATCACAGTTTGAGACCAAGGCTCGTGGGTGGACTACATAGGGAGAGTAAAGGATTCCTAGCGGCAAGTGTAATGTCAAGTTCAAGTTTCCGATTTAGACCACAAGGTGGCAGACCGTCCAACGTGTAGAGGTACGTCCCTTCCTTCCTATAGACTCCGACAGCCGGAACGTAAAGCTTCATGAGAAAACTTCACTGAATATTAATATGTACCACTTTTAATTTATAAATGAGTAAATCGCTGAAAATGCAAAACCCGCAACCCCAGTGGCCGGTGTCGGATCATGTAAGTGCGACTACTGGGTAGCCAACTTTTTTTACTACATTGGAAAAAAGTCGGGTCAAATATGGATTTAATAAAGTAAAACATGTTTTTATCCGAATGGAAGAGAAGAGAGTCTGTTTTTCGACAGAAATACAGTGTGAATAGCTCGGTTTGTAGACTAAACGGTCGATTAATTTTAATATTCAACGTGTTTCACACATTTCAATATAAAGTTCGTAATGTGGTTCGTAACTTTGAGCAAGCTGATAATTTGACAATGTGCCGTAATCTTAAAAGACTAATTAAATGTTAATACATTTTCAATTCGCGCTAAGTCCCAAGTTGTCAAAAACCTTATTTTTTATTTATTTTTCAATTGTTCGCCCTTTTAACACATTCAACACCAAGAACCCGACTGTCGGGTACACTGTTCGTAGCGACTACGCGCTACATACGACGAAACCGTGGCTACGCGCTACGAGCGTAACCCGTAGCACTTAGTGGTATTGAATGTGTTAAAAATCGTTTATAAACAAAAATCCGTTTCCTAACTAAAGTCTCAAATGTACAAGAAAAAATAACCCATCAAGACTTGAATTTTATCATTAGACGTTAATATTAAAATTCCTTGATTTAAAAGGACTAAACGGTAAGCATTTGCGTCGTACACAACAAGAAACATTTCTAGAATCTTCAGCGCAATACGAATGAAATTTTATTAGACCTCAATAAGATTTCCCATCGAGGCCAGGCCCTGACCGGGTTAGGAATTTGCGCCAACTTTAAAACGTTTTCTCTTGGCGTCAACTGCACTGCGAAAACTAACTTCCCCCAGTTCAACCTCGGAGATTCTACCGACCCAATTTTGTACTATCCAGTTGACCTTGTTTTTAACTTGAGATGGCCCATCTTCGTATTCGGCCGATTATTCGGATAAAGTCGGCAAATGTTTTTTTCTCAAAAATGGACGGCAAAGTCGACTTTGACGTTTAAAAAATTGGTCGCGAAGCGCGTAGTTTATGGTCAGTCAAAAATTAAAAAGTTAAAAACATTGCAGTCTCGATTTTGGGACTGCAATGTTGCATACAAATTCCATTATTTGTCGTGTTCCAAACTTTTTAAAAGTTGAAATGGCCATATCAAATAAAGACACAGGCCCATTAAACAGCCAAAGAGATGATTAGTACTTATAATTATAATGTTGGTACCGCGACTATTTAGCTGTCTCAAATAGGTTGGCGTATTTTCGGCAGAAAAATACACTTCTATTTATTAATTAAAAAAATAAAAAAGCGGCAAAGCTTATTTTTTCAATTGTTTCTACTTTTTTCTGTGAAAATATATACGTAAGAACGTTGATTCTGTAAAATATTTCTAGTATATTTATATTTCTTGCACCATTTTTGAGAAAAGCACTATATATGACTCGGCTGGAAGGCTACTTGCTGGCTTCGGATTCAATTAAACGGACTCCCAAGGTCGTCCGTTTAATACGAATCCTCAGCCTGCAAGTAGCTACTTCCGAGCCTCCAGAGACAATAATGTACAATTTTCTACTCGTCGAATGTAATTCTTGAATTAAGATTTCTTATACCAAACTGCAATTGGGTATTTTTAATGTATGGGCTCCCAAATCAACTATAATATTCATATCGATACAGTTTAGTCAACTATAATGAAATTGACCAATCACAGCTCGCCGCGATCAAGAGGACGAAACAAAACCATAGCACAAAATAATTATTTATTTTAGGTTGTATAGTAGAAACAATTGCTTCATAAGTCAGAAATGCGCATGTGACACCCTTAATATAGCAACATCCATAGACTACGAAAACCACTTAGCGTTGCTTGTTAGTCTCCATAGGCTACGGTGGCCGAAATCGAGAAAACAGCTGTCGAAAAATTGAATTTAGCGTGGAGCGAGTACCAGGGCCTCATGAGTTACGAGAAGGTGTCGTTGACCAGCCCGCCGGGGCGCGTACCGTACCAGTATGAAAGGTATCGCGGCTGCTTGTGTATCTTAGCTTTTGGTTTGGTTTGTTTGTATGATTCTACTAGTTTAAAGTATTATTTTTGTTGACGCGTAGAAAAAGTATTGTATACAATAGTGATATAATCAAGCTTTTCAATCTCGTACCTTACTTAGACAACTCAGCAAGCTTCGTTGTCTAAACACGGTACTCGACTGAAAAGATTGTATAAAATACTATTTCTACTCGTCGACTGTAATTCTTGAATTAAGATTTCTTATACCAAACTGCAATTGGGTATTTTTAATGTATGGGCTCCCAACTCAACTATAATATTCATTTCGATACAGTTTAGTCAACTATAATGAAATTGACCAATCACAGCTCGCCGCGATCAAGAGGACGAAACAAAACCATAGCACAAAATAATTATTTATTTTAGGTTGTATAGTAGAAACAATTGCTTCATAAGTCAGAAATGCGCATGTGACACCCTTAATATAGCAACATCCATAGACTACGAAAACCACTTAGCGTTGCTTGTTAGTCTCCATAGGCTACGGTGGCCGAAATCGAGAAAACAGCTGTCGAAAAATTGAATTTAGCGTGGAGCGAGTACCAGGGCCTCATGAGTTACGAGAAGGTGTCGTTGACCAGCCCGCCGGGGCGCGTACCGTACCAGTATGAAAGGTATCGCGGCTGCTTGTGTATCTTAGCTTTTGGTTTGGTTTGTTTGTATGATTCTACTAGTTTAAAGTATTATTTTTGTTGACGCGTAGAAAAAGTATTGTATACAATAGTGATATAATCAAGCTTTTCAATCTCGTACCTTAATTAGGCAACTCAGCAAGCTTCGTTGCCTAAACACGGTACTCGACTGAAAAACTCTCTATATTATATCACGATTGTATAAAATACTATTTAATTATTTCGAGAGTGGTGATTTGTTAGCGAGTCCCTTGCCTTTGACCTGTTTGTTTCTAGGGAATTGCCTCGGAAGCGATTCAACTTTAGCTGCTTTACCTTTAACTGAAGCGTTTTCTAATACGTACTTTGTTAGAATAATTCAGATCAACCCAATAATTCGTCCGAATATTGGTTTCGGTAAGATCTGAACCGAACATTCGACCGAATATTCTCTCCATATTCGGCCCATTTCTTAACTATCAAAGTGCCACAAATATCGGATACGTAAAATTAGGGATGTCTTACGTCATGCCATATTTTAGGGGTTATTCCCACTAGTTACCAGTGGTAAAAGGTGGGAAAAATTCCCAGTAGTACCACTGGTAACAACTTGGTGGTAACTAGTGGGAATAACCCTATTTTATCAAGCCTCCGTAAACTGGAGTCAGTAACTCCGAGGTATTATTATAATTTCTATATAAAATGGCGTAGCGCGTTTACCATAAAACCATAATTTTGCACTTTGTAAGTATTTACTTATTATAACTGGATAAAATTTCGATCTCACAAATGCTGGCATGATATGCTGCACCTACATCGTTTTTCTCACTTTATCTCTAAGCAAGATTTACATCGAGCTCCGCATGATATCTCCGCCGAGGTTTATCCATTTCACCGCCATTCGTCATATTCGTCGTAAATGTCACATTTACGCCAATATGTTGGATACTCTGCTGGGATCCAATATAAATCTTACAGATGAAGTGCATTATTATTTTCCATCGTATTTTCACGGAAACGTACGAACGTGTCTTGCTATTTCAGTCGGTCTCGGTACAATAAGTACTGAGGTTGACTGAAGTAGCATGACAAATACGAACATTTCCGAGAAAAAACGGTGGAAAACAGTTATGCATTACATCTGTACGGTTGTCTATTGTTTGTCCGAAAATTATATAGAATAATACTCATATGCCCGAATTTTATTTGCCCGAATTTCATTTGCCCAAATTGTTTGTTTACCATAAAAATGATGTGACATACTCTTTGTTTACCCGATTATTAGATTCCAGAACGTACGAGTGCCATACGTGTTGTTGTCCATATTATTAATTGTAATAATACTATTTAATAGAATATTTAACCTCACCTAACCCACTTTTCCAGTAGTATTTCTTTTCTGTAAGGGTCGCAGTTCAAACCTAACCTAACCCATTTTTTTAGTAGCATTTGGTTTCTGTAAGGGTCGCAATTCAAACCTAAGCTAACCCACTTTTCTGATAGCATTTCTTTTCTGTAAGGGTCGCAGTTCAAACCTAACCTAACCCACTTTTCCAGTAGCATTTCTTTTCTGTAAGGGTCGCAGTTCAAAGCTAACCTAACCCACTTTTCCAGTAGCATTACTTTTCTGTAAGGGTCGCAGTTCAAACCTAACCTAGAACACATTTTTCTAGTAGCATTTGGTTTCTGTAAAAAAATTAAATTATGGCTAGTGATAATTGTGGCTTACAATGATGATGACAAATGATATTATTGAAATTGATTTTATGGGAAACAAAGTTTCTGGCACGTGACTAATATAGTAAACAATAAGTATTGCATATGTAATTATGGGAAACAAAATAATGGCTGTTGACTATTATGGCAAATGAAATTATGGCAAATGAAATTCTGGCAAGTGGGTGTATACCCATCTGTACTTATATTGAAAGCTTGAAGCTACTATGTCACCGGACGCCTTCACACGTATGATGTTATCTTGGCGCATGGGGCAGAACAATTAAGGACGCCTATTATATATGTGTTATTCGCGTTTAAAAAGGCAATTGGGAAATTGGTTCTAAATGAATTTATTGTCTGTGGTCTTGTGTTTTCCGCTATCCGTCATTCAGTCAGTGTTTTTTTTTTAGATTAACCCCTCCAGCAAAAGATATGTAAATACCTTTGAACTTCAAGCGTTTTTATATTTTCATAGATTGTGGATGAAATCGTATCCGTAGGACTTAGAGATATCTGTTCAGCCGACTCGATATCGCGGGACTCTGATGGATTAATGTATAAATACTATTAGTTAAATTAGCAATAAAGTGATACCAATTTGCAAAAGTGACCAAACATAAACAATGACATTGCCGAAATTGTACATCTACGCCTAATGGCCCATATAGAAACAAGACCTTGGCCATTCTGTTCGGTGGCCAATCAATCACCGCCACATTTTCAAAAGCGAAAAGAAATCTTTTTTACCAGATTTTCAATAATGCAATCTCCATGCAATTGGGGGTTAACAAAATTACATGTCACCCTTACACGAGACACACGACCGCGCTGCCACCTAGCGGGAACCTATTTCTGGTTGAAGCGAAGCTATCTCCCGATCGCGTAGTTTAACAGATACACGGCAGATGGCGCTATTATGAAACGAACGAAAACGTGTCCCGTTAGCGAACAATAAGGACACTGGGCCTTAATTTTTGATTTTAATGGTACCCTTCGTCTAGTCTGTATTACTAATTCTGGTAGTTCTGGTACCCTAACTTAATATTATCTTGTCCTTGACTTGTCGCCAACAGAAAAGACAAATAGACACCTAAATATCTGTATAGGCCACCCACGATATTTACGAGCCACTTGTTACACGAAACACGCTATATTGGCACTTTAGTTAACAAATGTTCGGCGACATGCGTGGGGTACGAAATTGGAACATTCCGCAGGAACTTTCGCCTGGTAATTAGTTATTATGTACTTGGGAAGTAATTTTGTAAGGCACGTGTAACCGAGCAGCAACTTTATGGCAGTATGTGGCTGATACAGGCAACTTTGGAAATGATTACGCCAACAATCTGAATACATCGTTATGAACATTATGCATTCCGTCAGCGTTGATTAATCTATGGTTATCCACGTAAACATCACTATTTTAATGTTAAATTGTTATTGTAAATTTTTACCCTAACTAATTAATGTTAATAGCATAAAATAAGTTTTTGGCAAAAATTTCATTTTTGGTACAAGCTTTTATCGCTGACTGTACTTTTCATACGACAGACAACTAATACTCATCGAGACAATTCTAAAAACCCCTAACACAATTAGGTTGAGCTGTTTCACCACAGAGTTCCTATGGCCACCTCCTGTCTCCATCATCAGATCAGTTCGACAGTACCATATTATTGTATTGTCATCAGAACTACATACAGCTGCCAATTTTCATGACGCTACGATCCTTGGAAGATGGTTAAATTAGTTACCTTAGATTACATTACAAGTTAGTTACATACAGGTCGACCTAATAAAAGCTTGTTAAAAACTCTGTAACTTACATAAATAAATAAATAAATAAATATTATAGGACATTTTTACACAAATTGACTAAGCCCCACGGTAAGCTCAAGAAGGCTTGTGTTGTGGGTACTCAGACAACGATATATATAATATATAAATACTTAAATACATAGAAAACAACCATGACTCAGGAACAAATATCTGTATCATCATACAAATAAATGCCCTTACCAGGATTCGAACCCGGGACCATCTGCTTCATAGGCAGGGTCACTACCCACTAGGCCAGACCGGTCGTCAAACATAAATAGTGGAAGAGAGGTATTCTCTTAATACAAGTATTTGAAATACTTAAAAAGAGATACTAGCCCAATTACCGAAACATTGTATGCTACCAAATAAATATTTCTATTTTATTTAAATTTAAATTTTTAACACCGCACAATTGAGATAGGCAATCCTGTCAGTATTAAGATATCAGGACGATAACCACGACCATCATAATTTTACTGTTTCGTTCCCACGATCCTCAGTTGGTATAGTAACACCACTGAATGAATATGGCAGGTAAACTACCCTATTGTAGGCCTTTACTTATGTTTTTTTTTCTAGTTGTAGGGCCTCGCTTTCAGCACGGGCGGCCTACTAATGGTTGGCACATTCACCATTATTTTAAGGCAGCAGCGATTACTTTCCTACAAAAATAATTGCCAATGGCAGTACGAATCTTGCAGTACCAATGATTGCATTGTGTACAGTATACCCATACGAAAAAGTATACAAATTAAAATATAAAAGTACTGTTAAATTAAGTTAACCTTTTTTTATATTGACAGTCCATCTTGCATTTCAAAGGATAGGAAAGGAATTAACATGTTCACAATGGAAGGGCTCCATAAGGTCTTGGGGTAATAGATACACATTTCGAGGAGGTCAGGATATGACCAGGGAGCGGTCTTCAGGGAACAGGCGGAGGTCCGAGCTGAAATTATACAATTAGTTTTATTTAATGCATGCTTAAAGTTATTTTCAGCGTTTGGGAAGGATAGCGTGGGGAGGGGATAATGTGACGGTTGATATAGGTTGTCGATCGTAATTTAAGTATAAAAGTTTGGAATTAGGCAGAAGAAAGGGAAGGTTATGCTACTAAGAAGAGACGCTTTTAGATAGATTTCGTACATTTCGTACCCGTCGGTTGCTATCTCTATTGCAAGCGCATAATTGAAGGGATGTTTACAAAAACAACATAACTGCTTAGAGCGGTTGACACTTTTTTAAGAACATTGTTAATCGTTTCAGGTGTCAACCAGTGTAGTCAGTTATGTTGTTTTTGTAAATATCCCTTCAATTATATTGCTGTCAAACTCGCAGTGACATTGGCTCCTAGCATGAATCATTCGTTTAAAAAAAAATGAATTTGTTTCGTTTTAAAATCAAACGAAAAAAAACAAAAGCAACTCTGTTCCTTTTAATAATGATTTGAATTTCATTGGAGGTTATTTATACTAGTATTAGAACCGTGGGACGCTAGACGATAACAACACATCAACAGGTAAAAGGAAGAAATTACACAAAATTAAACCCTATCACTTTCAAGCAAAGTTCAAAATCACTATGGTAGAAACATTTCCCTCTTTCATTAGTAATGTGACTGACCTTGAGCATGGTGAGGATCTTCTGCGACAGGTCGTAGTCGAAGTTGGTGTACTTGGAGTCGGTCATGTCGTAGATGAACACCAGCCCCGCGCGCTGCGTCTCGGCGCTCTGCAGCGCCACGTCCAGCTGGTACACCACGCCCTACCAGGAGATAAATAACATGTAAAAGGCCCATTTACATGGTGCGAGAACTCGCATGCCAGTTTCATTACATTGCGTAACCAATAGTTTTCAATGTAACTAAAATCGTACACGAGTTCGCGAGTCGTCTAAATCAGCCATAACTAACGACGCTAAGGGTGAAATTCCACCTGTCCAATTTATGTGTCCAATGTGTATGTTGTCTCACATTTTGCTTAATGAGAGAGTGAGACGCAATGACATTAGACCAAGATATTGGACAGATGGAATACCACCCTAAGCACGAACAATTTCCTACATACTATATTTATCGCACGCGCACAATTATATTGTTGTCCCGCTGATGATGCCGGCGGTCAATGCCACCGTGCGAACGGGAAAAGAAGATAATTATGCGCATGCGATAGAGACAGGAGTTGGCGGGTCAATATACGAAATTCTTCGTGCTTAGCGTCCTTATTTTAGTAATACAGGGTGGAAAGGCACGACGATCCTTTCCGGAAATGGGAGATAGTTTAGCCTAAGCTCTATATTTTCTCCATAGAAACTATGTTAATATGGGCAACCGTTTCTAAATTATGACCTTTTAAACATCCACGCAAAAAACTACTTTGTTCTAACCCTAACAGGTGACAGGGTCAATGAACTTACTTGTAAACAATCAGTATTCGACAGGAAATTATGCTAATTTGTTGCCACCTAACCATTTTTAGGTCTGCTTACAGCACGGTAAGAATCATTGCAGGATTTTCGCTTTCTTAGTGGTTCCACTTGTTCAATACTTGAATGAAATAGTTATGTTATTCCTTAATATTAATAATACTAACCACAACATTGTTTACAACGACAGTTCAAATGGTGACATTGACAACCACTCAAAAGTACGCAATCGTCTTATAAATATCTCTGGTTTCCTTGACTGATAAAAAGGTTTTAGTTTCTTAACACGTTTCACAAAATTATTTTCGAATAATTGGAAACTATTTAAAATAATAAAAAATTACATGTAGGTTGTGTTAGTTGCACCAAATGAACTTGCAAAAATGAAATACTAAGAATAAATCAAGAATAAATACTTCTTCAATACCAAACTAACAAACCTTCTTGCGTGGTAGGAAATAGACAAGACGTCTGATGTTTGAAATTAAATTTTCATTGAACTATACTTATTGAATGTCATATTCTTCAAATAAAAATGTTAGATGCTCGTGGCTATTTAAATTTGTGGGGCTGTGTAAAAGATATGGTGTACCAAACCAAACGGAATGTGAAACTGCGGACGAAATGAGACAAAGGCTAATTGGTGCTTTCTGCGGAGGATAAATGACGAAGAGCATACACTATATCGCATGTGCATCGACATACTCGGGTACGGGCTGCGGCGGCGTTGTAATACACGGAGGTACATTTGAACACCGTATGTGAAAAGAAGATAGTATTAAATATTGGAAAAAAGTAATTATCTAAGAAAGTAATAAAATTGTTTGTAACATTTTTGCATGCATTTGATTTATTTGACATTTATGCGTCATTCATACATCATTGCGATACTGTCAACGATCGGAAAAAAGTGTAAAGTCCCGAGCTTTCCCGACGGAGATCCTTAATCTAGCCGACATGTGCACATGCTATAGGGTTATCACCACAGTTAAAAAGTAGTATTTTTGCAATTTTTATTTTTTACTCAATTAATTTCTTCTTACCATTCTTCTTACCATTACCAATAGTCTCTGTATCACTTAAACGACCTAATACTTCCGGGAAGGATCGTCGTGCCTTTCCACCCTGTATAACAGAATAACAATCAGGCTCTACTACCATCGTTGCTACAACTTCAAACAAAATGAATACTTAGTAAAATTGTGATATGCAATAAGAGAGGGAAGAAAAGAGCCTCCACAGCCTAGTTGGTAATAGCGCTGTTTACGATGGTGGAAGACATGGTTGCTAATCCCGAATATCCCGATAAGGGCATTTATTTGAACGGTTAGCTACAAATGTATATAAGCGGCTGAAGAATGAATAATGAGGTGAACACAACTTTGCTGTTAACCCAGAATAAGATTATGTGCAGATCTTTTCAACACCTCGCCAAGTGCCAAGAAATCGTGTCCGTGGCCTAAGAACTGCTAAGTGCTATGGCATACATTGTCAAAGTAACATTTGATGTTTCTACTACGATTTATATTTGCTAATAGCTTATGCCAGAGATGTGCATGACGTTTATGGGTTTGACACCCACATGCGTACCCACAGTATAAGGTTTTCAGAGCTTAATGGTAGTACTAGGTCAATTTGCGTTAAGTATTCATTTACAAGGGAACTCAGACTATCAATTGTCAGACACGCATGCACGGTAGCATGCTATGAGCTTATGTGTGTTGTATGCACCCGTGCATGTGTCTAATGGGATAATAAAGCGCGAAGCTTATCAAGTGCGGGTGCGGGAAGCGATGACCCGTCTCGTGTTATACTCGTATTTATTGCGGCCCGCGTTTTAACTGCGTTGATTAATTAACAGTACAAGTATGAATGTAAACATTATTATTTTGTTTACATACAGAAATCCGTCAGTGAATAGAAATATGTGATCCATTCTTTTTTTGTTTATTGTGACGTTAGTATAATTACAACACAGCTTGAAGAGCATTTTGCAGTAAGGCCTTGCAATGGTATTTATAAACAGTTTATTATTTCCCATTTCGTATACACAGTCAGAGCACCTCAGAAACATCACAAAACATCTATCAAGGCTAAGTAACTAACTTTAAAATCATCCTTTTTAGGGTTCCGTACCTTAAAAGGAAAAAATGGAACCCTTATAGGATCACTCGTGTCTCTGGCTGTCCGTCTGTCACAGCCTATTTTCTCCGAAACTGCCAACCAATGAACTATGATCCAATTAAGTTGAAATTTGGTACACATATGTAAGTCTCTCTGTTTTTCTATTCTGCCTTCAATTATAGACTTTATGTATGTATCGTGACGTATCAGGTGCCCCAACATGTTTCCCCTTCTGTTTTCAATTGTTCTTAGCAGAGATCTCTTCTCACCTACCAAATTTAATACTTCCGTATTTGTTTTCCTCTCTTTCCAGCTTATGCCTTCCATTCTTCTCCATGTCCACATTTCAAAAGCGCTCAATCTGTCTCTTATCACGCTGGGTTAATGTCCACGTCTCGCTTCCATATAACGCTATACTCCAGACGTAGGTCTTGATAAATCGCTTTCTGATGTTTCGGGATATAGAAAAACAGAGAGGCAGAGGAAGACCGAGACGTGCATATATTGACCAGGCCAAAGAGAAAATTCACGTAGTGACGTATCAGGAGCTCAAAACAGTAGCAGAGAGAAGAACGGAATGGCGATTACTCCACCGACAAGAGCTAGGCTCTTAAGAATAATGATGATGATGTAAGTCTGTCCGAAGACGGAGGGCTTTTGGGGGGTAAATGAGACAGTTAAAAAACATAGTTTTGCGAACTATATTGCGTTATATGTATATCAAATGAAAGAGCTCATTGTAAGAATCTCAAATATATATTTTTTATAATTTTAAGATCAATAGTTTAGAAGTAATATAAGAAAATAGGCAAAAAATGACCATTCCCCCCGAAACTACTTCGAAACTCCTGGGTCTACAATATTGAAAAAAATACACGAAATAGGTCTTTATCTATAGATCACAGGAAAACCTATTAGAAATGTGCAGTCAAGCGTGAGTCAGACTTAATTACTTAGTTTTTGATCCGACCCTTACGGGTTTTTTTAAAGACATTTCACTAACGTTTCACATCAAAAAATATATTTGTAAAAATTGTGTAATGTACGGAACCCTTGGAACGCGAGTCCGACTCGCACTTGGCCGGTTTTTTTAATTTCGGAGAAGCACTACTCTCGCTCGAAGGAGGCTGGAGGTCTTTTATATTATTGACATTTATCCTAGTATCGTACCTACAGCTTAGGAATGTGATATGTTCGGGAGTACCTGTAAAGTAATCTGGTGCGTAGTCTGCGCGGGGAAGTGCTTGTTGGCCGTGAACACCGCGATGGCTGCGCCCGTCGCGTCGCGGGTTGGCTGTGGATCAAACGAAATAGGACCTTAATAGAACGTACATACAGGATTTTTTCTAGCGACAATAGACATAGAGAAGAATATGCGAATAAATAAGGGCGTCGCTGAATAGCCAGGCCTCTCTATAGAGACCCTAATGGTTAGGGTCTTACCACAAAAGTGACTACTTTCAGAGTGGAGTTCGAAATTTATAAGACCGTCGCGTGGCTCGCGGCGTCTCGTCTGCCACCACAGCAATTATAGACCAATAGTGGGACCGGATTTTTGCACTAAAAGTTTTGATAATTCTAAAGATGAAAAAGTGATACTTATCTGACATGGGACATATTTTTAAGCATATTTGTAAAATATGACGAAAAGTTAGAACGAGCGTTAGATATAAATTAGGTATTTATATATTTTTAGTAATGATTTTTTAATATTGAATTAAAGTGCAATGTTTAAGTTCCATCGTTTATAATATGTATGACGCTTTATAATGTAAAATTATTAGAAATTTTTTAATGTGCTTCTTAGTCAAACTACAAATTAGCTTATTATTTTGTCGATATTGAATTAAAGTTTAATAAATCCACAACAACATATCTAAATTCTTAAGTTAATAGGCAAGCTAAAAATTTAGAAGAATAAGATATATGCTTTAGAATTAATATGCGTTTTTTGTCCTATAATATCTAATATTGAATTAGAGTCTGTAAAAATAAGTCTATTACTATAAAATAATATACGCAGCCATATTATGGAAAATAAGAAATTTCGGTGTGTAGCTTGCATTGTAATAGTAAAATATATTTAAAAAGGCGCGAAATTCATACATACGCCGCGCTGGTCCGTCAGTGTCGCCGGCGCGGCGCCCGAGACCCTATCATAGCCTACCTATACCTCGCCCCTCGCCTCGCCCCACCTGCCGCTCACAGCACTGTCTGTCTTTTCTTATCATTCATTTGTTTGTTTACTGTGGACATATATAAATTAGATGCGGATATTACGTGAAATTAAAGGGGTCCCTTTGTTTCCCATAAAGTTTTAAGTCATAATGTATTGTTTGTCATATAAGAACCTTCGGGCTCTCGAATTAAGGTTTATTTTTGAATGGCCTTAGTAGCAGTTTGATAGCGTTGACTCGGCTCGGAGAGTTGGCGAATTGGCGATTCATTCGCCGAGTTAGCGGATCGGATACCAAGTTATCAGTTAGTTTAGTGGCCGAGTTGATTAGGAAGAACATTTGAATTTCGAAATTGTAATAAAAATGTACATGATATTCACAACTATTTTTTACCATAGTTTGTCAAAGGACTGTCTCATTTCAAACATAGAGAGAATCATCAACATCATACTATCTTTGACTTACACTATAGCAGGGGATCTAAGGTCCCGTTTTCTAAGGGGACCTTGCATTTTGGAGACAAAGCAAACCGCTTGGAACAGGTGTTCCAGGGGGTGACCTGAGCTGATTAAGCCCGGTTGCCAAGAGGTTCCCCCCAGCATGTGGGCAAGGGAGGGGGGGGAAAAGTGCCTCCCGCGCGCCTCACTCTAAGCTTTATATCTGTATACATCTCGCAACTATATCAAGTTTGGTGTCATTTTCGTATAATTCGAGGATGAAGAATTCATTTCTATGACTATATTTTCACTCACCCATACAAAAAATTCGAAAAATTCAAAATTCAAAAAAAAAAAATTAATTTTTTTTTCGACAATCTTGTACAAAATTTATACTATGAGGATTTGCTCTAGAAAAAAAATATCTGTGAATAGCCCAGTTATCCTACTATACAGAATAGTAAACTTGTCAAACATTTTTTTTTCATAACTCTGTTAAAAAAAATGTTTTGTGTCGCGCGGCGTACCTGCATTGTAAGAGCGGTATGCAACGTTTAGGATTTTGTACAAGTTGTTATTCTTCTGGTGGTAGATTACATTAATAAATTACTTCTGGACGTGATATATTTACAAATATAAATTAAATATATAAATAAAGATGTTGAGAAAACTTTCGCTAATAGAGTTAAGTATTATAAATGTGATAAAATTAACATAGGAGATGTTTGACAAAAAATGCGGGTTAAAATAAGATATATATATTGTTCGTAATTGCCATTACATGCCCATGTGACTGTGCATTTTAGGTTTTTTTTAACGCAGTTGCACCTTCCTGTGCATTTTGTTTTGCAGCGGCAACGAATAAGCTCTAAACAAGCAGCAGCCGCCGCAGGTAGGCTTGTCCATATGGGCTCCCAATAACCATGTTGTTTGGACCAGCCCCAGTCAGCAGGGCATGGTGGCTGTTGCTGAGGGGCTATAATCTGTCCCCAAACATAGACCAAATCCTACACATGCGACACAACTGAAAACCGCCGTGTTGCCGAAATAATTTCTGCACTTTGTCAACCAGGTGCAGAAAACCCTAGAGGAAAAGCAAACCGCTCTATGTGCGTTCCTTGATATTGAAGGTGCTTTCGACAATACGCCCACAGAGACCATACTCAATGGTATGAAATCAAAGGGAGTAGACGAAACCACCAGATGGGTACATAGCATGTTCTCGAACAGAGTAGCCACTCTGACCATCAATACTATTTATAGAGCATGAATTTTATACCATCCCCACTATTATGGACCCTAGCAGTGGACCAACTTCTTGCAATCATGTCAGGCCAAGACTTTGATACACAAGGATATGCCGACGACCTTGTAGTCATCGTCAAAGGCCCTTGCCTCAACACAATATCCAACCTAATGCAAAGAGCTCTAAACACAATATCTATTCAAATGGTGTAGAGAAAATGACTTGTCCATTAACCCGAGCAAGACTGTAATAGCCATTTAACTATTCACAAGGAAACGGAAGCTCGATAAACTCACAAAACCAAGACTTCATGGACAAATAATACTGTTCTCGGCAGGGGTCACCTTCGACCAAAAGTTAACTTGGAACCCTCACCTGAGAAACATTATACAAAAAGCGAAAATGGCCATGTGGTCATGCTGTCGAATGGCAGGAGCAAGATGGGGCTTAAGACCCAAATTGCTATCTGGTTATACACAGCGGCAGTGAGGCCAATTGTCACCTACGCCTCCGCAGTCTGGTGTAACAAAACCAGCCAAAAGACAGCAATAGACACTCTAAACAGCCTGCAACGCACGGCTTGTTTAACAGTAACAGGCGCCTACTCCTCGACACCGGGAGCGGCCCTAGATGCACTGCTGGACATCATACCACTCCACTTGCAGGTGCAAAAGGAGGCCAAGCAGTGCGTCTACAGAATATGCACGCTAAACAGGCCAAAATGGCGCTCTCAGGCATTAACCAATCTAAAGGCCTGGGTTTTTGCGAATAGAACCCTTAGCATGCCCACTGATGACACACAAACCGAATGTCATCTCACCAAACTGTACACAGTAGAAATACCTCCTAGAGACAAATGGATCAACAACCAAATGTACGTCGAAGAGGGAAGCCACATCTGGTATACAGATGGTTCCAAGAAAGGCAATGATGTAGGATGTGGGATCTATGGTGAGAGATCTAAGCTCAGAGCTAGCGTCAGCATGGGCACACTGGCCTCAATCTTCCAGGCAGAAGTCTAAATGCACTGGCTTACTCCAACAAAGTTACACTTAGATGGGTAGCAGGGCACTCCGACATTAACGGAAACGAAGAGGCGGACGAACTTGCTAGAAAGGGCGCAGACACACCCCTGGTCGGCCCAGAACCGTTCTGTGGAATCACAAAACGGGATGCATATTCTCTGCTCAGCAACTTAGAAAAAACGAGAGCAATCGCTTGGTGGAAGTTCGTTAAAGGACAAGAACACTCGAAAGCTCTGATCAAAGGGTTCAACAGCAAAACTGCTAAGGAGCTTTTAGGACTCAAAAGGCACAAAACCTGCGCGGTGACCAGAATACTGACTGGACACTGCAAGTTGAACAAACATATGTTTCAAATTGGCAAGAAACAAGATGCGACATGCAGGTTCTGTCAGGAGTCAGAGGAGACTGCAATGCACATTCTCTGTTCTTGTGGACCACTAATGTCAAAAAGAAGTACCTACCTAGGGCGACACGTAATGCAAACCCTATGAGGTACAAAACATTACGGCCCAAAGAATCTGGAACTTTCTGGATGCAACGGGCATTAGTAATGAACTTAAAAGGCCGTTACAATAGATCAATGCTGGTCAATGCGCCACTCAAAGGCCCACAACACCACAATAATAATAATAATGTCCCGCGGGGGCCGCTTGTGGCGAGCTGACGGTGAGTGGCGACACCGCGGACCCCTATTCCAGAGGGCCCTGTCATTTGGCCCTCGCCTCTGTGCTTGCCTTGATTGGCCGGCCAGAATGGAGTCGCAAGAGCGGGACCTATGCTCCAGGTTGGAAGTGTAAAATGTCATAACGCCGGCGGCCTGCTGAACGGATTACCGGGATCTGGCTACCGCAGACTCACCTCTCGACAACCTCACAGCCACTCCAAAGTGTTGCCCTGTTGTCGCACTGTGCGTGCGGCCATTGCGGGGCCCACTCAATGAGTTGGCGAGTCACCACCTGTCATTTACAATTTTGAGACTGATTGTCACGGCAGGTGTCCGCTAGTCTCTCCCACAGCCCATTATCCAGTCCATCCAACTTTCAAATCTATAGCCCATGACCTTAGTTCCCATCGCAGCACAAAAGTGCTGCACTGCTATTGCAGCATTGCTTTTCCCCGCCATGTGCAAAGACAATAGTCTTTGCACATGGCGGGGACCATCTCCGGATGTATCACATTGTGCGTTCGGGGATAGTATACATACACCACATGTATCCCTTGCTTTTAGATTGAAGTGCCTTAAAGGGCCTCTGCGCTGTTGGCTTCGGCCCCACGTACGCCTCCCAAAGGTCCGGGACCCCATGGTCCCGAGATATGGAAAAGACATATGTTATGTATGTAAAGGGTAGTTGTAAGTGCATGCAAACGATGGCTGCGTCCACCGTCATTCTCGTGAATATATTAGTTCATTAATGGCCGCCTTGCGTTTGTCTGTGCTCCCCGTTCCAATATCCAACAGTGGCGACGATTCGAGTAATTCACGCGTGATTTTGAAGGAAATATGTTGTCCAGTAATAATACTGTGGGATTGTTCGCGAGTTTTGATCACCAACAGCAAGATTGGACAGTTTATAAAAACAGACTGAATCAATGGTTTATCGCGAACAATATCAGTGAAGAAACGGACAAAGCGGGGATCAAGCGACGAGCAATATTATTAAGCGCATTGAGTGAGAATACGTATCAGCTAGCGACTCATCTCGTGTTACCGGGTGTGTTAGAGGAAAAGAGCTTCGATGACGTGGTCAAGGCCCTGGATGGCCATTTCACGCCAAAGCGTTGCGTGTTTGCTGAACGGTTTCATTTTTATTCGGCATCGCAGCAAACAGGCGAGACCCACGCGCAATGGGCTGCGCGGCTGAGGGGACTCGCAGCGCATTGTGATTTCCAACACATTCAAGATACACTTCTGGATAAGTTCGTCATGGGAATGACGCCAGGTCGAGAGCGGGAGAAGCTATTCTCAAAGGACGTCAGTGAACTCACGTTAGCGAAGGCCATCGATTTGGCAGAAAGCGTGCGGTGCGCACGCGCCGCCACCAGCACGACCGCGACGCCAGGACCGTCGTCGGCCGAAGCCGATAATTTGTTCAAGATCGCGAATACTTCGGCAACGGAAACAGATCGTGCTAAGTGTCAAGTGTGTGGTTCTGCTAATCACCAATCGAATAAGTGCAAATTCGCGTCATATAAGTGCCAAAAATGCAAGAAAAAAGGCCATCTTCGTAAAATGTGCAAGAATTTCAAGTACATGGAGGCGGGCGAGGTGAGCGAGGACGATGACGGTAAGTTATTTAACATTCGCTCTGTAAACGGTGCCCCGATGTGCGCGGATGTGGTTATCAATGGATTAAAATTTGACGGTTTGAACTTGACAGTGGTTCGGCTGTTACGGCGATATCGGACACATTTTATAAATCACACTTCAAAGATGTACCATTGTTAAACAAATATAAGCGCCTAACAGGTTATAACGGTTATTTTATTAAAAGTTTGGGTATAATTAGAGTTCCAGTAACGTATGACAATTGCACACAAACTTTGGATATCCAAGTTATCGAAGATGGTGGGTGTCCCATTTTAGGGAGAGATTTTTTGACAGCGTTTAATTTAGAATTCGTATCTATAAAGTACTGCGCTCAGTTAGAATCTGATATCGTGAAAAAAATTATGTCAGATTACTCGGAAATCTTTGCGGAAAAATTGGGTTGTTTTAATAAGTATAAAATTAAATTACCATTAAAAGACAACGCTAAACCGGTGTTTTTCAAAAGTCGACCGGTAGCATTTGCACTGCAAGAAAAAGTTAACGCTGAAATAACGCGGTTAGTGCAGTTAGGGATACTTGAGCCAATCGATCACTCTGAGTACGCCTCCCCGATTGTACCAGTTTTGAAAAGAGACGGATCAGTTAGGATATGTGCAGATTATTCGCAAACTATTAACAAACAATTATTGATTGATAAATACCCTCTGCCTACAATAGACGAACTTTTTTCAAAACTTCATGGTGGAGTACAATTTACTAAACTAGATATGTCTATGGCGTACAACCAATTTCCAATAGAAGATCCGGAGAGCATAACTTGTATTAACACTTGTCGCGGTTTATTTAGATATAACCGCTTAATTTTTGGGTTGTCTAGCGCACCCGCGATTTTTCAGCGCGCTCTGAATAGCATACTTGCTAATATAGACGGCGTGTTATGTTTCCTCGACGATGTACTGATAACGGGCCGCGATAGAGAGGAGCACGAGAGGAGACTTAGGGAAGTGTTGCAGCGTTTCAAGGACGCCGGGCTTACACTTCAAAAAGATAAATGTGCATTTTTCCAGGACGAAATTATGTACCTCATGCGTCCTCTATATTGAGCCCACTGTATAACCTTTTAAAAAAAGATGCCAAATGGGTTTGGACCGAGGAGCATAACAAGGCTTTTACTAAAATAAAGGAAAGTCTGGGTTCAGACCAGGTATTGGCGCATTATAATCCTAATGCCCCCCTAATTCTTACAGTTGACGCATCTCCCCAGGGCTTAGGTGCAATTTTGTCCCTATTATCTGAGGATGGTTCGGAGCGTCCTATTTCGTTTGCTTCGCGGACACTTAATTCAGCCGAAAAAAACTACGCGCAGATCCAAAAAGAAGCAACTGCAATCGTATTTGGGGTAAAAAAATACCACCAATATTTATACGCACGTTCTGTTCCTTTCATACTACGCACTGATCACAAGCCCCTACTATCGATTTTTGGACCACAGCGGGGTGTAACAGAAATAACGGCGAACAGGTTGCAAAGATATGCTATTTTCTTATCAGCATACACTTACACAATTGAGTATGTTCGAAGTGCAAATAACAGCGCAGATTTTTTATCAAGGGCGTCGTTGCCAGACCGTGCGGTAGACGACGGTGGTAGGGCCGTCATGGCCGACCGCGCGACGTACATCAATTTTGTATTGGAGGGTAATTGTTTGCCAGTTACGTTGGATAAGTTACGCGAAGAAACTAAGAATGACAACACCTTGAATAAAGTTATTCAATGCATATTGCAGGGGTGGCCACGCAAAACAAATGATTTAGTTATGAAACCTTTTCATCAATGCAGGTACCAATTGTCATTTGATAACGGTTGTTTAATGCGTGGACACAAACTTGTCATTCCTCAGTCTTTGCAACGCCAAATTGTTAATGAATTACATACCTCTCATTTTGGCATTGTAAAGACTAAAGCAGAGGCGCGCGCCCGGTTTTGGTTTCCCGGCATAGACTCGGTAATCGAACAGCTGATCGGCGCGTGTCCGGTGTGCGCGCAGCTACGGCCTTCTCCGCCGCGCGCGCTTATGTCTCCGTGGAAATATCCAACGCAGTCCTTTATGAGGTTACACATCGATTTTGTGGGTCCGGTAAACGAACACACGTATCTCGTTGTAGTTGATGCTTATAGCAAGTGGGTCGAATGCTACGACATGAAAAACAATATATCGTCAGTAAAAGTTATTGAAAAATTGTATGATTTCATGTCGCGTTTTGGCGTACCCCAGACAATTGTTAGTGACAATGGTACATCGTTTGTAGCGTTGCAATTTAAATCATTTTGTGCCACAAATGGTATTACGCATATAACTTCGCCGGTATACCACCCAGCCAGTAACGGACAGGCCGAATCATATACTAAAATTATTAAAAAAGGCATAAAAAGTGCATTATTGGTTTCGAGTACAAACAAGGATGTCAATAATACTTTGTTAAAATATCTTTTTGATTACCGCAACTCGCGACATAGTACAACGGGGCAGTCTCCAGCGCGCTTAGTATTCGGTAGGCAATTGAGGACTAGGCTAGACTTACTTAAGCCACAGTCATCGCCCTCGTCCACTGAACTCGCCTCATTCGTTGAAAACAACCAGTGCTCGCAGCGTAATCACTACGGAGGTACCAGCAGAACACATTTCGCACCCAACGACGCGGTGTTGTACAAATCCTATGCAAACAAGAATAAGTTCTGCTGGCGCAACGGATGCGTTATCAAACGTATCGGCAAGTTATTATACCTTATACGCGATAATATATCGCAGGAAACAGTGAAAAGACACTTTAATCAAGTTTTAAGAGATAAGGCTACGATGCCAGTAACCAATACTAGTACTAATCATCAAGGCCAACAGCGATTAGTGCCTACAAAATCAGCACCCCCCCTGTTTACTCTTCCGACTGTACTAGAGGCTGGAACAGAGCCGGGGGGAGGAGAGGTCCCGAATATAGGCGATGTCGATAATCTTCCATCGGCTGCGTCAGCTGAGCAGCCTCCGCCGGCCGTATCCGCCGCGCCGACTTCACCGCCCGCGCCTCACGCACCCTCCAAGAGCGCTGCAGCCGCGACTTCATCGTCACCGGTGGCTCCAGTTAACCCGTCAACCGTACAGGGTTCCAATGCGACGGCCAAACAAAAAAGGGATCGCCCT
Organism: Cydia splendana; assembly: GCF_910591565.1. NCBI lineage: Eukaryota > Metazoa > Arthropoda > Insecta > Lepidoptera > Tortricidae > Cydia > Cydia splendana. The sequence goes on from NC_085976.1 coordinate 10,522,185, forward strand.
AAAATTAATTATAAGGTTTTCTTTTAATGTTTATTTTGAATATGTGTTCTGATCTTATAAGGGAGGGATGTTATGTATGTAAAGGGTAGTTGTAAGTGCATGCAAACGATGGCTGCGTCCACCGTCATTCTCGTGAATATATTAGTTCATTAATGGCCGCCTTGCGTTTGTCTGTGCTCCCCGTTCCAATATCCAACAACATACAAATAATAATGTTAATTTTATCACATTTATAATACTTAACTGACGACGGAACGGACTGATTTTGACGACCGGTCTGGCCTAGTGGGTAGTGACCCTGCCTACGAAGCCAATGGTCCCGGGTTCGAATCCCGGTAAGGGCATTTATTTGTATGATGATACAGATATTTGTTCCTGAGTCATGGTTGTTTTCTATGTATTTAAGTATTTATATATTATATATATCGTTGTCTGAGTACCCACAACACAAGCCTTCTTGAGCTTACCGTGGGGCTTAGTCGATTTGTGTAAAAAATGTCCTATAATATTTATTTATTTTTATTTATTTTATTTTAACTCTGTTGGCGATGGTTTTCCCAACATACTTATTTATATATTTAATTTATATATATCACGTCCAGAAGTAATTTATTAATGTAATCTACAACCAGAAGAATAACAACGTATCAGAAATCATCTAAACATACTTAAAAATCCTAAACGCTGCATACCGCTCTTACAATGCAGGTACGCCGCGCGACATAAAACATTTTTTTTTAACAGAGTTATGAAAAAAAATGTTGGACAAGTTTACTATTCTGTATAGTGGGATAACTGGGATATTCACAGGTATTTTTTTTCTAGAGCAAATCCTCATAGTTTAATTTTTTTAAAGGATTTACGAAAGAAAAAACTAAAAGATTTTTTTTGAATTTTGAATTTCTCGAATTTTTTGTATGGGTGAGTGAAAATTTAGTCACAGAAATGAATTCTTCATCCTCGAATTACACGAAAAAGACACCAAACTTGATATAGTTGCGAGATGTATGCAGATATAAAGCTTAGAGTGAGGCGCGCCGGAGGCACTTTTTCCCCCCCTCCCCTGCCCACCTGCTGGGGGGAACCTCTTGGCAACCGGGCTTAATCAGGTCAGATCAACCCCAGGAATACCTGTTCCAAGCGGTTTGCTTTGTCTCCAAAATGCAAGGTGGTGGACCTTAGATCTCCTGCTACTAGTACTAGCACCCAAAAGAAAAGGATGAATATACAATACAATGATAGTGACAAACAGGAATAAGGCCCGTCCGATGGTAAGCTATAACCGTAGCCCATGGATGCCTGTGACGTCAGCAACAATGTCACGTTGGTGAAATAGGGCCCTGGTGCTACATTACGACACCGGTGCTATAATAAGCACATTAAAACACTCCCTTTGGCCGTGTTTTAAAATTCGTCATTCGTTGCAAAATTTCAATTTTTCGCACTTCTATCGTAAATAACTACCTATGTATTAATAAAAAAAGTTACCTATATAAGTAAGTAGTTACTGCCTTTAAAAAGTATAAGTGTCTAAATGTTATTAGACTTTTTGATTCTTTAAAACGTCTTTAGGTCAATAAAGCAAGTGAAAAATTATTAGAGTTAGACCAAGAAAAGTCTGCAGCGATTTGGACAGCCCACGCAGTGAAGGTGTTATTTATAAGTCATAATTTCATAGAAGTTTCTTCAAATCGGCCTTATTAATGAGAGATTAAAAATATTCAAAATTATCTAAAAATATTTTAATCTATTATTTCATCTCATACGTTCAATAAGGCCCGGGACTGGACCTTTTTACCTGCACTGACAGTGGATCTTCTTAGCAACAAGTACAAATTCAGAATAATAGGGAGCAACTGCTATTTTTGAATGCTGGGCCTTGTTACCCGCCGGGCCTCATATGCCTGCACCTCACCTACCTTATTTATTTGTTTTACAAGGGGAAAATTTGTTGATTAATCATGCTAATATTGATACCCAAACAAGCGAAACATTCTAAAATTGAACCACAAGCGTAGCGAGTGGTTCGTAAAGTTGTACCTCGAGCGTAGTGAAGGTTTCAAGGGACGAGGGTTAAATAAAATTTTCACTACATCAGCTCGTAAAGGCCCTCTTGATTGTTCGAAACGGATAAGAAGAGTGGCATTTAATTTGATGCAAATTTTGAGTTGTTTCCGTAGGTATACTCGTAAAGCTCAGTTGGTTGGTAAAATTGACTTTAAAATGATAAATATTGAATAACGTTAGTTTGAAATTGATTTAAATGATAAAGTAAATATTATCGGAGATATATATATCGGATATCGCTCTTAAACAAAAAATATATGTCGCTAGTCATTTATAACCTAAAAGCGCCAAATTACGCAAAATTATATTGAAATGACACCTGTCTATTGAATTTGAAGAATACTTTAACAAGGGTGGTTATCTGTATGACAATGCACCTAAAATAATTTTCAAATGTATCTATTATTTCTATACTTAACACGATAACGAATTCTACGTAAACCAAACCGCGGGCAATCCCTAGTACATATAGAAATAAATAAGTGTAGGTAAGTTTCCATTAGTGTACCTACTATTAACAATATAACTATTTACCATTGATAATAATTTTATAAACGTTTTGCGTATTTTTTACGGGCACCGCGCTAATCGCTAGCCCGCCACCGTCGATCGCTGCCTCCTGCCACGGCGCACAGCGCGGCGCGCGAAAACGCCGCGCGTTTGAAATGTAACTCAATATAAGCGCGGAATGCATACTTACGTATCAGTATTTAGTGTCGCCGTGATTTTATATTTCTAATATTTTGTGTGGGAACTAAGATCTTTATTATGACCGTGTAATATTAACTCTACAAACTTTAATTCAATATTGGCTATACTGCTTAACCAGAAATCAATATCTAGACAAGCACATTGTCTACATTTCTAATTTTTTACAAGTATACTAAGTTGATAGATAATATCGTAATTTTACAATATCAGCTACTTTAATTCTTTATTGACAAAGTAATTCGTGTTTTTACGTTCACCAGAAAGCAGCTGTTCCAGATTTCTAAAAACCGAATATTGTGAATAAATTAAAGTGTTATTGAACATGTTACAGTTTTTTGTAACTTTAATTTTATATTTACATAGTTATTTAGCAAAATTGAAATATTTAAATATGGCCGAACGCTCCACCTATAATTTTCTAATATTTTACATAAATGTTATTTAACATGCATGCAATAACATATCAAAAAAGAAAAAAACTTTAATGTTATCAAAACCCATTTTTGTTCCACCGCTGGTCTATTACTCATAGTAGATATTTTGCATTATTGTAACAGATGCATGGCTAAGACTCTCATCAGTGCAGTGTGATGCTCCATGTTGCCTCCACACCTACAGCTCACTTGATGATTTGTTACACGTACAAGAACGTGACGATTTAATGATTGTACAGTTTAGCAGTGGATTACTATATTACTCACCAGAATAGTAAACTTCCCTGTATACAATTCGCTCAAACTTGTTAAGACCCTCTCGCGGCCTCGTGGCGCCATGGTGCCTCCACAGCTCGTGGGCCTGAGCGACATAGAACTTGCGCACGAACAGGAACACGATGACTGTGGGGTTTAACAGTAGACAATAATAGTCTGAGATGCTCACCAGTATAGTAAACTTCCCCGTCTCCAATTCGCTCTTGAGCGGATCTTCAAACGGCTCGAACTTGTTGAGCCCCTCGCGCCGCCTCGTGGCGCCATGCTGCCTCCACAGCTCATGTGCGCGCGTAACATCGAACTTGCGTGCGAGTAAAAACTTGATGGCGGTCGCGCGGGACACGCACGCCGCGCCGGACTCGCTCAGGGCATCAAGGAATGCTTTCGTCGCCTGAAAATAAATTAAAAAAAACATTGATTATGGGTCGGTTGCACCAAACTGTTCGTTATAGAGTTCGCTAAATTTTTATGTATGGAATGTTTCATAGTAAAGCGCCTAGTGGAGTAAACGAAGCAAGATGTTGTATGGAGACCCATGCATTAATTCCTCAGTCGATGAAATTTTGCTTGGTTATTGTATAGTATGAGCCGAAACTAACATATGAAATATCCAAAAAAAAAACACTCCTAAGTTAGGTTTTTATACGTAAAAATACAAATCTGTTTATATATTGAACCGAGTAATTCCTCCGTCCAAAATTATTTTACCAAATAAGTTATTTGTATCAGCATGTGATACTAGAAAAAAATCAAAAACTTTTGTCAAACATGAGAATATTTTTTTATGATAATTCCTTTTTTTGGTGCTCATTTTCATCGGAAAATTGCTCTGTCAATTTTTTCTTCTTATATGATCTTAGAATATAATTTAGCGTAGAGGGTAAGAAAATCCAAAAAAAAATGCATACCCAAATTTATGTATTTTAGAACTATTAAAAACTGACAGTGGAAAATTTCTCAGCCTGATTTCTTTTTAAATATATACTGAGTAGTCACGTATACACTTAAATCCAAAATATCCAAAAGAAATATCATCCAGGACACCGAAATTTTGGAAGCGAAGATAAATCCATCCCGCGGTTACGCAATAATGTACCGTCTTCCTTTAGCAGTTTAGTGCAGATTAGCGTCCTTGTGCTTCTAGTACGACCCGACCGCGTGACCCGCAGCCTGCACTTAATGGCTCCTCTACACGATGGGCCAGCGCCGGCCACTCCAAGGGACGCAGCCATGCGGTAGAATGAGATAGCAATATCACTTGCTCCCTCTAACGCTTAAATGCGTCCCTTGGAGTGGCCGGCGCTGGCCCATCGTGTAGAGCTGTAGAGGAGCCATAAGAAGGGAGTTGTCGTTGTCACTAGTGTGTGATTATTTACACTACATTTAGTGATTTTTTGCGTTTTCTTTGTACCGAATAATATAATTATATTAACGTAGTTTCATATAACTTTGATTAGAATAATATCACGCTAAAGACGTTAATAACAACCGACATCAAATACACTACTAAACCACTACGACCAGTTTTGACATTGACAATGTCAAAACTGGTCGTAGCCGTACTAGAATTTTTGCCACGTAATAAAGATTACTTATCGTATGCTTACCGTTAATAAATGGCTGCTATTTAACTGATCACCAGATTTAGTAAAATTTAATACCAAAAAAATCTATTTTACCACCCTAAAATCATGAATGATCACCAAAATTATAACACCATTTTAATGTGAAATGATTACCAATTTTATTACATTTTACTATCCTTTTAAAGGAAATGACACCAAAATAATCATTATTAACCCAAAAATAGTCAATGATTACCAAATTTCAATCCCCATTTTAATGTGAAATGATAACCAAATTTTTACATCTTGCTATCCTATTAAAGAAAATGACACCAAAATAATCATTGTAAACCCAAAAATAGTAAATGACCGCCAAAATTAGAACTCCATTTGAATGTAAAATGATAACCAAATTTTTAAATCTTGCTATCCTATTAAAGCAAATGGCTCCAAAATAATCATTGTAAACGCAAAAATAGTAAATGATCACAAAATTGTAACCACATTTTAATTAAAAATGTGCAATCATTTAATATATCGTTATCCTATTAAATTAATTAATCCACTTCGTCACCTTTTTCTAGTAGCATTTTATTTCTGTAACAGTCGCAGTTCTAACCTAACCTAACCCACTTTTCTAGTAGCATTTTGTTTCTGTAAGGGTCGCAGTTCAAACCTAACCTAACCCACTTTTCTAGTAGCATTTCTTTTCTGCAAGGATCGCAGTTCAAACCTAACCTAACCCACTTTTCTAGTAGCATTTCGTTTCTGTATGGGTCGCAGTTCAAACCTAACCTAACCCACTTTTCTAGTAGCATTTCTTTTCTGTAAGGGTCGCAGTTCAAACCTAACCTAACCCACTTTTCTAGTAGCGTTTCGTATCTGTATGGGTAGCAGTTGAAACTTAACCTAACCTACTTTTCTAGTACCATTTCGTTTCTGTAAGGGTCGCAGTGCTAACCTAACCTAACCTACTTAACTGATAGCAGTTTAACTTACTTTTCTAGTAGCATAACGAAATGCTACTAGAAAAGTAGATTAGGTTAGGTAGGTATGCGGTGCGGGCTACGGGGGGTTGAGCGGGAGGGGCTAGTAATTTTGGCATCAGTTTACTTTATTTGGTAATATGTATACATTTTTTGGTAATCATAATGGTTTATTTAGGTGAAAATATCGCATTAATTTGGTCTTCAAGATTTGGTGATCATTAATGATTTTTGGTGATCATTCAATATATTTGGTATTTGAATACAATTTGAAGTGCAGTCGTAATTAAAGTGGTGGTACTTTTGTATTTTTAGGCCTTATTTTTTTGGTGTTCACTAATTTTTTTTGGTAAGCATGATTTTTTTATTTAGGGTACCAAAGTATTTTTTGGTGGTCATTATATTTGTAGCCTTAATAAATTGCGATATCTTAAAACTTAACCGTCAAGATCTTTAAAACTACTGAACCAATTTTGATGAAACTTGCACTATAAACTGAAAGACACTTCATCATCAACTATGGGACGATAATCCTTCGCTACATTTTTTAAATTTGCCGCCTTTTTCTACTGACAAGATTTGCTTGACCAAGTATATTTTACAAAAAAATTATTGCAGCAGTGGCAACATTGTAGTAAGTTTTTTTGGTCTTGAATTACGTTTTTTAGTATAGAAAAGCAGCAAGCCGCCACCGCCGCCGGGTAGTATAGGGCGAGGCGCGGCGCGCGCGCGGGCGGCGGCCGGTACCGCTCACGCACCCCGCTTGTACTCCGCTCCCTACACACTGTTCCCGTTATGTTTCGTTTTTAATGCGCTCGTTATTTTTTTGGATGTTTTTATAGATGAATGGAAAGAAAACTGTGAACTTAATTCAATAAATAAAATGGATAGAGAAATTTTCCACAGCGAGTAAAAAGGCAATTTCTGAAAATAGTATAGTTACATGGTAATTTTTTTGGATTTTCATTTTGTAGGTATAAAACGGCAATAAGCTGGCATTCCAGTGAAAAAATTAGACTGAGCAATTTTCCGGTCCAAGACACACCAAAAAATTATATTTTATTAATATTGGTATTTCTGCTGGGATATTTTTTTGGATATTTCATATATTGTTGGACGTTACATGAATATGTCCGGTGAAGAAAGTTTGAACGGAGCATTTTTCTGTAAAAAGATATTAACGATTTGAGACTTTAGGTATTTACTTTAATTCTATTATTATTATTCTTTGGATATTTATACAATACTTATTATTTATTGATACTTTATCATACTGTAAAGTTTTTTCTGGCTGAGGAATTACTGCGGGGTCCACTACCTTTATTTACTACATTAGCCGGGGCGCGCCGGCTGACGTTGATCAGTCTGTCAAATGTGGTTGGTGCAACTGGCCCTAAGTATACAGACAGCTAAAAGGGGACTAGCCTGTTTCCGCTAAGACTTGGCCTCCCAAGAACTAGTAGTGTCTCCTCAGACATGTAGTGGGAGATGATGGGACGTATAAAGGCTGTGATAATGGGGAAATTGGATAGAGCTTAATATGCGAAATTAAAGAAATTCAACTGTTAATAGGTCGATTAACGAAAATAATAAATCAAAAAGTAATACCCTCGATACTCGTAGTCTGAATAATATAAACGTCGTCTCCATTTTGATCAGCGCCGGCCGCATGATGACTAAACAGATCCTCACTTTGTTTAATCGTCAACCATAGTTTATTACTAAATACGAACTGATTTCACTATTTCGCCACACTTTCATTGGCAGTCGAGCCTTAACGCGCGTTCGCGCGACTGAATCCTAAACGGGTATTAATGTCGGTGAAAGATAACTTGGTTCCGTATAGATAAGGACGGCGGGACACACTGGCAGTTCAAATAAAATTGAATGCAAACAAGTTGCAGTAGGCGGGGCGCTAATTCTTCCGGGATGTGTTTCCTGCGCGCGCGCCGGTCGCATTAGTATGAGCGCACACGCACCTCACCGCCGCTCCAAGATGTCATATGTCAGACATCGTTGGTTTTGCGTGAAATAAATCGGTATAGACAATTTCAGTTGAAAGCATTGCGTGATTAGAATTAATTGCGATTATATCGTCCTTAATTGAACATATCCCGTGGTTCGTACCGTAGACCAGGGAAAATTCTCTGGCTTGTACAGACTTTTGTTACTCAGTTACGCTATGAAAATACTACTAATTGACTAATTGTACAATGTCCGGCGATTAAACATATAGATACTACTATCCTGCGATTTGCGGAAAATTAGTCTGAACTTCAATAAATCAACTACTTATTTGTTAGGTAATGAAACTAATTACGTTACACATTAATAACCGGATTTATTGACCCACGAATTGCTCGATAGGTATTACCGATTTCTGCACATGATTACTGGAGCTCTCACACTAATACGACCTTTTATACTCTTGATGTATAGCCATTTCACAAGATAAAGTTCTGCATTTTGGTAACACTTTATTGCAGTGCTTCACTAAAGAAAATGAACACATTGAACCACTTATTTGAACAAGTGTTGAACTATTTTGAATAAAAATAAAGTTATAATATACTGTTTAAGAATAAACACGCGCATTAAACTTGCAGTAAAGCATGAATGACTGATATGAAGCGTCCCTGTCAATAGATTTAAGGAAACATGACCCCTCAACTTAAACAACTAAACCACATGACGTTGAAGACTTGTTTGTCGCATCAAGCAACGCAAAAAAATTATATTGCAGGGCTTGAATCAATTAGCAAAGGAATTATTTTTGGCGTAAAATAATTTAGGTACAAACGCCGAATGAGTTTAAGAATGATTGACACGCACGATCGTGCGAAAACGTCTCCGGAGTGCAACTGTGGACTGCGCGAAACAATCGCACTTACGCGACGACAATGCCTCCAAACATAGCGTCGCAAGAATTATAATAATGCCATTTCAATATAACAATGCAATGCTCCCCTTATATGGTCCGAGCAATTGAATAATCTGAATAATCTTCTTATAACCTTCGCAAGGGGAAATTGATTTGAAAAATTTGTTAAACAAAAGCACTTGACGGTAATATGCACAGTAGTGGTTGCATTTCGAACGTTTAGTATCTAATTTTAGTACGTATCTCAGCGTTTCCACTTGTTGATATCCTAGAACACTAATGGAACTTCGTAAATATGTATGTCACCTGCAATAATACAAATGTTACTCTTCGATGGCCGCAAAAATATGTGACACGCTCTTGGAGCATTCCATGAAATTGTCTACCGTTTGTCCCGTACAAACGCGAATTTTCTTATTTGTAGGTATAAGAGTTTCCTTTTCTATGACAAATGGTCAATAATATGCACAGAATAATAATCGCCTGCTTTAAATGCCGAAAAAAAGTCGCAACACAGGAAATAAAATGCGTTTGTTTGTACGGGACAGCCCGTGGAATGCTCCTCTTATGGCTCTACAAATAAAATCGTGTATCTTTGCGGCCTTCGTTGTGTAACATATTATTGCAGGTGACTGTACGCAAACGACAAATATGACGGTTTTGAAACTTTGTAACGACCTATACGACCAAAATAAGTTATCTTTAATAGATAGATCGTTTCTCGCTATTCGATGGCGGCAAACCAGTCTAAGCAAATAAATATTTTCTATTCTATTCTAAGTTATATTTGAATGAGCCCACGCGCTCTTACCGCGGTGCGATAGTACAATATCACACGTGTCTATGCCATCATAGTCACATGTTACCGTCTTCTTTCAAGTAACAATTAATGATGAACGGGCGTGGGCGAAACATTTACCGTAATGCGAACTTGCCGAATAATATCTATGATTAAAAATGTTATATGCCTGGCAATAAATTTCTACCTATACCTATACTAAGCATTTCATGACGTCAATGATATGATATCATTAAAATATGAAAGGTTGTAACAAGCAACTTAGTTTGGTACCCAGGCTTACAGGTCGATTCCTGCTTGCGCCAAATTTCTACAAGGTATACTTAGTTATGTTAGGCCCACTTGCACCATCCCACTAACCCGGGGTTAAGCAGTTAAACCGTAAAACCAGTGTCAAATGTGTCAATGTACTGGTAACCATGGTAACTCCAGGTTTAACCGGTTAACCCCGGGATCGTGGAATGGTGCAAATAGGTCTTACAGTAATAAGTCTACCACTTACGAGGGGTGTTCAAAATATTCTCGGTATGAGAATGAAAACAAACAAGTACGAAAAGTTTGATATTTTTATTTTTCAATATACTCCCCCCCTATGTTCATACACTTAAGAGATCGATCAATTATTTTTTTTAATCCCTCATAAAAATATTTTTTATCTTTGGTGTAAAAATGCTCCTCCACTGCCGCCTTCAATGCTTCATCGTCAGAAAATTTATTTCCACGCAGATCCTTTTTAAGATTGGGGAACAAAAAGAAGTCGCTGGGGGCTAAGTCCGGGCTATACGGTGGGTGAGTAACAGTTTCAAACCCACATTCAACAATAGCTGCCTTGGCAATATGAGCAGTATGGACGGGGGCGTTATCATGCAGAAGCAGAACACCTTTGGTTAACTTTCCTCGCCTCTTTTCTTTGATTGCATCCTTTAACTGACGTAGAATATTAGCGTAGTACTGTCCTGTGATACTGACACCTTTTTCTTTATAGTCGATTAGTAATACTCCTTCACAATCCCAAAATATCGTGGCCATGACCTTGCCAGCTGAAGGCATGACCTTGAATTTCTTGGGATGAGCTGAACCCTTAATGTGCCACTGCATGGACTCTTGTTTACTCTCTGGGTCATAATGATGAACCCAGGTTTCATCTCCAGTAACTATTCTTTGCAGCACCTCATCAGGATTTTCACCGCACAGGTCAATAAAATCGGAACAACAAGCAACACGCATGTCTTTTTGAAGCCGAGTCAGCATTCGCGGAACCCATCTTGCACTTACTTTTGACATATTAAGATGGTCATGGATAATATCATGTACGGTACCAATAGAGAGATTGGTTACTTGAGCTATAGATTTTACTTTCACTCGACCATCTTCTAATATAAGTTTTTCCACTTTATCTATATTTTCTTGTGAAGTAGCTACTACAGGCCGGCCAGGTCTAGGGTCATCTTCAATACTCTCCCTTCCACGTTTAAACTCGCTTGACCACTTTTGAATGGTAGATAAAGAAGGAGCAGACTCGCGGTAAACACAATCCATTTCCTCTTTTATGGTTTTTTGATTTTTACCCTGTTTTGTCAAGAATTTTATGACGCATCGATGTTCTAATTTTGTTAACATTGTCAATTCGCACATGATGTCCGTGTTTGTTCAGCAATTGCAGAAAAACAAAAGAACATCTCGGTTCGAATTATACTTTTTTTTAATGTCAACGAATAAACCTTAGCGGCCAGTAACGAAAGAAATTTTAGAAGAGGTTGTAAGATATCAATACCGAGAATATTTTGAACGCCCCTCGTATCTCAGGCGGTCGGTAAAGACGTTGTGCAAATGTGCAGTGATTTTGTAGTATAAATAAGATAGCTGTGTTTTAGGACTACAACTAGTTCATATATAACATTTTGACGGTACTTAACATAAATAATACAAATCAGCTTCATATAGCCAAGCCAGAAGACAATCAGTTTGTAGTGGAGCATACCAGTTATTTTCTACACAGTAGGCAAAATGTTATTATCGTCAAAAACCTACCTACATCACTGGCAGAATTTATAATTTCCTCTTGTGTACTTGTAGGTAACAAGTACCTAATACCTACCTCTACCTATTTTAACGGGAGGCAGACAACCCCTGCCACGATAAATTCAATACGCTTGGCGGAGCAGACACGTGGAATGCTTAGTTTACCACAATGATGGGGTTAATGAAATGCGGGCGCCGGGTGTTTTAAATACAGTAACTGGGGGCCGATTTTTTTAATTTCGAGCGCTCGATCATCTGTGGAAAACGAACTTGAAACACGAGCAATAGAAATTGGGAATCTAGTGGTGTTGACCACTCGTTTATTCGTCATTCGTCAAATATATTAGTAGAATTGAAATGCCAAACAATTATCACAAACTGTAACTACTTTGTAAGCCATTGAATGTCCCTAGTCATCAAACAACAAGTGTTACCAATCCCACTCGTCGTTAACGAAAGCCCGGAGTAGGTACCTAGGTATTTGGAACTGGCTGCCAATCTTCATTGGTTAGAGAGGCCCCCTACCCGATAAATTGATTAGGTATTACCTATTTGTTAAATATTCGGTGTAAATGTCTGTCTATTCAAGATCACAAGGCTAAGTCATCCAACTGACAAGCAGGCCTCATCTCATTGTCAGGGTTTAGTTTAGGCACTTGTTAGGCTGTTATTAATTTACCTTCAACAAGTCTTAATTCGGGAATCCCGTATTTACTAACACCGCGACGGATGTTGATCGCACGGGACTATAATTTCCTTCGCTGTCGAACGCGGGCGCTCGCCTCAGATTTACCAATATAACTACAGCTTCGAGATCCTTAGTAAGCTAAGCTGTAAGTTAAGCTGTCAAATTACTGTTATACTTATGATTGATTTTTCTCCTTTTTTTGTTTCATAGTGTCACATAGTAAAGAAACGAGTAAAGTTGGAGTATAAATTCGAATTGGAGGTTACTTTGGGAATAAATTGTATCGAGCGAAGTGTTATGAATCGTGTATCGAAAGCTGTGTTATTAAAGATAATATAATCAAGAATTATATTTATTTTTCCCACGTCTACAAATATCACCGTTTCTTAGAAAAATAGGATAATTATTGGGGTATTTTTACATTTCTGGCTCAGGGAACGGCCTTAACTACTCGGAGGTCACACTTTAATGGTTCACAGGGTGCATTCAATCGAGATGAGTAAAACAGGTCTGTTCTTCCCACCCATACGCCTCGAGAAAAGTATACTTTGCCGATTCTCAGACAGGGTACCGATTTCCTGTTACTTGTGAGTCAGACCAGCCAGACCCTTGTTTATACCTTTTAGAATTATTTTATGATCAACAACAGCAACTTTTGGTTGCTTATATTGTTTATTGCAACCAAGCAATTAAAGGACAAGATTTTTGTATAACATGTAGTATATCAAGGAACTTTCTTTGAGTCACAAATATCGACGTTTATTGACCGGACTATTTTAACCCTTCCAGTGTACATGTCTCTGATCTCTCTAAATTTAGATGAGAGTGCAAAGCCTCCAGGTAACAATGTGCAGTAAACTTCCGAAATAGAGTGCTATCGATTGTGGGTCGTCGACCGCGCATCCGCCGGCCGGCTTTGTCACGGGTTTATTACACTTTTAAATGTCACACTACTTAAGCAATTCAGCTTCTGACTTCACACCTTAACGGTGAAAGATAGTTAATCACGTCAAAGTATCATTTTTATAACTGAAAGGTCTATATCAATATGTGCAGCTAAAGACTTACACACACAAGGACACGATCCGAAACCCTTTACACGAGTGTATTATAATATAAGAAATAATCAAAGAAAGGCAGACGGCGACGGGTATTATAAGTGTAGTGTAGGTACATGTAATGAGGGAAGGAAACTGACTAATACAGAAAAGCAGGACGCAATGACCAAAAAACCCCAACGATCTCCCGCACATAACTCTAAGTCAAGACAACGTAGCATGCGTAATAGTAGTGGGAGGATTCATTTAGTAGACATGCAAGATGACATTACGTTCAGTATGATTGTTTACACTTGGTTTACACGCGCCGGGCGCTTAAAATAGCGGCGGGGGACTGACGTCCGCACGTTTCATGGTAGCCATGTTTACGACACTTCCGCTGAAATGTCTATAAATACCAACAGGTATTTGGTATTAAATTTGCGGTTGTGTGGGAACGCCGGATCGGAAATCGGCGTAATAAATCAGCCGTTAAGTTTGAGTGACGGAGAGCGGCCGGACGCTGCGCTCGCTGATAGAGTGCCCTCAATTGCCCGAGTTGCCCGACCGATCTGATGGGATTTGAAGTAATCGGTGATTCACTTCACTCACTCGCTCATTCTGAATAACTTGTTAAGTTGTTTATTATCTGGCTTTGTTCAAGAATTAGATTTACCAAAACTAACTAGTACATTTTAGTAACTTCAATTGGAATAACGTAATCTGCGTAATATATCAAGATTATAAGAATAATCAGCCCTTTGATTTCATAGGTAGTTGCCGACAAACAACGAAATCTAACTCATTATTAGCGAACAATAACCTGTTGTTCTTGCTAAATGCTGCTAACTACCATATTAACTTATAATACTTATATGATAGTAAAAAGTGAATTTACACGCCCGCTGAACAGCAATTCTATTAGGTGTTGCGAGGGAATACCTGGCAGGTTTTTGCTTATTGTTGTTTACGCTACACCGCCTACGGTGTCGTATGTAGGGTAAACTTGCCCAATTTCGTAATACTATATATTATGTATTTTTTTACGAATTTACAATACTCAGGCATGCAACTATAATTTTAACTAGCTAACGGTACCGGGTACCGACCGTTGATGAAAAAATGTCGTCGAAAAGATGTCGGAACGCTTTCGGGATAACTGGGAGAGACTATTTAAGACTGGGTTATGTGGAAAAGAGGCTTTTACCCAACAATGCCATCAGTGGGACTCTCATAGCTCTTAAATAATACTAAATTCCATAAAAGATAACCTGATGTTGAGAATGTTGAGATGAAGCAAAAGTTAAGCCAAACCCACAAGAACCAAAACGGAGGCGTAAATTTCGCAACAGATCTCGCAGGTCTAAGTATACAGAGGGATAACTCGGACTCCTGTATATTTTTGGCCGGATGTAGCTCAGAGAAGGGAGAGGGGGACAGTGCTTTGTCACGAGTAAATAAATAGGACTCCACAACATAATGAAACATGGTACTTCGCATTCAGCCAGTTACGAAATTACCCAAGATTACCCTACTAAAAATAGTAGGTGGAAGCTTTTCATCGTAAGCGAGACATGACGGACATTAGTGGACTTGGCGAAATGTGACACATGTGTTCAAGGAAGCGTGCCGGTAATGGGGGCGTGCCTTCAAACATATTACATACTTATACTTACATCACGAATTCACGACTTTATTGTGAATTTTCTTGGAACTATACTTACCATTAATTACTTAATAGTAATACTGCCCTCCTAAGCCGAACCCTAAGTGCTGTGTAATCACAATGATGTAAAATCTGCTGCGGATAATATATCTAATAGAAAACTTGTTCAAATATATTTGCACAAACTATTTTTAAATTTTGAGCACTAGGTATTTGTGGAACTATTTTTGTCTGTATGTATACATAGACACACATACAACCAACAATGGTGTTAGTCTTTTGTTACACCACATGAGCTGTATGGTTATTTACCATACAGCCCACCTGATGGTAAACAGTAGGTAGTACTTGTGCTTGTCCGACCCTTTAAGAACCTGTACACTCTTTTATGCAGATCTTAGAATCTTACCTATACATGTAATTATTAAGTTTGTAAACCTAGGAATACTAAAAAAAGTCATTCACTTGTTTGAGTATATTTATTTTAGGAAGGTAGGTTTAGCCCGGCAAGTAAATCTAATCAAAACCTAGCATCAAAGCTACCGCACTTAAAATCAGGATCATTGACAAAACTGTTATCAAACAATGACCAAACCATGACCAACTTTGTCAAAAAAAAGTCCCAGCCCCCCCTTTGCTACAGTCCAACCGGAAAATTTTATACTGAATAAATAATGAATAAAGGCTAAGTTTGAAACTGCTAAAAATAGTACGGTACCGGCACAGAATAACTAAAAGTACTACCGTACCGGCTTTTAAATATTAATAAGAAAACAAAGGAGTTGGTAGTAGGAATCTATTTCCACAAAACCCACACCCACTTAAGGTCCTACTTGAAAAAGTTGATAGTTTCGTATTATAAAGAAAATTGACTGTACCTACGTGTTATTCCAAATGTATATTCAATTCGGATAGCATATGTTTATGACGCGATTAAAAGTATTTTTTTATCTTACGAGGAATAAATATAAGCGAAAACAAGCGGACACGACTGAATCAAAACAAACATTGATGACATGGTAATGGTATGACGCGATTTCCCGTGTAAAGTATGTGCCGTTTGTATTAAATAAGTAGAGAATCTCAACACACAGACATCATGACCTAAGCTAATAAAGAATCATTTCGTAAAATCATTTATATTATATTAATTTACTTACCACCTCCTGATCGGGTGACAGGGCCACCGCCATTTTTCTTTATGACAAACAAGCTCAATGGCTGGTTGGAGTCCTCTCCGACACACATTCAAAAGACAGTCGCAAGCAAAAACGATCAAGAGCACCTCGATCACTGCAACTCGCAGCTCGCAGCTTCCGCTTCACTTCTACAAGTTCTACACCGTAGAACAGTTGGCAAAAGTCGGTTTGTGCACACGTTGAACAAACATTCCTGACAAATGGACGATTCTGCGAATTATCATTTTACTCTGTATATCTATTGCATTCTAACATAGCCGCTCTGGCGTATGAATAAAAGAGTCAACAAATAAAAGATCTGAATAAAATTTTTAAGATCGGTTTAAGTTTATGCGATACGTGCAAAGCAAGCTTAATTCGTCTAGGGTCTATGCGCGCCAAAAATAATCGATTTTGGTCTGTCAGTCAGTGTGTTTTGACAGCTGTCAAAATTTCGTAGGTTATCTCAATTCTCACCCTTTGTTAATCAAAATTATCTAAAACCCAGTTTATTTTTTAATATTTGGTATTTTATTTAAGTGTTATTTTACAGCTCGTTCGATTTCTCAATCTTGCGAGTCTGTATATTATTAACAGTAACCGATTGGGTTCAGAAAAATGTCCACCCGATGGTAATATTTATTTTTGTCTTTTAAAAATTTATATCATAAAATATCTTGTGCATTACGTGTACCCTGATTTCACGTTCATAAATTCTCTACCTTTTTCCAGGTATCCACTATACCAAAGAGGGAATCCCCAATTGAGAGTATTTTTACCAAATTTTTGGATGAAACTTGTTAAACCTCATATAAAACAGCTACCAAACATAGTTCACTTCCAATGTTCTATGGAAATGACAAAGCATGACATAAGAAATTATCTGGAGAAGATTTACGATGTCCCAGCCGCTGATGTCAGAACAAAGATTACCATGGGGAAGTTCAGAAGGGATGTGGGAAACGGTTACATTATTAAAGACGATGATATCAAATATGCCTATGTTACCCTGGTAAGTTTGAGATAATTAGTGGTATGGTAAAGGAGAGACGCTTTCCACATAGATTTTCGTACATAGACCAGCCTATGTGTATGCAATAGAGATAGCAACAGGCGGGAAAATATACAAAAATCTATGTAGAAAGTGTCTCTTTATTGTGCTGACACATCCTAATTTTCATATCTTATGAATGTTTATTTGAGTAATTATTCCAAATACTTCAGAATGTCTGGTAATTCCAAAAATCCTACATAAGACCATCATACTAGTGTCAATATTTAGGATTACTTAACAATCTACAGTACATATATTTGGAATTACCTGTATAAACCATGTAATTTTTGTTAAATGGTCTGTTACCTAGATTCTTTAGAGTTAAAATAATATTGATAATGTTATTATAACCTATTTTACTTATTAGACAAAATTTTGTACCAATAAAAACAAGATAAGGTTATGTTGGTTAAAATAAACCTAAACTTAATACTTAAACCTAAATTAAATGATGCTAAAAATAAAAGTAATGCATAAATAAAATTTACTTTAAAATACTTTAGTAGGATTCTCCTCATACAGTTTCTATTGCCCCAAGCCAAAGAGAATTTAGACTAGAGGAAAGGAGAGTAGGCCAAAGGTGTGGCACCATCACTCGAAAAGAGGTACCGTACCTTTGGCCTATCGTGGAGTAGATGGTGATACTTTTTGACGTTTAACACATCAGTGAAAAATAATGTTCAAAGTCAAATGGTGTTCTTAATCATTTGTGTCGAAAGATGGCACTATATGTACTGACTACATAATTTACTTTGACAATATTCCTCTATTTAAAATTCTCTTTGCCCAAGCTAAATAAACTGTTTCTCTTAACCCACATGACCTTAATAAAGGTAAACCATCCTCATTCCTCATCTTGTATTTTCCAGCCAAAAGATATGAAGTTTGAGTACCCCAAGTTGTTTGTGGACCAAAAGGAAGCAGAGGATGAGGACGCCAAATCCTTGGACGAAGCCAAGAAAACCTTCAAGGGGTACTTGGAACGGAACAAGGACAGATCTGATGTTCCAAGTTGGTTCTCTATATAAAATGTACAACTTAGATAAATATTCGCTTTTTATTAGAATAAGATATGTAAATAAATGTTAGAAATGTAGTAAGCTTAGTTTTTCATTCAACAGGAAGGTAAACTTTATTTCAATGAAATGGGTCATGGTCATAGTCAAGTCAGGTATATATTTGCTTCAATTTAGTTCTTCTAATTCCGAATGTCATAGTTGTTTCTAGTAATTCCTAAATTTTTTAAGATTTATCTTTGGAATGTAGCTTCACATTCATAATTTTTTTTTATCATCTACATGCCCTTTTTTAAACTTGTTTTGATAAAGGTGTGTCACAAGGTATATAAGATAATGACAGCTAAAGTGGCCAAATAAATATCGGAACACACCCTTATTTCTATGGTGTCAAAGTTGTGTTACAATATACAGGTGATTCAGGAGACGTGAGCAGGACTAACACTGCGCATATCGTTAATTATAAGCGTATTAGTGAGGTTAACGTTAATTTTCTAGTCGTGTTGAAAAAAAAAGTTATTAATTTTTTTACGACATGCATGGTCACCCTAAAATTAGAATACTAAACTACCGATATTCTGTGTCAAATTGAATGTCATTACTGTCATCATGGTCTGGTTACTTTTGAAAACTCGTATCTCACTCAAGTTTGACATTTTATTTTCTTCGTAATCAAAATGCCATTACGGTTAAAGAGGTTTTATGTTGATTAATTAGGTCCTGTTTTTGGTGAGGGCAAATTTAATTCTCAACAATCATGGTAGGGTGACCATGATTGTTGAGAATTAAATTTGCCCTCACCAAAAAGTAACAAAATAGGAAAAAGTGTTGTTGTTTCTCCTAAATACGAAGGTGATCGCTCAATTATCAGTTACTGAGTGTGCAGGATTAGTCCTGCTCACGTCTCATGAATCATCCTGTATTTGGTCACTTTGGCCGTCACTATTTGATGCTGACTGTATTATATCAGTCACCCAGTCAGTCAGTGTGCTTTACTGCATATCTTGCGGCCAGAAGTTTAAAACAAAAAGTCATTTTCGCAACTCACATTTGAGCCCATTCACGTCAGAATTTACATAATACCAGATTTGTCAGGGTGTTGCCATCAACGGATAGATCAAGATTAAAATATGAAACGTTTTTGCTTTAATTTTTTTATTATATTAAAAGAAAAATGGTTTGTTTAGTTGTACTACAAAGATTACAAATATTTGAGTGTTTTGAAACTCAAAACTGTTTTTACTATAAAAACTATTGGTTTCACACATTATTCTACTCAAAATGTAATCTGTGTAATAATAGTCAGATTACATAACATAAAAGCAGTCTATCCTCTTGTACTTATTAAAAACAAAACAAAAACTTAAACATACACATTTTAACAGAAGTATAGGTACTTGTTATTATCCACTTAGAAATCAAATTAAGTGTTTAAAAATCACCTCTTACTGTTTCGACATTTTGTCAAGAAAGTGGTAAAATCTATTTCTAGAATATAAATCTTACCAGTTTCTTATCTAATAGCAATCATACACCCTATCTTATAAGAGAATAATAAAATCTTTCAAATGTTAACATATTTAGTAGTAACAGTCAGTATCTTGAACACTTTATAATTTTGTGACTAAGCTTTATATATTATATTCATCCAGGAAGGTTGAGCAGTGGCACCGAGGGCACTCAGTAATGTCTAACAAGAAGGTTACCTGAAATTCATAAAAAATCTGATCAGTTAACTTTTAAACCAATCCATACATGTATCAACCTCACTGTCCAGACAATAAGATTCTAATTGAATATACAATGTTCGTATTATGGTCATTTCAAGTATCAATATCATCACCACTCATCAAACTTTACTTTAAATAACTTCACATGGTGACTCGACAAATGGTCTACACTCTACAGCAATAACTTCTCAAATAAAAGTACTTACTCTTGGATGCTGTTCGCATTTCCGCCGAGTGCGACCGTTGCAGTAATAGCCACATGCTCTGCAAAACACGATGGCCTTATCTCTTTTGCACAAGCATTTCTTCGTATACGCTTCAGCGATGTCGGGTACGCCACGCCCGACGCGGCTTCCGACCTTGTAAACTTTACCAGCAGCTGCCGCTGCTACTGGAGTAGCTTTCTTAGCCGTGACAGTTTCCATTGCTGGTTTCCTACGACACGAACATAGAGCTTTTGTAAAGAAGTTTGCCCCATAACAAGTTATTAAAAAACCTAATTTTTAATATCACTTACATTCCTTTGTTCCTGAAATAAGCCCAAAAGCTGCTATTGATGACACAATCAAATATTTAGCGGGTAGACATAACGAAGATCAAGAAGAAGAAAAAATAGTTAAGACGTTTTTTATTTCTGCTTGCAAGATGCCAAATGTCTTAAGGGCTCTATAAACGTCGCGATAATTTCATGCTATTTTCGATAATTAATATAATTATACAAGCGAAATTCAAAATTAAAACATCCAGTTTGTCAGTAGAAAAAGGCGCTAAATTCAAATTTTCAAAATTACTCTTCGCGCCTACATTTTTTAAATTTGCCGCTCTTTTCTATAGTTGGAAATGGCTTGACAGATCATAAATGTGCCGCCTTTTTCTACTAACAAGGTGGCTGTGCCAGAGACCAGAGTATAAAGTGGAGTCCCGAGGGGGTGATCAAATCGACCGATTTGATCAGAAATTTATGTGGTGTCAATTTCCAATTTATTCACCAATTTTAGATTTATGGTGATATTAGAGCCGTCTAAATTGAAAAAATGCCCCAAAATGAAAATACTGGCGTCACAAATTGGTATTCTTGCGTCCGCACCCCATTTTATCGGTAATATCATGGTAATATCGGTCATAATCAGCGAGCCAAATTGGCGTTTGCGTCCGAACGGCCTGATTCAATCGCACAATTTAATCAGATTGGCCAAAAATTGACTCGCAATCACAATAGGGTATTATACTGTATTTAAAATAAATTATTTTACACCATGCATGAAATAAAGCACCAGATAATTATTAGAAAAACACAGATAGAAGTTATTTTTAAACACAAGTTCTATTTAATAAATCGGATAGAAATATAAAAAGTAGGTGAGTTGACCGTGACGTCACGATGTAATGTTTCATATAAATTCCATATTAGCAAATCGTTTTGACAGTTCTAAAAAAGTAACTGATTTGACTAGTAGGAAAATACTAAAATACCCTATGGGCCATCGCCGGCCACTCCAAGGGACGCATTTATGCGTTAGAGGGAGCAAGTGTAATTGCTATCTCATTCTACCGCATGGCTGCGTCCCTTGGAGTGGCCGGTGATGGCCCATTGTGTACTGGAGCCTTAAGACTATCCCGTCCGTTCGGTCATTTCCCCCACCCCTCATGCCTGATCCACTTTTATACTACTTAGGATAACTTCAATAAACTCTAAAACTTATAACGAAAGTATATGTAGATTTGATTTAATTACAATTTTATTAAAACATTAAAAGTTTTAGTATAACTTGTTCTCTGGTACAATGTGCCAAGCCATGCATTGCGTGCCACTAATAGGTCAGAATTTTCATGTTGAAACGATAAGCATCTCTGAACTATTAACTGTTAGTCGTTGTTTAAATTAGTTTCAAGTGTTTATGAGAATTATGAGGCACATTGCACAATGTTTTTTTTTTGGCATTATTAATGCGGAATGTTAATTCTAGGTTTATATAGCTGTTTAAATACTAGTTGACAAGAACGACACGTGCTTAAAGATTTTTATAGTTAGACTCACGTAATAGACTATTGAATGAATAGGCATCCTTTGGATAAGCGTGGATTCCATCTGAAATTTTGCGAAAAATTACTTATGGGGACAAGTGAGACAAAAATATTCAGCTGTTACCACTGGGGACAACTAGGAATAAACCTATCCGGAAAAGTCAATTAAAATATAATTAAGTATGTATTTATATTAATAAATAATTATTGGGTAGTGACTAGTGGGTACATACAATACTGTATAATATAGTCAAGCTCCGTGATTGTTGAGCCATTTAGGATTCCAGTGGCCTATTTTATAAAGCTACAAGTTACAATTTACAAAGCGGAAGTCTCGTTCTAACACATAGGGTTAGAAAGAGACTTCCGCTTGTAAATTGTAACTTGTAGCTTTATAAAATAGGCCACAGCTAGGACTTTCCTAGCGCAAGTAAGTAGGTATTGTACAACCAATTTAGCTGGGACGGGACCACAAACTACTAAAGAAGATACTAAATGGCATACCTACCTTATACTTGGTCAAGCAGATCTTGTAAGTAGAAAAAGGCGGCAAATTTGAAAAATGTAGGTGCGAAGGAATATCGTCTCATAGAAAATTTGAATTTCGCGCCTTTTTCTACTGACCAGATTTGCTTGACCATCATTCATATCTAAAATTTCCACCAATCAGTTTAGGACTTTTTTTTAATAATTACGGCCTGGATACAAGTCCAGTTTAGGACGTTATCAGGGGCGTATTTTGAAATTTGGCGCCCTAAAGTCAAGGAAGAAAAACATAAAGCAATCCGCCTTGGCGGATTAGCGCCCCGGGCCATGGCCCGGATGGCCCTAGGGTAAAACGGCGCATGGTCTAAACCTAAACTGAGGTAGGTGACAACTGAGGATAAATAGGATTAATACATTCCCATACCCAGGCCCAGGTATAACAGCTAAGTGTGCGCCTGAGTCTCCAAATAGGATTATTGTCTGGCCAGTCAACCGTGACCGTGAAAACTATCTATCTATGTATTTATTTTAATGCTTTATGTTGTACAAATAAATTTTGCCATCCAGTATAAAGCTGCCCCATATAAGTCTGTGTGGTGCCCCTAACACGTAAGTGACACGTAATTAATTATAATCAGCACTATTATTACATTTTTATCTCGTACATCTCGCGCGTCCATCACAGGAAGTAGTTGTATTGTTTGTCAAAGGTTTCCGCCGCGGGATCATGCGATGGGTCGTATAAAGATGGAGCCAGGTGGACTGGACGCAATGAAGCAGTGACCAGTAAAGATGAAACACTCGTTTTGTTTGGCTGTCTTTGCCCTGTGCCTCTGCCTAGTGATGGAGCCAGCACTTATTGTCAGCGCTGCGCCCTCGTCTTCTGTGGATGCTCAGATGCCTTTGAAGCGAGTGAGTATCTTGTTGATTTATTTTATCACAGGCACTCTTTTTGCACACCGTATACTTAGTTATAAAATATAAATATTATCATAAACTTTCTATGTCATACTCATGTTATCACTGTTATCAGTTATCAGTTATCATGCTCTACGACGACGCTTTTTGAATCCGGAGTGGGAGCGCCATAAGATAAAGGGTTCCTACTTACCAACGCTATCATCATTCGCTTGGTGTGTATGGTGTGCATAATCCTCCCTTCATTCTAGATAAATTTCATTGTCCCCTTAACAAGTCCCCACTCTAAACTTTTTAGGGTTCCGTACCCAAAAGGTAAAACGGGACCCTATTACTAAGACTTCGCTGTCCGTCCGTCCGTCCGTCCGTCTGTCCGTCCGTCCGTCCGTCCGTCCGTCCGTCTGTCTGTCACCAGGCTGTATCTCACGAACCGTGATAGCTAGACAGTTGAAATTTTCACAGATGATGTATTTCTGTTGCCGCTATAACAACAAATACTAAAAACAGAATAAAATAAAGATTTAAATGGGGCTCCCATACAACAAACGTGATTTTTGACCAAAGTTAAGCAACGTCGGGCGTGGTCAGTACTTGGATGGGTGACCGTTTTTTTTTTGCATTTTTTCCGTTTTTTCTTTATTATGGTACGGAACCCTTCGTGCGCGAGTCCGACTCGCACTTGCCCGGTTTTTTTAAACGGGAAACAAGAACAAGCATAATACGGCCCCCCTGATGGTAAGCAGTATCCGTAGCCTATGGACGCCTGCAACTCCGGAGGTGTTACATGGGCGTTGGCGACCCTAACACTCCGCACCCTCGTTGAGCTCTCACAAACTTACTCATCGGCAGGAATACAACACTATGAGTAGGGTCAAGTGTCTAGTCTAGTGTTATTTCATATTTGGCTGCGTTTTTCTGTAAGGTGGAGGTACTTACTTAGCCAGTTGGGCTCTGCTCTAGATTTGGAATGACATCCGCTGTGTTGTGTCCTACAACACCTAGAGAGATGACATTTGCAGTGCCCATACCTCTCTTTTGGACGGAATTTAAGGACGTGGATCCAGAAAGCTCTGGTGTGGATGGGATATAATATATCTAATAATATGATATTCACTCACAGTCACAACCTAGCAACCTACACTATAATGTATGTACTTACATATTATATTGTACCTATACTCTGACAATTCAGCTTATTCAGTAGAAAAAGGCGGTAAATTTGAAAAATGTAAGCGCGAAAGGATATATACGTACAAATTTTAAATTTCACTCCTTTTTCTACTGACAAAGTTGGTTTGCCAGAGTCTCTATGTGAATGATATCCTATCCAGTGAGTTCCTCGTAGTTGTTTTAAATTTTAATTATGATAAATATTTTGTGCATAGATAAAACGTACAGAACCTAATATAACACATTTGATTTGAACAGGTCGCCCGACAGATGCCGCCACCGCCGCCACCTCCAGAGATGCCTAGTGGTATGCCGGGTATGTTAGAACCCTCTATTATGTACGAAAACATCGCTGGTATATTAGGTGCTACTACGCGTAACAGACGAGAGGCGAAAGGCGGCGGTGCCATGCCTACAAGAAAAGGCTAGTTTTGTTGAAACTATATATTTTATTTGATTACACGCTTTGACGTCACGACCTCACGACGACCATGCATGTATGGATACCTGATTAACGTTTATTAAATTAAGTTTGAGCAATTAAAAGTGTGTTTAATTCAAACTTTGGTGCACCTGATGATAGTGATGATTACTGATGATGTACTTATTCTTCTAAATAAGCACTGTAAAAGTAGGAATTATTACATAATTACTTGTTGATGAAGCGGCCACTAATATAAGGTCTTTTTGGCCTTTTTTAGAAGATAGGTAGGTATAGTAGAAGGAAGTAGTGCATACTTTGCATTTTTTTTAACAGATAACTCAGATAACTGCGTCCCTATTACTTATAATATGTAGGTATTCAATAGTATTCATTAATAATTAGGGTGAGTTAAACTGAGTTACCGTTCTGTAAGTAAGTTTAAATACTTCAAATGTTTTATAGCTACTGCAGACCTCGATGAGGACTCCTCGTTTTGTCGTCGGCGCGGCTAAATAAACGTTGCAAGTGGACTGGACAAAAATTCCTTCTTATATGAACATTAAATCCACATTAAGTCTTATCAGCCTTTTTAATTTGTATATAAGATGCAGGGGGGCAATTTCGACTACGGGATAATTTCAACTAATCGAAATATCTTTCATGTTTTACATTACTAACTAGAGTCTTGCTAGAGTCACACACAACACATCTTTTTCGCGATCTGGACATATGTACACTCACGTGCAAAAGTATTGCATCACTTTGCATTTTTTCGTCTGCACCCAATCTGTATCTTTGTAATTCTATACCCGATTCTGAAAATGTTGGTATCAACTGAAAGCTTATAATCTAACGCAATATAAAAATTCATTGAAATTTTGAATCTGAAGACTTAAAAAAATCAGAAAACTGAAAGTAGTCGCATACTTAATGCTCCAAAAATAAATCAGGAAAGTTGATAAAAGTCATTTTTTTAATACAACATAAATTATTATTATTAAATTAATACTTGGTATTGCCACCTATAGCCCTCCTTACACAAATCAAGTGGTTTTTCATAGACCTAATTAATTTTTTAATGTGATAATGAGGCATAGCGTCCCACTCCTCCAGCAAGGCGACCTTCAGCTCCTCAACATTGACCAGGGCAAGATTCCGCTTCCGAACCCTCCTTTTCAGGTAGTCCCACACGTGTTTAATGGGGTTAAGGTCCGGGCTTATCGCTGGCCAGTCCATGATGTCGATGCCCACTTCGAGAAAGTAGGCTGCGGTGGCCCTAGCAGTATGACACGGGGCATTATCCTGCATTAGGATGAACCCCTCATCAAAAATACCGGCATAAGGAACAACATGTTCCTCCAGGATATCAGTGATGTACTTGGCAGCGGTCAATCCACTGTCACGGCCATGGTATAATAATATACTCCGCCTGGTACTCCATTCCGAGATTCGCGTATGACCTAACTGACACGCGCCTACGTCATCATGCTGTTTACAGGTTCTCAAACTTTGAAATGTGGGAGAATTTTAACCAACGGTGAAAATTATTTTAACGGCATTAATTTTAAGTTATTCATGTAGAAACATAGTAAAATAAAACAAATCTAATGTATTAAATTAAACTTTATTTATCTATACAAGACAAACGTTTAAAAAACTAATTCACAGTTACACATTAATTACCAAGCTTACGACGTGAAAAGTTTGGAAAACACTGCGACTGCTGACACTGAGCGAGAAGGAAATAACAATTAACACGCGTTCGACAAGGATAACGGTCAGGGCATGAAGTTATCTAGATCCGAATTGTCAAATGTGCACAGCGCTATCCTGTGTTGCCAGTAGTATAAACAGAATTACCCGAAAGTCTGAAATTTCTTTCGTGAATCGGAAGATATTGCTAACGAGTAATTAAAAATGACGTGTTATTGTAAAATTTAAGCTAAAATACATATAAATGAAAATTATAAAATTATAAAGAAATATTTTAACTTATTAACCATAGGTATAATGTACCCATGTAACATGTTATGTTGAAATAAAGTGGCAATGTTATTGTGACGTAGGCCCGTGTCACTCTGGGAATGGAAGATCATGTTTTATTAGACCATGGTCACGGCCCCCGCCAGGCACGAAAACCAGCTCTGTGCTCGCTGTCCGCTCGTCGTAGAAAATGCCGCCCCAGAACATTACGGATCCACCGCCATAGGCGACCCTTTCGGAGAAGAAACATGGAGCGAACCGTTCTTCTGGCCTTCTGTAGACTCTTCCTCTTCGGTCACATCCATTCAAGCACATTCCGCACTCATTCAAGAAGAGAACTGGGGTTCATTGCTCAATGGTCCAGTCGTTACGATTTTCAGCAAACTCTCTTTAGGCTGTACGGTGTCGCGCCAGCAATCTGCAGGCCTCCTGGGTGTCAAGTTCGCTTTCTTAAGTCTTCTTCTTATTGTCCACTCACTCGCAGCCACTTCTCGTACCTCACGCAGACGCTGCTGGATGGCAATGCTTGTCTGGTGTCGATCTCGGGGAGATATTGTGACAAAGAAGCGGTCGTCCCTCTCTGATGTACACTTTCTGCGGCCGCTTCTTGGTCTTGAAGTAAAGGATCCAGTCCCCTGGAACATCTGGTAAACTCTGCAAACTGTAGATTGGCTTAAATTGAGCTCGGCAGCTACTGAACGTTGGCTACGCCCTGTTTGCAGGGGCTGGACGATTTGGCGGACTTCAGCTTCAGTGGTTTCCATTTTTCCAGGTCTTCTTCACGGAATAATATGCGGAGATATGTAACGATCAACTTCTGATAAGTGACTGATAACGACCCCTTCTCTACCCCCCGTTTTATAGGGGTCAAGGGTAGCGCAACTCGTGCGCGTGATAACGTGAAACCGCTCACAAATCGGGAAAAAGCCGATAATTTGAAAAATACTGGGCCGGTTTCCATGTTTTTTTACTTTTCATAAAGCTAAAACTTCAAGAAACATGATCACATTAAAATAATTTAGCGAAATTAACCAGTTTACAAATATATTGGGTGCAGTTGAAAAAATGCAAAGTGATGCAATACTTTTGCACGCGAGTGTATATGACACTCTAGTTAATCAATCAATCAATATATATATATTTATTTCAGACCAAAATTACAGTCCATATTTGTTAGTTATGTACAGTACTATTTACTTATATCTATGTTAGTTTATCCTAGTCCGATAGGCTACGTCAGCCACCTGCGAGCACACCAGAGACAGCAACGGAGTTGATAGCAGTCGCCGTGGCCGAATCGGCCGTGGAGTTATTATTATCCTAGTCCTATCCTAATAAAAACTTACAAATTACTATTTACAGTCCTGGTAGTTAGGACTCTTAGGGGCATGCAGCCACACCCAATGTCTTTTAAAAGGGTTATCTAGCCTCTCTCCTATTGCCGCTAAGAAGCTATTGGCGCTGCCTCGCACGCGACACATGAGAGGCTACTCGTTTGCGCATTATTGCATAAAAATCATCCATGCGTGCCTCAGCAAACATGCCGGATGCGCTACAAAAACGCGGCAACCCCAATAGCATTCTATACCCGTTATTGAATTGGACACGCAAGGCACTGTAAGCTTTCTTGGTATAGTTAATCCATAGGCTGCTCCTATAGAACGACTGGCAATAAGCTCTAAAAAGTGTCTGTTTAACCTCAGCCGTACAACGAGCGAACCTACGGATCAACATGTTTGTTCTAACTGCCAGTGCCCTGCGTTCCCTCTCAATATCGGCATCATCGATATAATAATGTAAAACATGGAAGATATTTCGATTAGTTGAAATTAACCCGCAGTCGAAATTGTCCCTGCACGTTACACTTTTTTCCAGCGATCTGTTTCTATTAATTATCTGATCATTGCTTGCTTAGTTTTGACGCTCTGAGAATGAAATTGACGCTCTTTAGTGCAGCCTGTGGGTGAAGTTTACACAACGAGCCTATAACGCATTGCGCGTTCAATATAATAACATCTTGAGGATGCTGTTGCGGCTGCCGAAGCACTGTAGTGCGTCCGGCATGTTCGCCGAGGCGCGAATAGATGACTTTTTCGCCATCAGGCGGAAAAGAATCGCCTCCATGCTGAGGCGGGTGCGCGGCAGCAGCAACAGTCTTCTCAGGGTGTTGGCCGAGCGTCTCGACTGCCCGATTACAAAGTTTTGGGTGGAGGTGGCAATTGGGAGAGCTAAATAGAGCATGGCAACCTACGCTCCTCGTCTCGCAATGGCCACACATCTGCCAAATACTAGTTTTTAGTCATTCGTTTTTATTTTTATATTATAGTTTTCATTCGTTCTTTTATTTTTAATAATTAACATAGTTTTTAAGTTTATACCTACTAATAACGCTATGGATCAATGATCTGAAATAAACTATTTTTATTTTTTTATTTTTTTTTTATTTTTAGTTTCTGTGGTGCATCTAATATAATTTGGGTTTTATCGCCGGTCAAACAACTTGGTCAGTTTGAAAAGGCACGAAATTCAAATTTTCTATAGGACGATAAGGGGTCATCCATTAATTACATCACACGTTTAGGGGGAGGGAGGGGGTCAAGAAAATGTGACATATTGTGACATGGGGGAGGGGGGAGACACAAACTTTGTGACGTCACTTTAAATTCATCAGTAACCGAAAATTTATTTAAATTATTTTATTCGCTGTACATTTAAATAACAAGTTTTTAAAACGATAATCGTTTTTATTCGTATAATTTTCTTTCAGCAGTTTTGGGTTATAAAATTACTAATATTTATATCGTCAAAAATATTTTGATAAATTATTAATAAAATACTTACTTAATTCGATTTGGCGATTTCGTAGAAAAAATGTGACGTCACACTAGGGGGGAGGGGTTTGCCAAATGTGACCAAGTGTGACAAGGAGGGGGGAGGGGTCAAAAAACCTAGAAATTCGTGTGACGTAATTAATGGATGACCCCTAACCCTCCGCGACTACCTTTTTTAAATTTGCCGCTTTTTAGGGTTCCGTACCCAAAGGGTAAAACGGGACCCTATTACTAAGACTTCGCTGTCCGTCCGTCCGTCCTCCGTCCGTCCGTCCGTCCGTCTGTCACCAGGCTGTATCTCACGAACCGTGATAGCTAGACAGTTGAAATTTTCACAGACGATGTATTTCTGTTGCCGCTATAACAACAAATACTAAAAACAGAATAAAATAAAGATTTAAATGGGGCTCCCATACAACAAACGTGATTTTTGACCAAAGTTAAGCAACGTCGGGAGTGGTCAGTACTTGGATGGGTGACCGTTTTTTTTTGCTTTTTTTTTTTATATGGTACGGAACCCTTCGTGCGCGAGTCCGACTCGCACTTGCCCGATTTTTTCTACTGCCGGAAACGGCCAGACAGACAAATGAAAAACGCCTCTGCTCTGCCCATTACAAAATTCTTGGCTTAAAAGACTCGCATCCATTATTGATAAAAAAAGGGTTGTAACGTCAACATTTGACATCTGTCAACGTCACACTAACAGTTAAATGTCAAATAGGAATAACCTAATTAACCTACAATATTTTAGTTGGAATTGGAATAAAAACATTATCGGTCAGACGGTCAGTTTACTGACTTTGGCTTTTGCCGCAATATAGCCTCAAGGACCAACTAACCATGTCGATAAACAAATTATCTAGATTGCCAGTAACTTTTAATAAAGTTGGGGACAAAGTTAAATTTCCTGCGAAATTTAAAGGAACGATTGTTGAAAAATGGGCTGACTATTGGAAGAATCTTTTCATCGACTATCGTCAAATGCTCCAGGACCTACGCACAGACATTCAGGATGATCCGATTAAAGCTCTAAAATGGACGATAGGACTAACAACAGTCTACGCTTTAACAAAGAACAACCCAGATGAATTAGATTTTAAAGACAGATTGAGGAAGATACACAACGAAGTCGCATTGGTCAGCGAAGACTGTTTGAATCCAAAATCCTACGCGCACCTACGACATCTTGAAACTTGCTATAACCAGGGCACTATCCATTACAAGAGTTTTGGAATAGCTTCAGTTATGTACACCTCAGATATAAGTGAATCATGTGATATCTACAAAGCACACTGTTCTTATATGCAACCATCAATATTTAGTTTTCCTTCAAGAATAGTTGACTTTGGGTTTATGGGCAACTGGTGGAACATTTATATTAAAATGACAAATTATGATGTGAACTTCTGAAATTATTGTTCTTAGATTGATGCTTAGTGTGAATTTAGATGTCATATATATTATTATATACAACAATACTTATTAGTATAAATATTGTTCAAAGTTTAAGAAATAAAACTTAGTAATTCTGGACGATAATGTTTATATTTAATTTCTTATTGATAAATTAATGTATAAAAACTAAGATCTTTTCACAAAGTATCTCATGCAATGAGCTTTATCCTAAAACACAAAAACAAATCATTTCTAGTAACATTTGAAAGTAAAATGACCCAGTTACTATATAAAAGAAAAACAAGTTCATGCTAGTAACTGACAAGTGTCATTCATTACAACATGCCTTTACTAAAACAATAAATAAGTAGGTAACTCAACAAAAATATTGTAAAAAACAATTCCTCTGTTGTAATTCGAGGGTTCTTGTGTATTTATATTATAACAAACCATCCCTCATCCTAGTGAGTCACTAAATAGAAATTAGATAATCCAATCAGAATCAACAAAAAGGTTATTCATATGAAATCATTAGCAATTCACCACAGAATTACACCTTTAAAATTAAAAAAATAAATATAGTATATAAATTAGAGCACTGATTGTTATTCAAGTAATCACAAACCACAACTTACCTCGTTCTATCTATGAAAAATAAAATCATCTTTGATTGCAATGTATTAAGATCTTAAAAAGGAAAAATATAATAACATATAAAATCCTGAAAAAGGAGTCTAAACTTAAAACAATGTCTAAATTGGGAAATAAACATCACACTCTATAGTTACAAATTAGAGAAATTGACTGTTCTTCTTGAATTAAAATACAAGTAATCCAAAATGATGAATACAAATAAAATAATAAGCAAGTTCTTCTCAATAATGTAAAGAGATATAGTGGACATGGTCTCATGAGGTTGGATACTATAGGAATGTTTTGACAAATATAACAAATTCTGCAAGGCATAAGGGCAGTAACAATTATTCTATTAAAAATATTATTAAGTGGTATGTAAACAAAATTTCCCTGCTAAAATGTTACAGTTAAACTAAGCTGCTGTTGCAAGGGAAATTAAAAATTAAATAGTATTCTATCACAATTGTTTCAGACTTTACTTAACATATTTTACAGTTTACATAAATATTTTTACATAGACATGTGGGTAAATAATATAATAATGACTACAAGGGCGCTGTGAAGGACTCGAATTAACAATACAAGCTCCATCCATCACAGGTTAGGCATCAGTTTTTAAACGAAAATTTCACCAACACTCAATACAGTGGACGTGAGAAACAAACCTGTTTCCTATTAACATTGATATTAAAAAAATAGATGTGATTTATATTATCTAAATATACATGGAAATAATAAAATAAAAACAATCACAGATAAAGACTTCTAAGTTGACTCTGCCATCCTTTTCGGGAAGCGAGGTATAACCTGGAGGTGGTTGCATAAAATCTTGTACTTTATTATGCAATTGGGCACTGATTGTGTGTAAATAAATAATAAGCGTACAACACATGTTAATATACATTCCGCGGAGCCGTCGGAAGGGGCCCAGCAGTGTTACATGAGCAGGAGGTTCTGCGGGTGCAGCCCATACGCGTACATCGCGTCATCGTAGTCGAGATCTTCCCACTCTTCTTCGTCTCCATCTAAAAATTGAAATGTAATGATATTAATAGCAATATTGAACAGTAATAAACGCTAGCTCGCTAGCTCTTATTGAGTAAAATTGTTTTGTATATACGATGGCTAAAAAATAACTGCATTCCTGTTGCCTTTGGGTTTTGGGATTATACTGAGTAATACCCACCCTGTATAATAATACAATGTGAACAATTTTATACAGTTTTTGAACATCCAACTGTTTAATTTAAATATAGGAATGGATTAAGAAAAAAATAAGTAAGAGGCACTAATTTCCAAAAAGGAACTTTGGGCAAGCTAAGCGTTCTAGGAAGTCCGGCCGTAGGTTGCTGAGGTCCTGCGTGTCTACACTAGTAGCTTAACGGGTAACTGTAGACGTGAGTGAG
The DNA here is from genome assembly GCF_910591565.1 of Cydia splendana. Classification (NCBI taxonomy): domain Eukaryota; kingdom Metazoa; phylum Arthropoda; class Insecta; order Lepidoptera; family Tortricidae; genus Cydia; species Cydia splendana. The sequence goes on from NC_085976.1 coordinate 10,555,569, forward strand.
TAGTTGTAGTTACCGGAGCCGAAGAAGTCGTCAAAGTTGTCGTGATCGTAGGGGTCGTCGAGCGAGTCGTCGGAGCTGTCCTCGAAGATGCGGTCCACGAAGTCCGGCCGCAGGTGCGGGTTGCTCAGGTCCTCGGTGCTTACTACCAGTAGCTTGTGCGACGGGTAACTCTGTACATACAACTTGCGATTAGCCCGAGCCCAGCCATACGCCATACAAGAAAAATTCCAAAATTTGCCAGTGAAAATTTAACTTAAAGTTAGGTTAGTAAGGTACCTCTGCCATGGCCGCGGTGCCTCCCATCCGCAGCATGAGCGGGCGCGGGGTCCGCGCGAGGGTTGCCGTGGCCGCTTCAACCAGCTCTTCTGACACGCTGTCGCAACCGCATACGTCCAGCTCCTGAACACATAACACATAGCCATATGGTGATAATAATTTACTTGCACTTAACCGTCTGTCATCAGTAGGTACGTTATGTCAATTTGTATGAAAAATTAAAACTCGGTAACAGTACCCACTACCCACTGGAAACCTCGTTCAATTGTTGATCTAGTTTTTTAATGGATGTTACGAGTGTCGTGCAGAGCAGTATTAGAAAGCGACTAGTAGTCAAAATCAAAACTGGTAATTTGTCTTGCAAGCGACTCCTTTCTGTGGATATGTCCTAGGGGAGGTCTAAAACAAATGCTAACTGATGATCGTCCACGGTACCGGTGACCAGTGTGACCCACCTGCAGCTGTGCGCAGGCGTCCAGCACGGCGGCGAAGGGCGCGGCGGTGAGCGCGGCGTTGCCGCGCGCGGTGAGGGCGGCGAGGCGCGCGCACCGCGCCGCCGCCGCCGCGCCACCGTCCGTCAGCAGCGCGATGTACGAGATGTCCAGCTTGCGGAGCATACTGCACGACCGGCATATCGTTAGGATGCCCTCGTCGCTCACGCCTGAGGGGTTACCGCTTACCATTAATAAATTGTAGGTTATTTCTGGTGTGTATGCCACTTCCGCAAACTCTTGTAAGGATTGATAAGTAAATTAGGACTGTTTTTTTGAAATGTGATGTTTTGAATTGTCTGCATGGCACTATCATTAGAATAAACGTTAAACAAAATTCTTAAAAATTACAATGCTTATTGAAAAGTTTAGTGTTACATGAAAAGTATAATTTGGCATCGACGCATACGAGCCCTTAGTCAGCTATCATTTGAAATTTTTGAAATTCCGTGTATGTATTTTAAAAATATTTACGTGTAGAATGCATGGGATAAAACCCATCTAAATAAGGTCCACGTTATCAAGGTCCTATATATTCCACGAAACTGAGCAATAACACACATTTTTTTGTCAAATTGTAGAAATAATTATTGGACCACGAAGTATACGCACTGCTGCTACGCAAGTACGCAGTGATGCGGTTTATATTCTAGGGATTGTACCTCCGATTTGAAATTTGACGACTAGAATTGCAAGTGCAGTGTTTTACTGTTGTGGCAAACCTACAAAATTGATTAGTGATTTTCCATTCGATATTTAATCTGTTCCGTGCAGGCACTCCTAATACGCGCAATGCATTAGGGTTAGATATTGTATTTCGTCAATTCTGACTTCGATTAATAATCGTAAAATAGCTGTTTGAAGGGCATTTTAATCCTACATTTGCTCTGGGGAATATGTTATAATTATTTCATCACAGAACGACAGGTTAGTTATTTGACAAATAAAGAGATTCATTCAAATGGATCGATAGAATTTCGATCCAAAAAAGTTTAAAATGTATGACACAATGTGTGCTGTGATCAACTTCTGCCATCAGGCACATCGCGTTTAGCCATAAAAACATACATTTACAAAGACATCCTATTCCTTGTGTATCATACTTAAATCAAAGCACGCACAAACAGCCTGTATATATGGTAATCTGTACTCCAAAAAGTTAAATACACACTCGCTTAGCAGTCTTAGCATTTAGCACAGCTACCAATTTTGATTACTGAATGATATAGTAAGCAACGTAAAAAGCGTATGCGTACACCGCTTCCATTTCACTACATTTCACTAATCATATCATAGGTAGACATTATCTCGTGGTAATAAGGTCTACGTCAAGTCAGCTGTGTTGCCAATGAATCAACGAAATGAGTTATGGATAGATGATACAATACAACGAAGGCTTTCATTATCTAACATGTACAATAATACACAGATCGTCTAAGGGGCCCTAAGTAGTGTACACTAATCAATTCAGTAAATACTAGTTTTGTGTATTCTCATTACATGGGATTATGGTTCGAATTATTGATGGATTTCAAAACAAAAGGGGTGTGGGTTAATAGGTACCTTCCTTGGAACTGTGATCCCTCCACGTGTACAAACTCACTTCGATCGTGGGTCATCCAATGGCAAGCCACAGAAAAACAACCCATTTTATTATAGAGATTAAATATTTTATATAAATTCAGCAAGGAAATTCGTAGAGGGGAAGAGAGCATGCCATTGTCTATTAGAGTCTGTACACACTAGCGTTTCTCGTTGGAACGACGGCGGCGGTTTCATACAAATCGGAGCGCGGCGCTCGATCTTTTATGAAATTGTCACCGCGTTACCTGCGAGAAATGCCTATGTGAACAGTCTCTTACAATCTCGTGAAGTGAGTGCAGGTAATAGATTGAGATTGGGTATTGAAGCAAGGATACGTAAGAAAAGAATATAATTATTATTGGCAATAAATGAAGGTTGGCATAGGTAGTGGCTTAGTGCGACAATACGTTGCGTACATATAACACATGCACATGCAAGTATGCTTAAACACATGTACACGATTATATAAGTTTATAGCTTGGTAGTTCAAATTGATTAATAAATTTTAAGAATATTAGTAACATCACAACACAATCAAGCAATGTCTTCAAAACATCAGGCTACGTTTTTAATGAATTATGGAGGTGATTCCAATCTAAAGTGAAAGTACAGTTTTCAAAATGCACAACGCATGCAACATCATCATAAGTGGCGCTAACTCTAGGCTCTCAAAGTCAAAACGTTAGACTTAGAGCAATATAGCGACACCACACTGGCCTGAGCATTATCGCCAATGTTCCCAAACTCGGCGACTAAGGGTCATTCTAGAAAAGTGTTGGGTACGTGATGCTTTTTTTTAACACTTCTGATCTTTATCAGAAGCTTATTTATTTATTTAGCAGAAGATTATTTAAAGCTGTTTAAATTCAACGGTATATAATACAGATTTCTACAGGTTATTAGGCTAGCTGCCATACGCGTCACGGCCCGCCCCCGACATAGCAGACCATTATGTGGAATGCCTCTAGTGTGGAATGCCTTTAGGGGTTCCTAAAGAGGACAAAGAGGTCACGAAGTAACAAACGACAGATAAAAAACTTGTTCGAAAAGGTGTCGCAGACGTTTTGAGCACATTTGCTCTAACTCTAACGTTTTGACTCAAAAAGCTGACATTGTTTGCAGCATTTCAAGCATTTGCAGCAGGTATAACAGTATAAGTACTCGTATTTATTTTAATGCTACCACAAGTGCGGTATCATATTTTGCTTTACTGGATTAGAAAATGTCAGGAAGCAGCTGTGGGATAAATATCAAGGATCCGCAACATGGTTTAGTTGGCAGACAGCCAGCCAGATAACTGATAAGAATATTATGCTGATCAGTCATCAGTATTGTTACATTTCTCTTATATAAATAGAATAAGGTAAAATATTGTACATTTCGTCCGCCGCCAAAAATGTTCAGACCATAGATCCTTTCAACAAGAAATTGAAGAAATAAAATTAAGCATATTAAAACAATTACCTGGCTGAGGGTTGATCTTTCTTGAATTACAACTAGAGACGTTCAGAGACTCCAACTTGCTGCACGTCTGCGCGACCGTCTTCAATATCGCGTTATTTATGTAGATATTCCGACTGAGGTTCAAAACCTTCAACTCAGTCATCTTGGACAACGATTCGCAAAAGTCAATATTGACTTGTGGCGTTGAGCAGACATCCATAGACGTGTATTCGCTGAGTGATAGCTCTTCTAGTTGCGGTAGTTTGTTGAGTATGAGTGGTATTATTTTCCACATGGTGACGGGGCATACATCTAGCCTGAGTGTTTTGAGGTTGGGTAGCGTGTCTATGGCGGCGCATATGACGGTGCCTTGCAGGCTGTAGCAGTTGTAGAAGGAGAGCGTGTGCAGCCGCGGCGGGTTAGAGCCGGTGAGGAAGAGCCCGGTCACGTGCGTGTTGTTGGCTACTGTTATGCTTTCTATGCTCGCTTCGCTTTTCACTATTCGTACTAAACTTGAATCGGACAGCTGAAATATGTGCGTCAATTTTAAAGACGAAAGTATGAATATGATTGATTACTATGTATATAGTGATGAGCATTATAAAGTCAGTGATGATTGAGATTGGGATTGTACTTCTAAAAATGACGTATTTTACTAATAGTATAACAACTTACCTTGTTGCAAGATACAAAGGAAAGGGCTTTTAAATATTTACATCCATAAAGAAGTGGATTCCAATTTTTAGTATACATCCCGACAACCTGTAATGAGAAAAAAAACGAAATCAATATGATATATAGGTATGTTCCTCTTTGTTTATAATTAGGCTTTTTGTAAATCAAACCTACGGGAAATTTTAAAAGTTACGTACGTGGCAAAGTGACAAAGTTCTTGTGGAAACGTTTAACATTTTCTTCAAGTCAATTGCCTATGCCAAGAGGCAAACTGAGCTTCGTGACATATTATAACAAACAAGAACATGTCTAGCACTCACACAAAAGAGAAGTTCAGAATAACAAGGCTTATCATCATCATCAAGTCAATTAAGTCACCAACACAGATGTAATTGTCTGTGGTAGAACCGGTCAATGTATCAGCTAGCTAATACCACGCTGCCATCACTTCAAGGGAGTATGCATGAACTGTACGGGGTAGCAACTTTAGGTATAAATTGTTAAAGTGTTCGATTCATAAATCATAAATAATTTATTTTTCGTGATAAACTTAGTGTACATACAAAAGTAACATAAAAGGTTTAATACAAACATAATTACATATTGTTTACCACGAAATGGGCTCGCCTCAGCATAATGCTGACCCGAGAGTCGGCGCTGATCTTCCGGCAAGTCCATTTTGGTGGGCCACGATTGCAGCTGTACGGCACGGCCTCGTAGAACTGAACGATTCAGGTCACGAGGTGGCAGATTCAAAAACGCGCACGGTCTCTATATACCAGCCACATGAACGAGAACTTCACCTTGAGCTCCTCCAGGTTGGGGCAGAACTTGGCCACCGTGTGCGCCGTGCGGTCGTTGAGCGCCGACCAGTGGTGGTCGATGTGCAGGCGCGTCAGGTTTGGGCCCAGTCCCTACAGCCTACCGTGCCTGTTGACTGCCACATAGTACAGTACATCACCTTGAGCTCCTCCAGGTTGGGGCAGAACTTGCCCACCGTGTGCGCCGTGCGGTCGTTAAGCGCCGACCAGTGGTGGTCGATGTGCAATCGCGTCAGGTTCGGGCCCAATCGCTGCAGCACCCGCCGTAATACCGCCGTCGTTAGCGTCACCGTACCGTGTTGCCACCATGACGTCTTGAATTTTCGAATACCTGGTAAAAAATAACATTGACGACTTAATAAACAAACTGTTGATAATCGTTTGTCCCTATCCGTCATTTTGAGATTTCTGTTTGTCTCTTTTCAAGGGCTACGGCATTCAAGCATCCCATAGAACCGGAAGAGAAACAGATTCTTAGTTACAAAAGACTGTCAGTCCTAGGAAAATCAGAGTGAACTGCGCAATACATTTTAAAACTTTTGCTTAGTGAACTTTAGTCTAGTTAATCAATCATATGTAACCCCATAATACCTATGAATTTTAATTACTTAAATAAAAAATCTGTAGCTATTGTTCTCCCAAATTAGTCTAACTTCATAATGTTTATTGTTGACAAATGTGTTTTATGTTACAACATTAGCAATCTTACATTAGCATACAATAAATGTATTAAAACAATGGGTTTATGTTTAAGGAACACTAGTATCCCTATTAACACGTTACTAACACAAATACTAATATATTTCATATTTCATCAGTCATCACTCGTGTAAAGTCCAACGAATGACTCATCAATAATGATAACTTTTACCCTGCAAATTACAAGAATTCATTTTGTTGGATTATTCATATAATTATACAAATAATAGAATCTATATTAATACGACATTTATGTGATAGTAACCTTAGTACAAAAATATATTATAAGTTATCATAATGTACAAACCATTAATATGTTCGTGGACCAAGCTCTGCCAGCGCTTGCTCACTCGCTCTGACCGGATCAAGTCTATGATGGGAACGAAGTTGAGCACATGCGCTAGACAGTCCCTGTTCAGTATGTCTAATATTGTGTATGTCTTTTCCGTGTTCTCGTTTTCTTCTGCATTCTAAAACAAAAATGTTTTGAGAACTTAGAGTATATTTAGTTCATCTAAGTTAGCTCAGCACAGATTTTGCAGCAACAATGTGTGACAGTGCCACAACAAACGTCATATTTCCATAGCATAACATTTATGGTGGCATTTCCACACTGTTGTTTACCATGTTGGGGCAGAGCTAGCATGTTCTATTACTTCTATTACGTATGATTAACTACAAGTTTATTTTTGACCCAGTTATATTAGAATAAAACCGTCCCAATGCGAGTCGGACTCGCGCACCAAGGGTTCCGTACCTACATTTACGCAAAAAACGGCAAAAAAATCACGTTTGTGATTTGGGAGTCTCACTTAAATATTTATTTTATTTTGTTTTTAGTATTTGTTGTTATAGCGCCAAGGGCATACATCATCTGTGAAAATTTCAACTGTCTAGCTATCACTGTTCTTGAGTTACAGCCTGCTGACAGACAGACAGACGGACAGCGGAGTCTTAGTAATAGGGTCCCGTTTTTGCCCTTTGGGTACGAAACCCTAAAAAGCCTTCATGGCGCTTAGGGCATTAAGATGACCACATACCATATTGTAACAGCCAAATATATCAGTACACATGCTTATTTATATGGTAACAAAAGGTGTGTTACAATATATTCGGCCATCATTATCTATTCGATGCTGACTGTACACATTATATTGTGCAATAAATTTTTAACAGATAATTATTTTTAATCTATTTTTTTTAATGGGCTTTCGTCACATATGCAGTGGCGGGGATTTGCAGTCTTTGCCGCCCTAGGCCCCAGGCCCTGTGGCCGCCCCTTACTCAGCACCCATCATATTGTCTACATTTTGAGTTATTTCTTGTTATCATCTACCAAATTTTTTGTCACAATTTGCCGCCCTAGGCCCGGGCCTACTGGGCCTTAGGGCAAATCCGCACTGCACATATGTAGTGATGAAGTAACAGATAAATATAGCAAGACCAAACAAAACAGTTGACTTACTGCCTCTGCATTATTTTCTTGTGTTCCAGTTTCACCACTATCAGTTGAAGATTCCAGGGGAACTTGGCCTGTAAAAAAGAATTAGTATAATGGTGGGTGGTGCTTGTTTCATTCCCATTATCATTATTCAAACATCTATAGTGGCAGAGGTTTTAATGCAAAATTTTAACATTCTACAAATCTACATCAACATCTCCAGGTGGCGCATCAAGTTTGTAATTTTGGAAAATTGGAACAATACTGAAACTTTTAATTTGAATTACATCATATATATTTACTTTTCATGAAGATGTTGATTCTAAATCTAAAATGTTGAAATTTTGCATGAAAACTTCTTCATGCAAAATTCTGCTTCAACCTAATGAATAAAAATAATACAGAAATTTCAAAGATTTATACCATTCTGTTCAGGTGCCGGACTACTGCCATATTGCCGGATCCTAGATTTCCATGTGACTTGGCCATCAGCATCCTCGGCAGGTTGGTGCCAGCTGTCCGCGGGAGATGTTTTCAGTTTGTAACCTTTGAGTATCTTCTCTTGATCTGGTGCCATGAGGGCTCTGTAACAAGTATTTTTAGAAATATATGGAAAACCACATATTATTTACTTATTTTAAGTTTAATTATTTTGTTGCTCATGACTGAGGATCACAACTAGAGATGCCCTGAATAGTGGTTTTGGCTGAATACCGAATATTCGGCCCCTCTCTCAGCCGCAGCGCCAAATATTCCGCAAAGTGGCCAAATAGGCTGAATACCAAATACTGCCTGAATATTCATGGCATCTCTAATCACAACCACATGAGGTAGCTAATTACTGATACTGAAGCAGCTAAATTATAGCGGTTTGAATCTCTTGCTTTACAAATATTTAAACATTATATGGCATACATAACAAAGGAAAGTCAGTAAGTAAGGATTAAAATATAAGGTGCTTCCATTTGTTTTGTTAACCTGTGTTGACTTAACTTGTTGATTGATTGTACTTACTTGTGTGCATCTGCAGGATCACTGAAGGTCACAAATGCATATGTAGGGGTAGGAGCCCTGTTGGGGCCCCGGTCCCCCATCCGCAACCAACAGCTTTTAATGAAACCATATTGAGCAAACACTCCAAACAGCTCTGTCCGTGACGTCTACAAATATGTCATTGAATAGTAGAGAAAACCTCCATAATTCCAAATCAAATGTAATATTATATTTAGTTACATCTCTGGTTTAATTTTATATCATATTATTAAATTATATAATGATAGTTGCAATTGTACTCAAATAATCCAAAATATCTTGGAAAGTTTGTAAACAATAACAGTTAATTCGGATTGTTGACATTACAAAAGATAAAATAACATGAACTTTTTTTTTGTAAACAGAATAGTAATTGTGCTGTAACTGTAACTCTTAGCATTACCTTTGGGGGTAGGTTTGAAACGTACAGCTTCCTAATGGGTATACCATCTTCCGTATGAGTGGGTACACTTCGTAAACCGTATGGTGTAATATCAAGATTCGAATTTAGGGCATCTGAAAAGAAAGAGGTTTTATATTCGATGACCAAGCTAGCTGGTCAAGAAATGCGTTATGGAAGTTACATATAATTTATTGACGTACAAATTTCACGGCGCGCGACGTGAAGTAACTCTGGGCGGAAGACTCGTACATCCTCGAGCGCCTCTTCAAGCACATCCTCGAATTCCCACATGGTGAACTGTATACGATTAACAGCTAAATCGTACAGTTACTTTCAGATTTAATAAGTAAACATTATAATACTGTACTGGCATAAACACAAAAAATTTGAGGAAATAACACGAAATAAAATTGATAATCGCAAAATGCAGTCAGTCAACATACAACGGTCTCCGCAGTTTTTTTATAATATTGCCAGTCTTTCAAAATACTAGCCAACTGACGTGCCAAGAAAATAAATGAAGGATCATAGTGAAAATCTTGTCGTAAGTATAAAATTGAATTTATAATCATTGTTTCTGTACATTTTATTCAATTATGATATTATAATTTTATTGAGGAAATTATAGTGGAAATTTTATTGCATTTGCAGACAGTGTAAAATTGCATATAACTGCATGCTAGCCAACACAACAAACTCAAATTATTTTTCATCATTGCAAATAAGTAAACGAACGAAACGTAACGTAAGACGGGCTTCGTTTGGATCATGTTTGGATGAATGATGAATGACAAATTGACAGCCGAATAAAAATTACGGCGTGGATTTATGGGTTAAAATTTTAGCAAACTGTCTGTTGCTTTTATTATGAACTAGTTACGAAAATGAGATTTTAATGCCTATATTGTATAGGGATTTTAGTAAAGATAACTTAAAGTTTTATTTCCTAAGATAATGACCGATATTTCAAAAGTTTTGGAGCAAAGTTTGTGCATATCATCGTTAGTAGCGCCGAGTGTTTCTCTTATTTTCATCGAGTTATAGCAGTGGTGGAAAACATTGAATGAAATGGTGCCATTAGTGCTTACTTTATTAAAACCGAAACATAGTTTCATTTGATCGAAAGTCGGAGCAGTTTTTGTTGTCAACATGTATCCAGCGCCGACGCGGCACCCGGCTGCCGCGGTAAGGGTTTGTGTTATTTTCTACCTTCATGATGCTTTATGTTTGTTTACTATCATATATGTCACTTTGCTTTTGCCCCTTATTTGGAGAATTTGACGAATTTGTTATTGTTGCTGTTTTTCTTTTGCAGGGACCACCACCTTCATCAGGCCCTATTAAGTTCACAGTAGCTGATACTTTAGAACGTATAAAAGAAGAATTTAACTTTTTACAAGCTCAATATCATAGGTAAGTGTTGCCAAAGCTGGTAAAAAGAAGAAATAAACAATAATCTCAGATATAAATCCATTTATAACAAAATGTTGTGAACCAACTACCACTGTATCAGTATTTAGTATCCTCTTAAGTTTTTACTTGCTTGCTGATAACTGTTTTCGTATATTCAGTGTATATATTTGATCATTTGCAAAATATACAAAACAATCCATATAAATGGGTATTACAAATGGGAAAGTGTGTCTATCTCTTACCTCTTCACGCTTAAACTGCTGAACTGATTTGGTCAAAATTTTGTATGGAGATAGTTTAGGCGCCGAGAAAGGACATAAGGTAGTTTTTGTTAATAATCATCATCATTCCATGCAGGCGAAGTCGCAGGCAGAATCTAGTAATGGAATATTTACTCAATTAAAAGATACATACCTAATGTAAACATGGTTCATTAAATACATTAATTTCTTAATATTTTTTCTCATTTTCAGTTTGAAATTAGAATGTGAAAAGCTAGCTAGTGAGAAGACAGAAATGCAGAGGCATTATGTTATGGTAAACATTTGTTTTTACAAACAATTACAATATAATATACATATATTTACAAGATCTTTTACTGATAATAATTGTTTTCTTTCAGTATTATGAAATGTCCTATGGCCTTAATGTAGAAATGCATAAACAGGTATGTCTGACTGTATGTTATTAGTTTTAAGTTTTTTACAACTATGTAGCGCTCTCATCATCATAGCATATACCTAGTTTATGCTAAATTAATTGCATTGTTATTAATAGTAGCACAATTTATACAACTCTTTTCTATATAAAGAGAATTAATATAGTTTTTTTATAAGTACAAATAATCACAGCCTTAAAATACATTGTTTCATTTTTGTTCAAGACGGAGATAGCAAAGAGATTGAGTGCTATAATAAGCCAGGTGGCACCATTCTTGGCTCAGGAACACCAGCAACAAGTAGCCTCAGCCGTCGAGAGAGCCAAGCAGGTCACTATGTCTGAACTTAACGCTATTATTGGGGTATGTTGTATTTTTTTAATTCCATACACCATAGAGCTCTTCCGGAAGTAGGTTTCATGCAAAGTAACATTGAATTCCAAATCTCTAATATGGAATAAAAAAAATAACAACCAGTGTTATGTTATAATTATAACATTATAATTTTTTATACAATTATGATTTTTTGCTTTCATAACTTTTGGCAAAGATTTAAGCTTCATAAATTATTTGACTGAGTACAATTACTTGTTAATTTAATATCTTGTAACATTAATTATTTTTAAGTATCAATTGTACTAAACCATATGCTTAAAATATAATTAATATTGTAGTACAACAATTGATATCAAACATTTATAAAAACCATTGCTGTAACATTTGAACGCTGCAAATTTTTATCACAAAAGTGCCTGCCCATGTACTTTACTTGGGAGGGACGTTCAAAAATCTGCTAGATTAATAGACACTGAGCATTACTTGTTGACATTCCACAGCAACAGCAACAACAAGGTCTACAACAGCTTCTTGTAAGTTCAGATCATCTCTGGTACATGTATTTACTATTTTGTGATTAACCTTTATTTCATTGTTCACTAGTGGAGTTTATTTAATCACTGCACTGCACTTCTTGTGTTGCTCATTTTGATGTTTTGTTCTAAATTAATCATGCTTATTTAGCATTAAAGCAGTTGGAGTAAGTATGCTTTCTCTAGAAATACAAGGTGAGTACAAGAGGTTAAGGCCTGTCTCCATATTGCGCGGCAAACTATCGAACATTGGCTCGCGAGGCAGCCGCGCGCAATGGATACCGGGTTGGCTCGTGAGCCAACTCGATCAAATCGCATTGGCTCGCGAGCCAACCCGGTATCCATTGCGCGCGGCTGAGTCGCGAGCCAATATATGTTCGATAGTTTGCCGCGCAATATGGAGACAGGCCTTTATATACAGTATGCAGTTCTACCATCATACCATGCACATTTTGCACCCCCGGAAAGTGCAATCACAGATTGAAATGTCTGTGATGTTTACCCTCCTTCTTGTATTTCTAGCCATAATTGTCTTATGGGGGTACTTGCCCCAACTAACTTTATGGTAGAATCTCTTCATCTGTAGTACTGTGTTGTGTTATTAACAATTCATAGGTATATACAAGGAATATCATTTTTGATAAAATTTCCAACAAGACAATAAATGGGTTTAGGTAGGTTTCAGTTTTGAGAATAATTCGTATTCACGAGTTTTCTTGGTCAGTTAGATTAGAGTTCCCACAGTTTGAACAAGACAACCAAATAAATTATATTTATAAGTAAAACAAGTATATCTATTAGGTAATAAGTTAAAAAATAGTTAAAATATAAAATAACAATAAAGCCATTTCTCCCGAACGAAATTACAATTGAATATTTTTTTATTTTATTTATAATATATCCCTAAGTTCGGTGGCCGTAAGGCATAGGCCTCCTCCAACTGTCACCATTGGGCTCTGTCTGCAGTCCTCCCTCATCCAGTATGGCCCCAGAGTCAGACGGATGTCATCTTTCCATCTTGTGATTGGATGTGCTTGCTTTCTAGTACAGCCTCTAGGGTACCATAGAGTAACCTGTTTGCTCCATTTTTCTATTGTTAAAATATACATAGGTATATTAATTTATACTCGAATACTTAGTGTATTTATTGTCTGGACTTTGCGTAGAAATATTTTTATATTCGCATGATTAACAATTTACTTCACACGTTATGTTTGTCTTCTATCCTGCACTTATCCATAAGAGTTTAGTTTTCTTCACAGATTTTTTTAAACAGCTAAGACGTATTTTTGAATCCAAAATCAACGAAATTTAACTCTGGCTCCGATTCCGCCTCGCTCGCACCGAGCATATTCGAATAAGGCGTCCTCTTTGCGGCTCGGCTCGGCTAGTCTGAAGTAATGTTTGTTTTCAGCAGCAGATGCACGCGGGCGCGGGGCTGCCGCACGGCGCGGGCGCGGGGCTGCTGGGCGCCGGCCTGCTGGCCTTCCCGGGCGCCGCGCCGCCGCCGCACCAGCCGCCGCAGCATAAGGTACTGCTAAGTGTAAGGCCTGAGTGGACGCTCGGAGCGGAGCGTTCGGCGGGGCGTGCAGCGTGGCGTCGGGCTCACAAGTAATTTGAGCAGCGTGCACTAAGACCGCTCCTAAACGTTTGCATTTGTTTAACATGCACGCCGCACGCCCAGCCCCGCTGCACGCCCAACTCGAGCGTCCACTCAGGCCTTACAGTTACAGACTAGTGCCTCTGTGACCTGTAGATATCGACGACTCCTGTGGCTCCGCCAATTCGAAAAAAAAAATCTAAAATCACAAAACTTCACAATGTTTATCGAGAATCGGTTGACAATAAGTCGCATTTGGTGCCTCCTAATAATGTGCGCGCGTTGGACGGTCTGCCATCAGAAGCTTAAACTTGACATTATTACTTCGCGCTAATAAACATACCTAACACTCCTATGCTAACTATGCTGTCCTCTAAAGTTTACACACGGTCCTTATAGTTATAGCCCTCGATAAATAATTCCATCTTCTACATCTATAATTTTTAGCTTTCCTTCTTAGCTTTTATCCAGGTCTCTCAGCTACTGTTTCGGAGCCTCGGGTTCGCAAAATTAACCTGTTCACTTTTAGTTTATGAAATGACAGGTTTCGCTTCTTACCTGCTTACAGGTACCTACTTTAGACATACAAAAACAAAAATTGTGATTTTTTACATAAATCCCTTGCCAACAGTTTTCTTTTTTTTTTGTTTTTTTTTAACATTTTTCTAATATACTTAACTCGTAATTTGTGCCGTAGGTGGAGCTTCCGCCGCCGGCGGACATAAAGCCACCTGTGCTGCCGGGCGCGCCGCCACTCTTAGCGGGGCCGCGCGAGACCGACCGCCTGCTCGACTCCAGGGTGCTGCCAAGGGTAAATTCTGAAGTACTGTGCAGTCTCAAGCACCAATTTTTTTTCCAATATGTAGATGGTTGAAAAATACTAAAACGCTTAGTCTTTTCATACTCTACAGGAAAGCAAACACTATTATCCACTCGACTAAGTCGTTCAGCGAATGAAATAATACCATAAAATGCAGCTGATAGTAAAATATTGTGTCATTATCTTGTTTGTTTTCAATTCATTTAAATACCTATAAGACCAGACTATCATAGGTAGGTACTTATGCCAATTTTTAGTCGTAACACCATGACTATGATGTAAGAGCATTTGGAGTAGTTACAATACTTACAATAAAACAACCAACTAGAGTATGTTATACATCAACATTACTATAGACAAAAGAAAAAATTCTATTCATTTATTTCAGCGGTCGGCAACCTTTTAGCAGCCAAGGGCCACATAATAGTTAACGAAGTTGACGCGCGCCGCACTTTGTTACTATTTATGACTTTATCAGACATCGTCGTTTGTCAATATTACATACAAAATGCGACTGTTGCCGACCGCTGATTTATTTAATCGTACGGCTACAAACTGGTCGCTTACTAACAAAATATTGGTGGAATTATAGACAGAAAATCTTCTACAATTGAGTACTATAACGTACGAACTTAAATTATTTATTTATTTATCGTATGGCTTCGTTACATGTCACGAACTTAAATTCACCAGCAAGACTCCGTATCCCCGCATGAACGCGAACAAATCTTCTACAATTGAGTACTATAACGTACGAACTTAAATTCACCAGCAAGACTCCGTATCCCCGCATGAACGCGAACAAATCTTCTACAATTGAGTACTATAACGTACGAACTTAAATTCACCAGCAAGACTCCGTATCCCCGCGTGAACGCGAACAAATCTTCTACAATTGAGTACTATAACGTACGAACTTAAATTCACCAGCAAGACTCCGTATCCCCGCATGAACGCGAACAAATCTTCTACAATTGAGTACTATAACGTACGAACTTAAATTCCCCAGCGGCACTCCGTGTCCCCGCACGAACGCGAACAGAAGTACCGCCCGCGCTCGCCGGCCGAGCCGGAGGCGCTCGACACGAAGCGACGGAAGGAGGAGAAGGTACACCATGTCTCTCTCTCTAGTGTATGTCGTGTCTTTTATACCGTCCGTTATTAGTTGCCTGCCGTGTGACCGTCAGTCAATAGCCTCGGGCCTTGCCGGTAAATGTACATTACAGTATACATTATGTTCAATGGAATCTGAACCTACCTACACTAGTGGCTCTGAGCTGAAGACCTCGCGATGTAAAAAAAAACTTTGTTGACTCATTATCACAACAAACTCACAATGGTCTTAAGGTGCCAATAAACCGTATTGCCACTTAAGTTCTTTATGCCAGTTTCCACCACTTCAAACTGCTGTTCCAAAAAAACGAAACGACAAAAATCTAACTACCGAACTTGCTCACAAAATTTCAGGAGAATTGGTTGAGAAATGCGAAAACACACAAGTAGCATTTCATTTATCTCGTTAAATTTCAAACAATATAATTTCATCCCAGTGAACAATAGGAACAGATTCAAATTTCCTTAGCAAAAATGTATTCTTAAGCGGCACGAAGATAGAGATAATACTCTTTTATACAATTTATTACAATAAACAACAAAAATGGTTACACATCAGGTAATTTTAAATGGACTATACAAGCTTGTTCAGTTGTTTGCACGGCGAAAATATAATACAGCTCAATTTTCCAACAAAAATGGTGTTTCTTTTTGTGCATAGGTACTTGCATTGTCATTGTAAAAAATATATTGACTTGGAACGCACAAAGTTTTAAAATTACATTTTGAGTTTTCGTCTTAGTTTATCGTTGGCACGTATTTTTTTTTCGCTAAAATATTTTAAAATTTTATATGGCTTTGATTCTTTCTGACAAAAACTGTTTATGTAGTTATATGTTTAACGTTTAATTTACTTGTTATAGGACAGTGATGCGGAGAAAAGTGATCAGGACTTAGTTGTTGATGTAGCCAATGAGGTAAATCGGGAGATGTTTTTTTTTTACATCAGCGTTTTACCGTCTGAGAATTGCAAAGTCAACCTTTATGAGCATTATTTTGCACGCTTTGAAGGCTATTTTTTTAATAATTTATAGGTTCTGCTACTATAAGGTCATAAAATTGTGTCCGAATGTGTTGGCAACTGTTAAAGGTTTGCATTTTGCATAGATGGCGCCATCATAGTTTGCCCCTGTCTCTAGTTTTGATCTATGAGATTTGGCTTAAAGGGCTGGAATCCACAGGTAATAAAATTCCAAAAAGAAAATAAGAATTTGACACAATTCTAGGGATTGACAGGGCAAGCTATGCCGGCGCCATCTGTTAAATACTTCGACCGGCCAACCCCATTGTATGGGAATGTGGGCCAAGTTCGAAGAAAAAGTCGTGCAAACCAACCTACCAAACTTTAGATGCATTTTAGTTTTACATACCTACAATGCTGAACTGTTGACGGTATTATTACCTATATGAATAATGCAGATGCATATTAGTATTGGAGCGATAATATAAAGATTGGCTATGTGCAGGAGGAGCGCGGGTCGCCCAGCGTGCGCGCCGAGGCGGAGCGCGCGGACAACGGCCCGCGCCCGCCCTCCCGGGGCTCTTCTTCCAGCCGCTCCACGCCCAAGAGCTCCAAGGACGTACGTTTCTACCTCTGTCTCATCTTGCAACATTACAGGTTCCATGTCATGTGTATTCCGATTTGTCCCCGACTCATGTATGGCGACGGTCACGTGGGGCGGAGACAAGTGGGAATACTCCTAAAGGAGCCCGGGAACCGACTTCGGTCAGAAGAATTGATCCAGCAAACTTTGAAGGAGATTTTATGATTTTGTCACAATCTAGTATGCCTCCGTGGCTTCGGCGACAGCAGATTGCTGCGTATCAGCAAGAAGGTTTGATAATCGGATCGGAATGAAAACTCAGTTCTTTTTTATTTCTTTCGTTATTTTTACGAACTATGTGATTCATGTTATACTTGAGCGGTTCTCAAACTTTTTTGGGAGACGGAACCCTTTTGGAAAGCAAAATATATGACGGAGCCCCAAATAAAAAAAATCGTTCGTCGAATTAATAGGCTAGATGACAAATTTTCATTTACGATATCAATCGATCAGGTTTGTTTTTAGGATCAAATGTCTATATGGGACCCATTGCAATAAAGCAATACAAAAGTCAGAAATGATAGTCAAAGTCTGACAACCGTACTTCACTCGCAAAACGCCCCTTAACAAAACGATAAGTGACCGTGACGTCAAGGTCACTGAGAGTCCATCTTGAAGTATGGACTGTATGGAAAAAACAACATAATTGCGTTTTTGTCGGTGAAATATTGCGTTTATGTACATATTATTATATTATATTATATTGTTTAATACACTAGCAGCTGAAAGCTGATGCGTGTATATCACTGCACTTGTTTTTTTAACGATTAATGTTCATTTTTTTTTTGTTTTAAGTGTTTGTCAAGTCTGTTTTTGAAACTGTTCACTGAAGGAGCACATATCACTAGTACAGTTGTAGTTGTTGTAGTATAGTTGCTATACAATCTTTTTTGATAAAATTTAAGGAATCGAATGGTATCATTACTTATTTCCTTCTTGGAAGTAAAAAAAAAACTTAAATTTTGGAACTTTCAGGTCCTGTATTTTTGTATTATTTCCATATATTATTTGAATATCCACATTATTGTGATAAATTGCTCATTTGCTATCTATTTCACTAGGTTTTGTTATAAAATTCAACATGTGTCATCATCCCTATTGTGGACCAGAGATATAGGCGAGCTGATTATTGATTTGTTTTCGCTGTTTCTCGCGGAACCCCCAAAGAGGCTTTGCGAGCCCTAGGGGTCCGCGGAGCACACTTTGAGAATGGCTCTACTTCACAACATAAGTTTTCCGATGGCAGGAGAAGCCGGGCACGCCAGGCGGCAAGCCGGCGCGGGCGGCGACGCCGACGGGCCGCTACGGCTTCCCGCCGCTGGCCGCCTACCGCCCGCCGCACCTCGACCACGCCCGCACCAACGGCCAGCCGCCGCACAAGCCGTGAGTGTTGCTCTCCGGCAGCCGCCGCGTACACACTTGATACGAAAACATTAAAACGATGACCAACATGGCGGCAACAAAAACTGGAGGGGTCGGCTACAATTGTCTTTGGATTGTCGTTAGCACTAGAGTTGCCCCGAATAGTGAATTTGGCCGAATACCGAATATTCGGGCTCTCTCTCGGCCGAATATCAAATATTCGGCATGATATGCGAACATTTTGAGTCACAATTATTATGAAAACTGTTTGCCATCAAAGCACAACGTTTGCTAAGATATGTTTGTTATGTTGAACAGAATTAATGAATGTAATTAGAGTCAATCAAATCAGTACCCATGATAAAAATAAAATATTTTGTAATCAACAAATGCTCAAAAACGTGCCTTCGTATTAACTACTTTCCAAGACTACATTTTAAATATTAAATATACCTAGTTTTTGCTTATTTTTTGTGTAATTTTTCTTTTTAGGTACGTGCAACACATATTCGGTATTCGGCCGAATAATAGGCAACTTTCGGCCGAATACCGAATATTCGGCAAAGTGGCCGAATAGGCCGAATACCGAATAGTTGACGAATATTCGTGGCATCTCTAGTTAGCACCACTTTTCTCCTTTGAACGTGAACTCTTGGCAATGTTATAAGAACAATAAGTTCTATAAATTGAAAACCTTTTTCCAAGATTAGAAGACTCATATTATTTTATCTGGTGAGCTATAGACTCTTAAAAGCTGACATTAGCTAACGGCTCTTCTGTATTCCAGGGCATACTCGTACCACACATGCGGCGGGCCGCTCCAACCTGTCCCCTTCCCCGCCGACGCACTCGTAGGCCCCGGCATCCCCCGCGGCGCGCGACAAGTCGCCGTACTACCCCACGGCGAAGTCGTCTGTGCTGTGGCATTGTCTGTGAATAATGGAACGAGACATGCGTATACGGGGGGAAAGGGATGCGTGAAGCTGTGGGACATATCGAATCCGGGCTCGCCTAATACCTTGGAGCCACTGTCGCAGTTAGATTGTTTGGTGAGTTGATCTAAAGCTTATACTTAAGACCAGTCCTACAGACTGAAAAGTCTGTCCGGGTTTGTCCCTCGGCGCGCGAATTTTCCCCGTTTTACCTTACGGCGAGATGTTGCGATGACTTAAAACTAGGGATGTACCGACTAGTCGCCGACTAGTCGGGAAAGCCGACTATCCGGCCACATTTGTAGTCGGCGATTAGTCGGCGACTAGTCGGCAAAAATGGCCGATTAGTCGGCACTTTATCAGTGAAAGAAAAACAGAAAAAAACGAAATCAACAGTCAATATTTACCATATGTTTTATGTGTATTTTACTAAAATACCTATTCAGGGTGCATACGAAAACTTTTGTTCATATAATTAAATAAAAAATAATAAATAAATATTAGGGGACATCTTACACATTATCAACCTAGCCCCAAACTAAGCAAAGCTTGTACTATGGGTGCTAGGCGACGATATTCATACTTATATAGATAAATACATACTTATATACATAGAAAACAGCCATGACCGTTTGATCGTTATCATATGTTGGTGGGCTGGTGTTTTCCTCTACAAGTCGATCTCAATTGATTCTCGTGTAATTTCATGTGCAAGTTCTATAGTTAATTTTCTTTTATTATTATTCAGTTTTTCTTTTTATGGTGGAGCCATGAGAAACTATTAAGGATGACTCACGTTAGACCGGGCTGTGCCCGGGTCGGAGCTTCCGGAGCTTACTTTTGTATGACATGACAGGCGATCACGAGCAGCACGTCATCGCCTGTCATGTCATAGACCACACAAAACGATGCGCCGGAAGCTCCGGGCCGGACACGGCCCGGCCTAACGTAAGTCATCCTTTAATGTTATTGCAAAATTTAGAGACTTAGTCAGGGCACGTTGCTCGTAAAGACGCTGACCACAGGGGATAGGTTCTTAACTGGCGACTACGTACGGGAAATAGAGCCTTGGAAATACCTCCTACATACAAGCTGTACTGACGGTCTGCTCAGAAAGAACTAAAGACAGAAATTGAACGAGGATTCTTTTGATAGGTCTTTGAACCTGTAGAGAACACCTTTTAGCCAAGCTAAATTATGATGAATAGCGCAACCAAAGGAGCAAAACTATTCTTTTCATCTGAACTTATACGAAACTAATGATCTGGCCGACTAGCCGACTAGTCGGCCGACTAATCGGCCATTCGAGCGCCGATTAGTCGGCTAGTCGGCTAGTCGGCCAAATCAATAGTCGGTACATCACTACTTAAAACCAAAATATTACTTTGCTCATCCGCGAAAATATAACGTGCATTGACTAGCACAGTGCTAACCCGCAGTGGCGGATTTGCAGTCTTTGCCGCCCTAGGCCCCAGGCCCTGTAGCCGCCCCCCTTTCTCAGCATCAGCACCCATCATATGGACTACATTTAGGTCAGGCAACAAAAAGGTATAGAGGGAAATGCTTGGGACACATTTTTAACTTAGTAACTTTGTTTGGACTCGTAGGCCCTTGAGCGGGCGGGGGGTAAGGGGTTTGAAGGTCCCATTTTTCGGTTTTTCGCTTATAATATCTCAGAAACTATGCGTCCTTGTGACATGATCATTATACAAAATGAAAGCTGATTAAATTTGCTACAAGTTTGATACAGTAGAGTTTTTCGACCGGTAAGTAGCATGTTTAGTTTTTAGGGTTCCGTACCCAAAAGGTAAAACGGGACCCTATTACTAAGACTTCGCCGTCCGTCCGTCCGTCTGTCTGTCACCACGCTGTATCTCACGAACCGTGATAGCTAGACAGTTGAAATTTTCACAGATGATGTATTTCTGTTGCCGCTATAACAAAAAATACTAAAAACAGAATAAAATAAAGATTTAAATGGGGCTCCCATACAACAAACGCGATTTTTGACCAAAGTTAAGCAACGTCGGGCGTGGTCAGTACTTGGATGGGTAACCGTTTTTTTTTTTGCTTATTTTCCTGTTTTTTTTTTCATTATGGTACGGAACCCTTCGTGCGCGAGTCCGACTCGCACTTTCCCGGTTTTTTGAGATATCCATTCTTGAACGTCTGTAATTTTGCAGTACATTTCCTACAATAATATTCACGGCGCTCACGAGGAAAGGAACCCGAAAGATTTTAACAGTTTATTGGGTAGTTTTATTTATTACTAATCATATTTAAAGACTAAAATGTCCTTTCAACTTTGACGTATGACTCCACACTCGCAAACTTCACGGTGATTTCGCAGTTTAGTTCGCGCCAAGATGGCTGAAAATCATCAGCTGATCGAGTTTAACTGTCATTTATCTACAGGGCCCTCTACACTCGTGCGCGAATCGCGGCGCGAAGCCGCGAACGCGAGTGTTGCGTCGATTACGAGATTGTTCACGCCTTCTTCTACGAACTAGCAAGACTCCACATTACACACTATTCTGGCTTGCTCCGCTGACGCGGGCCGAAAAACCGACTAAAAACGGGGAACAAGGCGCGAAGGCGTGAACAACCTTCGCGCCGCGATTCGCGCAAAAGTGTGGAGAGCCCTGTAGATAAATGACAGTTAAACTCGATCAGCTGATGCTTTTAGCCATCTTGGCGCGAACTAAACTGCGAAATCACCAAGATATCGAAAAACCTGACTGAGTAAAACTTGGAGAAAATTTAATCAGCTTTGATTTTGTATAATGATCATACCGTTAGAACGCATAGTTTCCGAGATATAAGTGAAAAATCGAAAAATGGGACCTTCAAACTCCCCTCTTCCCCCGGCCTTAGGGCTACTGCCGGGGACTTTTGATATGTTCACCTCCTAACTAGTTCAAACAAAGTTACGAAGTCAAAAATTGTGTTCCATGCATTTCCCTCTATGCCTTTTTTTGAGAATTCGTTGCCTGGCCTAATTTTGAGTTAGTTATCATCAGCGAATTTTTGGTCAGAATTTGCCGCCCCCAATATCTCGCCGCCCTAGGCCCGGGCCTACTGTGCCTTATGGGAAATCCGCCACTGCTAACCCGTTATACTTGTTGATGTGGATTTCCGCAAAGTAACGCCTGATTCTATTCATTGTTGCGATGACTGTCAATAATGAAACCAGACACGCATATAGGGAAAGAAAAGTATGTGAGTATGTGTAAATGTTGTGAGACATATTTAATCCAGGGTCATCTTTTACTTTTAGACCGCCTATTATGTAATGGTATGGGATTTAAAGATAATGGAATTTCTTTTTGTTACAGCAACGTGATAACTACATCCGTAGTGTGAAACTACTCCCCGATGGACGCACGCTTATAGTGGGAGGCGAAGCGTCAAACCTGTCAATTTGGGACTTGGGCTCCCCCACACCGCGAATGCGTGCCGAGCTAACGTCTTCTGCACCCGCGTGCTATGCGCTCGCCATCAGTCCGGACTCTAAGGTTACTGCCACTTTTCAATCAAATGTGCTCTCTCTATGCTCAAAAATAGCGCCCAAGTGCGAGTCGGACTCGCCCATGAAGGGTTCCGTAGCCCAGGTTTTTTCTATTTTTGTGTGAAAATCTTAATGCGGTTCACAGAGTACATCTACTTACCAAGTTTCAACAGTATAGTTCTTATAGTTTCGGAAAAAAGTGGCTGTGACATACGGACGGACAGACAGACAGACAGACAGACATGACGAATCCATAAGGGTTCCGTTTTCTGCCATTTGGCTGCGGAACCCTAAAAAGCATAGAGGAGAGTAGATAAAATAGATAGAGGAGTATGGCCGTACAAAACACCTATTAAACCAAACGGCCGATAACAGTAGGAAATCAGTGTGCTATGAAATTACAGTTTGTCTTAGCGATCCTACCTAAAGAATTAAACTAAATTATTTATTTCACAGGTGTGCTTCAGCTGTTGTTCAGACGGCAATATCGCTGTATGGGACCTTCATAATCAGACTTTAGTTAGACAATTTCAAGGTGCGTATTCTGTACAAATACCTCGTCACTGACCGATGTGAAATGTCGACTTGAATCGCGAATTTAGAAAATTCCGCGACGCAAAATCTGGTGATGGTTGCGTCCTGTTCATTCCAATGGATGCGGGCCAATAGGAAATTTATTATTGTAATGTAACCGATTACGGGTTGAAGGTCTGTGACCTACAAAGAATAACTTTTGATTCTGATGATATCCAAATGATTATTTTCTAAAATAAATATGTCGGTTGCAGGGCACACAGACGGCGCATCCTGCATCGACATCAGCGGCGACGGTTCCCGCCTATGGACCGGCGGGCTCGACAACACCGTCCGCTCGTGGGACCTCCGCGAGGGCCGCCAGCTGCACCAGCACGACTTCAACAGCCAGATCTTCTCGCTCGGCTACTGCCCATCGGGTACTTATCACTTATTAACATACGGCGCATCCTTATATGGACCGGCGGGCTCGACAACACCGTCCGCTCGTGGGACCTCCGTGAGGGCCGCCAGCTGCACCAGCACGACTTCAACAGCCAGATCTTCTCGCTCGGCTACTGCCCATCGGGTACTTATCACTTATTAACATACGGCGCATCCTTATATGGACCGGCGGGCTCGACAACACCGTCTGCTCGTGGGACCTCCGCGAGGGCCGCCAGCTGCACCAGCACGACTTCAACAGCCAGATCTTCTCGCTTGGCTACTGTCCCTCGGGTACTTATCACTTATTAACATACGGCGCATCCTTATATGGACCGGCGGGCTCGACAACACCGTCCGCTCGTGGGACCTCCGCGAGGGCCGCCAGCTGCACCAGCACGACTTCAACAGCCATATCTTCTCGCTCAGCTACTGCCCATCGGGTACTTATCACTTATTAACAGACGGCGCATCCTGCATCGACATCAGCGGCGACGGTTCCCGCCTATGGACCATTGGACCGGCGGGCTCGACAACACCGTCCGCTCGTGGGACCTCCGCGAGGGCCGCCAGCTGCACCAGCACGACTTCAACAGCCAGATCTTCTCGCTCGGCTACTGTCACTCGGGTACTTAAATATCACTTATTAAGCTTTGGTTTCCTAGGAAAGCGGTGCGTCATGTAGCGGACGCAAAAAGACGGCCGTCTTTACGGTGACGACATGTGGAAAGTTCCACGGCGTCATAACACACCGTCAGCCACCAACGTCAAACAAAACGTATCCAGGAGAGAAAATGGACTACCTTGATTTAGCTTTACCTAATAATTTATTTGGAGGATGAACTATCATCAGAAGAGGAAAATAATCGTAGTGCGGATGATCATTTATTCAAATCTCGTGGTACAGAAGGTGCATTTGAGATTTTAGTAGAAATGGCTTCAACGCTGTCTATATATATTTTAATGGATCACCGTAAGAGGACGCTTTTGTAAAAAAATCGTATCACCAAGCTACTGTCTTCCGATGAGTGCTTGATAGACGTGAATAAAAGACCCTGATCTCTGTCTGATTGCCTGATCGCGACATGCTTTAGCAAAAATCGATCACGTTTTTCCACGAGATCGAAAGGTTATCTACGTGTGGAAATAGAATTCCCGAAATATAACCAAGCAGATAATATAAAAACCACCTTCATTTTATATCTTTTGTAATTCCAGGATCGTGGTTAGCAGTGGGCATGGAGAACTCGCACGTAGAAGTCCTTCACGCGGGCAAGCCGGACCGCTACCAGCTGTTGTTGCACGAGTCGTGCGTGCTCGCGCTCAAGTTCGCGCACCAGGGCAAGTGGTTCGCGTCCACCGGCAAGGACAACCTGCTCAACGCGTGGCGAACGCCCTACGGCGCCAGCATATTCCAGGTACACTATAACTGCCCCTTCATAAACCATACACACACGAGTCATGCTCACGCTCAAGTTCGCGCACCAGGGCAAGTGGTTCGCGTCCACCGGCAAGGACAACCTGCTCAACGCGTGGCGAACGCCCTACGGCGCCAGCATATTCCAGGTACACTATAACTGCCCCTTCATAAACCATACACACACGAGTCATGCTCACGCTCAAGTTCGCGCACCAGGGCAAGTGGTTCGCGTCCACCGGCAAGGACAACCTGCTCAACGCGTGGCGAACGCCCTACGGCGCCAGCATATTCCAGGTACACTATAACTGCCCCTTCATAAACCATACACACACGAGTCATGCTCACGCTCAAGTTCGCGCACCAGGGCAAGTGGTTCGCGTCCACCGGCAAGGACAACCTGCTCAACGCGTGGCGAACGCCCTACGGCGCCAGCATATTCCAGGTACACTATAACTGCCCCTTCATAAACCATACACAGACGAGTCATGCTCACGCTCAAATTCGCGCACCAGGGCAAGTGGTTCGCGTCCACCGGCAAGGACAACCTGCTCAACGCGTGGCGGACGCCCTACGGCGCCAGCATATTCCAGGCACACTATAACTGCCCCTTCATAAACCATATTACGACGTCATACGACGATCAGTAAAACTGGACCGGTACAGTCGACGTCAAAGATATGTTTACACTTTTTGCCTTGTTACAAAGGAGTAAGGTGCAAAAGTGTAAACATATTTTTGACGTCGAATGTACCAGTCGACACACACGAGTCGTGCTCACGCTCAAGTTCGCGCATCAGGGCAAGTGGTTCGCGTCCATCGGCAAGGACAACCTGCTCAACGCGTGACGGCTGAGGTATAACCAACACAGTACCTGCCCCTTACTAAACCTTATTGGGACGAAATAAGACCTAAGATCAGTAAAGTGGTGCGCGTCTAACTTGCGGCATGGATAACTTACTCAACGCATGGCGTGACACCTTACGGGGCCAGCATATTCCAGGTACACATAATTGCCACTTCATAAACCGTTTTGCAACAAGAAAAGGCTTACTAGTAGTCAATGATTACTGTAGCAAGCACATTAACTTGGATCGTTGCCGCACACCGCTGCCGCCGCCGCCAGAACAGGTTCACTTAAGTCTATACATTTTGATCGAGACGCTCGAATCTACCGTTTACGCCGGCCCGCTAGCGACTTGATACAGCGGTCGCACTGCTGCCCGCGCCACCTATCGCGTGCGTTCAGTCCGAGGCCTTACGTCACTTCAGCTGGCTACTTCAGTCTGCGATCAAAATTACTTGTAACTAATTATTTGCCGAGAATGTATGTTTCTTATTCGTAATCCATTAAATTGGTTTGCATCACTAGAGTCTGTTCGGAAAGAGAAAAGTCGTGGAATGCATTGGGCCCAATACATTCCACGACTCTTCTCTTTCCGCACACTCTACAGATTTTAATTTATTTATATAACAAAATGTAACTTTTGTCCACAGTCAAAGGAGTCTTCATCGGTGCTCAGTTGTGATATATCAGCGGACGACAAGTTCATAGTGACAGGCTCGGGTGACAAGAAAGCCACCGTTTACGAAGTCTTGTACTGAACACCAACTGATCTACATTAGGTACAATCACCCACACTGTTAACTGTACATCGGTGGACCTTATGCCTTTTGTAATAAGGTCCACCGATGTACAGGTACGAGTGTTGCTGTGTACATTGTATATGTTGTCCTGCACAGGTTGTTGTTTTGAAGTATACAGTCGAAAAAAATCATCAGTGCCGGTTGTGATAAATTGGTATGGACTCGATATGTCTTCATGTAGACATTCGTGAAAATTTCCACGCAAACAAATTTTATTGATACCATTTTAATTTAACCCTTTGAACTCCACGCCGGTCATGTGTGGCGCGTCATTGTAAACTTTGACTAAATGCACGAAGGTTGATATTGGGCTGTAAAGTCTATTTTTTCTTTCCGTAGACTAAAATGACATTTCATGTGTTGCTAGTTTTTTACGTCTTATAAATAGTGATGTGCTACAACCGGTACTAACCGAAAATAAACTATTGGGAGGTACTTATATTTGTTGATGAAGTGTCTGTAACACAATGAATGGATAGTCCGTGACGTGCTAAAAGGGGACACTAGGAGAGGTATTAAAAAGGGTGAAATAGTGTAGGTAAAAATGCCACCATTTTGAGGTATTTGGAAATTTTGTATCCAGGTCTAAACACAATATTTCTAATATTTTAAACCGATTTGACGTTGCGTGAGGTTGGCTAAGCGGGCGAGGTGTTCAAAATTACCTTGACACGCTCTCATTCTCTTAACAATAAAGTCGCGTCAAGATCATTTTGAACACCTGGCCCGCTTAGCAACTTCTGCTCCTGACTGTACTGCATTGGCGGCTAGCTTGTGATTTAGTATAAAGCTGTAAAAGTACTAAAACGCATGGAACATCTGAGGTGGATCGTAATCTACGCTAATTTGTCAACATAGTTATTTGTAAAAAAAATAGCAATGGGTAAACATTGCCAATGAAATCAATTCCGAGCACCTCCATTATTTGAATTTGGTCCTAAAAATTATTAACTAAATATTTTTTCTAAAAATACAGTGTATCTTTATTATGCTGGTCGTAATTTGCGGTTTTTGAACGCGTCACAGAGGGTTTATGATATGTATGTAGATAAAACTACATTATTAGGCATTAAAACACTCGTGTGATCCTATTATGAAACTCACTTTGTTCGTTTCATAAACCCACATTCATATTTTAATGCCTTCCATAATGTAGCAATCACATAAACTACTATAGACCTTGCTAATTGCTAATCCTTGACTTCGTAATAAACCCGTTTTCACTGTCTTGAAATGGCTAATGGCTCCTCTACAAGTCTACACGATGGACCAGCGCCGGCCACTCCAAGGGACGCATTTATGCGTTAGAGGGAGCAAGTGATATTGCTATCTCATTCTACCGCATGGCTGCGTCCCTTGGAGTGGCCGGCGCTGGCCCATCGTGTAGAGGAGCCATAAGATCTGTCAAATCGAGATTGTGATATTATTTTCACTCACGTGAGTTTTAACGAGGAACCTATTTGTGTTGTATGTACTGAGAGACTGAACGCTGATGAGAATTTTAAGATCGCCGTAACTATGAATCTAAAATTTGAATAGATAGATCAAATTTTATTTTCAATATTTCTTACCAAACAACTGAAATAATCGAAAAACCTATTTACTAATTTTATATTCAACAAAACTTCACTGTTTATCGAAAACTAGTTTTTTTATAGAAATCTAAAATTGTGTATCAAGCTGACGGACTTTGACAGCGACGTAATTATGTTTACTTTTTCCTATGAGAATATATAATAAATTTCAATGATTATTTTACAAAAGACTAAGCAGTATGTATGACTTACTTTATTGCATTTATTTAATTCTTGTAAAAATACTATGAATATGATAAATTTTAGTTTAAAATACGATCAGTTATCATTGTCACGCATATCACTCTTATATATGCGAGTATAGTAAACGCTTATATGTTAAACCACGGGTTAGGAATCTACACTCACTTCTATTGTATAAAATGTTACTGTTAGCGAATTTCGCTAATAATAAAATTTAAGGCTAAGCGTAGTTTTTAAAGTAACTATTAGATGAATGTTGCACGGTTACGGATATTTTAGTGTTATTGTATATTTTTATAATAAAATTAAATACCATTTATTACTTTTTAAGTTCAATCTAACGCAGTTGTATAAAAACGTCAAAAATATGTACTATTATAACGAACAAAGTAAATTGGCTCTAATAAGACCCATAAAATTACAATACATACTAGAACGAAAAATGGACTAATCCAAATTTCATTTTGCGAAATAATCGTTTCCTGAGTTTTCCCGGGTACATATTTAGTGCATAATTGTTTCCATCGTATTTTCTCGGAAATGTTCGTATTTGTCATGCTACTTCAGTCTTTTGTACCGACACTGACTGAAATAACAAGACACGTTCGTAAGTTTCTGTGAAAATACGATGGAATATATTTATGCACTACATCGGTACATGGGTATTTATAAAAGGCTGCTATTTAACTGATCACCAGATTTAGTAAAATTTAATACCAAAAAAATATATTTTACCACCCTAAAATAATGAATGATCACCAAAATTATAACACCATTTTAATGTGATATGATTACCAATTTTATTACATTTTACTATCCTTTTAAAGGAAATGACGCCAAACTAATCATTATTAACCCAAAAATAGTAAATGATTACCAAATTTTAAATCCCATTTTAATGTGAAATGATAACCAAATTTTTACATCTTGCTATCCTATTAAAGAAAATGACACTAAAATAATCATTGTAAACCCAAAAATAGTAAATGACCACCAAAATTAGAACTCCATTTTAATGTAAAATTATAACCAAATTTTTAAATCTTGATATCATATTAAAGCAAATGACTCCAAAATAATCATTCTAAACCCAAAAATAGTAAATGACCACCAAAATTGTAACCACATTTTAATTAAAAATGTGCAAATATTTAATATAATTATCGTTATCCTATTAAATTAATTAATCCACTTCGTCACCTTTTTCTAGTAGCATTTTATTTCCGTAACAGTCGCAGTTCTAACCTAACCTAACCCACTTTTCTAGTAGCATTTCGTTTCTGTAAGGGTCGCAGTTCAAACCTAACCTAACCTAACCCACTTTTCTAGTAGCATTTCTTTTCTGCAAGGTTCGCAGTTCAAACCTAACCTAACCCACTTTTCTAGTACCATTTCGTTTCAGTATGGGTCGCAGTTCAAACCTAACCTAACCCACTTTTCTAGTAGCATTTTTTTTCTGTAAGGGTCGCAGTTCAAACCTAACCTAACCCACTTTTCTAGTAGCATTTCTTTTCTGTAAGGGTCGCAGTTCAAACCTAACCTAACCCACATTTCTAGTAGCATTTCTTTTCTGTAAGGGTCGCAGTTCAAACCAAACCTATCCCACTTTTCTAGTAGCATTTCTTTTCTGTAAAGGTCGCAGTTCAAACCTAACCCACTTTTCTAGTAGCATTTCTTTTCTGTAAGGGTCGTAGTTCAAACCTAACCTAACCCATTTTTCTAGTAGCATTTGGTTTCTGTAAGGGTCGCAGTTCAAACCTAACCTAACCCACTTTTCTGATAGCAGTTTGGTCCTGTATGGGGCGCAGTTCAAACCTAACCTAACCCACTTTTCAAGTAGCATTTCGTTTCTAGAAGAATGATTATTTTGGAGTCATTTGCTTTAATAGGATAGCAAACCTAACCCACTTTTCTAGTAGCATTTCGTTTCTGTATGGGTAACAGTTGAAACTTAACCTAGCCCACTTTTTTAGTAGCATTTCGGTTCTGTGAGGATCGCAGTTCTAACCTAACCTAACCCACTTTTATAGTAGCATTTCGTTTCTGTAAAGGTCGCAGTTCAAACCTAACCTACTTTTCTAGTACCATTTCGTTTCTGTATGGGTCGCAGTGCTAACCTAACCCACTTAACTGATAGCAGTTTGACTTACTTGTCTAGTAGCATAACGAAATGCTACTAGAAAAGTAGATTAGGTAAGGTAGGTATGCGGTGCGGGGTACGGGAGGTTGAGCGGGAGGGGCTAGTAATTTTGGCATCAGTTTACTTTATTTGGTAATATGTATACATTTTTTGGTAGGTAATCATAGTGGTTTATTTAGGTGAAAATATCGCATTAATTTGGTCTTCAATATTTGGTGATCATTAATGATTTTTGGTGATCATTCAATATATTTGGTATTTGAATACAATTTGAAGTGCAGTCGTAATTAAAATGGTGGTACTTTTGTATTTTTAGGCCTTATTTTTTTGGTGTTCAGTAATTTTTTTTGGTAAGAATGATTTTTTTATTTAGGGTACCAAAGTATTTTTTGGTGGTCATTATATTTGTAGCCTTTATAAAATTGAGAACATATATAAAATACTCCATATGAAATAGTTATTTTCGATACAAGTGCGGAAAAGAGGAAAATCAAAGGGAGTGTTTTAAATCGACACGAGTTGGGAATTACCTTTTCGCACTAGTGCGGGAAAATAGGACCATATGCTCTGTAAACAATATTTCATATCCTTTCTAGTGGCGACATTTCAAAAGAAAAAGATAAAGAAAGTTATTTTTGGTTAGGTTAGGTTAGTTTTTGTACGTTTTTGCACAGCTGCGTTTCATTAGGTAAAATATTTCAACGTCCATTTCTTACTTGTATTTATTACGGATTTAGATATTTAGTTTGAAACGAGGGTATATGTATTCCAGACTGAAATAATTTTCTACATTTTCTATGTTTATTTTCGTAAGTGTTGTTTCTTAATACCAGTATAGATATTTGTGTAGATACATATAATAATACTTTGACCTGAATATTTCAGGATATATTTTTCTTCATCTTGCCTTTAAGAAGTTAAATGCAACCTTTGAAATGGAATGTTAAAGAACTCTATTATAAAGCAAATTTTTAACTGTTTTAATTTAGATACCCATTAATATTAAATTGGGGTTACAGTCCGCCAGAAGACTTAAGAGATTGCAAAATATATTTGATCTGTTGTATTTGAGTTTGAGCTCTGGTGGCCTAGCGGTAAGAGCGTGCGACTTTCAATCCGGACGTCGCGGGTTCAAACCCCGGCTCGTACCAATGAGTTTTTCGGAACCATATTGATATTTACCAATCCCTTTTCGGTGAAGGAAAACATCGCGAGGAAACCGGACTAATCCCAGTAAGATCTAGTTTACTCTCTGGGCTGGAAAGTCAGATGGCAATTGCTTTCGTAAAACCTATTAGTACCTACGCCAATTCTTGGGATTAGTTACCAAGCGGACCCCAGGCTCCCACGAGCAGTGGCAAAGTGCCGGGATAACGCGAGGAAGATGATAATGTATTTTTAGTTAAAGGTGCGTTCAAATCTAGCGAATGAACCTCGAGTGCGCAAGTTTTCTATAGATTACGTTATTTATGGGAGCACTAATACGACGTGCAACCTGAAGCAAACATTCGCTAGATCTGAACACACTATGGTTGACCTTTTTTGATCGCTATTAAAGTACTAATAGACGTACGTACCGTACTGAACCACGATCTTAGTTTGCTCCGTATATCTCTTTCTATACTCTGTATCTTTAGGTATTTAAATAAAAGTAAACAAAATCTACCCACAAATGGCTCCTTAAGCCAGTTGAGGGTAGATGAAAACATTACATGATCAAATAATGTAGGTTAAAGTCAAGTCGTACAGTGACTGATCAACGCGGTTTTGTATTTGGTTGGTTAACCAATAAATGTTATAACTACCCGAAAATTTACAAATTGTTTGTGTACTTTTATTTAAATACCTAAAGATACAGACTATAGCTCTTACTCTAACCCATAGCTGCGTCCTTATCGGACGTACGGCGAACCAAAGTCCACTCGATCGAACATGCCTCGGATCGCACAAAAGTCGTAGTTCGGTACGTACGTTTATTAAGAACCCTTAGTCCTGTACAAAACATCTATACCCACAAGAGAGTAAACTATACTACATGTGGTCAGAACATCTACGAGTATAAGTATATTGTAGATTTTAGAGTGACATTGAAAGGGTTAATACAATTATACAACTGCAAAAATAATGCAAGATGAATCACAACATACTTATGCAAATTTCGTTATAATTTAACAGGTTGGATTGCCTCCTTATTCAAAATAGCTGTTAAAAATACAGTGAAATCCTACTTCGGGTAGGTAATATTCCTAGAAGTTGTGTAACTTATTTTTAAGTACAAGAAAATAGTTCCTTATTATGAGTTTTATAATTGATTTATTTGAAACCTTAGGTTCCATGAAGTATTGAATATTAAAATTAAATAAAAAATAAGGTCTGAATTACGTAATTAATTTTGGTTGTATATTTTACTTTAATACATACTTAGCTACTTTGTACTTAAATATATTCGCTTTTATAAATCAATGTAGCATTCTATGATCTGCAAATGTGATAGATTTTATGTCCATAAATGCATTTGGTTAGTGTTCCACTGATTATCATTTGAGTGAGAATCAATTGTTATTTATATGAACTGGATTGTATTCTTGTATTATATTTATTTGGATAAAATAATGATGTTTGATTTACTCTAAGGCGAAGAACCCACGTAGCGGCGTGGTACCGCTGCGATGTGCGGCCCGGCGATGGCGCGGCGTGATATTTTGTATCGCCACGCCGCTAAATGGGTTCTTCGCCTAATCCCATTCCGTGTACCAATCAGATCCTACTTCTGAAAACAAAATGCCAGCTAAGATCAGCCGCTCCGTGTTAATATTTATTATCCGTAGAGTCGTACCACGCTAATTGTTTGTTAACTAGGTCAGAGAAATAAGTAAGCATTGCTCAACAATTTACAACTAATATTACAATTACAAGTTGAAGCAATAGTTATTTGTTTTACAAGGGGGCAAAGTTGTTGTTTAACCGCTCGTGCTAATATTGATACCCGAGAAAGCGAAAGATTCCAAAATTGAACCACGAGCGTAGCGAGTGGTTCGAAACATGGAATCTTGAGCGTTGCGAGGGTTTCAAAGCACGAAGGTTAAACAAAATTTGCCCCCGAGTGAAACACAAAAATTTTCACCACACCAACCCGAAGCAAATATTAAATGTAAAATATCAAACAAAATCAAACCAAATCAAATCCAAATGAATGTTATTAAATATTTATCATCCAAAATCATCATTTAAAAGTCAATTCTACCAGCAAACAATAAGAAAACAACTCAAAATTTGCATTTGATTACTTTGCCTCACATGTGAATAAAATGCAACTTTGCTATCAGTTTTTGAAGTGCAAAGTAAGCCTTTCCGAGCTGGTGTGGTGAAAATAATATAATACTATCACTAGGGGCAAGGGAGTGGAAGCCTTTTTTGTTCGTCGCGACATCTATTGTCGAGTAGAAGTACAGTAAATCCGCTACTTGACGCTAGATGTCGACTACGAAAATAATAAGCGTTTTGGTAAGAAAACTGATGTATGGAGTGAGCAGAGCTTACATATTTCTCTATAGCCTGCTCAAACACGTGTGCAAATCGCGGCGCGAAGCCGCGAACGCGAATGTGTAGCGGGCTTATGACAGTTATGACTAGACGGAAAAGGAACAATCGGGCCAAGCGAGTCACAGTTCTTGGGTGGGTTTAATGCTCTCGTTTAAACCGTTTTCTCTAGTTTCCTATAATCAGCTGTCATGCTCGGTGATATGCTTCAATTTTGATTGGCAAAAAGTGACTACTGTGCTCAGAGGCATTCAGAGGGCAACTGTGCTGCCCTCTACCAGTTTACGCAAGCTCCCGATCAATTATATTCTTTGCTCCCGATTAAGACATCCTACTGCCAACTACGATACTTACTACGATAATTATTTTTCTAAAATGGTTCCGTTTCTTGGGTTATATAAAGCCCTCTTTTCTTTTATTTATTTAACATTAGTAATTTTACATAAAATGGTAAAATTGTATATTTGAATTCTGAACGCATCCGTTTGTTGTTGTCTGTGGCAAATTGGCCGCCATATTTGTCAAAGACAAAACTTACGTCGTCTTGCCGGTCTTTTCCGTCTTGACGCGTCTGTTGTTTCAACGCGGAGAATTGGTAAATGATGGCAGCAAATAATTATTTTGGTTTTACTCACGGCGGAACACAGTACGGGTATGTATAATAGTGTATTTAACATTAATAAATTAGATCAAGTGTGAAATTAAGCTAGGTTTGAGATCTATTTGATTGATGGGCGGCCTTGTGCTCGCTCATGTTTCCAATCAAAATGGCGTCTCGTATGTATTGATCGTGGGGCTTTTCTAGGATACGTGAGTGTTCAGTTTTGTGAAGTTTTGATGATGTGATTTTAGTGCTGCGACTGCTGGAGCGGCTTACGGGGGCCAGACAGGGTACGCTGTAGCCCCGGCTGCGACCGCCGCGACGTACGGGACCCAACGCGCTGCTGCTACAGGATACGACACGGCATACCAGGCAGCGGCCGCTACACAAGGTTGGTGCAATTTAATTTACTAAAATCGTTAAAAACTCTGATTTCACGTTGTTGTGATGTTTGTTTATAAAGTGTATGGGTGCAATTCTGAAGCCAATTTTAAACAATCAATGAAACTTTTTTTCCGGTAGGTAATAACCAATCAATACTGTAACTGCGGTATTTCACATGTGTTAAAGACCGGGCCGATCCGCACGGTTTGACGTTCGTGTATAATTTCGTGATTAAAATCGTCAATTGGCCCTGATAACGTTATGAAGTTATGATTCATTGTGGAATAAGTAACAAATAATACCTTAAACTACCTGTATGTATGAAATATTGTACCATACTCAATGCATAGCTTATGCAGAACTAATTGAGAATAATTACCGTTCTATTGTTGCTACAAAATGTAACTACTGTAACTAATTTGGATTATCAGATGATTTAATTAATCAGTAGGTCAAAGTTAGCAGGTGGTAGAAATAGGTAGGTAGGCAGCTGACCTAATTGCAGCCTATTCTATTACCAACATTGATTATTATTGTTCTACAATAACACATGGTATGGTCAGCAGCGGCTCACGCGCACGCTCACGCTGCCGCGGCGGCAGCGTCGGCCTACGACGCCAGCAAGAGTGCGTACTACCAGCAGGCCGCCGCTGCCTACCCCACGGCCGCGCCGCCGCAGCCCCAGCCCACGTACGACACCTCGGCTGCCAAGCCCACCTATTCCACGCAGGCCACTTACGCACAGGTAAGACTGCCACATGACATCATTTATCTTTCAGAGACTTGTCGTATAAAATGAATAAAATACAAGCTAATACTGATTTTGTATATAAAATAGGCCCCTGTTGATTGAAGTTGCTAGTGCTCCAAAAGCTCATTACAGACTTGTTCTATTGTACCTATGTACAACCGTGAGTGTAAGAGTTGCTATGTGAGAGCTTAAGGCAACGCAAACCTCTTTGGAGTCTATAAATTGCAACGTCGGCAAAGACCTGCTATACAGTTGCTATTATATGATGTTGTCATTTTACAGGGATGAATAGTGGGCTAAATGTAACACAACAAGGCTACATGAGAGCTATGAATAAAATACTAGGTAGAGAATTGATTCTCAGCAACTGAAAGTAGAATTTTATTGTGTTACTCCTTATTGCTTTATTTACTATCCAATTTTTGTTTATTTAATTTTAAATCAGACCTGATTATGTTGGTGTTCACCACAGGCAAAAAATCTTATGAAAGAAAAAATGGTTTACTGCCTATGATAAGCATTAGCAAATACACCAGTTCCAGCAATGGTTATTGTTTATTTGGTTATTTTTTGTTTTGCAACATTAATTATACGTAACGTGTGTGTGGCCATTTGGCGTGGCCGCAGGGCGGGGCGCGCGGCACGGGCGCGGCGGGCGCGAAGCCCTACGGCTCCGTGTACTCGTCCTCCACGCCCGCCACCTCCTACCCCACGCAGCCCTACACGCAGCCCGCCGCTCAGACTCCTAAACGTAAGTACCACCACAACTAATTATTTTACATAGTCTACATGGACTGAGTCTGAAACATATAAATGGTACCAAATCTGTAGTAAATGCAAGATAGTCAAGAGAGTTACAAAGTTATAATATGGTCAAACTGAAAAAAGAAAATGAATGGACAAACTCATATTTTTACCACATTTATTTGTTTTACTTATGAACATTAGAGTGACTAGTTTCTTAGCAGACTTATAGCTCATTTAGTAATGATAGTTATTAAATAATGGTATGTTTTCAATACATCATTAATTTATTGTCTGATCCGATCCAATATTTATTAAATATTAATTGTTACATAGCTAATGTATTATATATTACTATAACACCTGTGCTACTCTTGTTATTCATTATAGTTATATGATATTTATAGAGTACATATAATATTGTAACAACCACAATGCACACCATCATAGTCAGACATAACATGGAATATTTGGTTTGCTCCATTATTTGTACCTATTTGTTATTTAGCCATTTAGTTACATCCTTTAACCTTAAATTTTTCCTGCTCATAATATTTTGTAGAGAATTATTTTACATAAAATTTCATTAGTTTAATTTAGTCCTTTATTTCTAATAATCTTCCTTCTGCCATGGTGAACTCAAGGTGCCTATATTATGTTCAAATATGTGGCAATCTACTAACCATCTTCTTAGAAAGAGTTGTTCTTCATATATTCCTTATAATAGTTCATTAATTTGTTTCCCTAAACATCCCTTGAGTCCATGGTAGACGCTAGCACGGCATGGCTTGACCCGTCAGTGACTATGTGTGCGTTGCGGTTGTTGTAGAGACGGCTAACAGGGGCACCTCTGCTTATGATACAGCTCTCTACAACGCCGCTACCATGTACGTGGCCCAGCAGAACAAAACTGGAGGCGGCGGGTGAGTGAAATAAACACTATTTTATTGATATCCAATAGCCAAGTTAAGACTGAGTGAGCAATCTTGCTTAGGTTATTTTTTCATGCTTGAATACACCTTTGAGTTCGGCCATCCCTCAAACAGTAAACTTAGGTGCCTAAATCTGCTACAAGTTTATTAGGTGATCTTAGCAAAGCAGCTCACTCAGATTTACTGGACATATATTTTTCTACTACTACTTATTCCGCCAACAACAAACTGCTTCACAGTTTGGCGCAACATTAGAATAAGGTACTTACAATATTGTAATTGTTAAATTTTCATTAAAATAAAACTTCAACATCTTAACTTTATAAATAAATTGAATCAGTTTTTACCCACTGTTATTATTTACAAAGATAGCAACTTATTTTTCTCAAACATGCAATGAAATGTCGTCGCTCCGGGCGTTATAACAGGCTTCGAAGTATCACGTTTCGGGCGGAGCAACTCGAGAGAACTGTAATAGCCGGTTTAGACTCTCGGCTCGCGGCTCGTCTCGCAGCGCGTCTCGTGGCTCGCCTCGAGTGGCCGTGAGCGCATGAGCCCGTCGAGCTAATAATTACACTCTCACCTCGTGGCTCGGCTCGAGGCTCGTCTCATGGCGCGTAAGCTCGTCGAGCTAATATATTTTAAACACTAACGGCACGGCATAAGGTTTATAATCGAATGACAAGTCGAACGCGAGTGTGAACGCAAGCGCGCGTCCCGCGCGAGCCCCTTTGACTCGTGCCCAAAAAACCGCTCCTCCACGCGAGCCAGGCGAGCGCGAGCCGAGCTGCGAGACGAGTCACGAGCCTACCGTTCACACTCGCGTCTCGTGGCGCGGCTCGCGGCTCCTCTCGTGGCTCGCGCGAGAGTCTAAACCGAGTATAAAGGAATTTCATACAAAATTGAAGGCCTAGGCCGGGAAGTAACTTTTTTTTTATTTTCTTTATATTCACAGATATTTGTGACACACCATCGTGGCATTCAGCCATTAAAGTGGTAACACACTATCGCACCGCACCGCGACCTTGGAGCGTCGCACCCATAAGTGAGAGCGAGAAAGTGTGTTACCACTTTAAAAAAAAACTATAGGCAGTATTTGGTTTATGGTACGATTTCTTTATTTTTCATCTTTATAGGGCTGTATCTCCTAAACCGTGCGTCGTAGCGCAAAAATAATCAAATTTTCGTTCCCCTTTCAAAACCCACAAGTAATATTTTAAAAACACGAAAAAGAAGAAAAAAAAGAAAGAAAAATGTTTCTAGGGTTGTATCTCCTAAACCGTGCGTCGTAGCGCAAAAATAATAAAATGTTCGTTCCTCTGTAGGAAACCCCTAATTAATATTTTTTTTTTACTAGCCCATGTGTGTGTCCCACTGCTGGGCAAAGGCCTCCCCTCTCCCTTTCCAGTCCTCCCTGTGCTGAGCAAGATCCCGCCAATCCCGCTGGAATGCATCCAGGTCGTCCCGCCATCTCTTTCTCGGTCTGCCTCTGCCTCGACTACCCTGGGGATGCCAGCTAGTGGCTATTTTGGCCCATCTGTCGTAAAAAAAAACACTTTATAATGCTGTATCTCCTAAACCGTGCGTCGTAGCGCAAAAATAATAAAATTTTCGTTCCCCTTCAGAATCACACGCACTGAACAACCTTCCACATTAGGACATGAAACAATCATCATCATAATCATCAATTTTTATTATTATTTCATTGCATGTTTGAGAAAAGCACTATACATGCCTAGTCTTACCGGCGTCGTATCACTATCCGGCCTCCCTACGGTCGGCCGTCTATACCTACTCACCCGGCAAGCCCTTCTTTCCCGGCGTCTGCAGTAATGTACTATTAAATGTGTTGTTTAGCGGGTGGAAGAATTACAACAAGAGCGGAGTAGGCGCGGGTCAGGCCCGGCGCCCTAAGCCGCCTCCAAAGGCGCAGCAGCTGCATTATTGCGATGTGTGCCGTATCTCGTGCGCTGGACCCCAGGTAATTCCTCATTTCTCTGGATCCTGCACCAAACAGCCTGGAATATATTTGTTAAAATCTAAATTTACTCAATGGATTATCTGATACATTCTGGGATGGGAACTGCCGTTGTTCGATCGTTCGTAATGTCCTTACCTAATCCTATTAATTTAATTAGATCGGTTCGAAATCGGCGTTAGCACAAGTACAGTGCGCGCAAATATTTATCCTACCGGTTCCACTGTGAACGTATGTGATACACCTACGCTCGCCAAGCATGTAGGCCTCTACCACGCGTGTTATTGTTTTATGTCGCACACCACAGACGTACAAGGAGCACCTGGAGGGGCAGAAGCACAAGAAGAAGGAGGCGGCGGTGAAGCTGGCGGCGGCGGGCGCGGCGGCGGCGGGGCGCGCGGCGGGGGGCTCGGCGCTGCGCTGCGAGCTGTGCGACGTCACCTGCACCGGCGCCGACGCCTACGCGGCGCACGTGCGCGGCATCAAGCACCAGAAGGTCGTCAAGCTGCACACCATGCTCGGCAAGCCCATCCCCTCCACCGAGCCCACCAAGCTGGGAGGAGGTTAGTGTCTACCTCACCCCCACCCCCCACCGCACCGCCAGACCACGTCACCCACATACTAATACAGCCTTGCCAAGCTGTAGTCCCTGTTTAAAAATGTAATCCACCAAAATTAACATAATATTCATTGGAAACACCTTAGTTTCGTTGAAAGGTCTTTGACGACTGAAGGCTCTTTCCCACTGAACATCAATTTTTGCGGGTCCTACTAAAACGGAATTCTGCAGAAAACCGTACCTATCCTACGCAAAAAACAAGATGTTCAGTGGGTAAGAGCCCTAATTTGTCTCTCTGTATCTGAGTGATTTACTTATTGAACCTCATTCATCCACTTGCCATATTACACTAATTTAGTCGAATGACATTGATAAAAATGATTTCCATAAAAAGTAGTTTCACTTTATGGCGTAGTGACAGTGACGTTTGTTCCACTTATGTTTCGGTTTTATAAATCAATCGGCCCCTGACTAAAAAACTCCACTGTCAAAATGCAATTTTGACGGCTCGATTTTTTTTGGAGCACTAATAATATAACTTACGTTTTGGTAGTCTATGATTTTATCACATGTGTGCTTTAAATCTCTTGATTTTGACTTAGTTTCCGGAAAAGGTCGTAAACATGCTTCACCGTCATTTGGTCATCCTATATTACGGCTTTTTCAAAATTATAGGTTTTCTTATTGCATTTTGCACTATGTAACTGATTATTGCGTCCATCATTTATAATTGTTATGGATGAAATTCAGATATGATCTCCAGAGACTATACACGGTCGGATGGAGAACATATTTGTCTGTCTTGCATCTGTGCTAAATCCTCTCGAAGCCACAATGTCATATCTGTATCCACGCGCGAACAGTCGGCAGTTAGATTGATTTTCTAGTCAAATTTTCTCTTACAATGCAAAAAAGTATGCGTAACGATCGACACTCGGTACAGATATGGAGTGTGAGTTATTATGGGCCTTTTTTATACCGTAAACGTCTATTCGGCACCACTAACTGATCAAATTGAAATACCATGTAATCAAAATTGAATTTCTTAAAACTGTAGAAAAGGCCCAACATGTATAAATGTTACCCCTATTTATTGTAAACAACTGGCCAAGTAAAGTACTTTAGAGAACGTCAGTCGCTCGCTCCCGAATCGGGGCCGTCGAGCCGACGCCGAGCGCTCGCTCTCTAAGAGAAAATTTGACATTTCCGATCTATCAGCCAAAAAGACGGTCGCCGGAACGCCCAAGATCGCGTTCGTGGCTTCCGGAGGACTTAGCACGGTGGCCGGCACCAATCCGCAAAAATCCATCCAAGGAGACAAAGACAAGGACTCGGACAAGGACGACGATGGCGCGGACGAGCCGGAGGTGCAGCCCGTGGGGCAGGACTACATCGAGGAGCTGCGCGGCGACGACGGCAAGGCGCTGTCCTTCAACTGCAAGCTGTGCGACTGCAAGTTTAACGACCCCAACGCCAAGGAGATGCACATGAAGGGCCGCCGCCATCGTCTGCAGTACAAGAAGAAGGTATGCCATCACAGACTTTTGAGGCTAGGTTCAAGCTTTTTAATGTTGCCCGTGTTAAAATGTAACAAATTCACAAAACCACTGATCTACTACAGTAATGAATCCCATCCAGTGATTATTTAGTAAAAGGTTTGAGATGCTTGTCGAGCCTGGCGGCTACTTGGAGCTGCCAAGAGATCCGAGCGTTGGATGATTACAATAGCATAATGAGGATGGT
The DNA here is from genome assembly GCF_910591565.1 of Cydia splendana. Classification (NCBI taxonomy): domain Eukaryota; kingdom Metazoa; phylum Arthropoda; class Insecta; order Lepidoptera; family Tortricidae; genus Cydia; species Cydia splendana. The sequence goes on from NC_085976.1 coordinate 10,597,484, forward strand.
CAAGTAGTTCATTATAACATATTCTAAAGGACAGTGTCAGATCACAAACTCTTTTATCATAGGTACTTCACTTACAAACCATGTGTTTATATTTTGATTATTTGCAGGTGCAACCCGACCTGGAGGTGAAGGTGAAGCCATCCATGCACCAGCGCAAGCTGGCCGAGGCCAAGGCTCAGCGCATGCTGGTCCGCGACGAGCTGTGGGCGCGCCGCCGCATGCATGACGTAAGTACTGCCTGACAACGTAACAGGGTCGCACCACTCTACTCAATCTGCTGAAAGCCATCAAGTGCATCCTGCCAAAATTGGATCGGATAAAGTGTCGCATAGTAGCACGAAATGCGATCATTGTCGGTTGATGTCGATGTCGAGTTGTGTAGTCCAAACCCAAAAAAAAATTAAGTTTCACTTTTATTACATGTAGTGTGGTGAGAGCATAATATGATAGTATACAAACTGATAATAACCTTTTGAGACTTCTTCAAAACTGGCAGAGGGTATGATACATTAGATGCTGTGCAACATTTTTCAAAATTTAAATCTGATCTACTATAATTTAAATTTTATACAAAAGCATAGTTTCAGTGTTTTTGATGTTGGTCAAAATTCAAATACACTTTAATATAATCTGATCTATGGTTTAAAGTATTTCTATAGAATCGAACCTGGGGCGGGCTAGAATCACCACACTTATCGACGCGGGATCGACTCGAGTCGATGACATAAATTATCTCCGAACTTGAATACTACCAATACCATTTGAAAATAATTGGAATACATCAAGCGAATATCCAACATTGTAGCGATCGGAAAGTTGACGTTCGGCACATTCGGTTTCGGAAGTGTGGTGATTCCGTCAGTGCGACACTCGGACTTTCGTTCACGGCCGCTCACCCGTTGTTGTTATGTGCAGGGCATGGAGGAAGACGAGCGCGCGTACTGGGAGGGCGGCATGGAGCCGTGGTGGCCGCGCGGCCCCGTGCCGCCGCCGCTGCACCACCACCACCCGGTACTTCACCACACCCACCTACTCTCAGCACTTCATGAACTTCAACACCTTATTTATCACTTTATAATGAAGTAACTGAATTGCTGAGGCTAGACCATTCTATAATTCCCGCGGACCGTGACAGGTCGTCTAAGCTAACTTTACACTTACTTTTCAGCGATAAAGTGTGAAACGCCATTTTTTTTTTCCTAGCCTATTTGAGTGTCCCACTGCTGGGCAAAGGCCTCTCCCCTTAATTTCCACGACTCCTGATTTGGTGCTTCCTCCGGCCAGTTGTTCAGGAAGCTGTCCAGGTCATCTCGCCATCTCCGTTTGGGCCTACCGCGGCCACGTCCCTCTACCGGCATCCACTTGGTGCCTAAGCTAGCCCACCTTCCGGATACATGCGGTAGACGTGACCGGCCCAGTCCCATTTGAGCCTAGCGGTTTTCTCGCCTATGTCAGCAATGCGGGTTTTTGAGCGCAGCGCCCAGTGTGGGATTTTGACCACCATCGTTTTATATTTTTATTATTAGCATTATAATATCTTACATCCCACTGTAAAACTCCAGTGTGATTATCTTGCTAAATTTTCGTAAAATATTTTTTTTGTAGATTAGGTCAATGACCTTAAGAAATCATGTTTATTGGTTTATTTCCTAAAGTATTGTCAATATGGCTCCAAGTTTTATTACTGAATTTAAGTGAGAGATACTCAATAATTGTTCAAAAAATCAGCATCTTAGTGCCATTAAATTAAAAGTTATAAGATGCTAAGTTTTTTAACATTTTTTTTTATTTCTGATATATTTTCCAATTTTATTTTTTATAAGGTGTATTTAAAATAAGGTAAACTGTAATTCCTCAAATTTTCAAAAGCTAATCTTGTGGGATTTAGGATTTATAACATTTCTAAGTTTTTTCCGATTTCTATGGAAATAGGGTTGTCAAGTTTGACTTTAAGAAATAATACTTCAATAGGTATAGTTTTTGACAAAGAAAATTTTGAATTTAACTTTTTATTGAGAATCGTCATAATTCATCATCATTATCATCATCATCCAAATGAATAAGAATTCCTTCTTCAATCTTGCTGCTTTTGACAAAACCATGACATGTTTGTGTAACGTTTTTCACAGACGTGTGAACTTGATAACCTTTTTTTAAATTCTTCATTGTGTAGATAAATTTTCTCCGGAATCCCCTTAGGGTACAGGAAATTTAAAATGACACCGATTCGCTCTGTGATATGGATATCTGTCGGCCTTGTTTTTGATACATACGACTTTGCTGCCACAATCAACGATTTGTAAACCTCAAGTCGCGTTGCCGTCTCAAGATACTTCTGGAGGGTGAAGAGTAATCCGCATTTGCCACTCGGTGACCAACAAGAGGGTTGGCGCCCTCTTGCCTCTCTCGCATTAAGTCCTCCGGTCGAGGCCCGGAAGGACATCCCCCAGCAGAATGGGTCAGCTCTTGCAGCGTCATTGGTCTTTACCGGCACCATGACGCCCCAACCTCGCTCATCCAGATATCATGTATAGTATAAGTATTGGGTTTCAGCATTTGCTTGACGAGGGCGGACCCCTTCCCAATACCACATGATATTCTTCATCAGAGATATATCACAGTGCTCATGTGGCCGTTCGTTCTACTATAGAGTTAATGCTTTTCAGGCAAACTTAACAACAAAACACTCTAAACTCAAACAACAACAAAAACACACTAAACAATCTAAATACTTGATGTACCAAATAAATGCTTAATTATTAAAACAATAAATATTTTATTGTGTTACTACGGTTTTCAGTTACGGCCGCTTGTGTTTCATTTGGATTTACAGACATTTTAACTATGTAGGTACACCATCGGAGATAAAGGTGACAGCCCTGACCCAAATATTAAAAAAATACATATCTCAATCCTCCGTTATTTTCGTTAATTTTTTTTTTTTCAGTAAGTACTGCCTCTCGTAGCATAACCGTTTTATTTAGAAATAAAATGCTAGAATTGTAGGATTATCCAGAAAAAAAAATATTTTTCAATACGTTAAAAAATATATACAGGGTGGAAAGGCACGACGATCCTTTCCGGAAATGGGAGATAGTTTAGCCTAAGCTCTATATTTTCTCCATAGAAACTATGTTAATATGGGCAACCGTTTCTAAATTATGACCTTTTAAACATCCACGCAAAAAACTACTTTGTTCTAACCCTAACAGGTGACAGGGTCAATGAACTTACTTGTAAACAATCAGTATTCGACAGGAAATTATGCTAATTTGTTGCCATCTAACCATTTTTAGGTCTGCTTACAGCACGGTAAGAATCATTGCAGGATTTTCGCTTTCTTAGTGGTTCCACTTGTTCAATACTTGAATGAAATAGTTATGTTATTCCTTAATATTAATAATACTAACCACAACATTGTTTACAACGACAGTTCAAATGGTGACATTGACAACCACTCAAAAGTACGCAATCGTCTTATAAATATCTCTGGTTTCCTTGACTGATAAAAAGGTTTTAGTTTCTTAACACGTTTCACAAAATTATTTTCGAATAATTGGAAACTATCTAAAATAATTAAAAATAACAAGTAGGTTGTGTTAGTTGCACCAAATGAACTTGCAAAAATTAAATACTAAGAATAAATCAAGAATAAATACTTCTTCAATACCAAACTAACAAACCTTCTTGCGTGGTAGGAAATAGACAAGACGTCTGATGTTTGAAATTAAATTTTCATTGAACTATACTTATTGAATGTCATATTCTTCAAATAAAAATGTTAGATGCTCGTGGCTATTTAAATTTGTGGGGCTGTGTAAAAGATATGGTGTACCAAACCAAACGGAATGTGAAACTGCGGACGAAATGAGACAAAGGCTAATTGGTGCTTTCTGCGGAGGATAAATGACGAAGAGCATACACTATATCGCATATGCATCGACATACTCGGGTACGGGCTGCGGCGGCGTTGTAATACACGGAGGTACATTTGAACACCGTATGTGAAAAGAAGATAGTATTAAATATTGGAAAAAAGTAATTATCTAAGAAAGTAATAAAATTGTTTGTAATATTTTTGCATGCATTTGATTTATTTGACATTTATGCGTCATTCATACATCATTGCGATACTGTCAACGATCGGAAAAAAGTACAGTTAAAAAGTAGTATTTTTGCAATTTTTATTTTTTACTCAATTAACGATTCTTACCATTACCAATAGTCTCTGTATCACTTAAACGACCTAATACTTCCGGGAAGGATCGTCGTGCCTTTCCACCCTGTATATCGCCATTCTGGATCATACTTTTTTTTTGATGAAATGAATACTTCAAAACATCCCTAATAGATATAAATTAGAATAATTAAAAAAGGTGAACATAAAATGAGAAATTACGTTTCTTAGATTTCTATGGACTTTTCTCGGGTTTTTGATTATCTCCAAAACTATGCATGATAAAAATTTTGAAGCTTCACTTTGAGCATTAATTTGATGAGGTTAATGCGATGAATTAAAAAAAATGAAGATAGTCAAAACTGATCGAAAATCCCACACTGCAGCGTGGTGTTACGCCATATCTTTAGGAAATGTATGTATATGGTGGCACCCCTATCCTCGTTCCGCTCAATGTACAGTCACCTGCAATAATATGTTACTCTTTGAAGGCTGCAAAAATATATGACACGCTCTTATGACTCTACTAATAAGATCGTGTCAGATAATTTTGCGGCCTTCGTTGTGTAACATAATATTGCAGGTGACTGTACATTACGATGTTTCAATGGAATTGCCACCTTCATTAATATAGAGTAGCGTTTTTGTTTCGTAAAATTTTCGATCAAATTAAATCCAACCAGATTAAAAATACAACTAGATCGATTCACACTTTCTTAGCTATAATTTTGTATGGTGGGCGGCATGAGCCTTGACGCTGTTTGTTACCAAGTTATTGCAAAGTTAATTTGGACCGACTCTAACACGATTTGTGTGTAGATGATTTAGTTTAGATTATCATCCATAACTCTGGTTGGTGGACTGGCTAGTTTAACCTGACTTATCGGCTGTTATCTCTGGCAGGGTATGGGCATGGGCTACGGGTCCGTGGGCCGGCGGCCGGAGACCTCGGACGACCGGCACGTGGTGGCCAAGCACGCGGAGATCTACCCCGGCGAGCAGCAGCTGGCCGACACGCAGCGCCTCGTGTCCCACACCGAGCGCGCGCTCAAGTCGCTCTCCGACGCGCTCGCCGACCAGGCCAAGCCTAAGGTAAGCCTTAACTCACTATTACACATACTGAATTTCACCGAAGATTGTGTAGGTGGTCTCCGATTAAACACCGAGGCTGAAGGAGCACGATAAAAAATCCTCATCCAGCATATGAATCATCCAAATCAAATGGCAAAAATCAACCCCGAAAGCTACTCTACCAAAAGTGACTAGTTTAAAACCCAACATTATTTTCATAACAGGCTGGTGCTGCCAAAGCGGCTGTCAAGACCGAGGACAAGAAAGATGAGAATAAAGATGGCAAGGAAGATGGCCGCGACAACCAACTGTAAGTATACACCTTTTTGCGATAGATGATTCCGAGTTTTTTTATCCCGTTGGTGAGGAATTTTACAACAAAATGTGACATGTAGAGTCGTCATCAGATATATCAGAGCGCCCAAGGTGCTCCAAAATATCCGAACAAGCATTTTAAGGTTTGGATAATAGATACTTTGCCCGCTCCGTTATATCTGGTGGCGACTGTTCTTGTTAGTACAGAATTTTAGAGTGGCAGCGAGAATCTTGATTTAAATAAAAGTACTTGTTACTTACAAAAATAAGGTTAATTTTCTTGTATGCTGCAAGACTCCTGCTGTCACTTACAGCTGTGCGGGTTCATTAATTTTTACTTTATTCGTTGTTTTCAGTGTTGCCAGGGCTCTGGAGTCATAAGTTACGTTTCGTTTCCCTAAAAGTCACGTTTTTGCTGCCCAAGTCACATTTTTATATTATTGTAGGTAAATCGATTTTGTTAGAAGAAATTCAGAAAATAATACATTTCACAAAAAATCTACTAACCTTATATATGATTTTTTAGGGTTCCGTTCCTCAAAAGGATAAAACGGAACCCTTATAGGATCACTCGTGCGTCTGTCTGTCTGTCTGTCCGTATGTCACAGCCTATTTTGACGGAAACTACTGGACCAATTAAGTTGAAATTTGGTATTACACATATGTAAATTAGTGACCCAAAGACGGACATGTAAGTCATGTAACGTAAACAAATGAATTTTAAGCATGGGGGCTACTTTTGGGGGATCAATGAGAAAGTTAAAAAATAAAGTTTTTCCATAACCTAAGCAAATTAGAAAAATCTGCGGAAATAATTCGTGTAGTTTTGAAAATTGGTACAGGTATACCTTATGGTGTCCAGATAAACATACTGAAAGCCCTTGAGGGTAGGGGGTGTGCTGAGGGTGCAGGGGGGTTGAAGGTACCTTTTTCATATTTTTGCTCATATCTCGAATATCTAAGATACCAATAGCATTATAATTACTTCAGACAAAAGTTTTATCATAAAATTTCCTACAAATTTGGTTATGTTTATTTTTAGAGTAAAACGATCAATACTTTAGGAGCTTCAGGCTGTTAAAGTTAAATAAGAGATAAAAAATAGACGATTTAAGAAAACTTCGTTTTTACGTAATTGTTCATCATAAATAAAAAAATTAGTTTAGAGTAAGCAAGCTAAGCGACCTGTCGATAAAATATAAAAAAAACCGGCCAAGAGAATGTCGGGCCATGCTCAGTGTAGGGTTCCGTAGTTACCCGTCTGTCAAAATAGACTATTTGCAAAAACTCAAAAACAGCTATATCGATTAGGTTCGCTATATTTTTCCTTGAACGTGGACGCATTCATTGGAAACATACGGTCTTAGAGTTAGCCGAAGTAAACCGAGTATTTAAAGTGCCCATTTAGCGGGCAAACAACATCTGAAATTAAGAGCCCAGGCCGCCTCCCGGTGACCATGGTCAAACGTAGACAAAGACCTCAAACTATTCCAGATGTCAAAAGAGACAACCCAAAACAGAGTAGCTTGGCGCAGAAGAGTGAGGAGGCCCGACCCCAAATAAAGGGAACAGGGAAAGAAAAAGATATTTTTCCTTGAAAGTCTTTACTATGCTATGTTTTTATGTTTTTTTTTTATGTTTTTTTTTCATATTTTTTGGACCCATGGTTCAAAAGTTAGGGGAACTAAAGGGGAAAACAAAACTTTTTTTCTTTCAGATCGATTATTTCCGAAAATATTAAGTTGATCAAAAAATGGTTCGTGAAGACCCGTATTCGTTTTAAAAGACATATCTAACGACACCCCACACTATAGGCTGGAAGCGAAAAAAAATCATCCCCACTTTAATGTAGGGCAGCCACCATAAAAATATTTTTTTTTCTAATACACAATATAGTTCTTTACATATAGATGACAGGAAAACATTATAAATGTGAAGTCAAGCGTGAGTCGTAGTCAATAGGTAAAAAACTATTTTGTGTATTTTATTCAAAATTTTAGACCCAGTAGTTTCGGAGATTAAGGGGGGGGGGGATGGTCATTTTTTGGCTATTTTCTTAAATAACTTGAACCTATATATTTTAAAATTATAAAAAAAACATGAACATATTTGGGTCACTAATTTACATATGTGTACCAAATTTCAACTTAATTGTTCCAGTAGTTTCCGAGAAAATAGGCTGTAACAGACGGACAGACAGACAGACGCACGAGTGATCCTATAAGGGTTCCGTTTTTTCCTTTTTTGAGGTACGGAACCCTAACAAAGTTTACTTACCTATCTATCGAATCGTAAACGAATTCGGATAAAACACTGTTAACTTCACAGGTAAATAAATAAAAGCGCGAAGCGTGAAATAGCCGGACCCAGTCACAGTTTACATTGTTCACCGCTCGCGCGACTGCAAGACCGTACTCAACTTGCGGTTATTCATTAAACTTAATCAAAAGAAAATAAAAAAGTATATGCGTAAATAATTTACCCCCGGATAAAAATAGCACAGTAATGTTTTTTAAGCGCTCAAAAATCTCAAAATAACTGATGCAGTGCAATGACTAGTATAGATACAGACTAAAAGAAATGAATCATTACACTAAAAAAAATTAACTACTACTATCAAACTAAATGACACCGTCATATCAAGGTAACAAGTCTCATTTTGCCACGACTATTATAATAAACATGATGGCAGGGGTGCGAAACTCCTGACTTCGGTCAAACTCGGCTCCGCTCGGCTCAGCATTGCTCCGAGCAATTATTAGGGTTGGCACCACTTGACTTCCTTTTGCGTGCACGACCACAGATAAGATAATCACTTGATTTTTGACAACCCTAAATAGCCGAAAGGGATAGTGCCATATATTAGAAAGGGACAGCATGATTCGACCCTGAACCGCTGTCAAAATTCGTTTTTGTAGGAAGTTTCCTTTCTGTACGGTAGTACTATTAATTATTCTGTGATGATGGTGGATGTAACGTCAAGGTGTCAGTGCAAGTGTCAACTTGGGTTCCTAAATAATACGAATTGCAGAACTAAACTTGTCCAAAATTCGACTAACTTCAAAAGTCACAAAAATTGCCTCAAGATCGTAAGTCACGCACATGTCACACGAGAAGGCGAAAAGTCACGAAAAATGTGACTTTTGTGACCATCTGGCAACACTGGTTGTTTTATTTGTTTTTAAATAGGCACAGATTTTATGTAATACCTAGTTCCTCATTTCCTTCATAGTCGAGTATGCTTGTTTTTATTTATTTTTTGTTGCACTATTGGCACAGTAAACAAGGTCGCAACTTCAAAATGCGGCCAGTTAAACTGGAAGATAGAAAGATGGAGATAGATCAAATGGGAGATGATGGTATTGAAAGGAAGAACAAGTGAGTCACATGTAGAGTAGGAAAAGTACATTTATATACATATGTATTGTAGTTGTAGTTTGGGAGAATGTAGTTAGTGTCGTCGATATTTAGATTGTACTGTAGTTGAAATTATTATTTACACATAAAAAGAAGGGACATTTAATTTGCCGAGCAGGGTTTGGAATGCACCGAAAAATACCGGATTATTTCGGTTTCGTTCCGTACTTGACAACGCAACCGTTCTCACTCATCATTAGTCATTGGCGTAACCGAACCGTGTTATTTTATAAGCAGGGGAGTGGTTGCTAATTGTTAACACATTCGACACCGCGTACCCGACTCTCGGGCACTCGTAAACTTTACTCAGATGCCGGCATACCCGCTAGTCGGGCAAGAGCTATAAACCTACATGCGACGCCGAAGTGCCAGACAGGCGGGCAAGCATTGCATCTTCACTACCTCAGGGCTGCCACTGCCACTAACAGAAGAAAAGTCTTCTGATTATTATGTGGTCGAAAAGTTGGTACAGTTGATTATTATATTTTATTACTTCACTTTGTATTTTTATTTACTTTACCTAATGCGATTACAAAATAAAAATTCTTATTAGTTGGTTACGTGAAATTGCATACACGGGTATGTATCAATAGGAGTTAGAATTAGGAGAAGAACAAAACGGGGAGCCTAAACAGATGAGACAGCAGATTTAATTTTATCCACGTACTTATACGAAAGTTACTTGGCACAGCCCTGAGCGTCCGCCGCTTGCCCGACTAGCGGGTTCGCGGCGTGCGGCATTGAGTTGCACGTCGTTGCCCGACTAGCGAGTACTGTCGGTTTCTGGGGTATTGTTTGAAATTTTGTCTGGTTGCGAAAGTGTTAATAACCAGTTAAATAGTTAAGAAAAGGTTTTCTGAAAATTTAACTGGTAATCGAGCCTTGGAGTCAAGAAATGCCGTTGATTGATAGCCGCGACCGCCACTTCATTTTATATTTCCATTTTCAAAAAATCTTTCAGTGGAGTTCGACAACTTGAGATATGTTTCTAATATCTGGGTCTCATCTTCATCATATGTAATATTCAACATGTTGGATGTTACATACATATGAAATATTGAACTTGCGACGGGTTTCGAGACCGGGACGGAATAAATTCTGAATAAATAGTAGGTAGATTATGCAACTAGGGCAAGCCATTTTATCGGATGCAATTTACCAATGTAGCTCGATCGATATATTCTACTTTTTCACTTCGATTGTGAGAAAAATATACAGAAGTATCCAATATTTTAGAATATTTTACCGTAATTATTATCAAACTGCACAACGGGACTTAATCGCGTATTTAAGTTTTAAGATTTACCTTCGACGTTTCGAGGACGGCGTTGTCTCGGAGAAGACTGGTTCAAGTTGACATCAACATCTTCTAGCCGCGCGAGTTTTTCGAACTACCCGCACTTGGTCTTGTTTATCAGTTTGAACGTTTTGCGCACTAGGGATGTTACTCTGTCGACATACAACACTAACGATATTCGATATATCGACTGTCGATATTCGTTTCCGCTTACTGATTACTGGATTCCATGTGGATGAGATCTTAAAACCCTCGTCCCAATTAAAATTGCAATGTTTTTTTTATTTCAATGGCTTCCCGCACTTTTCTACTGTAGAAATGGCGATCCGCCGAAAGAAAAAAAAACCGTAGAAAGTTTGATAATGTTTAATAATCATGAAAGTTTAAATCAGTGTTATTTTATCGTATTTTTCAAGACTAACGAAAATTGTACTCGGGCCGGCGTAGATTTTGGAATTGATTGCTAAGTCAATAGGGGTCGTCATAGATGATTTTACTTTATTCTCCAGGTCTAGAGCATATTAAAATGATAACTAGGATGAAATAAAATGTCGTTTCGGTATTCAGGTTCTCGTTCCTGGGCGAGGGCGAGGGCGGCGCCGGCGCGGCGGGCGGCGAGGGCGCGCGCGCGCTGAAGGGCGTGATGCGCGTGGGGCTGCTGGCCAAGGGGCTGCTGCTCAAGGGCGACCGCGACGTGCGCCTCGTCGTGCTGTGCCACGACCGCCCCACCGTCACGCTGCTCAAGCGCGTCGCGCACGACCTGCCCGCGCATCTCGCCAAAGTGAAGGTGACCTTCACACCTTCTACGTTGCCTTTACGCACTCCTACACCATTGAAGAGCGTTATCCTTACGGGAGTGCATTCGTGTGTTCTCAGGGCCCCGGCGACGAGCCCAAGTACAAGGTGGACCTGCTGCCGGCCGAGGGCGCCGTGCAGGTGTCGGACGGCACCGGCAGCGTGCTGGTGTCGCTCACGTCGGCCGTGATGCGCGAGCCCACAGGTGAGTCCCCCGAGGTCCCGCCGCGATCTTCGACTGCGCCAATTTCACACCCCCTCAGCTATTCTACTCTCGATCCACTTGCCAATTTATCTTACTTAATATACTTATCTCGCTCGCCCATCTCCGGCAATTGACGTTGACGATCCCGGCCGACCGCGCCCCTAGCCGGTTGAAATTGGTCGTCGAAATCGTCATACATTCGAGGACGAACTCTAAGAACAAACTATCTATGCGCTACATAATTTTTGTATTATATATGTATTATTCGAAATTTTTGTTTGCACACGTTGATGATCATGATTTTTATAGAAAAAAAAAGATAATTTGTTCAAAGTTTACCGCTCGGCTCGCCGAGCAATGTGTTGAGCTTATTTTTAGGTGTGAATAGCATAAGAAGCGCCGAGAAGAAAAGGATTTTTGATCATCTCGTATGATATATCACGTGCGCAGTCTCCGCAGTGGTATATTTCTGTCTACTGAAACGGAGCAAACATTTTATATAGTAATACTTTATTTTATACTAGTATATATTATCTTTATTTTTCTATTTCCATCTACCCACTGTTTTAGGGCACTCATAGTGTAAGTTGTAATTTTACCCATTCATAATTTAGATAATGATAGATTATTATTTTCCGAGTTTATGGATTAATTGTTGAGTTATGATATCTGTCCCCTGTCATGGTTAGTGTTAGTAGAGCGTTTGTGTCGGGCTGTGATCCACTGTGGATCGCACCTCGAAAGACCAACGCGATCGATGAAGGCGCAGTGTGTCATGTTTGCCCCGTTTTCGTCGATGTTCTGATGGTCAAACACCCTTTGTGTTGTTGTCGCTAGAGGGTGGCGACATAAAGCGAGACGACAAGGATGTGCTACCGCGGCAGAAGTGTTTGGACGCGTTGGCCGCCCTTCGGCACGCCAAGTGGTTCCAGGTACATTCGCCCACATTTACTGAACGTGTGCGCACTCCACTACCCTATTTATCCAATAAAGCTTTTCTTTTTCATTCTATTATAACTCGAATGCCGACTCGCTGTCGACTATGGTGCGTCACATCAAATGATGTCGCTCCCTAAACACCGTTACAATCATTTGTTATGCTATCATTTCTGTGGCCTATAAAATTTATTGGATTTTTTACCCATTATTGACCTCACTCGATCCATTCAAAAAATTTAATAAAACCTATTTTGTGGCTCGCTTGGAGTGCGCACGTATTATTATTTAGTCACATGTTTGTTTTATTTTATTGTGATATGTAGTATTTTAATTTTACTCAAAAGTAACTCGATGGATTGATTCGACTCCCTAGAACATGTGGCTACAAGTGCTCGGCCGATTAAGCTGCGTTTCCGTTGATATTGCACTGAGCCGAAAATGGGAGGTGATAGAAACAAAGAAACGCAGTTTGAGCTTTAGTTCGTTAGTTGTGCCACGTTTATTGCTCTGTTTGTGCATTAGAGCGAGCAATAAATAATGTGGTGTGTGGACGCCTCTGACTTTTCTCTGTGCGTAGGCTAGGGCGGCGACTCTGCAGTCGTGCGTGATCATCATCCGCATAATGCGCGACCTCTGCCGTCGCATTCCCAACTGGACGCCGCTCAATCCCTACGTAAGTCAATTTTTCTTCAATGCCTAGCTAGAGTATTATTATTATCAAACAGTCGTGCCTAGGTCTCTCCAAGAATAAGTTTGCTATGTAGTTTTTTTTTCTAATAACTATTTTTTTGTTGCACTAGAAATAAAATATAGGTGGACAACTCAATACTGACTGTAGGTCGCAAGAATGATGAATTTGTTGTCGCGTCGCAACATGTGTATTGTGTATGTAGTACGGCGTCGATTCAGCTGAGCCTAAAGCCTGGGGTTTTAAAAAAAATCAGTTTAATTTTAATGGAGTAGCAGCATCGCTTTAAATCATTAATTGCTAGTAATATACTAATTCAGTCTACCAGAAAGTTATCCCATTGCTAGAAGGTTAAGTTTAACTGTATGTGAATGGTCCCACTTAGGCGATGGAGCTGCTGGTGTCGGGGGTGATGCAGTCGGCGGGCGCGGCGCTGTCGCCGGGCGAGGCGCTGCGCCGCGTCATGGAGGCGGTCGCCGGCGGCCTGCTGCTCGAGCACGGCCCCGGCCTGCGCGACCCCTGCGAGAAGGAGCAAGTGGTGCGTTACATAAAGATACAGTACCTACTTACCCTCATTCACCAAAATATTTACTCATAAAAATTTACATGATGCATATAACCTTTGCAAGTACCTTACATGCGCCTTGTGGGAGCGACACTTACCACATTGGCGAACTATGCTGAGAAATGTATTAATAGCATCATGTGATTGTGTTTACAGGATGCTCTCGGAAATCTGCCCGCGCAGAAGCGTGAGGACCTGACCGCTTCGGCGCAACAGTTTCTTAGACAGATCGCCTTTAGACAGATTTACAAGGTAAATAAAAGTAGAAATTAACGCCTGTTTCCGTCAATATAGTTCATTTGGTTAGGTTAGTTATATTGGTGTAAGTGGAAATAAGTAACAATGTTCCAGCAAGACTGACGACGACAATTTCTTCGTTTAAACCAGTTTAACATCAGTGCTATTACTAAGGTCCGCACTTTGGACCTTATAAGCATGGTATAGGATTTGATAATGAAGCAACTTGTAACCAAATGGTCTTCTATTCAGCTTGGTGTTTTGTATTATCCAGGTGCTGGACATGGAGCCGCTGCCCAAGCTGAAGCACCCGGCGGGCCCGTGGAAGTTCCCGCGCAAGCGCAGGCGCTCTCACACCGACGCCGAGTCCGACCAGCCCAACGGTTAGTTACTCCCACTTCTACCTGTTACCACACTACTACCAGTACCAGTCTTGTAACAACTGTACACTTTTAAAAACAATGTGCCTGCCTACATAAATACTAAATTGTACGTATAGATTCAATATCTCTCAAAAAAAAATATATGTTCCCTGTACACTTATTGAATGCAATATGCTATCTATTTCAATTTATAAACTTTATTAATCTCTTTCAGGTGAGGGCAAAGTAGTAAAGACGGAAGAAAAAATGGACGCCTCCGAAACCGCCGCGAACGCCAAGTAAGCGCGACGACGCGTGTTGCTGCTGACATACACATGTTCTATCTAGTTCATACGACATTACACGCACCTAACATCCTTGTGCATTATCTATCTTTACTATATTATATAATTCCGACTTGACTGCGACCTAGCGCGCTTTGTCGTATGATCTACCATTAACATAGCAATAAAAATAATCTGATTCAAAGTAAACTGATAAAAATTATACAGATTAGAATATCGTTTTAAACCAATTGTCAGTAACACTATTTTCGATATATATTTCAGTGAAGATCTGTCCAAAAAGTACACAAATAACATAGCAGTCCCAAAATATTTGTAGTGTTTTAAAATTAGATAGAATTTTAGTCTCGTATTAATGTAATTAGGTAGTAAGTCTGTATGAGGATGCGAGACAGGATGGCGGCGGCGCGCGGCGCCGTCGTGGGATGGAGTTGGACCGCCGCAAGCGGATGAGGGCGACAGAGTGCTTATTATTAAGGTTGCAGTATGCAGTATTGACTTGACGTTTAGTTCCTTCTGTGACGAGATCGCATGTTGGTTTCTTTATTTACATTATGATTTTCTAGATTTAGTTTGTAAGTTGTATATTTCTCAAATATATATAATATATCCCTATTTTATCTACAAGTATGTAGGAAATATTATTATTAGTGACAAATTGTTACTATGTTTGAATAGGGAGATCAGTCTGGGTATAAGATAATGTTGTCTGATAATGATGAATTTTGTCATGTCCAATCATGATCTTTAAAATCGGACAGCATACAAATCAGATTTAGTTTTTGATCCGGCAGAAATGGGAGTGTAAACAAACTGATTTATTAATAACATACTTTGTGGGTTAGATATGTTCAGGTTCCCAAAAATTAATTAGAATATTAGATAGATTACTCAGGACTTACTGTGGACCTTTGTTTGTTTCTTAAGTTAAATTTATTTTTATTACGTGAGAGCTGTGTAATTTTGAAATTATTGTCAATAAATAAACGAAAACTAAAAATTTGTTATTATTTACAACCTTTCCATTGGTCACAAAAGTTTCACGAATTCATTCATGTCATGTGTGTGGTGGTCAAAAATCGTGGGTACAGTACCCGGCGATAAAGATTGCACATCGGTCTTAAAGGGAATATTGGAGACAACGAGAGAGAAAGAGAACACTACGAAGCCGAAATTCTTGATGGCAATCTTTATCGCCGGGTACTGTACGAACCTCTGTTGTGCCGTATAGAGCAGAAAAGATGGTCAAGTCAGTCAGCAGGTCTAGCACAGGAGCGGCACAAGTGTCTCCAGGCCTACAGGATCCTTATTGTCATAACAGACGTTAATATCCCCAGTGTCCCCAGTTTTTCATACAAATATTGGGTATCAGTTTTGTAACGGTCCACACAAAATGTATGTGAAAATGCGATTTCGACTGTTTTTTTTAGACAACTTTTTCGACGCCATGTTAAGTACAAAAGCTGTCACCACTGACGCCACGTCACCGAAATGTCAAAACTGAAATTGAACTATACTATGCATATGCACGTAGGTCCATGTTGCTCTGTGGTCTGTGACCAATGACCTCTTTTTACTTACATCCATGTCTGTGACCGATTAATCAATCTGGCGTTGGATCTGCGGTACGAATATATATAAGTCATTGGCGTCCAAAAGGTTAAATCAATAGTCCTCATGATTCTGAGTAGAAATAACTCGAAACTTAATGAATTTTCGAAAAAAAGGTAAATAAAAGCACTCTGAATTTGGCAAATCCGTTATGGAGCAAGCATAATTGACTCCTGGAACAACAACATTACTTGTTCTCGACAATCGGAGTAATCCTGTTCGGCTTTTCCGTTAACTGGAGGACTTTCACTGCCTTACAAAAAGGTATACCTTTTGGCTTTCAGTGTTGAAAGGGTTAAATTTTGTAGTTTTTGAATTTAGCAACTATGTACATCTAAAGCTTGCATTTTGTAAAATAAAACATATATTAGTACAAAAGATACTTTATTGTAATCCCTTGTACATTTTTTCCACTTAACCTAAAGGGGAGCCACTCTACTTGAGCGGGATGAATCGGGAGCTGTGGGTGGCACCAATACCGGGCCTACCGTGCTTGACAGGCTTGTATGTGACAGAGAACTCGCCCAGGTAGTGGCCGATCATCTCGGGCTTGATTTCAACCTGGAAATAAGTGATTTATTTTTAATGAAATGATACACAAAAAGGCTGAGCTTGCTGTTGGTTGGTTGGTTTGGCTGTATCTTAGACAGTTTAGTGGTGGCGTTCGACCAAGATGATTTTGATAGCACACATACAGCAAGTGTTATTTTAAACGTCAAACTTCTATGAAATTATGATGTATAAATAACAGTCATATTAACAACCTCAATATAATATGCAATCAAAAGCTATATCTCCCTAGGGAGCTATAGCTTTTTTTTTCATAATGCATAACTCCCGCGGGAACAATATAGGCCTTTACCCTTCAGTACACCTGCATGAAGAAAGATATTTTTCAAGCAAGTGTGATGAAAAAATTAAAATTGTGCAGGACAGTTTTTCATTGCACTACAGCAGCAAACAACATTGGGATTGGAGATTAGCACATATTATTCAGTTGCAATAAGACAAACCCCCCCAGGGTTTATGGGGATAGCAGAGTTAATACTTAATGTATATTGATTGCTACAAATCCGTCTTAACCTCTCGGGTGCATTGAGCCTGTCGTATCGGGGTCGGGGTGACCCGAGACTCCAGTCCTTATAATTAATTGTTGTGTTTGTGTACGTCTTTAATTTAATTTAATTTAATCATAATATTTTATTATGTAATTAGTTTTAAATGTTTTAATCACATATGGATTCACATTCTGGAATAAATTAATTTCATTCATTCATTATTTTTTCTATTTTCCTCGTACGCGGATCCGCACTCCAGCATACGAGGGCTTAATCTGGTAAGTAAAGGTAATAATATCAAAAATATTAGGAACTTCTACAATTATCACAAATGCGACCATTATCTTTGTCAATGGTGGTATGTAAACAATATTGAATATTACCTGGTTGAAGGTCTTGCCGTTGTAGATACCAACTATGGAGCCAACCATTTCTGGAACAATGATCATGTTGCGCAGATGTGTCTTGACAATCTCGGGCTTCTCATTGGGCGGTGCCTCCTTCTTGGCGCGGCGCAGCTTCTTCACCAGCGCCATCGGCTTGCGCTTCAGGCCGCGGGCGAACCGCCTGCGGGCGCGGGCGTGCATGAGCTCCATAAGTTGCTCACTAAAAAACAATAATTTTGAGGTTAGGTTAAAAAATGATTATGATGCTATTTTAAGTACAACAAAGCATTTTTTTTAATAGGAGCCTCTGCATTTAGAAAGTAACAGGGAATATTGTTTAAAATCACCACGAATATGACACTCATCAGCGGCGAATTTATAAATCATGTTTTGGTAGGTAGATCGGATTCAGACTACTATATATGTAATTCTATGGGTGTTCTTACTTGGGCATGTCAAGAAGCTGATCGAGATCAACCCCTCGGAAGGTGAACTTCCTGAAGGTACGCTTCTTCTTAAGAGTTTCGTCGACCTGGAAAACGTAAACATTGTTGATCACTTCCGTGAAATAACCACTGAAACTAATATGTTTATTGCATCTGAGAATACACTGCACTTAGTAACGCATTTGGTAACACGATTGTGAAAGCAAAAACGGATTTTAGTCTTGAATTTATAAGCTAACCTCAGCCATGTTTCCGATCTGACAGCACAGAAAACCGAAAAGAGAGAAAAGGATGTTTGACAGCTTGATCTGACAGATGACAATTTCCAGTGTTGCTATGCTATAAAATTAAAGCTGTTGTAGCTTCAGCAAAAAACGTTTCAAGCTTCTAGCCATGGCGATTATTTGACACATCGATAGATATCGATGGAGGAAAGAAGAAATAAGTGTGACTGACTCAAGGGCCCAACGTTTTCTGTTCTCTTTCACGGCGCAGCAACTAGTATCATTTCTCTCTCCTCGCTCTTTTAAAAATACCGTTTGTCAAAAAAGGACAACCATACTGTTGACAAGGTGGACTTCAAATCAAGTGTTGCCTTTCTTGATGCGCCCAGGCTGTGTATGTGTGCGTAAAAGCGTATATGTGTGCTCTTTTAGGGATGTGAAAAGTCGATTTTAATCATGTTATATATCGATAAACACTACACAGCGGAACGAAATAGCGATTAATTGAAGCTTCAATATCTTCGTTAAACATAAACATAATTGAAATGCTAATGGATAATGAATATATTATAATATAATCATATAATTCAATTATTGCGGAACACCTATTTTAGGAGGTATTTATGTATTTTAATTAAATATCTGAACTTTCCCTTGGTTCCCTGCTGGGGCGTGACTATAAAATTGTGATCTGATAACCACAATAAAGAATAAAAGCGTTTTTGGTCATTTTAGGTATCGTTAAGCCTTTGAAGTAAAATTAAAATTGCAAGAAATGTCGATAGTATATCGATATGACTTTATCGACATGGCTACAGCAAGGTGGGCCTCATTGTTAATCGTACACTAAACAAAAGTGGCAACAGTGACAGCTCGCTGAGACACCGTCTCTATATATTATAAGTCTATGGACTGACTCATAGATTTAATATGTGACGTCCCACGGTCAAAGGTACCTTATGGCGGGTATGGAGTTATGCATACCCCAGTAATCTACAATAAATAAGCTATCGATAACACAAAAGATCAACCTTCTAGGTTGCGTAGTTACAGAGATATGATTTTTTGAAAATAATGTTGTGAAATGAGCAACTTTACGATAGAGAAGTTTTAAGTTTAGCCGCCTAAAAAACTATGTTCCTGAAGTAAGTTACATAGTTGACTACAAATAATAATGCCTTATATATCTGAGATTAAAAAAATATTGCGACTTGTTCTGTAATGCAAATAGAAACTTTTGATATCGACTGATTTATGTGTATACTAACCAATCTCTTGAAAATAAAGTTTTATTTCATTTTCACGATTGATTGCAATGAGCTCTCAAGATTTAAATTTTATCTATTAGAAAACGACACTGACAGACAGTTTAAGCAAAAAACAATACCGATTTAGAGGTGAAAATGTATTTTCTGACTTTTTCATATAAAATCACAAAATTGAATATTTTTACTTTTAATGTGACACACAATCAATTTTTCTGAGCACATATGAAAGAAATTCTGTCATTCAAATGAAATAAATCCTAAAACCCCAACTAAATACTATATTTAACCCCTTATGCCACTTTAAACTTACATAACAATAACAGTATTTGCTCCATACATTTACGAAAAGGTACCTTATGGAAATAAATCTAATAATACATCACTACAAAATATCAATCATATTATAGTTTATCTTTTATGAATAGAAAATATTAATTTACATTAAACTGCCCCCAATTTAATTAGTTCTTCGTCATAATAATCTTAAAAAAGACCAATAATTTGTATGTAATGAAAAGGTACCTTGTGGTCAAGTTACATGATGAGGCATGATGATGATGGAACAGTTAGGATAAACTAATAATATTTTGGGGTTAAGATGGTATAAATCGTCTATTTCTTATCAATAATATATTTCGGTTGCTATTGAAGATAAGCGGCATTGAGGTTCAATGACCTCAGATATTCCATAAGGTAATGCGTCGGGTATTGGCATTTTTCAGCAAACCAATGGCTGATTTACTGCATGCGACCAAACCAAATGAAGATTATTCTAGTTAAGAAAGACTTGACGAGAGTAACTTTGGTATAATAGCAGTCTACTTGGATTTGTGATGTCGGTCTATGTACGGTTATAATATTTGCGAGGCGCCCCAACCAGAACTGAAATTATCAAATTAGTTTTGCAGAATGCTAATACAGTTCTCTACCAAACTTCTTTTCCCGTATTGACTAGTTTTTTTGGGAATTTTCAATCTTTTTTCCATAAGGTACCTTTTCTACTAAACTCTGAGACGACATTACTAGGCTTATAACTAACTTATAACAAAAATAAAAACAGGTAAACAAACGTTACGCATTAAGGTTTCAGATCACACAATAAAAAAAAATGAGCATTTTTTCACCTCTTTACAAAACATTTAATATCTCCGAAACTAGAAACCCTCATAAGGTACCTTTTCCCGTGGAACGTCACATATATAGAGATCCCGTCTCGGCGAGCTGTCACTGTTGCCACTTTTGTTTAGTGTACGATTAACAATGAGGCCCACCTTGCTGTAGCCATGTCGATAAAGTCATATCGATAAACTATCGACATTTCTTGCAATTTTAATTATACTTCAAAGGTTTAATGATACCTAAAATGAACAAAAACGCTTTTATTCTTTATTGTGGTTATCAGATCACAATTTTATCGTCACGCCCCAGCAGGGAACCAAGGGAAAGTTCGGATATTTAATTAAAATACATAAATACCTACTAAAATATGTGTTCCGCAATAATTGAATTATTTTATTACATAATAATATATTCATTATCCATTAGCATTTCAAGTATGTTCATGTTTAACGAAGATATTGAAGCTTCAATTAATCGCTATTTCGTTCCGCTGTGTAGCGTTTATCGATATATAACATGATTAAAATCGACTTTTGACATCCCTAAAGGAGGATCCCATCCCACACATATACGCTTTTACGCACCCATACACAGCCTGGGCGCATCAAAAAAGGCAACACTTGATTTGAAGTCCATCTTGTCAACAGTATGGTTGTCCTTTTTTGACAAACGGCATTTTCAAAAGAGCGAGGAGAGAGAAATGATACTAGTTGCTGCGCCGTGAAAGAGAACAGAAAACGTTGGGCCCTTGGACTGACTTGTCCGACTTACTGTACCTAATAACTTTAAGAATTTTATAATTTGTCTGTATAACCCTTAAAGACTAAAAACACGATAATATAGTTAGAAAGAGACAGCAGTATATGTTGCTGCTTTATCTCATTCCATGCTGTGAGTGCGAGAGAAACGTTACCAATGAAGTGATGGGAAAAGGCACTAAATACCTAATATGAGATATAATTTAACAGCCTCCTTTGTGTTGTATCAATAGATATTTTAGTAATTAAATTTCTGACCTATCTTCCTAGGATTGAAAATAATTAAGCAAAATAATACACATTTAAAAAATCTGATAAACTTTATTTATCCATCATATCATATGAAACTCTTATAAAAGTAATATAGTAATACTTAATCTAAATTGAGAACAGTGTCATTTGTAGACCTTAATAGCCTAGATAAACGTTTTCCTATCAACTTAGGATATGTTCTAGTTTTCAATAAAAACTCCTTTGACTGGTGAGTAACAGCTCCATTGTCCAACTGGTATTGGCACAGTATATGTAAAGGTCGTACTAATTGATCTCTGTATTTTGGATCCTTCTCCAATTGAGACAAAGCCTCTGCCGCTGTTTCCAATGTACTCAAACAACCTTCTGTTGGTTGCGTTCTTATAATATAGCTACTTACAGTACTAGTAATTAATTTAACCTGCCTTATATTATGTAAAATAGGACTGGAGGCATAGATAGCTTTAGCTTGGGGCCAGGTACCGTCTAATAGGACAAGATTGTATGAATCATTATCATTAACTAAGTCAATTATATCAATAGCAGTTTTGCTAGGATAGAGTAATATTGTATTAGGTTGAGTTAGGATGTTCTCCAAGTTGTCATGTCTTGGTTGTGGGAACTTTTTTCCTTTGAAGATAAGGCACTTGTTTTCTGCTAAGCCCAGCTGCAGCATGGGGGCAGTCCGGAGGCAGCGTTTCTCCTCGGCGGGGTGCTGCAGGAGAATGATGTTGCTGCGTGGTTGCAACCTCTCAGGGGGAAGGGCTGTACACCAACACACTGCTTGTGGCCTTCTGGAATTCAAACAACACAGTTTAAGGTTAATGTGGGGATTTAAATGGGCATATAAAATGTATTCCTGGGAAGACTAGTAATTGCATAAGTTTGTTGGTCAGATGGCCAGAATGGAAGAGCTTCATTCCTTTTGCTTTACCGACATTCTGTAAGTGGAGTATGGGTACAAACGCAAGAGTTAACCCTTTATAAGGCAGAGGGAAAATATTTCCAACCTTACTTTGAACTTTATTTCAAAGTGATAGGGTTCAATTTTTCATAATTCCTGACACCCCTATGCCTAATTTGGTTTAAAAGCGATGAAAGAGGTTGTTGACGGCCTTCTCCACATTGACCTTACTCTATTATATAATAAGGTAAACAAGCTTCATTGAGACCCCAGTTAAAAAATGTTTTGCTTACTTGCAATTTTCACACAATTCACGCATATGTGGTGGATCTGCAGGTATATTAGACAGGTCTTCCCATACATCTTCTTCTTCCATGCTTGAAGCTTTAAGACCTTTAGGTTATAATATAACCATGAACATTTGGATACCCCAAAGAAATTCACCAATAATACACGTCGAAGAATAGTGCCAATATTTTAAAGGCTTTTAGGTGCTTCATGTTCAATAATAATCCCGGTTTTAATAAAGAGCTGAAGTATAATTAAATGTGTGTCAAACTTTAATATGATTAGATGTTAATACCTAATCAAAAATTAACAAAAAAAATATAAAACTTTGCAAACGACAACCCACGAGTCTCGGTTAAGAGTCAAGTTGTCTCAAGTAGACATTATTGACAGTTGTCATGTCTGTCGCACGTCGGACGTAGCACGGTGTAGCCTAACGCAACTAAGAACTAAAAAACTTTTGTATGGAGTTTGCATAGCAAATAGTTGCCAACCAAACAAAACAAAACATCAGGCACAGAATAACTAATAGTACTACCGTACAGAAAATTAATTCCTTCACAAAAGTCAGATTTAGGTATAAAATTATACCTATACTCGCCGCCTGCAACGAAATTGAAACTTATAATCGCGCACGAACGGTGAATCTTCTTTGCGCGAACGCCACGTGACACGACTATCGTGCGCAAGGCCCCAACGCTGTCTGTTCTCTTTGACGGCGCAGCAACTAGTATAATTTCTCTCTCCTTGCTCTTTTAAAAATGCCGTTTGTCAAAAAAGGACAACCATACTGTTGACAAGATGGACTTCAAATCAAGGTGTCCCCTTTTTAGGTAGACCCAGGTTGTGCATGTGTGCATAAAAGCGTATATGTGTGCTCTTTTAGGGATGTGAAAAGTCGATTTTAATCATGTTATATATCGATAAACGCTACACAGCGGAACGAAATAGCGATTAATTGAAGCTTCAATATCTTCGTTAAACATAAACATAATTGAAATGCTAATGGATCATGAATATATTAGAATATAATAAAATAATTCAACTATTGCGGAACACATATTTTAGTAGGTATTTATGTATTTTAATTAAATATCTGAACTTTCCCTTGGTTCCCTGCTGGGGCGTGACGATAAAATAGTGATCTGATAACCACAACAAAGGATAAAAGAGGTTTTGTTCATTTTAGGTATCGTTAAACCTTTGAAGTAAAATTAAAATTGCAAGAAATGTCGATAGTTTATCGATATGACGTTCTTGACATGGCTACAGCAAGGTGGGCCACATTGTTAATCGTACACTAACCAAAAGTGGTCCCACTGTCAGCTCGCTTGGACGTCATCTTTGTATATTATATATGTATGATCGTGCGGTCGAGCGGCAGCGGCATGGTTTATAACATGTGTAAGGCCAAGCGCGCACCACGACTTTTTGTCGCGCGTTAATTTAGTCGCAGAAATGTAACGTATGCCTAAGCGCGCACCACGATTTTAAATTTTGCGACACGATTTTAGAATCGCGCTGTAATATATCGCAGAAAATTCACTGCGCGCACTGCGATGAAAAAGTTGCAGTTTGTTCATTCTCAACATGGATTTCGTACCAGTCGTTTGTCATGAAACGTTGTCTTTAATATGTGATCGCTGTATGAATTTGAGTATTTATACCACAAAGGTGATCTCCTTCTATTTCCATAATTAAATGGTCAACATCTAGCGTCTTCAGCAGCAGGTTCCGACATGTTGACGCTTGGAGAGCGATATACCGACTGACTGAGGTCCGGGTGCGATTTTATTATTGCAGTGCGCGCGGGGCCATACAACTCCGTAGGGTGTCATTCTGAATTCCTAACAACGTTTGTCCTAAAGTCACTTGCCCTAACTGGTTTGTCCTAATGGGCACATGCTCTAACGATCAATTGTCATAACGATTATTTTCCATAATGTAATGGTTAACCTAAGACTCATTTGTCCTAAGCATTTGTACCATAACTATCAAGATCCCTAATGTTTTTTACCATATTCTTCGAAATCCCTAACAATGTTTGGCATAAAATAACATGCTCTAACTGTTTTGACCTAATGGCTATTGTCCTAATGATCAATTGTCATAACAGTTACTTTTCCTATTGATCGATTATCATAAAAATTACTTTCCATAATGAATGGTAACGAACTGTTGCCACAAAAATGGGTTAGGTTAGGTTAGAACTGTGACCCTCGCAAAAACGAACTGCTGCCACAAAAGTGGGTTAGGTTAGGTTAGAACTGCGATCCTTGCAAAAACGAACTGTTGCCACAAAAGTGGGTTAGGTTAGGTTAGAACTGTGATCCTCGCAAAAACGAACTGCTGCCACAAAAGTGGGTTAGGTTAGGTTAGAACTGCGATCCTTGCAAAAACGAACTGTTGCCACAAAAGTGGGTTAGGTTTAGTTAGAACTGTGATCTTCGCAAAAACGAACTGCTGCCACAAAAGTGGGTTAGGTTAGGTTAGAACTGCGACCATTGTAAAAACGAAACGAAATAGGGAAATCAAAATTAGGGCATACGAGTGTTAGGTCAAGCAACGATAGGCTAAGTAAAATTAGGTAACATGATGGTTAGGATATATAATTTTTAGGCCTAACAATAATTAGGCAAAAAAAGAATTATGCTACATAACATTAGGATAAATACTCAATATGGAAAGTGCCATTAGGGAAAAACATATTAGGACAAAAAAAAATCGGCCATTCGATAATAGGGAAACCAAAATTAGCGTATACGAGTGTTAGGACAACTGATCATTATGACAAACAATATTAGGGAATGCAAAGATAGGAGAAAAGACTTTCGGGATTCAGATATAGATCCAACTCCGTATGCCGCAATTCACTTTGCGACAATCGCGTCGCGAGCAGTCGCGGAAAAATGTGACAAATCACAATTTTAAAATCGCTGCGATTTTTTTGTCGCATATGCGCGCACTGCCATATAAACACATACGTTACATTTCTGCGACTAAATTATCGCGCGACAAAAAGTCGTGGTGCGCGCTTGGCCTATGTGTTTATATGGCAGTGCGCGCATATGCGACAAAAAAATCGCAGCGATTTTAAAATTGTGATTTGTCACATTTTTCCGCGACTGCTCGCGACGCGATTGTCGCAAAGTGAATTGCAGCATACGGAGTTGTATGGCACTGCGCGCACTGTGATAATAAAATCGCACCCCGGACCTCAGTCGGCACTTCGCTCTCCAAGCCTCAACATGTCGGAATCTGCTTCTCCGATGGAGTCTGAAGATGAGACGCTAGATGTTGACCATTTAAGAGCGCTCTTACAAGAAAAGTCGAAATAATGCAAAATTGATGATACTAGTCGACGAAATTCAGGACTTTGCGCTCATTATTAGAAACAATGAGTACTTGTTCCAGTAAAAGCGTCTTCTTATCTTTATAAATATCGTTGTAAATATTAGAAAAAGGACTTATTAAATTAGTAATGATTTTTTTTCTGATGGTCGTTTCCGAAAAACCCCGTGAAGCACTGAATGGCGAGCTCTTATTTGGAAATGTTGAGAATTTTACTCTGCTAAACCTGGCTATTTTGTATTACTAATACCCTGTACTTTAGGCATATCAAACTATATTTTTCCTACATACCTTTGAGAAAGAGAAAATCAAAGTAAAACGAACTCGATTTTCTCTCAGAAACAAGTGTCAATTCCTACGAAAATCTACTCAATATCGAAGTCATTTTCATACTCAAGCAATCTGCAACGTTTGCTTATACTGTTGGTATACATTAGTGTTTATGAAATTCTACTATAATTTTTTGGCAATTTTTTGAAAACTACTCTATATTACCGATGACGCGCGCTGCGCCAGCTCAGTGCCGCGGCAGAGCTTGTAGAGGCAGGACGTGTGTCGGTCGGCTCCGCACATTTTCAACGGCGACGACGAGGTTTTTTATCATTGTGTGCGGCGGGCGCCGTGTAAAACGCTATACTGTGTGCGTGTAAACCGCAACGAGAGACTTTGATCCTAGCACCGTTTTTATAGTATTATAATTTATAATGGTACAGTTTAATAAACTACCGGACAGGATTAAAAATATTTGAAACGACCTGACATTCTATATGTATTTATTTGACTCAAGATAGTACTCAGGGTCTGATGATGGAGCCGGAAGGTGGTCACCGGTACCAATCAACCATGCAACTAAACCACTTCGTGTTTAGGCTCGTTTTATTCATCTCAACAAGATCTTTGACACAAGATAGTACTCAGGGTCTGATGATGGAGCCGGAAGGTGGTCACCGGTACCAATCAACCATGCAACTAAACCACTTTGTGTTTAGGCTCGTTTGATTTGTCGCAACAAGATCTTTGACACAAGGTAGTACTGAGGGTCTGATGATGGATCCGGAAGGTGGTCACCGGTACCAATCAACCATGCAATTAAACCACTTCGTGTTTGGCTTCGTTCGATTCGTCGCAACAAGATCTTTGACACAAGTTAGTACTCAGGGTCTGATGATGGAGCTGGACTGTGGCCACGGGTACCAGTCTACCATGTAACTGAACCACTTCGTGTTTGGGCTCGTTTGATTCGTCGCAATAAGATGTTTGACACAAGATACTACTCAGGGTCTGATGATGGAGCTGATGATGATAGACAGGTACCCGTCGCCACCTTCGCGCTCCATCATCAGACCCTGAGTACTACCTTGTGTCAAAGATCTTGTTGAGATGAATAAAACGTGCCTAAACACGAAATGGTTTAGTTGCATGGTTGATTGGTACCGGTGACCACCTTCCGGCTCCAACATCAGACCCTGAGTACTATCTTGTGTCAAAGATCTTGTTGAAACGAATAAAACGAGCCTAAACACGAAGTGGTTTAGTTGCATGGTTGATTGGTACCGGTGACCACCTTCCAGCTCCATCATCAGACTCTGAGTATCATCTAGTGTCAAAGATCTTGTTGAGACGAATCAAACGATCCTAAACACGATGTGGTTTAGTTGCATGGTTGATTGGTAATGGTACCTTCCAGCTCCATCATCAGACCCTGAGTACTGTCTTGTGTCAAAGATCTTGTTGAGACGAATCAAACGAGCCCAAACACGAAGTTGTTTAGTTACATGATAGACTGGTACCCGTGGCCACCTTCCAGCTCCATCATCAGACCCTGTGTATCTTCAGTGTCAAAGATCTTGTTGAGATGAATCAAACGAGCCTAATCATGTTACTACATGGTTGATTGGTATCCGTGACCACCTTAATTATCATCAGATCCTCAGTACCAGTTCGTTTTTAAACCCTCGTTGATACAAACTTTACAACCTATAGGTACCAAATGCAATGACGAAACATGTAAATAAGCGAGTAGGTACCTATAATTTCTTTCGAGTAATATCATCATAAGTACGAGTATGGGGCTATTCATAAATTACGTCGTTTCAAATGGGAGGAGTGGGGGGGGGGGTCTGGACATCGGATGATGGTAACATGACGTAGGAGGAAACAGATTCATCCGAAGCTTGATTTTTGGATTATTTGAGGGGTGGGGGGGGGGGGGTCAAAAATCGTCAAAAATAGATGACGTAATTTATGAACAGCCCCTATGTACATTTGCACTGCATTTAGTATTTTCGTACTTACCAAATAACAGTTTTAGAACTTTAAAAGTTAAGTACAGTTAGTGTTGTTATGGTTGATTTCAATATGCTTCGCGAAGGATCAAGAATGTTTAATCCATCATTGTAGTGCGAGTGTGGTAGAAGGGATCGGCGTACTGAGCTCGCACGGCCTGCCGCAGCGCGTAAAATACCTAAACTCGCTCAACGCCGAAATGTAATAGCGCTCTTAATTATGGAAATAGAAGGAAATCACCTTTGTGGTATAAATACTCAAAGTTATACGGCGATCACATATTAAAGACACGTTTCATGACAAACGACTGGTACGAAATCCATGTTGAGAATGAACAAATCGTCGACTTTTTCATCGCAGTGCGCGCAGTGAATTTTCTGCGATATATTACAGCGCGATTCTAAAATCGTGTCGCAAAAATTAAAATCGTGGTGCGCGCTTGGCCTAAATGTGGAAATAGGGTTAGTCGTGGAAACCTCAAAATAAGGATATACAGGTTGATCAATCCAAATGGGTCCGTATGGAGAAGTCAGAAACTATGAGAGATAGCGAAATCTGTTCTTAGGAACCATGGCTTCGATTTTAGATTTAATAATAATGGCATTCATTTTTTTTTAATCTATCATACATAACCGGGATTCGAACCTGGTCAATATTCGTTATGTAATCGCGTGTAGTATTTGTTTGTATGGCAACTTTTAAACGATGCGTGATAGGTGGGGGATGCTTGACCAAATATCATAGAGGGCCCAGAGACAAAACAAACTACATTAAAAAAAATTCAAAATAGCCGACTTTTTTTTTAATTTTTCAAGTTGGGTCGAGCGCGCTGAGATTTGGCATGCGGTGAGCATGAGAGCCCAAGATTACTATGTAAAAAAAATTTTTTTGGAAAAATCTAAAATGGTGGCGAACACGAGCAAAGTCAAATGTCCAAGTAGGTTAAGCGAGCCCGTAGGGCGAGCTTCAGGCCGGGAGACCGAAGGCCGACCCCGGGGGAAGGCCGAAGACCCGGAGCCTCCACCCCGAGTCCCAAAACGCGAGGCCGTAGGTCGAGCTGCGTGAATGCGGTGCTTCCAAGCGTTCTATCAAGTCAACTGTCTTGATGAGCGAAGCGTCGAGGCTTGCGAAGGCCGAAGGCCGAGCTCTGCGTGGGGCCGAAGGCCCGAAGCGTCACACGAGAGGGGGAAGTTGGAGCTTAAACACGACCCAACACTTTTCCTATTGGGAGTCGCGTTTTGGTAGTCGGGGTGGAGGCTCCGGGCCTTCGGCCTTCCGCCGGAGTCAGCCTTCGGCCTCCCGGCCTAAAGCTCCCTTCGCCCCCTCCCTCCCTTCCCTTCGGGCTCGCTTAACCTACTCGGAAATTTGACTTTGCCCGTGTCCGCCGCCATTTTGGATTTTTCCGAAAAAAAAATTAACATGGTAATTTTGGGCCCCCAGACTCGCCGCATGCTAAATTTCAGCGCGCTCGGACCAACTTGAAAAAATAAAATAAAAAAGTCAGCCATTTTGATTTTTTTTTAATGTAGTTTGTTTTATCTCGGAGCCCTCTATGATATTTGGTCGAGCACCCCCACCTATCACGCATCGTTTAAAAGTTGCCATTTAAACAAATACTACACGCGATTACATAAAGAATATTGACCAGGTCCGAATCCCGGTTATGTATGATAGATAAAAAAAAAAATTGAATGCCATTATTATTAAATCTAAAATCGACGCCATGGTTCCTAAGAACAGATTTCGCTATCTCTTATTGTTTCTGACTTCTCCATACTGACCCATTTGGATTGATCACCCTGTATATGGTGAAATTTTGGACTTGAAATTCGCTACACACGAGTGTGGAGCGGGCTTTAACATGAGCCTAAAAAAAAAACTCTAATCATAATTAGATTCCAAAAAAGTAAGACAATGTTGCCACTTCAATAATTTGTTTGTAAAATAGTAAATTCCTTTTTATAAATAAATACGCTAAGATTTTTATTTATTAAGCCTCAGTACACAATGGGCCATCGCCGGCCACTCAAAGGGACGCAGCCATGCGGTAGAATGAGATAGCAATATCACTTGCTCCCTCTAACGCATAAATGCGTCCCTTGGAGTGGCCGGCGATGGCCCATTGTGTACTGGGGCCTTTATAATTTATTTATTGGTAATTTTACTCCTACGATTTAAAAAAGTACTTTTATTTACTTATTTTTAGATAAATACAAGACGCGCTAGTAAAAAAGTGGCAACATTGTCTTACTTTTTTTGGAATCGAATTATGATTTAGAGTATATATTTCAACGTTCTCCATTTTATCGATATCGATAAAAAACGCAAGCGTGTAACATACTACACTATTATAGTCTGTTGTGTTGGTTTGGTACTATTGTTTTTTGACAGTTCTTTGCCTACATGTTGGTGTTGATTTGCTGTACAAACTGATTCCATTCGCTAGTATGGGAGTCCCGCCTCTTAAAACGTCGTATAGTCCATGGTATAATAATATACTCCGCCTGGTACTCCATTCCCGTCTTTTCTAGGTCACCTAACTGACACGGGCTTACGTCATCATGCGACAGTGCTATATGATAATATGCGATAGCGCTATATATAGCGGCCATGTTGTTGTGACGTAGCCCCGTGTCACTCTGGGAATGGAAGACCATGTTTTATTAGACTATGGTATAGTCGATATAATTAATTGAATTCAATTCAATAGTGGCAATAGTTCACTTTCTTCAGTTTAGTCAGTGAAGTCAGTCCCACTCCCAGTCGCCGGCCGGTTTCTTCACGCGCTTGTTGTTTGAAAGGAAATATCATGTTGCGAAATATTAGTAAAGTTGTAACGCAAAATGCGAAATTTTCCACAGCAGCTGCACCGGCACCTCATACTAACCCCGAAATTCTCTACACCGGAGTAAGTTCAAATTTACTAATATAATTTTATTTTTATCATATGTTATGAACTCGCATTCCAATAATACGAATGTTTCAAGGTTATTTCGTTTTTGCCAAGATGGCTTGGCAATTCAAAGCTTTGGGTGCTAACTGCTAATAATAAGTAATTCAAACTCATGTTTATTTAATACACTTAGCAACTGTCTAAAATAAATATTAACTTGTTGTCTTGTAGCTTATCTAAATGTTATAATCAGATTTATAATTGCTAGATTGCTATGTTATCATTTACAAGTAAGCTAGTTTGTAGAAATTATTATTGAAGGAATGCTTACTTGTAAATCTTGATGGTAGCTAATACTATGATTTTTTCCAATAGCATATTTTATAAGTTTTATTAAACAACTGCAACATAGTTAAATAAATTATCACTTGTATGCTCCTACCATACCTGTGTACCTATTTCTTTTCTCTCTTGTGGAAATATTCCTAAAAGTAAACTTTGATTCCTGATTCTTTGATTGATTGAACCTGTGTTATAACGTTTTTATTCAATGTACATACATATCTCAATATCATAATGGTTTATAATTTTTTACCATACCTACATGTATATGTATAAAAGTTATATAATTTCAGCTCTTCATCAACAATGAGTGGGTAAATTCTTCAGACGGGAAGACCTTCCAGACAGTGAACCCGGCCAATGGCAAGGTCATTGCGGACGTCCAGCAGGCAGGCCAGGCTGATGTGGAACAGGCAGTGCAGGCCGCCAATGAGGCTTTCAAGTGAGTCCAAGTGATAGGCTAGCACTACAGGGGGTACTGCACACATCAAATATTGAAAGGCCATGCCAGGATAAGCTACGTGATTCTGCCGCCAGCAATGTTAGGTTTATTTTTTGGATCTCTCACCCTATCATCACTCTCACTAGCCAGTGAATACCCAGTCGCCGAGGCCGAAACCGGCTAGGACAGGATGATGATGATGATTTTTTGGATGGTATGGCTTTATATTAGTTGGAGTTTGAACTGCATGAGATTGGCTCAGGATCAAGATAAAAGTGGCGTACTTGAAGAGAGGCCTATGCTCAGCAGTGGGCATTAAAAGGCTGACATGATGATGATATGGTGAACACATAGTACTTATACAAAATGTCAGGCGCCCAAACTTTATTGTAATTTGTCAATTTTAATAGTTTGGCAAACTTATTCACATGACTATTTGAATTTGTTAGTCCATCGCATCGCTGCACAACAAACTATTCTATGTGAAAAAGAAGATGTTTAGAAGGCAAAATAAATAGGATTGATAAAATATAATACCTAAATCTATCACAGGCTCGGATCTCCATGGCGGAGAATGGATGCCTCCCAGCGCGGGTTGCTGATCAACAAACTCGCTAATTTGGTGGAGCGCGATGCCACTTACCTCGCAGTAAGTCTATTTCTAGCAAGTTATAGGTATACCATTACTGAATCTAGGCCTGTTTCTGACCCCTTCGCATGAATTGCGTTGTCGTGCGTGACTTCATAATCTAGTATTTTATCTCTATCTATTAATCTATCAAAGAATGTAAGCCTAAAGCTGTATTATATTATTATAGTGGGTCGAAGATACGTAAGGCTTAACTATCTTAACGATATTAACTTTTCCTATGCAAAAACCAGTTATGAAATGTTAGACTCGTCGAGTGTCCGTTTTCATAATAGCCGGCCGCTGATTCTTAAAAAAATATAACTGTCAGATTTTCGATATTTCCCTAATAATCGAGACTTCTACGCTACGGTTCGGTTACCGTCGGTACCTACATATGTATTGGGCGGATCTCAATACATTTTTTTCTGATCTTTTATTAAAGCTAGTGCACAGCGTCTGAAACACAATAATGGCAATTAAGAATCACCCAGACACTGGTCGGACCGGTCTAGCCGTCTAGTCAGTATAGATTGGCAAGATTGCATTCTTAAAACGTATAGACTGCGTCTGGTCAATTTACATCATCACGTTCCTGAGTCTAGAGGAATTCAAATAAATGATATAGGGTAATTCGCCAGTAATAACTGGCCACTTTTAGTAACTGGCCGCCCTAAAGTAAAAATTATATGATTTTTAGAATTTGATAGAATTATCGATCAAGGTTTGTAATAAATAATTCGCGGACTTTATTTATTATTTATTATTTATTATTTATTTATTGGAAAACCAACAGCACATGAAACATATTAGCACTATGTATAAAAATCGAAGGCCAATTATAGGTTTTCACAGATAGAAATTACATAGAAGATAACTTCGCTAAGTAAGTAAGCAAGTACATACATAAATTAAGAATAAAAACTATTGAGGACAAAAATCATTACAGACAAGATAGAAAGGTCAAGCTCACTCAAAGAATTTAAGCGTTAAAATACGTCGTATAGACTGCGTATTTATATTAAACACATCAATATCATGCTCTCTTGACAGACTGTTAAGTGTTCTACCCGCACGAATAAGGAAACTGTTACGTCTGTAATTCGAGGATGCAAAGGGAACAGAAATAGGGGGATAATACCTTTTAACTCTATTAGGAGTGTTGAACATAATACTACCTAGAAGATCAGGACAGTCAATGGTGCCATTCGTAATTTTCAAGAAATATATAATGTCAGCAATTTCACGTCGCTGTGACAAAGGTAACAAATGGTGTTTTTTGCACACGCTAATATAATTAGATGAGTTATATGGGGTACGTAATTTATAGCAGAGAAACTTTATGAATTTTCGCTGAATCCGCTCGATCCTATCTATATAAACGTTGTAACAGGGGTTCCATATCTGGGAAGCATGCTCGAGTTTGCTTCTTACAAATGAACAATATAGGATCTTGAAAGTTTTTGCCTGTGTAAAATCGGAACAACTGCGCATTATGAACCCAAGAGACTTAGTAGCGCTCTTCACAATGCTATCAATGTGAGCGTCAAATAGTAATTTGGAATCGTGTATTACGCCCAGATCTCTTAGAAAAGATACTCTTAATAAATATTGATTATGTATAGCATAAACAGAAGTGATCGGTGATTTCTGACGTGAGAAAGTAACTACATGACATTTAGATGGGTTAAGATCCAACTTATTTTCTCTACAGTACATACCAAGACGATCGAGATCGGCTTGTAATAGAGCAACATCTTGGACTGATTTAATCTGAGCAATAATTTTCATATCATCTGCGAAACAAAGCAACCTAGAAAACTTAAAGCATACAGAGATATCATCAATGAAAATATTGAAAAGCAAAGGACCGAGCAAAGATCCTTGTGGGACACCACTCGGGACATTAACCCAACTAGAAACATAATTACTTATAACAACAGCTTGAGATCGGTTATTAATATATGATGAGAACCACCTCAACAGGTCACCATTTATCCCTAAGCGTTGGAGTTTCACAATAAGCAACTTATGATCAATACGATCGAAGGCTTTACTATAGTCTGTATAAATGACATCTACCTGATTACCTTTATCCATTGCCCCTGTAATAAAATCATTTAGTAGCACCAGGTTGGACACCGTAGATTTTCGCTGCATAAAACCATGCTGACTATGATTAAAAGAATGTTTAATAGCATCATAAACTTGAACATATGTGACGTTCCACGGGAAAAGGTACCTTATGAGGGTTTCTAGTTTCGGAGATATTAAATGTTTTGTAAAGAGGTGAAATAAGGCTCAATTTTTTTTTATTGTGTGATCTGAAACCTTAATGCGTAACGTTTGTTTACCTGTTTTTATTTTTGTTATAAGTTAGTTATAAGCCTAGTAATGTCGTCTCAGAGTTTAGTAGAAAAGGTACCTTATGGAAAAAAGATTGAAAATTCCCAAAAAAACTAGTCAATACGGGAAAAGAAGTTTGGTAGAGAACTGTATTAGCATTCTGCAAAACTAATTTGATAATTTCAGTTCTGGTTGGGGCGCCTCGCAAATATTATAACCGTACATAGACCGACATCACAAATCCAAGTAGACTGCTATTATACCAAAGTTACTCTCGTCAAGTCTTTCTTAACTAGAATAATCTTCATTTGGTTTGGTCGCATGCAGTAAATCAGCCATTGGTTTGCTGAAAAATGCCAATACCCGACGCATTACCTTATGGAATATCTGAGGTCATTGAACCTCAATGCCGCTTATCTTCAATAGCAACCGAAATATATTATTGATAAGAAATAGACGGTTTATACCATCTTAACCCCAAAATATTATTAGTTTATCCTAACTGTTCCATCATCATCATGCCTCATCATGTAACTTGACCACAAGGTACCTTTTCATTACATACAAATTATTGGTCTTTTTTAAGATTATTATGACGAAGAACTAATTAAATTGGGGGCAGTTTAATGTAAATTAATATTTTCTATTCATAAAAGATAAACCATAATATGATTGATATTTTGTAGTGATGTATTATTAGATTTATTTCCATAAGGTACCTTTTCGTAAATGTATGGAGCAAATACTGTTATTGTTATGTAAGTTTAAAGTGGCATAAGGGGTTAAATATAGTATTTATTTGGGGTTTTAGGATTTATTTCATTTGAATGACAGAATTTCTTTCATATGTGCTCAGAAAAATTGATTGTGTGTCACATTAAAAGTAAAAATATTCAATTTTGTGATTTTATATGAAAAAGTCAGAAAATACATTTTCACCTCTAAATCGGTATTGTTTTTTGCTTAAACTGTCTGTCAGTGTCGTTTTCTAATAGATACAATTTAAATCTTGAGAGCTCATTGCAATCAATCGTGAAAATGAAATAAAACTTTATTTTCAAGAGATTGGTTAGTATACACATAAATCAGTCGATATCAAAAGTTTCTATTTGCATTAAAGAACAAGTCGCAATATTTTTTTAATCTCAGATATATACGGCATTATTATTTGTAGTCAACTATGTAACTTACTTCAGGAACATAGTTTTTTAGGCGGCTAAACTTAAAACTTCTCTATCGTAAAGTTGCTCATTTCACAACATTATTTTCAAAAAATCATATCTCTGTAACTACGCAACCTAGAAGGTTGATCTTTTGTGTTATCGATAGGTTATTTATTGTAGATTACTAGGGTATGCATAACTCCATACCCGCCATAAGGTACCTTTGACCGTGGGACGTCACATATACTAATTTTTCAAACACTTTAGCTAAAATACATAATTTAGACACAGGTCTGTAATTAACGATTTCTATCCGAGACCCTTTTTTGTAGACAGGAGTAATAAACGCAGATTTCCATACATTAGGAACAACACACTCACTAAGTGACCGTTTAAACAACAGTTCTATAGGCTTCAATAGACCTTTAGCACAATTCATTAAGAACTGAGCCGGAAGCTCATCAGGACCTGCAGATTTAGAAGGGTCAAGGGTAAGAAGCAAACGAAGGATGAAATCCGGATCAACTTCGATCTTAAATATATCGGTTGGTGAGTTCCAGTTACCATTGTAAGACAATACATCTGAGCTATTGGTAGGAGCAGAAAAAGTTGTATAAAAATATTATTATTATTACGCGATTTAATATAGGTCCAAAACTGCTTTGGATTCCGAGCAATATTGCTTTCAACACGACTAATATATGTCAAATAACATTCCCGTTCTATTCTTTTAACACGGTCTCTTAAAATACAATAAGAAATATAATCAGACTTGTTACCATAAATTTTGAATTTTTTCAAATACTTACTTTTTTCTTTGATAACTTTTTTTAAAGAAGCTGAAAACCATGGAGGAAAAGTACCCATGTTTAGGACCTTATAAGGAATATATTTATCTCTTAATTTTTTAAAAGTAGAATAAAAAAACTCAACGCATTGATCAAGTGATCGGCAAGAAAATTCATTTACCCAATTAATCAAGAATAACTCATTATTTATCGAGGTATAATCACCCTTGTTGTAATAATATTTATAGCGTGGTGCCGGTATAATAGACTTTAGCACAGAAAATTGCAAGGAAATAATTAAGGCTTCATGGTAAGGGTCAATTGGGACTAAGGGATCACAACAATTGTTGCCTAATTATTATAATTATTGATCTATTAATCCGTGCATTCGACTCTTGGCTAGTTGACGCTCAAAATCCAAGTTTTCCCCGAGGTTTATGAAACGCGTGCTCCGAACGTCATAATTTCATAAATGGCCTCGGCAATTCAAACGCAGTTAACTGACTCCTATTCTCATAGCGTTGGTTGAGACTCGAGTCCTTCGAGTCCTCTGCTTCAAGACTCGACTCAGTTTTTGAGACTCTTATAATTAAGTCTAAACTCGAGTTCTTTTCAACTTGTCAGAGACCCGAGTCTTTTGTAGAGACATAATACGAGTCCTTTTCAGAGAACTCTTGATTTTTTTTTACAAAAACAAAACGCTTTGTCTTTATGTAAGATTCGTGAATTAGGCACGCCTAATTTATTTACTGTTGTTTAGGAAAAACGTATATAATTGTTGACGGAGTCTTTATTCGGAGACTCGAGTTCTTTTGAGTTGTTAAGAGCAACTCAAAGGGACGAAGGAAAAGACTCAACAAAGGATTCGACTCGGGATTTAAAAGACTCAGAAGTTTTTTAAGCGCCGTAAAAACGAGCTGAGTTATTCAAATTCAGACTCAAAGGACTCGAGTTCTTACGAACACAAAATTTCTCATCCCGCAGAGTTTGGAAACGCTCGACAACGGCAAACCGTACCAAATGAGCTACTTCCACGATGTGGTGTCGGTGGTGAAGAACCTGCGGTACTACGCCGGCTGGGCCGACAAGAACCACGGGTACACTCTGCCCGCCGATGGAAACTACTTCGCGTACACCCGTCCCGAACCTGTCGGTGAGTGCAAGCTATCTGTCAGTTTTGCAGGTTGACGACAGCTTAAAGGGGCCCACAGACCACAAAATTACCAGTTCGCCGGACGATATCAGACTGTTAGTTGTTCGGAGCTGTCAAACTTTTGCGTTTAACTAACAGGCAGATATCGTCCAGCGAACTGGTAATCAGTAGGCCCCTTAACCATTAAAAACCTTCGCTGCTACTCGACTTAAGGCCCATCCTCACGGCCAACGGCCAAGTTTTACTCAATGTTCATCACGATGTAATTCAGGATGGTAACATTTACGGACGCTATCACTTTGTCACACCCTATCACCATCACCCGCCACCCGCCGGTCGAAGAAATTGGAGCTGTCACTACAAGTGTTTTTTAACGTTATGTAATTTTATCGTCAGTTTCATTTTATTATGCAGTTGTGTGTGTAACTTAGCTACGGTTGTCTAGTGGTGTACTGCTGACAAACATTTGAGACTGCAAAGGAACAATTGAATATTAAGTAATTTAAATGACCGCCTTTTATTAAAAAATATAATATAAGTAATTAAAAATTATTTAAGTTCAAATTATGACAAATTGGTACACATATCTGTGATTTCTGTATATGAATGTGTACCTGTCTCCATTTTTCATCAAAAATACACTAAATTAAATACTACCTACATACATCTAAACTAGAACTAGAAGGAAACATATATGTAATATAAACTTTAGGTATATGGATTCAGAAGCTAAACTTCTATAGGTATCGTAGATACTGTAGATAGTGTATCAATCTTTTTTTGTTTGGTGAACACATAATGCGACTGATTGTGATTATGTAATGTGATGTATGTTTATCCAACTGAAGAGATAAGAAACATATCTTTAGGTATTACAAACAAGAACTACAGTAGTACAGTAACTGACGAATAGTTGTCTAGAGGATTTTACGCAAATGGCAATATACCTGCCTCTCTATCGATAGAGAGGTATTATATAACGATTTTCGATATTTCGGTTTTGGCGGTAGGTAAGCCCTCTGCACTCGTCCACGCTTGCGCACGCGATGCATACGTACTGTAGGCGCCACCAGTGTGGGGTGTGGGTCAGCCTTCATGCGATATTGTATCAGCATGAGTTTGCAATAATATAGATAACAATTTATATCTACTGTTATGGAATCTCGAGCGAAAGGTCAGCTAAAGGTCTGCCACGCTAATGCAGCATGCACATATAGGAAATTGATAACTTTTGCCTATTTTTACGAAATGCACACGGAGGCGGAGTGGCGCTCGTTCGCAATTTTTTTAATGATAGAATCGTTTACCATGTAACAGTTAACATCCAGTCAGATCTGGAATCTGCGATATATAGATAAACGAAATTGTTATTCCGTTGGCGAAAGGTCAAAGCAGTTATCTAAAAATAAAGATTACGTAATGAATAGGTATATGGTATTTTAATTACTTGTACCTATTAATATCACACCATCACACTATCCTGTAAACTCAAAAGGATTTTTAATTGAAAATTATGTAGGTACGTGTTGTGTTATTTTATTTGTTAATTTTACTTTATGTTCTTTATTCAATTAGGGTCTTAGGTTATTTTACAATGTGAGTATAAAAGTAAAATATAAAAACTACAAAACATTACAAAAATATATAAACACATTATAAAAAAACTAACCTAGGGTGCCGCCGGCAGCGGGGCAGGATCCATTACTTTATGTTATTGTTATGTTATTTTCATAAATGATATCGGTTGAGCACGATATACCTACATATGCATGAATGCATAATATTATGTCTACAATAGATTTAACGATTATTACTTTTCATATTATATACTTATGTCTGTAAGTCACGCGAATCGTGTATATCGTCACTACTTTGAAAATATCTCGTATCTCGCACTGCTACTCAAAGTTAAAACGCAGTAACTCTGTACGCATGCCATACATAGTTACCACATTTTTATTTAGATTGACAAAACAAGATACGAGTTTTTTTTTCTAATAAGTAGTCACGATATGTAACTTATTTATTGGCGATTTTTAAGTTTGTGTAATTATTTAACAATCGATTGCACTCTATAGTTGAGTACACATCCAAGACCATATTCTCATTAGGTAGCAGTAGCGGCGGCTTCATACAACCCGATTCCCACCGGCTTGCCTAAAATTTATTGCTACATATATATCCATAACGAAAACACTACGTATTACCTTGTAATCGATAACACGATTTACTAAAGCTTCACTATTGATTAAATTTCAACTAATCATAGCGGGCGCGCGGGCGACTAAGTTTAAGCTTGAGTATTCATTCATGAGCCACCACACACATACGAAAACTCACGCACACGCTCATAAAGTTTGCTAAAGAAAGTCCGCGTATTTACGCATCAAAATAACACGGTTTTGTATCGAGTTATTCATTTAAATAAAAACCTTAAACGTAACATGATAAGGTTTATATTGGAAAAATGCACGCACACAGTCAAAGTCCGCGAGTGGCGTAAGTGCAGCACCACAAGTACCACAACGGTGTGCTGCTTCATTTGAATTTAAACCTTAAATACAAATAGGTAAGATTTATATTGGAGTGTAATGTTTCACAATTTTGAATCGAGTCGCGTTTGCCGCTCGTGTGGTTAATGTTGCCGTACCAAAACATTGAATTGAATTAATGGGTAATTTTTTTTTGTATTTTGCTATCATTAATACCAAATTTTCAAAAAACCTTTAAAAAAAGAAATTTTATTACAAAATCTAAGAATATTATGGAGTCGCAAGTTTAGTTAAGGTAATTTGATAACGAGGGTTTCTTCAAAGAAAGTACTGTTTATAAATTTGTAGTAATAGGTTTTGGAAGTCCGTAGGTCGTGGGTGAAAATGGAATAATATTATGACAACACTTCCGTTCCGGTTATTGCCAAGATTTGTTGTTATTGTTGTTTTTATTAGAGTTTTATAGGTTTTAATGAGATTTTACTTAGTTGTGTGCATATATTTATATATAAAGACTAAATCAGTGAATTTTTGAGTGTTATTAGTGTTGCGTATTGTTCGTGCAGGTGTTTCAAGGTCAGTCCTTGTTTTTATTAGGTCGATCTGTAGTATGTAACTAATGTAATGGAATCTAAAGTAACTAATTTAAACACCTTCCAAGGATCGTAGCGTCATGAAAATTGGCAGCTGTATGTAGTTCTGCTGACAATACAATAATATCATACTGTCGAACTGATCTGATGATGGAGACAGGAGGTCGCCATAAGAACTCTGTGATGGAACAACGCAACCTAATTGTGTTAGGGGTTTTTAGAATTGTCTCGATGAGTATTAGTTGTCTGTCGTAAGAAAAGTATAGTCAGCGATAAAAGCTTGTACCAAAAATGAAATTTTTGCAAAAAACTTATTAGTTAGGATTGTTAGGAATTTAGGAGTAGGAATCCGCTTTTGTCATACACGACATACACTGTTTATGTGACGTCACTGATGACAAGTATGGCAAAGGTGGTTATACACTAACTGCAAAAGAACGAACTCAAGGACACACCTAGCGCTTTACTTTACCTTCGCTTATCATGAAAAAATAAGTACATAATGTAGGTGTTTCATGTAGGTGTTTTTTTTTTGCTCCGAGTTGTCTAGAGAAAAATTCCACGCGCCGCCACTGTTAGGTAGTATTTGTTATAGATGCTATACATATAGATGTAGCGTCTGTTGATATATAATGAACGTGGTAAAACCTAGTAATAACATTTTGCACGCAATGTCGCCGCATTCATTACTAGTTCCTCTTTACTAGTCTAGATCTAGTTCTCTTTAGCAATCTAAACACGTACCTACTACTAGGTACTTGTGTAGGTGCTAGTAAAACCAAAGCATAAGTTTTGAAGTATCTTAACTTTCTTTGTTGTCTTGTCTTGACATAGCGTCATTAAATAATTTCACGAAACGATAAGTCTATTATGATCATCAGGAGTATGCGGTCAGATCATCCCGTGGAACTTCCCCGCTCTGATGGCGGCGTGGAAGCTCGGTCCCGCGCTGGCGGCCGGCTGCTCGCTCGTGCTCAAGCCCGCTGAGCAAACCCCGCTGACGGCGCTCTACCTCGCACAACTCGTCAAGGTACTGTCGTGATCCCACTCTGTTGTCCACAAGCTCGGCCTCCAGGCTCGGCTCCGCGCTGGCGGCCGGTAGAGTACCACGTAATCCTACTAGCCGGAATCAATCGCTGCTCGCTCGTGCTCAGCGAGATGGCCAAAACGCCGCTGACGAAGACGGCTATTTAATTCGCCGAAATAGGTACGGTACCTATTGTCACTATGATCCCACTTCTGATATGCTCGAAAGGCTACTTGCTACTTGTTTCTCTGGCTACTTGTTCTTTAAATACTTTGTCGCAATTTAAATGAACAATTTGAAAGCATGAATTATAAATTGTTTTTTGCAGGAAGCCGGATTCCCCGCTGGCGTGGTGAACGTACTGCCAG
This sequence comes from Cydia splendana, assembly GCF_910591565.1. Taxonomy (NCBI): domain Eukaryota; kingdom Metazoa; phylum Arthropoda; class Insecta; order Lepidoptera; family Tortricidae; genus Cydia; species Cydia splendana. The sequence continues at coordinate 10,640,043 of NC_085976.1, forward strand.
GCTTTGGAGACGTCGGTGCCGCTATCGTCGCGCACCCAAAGATCGACAAAATAGCCTTCACTGGTAAGCTATTGTTCTACAGATTTTTTCTGAACAGCTGAAGCGTTTTAGAATCTTCTTGTCATAGAATAATAGACTTATATGCGAAGAATCCTCATGAAATTCACGTTTGTACGGCAAACACGGTAGAAATTTCCTTGCAATGATCCTAGTCACATGTAACTTATCCTTTATCTGCATTTGTTCCGAAACCTGAACATATTTACAGTCACCTTTTAGCATTTATTGAAGAACGGTTTTTACGTTGATACAGTACGAAGGATTTTTAGCAGCCCACACAAATAAAGGTCAACGCAATGTGTCCCTAATTTTTGGTATTGCTTTCAGGATCAACGGAGGTAGGCAAACTGATCCAGCGCGGCGCGGCGGATTCCATGAAGCGTATCACCCTGGAGCTGGGGGGCAAGTCGCCCAACATCATCTTCGCGGACGCCGACGTCGGCGCCGCCGTGGAGCAGGCGCACCACGCGCTGTTCTACAACATGGGCCAGTGCTGCACCGCCGGTGAGCATTTTAACAGCGTTTTTAGCTGCGACATCTACTGACTGCTCAACGTTAGCTCTTCTCCGAGGATACTGAAGACTATCTGTTTTTGCGTCGTCTAACTATGATTACCTTTGCCGTCGATCCATATTGTGATAGATCACATACATATATGTTGGGAAAACCTAATCTGTTGTCCTACTTTTTTTTATGATATGGGGCTATTCATAAATTACGTCATTTCAAATTAGGGGGGGGGGGTCTGGACATCGGATGACGGTAGCATGAAGTAGGAGGAAATGGGGTCATTTGAAGCATGATTTTTGGATGATTATAGGGGGGGGGGGGTCCAAAATCGTCAAAAATCGATGACGTAATTTATGGACAGCCCCTATCATAAAATACCATGTCTGGATATGTTGCTAAATTGTTTTCAAATGACCGCGTTGGTGGGAATCAAATTATAAAGCCTCAACTCCTCGCCTCGGATGGCTCATACAATCTAGCCGTGTTTTTGACATAGAATCGATTTCCAAAGGCAAAGGCGTTTGTCGCAGTTCTTTTTCCTATATTTTTAAGAAGCGTACTTAAAACTGGTATTCTTATTCTCAGGATCCCGTACCTTCGTGGAAGACAAGATCTATGACCAGTTCGTGGAGCAGGCGGCGAAGCGCGCCGCCAAGCGCAAGGTCGGGGACCCCTTCCATCACGAGACCGACCACGGACCGCAGGTACACTTATTTGAGTGACATTGATATTGAACTCTATTGTCTAGTAATAAGGGTGATGTCTGGTAACTAGAGTTATAAAAAGACGATCGTCGACAAAGATAAGTAACTAACGTCGCTAAACTCACTAAATAAGTCTTTCGAGTTTATAATGGTTTATATTTACCATCGTAGACTACTATATAAAAATGCTTCGAGTATGTTTATACAATTATAAACTACTATTTTGGTCACTATAGCGAGTGACAGTGAATTTACAGATTTTAATTTTAATACAGGTTAAAACTAAGTTAACTAAGCCACAATTAGGTTTCAAGTGTCCTTAACTTAAATAACGTGTTTCTCAGTGGCTACATTAAACTAGACGTTGTATTAAACGAGTATTTTTGTTGTAAGATCGACGGCGAACAACAGAACAAGATCCTGGGCCTCATCGAGACGGGCAAGCAGCAGGGAGCCAAGCTCGAGACTGGGGGTTCCCGTGCCGGTGACGCTGGGTACTTCGTGCAGCCCACCGTCTTTAGTAATGTGGAGGACCACATGGACATCGCTAAGACTGAGGTATGAATGACCTACTCATCATCGAGACTGCAACCAGTAGGGAGCCAAGCTCGAGACTGGGGGTTCCCGTGCCGGCGACGCTGGGTACTTCGTGCAGCCCACCGTCTTCAATAATCAGCGAGTGACTTATATTAGATAAAGTAATCGCCGAAAGTCTGAACAGTCAGCAATCAGCGTATAATATATGCGTCTCTTTGCAACAGCTGTGTGTTAAGGCGCGAGTTTTCCACGGTAAACCCGTGCGAGATATTTACGTATGCCGAACCTTACAGCCGCGTAACTGAATAAAAATAGTTGTTTTGTTTAAAAAAATCATACAAACTGACCTATTAATTGCTGAGGAGTGTATTTTTGACAGTTTGAACATTGTTTGTAGATCTTCGGGCCCGTCCAGCAAGTGCTGCGCTTCTCGGACGTGGACGAGGTGATCGAGCGCGCCAACAACACGGAGTACGGGCTTGCCGCCGCCGTCTACACCAAGGACATCGACCGCGCCAACTACGTTGTACAGGTAGCTATGGGGGTCCAGGCAGGAGGAGCAATAATAACCGCGGTATAGTCAGTTAAATAATGAACATTTATTGAAATGTATCGTCGTCTTATATACTATTCCTAAACCTACGAAAAACAGAAAGATAGGTATCTTAGAAATGCAGAATCTAATCTACCCTTTGACGTAAATCGCGCCTCTCTAGAGTGCGATGGCATATTTTCTATCCCGCTCACAATCGCCGGTTGCATGAAGTGGGTAGTAGAAAATACAGCAATTCAGGACTACCGCGGAGAATGTCGCTTTCGAGAGTAGCACGCCCTGTCTTCCATCTCGCTCCAACCGTTGCGTAAATACGTGCGCGCCGCCTGCGCGCGCCTCAGTTGCGTCCGGCCGTCGATGTGAGCGCATGTCCCATAGCACTCCCTCTCAAGCGAAGCGAATACGTTTCGTGACTCTGCCCGATCTCGTCACATACGTCTGAGTGTCTGGGCTAGATGCAGAAGGCTGGCTGTCGCTTGTGACGTCTTCATTGTAGATGTAGGCTGGCTTCAGACGCTCAATAGTGACGACAGTAGTTCGTTGTGGCATTTGTATCTTGAAATACTTGTCGTAGCGTTTGAGAACCTCGAACGGACCGTCATATGGTGGTGTGAGCGGGGGTCGCACGGTGTCATTACGCACGAATACGTGAGTGCACGAGGCAAGGTCCTTATGCACGAAAGGTCTCCATTGCGTGGCGTGCGTCCGGGTTACAGGAACAAGTGATGACATTATCTCTGACAAACGTCGTACAAACTCTGCATCTTCAATCGTCGACTTTGTAGGTACGAAGAAATCAGCTGGCATGCGTAGTGGAGATCCATACGTCATCAATGCAGGGCTTAGGTTGTTATCGCTGCGTAATGCGGCTCGTAATCCAAATAAAACTGTAGGCAGCTCTTCGGACCATCTTGAACTTTCGCCCCTTGCCATAAGAGCGGCTTTCAAGGTGCGGTGTAGCCTCTCCACTTGAGAATTCGCCTGAGGGTGGTAGGCAGTGGTACGTATTCTCGTAGTCCCAAGCTTCTTCAGGAGAGCGTTGAAAAGGTTTGACTCAAAGGTACGACCTTGATCTGACGTGTGTGATATATGTACATGTATAGCACCGAAGGTATATACATAGACATGTATCACAGCTGATCGCTCGGTCAGTGAACTCGCGGGTAGGTTAAGATTTTTATAAAATATTTAATGTCATAATTGGTGGTAGTTTTAACTTGTCTCTCGAAATACATCTTCTAATACGAACGGACGCGCATTTGCCTTTTTATTAGTTATCCCAGTGTTCCCGGCTCCTATATATCTCATTTGGCGACGAATACGGACAATTAAGCGTGCGGCAGTGAAAGGACAGTATTATAATGTCGATTGGAAAGTTGCAACCGTTTGATCCTAGCGCGGACGATTGGGCGTTGTATGTGGATAGGTTAGAGCAATATTTCATTGTGAATAGCGTAACGGATGCATTGAAAGTGCCTACGTTAATAACAGTGATGGGCAGTGCAAGTTACGAGTTATTAGTGACATTGTGTACGCCGGACAAACCTTCAACAAAAAAATTTGAAGTGTTAAAAGAACTGATGACTAATCATTTACAGCCTAAAAGGAGCATAATGGCGGAACGTTACAAATTTCGTCAACGAATACAAAAAAAAGGCGAGTCGTTGGCGGTCTATGTCGCGGATTTAAAGAAGATGACTCAATATTGTGATTTTAAGACGGAACTGGAAAATAATCTACGGGATCAATTAGTGTGTGGCATAGCGGACGATACTATTAGGCAGAGGTTGTTCGTAGAAGATGCTTTGACATTCGCCAAGGCTTGGAAGCTGGCGGTTGCCATGGAGGCAGCAGAGAAAGACGCAGCGGCAGTCGATAGTAGGACGCGCGGCACTAGTAAAGAGGTTGTGGAAGTGCTATATGCATCGGCCAGCGGCAGCGGGGCCCGAAGGCAGGGCTCGTCGGGGACCTGGAGGTCTAACGGGGCAACCCAGGTAGCGGGGCGCAGCAAGGCGGCACCGCAGGCATGGGGCGGACGCGCACAGGCGAAGCAGGCGCCCGTGGCGGGAGCGGCATCGGCAGGAGCGCCGCGCGCTCGCGAGCAGGGCCAGTGTCGTGTTTGTGGCGGCAATCATGACGCGGCGACTTGCAAATTCCGCGTGTATTCTTGTCGCGTATGCATGCAACAAGGTCATTTAAAGAAGATGTGTCCCCGACTACAAACTGGAGCTAGAGTGCATGCGTTGGACGCAAACGAGGAGGATGAGGAGGAGTTGTTGAACGAGGTACAATTTAACGCTTTATCTGTAGGCAGTTTAAGTCGTTATAAGCCGTTTATGATGACATTGGACGTTAACGGAATAGGTTTAGAAATGGAAGTTGACTCCGGTAGTGCCATTTCATGTATAAGTCTTGAATGCTATCAAAAATTATTTAATAATCTACCTATTTTAACACCTAATCTATTAGTCAACTTTTACGCAGGAGGAAGTTTACGCCCGGTCGGTAGAATTACTCCAATAGTTAAATATAAAAACAAAGAGATGTCTTTAGATTTATTTGTTATAGATGGGGGCAAAAACCCATTGTTAGGAAGACAATGGCTGTACGAGTTGAAAATGGGCGTGGAGCCGTTTAGTTGTAACAAAATTGATACCAAATTGGAACTTACTATGGATTCATTGATTTCTAGGTATAAGGATGTATTCGCGGACGGGCTCGGGCGGTACACAGGCGGCACGGTGGCGCTGCGCGTGCGCTCGGGCGCCGCGCCGGTGTACATGCGAGCGAGGCCGCTGGCGTACGCACTGCGCGCGCCGGTGGAGCGCGCGCTGGACCAGCTGCAGCGGGACGGCATTATCACGCCGGTCGAGACGTCAGACTGGGCCACGCCGATAGTACCGGTAATTAAGCGTGATGGAGGTATTCGCATTTGTGGCGATTATAAATTAACACTAAACAGATGCTTAGAGGTTGACCGTTTTCCCTTGCCTAGAGTTGAGGACCTGCTTGTCAAATTACACGGGGGGGAAACGTTTTCAAAAATTGATTTGTCTCAAGCCTATGCACAATTCGAGTTGGACGAGGCATCTAAACCTTATACCGTAATCAACACGCATAAAGGCCTGTATATGTATAATAGGCTGATCTATGGGCTATCGTCGAGCCCGGGGATATTTCAAAGGAAACTAGAACAACTTTTCGCAGACTTACCGCGAGTAGGTGTTTTCCTTGATGACGTAATTATAACGGGAGTAGACAGGGAGGATCATTTGCGTACATTACATCAAGTGCTAGGACGCCTCGAGAAATTTGGGTTGAAAGTTAAGAAAGAAAAATGCTCTTTCTTCGCGGAATCGGTGACGTATTTAGGGTTTCGCATTAGTAAACAAGGGGTTCACACGTGTCCGGAAAAGATTAAAGTTATAAAGGACATGGCGATACCGGCCAATGTAACCGAGCTTCGCTCATTCATAGGAATGATTATGTACTATGGGAAATTTGTTAAAAATATAAGTATGACGTTAACACCATTATACAAATTATTAAGGAAGGGGGCTTCGTTTAGTTGGACCAAGGAATGTTCGGAAGCGTTTAATGCCGTCAAGCGTTGTTTGGTTTCCAGTTCGGTGTTAGCGCACTATGACCCTGAACTTCCGCTATGTCTAACTACAGATGCGAGTTCGAGCGGCGTGGGGGCGGTGATTTCGCACCAGATGCCAGATGGTACGGAAAGGCCTGTTGCATACGCGTCCAGAGTGCTCAATGCGGCGGAGGTAAATTATTCTCAGATTCAAAGAGAAGCCTTGGGAATTGTGTTTGGAATAAAAAAATTCCATCAGTACCTGTACGGTCGAAGGTTTTTGCTAAGAACCGATCATAAGCCGTTGGTTTCCATATTTGGAGATAAGGGAGGTATTCCGTCGATGGCCGCGAGCAGACTACAAAGATGGGCGGTAATTTTGTCTGGTTACCAGTATGACATAGAATACGTGCCTACAGACAAAAATGGAGCTGACGCATTGTCCAGGCTACCAGTGGGGAAGCAGGCAGCAGACAGGACTGAGGTGACATATGTACAATTCGTACAGGATTTCTTACCAATTACTAGTGATCAAGTCAGAGCCAATTTAAAAACAGATGATCTACTGAGAAAAGTGGTTATGTATTTACAGTCAGGGTGGCCAGCGAAGTGTGACGATCCAGAGCTGCAGTCGTATTGGGTAAGACGTCACGAACTGTACTCAGAAGCCGGGTGTGTCATGTGGGGCTACAGAATGGTGATACCCACGACATTAAGAAATGACGTTCTACGTGAGCTGCATATAGGCCACTTTGGAGTCGTCAAAATGAAAAGTCTTGCCCGGAGCTATGTTTGGTGGCCCGGCATTGATGCTGAAATCGAGAAAACGTGTATGGAATGCACCACATGCGCTCTGGAAGCACCGGCCCCAGCCAAATCTACACCACAAGCTTGGCCATATCTCGAAGAAGTTTGGAGTAGGTTGCATATGGATTTCCTAGGACCCCTAAACGGCATGACCTATTTAGTAGTCGTGGATTCATCGTCCAAATGGATTGAAGTAAAACAAATGACGAGAACAACGGCAGATGACGTCATCAGAGTTTTAAGGGAGATGTTTGCTCGTTTCGGGCTACCCAAGATGATGGTATCGGACAATGGCCCGCCGTTCACGAGTGGAGAACTGACTCAGTTCATGCAATTTAATGGCATAAAACAAACCTACTCTCCGGTGTATCATCCATCTTCAAACGGAGCAGCAGAAGGTGCAGTAAAGCTAGTTAAAAAAACCATTTTGAAGGCTTTACGGGATAGGCAAGACGTGGACGCCGCGCTCCAGTCATATTTACTAGCGTATAGGAATTCTATTCACAGCAGTACGGGCGAGTCGCCGGCGAGGTTGCTGCAGCGAAGAGGTCTGCGCACACGACTGGACCTGCTGCGCGCTGACGCCGGCGCCGCGGCGCACGAGTGTGCGCGCGCCGCGCAGCTCCGACAGCGCGAAAACGCGGGGGGCGTCTCGAGATCGTATAGTGTAGGTGATAATGTTTGGGCTAGGAATTTTAGCAAGGGGGAGAAATGGGTTAGCGGTACGATCACGGAACAATTAGGTTCACGTAATTATTTGGTGCAAAGGGAAGACGGTCAAATTATTAAAAGGCATATAGATCAGTTACGCAATAACTCACGCTTAGCTATAACAGCGTGCCCAGCGGCGGACTATGACGATAACCATGATAACTCGGAGCCGTGTGCGCCACCGGGGCCCGCTTCTGTGCCACCTGCCCCGATACCTAAACGTGTGCCCGTGCCCGTAGAAAGATATGGTAATCCCATATTATATTAAGTACTACTTGTTTGTAATTTTAGAATTAGTATAAAAAAATGTAAAGATTAATACTGGATTGTACTTTAGAAATAACTATATTTAAGGAAGTTCTGTTATTAATTTACTATGATATTGTGTAATAATTGTCGGATCTATAGGGGAGACGGCTTTTCCATGTCAGTCTTATTAGCATTTACATAAGGGTTCTTTTCACCTGGCCTGGAGGAGAAGTTTTCACGGGATCGTTACTTGCCATATTAGTACATGGCCGACGACCGTATACTATGTAGTCTTAGTTAAGTGGTAGGGTGTGATATATGTACATGTATAGCACCGAAGGTATATACATAGACATGTATCACAGCTGATCGCTCGGTCAGTGAACTCGCGGGTAGGTTAAGATTTTTATAAAATATTTAATGTCATAATTGGTGGTAGTTTTAACTTGTCTCTCGAAATACATCTTCTAATACGAACGGACGCGCATTTGCCTTTTTATTAGTTATCCCAGTGTTCCCGGCTCCTATATATCTCATGATACGTAGCGGACATCCAAATCTCGTAATCCAGTGCTCGTACAAGACTTTAGCGACAACGTCAGCTGTTATGTCACGTACTGGTATTGCCTCGGGCCACTTCGTGCAGCGGTCGATCATTGTGACGCAATATCGATAATCATTTGATATTCTTAGAGGTCCCACGATATCGATATGCAGATGCTCGAAACGTTGAGATGGCGGGAACTCGCCGATAGGTGGAATCACGTGACGATGTATTTTAGCTCGTTGACATCCAATGCATGCTCGAGTCCAAAGTGCGACGTCTCTGTTCATTGCTGGCCAAAAGAACTTAGATGCCATAAGTCTCCTCGTTGCGCGTACACCTGAGTGGCTTATACCGTGTTGCGCTTTGTAGGCCGCATAACGATAAGCGATAGGTAAGTACGGTCGCGGTGTGCCAGTTGAGAGCTCACACGTGATTGGTCGATTGATGGCTGGTAACGTGACTTCAGTGAACTTCAGATTTTCTTGAGTTTTCAATTTTGTTAGTTCTTCATCGGTGCGCTGGTCGGCGGCTAACTTGTCAAAATCTATTGCGGAAGGACATTGTATTTCTTCGATTCGTGATAAGGCGTCAGCGATGTTGTTTTTGTCGCCTGGGATATACTGGATGCTCGAACAAAATTGGCTAATGAAGTGCAGTTGGCGCTCGCGTCTCGGAGTGTCGCTGCTGCTCGGTGCTCGCGTAAGTGCGTGCGTAAGTGGTCTGTGATCCGTGTAGACGATGACGTCATTGCCTTCTATAAGTCGTCTGAAGTGCTTTACAGCCATGTAAATCGCTAGGAGTTCGCGATCATACACACTGTAGCGGCGTTGCGTCGGACTCAGTGCCTTCGAGAAAAATGCCAGAGGTTTCCAAACATCATCAACTTTCTGTTGGACTACTCCTCCTACGCTGTGGTCTGATGCATCACTCATGATACATAGAGGAGCGCCGTGAACTGGATATGATAGCGTAGTTGCTTCCAATATGCTTTGGCGGCATTTCTTGAAAGCTTCATCTGACTCGGTGTTCCATTCGATAGGAGTCTTGTCATTTTTCTTGGAGTTGTGCAGATACTTGTTGAGTTGAGACTGAAGTTCCGCTTGATGTGGTAGGCAGTCACGGTAAAAATTTAACATGCCTAGAAATCTTCTCAGCTCACAGACTGTCTTCGGCTTTGGGTAATTCGATATTGCTTCGATCCGTTCTTGAGTGGGACTGATGCCGTCGGGTGATACTTCATAGCCAAGGAAGTTGATTTTTCTTCGTCCGAACTCGCATTTATCGACATTGAGAGTTACGCCGTATTTATCTAGGCGTTCCAGGACTTGTCGAAGCAGTGTTTTGTGTTCTTCTTCATTTTCAGAGGACAGGAGAAGATCATCGACGTAGCAGAAACAGCCATCTATGCCTCGTAGAACGTCGTGCATGAATCGTTGGAATGTTTGGCTTGAGTTACGGAGCCCGAACGTCATTGAGTTAAACTGGAACAACCCGAACGGTGTGATTATTGAAGTTTTCTGCGCGTCTTCTTTGTTCATGGGTATCCAAAAATACGCCATCTTCAGGTCTAATTTAGAAAAAATCTTCTTATTGTGCAACTGGTATGTAAAATCTTGAATTCGAGGTAACGGATAACGATCGGGTTGCGTTACGGCGTTCAGACGTCTATAGTCGCCGCATACACGTAGAGAACCATCTTTCTTCTTGACAACGTGCAGTGGACTTGCCCAGGGGCTGTTTGAGGGTTGACAGATGCCCATTTCCATCAAGCGTTCGAATTCGGCCTTCGCCGCTGCATATTTGTCGGGCGGCAGTGGGCGTGCCCTGGCGAAGAGTGGGGGGCCCGTAGTCTCGATGAAATGTTGCACGTTGTGCTTGGCCGGCGTTTTCAAAGACATTGGTCGTAGCACATTAGGATACTGCTTGAGAATCTCGTAGTAGGCTTGATTGCTGCTGATCAAATAGACGGTTTCTTGAGTACTTCGAACTGTTAACGCGTTGACTTGGAGTTTAGTGGTTTTATCGATGAGCTTCTTTTGATCCAGGTCAGGTAGCAGCTTGTAGTGCCGAAGGAAATCAGCTCCGAGGATTGAGGTCTTGATGGCAGCCACGATAAACGTCCAACGGTAGTCGCGCCGTAGCCCCAAGTTGAGAGTGATCGTTTTCTCTCCATAGGTCTTTATCGGCGTGTCGTTTGCGGCGTAAAGCTTGTAGGTGCTTGATAACTGGTTTTTCTTGTGATGCGACGATAGTACAGATATTTCGGCGCCAGTGTCGACGAGGTAACGTTCTCGAGAGTTGCGATCGATGACACATAGGCGGTTGCTGACTGAAGGTACACCGAGGCCCGCCAGAGTCGGTGTAGGCATTAGTTTCCCGATGAGCTAGTTTTCTTGCTACACGGCGATTCACATCTTCGTGCTTTGTCTCCGAATCTGAAGTGATATCTGCAGAGCCATCCAGGATCACCTGGATTGCGTGAAGTTCCATGCGCCGCCATAGATCTCGAACGGGAACGGCTGCGAGAGCGAAAGGGACGGCGATAGCGTTGCCGGCCGCCGGACCGAAGGGCTGCAATTTCGAGTGTTAAACTGTCGAGCTTCTGGGATAACTTCTCAAAAAATGTGTTTTGGCTGCTTTGCGGGGCTTGAAAGTCTGTGGCTTGTGTGACTGCAGCAACGGTGACTGGCTCGGCGTGCTCTAACATCTTGTCGGCCATGGCGGCGAGAATATCTAGTGATGACTCGTTGTTGACAGAAAGAACTGTGCGTACTTGTACTGGGAGTTGATTCATCCACATGACCTTCAAACCGTCGTCTGATACCATATTCTTGCCTAGCTCTCGCATTCGTCTTAAAAGCTGTGTTGGCTTCTGTTCCCCTAGCTCGAGACCGCTGATAAGCTTCTGGAATTGCCTGGACGCAGATTCTTCGCAGACAGAAAGGAGACGAGTTTTCAGCGCGTTGTACTTGCCAGTGGATGGCGGCTTAAGAATGATGTCGCTAACTTGTTGAATATCAGCTGCTTGCATAACGCCGAGTGCATATCGAAATTTCTGGTCATCACTTGTCTTCAGAGGTTCGACGATAGCTTCAAACTGCGCAAACCATAAACGTGGATGCTCGCGCCAAAACGGTAGTAACTTGGACTGGATGGAGATTCCGGCGAGATCGTAGCTTGATGACGGCAGCTGCAGATGTAGCGCATTCGATGCTGTATTTGGTTCTTGCACGTTTTCTTTTTCCATTTTTCGCTTGTCTTGAGCTCCTTCCTCGCTGTCAGACATCTTCTAGGCGTCGACGGGTCACCAGATATGGGGGTCCAGGCAGGAGGAGCAATAATAACCGCGGTATAGTCAGTTAAATAATGAACATTTATTGAAATGTATCGTCGTCTTATATACTATTCCTAAACCTACGAAAAACAGAAAGATAGGTATCTTAGAAATGCAGAATCTAATCTACCCTTTGACGTAAATCGCGCCTCTCTAGAGTGCGATGGCATATTTTCTATCCCGCTCACAATCGCCGGTTGCATGAAGTGGGTAGTAGAAAATACAGCAATTCAGGACTACCGCGGAGAATGTCGCTTTCGAGAGTAGCACGCCCTGTCTTCCATCTCGCTCCAACCGTTGCGTAAATACGTGCGCGCCGCCTGCGCGCGCCTCAGTTGCGTCCGGCCGTCGATGTGAGCGCATGTCCCATATAGCTATACTAACAATTATGCTGTATCCTTTACAGTCCGGGCCCCGCTCGGCTAGATGTCGTCACAAAACAACAGCCATACTGTATTAGGGGTGCTGTTATTTCTCTGTGCCCCTGGGTCACGTTAAAACGTATATATTGATATTAATTAAAAACGTACCAATCTATGAGGTATTCAAAATAGTTGCGTTTGGTACTTCATTTTAAGACGAGCCCCTTTATTGGGACATGTGTGGTCAATTTGTGTAAGGTATGCCTGCAAAAGTACGATTCCCACAGAACGAACGGCGCGCATTTCACATTTGTACGGCAGCAAGGCGGTCGGCTGCTCGCAGACGGCTCCGGCTCCGGTCGGATTCCATATCCATCGTTTTAACCATACATAATGTATGCACAATGAAAATGCGCTCCGGCGCGGCCCGACTCCAGCCGGTCAGTGAGAATCGTACAAAAAGGGTTAAGTTTAAAACTACATCTTTCGCCCCATTGAGACGTTAGCCCTTAAAGATACAATGTGTTGATTCCAGACCCTCCGCGCCGGCACGGTGTGGGTGAACGACTACAACGTGTTCTGCAACCAGGTGCCGTTCGGCGGCTTCAAGCAGTCCGGCCTCGGCCGCGAGAACGGCCCCTACGGCGTCCGCAACTACCTCGAGAACAAGTCCGTTGTTGTCAAGATTACCGCTAAGAACTCGTAGACTTCACGTGCCTATAAACGTAAACAATAACCCCCTTATTCATAAAACTTTATGGGCCTGATTTAGTTAAATTATGTCTTATCGCTTTCTTACGAATACATAAGTCAAAATGACAATGACAGATAATGACAAACGATTATTACATGAGGTTTGTGGCGCGTTTTTGAATAAGGGGGTAAGGCTACAAATTTGCGCATGAAGTCTAAGGAATTACAGTGCTTGTTTATCTTGCCTGGTGCAACAGAAGCTCGAATATTCTGATTTCATGCGCGAATTGTAGTTTTAAAAATAGGTTTGTAGGTGTATGTGTGTAAAATAACAGATCATTGCCAAATAGCACAAACTTAAGTTTTTGGGACACAGTTTTAGGATTATAATTATGCTGTCTGTATATCTTTTCTTTGGCACAATATTGTAATTCTACTTCATTACTTATAAAATGTGATAAAAATCTCTGTCTTCCGTATCTTAGTTATTATGAGGCTGATACAATGCATTTGCATAAAAGGTGCCATTTCCGTTTATCATAATTATACGGCTAACACCTTCACTGCGGCAATTATTGTAACTTGTAATTAAGCATTTCGACCCCATGCCGCAGTGAACGTGTTAAGTGGTCACTTCATTGCAATATATTAAGTATATGATATACGTATGTATGTTCAAGTTTATTTTAATAAATATAAACTTAAAGAGCTCTTTTTGACTACCGTCTAACCCAGCATTTCCCAAACTACTATGGGTCGCGACCCATTGGTGGGTTGCGAGCGAATATTGAGTGGGTCCTGAAACTACTAGGGAATCTGTAACATTTTATACCCTCTTTTTAAAACGCCCAAGACGTGGGTCCCGAATTTGGCAGTATTTGTTAGGTGGGTCGAAGCTCAGTCAACTTTGGGAACCACTGGTCTAATCCAAGGACAGTTGTGTCAGGAGTCTGATTATGAAATGTTAAATAAAAAACGTGCCATAAAATCTCACGTTTTTATTGATTTAACAATTTAATTTATTTATATAAAATAGAAACTTTTAAAACTACCCTAAACTTTTGTAAATCAACCTATTATAAAAACTATGATAAAACTTCTTAGTAATGTAACAATATAGAATAAGTAAGAGTAGATATAAAACCTTTGGCCCTCTCAGATTTCTTTAGAAATCGATAGATTCATAAGATGCAGTATCTAAAATGAGTGAGAAATACTATTAAAAGAGAAGTAAAACAGAACGAAATCTAAATAAATGTACCTTCAAAAGGTTAACTTTAGACTAATCTAAAAATCACAACAGTGGAATGTATTGTGCCACTTAATCTAATAATCACATAGCCTTGCATTACAAAACTATTCAAATAAACTTATACTATAAAATGCTGACGAAATTGAAGATGCAAAGAAGATAAACCGGTATCTTTTAAAAACACAGGCAAAAACATAGTGCTCGAATATTAAACTATGACTAAGACGTACTCGCGTCACAGTCGTGTAGGCAATTGCGAGGGACGCATTCAGAAACAACGAGATGGACATGTCGCAGTAGTAGATTAGTGGGATTTCATAAAACGGCGGGCCACAAGCACAACCACAAGCCATTATCATATGACCTGGTCAGATCAATTAATAATCTGTGATTCGAAATATATCTAAACGCTCGACCATTACAAGAATGGCTGAAAGTGTAATTGGCAGTTGTCGGCCCTCGTTTTATGAAATGACAAATTTTACGACCTGCGGGCTCAGCACGGTTCCATTTTTATCGACTATCACTATGCGCGTCCCTTTCGCACTTACATACTTGTTAGAACGTGACAGGCATGGTGACAAGGGATAAAAACGCGACCGTGCTAAGCCGCCTGGCTACGACAGCTAAAATAATTTTGGCGGTGGACTGCGACCCTTACCATCACCAGACGACGCATAAACTATAAACTTAGTTTCATGCGAAACATAACTAATAATTTTTGCAATGATTATTGATTCAAATAATTGCATTCGTTACGAATTAACTAAGAAACTTGCCGAAACAAATATATTCATTCAAAGTTTCAAACACGTACCTCCAGTGAAAATATTTGTGCCGACATCATAACGGAAACAGAAATTATAATTGATAGCAAAACAACAATTAGTAATTAGGACATAATTAGTGTTAATAAATATTATTATGCTATGATTAACGTTATTTGCACTCATAAATAAAGTTTAAATAAAATAATTATTTGTACCACGTTAGATAAATACTGTTCCATTGTACTTTTGGTAAATGAGTTCTCTACTAGATTATGACCTGTGAATGCGAATGAATGCCATTCAAATCAGCCAGCTGCATCGGAAGTAAAATACATTTATACATAGAGAACGTTCAAGGCGTAGTTAACTAGTTATAGATATTTAGTCAGTAAACAAGAAAAAAATCAAGAACGCGCGAATCAACGCTTTTGTCAGTTTATCAGTCAAATTTTAACGTTCTCGAAATTCAAACAAGTCTAAAATCTACAGTACCATGAGTAAAGACAGTACCCGAATCTGTAAACAAGCAAAAATAGTTCAAGGCGCACCTTTAAAAGTGTATATTTAATAGGCGTCTGTCCCGGGGTCTGGCGAAGACTCCTTATCCGTGGTGTCTTCATTCATCGCAGACAGATTTTCTTCAGATATCTTCTCCAAACAACCGCACGTCAGGGAAGAAAGGGTGCTAATATTGCTATTGGCTAAGTCCTCCTCGATTTTTCGCTCGATAAACTCAAAGTCGTCATTCTCCGCTTGACACTTCAAGCACTCCTCAGATGAGGAGTCTTGGTAAGCTAGCACGTTTTCTATGTTGAGTTCTACGGCGTCGTCTTTAACAGGTAGCGAAGGGGTGCTGTTGCTCAAGTACTTTTTCTCATCCTTTACGTGTTGGATAAATACCTCAGACTTTGGACGGGCTATTTTGTTGGCTGCTTCGCGGCGTTTCTTGCGCGACACTACTGGGCTGACGGTGCTACGTTTCTCGTTGGGGAAGATGCGTTGGATTCTCTCCTCGACTAGGGATATGCTCCGTTTAAAAACGACGGTGTCCTGCGGTATATCTTGCACGCCGTCGATAGCGTCTCTTGATTCGGTGTCGGAGTGGTCACACCTGAATGGGAAAAAGATTCATTTGTTATAATTTATATTTAAGTTTACTATGAAAAACAGGGAAGCAGTTATCTAAAAAGCTCCACCCGTCGCGAGTAGCCTTTGCCTTGGATTAGAAGTTTAATGAAAAATTGCCTATCCCTTCAGTTGGATATAACTACATCATTTTGAGTTGTTGAAATTCGAACTTTCTGCCAATCAAGTAAAGTTCAATTTCTCATTTCCGTAGCGGGAGTTTGCCAGACGAAGGGTACCTGAAGTAGATGGTGTCGCAGCCGTTCTCCTGCTTGACCTTGATGAGGCAGCAGTCGTCGGCCTTCTCGCACAGGATCTCGTGCAGCGAGCCGTGGAGGGGGATGAGCCGCATCTTGGCGAAGTTGTCGCCCATCTGCGTCGACAGCTCGTCGTCTATGTACAGGTCCTCGGTGCTGCGGGCTTCCTGTAGATGGATGACGAGGATTATTCATTAAATTGTATTTAGGCTAGGTAAACAGAAAGAGGAGTCTAATCTAAATCCAGCAGGAAGACTTTTGGATTGAAGCAGGTAGGCCATCTACACCTACATTACACAGATCATAAGAACATTTAAAGTCAAAAGCAAGATACAATCTTATTATGTTTTCCAAGCTTTTATATTAGGATCAATAATGAATCAAAGATCAAAATCCAAGCCTTTATTTTATACCCCCAACTTCCTTTGTGGCTATTAGGCTAATTAATTAGTTCAGCCAATGACGCCCATGTATTTATTTATTTATTTATTTATTTAAACTTTATTGCACAAAAGAAAACTTATCGTACAAAAGGCGGACTGACGCCCATGTATGGATCGCAAGAACCGTTTTCTGATTGAGATAGACTTTCTTTGTAATTTAAGTAAGACACAAATTTCCACAAAATTATCGGCAGTAAAATGAATTTATAGATTATTCGATTATAATTATCATCATCAATATCATCCATCATCAATACTCACTTTTTCAACATAAACCTCACCTGTAAAGCGTTGAAAGCCTGGCACCTCTTCAGCGAATGCACCTGCACATCGTCCGCGTCCTCCTCCAAAGACTGGTTCTTATCTTTCTGCGGGCTGTCGCAAATCGTCACATTCACACAGTTGTCCAAAACCTGCAGACTATTCTCGCCGCACCGGTTAAACGTTATTTGGAGTAGCGGCTTGTTGTTGCCGTTAATTTTAACTCTTGAAAAGGACTTGACTGCATCTTTTCGCGTTTCGTCTTCGGTAGTCTTCAGATGTTCTATAATATTGGCCACGCCTTTGTCTAGTATTTCGTCGGTCTTGGCCGAGGCGGAGGAGGCGTCGTCTTGCATTTCTAGGAAGATGTGTTGCAGCTCTTTGCGGATAAGTTCGCGGATGAAGTCCTCGATGCCGTGTGTGTCGGTGGCCTGGTCGATCATGGGCTCGCTTCGCCTCATCTCTTCAGTGGCTGTTGTGCTGTGATTAAAGGATAAAATCATGGTTTAGTTAAATCGTTCGTTTGGCGCTACCCTTTCTTGTTTGTGATTCTGATTGTCCCGATTCAAAGAAGTTTAAAGTCTTAATATTTCAAAAGAAGCAAAAAGCCAACGACACGAGGTGTTCCCAGGCGGTCACCCATCCAAGTACTGACCTCGCCCGACGTTGCTTAACTTCGGTGATCGGACGAGAACCGGTGTATTCAACGTGGTATGGACGTTGGCGACAAAACAACTGAATATTGATATCAAGACCGAAAAATTACGTCATACTTAATCACATTTAAATATCTGTTCAGTTGTGTTAAGCTTCGTGCATATACATATGTATAAGGAAATAAGATTCACATATGGATTGATTCAATGATAAGATTGACAATGGACATGATACGTTACGTAAAAATACTACAATCAATAAGTCTTTAATTTGATTGATGCAAACTAGTAAACAAAGTATATCAAAATGGACAGGGTGGAGGTATTACAGAGTTATATTATCAATTTCTGCAAAAAAAAAACCAAAAAGCCAACGACACGAGGTGTTCCCAGGCGGTCACCCATCCAAGTACTGACCTCGCCCGACGTTGCTTAACTTCGGTGATCGGACGAGAACCGGTGTTTTCAACGTGGTATGGTCGTTGGCGACAGAACAACTGAATATTGACATCCAGATCGGAAAAATGACGTCATAGCACAGAATAAATAATAATACTAGGGACAGAAGCAGTGTTGGGCATTCAAGAATAAAATCATTATTTGAATAAGAATTTGTCGGAATAAAATCATCTCGATTTTATTCCCGTCAAAAATATTCAAATAATTTTGGTCGGGAATAATTCGTATGAGAAAAAATTGAATGAGAATAACATATTCTTAATCAAATAAATATAATCATGATTTGTATTCGAAATAATATTCCACGAATAAAAATGTGGTCTGGGTACCGTATAGGTACTAATTACGTATAGTTAGGTAGATGTAATAGTAGTTAGTTTCTTGTCTAATTCATACCCATTTTATGGAATAAAATCTTACAAATTGACTGTCGCATAGTTTCAGTAACCGTATTATTTTTAATTTACTAACCAAATCATTATGTTAAATTTTGCTGGTCTAGGGGCCTAGCCAAGATGCCAATCGCTTGCGCTCCGACAACGAAGCGCTTTCTGTCTCTATCACTCTTACATATTAGTGCGATAGAGAGCCAGAGATAGCGTTTTGTTGTCGTAGCGCAAACCATTGGCATGTTGGCTACGCACTCAAGGTGCCTAGCCAAGATGCCAATTTTTGTTTTTAATTTAATAACCAAATCATTAGGTAAATTTAGCTGTTCTGGGGGCCTAGCCAACATGCCAATCGCTTGCGCTCCGACAACGAAGCGCTTTCTGTCTCTATCACTCTTACATATTAGTGCGAGAGAGACAGAGATAGCGTTTTGTTGTCGTAGCGCAAACCATTGGCATGTTGGCTACGAACCCAAGGTGCCTAGCCAAGATGACAATTATTGTTTTTGATTTAATAACCAAATCATTAGGTAAATTTAGCAGTTCTGGGGGCCTAGCCAACATGCCAATCGCTTGTGCTCCAACAACGAAGCGCTTTGTCTCTATCACTCTTACATATTAGTGGGATAGAGAGACAGAGATAGCGTTTCGTTGTCGTAGCGCAAACGTTTGGCATGTTGGCTACGCACCCAAGGTGCCTAGCCAAGATGACAATTTTTGTTTTTAATTTAATAACCAAATCTTTGGGTACAATTTAGCTGTTCTGGGGGCCTAGCCAATATGCCAATCGTTTGCGCTCCGACAACGAAGCGCTTTCTGCCTCTATTACTCTTACATATTAGTGCGATAGAGAGACAGATACCGTTTCGTTGTAGTAGCGCAAACGATTGGCATGTTGGCTAGGCCTCCAGAACAGCTACATTGTGCCTAATGATTTGGTTATTAAATTAAAAACAAAAAATGTCATCTTGGCTAGGCACCTTAGGTGCGTAGCCAACATGCCAATCGTTTGCGCTACGAGAACGAAACGCTATCTCTGTCTTTCTATCGCACTAATATGTAAGAGTGATAGAGACAGGAAGTGCGTCGTTGTCGGAGCACAAGCGATTGGCATCTTGGCTAGGCCCCCAGAACAGTTAAATTTTACCTAATGATTTGGTTATTAAATTAAAAAGAAAAATTGTCATCTTGACTAGGCACCTTGAGTGCGTAGCCAACATGCCGATCGTTTGCGCTGCGATAACGAAACGCTATCTGTCTCTCTATCGCACTGATATGTAAGAGTGATAGAGAGAGACTATACCTACGCAACTCCACGGAGCGTTAACGTTTGGCATATTGGCTAAGCATCCTGATCGGAGGATAGAACTAGATAGTGTATAGCGGAACTCTTCAATGTGTACTATACCTAAACTAAAGTAACAAATATCAATTCAATCCGACTTTTAAATAGAAGGGTGAAAATCAACTTACAAAAATAAATATAACCGATTGTACTACAAAAATTAACTTAATTCTAAATAACATTTTAATTGAATAAAACCTTATTTAGAATAGTCCTACTTCTAGAATAATTATTCTCTTTTTTATTCCGCATTTAAAATAAAAGTCACATGATTTATTCACCTTAATTTTATTCTAAAATAACTAGTGCAAGAATTATTCTAATTCAACTCGATTTGAATAAGAATAAAATTTCTGTTTTTATTCTTATTCTTATTCAAGTTAATTTTTGCCCAACTCTGGACAGAAGACACACTCTAACAAAACGCGTCTGTTACGATCAGGACAGATATGGCCGCTAGGTGGCGATAGCGCCACGCGCGGCTTATGGCTAGCTACCAAAATTGGTGTGGAACAGTACGGTTACCATCAGTTTGTCACTGACATAAACGCCGTCGAGAACGTAATTTACTTTCTATACATCTCGCTCGCACTCGCATATTAGTGCAAACAGGATGTATAGAAAGTAAATTACGTTCTCGACGGCGTTTATGTCAGTGACAAACTGATGGTAACCGTACAGATGTACCTTTAGCTACCTGTAGCAAAGCGACGAAATCGCGGAGTGAGCTACGCCTGGTCATAGTCACATTTCAATGTCTGTTCACGTGTTAAGTTGTGTTAGGCAACGTGCTTACCTATACCAAAGAGAATTTGAAATAGAAAGTTACTATCGTGGTAAATTGTGTAGCTACAGTACAGTACAATCTTTCGACAGAAGATTATAAGTATTATAACTGTTAGAACGCCATTTTACTGTGATCATTATTCTTTCACTGATGTGTTAACATGTTAAATATTAATATTAACGCCATTTACTCGATAGTAGGCTAAAGGTTATGGCGCCATCGCTCGAAAAGATTGCACCATACCTTTCGCCTAGTCGAGTAGATGGCGTTAATATTAATTTTTAACAAGTTAACACATATCTGAAAGAATAAGGATCAAAGTCAAATGGCGTTCAAACAGTTTTCATCTGCTGTCGAAAGAAGGCAGTAAATTTACAGTGGCTACATAAATTACTTTGACAATCCGCCTCTAAACACTCTATTCTCTTTGCCTATACAAATTAGATTCACAGGTATTGATTCAATGATAAGATTGACAATTGACATGATACGATACCTACAAATCGTACAGTCAATAAGTTTTTAATTTGATTGGTGCAAACTAGCTGAAAATGGGCCAGTGTTATAAATTTCTGCAAAAAAGAAGCAAAAAGCCAACGACACGAGGTGTTCCCAGGCGGTCACCCATCCAAGTACTGACCTCGCCCGACGTTGCTTAACTTCGGTGATCGGACGAGAACCGGTGTATTCAACGTGGTATGGACGTTGGCAACAGAGCAACTGAATATTCACACCCAGATCGGAAAAATGACGTCATAGTCACATTTTAATGTCTGTTCACGTGTTCAGTTGTGTGCTTATACAAATTAGATTCACAGGTATTGATTCAATGATAAGATTGACAATGGACATGGTACAGTCACCAGCAATAATATGTTACACAACGAAGGTCGCAAAACTATGTGACGCGCTCTTATTGTGCTACAAATAAGATCGTGTCAGATACTTTTGCGGCCTTCGTTGTGTAACATCTTATTGCTGGTGACTGTACGTTACGTAAAAATACTACAAACAATAAATCTTTAATTTGATTGATGCAAACTAGTAAGTAAACAAAGTATATCGAACTGGACAGGGTGGAGGTATTAAAGTTGTATTATCAATTTCTGCAAAAAAAGCAAAAAGCCAACGACACGAGGTGTTCCCAGGCGGTCACCCATCCAAGTACTGACCTCGCCCGACGTTGCTTAACTTCGGTGATCGGACGAGAACCGGTGTATTCAACGTGGTATGGACGTTGGCGACAAATGGAGCGAATAACGTGATCAAATAATGACGTTACATCATCATACCTTTTATCAATGTCCCTTCGCCAGCTGTGATGGCGGTCCGGGTCTCTAGCTGCAAAGTTCATCTTCTTGGCAATGTTATCGCGTGCCTGGCAGAATTGGCTCCATTGAACTTCTGAAATAAATATCGCAGAAGTAAACATTTAATTTCATTAGTAAGTGTGACTGTGATCGTGCTTTTGTGTAATATTTTTTAACGTAATTTACTTGTTATAAACTTATTTCATGAAAGACATTAGTAGCTACATATATTCAATAATATAAAATAGTGTTCTGGCTTATGGAACTGGAGACAGGTCGAATATCTCCCCAATACATACCTGGTCGTTTCTTCCCGCTAAGATCAGGGTCTTGTGTTTGTATTTGTAGGTTAGTTTCCATTAAACAACTAGCATAGCTCTTTTCATTAGTAACGTATTGTTATAACTATCAGTGTCGAGGCGTCAACATTATCAGCGGCAGGCTGAAGCATATTTAGCTAGACAGCGAATAGCTTGCACCTGATTCAGTCATTTTTAAATAGGCAAGCCGATGGGAATCGATTTCTGCCCCGCCCCGAGGCTGATAATTATCGTTCTTCGGAAAAGGGAACTCGGTCCGTCAGTTGCATCCGCTATTATTATCAGATAGTAAATCTTATTTAGATTTTAATGCTGATACAATACAAATGTTACGCTTCACGAATCACGCACCAAGGTTTCTTTTTCGTGTGAACGACTCATATCTTGTATTAGTGGTTACTGTTACATTTCAGATCACATATCAAATATAAAATATAAGTCAAAAATAAAAGGCTGAAAATATATTAGTTTTTTATTAAAAGTCAAACACACTGGCACCTACATGCATCATTAGCAGACATAGAAGTGTTTGTGGCAAAAACGAGTGTTTGAGAATGAAACATCGATAAATCTGTTATCGATAAGTCATATCATAGGTAGATTAATTTTTAAAATATGTAACTTCTACTTGCTGTAGGTAAGTTACCGAGAAATTTCAATAATGCAAATCAATTACAATGTACATATATACATAATTTCTTTATTGTTCGTGCGACGTTGCTTACATATATTTAGTACCTACTTAAAAATTAAAACGTAAACGGTAGTATACAGCAGGGATGTAACGGATGTGGTTTTATCGGAACCGAAAACGGAAACAGATGTTTTCAATTTAGTTTAACGGAACCGAAAACGGAAACGGAAACGAAAACGGAACCGGAACCAGAATCGGAGCCTGACTTTTTTACGATGTAGTCGTTTTCCGCTTTCTAGAATAAACCTTCAGACAAAGTTTACACTTAGCCGTGTCCCCACTAACTTTATTAAAATACTTCCAAATCGAACTTGATTTCGGCTTCGTTGTGCGTTTTTTACACACTAACATTCACCAAACACACTACACACAGACAGTAGTCAGTACACAACAGAACACATACGATTTTAATTTTAATAACACGAATAAAATGTACGCCGCCGCCGCGCGAAGAATTGACATCCGTTATAACTTCCGTTTCAAACATAACGGAACCGGAACAGAAACGGATGTGTAATACCAAACGGAAGTTCCGCCTTAACGGAAACGGAACCGGAGCTCCGTAACATCCCTGGTATACAGTGCCAAAAGAATAGAAAACTATCAATATATCAAAAGAGAAGAAGATATCAAACGTGTTGAGTATTTCGCGGTAGCTATCTTCTTATAAAATGTAGGTAAAAAATATCTAAGTATAACGTTAAGGTAACATCGATAAGAGACATGTCGATAATTAATTTTGTCAATCACTTTATTTTACCACATAAACTTCTGTCTGATCATTAGAGAACAAAACAATCAAGCAAATTAGTAACATATCGCTTAAAGTATAAGGTCTTGATTTAGAGAGAAGCGAATGGTTTATCATTCCACAGATAAAGGAACGGAATCCCACACACGCACAAATGTAACTAATTTAAGAATGTCGCTGACAGTTTCATGTTTATACACAATTGTTAATGTGTGTGGCCTCGTTCTACCATTCAATACCTATACAAGTGATCCCTGAACAAGTTTAAACTTTAAAACCTTACGACCCAGAACCTTTTCAAAGCCATTAATTGAAATAACGCTTACGCATTAAGTTTGAATGATATTCTCTTAGAACATTATTATAAATCACTTATACAATACTTGGATTGAAAAGGTGTAGGTGTAAAATAATATTATGATTCCCAAATAAAACACCAGTTAGATATATATTATATACCGTATTAACCCTCGCTTAGGTTAGAAGACTAATTGTTATTGTTTAATTAAATAATTGAAATACATTAGATATTAGTCGTTATTAATAATATTATTTATGTTTGAATGATTATGTATAGTAAAAGGCCTACTTTTAGTTTAGTAGACATCAATTTCAATATAACGTGAAACAAATAACATTTACAGAAAAGTAATTATGACATGAAAATGCACTCAACCTGATTATAATCAATAATACTTTGTGCGCTAGCAGAATTGTTAGACTTATTTTTGTTATTTATTATTTTCAATATTTTTTAAATCAACCTTGTTTATTTTTGTACTGGATTCGCATATCAAAGGCATCACTAACAAATTAACAAGAAAATGTAAGATTTATACTAAATAAGATTGCTACCAGTAGCGCCATCTACGACTCCTGAAGCAAACGCTATTAATAATTAATCCTAGTTACTTTGATTTCAGTCACCATTATTCTCCAATTCATTTTCCTTGCCCCTATCGCAAGACAGTAAATAACAAAAGCGTGCAAATGAGAAACTGGTGGGTGTACTAGTAGTAGCGGACTGACCGTTGTCTGATGAAGATTTAAAACACCTCGAACCTGGCCGCTTGGAGTTCAGCTGGGGCAGTGACTGCTGCAAAGTATCTACGCAGTGTGAGGCTGGCTTCAGAGCAGCAATCGGGTTACTGAAAAATAAAAATCAATATTTGAAAAAGACAAAAAGCCAACGACACGAGGTGTTCCCAGGCGGTCACCCATCCAAGTACTGACCTCGCCCGACGTTGCTTAACTTCGGTGATCGGACGAGAACCGGTGTATTCAACGTGGTATGGACGTTGGCGACAGGGATAACGAAAGATGTCATCCAAATCAAAAATATAAGCTTGGATATGTATTACGTCATGTCATGTCTAAAAGTTTAGTATAGGTTAGTCATTTGGCGACTGCATGCCCTTGCGTTGTATACGTATATGTACTATATATATATATATATAGGTAAAATTTATAGGTACACATATAAATTTTACATCTGCTGCATGTTTTTCTACACATAAACATTGGTTTTTTAACTGTCTTATGTCATATTTATTGCTCTATATTTTAACTGGTTTCGAATTTTAGGTAAAATCATCACTCATTCATAAGTGGCCTGTTAAGTCTGTGGCCAACGAGTCATTGGTGATAATATTGATATGTCCGTGGGAACTAAATTAAAAATCAACAAACAGCCATTGTATTACCAATAATGGTTAATTCACTAACTTGACTTTTGCAAACCAATAAAATCAAAACTAAAATTATTAACTTTAGCTTTCTATAGATTTACGATATGCGGGGCGTTCAAAGTCCATCTTGAAGCTTGTATACTAGCAATGCTTAACAATGTTGATATTAGGCTGCAGCCCCGTGGGTCAGTTGTCGTCTTTGGCGGTCAAAAAAAACAAAAGAAGCAAAAAAGCCAACGACACGAGGTGTTCCCAGGCGGTCACCCATCCAAGTACTGACCTCGCCCGACGTTGCTTAACTTCGGTGATCGGACGAGAACCGGTGTATTCAACGTGGTATGGACGTTGGCGACCAAACAACCGAATTTTGACTTTTAGATCAGCCATAGGAGCATGACGTCATCATCATTTTCATATTTACAACGGTGTTTGGATTCTTTTTAGGTACTCATTTTGTTTGTATAACATTGTTTATCTCGTACTCGTATTTTATAATGATAAGATATAAACCAGTTTTCAGATATAATACATACTGCGATTTCAAGCAAAAGAATTTGGTGTCAGGAAATCAACCTTTTCTGAAAACTTTTTACTTATAGAAAATACCACCTTTACTCACCGATTATTCTCTGGCAAAGACATGGATCGCCCGGTTTTCCTATTGGCTTCGAAGATCCACTTCTCATGTATGGCGACCAATGGTTTAACATTGACGTTGGCAAGTATGTCCTCTTCAATCCTATACTTCCCTTTGTTCGCAGCCTCGGAGTTTTGTGACGTTTTGTACGACGAAGAATTTGTTCGGTCTCTATTTGTGTCAGATGTTACAGGTGATTCTGGAAGGTCAACTCTGCAAAAATAAAATTCAAACCTAACCATAGAGGAAATAGAAATATGAAAGTTTATGGAGGTACCTATTTCATATTTGATATGACACAATTATGTAACAAAAAAAAAAGAAATGGTTGTATGTTACGATGTAAAAGCGTCCCGAAAAAAGGAATTCAAAATACTTCAAATTGTAGGGTAATTTCGAAAATTCACTCTTCTCATGTGTATTAGGATACCTGAATGCACGTAGGTAATATATTATTTTATTTACCTCTTTAGTCCCATATAACTGTCGGTGTCAGCATCTGGCGACTGCTCCTTCGAGCCGTTCTCCGAGAAACGATTAGATGGTGTCACATTGATATTCTCAGACGAATAGTTGTTGGTTACTTCCGAAGGATCTTTGATATCGCCCGCTAAAATAAAAGTTGAAATTAAAGTCACAGTTAAAAAAAGTCTTGGTTTCGTAAGTTATTTCAAGGAATGAAAAATAAATAAAAAAATGAAAAATAATCAAATAAATTGTATTGCTACCAATAATTACGCGTCACGTCACATTGTCACGAAAATAATAAACGGGCAAAAAGCCAACGACACGAGGTGTTCCCAGGCGGTCACCCATCCAAGTACTGACCTCGCCCGACGTTGCTTAACTTCGGTGATCGGACGAGAACCGGTGTATTCAACGTGGTATGGACGTTGGCGACAATACAACTGAATAATATTATCCTGATCAGGCGGCTTAGCACGGTCGCGTTTTTATCCCTTGTCACCATGCCTGTCACGTTCTAACAAGTATGTAAGTGCGAAAGGGACGCGCATAGTGATAGTTGATAAAAATGGAACCGTGCTGAGCCCGCAGAAATATGACGTCATAGCGGTAAATTGTTAAGAGTAAATTGTTCGGCATTGTTTTAAGGCAGAACTATAGTTTAGTGCCTCATTTTGCGCACATAATATAAGACTGCTGCGTCAAAAATATTCGCAAGTTTTTAACACGTTGATTGCCACATCACGCGACGTCGCGTGATGCAGTCCATTACCCTGTGGCCGATCACGCGATGTCGTGATAGTGCCTTACGATTTTGTTCGCGCCGCAAAATGGTGGCCGTATCGTATTGGCTTATGGCATTAGTTTTGGCCACTAGGGAAGGAATTTACCTATTCGTTAGGGGGCGTGGCCTGTGGGTAGCCATCTTGCAATTTTTTTGATCGCGCTTGCTAGTTGGCTACTCGCAGCCGCGCGGTGTAGATGCGTTCCTTTGCTGTTATTTCGTTATTTCTCGTCGGATTTCGTGTTTTTAGATAGCTTTTTTACAATGAATAATAACGCTAAGTCGAGAAAGAGGTCTGCTAAGCCCAGTACATCGCGAGTCTCGTCAAGAAAGCGACTAAAAAGTGCGGAAGGGGAAGAATTTTTACAGGAGTCAGACGAAGATATTTATGCAGACAGTTATGTTGACGATATAGACTACGTAGCAGATGAAGGTAATGCAAGTTCAGAATCTGAAGACGAGGAAGAGGAGGAGGAGGGAGAGATGGTGAGTGAACAATGTGGTGCTGTCTCCCGTCGTCAAAATCCATTGCCGCGCCGATCGTCGGTGCCTGCGATGTCCGCCCAAGAACAACCCCGGCCCCGTCCTAACCAGACCTCAGGGACGACACCTGCGCCTGAGCAGCCATCCAGAGCAGCATCTACGACACGTTGGACAACTAATTCTAGTTCTATGAGGGATTTTCCTTTCACCAAAACTAATGAACTGCTTGTGCCAGAGCCAGCAAATCCTAGAGGGTATCTTGATTTATTTCTCACCGACGATTACCTACAAAAAATTGTGGATTACACTAATAGACAAGCAGAACAATTGAAGAATTCTTCGAAGCATCGCAAGGCTCGTATTATAAATTGGAAACCACTCACTCTAGAAGAGTTTAAAATATTTATTGGCTTAGTTTACCACTCAGGCACAGCAAAAATGAACCGTTTGGTTGATCATTGGAAATCGCATCGATTATATAAGTCAGTTTTCCCTGAATATATGTCGAGAAATAGGTTTCTACTTATTTTGCGGTGCCTACATTTTGTAGAAGGTGAGGATCCTACCCGCATGAATAAATGCAAAATGATAATAAATACCTTCAATGACACAATGGATAAGATCTATTATCCCGGAAGAAATTTGTCATTGGACGAATCAATGACTTTATTTCGTGGCCGCCTAATTTTTAGGCAATACATAAAAGGAAAAAGGCACAAATACGGAATAAAACTGTATATACTGGCAGAACCAAATGGAACTATTCTAAGAGCTCATGTTTTTGCCAGTATACTGGATGAAACTTCAGGCACTGGACACACGGAAAATATTGTAGAAAAGTTATTGCAAAAAAAATTGAATTACGGTCATGCTGTATTTATGGATAACTTCTACAATAGCTATGGCTTAGCTACCAAATTGTTGGACATGAATACTTATTGCACTGGCACACTGAACAAGAAGCGAAAAGAGAATCCATCTGAAGTAATTTCCAAAAAACTAAAAAAAGGTGAAAATATATCACGTTATCGCAACGGTGTTCATATAGGAAAATGGAAGGATAAAAGAGAACTGAATTATATCTCCACGCAATTCGTGGATCAAATGCAGGAACTTACCAACAAACGCGGCAATGTTGTTAGCAAGCCATTAGCTATCGTACAGTATAATCAAAACATTTCAGGCGTAGACCTACAGGACCAAATGCTCAGATACTATCCATGTGAAAGAAAAACTCTGAGATGGTACGTGAAAATCTTTATACATGTTCTAATGATGACCATGATAAACGCTCGAATGCTCTACAACAAATACTCAGGCAAACCTAGCTTATCGTTATATGATTTTCGAGAGCAAGTAATTGAGTCACTTTTGCCGGAACATCCAGTAGCACCACAAGTGTCGCAGCAAAAAGAAAATCATAGACTAACTAAAATTGAAAAGACGAAAGAGCGTTCTTTTAGCACAGGTAGAAAATCTACTGTTACGGCCAGAAAAGATTGTAGAAATTGCTACTCAAATAAAAAAAGGGTAAACACTACTACGGAATGCAAGCAATGCCCTAATTCCCGCCCGTTGTGCATTGATTGTTTTTTTGACCAGCACAAGTTTGTTGGTTTCTCTAACAAACAATAAATTAAAATACCAAAGTGTAATTTTAAATGTTTGTTTGTAAGTGTAAACGTTGATTGTTGTCTTTATAATATGTGATTATAAGAAGTCAAGTACTGTTTTAATTTTGAATATTCTAATAAAAGTTTATAACATTACATTTTGAACTTATTTTATACTAATAAATGCTTATTGCAAAAAGCAAAAAGCCAACGACACGAGGTGTTCCCAGGCGGTCACCCATCCAAGTACTGACCTCGCCCGACGTTGCTTAACTTCGGTGATCGGACGAGAACCGGTGTATTCAACGTGGTATGGACGTTGGCGACAGAACTATTGAATATTGACATCCAGATTGGAAAATGTCGTCATTATTATTTACTTTTGCTAGAACTTAATTTATAAATGTCAGTCCAGTTGTATTTGGATTGAGCTGCGTATTATACATATAAGTCGTTGGGTTGTGTGTAGGTACATATAATTGGCAAACGAAATTGCTAAATCAAATTACATAAGCTGATTATGAACACTCACCTCTGTTATTAGATAATTTACCAATAGCTTGTCTTAAAACTTCCACATTCTTTTCACAGACAGTCAACTCTCCAGACAACCAGGCATTTTTTCTTAATTTATTACTACGTGCTATAGGCGTCGTAGGCAAGCTATAATTTTTAATATCAAAATTGTACGACGACCGCCCACTGACCTTATCCTTCGGCAACGACTTTAGACAGTCTAGATTGTACTCAGGTACTTTAATGTGAAGCGGTTTGTACGATTTAGGCGTGAAGCTTCTGCTCAGTTTCGCCGCCGGTCTCTCCACGCCACTTTGGTCTTTAACGCTATCGTCTGTGATGGTAAAGTTGCGTGTGCGATTATCGGGACTGTAGATACTACAGTATTCAGTGGAGTCGCTCCTGTGCAACTTGTTGGGAGTGCCGATGTCTTTCATCCGCGCCCGTATCTTTGCTATGGGGGTGGAGCAGGCGCTAGAGTAATCCTTCTCCGGTAGATGCTCGTATTTTAGAACGGGGCGCTCTTCGTCGTCTAAAACGTAACATTTTTGTGGCAAGTCCGATGTGGCGAACGACCTCTTTTCTACACTTTCATATACGGGACTCTCGCTCTTGCTATAATCTTTTTCACTCTCAGTTGAGCTGTCTTTAATATGGATGTCGGCCTGAAGCTGAATGTTTTGTTGAACGGGACTCAAGCATTCAGAGTCTGTAGGAGACGTGTCCCACGCGACGCTGCTAAAGTTGGATTTTTTCTTTGAAATACGCGCTGGTATTACTATGTAGTCCATCTTGTCGATGTCGTTCTGTAAGAAAGCGGAGTTTATTAGAATTTAATGCCATCTGTTGGTAGCACAGCGGACTGTTTGCTTAGGGTGGTAATCCACCTAGCCAATTTCTTTGTCCAATGTGTATTGCGCCTCACATTTTGCTTTAATGAGAGTGAGACGCACTGACATCTGACAGGTGGAATGGAATACCACCCTTAGCTACAAAACATCAATAATAGATAACATTATAACGCAAAACTGGAAGACCTGGATAATCTTGCTTTGATAGTTTAAATCTTTCATTATTATATACGAGGCAAATGAGCAGGCGAGTCGCCTGATGGTACGCGATTACCGTCTCCCAAGGGGTCATCCATTAATTACATCACACGTTTGAGAAAATGTGACATGTTGTGACAAGGGGGAGGGGGAGTCATAAAATTTGTGACGTCACTTTAACTTCATCACTTTCATCAGTAACCGAAAATGTATTTAAATTTTTTTATACGCTAATTATCATTTAAATAACAAGGTTTTGAAATGATAATCGTTTTTATTCGTTTAATTTTATTTCTTAATCAGTTTTGGGTTATAAAATTACTAATATTTCTTTTGTCAAAAATATTTTGATAAAATATTAAATAAATATTTGCCGATTTCGTTGACGAAATGTGACGTCACACCAGGGGGGGGGGGTTTGCCAAATGTGACCAAGTGTGACAAGGAGGGGGGGAGGGGTAAAAAAACCTAGAATTTCGTGTGAAGTAATTAATGGATGACCCCCAAGGACACCCGCAACAAAAAAAAATATTGTTTAGGTTTCAGAACTGATGTCACAAAAATAAATTCGCTAACCTGAATGTTTGACAAAAAATACTAGGTACTTAGGTAGGTATGTCATTACTGTCATTAGGAATTGTCAAAAATATTAATAGAAGCAAAAAGCCAACGACACGAGGTGTTCCCAGGCGGTCACCCATCCAAGTACTGACCTCGCCCGACGTTGCTTAACTTCGGTGATCGGACGAGAACCGGTGTATTCAACGTGGTATGGACGTTGGCGACCAAACAACCGAATATTGACATCCAGATCGGAAAAATGACGTCATAGTTATTTACATTTCAATGTCTGTTCAGTTGTGTTAGGCTATTGTACATACAGTACAATTGACATAATACGATACCTACAACTCTAACAATCAATAAGTTTTTAATTTGATTGGTGCAATCTACTTAGCTGAAAATGAAAGTGGACCAGTGTTATCAATCTCTGCAAAAAAGAAGCAAAAAGCCAACGACACGAGGTGTTCCCAGGCGGTCACCCATCCAAGTACTGACCTCGCCCGACGTTGCTTAACTTCGGTGATCGGACGAGAACCGGTGTATTCAACGTGGTATGGACGTTGGCGACAGAATAACCGAATATTGAAAACCATATATATTCTTATATGTTCTTGTGAATAAATGACAATTCTAATTCTAATTCATATCGGAAAATATGACGTAATAGTTTTTTCTGCCCTCCGGCCGCAAAGCGTAAAATTTCGGCCTCTGCCCTAAACGAAATTGCCGCTTTCCGGCGTCGAGCAGAAAAATAGTATACAAAAAATTATAAATTCTATACAAGTCTGTCGAATCACTTGTAGCCCCATGAGCCCATGA
This sequence comes from Cydia splendana, assembly GCF_910591565.1. Classification (NCBI taxonomy): domain Eukaryota; kingdom Metazoa; phylum Arthropoda; class Insecta; order Lepidoptera; family Tortricidae; genus Cydia; species Cydia splendana. The sequence continues at coordinate 10,672,130 of NC_085976.1, forward strand.
CCGTGATATTTATAAAGGTCTTGCAAATTATAAAGAATCAAACACTAATTAAAAATAAAGGATTCAACAACACATTATAAAAAAAAAACTTAATTTATGACGAACTTAAATTAGAAATAACTATTTTATGGGGGACGCAGATTTTCATTATTATCAGGTCATTCATTATACCTTCATGCTGACAAATCTTATTGATATTTCGTAAATACTAACGATCCTTTAAGTATTATTTTGAATAATTAAACGATGATGATTGATAACGTTCAACAGAATAGATTGAGTATTGATAACGCGTAAATATGTTGTGTTTATATAAATTTTACGAGGGGGACAGCGCGTACGCAGTCCCCACTACCAAAAATTACGCATCCGAGTTATCCACATTAGGGATAATCGCAAGGGTCAACCCAACCGCAGTGCAATGGAAGAGTCTCGCCCTGGGGGAACCGCCTTCTTGATCACGGTATCCCCTATGCCAGGTAAGTATGAGTTCACAACAGTACGGCCGGAGGGTCACTAAACCGGGAAAAATCTTAACACCGCGAAGTAGAATACGCTCCGCACGTAACAGCGACATCTAACGAGGAATTCGGTAGCTAACGATTCTATGGCGTTTGGTAAGTACGGGTCTCGCCATTAAGAGAGTGGCCACGCACACGACAATATGTCGTTCGTTAGTGTTATTTTAAATTTTAAATTCTCACTTTTTTAACCCATATAGTCAAGCTTATGTTTACTTCCCAATTTTATTTTCACCAATGTGTTAAACTAGATTCTGGCCACACTGACTTTGCACAAACTTAGCAGTAAGATTGTATCCGTATAAGATCCATATCTGACGTAGTACTTGGCATGAAAACTTAGAGTAGTCTCCACACTTATTTGTAAAAATATGATTCGTTATGTTATGAGAATGTAGTTAGTTAATTCAGCGTACCAGGTTTAAAGAATGTATAGAGATGAAATTGCTATTATTTATGATGTTAAAAAAGCTTTACTGCACAAAACCTTCTTACTATTACATAATATTATGCACTGACATCTGACAGGTGGAATGGAATACCACCCTTAGGCCTTAGCTACAATACATCGATAATATATAACATTATAATGCAAAACTGGAAGACGTGGATAATCTTGCTTTGATAGTTTAAATCTTTCATTATAATTTACGAGGCAAATGAGCAGGCGAGTCGCCTGATAGTACGCGATTACCGTCTCCCATGGACACTCGCAACACCAGAAATTTTATTTTTTGTTTAGATTTCAGAACTGATGTCGCAAAAATAAATTCGCTAACCTGAATGTTTGACAAAAAAATACTAGATACTTAGGGTAGGTATGTCATTAGGAATTGTCAAAAATATTAATATAAGCAAAAAGCCAACGACACGAGGTGTTCCCAGGCGGTCACCCATCCAAGTACTGACCTCGCCCGACGTTGCTTAACTTCGGTGATCGGACGAGAACCGGTGTATTCAACGTGGTATGGACGTTGGCGACAGAACAACCGAATATTGACATCCAGATCGGAAAAATGACGTCATAGTTATTTACATTTCAATGTCAATGTCTGTTCAGTTGTGTTAGGCTATTGTACAGTCGACGTCAACACTTTTATGTTTACACTTTTTGCCTTATTACAAAGGAGTAAGGGGCAAAAGTGTAAACATATTTTTGACGTCGACTGTAATACATATACAAATTAGATTCAACGGTATTGAAGATTGACAATTGACATGATACGATACCTACAACTCTAACAATCAATAAGTTTTTAATTTGATTGCTGCGATCTACTTAGCTGAAAATGAAAGTGGACCAGTGTTATCAAAATCTCTGCAAAAAAGAAGCAAAAAGCCAACGACACGGGGTGTTCCCAGGCGGTCACCCATCCAAGTACTGACCTCGCCCGACGTTGCTTAACTTCGGTGATCGGACGAGAATCGGTGTATTCAACGTGGTATGGACGTTGGCGACAGAATAACCGAATATTGGAAACCATATCGGAAAATATGACGTAATAGTTTTTTCTGCCCTCCGGCCGGAAAGCGTAAAATTTCAGCCTCTGCCCTAAACGAAATTGCCGCTTTCCGGCGTCGAGCAGAAACATAGTATGCAAAAAATTATAAATTCTAAACGAGTCTGTCGAATCACTTGTAGCCCCATGAGCCCATGACCGTGATATTTATAAAGGTCTTGCAAATTATAATTATTATAAAGAATCAAACACTAATTAAAGATAAAGGATTCAACAACACATTATAAAAAAAAAACTTAATTTATGACGAACTTAAATTAGAAATAACTATTTTATGGGGGACGCAGATTTTCATTATTATCAAGTCATTCATTATACCTTCATGCTGACAAATCTTATTGATATTTCGTAAATACTAACGATCCTTTAAGTATTATTTTGAATAATTAAACGATGATGATTGATAACGTTCAACAGAATAGATTGAGTATTGATAACGCGTGAATATGTTGTTTATATAAATTTTACGAGGGGGACAGCGCGTACGCAGTCCCCACTACCAAAAATTACGCATCCGAGTTATCCACATTAGGGATAATCGCAAGGGTCAACCCAACCGCAGTGCAATGGAAGAGTCTCGCCCTGGGGGAACCGCCTTCTTGATCACGGTATCCCCTATGCCAGGTAAGTATGAGTTCACACCAGTACGGCCGGAGGGTCACTAAACCGGGAAAAATCTTAACACCGCGAAGTAGAATACGCTCCGCACGTAACAGCGACATCTAACGAGGAATTCGGTAGCTAACGATTCTATGGCGTTTGGTAAGTACGGGTCTCGCCATTAAGAGAGGGGCCACGCACACGACAATATTTCGTTCGTTAGTGTTATTTTAAATTTAAAATTCTCATCTATTTAACCCACATAGTCAAGCTTATGTTTACTTCCCAATTTTATTTTCACCAAATGTGTTAAACTAGATTCTGGCCACACTGACTTTGCACAAACTTGGCAGTAAGAATGTATGCGTATCCCTATAAGGTCCATCGTGTCTCAGCCGAGGCAAAGAGAATAGATAGTATAGAGGGCTATTGCCAAAGTAAATTTTGTAGTCACGGTACATTTACTGCCATCTATCGACACACGATTAAAACTTAAAATTAAATTGAAAATGTATAAATTAATCAAAATATGTTTACGGATAAATAATTTTTAATTTTTATTGTTCCATACTGACCCATGTTCTTTCACTGGTATGTGTTAAAATTGTTAAATATCGTCAACGCCATCTAGCCGAGAATAGGCCAAAGGTATGGCGCCATCTATTCGAGAATGACTTTTTCTTGATTTCCGAGGCACGTTTTTTTCTTAGACTTTGTTTATCTTATACGGAGTTATATATATCTCTGGCCGAGGTAATGCGTAAACCTAATCGCAAAGACATAACCACCGATGGGCAGTTAAAGAATGTATTGCTGTTAATACGTACCTTGACCGTTTGCAGTATGTTCTGCAACTTCTCAAGGTCAATGCGCTCGGATCGCTCAAGTTTCATTGCGTCTTGGAGCAACGCCAGGAGGCTGCCCGGATACGTGCCGTCTTGCGGCAAGGGCATGCCCGCTTTCCACAGCGTATATTGCTCCTTTAGCTTCTCGTAGGTTAGTGTGTTCCAAGGAATTTTAGCTGGAAAATTAATAATTGCTTGTTAATTTAGGTACTGTAAGAGTGTAAGTGACGTAGAAAATCTGCGTTTAACTGTGTTTGTAACGGCTATCATGTAATGTGACATTAATCTAAGTTTTGAATGTATCTTTAAAATTTTCTATAATGGAAAAATACAAAAATTCAACATAATCCGTATGTTATGGTTTCGTTCCAATTTTTTTTAATTACCGAGATGTAGTTTACATGCCCAATGCCTATTAAATTAGTCTTGATAAGCTTTCATAAAGGCTCGTATAATATATTGGCACTTGCTGTCGACTTCGTCCACAAACAACTTTGTATTCCATGTGAAGATGCCAAAGTTAACGCCGCTACAGCTAGCGCCATCTATGATAACTTATAAGAACTTCTTACCGTTACAGCTCTCCCACAGTATCAAACACAGCGAATACACGTCGCTCTTGCTGCAAGGATACACATTCCCTTCTTCATCGGGCTCGAACAACTCCGGCGCGTGCCAATAATATGCTTCTGACTCCTCGTAAACCTTGTATGGCTTCGCCACCGCGTTACCCCTCATGTACGTTTCGGAGGCGTGCTGGGATATTAGAGGCTCGCTTTCTTGGTTCTTGTGACTGGTTCCTGAAAGTATGAAAGCAACGTTAGATGGCGTTATTGTACAATCAACTGCATCACTTTGATTTGAGGGAATTATATAAGGGTGGTATTCCATCTGTCCAATTTCTTTGTCCAATGTGTATTGCGTCTTACATTTTGCTTTAATGAGAGAGTGAGACGCACTGACATTGGACAGGTGGAATACAACCCTTAGGAAATAGTTCAGACGAAAGGTTTTCTTGTTTTATAATAGCCGATGTTCAGTAAGCTGCTGAGATAACTGACCCCTTGTGACCCTAAACTTGTAAGAAGGGAGGGGGGGGTCACATCACGGCACAAACATAACTTATACCAAAGACATATGTAACTCCGTATAAGATGAATAAAGTCTAAGAAAAAAACGTGCCTCGGAAAGTCGGAAATCAAGAAAAAGTCATTCTCGGATAGATGGCACACACACCTTTGGCATATGGTCGGCTAGATGGCGTTGACGACACCGTTTCATATTTAACAATTTTAACACATAGGTATCAGTTGAATGAACATGGGTCAAAATGATATAAAAATAATAAAATCATTTATCCATACATATAATTTTTTTCGATAGTTTTATACGTTTTCATTTTGAGTTTTAGTCGTATGTCGATAGATGGCAGTAAATTTACTGTGACTACAAAATTTACTATGACAGGACCCCTGTATACTATCTATTCTCTTTGCTTATACATAGACTGCTAAAATCATAACACTTGTCAAAGTGGGATAAAACCTTTGTAAAAAAGGTGTCTATCTAGAAATCATTTTAATAATTTATAAATTAAAAAAAGCAAAAAGCCAACGACACGAGGTGTTCCCAGGCGGTCACCCATCCAAGTACTGACCTCGCCCGACGTTGCTTAACTTCGGTGATCGGACGAGAACCGGTGTATTCAACGTGGTATGGACGTTGGCGACAATTCAACCGAATTACGTTATTCAGATCAGAAATATGACGTCATGATCATGAAGTTATTGAACTAAATAACGATGAACGCGCAAAACTCAAGCTCAAATGGAGCTGTAAGCGTTATTGCAGATAACAAATGATCCATATTCAATTAAAATAATTAAAATTACGTACACAATTAAAAAACAATAAATAGGCACACTTAAAAATGATTAAAATAATAAAATTAAAAATTAAAATATCCAGTTTTACACAAAATAAATAAAAATAATAGTTAAATTTCAGTCAATTATTTACATGCAAACATTGCAAACTATTCCAGTGTCTCACTATGATTAGTGATTTTGGGTTTGATTTTCGTCCTATGGAAAATACAAAACTGTAGTTTTGTGCCTCGTTTCGCTTTGCATATTTAAATTAAGAAGATATACGCCTATACAGCGTCACTTCAAATTGGTAATACAAAATACTTGATTGGGACTCAGTTAATGCCCAATAGTATACTACAGTAACTCCGGTGTTAAAATTAGCTGTATTAGATTATGTTTTACAACTATTAGCCAACAGAATAAGTTTAACTACCAGGGGACCAACCCCGAAAAGATTTTGGCTGTTTCATACTTTAATTCGGTTAGCTGCTTTGTTACTGCACACCGTTGTATGGGGACCTTGCACTTTGAGACTATGCGCTGAAACTTGGCACAGTTGATTATTAGCTGGTCTTGAGCAGATACAGACCGGGAGCCGTCGAGAGCCTCCTCTCATTTAGTGAGGGGGGAGGGGGAAAGTTCGACGCTGCCGCGCTTCACTTGGAGCAACATTTCTCTAAAACTATACCTATTAGGGAATGTAATATATCATTTTCGGATAAATTAAGGATGAGGAATCTAGTTTTGGAACAAAAACAATGCACTTTCTAACAAAAAAAAAGCATAAAGTAGAAAAGACTAAAAAACGTATTTTTGATTTTTTCATAATTACCAATTTTTTTTTAAAGTGTAGCAGGAATCTGAAAACAAAAAATACAGTCGTAAAGCTACACTTATTACGTTTAAGAAAATATATAGTTTAATATACAAAACTGATGATAAATGGGAGATAAAAAATAATATTAAGCATGGGTCAGAGTGATCTCAATACAAAATATTATGAATGTGGGAAAGTTACTTATAATTTGTTCTACAATCGTTTATTTTTCTTGTTTTTCGTAAATAACTCGTAAACGGTAGCCCACAGCAAAAAAATATCTTTTACGTAAATAATCTGTTTCAGAGTTCTTATAAAATAAGTACTACTGTTTTTCGGTACCATCAATATTAAAAAAAATATTGAAGGGAGAAAATAAATACTTAGGTCCCCTTTTTTAGTCATTCGTAAATAACTCGTAAACGAAGGCCAATAGCAAAAAATTTTTAGTACATGAATAATTTACATAAAATTTCCTACAAAAAAGGTCATTCGAACTTTTTCGCTAGGATCAATATTAAAAACGATATTAAAGAGAGAAAATAAATTCTAAGGTCCCCTTTTTAAATATTGATCCTAGCGAAAAAGTTTGAATAACCTTTTTTGTAGGAAATTTTATGCTAATTATTCTTGTGTTAAAATATTTTTTGCTATTGGACATCCTTTACGAGTTATTTACGAATGACTAAAAAAGAGGACCTTAGTATTTATTTTCTCCCTTCAATATTTTTTTTTAATATTGACCTTAGCGAAAAAAAGGAGCACTTATTTTATAAGAAATCTGAAACAGATTATTTACGAAAAAGATATTTTTTTGCTGTGGGCTACCGTTTACGAGTTATTTACGAAAAACTAAAAAATAAACGATTGTAGAACAAATTATAAGTAACTTTCCCACATTCATAATATTTTGTATTGAGATCACTCTGGCCCACGCTTAATATTATTTTTTATCTCCCATTTATCAACAGTTTTGTATAATAAACTATATATTTTCTTAAACGTAATAAGTGTAGCTTTACAACTATATTTTTCGTTTTCAGATTCCTACTACACTTAAAAAAAAATTGGTAGTTATGAAAAAATCCAAGATACGTTTTTTTGTCTTTTCTACTTTATGTTTTTTTTTTGTTAGAAAGTGCATTGTTTTGGTTCCAAAAAAAAATTCCTCATCCTTAATTTAACCGAAAATGATATATCACATGCCCTAATAGGTACAGTTTTAGAGAAATGTTGCTCCAAGTGAAGCGCGGCGGCGTCGAACTTCCCCCCTCCCCCCCACTAAATGAGACGTGGCTCTCGAGGTCTCCCGGTCTGTATCTGCTCATGACCAGCTAAGAATCAACTGTGCCAAGTTTCAGCGCATAGTCACAAAGTGCAAGGTGTCGTGCACTAACAAACTAGCTAGGTGGTCCGAGAGTCACAACTAAAACATGGGATGTTTTCGTTGTGACTTTCGCGATTTATGGTCGGTCCCAAAATGAAAGAATAAAAAAATATTTAGGAAAGCATGTTGATGCTTACCGATAAAAAAAAAATAAAGATACAAAAAGCCAACGACACGAGGTGTTCCCAGGCGGTCACCCATCCAAGTACTGACCTCGCCCGACGTTGCTTAACTTCGGTGATCGGACGAGAACCGGTGTATTCAACGTGGTATGGACGTTGGCAACATTACAACTGAATAATATTATCCCGATCAGAAATATGACGTCATAGCGGTAAATTTTATTTAACTAAATTAGTCATTATGAGAAGAATACATTGTTCGGCATTGTTTTATGGCAGATCTATAATTTACTGCCTCATTTTGCGCACATTAGACTGCTACATCAAAAATACTCGCCAGTTTTAAACGCATCATTTCATTATGTGCACACTTGAACAGTCAAGTTTTAAAAATATACAAAAGGGTAAGCACGCCATTGCATTACGTACGTATTAAAAAAAAAATACAAAAAGCCAACGACACGAGGTGTTCCCAGGCGGTCACCCATCCAAGTACTGACCTCGCCCGACGTTGCTTAACTTCGGTGATCGGACGAGAACCGGTGTATTCAACGTGGTATGGACGTTGGCGAAAGCTAAGTCGAATTTACTTGTCAGAATAGTCTTGTTGTCTCTACAAGATACTTGATTTCTTTATTATGGTGCATTAATTTGCTATAGAGTTTGAAGACATAGCCATAATGATGTGTCTGTCTACAGAGTACGGAGTGAGTGAATCTTACAGTAGGTCTCTCCAGTTTAGGGGTTGTGCACAAATCACGCGAGGTGTTTTCAGCTACTTTTTGACCCCCCCTCCCCCTTGGCGAGATTTGGTGAGGTTTTTGGCTACCCCCCTCCCCCCACACAACCTCACGTGTATTTTTTTTTTTTTTTTTATTGGACCTAATTTTAAGATACTTAAATAGTATTTTACATAGAAAATCTTGTTTATTTTTCTATTTTCGTTAAATAGACTCGATATTTTGAAGTGCAGAGTGAAGATTTATGTTTAATGAAACCGAGAAAAAGTATCTACTCATGTGGTAGGTTTTTTTCTTAGTTTCGTTCACTGTAGAAAAATACACTTGAGGTTTCCTTTTACCGGAAGGAAGCGGCCCGCGGGCCATAGGTTGGAGATCCCTGCTTTAGTATATTGTTGTAGTTATTTAACAAAAAATTAAATCGGTCAGAAATATTAGCAAACGACTGCCTACTAGCGCCATCTAGTGACACGCAGGAAACTATTTGGTTAAATAGTGGAATTGAAGGAAACACTTGCAAATATTATGAATGTAAAAATTACGTCTCTGAGAGACAAATGTGATGTATTCCATATTAATAGATCAATCGTAAAGTTTGTGTGTAATTTGAACGTGCGAATTAAATAAGCCGTGGTTAAAAGTTACCTAACAATGCGTACACTAACGCCCTCTCGTTTGATGACGTATCACATGTGTAATGGCAAGGACGGCAAGGTTAAATATATAACAAACGATACGGGTATCTTATGTTACGGTTAGCTTAATACGATAGGGTGAATGCCGTACACGGCGGGAAGAAGTTGATATCTGGCGGGAAAAATTGAAGAAATTTGAACCCTATGTCATTTTATTTTAAGTTCAAATTCCTTTAGTAGAATATCTCAGTTATCAACTTCTTCCCACCGTGTAAGGAATTTATTTAAGAGGCAATAATAATTCGCAGATAAAGATAACGCTACGTCAGTCATGAACACATGGACATTGTTAACTTGTGTCAGGCGTGGCTCACTCCGCGGTTTGGTCGCTTTGCTACAGGTAGCTAAAAGTACATCCGTTCGGCCCCAATTCTGGGGTTTGCCATAAGCCGCGCGTGGCGCTGTCGCCACCTAGCGGCCATATCTGTGCTGATCGTAACAGACGCGTTTTGTTAGAGGTGAGTCTTCTGTACCTAGTACTATTATTTATTCTGTGCTTGTGTGGTTAACAGCGCCATCTATTTGACCTCTTACATACTTTATCGAGCCTAGAATCCCTAGATGGCTTATCGATCTACATAAAGGTACCTACTTAGTTCCCTATACAGTGCATAGGTGGCGCTGTAATTAGTTATAATTATTTTATTTAGGCCAGCGAATTTGTAATGTACTCATGACACTTTCCCAATATACGCCATAAGAAGCACACGCTGTTTGTCTCCAACTCTCCTCAAGATCCTCCGACCTCCGCCCACGTGCTATCTATCACACATCAATAATCATTAATAAAGTATAGCTCTTATAACGTTATGCGGCCCTAGTACTTTGCCAAGCGTTGCTTGTACAAATCATGACTTAAAGTAATAAAAATAATAATTTCAGCCTATATACGTCCCACTGCTGGGCACAGGCCCTATCTCATGCGCGAGAGGGCTTTGGCTATAGTCCCCACGCTAGCCCAATGGGGATTGGGGACTTCATATACAACTTTGAATTTCTTCCCAGATGTATGCAGGTTTCCACACGATGTTTCCCTTTACCGAAAAGCTAGTGGTAAATATCAAATGATATTTCGTACATAAGTTCCGAAAATTGAACCCGCGACCTCCGGATCGAACTTATTTTTACGTAAAAAAAATGTTTGTTTAAAAATAACAATAACCAACAATTCATTCGTCAACTTGTAAACTATTTTTGAAATATTTATCAATCAACTTTCCAACTTCTACAACCACTTCGGGAGGGTCGTCGCTCAACAAGTAACAAGTGAAGGCCTCTGCATGAAACTCGTCAATGTCCACGCAGCTGTACTCGCTAAAGGCTTCGGCTGGGTTAAGCGGTACATCGTTTATATACTTGTCCCATATTGGCTCTAGTTCTCGCCAGTAGGCTACTGAGACTTCTTCTGTTATATTCCGGTCATACGAAGACAATACATGAGCGAACTCATGTGTGACAATATAAATGTGTGCGTTTATTGACTTAACGCGACAGAGACCTGGATCTTCACTTGCTTGGCGTGATCGATCACCAAAGTTAATAGATTCGAATGTTTGTCCGTAGTAACTGCCTCGGTCGGTCAAACCGAAGTACTTTAGGTCTTTATGATTATCCTTTAGAATCGTCTTGAACATAATGAACATTACACATTCGGTTGTAATGTCTCTCAAATTGTATGCACCTAAGCGCAGTATTTGGTAAAAGACATCAATATATTGCTGTTCATTGTCAAGGAATAACTTTGTGAATATAACGTTTTTGGCTAGACAGTTGAATATACGAGCAATGAGTTTCTTGTATTGAAGAATGGTAGGAATGTTGCGTTTTGTGCGGTTCTCCATTATTGCCCCTTACTTATATTAATGTGCAGTCCTTTGGACAACGAATATGCCTCGTTTGAGTTTCAATATTCTTCCTTATATTAACAAATTTTACTATCTCGAAATATTTGCGTATTGTTTTTTACTTACTATATTATAAGCCTCTTACTTATTATTGTGCAGTCCTTTAGACAAACGAATGCCTCGTTTGAGCTTCAATATTCTTCCTTATATTAACTAAGTTTTACTACGTCGAAATATTTGCGTGTTGTTTTTTACTTACTATATTATAAGCCTCTTACTTATTATTGTGCGGTCCTTTAGACAAACGAATGCCTCGTTTCAGTTTCAATATTCTTCCTTATATTAACTAAGTTTTACTACCTCGAAATATTTGCGTGTTGTTTTTTACTTACTATATTATAAGCCTCTTACTTATGTTATTGTGAGGTCCTTTAGACAACCGAATGCCTCGTTTGATGTTTCAATATTCTTCCTTATATTAACAATTTTTTTCTACCTCGAAATATTTGGGTGTTACTTTTTTTGCTTAATAGACCAATGTGAGAACTACATCAGGCTTGAGGCTCTCCGTCGTCCTCTCAGTTGCGGTGGTTCAAAGGCCATCATCTCATCATGTTCCTTACATTACAATATTTACAATTATTCAAACTCCCGAGACGAGGTCGGTGAGTCCGAAGCCGCCCGCGTCGGCTTTTTGAATTTTTTCCGCGGAGAGGTTCGAACCACGGACCAGTGTCGAGCTCGAACACCTAGCGAGCAGCCGCCGGGCCGTCGAGTAATGACGTCATCATGTTGAATTTAGTCACCGCTATCATGGCGAGCGCACGCGATTAATTTGCGAGGCGAGAACGCTAGTTGTTATGGATCTGGAGGTCACGTTAGAGTGCGGAGGAAGACTAATCTTACACTTACCATCAATATTGACGTACTGCGGCTCCGGCGAATACATGTCATATCCGATTTTATCCTTCTTATTTTCTTTAGGAAGCTTCATACAAGGCCCCAAGTCGGCCAGCTTGGCGGAGTCTTGTCGTGTGATCATGACGCTCTGACTGCTGAGAGCCGTGTGAAGGTACCCTTGCATGCGGATGAAGACGAGCGCGTTTGCGATGTCCAACGCGTATTGGACTGAAGTCTGCAGGCTGAGGATTCGGCCCTGTGATATATAAAAACTTATTAAAAATCTATTTAAGCGAAATTATTTCTCACTAATTTACTTAATGATGAAAGTAAACAAACCGCCTGAGCGCCTGCACGAAAACTAGGAGCAAACTGCAGCTAGCACACGATTGCTTTACGCATAGACGTATATGTCACTTCTACTCTTGTATTACTCTGTTAAGTGTCAATTGTTTTTCTATAATTACTTATTATAATTAAAGTCGCATAGTAAAAGCCATTTCTTTCATTTCTATTACTTAATATGAATTAGAAGATATTTTAGCGGCGTATCTTAAAAGCGAGTGCGCTAACAGTTCAACTGTGTGGAGAGGGAACTTTTTTATATCAAAATTCGTATATCTGCGTCTCTATCACTCCAATAAGGTAAGACGCGGAGACAGGCGATCTCTAAGTTTTGACGTTTCGGTCAGATACCAGAACCCTTTTAGGAAGTATAAGCATTGTTCTTAAAATGTCAATGTTGATAAAATCAGCTTCAAGACAATCACGACTACAGGCTTTCACTTTCGTTTTTGAACAAATTTGCAGCTTTCGTTTATTGTCAATAAACAGTAATATAGTTTTAATTCAATAGATGTATGACAGTCTTGAATGATTCACGAACCGTGATAACCTTTTGTATTGTAAAGGTAATCACGGTTCATATCCCGGCCGATATAAGTCTGATAGATGTATGCTTAAAATGTAAAAAAAACCGGCCAAGTGCGAGTCGGACTCGCAAACGAAGGGTTCCGTACCATTATCTATAAAAACGGTCACCCATCCAAGTACTGACCCCGCCCGACGTTGCTTAACTTCGGTCAAAACTCACGTTTGTTATATGGGAGGCCCCACTTAAATCTTTATTTTATTCTGTTTTTAGTATTTGTTGTTATAGCGGCAACAGAAATACATCATCTGTGAAAATTTAAACTGTCTAGCTATCACGGTTCGTGAGATACAGCCTGGTGACAGACAGACGGACGGACGGACTGACGGACGGACGGGCGGACAACGGAGTCTTAGTAATAGGGTCCCGTTTTACCCTTTGGGTACGGAACCCTAAAAATAACGTCTTCCTTTCTGTTGATAGTCTGTTGGAGCGTTTTATATTAGCGTCGAACTTATACATAAGTTTTCAATAAAGTATGACCATATTACCTACTTTGACCTTACCATAGAACTAGTTTTAAGTAAAACTTTTTCCTTAATACTTAGCTTATAATTCATTCGTCACAGTAAAACTAGTCGAGCCACGAACATTGCTCTATTTATTTTCGTCAAAAGAAAACACAATCGATCAGTCGAGGAATCTCACCCGGAAATCAAAACAAAACAACCAAGTCAATCGATTAGCTGATACGGTGGTAGTACAAAAAATAATAATACACCTTAAAGCTCTATTGGGCAGTAGACTATTAAAATGAGCGCTTATGGAATGTACTTTTTGCTAGAACACGAACGACCTCCTCACAGGAAAATCTAATTTAAATTCACAGTAATAAGGTTTAAAATAGTTTAGCAACTAAGCGCTAAAAACAAAAGATGGCCAGATCGAATGTCTAGATAGAATTGAAATTTAATTGTAAACACGAGGCTGCTTTGTACCTGTAACAGGTCCTGTAATGGCTTCGCTAAACTGGTTTAATAGGGGAGATAATATTGACACTAGTGACCTTTTCATAAAAATAGTTTGTTTAGGCCGGTTCGTCTTCTTATGGTTATATGAAAGTGTGTAGAGTTAGACCAAGAGAAGTCTGCAACTATTTTGATAACACACGCAGTACAAGTGTTATTTATACGTCATAATTTCATAGAAGTTTGCCATTTAAAATAACACTTGCACTGCGTGTGCTATCAAAATCGTTGCAAACTTATCTATGTCTAACTATAAAAATAGAATAAGCAGCTGCCAGATTACTAATATCATAGGTATAAATAAAAAAGATTCCATTAAGTTAACGAGCTGTAACACGGAATTTTATTATATACTTTTCTTACTATTAGGTTCTTTACCCAGTATACCTAGTCAAAATGGTGTTAATTGGTTGCCATTTTTTTCTCGTACCATAACCTTATGACTCAAAAGCTGAGAGAAATATGATAACGCGAGTTAAATATATCCATAATTACATACGAACAAATACAATGTCAAAACTATCCCTTAGAAGTAGAGATGGGTAACTCAGGAGTGATAGATAAAAAAGATATATATCTTTCTCGTTTCATGAATCACTCTTCTTGTCTTTACGAATCCGAATGTATCAGTATATCCGTACCACTCACTCCCTCGGCAACGATTTACTAAAGCGAAAGCGATGACTCGGTCGCGCGTCGACCGAAGTAACACGAACGAGCGACAGCGCTCGTTCAGGCGGATTCGGACGCGTCATTCGCTATTCCGCGGGAACGAGAAGTAGATAGTATAGTATTTCTCGCTCGCGCAGGATGCAATGCAAATTGCAATGATGAGTTATTAATTCGGTTAATGAGTTAAATTGCATTGCATTTAATAAAATGTAAACAAAAAGCAATAAGGGATTTTATTAGGCAAATATATTCTTGCGCATGACAATACGAACCAAATCAAGCTTCCTTGTGAATGTACCAATCTATATCCATCATGATACAAAATGAAAATGAAAATGTCGCCACGTTATAATAACAATTCTGTCTCTCTCTCATTCATAAGATGACGCAAAGTCAGTAAGTGTCGATACAGTTACGAGCGGGACAACTGATACACACGGATATAAAGATATAAAAGAGTGATAAATATCCCAGTGGTAAAAAGATATACAGTGAAACCTGGATAAGTGAGACTTCAAGGGACGAGCAGATTTGTCTCACTTAAAGAGGTATTCCACTTACCCAGGCTCTCAGTTAGCCAGGTACAAATAAATTTCTGTCTCATTTACAGAGGGTCCCATTAATAGAGGTGAGAATAGAGGATATATCTCAGTTATAGAGGTGGTTAATAAGGTATTTTGTAATTATCTTTAAATGTTTACGTAAAATAATCCATGTCCCTAAATATTTTTTAAGTCTGTTTAAATATTTGTTTTTGAATGATTTTCCAAAGGATAGATTTTTTCAATTAAATTTGATACGGACTTCATTGCGTCTTAGAAATGTATTATATGAAAATTTGTTTATTCTTGTTACTTATCAAGATTTCAGCTTTCGTTTCGATAGTTTTAACTACATAAAGTAACTAGATGAAACTTGAAGTCGTTTAGACACAATTAAGCAAATGCGGAATTTGTGGATAGACTAAGAGTTAGTAAGAATATGGAAATAGATCAAAGTCCAAGTTAGAGAGGTCATAGATTGACGTTATCTCAGATACAGAGGTAATTCGTATACAATTCTAAAAAAACAATTAGGAAAATGTAATCTTATAAATACAGTCTCAGTAAAAGAGGTAAAATACACTCTCTGTCTCAATTATAGAGGTATATGTGACTATAAAATCACAACAACTAATCCCAGTTATAGAGGTTCGTTTTATCTCACTAACAGAGGTAATTAAGTGCTAAAGTGTCGGGACCGCACCATGAGTCCCAGCTATAGAGGTTTCTCACTTATCCAGGTCCCACTTAACCAGGTTTCACTGTATATCAATCTTTTCCCTCTACTGACACATTTCGCCCATCTCTACTTAGAAGAGTTCAAATATTCTTTTTATAATATGGGGGGACAGCGCGTACGCAGTCCCCACTACCAAAAATTACGCATCCGAGTTATCCACATTAGGGATAATCGCAAGGGTCAACCCAACCGCAGTGCAATGGAAGAGTCTCGCCCTGGGGGAACCGCCTTCTTGATCACGGTATCCCCTATGCCAGGTAAGTATGAGTTCACAACAGTACGGCCGGAGGGTCACTAAACCGGGAAAAATCTTAACACCGCGATGTACGATTCCAACGCGGAGAGCACAGCGACATCTAACGGGAAATTCAGTAACTATACGTTGTATGGCGTTCATATAGGGTTCATGTTATGTTATTTAATCCCCTTATTTATTCCAGTGAGGCATTACAGAATGATTTGTGTGTGCCCCTAAGAAGTAAATTTTGACAATTATAATTACATATTTAGAAACAAGGTGTGAACATGTGGGTCCATGTAATTATCGCCGGCGACGACGGCGTGCAGTGTCGCCGCTAGTGATCCAAAAGACTCGAGCCTTTGGAACTCTTTTTTTTAGGGCTCGCCTCATCTCTTGACGCCTAAAAGGCTAAAAGCCTATTTAGCTCTTTAGCCCCCAAGCCTAGTTATATTTAAGAGCCTAGACTCTTGGGGCTACTAACCTTATTAAGCCCCTAAAAAAAGCCTATTTAGATCTTTAGCCCCCGAGCCTAGTTCTATTTAAGATCCTAGACTCTTGGGGCTAATAAACTTATTAAGCCTCAAGAGTTAAATAGAACTAGGCTCGGGGGCTAAAGAGCTTTTAGCCTTTTAGGCGTCAAGAGATGAGTCGAGCCCTAAAAAAAGAGCTAAAAAGGCTCGAGTCCTTTGGATCACTAGTCGCCGCTCCTTCAAGTCCCCCAGATGTAGAGGCTCGGTGCTTGATACACAGCCTATGGCATGGGTATAATAGAGTTAAACCAAGAAAAGTCTGCAACGATTTTGATAGCATACCGAGTGCAAGCGTTATTTATACGTCATAATCATAATTTCATAGAAATTTAACGTTTAAAATAACACTTACACTGCGTGTGCTATCAAAATCGTTGCAGACTTTTCTTGGTCTAACTCTATTTTTTTTTAATGAAGAATTCTTGAATAACTAAAGTTTTATGTACGCGGGACATTTTACAACCCTACACGGCTTAAACGATTTCAAAGTGGTACCTATAAAAAAAGTACCTGTCCATCGTGGAGTATATCATGTAGGGTGTCCACACACCGTTCGCAGATTATATTCACGTTGTTGTGGACGTCCGGATATAGACCCATCAAAAGGATTATGTTGGGGTGGCGACATTTTCTGAAAAATTAGGACACTTTAACATAGTGTAGAGAAGTAAATAAAAGAACGACCGTATTGTATCCATTGATAATAAAAAAAAAGTCAAATTTAGTAATGAATGTATGTAGCTTACCTCAATATGTTAATCTCTATGTTCCGTTTCTTCCTGACGTGTTCGACAGAGACGGGTAGCGTCTTGATCTGCACGGGCACCACGCCCCACTTGCCGAGGCTCCAGACCCTCGCCTTGTCCACGTTTACGTCGAGGTTGCTCGCGCTGGCTAGAGACAGTCCGTATGTGCTTGTCTCGCTCTGTAGGAATATGTTGTTAATATTATTCGCGGCAAATATATCTACTACAAGCTTTAGTACCATCGCACACACTGTGTCACATAATAAATAACAGTACTAGGTACAGAAGACTCACTCTCTAACAAAACGCGTCTGTTACGACCAGGACAGATATGGCCGCTAGGTGGCGACAGCGCCACGCGCGGCTTATGGCTAGCCACCAAAATTGGTGTGGAACGGATGTACTTTTAGCTACCTGTAGCAAGCGACGAAATCGCGGAGTGAGCCACGCCTGGTACAGTTAGGAATGTTGCTGTTTGTACTAGTGGTTAATTAGTCCCTAAACTAGTACAGTGGGCTGGACGCTAACTAGTACTAAGACTCTTTAAGATTTCTCTAAGATTATGTTCCTGAAGTGTAAACATACCAATAAAAGTTTAATTATTGATAGGCAATTATCTGAACCAATAATTCACTAGTAACCGCACTAACATTATACCACTTTTCACCGGTGCCAGTGCGTGTAACGTGCTTACATTACAATATTTAACGGCTTTCTTCAATTTATTTGAAACGAAACTTAACAAATAAGCTGCCGAATAAACATAAAATTTTGCAGCCTACTTAAAATTAGTGACTTTCAGTTTTTAATGACGTATATTTATGCGAAATACATTGTGCATTTTCTATCCAACGCAATGCATGACTCATAACCATGACTGAGCCAGTGATCGTTCGCGCAAATCGAATTATCCTCGTGGATCGTACACTTAACATTTAGGATAGCGTAAAGTTGCCTAACCTTGGAAGAAACACGCACCTTACTGTCGTCAGTTTTACTCTGGTTCGCAGACTGAACTTGCAGTTGCTCGTCGGCCCAACGGTCGAAGTTTTTCAGTTCGCTCATCACCTCCCAAAGATTGTCTCTGCTGGTACTGCCTCTACTGGTTGCCGAAGAGCTATGACTAGAAACGTTAACATTCTCCGTGGCTCGCATCCCGTCTACTTCCTCTACATCGCTCTTAGTGTCTAGAAAGTTCTTGATATCGTAAGGCAGCGAGTTATTCTTATAGAAGAAAGGAGGCGATTGAAGCTGAGACTCGTCTTCCTTAAAATCTATCTGCTTTTGGGTAAAGGTTTCCTGCCTGTATGCTCTGCGCGAATGTCGTTTCTTAGGTTCCGAATATGATAAAGTACCGGGCATGAAGACCTGATTTTGGAAGAGGAATTGTATGTTAGGGACTGGGTCTTCCGGGTTAGCGCTTCGCGCTCGTTTTTGCGATTTCTTTTTGTACTTGACGGCTGATTTCTTTTCATAGTTGAAAGTGCGGTCGGGGTCGGCGCAATCGGTGCAGGAGATGGGTAGGGAGTGTCGGCCGCATCGTTTCTCGGGGGTGTCCGGGAGTTGCGGACCGGAGGAGCGGCGGGCCTGGAACTCGGCGAGGTCGCGCTTGTACTCGTCGGTGCGGATGGTGCCGATGTCGTCGGGAGCGTGCGGCGGGTCGGGGCTGGGCGAGCGGTGCGTGCTCACCGTCACGCGCTCCCTGTAAAATATCGAGTTGTTGTAAAACTACTGTTAAGACCGAAAAGTCCATTTAATAAGAGGTGCCCGGATCGCGTGCTGGGTGAACAAGTGAATTGCAAAGCCTCAAATATACCGACTAGATTATTATGAACTACTACTACTATTATCCTAAAGCATCTGCCTAGGCTTGTCGTTTTGCGCTGTCGATATAATATAATATCCATTTCACCGGTAACATTCTGACATGTGTGCCAGTGTGCGAGACCGATGCATCATGTTTTATCAACCATATCTACAGCAATAAAGGACCATAGCTGGGCATTAACTCGTTAATCCGTTAATCGTTAATTAACGAAGTTAAGTTTTCGAGTAACGGATTAACTTTTAAGTTAACTTTAAAAACCTGTAACGGACTTGTTAACTTCCGTTAACTTTTCTTAAGTCCGTTAATCGTTAATACCTAAGTACCTACTCACACCAAGGCCGCGCGCTGCCTCAAATATAACACTAGTATACCTTCGAGTGCTGCTGCGGAACGCCAGCGGGCTCAGCACGGTTCCATTTTTATCGACTATCACTATGCGCGTCCCTTTCGCACTTACATACTTGTTAGAACGTGACAGGCATGGTGACAAGGGATAAAAACGCGACCGTGCTAAGCCGCCTGTTTTCGGCGGGAAAAGATATTATTTCTCCAAAACGGGCGTCGCTATCAGACGACAATTTTAATATGCTCATGTTCATGAAGGGGAACATGCACCTTATGGCAGATGCTAGCGAATATATAAGGATATTAACTCTTCGATTCTGTTTGCGATTTCTTATCAGGTTGTCGTATTTAAGAGTAAAATGCCAATGACAACTTAATGTTTGTATACTACATTGAAAAACACAGATGGAGTACAGAACTTGACCACACACATTGCTAATTATTGACAGGAAGTACCGTTTGGAAAATTTTGATATTTAGGCAAGTAATAGGCCAATGTCTGGCCTACAACTAGAAAAAAAAATAGAGGTGTCACTACTTCACCACGACATAAAAAAAAATGTTTTATTTTTGTTTTACTTTTCTTTCTTTTTTTTCATATGACAATGGGTATTCGTTGTTTGAGTATCGATGCATACCTAAATAAACAACACTATTTAAAAAACTGAAGCAAATCGCTTGAATACATCCCGAAAAACAATACATTAAAGAAAAAAAAATCATAAGTCAAAAACTGTCACTAGTAGGATGTTGATACTTAGCAAAAATGTCCTTCACCATAAGAGGTACTCACAAAAAAAAACCCGAATCAAATTGACTTAAGGGCCAATTTACTATGGAAAACCGACTATGGCCTTTATGATTATTACTCCTAGTTTTATTTCTTATTGCGTATATTTACGATTTCGAGTTAACGATTAACTTTAACTTCCGTTAAAACTTTTGAAAAGTAACGTTTTAACGTTTAACGAAGTTAACTTTTTATTTAACGGATTAACGATTAACGAAGTTAACCTTTTGATTAACGGTGCCCAGCTCTGTAAAGGACAACCACAACCTGTAAAAATACCTAATACCCATTACAATCCGGCAAACAGATCACACCGCGTCAATTAAAGTTATTAGTCAATCCCGAGTTATTTTTGGCCCGTTTGATTTCTCGACAAAAACTCCGGTACTCGGAATCTGGTAAAACCGTGGGACGACACGGGTCAATGGAAACCAGAGCCCTGTTCAATACAGGGCCCTGGCGGCTTAGCACGGTCGCGTTTTTATCCCTTGTCACCATGGCTGTCACGTTCTAACAAGTACGTAAGTGCGAAAGGGACGCGCATAGTGATAGACGATAAAAATGGAACCGTGCTGCGCCCACTGGTGTATTTACAAATTGTCTATTGACAGTCATACTGTTCGGAGAACAATAATCTCCACTCGGTTTCTGGTAGATAATTAAGTTTGACGATATATCGGTTTTAATCTTAAAGTCTGATTGTGTTTGTCTGTTTTTCGTTCACAGAAGTTGGCGTATGATTGTTATGTTATAATAATATTAAAAGGTGAGGTATTGCGGCCATATTGTGTAACGTATTACCTATGCATAATGCATATGCACACACATGTTGCAATCTTTTGTCAATCGGTTATGTTGGCGTTAGAATACCATGATGGGATGATGGCTACACAATCAGTATTGTGTACCGTACCTACCGTGTGACCTGTACAAACGCGAAATTTCAGACACAGAAGCTGTTTTTTTGACACAGGGACTCCAAAAAAGCTACATCGATTAACAACGTAGGAGGAACGTTAATAGACGAAAACATGCGTTTGAACGGGAAATGCCCGTGGAATGCTCCAAAAGCGAAATCGGTAATGTCCAACCAAAAAGCGATTAAAAGAGCGGATAAACGATTTTAACGACCGACGGGTCAACCGCTACACTTTTACCGATTAACTACATCTTAAAACCACTAACAACGAGTACGATTCTAGTGTAAGGTTCCGTGCTTTACCTATCTATAATTCTATAGTTTTTATTTTACGATGACGTTGGTCCTGTTTGCTTTTATTTTGTATCATCGTGGATCAGATGTAGCTAACAATTCTTTGCCATCGTATTATCTCGGAAGCGTTCGTATTTGTCATGCTAGTTAGTTACTTCAGTCAACCTCAGTACTTTTTGTACTAAGACTGACTGAAATAGCATAACACGTTCATGCCTTTCCGTGAACGTAAAGGATTATTCACTACATCTGTTGATACAGAAAATATCCTATCCTATGACGAGCATGACGTTAAAGTTGGCTTAGCAGCAGAATCAATTCGTTAGGCGACAATGTTTTCGGGAGCCTGACATTTCCAAGTGTCCTCTATTTCATCTGGCTCTTATCTAGGAACGCATAACAATGACCAATAGTGAACACCTTGCGTAACTTTATAATTATAAAATAGAAAGCATTTTGGATCAGCTATAGTCATTGTCTGAGTGACAAGATAATGCTTACATAAATTACTAATATACCTTTAGCAAGGTCACTTGACCGCATTATCGTTCGTCCTAAAATCAGCCTTCAGGCACTAAAAACAAAGTCTACTTTTAACCGACAAGATTTAATGATATAGCACGCCTCGGAAGTTATCTTTGTATTAGCTATCTGCCCATCAATTTCGGTTATTCTGAAGCAATAAAAACAACGAATTACGGACAAATAGTCCGGCGAAAGTGAAATTCCGATATTGTTTTGAAGTTCATTGAAATATGAATGGGTTAATTAATGTAATGCAATCACGATTGATTTCTAATGTTGATTTTGTATGAGCTTCGGTAATTTTCCTTGTTTTTGAGACGATCGGTGCGTGAGAATTTTTAGGAATTACGATGTTCGTAATATTGATGGTATCTTATGTCATAAGTAGGAAGCAAAGTCATTTGCTTTTATAGTACAAAGTCGAGCAATTACTTGGTTCGGCCCGTCTGATGGTTCGTGGCAAAAACGTAGTGTGGTGTGTGGCCGGCCTAATGTTGTGGGGGTAGATATGTAGACCTAACGGCTAGGCCACGACATTGAGCGACTTGCGACGGCGGCAGCGATAACCATAGGTTGGAGCGATATACAGCGATCTTACCTTTCGTTCCCACCTATGGTTGTCGCTGCCGCCGTCGCTAGTCGCGTAATGTCGTGGCCGAGCCGTTAGGTACAAGTTGGAACCCGACGAAGGGTCGCGACTGCAGACGACGTGTCGTCAGGACACGTCGCCGCGTCATACTGATCTGCGGTCGGGCGACGCGTCGCTGACTTAAATGGTATTTCATAGAAATAGGTACATTGAAACCAGTCGTGTCGCCGCGACCTGTCGTCTGCAGTCGCGACCTGCAACCATCTAGGTAATTTATAAAGGTCATCATTATTGTGATATCATATCACACAGACATTGCAAGCATCCATTGACTACTAATGCAAGGTTTGCCACCAAATTGCAATAAAAAAAAACAGTAAATACGAGTAATTCCTTTGTTCAGCATGCGTAACGATTGCACTTGACTGCAAGGACTTGAAAATGTGCTCGTATTCCCACTGCCATAGACTTAGGTAGGTGCTAGGTATGTTACAGTCTACTGAGCTTAATAGGGTTACCAGATACAAATTTAGAATTTCCTGACAAAATTCCTGAATTTCGAATATTTTTCCTGACATTCATTTTTTGAAGACGACGAGGGGGGGGGGGGGGCGTGGGGGGGGGTCTAGCCGTTAGCGATGGTCACCCGATTGAGCCGATAGCCGCGTTTTATTAATTTAAGTTTTATTAAAATTATTTGTATTGATATAAGTAAATAAAAAGGTACATTATAAAAAAGTCTATCAATTCAAAAAAATCCTGACATTTTCGTGTTCCGTCCCCATTCCTGACAAAAGGCCAAAATTCCTGACATGTCACGAAAATTCCTGTCATCTGGTAACCCTAACTGAGCTGAACAATCAACTTATATAAACACTACCATAGTATAATATGGGTATTATTTTTAATGTATCCTTTTTAATAACAGCATGGTGGCCTCCTGGTGGGCATATGATGAATGTTAACTCAAAGTATAGGTACCTATGATAAAAAAAAGATATACCTACATAAAGAAAAGAAGCTTATAGGTGTGTGGCGTTTGTAGTTTAGGAGGAAGATTATCCTTTTCTACAAATTTTCAAATTCTTATATGCCTATTCTTAAATTTGCAAAAAATCATTGAACAAAAGCTACCCACAAAGTACAACAAACTTATGTGGCGACTTTATTATGTGGGTAGACCAGTCAATGTGAAAAAGGTGAGAAATGGTCATTTTAAAGTGCTGCTAAGAAAAGAGGCGACCAAACATTTATTTTTACTTTTTACAGCTAATTAAAAGCTCTGGTTATGAAATACATTTTGACCCTAATCCTCAAAAGGTACTTATATATTTTTTTTAGGTTCTATTTAGTCTAGTAAAACTATGTGTTATTATTTTTTTAATAGTAATTTAATAGTAATTATTGGTTAACAGTCAAAAGTGAAGTAGATTCTTATAAGAACCAAGATATATCCTTACATTCAAAATAAATATGAAATAATAGTCTAATACCTACCTACTTATATCTTACATAATCTGTTCAATTCAAACTTACCAAATAGTTTTAATAATGATTATTCTCATCAAAACCTCGAGCACACTGCATGTATCATGCACCTGACTGATTCAGACATACAGACAGACTGCAATTAAAGTGCAGAAAAAAAATTCAACAATCCAACCAACTCCTGGCTACAATGTGTGGCCTCGGGCCATTCAAAGATGGCCAAGTATTGTACTTGTACAGTACACCAGTATTGTCCACATACAATTAAAATGGATCAAACATTTCTGGAGGCTTGGTGTATTGGGCAGGCCTAACAATGAGATGACATCAATTAACAAATACCTCTTATAGAAGGGGACATACAAAATGTGTTTTTGTGAAAAGTAGGTGAGTGATAGTTAATCAAAATAAATTTTGTAAAAAATCTTTTCAAACTCAAAAAGAAAGTTAGTTTCACTTTATTAGATTTACTTTTATTAATGAAAATAATGCAAAGTAATAATGATGGAAAGTTGATACACATTTCACTCCATACTAAAATTATTAAATACCAGTGTCTGCCTTAACTGCTTATTACCTTTTCATGGCTAACTATGGAAACTACTGAACCAATTTCGATAAAATTTGGCTTGTACAGCTTACACCCTGGATGGTCAAAGGCTACTTTGGAGGGGGGAGAGAGGTAAACATATCAGTCCAATTCTGACGCGAGCAATGCCGATGCCGCGGGCATAGCTAGTATGGTAACAAAACAATAAATCCGCATTTATGACATTAGAGATGAAGTAACACTCGACTACCTACTTTATTGTAAAATACATGGTGTCATTTTTTAAGGTATTTCATCATCACTGAAATATACGAATATACAATTTTTATCGAAATACGAACAACCCATAAAACACTAAAGTCCGTAAAACAATAAAATGAGCAAGTACAGAAAAAGTTATAAAAGTTAAACAAAAAGTACGTACTTACCGGCGCAACCACTTGAAAACTCCCATGTCGTGTAGCGAAGCCACTTTTTTGTTAGAATATGAACCATACAGTAATAAACAACACTACACGCGCATGGTGCGCAATTAGCAACTAATCAAGTAACTTTTCAACTAAAACAAAGTCGCGACAGAAGCACGCGGAACATTACCGGCGCATTAGAGGGCCTACACTTATAAAAAACGTCTAGCAACAATGACCACTGATATATTGTGCGGTCAGACAAAACATCACGAACAACACGGCATTCGCAATGAACTGAATTCTGTTTTTTGTACAAATTACTTTTCGTCGCGCTCCGGTGATCCACTTCATCCGCCGGTCGGGCCTCGCTCGCTCGTCGTTCTAGTCTACCGCGGTCACAGGCGGCTCAGCGATTGTACGAACCACACAACAGACAATACAAAAAAGAAAAAGTAATTTGTAAAGAAATTAGAAGGTAGTAGTTTAACACGTTTGTGGGTGGGTGGTATATGAAACATAAAATGATTATTTACTTCTCTTTTGACGTTTCCGTTTCTGACCGGCATTTCAGAATTTTCACAGCTTTATACTCGTACAGAAACTTCTTCATTCGGCTTTAAACAGATTAACCACTTTATATAACAAATTTATCAAAATGAAAGTAACGCAAGCGTGATTGTTATAATTATTATTGTATACAAACAATCGACTTCAAGTTGACTGAAATTAAAATGGATGTCAAAACCATGTCGGAAAATAAACAATATTCACATATATATTTCATTTAGTAAGAATATAGTTAATGGAACTAGTTTTATATTTCGTTCCTCTAATTAATATATCAGTGAATAGTAAATAGAAATCACATTTCAGTTTTTTAATTAAATGAATTCTAACTTGACTATTTTCCGTTTTCCCGCCAGACCAGTGCTACCCAAAGAAAAAGATTGTTACCATGTGCGCAAACCCGCGCTTGCTGGGTAATTGGCGCCATGTGCAAGAGCCTGAAATTAACATTGACACAATATTTTATTACATTTATGATAGAAGCAATGCATTGTACTTCATGGCGTTGCTAACATTTATCATCAATTTATTTTTAGGACATTTTAAAGTTTTGAAGGTTATTGAAGATGCGTTAATTTTTATCGATACTTTTGTGTCTATTTTGGTACATTATCGTCACTAGCACTACTTTTTTTCCTGGCACTGGTACGTTTTATCTGTCAAAGTCAATTTTAATTTTCGAAGGACATGTTTACGTTGAGTTTGAGTTGTATTTATTATTTGCTCCCAATTTTGTAAATCAATTTCAATGGACGAATTAAAAGGACCTACTATCCAAATAGTACTTCATGTAAAAGAAGGTAAATCCAGTTTGCGAAACGACTGCGTGGCATTAAAATATATTTTTTGTTGTAACTTGTACTCGTTTTTTAGGTCTTGGATTTGGTTTCTTGAGGGCTCCTTTTATTGTAAGTGGATCTTTAAATGGATATATGCTGGAGACGGATCCAGTTGTGCCCTGCCATGCACCTAGTTTCGACGCTGAACTTGTCTGGGAGGCCGATAAACGACGATTTCGTAGGTAGGATTGGTTTGGTTTAATTTATTGGAAAACGAATTAATGAACGAGTTACGATTACGTTAAACAAATTTTATCCACATTATAATTATACATAAATATATATTATGTATAACCTTCGTAAACATGAGTAAATATTAAAGTAAATGTATGATATTTCTTCAGCCTTCGAGTCCAGAATGTCCCCATCAAAGTGGAAGTGTTCACAATGGGAACTCAGGGCCGAAAGGATAAAGTGGGTTACCTGCTGCTCAGTCTCCTCGGAGCGCAGCCCTGTCCTGCCACCAAGATTGTTGATGTAAGTCAGTTAACATTACTTTTGAGAGATTCAAACTTTATTAATTTGATATTTCACAAAATGCTGATGTTCATGCTTTTGTGAGTTTTGTGACTACAGATTGCAGTAAATTTACTGTGACTACAAAATTTACTATGACAGGACCCCTCTATACTATCTATTCTCTTTGGTTATATTCACTGTCCCTGCCTAGTATATGGGTCACGACAAGCCTCTGTTACAAAGCCACCACGGCAAGCCTCTATTCATTTATTTATTTATATTTGCTGAATTCAAAGAGCTCAGTCCGGATTTTGCAAGTACATAGAATAACCAGCAGATAACAAGGTTTTCCATGAAACCAATAATGCTTTGAGATTACTTACCATTTATGTGTATTGTGTACAGTCAATGTCAAAGATATGTTTACACTTTTGCACCTTACTCCTTTATAATAAGGCGAAAAATGTAAACATATCTTTGACGTTGACTGTACATGTTGCTGGCCTAATATTACAGGGTTCTATGTTTCACTTTTATCAAACTGAAATTTGAACATTGTCATAGTGACATGAAGTCGAATTTAAACTATCTTGAAAATGTAACATAGAACCCTGTAATATTGGGCCAGCGAATGTGTATGACTACACTATGCTGAAGTCAAGACTTTTATTTTGTATGTTTCCTGTTCAGGTGCGGCATTCGTGGCACCGGTTGCTAGGAGTAAAGTCGGAGGGAAAGTGCTGCCACCCGCAGCTCATGCTCAGCCTTTCTGTTGAGGACCGTGTCAACACAATCACTCCTGTAATTATAGAAATTACTGATTTATTATCTGTAACTTTTATTATGGATGACTTAAGATATAATGTCGCTGTGGCCCGGTGGCCGAGTGGTTCAGGCACCTGCCGCGATAGCAGAGGACGCTGGTTCGATTCCAGCCTGGGGCACTGGAGGCCTTGGTCACTTTTTCTTAGTATATGATATTTATTTCAGTTTATAATTTATATACTTAGTAGTATTTCTACTTGATAAAAAAAAAACAAATTTAAATATTTCCTGGAAAATAATTTAATTTGTTCAAATACTTCATAGTATAATATAGATAGATGTAGACACATCAAATTGCCTAAAATTCCATTTCAAAATCCAGAGATAGAGAAAATTGGGGACTACGTCTGGGAGTATGTAGAACTGGTCACGTGACTTCGTCCCCTTTCGTCTTAAATAAATATGAGCTTACATATGACAATGAGACTATACTCAGAGACAAGTAATAATACAATCACTAGTCTGTGTGCCAGTTTGCAATAAAGTGGTATTTTATTTTCAGAGGAATGAACTGCGCATGTTTCATAGCAACGACGTGGCTTACCCGACTACTTGCAACACGGTCAATCCCACTGCTGGACTGTTACTCACACTTAGTAAGTACAAACAGGAACAATCCTACTGTACCGGTGGACCTTATTACAAAAGGCTTAAGGCCCACCCAAGCAAACATTTTTGGTCAATATTCCGATAAAGGTACCTATTTTCGGTCGCAAATATGTGCCTTTATCGGAATATCGACCAAACATGTTTGCTGGGACCGATGTACCGTTAACAGTGTGGACGATGGTACATATCTGAAAACATAGGCAAAGATCGGTTTTCTTAGGATAGCGGTGCCGTCATATAGCGGCCGTCTCCATAAATAAGAGAATATTGTCAAAGTAAATTATGTACTACATGTACAGTACTTCTACTTTGACAATATTCCTCTAGTCTAAATTCTCTTTGGTCCGTACGTTGCTTTTTTGGTACATATGTGAAAACATAGGCAAACAAAAACGGCGTAAGATTCTTTTTCGCTGGGCATAGGTATAGTCTGCATCAATAATAGCGGATGAAACTATGCGTTAAATATATCTTCCATTCTAATAACTTCACAAAAAGAGATATATAAAATTATTAGGGTTGGGAGATAATTTTAGCATATTATTTTATTTGTTATTAATTATGCTGTATGTATCAATTGTTTTCAGATTTTTAAAAGTCATACTTATTTTATCTCATGGTAGGTACAGTCAACGGTAAAAATATGGGTGTACAAATCATTTCAAAAATATGTCCCATAACTCTTATGTCAGTGAATTAAGAACTATGGGACATATTTTTGAGTAAGTTGTCTACACCCATATTTTTACCGTTGACTGTACTGTGATTTGCAGTACAGTCTGTAAATATAATATCGTTGTAAAATGGGGTAACTGGGAACAGAGGGATAATTTTAGACAGCATTTTTTCACTATGAACTCAGCTAGGTGAAAGATCAGGAAATTTATTTAATAAAAAATATAATAATGGGATAATTAAAATGTAGAAAATCAATAAACTAAATCAAATAAGGTTTTAATACTGAACACCCTGCAAACGCCATACAACGTATAGTTACTGAATTTCCCGTTAGATGTCGCTGTACTCTCCGCGTTGGAATCGTACATCGCGGTGTTAAGATTTTTCCCGGTTTAGTGACCCTCCGGCCGTACTGTTGTGAACTCATACTTACCTGGCATAGGGGATACCGTGATCAAGAAGGCGGTTCCCCCAGGGCGAGACTCTTCCATTGCACTGCGGTTGGGTTGACCCTTGCGATTATCCCTAATGTGGATAACTCGGATGCGTAATTTTTGGTAGTGGGGACTGCGTACGCGCTGTCCCCCCATAATATAAATAAACATTAGGATCCGACTTTTCGTATGGGATGCAGTTCTATTTCAACTAATATTTTTTTATTACATGCTGCAAAGAGGATTTGAAGTAGAGAGTTGTAGCTACAGTTCATTTACTGCCATCTTTCGACAGAAGATTAAACCTGTTTGAACGCCATTTGACTTTGATCCTTATTCTTTAACTGATATGTGTTAACTTTTTAAATATTAATATTCACGCCATCTACTCGAGCATAGGCTGAAGGTTGTGGCGCCATCGCTCGAAAACATGGAACTATACCTTTGGCCTATAGTCGAGTAGATGGCGTGAATATTAATATTTAATAAGTTAACACATCAGTGAAAGAATAAGGATCAAAGTCAAATGGCGTTCTAACAGTTTTATGTTCTGTCGAATGATGGCAGTAAATTTACAGTGGCTACATAATTTACTTGGACAATCCGTCTCTATAGACTTTATTCTCTTTGCATGCTGTAATAAGGGGTTAAGTTTTAAATTCCCGTCATTATATTATTCTCTGTCCCCAGCTCCACACTTACCCAGCTAGAGTACAGGAGATCGGCGCTTGTACATTTTTGAATGAATGTTTTTTTTTATTTCAGGCAACTAGTGGCCCATACATAAATACCTTAAAACTATTTATTTATTTATTTTTGCCTCCACATTGTATAAGCAGTGTTGGTCGAACGTTAATTGCAATTAACCATTATAAATAGAACCGTAAACCGTAACGGACGGTTACAGTTTACGATTTAATTTATAATGGTTAATGGCCAATAATGGTTAATTGCATTAACGTTTCGGCCAACACTGGTATTAAACATGAACACTTTCCTTAATACATCAAAGCCGCTGTCTTTTCAGATGAATACATAGCAGAAAGCAAGAAGACAGTATCGAGCCCCGACCTGCAGCCTAACCTGCTATGCGATGAGGGGCTCATACAGATCGGCGGTGGGAAGCATCTGTTCGTGCTGAGTTTCGTCATTGGCTCTGTCGAAAACATTGACATGGTAACAAGTCTCTAATAGTCCATGAGCATATACTTATATTACTAGAAGCGTGGTACGGGCATGTGATGCGGATGCGGAGGGATGAAACTCATGTGACGAGAAAGGTATTGCGAATGAATGTGGAGGGAGGTACGAGGAAAGGAAAAGTTGGATGGACTGTGTGAGAGGTTGGATGAAACGAACGCAAGTGAATGATGAGATGACGGGCGACAGAGAGGTATGGGAGAGAAAGACATGCTGCGCCGACCCCAAGTGAATGGGACAAGGGCAAGAGAATGATGAGAAGTCATTGATATAGAATAAGAACTGGATACCCAATCAGCCGCAAAAAATGGCCCCGCAAAAGTAACGTTAAAACAGATCACGCGTTACTTTTTCGTTTAGTCTTGTATGGACCGCTCAAATGTGAAGTTGTCAACAATGTCGTAAAATGGTCGTCAAAATATGCAAAAATAACAATGATAAAATAAGGAAAAAGCTTGGAATGTATTTCTTTCGGTTAGTTCTTTGGATAGCCTTACATAATTTATGTAATCTGGTGGTAATTTCATGGTTTTGTATAAATTATTTTGTTAGTACCAAAGAAGGGATGTGAAGGAACAAAAATCTAATGAGTCGATGTGAGGTCAATACTTTTTTTATTTTTATATGGAATTCGTAAGATATAATATTATGTTTAAATTCAAGATTTCCAAGAAAACCTATGCGACGTGCTGAGTGTACTGCTATTATAGCAAGAGATAGGGGTGATGCAGTTTTAAACAAGGCAAAACGGCACTTGTGTGTTCGGCGCATTTCCCTGTTTCCGACATATACACGACCAATAAGGGCTTACATCGACTAACTGTAAATGTTAAACCTGTCTGAACACAGTGACAACCACAGGATTTTCTTGATAAAGACCATAACCAATCAGTACCAGTAGCGACCTGAATATCCCCGTGCACTATACGAGTATTGCAAAGAACGAAAGTGCGAAGATTATGTAGATCTAAAATACACAGTTATTTAATAAGTTGAATTTATTTCAAGGAAAATAGTATTTAAAGACGTACCTATATATACTTACTTATTAAAAATATATTTGTTTTATGTAACTTAAACGGGTTGTTACCATGAATTAATTTTATTTGAACTCCCGATCAAATTAAATTGATTCATTTATTACTTTGGGTTTTCTGTACAGTAATACCTATTAAAATGTACCAAAGGGACTCCATTCGTTCATTATTCTCATTTGACGTTGTTTGACGTAAATACAAAGGTGAAGTTACGTTTAGTGTCATCGGACTTAAAGTTTTAACAGTGTTGGTACTAATGTTTACAAATTTGACACTTAATGCTTACGACAGTAAGTTCTTTTCCGTACAAAACATTTATCTTGACTCAAAATTTACGTAAGCGTTTTTATCATCAATGCAAATTTGCCGCTACTGTCATTCTGACCCACATTTTGTTGACGTTTTTGTTCCGCTCTGTGTGTCTATTTCTAATATTAAGTCAGTGTGAGAAGTCTATTTAAAGCAGATACATTCAGAGGCGGTATCATGGTCGCATTTTTATCACTTGTCATGTCATGCGTTACTTTCGCACTTACATACTTGTTAGAACGTGACAGGCATGATGACAGATGATAAAAAAACCGACCATCTTAGGCCTACTGGTTACTGCTTACTCATCATTACTGACCTAGGACTGACCTCCTTTTACGGTACAATAGTTTCCCGCATTAGACCAATGCATTTTCGGTATTTCACATATATGTAGGTAAGTATGTACCATACACCTTTGGACTTCAGTTTTCTTACGCTGAAAGTGATTGGTGAATATCAAACGACAAGTCCCGCGTAGATATTGGTACAATCAGAGGTCTAAAGCCTCAAAAGTGGTTTGTTAATTTTATGTATTCATGGTTTTTTACAGCTTATACCTGACTATGCCACCCGAAAAGATGCTACTGACTGTTATGTTTCATACACCGTCTTCACGCATACCATTACAACCGACAGGTAAATTATGTTCGATTTATACCCACTTTACATACAGGGTATTAACTTTGAAATGGATCCTATAATAATATTTTTTTTGAATCCTGACTGATATGCATTTAATTGTTCCAAATTTGCCCTAGGAATGCGTCGATTTCAAAAAGACTATACTTTGACCTTTAAAATAATATCACTAGATGGCTCTGTCCTTTAATGTTTTAGGATTTTATATTTATTATTGAACTACGTACGTGTTCATTATGCTTACTTTGTATTCGTGTCTGTGAAAGCGATCAGGCAAGACCAATTTCGAATGACGAAGTTATTTAAGTGTACAGAATCTCGTCAGTTTTTATACACTGTATAAAAAAATATACACATGATCAAAAATAGCGCCATCTATAAAAAATATTACGCAGGCCCTACGAAGTATTGTATGGCGATAATTTTTTTGTAAGTATATTTTAATGTCCGTTTTTAAACACTTTTTTGTCTCGTTTTCCAGAGTGAGTGTGACGGTGACGGGCTCAGGTGCGGCGGCACTATTCAACCAGCGCACGTCGCTGCGGCTGCGGGCAGACCTCTCCACACTCGGGCGCTACTTCGCCGAGTGCCCGAGTCTGGTCACCACCGTGCGCGCCACGGACCGGGACGTCGGTATGTCTGTCTTAACTGAGGTCCTTGGCAGTACCGTCTTTACCATAATGGCACACGGGGCCCGTGCCCAGTGCGGGGGCAACCTCAGGGGGCCCCAAAGGACAGACAGTAACAGTATATTCGATTACTCATAATAAATAGAAGATCATAGTAGAAAAATGTTAGTTTAATTCGCTTTCTTTACTTTCCTAAAGGGCCCCAAATTCTTATGTGCCCAAGGGCTCCAGCATAGTTTAAGACCACCCTGGTCCTATGGAACAAAATTTGCCAGCCAAAAGACCTTGAGATTTTACAATTAAAATTTAATTTAGTTTTTCATTGCTGACTCGATATTATACACACAGCACAAGGTCTTAACCGAGGGCCTAAAAAAATGCTCCTAACGAATTCGCTTGATGTGGAACCGCTCAAGAGCAATGTATTCGTTCACAAGGCAGTAGCGTCTTCCTAAATAAAAAATAAAACTTAATTCTAAAATTGTTGTGGGCACTAATTATAGACTATAGAGCAATTGTCATTGATTTGACCTATCGACCCAAAGAAAAAACTATCACTGTTTGGCATAGTCCTCCTAACTGTGCTTTTCCTTTCAACTATTACAGTCATAATATAGTTTTTCATTACCGATAATTTTATTCTCACGAATTTTAATAAAATACTGAGTACACTAGCGCCATCTGTTTTTGATGTCAGAAACTGTTGTTTCGTTAAACTTTTAAATATATGTTCTCTTGGATATCTTATACATGTATGAATCTATCAGCTTCGGAAACTGACAATTTAAAATCCCCATAATACAAGATGAACTGAAGGGAATTAATAATTACTATGTATTATTCCTAGGTATATGCAGCATGGATCTCCGCAAGCTAGTCCCGACCGACAACATTGAACACTTCCTCAACAACTTCTGCAACGAGCCGCAAGCAATATCCATACACGAGCGCTGCTTCATACTACGCACAGACGGACAACGAGACGGGGACCGGAAACCATATGTCGATGTTGATATGAGCCTTAAATACGTCGGGGTACAGACTGAACCTACGGTAAGTCTAAACTTCAGTAATGGATGGACATTCGCAAGCTAGTCCCGACCGACAACATTGAACACTTCCTCAACAACTTCTGCAACGAGCCGCAAGCATTATCCATACACGAGCGCTGCTTCATACTGTGCACAGACGGATGAGACGGGGAACGGAAACCATATGTCGATGTTGATATGAGCCTTAAGTACGTCGGGTCGGGGTACAGACTGAACCTACGGTAAGTCTATGAACTTCAGTAATGGATGGACATTCGCAAGCTAGTCCCAACCGACAACATTGAACACTTTCTCAACAACTTCTTTGAAATTAGTGTTTATGCTAATTACAATATGCAAACGAGATTAAACGCGTCTTGAATGTATTTTGATTAACTATAACAGAATACATATCGTTTTTATTACCGATAATTTTATTCTTTCACGAGTTTTTAACCATATACTGAGTACACTAACGCCATCTGTTTTTGAAGTCAGAAACTGTTGTTTACAGTAAGAAATCACCGTATTATAGGAAATGTAAAATAATATGTGTATGTATACAGAAAGATCAGAAAAAGATATAAAGTACTTTGCAGATAGATAAGCGTCAGATCGATTTTCCTAAAACAAAATAATTATGATGTCTAATCTAAAATTAGTGCCCTGCTCATAGTATACTAGCGCCATCTATTGACTCATGGCAAATTTACAAGTTTAAAACATTATTACACCATGTAGGAGCAAAATAGTAATGTTTTGTTATCAAATATCAATAATCATCATCATCACACCCTTTAAAATATGTTTTGTGTACTTTATTTTATGTCATCTCATCATGTAATGCATATTTGTGGGCTAACTGAATGGTGGTGATAAAAATTAAAAATATATCAAGTTTATGATTAGCCAAAACTGCCAATAGGCAGATCCTTTGACGCGAAAGAAGAATATATGCGCGATTAAAAGCAAGCCGTGCACCCTGCTTATAGTGTGATAGTAGTGAATTTAAACTAAATGGGGAAAAGTGGAATTGACTTGGGCAGCGACACATGCAAGAATATTTTACGAGTAAAACAAATCATAACGTCATATTTCGGATCTTGATAACAATATTCAGTTGTATTATCGCCAACGTCCATACCACGTTGAATACACCGGTTCTCGTCCGATCACCGAAGTTAAGCAACGTCGGGCGAGGTCAGTACTTGGATGGGTGACCGCCTGGGAACACCTCGTGTCGTTGGCTTTTTGGTACCATATTCTAAAATCTTTAAGTAACTTTTAATATTTTTTTTGTTCTTTCACTTTGGGCCCGATCCATGAATAGTGAAAGTCACAAAGAAAACATTCTGTATAGGCAAATATTTTCTTAAAGTAATTACTACAGAATATTCACTATACATAATATGCAAAACGAGGCACACATCTACAGTTTTGTATTTTCCCTAAGGATGCAAATCAAGAACAAAACATTTTCCTATCAGAATGACTAATGAGGTTAAACCTCAGAAAAGTCTGGAGTCTGTGTTATATCTTCCACCCCACTTGCTTAGTTAATTTTTTTTTATTATTACATAAATTCGCAAAACATAATAAATACAAAGCTAATCTAAAATTAGTGCCCTGCTCATACGAGGGGCGTTCAATAAAAAGTGAGAATGAGTATTTTATATACAACTTTTATTAAATGTTATTTTATTTTTCGACATAGTCATCTTTTATCATAATACACTTTGTATATCTTTTTTCTAAACTTAAAATTCCATTTCTAAAAAAGGTTTCATCTTGAGTACTTAAAAAATCTTGTACTGCAGCGACTACCGCGTCGTCGTCTTCAAATTACTTGCCTCTTAGGTATTCCTTCAATCTCGGAAATAGGTAGAAATCACTAGGGGCGAGGTCTGGTGAATACGGAGGATGCTTAAGGATATCGAACCCAGCATCACGTATTGCAGCCATTGCAACGGCGGACTTGTGTGCCGGTGCATTGTCCTGATGGAACAACACAATTTTCGAGAGTTTACCTCGCCGTTTTTCACGGATCTCATTGCGCAATGTTGCTATTTGTTTGGCATATAAAGTGCCCGTAATAGTGGCTCCATGCTCGAGATACTCATTCATTACGACCCCTTTACCATCCCAAAAAACTGAGCCCATGACCTTACCGACAGATGGGGCCCCACCTTGGATTTCTTCGGAGTTGGAGATGATGGGCTTTTCCATGTCATAGACTGCAGTTTCGTTTCAGGGTCGTAATGATGGAGCCATGTTTCGTCCATTGTTATAAATCGCGCCAAAAAAAGTTCCCGGTCTTGCTGTATCAGGTCCAAAGCTTCTTGGCAAATCTCGACTCTAGTTTGTTTTTGCGTGTCAGTAAGCATTCTGGGTACCCAACGCGCTGATACCTTTTTCATACCCAGCGTCCATGTAAAATATTATGCACGTTCCCCGTTGAAATCTTTACATTTTCAGCAATAAAACGAACCGTGACACAACGATCCGCCAAAACTAAGTTTTCGACTTTTTTCACATTTTTTTCAGTTACTGCTGTAGTAGGGGTCCGGAGCGGGTGTCATCCATGGTCGAAGTTCTTCCACGTCTAAATTCGGCGCACCAACGTGCGACTGTCGAATACGGAGGAGCATTAGACCTTAAAGTGTCCCGTAAATCTAAATTGACTTGGTCCGTAGAAATTTTTTTCAAACAAGTATTTAATAACGGCGCGCAGTTCAATTTTCTCCATTTTCGCTAACGTACTCAATAGCATAGCAAAGAAATCGCCGTATTTTTTTTAAACAGAAAACAGTTCGTTTTTCTTTCATGGCAATCAGCTAGGTAGATTAGCTTTACCGGCCAGTATTTACTTTCCTAATATTTAAAGAGTTTGCATCTCATTCTCATTATATATTGAACGCCCCTCGTACTACACTAGCGCCATCTATTGACTCATGGCAAAGTTACAAGTTTAAAACATTATTACACCATGTAGGAGCAAAATAGTAATGTTTTGTTATCAAATATCAATAATCAATACACGCTTTAAAAATATGTTTTATATGCTTTATGTCATCTTGTAATGCATTTTTAAGGGCTATCTCAATGGTGGTGATAAAATTTAAAAATATATCAAGTTT
Source organism: Cydia splendana (assembly GCF_910591565.1). NCBI lineage: Eukaryota > Metazoa > Arthropoda > Insecta > Lepidoptera > Tortricidae > Cydia > Cydia splendana. Next base: position 10,709,495 of record NC_085976.1, read on the forward strand.
ATGATTAGCCAAAAGGCTTATCCTTTGACGCGAAAGAAGAATGCGAGATTATAAGCAGGCCGTGCACCCCGCTTATAGTGTGATGGCAGTGAATTTAAACTAAATGAGGCAAAGTGGATTTGACTTGGGCAGCGACACTTGCGTGAATATTTTAAAACAAATCATGACGTCATATTTCTGATCTTGGTAACAATAATAAGTTATATACTTTCATGATCATGACGTCATATATCTGATCGGAATAACGAAATTCGGTTGTTCTGTCGCCAACGTCCATACCACGTTGAATACACCGGTTCTCGTCCGATCACCGAAGTTAAGCAACGTCGGGCGAGGTCAGTACTTGGATGGGTGACCGCCTGGGAACACCTCGTGTCGTTGGCTTTTTGCTATTTTTTTTTATACCTACCTAATGCAATGGCCTTTTTTATATTTATAAAACTTGACTGTTCAAGTGTCCACTTTTATAAATACAATATAATGCCGTGTTTAAAAACTGGCGAGTAATTTTGACGCAGCAGTCTTATCTTATATTTATTATGTGCACAAAATGAGGCACTAAACTATAGTTTAGCCATAAAACAATGCCGAACAACTTATTCTTATCATAATGACTAGTTAGTTACATACAATTTACCGCTATGACGTCATATTTCTGATCAGGATAATATTATTCAGTTGTATTGTCGCCAACGTCCATACCACGTTGAATACACCGGTTCTCGTCCGATCACCGAAGTTAAGCAACGTCGGGCGAGGTCAGTACTTGGATGGGTGACCGCCTGGGAACACCTCGTGTCGTTGGCTTTTTGCTATTTTTTTTAATACCTACCTAATGCAATGGTGTGCTTACCCTTTTGTATATTTGTAAAACTTAACTGTTCAAGTGTGCACTTTTATAAATACAATATAATGCTGCGTTTAAAAACTGGCGAGTATTTTTGACGCAGCAGTCTTATCTTATATTATGTGCACAAAATGAGGCACTAAACTATAGTTCAGCCATAAAACAATGCCGAACAACTTATTCTTATCATAATGACTAATTTTGTTAAATACAATTTACTGCTATGACGTCATATTTCCGATCAGGATAATATTATTCAGTTGTTCTGTCGCCAACGTCCATACCACGTTGAATACACCGGTTCTCGTCCGATCACCGAAGTTAAGCAACGTCGGGCGAGGTCAGTACTTGGATGGGTGACCGCCTGGGAACACCTCGTGTCGTTGGCTTTTTTGTATCCTTATTCTAAAATCTTTAAGTACTCTTAATTTTTTTTTGTTCTTTCACTTTGGGCTGACCCATGAATAGTGAATGTCACAAAAAAAAACATCCTGTATAGGCAAATATCTTCTTAAATTAATTAGGCTGCTATTTAACTGATCACCAGATTTAGTAAAATTTAATACCAAAAAAATCTATTTTACCACCCTTAAATCATGAATGATCACCAAAATTATAACACCATTTTAATGTGAAATGATTACCTATTTTATTACATTTTACTATCCTTTTAAAGGAAATGACACCAAACTAATCATTATTAACCCAAAAATAGTCAATGATTACCAAATTTCAAACCCCATTTTAATGTGAAATGATAACCAAATGTTTACATCTTGCTATCCTATTAAAGAAAATGACACCAACATAATCATTGTAAACCCAAAAATAGTAAATGACCACCAAAATTAGAACTCCATTTTAATGTGACGTTCCACGGGAAAAGGTACCTTATGAGGGTTTCTAGTTTCGGAGATATTAAATGTTTTGTAAAGAGGTGAAAAAATGCTCAATTTTTTTTTATTGTGTGATCTGAAACCTTAATGCGTAACGTTTGTTTACCTGTTTTTATTTTTGTTATAAGTTAGTTATAAGCCTAGTAATGTCGTCTCAGAGTTTAGTAGAAAAGGTACCTTATGGAAAAAAGATTGAAAATTCCCAAAAAAACTAGTCAATACGGGAAAAGAAGTTTGGTAGAGAACTGTATTAGCATTCTGCAAAACTAATTTGATAATTTCAGTTCTGGTTGGGGCGCCTCGCAAATATTATAACCGTACATAGACTGACATCACAAATCCAAGTAGACTGCTATTATACCAAAGTTACTCTCGTCAAGTCTTTCTTAACTAGAATAATCTTCATTTGGTTTGGTCGCATGCAGTAAATCAGCCATTGGTTTGCTGAAAAATGCCAATACCCGACGCATTACCTTATGGAATATCTGAGGTCATTGAACCTCAATGCCGCTTATCTTCAATAGCAACCGAAATATATTATTGATAGGAAATAGACGATTTATACCATCTTAACCCCAAAATATTATTAGTTTATCCTAACTGTTCCATCATCATCATGCCTCATCATGTAACTTGACCACAAGGTACCTTTTCATTACATACAAATGATTGGTCTTTTTTAAGATTATTATGACGAAGAACTAATTAAATTGGGGGCAGTTTAATGTAAATTAATATTTTCTATTCATAAAAGATAAACTATAATATGATTGATATTTTGTAGTGATGTATTATTAGATTTATTTCCATAAGGTACCTTTTCGTAAATGTATGGAACAAATACTGTTATTGTTATGTAAGTTTAAAGTGGCATAAGGGGTTAAATATAGTATTTAGTTGGGGTTTTAGGATTTATTTCATTTGAATGACAGAATTTCTTTCATATGTGCTCAGAAAAATTGATTGTGTGTCACATTAAAAGTAAAAATATTCAATTTTGTGATTTTATATGAAAAAGTCAGAAAATACATTTTCACCTCTAAATCGGTATTGTTTTTTGCTTAAACTGTCTGTCAGTGTCGTTTTCTAATAGATAAAATTTAAATCTTGAGAGCTCATTGCAATCAATCGTGAAAATGAAATAAAACTTTATTTTCAAGAGATTGGTTAGTATACACATAAATCAGTCGATATCAAAAGTTTCTATTTGCATTACAGAACAAGTCGCAATATTTTTTTAATCTCAGATATATAAGGCATTATTATTTGTAGTCAACTATGTAACTTACTTCAGGAACATAGTTTTTTAGGCGGCTAAACTTAAAACTTCTCTATCGTAAAGTTGCTCATTTCACAACATTATTTTCAAAAAATCATATCTCTGTAACTACGCAACCTAGAAGGTTGATCTTTTGTGTTATCGATAGCTTATTTATTGTAGATTACTGGGGTATGCATAACTCCATACCCGCCATAAGGTACCTTTGACCGTGGGACGTCACATTTTAATGTAAAATGATAACCAAATTTTTAATTCTTGCTATCCTATTAAAGCAAATGGCTCCAAAATAATTATTGTAAACGCAAAAATAGTAAATGATCACAAAAATTGTAACCACATTTTAATTAAAAATGTGCAAACATTTAATATATCGTTATCCTATTAAATTAAGTAATCCACTTCGTCACCTTTTTCTAGTAGCATTTTATTTCTGTAACAGTCGCAGTTCTAACCTAACCTAACCCACTTTTCTAGTAGCATTTTGTTTCTGTAAGGGTCGCAGTTCAAACCTAACCTAACCCACTTTTCTAGTAGCATTTCTTTTCTGCAAGGGTCGCAGTTCAAACCTAACCTAACCCACTTTTCTAGTAGCATTTCGTTTCTGTATGGGTCGCAGTTCAAACCTAACCTAACCCACTTTTCTAGTAGCATTTCTTTTCTGTAAGGGTCGCAGTTCAAACCTAACCTAACTCACTTTTCTAGTAGCGTTTCGTATCTGTATGGGTAGCAGTTGAAACTTAACCTAACCTACTTTTCTAGTACCATTTCGTTTCTGTAAGGGTCGCAGTGCTAACCTAACCTAACCCACGTAACTGATAGCAGTTTAACTTACTTTTCTAGTAGCATAACGAAATGCTACTAGAAAAGTAGATTAGGTTAGGTAGGTATGCGGTGCGGGCTACGGGGGGTTGAGCGGGAGGGGCTAGTAATTTTGGCATCAGTTTACTTTATTTGGTAATATGTATACATTTTTTGGTAATCATAGTGGTTTATTTAGGTGAAAATATCGCATTCATTTGGTCTTCAAGATTTGGTGATCATTAATGATTTTTGGTGATCATTCAATATATTTGGTATTTGAATACAATTTGAAGTGCAGTCGTAATTAAAGTGGTGGTACTTTTGTATTTTTAGGCCTTATTTTTTTGGTGTTCAGTAATTTTTTTTGGTAAGCATGATTTTTTTATTTAGGGTACCAAAGTATTTTTTGGTGGTCATTATATTTGTAGCCAATTAATTACTACAGAATATTGATTATACATAATATGCAAAACGAGGCACAAATCTACAGCTTTGTATTTTCCCTAGGACGCAAATGGAGAACAACAAAGTTGCATTTTATTCACATGTGAGACAAAGTAATCAAATGCAAATTTTGAGTTGTTTTCTTATGTTTGCTGGTAGAATTTATTTTGACTTTTAAATGATGATAAAGATTTAATAACATTCATTTGGATTTGATTTTGATTGATATTTTACATTTAATATTTGCTTCGGGTTGGTGTGGTGAAAAATTTTGTGTTTCACTCGGGGGCAAATTTTATTTAACCCTCGTGCTTTCAAACCCTCGCAACGCTCAAGATTCCATTTTTCGAATCTTTCGCTTGCTCACATCAATGTTATATAGTGCGGTTAAACAACAACCAACTATTAAATATGGGGGGGACAGCGCGTACGCAGTCCCCACTACCAAAAATTACGCATCCGAGTTATCCACATTAGGGATAATCGCAAGGGTCAACCCAACCGCAGTGCAATGGAAGAGTCTCGCCCTGGGGGAACCGCCTTTTTGATCACGGTATCCCCTATGCCAGGTAAGTATGAGTTCACAACAGTACGGCCGGAGGGTCACTAAACCGAGAAAAATCTTAACACCGCGATGTACGATTCCAACGCGGAGAGCACAGCGACATCTAACGGGAAATTCAGTTACTATACGTTGTATGGCGTTCATATCGGGTTCATGTTATGTTTTGTATGATATGTATTTTGGATGATAAATATTTAATAACATTCATTTGGATTTGAGTTGGTTTGATTTTGTCCGATATTTTACATATAATATTTGCTTCGGGTTGGTGTGGTGAAAATTTTTGTGTTTCACTCGGGGGGAAATTTTGTTTAACCCTCGTGCTTTGAAACCCTCGCAACGCTCAAGATTCCATTTTTCGAACCACTCGCTACGCTCGTGGTTCAATTTTGGAATATTTCGCTTGCTCGGGTATCAATATTAGCACGAGCGGTTAAACAATAACTTTGCCCCCTTGTAAAACAAGTCTGGAGTCTGTGATATATCTTCCACCCCACTTGCTTCGTTCATTTTTTTATTATTACATAATAATTCGCAAAACATAATACAAAGCAACATTGATAAGAAAATGTTGAGCACTACAGATCTTTTTAAACGTTAACAGCGCCATCTGACCTTAGTTTTGAGCTTTATCCTCATTTAGTTAAATACTCTCATGATCATGACGTCATATATCTGATCGGAATAACGAAATTCGGTTGTTTGGTCGCCAACGTCCATACCACGTTGAATACACCGGTTCTCGTCCGATCACCGAAGTTAAGCAACGTCGGGCGAGGTCAGTACTTGGATGGGTGACCGCCTGGGAACACCTCGTGTCGTTGGCTTTTTACTTTATTTTTGCCTCAGAGTAATACAGTCATATCAAAATGTATTCCTTACTTCGTAGCCCCAAATGTATGAATGAGTTGGCTTTTTTGTTTGAAAAAGCAACTCGATCGTTTAAGTTTGCCAGCCAAAAAGCGATCTTAAAGTCTTAAATTTAGTATTGGATTTACGGTCTTTTCCAGAAACCACCGGTACTGTCGGCGCGTAGTGCAACTCAACTGGAAATTCGAGCGCATACGGAGGTGCTGCGGAAGGAAAGCATCCTTAATATAAAAAGCAGCGGCAGTTGTACCAACTTGGAGGATGTGGGCGGCGTGGCGTACACTAACAACACGGCGAGGAATACGTCCAGGTACGAGAGCTATAGCAAAGAGAATAGACAGTATAGAGGGGTCCTGTCATAGTAAATTTTGTAGTCACAGTAAATTTACTGCCATCTATCGACACACGACTAAAATTCCAAATGAAAACGTATAAAATTATCAAAAAAATGTATATATATGGATAAATGATTTTATTATTTTTATATCATTTTGACCCATGTTCAGCATTCACTGATATCTATGTGTTAAAATTGTTAAATATGAAACGGTGTCGTCACGCGACCATAGGCCAAAGGTGTGTGCGCCATCTATCCGAGAATGACTTTTTCTTGATTTCCGAGGCACGTTTTTTCCTTAGACTTTATTCGTCTTATACGAAGTTACATATGTCTTTGCTATAGCCAAGCTTAGATGCCGCACACACCTTTAGCCTATCCTCGGCTAGATGGCGTGACGACACCGTTTCATATTTAACAATTTTAACACATAGATATCAGCGAATGAACATGGATCAAAATGATATAAAAATAATAAAATTATTTATCCATATATTTACATTTTTTGATAACTTTATACGTTTTCATTTTGAGTTTTAGTCGTGTGTCGATAGATGGCAGTAAATTTACAGTGACTACAAAATTTACAATGACAGGACCCCTCTATACTATCTATTATTTTTGGCTATAGCAAAGAGAAACTATAATACAGATGTAGTGCATAATTGTTTTCCTTCGTACAAAGACAATTTGAAATAGAGAGAGTGTCAGGATAAATAATGTAGCTACAGTATATTTTCTGCCATCTTTCGACAGACGATTAAAACTGCTTGAATGCCATTTGACTTTGATCATAATTCTTTCACTGATATGTGTTAACTTGTTAAATATTAATATTAACGTCATCTACTCGAGAATAGGCTAAAGGTTATGGCGCCATCGCTCGAAAAGATTGCACCATACCTTTGTCCTATATAGTCGAGTAGATGGCGTTAATATTAAATTTTAATAACTTAACACATATCAGTGAAGGAATAAGGATCAAAGTCAAATGGCGTTCTAACAGTTTTATGTTCTGTCGAAAGATGGCACTAAATTTACTTTGACAATCCGTCTCGATACACTCTATTTTCTTTGCTATAGGCATATATTTATATAGGGTATTTTTATATAGGGTATATATTTATATGCTAGTAAATATAGAAGCCTCACAACTTGCAGACAAAGCCACGATCCTCATTAATCCCGTAATCTAAAGCAAATATTTAAAAAAAGGGATGAGATAATGTAGGTTGACTTCGCCTTTCTGTCACACTTTTTGGTCCCAGTGCACTGTCTGTTTAAGGATGGTATTCCACCTATCCAATTTCTTTGTCCAATGTGTATTGCGTCTCACATTTTGCTTAATGAGAGAGTGTGATTCAATAACATTGGACAAAGAAATTGGACAGGTGGAATACCACCCTAATATACGTTCCATTCTTGTTATATAGAGCGCCATCTATCCAGATGTCAAAGCTACTAAAATATTTTGTTCTACTACTCTTTCCGGGGACATCAATCAGATTCGATCGATGCGATCTGAGATTTTGCGTGATCCTGCACTGCATATTCGTTTGCCTATGGTTAATTTATATTAATTATTATTCCAGGTATAAGGACGCATCAGGCGCCGCCATTCTCCAAACCAACGAGATAACAGAACTAATACGCAAGATGTGCGATTCCTTCGCGCTCAGCCAAGAGAAACTATTAGCGGCTCGAGAGAAACCACTTACTAGCGACATGCAAGTGCAATGCGAGACGGAGACAGACAAGGGAGACAAGGACGGCGCGCGGGAAGAGAGCGTGGGAGACAAGGAGAGCGTCGGGGAGAAAGAGAGGTAAATAACATATTCACGGTATTCAGATGTATGAGTCGTTCGCGTTCAGCCAAGAGAAATTATTAGTGGTTCGAGAGAAACCACTTATTAGCGACATGCAAGTGCAGTGCGAGACGCAGATAAACAAGGGAGACAAGGACAACGTCTGGGAAGAGAGCGTTGGAGACAAGGATAGCGTCGGGGAGAAAGAGAGGTAAATAAATTAGTGTGAAGAGAGGTAAAATCATGCAGTTGCATTTGAGGAGTGTGTGATTTGGTACTTCATTATTTATAATATGATTATTTTCTTTACCATTTGTCTGGCTTTTGTGATAGGACACGAATAGATTTTCTTAGTCAGTCATCACTGAACAACTACATACAACAGTTAATTTCGTTACTAGTTCTGAAACATTTTCGTATAACTATTTAGTTTTCGAACTTTTCGATGTTAGAGAGCAAAATGCACCATAAAGGCTTGATTCTTTTCAGTCCTCCCATTTTAATTATTTTTACAGTCCCAACTGTTTAACATGAGATTATTGCAAATACTTTATTATTTTCAGAACGCCAATAAAACTAGAGACGAGTAAGAGTGACACCTGCATACGGAACGATAAAGGTAATAGAATAGACATGAATGACGCACCTGTGTGTTACATTAAACCATATTAAACTTGCACCATGAAATGGACAACTCAGCAAAATTGGATATTGGAAACCAGCGCTGGTGTTTTGTAGAGCCCATCTAATCATTATACATATTAGCATAAAAAGGTAGTATCTGTTGACATACAAGTACTTGACATGTAGTAGAGCTGACTAAGGGTGGTATTCTATCTGTCCAATATATTGGTCCAATGTGCATTGCGTCTCACTCTCTCACTATATTGTGAAAACGCAAATACAAATTGGACAAAGAAATTGGGTTGGTTTATTTTCTTTGTCCAATTTGTATTTGCGTCTTCACAATATAGTGAGAGAGTGAGACGCAATGCACATTGCACCAAGATATTGGACAGATTGAAAACCAACTTAAGTTTGCTTACATTGCAGACATGGTAAAGAGGGTGATACCGTACGAGGAGCGGGACAGCATCATGCAGAAGTTTGTGGACGAGCTGGAAGACTGGAAGGAGAAACAACAGGAGCTGTATAAGTTACAGGTTTGTGCATTTCAATACGCTTTGTGCGGTTATCGTCATCGCGGTGAAATAGGGTGTCAATTTGTTTATTTCATTTGGGGCAATAAATGAAAACCAATTAATGAATTCTATCATTCCTTATATGAAGTAGTGGGTGGAAAAGGGCAAAAGGGGAATAATCTAATGTTATAAATGCGAAAGTATCTGTCAGTCTGTCTGCTACTTCTTCACGCTGCCAAGGGTCTTTGACGCTGCCAAAGGTCTTTGACGCTGCTGAGCCAGTTTAGATGAAATTTTGTATAAACATTGTTTGTGTCCCGGGGAAGGACTTAAGGATAGTTTTTACCAAGGATATAATTATTTTACGCAGGCAAGCAGAAGCCAGTTTACTGTGCCTTCTGATTTAACCCTTTGAACGCCAAACGGCGCATCCATTTGCCGTGCCACTGACGCCATTTGGGTAAAATTTAGTTTTGTGAATAAATAATGCCAACCTAAAAGTGGGGTGTTTTTCAGTAGATTCTCATCAAAAAACGATCGACGTCAAATGCCGTCTTTGGCGTCGTTGTCACGATTTTGCTTGACGTCAATTGCCGTTTGTGGCGTTCAAAAGGTTAATTATATATTTTGTTACCCCCTTATTCATAAACGTGTACTAAAGTTGACAAGCCGATAATAAAGTCAAAAAGTCAAAAGTCAAAAAATACTTTATTCATGTAGGACAAGCACTTATGAACGTTTTACATAATACTAATTTAATTATCTTAAGCTAATTATCAGAGCAATTTATTGAAGTTAATATTATTCCATCGTAATATTGGATTATTATACAGATCTAATTTAATAGGTACTAAGAATTTCAGAAAAAGATCGTCAAACATAAAAAATTGTATAAAAAATACTAGTCTAGAATGTTTCTAGAATAAAATCTAAATGTCAATAATAAATAACAAAGAAGTACATACATTGAATTATCCATTTCGAGTCACAGTTAATCCCACGTTGTTTTATCACTCATTGTAATCTTGTGTGGTATAATAAGCTTTAGAAATAAGTTTGCGCTTTACGTAATTCTTAAATTTATTAATTGATAATTCAGTAATATGGTTTGGAAGTTTATTATAAAATCTCACACAATTACCCATGAATGATTTTTTAATTTTATGGAGCCGTGTGAAGGGCACTGCGAGCTTATGTTTATTTCTAGTATTAATATTATGAATGTCACAGTTTTTCCTAAAATTAACAATATTTTTATGTACATACAGAATATTCTCATAAATATATTGACAGTGCACTGTCATGTCAATTTCCTTGAATTTATCTCTAAGTGAGTCTCTAATAATCGTTTGTCCCTTTCCGACGTATTGGTATGATGGAAAGGGACAAACGATTACTATCGGCTTGTTAACTTTGTAAAGGTTTATGAATAAGAGGGTTAGTATATATGTATGGTGTGGTTAAGGCGCTAAATTCCAAAAATGTGTCGCGAACCATTTTTAATTTAATTTAATTGTAATTATAATATGCAGTATATGCACTGGTTATTTCAGCTGCAACGCAAAGAAGAATACCACCTCGATCTCCTCTCCCGCGAGTGGACCAAGAAGCGTGCCGAGCTGGAAACCAAACTGAGTCGCGGCATCGAGCAGTGCCGCCACCTCGCCGCCGACCTGGCGCGCGCCACCGACGACTTCCGCCTGCGCGGCTACCGGAACACGGAGAGGGAGAAGAAGGTTATTTCTTACTACCAATCATATGGGGCCAATACATTCCACGACTCTTCTCTTTCCGAACAGACTCTAGCAGTTGCAACTTGGTTGCAACCATAGACAAGCGAATATACTTAGAAAATGTCCTAAGATTCCGGCGATATACAATATACATGCTCCCAAATCGCCCAATAACAAAACTTTGTAATCTTTCACAGCTTCTAGACGCGAAGAATGCTCTGGAGACCCACTACACGGCGAAGTACCAGGAGCTCAGAGAGGCTTCCCAGAAGATGGAAGACGACATGAACCACCGGCTGAAGCTCAAGGATATGCGCATCGAGGAGCTGGAGGCGAAGATCCAGCAGTTGGAACGACAGCTGGAGATCATGAAGGTATTACACCGTAGGAAGGCGACACACGTAATTCATGTCTACGAGTATACCCGCGTATGGCAAATTGGAATACAACACTCCATTTAGTCTATTCGCCTCTATAAAACTCATAAGTTTAATATAATAATAATTTCAGCCTATATACGTCCCACTGCTGGGCACAGGCCTCGTCTCATGCGCGAGAGGGCTTGGGCTATAGTCCCCACGCTAGCCCAATGCGGATTGGGGACTTCACATACACATTTGAATTTCTACGCAGATGAATGCAGGTTTCCTCACGATGTTTTTCCTTCACCGAAAAGCTAGTGGTAAATATAAAATGATATCGTACATAAGTTCCGAAAAACTCATTGGTACGAGCCAGGATTTCAATCCGCGACCTCCGGATAGCCACTTGGCCAGTCCAAATTATTTACCCTAGCACCGTATAGATTTCCCTGTCAATTCTACAAATAACAACAAATTCTTGTTTTTTTTATGACCAGGTTGCTAGTCCTTATTTAAGCCAAATCCCATAGTTTGTCATCAAATATTATAATTATAGTTTTTTTTTGTGTTTTGTATCTGTATTTTGTATGTAATTCGACATTAAGAGACCATATACATCTCTTAGTAATTGTAATACGTTAGATTGAATTGTTAGTTTTATTTTATAAAATTGTTGATGTTATTATTTTTGCTTGTATGTAAATTCAATGTTGACGTGTAAAAGTGCCCTTGTGGCCTATTTGCTGAATAAATGTTGATGTTGATGTTTGAATATTGTGTATTGGGATTCCCAAGTAGTTGGTATATTTTGATATACCAACTACTAAAAGCGAAAGCGAAATCTAAAAGCGAATTTTCACATTTTCAGATTAATGCCAAAAATATAGAAAAGGAGTCTGAGAGCAAGTATTCCGGATTGACTAAAGACCAAACGGCCAGCCTTATACAGGAATTGGTATGTATACGTGAGAAATACTGTTTAAAAACTACTTACTAAACTACGACTATAGGTATTACGTGCAAACCCTTATTTTTAATGAACTGCAACATTGACAACGGGGTTTGAATTAATGTGACACATCAGGGTGCTATTCCAACTGTCCAATGTGTATTAGCGTCTCACATTTTGCTTAGTGAGAGAGTGAGGCGCAATGCACATTGGACAAGAAATTGGACAGGTGAAATACCAACCTTACGCTAGAATTTTTATTGTGTTAACAGATGTGCTAAAAGGGTTCTCTTCATTATCATACGAATGATCGTGATCGTTTGCTCCATTGGTATAACTCGTTGGAGATTTCCAACTTTAAGACTTAAACTCAGATTTTCAATCTACTAACTAATCATTATTTAGTAGGAATTTAAGTTATTATAAAGTTGTTAGTGATTTGAGCCTTAAAAAAATGTTTATTATTTATATTAATAATTACAAATTTCACAGACAGCCTAATCTACATTCTAATAGATTTGTTAGCTGAGAAGTATGAATTTTATTTCTAATTACAGTAATTACATCTGTAGATACTTCGGTTTTTTTTCTAGAGAAAACGTCAACAGTTTTGCAACAAATCTGAAGATTCGTTCTTTTTTCATCCTTACTATACAAACATTCCTACCTTCTCTTCTGCTACTCTTTTCTGGTAGCTTTCTTCTGATATAAAAAATCTCTAAACTCAACCTTGGAAACAATAACCAATCTCCCGTTATTTTTTATTTTTTCAAGCGTTGTCTTGAAGAGAAGTTAGACAGCGCCGTGCAGTCTAAGGCGTTCTTTAAAGAGCAGTGGGGCCGCGCCGTACGGGAGCTACACCTGAACAAGCTCCATACAAGAAGGCAGATGCTCACACAGCTGAGACAGGACAGGAGGCAGCTCGGGGAGATGGGGTAAGAAATAGAAACAACATATTTCCTCCTAAGTTAGACAGCGCCGTGCAGTCTAAGGCGTTCTTTAAAGAGCAGTGGGGCCGCGCCGTACGGGAGCTACACCTGAACAAGCTCCATACAAGAAGGCAGATGCTCACACAGCTGAGACAGGACAGGAGGCAGCTCGGGGAGATGGGGTAAGAAATAGAAACAACATATTTCCTCCTAAGTTAGACAGCGCCGTGCAGTCTAAGGCGTTCTTTAAAGAGCAGTGGGGCCGCGCCGTACGGGAGCTATACCTGAACAAGCTTCATACTAGAAGGCAGATGCTCACGCAGCTGAGACAGGACAGGAGGCAGCTCGGGGAGATGGGGTAAGAAATAGAAACAACATATTTCCTCCTAAGTTAGACAGCGCCGTGCAGTCTAAGGCGTTATTTAAAGAGCAGTGGGGCCGCGCCGTACGGGAGCTACACCTGAACAAGCTTCATACTAGAAGGCAGATGCTCACGCAGCTGAGACAGGACAGGAGGCAGCTCGGGGAAATGGGGTAAGAAATAGAAACAACATATTATAATATCTTCCTAAGTTAGACAGCGCCGTGCAGTCTAAGGCGTTCTTTAAAGAGCAGTGGGGCCGCGCCGTACGGTACACCTGAACAAGCTCCATACAAGAAGGCAGATGCTCACACAGCTGAGGCAGGACAGGAGGCAGCTCGGGGAGATGGGGTAAGAAATAGAAACAACATATTTTCTCCTAAGTTAGACAGCGCCGTGCAGTCTAAGGCGTTCTTTAAAGAGCAGTGGGGCCGCGCCGTACGGGAGCTACACCTGAACAAGCTCCATACAAGAAGGCAGATGCTCACACAGCTGAGACAGGACAGGAGGCAGCTCGGGGAGATGGGGTAAGAAATAGAAACAACATATTTCCTCCTAAGTTAGACAGCGCCGTGCAGTCTAAGGCGTTCTTTAAAGAGCAGTGGGGCCGCGCCGTACGGGAGCTACACCTGAACAAGCTCCATACAAGAAGGCAGATGCTCACACAGCTGAGACAGGACAGGAGGCAGCTCGGGGAGATGGGGTAAGAAATAGAAACAACATATTATTATATCTTCCTAAGTTAGACAGCGCCGTGCAGTCTAAGGCGTTCTTTAAAGAGCAGTGGGGCCGCGCCGTACGGGAGCTACACCTGAACAAGCTCCATACAAGAAGGAAGATGCTCACACAGCTGAGACAGGACAGGAGGCAGCTCGGGGAGATGGGGTTAGAAATAGAAACAACATATATCTTCCTAAGTTAGACTGCGCCGTGCAGTCTAAGGCGTTCTTTAAAGAGCAGTGGGGCCGCGCCGTACGGGAGCTATACCTGAACAAGCTCCATACAAGAAGGCAGATGCTCACACAGCTGAGACAGGACAGGAGGCAGCTCGGGGAGATGGGGTTAGAAATAGAAACAACATATTATTTTTGATATTTAAGAATATAATAGAATAGTTTTTTATTCGTAAACACACAGATAATAGACATATATGGAAAAAACATAGTGAAAAATAAAGTGTCACGAAATATATATTTCATTTAAAAGTATGCCATTAACATTTGGGTGGTTTGCTGTCACAAACTATAATACAGATGTAGTGCATAATTGTTTACCTTCGTATTTTCTCGGAAACGTTCGTATTGGTCATGTTAAGATCGGTTTTCCTAGGATAGCGGTGCCGTCATATAGCGGCCGTCTCCATACTAAATAATACGGCTAAATATGGATGTCGTAGTATTTGTATGGATACGGCCGCTATATGACGGCACCGCTATCCTAGGAAACTAGAGCATTACTTCAGTCAACGTCAGTACTTTTTGTACCGATACTGACTGAAATAGCAAGACACGTTCGCGCGTTTCCGTGAAAATAATTATGCACTACATCTGTCCTACGAATCTATACATCTTATAAAAGAAATTCCCCCGCCGCGTCTGTCTGTTTGTATGTTCGCGATAAACTCAAAAACTACTGAACCGATTTTCATGCGGTTTTCACCTATCAATAGAGTGATTCTTGAGGAAGGTTTAGGTGTTTAATTACTAAGGTTTACCCGCGCGAAGCCGGGGTTGGTTCGCTAGTACTATTGTAAAGTAGTACAAAAAGTTTTGGCTGCATTTAAAATTGTTACAGTACATAGTCCTGCAAGATGCCAATTACTGTTTGTGATATTGGAATTGTTTGGAGCATTTGACTTTATTAAATTCGTCCAGGCATAGAGAAATATAGTAAGACAAGAGTGCTCACTCCATACATCAGTTTTGGTACCAAAAATATTAGTATTTTCATAGTCGACATCTAGCATCGAGTAGCGGAATTATCAGTACTGCTACTTGACAATAGATGTAGCGGCGACCGAAAAGTCTAATGCTCAACAATTTTCAGCTAATATTATAAACGGATTAACCGGAACTCTATTTTCAACTCGTTCTGCTTCTAATATTAGTTGTAAATTGTTGTTCAATACAATTTTCGTGGGTCGCCATTCGAGAGACATCTAGTATCGAGTAGCGGTACTGATAATTCCGCTACTCGATGCTAGATGTCGACTATGAAAATACTAATATTATTGGTACCAAAACTGATGTATGGAGTGAGCAATCTTGTACTTTTTTCTCTATGGTCCAGGCTATTTAGATTACTCATATATTTTGTACAGGTAACTTTTCCGTTTTCCTGGTTATAGCTTTTTACGCGTTCCTTGTAATTTAAGGGATAATTCTCATTAGGATGGTATTCCATCTGTCCAATTTCTCAATTGTTCAATGTTATTGCGTCTCACTCTCTCAGTAAGCAAAATGTGAGACGCAATACACATTGGACCAAGAAATTGGACAGGTGAAATACCACCCTTAGATACCTTTCGTAATTTATATTCGTAATAATGTTATGTTTCTCAACAGTATTAGCACAGAATAAATAATAGTACTGAAAACTCACTATCTAACAAAACGCGTCTGTTACGATTAGGACAGTTATGACCGCTAGGTGGCGCAAGCGCCACGCGCGGCTTATGGCTAGCCACCAAAATTGGTGTAGAACGGATGTACTTGTAGCTACTTGTTGCGACGCGACGAAACCGCGGAGTTAGCCACGCCTGGTATTATACTTCGTTTTTTTAGCATTAGAAAGAACTTGAAAGAAGTAAGCGATCATGACATGTCTTTTAATTGAAAAACGCTTTTTAAAAATCAGTTATTATTTATTACTTATGAAAGCAGAAGAATATAAATGATCGTATTAGATTCATAATTGTTACATATTTACCGTGACTTATTTTTAAAACGTTGTTTTTCAATTAAAAGACACATCAAGATTGTTTACCTTATTTCCAATGCTAAAAAATCAAACTATACTTGATTTATGTATTTATATTATTTTTCAGATTGGACACAATTCAAGACCAAGACGAGAAGGCCGAGGAGGTGGACATGAAACGGCTAAAAGACGACTTTTACGTCGACATACTCACCAACATGCCCGTTATAGAGTCCAACTCTATCATAAGTAAGTGTATGGTCTATACCGGTCTATAGTAATTAACCTTGGAGCATTAATAACTGGAGTTGCCTTTATGAGCTTACCCCTCTGCCGAAAAACTTGCAAAATTGTGCAAACTTTTGTATAGACTGATATGGCTATTTGTACGTTACGTCCAAACCATGTAGAAATAGCAATACATTTGACGTCCCCTCCCGCGCAAAAATCGGCAGACTATTTCGTAAAGGAAATGACAGCGATGACATCTCCAGTTACTAAATATAATCAAAGACATATGTAACTTCGTATAAGACGAATAAAGTCTAAGGAAAAAACGTGCCTCGGAATTGAAGTAAAAGTCATTCTCGAATAGATGCCGCACACACCTTTAGCCTATCCTCGGCTAGATGGCGTGACGACACCGTTTCATATTTAACAATTTTAACACATAGATATCAGTGAATGAACATGGATCAAAATGATATAAAAATAATAAAATCATTTATCCATATATATACATTTTTTGATAACTTTATACGTTTTCATTTTGAGTTTTAGTCGTGTGTCGATAGATGGCAGTAAATTTACAGTGACTACAAAATTTACAATGACAGGACCCCTCTATACTATCTATTCTTTTTGATATAATTAACTATAGTCGGAGTGAACGGCAGTCAAAACTCGACGTTTTCTCATTTGTTGAATATAAATAACTTTAATAATCTTAGGATGGTATTCCATCTGTCCAATGTGTATTGCGTCTTACATTTTGCTTTAATGAGAGAGTGAGAGGCAATGACATTGGACAGATGGAATACCACCCTTATACAATCCATGAATCTTTACAACTGACACCGTTGTCAAGATACCCCGCTAGATGTCGCTGTTCGACCGGGAAACTAGATAACGTTTGTCTTATGTCGAAACGGTACTTGCGATGCCCTAATATTTGCAATTCCGCATTTCTCACGATTTTTTCGTGAATATTTTTTCATGGGTCGCCATTGTGAAGTGGTATTACTCATATTATAATTATTTATGTACCAGACATACCTAGTTTTATTGTTACTATTATAAACGTGTCATTTGCAGGCATTAGGTAGGTACATGTGCAGAGATATATCCATCAGACTCCAAACTAGGCTGAGCCTGTATCTTGGACTCGTACTCTAACGTCTATGATTGACTGGTAGAGAATGCCTTTTGGCATTAAGTCCACCATTTGTACATAATTGTATATTTTTGTGCAATAAAATTTAAATAAATACTGTAGTTGCTATTTGAAATTCGTTTGAAAATAACATACTTAATATGTTAAAGTTTAAAATGTACAGTTACGACGATGTAATTTAGGTATTCCACCTGTCCATGTCCGATTTCTTGGTCCAATGTGCATTATGTCTCACTCTCTCACTAAACACAATGTGAGATGCAAATACACATTGGACAGATGGAATACCACCCTTAATATATAGCAAATATTTAAAAGTTGTATCTTTTACAGCTACGACGGGAGCAGAGTTGGATATGTTTGATGAAATGAAGTAAGTATTTATACTGTTTTCATTGTAGTATAGGGTGGTATTCCACCTATCCAATTAGCGTTAAAATCACCAAATATCACCAAGGGGGAGGGGGGGTCAAAAATAGGCCAAATATGATCACATGATTTCTGGACGACCCCTAAGGGATCCTCTAAATTCTCAGAGCTCACTAAGTATAGCCACACTACACTAGGAAAAAAATTAAGACAAGCTTTTTTTACAGAACCGCGCCAAAGAACCCAACAAACGAGAGACTGTCGCAGTTAATCGCAGAGCGAGACCGCCTCGTCGAGCGTGACTGCCCCGACGAGGACCGCCTGCAGCAGCTGAACCAGGAGATCAGATCTATCCTGCTCAACTGCGGCTCTTGATAACGTTCAAATGTCACGTTTTCAGTCAAAGGGGTACTCTATTATCGGTTGTCAAGGCGCTATAGGGACCGTGCGCGTTGGAGGGTCTGCCATCTTGTGCCCTGAATCGGAAACATAAATGTGCACTTGTACATTGCCAAAGCAAGTGCTACCATCTACCGTTCTCGTCGGTACGTTTCCTTGTGTATAGTAACGTGGGCTACATCGGGAGCATAAACGACACATTTACGCCTCGCGCCAAAAATCTGACGGCTCCTATGCTGCCCCCTATAGTTCATGCACCGGAGCTTATTTCCATAAAGTTTCAATTTAAAATCAACCTTATCGACCGAAAAAGTAATTCCTTTTATTTGAAAACGTCAAATATAGGCTCTTTGTAAATGATTCGAAATTCTTAGCTACGCTGCTGAAGTTTGGTTGAAATGTAGGTGTTTGAACGGCACGCCAAACGTGTGCATCATCTAGAACCTTGTGGGAATGCACGAAGGTTGATATTGGGCTGTAGCCGCCCGCGTCAGTTGACGTCTTGCGGTGAAAGGGTTTATCAAAGAATAATTGATTTTATTAGATGTGTAAAGTTTAACAAATTTGTGCTCCGGATTTAACGTTTAACAATTCTATTACTATAAAAGATAGCGATAGCGCCGCGCCGTGTTTGAATGATGGTGACGGTTACTATATCTAATTCTTATTGTAAAGTGCCATTATTCCTAGCTGTGAAACTCGGGGGGCATGCGGGCATTTATATTAGAAATTACTCATCTTAAATTATTGGTTTCACTGAACATGTGATCTTTACGTAAATGATTAGTCCCCATTCCCATTACGATTGTGCTTGACAGAAATTATGATTGCACATGGCGCATGTAGCTAGAGTAAGTACAGGAGCGGAGCGGCCGGCCTACTTGTTACTCGCGTGTACTTTTTACTTTTTTTTATTTTATTTTTTTATTGGTACACGGTGGAATTGACTACTGCAACCTTACTGCAACGCACATATTAATATTACACCCGTAATTCCTTATTATATACATATAGGTAATTATTATGACATGTGTCTCATCGAAACTAGCTCAATTTATTGTTGTTCTTATTTAAATAAAATATTTTTTTTTAATTCACGTGTTTCTTTACATGTATACATTACATTTGCCACCTAATATACTTACTTTTTGATGTACCACTGGTTGATCTGTTTAGATCGGTGTATTCCTATTTGTCCGCGCCCCATGTGATCGCCGCCATGCATGAGGCCCACAGGTGGAAATGATTCATATGGATGTACCTATAGTTGGTCAAGCAGTTCTTGTCAGTAGAAAAAGGCGGCAAATTTGAAAAATGTAGGCGCGAAGGGATATCGTCTCATAGACAATTTGAATTTCGCGCCATTTTCTACTGACAAGATTTGCTTGACCATCTATATATTCTTTGGTACCTATTCCCACTGTATCCGGAGGGGACAAATGGGAATACATCTTTAGGTCGATTCGGTACGCCCGTCTACTAGCGCTATTGTTAAAGCCATAACAAAATACCGCACCGCACCGCGACCTTGGTGCGCCGCACCAATAAATAAGGCCGGCTACACACGTAACTATAAATCGTAGCGATTAAACTGTGCAGTCCGAACTGCGATTATCGATTATCGGTTGTCGATTATCGTAACGATTTGTCATACACACGGACTGCACAGTTTAATCGCTACGATTTATCGTTACGTATGTAGCCGGTGTAAGTGAGAGCGAGAAATAGATATCTCTTTCTGTGTAGTAGTGTGTTACGACTTTTATAGTGATAACACACTATCGCACCGCACCAAGGTCATTGTGCGACGCACCCATAAGTAAGAGCGAGAAAGTGATATCTCTTTCTCGCTCTTACCTATCGGTGCGTCGCACAATGACCTTGGTGCGTTGCGATAGTGTGTTACTACTTTTAGAATGGTGCGTGTTCCACTTCACTAAACGGCGATAAAAAAAAAACTTAAATAGAAAATATTCATATCCCTTCCCATTCATACTAACCATCCATGTTTTTCATCGAACATTGTCGATAAAAGTATTGGCTGGTGTTACAACACTAGCGTTGATCGAGGATTCGTCGAAGTCGACGTTTACGTACTTGCCTACTTGCTAGTTGTATGACGTTTGACGTGACGGATGTGTAATACAATAGATTGCGCATAAAAGTAAATTATAAATATTTCCATGTTTTACCCTTAAGAACCAATAAAGTATGGCTAAAACAAAAGTGACCGGCGCCACTAGCAGGCTAAAGCAAGACTACTTGAGGCTAAAAAACGACCCGGTGCCGTACGTTACTGCGGAACCTGTGCCGTCCAACATTCTGGAGTGGCATTATGTGGTACGAGGACCCGAGAAAAGTCCATACGAAGGTGGTTACTACCATGGGAAAATCATATTTCCCCGGGAGTTTCCGTTTAAGCCGCCGTCGATCTACATGATCACGCCCAACGGCCGTTTCCGAACCAACACACGTCTGTGCCTCAGCATCACGGATTTCCACCCCGACACTTGGAACCCAGCGTGGTCTATCTCAACCATCCTAACGGGTCTGCTAAGTTTCATGCTAGAAAAAACACCTACCTGGGGTTCCATAGAAACATCAGATTACCAGAAACGGTGCATGGCAGCGGAATCTCTGGAAATTAATATAAAAAACAAGATGTTCTGTGAACTATTCCCCGAATTTGTGGAGGAAATTGAACAACAGTTGAAGGAGAGACAGGAAGCTATGTTGCAAGCGGAGGAGGTTCCGGGTAGTGAAAGTGAAGTGATGACAGAGCAACAGTCCAACATGTACTATATTATGACAAATTTGTTTGTTCTTGTGGGTTTCATCTTCCTCGCATATATGGTGAAATACGTCCTAGTCTCTATATCCAATGACTAGACAGTTAAATATTGCTAAATTTTAATGTAAATATTGTAATTTATTTTGTATATAGGTACTTATTCCACTGAAAGTGTACAATGAATTTCTTTGCATCTGCACATTCACGTTCTGTTCAGTGCTCCATGTATTCTATCTCACTATTGTAATCAATTGGGCTGTTAGCTGTTGCTAATCTAATAGTGTGTATTACTTTTGTTCCTTGTCTTTTTCGTTCAGCAACTACCTATTCTTAACACATTCAGTGCCGAAAAACCCGACTATGGGGTAATTTATGATTTCGTTCCCAGGCCTGATGACCCGAGAGTCGGGATCATGTTACTACTGCTTTATATGACGAAATTGTTGTGGCCTGCTGCGGGCATCTTGTTTGGCTGGGTGGCAATGAATGTGTTAACTTTCTAATTTACTGTTAGAGCTGTTAAGCTAACATAATATCTCTATGTTACCCACCTATTTATTAATTGCTTTCATAGTATTCTAGATAAATGCAACCATTCATGAACACAGTTGCACAAACATGAATTAACCCATGGAGCGCCCTACTGTCACACATGTGATAGTAATTAGTATAGGAGTTCCATACTACTGTGATTCTGGAGTGCTCTACGGGTTAAATATTTAATAGGTACTACCATGCATCCTTGCATTGCATATGATCTGATGATTTCACGTTGATTGTTTGTGCAAGTGTGTAACTATGATTTTGATTATCTATGAGATAATTTCATTAGTATCGAAATTGCATTTACTATTCTATCAGATGTTTTACTAAGTATTTACTGTGGAGAAGGATTGCAGTACCTTCGCTGCCAGCAGCCTCTTATTGTCTTTGAAGCTAGTTTAGACAATGCCATATTCATGCACAACCTGTTTTGTATTTATTGCCACCACAAAATGTTTACTCGGGATCTAGTACCATATCAGTGTCAGCATGGAAGAGTGGTATTGTCAAAATTATCTAAATACATTGTAGGTTGAAAGGCCAGTGAAATCTTGCCGTCGAAAGTGTGGAAATGATTTAAGTACCTGTGATGAAAGCACATAATGTGCAGTTTTGCATATAATTTGACAATTTGGCAAATGAAATTTGCAATCAATACTTTTGCCCTGGGATGCTACCAGGAAACAAGACTTATTTGTGATTAGTTCCCGATTCGCCCGATTTCTGTTTCGTCAGATTCTGACATACTAACTTACTAAGTAAATCCAGAGAACTGGGAACTAATCTTATTTGTTTATATGATCACGATGAATGGTGCAATGTTTGTGTTGGGTAATTAGCTTATCAAATAACAATTTAACTAGTAACAATGAATCAATACAACTAAATGTATAATTTTCAGTTGAAAATTTGTAGATAATATTGTTTAAATAAAGCATTGAGTAAAGTGTTGATATTTTTCTATTTTAATGTTGTTTTATTTGAGACTGAATTATTTATGAATAAATTAAAAAACATTAAAATTTGCAAGGTCTGTTTATTTATTTTACACTTAAGAGGCCAACTGTATCTAGATGCTAACTAGTAACATCATAATAAAGCAGAGAATTATATATATCCTATATACATTCCGTAACTGACCACCACGGAATACAATAATAAGGTTGTTAATATGTTCTGTGCTAGCCACCAGATTGGCAAGTCATCAACAAGGCAAACAAGAGTATATTCATCCTAAACTAGTGATTGGTAATAATGGAGTCTAGGTTTAACATTGCAATTCTTTTAAACAGTTGACATAATTATATTACGTCCTATTTATTACATTGATTGATGTTTAGATTCCCAGTCAATTCACCACCTATTCATACTACAATACTACAGAAACATGCTACATAATTTGTAAAACAATCCAGCCATACACCATACAAAATATGACTATCCATATTATTCCAGCCTATTTCTCGTACGTTATTAGACTGATAATATTAGTCCATGAGCTAATACTTTTTACAAGTTTACGTTTCTCGAAGCTACACTTGTAAATCATTAGATACTAGTCACCAACTAATAAATATTAGCTAATAATAACAAGAGTAAATACTGGGGCCCATTTCTCGAACGATATTAGTCTAATATTATTAGTGTGTTGTCATGGCAACCCATACGATTTGACAGTTCGCGGACTAATATTATTAGTCTAATACCGTTCGAGAAATGGGCCCCTGTTTGGTTTCACAAAAGAGTACGCTAATAATTACACTTGTAAATTACATGCGTAAAGCTATAAAGCTCAAAAGGCTTGTAAAAACTATTAGCTAAATTTATTAGTAACCAAATAACGTAAACTGTCAAATCGTATGGGTTGTCATGACAACACACTAATAATATTAGACTAATATCGTTTGAGAAATGGGCCCCTGAGAAATAGGCCCCATATCATACTTACAATATAAATAAATGGTCAAATCTTTTGGAAGGGCCACACAAAACATTAATTGACACTAGAAAATCGAATAGCTACAGAAAATACTCAATTTTACACGTTATATAGAAGACATTACTTATTTACCAAGTTTATTATATATATTTCTAAATACATAAATCATGGTATTGTGTATGATCTTTTATTTACATATCAAATATAGGTAAGCTTATTATATTGTATAAATAAGAGAATGACTCTTTATTATAAACTAATACTTTTGTTAAAGTAAAATGATCTTTATATAGAATTTACTACAATAGATATTTTGCCTAAGGGTGGTATTCCACATGTTCAATGTCATTGTGTCTAACTCTCTCATTAAGCAAAATGTGAGACGCAAATACACATTGGACAACGAAATTAGACAGATGGAATACCACCCTAAGGCAAGTGTTGGGATCACCAGCAACAACTCCTAATCGGTAGTGAAGGAGCTCTGACATGACGGCATTCGCCAGGGTCTGCCAGGCGGCTTTTCTGCAAATAACGTAAAACATACATTAATTCTGATATATACTGACGATTTTATAAATTAGTTTAGCCTTAGTTATTTATAACAATTTAAATCATTCATTAAGGAGGCAACATTTAGTAAAAATATTTTTCACTTGTCATGCTCAAAAAGTGCACCTTTATGTCGTGCGTAGACGACATAAAATCGCATTTTATGCTCTAGAGCAAAAAGTAAAATCATCTATTACGACCCTTATTGACTTAGCAATAAAGTCCAAATTCTGCCATACAAACTGCCAGCCCTGCCGGCGCGCCCCCGACCGGCGCTCTCCCGATCGGCGTGCCCCGCGCCTCCGACCGGCCCAAGAACAATTTTCTTTAGTCTTGAATAAATACGTTAAAATAACCTAAAATATTTGATTTTTTGTATATTTTCCTCGCAATCGAAGTGAAAAGCAGAGTGTACAACAAGGGCATAAATGTCCATTTTTACCCTCGTCTACTATTTTGGTCTTCGCTTCGCTCAGACCAAAAAATTGCCTCGGGTGAAAATAGGTCACTTTATGCCCTTGTTGTACAATCTACTATAGTCAGTTATTGTCACTTTACAACTTTTTTAAAATAGAAAGTCAATTTAATGCCATAAAAAGGATTAAAATTAAATTACCGTTTAATTTCAAGCTCATGGCCCACAACGTAACAACGCCATGGCTCATATTAACGTAATATTAAACTCACCTCATTCCTTTGGCCCATCTTCATCATCATCGTCCCAGTCACTCACAAGACTCTTGATTTTGTCTTGTTTTTTTGGAGATTCTTGTTCATGCGGTTCGTTTTCAGTTGGTTCTTCAACAATTGGAGCAGAATTCCTTTCAATATCTCCAGGAGCTGCTACAATCTCATTTTCGTTAGTGATTTCGCCATCATTTTCAGCTGTGGGATCATTTCTTTCCTCTTCCGCTTCTTGAGAATCATTCTCATCCCAGTCATTAAGTAATGATGATATTTTTTCGGGGCATGCTGGTGCAGTATTGTTAACAGTAACATTTTCTTGTAGCCCGTGGTCTGTCTGCATCTCTTCCATGGGATTCTCACTTTCTTCAATTGGTTCAATGGCAACTATTCTAGTCATCTGTTTCTCCATTTCTTGTTGGATGTTCTCTATTGATTCTTCTAGCTCCACAGAATTGTTTTCCGGATTATCCATTTCAGTAACATTGTTTTCAGAATTTTCATTTTCTATGGTTTCATTCTGAGCAGTTGCTTCATCTTCATCTTCTGACCATTCTGATGTTAAATTCTGAATCTGTTCCTTGGTTACAGGTGTAAATGAAGGACTATCATTATTTAAAGGTTGCTCAGCCACTGTGGCTTCTTCAGTAAATTCTTGTGACTCACTTGTTTCCTCTGTAAGTTCCGTTACATTCTGTACATTTTCTTCTTCTTCTTCAATGGCTGATTCATCCAAAGGCTCATGATCTTTTTCCATGACCTCCTCAACTTCAGTTGAAACTTGCTCTTGAGCTTCATCTTCAGCTACAATGTCATGATTTTCAGTTTGCATAGTTTCAGGAATGGGCTCTTCAGTTGATATGGCGACTATATTTTCTGAATTTTCTATTATTTGTGAAGGAACATCCACTTCCATGGATATTGATGTGGCTGCTTGAATTTCTTCCACAGCCACTATTTCGGCAGCTTGCTCCTCATTATGATTGTTGTGCTCAGCTTCTGATTCACAGGGCAATGGCTCTACCATTTGTGATACTTGATTTATTTGGGATTCATCTTTTGATGCAACAGGCAGCAGATGCACTTCTGGGAGCTCTTCCAATTTGTTAGTAATTGCATCTTGTGATGGAGCCATGACCACCTCTTCTACATTTGTTAGTACTTGTAGCTCAGGCTCCTGTGTTACTTGCATTTGTTGACTATCTATGTTGTGTTCAAGATTGCTGTGCCAGTTTACTTGATTATCCATTATTTGAGTGTTTACTACACCAGTAGTTGTGACTGTCTCATAGTTTCTAGTGAGTACTGCAGAGGTGGAAACAAATTGAGCCCCACCAAGAGCTTGTGATGTAATAAGTTGGTATGGTTTATTATGATCATCAACTGGATGACTGTATACAACAACTATGTTAGAATTATCACCAGGAACTGCCTCAGACACATTTAATGGAAAGTCATCTTGAATAATCATCATGTCATTAGTTTGTGTAGTGTCCAGGTCTATTGTACCATCCAATGTAGCATTATGAGAAGCAGCCAATACTGTTAATCGTTTACTAGCATCTGTATCATCAAATATTATTGAATGATTAGAGGACATCAAAGCTTTATATTCCTCTTCATTTGAAACCACAATCTGAATTGGTTGATTGATAGTGGATTTTTTATTTAATTTTATATCAGATTGATTAATTTCAGTGGAATTATGGATATTTGAATACTCAAGTGATGTATCAGATTCCAGAGTATGTAATGTTTGATCCACATCTGTATGTAACATATCAGACAAAATATATTGATCATTTTCAGCCATTTTAGAATTTTTGGGTATGAGTTGATTATCCCTCATGATGTATTCAGTATCACCAATCATTATAATTTCCTCATGGTTGGAGTTATCAATATGCGGAATGTTAAGCTCTTTAAGAAATTGATTTTGTATTGTCTGTGGCTTAGGCTTCTTTTGAGGAGTTGAAGGTTGGATAGTAGGTTGGATTGGTGCACCAAAACCTGAATTTAAGATCTTTTGTCTGGGTGTTGAGGTAACAGTGCGATGTCTTTTTGGTCGTTCTACAATATCTATGGTACCATGAGGCTTATGCTGAATTTGATAAGCGGTATCATCTTCAGACTCCTGATCATAGGTCACAGGTAACTCATACTTAATGGGCTTACGGTCAATAATTGTTTCCATAGGTTCTTCTTCTTCTTGCTTTTCCTCATCAGAATCATCAATGATGCAGTCAGTTTTAGCTTCTAGCTTGTGATTAGTTTTCAGGTGAGCATAAAGATTTGCTTCGCGTAAAAAGACTTTGAGGCAATAAACACATTGGAGGTTGGTTCTTCTTTCAGCACTGTATTTATGGCCTGTGTTTTGGATGTGCATCAACAACATGGCAGAAGAATTGAAAGCTGCAGAGCACACATTGCAACGGAAATTTCTTGTTTCAACATGTGTCATTTTATGTTTGACTAGGTAACCTTCATTCAATGCTATGTAACTGCAAATGTTACATTTTGGGAAATTGTATTGAGGTGGAGGTTTCTTGCCATGTTTAGTGTATAAGTGGTGTAACAAATAATTTCTCTTAAGCGACCTCAGACCGCAGTATTCACACATATTTGCAACTGGTTTCTCATGGTGAACTTCAACCAAATGGCGTCTAAATTTGTAATAAGAGGTAAAATGTAAAGCTCTACCAGGTGTTCCACAAATGAGGCAGATCCAGGGCCCTTTTACATTTTCCGCTCCCATGGCAATAAGCTTTGCTGCTTTCGCAGAATCTAGAACCTCAGATTCATATGTGAAGTCTGGTTCTTGTTTCAACTGTAATTCTTCTTTGTGTATTTTTTGTGGGGTCGCCGGTCGTTTTTTGACTGGTTTGGTTGGGGTGTCCAAAAGTTTGAGTTTGATATTTTTGTTACTTTTCACTAAGTGCGGGTACTTCTTTAACACTTCACTTATTATCTTGGCATGGTCCAATTTGCTTGCCTGCTTGCTGTTCTTAGCTTCAATTGTCACTTTTGGACCTGGATTGTTATCTAAAATTTGGTCAAAAAGTTGGCTGGAATTTTTTACTCGGGGCTCAGGTGGTAAAACATCTCTTCCAAACATATCTGGTTCATTTAACATGGAGTCATCATCATAAACATTTTCTTCCTTAGAGATTTTCCTACATTCCACAATTTCAACCGTAGACGGCCCTTGAGAAAATCTTTTCGAGCTTGATGGTGAACTAAACTGGCTCTTTTTGGCTGAATACCGCTTTGTCGTTTCTGGATGTACCATCAAGGGTGTAGAGGTGTAGGATATATCAGTAAATGAGTTCTCATAAATATTATCAGTATCAAGTTCCTCAGGGAGCTCATACCTGGTAGGTCGAGGTTCACCCTTAATAAGCTTCCTTGGAGGAACATGGTTTTCAATATGGGCTGGAGA
Source organism: Cydia splendana (assembly GCF_910591565.1). Classification (NCBI taxonomy): domain Eukaryota; kingdom Metazoa; phylum Arthropoda; class Insecta; order Lepidoptera; family Tortricidae; genus Cydia; species Cydia splendana. The sequence goes on from NC_085976.1 coordinate 10,737,846, forward strand.
AGGTGAGCGAAAAGCCCTGCCATTACTTGTGCTACTTGTAGCCTTGCTGTAGGATTTGTCTCTTGGTGTTTCAATATCAAAAGCTTTACTAAATGTACGCTTTGAGCTACTTGTAGAGGCAATTGGTGCTCTTTGCTTGCTGCTTGTACTTTTAGCATAACTTTTTAAACCACTGTAACTGTGCGTTGGCGGGGGTTTAGGAGCCGCTTGCTGGTGCCGCTGCGCGTCGAGGAGTTTAGACAAAACTGGCATGTTCATTATTTGTGATGTTTGATACAGCTTTTCAAGAAGTTCTATTTTAAATTCAAGCTGGCCGGTGTACATGAAGTTGACGATGGGGACGACGACATCCGCCTGCAGGTCGTCCGGCATCACCAGGCAGTCCTCGTACATCTCGCATGTCCGCTCCAGCAGCTCGAAGTACTCAGTACACGCACTGAGCACCAACCGATGCACTTTTAGCTGCGCATTGTCTTGAAACTGCAGCGTTAGGTCACAGTAATCGGTTCGATTGAAGAAATGCTTTAACCGCTGGAGGAAGTATATCCCCCAGTTATCAACTTTCACTTGCTTTAGATCGGACATTTTGCTGTTGGCATTTATAACTGTTTTCTAGGTTATCGCTGTAGCATTTTGTACGCTGAAACAACGAAATTATGATATTTTAGGAAAATTGTCGTCACATAAACGGAACACTGGTTATAAAGGTGCGATCGATGATGATAGGTTTACAAACCATTTCGGAAACGAAACGAGAGACGCTTTCACACTTTCTATTTAGAGATACAACTTTTGTGTACATTTTGTTAAATGACTTGAATTTTGCGCCACACTATATTTGTTGTTGGAACTTACCAATAAGCCTAGGTTTATTGAGACTCGTGCAGTCTTGAATTTAGCATCACTTCTCACAAAATTACTCCACTAAATTCGACTGAAGTTGACAGTAGTAACGTAAGATGGCGGTGTTAAAGCGTAGCTTGGACCGACGCCTTGATGTGGCAGTCAGAGATCAATAACAAGTCGCTTTTAATATTTTTGTCCTGAATTGTAAAACAAAAAATATAACACTCTTCCTCTAAGTATTTGTATCCCAAAATAACACTATTAATTTCAAAAATAGGAATAATCATCTTGGTTTTATTATTTAAAAAAATTAAAATCAGTGTAGTGATTTAAATTTACTCGAGTGTCGCCATCTGCATAGAGTTTGGTCTCAACTATTGATTGTCTGCGTTCTAATTTTACGCCGATGTGAGAAACAAGGGCATACTAGGGCAAGGTGACGCATTGCAACGGTACAAGTCGTCGACGCTATTCTATTGTAGCGGTGAATTTGTTTCGATGTAAAAGTCAATAGATGGCTCTGATATAATGTGCAACTTGAAAATGAGGCTTTGATTTTAGCTTGTTATTTTTTTTACTAGGTATAACATTGAAATTAATTTGTTTATAATTTAATTCGATACAACTTAACATTTCCTATCTAATAACTAAACTACATATGTAATTACATTTTACATTGTACCATTTTCTAAATTATAATTTTGAATAGGTCATGGAATAGATCCCTATGTTAATTTTAACGTGAATTCATGTTACTTAAATAAAAACATGTTTTTTTTGTCAGAACAGGTGGCTTTTTACCTATTTCAACTTTCATAGATTTATTGACTGCATTATCATAATACGGTCATTACACAGATGGCGCTATTATTTATGACGAAGAAGAAGAAGACATTATCAAATGTTACTTTTATAGGCCGTTTACATTCTCGCGCGAGCCACGCGTGGCCCACGAGACGAGCCGCGACCCGAGCCACGAGACGAGAGTGTTTTAAGCGGTGGGCTCGTGGCTCATCTCGCGGCTCGGCTCGCGCTCGCCTGGCTCGCGTGGAGGAGCGGTTATTTGGGCACGAGCCAAAGGCGCTCGCGCGGGACGCGCACTTGCGTTCACACTCGCGTTCGGCTTGTCATTCGGTTATAAACTTTTCACCACACCAGCTCGGAAAGGCTTACTTTGCACTTCAAAAACTGATAGCAAAGTTGCATTTTATTCACATGTGAGGCAAAGTAATCAAATGCAAATTTTGAGTTGTTTTCTTATGTTTGCTGGTAGAATTGACTTTTAAATGATGATTTTGGATGATAAATGTTGAATAACATTCATTTGGATTAGATTTGGTTTGATTTTGTTTGATTTTGTTTGATATTTTACATTTAATATTTGCTTCGGGTTGGTGTGGTGAAAAATTTTGTGTTTCACTCGGGGGCAAATTTTGTTTAACCCTCGTGCTTTGAAACCCTTGCAACGCTCAAGATTCCATTTTTCGAACCACTCGCTACGCTCGTGGTTCAATTTTGGAATCTTTCGCTTGCTTGGGTATTAATATTAGCACGAGCGGTTAAACAACAACTTTGCCCCCTTGTAAAACAAATAACTATTATGCCGTGCCGTTAGTGTTTAAAATATATTAGCTCGACAAGCTTACGAGCCACGAGACGAGCCACGAGCCGAGCTACTAGGCGAGAGTGTAATCATTAGCTCGACGGGCTTACGAGGCGAGCCACGAGACGCGCCGCGAGACGAGCCACGAGCCGCGAATCTAACCGGCCAGAACACTGCTGGCAGGTTCCTTGCCTACCTAGTTATTAGTAATATTAGATTCCTTTGCAGGAAAACGTACCTATACCTAAGGGTGGTATTCCACCTGTCTAATTTCTTTGTCAAATGTCAGTGCGTCTCACTCTCTCATTAAAGCAAAATGTGAGACGCGCAATACACATTGGACAAATAAATTGGATAGGTGGAATACCACCCTAAGTGACGAGATTAGGCGGTCTTTGCGTTCTCTTCTCGCGCGCGAGTCCAAAGGTACTTAAAATTGCGCTAGATGTATGAAGTCGCGCGCAAGAACGCAACTCATGCTAGCAGGTTAGATCACGGATGGGATGACAGAGGACCTTTTCTTGGCATCTCGCCCAGCCAGGGAAATGGGAACGAGTACTTATATCGGACTCGCATGCAAAAGCCCCGCACTAACGACTAAACTATTCATGGTATACCTGTCTTACAGCGTTAGTGACGTTGAACCCGGGATGCGAACATTCAACCGCGAACACAGCTTACCTACTGCGACAGCCGAGGCTGCCGGCCTAGCCAAGGTTACAATCGCTATCGCTTCAACAACGAAAAGCATTGTGTCTCTCGATCACTCTTCCATATTAGTGCGACAGTGACAGTTACGTTTCGATCGCTACGGAGCGTAAGCGATCAGCATCTTGGCTACGCGGCCTGTCCCTTTCTGGAGCCAAAGCTCCTTTTCACGAAGGCAGCGTGCAGGGCGACACCATATGTAAGGTGGGAAAACCACGGGCTTCAACCCCTCAGGTTGCCTTGGCGATTTTCAATACAGATGTCATCCTCGCTGGCGCTACGCCGGCACCGACCAGGAAGTGGCTATAGTAGATTTGTTAAAACCAAGGGATGAAAGGGACCCATCTCTGTCGAGGTAGTTTAGCCAATAGTCCGAGGCTGATATATGCCTTTCACCCGAGTTAAACACTCTACTTTTCATGTCGAATACGAGAAAAGTAAAATGCATATGTGTTTTTAAAAACATGACTAAGTAGTATACATTTTTATAGTACCTATTTTTTGAGGGTACTTTTAATTAACAATTTAGGCAAAACTATCGTTATTTTATGGAATGGGGAGTAAAATATCAGAATGGAAATTGTATAACAAATCCGTTTAGGTTAACCCAATTAAAATTCAATTGCATACAAATGCAAATTAAAAAAAATTACAAATAAAAAAAATCTTAATTGGAACGTAAAATGCTCTAGTGCAGAAACATATCATTTTATGCACACCTTTTAGAACAACAATGACCCTCTTTTAGAGCATGAGAAATGAAAACTAACTAGATCAACAGAAGTGATAACTTTTAGGCCAATCATAATAATTTTTAGCTTTTTTTTCAGTTTTTTGCTTGTAGATTGTAGATCGAAAACGGTACGTTCCACTATGGGCTAAAACTTCAAAAAAGAGGAAATTCGAAGTTATTTGCGAAAACCCTATTTAAAAAAATCGGCCAAGAGAATGTCGGGTCATGCTCAGTGTACGGGTTTCGTAGTTACCATTCTGTCAAAATAGGCTTCTTCTTCCTCGATTCCTCATGACTGAGGGTCGCGACATGAGGTCGTTATTGTGTGCACCAATTAAGGCTCTCCATTCTGCACGATTTTAATAATAAGCTAAACGGGGCCTATTAGTACTTAAGTACATACTCGTATCATGTACCTACATTACCTACAAGCATAAGGGCGTACCTTTGCAGCGCTTTGTACGTCTTTTTACTAAGAAAAGAAGATTTTTGGCAATAACTGAAAAACGACTGGACCGATCATGTTCGCTATAGTTTTCATTTAAAGTATTTATAAAGCTTATGTTTCACGATATTTTTCATATTTTTTGGACCCAATGCATATTTAAAGCAGAATAAAATAGTATGGTTTTTTGTATGGAACCTAAAATTAGGTAGAGGTATCTTATTTTGAGGAAACTAATAGTTGTTCCGGCTTCTAACCTTTAGGACTTCATTTTCAAACTTGTAAAGAGTAGGTACAAAACAGGGACTGAATACCGATATATTTTTCATACAAAATAACCAGTATTCAATTTCGGTACCTCGGTTTTTAGGGTTCCGTACCCAAAGGGTAAAACGGGACCCTATTACTAAGACTTCGCTGTCCGTCCGTCCGTCCGTCCGTCCGTCCGTCCGTCTGTCACCAGGCTGTATCTCACGAACCGTGATAGCTAGACAGTTGAAATTTTCACAGATGATGTATTTCTGTTGCCGCTATAACAACAAATACTAAAAACAGAATAAAATAAAGATTTAAATGGGGCTCCTATACAACAAACGTGATTTTTGACCAAAGTTAAGCAACGTCGGGAGTGGTCAGTACTTGGATGGGTGACCGTTTTTTTTTTTGCATTATGGTACGGAACCCTTCGTGCGCGAGTCCGACTCGCACTTGCCCGGTTTTTTTTTATGTATATTTCTGCACTTAATTTAGCTTAGCTAAATCTGATCAATCATTATCCTTACCTAAATACTATTCTATAATATCAAAGAAAGTTATACAGGTAACGGTCCCTGGGACAAAATGATCAGCAGCCTAGGTACTTCCGTAGGTGATTGTCTGATTGTTTGTTTTGTTTACCCAATCAATAGTCTGCCAAAATACGATTTTTTTTTATTATTTTTTTGATAATTAGTAAGTAAGAAATAATGTTAGCCTTTTTATTTAATAAATTGGAATTTTTATAATTTTTTTGTTTTCGTTCTGGCGAGTTGCTAAAATTAGCAATTAAGTAAAATATTTTATGAAATATTTCCTTATACATGTTAGAATAGAAGAAGCAATATTTATTTATTTCTTCTTGTATTTTATATTAATTATTACAATTTTTGTATTGTGAATGAAAAATTTAACAAACCATTTAGGGGTATTTTTAACCAAATTGGTTAACCTAAAAATGAATACCATATTTTTTTATTAAATAATGAATAAACGTCGTATTAGTAATTTGTTTCTATTATTATAGCATTAAAATATCAAAAATCTATGTCAGTTTACAAAAAGACCTTCAGAAAAAATACGAGTTTTGATGGACTTTTGACTAGAGTAAGAAAACAAACAGGCACCTACAAACTACAGAAGTAGGCTGCTTATCATTTTGACCTCTTTACAAGTTGGAAAATAACGTCCTGAAATTTAGAAGCCGGAACAACTAACAGTTTTCTCAAAATAAGAAAAGAAACTTAGGTACCATACAAAAAAGACTTTATTTTTATCTGCTTTAAATATGCATTATTTTGAAAAATATTATATCACCATTTCCTATCGCATGGTATTATTAAAATAGGTCTTTCTCAAAAAACATTGATTATCCTCTTTTTTGGCGTTTCAGCCCATAGTGCGTTCGACGGAAAATTGGTTGTACAATGGATATCTATCTAAGGTTGGTTCTCCTGTCTCATTTCTTGGTCCAATGTGCATTGCGTCTCACTCTATCACTAAACAAAATATACGTGTCAATTACAAATTATCACAGCAAGTGAATTCTTAACTCTAGTTTTTGGTATAGTCTGTTACAAATATAAGAGTAATCTTTTATAAACCTTTCATATACTGAACGAGAATTCGTCAAGCCTGGGGTCGCGCATTCCATTCGCTTCAGTCAGGTTACAGGTTTTAGGGTGCAAACTGGGATTAGGTAGGTACGGGATACGGCCGGATACCAGCAGCGGTGAGTTTCTTCGGGTGGTAGAGTTAGACCAAAAAAAGTCTGCAGCGATTTAGATAGCCCACGCAGCGCAAGTGTTATTTTAAACGTCAAACGTCTATGAAATTATGACGTATAAATAACACTTGCACTGCGTGGGCTATCAAAATCACTGCAGACTTTTCTTGGTCTAACTTTATTCCATCTGTCCAACATTATTTCATCAAATGCGCTTTGCGCCTCACTCGCAAAATGTGTCACCCTTAGGCCCTTTAGCTAACGGTACAGGAATACTCGTCTACCGCATGGTATAATATTATACTCCGCCTGGTACTCCATTCCCGTCTTTTCTAGGTCACCTAACTGACACGGGCTTACGTCATCATGCGACAGCGCTATATGATAATATGCGATAGCGCTATATATAGCGGCCATGTTGTTGTGACGTAGCCCCGTGTCACTCTGGGAATGGAAGACCATGTTTTATTAGACTATGGTCTACCGTCACTTTTTTCAGGCGGTTGGTAGGTACCTACCTATAGGTATAAGTGTATAAGTAGTTGCACGGTGGCTTTTTAGTAAACTGTACCTAAATCTGGTAGAAGGCAGCTTAGTTTTGACACCAAAGCTTAAGTTTACGTATTATTTATTTTAATGAATGCTTTAAGAACTTAGTCCAATACCAATCATTCAGTCACATGGAGCCGAGTTTCTAATACTCGTACTTACGTTCAAACTAGGATCAAAGTCAAAATCTCTTGGACAGTCCTGAATTTTGGTAAGTAAGTACCTATGTAGTCTATGTATTTTGGGAACCCCGAAGAACTGCCGCCGATATCTCGGAACATGTGTTTCATTCTTGGACAGACAGAGTTTTACCTACTTTCGTATTTCGTAGGGACTATGAAAATAACAATGGGCCCAAGACATTGCCTTGTAGGTGTAGCATGCCAAAATTATTTTATCTGAAAAAAAAATCCTTATTTTCTAATAGGCACTTCCTGTAAAATTCGTTGTTTTACTTGAGTAGGTAAGACTATCTAAAGTTAGACCAAGAAAAGTCTGCAGCGATTTTGACAGCCCTCGCAGTGCAAGTGTTATTTATACGTCATAATTTCATAGAAGTTTGACGTTTAAAGTAACACTGGCACTGCGAGGGCTGTCAAAATCGCTGCAGACTTTTCTTGGTCTAACTCTAGCGCAGTGAGTAACCTTTGTCCACATTCCATAGTGTTTTAATTTTATCAAGAGTCACTGATACTGCCTGGCTGTGTGTAAACTGTGACTCCTTTGTTTATAAAAGCTTACTTCTTCTATTTAAAGCTAATTGTTTAAAATATGGGATATTTGTTATACGAATCACGACAACTGACTTGAGGACAATATGATTAAAGTCACATCGTCCCAATCCTAATCTTATCACATTTTCATCCGTGCCTAAGCGTGTGCAAGATACACTTATACCACACTTATACACTAAAGTAGAGCTTACTTATCCTGTCCACTCAGAGCCAAGCAAGAACTATCTTAGCCCCGACTTGACCAGTGGCAAGAAAGAAGTAACAGCTGATCTGTGGCCCCGCCTAGCCGAGGCTCCGCCCAGCGTGGGTGGGCAGGGCTCCGCAGTGAGGCCTCGACTGTGCTGGCGGACGGACGTGTCGGTGTTACGGACGAAGACAAGGTACGTGGTTGGGTAGTTTTAACACTTTTAACTGTTCGCGAGCTCTTGCAGCTTGTGTTTTAGTGAAAGTACCTAATACCTACAAATTAGAATTTTTCATTTCATCCATGCTGATGCAGTTTGGGGCTATAATTTTTTTTAAGGTCAAAACTTTGGTACCTACTTACGTCATAAACTGCCAGGAATAGCAGATTCCTTTTTTTTCTACGAAAATGTGATTCACAAGTTGCAAGAAACGATAGAAATTTGCAAGAAAATATTTCTAAATAGGTAGCTAAGTATTATTCGTTAATCACATACTTAGTGAGTGAATTCTTTTGCTAAGTGAAGTAACTTCTGTGCTTATAAAACTTTTTAAAGGCCGACATCGTTAATTGAGTAGGTATAGGTACCTTTTTTTAAAAGTTGTTACGTACTTAATATTATTAAATTAAATTAAATTAAATTAAGGGCCATATTGACATTAATAACTCTAAAAAATAATTTCTATTGTATTCGAATTGAAATAAATATGTCTCCATGAAGAAATCTAATTAATGGCGAATTTATGAACAATTTTTGTTGTGTCGATAACATAGAAATACATCATAATTCATAATAGACCATCGAAGTGCACATGAAACATGGAAAACTTTAAAATGTAGATACCACAATTAAAATAACTGATTTGCAAGACCGAAGTGATCCCATAATTAAGTGTTCCGTGAACAAAGTTTTGTACGGAACACTAAAAATGCGCCCTAGTTTCAAGTTTCTGAAGTGTCGCAATTCACAATAATAGAGGTGCCCTATACACAGTTCTGTTGTATGGTGCAGAAAATCCCATTTTGTTCTGCGATGAAAGCCCTCGTCTCGTAAAAGCTTTCCGGCGCGGATGATGCATCTGGGGTGTCGTTCACAATGCTTCCACCACCATCGGACCAGTATAAGTTTGACCCTCAACTGCTGACAGGTGGAACAGTTTCAGGGGCCAAGTTTTATAGAAAGCCGCTGGGCAACAGACAAAATAAAAATTCTGAGCGGTTTGAATGTTGCACCGGTAACGGATGAATGTTAATTTTCTGGAGGAGAGGAGTAAAATTCTAGGTAGACACATTAAGATACTACCTGGTACTTATTTTAAGTACCTAGGTACTTGCATATTTCTTTATTTTTGACTGACTTCTAAATTCCAAACGGAGTTGGTTCACAATTCGGCTGTAGGGTTTTTAATGTTTGTTATCTTAGAATAAAACTCCGTCATTTCTTGGTCCTATTTTCGTCAAAATCCAATTCTAATGATGGGTTCCATGAGGAATCGAGGGAACTCCTCAAATCTTATAGGCTAAGTATTTTATATATCTATAGGTATATAGATATTGTTGTATTTTCATCAACAAATACCAAATAAGTAGGTACCTAAGTTCCTAATTTTAGTTTACGTACCTATTTTTTTAGGGTTCCGTACCCAAAGGGTAAAACGGGACCCTATTACTAAGACTTCGCTGTCCGTCCGTCCGTCCGTCTGTCCGTCCGTCCGTCCGTCCGTCCGTCCGTCCGTCTGTCTGTCACCAGGCTGTATCTCACGAACCGTGATAGCTAGACAGTTGAAATTTTCACAGATGATGTATTTCTGTTGCCGCTATAACAACAAATACTAAAAACAGAATAAAATAAAGATTTAAATGGGGCTCCCATACAACAAACGTGATTTTTGACCAAAGTTAAGCAACGTCGGGAGTGGTCAGTACTTGGATGGGTGACCGTTTTTTTTTTTGCTTTTTTTTTTCGTTTTTTTTTTGCATTATGATACGGAACCCTTCGTGCGCGATTCCGACTCGCACTTGCCCGGTTTTTATGCACTAGATTAGGCAAAATTCGGCGAAAAACTCGAGAACAGTGTTATCTAATTCTTACCATTTTGTCATTCATATTTTCTCGGTTAGGTACCAGTATTTGCCGTTTTTTTTTATTTGTCTGTGTTTGTTTTCTCTTACTTGGCGTTTACACTTCTGGAGACATTGGCTATTAGACTAGATGGATGCTGTTCTCGTAGTTCGCTTCGCTATTTGCACAAGCACAAGTGTATAAACGCCGAGTCGAACCTAACCTACCATAGATTTAATTTTTGAGGCTTTTGTTTGAATTTAAAACTCTGATAATGAAACCGTATTGCGGTATTCTCTGCAGAGTGGTTACGGTAGAGCTTTGTGGTTTCCCGCGAATTCTGCGCGGAGCGTCGCGTAAAAGGGAGGGAAATGCACAATTAAATTATTAACCGACTGCTGCGGAGCGGTCAGTGCAGTTCGAACTTCGAACTGTACCACGGGTTCGATTTTAGTGCACGTACCTACTATTTTTTTGTGAAATGAAAAACATCTCATCTAGGTTGGTACAGTAAGTGCCTCAATTTTTAGTACCTACGTCGCTATAGGTACTAGCTGTATAAAAAAGTGAATACATACCTACTCACTATACTGTACTTATTTTACGGCACCGTCGATAGGTATTACGTACGTAAATGAGTGAATTGCAAAAAAATTTTTCGTAACCAAGCGCGATTCATTTGTGTCACGAAAATTAACTATGTAAATTGTATTGTATTGTATTTATTGTACTTAATTCGTACACATATAAGTCTATAGCATACGCTAACACACTTTAATAGAAATGGCTAACTGTGGTAAGTGTGGTAACACAATGGAATCAATTAACTTTAGACTAATTACAGGTGCTTAACTATGTACAATTTTTTTGCAATTCACTCAAATAATAAATTCAGACACATATATGCAAGACAAACGTCGCAGATTATCGTTACAATTGAGGAGTGTCTTGTCAAAAGGACTTATTTTCTCTATGCCAAACCATATAGAAATAAGCCTTTTTGAAAAGACACTCCTAAATTGTTCGATACGATATAATTAAATGGAAAATACTTACTTTAACCAATGAGTTCCGCTCCTAATCAGCTGACAGACGGCAATATGATAAAAATTAAAAATACGGTGAACAATTTCCTCTGCGGTGAAAAGTAACCTCTGTAACGTTAAAAGCTTGTCGGTAAATATTTCGGTCATTACTACACCTAGGGGCTATTCATAAATTACGTCATTTCAAATTAGGGGGGGGGGGTCTGGACATCGGATGACGGTAGCATGAAGTAGGAGGAAATGGGGTCATTTGAAGCATGATTTTTTGATGATTATAAAGGGGGGGGGGGGTCCAAAATCGTCAAAAATCGATGACGTAATTTATGGACAGCCCCCTAGCTACCACTAGAAGTAGTTATTATAATTAAATTTGGTTGACATTGGACTTTTTCCTGTAGAGAATAGGTAATGATTGCATATTTTTTTCTCTCTCTTTTAATCTTTTGCAGTTGGAGTCTCCTAACGTCTCACTACTTTCTTCTGTAATTATATAAATGTTATTAAATAATATGCAACAAAACAGTCCTTAATTCATCAAAAGTGAAGCTGCTCAGTGATTCACTTTATTCGCCCGCTGTAAAAGTGTCTCGCGTCATATTTTTTTGTCCGTCACTGGCTCTGCATCTCATAAATTTACAATTTCCTCGTTTCAATTTCCTTTTGTGTCCACTTTTTATTCTTTGTTGTACTTTTAACGAACTTGATGCATTTTAAAAGTAGGTAGAGACTGCCTTGATTTTGATTTGCATTTCAGGAAAAGCACAATATTATTATAGGTTGCACTGTAGTAAATTTGGTATATCGTCTGCTGTACAGTATAAGTACACACGTCTTAAAATTGAATTTGTCTAACTATTCGTTCAAAATAGTATACTGGTAGCAAAATCCTAATAGATTACAATATTAATTAAACCTACATTATTGATTAAAACCTACATTTTAATAAGTATTCAAAAGCGTTCTACATAAAACCTAAAAAGTTAAAAATCTAATTCCAAGTTAAAACAATGACGAAAATTAGACGCACCGCTATGCAAATGAGACCAAAATGCAAATTAAGCGTGCGAAACTTTTTAATCTCACGTGACAGGCGTCGGTGTTGCCAGAGGGATGATTGAAAGGCTCATTTGTGTTTTTATTACTTTTTAATTTTTCCCATTTCGTAGAGTGGCCGGGACTTGTCTGTGTCGCTTCGGGCGGAAAATATTTTAAGAAAAAAATAACTTTTGCATTTGATTGTTTTTTTTTAAGTAGGTAATAATCGGGGACTTAAATGTATGACCTTTGCTCGAAAAATTGGTGCAAAAGAAAACACTAATAATCCTTATGCGCAATTTGAGTTGTGTGCTAAGTAGCGAAAGAAAACATTAACTTCGGTTTTATCAATCAATAATTGATCAGCGAATTCTGTCGGAGATATTCAGCAGCAATAGTAGTCAAGGAGCGAGGTGTTCGAAACAATCTGGAAGACTTGAAGATTCTCTCAAGCAGAACATCGAGTATTCGCAGTGTGTATGTGTAATTCACCTTTAGACGAGCTACTGTTTGATTTAAATCGTTTTCACTCTGGTAACACAATACAATCATAATTATCCCAGCAAATATTTAGTCTCTCATATCATAACCTGTCATTGATGCACACGGTTTAACAAACGCCATGCCAATGCATCCTCAGGCAAACCAATTGAATTCTGAATCTGATAAGGCATAGTTGTCATTGTCACAGATCACGGAGTCATCTTTTATTAGGGACGAGCTCACAGCGAGACAAAATATTTTTGAATTAGGAGTGTCATGTCCCAGTCGGTTACCGAGCTTATGCGAGTCAAAAGTTATGTGAACTAGTTTAAAAGTAAAAAATTACTCACCTCACAGATTACTCATACTTAGCTGCTATGAATAGCTCAGTCGTGGATTAATAGGTTTTCTGAGCGTACAAATCACCTGTAAGCTGCGTGAATACAACCGATCCTATAGCGATCTACGCAATGCATTGCATTTGCCCCTTTATTTATGATGGCAGAGGGGGTAAACTCGAGGGGAGAGGGGGGTGTCGCCCTCGCTGTCAATCATCGGTAACATTATATGTGCATTGTGCATGCGCCGGCGTGTCCCTGATAACGCATTGTGATTCGGTTTTAATTCGGTTTGCGGCTTGGGATCATTTGTCTAGTCGAAGATGGGTGCTCTGTACGGATATAATGGTCATTCTTGTCTACGTGACAGCGTGATAAAACGGTGTCTGTCACTTTCTATCCCGCGGCGCTAAAAAGTGACAATTATTTTATCAGGTGGATAAAGTCATCCATAATACGCCCGCTGTTGGCGTGTTGGCTGACCAGCTTCTTGCAACGATATTGTTGTTTGTGTTAGTAAAATAAAATCATACATTTTCTTTGTGTACGGCTCGCCAATGCCAATAGTTGCAAATATGTATTTGCCAAAAGTATATGTAAGGTCGACACCACACCGCCGGCGGCGTGGCATTTGTCACCGTTGTTGCATCCGCCGGAACGAATGCGCTCGTTACCGTCACATTACGACGCTGTGACATTTCTATTCTACTCCCCTCACCAATATTCTGCAAAAATATACTTATCTTTGTACAGATATAAGTTACTGTTATTATTGTTTTGTCGCAAGACGACAAATATTTTCCTCGAGTGAAACTATAAAATACAAAAATATAATATTGACATCAATATTCAAACGCGAAAATAATCGGGTTTCGAATTAAATTAAATTAATATTAGTGCGTCGCGCTTTCAAGCGAGCGTGCACTAAATCATATGTTTGTGATGATATCTCTTTCGAAAATAGACAAAGAAAAATCGGAGAATAGGACGATATTGCTAAATATTATTAACACGTTTAACCTGTGTAATATGATAATTGATAAAGATCCTGACCGAATTTTTAATTATTTTAAATGCGTATTTTTTTCGAGAACGATATTTTCTGCTCTAGGTATGCCTACAGCTTAACTGAGGTTGGAACCCACTATTTTTGACTATGACACAGGTAACAGTTTAAAATGTACAATTGTACATAGAACGTAGGTTTATTTACTATCTAAATTTCCCTACATTAAACATTTGAGAGCAATTAATATGTAAAAGTCCATACAAGTGAGCCACTTTCATTGCTCTTGAGTCTAATAAAAAACTGTCGTCCTTGAATCATATCTATATTCCATAAAATATGAACCGCCGGGTGTTGAAGGGGCGAAATCACACCCCGCCCTAATAAGAGGTTATGAACTAATGTCATTACGGGGGTTGCGGTGCCCCACGCGGTTTTTACCGATTTTAGAGGTCCGCAGGCTACCAATAGTAGTTTTAATAGACGTATTAAAGTCGCTTAAAACTCCCGAAAGCCATAAAATTCTTTACTTACTTTTCCGTATTAATTTTAATATGACATATAAATCTAAACTTACTTTTCCGTCTTAATTTTAACATGACATTTAGATTTAATTGAGATTGGGTCGTTCCGCACTTTTTACCTAGTTGTCCCTTTACATAATTGTGATTTAAATAAAAGGTTTAAGACGAATCGCAGACACATATCACCATTTCGTGGCACTTTCTCTTCTTTATGTTTCTCTGTTTAGTATAAGTTTTTATTTTGTGTTTGTGCTTACGAATAAAATTATTTCTATTCTATTCTATTCTATATCTAATTGTAACACATAGATATTTAACTACCACATCTATCTAGACATATATCTATGACTCTCACGCTAAAACGATCCGGGTCCGGGCCGAGGCGTCCGACACTGCGTCTTGTATAGAAAAGCTTCACGTAATAGGTACGTGATCACCGATCAACCGTCATAGAATCAAAGTCTAGCTTAACTTTTATTAAAAAAAAAAACTCATTTAACTGATTTGCAGGACCGAAGTGATCCCATACGTGTTTCGTGAACAAAGTTTTGCACGGAACACTAAACATGATACTTATACACTTACACGGAACCTTTTTACATTCTTGTCGCTCCTCGCATGCTCGTGTCGTCCCACAGTTCGTGTCGAACAATGCATTTTACGCAACGTCCACAATCTAATTAAGTCGTCGGTGACGTGACGGACCGTTAAAAATGCTATATGTCTCGTCAAAGACGACGTGTCTTTTTATTGAAAACAGTTTTGAAAAATAAGTCACGGCAAATATGTAATTATGAATCGATATATACGATTATTTAGGTACATTCTTTTGCTTTCATAAGTTATAGTCAGGTACTGATCTTTAAAAAGCGTTTTTCAATTAAAATACACGTCAAGATCGCGTTGTCTTTTTCTAATGCTAAAAAACGAACTACATTATAATACGCAGTATAGTATAGAGTAAAGGTAAACGAGTAAAATGCTTGAAAAATTTTACCCCACTGCGGATAGTGCGGATTTTTGTATAAATAACCTCTATCTTTAGTTTGTCGGCTTTGTAGCCGAATTTGCACACGTCATTCATGAAAATCAGCTTGCCAAATCTTGAGATTTGTTTGGGTGCTGAACCTGGACGGGCTCCTATAGAATCGGACCAAGATAATGCTGCTCTGCATGGCATTTGTAATGACAAAGCGTGGCAATGTTATTAATGGCAAATTATTCTATTCAAATCAGTACACAGTTAGCTTAGATCGACTCTAGGATTCTGCCGGGTAAAGAAAAGTCGCCTGTAATTGATAAGGTGCCCGCGCAGACAAAATGTCACCATTTTATGATCACATTACACCATAAATAAATATACCTGGGGTAAAAAGTAGACGATCGGTAAGCTATGCATATTTCTTCAATAATTCTTCTACATTTACTCTACTGATTCTGCTATGAATGGAAATACTTTCTACTCAGAATTACAAATTGAATGCAATTAAAACAAGAGGGAATTAAAATACGAAACAGTTGGTAAAAACGTTGTTTTAAAAACAATTAGCCAACAATAAGATCCCATGGAAACAAAGCGTTGATTAGCATGGCCGTAGCCATGGATCTATTTGGTTCATCATTACGTAAGTCAAATCGCTATGGGTATTGCTTTCCTGCTTAAATTGAGCTAGTGTGAGAATTATAATAGCGCAAACCTTGTTTTACAATATGAGGAGACTTGTGCCTAAGTAGTTGTGGGAAGTACATTTATAGGCAAGTCGAGTGAATTACTAAAGATGGAATGATAATAGCTTTCATTTGAAGTCCTCTGTTTGACAGTGTGCGAATCACAATTCTCACCGGACAACTTAATTCAACTTTCAATATTACGACTAGTAATCATTCTACATAGTTGGTACCTATGTTAAATGTTCATTCATGTTCGTTGCTACGGATGTATCTGAATGGGCGTTGGTAGAGTCAAAATATTAAAAAATAAAAAAAGTAACAATGATTACTTGATAACAATGCCGACACGCAATAAGCCCGACCGTCCCCCTGATCGCTAATTCCTCCCAGCTTAAATGTCTTTTCAAACAAATAAAACTGGGATTTGCGGTTTAAGATGCCTCACCGAGCCGCCATTGTACCTGTGATCGCAATAAAATTTAATATTGGAGGGAGCTCTGATTATCACCGCTACTTTGAATAAGGGTTGTTAATTACAGGGTGGGTATTATCCAAAAACATTGCTATCTTTTTATTAACACGAGGTAAGAAACTAAGCAGTTAATATGTAGATAAGTACTTACTAGACTTACGTTACGCTACCGCTTATTATATTAGTAACCATAATCATTTTTTGGCGCCTGATTTTGTTGAAGTAGTTTAAATGAATATAGTTATCCAATATAATTTTTTGTATGCTTTGAAGCACGGAAGAAAGAATGAGCGCGTCGTGCTCCTTTGAAGTGACTGGAGACCCTACTAATTGAATTTAATTTCATACATTTAATAATTTGGGTCATCGATATTTAAAATTCGAAGTCGACAAACTTACAACAAAGACCGAATACTGCACAATAAGTACATATATACGTTGGTAGCTTGTAAAACAACGATATCTTACCCAAAACCCCAAATTCTCGCTTCAAGAATAACCGCAAGAAATCTAATTAATTAGCCGAGACAATATCGAAAAACCCGTCCCTCAAGCAACCGGATATGTCTCAATACCGCCGCCATCTTGCGGGATTAATGGCGGCGCTTCCTGTCGTCTCGGAAAGAATGGCGCTAATTAATCAAAACCGAGGATTTATTAACAAATGCTTTGTTATACTGGAAGTGGATATTTTATAGATATCCGAAAATATAGCGAGTCAAATTCAACAACACAAATGTTTGACAAATTTCTGATTGATCACCGACTTTTAAAAAGAATTACCTAAGGAGAGGATATAGGAGGAGGCAAATTCTATTTTATTAAGTACTTGATGATTTTGACTATCTACTTACAAAAAAACTTTCTTGCACCAATTTGTGAATTTGCGATAACGTGGTTAGTATAATGGTATAAATTCTGATGATGGAATAGAAGGAATTCTTCAGGTAAGTAAACTATACCCTACCTAACCTAAGTAAATATATCTAGTCTAAGTACCTATTTGGCAAACTCATTTCTTTCTAAAATATTTAGGTATTTTCGGAATGCAACATGGCCTACAACTATAAGACACAAGTCAATATTAACCCAGATTATACCTATCTATTAGTCTGGAGGAGACGCCATGGCTGTCATTTTCTGTACAAAACAGTCTGCCGATTTTTGCGGGGGAGGGGCACGTCAAATGTATGGCTATTTGTACATGATTTGTATGTAACGTACAAATAGCCATGTCAGATAGACGTCAGTCCACACAAAAGTTTGCACAATTGTGCAAGGTTTTCGGCAGAGGGGTAAGCTCTTAAAGGCGACTCCGTTTATTAAATGCTCTAAGAGTCAGGCGCACTTCCAGATTTCAAAATCCTTGTTGAAGTCTCCCAATGATTTCCATAGAGATTTTACTTTTTTTAGACCGCCCGCGACGAAGCTCCTATTCCTATTGTAATACTGGTAATACCACAATTATTACGAGATTGAATTTTTGTTTGCGGCCAGCGCTTTTGCTGGGGAGAACTGAATCCTGCTGGGTTCGCCCATGTTTTGCTTTTTGTGTGCTTTGTAGGATTTCAATGATTTTTCTTTATTAATTTCTTTGAGTATTCGGTAATGAAAATTTTGAGTGATGATTTAGGCAATGGTAGTTTTTTTGTACCTACTTAGTTTTTCTTAGTGGCAGTAACTAATACCTACCTACATGAACATATATAAACCTACAATATAACACTTAAATATATTAATCCCAGCGAAAGAAATTAATATATATCCTATTTCGAATAAGTAGGTAATTCAGTATTTTTTTTTAATTACAAGTGTGCACACTGACTTACTTTGCGCTAGCGCGAAATACAAATAGGAAAATCAATTTGGTATCATTATACATTTCTAAACATGCCTTGCCATTTATAAGTCATTAAAGTATTCCATCCTCCACCTGTCTTCCATAAATTCAGCTTTGATGAAAGCATACCAATATTACCGTGACTTACCTCCTCGGTACAGAGCCTCCTTTATTATTAAAACCAGAGATTTATGCGCCAACTTTTTAATATTTATGGGCTTGCTATAAATTGTTGGCGACGACTGGGAAGGGGTTTCTTACGGAGGGAGGAATCAACAAGTAAGACGTTGCGAGTAATACCGCTAATATTGGGGATATAAAACCCGTGTGGTTGTTTTGTTGTAATTTTCCAGTTTTTATTAAAGATCTTGTTAACGTTTACATCGACATGATCAATATTAATATCAGAAAGTTTTTTTTTCGTTTACATCAGAGTTCGAAAATCTTTTTTACAGTACCTACATATGGTCCTATTTTCCCGCACTAGTGCGTAAAATAGCACTTTTCGTGCGTATGTCAAAAGTGTAAAGGGCCATATGTACTGTAAAACGTTGTACGGTACACGTGCGAATAGGTAATTTGCAACTCGTGTCGATTTAAAACACTCCCTTCGGTCGTGTTCCACACATATATGTGTGGATGTATGCAGCCGACAACCTGGGTTTGACCCATGATATAAACACCACCTTAATTATAATTTAGCAATGATGTCTTTATAATAATAGAAAACCACACATGGGCGATTTAAATCACAAAGCCAATTTATATATGTATGTCTAACAAGACAAATATTAATATACCTACCTAGAGTACCTATATCTATGTTCCGCGTAGGTAAGACTACAAGCAGCTACAAGTAAGTCTCATCTCAATCAAAACACAATTTCACTTGACGCGATGTTCCTCCACGAGCATATGTCTTCGCTCGGGGCCTGATCACAATAAAACTATAAGTAGCAGTACCTACTTTGATCGAAATTGAAAACACTGTATTAAGAGTACATTATACAAGTGGTGGCACGTTAAAAATACCTGTTGGGCTTTCCGTAGCTTATTTGATCCGCTGGTTTCTAAATATTTGCAGTATATGATGATATTGATGACCAATTTGAGTAATCTGGTGGAAATCGAGTTGCACGGACACCCTAACACGGAGGTACCTAAGTACGAGCCAGTCGCACGGGCGAGAGTTAAATACATAAAGTAATTAGCTCCGATTTTCTCGAGAAACAGGGCACTATTGTTTAACCTCCTGACGACCGGGTTTCAAAATTTGCCAACTTAATTTTAACTCTGTCAAGTTGACAAAGAGTCATAAGTTAATGGGGACTATGTACTACATGTAGGACGCAGGTCGTCAGGAGGTTAAAAAAGCTACAAATTACAATTCTCTAACTAACTAAAAACCAACACTGGTTAATAGGTTCGTTGTTGGTAAATCGCATGTTGTCTGTCGCAGCAATAAGTATTGGATTCAACCAGTAAAATGTTAGCTTGTTTTCTAACCTAGAGCCAGTTCCAGAAACCTACAAACGCTGTGTGTAGTCAAGGTACTGCAAGATAATATATAGACTTCGACGCGTCTCCGCTCGGGGCCCAATTGTCCTGAGTACCCATTACATTAATTTCTAAGACGTCTGCGATTGACTTACAATCGCGTTTAGACAAAGGGCTGCTCCGAGAGATTCCCGACTATTCGGAGATATACGAATGTCGTTTGAATAGAGACTAATTTCGTTATGAGGGATAGGATTTAATATCAGATGGGTTGACAGAGGTATGAGTGATTCTGATCGTTTGACGCCATTTCCGGATTGGATTTTGGATCGTCAGACGACTGTTTTGATCTTACATGACTTAACACTTTTGTTGGGGTAAAACTTGAGTCTTCATCTTAGAACTCTAGTAATGTTTGTTTCTTAAAAAAAAATTAGGAAGTATTCAAGTTTTGATTTTTTGGTGATGTTCGTCTTTGAACGATACATACTTTATTAATTAATTAATTAATTAATTAATTAATTAATTGCAGCATTTGGTCCTGTCTTCAGACTCAGGGTTTCGTATTTTGCCATTTATTTTTCTTCCAAGCACCTGCATTTACATTGTAGTCATGCTTGATTCCACTAATTGCCTCACGATTTTTCCACTTTAAAGCTGGTCAGTGATGTCTGGTTTTTCGTTGTGTCCTGCTTTGTCCACACTGCACACAAAATTCTTAGAGGAAATTGTAGCTACTTAGTACCGTAGCGAAATAACGACTACGAAACCTACATGTCTAAGCGCCACTTGCACTATCCCACTAACTCTGGGTTAACCTTTAAACCAGTGTCAAATTGTACGGGTAACCATGATAACTCCAGGTTTAACTGGTTAACCCCTGTTAGTGGGATGGTGCAAGTGACTCTAAGATAGGAATCACGTTTATATTCACTTTAAAGTTTTAACCAATATGCTTGGTATGCTAATATTCGGACAATAAACAAATATATTTATTTCGTTAAGAACTTGCACGTTTTTCGCAAACTCAGGCACCATCTTATGACGTTTGAGTCTCGAAGTAATCGCCGTAACTTGCAACGAGCAAGTTTTATGAGGCATGTATGACGTTCGGATGAGCGAGTCATTTGCACAAGAGTTATTCGTACCTTGTTTAATGACTCCATATCTCTTACTGAACATCGATACAATACGTTTTAATATTTCGAATTTCATTGCAATTTGATAGTAGGTACCTATGATAAGTTTACAAGACATTTGAATAAATATGTTACGAATAGTCCTTGCATTTGTGATATTAAACTATCGAAGATTCACTTCAAAACACATTGATGTACCTACGTGTGCTATTTAAATAAGTTTCTATGTTGCCAATCGTTTATTCTCATATTATATACATTTTCCTTTATATGTTTTAAGATAAACTATCGTTACCTAGTTTGCTTATGTAACAGCGCTATCTTTTAGGAAATTTGGATATCAAACTAAATAGATAAGTTACCTACAAATACAAAAACGGATACTTACATAGTTCTCCCCGTACATCTCCCCGTCAAATTTTTGGATTGATACTATATGCTTTTTAAGGTTGCCGGGGTCTATATTTTCAGAGATTATTTTTAGAGATGGGTAAATGTGAAAAAGTATCTCGCTCTGAGATTCAAAACATATTGGTATCATCATATTTTACAATCGGAATTATACCATATCCATTAAATTATATTCTTAGTGGGTCTGGATCCTACAATTGGAGTACATTTTAGCGGATCCCAGCGAACAATATGAATGTCGGCCCCCTGAGCAAACATCGCGTCGCGTCGCGTCGCAGTCTGCGGGCGCTCAATCTTTTATCCCAGTGTGTGGATTAAATACATTCAAATTGATATACACCCTTAAAGGCTCTTGAATTTGTAATTATTAGGTATAGTCTATATATAGATGTTCGGCAGATTAAATAAATAAATATTCGGAGACAATTAACTTACACAGATAATCAGCTGCATGCATTTCTGTGCATTTTTAGATTTTTATGGTCGTTAATTGCTTTCGTGTCTATCTAGTTAGTTTATTGCACTTGACTGATCATGTTTTTGTAAAAATCGATTTCGACTGGCAAAACATATAATTTTTTGGCAACCGGGTTTTTTAACCTAATTAGACACCGCTGAATCCGAAATTGCCGGTTGCTTGATCGAATTCTTGACTGGAAGTGAGATAGTTGATATTAAAGGTCCCTTTTTTTAGTTTTTCATAAATAACTCTTAAACGGTGGCGCATAGCAAAAAATTTTCTTAAGAATTAACATAAGTAATCTGCATAAAATTGCCTACAAGAAAGATTCCGTACAATTTTTCGCTAGGATCAATATTCAAAGAGATATTAAGGCGGGAAAGTTAATCATAATCACTTTTTGAAGGTCTCTTTTTTAGTTTTTCGTAAATAACTCGTAAACGGTGGCCAATTTAAAAAAAAATTGTTAAACGTTAATAATCGACACAACATTTTCAAGTTACGTTTACGAGTTATTTACAAAAAACTAAAAAGGGTTATCTCTAGTTAATACAATTTTCAAATTTTGACGTCTTATTTAAGTGACGGATATGCGTACCCATAACCATACATTTGGTATGATCAGACTATATAAGGTGCTAACAAATTAGTCACGGATATTTTTACAGCTGATAGTACTCGGTTCTCGGAGTACATTTAAGTATGAAACATCATTATTTTTGTTATGTTTTTTTTGCAGAAAACTAGGAAACAAATTTGCTACGTTAAAACACCCTGTTAATAAGATAGTAAAATGAGACCTCTTTAGACATTCTAGAACCTTTTTAAACTTGACGTGACGTGACATGACAGGCAGTGTTAAACATCTTGACAGGTACATAATAGGGGTGATTATTTTAAAAATAAATTATAATAATTTTTTTTGGCGGTGAATGAAAACAAAAAAATTATATACAAAGGTTCCTTAATTACAGTTAAAAGTTAATTGTTTTAATGTAATGTATTATCTCGACTAATTTGTTAGCACCTTATATATATATACGTAGGTATAGCAAACAGCCGCAAGAGCTGAAAAAATCTCACTCTCTCGTAATATGATGATTATTTAAAAACGTAAGGAGTATTCACTGTACCCTTTCTAGGTAATAAAAATACGTGATATACTCGCAGAACGAAAGCATGGGCGCGATTCGAGAAATGAATTAGAGATTCACTAGATATAAAATAGTAAATATATGTGACGTTCCACGGTAAAGGTACCTTATGGCGGCTAGCGCTTACGTCGCATAGCGCCGCAATAATATTATTGAATCTCTAATTCGTTTCCCGAATCGGGCCGATATGTTGTAAAAAGCGTTAAGATATGCCTAATTTTACTGTTCCACTACGCAGGTGTGCTACGATCGAGTGCTACGTCGCCTACGTCGTAGCCGTAGCGTAGTTATCTCGCGGCCGGATCGAACTTTAAGATACGTCAAATATTACGACTAGATACGATATGGATTAGATATATCAGTGTCAAAAGTGACGTTTTTGCATGAAGAAAGTTTGAGTTTTTCATTGTATGTAATAACGGTGATGGCTTAGCCACATCTACCAGAAGCAGGGACTGTGTAAGCTCCTACTGGCTACGTCAAGTTACTTAAAGGGATAAACAACCTTGTGTTAAACATTGTTTTTGTAAGTTGGAGTATTTTTGCCATATTAAACATTTAGGAAAATCAAATCGTATAAAATCTGCTTTTACGGCTCGATTCGGAAAATGAATTAGATTTCTACTAGACTTCAACAAGTTACGATACGGATAATTTAAAGATATTTGTAAGATAGATATGTCAAATTTGACGTTTCCGCGATTCTGGAGGTCCTCTTGAACGATTTCGACAAGTTATGACTTAGATATCCAAGTCACATCTAGTCGATATCTAATGTACATCTAGTTGATCTCTAAATCGTCTCAAGATCTTGTGATTATCTCGAAATCCGAATAGGCCTGTTAGACTTCACAATTTTAAACGTATTTGCAAAAAAACCCGGGAAAACTCCAATGTTACATCTAAATAAGATTTTTTAATATAACAACGATTGTAAAATCATACGCTCGCGTCACACCGGCGCTAAAGGCGTGTCCACACCGCCGGGACAATGCTCTTCCGCGCCATTGTCTCTGCGTCTATTGTGCACGCGCCTTTTAGGGCTGCCAGCGGATAAAACCCGTGTTTCAAACGTGAGTGAAGGTAGACTTGTATACAATTTGTAAATACCTATAGGATCGTTAAGTACCTACTAATATAATAGTAAAATAATTTTACCTATTTATGGATTACTTACGCTATTTATGCCTACTATAATCTTACCATTTACGAAACCCAATCCCAGTAAGTAAAGCGTGTGAAAAACTACAATATTTCAACCCA
Source organism: Cydia splendana (assembly GCF_910591565.1). NCBI lineage: Eukaryota > Metazoa > Arthropoda > Insecta > Lepidoptera > Tortricidae > Cydia > Cydia splendana. The sequence goes on from NC_085976.1 coordinate 10,762,030, forward strand.
CACACAACCTTAACCCATATTTCATCGTCAGTTGGTTAATGAATCATTACCTAGCAATTACATTATTACTAAATTTAATGATGCCTAGGTTTCCCTCAAGTTAGAAAATATTATAAAAAGAAAATTACTAGGTAATATAGGTAGGTACGTGCCCAAGATGAAATCTAAAATGGGAAATTTAAATTTTTTATTATGTTATCTTACGCGACTCAAGAAAATTCAACAGTCAACGATCACGAATAAAAAAAGTAACGGGTTGCACTCCGGGAGTGCCGGCAGACTTCTGCCGACACTCCCGCTTCTGCTTGAGTTTTCACTTGAAAACTCAACGACATTGTAACAGTTTTTCGATCGTTACGTGTCCGTCTTATGTCTTATGAATCTTACGGTCACGTGACCTGTCGCGAGTTTAACATTTTTCCCCCATCACAAAAAGTGCACAGCGCCGCTAAAGAAGTTTTCACTTCAAAAACTAGTCAACATTAATATAAAATCCTCCGTCACGCGTCCCACACGTCAAGTGCCGATAATCTATCCGAAACCGTTTGTTTTCCCTCACCCAAGTGAATGTAATCTAGTTTCCGCAGACTGGCAACACTCTGGGGATGTTTGCACCGCTTTTACTTTATTGTTTCAGTCCTGAGCTATTCAGAATCTACGCTCTTCAAGTGTGGTACCTATTGCTTCAATGGTCCAGTATAAGTATAGTTCGGATACTTCGGATTACGCACTGACTTAGAGGTCAAGGTATGCCAGTGATAAGTTCGCTGTCGAAACAAAACATTTTGTGAATAATGCTTCTGCAGGTATTTTAAAAGAGATTGAAAGCAGACGGGGAAGTTTACGCATTATGTTGGAACGACAGTGGAGATAATGCTAAGAAAAAAAATCTGATATACTTTTTTATTTCTCAAAAACCAGGAATCACCCACGAGGTCTCCTCATAAGAATGCCCCTGGGTCCTAATATTATATATGTGAACTATATTTGAAATCTAAATTAATTCTAAGCCAGATTTCGTACTAAATTCATGCATTCGCGTTTGCCTGATCGAGTAACAAACACCCAAACATACATTTCCCGTTAATAATATAAGAATATATCTTGTGGTATATTGAGGCCAATATCGTCTTTATTAACCTAACGTGGATGAATATTAACATCAACCAAGAATATGGCTATCCATATCCTTGACAAACTTTCTCAAATAAAACAGACTTAAGTCAATACGAGATCCGTAGTCACATACCTCCTTATGTCACCGAAGTGATACATTTTAATCCTTCCACACACGAGTCTCAATATTCTTGATATTTGTGAACTCTATGGCCCAGGTAATAAGGGCCACAGTTGGTAAAAGCGAGTGAGTGGCAATGTAAACACAAGACTCAATTCCGTGTGTTTGTTCATTAGATTCCGTGCGTTAAGCGCAGCCGGGCCGGCGGCGGTTTGAGGAGTTTGCTTAAATCTTTGTTTTTAACCGACTTCCAAATAATCAGTCTGCGTAAATTTTCATGCCAAGATCCTGTTGGATATTCATTGTCACTGCCAAGTCACACAGGTTTAGGTGCACAGGTAAATTTCGCGTAGAATGGACCTTAGTTACTGGCGATCAAAAATATATACCTACCTAATGTTCCTAATTAATTCTAGAGTGTCTTCTTGATTAAAAGTATTCAAAGTTAAAAAGAACGTAATTTTTTTTTCGAATTAGGTACTTAAGCCGACCTATAAAGTTGATAGGAAGATTTTCACTCTTACGAGTATTTAGTAAATACTATTATGCTTAGGTAAATACTATTTACTTATAAGCTGGTTTTTCCCTTGAAATTTTTTCATTTGGGAAACATCGACATTAAATAAGTACCTTGCCTTCTTCCTCGTGCTATCCCGGCATTTTGTCACGGCTCATGGGATCCTGGGGTCCGCAGTGCCATTGTTAATAAAAGATTCTGTGTTTTAAAAAACTATTTTAATCCCAAATGTACTTGTTGTCTCGTATTCTACTCTTTATAAATAACATTGTTTTTCTTTTCCCATGTAAACTGATATCTAACATCAAGTTACATTACGCTTCGTACAGATTCGACAAGCGACGAGGTAACAACGAGTATACATTTTCTATATTTTTTAAAACTTGTACGTACAATTTTCAACTACAATCCCTTACATTTAAAACTCAATTTATCTAATCCCGTTAGGGGACATGCGCTTTTTAGTGATTGGCGCCACTTTGTAACTGGTTCATTGAAAATGCGTCTTATGCTTTTAATGTAAGGTCGATAGTCGCATGATAAAATCGTGGTGTTACGTCCTTTCGGAGATGTATGTGTGATTGAAAGTTACACACAAACCCACTCTGCCGCGTTTGGTATTCAAATAGAACATGATTCGAGATACGTTTCGATGTTGCGCTTATTTTTTCCGATTGAACGGGAATATATTCGTATTTTTGTGGAATATTAAATGCTCTAATGCGTCCAGTTGAGTAATGAAAATGTGTGCATTAAATATGCAACTCAGTATTATTACTAGTAAATTAATAATTATTTTTGATAAAGCGACATGTAAAGTGTCATTCTATGGAACTCGCTAACGATGTAAACAAAAGTCACAAGTAAATTCATCATTCATTGAGAGACAATATGGCGGTTTGTTTACATAGTAAGCAAGTTCCATAGAATGACACTTTAGGTCTGAACGTATAATAAAATCCGATCTGAATGGATGTGCTTATAGTCACTTGAAAACATTCCAAGGTGATGTCTTTGAAGATGTTATAGACAATAAAATTAATTGAATTAATTAAAAATATCGTATGGATCTGCAATAGGTACCTGTACGGTTCATGGATATTTTTGCTAAATGTAAATACCTTCGCTATTTCAGTTCAGACAGATTCATTTTGCGAGAACTTACAAGTAAATCATTGACAGAATAAAACACCCTAAACAACCCTTACATTAAAAAAGTAAATGCAAATTTGGCTACAAAGAGATTGGCCGCAACAAAGCTTTGATTCGTCCTCGCTACGGCGTAGCTCGTAGACGCGCTCGTAGCTCCGTAGCACCTTTATTGGCTACACAAAGAAACCGCGCGATACCATGCCGCTGAAATGTTTCGTGGAGCATTGAAAGGCTTTAGATGTTTAGATGTGCTGCTTCATCTAATATTATCGGCCCGATTCGAACTTTAAGATACGTCAAATATTACGACTAGATACGATATGGATTAGATATGTCAGTGTCTAAAGTGATGTTTTTGTTTGAAGAAACTTCACTTTTGACACTGACATATCTAATTCATATCGTATCTAGCCGTATTATTTGACGTATCTTAAAGTTCGAATCGGGCCGTAAGTCTATTACACTATGGACATTTGACATTAAGTCAACCATTTGTAGTTTGTACATTATTATTGTGTTTTGTGCAATAAAGTTTAAATAAATAAAAATGAGCTACTGTAAAAAGGGTCAACCGGGCCAAGTTGCGGAAAGTTCCAAAAATATGAATAAGTTTTCGGAAATTTCAGAAATATTTCAAAAGAAACAAAGGAAGCTATCATTTCCAAAAATTCGTTTCCTTATATGCAAAAATATGATAAGTTTTCGAAATATTTCCAAGAGGAAATTTCGCAACTTTGGAAACTTTCCGACGACACTAGCCACATCCAATGATTCCTTTATTTTTCGTGGCTCCGTGTTTTGACGCGACGTAAAGACATTTCGGCATTGTGCCGCGCGAGATAGCGTTATTATTATTATGGCGAGATAAAATGCGAAATGTACCGTATTGTAGCCGGCGCATAAAAACGATATTCCCGACCGGTACCGGTACCGGTAAAAGAATGCTAATGTTTCACATTTCTATTGTTTGCTTAGAAGAAAAAGCTTTTTAAATGGACTGAGCACTACACCTTATAAAACAAAGTCCCCGCCGCGTCTGTCTGTTTTTGTGTTTGTTCGCGATAAACTCAAACTACTGAAAGGATTTTCATGCGGTTTTCACCTATCAATAGGGTGATTCTTGAGGAAGGTTTGGGTGTATAATTTGTTAACCCGTGCGAAGCCGGGGCGGGTCGCTAGTATAGTACATATTAAGGTGACTGTATAACTTTGGCATTGGCAAAGTTTGTGCGACAAGCTTCTAAGGGCTACTTGCACCATCCTACTAACCCGGGGTTAAGTGGTTAAACCGTTATCCCAGTGTCAAATTGTACTGGTAACCATGGTAACTCTAGGTTTAACCGGTGAACACCGGGTTAGTGGAATGTTGCAAGTGGCGCTAAGAAGAACATTGCTACTAGCCACTTGCACCATTCCACTAACCCGGGGTTAACCGATTAAACCTGGAGTTACCATACTTACCAGTAAATTTGATACCGGGTTAACGGTTCAACCGCTTAACTCCGGGTTAGTGGGATGGTGCAAGTGGCCCTTATGTCTCATCGAAGTTTCGGTTTAGGTAAAGGTACAACTGTATAGTCCGTCTAGAAATTCTAGAAAATTATTGAGGGCGCCACTTCCTACGTAACTGTCACATTTTTGACGTAAAATGCTTAAACAAATGTTGCCAACATTTTAATATATTTTTTTTTAAGTTCCATTTTATTTAATCTCTCTACTATTTTATGTCGCACGAGCATAGCTACTGATATTTTTCTTTAACAATGTTCTGATTTTTTAAATTTGAATTTGTAAGTGATCCGTAACGACACCACAACATTCAATAGCGTCAGCACATGAGCTTCAGTAGTAATTAATTTGCCTTTGATTAAGCAACGAGGCATCTTACGAGCGGAGACAGACTATAGTTTCCACTACATTAAACACGTATTTGTTTACGCGGCACTCGTGGTAGCACACATGCAAAAAGTAACCATTATTACAATTAAATTATAATTTTTTTTAGGTAGGTATACAAATGTAATAATATTATAAGTAATATAACTATAAAATTTTATAGCTTTTTGAAATAATGTTTAATTTTAATGTAATCTTGTTATAAGATTGTGTATTGTTTATATGGATTTCTTATTGTCCGAAATAAATGTATTTTATTTTTTTATTTTATAGGATTACTTTTGTTTCTATCCTGGACGATTGTACAATTATAAGTCCATACATTTATTTGACATTTAATTTTAATGTGTTTTGTGTGTAGGTGCTTTATCTTATAAAATCTGCTTTATCACTTTTGATCAAGTGCTGTACACACACACACACACACACAAATCACAAATTACTTATAAGTTTGAGTACTTTGGGTAAAGAAATTAAGTTAAGCCTCATTGCAGTTAGGCAGCATTGTGTGTGCACTGTTTACAACTTTACATAAACGAATATAAAAAATTGCTTTATATTGGCAACTAGTTATGCTTTGATAAAAAAAATATACCTGAGTACCTACACAAAATGTTTAATGTTGAGTTTTAAATTTATTTTTATAATGTTGGCTCCGTTACGCACACCACCTACTCGTATTAATATGTCGCGAGATGAGACTTGCGTTAATAAGCGGGCGTCGTCGCGCGGTAATTATCGCCAAAACACGTATAATTCATTAATTATTGGTTGTTTATTAATTGCTCACGAACAGGGGCGACGCGGGAGCTGGGAGCGATAATTTTGAATAGGGTAGCGTGATGTAGGTACAACGGCATATTTTAACAGGTTTTTTTTTATCCTTTTTTCAGTGCTGTTCTTAGCAAGAAATCTTAATTTTTTGTTTGGTTTATATATTTTCTTTATTTTAGAATGAATATAAAACTTAAATAAAATACGCTGTACGATAATAACAAATATTAATAAATCACACACATACCTAGCTTAAATTATGTATTTAAATAGAAATAAAATCTAATAATACAACCACGGAGGATTTTAAAGTTAGATTGATAATGAAAAAACTGGTTTTCACTGAATAGCTAAATAAAAAGTGAATGTAACGAAAAGGCAACTAAGTGTAAAATTTTATACCTTAAAAATCTATGTTTTCATATTCGCACCAGTAAATTTCATCTTATTCAAATCTACTAAAACTCATTCGTTCAGTTAAAATCATTCCATTCACTCCCAATTCCGAATTACACACACTCAGTAACTCTCACTCTAAAAATTCAAACCTTGTAAATGATACCTTACTTCGTATAATTAAGGTTGAAATTTAAATATACCCACGAGAGATACAATCTAGTCAAAATTACTTCATATACCTACTCCCATACATGTATAAGGGCGTAACTTGTTGAAAGTATTCATCGTAAATTTGTCTTTACTCTATCGTGACAAGGTTGAAATCCGCTTGTAAAAGAATGCGCACGTGAATTAAAAAGGTATCGATATGCGTTTGGTATCTGAATCGCTGGAAATTGGCCCGAGTCGACTTTCCGCTCGACTGGCTCGATTTACTCGATTACCGAGTTAGGTTCGGCGAACATCGATTCGGGCTCGAAAATTACTTTTTAAGACTTTTTCCGATTGCCAACTCGATAGGACAGCGGTGAATTGGTTTGCTTGGTTCAGTCGTAGATTGATAAAGATTGTAGATTGATGAGTTTTGAATAAATATGAATCTGATTGTTAATAAAATTGTTACAGCTCAATATTATAAAGCACTCACCATCAAAGACAATAATTTAACTTAATTTACAAACCGACTAAATCATAAGGATTGTTTTAGGTTTTATTGTTTTCCGAGATACGAGTGTGCCACAAGAATAATTATAACATGTCAAACGGTTAGGATTTTGTTAATTTAAAATACCCGTTGGTACCAGAGGCCCTATCGTGCATAACGAAAAACGAAATTTTCGTTATCTGTCTCTTTATCGATCGAATATGCAAGAGCGATAGATAGGCAATTTAAATTACAGAACGAATGAAATAAATAGTTCGCGTCTGGATATCACTTTGCACGGATAGCAGATGGATTATAAAAAATATTTTTGAGGCAAAAACTATTATTGCTTAGAACTGAACGTAAAGGGAGGCTTTTATTGTCTATGTTCCCAAATACGATTTATGTAGGTGTCTTTATTTAAAACTTTTAATTAATAAGTTATATTATAACATTTATATATATTAAAGGCAAAAAAAGAAATGGATTTCACATTTAGGAATAAAATACTTCCTTCAGATAGAATACTATGGCTACGGTGCCTAAAAAGGAAACAAAAGACTTCCTTTAAATAGGCTACAAGTGGTCAACAAGCACAAAGCTCCTTACGACTTAAAAATACTCCCCCCACAACGGGGTGCGTTTTAAAGCGCGGCTTAGCCCCCCCCCCACCACCCGTCTGCCCCCCCCCCCCCCCCGGCACTTCACGTGCGTTTTGACGCGATTATCATACCCGACGGTATCTCGCTGTCGTTTTGGATGTGGGACAGAAAGGATGCGGCACTTGGAAATGGAATGTCTTATTCAGAAATGTATAGTGGATTGTTAATTTTTAAATGTCTGTTCAACATTGTCGCGTGAAAGTGTGTGTCCGACACACAAGGTGAGCGAGTGGTCAAGTGAAGACCACTATCTTATTTCGATATTAAATATGTATTACGATACGTCAAATACACACTATAAAGGGGTCCACCGCGAAAAAAATCGTTACGTCATCTGCTCTCTTCGCACGAATATAGAAGAGCCATAGAGAGCTATGTAATATATCGAAATTTTGATTTTGTTTTCTGCGGTTCTCTGAGTTGGGACTATAGGTTGTGCTACTCCAGCACTTGTGCGTTTTGTGTCAGTTGCGTCTGAGTGACTTCGATACTTTGCGAATAATGCTGCTACGAGCTAAGACGTAGCACACGTCTCGCTTTTTAACATTCTTTATAACATTCTTCCTCATTTCCAAAAGCTCCGTTGGAGATAAAACCAAAAAAGCGCTACAAGTAAAAGTAACTACACATTTTTTCATATAATATTTATAAATTAAATGAGTTAGGCTACGATCCATATTGTTAATAAAAAAAAAAACAGTAAAAGCGTCACAATACGCATCCACTGCTTCGTAGCTCAGCCCCCGCCGCGTGCGGTTTTTGAATCTGCTTCCTTTGTGACGGTTTTAATATGGAAATTAACGTTCTACCGTGTGACGTACTCGACAAGCTTATTCCTTCCCTTTTATACCACTAACATTCACAATTTCGCCTTTAAAGGTATTAGCATAAAGTTGCGATTCGCACTGTTGGTTTTATTTGACGGAAGATGTATGTTTGCCTTTCACAAAGAATTTGCCGCTAAAATCCACGGATTTGGGTGCCTAATTGAATTTTTTGGGTGTGTAATGTTTAATATAATTATAAAAAAACTATCATACATTTGTTATAACGCCATTTGATATATTATTGTATGTTATAATGTAATTTTTATTATACGTTTCCTTTATTATATAGTGATTTCATCTAAACTTTCATTGATATAATGCCTAATGTAATATAATTTTCAAATAGTATATAGACATGTTTTATAATTACATTTGTTATATTATATTTTTGTATAACGTAATACTTCATACAATTTCATCAAGTATAAATACATATATCATATAACATTTTTTGTCATATTTCATTTACTGATAACGTAAAGTTTTACATACTTTTTATAACTAGTACGCAGGCCTACTGGTTTTGCTAGCTATTTTATTCTAGGGAGGTCGCAGTTCTAACCTAACCTAACCTATTTTTTCATGGATTTCGTTCTGCGGGGACCGCAGTTCAAACCTAACCTAAACCACTTTTTTTATAGAATATTTTATTCTACGGAGGGTCAAAGTTCTAACCTAACCTAACCCTCCTTTTGTTAGGTAGTTATTCGTTCATCCTAACCTAACCCATTTATGTCATGCAACTATTATGCTACATAAATAATTATGTGATGTCACTTGTTATAACAAATAATATGCTTTAGAGTATGTAATAAATATGGCAATGTATATTAGACGAAGTGTAAATATACCTTATGACCATTATACCAGTAATAACATTATGTATACCGTTAATTAGGTATTACAGTAGTATGCCATTTATTACGTTATTCAAAATAACGATATATCAAACTATAATATATGAAAAGTAATTATAACAAATGTAATGCACCCGAATTTTTTATGTACTTTTGCAGCGGCAGATTCTTTTCAGATAAACAGGTACCTGAATGTAGGCAACTACTTATGTTTATTCTACAGTTTTTGTTTAAGATGTTTAGCCAAGTGCTATTGCCTTATACGGGTTGTAACTTAGAGCTCGGTTAAATTAATCAATCAATGCAATTAGTAATTATAGAAAAGTATATTTGAACTGCAAAAGCAGCAGTTAAGCGTTGTAAAAATTAAAAACAAAAATGAAGTTTGTATTGACACACTGAAAGACAGACACAAAGGCAATACCTTTTATTTGAAATGCATCGCATACCTATAAGCAAAAAAATATAAGACCTAATTTCAAATAGACATCGATATTGGACAATAAATAAACCAAGGTATACAAACACGGAAAATCACTAATAAAAGATATCAATCTCTCGAAACGTTCATTTCCCTCTTCATTCCATTTTCAACTTTTCGGTGTTCCATTTGGCATTGGCATTAAAAAAACCGGGCAAGTGCGAGTCGGACTCGCGCACGAAGGGTTCCGTACCATAATGCAAAAAAAAAAAAACGAAAAAAAAAGCAAAAAAAAAAACGGTCACCCATCCAAGTACTGACCACTCCCGACGTTGCTTAACTTTGGTCAAAAATCACGTTTGTTGTATGGGAGCCCCATTTAAATCTTTATTTTATTCTGTTTTTAGTATTTGTTGTTATAGCGGCAACAGAAATACATCATCTGTGAAAATTTCAACTGTCTAGCTATCACGGTTCGTGAGATACAGCCTGGTGACAGACGGACGGACGGACGGACGGACGGACGGACAGCGAAGTCTTAGTAATAGGGTCCCGTTTTACCCTTTGGGTACGGAACCCTAAAAAAAAAGTACTGAGACGGACGAGGACCACTCGAGCACGGGGCTGTAGGACTAACAACGACCTCCTTATTGACCATCGGTGGACCTTATGCCTTCGCAATAAAGTTTACTAATTGTCAGTGGTAAAAATATTACTTCCTTTATTATGATCATTGTGTGAGACTTTGAAAAATGTCGACCGCCAATCTACCAGCTACAAAGTGCTACGCCGTAGTCCGTGTTAAAAAAATACAAAAAGAAACGAATTAAGACAAAATACGAATTGACTGGTAGAGAATGCCATGAGGCTTTAAGTCTGCGATTTGTACCTTTTTGATGTGCAATAAAGTTAAAATAAATATATAAAATATAAAATTTATAGCTCTATTCAAGAAATGTGAACATATTTTTTTACTTAACTCGCCAGCCAAAAATTTTAGTAACAATACACAATGTAAGTAAACAGTCAAATATAGACCCATTAAGGCCATTAACTATATAGTACAAACATTGTAATGAAATTACCAGACTTTAATAATTTAAGTCAAATCAAAATGACTTGCTGTTTACGGCATTATATCATCCTCGTTCCAAAATTAAAAACCAAAGTCGCGACGGGGAGAGGGGGTCTATTTCTACGCCCGTCATTCCAAGAACCATTCCGTTCTACGCTCACATCAACTGTTTGAATAGAAGCACGCGGCGCTGAATTTATTGTACTCGCTCATCAAACCGAAACGTCACATGTCGCTTAGCTTTACATTTAGTTGGGTTCTTTTGGATTAGGTTGGTAGTTACCACCCCAAACCTATTGTCACGTAAATCCGATGTATCGCTTTCACTTGAAACTCGTGTGATATGGTAATGTGACATTTAATTCCTATCATTGAGGGATCCCTCGTTATATTTCAATTTATCCATCTATACGCACATACGCAAACATAATATACAGATGTGTAACTTTTATGGCTTGTGGTTATTCTATAGAAATATAGGCACTTAATGAATTAAGTACCTATTACTTACGTATATGGAGTAAAGGATGCAATATAATAACGATTTTGATGGTCGTATAATTATTGTTATCAAGTTGTTACTGACTTAATTAGTTGAAATTATCAAAAGTTGCTACAGAGTTAATAAGAAGGTGGACCAACGACCGTTATAGGAGTGTTTACCCCATAACTGACATTGATAAAAATTACAGATTCACAATTCTGAAAATTAAAACTGTTTAATAGCTTACGTTTATATGAGTGAAGTATTTTCAATCACACTATACGACATCTCTTGATTAAACAAACCAATACAAACAGATAAACTAAATAAAAATCCTGATAGGTAACGAATGCTTTGATTTTACGTCAAAGGGATTCAAATCCAAATGGAAATATGCCGATATTAAAAAGAGAGCCAACCGAATCCGGATCGGATGTATGCGTCATTCGAATTTGGAATATTGGCAATAAAACAGCGCTGAGCTGAAAAATCGATGTCGACAGACGAGCTCGCACCGCATCCCTAGTACCTATAGATGAGCCCTTTTTAGGGTTCCATAGTGCTGTAGTCAAGCTATGAACCCTTTATTTTTACCCAAGTGTAGCCATGTGATTGATTAAAATTAAAATGTGATTATGATTAGCAGGGATGACGAGACCGTACATTTTCCAGCATGTTTGGTGCACGAAGTGTTGTTAACGGAATTGGTATGAATAATTTCAACCCTAATGATTAATTAGAGTTTATTACGTTGATATTAACCTTAATTTACCATTTCAGTTGAAATTATCTATACTAATTCCGTTAACACCACGTTAATCGATTTGGTGCAGAGGAGTGGTGTTAACGGTATTGGTATAAATAATTTCAACCCTAATGATTAATTAGCGCTAATTACGTTAATATTAACCTTAATTTACCATTTCACTTGAAATTATCTATACCAATTCCGTTAACACCACTCTACTGCACCAAAAATGCTGGAAAATGTACGATCACTGATTGATTAGGTATTATTAGTTCTTGACAAAATATTAAATTTAATTCTTGAGATTCAATCGATTAACATTAAAACTGTGCTAAGATGTATAAATAAAGATCTCTTAATCTATCTCTTCATGACGAATCCTCATGAAATGTATGACATAAACCTTTAAAATCTATCTATATACATATAATAAAGCTGAAGACGGTCGAAAGTCTGTACATGGAAGATATTTGAAAAAAAGTTGTCTGGGGATACTTAGAATCGATAACAGAACACGTTCCAAAAGTTTTTAGAATTTTTGTCTGTTTGTCTGTTTATTTGAACGCGCATCACGTGAAAACAGCTGAACGGATTTTGATGAAAACTTTACTTATCTGTCGAGAAAATCCCCGGCCAGGTTATAGGCTATAAAAATTCAACCCCTAAAAGGGGGGGGGGGGGGTAGCCACAACACTCGATTGACTTAAGTTTGCCCCTGAATCTTATGGCGCTACTTAGGAAGGAGGGGCAAACTTTTTTCAAATATGTGCTACCACTATTGAGTACCCTGGTAAACTAACAGATGGCGCTGAATTTAATACGTTGTGACATGAATAAGCCACCGAGGAAAGATTTTGCCAAATTAACTCTAAGTTTAGAACAGGGGGTACCGATATCAACAAAAATAATTGAATAATTATGTTGATTTAATAAATTAATAATACAACAAAATTAAACGACAGTAAATTAATTGCCCCTCATTGCACAGTCTTTTGGGGAACTGATTAAACATTAATTAATAAAGAAAACTAAAAATGAGTTTACATAGTTACATAGTGGTAAAATAAACACACATAATTATCAACACGCGTATAATTGCATAATTATTTAAAATTATTAATTTTCTCCATCATGAATTATACCTAATCGTAATCATATTGCACCCATATCAAATCCATATTCATACAAGGTGGGTACTTTGAAAAAAAAAACATTGACCTCTATCATTTGCAGCGTCGGATTAACCATTTTAGGCAAAATAAGCACTTGCTTAGGGCACCACATCTAGGGGGCACCAAAACCGTAGGCAAAAAAAAGCGCAGGCTGCATCAGCATTGCAGTCGTCGTGGAGTAGGTACCTACAGCCTGGCAAAAAAGAGTAGAAATTAAAAAGTGGCAACACTGTAGTGTCGTCCCTTTCAAATCAATAGATATAAGAGAACGGGACGACACTACAGTGTTGCCACTTTTTAATTTCTACTCTTTTTTGCCAGACTGTACATGAAACTTTTATACGTGTACAAGAACACATCTAATAACGTCCCATCCCTTCTCTGTATGAAATCCTGGATTCGCGCCTGGTTGGGACTAAAAGTAAAAATGGACAACTGTCTATCAAATTGCGTTATTATATCGAAAAATCATCGCGCTCGCTTCGCTCGCGTTTTCAATAACTTTCTAAGGTATAGCGACTGCAGCAGCATTACTCTGTTGCAACGTTACTGCTGCAGCACTGTCAATTTTCGTGATAAAATGATGTGACTGATTTCCATACTAAAAGTAAAAATGTACAACTGTCTATCAAATTGCGTTTTTATATCGAAAAATTTTCGCGCTCGCTTCGCTCGCGTTTTCAATAACTTTCTAAGATATGGCGACTGCAGCCGCATTAGTCTGTTGCAACGTTACTGCTGCAGCACTGTCAATTTTCGTGATAAAATGATGTGACTAATATCCATTCTCAGCTGTAATGCGGCAATGAACGTCACTCAACTAACCAAAAAAATTCAATGTAATCTCGATGACCCTAGGGAGAGGGGGCACCATGGTCTAGAAATGCTTAGGGCATCAAAACGGCACTGGTCGTTTGCGGAGTCAAACGATTTGGGACTTGCATTTAATACGCATTACCATGCCTTCCAGAAAAAAATCCAATCATTCGCGAAAGTCTCGCAACGCATTGAGGTTATTTACAAGGGGCACGTGGTCTTCCTCAGGAGTCTGAAGAAGACCACAGTGAGTGGCGCTCTAGCCAGGCAGGCCGCTTCGCTTTCGCTCGCGCGCGTATACCTTACTGTATCGTCCGATATACATCTACTACTCTGTCGTTTAAATCACGTGTAAAAATTGAATAAGGGCGAAAAAAACTATTGATTTTGGAGTGTAGTTTTATTTAGTGGTACCTAATTGTAAAATATTTTATCTGGACTGCAGTCCTCTAGCATATCCATGTCAACTTTACTTCAAGTTCCGCCTCCAGGGGAGAGGGAGAGAAATTAGGATTAGTATAATTAGCCGCTTTCTGACACAGACCGAATTCCACGCGAGCGGAGCCGCGGGCACAGCTAGTGGTAAATATCAATGCAATTTTAATGATACAATTTTGTGTTTTTCAAGATAAACGTTTATAGGTTTAAGCTTAACAGCTTACCATCAGACACAGTGATAATCCCTAAGCTTCATTGCATCGAAGCAAATACACCACAATGCAATGGTGTTAATTTGTAAACGAAAAATGATTTTAGTTTAAGTATTAACTATGTAGAGGACATGCGTAAAAGTTTGTAAACACGATCCGATCGCAGTGCATACGCAAACAATCCGGTCCAGGTTTTTAATCTAGCTAAAACCGTTGTCAACAGGGAACAGTTATTGTAAAAACATTGCCAGATTGTACCAACGTTGACAGAGTTGACCATTCGTAACCCTTATGGCTACGACATAAGGTGGACAATGGTCAATAATGTGATGATGTGAGTACCGGTGCCACATATAAATCATTGACGAGCAATCCATTTGAAATGGATTCCAATTATGCATAGCAACTAAGCAATTAGTCGCATAAAATCACAGGTCAGTATGTAACTGAACGAAAAGCAATTACTCAAACACGTTAATGTTTAGGTACCGCGGAAAAAAATTTGACGTTTCATACATTATTTTGCTGGTCTGATGTTGAAATTTCCCATAATAAAAGTTGGGCCCATAGTAAAAGTTGCTTATGATTCGGTCAAATTGTGTTTTTTGAAAAACAAATTATAGCCAGCATTCGACTAGTGTGCGTAAAGCACCATACCCATAGGTATCATACTACATTCATTGAATGCTGGCTATAATTTGTTTGTCTTCCCCATACATTAGAACACAACTTGACCGAATCATTATACTAACTAATGATAAACGGGTTTGAGTAGGTAATTGCTTTTCGTTCAGTTACATACTGTATGTTAATTAAAATTTATGAAGACACTTTCTCGATATTATTGTTATAATGCGATCGCTATTTTGCAAAGTGATTTCTGCGCTTGAAAAAGTTACCTAAAGTAAAGTTTATACTATGATTTATCTTTTATGTGCGGAAAGAGAAGAGTCGTGGAAATCGTGGAATACACCTATAAGGGAACCAATACATTCTATGACTTCTTTTTCCTTACAAACTCTAGGTATCTAAGTATGTCGATAAAATCAAATGGAGGCAAGACCGAATAGTTCTTTATTTTATTATCGACACCTTATCGACACTATCTACAGCAACGAGAGTGGTAGTGTATAGTCACCTGCAATAATATACTAGCAAAAAGCAGAGCTTTGTAAGGGCTCGCGGAGTTTTTCTACCTAAACGTACCGGACCGCGAATTTGATCCAGTCCGAGGCTTGTTCCATGTTCGATCGAGTGGGTACGTAATTCCCGGACCCCGGTCGCTGTCCGGTACGCCTGTCTGTTATAGCTTTTACTATGTCCATTAAAAACGTGTCCAGACGACAAAATCAAATTGCTAATATCTTCCACACGTAATATACAATTTCAAAAGCTCTTATTACAACCTACACGGTCGCCCAGTACTTTTTATAAGGAAGATTTATTTTTGCGTCCACACCACACAATTGAGCGATAAACTATTCCGTCTGGACACCTATTGGCGGTAATCACGCTGCTCCGCATATAAAAACAAATATATTTTGCTCTCCTAAGTGCTCATCAAGACGAGTGAGATAACCAAAACAGCGTTTGCCTATGTTGCACCAAGCCTGAGTTCCACTAGGTACTGCCAGGGTTCAGCATCAGCTCTATCATGGGTCTACTAGGGCGGTTTGATAAGTAACTTGGTTCGACCTAAAAAAAATTTTTTAACCCACTTTTGTATTCATCTTTGTTAATGGCGTAAGCACCATCGACAATATTGAAATTGAAAACACCACAGAGGTATCGTTGTCCCACAACATAAGCCTTCTTAAGCTTAATGTGGGGCTTTACAATTTTTCTGTAAGAATGTCCATTATTTATTTATTTGTTACTACTAACGTAGGGTTGCCATACGTCCCGGTACGCCGGGACATGTCCCGGTTTGAAGCACGGTGTCCCGGCGTCCCGGCCGATAAGAAAATTGTCCCGGTTTAAAAATCATAGTTATTTAGTAGGGGGCTGGACTTGGTAAATAATAATATACCTACATTTCTACGTTTCATATGGCCAAAATAAAAAAAATGTTTTATGGTACCTACTTTTACCTAATGTCCAATATCAGTTTCTCAGACACACAATAATTAGATGATTATGTAAATTATGTTATTTTATAGCTTTTAAAGTCTGTAATGTAGAGCTCGAATTTCAGGCTCCCGAGGGCCTAAAACCTCATCAATGGAACTTCGGCCATCCAAGTAACTCTTGTACATATGACACATATTATTGTTGAGTAACACTAGCGCTGCTTTCTTACAGCTCGACTTTCGGCGTCGCTTAATTTTTAACAAATATAAAAATTTGTTTCAGAAGCTTGGCCTTTTGCCTCGCATGAAAGCTCACCGCGCTGGTTATAAGTACCCTTCGGGATTTTTAAGTAATGTGGAGATTTCTGACCTTCAGCCTCACTTTTTACCAAAATTTTTGGTTTGGCTTCCAAATCTCCTCTTCTTCAGCTTAGCCTTTGACCTCGCTGCGCCAAGCTCGGCCTGCGGTTTCGCTTTTTAATACAATGGACATTGGTTGGCGTCTATGCTCTAGCTGAGCTTATCCTGAAGCACGGCTTCGACCTCGCATGAAAGCTCGCCTCACTGGAGAACTTCGGATTTTTAGGCCCGGCCCGGCCTTTTTAACACGCTTTCACAATTTTGTCACAAAAAATTTCGCGCTCGCTGCGCTCGCGTTTTTTGCTGGTTGACCCTGAATCCCCTGAATCTACATGGTAGCTTGACTGGTCAATGAATAATCATTTAAACACATGGAAAATTTATCTCCGAAACTACTGTGCTAAAATTTTGAAAAAAAAAACAAAATAGTTCTTTACCTATCTATGACAGGAAAACCTATTAGAAATGTGCAGTCAAGCGTGAGTCGGACTTAATTATAGACATTTCACTCACGTTTCACATGAAAAAATACATTGTTACAAATTGTGTAATGTACGGAACCCTTGAAACGCGACGCGAGTCCGACTCGCACTTGGCCGGTTTTCTTTAAATGTCCCGGTCTGAGTCCCCACACTTATGGCAACCCTTTACTAACGCCATCTGTCAGAAAAACAAATAATTACTCGTACTTAACATTAGCACGAATGATAATTTCATCACTTCTCCAACAGATGGCGTTAGTAGTAATACAAAGTGTTATTCCTTTATTTTATTTTTTTATGTTTATAAAATGATATTTTTATGATTGATAACACATCTAGACATGAATTTGAATTACTATGTTAAATCTCAAACCTAACAGTGCAGTAGTTTTTCCGTAAAGTGTACCACAAGAATGCATAGATTGTCGAATAGTGATAGGGCTCGCTTCGCTCGCCCTAATTACACAACGACGAAGGCCCCAAAACTATCTGACACGATCTTATTTGAATAAGAGCATATTAAGAGCGTGGCATATTATTGCGGCAGTCGAAAAGGGGCGTTTTTAGAATTAGAGTCCGTAACGTAATGGAATTCTACACACCAAAAAAAATTTTTTTTTTACTAAAAATGGGTTGAATTAAATCTACTATTTATATATTTTATGAAAATGTTACTTTCTGTCTATATACATTATTTATATTCTTAATAAATCACTTTAAACAGAATGACAGCCAATGTGACGATCCATTACGTTACAAGTTTTAGGCAGGTTTTAAGTGAAGATCGGAATGTTTTAAGTGAACCAGTTTTTATTTATTGAAATACAAAACAATAATAATCTTCTAAAAACGAATAACAACTGCAATACTAAGTATTACAATAAAGTTATTTAAAGAAGTCTTTCCAATACGTTACATTTTTCGTTTTAATCGTTGCTTTGCAATCATTTTGTTTTAAAAAACGTAAGGTCAAAAGGTAAGGCGTAAGGTATTATAAAAAGTTGTTTTTAATAATTATCATATATTATTTTTGCAAATGAGATCGAAATCAGTATCAATTATCCTGATAATTAATATAAATTCTAATAAAATCAATCACAGCCACAGTAGGACAAAGTGACGTTATGGACCATAATATCACGTTTAGGAACTACATGAAGGGTTTACATGTGCGGAAAATAGCTATTTAATTTAGTACCTACTTAATGTTGTACTAAATTAAATAATTTAGTAATTAATACCTATTGTTATAGTTTAACAGATTTTGAAATTTCCTGCAGTAGGTAATTATGCTTTCGACTGCAGCAGTATTGCAGCACGACAATACTGCCGACTGCATTACTGCTACAAAATCAAAATAGATGTTGCTGCCCAGATTTTTGACATTTGCAGTCAGCAGTATTGTCGTGCTGCAATACTGCTGCAGTCGAAAGCATAATATCACCTTTAATATCACACTACCTTCTATATTTTGGCAACTTAAAATGACGGCATGTAAACCGTGCATTTTCATTCCATACGTCACGTTTTTTTGTTCCACTAATACATCACGTAACGTTTTGGATGTGACGTAGGCATGCCGGTTGGTTAATAAAGCGAAATAGCGGTCTGATCGTTTGAATTTTCTTAATTATAATTATTTGATATCATACAACACATAATAATCTAACGAAATTCATAAATATTTAGTCAATAATTAGCTCCTTACCTTCAGTTTAATTCAGTTCGTTGTGGAAAATAAATTTCTGAGAAAAACCAATTATGACTAACGAAAATTCGGACAAACAATACATTATGACTTAAAACTACTTGGGAAATAATAGAGACCCCATTTATAGATTGTATCCTTCTGAGAACAAGAAGCATTTGTTTTGTCGGTGAATGTGTGGAAACCTTAGTTTACTCAACAAAAGTTTAAAATTGATTGTGAAATAGGTATTTAAGTACAAAAATTTGTACCTACAATGGATGCAAAGAACGGATGTGCAATTCGTGCGTTTTGTGAACATCATATTTTATATTACTGACCAAGCTTTTGCGGGTTATTCCCACTAGTTACCACCAAGTTTTTACCAGTGGTAACTACTGGGAATTTTTTCCCACCTTTTACCACTGGTAACTACTGGGAATAAAAATTCCCAGTAGTTACCACCAACTCGGTTTAGTGGTAACTACTGGGAATTTTTATTCCCAGTAGTTACCACCAAAACTTTGTTAGAGTTAAATACTAATAAAAACAGTAGGTATGAATAGTATAAATAGAGTTATTTTGAATTACCTAATAAAATCACTTGAAAAATCATCTAAATGGATTATTAAATTTATCCTTAAGTACATATATCATAGTTTTTGTACTAGTACAGGTTAAACTGTTTCAATATTTTTGGTCACTTTTAAGGGAGTTTACTAAAACACTAATCGACTTATAATTATTTATTAAATTAATCTATATATTTATACTACACTATTTATATTGTTTTTATTAGTATTTAACTCTAACAAAATTTTGGTGGTAACTACTGGGAATAAAAATTCCCACTAAACCGAGTTGGTGGTAACTAGGTACTGGGAATTTTTATTCCCAGTAGTTACCAGTGGTAAAAGGTGGGAAAAAAATTCCCAGTAGTTACCACTGGTAACAACTTGGTGGTAACTAGTGGGAATAACCCGCTTTTGCAGACAGCACTGTCCCTGATAATCTGCATCGCCGCTCGCCGCGCATATCAGCCGAAAAGCCATTTGAAAACTCAAATACGAGTATTTACCGTATTCTTGCGCAATAAAATTCCAATTCAAACTGATTATTCAATGACTGTTACGTCTTTTGTCACTTGTGGGTCTCTATTGTTTCCCAAATAGTTTTAAGTCATATGTATTGTTTGTCCGAATTTTCGTTAGTCATAATTGGTTTTTCTCAGAAACGCGTAAGTTTTCAGGATTGCCATAAAACAAACCTAACCTAACCAATCTATAGAATAACCTTACGAAAATCCTGAAAAGTTAACGGTTTCAGTGTTATGACTAACGATAATATGACAAACAATACATTATGACTTAAAACTTTATGGGAAACAAAGGGACCCCTCTATAAAACGTAGAAGGAACATTTTACACAATTTTACAAGTACCAAAGTCCCATTTTACTGCAACAGTGGCCAGTGTAGGTGGTATTTGTACTGCGGTTTATGTAGTGATTAGCTGTGCCCGCGGCTCCGCCCGCGTGGAATTCGGTCTGTGTCAGTAAGCGGCTAATTTCTAATCCTAATTTCTCTCCCTCTCCCCTGGAGGCGGAACTTGAAGTAAAGTTGACAGATGGATATGCTAGAGGACTGCAGTCCAGATAAAATATTTTACAATTAGGTACCACTAAATAAAACTACACTCCAAACTCAATAGTTTTTTTCGCCCTTATTCAAATCTTACACGTGATTTAAACGACAGAGTAGATAGTAGGTTTATATCGGACGATACAGTAAGCCGTAAGGTATACGCGCGCGAGCGAAAGCGAAGCGGCCTGCCTGGCTAGACCGCCACTCACCGTGGTCTTCTTCAGACTCCTGAGGAAGACCACGTGCCCCTTGTAACCTCAATGCGTTACGAGACTTTCGGGAATGATTCGATTTTTTTCGGGAATGCATGGTAATGCGTAAAAAATGCGAGTCCCAAATCGTTTGACTCCGCAAACGACCAGTGCCGGATTAAGATATTTTGATGCCCTAAGCATTTCTAGACCATGGTGCCCGCTTTCCTTAGACTCTAGAGTCATCAAGATTACATTGAATTTTTTTTGTAAATTGAGTGGCGTTCATTGCCGCATTACAGCTGAGAATGGAAATTAATCACATCATTAATTTTATCACGACAATTGACAGTGCCGCAGCAGTAACGTTGCAACAAAGTACCTAATGCTGCTGCAGTCGCCACCCGAATATCACCTTTATCATATCTTTGAATGTTATTGAAAACGCGAGCAAAGCGAGCGCGAAAGTTTTTCTATATACAAATGTAATTTTATAGACAGTTGTACATTTTTACTTTTAGTATGGAAATCAGTCACATCATTTTATCACGAAAATTGACAGTGCTGCAGCAGTAACGTTGCAACAGAGTAATACTGCTGCAGTCGCCATAGCTTAGAAAGTGATTGGAAATGCGAGCGAAGCGAGCGCGAACATTTTTCGATATAAAAACGCAATTTGATAGACAGAGTTGTACATTTTTACTTTTAGTATAAAAATCAGTCACATCATTTTGTCACGAAAATTGACAGTGCTGCAGCAGCAACGTTGCAACAGAGTAATGTTGCTGCAGTCGCCATATCTTAGGAAGTAATTGAAAACGCGAGCGAAGCGAGCGCGAAATTTTTTCGATATACATAAAAAGGCAATTTGATAGACAGTTGTACATTTTTACTTTTAGTATGAAAATCAGTCAAATCATTTTATCACGAAAATTGACAGTGCTGCAGCAGCAACGTTGCAACAGAGTAATGCTGCTGCAGTCGCCATATCTTAGGAAGTTATTGAAAACGCGAGCGAAGCGAGCGCGAAAATTTTTCGATATAAAAACGCAATTTGATAGACAGTTGTACATTTTTACTTTTAGTATGGAAATCAGTCACATCATTTTATCACGAAAATTGACAGTGCTGCAGCAGTAACGTTGCAACAGAGTAATGCTGCTGCAGTCGCCATATATTAAAAAGTGATAATAAACACGAGCGAAGCGAGCGCGAAAATTTTTCGATATAAAAACGCAATTAGATAGACAGTTAGACAGTTGTACATTTTTACTTTTAGTATGGAAGTCAGTCACATCATTTTATCACGAAAATTGACAGTGCTGCAGCAGCAACGTTGCAACAGAGTAATGCTGCTGCAGTCGCCATATCTTAGAAAGTTATTGAAAACGCGAGCGAAGCGAGCGCGAACATTTTTCGATATATTATTAAATTATTAAATCAACATAATTATTCAATTATTTTTGTTGATATCCGTGTCTTCTAAACTTAGAGTTAATTTGGCAAAATCTTTCCTCGGTGGCTTATTTATGTCACAACGTATTAAATTCAGCACGGGCGTAGTCAGGGGGGGGGGGTTTGGGGGTTCAACCCCCCCCCCCCCCCCCCCCCCGAAAAGTTCAGAATATTAACATTCATAGAATTAAAATAAGAACAGGCGTGCGGCATATTTCATTGATTACTAACTATTACCTATAGTATACGGTGGTTTGGGTTTTGGATTTCTCCGCCATCGTCGATTATCGGATCGCATCAATTACTTTCTAAGATATGATAATTAGGTGACATTCGGGTGACGACTGCAGCAGCATTATTCTGTTGCAATGTTACTGCTGCAGCACTGTCAATTTTCGCAATAAAATGATGTGTCTGACTTCCATACTAAAAGTAAAAATGTAAAACTGTCTATCAAATTGCGTTTTTTATATCGATAAATTTTCGCGCTCGCTTCGCTCGCGTTTTCAATTACTTTCTAAGATATGACAAAGGTGACATTCGGATGGCGATTACAGCAGCATTACTCTGTTGCTACGTTACTGCTGCAGCACTGTCAATTTTCGTGATAAAATTATGTGACTGATTTCCATGCTAAAAGTAAAAATGTACAACTGTCTATCATATTGCGTTTTTTATATCGAAAAATTTTCGCGCTCACTTCGCTCGCGTTTTCAATTACTTTCTAAGATATGACAAAGGTGACTTTCGGGTGGCGACTGCAGCAGCATTACTCTGTTGCTACGTTACTGCTGCAGCACTGTCAATTTTCGTGATAAAATTATGTGACTAATTTCCATACTAAAAAGTAAAAATGTACAACTGTCTATCAAATTGCGTTTTTATATCGAAAAATTTTCGCGCTCGCTCCGCTCGCGTTTTCAATTACATTCTAAGATATGGTAACTACAGCAGCATTAGGTACTCTGTTGCAAAGTTACTGCTGCGGCACTGTCAATTTTCGTGATAAAATGATGTGACTGATTTCCATTCTCAGCTGTAATGCGGCAATGAACGTCACTCAATTTACCAAAAAAATTCAATGTAATCTTGATGACCCTAGGGAGAGGAGGCACCATGGTCTAGAAATGCTTAGGGCATCAAAATATCTTAATCCGGCACTGGTCGTTTGCGGAGTCAAACGATTTGGGACTCGCATTTTATACACATTTCCATGCCTTCCCGAAAAAATCGAATCATTCGCGAAAGTCTCGCAACGCATTCAGGTTACAAACGGCACGCGGTCTTCCTCAGGAGTCTGAAGAAGACCACGGTGAGTGGCGCTCTAGCCAGGCAGGCCGCTTCGCTTTCGCTCGCGTGCGTATACCTTACTGTATCGTCCGATATACACCTACTCTGTCGTTAAAATCACGTGTAAAATTATAATAAGGGCGAAAAAAACTATTGATTTTGGAGTGTAGTTTTATTTAGTGGTACCTAAAATATTTTATCTGGACTACTGTCCTCTAGCATATACATCTGTCAACTTTACTTCAAGTTCCGCCTCCAGGGGAGAGGGAGAGAAATTAGGATTAGAAATTAGCCGCTTACTGACACAGACAGAATTCCACGCGGGCGGAGCCGTGGGCACAGCTAGTCTCTAATATTTTTCTTGTGTAAGGGTTATTTTATGTACTTTTAGTCGTTTTATTTTCTTGAACCCCCCCCCGATACCTACTAAAACCTGGCTACGCCCGTGAAATTCAGCACCATCTGTTATTTTACCAGGGTACTCAATAGTGGTAGAACATATTTGAAAAAAGTTTGCCCCTCCTTCCTAAGTAGCGCCATAAGATTCAGGGGCAAACTTAAGTCAATCGAGTGTTGTGGCTACCCCCCCTTTTAGAGGTTGAATTTTTATAGCCTATAACCTGGCCGGGGATTTTCTCGACAGATTAGTAAAGCTTTCATCAAAATCCGTTCAGCCGTTTTCACGTGATGCGCGTTCAAATAAACAGACAAACAGACAAAAATTCTATACACTTTTGGAACGTGTTCTGTTATCGATTCTAAGTATCCCCAGCCAACTTTTTTTCAAATATCTTCCATGTACAGACTTTCGACCGTCTTCAGTACGGTTACCATCAGTTTGTCACTGATATAAACGCCGTCGAGAACGTAATTTACTTTCTATACGTCCCGTTTGCACTAATATGCGAGTGCGAGCGAGATGTATAGAAAGTAAATTACGTTCTCGACGGCGTTTATGTCAGTGACAAACTGATGGTAACCGTACTGCTTTATTATATGTATATAGATAGTAGAGACACTCCAGTGAGACGGTGATTATCGCGAAGTCCGCGAACAATGCTGTCTACCTGCGAGTGTATTCTCATTGCTATACTATCCGCAAACTTCTCATTCATACTTAGATAGTCGTAGCACGAGTGAAAGAGATGGTAATATGATCTCGCTAGTCAGTTTGTTTTGCGGATAGAGCGCGAGCGAGAACATCAAACATCAAAACATCAAACATCAAACATCAAACATCAAACATCAAACATCAACATTTATTCAGCAAATAGGCCACAAGGGCACTTTTACACGTCATCATTGAATTTACATACAAGGAAAAATAATAACATCAACAATTTTATAAAATAAAACTAACAATTCAATCTAACGTATTACAAATTTAGATAAAAAATACAGATACAAAACACAAAAAAAAATCTATAATATTTAGAGGTGTAAATGTCTCTAGGTGTCAGAACTATAAGATTATATAGTTTATCAAGTTATCCTTAGAGATGTATAGGGTCTCCAAGAGTCAATATCCTGTATAATTAATACATTCATTAAGAGAAAAGAAACATACGAGAGCAGAATGAGGCGTCTCACTGTAATTAATTAATAAAAATAAAGTTACTAAGTATAATAGCTTGTGTTAGCTTAAACAGACCAGTCTCCACAAACAGCACCCGTTCACGAGTATGACGCGTATCTCAGCCATCGCCTCCCTCAACCTTCATTCGGGAAAGTGGCGACCCGATCAACGACGCCACCGTAAGCAAAGACTTTTAAGCGAGCATGACATGTTCAAGCTACCGGCCTATAATAATATTAAAATAGTAATAGTAAACGACAAGAATTCAAGGTCAATCCAGCGTAACGAGGTCTCTAAATCCGTACAGTCCTGCCATTATCTAATCTATCTAATACCTTAACATAAACGAGCAATTCTTGTTTATTTATATATATATATTTCGGGGATCTCGGAAACGGCTCTAACGATTTCGATGAAATTTGCTAAATGGGGGTTTTCGGGGGTTTATCTCTGGGAAAACACGCATTTTTGAGTTTTTATGTTTTCCGAGCAAAGCTTGGTCTCCCAGATATTATTATAAAACGAAGGCCCCAAAAATATCTGAGAGTTATTTAAAGACCTTTATTTATGTACAATAATTACAATAAAGTGTAAAATAAATTACATGTACCTAGTACCTACCTAATGTATTGTAATGAAAGATTTATTACAACACTATTAAATAAATATAAAACATTAAATTAGCTTAAAAATAATAATACAAACTATCTCTAAACTAAATAAACTTAAAATAAAACGCCTATAAATAAAAAACGTCCCCCAAGTCACTGCCGATGGGCTGGCTGCATTGCCACGTTGTATGGCAATACTAACGCGTTGAGCAAAATACAGGCCAGCCCTCTGGTCCCCTGCGGCATCTATAAGGCGCTCCGCTAAGGCCCTGTATATACGGCGCGCGCTTGGCCCCCACGGCCCCAGCGTTTCGACCCCAAACGCCTCAAAAATATAACTACTGCCAAGGGTATATTTGGGTGGCATATTTGCGGCGTTTGAGGTCTTCTGCCATGGACGCGGCATGACCAGCATCTCTGCTGGTGCCCGGAAGGTGGGACGGCGCGAGGGTGTCAACACATGTGGCATCCCAGACTAGAGGCCGTCCCATCTTCAAAGGCACCAACGTCATACCGTCGGGCCTCTTGCCATCGTCCCTAGCCAAACCGACGGGCTCGAGTATGGCCGGGACTTTGACGCTGACAAAGGCCCTTCGGATGGTGATGAGAGTTACATTTCTAACTGTCCCATTTCTTCTTCACGCCGCATGCGTCTCCTGAGCATTTAGGTATGTTGGCTCCCGTCTCGCCGCCGGTGTTAGGTAAAAGGTAAGAGGCTGGAAATATAACATTGAGCTCAGCTATCTGCTTCCGATCCACTGCAATCGGAGCTCTGTAAATCCGCTGTAGTTTTGAAGTAGGTATACTATACCTATATCTGTATACTAAGTATGCTCTCAATATGATGTAGGTTCAGCTTAAATATCTACTAAGTATTAATTCATACGAAATAAATTAGTTAAAGTCTACTCCCCAAAAGAAATGATATAAGGGTCATTAATCCAAGAAAGATTTTAATTTAATAGCGCGATTTAAAATTTCGACTACACGTAATAGTGCCATCTATTGATCAATTTGCTATCTAAACAAAAATGTTATGACCTCGGCGTCATTATCCCAAGATATCGTAATAGCGCGATTCAGGATTTTTACTACACGGAACGGAACAGTGCAATCTACCGAGCAATTTGGTAACTAAGAAAACATTTTCTGAATCTGCGGTCATTATCCCAAGAAAAATCTTAAAAGCGCGATTCATGATTTTGACTACACGTAACACTGCCATCTAGATTAATTTGCCAACTGAACAAAAATTGTATGAGTTTGAGGTCATTATCCAAGAAAGTTCAAGTTAATTTGTAATGTAGAGCGATTTAGGATTTTAGTACTTATAGTGCGAGAGACAAACTATCAATTAAAATCAGATACATGATACTCGAGTTAGTTGAATCAAAGGTTGAATGTAAGAAGCTGCTCTGATATTTTTCTTTCTTTGCTAATCCTACATGCTACTTACATGCATAGGCGATTCCTACTACCTATCTATTGCCTAGTATTTTTTAAATTGTGTTTATCATTGTTACAGATGAGTTCAGTGCAAGAGGAGAAGCCCCCAGAGCCAGCTAAGGCAGTCCGCGAGCTTCGCAACGCGGAGCTAGTGTCGCGGCTGCTCGCCGCTACGCCGCCATACTTATACAGCTCCTTTCCATTGCAGCCACATGCTTTCTTCTTCAGTGAGATGCTGCGATCGTTCGTGACTCGACATCCAAGGCCTAACCACTACCACAGGTAACACGTGCACACTTATCTACCTACTTACATCCAGAAGACTTGCCTAGTTGAAAGAGCTGAGCCGTCTTCCAATACTATCAATCGATTACGCTGATCACTGATAAAAGTATATATATGTCGCAGTCGGATCGTATAATCCGCCGTATTACATTACGGCTAGCCGTTTTCAAAAACAGGGGCGTTTTGAAATGCGGCGGTTTAACGATTAGCCGGATTGAATGCGGCTGAATGAGAATCCGCCGGAATGTATTCGGCGCCATACGTTCTTCAACACGGCTAGCCGTAATGTAATACAGCGAGTCATTAGCCGCCGCTTTGACAGTTTTTAGTTCCCATTTTTAACACCCGTGGCGCTGCCTGACAAACGCTGGGGTGTCCATCAAATCTGGAGTTCGTCGGACTGTTTCTTTTCAAAAAACATTTCTTTCGCAACTTAACTAGACGGAGCCCCGCTTCGCGGGGCTCCTATTTCTGAGCGGTTTGCCCTTCGGCTACCTAACGAACCTAACCTACCTACCTATTGATTTAGTGAGACGTCCGTGAAAACATTACACTTTGGGGAAAAAAGCGTAGGTAGGTAAGTAGGTTAGGTTCGTTAGGTAGCTTCAGATGCCCGAAGGGCAAACCGCCCAGAAATAGGAGCCCCGCTTGCGGGGCTCCGTCTA
Organism: Cydia splendana; assembly: GCF_910591565.1. Lineage (NCBI taxonomy): Eukaryota > Metazoa > Arthropoda > Insecta > Lepidoptera > Tortricidae > Cydia > Cydia splendana. Next base: position 10,790,119 of record NC_085976.1, read on the forward strand.
TTTAAGTTGTGAAGGAAATGTTTTGGAAAAGAAACACATGTAGTGCGGTGGGACCATGGTAAAAATAAATTAAATTGCAAACATTGTCAAACTCCGGTTACGTAGGCGACCGAAAGAACTGGTCACTCTACTATATAAAATAGTAGTACGATGCGGCTAAACGTTGGCCGCCTTATTGAAGAACGTATCGCAATGACAATCCGGCTAATCGTCGAACCGCCGCATCTCAAAACGCCCCTGTTTTTGATAACGGCTAGCCGTAATGTAATACGGCGGATTATACGATCTGACTACGACATATATACTCAAACGCTCCGTGCGTGACTGTGGCGCCACCCTAGTGCCACATATATTATACTGTCTCTAATATTATAACGTCAACCAAAGTGTATCAATTCTATTAGAATTTAATGCTATAGTTTAATGCAACGCTTCGAACGATTCTAGTCATAATAACCTTAACAATACCAAACTCAGTTAGGTCACAATTAATCTCAATATGTACATTAACTAACTCAAACTTTTTATATTTAATTTCAGGAGATTCAAAAGACGATCACACAAATATTTCGCTGAAAATGACGAGTGGCGGCGGGACTGGCCAAAGCAGGACGAAGAAAAAAAGGAGCCAGAAACACGGCCCGAAGTTCCTTTAGAGTTAACTGTGGAGAAGCATCCTCGCGTGCCTTCACCGAGGAGGCTATCGCCGAAGATTGAACAGAAACCCAGCAGTAGCCCACCTCCCGGCCGACAGTCGTCTTTCGTCGATGTAGGCACAGAAGAACTCCCCAAACCCTCACCCTGCGTCGGCAGAGCTGACGCCGTCCCTTCAAACCTCATCCTACCCCCGCCGCCACCGATGTGGTATCCACCCATCTACAACCCCCAATTCGGCGTAGACCCATTAAACTTCTTCATAGACTTACGTGTCTCTGGACATATATATGATAGAAAACGCGCCTTGGCCGAAGGTTTAGACAATATTAGCCAAGAACGACCAGAAGATTCCGGCTTAGACAAAAGATTAGGCAGGGATTTTGGGATGAAACCACGTCACGTTTCTGCGTTCTCCGTCCCAGTTAGACCAGGGAACATTGCTCCTGAAGTACCAACTAAATACTTTGACCAGAACGGCACTAACAAACAGGGTAAAATCAACGGGACGTCGTATATAATGAAGAATTTGAAAAACGTTTATGAAAATTTGAAAAGCTCTCAAGATGTAAAAGACGTCTCCAAGGTAGATAAGGATGAGGATACGAAAGCCGAGTCCTCAGATATTGATGAAGATATAATAGATTAGTTTTATAATATTAAATAATAGTTATAAAATTAAGTGTAAGTAATTTAAAGTTATGATGATGGATGAATGAATCAATATTAAAAAGAGAGTGCTGAAATGTGCGAAGTCTGGCATTGAGAAGATAACTAATAAATGTGATTAGTAAAGATTTTTGTAGAAAATATTACCTACTTATCAAAATTGTATCGTTAATGTAACTGTCTATATAAGCACGGGCCTGAGTCTAACTGGATGGACCTATGTACCTATTATAACAGGATGGATATTCTGTGATGAGAAATATTCAAAGTGAAAATATTGGTTGTGTGTTTGAATTCACGTTTTAGATCATATCAATATTTAGTTACCTATCAGCGGTCGTAAGGATGTAGGGGAAGTCCGGGTATAGTGAACACCTTAAGCTTTGACTTGACATAACAGGAAAATTTAACAAGGAAGAAATGAAAAAAATGACAATAATGAGTCTTTATTTAATAAACTTTTAATTGAAAACAACACTAGCCTCCAATGTTTAATAATTGCTGCAATTTTGAACAAAACGTAAAAAAAGATATTTTATTCGCTTTGCCCAGGGTGCCGGGCAAAGTGAAACAGGCCTCCGGGCAAAGCAAATATCACTCATAAAATCTTAGTGAACTTAATAACTAAGTAATCAATATAAGATCATTTCAATAATATTAATTAGAAAAAGCTGTCACAAGTAACTTTTGATATATTTTCACTGATTTCATAAGCATAAGTCTTCACGGCACCTCTGAAGACATTTTAACACAGCGAATCCACGTTATGATAGCCATTTCCATTTCCATGACATCTGTTAGCCAGAAGCAATGATTGATTTTTTTTTGATATTTATATACCATCTGTAACAAAATATTATCATAAAAAAAAATACCTAATAAATTCAAAGTGAACACGCTATCCGCTTTGCCCGATCAACTTTGCCCATTCAGTCAGTTAAAGAAATTAAAAATTAAAAAAAAAATAACCGTTGGATTGTTTTAAAAGAAATGCGTTGTAAAAGGAAGATACTTTAATAAGCAATAGAAGCATCTTGAATTAAAATTCGAGATAATTACTACGACAAAATAACATACAATATATTTACCTTTCAAAATCGAATATTTTGCACTAAAAACACATTTTGACTCGTAACCGACGACGCTCGCAGCGACCGCTGGCTGTGACGCTTGCCGCTCTATATAGATGCGTGGTAGGACAAAGTCGAATAGTTTAGGATTGGGAGCCCGAATTCGCCTTGCCTGGGGTGTTCGCTTACTCAACCTTCCCCTATATAAATGTATTACACAATGTTTATTTTTAGAGAACGCTGTTAAATAAAATCAAGTCCACCTAATTTAATACGCCGTGTTTAAATTAAAGCTATGTAGGACCTAAGTTGATGATCTCAATGATGTAAATAAAACACTACCTATTCCAAAGTGATTAAATCTAGTCCTTTAAGTACTTAATTCAAATTCCGAGTTAATTGTAATTGTAATTATATAACGATTTAATTTTAACTGTTATAAAATGATAAAACCCATATTATTCTGAATCATAATAAAATATTGATACTTGAATACAGTTTTTTTTTGTTATTAATTAGCACCGTACCTTACATTACTTGTTAATAACCTATCTTTATATATAAACGCGAGCGGCTTTGACGGTAGAAACAAATTAAATTATGCTCAAACAAAAGAGCGTAAAAAAATAACACTTTTGAATCGACAACATATATCCGCAAAATTCGTATTGTCGCGTATTTTGCATTTAAAAGTGAAAAAATTTCGACAAACAATACTAAAGGCTCAATTTGTTGGTTGACATTTGACAGCTATGCGTTGCGTTTAGAAACTGCAAACATGCTTACAAGTTAGGTTGGTCGTATTTTTTTTAATAAAAAGCAAGACGAATATTACTGTTTATTTGATGACTTTCCGGTATGTATAATGGTTATTATTTGCATTAAGTTTCGTTTCATATGGATATGTATACCGGTATAATTATTACATAAATTTGTTTTTAAGCCAGAACGTGCGATAGTCTGTTACGGCTTTTAAGACGATAGCAACACTGCCTAGACGTCAACGACGGCTGTTATTCGAAAATACTTTATCCGGTACTCCAGACGTGATAAAAACCTGTTAAATAGTGTATTGTGTGTGTTAACAATAAAAAATAGTCACCGAACATAGTGCAAAGTGCAAACGCCATCGTAACGTAACGAGATTTGAACTTCAAAGCGTTCCATGGGTGTATTGTGTTTAGTATAAACATCGGTCTCTCAGTTGTATTTTAATATTTCAGAATGATTCCAAATATTCTTACATGTCAAGGCACTACTAGCTACCTGGAAATGCAAGTGAAAGCAACCTTGAAGCAGCTGTGATAAACTAATAAGTGAGCGAGATGAAAATGACGTTGTTCAAAGAAACTTTGAGTTAAGTGCCAGCTGACTGTAACACACTCTAATTAAGTACTGCCAGTGTGAAACAGTGCAAAAAGCTACAGTGTATTGTGGACATATTTAATAACTGTGCTTTAGACTATGAATCAAATTTGAGGTGTATCGGTGAATTGGAAAGTCAACTGCATAAAGCTAATAAGTTATCTCCGGAGTCAATGTAAGTTGAATATAAGATTAAATATAATAAGATATATAGATAGTATATATGTCGCAGTCAAAAGTGTGAACTGGTCAAAAGAACTTTTAACCGACAAAAACAGGCAAAACTGCTTTTGACTGAGCATGTTGGTCAAAAGTAGTTATACCTGAAAATCATTGGTTAATAGTAATTGTGTTGTGACTGTTACTATCAGTCAAAAGTTCTCGCAGAGATAGGTAGGTTAGGGTTATTTTTTTGCTACGCCCAAAAAACTAAACTGTTCCCAGAGATAGGTAGGTTAGGGTTATTTTTTTTTTGCTACGCCCTAAAAACGAAACTGCTGCCAGAAATAGGTATGATTTTCAGGTAAAACTACTTTTGACCAACATGCTCAGTCAAAGCAGTTTTGCCTGTTTTTGTCGGTTAAAAGTTCTTTGGCCAGTTCACACTTTTGACTGCAACAGGTTGGGCTGGACATATGGCAAGGGAAGGTAAAGATAAGTGGGATAGAGAGGAAGCGGAATGGTATCCTAGAGATGGAAAAAGGAGAGAAGGGAGACCAATAATGAGGTGGTCGGATGACATAAAGAAGCATGCGGGACCTAATTGGATAGGGACGGCAAGGGATAGAGAGCTGTGGAGAGAGCTGGGGGAGGCCTATGCCAAGAAGGCAGAATGAAATAATGATTAAAAAGCAATGACATAAAAATTATTTAATAAAGTTACTAAGGAAAAAATATTGAAACTAATTGATATAAATGAAATGTGAATTTATTTAAATGTAATATGTGCTGAAATTTAATTTTTTGGTCAATAAAGGCTATTCTATTCTATTCTATTCTAATTTGACAGGTGACAACAAAAAAAATATTAATTCCTGCTAAAATTTCAGAGTCATAGTGAAGCATAGTACATAGTACCAAAACAAGGTTGATTTTTAGGGTTCTGTAGCCAAAGGGTAAAAACGGGACCCCTATTACGAGGACTCCAATATGTTATTAGATCAAAACAAATTATTTTCAGAAAATATTTAATTTAGGCTTAGGGATGGCGAGGCTCCATAAACCTTCAGTAAGTAGTGCATAAGTATCCTTGGAAAAATTCGACCTATGCCGCCGTGGGTGGCCCGGTGGCAGAATGGCACAGGCACCTGCTGCAATAGCAGAGGACGCTGCTTTGATTCCAGCCTAGGGCACTGGAGGCCTTGGTCACTTTTTAGGGTTGCGTACCCATAGGGTAAAAACGGGACCATATTAAATATTAAGACTCTGCTGTCCGTCTGTCTGTCACCAGGCTGTATCTCATGAACCGTGATAGCTAGACAGTTGAAATTTTCACACATGATGTATTTCTGTTGCCGCTATAACAACAAATATTAAAAAGTGTTCCGTTCTTGATGGGTGAGTCCGACTCGCACTTATTCAGTTTTTTTTTTGTAAACGAATTTAATATTAACGGATAGGCATTAATATTAAAGAATGAAATAGTAGTGATAATTTCCATACTTATACTTTAGTGCCATGAAGGGTAGGTACAAAAGGGTTCCCTCTTTTGAGATTGGAAAGTGGGCTAGGTTATAAATGCGGCCTTCACAGAACCGATCTGCGACCAGAAAAGTGGGTCAGGTTAGAACTGTGATCCTTACAGAACCGAACTGCTACCAGAAAAGCGGATTAGGTTTTTTTAATTACATATTTGTTTTTAGATATAATTATCGGAATAGTAAATTTTTCGAGTTAATGATTGTATGTTACGGATTTAAAGTTTTCTGAGATGAGATAGGTTTGTAACCGCCTTGATGAAGGTATGAAGTCTAAAAGTAAATAATTACTTAATTCAAAATGAGTATTACCTATTACTATTATTTATTATACCCGAGCGAAGCCGGGTTTTCATCTAGTGTTATTATATAATAATCATCAGGGTAGGTACCTATAACTAGATTTAAAAGAAAAATAGAAATAATGATCACTAACGGAGAGGGAAAACTAGATTAGTTTCCTCACGATGTTTACATACTTACACCGAAAATCGACTATATGTAGTAAATCTTTGATATTTCGACTTAAGTTCCGAGAATGTCATAAAGTCGGGGTTGATTGGAATTGGAACGTTGGAACAAGGTTGGAACCATTGGAACGAATCAACAGGTCATGTGTTACGATTCACAATCACAATTATCAACATCAAACATCATCAACATTTATCCTTCTCGAAATACCAAATTACAATTATACAGGTACAACCTGGCAACATTAATTAAAAGGCTTTTCGCGATTGGTCAACTATTTGTCAAACGATTGAATGTTGCCAGTGTATAACATTTAAATACACAGTAAAATGCGAACTTGTAAGTTAAATGAAAAAAGCCACTTAAAAACGAAACTGATTAAAAAAATAGTATATTACAGAATCTGTATATATGATATATGTCGTTGAAGATAACAGAATATTGTGATAGAAAGATAAAACCAAACTGAAACTCGAACGTAATTTCTGTAGTCTCGTGACAACAATAGTGTTTTAAAAAAATAGAATTGACAGTTAATGTTGTGCTGCCGGTGTAAAAAATTAAAGAGTCCAAGTAGTTTTTATATATTTTTAATATAATAGTATTTAGAATGTGAATAAAAGAACAATTAATACTTTACAATACAAAGATTTATACAATTTATATAAACGAAATTCGTTAATTTAATTAAATCCTGGAAACAAAGGAAGTCTGACAAATGACATTCATATTTTTATTCATTCGCATAGCAACATTAGTCACCACGCGATTTTCTTTCTGAATTTGCTTGTACTTCTTCTCGAAGAATTTAAAAGGTTTTCACTTTAGTTTCCAGAAAAGATACACGAAAATGTTTGGTGGTCAACAGCCTATTTTAGTTTTGAGTAAGTGTTGTGTGAAGAAAGCTTGTGTATCGTCTAATAAAAGGTAAAATTGTATTCAATGGTGATTCACGGTTGCAGGTCAAAACACAAAACGTGAGTCCGGCCGGAAGGTTCAGCTCGAAAATATTAATGCAGGAAAGGTGAATATATGTTCAAATTATACTATACTTAAAATTTCCGCACTTAGCAAACTATACCAGTTATTATTTTGTACATTTGTGATTTATTTTAGACGATAGCGGACGTTATCCGAACATGCCTTGGACCTCAGGCGATGTTAAAAATGTTGATGGACCCTATGGGTGGCATCGTGATGACCAACGATGGCAATGCTATTCTTCGGGAGATCACTGTACAGCACCCCGCAGCAAAATCTATGATAGAAATCGCGAGAACACAAGATGAAGAGGTTAGAATGATTACTATCCTTTTTTGCCAGTTACAATCTTTTAACTATAATTTAAAACATTACGCATACAATAAATCTTTTAATTGTATCTTAAACTCTCACATTACTCTTGTTCCCTTTAATTTTGTGCCATAAAAATTAGCTTAAGACACTCTCAAATTAATTACATTTGTAACAAAGGGATCATTATAACGTGTCTAGCAATAATAATCCCAATTTCTTTACATTTTGGTGCACTCAAATTTAAAGATTCTTTAAAAATCCATAATGATGTGTCTAGGTTGGTGACGGAACCACATCAGTAATAGTCTTGGCCGGAGAAATGCTGGCTGTGGCCGAGCAGTTCCTGACCCAGAACATCCACCCCACAGTCATCATCAGGGAGTACCGGCAGGCCCTGGAGGATGCCATCAAACTACTGGAGGAGAAGATCTCTATCCCCATTGACATGAATGATAAGGAAAAGATGAAGGATGTTGTAAGTGATCTGTATAACATCCTTTTATAGAGAAGTTTGCAAAGACTTGGATATTTTTATAAATTAGGGCACACATAACAAATTTAATTCATCAAGTGGACCTTTTTGGCACCTATTAATCAACTTTATTAGCATTGATGCATTATCCAAGAATGTCCGTTTGCATTTTAGGGCAGCCTTTCCTAAACAAGCAAATATTAAGTGGGCCCTGAAACTACTAGGAAATCTGAGCATTGCCAATATTTTATGCCGCTGTTAAGACGGCCAAGAGTTGGGTCTCGAAAATGGCAGTTTTTGTTAGTTGGGTCGCAGCCCAGTCAACTTTGGGAATAACTGCCTTACGGCTCGGCCACGACTTCGAGCGACTTGCGACGGCGGCAGTGATAACCATAGGTTAGAGCGTGACACAGCGATCGGACCTTTCGCTCCAACTTATGGTTATCGCTGCCGCCGTCACAAGTCGCTCGATGTCGTGGCCGAGCCGTTAGGGTTATGCAAAAGACAATATACAAGAAGTGGTTCTATTGCTTTAGGTCGCGGACTGCAAATCGGCGAGCAAAAGAAAGCCATTCATATGTTTGGTGGAGCGCAATGTATTAATTGACTTTAAGTGCGGGGCACTTGTCTGGTGAATTAGAGTAAACAATAATTTTTTTGTGTTTCAGATCCGCTCATGTGTAGGCACCAAGTACATTGGGCGTTGGGCCGATCTGGCTGTCGACATTGCCTTGGATGCAGTTAACACTGTCATGGTCAACGAGAATGGCAGGGTGGAGGTTGATATTAAGAAGTAAGACATTATGTATTTCATTTTCTTTGATTGCTGAGATTATTTGAGTTTTTTCGTAAACATTCTTCTTCAACCTAGCGTTTTCCCGGCCTAGCACCAGGGTCCGCTTTCCTGCTCAATCTTCTCCACTTTGCCCGGTCTTCGGAATCCTCAGGTGTGAGATTGTTCTCTTCCATGTCCGCTGTCACGACGTCCAGCCAGCGCTTCTTAGGCCTACCGCGTGATCTAGGACGTGATTTTTTCGTAAACATTAATGGTAAAATACTCAGCTAAGCTGCCTGCTATGAAATAACAATTTATTTATACAATTAAGGTAAAATAAAACAATTCACCACCTCAGTTTAAATTTGAACTCATGGCTTAGTGTGGTGGCTGATGGTGATCCTGAGTCACAAGTTCTAATCTTCACTGATTCCAGTTAAATCAAATGAACAAATTGAAAACGAAACGAACGAGTTAATTAAATAAATTAATTAAGTCAAATTTTAAAAGTAAACTGTTACCCTTTTACTTGATAATTGTTTTTTAATAATTTTAAATTGCATTATATAAAATTGACCAGAAAACTCAGCATAGATCCTGTAGCGTCATTTGATACTACATATGTAATCTAGATTTCCCCAAAAGTTGTCTCTTTATATATATTAATATATCTTTAATTTAAGATCCTAGAGATAGTTCGAAAAATGTATACATGTTTATGATACTGACTGTATTAACAGTAAGTGTCTTGGCATAGGTACCTAGCTGTAAACTTATAATTGTTTGAATAAAGAATAAAAAACAGATCCAATTCCCAAAGAAGAATTCCACGGCCTCTGTCTACATTCTCCGTCTGTAATAAAAACATTATTTTTTCTTTACTTTCATCTGCCATCAGCTTTCTTAGCCATAATCAGATTGTATGTATCTATACATTTCTTTTTCAAGGTGGTGGTCCATTAACCACCATTCCTTTTATGTGAAGAGAGACGGTGGATTATGCTCTCTGGTCTAGTTCCAAGATCTGCCACCTTTTGAGTCTGGTGATGTTATTGGTGTCGTTTAGTAGGTCTCTGGCAAGTTCGTTCTCATGGTTTGTTAGCCTTTCTTTATATTTCTTTGAGTAGCTATTTATTTCCCCTTTGATGGTTGGTATATGTAGGTAGTCATGTATTTCCTTATTTCGGGCAAACCAGGGTGCACAAGATATTGTTCAGAGGACAATATTCTGGAATCTTTGAAGGATCTCAAGGTTAGAGTTGCTAGCTGATCCCCAGAGTTGTATACCATACGTCCAGATAGGTTTTATGATGCATTTGTATACCAGAACTTTGTTGCTTAGTGTCACAGGGGACTGTTTTCGTATTAGCCACAGTAAGCGCTTAAATTGTATGTTGGCTTCATTTTTCTTTGCTTTGATATGATTGGCGCATGTGAGCCTCCTATCTAGGTGAAGGCCTAGGTATTTAACACAGCATGTATAATAAAAACATGAAATTTTTTTAAATTCTAGCTACGCCAAAGTAGAGAAGATCCCCGGAGGCACGGTTGAGGAGTCCCGCGTCCTGAACGGCGTGATGATCAACAAGGACGTGACGCACCCGAAGATGAGGCGCTACATCGAGAACCCGCGCATCGTGTTGCTCGACTGTCCCCTCGAGTACAAGAAAGGCGAGAGCCAGACCAACATCGAGATTGTAGGAGAACAGGTATGATACTGGAATACTTTGATTTATATTTCAGCATTAAAAAGAACTCTTAAGAGAAGAACCAAAGCGAACAAATAGAAACAGCATGAAGGACTATTTGTCAAGACCAATGATCGAACCAAGAACCGAAACCACTCCAAAAAACTAATTAGGAACAACAACCACAACAACCGGAAAACCAACAATGTACCAACAAATATACGTAGCAACTTCACTAAATGTCCCCCAAGCCGGATGGTCACCGTGGGGGCAAGAGACCAAAACCCTCCAACGTCAAATAAATTATACACCAACAAAAACATGAAACAACCTTATAAAGAAGATATAATACACATTGCAACCTACAACACGCTATCCTTAAGAACTGATGAGAGCCTAACGGAACTAATGTTGGCCTTAGAAAATATAAATTGGTCTATACTGGGCCTAAGCGAAGTTCGACGCTTGGGTGAGAGAATTGAGGACCATGGCCACTTTATATTCTATTATAAAGGAGAAACGCCAGGTTTATATGGAACAGGATTCTTAATAAAAAATGAATTTAAACCACTTATTGATGAGTTCATTGGCGTCTCAGAGCGTATTGTAATACTTAATATAAAACTACCTCCGAAGAATGAAAAGTGGTCAATTATTCAGGTATATTCTCCTACCGAACAATCAAGCAGAACAGAAATCGACACCTTCTACTCCACGCTGCAACAGGCAATAAACAATCACTCACACAGCAACTTAATAGTAATGGGTGATTTCAATGCAAGAACAGGGGCAAAAGGAGAAGGAGAACAAACAATACTGGGCCCATACTGCTCAGGCAAAAGAACAAGAAATGGGGAAAAACTTATACAACTGGCATACGAAAACAACTTAAAAATACTAAATACCCTATACAAAAGACGGGAAAGCAACAGATGGACATGGATATCTCCTGACGGCCAGCACAAAAACGAGATAGATTTTGTACTAACAAACAAAAGTAAACACTTTCGAGACTGCAGAGCTCTAAATAATATTAATTTTAACAGTAACCACAGAATGATCACAGCAAAGTTACAAGTAAACACACTAAAAAGTAGACCCTTTAAAGCAAAGCAAACCGACAGCATAATACTAGAAAATACAGAGCTACTAAAAGAAAAGCTAGAGCAGTTCATTGAAAAAACGAAGAATCTAGACATACAGAGTAAATACAACAAATTCCAAGAACTTCTCTACAGCAATAAAAAAGATAAACTAGAAAACAAAGGCGACAGGCAAAAATGGATGGCAACCGAGACTAAAGAACTGATAAGAAATAGAGCAGACCTTATATCCAACCCTGAAAAGACAAAAACTACAAGAAAAGAAATAGCCGAAATAAGCAAGAAAATTAGAACACAGATGAGAAAAGACCGTCAGAGATACAGACTGAGACAGCTGGAAATGTGCATACAAAGAACAGGAGGCACTAAAAAAGCAGCAAAAATACTTTTGGAAAAACGAGACTGGATACCAAACTTAATAAATAAAAATCGTAAATGCGAAAAGCGACGCCCAGAAATAATATCAATAGCCACTGAATTTTTCAGAGAATTATATTCAAGTGAAAGTACTACACAGACAACAACCCTATCAGGAGACAGCAAAGTACCAGAAATACTATATGAAGAAATAGAAAAGGCTGTGAAAACTCAAAAAACAGAAACAGCTTCAGGATCAGATGGCATAAGTAACGAGTTCCTCATCCTAAATAAAAAACTCCTAATACCAATTCTAAAACACCTCTTCAATGAAATCTTACAAAACGAGATAATCCCTTGCCAATGGACAACATCATCTATAATACTTCTACACAAAAAAGGTGATAAAAATAACATCAACAATTATAGACCTATAAGCCTATCCTCGAATATATATAAAATCTTCGCTAAAGTTATACTCCAAAGAATAACCAATAAGCTAGAGGAAAGTCAACCAAGAGAGCAAGCGGGCTTCAGGAGCGGGTACTCGACTGTGGACCACATACATGTCATCAAACAATTGTTCGAAAAAGGCAAGGAATACAACATAACATTCTACTGCTGCTTCGTGGATTACAGTAAAGCTTTCGATACAATAGAGCACGAGAGTATCTGGCAGGCACTCAAAAACCAAGGTATCGAAAATAAATACATCAGAATACTAAAAAACATTTACAACAACAGCAAGGCCACAATAAAACTAGAGCAGGAAGGCAAAGAGATCAGAATAGAAAGAGGCGTACGTCAGGGGGACCCACTATCGCCGAAACTCTTCACAGCCGTCCTAAAAGAAGTCTTTCGCCAATTAGACTGGGAGAAATGTGGCAGTGTTGGCCGTAATGGTTAATTCTAATTAACAATTAATCAATTGCATTAACCATTAATTCCGCAATTAATCAATTGCATTACGCATCAATATAATTAAAATTAGTTAGAATTGAAGTTTGAGACGTTTAATTACATTGATTGTCAATCTGCATTAACGTTTAATGGAATTAAATAATTTATTTCATAAACTAATAATTAATGTTACTTTTGCTTGGAACTATTAAAATTATAAATAAAAATAACCATTAATACAAGCTTCAGTGAATTATCAGATCGTGATACATATTTTAACATGAGACTCTACACTATATGTTTCTATACACTCATTATAGGTGTATTCCTATTTGTCGCTGCCATATGTGAGTTGGAGACAAATGGGAAACGGGGACAAATGGGATTTATATGCAGAACCTATTCCATCTGTTCCAGGTGGGAACAAATGGGAAAACATCAGAAAATGATGTGTTCCCATTTGTCCCCACCTTATTGGTGTGGAGACAAATGGGTAACGGGGACAAATGGGATTTATATGCAGCGTCTATTCCATCTGTTCCAGGTGGGAAAAAATGGGAAAACATGGGAAAATGATGTGTTCACATTTGTCTCCACACCAATAAGGTGGGGACAAATGGGAATGTTTTATACGAATGAATATGAACGGCGGGAAACAAAAGGGATACGCCCGATATTAGTGTTCCCATTTGTCTCCGCTCCAATGAGATGGGGAAAAATGAAAATATTTCTATGCAGCGTCTTTTCCCATGTTTCTATACACTCATTATAGGTGTATTCCTATTTGTCCCTGCCATATGTGAGTTGGAGACAAATGGGAAACGGGGACAAATGGGATTTATATGCAGAGCCTATTCCATCTTTTCCAGGTGGGAACAAATGGACATACGTCAGAAAATTATGTGTTCCCATTTGTCCCCCCCTTATTGGTGTGGAGACAAATCCTAAACGGGAACAAATGGGATTAATATGAGGCGTCTATTCCATCTGTTCTAGGTGGGAACAAATGGGAAAACATCGGAAAATGATGTGTTCCCATTTGTCTCCACACCAATAAGGTGGGGACAAATGGGAAATATTTATATGCAGTCTTTTCTTACATGTTCCCCGCGGGGACAAATGGGAATACACCCATTATTGGTTATAATGGGTGCATTATTGGTGTATTCCCACTTGTCCCCTATGCATGTGTCCTACGCCATACATGAGAAGGGACAAATGGGAATACATCATTTTCCGATGTTTTCCCATTTGTTCCCGATTCGCGTGACCTACGCCATGCATGAAGCTGGGACAAATGGGAATGTTTTATATGAATGAATATGAACGGCGGGGAAAAAAAGGGATACACCCGATATTAGTGTTCCCATTTGTCTCCGCTCCAATGAGATGGGGAAAAATGGAAATATTTATGTGCAGCTTCTTTTCCCATATGTTTCTATACACTCATTATAGGTGTATTCCTATTTGTCCCTGCCATATGTGAGTTGGAGATAAATGGGAAACGGGGACAAATGGGATTTATATGCAGAGCCTATTCCATCTGTTCCAGGTGGGAACAAATGAGAAAACATCGCAAAATGAAGTGTTCCCATTTGTCCCCACCTTATTAGTGTGGAGACAAATGGGAAACGGGGACAAATGGGATTTATATGCAGCGTCTATTCCATCTGTTCCAGGTGGGAAAAAATGGGAAAATGATGTGTTCCCATTTGTCCCTTCTCTCATGTATCGCGTAGGACACGTGGATAGGGGATAAGTGGGAATACGCCAACAATGCACCCATTATAACCAATAATGAGTGTATTCCCATTTGTCCCCTCGGGGAACATATAGGAAAAGACTGCATATAAATATTTCCCGTGTGTCCCCACCTTATTGGTGTGGAGACAAATGGGAACACATCATTTTCCGATGTTTTCCCATTTGTTCCCACCTGGAACAGATGGAATAGACGCTGCATATAAATCCCATTTGTCCCCGTTTCCCATTTGTCTCTACACCAATAAGGTGGGGACAAATGGGAACACATCATTTTCTGATGTTTTCCCATTTGTTCCCAACTGGAACAGATGGAATAGGCTCTGCATAAGAAATCCCATTTGTCCCCGTTTCCCATTTGTCTCCAACTCACATATGGCAGGGTCAAATAGGAATACACCTATAATGAGTGTATACGGGATACGGGGGGACGGGTGTATATGGGAAAAGACGCATAATATTTTCATTTTTCCCCATCTCATTGGAGCGGAGCCAAATGGGAACACTAATATCGGGTGTATCCCTTTTGTTCCCCGCCGTTCATATTCATTCATATAAAACATTCCCATTTATCCCCACCTTATTGGTGTGGAGACAAATGTGAACACATCATTTTCCCATGTTTTCCCATTTTTTCCCACCTGGAACAGATGGAATAGACGCTGCATATAAATCCCATTTACTCCGTTTCCCATTTGTCTCCACACCAATAAGGTGGGAACAAATAGGAACACATCATTTTCTGATGTTTTCCCATTTGTTCCAACCTGGAACAGATGGAATAGGCTCTGCATATAAATCCCATTTGTCCCCGTTTCCCATTTGTCTCCACACCAATACGTTGGGGACAAATGGGAACACTTCATTTTCCGATGTTTTCTCATTTGTTCGCACCTGGAACAGATGGAATAGGCTCTGCATATAAATCCCATTTGTCCCCGTTTCCCATTTGTCTCCAACTCACATATGGCAGGGACAAATAGGAATACACCTTTAAATGAGTGTATAGAAACATATGGGAAAAGAAGCTGCACAGAAATATTTCCATTTTTCCCCATCTCATTGGAGCGGAGACAAATGGGAACACTAATATCGGGTGTCTCCCTTTTGTTCCCCGCCGTTCATATTCATTCACATAAAACATTCCCATTTATCCCCACCTTATTGGTGTGGAGACAAATGTGAACACATCATTTTCCCATGTTTTCCCATTTTTTCCCACCTGGAACAGATGGAATAGACGCTGCAAATAAATCCCATTTACCCCGTTTCCCATTTGTCTCCACACCAATAAGGTGGGAACAAATAGGAACACATCATTTTCTGATGTTTTCCCATTTGTTCCCACCTGGAACAGATGGAATAGGCTCTGTATATAAATCCCATTTGTCCCCGTTTCCCATTTGTCTCCACACAAATAAGGTGGGGACAAATGGGAACACTTCATTTTCCGATGTTTTCTCATTTGTTCCCACCTGGAACAGATGGAATAGGCTCTGCATATAAATCCCATTTGTCCCCGTTTCCCATTTGTCTCCAACTCACATATGGCAGGGACAAATAGGAATACACCTATAATGAGTGTATAGAAACATATGGGAAAAGAAGCTGCACAGAAATATTTCCATTTTTCCCCATCTCATTGGAGCGGAGACAAATGGGAACACTAATATCGGGTGTATCCCTTTTGTTCCCCGCCGTTCATATTCATTCACATAAAACATTCCCATTTGTCCCAGCTTCATGCATGGCGTAGGTCACGCGAATCGGGGACAAATGGGAATACACCAATAAGCACCCATTATTACCAATAATTACCAATAATGGGTGAATTCCCATTTGTCTTCGCGGGGAACATATGGGAAAACCCTGCATAAAAATACAGAGACAAAAATTACGATGTTTATTCTTGTTAATTGTTAATTATCAATCACATTTTTAATTTTCATTCAAAATTGATTTAATTTTTAATGGTTTGTAAAGCAATAACCATTAATTCTTTTTAATTGTTAGTGGTTCGAAATAAATTAATATTAATGCAAATTGATGATCAATGCAATTGATAATTAATTTCCCTTCAATGGTTAATGGTTAATGGCAATTAACCTTTTCAATGGTTAATTTTTAATGGTCAATTGCATTAACGTTCGGCCAACACTGAAATGTGGACTATCTATTAACGGTGAAAACCTTTCACATTTGAGATTTGCGGATGACCTGATCATACTCTCATCATCAAGTGAGGAATTGCAAACAATGCTGAATGACCTAGTTAGAGAAAGTGGGAAGGTGGGATTGGTTATGAACACACTAAAGACCAAGGCTATGACTAACGACAAGCAAAAACCTATTCTCATCAATAATAACCCAATTGATTACGTCAATGAGTACATCTATTTAGGCCAGATAATCTCTCCGGTAGATCCAACCTCAAAAGAAATAGATAGACGTATTGGAAATGCTTGGAAGACATATTGGAGCCTAAAGGAAATAATGAAAAATAAAGATATCAATGTAACTATCAAGCGGAAACTCTTTGATACCAGCATACTTCCTATACTTACTTACGGCTGCCAAACCTGGGCTCTCACTAAAACACACATTAGAAAGCTAGAAACTTGCCAAAACTCCATGGAAAGAAGTATGCTGGGGAAAAGACTATCGGATAAAATAAGAATAAAATCCATAAAGAAGATCACCAAAACAAAAGATGTCACAAAAACAATAAAAAAGTTAAAATGGAAATGGTCAGGACATACAATCAGAGGCAAAGAAAAATGGTCGAAATCGATAATGAACTGGTTCACAGGCCATAAGAAAAGGAAAAGAGGTAGACCATTTAGAAGATGGGTGGACGACATCAAAGCCACAGCAGGAACCACATGGACGAGAGTTGCCAAGGATAGAGAGGAATGGAGAAGGTTGGAGGAGGTTGGAGGAGGCCTTTTGCCAATAAATGGCACACAGACAGAAAAAAAAAACGCAAGAACTGTAGAAAATAATGCAATCTACTGTCTGAAATAAAGGATTATTACATTATTACATTAAAAAGAACTCCAAAGCATGAGTATTTAAAGAACAATAGATAGAGATGCGGCACTTCATTAATATGTTAAAGGCAAATCAATAAATCTATCTATCTATCTATCTATTAAGCCCTTTTATTCTGATTTAGAGTATGTCTCTAAGCTCAGTGTACCATTTGGCAAAGGCCTCCTCTAGCTCTTTCCATTGGGGTCTGTTGTGGGCCACTCTTCTCCAGTACGGGCCCGCTGTGAGTTTGAGCTCATCCTCCCATCTTGTTCGAGGTCTCATCTGGCTCCATGTGCACCCTCTTGGGTACCAATCCGTTACGATCTTGCTCCATTTTTCATGCCTAATAAATATCCTCTAGGATAATTCTAAACTGGTGTGAATGGTCTGAGTAAACTGCCACACACATAACAAACAATAATCGGAAGTGTTTAGACCTTCGAGCAACACCCGGTAAGGGAGACGGCATTCATACTTTTAACCCTCTGCTGAAGCATAAGCACAATTATACCTATGGCGGTGCGTGTTGTGACTCGTCCATACACAAAAAGAGATTGAGGTGTGCAAGATTTATCTTTGACGTGTGTCATTTTCTATGTATTTGTGTCGTCATCACAAATTGGATTTTGTATGTAGTAGTGAGAAGTGCGACTGTGTGCATGTTTCACCATCAAAAAATGGCAGAATGATTTGTAGGGGAAGATAGGTTGCCCGAAGGTGGTACATAGAACTGTCGATGCCATTTTAAACATGACATAATCTTAGCATTGAGGAAAAGGCTGAACAAAAGCTCACTCAATTTAGTGCCTTCCTAAATTGATTTGTACTTAAAATGCTAACACAGGCATATTCTGTATTCAGGACTTCACAAAGCTACTCCAACTGGAAGAGGAGCACGTGCAGCGCCAGTGCGAGGACATCATCGCGCTGAAGCCCGACATCGTGTTCACGGAGAAGGGCGTGTCCGACCTGGCGCAGCACTACCTTGTCAAGGCCGGCATCACCGCCATCCGCAGGTAACTAACAGCTGTCTAGTAGCAGGGCGAGGACATCATCGCGCTGAAGCCCGACATCGTGTTCACGGAGAAGGGCGTGTCCGACCTGGCGCAGCACTACCTGGTCAAGGCCGGCATCACCGCCATCCGCAGGTAACTAACAGCTGTCTAGTAGCAGGGCGAGGACATCATCGCGCTGAAGCCCGACATCGTGTTCACGGAGAAGGGCGTGTCCGACCTGGCGCAGCACTACCTGGTCAAGGCCGGCATCACCGCCGTCCGTAGGTAACTCAGCTGTCTAGTAGCAGGGCGAGGACATATCGCGCTGAAGCCCGACATCGTGTTCACGGAGAAGGGCGTGTCCGACCTGACGCAGCACTACCTGGTCAAGGCCGGCATCACCGCCATCCGCAGGTAACTAACAGCTGTCTAGTAGCAGTGCGAGGACATCATCGCGCTGAAGCCCGACATCGTGTTCACGGAGAAGGGCGTCTCCGTCCTGGCGCAGCACTACCTGGTCAAGGCCGGCATCACCGCCATCACCGTCATAAATCAGGCACATTGATTCTTAATTTGTAAACCATTAACATCAACATCAACACTGCATATTTTTGTAAAAGGTACTTAAGGAAGATGGGAGACCGCCGAGTATCACTAATAAAATCGTGTCTAAGGATGGTATTCCATTTCTCCAATATCTTGATCCAATGTGTATTTGCGTCACATTTTGCTTAACACATTCACTGCCCCCGACGCACATGTGCGACCACCGTCATACAAGTTTGTTCCTAGGCCACGCCCTCTGGCAGTGAATGCTTTAATAAGAGAGTGAGACGCAATGCACGTTGGAAAAAGAAATTGGTCAGGTGGAATACCACCCTTATATTCGAAAGTAGATGTACGACTTGCGAACTTTTTTTTATTTGTTCTATTGTTGGTGGTAACCATGGGTTGGGGGTTTGAAGCCGAGTTGTTTCTTGGGCAACTGGGAAGGTGCTTGCGAGAGAGGCGTCTCAATTCTCGCTCTGGGTTGTTGCGGATGCAGATGCAGTCAAACACATTATTCACCATTTTTTAGGGTTCCGTACCAAAAAGGTACAAAAAGGAACCCTGTTGGTGTGACTCTGTCTGTCTGTCTGTCACATTGCTAAATATCTCGAGAACTACTGAAGCTATCGATTTGAAATTTGGAATAGTTATGAACAACGCTAACTCAAACACAATGGAAGTGTAATTTTTTTATTTTATTTAGAATTTTGAGCTAGGTGTCAAGAATTTTTATTTATTTATTTATTTATAGCCTTATTTCAGAATACATTTTTTTATACTATATCTACAGTTTTCCTTAATCTACATTCTACGGTAAGGTACAGTCAAGAAATTTTTAGTGTATTTTAAATTGAAGGTTTGAGTATTGGTGGTTTAAGTTGAATATGATATGTGCAGATTGCGCAAGACGGACAACAACCGTCTGGCCCGCGCGTGCGGCGCCACCATCGTGAACCGCACCGAGGAGCTGCGCGAGTCCGACGTGGGCACCGCCGCCGGCAAGTTCGAAGTCAAGAAGATCGGCGACGACTACTTCTCTTTCATCACAGAGTGCAAGAACCCCAAGGTAAGTCATGTAGAGCGGGTGGGCTCGGAGCACTAAAGGAGCGACGTCGGCACCGCGACAAGCTAGTTCGAGGTCATCAAGATTGGGGATGACTACTTCGTGTTCATCTCGGAGTGCATTAACCCCAAGGTAATCTTGAAGAGGTTAGCCCAAATAAAATAGGACGTCATGTATGCGATTTTTAGACATGAAACGTTGAAGATTCTTTTCATTACGGACAACCTCTCTTGCATATCTAGATGAAAATAATAAAAGAGAGGGCCACAATCATTACATTGCACACTGGTAACCGTACATTCACGCACAAGATACTACTCATCTCTTTCTGTACCTAATGTATTAAAACGAACTCGCGTGACTAGCAACTTCACACATCTATTCATAACATCTACATATTTACTTACTCTGTTGGCTCAGCGACCCAAAATGAGACTTGGCCTCCGACACAAGACAGCGCCACTTTTCTGTAGATGTTTTCAATGCTGTAGATGTTCTGGACTAGTGTTGGTTTGATATCTTTTATTATGATATAGTTAGACCAAGAAAAGTCTGCAGAGATTTTGATAGCCCACGCAGGGCAAGTGTTACTTTAACCGTCAAACTCGTATGAAATTATGACGTATTAATAACACTTGCACTGCGTGGGCTATCAAAATCGCTGCAGACATTTCTTGGTCTAACTCTATGAACATTTGTACTGTCAACTACTACTGTCCTCTAGCGAAATGTTATTAACCTTTGAACATTATGGAATTTACAGGCGTGCACGATCCTCCTCCGCGGTGCTTCCAAGGACGTGTTGAATGAAATCGAGAGGAACCTCCAGGACGCTCTTCATGTCGCTAAGAATTTGGTAAACTATTTGCACGTTAATTAGATTCTTATGGGTCAATTGTATTGGAACAGTGGGATGCGGAAGCAGGGGGGTGTCACTACGCAGTTTAGGTGGGTGATTCTTAAATTGTGTCCAAAAAATTTGTTTTTTTTCATAAATGTTTTTATTTTTCACATATTATTACATATATCAAAAGTACACACAAAAAGCAATTTTTTGATTCATATGGTCAAGCTTAATACCCTCAGGAAAGGTAAATAAAATGAGTACATAAACACGGTTGTGACAAAGTGTCCCTCAGTCGTGACATTTCGGCATTTTGGTGGCCATCTCGGCTATTTTGATTTATATAGTTATTTTAACATAGCCTAAGTCTTTCCTATGACTACGACAAACCTAATGACAGCTCAGACGTTGAAATCCGTCAAACTATAAAGGCTGTAGAGCGTGACAAAGAATTCGATACACATCATACATACATACAAGCGAAAAACATTTTTTTGCTTTGGCAGTCGGGCAATAATAGCAAATGATCTGTAGCTAATAAAAATGCATTTCTGAAGAGTTGCATGGGCCTCTAAATTAATCAAACGAATTAAGAATGACACGACCACGTGTCTATATGTCACGAACGTGGACTCAAAAGTCCGTGGCGGTGACAGCTTTTTGAGGCCACGGTCGTGATAATTTGGAACATGTTCGATATTACATAAACATTTCCTTTGATTTTGCAAATGTTAAATAATTAGCTTAATCTGCAATGTATGAGGTATATCTAATGTTACAAACCAGGGATGTTACGGAGCTCCGGTTCCGTTTCCGTTAAGGCGGAACTTCCGTTTGGTATTACACATCCGTTTCTGTTCCGGTTCCGTTATGTTTGAAACGGAAGTTATAACGGATGTCAATGCTTCGCGCGGCGGCGGCGTACATCAAAAACAAACAGGTTCATACCAGTCATTCGCTCATCGCCCCGCTTGCCACGTGCTACGCTAATTTGTTGTTTGTTTGTATACTTTGTTTTATTAGTGTTATTAAAATTAAAATCGTATGTGTTCTGTTGTGTACTGACTACTGACTGTGTGTAGTGTGTGGTGAATGTTAGTGTGTAAAAAAAAGCCGAATGAAGCCGAAATCAAGTTCGATTTGGAACTATTTTGATGAAGTTAGTGGGGACACGGCTAAGTGTAAACTTTGTCTGAAGGTTTATTCTAGAAAGGGGAAAACGCACGGCAACGGCAGGCTCCGATTCTGGTTCCGGTTCCGTTTTCGGTTCCGTTTCCGTTTTGGGTTTTGTTTCCGTTTTCGGTTCCGTTAAACTAAATTGAAAACATCTGTTTCCGTTTTCGGTTCTGATAAAACCACATCCGTTACATCCCTGTTACAAACAATAACGTGAAACTGCAACTTACTTTCAAAACTCTAACACGGCGGTGATGCGTTAAGGTTGACCGTTTTTTCAAATGAACACAAACAATTTTCGACAAAACTTCTCCCTTCAACCATTTGTAAACCTGACAACAACACAGTGTTGCTATTCTAAAAAAGCTTTAATAAGGCTGCAAGTAGTAAAGATAATTTTCTACCGAGTACCGCATGTTTATATTACCACGCGCGGTGGTGACGCGAAAACTAATCACAAAATGTATGTTGTTTAAAATTATATAAAATCGTTATAAATCCATACAATTTTTAAACAGTCTTGTAGAACAAGGATTAGTGTTTTATATTTGATATAAATTATTGCAAAATCACTTCATATTTTTTCAAAAAATATCAAATATCACAAAATCTGGGGAAGTCACACTACACGGTCCGTGACATTTCGCACTTGTATTTTTTTTTATTTGTTTCTAATACTCTTAGGACAATAAATTTAGGTTGACCTAAAACTAGAGGTAAATTGCTAAGTATATTGATATAGAGTTTACTTATTTTCACAAAAATACATGTTATTCTTACGTGTTACACAAAAAATGCATAAGAATAAGAATTACCCAGGTACATTTGGCCGGCGCGCCGCTCGGGCCGGCAGGTGTATGGCAGCGGGCTGCCGCTCGACCGCACGATAGTCGTGTCACGTGGCGCTCGCGCAAAGAAGATTTACCGTTCGTGCGCGGTTATAAGTTTCAATTTTGTTGCAGGCGGCGAGTATAGGTATAATTTTATACCTAAATCTGACTTTTGTGAAGGAGTGAATTTTCTGTACGGTAGTACGATTAGTTATTCTGTGGCGGAAGTAACTTTTTGTCAACGCGATATCGTGGCGGAGGGAGTTGGGGGCCGTTAAGTCTAAAAACAGGTATTGTACAGAGACGACAAGGTTAAGGGGAGGATAATGCCAGGTTAAAACGGTGTGACCTTATGGATCTTCTAATAGGAGTAATAGAGAAAGCGTTATTATTGTTTGTTCATGCCAGTGTAATTTAAATTCTCAACTTGCCTACTTAAATTAGTAGGTAAGTGTCACGTCAAGACGATACTCGTCTCGTTGTTCCTCATCAAAGTTCACCAGCAGGAATGAACCTGACATAATTACGTATTTTTGGTACCTACGTTGTCAACAATGTAAGAACATGTTTTTGATCGCATTATGTATGATGTCTCTCTCACGAGTGCACGCGGGTGGGTACTCTAGCAACGATCGGCAACCTTTTAGCAGCCAAGGGCTACATAGTATTTAACGAAATTGACGCGGCCCGCACTTTGTTAGTATGTGTGACTTTATCAGACATTGTCGTTTGACAATATTACATACAGAATAGCCAGGTTGGCTCGCGGGCCGCCTGTTGCAGACCGCTGCTATAGTGTATGTAGTTGTTTTTAGGTTTTTAAATAGAGCAGGTTGTTGAAGGGCGGTATGTTTGTGTTGCAGGTGCTGAGCCCGCGGCTGGTGGCGGGCGGCGGCGCGGTGGAGATGGCGGTGTCGCAGGCGCTGGCCGCCAACGCCGCGCACAACACGCCCTACCGCGCCGTGGCACAGGCGCTAGGTAATGACACTTTCATTAAGGGTAGTCGAGGCAGAGGCAGACCGAGAAAGAGATGGCGGGACGACCTGGATGCTTTCCAGCGGGATTGGCGGGATCTTGCTCAGCACAGGGAGGATTGGAAAGGGAGAGGGGAGGCCTTTGCCCAGAAATGGGACACTCACATGGGCTTGTAAAAAAAAATTGTTCTCACCTAAACTATAGTTCGTTGTTGTTAGCATTAGAAAAAAGGTAAAAAATCTTGACGTGTCTTTTTATTGAAAAACACTTGTGAAAAATAAGTCACCGCAAATATGTAACAATTATGAATCATATACGATTATTTACATTCTTTTGCTTTCATAAGTAACTAGACGGGCCCGCAGCTCCGCTCGCGTAAATGAAATAAAGAGTGTGTCAACCCTGCCAGGGTTCATAACGGTGATAGGGATTTCTTATTTGTACCCGTTATTTGGATAACTTAATACGCAAAATATCTGAAAAAAATTATGTTATTTGATAAAAGGCAAAATTATACTTTTTCATCTACGTAGTTATTTATTTAAAACTCGTTTCAACATAAAATTATTATTTATTTTTATAAGCCTAATTGCAAAAACGTTAATTAGATTAATATCCGCCTTAAGACGAATATGGACGACCACCGCCCATAAATCGCCTTTTGGTACAAACGTACGTATTCCCCATTTCCCTTTCTGAATACTAACATTACTTACTACGGTCTATGATCTTTTATATGTAGATATGCCATACACTAACATATCAAGCGAAAAAAATGATGCCAACCAATGCTGCCAACGTCACGGCAGCATCAGTTACAATTTGTTTACAACTTCATACGCAAATGCGTAAAAGAGACGGCACAATTAAAAGAATACCTAAGTAAAAAAGAGACGGCTAGTGTTTGTCACTTGCGCGTGAATTTGGTAAATCAGTGATACCACCATAACACGACGGCAAATAGTGGAGATGGCGCGAACCGTAAAACTTATTAAGAAAAAAAATATCAAAGAATAAGATGTTTGACAGAGGGTGCAAATCATTTTAGTGCAGTTCTGTACTCGCTACCGAAGTAAAAAGTTTTTACATTTAGTTATGTAAATAAAAGATATTATATTATACTTATCATTGTTACTTTTGTAACAAAAAAAATTGGTTAAAATTTCACCCCGTATTTTTATATTTTATATGTACTGGATTCTACCTATTTCGTGAATACTATTAATAACATTCACCTTCCCTTTGATCAAGTGATATATACTGGTACTAGCACAGTTCATACGCAAATGTAAATAAAGCGGTAAAAATATATAACTATGTAAATAAACTATATTCCTTTCCACGAAACCGAGTTAAAAAAAGCAAATTCAATAACAACAAAACCTTTTGTTTTACTAACAATTTTATGTTATAATACTTAATTGTTATTGTGTGAGAAAATGAAATGCCTAAAAAAAAATACTAATTTTGTAGTAATCTTTGTATAAACAGCAATATACCTATTTACTTAATTGACGCGACCCGGACAATAATAATCTTTAATTTTCCAATTGTTGTAATTAATTACAAGAAAAAATACGTGCAAGTTAAAAACTTTAATATTAAAGTTGAAATTTATTTCTCTTATTTGTACGACAAGCACCAAACAATGAATGCAACTTACCATGACGCCTCTGCTATGATAATCTATGTACGCAGTTGGCGCGTCCTTGTCATTCTCGCTGATAAGAACATAAACTTATCTCTTTCTGTCAGCCGGCGAAAATGGCGGCCAGCTTTATTTCTTTCAAGATTAAACCGAAGAAAAACGGATTATTTCAGCTTTTACTTACGAATGATATGTGACGCCGTCAATTTTTTTGCGCTTCCGTGGATAATTTGAGCATTTCAACATAACGCAGGTCGGCATTTTGTTGCTTAATACACGTTATTTGTGGAAAAGTATTAACCGGTGTACACTTCGCGCTTGCGTCAGGCAGACTGAGACAAACTCGTACACATGACACGAGGTGAGTGCTTCAATTTTGGAACGTGTATAACACATCTTCATATAAAAGATCATAGACTACGGTTATGTGAATCCTGGCCTCCGAGAAAAGACAAAACAAAACACACCATGTTTCTCGGTCTTGCGATAGCTCTCGCCAGTCCCCATGGCCGAGGATAAGCAGATCTCGAGCAACTACGTCGTTCCAGCGGTAGGTACCTATGACGTCCAATTGGGCGTCTCCCATTTCGTTGTCCCAAGTACGCTCTCGTCACGGCACGATCCTCTCCCATTCTCTCTAAATGTCCGAGCCAATGTAAGCTTAGCCACTTTTGTCTCTCAGTATTCCGCCAGTATATCGGAACACATCCTTATTTCTATAGCAACAGAGTTATATTACGATATTTGGCCGACTGCTGACTGTACGTTTGCTTATTTTCACCAGGTCGTTTCGCTCAAAAATATCTGAACATGCACTTAAATTTTATCTACCTACATTATAACTTGCTATCAACTTTGTATTTTTGGCCCATCTCGGCAGCCCGGTCCCTGGACGAATTTGTTTGCCGAAGCTGTGAAAGTAAATCTGAATAACATAACTCAAAAAGAAATTTAAAACAACAAAATACAAATTACTATTGATATTGATAAGTCATTATCAGTCATTATATGGCATGTCACTCGTATGGGCATAAACTAAGGTAAAAGGTTGAGGTTGACAGCACTTTTTATTTTACTTCGAGTAAAAAAGGCCGAAATCACTGCATACCAACATAACAAACATAATTTTGGTTATTTGAAGTTCGAAACGAAACCAACCGAGAGTTTCCGAAAATAGCCGATAGTCGTAAAATGAAGAATGTTATGAAAATTTCTTTTGCTTATTGTAAATTAAATACGCATCGAAAGCGATAGTTTTTATGCTCTAGTTATATTCTCATACTTAGATAATAGATTAGAACAGTTTTTTCTTATCATACGTGCGTCGTATTTGAGAAACGTGTCAAAAACTTTTTTAGAAATTTGTAAGGCGCCATCTCGCTTCTTCCCTCGTTTTTTATCCCGTTCTGGTTTTTCAATTTTATATATATGATAATTACTGATTTTTAAAAAGCGTTTTTCAATTAAAAGACACGTCAAAATCGCGTAGTCTTTTTCTAATGCTAAAAAAACGAACTATAATCTGTGATGGCACGACAGACAAAACTACAGCACGTATCGAACCAGCACTGATAACACGAATAGATGTAAATCCGGCATAAATATGAAGATAAGTAACGCATATTGCTCCTTGCTCACACGTACATCGTGCTGGTAAAAAGCAAAATAAGTGAAAAAGGTAGAACTGCCTTCACAAAAACTAGTGGCTGGGCCATTGGGATTAGTCGCTAAACAGACCCCGGACTCCGGTGAGCCGGAACAACGCTAAGATGTTGTCGTGATTGTTTTTGAATGACTCCCGTTACCCATTAGCCGGGTCCACACACTTCGGCCGAGGCACGTCTGCATTGGCCGTTTTATGCGCGAGGAAATTGCCTCGCGCGTATGCTCGCTCCGTGTGGACCCGACTATTGACAAAGACCAGAGTTTCAGAAAGCTTCATTAAACATCTATGTCAACTATGTATTTTATTACGAATTATCACCGATGAACAGCTTCCATAAAAATCTGTTGCTAATTTACGGTTCAATAGTTGTTATAGTTGGTCAAACCTACTTGTCAGTCAGTAAGAACCAGGAAAATTATACTCATCCTTTTCTTTTGGGTACTAGTGTAAGACAAATATATAATACATAAGATTTATTTCAGTTTATAAGACAATGATAGTATGATTCTCTCTGTCTATGATTGAAATGAGACAGTCCTTTGATAAAATATAGTTACATTATTTTTTGAAATTCCAGAGATCATCCCTCGCACGCTCGCTCAGAACTGCGGCGCCAACACCATCCGCACGCTGACCGCGCTGCGCGCGCAGCACGCCGCCGGCGGCAGCGCGGCCGGCATCGACGGGGAAACTGGAGCCATTGTAGACATGGCCGCTAAGGGCATCTGGGAGCCTCTGGCCGTCAAACTGCAGGTAAGACACAGTTTGGAAACCACGGGTAATTGTGCTCACACCCTGTAGCCACCTTCTGGACGACCTTACCTAAGAAATGTGGCCGTTGTAAATCGATTTAGTAACTCCCTCGACCCCAAGGGCCACGGATAAAAGCGCTCCAACCACAAAATAAATAATAGTACTACCGTACAGAAAGGACACTTCCTACAAAACCGAGTCTTGAAAATAGGATAATAGCTTTACCGCGATTCAGGGACGAATCATGCTGTCCCTTTCTAATGTATGACACTATCCCTATCGGTTAACCCTTTACCGCATATGGGTCCAAATTTGGAACGTTATGATATTATCCTCGTGGATTGATATAAGCGTCATCTGTTTTACTGAACTTGTAAGGAGCTAGAAACTATGAATACTACTGAACGTTTTCTGTACTCGATACAGCTTCTAACTAGTTTGTGGTCCATATGACGTTATCATTTCCACCGACGTCCGGCAATTTTACATGCAAGTGTGATTGACTACTTTGTAATTAGGTTTTCGTTGTCATTTTTAGTGCATTATAGTATTTTATACAATCGTGATATAATAGAGAGTTTTTCAGGCAAAGTCGACTTTGCCGTCCATTTTTGAGAAATAATACTTTAAACTAGTAGAATCATACAAACAAACCAAACCAAAAGTATACAGCTAAGATTCGCGAACAGTCGCGATACCTTCATACTGGTACGCGACTCGGGTGCCGCGCCCCGCGCCCTACGGCGGGTTGGTCAACGACACCTTCTCGTAACTCATGAGGCCCTGGTACTTGCTCCGCGCTAAATTCAATTTTTAGACAGTTGTTTTCTCGATTTTGGCCACCGTAGCCTATGGAGACTAACAAGCAACACTAAGGGTCGGTTGCACCAAACTGTTCGTATCGTTAAAGAGTTCGCTAAATTTTTATGTATGGAAAGTTTCATAGTAAAGTGCCGGGGGGCGCCGGCTTACGTTGATCAGTCTGTCAAATGTGGTTGGTGCAACTGGCCCTAAGTGTGTGATCCTCCACAGCCGGACCACCTCGCCTGATTGCGCTCAGTTTTTAATGGCGAAATGTACCTCTAATGTACTTCATGTACCTCGTCGGAAATTGAACGTACCTCTGTAGTTTGGCAGATATATGCGTTTAAAAGGGGTCCGGCTGGGGAGTAAAATCTGCAGCCGGACAACGCCTGGATCCGATGATATCTGTTATTTTGAGATATAATTTAAATAACAGATGAATGTACCTGTTACGTACCTCTGAATAAATCGTTTTTTTATTTAAAAAATGGTCTCATAAATGAATTTTCATACATTTCATTTTTTGAGTATACGCGTAAGCGCCTGTCAAAAAATAATAGCAACATAGTAGAAAACAAATGTATTCAATTCGGGCAAGTCATCTAACGTGTCAACTAGATACAAATGTGGGTGGTTATAGGGAGTATTTAAAACCGACACGAGTTGCGAATTACCTTTTCGCACGTGTATTGTACAACGTTTTACAGTCACAGTTGAAATTCTCAGAGATGTTGCCGCTATAACAACAAATACTAAAAAATAATAAATTAAATATTTACGAGGGGCTCCCATACAACAAACGTGATTTATTTTGCCGTTTTGTGCGTAATATATACATAAATATTAGGTATACGGACATTCTTATGGTAGACCAGCCAGCGAAAGAAAAGTCTTCTAGAAATCGATTTTCGCTCATGTCGTCCTGGATATGGGTGAATATGATATCGATGCATTCAGTGTAATGCCTTGAACCCAAATATATGAGATGACAAGCGCGCAAGTGGTGGGGATAGTTGCTGTGACGTCATAAAGTCGGCAGTACAAACTTTTTTTATTTTCGTTTAAACATACCATGTGGGGTACCATATGAAGGGGCTTTGTGAGTAGATCACAAATATATAACATACTGTAACATTTTCAATACTTGGTCTAAAAAAATATTTGAAAACGTTCAAAAATTTCACAATCCACAGTTGACTTCGAACTGCTATAAACTGAAAATGGCTGAATGGATTAGTCCAAAATACATACCAAGTGATTGTGAATTTCCTTTACATAATGTTAAAAAATAATTAACCAGATATATAACAACATAAGAAAAGTACATCAAGTTGAAAAAAAAAGTATAGGTTTCTGTTACATTACACTGCAACTATTATTAAAACAAACAAAAAAACCCAATATTGACATATATTTTTGTTGTGGTCTTTTTACTAGCTTTCATTTGGTACCCATATTGCTATAGTAAGAAAAAAAACAAACCCCCCTCCATTTTTTAATTTTTTTAAAATTTATTTACACAAAAGGTACATTCTCACAAACAAAATTTATAATATCGCCAAACTGTTACCAGTTTGCGGGCGTCATTTTCAAAATGTATATAGCCTGATTAGCCTGTGTATATATGTCTTTTTATTTGACAAGCCCTACACCCCAAACGGCTGGACGATTTTTGATATATGAGGGGTGGTTGAATTCGTCAGAATTATGGTAGTCACACAGGCTATATACATTTTGAAAAAAAAGCCCGCAAATGAAAAATGGAGGGGGGGGGGGAGATTTTTGTTTTCTTACTGCAGCAATATGGGTACCAAATGAAAGCTAGTGAAAAGACCACTACAAAAATATATTTCAACAGTCGGGTTGTTTTAAGGGGCTACTCCACGCCACTGACCTTCGATCTGAATCCCTTAGTTTTCTAATGTTTTTTGTAGCTTATTATATTAACAGCAACGGCTTTAAGCACTATCTATAGTATCCCATGTTTACTTGAAAGTTCATTGTCTTCGAGATATTTGGCATTAAAGTTGAACAATTTTTGGCTAAAAAACTGGTTTCCTAGCCATAACTTTTGTGTTAATTAGTTTAAAATTAAAACCCTGGACACATTTTTCGACACGTCAAAGACGAACCCAAATACGTAGATTTCGTACATGTCAGATCCTTCACTGCAAATTAGATACGAAAAAAGTGTTTTTTTAGACAATGTTTAGAAAATTCATAAAAAATAAAATATTTATTTCTTTCAAAATCCGGTGGACAAGACCGGAGATAAAAGATTGAAAAACCGATAACCGTTTGTCTTGTAATTCTATCTGTAGTGCAAAAAAAGGAGATACGATTTCAAAACTTGTCAAAATTTGATGAAAACCTCGGGTAGCCCCTTAATAATAGTTGCAGTTTAATGTAACGGTTAATTATACTTTTTTTCAACTTGATGTACTTTTTTATTTTTTGATATATCTGGTTAATCATTTTTTAACATTATGTAAAGGATATTCACAGTCACTTGGTATATGTATTTTGGACAAATCCATTCAGCCATTTTCAATTTATAGCAGTTCGAAGTCAACTGTGGATTGTGCAATTTTTGAACGTTTTCTAATAATTTGTTAGACCAAGTATTGAAAATGTTACAGTATGTTACATATTTGTGATCTACTCACAAAGCCCCTTCATTTGGTACCCCACATGGTATGTTTAAACGAAAATTAAAAAAAAGTTTATACTGCCAAAATTATGACGTCACAGAAACTATCCCCACCACTTTCGCGCTTGTCATCTCATATATTTGGATTCAAGGCATTACACTGAATG
The DNA here is from genome assembly GCF_910591565.1 of Cydia splendana. NCBI lineage: Eukaryota > Metazoa > Arthropoda > Insecta > Lepidoptera > Tortricidae > Cydia > Cydia splendana. The sequence continues at coordinate 10,821,550 of NC_085976.1, forward strand.
TATCGATACCATATTCACCCATATCCTGGACGACATGAGAGAAAATCGATTTCTAGAAGACTTTTCTTTCGCTGGCTGGTCTACTATAAGAATGTCCGTATACCTAATATTTATGTATATATTACGCACAAAACGGCAAAATAAATCACGTTTGTTGTATGGGAGCCCCTCGTAAATATTTATTTTATTATTTTTTAGTATTTGTTGTTATAGCGGCAACATCTCTGAGAATTTCAACTGTGTACTGTAAAACGTTGTACAATACACGTGCGAAAAGGTAATTCGCAACTCGTGTCGGTTTTAAATACTCCCATAGACTTATAATATTTAGAGACGGTGTCTCAGCGAGCTGTCACTGTTGCCACTTTTGTTTAGTGTACGATTAACAATGAGTCCCACCTTGCTGTAGCCATGTCGATAAAGTCATATCGATAAACTATCGACATTTCTTGCAATTTTAATTTTACTTCAAAGGCTTAACGATACCTAAAATGAACAAAAACGCTTTTATTCTTTATTGTGGTTATCAGATCACAATTTTATAGTCACGCCCCAGCAGGGAACCAACGGAAAGTTCAGATATTTAATTAAAATACATAAATACCTCCTAAAATAGGTGTTCCGCAATAATTGAATTATATTATAATATATTCATTATCCATTAGCATTTCAATTATGTTTATGTTCAACGAAGATATTGAAGCTTCAATTAATCGCTATTTCGTTCCGCTGTGTAGCGTTTATCGATATATAACATGATTAAAATCGACTTTTCACATCCCTAAAAGAGCACACATATACGCTTTTACGCACACATATACAGCCTGGGCGCATCAAGAAAGGCAACACTTGATTTGAAGTTCATCTTGTCAACAGTATGGTTGTCCTTTTTTGACAAGCGGCATTTTTAAAAGAGCGAGGAGAGAGAAATGATACTAGTTGCTGCGCCGTGAAAGAGAACAGAAAACGTTGGACCCTTGAATACTCCCTATAACCACCCACATTTGTATCTAGTTGACACGTTAGATGACTTGCTCGAATTGAATACATTTGTTTTCTACTATGTTGCTATTATTTTTTGACAGGCGCTTACGCGTATACTCAAAAAATGAAATGTATGAAAATTCATTTATGAGACCATTTTTTAAATAAAAAAACGATTTATTCAGAGGTACGTAACAGGTACATTCATCTGTTTTTTAAATTATATCTCAAAATAACAGATGTCATCAGATCCAGGCGTGGTCCGGCTGCAGATTTTACTCCCCAGCCGGACCCCTTTTAAACGCATATATCTGCCAAACTACAGAGGTACGTTCAATTTCCGACGAGGTACATGAAGTACATTAGAGGTACATTTCGCCATTAAAAACTGAGCGCAATCAGGCGAGGTGGTCCGGCTGTGGAGGATCACACACACTAAGTGGTTTTCGTAGTCTATGGATGTTGCTATATTAAGGGTGTCACATGCGCGTTTCTGACTTATGAACCAATTGTTTCTACTACACAACCTAAAATAATTAATTTGAGCTATGGTTTTGGTTCGTCCTCTTGATCGCGGCGAGATGTGATTGGTCCATTTCATTATAGTTGACTAAACTGTATCGATGTGAATATTATAGTTGAGTTGGGGGCCCATACATTAAAAATACCCAATTGCAGTTTGGTATAAGAAATCTTAATTCAAGAATTACTGGCGACTAGTAGAAAATAGTTATTTGTACAACAAGAGATCAAAGTTTGATAACTTTGATCTCGTGTAGTACACAAAAATTTTCACCCTAAGCAGTGAGAACATACCTAGAGAGACAGAGATAATAGAACCCAAGTATATCGAACTTGTAGTAGACCCCGCATGTTGAAATGACATTTGACTATAAAGGTAACTTGAATGTCATTTTGTCTCACTCAGTGAGCAAAATCGTATTTTGCTCACTGTTTTTAAGAAGCAAAGTACCCTTGTTCGAGCTGCTGAGGTGAAAAATAAATTTCCAGCGTTAGGTATTAGAAAAATAGATGCCGCGAGATTTTACGGTAAAACATGCAAGCATTTATATTCAAATTACTATGTATGATGTCGTGAAAATTTGTTCCTGAAATGGAACACCATGCGTTACAAGCTAGAAGAATTGGACTAATATGGAACATTATTCATTAGTGGTTTTTTTATCAGTTTGACAATTATGGAACATTATGCACTCAGTCTCAGGCAAGCTACTTCTTTATTTTATTTTTATTAAGGTAGGTACGTATAGCCGCATTGTTAAAACTGCCCTACGGCAAAAATATTCTACCGAAATTGTAATATGTATGTTCGTACATACATAAAATATACTTAAAAGGGAAATTTCGTGCCTACTATTTATTTAATAACAAAATTAAGATCAAGTTTACTACTTATTATTTACATTTGAACTACTGATTATCATTATTTTATCTGTAGATAACCGGTGACAGCTGGTAGCTACAGCTACCAAATGCTTGTGAGTGAATAACCAATAACGATCAAGTTATTTTAGTACGTCAATGACAAACAAGCATACGTTCCGTATGGTGGTAAGTGGCTACCATAGCCTAAACCTTACCAAAAGCATAAATATAATAAATAGTTTTTGAATATCGAAGTGATTTTTCTTAAACCTACATTTCCATACATATATTACATAAAGTTCCAAATTTGACCAGTTTAATAATTGGGCTCCGCTTAGCCACTAATACATAAAGTTGCAAATTGGGAACAAATTGTTATTTACTATTATTTTTAATTGGGTCGAATATATTTTTTTTTCACAATTTTTTTTATGTTACATTTATAGTGTTTTTCTCAAACATGCAATGAAATATTGATGTTATGTTCCTTATAATAGGCTGCGAAGTATGACGTTTCAGGTGCGGCTAGGACAAAAGGTCGTTAATGGAATTTCATACACATCTTGCAGGCCTAGGCCGGCAAAGTCCTCTTTTTTAATTTTCATTTCACAGATATTTGTGACACAGCATCGTGGCATTCATCCATAAAAAAAACTAGAGGCAGTATTTGCTTTATGGTTCGTAATGACACTGCCACTACGCCTATAAAAAAAAAAAACAATGTTTGCTATAATTTGCAGTTTTATTTGTATAAAATCAACATGAACTTAATAAATAATACATTCTATAATTTTATAATTTTAAATTATAAATTTAACTACACAAATAAAAAGATTTAAAATATTTCATCTAAACGTTAGCGGTAAAAAGGTCTACTCAAACACGCGTAGTTATATTTTTTAAATTGTTATGGAGGTAAAGTTGAAAAATATTCATTCTGTTTTATTGGATTTATGGTGCGTCGTACTTTAATATGAGTTCCGACGAAATAATGAAATTAATATTAATTGTAATCGTAGATGTTGGAATTGGCAGCGTAAGCAGAATTGATTTTAATAACTTGCTGCCTCTGCCGCCAAGTCAAAGACGAAGTATGTATATGGTTGCTTATGGCAATTTTATTATTTGAGAAACTAAGAAAAATGGCTTACAGTTTATTAGAAACAGTTTTGTGGCATATTTTAAATGAATGTAACTACAAATTCGTCAACACTGTGGAAATTATACTTATTTACTCCATGCATAAAGCAACGATGTATGTGAAACATGATATCAACATGAAAGACTATGTAAATTTATGTGACGAAAACGACAGTCAGACGGATACAAGGCGAAAAAATCAAAGAAACATGAAAATATACGGGTAGTAAAAATACACGACTCGTGTAAAACATACGCGTGATAATGATATAGGTACGTGTTGGTTATATTTTAGGTGTAGTTTACTTTTAGTTTTTTCTATAAATAAAACTTGGGTTTCGTGGATTTTTTATTTTATTTATTATATTTCATTGCATGTTTGAGAAAAGCACTATACATACCTCGGCGGGAAATGGGGTTGCCCGCGCTCAGACCTATCCGGCCTCGCTTCGCTCGGCCGTCTATATGTCTTCGGCCGGCAACCCCTTTCGTCCCGGCCTCTGTAGTAATGTACTATTATTACATATATTTAATCCGGGGAGAATAAAAAATCCATGCGGTAAAGGGTTAATGGTTGTCAAAATTCAAGTCATTTCTTTATCTGGTCGTGCACGTAAAGGGAGATAATAATTGCGCGGAGCAATGCTGAGCCGAACAAAGCCGAGAATGCCCGAAGGCAGGAGTGTCTCCCCACTGCTCCGACTAAATTTACGCTGGCAGCATTAAGCAAGTATCTGGTGGTGGTGGTGCCGAGAAAATGTATAGATGCAACTTTGAGGCTGTCTCATACTCGTACGTATTCAATTAAGGTTTTCGAATCCACGACATACGATACGACATCGCATTTGCGACATATTTAACATTCTCTTCCTTATGATGGTATTCCACCTGTCCAATGTGTATTAAGTCTCACATTTTGCTTAATGAGAGAGTGAGACGCAATGACATTGGACCAATATATTGGACAGATGGAATACCACCCTTACGCGTCATATCTTCCTCCAGGTGTACAAGACGGCGGTGGAGACGGCCATCCTGCTGCTGCGGATCGACGACATCGTGTCGGGCTCGAAGAAGAAGGCCAACGACCCCGCCGCGCCGCCCGCACCCGCCGCCATGGCTGCCGGCGCCGAATAAAACACGAACAAACACAAGTTTACGCTTAGCTAGCTCATCTCTTCGGTGCTGGGGTTTGGCCAATTGCACCGGTTAAGATCGGTTTTCCTAGGATAGCGGTGCCGTCATATAGCGGCCGTCTCCATACTAAATAATACGGCTAAATATGGATGTCGTAGTATTTGTATCGAGACGGCCGCTATATGACGGCACCGCTATCCTAGGAAACTAGAGCATTAGTGTTGGGACATTCTGAAGGTCTAGTCTATCACTTTTCTGTGAAATAAATTTAACGAGTAACTCTCATGGAATTGTTTGAAGCGGCAAATCTTTTCCTTCCTCTTCGCTTAGGACTAGAACACTTGAGTTTGCCTGGATATTTGCTTGAGATACTAAGTATTTTACTATGGCGTCAAATGAATGAATCAAGCGAAATTTAATACGATCTGTGTGCTAGACTTTCTGTTCATTCATATCACATCTACGGAAGATTCTGCAATGGGGTTGGCCGTGGAAGTTTTTAGCAGATGGCGCCATCATAGCCATCACTGCCCTGTCAATCCCTAGAATTGTGTCAATTTTTTGTTTATACCCTGGATGCTAGCTCTTTAAGCCAAATCTCATAGAACAAGGGGCAAGCTACGATGGCGCTTTGACAGTTGCCAACCCCATTAACCAGTGGTTACTAACCATTATCGCGAGCACCGAAGAAATGTATAATATTAAATTGTTTAGTGACATAACGGACGCTTAATCTTAGTATTCTTATGTGACTAAATACTTACTATAATCTTAAATTAATCAAATGTACCGAGATTGCGGATATTTTTTTACACAAATATGCTTAAGGCTTTTACACGGTCATTTATAGATATATAGATATCGCTAGAAGTCAATAGTCACTTTCAGCATTGTTTTTATCAAATTCCATGTCGGAAAAGCTGATGTTATTATAACAGTATTGTATACCTCCAAATAAACCAAAAGAACATCAGTGTGCATTTTACACAGTATGTCGTAAATAGTTTTACATATGGTGCTACTTTCCATCACTAGTGCGGGAAAGAGCACTTTCCGTGCGTATGTCAAAAGTTTAAAGGGCCATATAATATAGGGTTATAAGGGACTGTAAAACGTTGTACGATACACGTGCGAATAGGTAATTCGCAACTCGTGTCGATTTATCGCCACTCGTTTCGAATTTTCTCTTTTTCGGCACTTGTAACGTAAATAACTATTATACATTATTTGATCTGGTTTAAAACGGTTTCCGTGCAATTATGCGACATGATGCAGGTCATCAGTGTTCAATAATGAACGTTTTTGTCAAGTACACTGTCGCACACGGCGCATTTTTGCAGCGTTGTATTTGTGATCTTCCTTTTCTACTGACACTGGTAAAAAAAAGCAATAGAGCGTTTTCAAAACGAGCTACTTAATGGTTTGCTGTAAGTCGCCGTGTGCTCTAAAGTGTTATTCTATGGAACTTGCTAACTATGTAAACAAACCGCCGTATTGCATGATGAATTTACTACTACTACTACTACTACTACTACTACTACTTCGCTGGCTCAGCGACCCGAAGTGGATCTTGGCCTCCGACACTAGATTTCGCCATTCGTTCCTATCCTGTGCGATCTGACGCCATTCAGCCGCTTGTACGCCACACAGGTCTTTCTGGACCTCGTCGATCCATCGGTACCTAGGCCTTCCGACCGGACGTCTCCCAGTTGGTCGCCCCAGATAAGCTCTTTTGGCCGCACGATCCTCTCCCAAATTGAATGATGAATTTACTAGTGACTTTTGTTTACATAGTTAGCTAGTTCCATAGAATGACACTTTACGTGTTTTATTGAGAACAAGGAGTGCTAGTTGTATTGCCGGTGTGGGAGGGCAGGAGGCCCTTCGTCATTTCATATCACTCATCCAACAACTATTAATATGGCAGTCCATAAAGTTCCATTTTTGACACTGGCAACATAACCAGTCCTACGGTGAGAGTATCTATGGGTGGTATTCCATCTATCCAATTTCTTTGTTCAATTTTTATTTTGGTTCACATTTTGCTTACTGAGAGAGTGAGACACATTGGACAAAGAAATTGGACGGGTGGAATACCACCCTAAGGTGGATATTTATTACTTACTCGCTAAGTCGTCTGTCAAAACATTTCGAATATTAGAATTTGTAGTGTTGGGTGAAAATACTTTTTTGTCTTCTTTTAAAATGATTCAAGTTTGATGGTTGGCAAAGACAGGAAATACTCGTAGACTAAATGTATTTAGACCTAATTAAATAGGGAATATTACGCGTAACTCTGCGTAGGAGGCGCCACTACCACTATCCGTCACAATCTGGGGGTCTACCGCGAAACAAGAAAATCGAAATTTCGTTATCTAACCTCTCTTGCTTATTCGAGCGATAAAGAGGCAGAAAACTAAATTAAAATTTTCGCTTTTCCCGGTAGGCCCACGTTAACAAACCGCCTTGATGCATCAATGTCATTTATTGTCTGTGAAAACTTGTCAAAAAACAGTTTAAGGCACAGTATGTATAAGTTACTCTATGGTTTACTATATGGCAGAACATTGCAGTAATACCCCCATTGTCACTACATCATTATTCGTTGTAATAAATATTCAGTTTGTATCTCGGTACGTCTTATTTAAGTCTTATAGCTTTCTTTTAATGCTAAAATGCCTTATGTATCACAGTTCGAGAGGAACATTTTATTTCCTCGTATGAAACGCTAGTTTTACTTTATTTTGTTGTTAATGGTCACACTTAATGTCGAGAATGCATTTATGTTCGTTACGACGAAAATGATACAGCAATAGTATTAAATGTTTTATAAATGTACTAATAATTAGTTGTGATGTTTCTTTTATATCCTCGTATCTTTGATAATAAGCCCTCATCATCTCTATCCACCCAGAACATTCAGAGAGAGACAAGGACATATACAGAATCAGATTGAGTGTTAAGGCTGATTTAGACGGCGCGCGAACTCGCATGCGAATTTAGTTACATTGCGGACTGTTGGTTACGTCCAATTCAACCGACCGATCAAAACCCGTAATGTAATGAAACTCGCATGCGAGTTCTCGCATCGTCTAAATGAGCAATATTGTGGCACTAATCGCAGAGATCAATGCTCGTATTCGAGATTATCATTACTAACTTGTCCATTCAAATATCAACCCTAATTTTAGGCAAGAAGAATCAAATTGCAACGACACTTTACTAAAGCACGGTTGGTCTCAAATAATTTCAGCCATAGGTCGGACTTGCAGATTGGCGACGCCACGCATGCGTGTGCGCATTGTTATCGATCATGTTTTGAATGCGCACCGTTATACGTGGCGGGTTTCCATTACACTTTTGTAAGGTCAAAACCAATGGGGTTGGCCGGTCGAATTATTTAGCAGATGGCACGAGCATAGCTTGCTCTGTCAATCCCTAGAATTGTGTCAATTTTTTTAATGGAATGTCCTGGATGCCAGTCCTTTTAAGCCAAATCTCATAGAAAAAGGGGTAAGCTATGATGGCGCCATCTATGCAAACCTTTGACAGTTGAAAACTTGACGATCGACACTGACAATTTTGTGTACATTTCTGGATAGCCAAATAACGACGGTAACTTGTTGGACGCAAGCAATATAGCAATAAGCAATATCCGCAATATACGGTGAATTGTCAATGTCACGTCGTACTCCGTACCTACATTTATGAGGTAACTCTGGTGGTGCGGTATCAAACTTTTGATGACAAGAGTTATCGCATAATGTATGGAGCTGTACAGCGCCATCTACAAATATCATATATGTACATACATGTACAGTCAAGTGTAAAAATATGGGTACACTCATCATACTCAAAAATATGTCCCATAAGTATAGTTTGAATAATCTCAGGTGAATTTTTCGGGCTCGGACCCTAATCTGTTAAACAAAAGATATTGTTTCCTTTATGCAGTGGTTACAATGCTTACTGCTAAGTGCTAATAGCCCCGACGTAAGTAACGGGAACAAACCCATTTAAAAAGCAAATTTACCATTCTAATTATATGGTTCAAATTCTTGAATCAGCTCATTCGGAGATAACACGTTTTTGCTATCTCTAAAAACAAGACCACCCAAATTGTTCTCTGAACAAGCTGTCATATGAATTTGAACCTTAATACTATCACGATAGTTGCTTTTTAAACGACATGGTTGCTTCCCAAGTAGCATTGCAAGCTGTATATAAGCTGTATTAAAGTTTATTTGTACACTATAAGCTGTACAGTTAGGCTGTACAAAGGCTGTATAAGCGCTTATACAGGTGTATTATTTCGGTGTAACAGGAAACCTTAACACTACAGATAATCTCTTATAAGTACGATATAAGAATATAAGTTTTAAATGAGTTATAAGAAATAATTACAAGAGAATAATAATCATTTAAGAAACTAAAATGTCTTAATCTTGTTCATTCGTAATATAGTAATGGCGACAATAAAGTGTTATAGTGGATGGTAAAAGTAAAAGTAAATATTATACAGGACTTGAATGGAATATTACATTATTGGTAAGTGCGGATTATTATTTATTGTGAACCTGTGTATCTTTTCTGGCCAAATATTTACGCGCCTGCAAAATAACAAAGAGAAACCATAAGGAAAATATCAAAAATCGGTAAAGTTACTGTTTGTTTTTAAGGTTAGAGTATCAAAAATATTTATAAATATGAATTCTAAGGCTAAACAATTTATTTTAGCTGGTAATCATAACACGGCGTTAGTCTGCTAAATATTTGCAAGTATTTCTTTAATTATATTTACAAATACATTTTTTTTTTATTGTAAAATGGCGACAATTTTTAAACAGCCTACAGGATAGTTGGAGAGCATTATAATCTTAGTAGCTGTGCTGTGTAATAAATGGAGTGTCTTTTACAGCTTTTGTAATTAAAACAGCTTTATAATAGAATATTTGTATTGGTTTGGCTGTATTTCGGTTCTCCGTACATAAGTTATAATTCTCTTTAGAGATCCGTATAACAAATAAAAAACCTGTACTGTAACTGTCATATATTCCCTTAATTTTATAATACACTTATTTTCAGAAATCATTACACTACTATACTTATACGAGCGGAAAATTACGCCAAAAGATTGTTATAAGCGACTCTATCAGTAATACAGAAAAAAGCTGTACTATAGCTGCCATTTATTCATTTGGTTTTATAATACCCTTACAGACAGAAGTTATACAACTACTATTCTTATAGGAGAGTAAGATTACGCCATAAGAAATAGCTTTAAAACGGGGTTGACAGATACATTTGTACAGCTACAAGTGCCAAGTGATACTACAATACAGCCTCTATACAACTTTTACGATAAAATTAGCTTGTAGTGTTTCACAACACTTAATGTTTTAAAACGGAGTTGACAGTTACTTTTGTACAGCTAAAAGTGCCAAATGTTACTACAATACAGCCTGTATACAGCTTTTACGATAGAATTAGCTTGTAGTCTCTCACAACACTTTTAGTTTTATAGTAGATTTTTTATATTCTGATAAAGCACCCCATGCTTCCGCAGAATCCTTTATAATGATTTTATACAGCTTGAGCTGTATAATGTCTGTAAAGTACCTTTTATACAGCTTAAATCTTTTCTGACACTCTTATACGTCCCTTAAATCACTCTAAGTTCTTAATTGGCTGCTATATTGATGTTGCCGACACTTCCATGCTACTTGGGTTTGGCACGTGGCTGTAGACCGCTCTTAAAAGAAACAAAGGCTTTTGTTTAACGGATTAGCACCCGAACTCGAAAAATTCACCTGAGATTATTCAAACTATAGCTCATATATGTTCAGCGAATTAAGAACTATGGGACATACTTATTTGTGAGTAAGTTGCCTGCACCCATATTTTTACACTTGACTGTACCTAATTGTCTTAATACTTTCTAATCAATTATAATCTTTGGTGATGAGTGCCGTAGCATTCGCACTTTATTTTTATGGTTATACGAGTAAACAGTATGAGGTGGCGACATGGGTAAGATTAATATTGAATGCACCTGTTCCCACCTGGGAACAAATGGGAACACACCGAAACTGACAGTTGAAACTAGTATAATCCGTGGGTTTTTAAACCAATTGATTTAAAAACCGTGACGTCAACTAGCTTATGGGAGTAATGGGCGACAATGGGCCCGCGCGCCGCGACAACAAAAGGTCACAGCCCGTGACGGCCGGCCGGCCGCGGGTCGGCTCATTATGGGTTCGATTCTGGCTTCGACACCACGGGATTATGTGAGGTGAGTGATTTATAAATTTTTGGCGATATTTGTTTGGGTTTACACGCCCAAGTTCCAAAGATAAGTCCCGAAACATATTTAAGTATATATATAAAAAAAAATAAGCTATTTAACGGTGTAAAATTTCGTGTCCACATTTAACTCGATTTATGAAAGTGGAATAAGACCGACAACATGAGATTAAGAGCCCATCAACGTGCACACTAGCGCCACTGCTAAATAATCGTGATTATTTAAATTTAACGAAAGATATTTAAAAAAGGGGGCCGCTACGTACTGTATTTATTTATTTTGTATTTAAGGACCTTTTGAATACATAAAACTAGTTTTTATGTTGCTGGATTCGTTGATCTATGCAGTTATGAGTTATGCGTTAGCAGTGGCGCTAGTGTGCACGAGGATGGGCTCTTAAAGGAGAAACTTTATGGATTTAAGCTTTATGGAACAAAAGCTGTTATGGAACTTATTTCGTCGATGCATAACGATACAGTTATGTACCTATATAAGTGCGACAAAAAGACATTAGCGTTTCTTGGGTAGGCCCTCTGATGAGAAAGTTGCATTTTATCAGGGCCCACTGATTAACAGTCCGCCGGACGGTATCGGCCTGTCAGTTGTTCGGAACTGTCAAAATTTTGTTCTAATTGACAGGCCAATACCGTCCGGCGGACTGTTAATCAGTGGGCCCCTTAAAAGTAGCAAAGTAATCTGATGCAAATATTGAGTTTGTGTCCACATGTTGGCTAGTAGAATTTACTTGAAGTTATGATTTTGAACATATGATAAATATTTAATAACGTTCATTAGAATTTTATTTCCAATGTTTTACGTTTAGTATTTTCAATTTTCCTCGCTTAGTGTGGTGAAATATAATGCGCTTGACTCGGAAGCATAGCTTGTTTAAACCCCGCGCCTAGAAACCCTCGCAACGCTCAAGATTATTATTTTCATTTTAGGATCTCTTCTTTGCTCGGGTAATGTGTAAACACAAAAACAGTGTGTAAAGTCGAATATAAATGTAGCCTATCGATTGACAACAACATTTCCATTTATCAAAACTGGCTTAGTACTTTTGAATTTTTTACATTCCTAGGTAACCTAACCAAGGAAAAAGGATAGTATGATGCCAAAGTACATAATATCTATTAGTTATTAATGTTTATTGTTCGATTTGCCTTGCAGTAGGGACTCTAGGAAAAAAGAAATTACACCGCATAATTATTCTTATAAATCTTAAATCATTTATTTTTCGTGATAAACTTAGTGTACCTACAAAAGTATTGTGATAAGGTTTAAGACATACATAATTACATCTTGTTTACCACGAAATGGGCTTGCCTCAGCATAATGCTGACCCGAGAGTCTGCGCTGATCTTCCGGCGAGTCCATTTTTGTGGGCCACGATCGATAACTATCTATAGATAATAATATTATAATAAAAATATAAGTGCACATGATGATCATTATCAAAATTGAGCTCGTACTGTACCAATCTATTGTGTTTGTTGCTCAATTTCGTGTGCATGTTTTCAATGTTCACCTGTTTCACTAATCATAAATACAAACCGGAGGTCGCGCTAATGACCTACGGGATTGTGACAGATGAAGGATTCGCACACTTCTGGGACCATTTTTACTTTGTTTATGCGTCTTTACATGTAGTCTTCAATATAATGATTCAATAATCAAGGCCCAAGAAATATAAATTTCAATAGGTTATGGGCCCAGCACGCTTCATATTCATATTCATATTCATATTCATTTATTCATAAAATTACAAACTTTATATGTCAAAAGGGTTATTAATTAATTCGGTCAATTTCAATTAAATTACAATTCAATAAAATAAAATAAAACAATATAAAAATTATCAATACAATTCAAATAAATAAAATATTAAATTAAGTTACGATTAAATCATAATTATTATATTCTGACATGTCATAAAATGCATTTCTAGTCAGCCATTTTTTTAATTCGGAGTAGAATGTCAGGTCATTTTCAATATTTTTAATGGTGCACTGCGTTATGGCCTAGCTAGCGCTTATGTCGTTAGAAGCAAAAGCTCATGACACGCGTGTTCGTATTCGGCCTCGGGTATCTTCTTACTGGATAGCTTGATCACTTTTTTCTCTACGTAATACATACCTATGACATCTATTTGAGTTTATTCACCAAGCCAGCGTGAAACGCGTGCGATGAGTCTCCGTGCCAGCCTTGAAAATAACGTTCGGCTATTCTCCTGCAAGTACAGGTCGCATTTCTTAACCGATTCTCATAAAATTTCGTGAGCGGGTTGCTAATTATAGATATGTCAATTTATTGTTTGGATTTTTTTATGGCGGATATGGACTCGCGAGGTCAAAGTTAGTACAATATAGTTCACTGTCTGGGATTGTCATTACATACACTCGGACCCATGAATAAATGATCTGTATTAAGTCAACAGTCTATTTGCACGGACTATTTGATCGCATTCTACATGTTTGAATAGGATTTCGGGTAACGGGACCTATTGCTATTGATCGCGGCTATATGGAGCGGAACGTACTGTGCTGACACCTGATCGTGGGATTTTGGTGATTCATTAAATGCTAGTTAAGCTATTGTGGTAGGTTTAGGTGCACATGTCGTTTATCGTTATGGACTAACTTTTAGAATCAACTCTTATCAATGACGAGGCGTAGGAGACGTATATAGCATTATAGGTAGATGTCGGTGCCAACGATAGCATATACTTACATAAATTATTAGTAAAGAAAACATGGCGTTAGGCACGGATTAGAGGGATTATTCCCAGTAGTTACCACTGGTAAAAGGTGGGAATTTTATTTCCCAGTAGCTACCAGTGGTAAAAGATGGAAAAAAAATCCCAGTTAGTTACCACTGGTAACAACTTAGTGGTAACTAGTGGGATTAACCTGATTAGAGTAGGCGCTTTTTATTTTGGTGGGGTTAGGTATATACCCTTCCAACGTTCTCGCCGCCAGCGTCGCGTCCGTCCAGATAATTACGATTAGGTGCCAGATTGCCGGGGGTCTGTATTATCGAGGACCTACTGTATTATGAAGTTCCCAGGCCATCGTCCTCGCCTGCGCCCAAATCCGCGGGCATTATTAGCAACGACGGGCTAGATAACATTCACGGTCCGTCGCGCCTTCCGCCCATTTCATCACTTCCGGTACCACAATGACACCAAACATCGTTATTTACCATTTATTTACTGCCTATCAAAGCGTTAAGATCAATCGCGTAACATAATGGTTTTAATGAACAAAACCTCAGACCACGGTCTGCTAATAACACATATCTGAGTTTAAAACCTAATCGGGTAAACTGTAGGTTTGTCCACTGTCCCCTCCAGTGATTAGCCCCTTCAACCTTATTGTAAGGCAACAGTGGCGACTTTCCTACAAACTATAAGGGCCAATGACAGGTCAATCATTGGGTAGTTTAACCCTTTCGACGCCGTGTCAAACACAAAAGCAGTCACCCGGACGCCACGTCACCGAAGTGTCAAAACTGAAATTTAACTTTATGCATATGCACGTAGGTCTATGTTGCTCTATGGTATGTGACCGATTAATCAGTCTTTAGCGTTGAACCTGCGGTGCGCATATATCGGTCATTGGCGTCCAAAAGGTTAACAGATACGCATGTTCTGCAAATGTAACTAGTAACTATAGAATTATTATATTATTGTTTATTAAGACATCACCGAACTGAAAGCCTTTAAAGGCTATAAGTCAGCACGATGAATCGACATTACTACAATTTAAAAAATATCTCGAATCCATCAATCTCGTAAATCATAACACCACGTAACACTTGGCAAACCTCTGTTATATTTACGCAGTTATTGCTCTACAAATTCGTTGTGCAAGATATTTTTGCTGATGACAATGACAACAGTACCTACCCACATCGCATCGTGTTCCTATAATCTCTCGAATGAAAAATCAATGGATTAATTTTTTTTTTATGTTGCATTCCAGAACGAAATAAATCGAAGCCGCGATGACGAATTCGAAGATTGTGATATTTTGGTGCGCGGCTCTCATACAGGCTGCGCACTGTGCGGAGGAACACCATGGATATGAAACGCATTCAGAGGTAAGCTCTTATTCTAAAAGTAGCTAATTTTTATACACACACTACACATAAGGCATGGTATGTTATTATTAAAATAAACCATACCATAAGGCGTGCTTTGGAAGGTACATTGTTGCTTATGATTTGTTAAGCCAACACGACATAGATCGAGCAGCGCGTTTTCAATTCTTCTCAATCGACTGGTCAGTCACTGAAGTGAGTCTAGTTAAAAATCCTAATCCTTATATATCTCTGGTTTCTTCCCCTAGCTTGTTTTTGTGATATTGTATTATTACACATATATTATTATTAAGAAATCATTTCTTCTTTCCAGGTGACGATGGAAACTGATATGACCCGGGGCCGCCGCGGTGTTATCGAAGAGGAGAAATTTTACAACATTCGCACCGAAAACAACCAGGAGGCCAACCAACCCTGGCTGCCCGGCCCGCCTGAGGACCCCACTACGAAAATATCCATCACGAACGAGAACGCTAAAGAGGTTCTTCCTTTGTATCAGACCACAGAAAGAGTCACCGATAAACCTACTGGCAGAGGTGCCAGAGCCTCCAACGACAACTGGATCAAATTGCCTTATCCAGGCCGTGAAGAGGACAACAGAGATGACATCCTCACGCCCCCGCAACCATCAGGAGAACTGATCAACTCCCGCATGCCTCGAGTAAACTTCGTTACACAAAACAAAGCTTTAGAAGCATCTGAATCGAGAAATGACAAGGAAGCCATTCAGAGAGTAACAAGGACCGAAGATGTTCGAGATATACGAACAGACTTCGTCAGGCCAGACGAGGATGAGCGAGCTAAGTTGTATAAGCCAGTGTACCCGCGGCAGGCAGTGTACTACCCGGCAGAATCCCGGCGACCCTACTACAACGAACGGTACCCCGCTTACCCAGCCTACCCCGCTGATGATATGTATCGGCGCGATCCTTACTACGACGGTTATGACAGAAGGAGTATCCCTAGGTTTATCCCTGCACCATATGGCCCTAAAGTCGATAGATACGATGAACCCTACGACAACTACGTACCACGAAAACCGAAGCGAATAATCTACTACACCCATCTTCCTGAAGTCGTCAGGACGCCTCCTAGCGTAGATTTGAGATACAGGTATTCTGTAGACCCTTACAGACGACCGTATGATGACGATTCCTATGCGAGAAACGGCAGGTATGACTATAGATTCAGAAACAAATATCCGTACGCACCTTTAAGGAAGGAAGAAAGGAATTATAGAGACTTAGCTGGAGCGGGTACGACAGCAAAAGACAAGAAAGCCGAGGAAAAAGTGACACCGACTCCAACCATTCCAGAAAAAGAGGACAACTATAAGAAACCCACAGATTACAACAGGAACGTGAACAGGAATCTAATAAACAGTCACCAGTACCACGACGGCGTGGTGAACTATAATGAGCCGGTGTCTCATAAGGCCTTCCAGGACGTGGTGAGGCAGGACAATACCTACTTGCGGTACGATGAACCATTGTTCCAAGGCACCGTGGAAGACCCGTACCAAAGAAAATACTAATTGAAAGCGAATTTGTAGACTTATTTTCATACGTGCTATGAATTTTATTTACATACTTATATTAACGGTGGAAGAACAGGCTAGGTTTAGTAAAGTTTTAAAATATTTTACGAATTCAATACCGGTTTCTATCGATCACTTTTAATAACGTTTTAAAAGTTATTTGCCTATGTTTACGTTTGTAAATTGATTTTGTCTATAAAGTCGACGATAAATTACCCATGTAAATGCAATGCAGATTCAGTATCTGTTTAACTTGTCGGTAATAAATGTAATTAAGAACGGTTTTGTATTAATTATACTAGGGTCCCGCGACAAATTGTACGCGTAATAAATCGGCCGTTTAAATTAAAACTCAGGAGGGTGAAGACGAATTTCATTAAGAATTAATTAATGTCATTCTTAAACCGTTTCGTTTTTCCTTGCGAATAAAAAACATCTGCTTGAAACGCGACGCGACTTCGAGGTAATTAAGCAATAAATTTTGTGGCTGGCAACATCTCGAGGTGGGGGCCAATTACAGTAAACATTTAAGAAAATGGATGCCCCAGACACGCGTACTAACCGACAACTAATTAGAGTGGCTTAGAAAAAATCCCGTAACGTGACAGCTTGTAATCAAGGGGATAGATTCCCGCGCTTTTTGTTTTTTAAAACGCTTTTTTTTTAAGCAGAAGCGACGGATTAATGGCGACGATAAATTACGAGTAATTAAATCTTGTTGAGGGGGGCTTGAGTCCGGGGTTTAAATCATTTTGGCTGACACAGTTCTGTTTTGATTGATGTGATGTCGTGGGAGTGTTTGGGATTAGAACAGTTCTAATAGAACAAGATGTGTTGGAGTAGAATTAGATAAAGTCAAGTTTAGGAATAAGTACACTCACCCGTAAGGGGCTGTCCATAAATTACGTCATCGATTTTTGACGATTTTTGACCCCCCCCTATAATCATCCAAAAATCATGCTTCAAATGACCCCATTTCCTCCTACTTCATGCTACCGTCATCCGATGTCCAGACCCCCCCCCCCCTAATTTGAAATGACGTAATTTATGAATAGCCCCTAAGCATACTTATTGCTACCTACTTAAAAACAAGATGCTATTTCTGGAGAAAGTATTTTTCTCTTTAGACTTAGAAAATATAGTAAGATAAAAATATCTAAGATAAATACTTAAAAATAAATGGATTTTATTCAAGTAGAGCATTAATTTAAAAAAAAAACAACCTGCGTGTAGCTAAGCGGACCGACTAACTAACTACACATACATATTCCCATACGATTGTAATCAAGCCCAAACATAATCCACATAAGCCACTATCTCATTACTAACCCTTGCCCAATCAAGGTATCCAAATATCCGATTCCCCAGACATTTTTGCGTGTAAATACTACGTCGGACTATCCCCTGAATTAGTAATGTCCACACGGCAGGACGAGTCCGGACAGAATTATTTATTCGTCGTGAGGGTGTCCATGAGGCGGGTAAGATGGATTGGTAAGTATTCCTGATTGACTACGGCGGAGAAAAGCAGACTTTAAGAAATAGTTACGGTGCATTGGTACTCTTGTTTTCAATGATCGTGTCACTTCAAGTGGTACGTATTTCTTCGCAGATGTATGCAGAGGGACTGCCGCCAATATCGGAAAATCGAATATCGTTATATATGTCTCTATCGCTCGAATATATATGCAAGAGCGATAGAGGCAGATAACGCGTTTCGATTTTTCGATGTTGGCGGAGATGATGGCAAATAATATAATAGATCTAATTTACAAATGCCCCACCGTTCGTTACTCTTACAATCCACCGTGTGTTATTTCTAAAGATTATCATTCCTAACAGATGCTGAGCCTATCGCCTCTTTAAAGCTAATGTATTATTTTATACCACAATGGTAGCAAACGAGCGTACGACCCACTTTGTGATAAGCACTATTATTAGCACCCTCTGCTTAGATGGCAGCAGGTAGAAGGTATAGCAACACCAGGTAGGTATGTAAGTATAAGAATTCACACATTCAACCAATACAGAAATAGCTGCATCCTTCGACAGCTCTGACAAGTGGCAACTTAACTCACAGATAGGAAAGTAACAATATCTATAGAGTACCTAAGCAGCATTCTGTGGCTATGGACTTCTGTATAGGATATTCTCCAGTCGGACTGCTTCAGATTCGAGCAAGCCATGAGCAAGCTGAAATTACGCTGTGCCACAGAATAAATAATAGTACTAGTCTCTTGGACAAAAAGTGTTTGGATTACTCAATATCTCATTCTCTTTTTCTCTCTAAGAGATCTTGAGGCCAAACTTAAGCAAGGATACTGTACTGGTTACTCTAATAAAATGTTCTTGGTAAGTAAATTGGAATACTAGTCCAGCACACCCCACGAAAGGGTTGACAGACGCCCGAGGCACTCAACCTGCCTTAAGATACGTCCGTATTACCCACAATACCCTATCCAGGCTCTTATAACTGTACATCCTTTACTATGAGTTTAAACCTTATTTGTTTTACATAAGGTTACATTTAGATTGAAATGGCGAGTGATATAAGAGGTTGCGAAAGCTAACGAGGCTAATTGGGCTTGTTTGCGGTAAGCGGATAAAGGATGTCATATTAATAAATAATATTGTGGTTAAATAGCTACAAGCGAAAATCCCCCTTGGTATGGCGACGCAAAATCAACTTGTTTCAAAAATAGGTTGTGATATGGCGACTATGTTACCTAGCTCTACCTAGTAATTTTCATTTCATTTTTCATCAGAAGTTACCTAAATACTTAGGTACTTACCTAGGAATGCAAATTAATGCAATGAAAATAATTTTAGTGTACCAATCATTTACGTTTCATTCATTAATGATTTTACATTTTAATAATGAAACGTTTATTTTTGTAGAATTTTCAATTACAAAAAAATATAGGTAGTTTAAACAAGGTTATTTTCAGAACTTTACGGGCAGAAGTGAAAGTATCATGCCTATAAAGGACTAATAAACTAAAATAATGCACATTGATGAAATTAATAAAGTAGCAATTTGCGTTAAGTGATTTAATTTTACAATAAACACATTTTAGTAAATGACGGCAATTGTCTCTTCTGTGTCTTCAGTGAGCCCAAAGCTCACGAAGATATTATATTCGAACTTCGCAAACTTCAAACGTTATTAGTTTCGAAGGACCTAACAGCTCCCAAATGAACCATAAGGTCATTAAGGCTTAACTGAACTACGTCAAACGGCCCAATGATAAAACTATAGCGGCCCTTATGAACCGTTTACAATATCCGACGCCTTTACGGTACGGATTCGTCACGAGACATTTTCAAAATTCCAAATTATATAATTTTTACAACAGCACCATAAAACCTCCCAACTATAGACCAATACTACAACTATGGTAGGTATATAAGTTTAACACTTAATTAAGTACCGATACCAATGTTATTATTACTATTTTTCTATTTTATTATTTGCCACTTATGAAAGTATTTTGGCTCAGAACAAAGTACTTAATTCAAATAATAGTCACATCAAAACCAAGATATATGAGTTAGTTTTGGACCATAGTTGGGAGATATTGGACTATAGTCGAATGATTTTACGGTAGATCTTAAATGTAAGTATTTAAGATCTACCGATCGCCTTGAGGTATGCGGCACACAGATACATATCTACAGACTTTTCTTTCTTCAGATAATATATAATGGGTTCTTAGATTTTATCGTTAGTACCTACAGTAAGAAGTAATTATCGTCCGATTGAGGGCCATCAAAAGCGTAGCGTGAAGGTTCATAGGTATATTGTATAATAAACATGAATATAAAATTTTTGTAAGTAGGTGCATGTGATCTGGATACTTTCTCCTTAACTTGCTCCAATATCGTTCGCCGCCATACCGGTGTCCATTGAGTCCGTTCCGATACCGTATCAGCTAGTGTAAAAACGCTCTAAATCCTCGTATAATAAAGCTACAATGTCATGTAGTTAATACTTAGAGTTAATATGTTGATGGTAAACGGCGACATACGACATTCAGGGCCACGTTAACATGCAGATAACAATTTAGCGAATTGCTTTTACGAGTGTGGGAAGGGGTGAGCTTAGGGTTGCCTAGGCAGTAGGCAGGGTAGCTGAGAGACCAGAGGGACCGCTTTTCAAGGAAAATTATAATATGAGTAGTTTATCCAATTTAAAGTATAACTACGCTATAGGCGGAGTGACTTCCGCATTTTAGAACGTTCGTATACGGAATATACGGATGCTAAGTATAAAGTAAGGTTTACGTTGTGTAAATATTTTTTTAAATAGGAATACGAGTACAAGGGAGAAAAAGTTTCAAGTACATGTCAGTCTTTATGGCTTTGATATAGTTATAGATAGTGGTATAAATACGGTATAATATATATTTACAAGACCTTATAATAGTAAACAAGAGGTTTAAAGAATAACTATTACATAGTAATATTTTTGGAAGGAAATGAATGAACACTAAGTATATATATATATACTATACAAATCATAGAATAGAATATCGTTTATTGCACCATGGTAAAAACAAGTTGTTACAAAATAATGGTATCTCATGGACCCTAATAGGTAATAGGGTATAGCAAACATTTCCTTAAGTACAGTACATATATTTAAAAAAACTTCAGATTAGCTAACTTTCGTGTTTGTTTGTTGTTGTTGTTGTGTTTCTTTGGAATCTTTTCACAACAAGTTATTATAAATAATAAGTTGTTGTCTCCTCGTCATAATGCTATTATTTACGTGGTAATGTGTGGAATTTTCGACGAAACTGTGTTTATAATTTGACCGAAGTCTATTTGTCCGCTGCCACTCAAGGTATTCAATTAACTGGCGCGCGACAGCCCTGACATTAAATTCCGAAGGGTCCGGTAAATTGATAATTTTCACCGATGTCGGGACAAGGGCGTACGACGATATAAGTAAATACATTACACATTTTACTCTCTATAAGTAGAAGCTTATAAATCCAGTTGGTGATTGGTTGGTTGAGGTTTGGAAGCTTCATAATGATCAAAGTTTTCTTCTGTCTGTTATGTTTCGAAATATTTCACTTTATTGGATTGGGCTTATTTTTTGTACATTTTAGGGGTATTTTATGATAATCAAACAGACAGACAATAATGTTGAGAGTAAACTTCCGTCAGTCCAGATTTATAAAATACTAACCTCCTTATTCATAAAACTTAGCACACCTTTGTTAAATTTTATCTCTTTCTAATAAGCTTAAATGTCAAAATGACAGATAGGGACAAACGATTATCAATGCCTTGTTAGAGTTGGTAGATGTTTATAAGTTTGCAATCGGCCTTTTAAAGGACATACGAAAAGAGCTGACAACTCAAAATTTTAAGAATTGGGTAATTACGGCATTTTATCACGTAAGCTGCTACATAAAAAATTTACAACTATCGCTGTATGTTTAGGTACTTAAATAAAAGTAAACAAATAATTTGTACATTTTCGGGTAGTTCTAACATATAGGTATTGATTAACCAATCAAATAGAAAACTACCTGGATCTGTCACTGAACGACCTGACTTTAACCTACATTATTTGATCATGTAATGTTGTCATCTACCCTCAACTGACTTAAGAAACTATTTGAGGGTAGATTTTGTTTACTCTTTTTTAAATACCTAAAGATACAGACTATACAATCAAATTTTCTTTTTAACCATCCTTAAGTATTATATTCATAAAGAGTACGTATTTTCTATCATGGCGTGAGTAAATCTGGTAGTATCTATTAGGGTCATCCTGTATCATCTCCGGGCACCGTCAAGCCATCGCTTATTCATTAAAGGTCCGGTGGCACTATTAATATTTACAGACGACCCCATTACTACGGATAATGTTTTGACAGGGGTAAGTTTTGACATGATACGCTTGAATAGTTCACGACCTCCGTCTCGGAGGAATTAATTACAATGCCATTTAATTGTTCTTAATATTTTGAGCGTTTTAGTAAGTTAAGGAAAATATTAGCGAAACTTAGAGCGTTTTACATTGTCTGATCCGATATCGGATGTCGGATGACCTTTGGAGAAAAATAGCTGCATCAATCAAGCACTTTTATTTCCGCACGCTTTCTTTTGAATAACAAACAATAATTAAATGTACCTATAAAATATCAAAAACCATTTTTTAGGGTCGAGTGGAGAAAACGAGGGGAGGCCTTTGCCCAGCAGTGGGACACCAAATTAGGCTAAAATATAAAATAAAATTAATTTATCCGGCATTCGATATCGGATTGGGTAATGTGAAAACGTTGTTAGCCACAGCATACTTAGATCCTAGATTCGTTCAGATTTTTTTTATGTAAGTATAAAACTTTAAATGGGTAATTTACGAAAATAATGAATGGTGTTCATATGTACCTGTAGCTATAAAAAATCTAGTCAACATGCCTATTGAAACAGTGATTCAGAAGCTTAAATGTTAATATATTTTTCCTTTTTTATTGTGGGGTCGAGTCCCACGTTGGCCAGAGTCGTTGACTTTTTTATTGTGATTGACATCTGCATATATACAATTTATAGATTTAGAAACTACTTAGTGCCGTGCGAAATTCTATGAACTACTAACTTTTTGGGCCGTTTTACTTTTTATCGTTTATCGCCACGGACGCGACATCGACCTCCTGAAAGGTATGTAATGTAGGTACCTAAGTGCAGGAGTGCCGGACGTCTTATCGACACGCAGGGCCGGTTTGATAGGATCGCGCTATCGGCGGCGGTGCGACAAAGCGCGACCATTAACCGATATGACAAGACTATAAAGAAGCCTTGCTGGGATAGTGACCCGTACCGTTCAAAGAGTGGCTCTACTTCTTTGTCAACTCAGTATATGAGTTTGAGGCTGAATTGCGCGTCGTTAAAACTGCTGTTTAGTTTAGGGTTATATTTACACGTGACGTAAATTATCTAAGTTACTTTTATTTTTTAGCTATGATTCTCTTCTTCACATTTTGTATTGTTACGGAATGCTTAACTTGGACATTACAAAACATTTTTTGAAAATGCTCCGACATTTCGAGCTGTAGGTATCATATATCCGGTGATAATATCAATTTCCACTAGGTTAAAAGTCAAAAATAATAGTAAAAAAATATTCTGCAAAAAACTGCATAGTTGCAGTTTTTTACTACTTACTACCTACTTACATTGAATCGCCAATTTGCATTCTGATTGCTGAATATTTATACCTTGAAACCACAGCTAAATGCTAAAATTTATTTTCAGCATATTCCTAGGCCGGGTAGCAAACCCTTTTTTCCTTATAAGTAGAGCATTTTCTCATGCAAATCGTCAGAATCGCAATAATTTTCACCATACACACATTACGGGCGATCACTCCGCGCTACATTACGCGCCGTGTTTCGCCCGGACTCGAACCCGGCGACACTAACCATAAATATGCCAACGTAACGTATCAATTGTGTTTATGGTCGATATTTTTATTATTTATTGCGGACATTATCGATTGGAGATTTTATCATTGATGGAAGTGTGAAAGTTTTGTCTTAATATTGGGATGTCCAGTCGGCTCAGTCGTTATTATATTTAATGTCACAGTTTTCATCGAAAACGACACATAAATAATATACAACGAATAATTGTTTGTCGGTAGAATAACTAAGCAAAAGAGTATAAAAATTACACATTTTTGCCATTACAACTACAGTGAAAACTTCTTTGGTATTATCGCTGTTTACTACTACTGTCAAATTTTAACCGGACTCGACTTCCAATAAATTACACTCGAGTGTAAAGAAAATTGGCCAAATTAATTAGAAATTTTCATATCAAGTCACATTATTGTTTCTCCGTTCTGGATTTCACGGGCCTATACATCCCGGTCTTTTGATAGGCTTGCGTGGGGATACAGATCCAACACGTAGAGGCCCTTTGGAGAGCTTTAATGTCATGTAGAACGCCTGCTGGAACCCGTTCACAGGCGCAACAATAGACACCCATGAACCGGTCGCAGCAGGCATTGGGACTATTGTAGAAAAAGTGAACAGTATACCGGTCTATGGATTGATGTTTGGGTGGACAATGAAACTGGGCTATTGTAAAGAGATCCGGACACCTGCCATAACAATGTTAACACCGTCATCGAGGCAGGCGGTGACTCGCCGCTGACTAGATGGGCCCCTGAAACTGCCGTCGTAAAGACGACCAGGGGCAACACCGGTGTGAGCGGCTCAGGGGTGTCGAGAGGTGTGCGCCGCTTTCTACCCAGTGGCTGTTACCAGCCACTGTGCCAACTCGCGTCTTATGCATCTTTCACTTCCACCCCTGGAGCATATAGCTCTAGCGACTCCTCTCTGGACGTCCAATGAAGGCAAGCCAGAGCTGAGAGTCCTGCGGGTCCCCTTGGGGTCCACTCCGATCGACGAAGACACGCCGGAGACGGAGACCCTGACCGACTCTCGGGAGCACTCGGGTCCGTGGGGTCGTTACTCCCCAACAGCTCGCCACAAGCTGCCCTGCGGGCACATTATTGTCTTTATTAACATGAACTCGTCTATTATTGCCAGGATACCAAAAGTATGGAAGATCCGTCGGATCCAGATTCGGTTAATTTCGTACTAGTTCGATCCGAATTGCGAACCCTACTCTACACTTATCAACACGTTTAAAATTATCGTAATTATTTATGTAAGCGTAGTAAAAATTGTCAAATTGGCTTAGATTTTTAAGATTGCTTATGACTTTAGCCTGTGGCATCTTCGGGTTAAATAAAGACCTACAGTTGATTTCTAATAAACGCTTTAAATGTCTCCATGTCCCAATATTTTATCACCGCTGATTCACAGAACGGTGTCTTTAAACCTAACATTCATAACATATCAACCATCAAATTTCTCCCAAGCTATGTGTCATAGTATAATAAATTGGCAACAAAGTAAGTTATGGAAATGATTTTTTATCGCCGATTGCTTGTGAATTCTTCTAAGAAGACCCTTTGTTACGGGGCAAACACCAGCGGGCTCATTCAGATTCTAGAAATATGATAACAATCAGCGGCTGTGCATCAAAAATATTAATTGGAAAATTAATATTTTTGATGAGGTGATTTGGCTTTCCTTTTCTTCATGAGCCTTTCCTCTTCTAATAAAATAGTCAATCGGCTGAAAATTAGACAAGCCGATGGGAATCGAGATCTGATAATTATATCTTTTTGTGTTTCTCGCACAAATTTCCTGTACAACAAAAATGATTACACGCTATAATGTATATATTTTGAATTTTGCTCCATTTTTTAAGGAGCAGCATTGTGGTAAATCGTTAGATTTCTTTTGTATTAAAGAGCTGTGGCTCATAACATAAGTAACATTCAGACATCTAAAAGCATTCTAACTAGAGTGCATCTAAGCTAACTTTGCACCGACTTGACCAGAACAAACCCAGGCTGTGTCATTAAAACGCTATATTTGCATAGAAATTTGACATTAATAATGACATACACACACTTTCCCCCATATTCATACGACGCGCTACAAACCACAATTAGCTAATAATCGTTTGTCTTTATCTGTCATTTTGACTTATGAGTTTGTAAGAAAGTGATTAAACATAATTTAACTAAATCAGGCCCGTTAAGTTTTATGAATAAGGGGGGTTTGAAAATACCATGCAGAGTTAACTTTGTAAGACTCTACATATAGTTTGTCAAAGGACTGTCTCATTTCAAACATAGACAGAGACATAGACTAGGAATTCTCTAGACCGAGTTTAGAGCAATTATTTGATGCAACCGATGATGCCAAAAATGCGGGGGTACGCGGGACGAGGTGAGCGAAGTCCCGTGCCTTGATTGGTCCGTTCAAACGACGAACGAGTTCACGGACGTCACACAAAGATACTTTCGACTCGAACATGGAGTAAAAATACCGTATGCGTGGCAGAGGGGGTAGCGCGACTATGCTAAGTCTGGAGGATGTTTTGTCTGTGGACAGAGATAATCATACTATCTTTGTCTTACACTAGTACTAGCACCCAAAAGAAAAGAATGAGTATAGTTTCTTTGTTCTTGTTTCCTGACAAATTTGGTTTGACCAACTATAAATGTATATACCAGTAGGGCTAAGATGGTCGGCTCTTTATCATTTGCATCATTCCTGTCACGTTCTAACAAATATGTAAGTGCGAAAGTGACGCATGGCATGACAAGTGATAAAAATGCGACCATTATACCGCTTCAGGTTATCTACGAGTGCGAGAGAGACGTGCCGAAGATATTGAAATTGGATTCTAAAACCTGAATATAAGCCAGTTGAAGGCGACCGGGTGTCACATAAAGTATAATGACCGAAGATATGCGGCGATTTGGTCCTAAACGTTTACAATGTCGTATTATTTATGGCGGTTGACATCGATTAGGGTTTAACGTGTTTTATTATTGTTTTGCAAGCTTGGAGGCTGACTAATATAATACTTACGTACGTATTATTAGTGCAAAGGCTCGACTAGGCCCCTTTTGGAATTCCTAGAAGCAAATTATTTGTTTTTTAATTTGAAACTCTCATTTACTCAATAAAAGTCCAAAGTAATTGAATAAGACTATAGGATAATATTTTGTACATAGGAGTCGGCTACCATAATATGGCTGGTACCAAATATCAGGCGATTTCACTTGAGAACTGTTTTTTACAATGCGACATGTCTCCATTTATTATGTTTTATCGTGTCCTAATATTGTTGACAGTTCGTTTTATCACACATCACTAATTATAATTACACTTCTATGACGGTAGCATTTGTCTACGTGATAGAGATAACGACAGTTTTTAAAGCCGGTGTTCTTCTTCTTCTCCGTCGTCTCGTTCTTGACAGAGCGGACGTGATCACGTTGAGTCGTCCGCATCGGTAGTAGCCGGTGTTGCTTGAAGGTTTTTAATATCCCTTTTATTTGCGAGTTGTCAAAAAGTGACGTTTGCTTTATCACGTGGATAACACCACCCATCATACCGCTGCTTGCTAAATATGTAACGGGATTTAAAAAAAAATATATTTGCAAGTTCATGCTCGTGTCGTGAGCTATGATGGTCTTTTGAAGAAACTTAGCAACTTATCGCTTCTGGAGTTTTTAGCGCTGTTTCAAACTAGGAGCGATATGGGTTATCGTTTTAAGTTGTGCACCTGAGCGAGAAAATAAACACATTACAACCCTGTTTGTAATTTTTTTTTATTATAAAGTCACTCTCACATGGTTCTGCTGATTAAAAACCTATTAAAAATCTGCAATCATTACTTTTGTACTTATCATACTCGTAGGTTTAATTATCCAAAGGTTTTACCAAAGTTTTTAATTCTTTTCAAGACTGCTTTCGCGCAAAATCAAAGTTTTTTTAAGGAATTTGATATAAATGAATAAATTAATATTATAGGACAATCTTACATAAACCGACCTAGTCCCATGTCCTATAGCGCTCAATAAGGCGCACTTTTTATTACATAATATACAGTCACCTGCAATAATATGTTACTCTTCGAAGGCTGCAAAAATATGTGACACGCTCTTATGGCTCTACAAATAAGATCGTGTCAGATATTATTGGGGCCTTCTTTGTGTAACATATTATTGCAGGTGATTGTACCTAATCCACTCCATTACAATAGCAATATATAATGCCGTGCAGATCTCCATGCCGACCAACATTGATGGCACCAATGAAAACCAGAGGTCGATGGTATATGTTATATGGACAATGTCTTGGTCACAAACGTCTCCATCTTTAATTAGTATTCGCCAGCAAGTTCGGCAAACACCTCGTGCATCAAGCACGGTCCCCTCTATTTATTGGTGGTAATTAAAAAGAAAACAGGCGCCGTCCGCGACGTGCGGTGCACACTAACGGTCAGAGGTGGGATGGGACACGGGGTGATATCGATTATCGATGTCGATATCGCTAGAGTGGAGTACGGTAAGGTTTTCTAAGTAACCGGCTACGATTTTTGACGTATACTTGTAGAAAACACATAAACAATTAACTTGGATCTAAGTCTACTAATTTAACCAGTAACCTTAATCGTATAGAGGCATAAAAAATGGGCCAGTATGGGGAATCCGTACATAAAGGTACCTAACGGATAGGTACATTCTTTGTGTAACGTTCCACCGCAGGATTGCATGTGACTATAATATATACTACACAGTTTCTAAGTATTTCGTCGTCGGTTTCTAGAGACCTAGGGTCCCTAGCCAAATTTACAATTATTGATAGAAAACGCCAACCGAAACTTAAATAATATATGGAAATAGTCACATGACTTGTCATACATTTTTTCTATTCGTTTGGCGTTTGTCGATTTGCTGATAATGCTGAAGTCACTTGTGTACCTATATCTAGCGTATTCTTATCGACATTAGCTCTGTCCCATCCCCAGCTAAGATCACAAGTCGGTCGAACGAGAGGACTTTTATCACGGCGATAGGAAACTCCTGGATTCCGGGATATTTATTGCCACCCCAGCACGAGCCTCGCTGGCGTAGGTACTTTTATTTTATCTCAACTTTTGGACGGGATAAAGTTTTTCACAAGTTTTGTAAAGGGGTAACCCTATAGTTCACTTTTGAACGCTTTACACGTATGTGAGAAAGTTTGGTAAGCAGTTTGGAGGTTTGGATCCCGATTTGCAGTAGCAAAAGTTGGTCTTGGAAGGTGTAAATGTCGTACCTGAACCTTATGTCCTTTAGTATAAAATTATGGTTCAAAAACCGTTTTGTGCGGCTGTTTGGTGGTGGCTTTCAAGCGAGGCCTCGATTTATGAGATTAGGAAGATAAGGGGTTAATTCGGGATAAGATTAGGTCACGACCAGGGCAATATGGTTACTCGAAAAAAAATCCTGAGCTCAGCTGGGGTCAGTAACATGCTAAACGGCATATTTGCAACTAAAATAAATTATTTGCGTCTAAAAATAAGACTCCTGATAAAAACATCGCATCGCATCTTATTAGAAAAAATAAGTGGTTCTTACTATCCACTTATTTTTACCCTCAACAATTTTATTTTATACCCGTCATACCGGTAAAAGCCACGTTGCTCTTCAAATCAAATAACTCCCCGTGGCTGTTGGTTAAATTTTTCACATCGGCCATTTGGGCCATTTGGGGCACTTGCCCCATTGCCATTACCTGCAATAAAATAACGACTCAATGTAAATCACATAACGCACTTTTGCGGTGTACGGCCGGTTGCAATAAAAAATGTAGTAAGGGCGAAGCGGCCTGTTCAACGAAGGGTTCTGCTACTATATTATTTGTGCAAAAAATAATGAAGCAGGTTGGTTTTTGAGTTTGTAAAATATTTGCACTGCCATTCAAGATCAAAAATCTTTTCAGAAAACCAGACGCTACACGTATCTAACGAACCAGCGTGCCCGGAGGTGAGCTGTCTGTAGGTATCTGACGTTCTGTTGAGTACCTTAGTAACACTTGCACCAACCCACTAACACGGAGTTAAGCGGTTAAACCGTTAACCCGGTGTCAAATTGTACTGGTAACCATGGTAACTCCAGGTTTAACCGGTTAACCCGGGTTAGTGGAATGGTGCAAGCGGGCCTAAGTATACATATCTCTCGAGCATACTCTGGTGTCTCAAATCTAAGACATTTGTTTTTAGGGTTCCGTACCCAAAGGGTAAAACGGGACCCTATTACTAAGACTTCGCTGTCCGTCCGTCCGTCCGTCCGTCCGTCCGTCCGTCCGTCTGTCACCAGGCTGTATCTCACGAACCGTGATAGCTAGACAGTTGAAATTTTCACAGATGATGTATTTCTGTTGCCGCTATAACAACAAATACTAAAAACAGAATAAAATAAAGATTTAAATGGGGCTCCCATACAACAAACGTGATTTTTGACCAAAGTTAAGCAACGTCGGGAGTGGTCAGTACTTGGATGGGTGACCGTTTTTTTTTTGCTTTTTTTTTTCGTTTTTAGGGTTCCGTACCCAAAGGGTAAAACGGGACCCTATTACTAAGACTTCGCTGTCCGTCCGTCCGTCCGTCCGTCCGTCCGTCCGTCCGTCTGTCACCAGGCTGTATCTCACGAACCGTGATAGCTAGACAGTTGAAATTTTCACAGATGATGTATTTCTGTTGCCGCTATAACAACAAATACTAAAAACAGAATAAAATAAAGATTTAAATGGGGCTCCCATACAACAAACGTGATTTTTGACCAAAGTTAAGCAACGTCGGGAGTGGTGAGTACTTGGATGGGTGACCGTTTTTTTTTGCTTTTTTTTTTCGTTTTTTTTTTGCATTATGGTACGGAACCCTTCGTGCGCGAGTCCGACTCGCACTTGCCCGGTTTTTTAAATTTGTTGCCAATACTTCATTTCTCTAGAGTCTCTAGACAAAAAATAGAATATATAGTTCTCTCTCACAAGTCACAACGGATGTCAGCTAGAGAGCGGACCATGCTAAGTATTCATGCCAAGTGCTACGTCGAGTATCCATGGACTTATGGAGCTTATAGGGACATGTACATCAGAAGACCGGTTACTCGCTGAGGGTGTTCCAGCTTCGATCGCGCCACTACGTGCACTTCAACTCTTTTGTGGTGCGCGTGCCGCGACCGCTGCAAGAGACCATCGAGTGCGCCGACTTCTGGCCGAAAGGTGTCGTGTTTCGGAGGTTCCGGGGCAAACTGCCGAATCCGACACAAGAACAGCCGATTCAACGGAGCCACGCCGTTTTGTCGCATAAATAGTGTTTAGTTTTTAAGTTTATAATATATATATATATGTATGTTAGTCTGTAAGGTATTTGTAATATGGGCCTTGTTGCCTGATTTAAATTTTAAATAAATAAATAAATAAATAAATAAGTAATTAAGTATGCGTTCTTAAGTGTTCTTACTGCTAAATTTGTGCAATTTAGGGTGGTCAGAGTCTAGCCGTTTGGTTACGCCTCGTCTAGTTAGTTGTTTGTTTGAGAACCCTGTAGATTGTAGACGGCGTTCGAAGTATACGGTACCCTAAAAACCAAAGTGTCCCATGAAAATGCCAGGCCGTGTTTGGCGATCGTTTGTAATCGGGAGCAATCTCAACGAGTCCCAAGGCAGGGGGCGCCGGGGGGCGAGCTTGTTTTATTGATATTTTAGCGGCGGAATGATTTGGAAGCCCGATGGGCGCTCGGGGCCCGTTACTATTGATGGCTGGTTCGAATGTTACTCGTACCTCAGTTTTAGAGTCAACTGAAGTCGTACCGTAAAAGTATAAAACTTTGCCCTTTAACATAACTTTGCCCACCGCGTCACAGTTCAATAAAAGCGAAATAACTTAAAAGTAGTTACAGATACACTTTCTGAAGAAAGTAAAAAAAATGACTACTTTTAAGTTACATATTTCGCTTTTGCTGACCTGTGTCGTGGTGGGCAAAGTTATGCTAAAGGGCAAAGTTTTATACTTTTACGGTATAAGTATAGTAACTGATGGTAAGCCGTTTCCGCATTTATAGTCAGGCGTTATATGAAACGAAGGAGATTCAGAGGTTATTAAAATTGGAACAAACTAAATCTGCATGGCATATAATATATAAAGTGAATATATTATGTTAATTTGCATAAATTGAAATGTGGCAATGTCATCATAAATGTCAAATTGATAAGAAAATATGACGTTTATAATGACACTCCCACACTTTGTTCTGTTCAAGTCAGTGCAGAGTTGGCTTGGACGAACTCAAGTAGAAAGTATGATATCTATGAGAATATTAATATGATAATGAAATATACGAAGAGTTATAGTTTCTATAGCAATAACGACAATAACTTAGTACGTGATTGTGTGTGTAAACGTGGGCTCCATACCTAATGTTTTTGCAACACCTACTTTTACGATTATTTCTCTGTTTCCGCTACCCAAAGGTTGTCTGGAAGAGATCGCTCTTTAGCGATAAAACCGCCTGTTGTCTGCCTCTACATTTAATTAATTGTTCTTTTCTTTTGTATCTTTTTACTGAGGTGTGGCAATAAAGAGTATTCTATCTATCTATCTGCGTACTGTTTTACTGAGTAACCCTTAATATGAGTCCTATTGTGCCTAAACTTTTACTTTGACGACACCTACAATGCGAAGTATTGTCCAGTATCGATGTCTATAAACAAGGCAAGGCAGCATTCCCACGTAATATTTTGCAAACAATACCGACCGAGCAAAAAGTTCAGGCGACACGAGCTTCAACTGATACAGGGAACACTGTAAATCGTAATTCGATAACACGATCACAGCAGAGAAAATGGAAGTAAGCTATTTCGAAGCTTTAGAAATTCGTATTTAGACTATAGGTGGGTTAGTATTACGTATGATTTTGATGATTTGTTTAGATGACAACGGTTTCACTCACTTATTGAATTTTTACTCGCTATTGGCGACATGTTCACGCCGCCACTTGACACGCCGTGGACATGCCGCGAGCACTCGAGCCTGAGGAATGACTCCCGACGAGCCCGAAACATGTCGCCAATTGCGACTAAAAATTAAAGTGAGTAAAACCGTTCGCATCTAGAAACAGTTTAAAATATGTCTCACGAAAGTCTAATTTCAATTTTGATGATGGTCCCAAATTCCAATTAGTTTCGTGGATAAGGTTAAGATGTAACTAAACAGTGCAGTGTTTGATGGCGCTTCGGTGTTTTGGAAAAAGGACCCATACCCAAGAAAATATAATGCTATCAAAATCTACGGCCAGTGTGTCATTAAATATGCCTTCGTCTTGGATTAGCCTTCTAGTTAGTCATAGCCTCCAGATACCTACTATGCCCTTTTTCATAATATTTCGTTACATTTTCAGGCTTTTAATATCCACAGTGGCCTCCTCTCTCAAGACGGTTTGGGCTATTGATTTGGTAATTAAAGACGCAACTTGAAGATAAACTACTCTATACATCCTATATTGACACGACCGTGTACTACAAAATCTTTATCAATTGTCACCGTATGGCTATTACTAACGAGAACAATCCATTGCGGGCTTGGGTCTTACTTAAGTATTTGTGTAGTAAAGTGCGCCAGTAATCTATACTATAGCATGAGGTAATGGTATGGGAGTGAATGGAAGTGTAGGGGTCGATATTCCCGAATTATTTGAGTGTCGAATAGTAAATTGTGGTGCGAGATTTAAATAACTCTAGACTTGTTGGTATGGGCATCCCGAGTTTCTAATGACAGGTTACATGGCTATCGTTTAGTTGTAAGGATAAAAAAATACTGTTTCCATGCGAAACAATATATAGTTATATTTAGAATAAATCTGACGTAATCTAGTCACATAGGAAATGTTGATTCACAACGAATGGTTTAAAAAAGTTTTGGACCGAAACTCAAACTCTTGTCACAACAGAACTTTTGTCTTGTGCAAAGCTACCGGCGCTGCTCTGAGTATTGTTATGATGTTACCCTGCGTAAGCCGGTCATCGTCATCACTGAATGATTTCTACTGCAAGACAAGTGCTGACTTTGAAGGCAGCATCAGTATACAAGTTGGGTCCATTTAGTGATAACTACTTATTATTTTGGTTTTATTAATATTTATGATGATATCATTGATTAAATTTTAATTCTTTTTTTACCAAATCGGCGCACCTTTATACCGCGCATGCGCTTGCACGGTATTGTCACCGCAAAGCGCTGAGTGCGCAACGTTGTAGGGCGCGCTTATTTACGCGCTGCTGCTCTGATTACGGGCCCGATTCGGATTTTGAAATAGACATCTATTAGATATCTTTTAGACATCACCAAGATACGATAACAATATGTTTAAGATCTAACCTGTCAAATTTGACATTTGCGCGATTCTGGAGATACTCTTGAACGACTTCCACAGGATATAACTTAGAGATCCAATTCACATCTAATAGATATCTTACTCTATCTAACGTAAAAGTGACATTGGTTGCCCGAATTGCGCTGAAAAAGAGAACTAGTTGATATCTAAACTATAACGTATCTAGAATGGATCTAGTACGTGTCGTCTCTTGTGAATATCTTGAAGTTTGAATACGGCAGTATTGCTGTATAATAAACTCAGAGTAATCGGCGCACCATTTTACCGCGCATGCGCTTGCACGGTATTGTCACCGCAAAGCTATCTGCGCTGAGTGCGCAACCTTGTAGCGCGCGTTTATTTACGCGCTGCTCTGATAGACGCGATGCCGTGCGATAATGCGCGTTGGTAGGACACTTGCGAAACTTATTAGGAGAGTTGGACTTGACATTTACAGAACGATAGGACAGGGCTAAGAGTAAAGAGTGTTTTCATAAGAGATAAGTGGCTTTAATGTTGCCTTACATCATATTGTCATAGAGAACTTAGATTCCGAGTAAAATGCAAATTTCTCCGAGATGGTACACATTTTCCAAGATGGTGGCGGTTCCTCGAGGTCCCCAAATGTCAAATAGTGTGGAATAGGGACCTTTTTTTAAAACTTTCGTGAGAAATAATCATTTATTTACATATACAGGATATATGTATATGTCGTAGTCAGATCGTATAATCCGCCGTATTACATTACGGCTAGCCGTTATCAAAAACAGGGGCGTTTTGAAATGCGGCGGTTCGACGATTAGCCGGATTGTCATTGCGATACGTTCTTCAATAAGGCGGCCAACGTTTAGCCGCATCGTACTACTATTTTAGATTGTAGAGTGACCAGTTCTTTCGGTCGCCTACGTAACCGGAGTTTGACAATGTTTGCAATTTAATTTATTTTTACCATGGTCCCACCGCACTACATGTGTTTATTTTCCAAAACATTTCCTTCGCAACTTAAATAGACGGAGCTCCGCAAGCGGGGCTCCTATTTCTGGGCGGTTTGCCCTTCGGGCATCTGAAGCTACCTAACGAACCTAACCTACTTACCTACCTACGCTTTTTTCCCCAAAGTGTAATATTTTCACGGACGTCTCACTAAATCAATAGGTAGGTAGGTTAGGTTCGTTAGGTAGCTTCAGATGCCCGAAGGGCAAACCGCTCAGAAATAGGAGCCCCGCGAAGCGGGGCTCCGTCTAGTTAAGTTGCGAAAGAAATGTTTTTTGAAAAGAAACAGTCCGACGAACTCCAGATTTGATGGACACCCCAGCGTTTGTCAGGCAGCGCCACGGGTGTTAAAAATGGGAACTAAAAACTGTCAAAGCGGCGGCTAATGACTCGCTGTATTACATTACGGCTAGCCGTGTTGAAGAACGTATGGCGCCGAATACATTCCGGCGGATTCTCATTCAGCCGCATTCAATCCGGCTAATCGTTAAACCGCCGCATTTCAAAACGCCCCTGTTTTTGAAAACGGCTAGCCGTAATGTAATACGGCGGATTATACGATCCGACTGCGACATATATACATACAAGATATATACAGTGGTACTACTAAACGAAATTAAAAGAGACCTTTAATTAACTTACCTATGCACATACCAAATTTCAGGACTGTTCTAGAAATTTCGAAGTTAGTCTTAATCCGATTGTGCTAATATAATAGGTATGTAGGTACGATGTCAATGATACTCCTTTAACACGATTTCTCACGTCTTAAATGAGCAGCAACGCCATTTCCGATACCACCATGCAAACCTAACCCTTAACTCCCCCAACCAGTAAATATGAGCCATTATATTATTTCAGTGAACTTTAGGACTGCTTGTGTACATCAATATGGCAAATTAGATCAGGGTTACGCCACAGAGTAGCGTGTTTACGGTTATCGCTGGGAGGGGAATGTCGATACAGTTTGGGATTATGATTGCAGTTTATTGGGTTATAGTGTATTTATTTATTAGCAAATTCAGTAAGAATTTGTTTTCGTACGACATCTGTTTCTGTTATAGTAAGGCCGGGGCGACTGGTGGTTGCAATAATCCCTACTGTACTAGTTAGTAAGTAAGTACCTATTATAAATGCGAAAGTAACTCTTGTCTGTCTGTACGTCTTCATGCCTCAACGGCTGAAGCGATTTAGATGAAATTTGGTACATATGGAGATAAATTGAGGCCCGAGGATGGATATAGGATAGTTTTTAAATCATCATCATCATCGAAGTCGCAGAAGCTAGTGTAGGTATAAATGTTGTATGGTAAGAAAAAGCACATACGATTAACTGTTAGCACTTTATAAAGTTGTTGCTAGGCTAGGACAGAGTAGGACTTGGTACCTTACAGCGTATTACAGTTAGACAACATATTGTAGGCATATGTGGTGCCAAGCCTTTTTTCACTTACTCTGGCTACCTACTGAGAGATAATCACCTGACCACATCGTTATTTGGCCATATTTTATACCTACTAAAATTTTAATGTTTCGTAACGATACAAACTTCTTATAATGGCTTGATTGCACCCTTCGTCTCGCCGGCATCTATTGCCCTGTTTGCCCATTATGTATTTTATGGATTGCCATTGCATCCGGCAGAAGTATGAAGGTGCCCACCTTAATGTTAAATTAGGCGATCCATCTCGGCCAAAGGGCGCTAAGGGCCAAATAAATTAGTTGGGGACACCGGGGATAATAAACACGCTGGAATGGCCGCTCCAAATAACTTGTTACGAGTGCCCTGTCCTCCCCTATTGACTAATTACGACACTTTGTTTTAGGAGCGCCCTGCACTGAGTTATTGAGTGGAGACACGAGTATTATACTCTATTGCTGGGAAAAGGGATCTGCTAGTTAATTTACCACTCATTTTCTCTCAGCTGTTAAGGTAAATGTACTAGTGCTCGACATGCTAATGCCCAATAGACGACACCTTGCTGTCACCTCTATTGACAATAATTTAAGTTACAAGATGACAAGAAGTTACGTTTACCTTAATTCGTTCCTAAAAATGTGAGTCAGGATACGTACTAATATGGACCCGAACCGCGTTCGTGGCAACTTTGAGTAATCAGCGATGACGCAAGAATTAGTACTACTAAGATAGAACTCTTTAGGTTGGTAAGCTTATTTTGATTATAAGACAGAATAACACCTAGTAATCAAGCAATCACAACTATATAAATTATAAACTGAAATAAATAAAAACAAATAAAAATATTTTTCTGAAATAATTTAATTTGTTCAAATACTTTAATCACAACTACATATTGAATATGCGTATTTTGACTGTGGTTCATATCTAGGTAGGTATGCATGTAAGTAAGCCCGTTGGTAGAAATAAACAGTTGTATACGGTCTAGTACATGTTATGTTATGTTAAAAATTCAGTTAAGATTTTGCATGACTTCACATGATTCCCATGACACTGCAAATATTCCAGCTCAAAAAAGACAGGTTAAAAGCATAATTATAACCTTTCTATACCGAGATTTAACATATCGCGTGAGGCCATCGACACCCGCTGTGTCTCTCAGTAATTACACGACTTGTCGATCGATAAATCAATGCCGTATATCGACTGGTGACAAAGCATTGCCTAAACTTGTAGGCGGACATTTTATCCAACTGGTGAAGAGAGGATATTGTGTTTCGAGAGTATGATAAAACCAAAATGACTATGAGATGATAAAGACAAAATACAATCCTCATTTCTGGTTTATTTCACAGCGTCCTTAACTCTCTCTAGCATAGCTCTCTCTATTGCACGTGGAGTGACTCTGAGCCGCCTTTTATGAGTCTAATAGAGCGACCACATACACTAATCAAAGAATGACACAGCACAGACTGAGAAATACTGAGGAATTTTGGACGAAAAATATTTTCCGAACACTGCCCGGTCAAGTTTTATTCGACGTATGATTTCCTTTTCGAAGTTGAATGATCCTAGATTTTTGTGTCCTAGACTTTAGATCGTTTTTGTGTCAAGGATACATACCTAATCGTTTACAATTTATTATGGGGACTATTGCTGAAAATTGTAACTAGGTTTAAGAAATTGTAATGCTATTATTATTTGAAATAAACAATTTTTTTTTAACATGATGAATTGATGATGTACACTGTGTGATTGTAACATGTCACAGGCTCCTTTCCATGTTAACATTATATGTGAACATAGTATTGTTCTATTTTTAAGTCGGTTAAATTTCCAATATTGTGTCCCACGGTAATTTAAGTATTTATATTTCTTCTCATATCTCAAGTGGGCCATTTCGACTGAAATTCTAGATATAGTTTTAGAGAGCCAGGTGATTAATAGTAAACCAATATATTAAGATATCTATTCATAAAATAATTAGAACTTTATTTCAATGTCATAAAGCTTTTGTAGTTTAAAAATCTGTTAAAAATCAGTTTCAAGTGCGTAGACTCGTATTTCACACGTCGTCGTAAATATGAATGAATAATGTTTGTTTTGGTTAAAATATTCTATGCAAAATTGAACCATATTATAAAGAATTTAGAAAGGGGCGGAGTTCTACAATATGTGCTCATATAGAAAAACAAACGGTGGTTAGAATAAAAACTGTAGTGTCAATCCCATAGGCGTAAAGAAATAGTTTAAACCACACCCTAAAGTAGGTCAAATTCGACCTTATTTTAATTAGGGAATAAGGTGTAATTAGTGAAAAGATTGTACGAAATTATGAAATTCAGTATTGGTTATTGGGAAACCAATGACGTACAAGGAAGTGGGAAATAGCAGGGATGACGGGATCTAAGGTAGGGATCAATAGAGTCCCTTACGAGATCACTCTTCGTTGCCTTCCGCAAACCGTCGGACGTCGGTTCTCTAGCTAGGTCTATCTAGGTTACCTATATTGTGTCCTGACCTGGACTTTGCTAGTTTCTCATGATGCTGGTAGAGTTTGGATTGGAGCATAATATAGTGTAATTTGTTGTGGGGGTTTACTTGAATAACTTTAAAGAAGTACATTTAAATTGTGTTAATTTTAGTGGGTTTAATTCTTTTTGTGTTGTTTATTGATTTGTGGTTCAGACAAGTGCTAGTATTTAATATTGTACTAGTAAAGTTTAAATTATAAATCAATAGACTTATTAATATTGTAAAGTTAGTATTGTTCATAGTGGTTTTGTAATTTTTAGTGAATTTTAATTATTTATTGATTTGTGCTTAGACAAGCGCTAGTGTGTTATAATATACTAAGTGAAGTCTAAGTTATAAATCAATAGAGTCTTAAAGATTGTAAAGTCTTGAGTTGTTTCCAGTGAAAATTAATTAGTTTGTGTTTTAATTGTGTTTAATATGTGTAGTGTTTTGGCCTGGTTTATTTTAGTGACATTTAGCACTGACATGAACTTGGTTGGAATACTCTATATATTAATTTAAATTTAGTTTCGTGAGTTATTTCGTATCTTTCTTATGGGGTAGAGAGAACTAGTTCCGATCCAACATAGTGTTGGGGGGTTAGTAAGTTGGACGGGTAACCTCACGGTGTCAACTATAGTCCAAATTACTAACTTGCGGTGTTTTTGATAAAACCCAGGTGGGGACCTGGCAGTTCCTGCATTTATTAAGACAGGGTCACCCCCTAGGATCTGGAAGATTTGGGTTGTCATCTAGACTTCTTAAAAAAGCCAGATTCTAGACCAATTATCCCGTATCTATATACTTATATATTCACTTTTATATTACCCCTTTCCGGCCTTACTTCTGCTGTCCCAATCCACTGTGTGGAAGTAAGGCTAGCACACGAGGAATAGGGTCTAGACTAAATCGAGCTTCCTCACTCGTCTTAGTTAGCTATAGCATAGAAATTACTCATTGCACATCGAGTAATTACGTGATTAAATTAAATGTGCATCCCGGGATGCTAGTTTTCAAATATATCGGTAGAATAGTTGGATAGATTAGCTGTTAGGTTAGGGTTTTTATTTATCAGGTTTTGTAGGATTCATCTAGATTTATAGTTTTAATATACCAAAGCCATTAGATATTTACAGTAGGTAGCTAGGTTCCTTTTCGATACATTTATGGCTATTTTATTGCATTTGTTGTTCATTATTATGGGTTTATGGATCAACTTCAGTTTAGCGTTAGCTAGGATGTAGTTTGGGGTTAGGGTTTGTTAGGAGTTTTTACATATATTTATTTATGACTTATTGACAAACTTGACTTACTTATGACAAGACTATATATATTTGGTCCCTTGCAACGCTACTGGTAGAAATATATTGTGGGAAAAATTAAAGTAAATAACCACAATATAATGTAGTATTTTAGAATAAATTTGCTTATAAAAAAAATATTTGTTTTGCCTGTCCCTTGGCAGTTTGTATGACGATTACATTCTGTTTTCTGCAGATTATCTGTGATTTTCACACTTGACCTTAAAAATACGGGGTCATATATTATTGAAATTATATCAATGAGTGATTTATCCAGGCTAGATCGAGGCAGATGCAAGATCCGTGGTTTATTTTGGTCCGAAAGTGTGATTCAAAATGACTACAATTATAGTTTGGTTAATATTACTTCATTGATTACTAAAATGTATTACAAAATTGCAGAGTTCTGGAGAATTAGAGTGGATCAAATACTGCTGCTCTACTACCAGTAATTTGTCGGGTTAAATTGTCCCTTTGAATATATTATTCCTGCCATTAATGATTGAAATGAAGATTGAGCTGGTAAAGTACATATTACATAGTGCTCAGAAATACCTATTAAAAATAAAATAAAATAAAATAGGTATAATTTAGCCTAGAGACCTGACTCCATCCGGGCGTGACTGTAGATAAGTAAGTTTGTACGTACTATAATAGTAAAAATATAAAATATTTTGCCATGACGTTACTATAATTATTTTCCTTTAGCTAGCTAGGTTAGCAAGCAAATATATAAAAGGAAAATATAAAGTACAAACAAAAAGGACTTTCTACTTTCATGGTAACTGGTCACGGTAGGGCTCGGTGGGAGATAAATTCAAAAAAATATATAATTTATTATTTATTCATCAAATTCACTTACTGATTACAATATATTTCTGATTTATATGAATAAGATATTCTTACAATTTGTTATAAATTTGCAATAATCTTTTTTTTTCATTTGACAGACTTTACTTACTTTGACATACTTTACTGACAATTTAACTATGACATTCTACAGACTTATTTGATTTTGACATACTTACTATTAACTTATTGATTACATCTTATTACAGACTTAATCTGATTAAGTCAAACATTACTACAACCTGCAATGATATTTCTTATTACTCTGACATAATTCACGGTTTAATAATTATTTAACAATATTAGGATTTTTAGGTGTATTATTCATAACTCTTTCCTATTATGCGAAAAGGATTTCGGTTACTATTAACGGTTACGACGAAGGGTCCTACATAAACACTAAACGATCATTTGGCCAATTTACTGATCCAAT
This sequence comes from Cydia splendana, assembly GCF_910591565.1. Taxonomy (NCBI): domain Eukaryota; kingdom Metazoa; phylum Arthropoda; class Insecta; order Lepidoptera; family Tortricidae; genus Cydia; species Cydia splendana. Next base: position 10,863,463 of record NC_085976.1, read on the forward strand.
TCAAGATATTAACTTATTTAATTAGAATTTATTTAGGTTATTTACATTATTTTATAATAACTAGTAAAGGTAATTACGGATTGCGTTATTTTAAAGGTTATTTAGATTTTCTTATTAGAATTTTTAGTATTTTAGGCTAGCCTAGGTCTAGCTAGGTAGGGGTAAGTTAGGGTTAGGGATCAAAGTTGTTGTTATAGTTGATTTGTGTAAACGGTCGATTATAGCAACACAATTGTTGACGTGAAGACGGATAGCATATTTTGGAATAGAGTTATTGAGTGATTGAAGAACTTTTTTTTAATGATTTTATTTCTATAAAGCAATTTTTATGCGTATGCCATGTTAGTCATAGCTTTTACAAGTTTTTTACGCGATTAAATACTAGAACTTATGAAAATATATTTTGGTCTATTTATAGAATTGTTTTATGAAAAGTAGTTAGCTAAAATTATTAAAGTTGTATACATGGGGAGGCGTACATAGTAATATTCTAAATGTAATTTGATATTTAGTTAGCTAAAATTATTAAAGTTGTATACATGGGGAGGCGTACGTAGTAATGTTTAAAATATTCTAAAATTGCTGGTTTTGTTGTTATTAGATTTCGATATGAATTTTATGTGTACAATGTAGATTTTAGAAATTAGAGACACAAGTCTATATATTTATATTTTATTTCGTCTAACATAAATTAGACAAGGTTCACTTAGCGTAAAGTGATTTCATGTTAAGTTTTGCCATTAGGTTGTTTAATAATTAGTTCATCAAACTATAATGAAAATAAAGTTACGTTACGTTACTTTTACATAAACTTAGGCATATTAATGTAAACTAACGTAGCCTTAGTTTGTGTTGAATTTGTATTGAAGTCGATTGCGTGATTAAAATAAATAAAATCTGGGTTCGATCCCTAGATGTTCTAGCTTATAATAGGGATAATTAAAGTCAGAAAACATTTTAATACGTATATTTTAGTATACCTACCTACTCAACGAAACACAAACATTATCATTGCCAATTGGCAAGGTTGAATGAAGTTTAGTAGTTTTCGGAATACATGCGTTCGATATTACAGTTTCAGTAGGACAATAGTTTCAGTCAGTTATTAAAAGTTGGAAAAAAATACGGGCAAATTAGATTACGATAGTATTGCGATTTTTAAAGCAAATTTTGTAGCAAATTTAAAACGGCATCATTTTGTTTGTTTTCATAAATAAAAGTTAATTAAATTTAAAAATTCGGTTATATACTACATATAATATTATTGATTACCTATCAAAATTTTACATATAGGGAGATTATGATTCAAGGATAAGTTCATTTTGTTGGATTAATGTACTTTGTAACTTTGTGTCTCGTGTTTCTGTTTCAATATATCATAAACATACATACATACATTATTTAGCACATTGTCATCAATGCGTTGTTTGGTATAATTACTTGATTAAAGTGTAGTATTTTAAAAGCTTTAAAAATTATACTAGAGTTAGTCATTCAGAGGTATTACTAGTTTACCTACCTATCATACAGTTAATTTTTGCTTAAGGTTAGGTTAGTTTGTTATGAAACTGATTATGTAAGTACAGTATGGTACGTAAAATAGTCACGTTGAAATAAGTTAATACGTTATTTTAACTCGGTATGTTTATGGTTCATTTGTTATCGACGTCACTCGAGACATTCTTAAAAGTTATCGAGAATAGTTACAAAAACATGTCGCGCCGGCCACTTGACTGAAATTTGAGTTTAAAGTTGAAATCATTCGAAGAATTACAAAAAGTGTTGTGCCAAACCACTTGAGTGTAACGTGAGTGTTGTTTTTGTTATCACTCAAGGTTAAAGTTTGAATATTTTATTTTTTACCATGTAGGGAATAGCGTTTAGTATGAATTCAAATAAATTTTAAAATTACTTACCTACATATTTATGGGTTGGTTTTACGCTTAGTGCTTTAGGATAACATTATTATAATGGATTCACTATATTTGGTTACGATAATTGTCTAATTCATCAAAGTATATTATACAATATACATATATGATTGAGCATTAACATTAATAATTTATTTCGAGAATATTGTATGATATTCATGTTATTTTCAATCTTGATAACACTGCGTTATTAAACTAACTTTTTTTTGACAAAGTCCGTAGGAAAGGTACATTGACTTACATAGATTATTTCGTACAGACGGGTTTCACGAACATAACGAAGTGGACTAGATAATTGGTACGCAATGGAGTTTGTACACAATTTGTTGGTGCACATGTTCGCTCAGGGTTATATGCATGGGTCTATCTATTTATTTTTGAAATCATTGAGTAGGTATAGGAATGTGTGACTTACTCGGTCGCGATGAAGCTATTGATTTATTTTTTATCTAGTGTTTATTGAAATGGCTTATTACTTTTTTTATTATTGTTCTTATATGTAAACATAGGTTGTTAATAGTATTACAATTTCTGAGCTAGAATTGTAAAAGCGAATAATTTAAAATATAAAATGACAATAAGTATTTTAAAGTTCAACGTTTTTATGGCACCTATATAAAAATCGAGTTGCATAGAATATAATTACACGTTCATTTATTTTGAGACTACCTTTTCAGGTATACATACATTTTTCACATATATGTTTACATTATTCACGTATATGCTAGGAATATTTATGAGTAAATAGTACAGTAAACATTGTTCTATAAGCCACAATTTTGGGTTGACTTAAATAGTTTTATATCCACAAACAGGTAATTTGTGAAGCTTGTGACACTTATAATAAGGGCGTTTTTGCAGTTGGTTTAGGTAATCTAGCTTTCCATTTAGATCTAATTACGTGTGAATTTAATAAATTTAGACTAAAATACACATAAATAATGAAATACGATTCGATATTTAATTACGTACTGTAATGCAACGTAAAAGAAACCACCGCGCGTAGTAATAATATGAGTCGTACGCGCTACTTGCTGCGCCCGGTATCGTAGGAACCCGCCTTACCCCGCGCGCGCACAGCCCGCACGGTCGCCCGCGCCAGGCCTTTATAAGCCGCAGCGCGGCCCCGGCTCGCTCAGTTTGTCTCGCGCAGCGATCCGATCACATTGAGATGGGACGGAGTAGCTGACTTGACGAGCAAAGCATCGCGACCGCCCGGTATTGCTTCCGTAGCACGGTTCAGTGCCGGTCAGCCGCGACGTACTTTTCTAAGTGCTAGGACGTACACTCTGTACTTAGGAGTAGTTGCGCTAAGCGATACTTCCGTAATACGGTTTATCTGTTTGGCATTGCACTACGTCTCGTTTGCATGTTAAGTTAAGTAAACCGTAAGTTGTAATATTTTGTTAGTCTCTTTTGTTATGTTGTGCCTTTAAATATTTTATACGCTAATTATTATAGCTTGCCGCTTAATTGTTAAAGTTTGAATCTTTTAGCTTATACTCTGTTGCCTTGTTTTGCATATGTTTGATTTTCTAAACGCTTAGCATTATTTTAGTTTAACTTGCTTTGCAATATTATTATTCCCCTTGTAAACTTTCACTGATATTTTCTTATACGCTAGCCTTGTTTAATGTTAATGTTTGCACAATAACAATTTACGCTTGTTGCTTATTGTTTAATTTTTCATTTCTTACTTTTAGAACTAGCTTGCCGTACTGTTTTGCTAAAGTTTACTGTGATTCATTCATATCATTGCTTTTAGTTTTCGTATTTTCTTAGTTTTAGCTAACGCTTGTCATACTGTTCCTATAATATTTACTGTGGTGCGATTTTCATGACAATAAACCTCTTTAACTCTGCCGTGGTGGTTTCTATATTCGAACCTGCATTACAATCTGGCGCCCAGTCGTGGAGGCCAAACGGTATAACTTAAGACCTAGAACTGTCGAGAAATCCATCAAGACGAAGGTCATCAAACCAGAGATGTCGACTGAATCTTCTCCGAAGGAGCCTTCCCAGCTCATGAGTTTATCGACGGAACAGTTCAGGGAACTGCTACAAGCGGTTGGTAGTAGTAAAAAGAAAACATTACTTAGCAAATGTCCTGCAAGATTCAATGGCACTCGAAGTCATACAGCAGTAGAAGCATTTATATCAGGCGTTTCAACCTTTAAGCAAGTGGAAGATTTAGAAGATAGTGCAATCCTAGAGGGGCTGCCCTTGATATTACAAGACGATGCTGCAGTTTGGTGGCAAGGCGTTAAGCATGAAATAGATACTTGGAAGGAATTTGAAAATCGTTTACGACACGCTTACGCACCAAAGAAACCTACTTATGCAATCCTACAGGATATTATCGAGATTAAGCAAGACAAGAGTACACCAACAGAGATTTTTATACAGAAGAAGCGAGCACTCATTGCACAATTACCACCACCTCGGTTTACAGAACAATTCGAGATAGATATGATTTTTGGACAATTACGTTTTGAGATCAGGGATAAAATTAACAGAGACACAGTAACTACTTTTAAAGAGTTATCTGAAAAGGCCAGACACGTCGAACGCAGTTTAAGTGAAAGAGCGGCGAAGATGGAAAAACCAGTAACCAGTCACAACACAAAATTGAAGTCACGCTGTAATTATTGTAGAATACCAGGTCACACGGCTGACGTTTGCAGGAAGTTGTTACGAAGAAACGAGCAAGCTACTGAGAAACCAGAAGCGGCCCCAAAGCCTAGTCAGTCAGCGACAGCGTCAGTCACTCCTTTGGATACTGCAAAGCCAAAATTTAAGTGTTATGGTTGTGGTGAGCCAGGCGTTGTTCGTAGTCGGTGTCCGAAGTGCAATATTGAGAAAGTTAAGTTAGAAGAAATCTGCTCAATTAACTTATCTGGACCACGCCGAAGGCCTACAGTTCCCATGAAAATTGATAATATAGAATCAATTGGCCATGTTGACACATGCGCGAAATCCAGTGTCTGTTCATACCAATTGTACCGAAGACTTTCAGACGAGGGATACAAGTTTAAACAGGAACGGAGATATATAACCCTCGCAGATGGTTTAACGAAGATGCAAGACGTCCTCACCATCACCGTGCCTATCTATGTGTATGGTAAAATTGTACCTACATTACTCGTTGTGCTACCAGGGACCAGTAATACGAAGACTTTATTAGGAGTAGACTATATAACCGACTCTCTGATGGTCCTCAATGTTCCTCAGCTTACATGCCGATTTTTAGATGAGCCCTCCAAAGTTTTCGATTTGATCCTGGAAGACATAGGAGAAACTCTTATTAGCCAAATAGTATCTGAAGTTTCGTTGCCAGAACTACTCTCTCCAACTTTGTCGACTCCAGAGAAATGTGTGACTCCAAAGCAATCCACATCAATGACTGAAATGAGTCTTGAGCGTCCATATGGACCTTCCTTCAGTATTGGGTTAACCGTGTCCCCAAAGATGGCCGTTAAGCGACAGCTTGAGCCGCAGCTAGCTGATGAAGCCCCTTCCACCTCTGCACAGAGCATGAGTACTAGCCAGCTACCACCTGAAGAGATTCTTAAGAGTTATGGACCTCTAATACCGATTGACCTGCGCACTCCACCGAAACGTCAATGTAACGATCTGCTCGATGGCTACTCTCCCATTATAGATGCCCTGAAGCATGATGCGATGAAAGCTTTTGAAGAAGATGACATAGAGTTATCACCTGTTTCCAGAAATCTTTTCGGAACTCCAAGCACGGATATTGCTTCTATTGACATAGCTGAACGAGTTCTCAGCTCTAAGGAAGATAAGCAGTTGAACGAGTTAATAAGTCAACACGAAGACATTTTTATTCCAAACGGAAAACCAACAACGGAGACAGAGCATGTGATCGACACTGGAAGTCATCGACCCATCTCTGTACCACCGTATCGTTTACCGCCAGCAAAAACTGAAATTTTGAAAGCAGAAATCAGTAAAATGCTCGATGAAGGGATAATCAAACCATGCCAGTCACCATGGTCCGCACCTGTTGTTATGGTTCCTAAGAAGGATGGAGGAACAAGAGTTTGCGTTGATTATAGACAACTGAACGCTATTACAACACCTGACGTGTATCCCTTACCTCGCATTGATGATCTGCTGCACAATGCTAAACGAACGCCTTTCATGTCTACCATAGACCTGCGTGCTGGCTACTGGCAAATCAAAGTCAAAGACGAGGATCAACCTAAAACTAGCTTCGTCACGCCATTTGGCATGTATATGTTTCTCCGTATGCCATTCGGACTCCGTAACGCGCCAGCCACATTCCAGAGACTCATGGATGGTTTCCGCATATCTTTGAGTCATATAAAACTTTTGGTTTATCTCGACGATCTCATCATTATGTCCATATCGTTTGAGCAACATTTAAAAGATCTGCAAGATGTATTCGCTCGTTTGAGGGAGTACAATCTAACAGCGAATAGAGAGAAGTGTAACTTTTGCGTCGCAAAGATTAAGTATCTTGGCCATTACATCACAGCGGATGGACTCGAACTCGATCCAGATAAGATCAGTTCAATCTTGAAGATGCCCGCGCCTTCTAATCTTAAACACTTATTGTCATTTATACAAACGTGCTCATGGTACCGAAGATTCGTGCCAAACTTCGCTACAGTTGCTGAGCCTCTCACACGCTTGACAAAGAAGAACACAGAGTGGACTTGGAAAAGCGAGCAGCAGACTGCGTTTGAGACTTTACGAAAACTCCTCGTTTCAGCTCCCGTTTTAGCACAGGCTGATGATTCTAAGCCTTACATAATTAAATCAGATGCTAGTAGCTATGCCATCGGTGCAGTTTTAGTGCAGGGGGAGGGGGATCAAGAACATCCCGTTGAATACGCTAGTCGGTTGTTAAATCAGGCAGAGCGCAACTACTCGACTACTGAACGAGAAGCTTTGAGCGTCGTGTGGGCAGTTAATAAATTTCGAGGCTACATAGAAGGTTCACCGATTACGATCATGACTGATCACCAAGCTTTAAGATGGCTTATGACGTTAAAGTCTCCAACAGGTAGATTAGCCAGATGGGCTCTACAATTGCAGCCATTCGACTTGACCATAAAATATATACCCGGTCGAACAAATGTCGTTGCCGATATGTTGTCACGCCCTAACTGTGATTTGGACAACAAGGAAAGTTGTGGAATCTGTAGCGTTGTAGTGGATACACCTACAAAGAGTCCAAAAGAAATAAGAGAGAAACAGTTGAAAGATGAAAACATAAAGAAGATTATCACAGCTTTAGAAGGAAGCTCAGTAGAAGATGCAAGATACTGGAGTCATAAAGGATATATCATGAACAACGGCATATTGTACAGATATAACCCTGACAGTGATGCTGAAAACAGTCAGCTTGTTGTTCCAGTAGACGAGCAAAAAGATGTTATCTCTGTTTACCATGACGAGCCTACCGCAGGACACTACGGCGCAGAGAAAACCTTTAATCGTATCAGTATGCGATACTTTTGGAAAGGCATGAGAAAGGACATCGAGAATTACGTCCGAAATTGTATACCATGCCAAAGATACAAGCCTTCCAACATGAAGCCAGCTGGATTACTCCAAACGACAGCAATGAATAAGAGGTTTGAAGTCATTGCTTTTGATTTATTTGGCCCTCTACCGACATCATCAGATGGACAGTCATGGATTCTAATCATCGAAAACTTGTGTACTCGTTGGGTCGAATTATTCGCACTGGAGAGTGCAACCGCTGAAGTTTGCGCAATGACACTTATCAACGAGATCTTCTTGCGATATGGAATGCCGAGAAGGATGATTAGTGACAATGGTACACAATTTGTCAGCGCTGTTATGCAACAAGTAACGTATGTCCTCAAGATCAAACATGCGTTTACACCCGTGTATCATCCAGAAACCAATCCCGTTGAACGTAAAAACAGAGATCTCAAGACGCAACTAGCCATACTAGTAGGTGACAATCATCGTGTCTGGTCTGAGCAGCTACCAAGTATACGTTTCGCAATGAACACAGCAACAGGTTCAACCACTGGCCATTCACCTGCTTATCTGACATTTGGCCGCGAATTGAGAACCCCTGATGACAATGAGCATGATCTAAGGGAGATAATTCTGTCAGAATATTTCATTCCAGAAATAACGCCAAAGTTATTAACCATAGCGGAAACGCTGAATAGAGTAAGAGAAGTTCAGGAAATGAAGGAGGAGAAGAGGAAAGAATACGTCGACAAGAGTAGAAGAAATTGTCCAAATTATAAGCCTGGAGATCGAGTGATGGTAGAAAGCCATGCTGTTAGTAAAACCGCTCAAGGATTTAGTGCAAAGTTCGCCCCTCGGAGAGATGGTCCATACACGATCCTCAGCAGCCATGGACCAAGCTCCTTCCATATTGCCGACCCTAGCCATCCGGACTGTAGTATTGGACTGTATCACGCCTCAGCACTGCGCCCATACCAATGCGAGAAAGATAGCCCATTGCCATCGCCTGCTATACCAATCCGCAAAAGAGGTCGTCCTCCAAAGAAGCCTGTAACCAAAGACACATCCCAACGCACTTCACGCCCGCGTGGTCGTCAACCCCGTCAACAAGATAATCTGGCTTCCTCTCCGAGACGTCTTCGGAGCCAGAGGGGGAGATTGTAATGCAACGTAAAAGAAACCACCGCGCGTAGTAATAATATGAGTCATACGCGCTACTTGCTGCGCCCGGTATCGTAGGAACCCGCCTTACCCCGCGCGCGCACAGCCCGCACGGTCGCCCGCGCCAGGCCTTTATAAGCCGCAGCGCGGCCCCGGCTCGCTCAGTTTGTCTCGCGCAGCGATCCGATCACATTGAGATGGGACGGAGTAGCTGACTTGACGAGCAAAGCATCGCGACCGCCCGGTATTGCTTCCGTAGCACGGTTCAGTGCCGGTCAGCCGCGACGTACTTTTCTAAGTGCTAGGACGTACACTCTGTACTTAGGAGTAGTTGCGCTAAGCGATACTTCCGTAATACGGTTTATCTGTTTGGCATTGCACTACGTCTCGTTTGCATGTTAAGTTAAGTAAACCGTAAGTTGTAATATTTTGTTAGTCTCTTTTGTTATGTTGTGCCTTTAAATATTTTATACGCTAATTATTATAGCTTGCCGCTTAATTGTTAAAGTTTGAATCTTTTAGCTTATACTCTGTTGCCTTGTTTTGCATATGTTTGATTTTCTAAACGCTTAGCATTATTTTAGTTTAACTTGCTTTGCAATATTATTATTCCCCTTGTAAACTTTCACTGATATTTTCTTATACGCTAGCCTTGTTTAATGTTAATGTTTGCACAATAACAATTTACGCTTGTTGCTTATTGTTTAATTTTTCATTTCTTACTTTTAGAACTAGCTTGCCGTACTGTTTTGCTAAAGTTTACTGTGATTCATTCATATCATTGCTTTTAGTTTTCGTATTTTCTTAGTTTTAGCTAACGCTTGTCATACTGTTCCTATAATATTTACTGTGGTGCGATTTTCATGACAATAAACCTCTTTAACTCTGCCGTGGTGGTTTCTATATTCGAACCTGCATTACAGTACAATATATTGGTCAATACAAGTAGGTTAGGGTAAAATTAAAATAATAATAATGTATTACATTACAAACATATTATTTATTCTTTATTTACGTTTTGAAGTTTAGTAATTTTTAAATACAGTTTAAAGTATTATTTAATTTTTATAGCTGTTAATGTAGATGGTTATCAGGTTATCACATTAGATAGTTTCTTTTCATGTTTATGGCATAAATACCTACCTATTTAATTTAATTTTGTTAATTTTACATAATTTCACAGTTTAACATGTTTATTATTATTTTGCCAGGCTCTCCATAGTTACAATTTATAGCAAGTAGATGTTGTTTAGGTTTTTTTAATCACAAGATGGTATAAATATATAAACTTTGCTATGTAGTATATTGCACTGTTATTTTCAAATAGGTAATAGAGTTGGAAAAAAAAATTAGTTTTGTTGTAATAGATGTATTGATTGTATGTTTGCTAACAGTAAATTTTCATAAAAAAGATTACGCATTATTAATACTTCTTTTTAATTGTTTTTTTTGCGAAAGTATTGTTAAATTTTCAGGGATGTATGAAAAAAAAGAATGAAGACGAATAAATTCGATGAATGTTAAACTACGAGTTAGTGCATGTTAGTAATTGCATGAAATATATTTCTTTATGCAGGGCTCTGAGAAAATAGCAAAACTAAATTCAAAACACTTTTTTGACATTCTGACCGGAACACTACACTATACAAGGGAGGTAACACGGTAGTTTGGAGTTAGGATAGGCTCGCTAAAAAAAGAGCATACTTGCAGAGTTTAAACTGCTTCCGTGTTATCTCTATACTACACACAACACCAGATCTAGAACTCACACACCCATCATTAATGTGACGTCATAGTACTTTCTTCATATGGAAATGCATAATGCGAAGTGAGCTTAGAACTTTTTAATGACAATATGTATTATGTAGCTCATTTCGAATCAGTTGAATGATTAGTTGTGCTTTTTTATTGGTCAGTACTATTTAGGAATTTTAATAATTATTATAAATAAATTTATTTATTTAGCGCTTCATTGTAGAAACGAAAGGTTAAGCATTCGTTTAATCTTTTATTTTAACGTCCCGTTAATGATGAACATGCGCCCGACTGGGAAAGACTTTTTGGAAGATTTAAGTCTTGAGTTACGGTGTTGGAATTAAATCTTTTAAAGAAAATGTGTGGCATAGAATGCCCTAAAAACCCCTCGAGTGGCATAAAATGCTCCTTGGTAAAAGGTTCAATCTTGTCTTAAAAAGAGATACGTCAGTTCCTCTCTTGGTCGCTAAAATATAGACATAAAGTCGGAAACGTCGTATGTATCATTCGGATCGATAGAAGGTTAGGACAAATGTCCTACAAGCACAACTTCTATTTTCTTGTTGAGGCAAGCTGAACTGGTTGCGTTTTTTTAATTGTTTATTTCTAACATGTCTGAACTTAGAAACTTATTCTTTCACAAATGTTCATTCTTTAGTTTGGTTTAAACACACACCACACACAGCCGCAACAAAAAAAAAAGGCACACACACAGAAGGGAAGAATGTTAAAAGGGTTCTTATTATAATCTAATTGCATTATTTTTGATTACGATTATTATTTTTTTACTTATTTTGTTTTGTTTCGAAAATTTACTTTCGCAAATATATTGTTAATATATTTAAGCTACAGCAAATTTTGGGAGGCGATTGTAACATGTCACAGGCTCCTTTCCATGTTAACATTATATGTGAACATAGTATTGTTCTATTTTTAAGTCGGTTAAATTTCCAATATTGTGTCCCACGGTAATTTAAGTATTTATATTTCTTCTCATATCTCAAGTGGGCCATTTCGACTGAAATTCTAGATATAGTTTTAGAGAGCCAGGTGATTAATAGTAAACCAATATATTAAGATATCTATTCATAAAATAATTAGAACTTTATTTCAATGTCATAAAGCTTTTGTAGTTTAAAAATCTGTTAAAAATCAGTTTCAAGTGCGTAGACTCGTATTTCACACGTCGTCGTAAATATGAATGAATAATGTTTGTTTTGGTTAAAATATTCTATGCAAAATTGAACCATATTATAAAGAATTTAGAAAGGGGCGGAGTTCTACAATATGTGCTCATATAGAAAAACAAACGGTGGTTAGAATAAAAACTGTAGTGTCAATCCCATAGGCGTAAAGAAATAGTTTAAACCACACCCTAAAGTAGGTCAAATTCGACCTTATTTTAATTAGGGAATAAGGTGTAATTAGTGAAAAGATTGTACGAAATTATGAAATTCAGTATTGGTTATTGGGAAACCAATGACGTACAAGGAAGTGGGAAATAGCAGGGATGACGGGATCTAAGGTAGGGATCAATAGAGTCCCTTACGAGATCACTCTTCGTTGCCTTCCGCAAACCGTCGGACGTCGGTTCTCTAGCTAGGTCTATCTAGGTTACCTATATTGTGTCCTGACCTGGACTTTGCTAGTTTCTCATGATGCTGGTAGAGTTTGGATTGGAGCATAATATAGTGTAATTTGTTGTGGGGGTTTACTTGAATAACTTTAAAGAAGTACATTTAAATTGTGTTAATTTTAGTGGGTTTAATTCTTTTTGTGTTGTTTATTGATTTGTGGTTCAGACAAGTGCTAGTATTTAATATTGTACTAGTAAAGTTTAAATTATAAATCAATAGACTTATTAATATTGTAAAGTTAGTATTGTTCATAGTGGTTTTGTAATTTTTAGTGAATTTTAATTATTTATTGATTTGTGCTTAGACAAGCGCTAGTGTGTTATAATATACTAAGTGAAGTCTAAGTTATAAATCAATAGAGTCTTAAAGATTGTAAAGTCTTGAGTTGTTTCCAGTGAAAATTAATTAGTTTGTGTTTTAATTGTGTTTAATATGTGTAGTGTTTTGGCCTGGTTTATTTTAGTGACATTTAGCACTGACATGAACTTGGTTGGAATACTCTATATATTAATTTAAATTTAGTTTCGTGAGTTATTTCGTATCTTTCTTATGGGGTAGAGAGAACTAGTTCCGATCCAACATAGTGTTGGGGGGTTAGTAAGTTGGACGGGTAACCTCACGGTGTCAACTATAGTCCAAATTACTAACTTGCGGTGTTTTTGATAAAACCCAGGTGGGGACCTGGCAGTTCCTGCATTTATTAAGACAGGGTCACCCCCTAGGATCTGGAAGATTTGGGTTGTCATCTAGACTTCTTAAAAAAGCCAGATTCTAGACCAATTATCCCGTATCTATATACTTATATATTCACTTTTATATTACCCCTTTCCGGCCTTACTTCTGCTGTCCCAATCCACTGTGTGGAAGTAAGGCTAGCACACGAGGAATAGGGTCTAGACTAAATCGAGCTTCCTCACTCGTCTTAGTTAGCTATAGCATAGAAATTACTCATTGCACATCGAGTAATTACGTGATTAAATTAAATGTGCATCCCGGGATGCTAGTTTTCAAATATATCGGTAGAATAGTTGGATAGATTAGCTGTTAGGTTAGGGTTTTTATTTATCAGGTCTAGGGTTTTGTAGGATTCATCTAGATTTATAGTTTTAATATACCAAAGCCATTAGATATTTACAGTAGGTAGCTAGGTTCCTTTTCGATACATTTATGGCTATTTTATTGCATTTGTTGTTCATTATTATGGGTTTATGGATCAACTTCAGTTTAGCGTTAGCTAGGATGTAGTTTGGGGTTAGGGTTTGTTAGGAGTTTTTACATATATTTATTTATGACTTATTGACAAACTTGACTTACTTATGACAAGACTATATATATTTGGTCCCTTGCAACGCTACTGGTAGAAATATATTGTGGGAAAAATTAAAGTAAATAACCACAATATAATGTAGTATTTTAGAATCAATTTGCTTATAAAAAAAATATTTGTTTTGCCTGTCCCTTGGCAGTTTGTATGACGATTACATTCTGTTTTCTGCAGATTATCTGTGATTTTCACACTTGACCTTAAAAATACGGGGTCATATATTATTGAAATTATATCAATGAGTGATTTATCCAGGCTAGATCGAGGCAGATGCAAGATCCGTGGTTTATTTTGGTCCGAAAGTGTGATTCAAAATGACTACAATTATAGTTTGGTTAATATTACTTCATTGATTACTAAAATGTATTACAAAATTGCAGAGTTCTGGAGAATTAGAGTGGATCAAATACTGCTGCTCTACTACCAGTAATTTGTCGGGTTAAATTGTCCCTTTGAATATATTATTCCTGCCATTAATGATTGAAATGAAGATTGAGCTGGTAAAGTACATATTACATAGTGCTCAGAAATACCTATTAAAATTAAAATAAAATAAAATAGGTATAATTTAGCCTAGAGACCTGACTCCATCCGGGCGTGACTGTAGATAAGTAAGTTTGTACGTACTATAATAGTAAAAATATAAAATATTTTGCCATGACGTTACTATAATTATTTTCCTTTAGCTAGCTAGGTTAGCAAGCAAATATATAAAAGGAAAATATAAAGTACAAACAAAAAGGACTTTCTACTTTCATGGTAACTGGTCACGGTAGGGCTCGGTGGGAGATAAATTCAAAAAAATATATAATTTATTATTTATTCATCAAATTCACTTACTGATTACAATATATTTCTGATTTATATGAATAAGATATTCTTACAATTTGTTATAAATTTGCAATAATCTTTTTTTTTCATTTGACAGACTTTACTTACTTTGACATACTTTACTGACAATTTAACTATGACATTCTACAGACTTATTTGATTTTGACATACTTACTATTAACTTATTGATTACATCTTATTACAGACTTAATCTGATTAAGTCAAACATTACTACAACCTGCAATGATATTTCTTATTACTCTGACATAATTCACGGTTTAATAATTATTTAACAATATTAGGATTTTTAGGTGTATTATTCATAACTCTTTCCTATTATGCGAAAAGGATTTCGGTTACTATTAACGGTTACGACGAAGGGTCCTACATAAACACTAAACGATCATTTGGCCAATTTACTGATCCAATTCAAGATATTAACTTATTTAATTAGAATTTATTTAGGTTATTTACATTATTTTATAATAACTAGTAAAGGTAATTACGGATTGCGTTATTTTAAAGGTTATTTAGATTTTCTTATTAGAATTTTTAGTATTTTAGGCTAGCCTAGGTCTAGCTAGGTAGGGGTAAGTTAGGGTTAGTTGAGGAGAGAGGTGGGAGATGTTACATGATGTAGGTACATACCTACCCATATGGATGACTAATTTTCCTCTTGATAAAATCTCTTTTAAATATTGTTAATAAATTCATACACTTGTACTTATAGTTGTGTATATTGAAAAGATCATGTACAGCCAATCGTCACCCGCTGCGCCTCCCAGTAATTATGGCGATTGTCTCGATAAACCACGCGATATTTATATCGGCCGGTGACAAAATATACCGGGCTATTGATTTATCCACGCCGTTGACCTTTTGGAATGCGTTTGAGGAAAAATGAGCAATGCTTAAGCGCCGAATTGAAACGGAATTGTAGTTTTAACGCCTTAATAATCGGAAACATTATGAGCAGTCATTAAAATTCATACGATACATGTAGGCAGGCATTTATAGGTCCTGGAACTTTTATATAATATTTTTGTCACGGTTAATATGTTTTCCAATAGTGATGTGTTTTTGGCGTGGTCCTTACAGAATCTATGCAGGTTTTACTGTATTATATTCGCTACCTATGGATAGCATAATATACTAAGTAGGTGTCAAGCCAAACAGCCAAATAACTGGCAATGACGATGACCACTCCTACTATATTAAGATTTCAGATTTTGAACATAAGAACTGAGTGTAATTTGAGTGTGTGTGTGTATGTGTGTGTTGCGGAAGCGTAATTTTTCAATTTTTTCCTTTAATATAAAATTTTAGTGTTTTGCGCTACAAAGCGGGTGAGCTACCTATTTTGTATGATTAAGTATATTTTTTTTGTATTTTTTCTGTATGCCAACTACTGTTTAAAACACTAATGGTAAGTATTGGATTTTGACACTATATTTAAAGTTTGCTCGGCTAAAGTTAAGTTCTGAAGTAAACAAATGATTTTACTAACTTAAACTAATATCGCTCAGTCGCCGGAGATCTACGGCCGAGTCCAAGCCACAAATAAATGAGGCAAGACAATGGTAGTTCTATGTTTAGGTACCTACTGGCGAGACAGGCGGCCTTTAGGCAAAGACCGACTGAAAAGGATGAAAACATAACACGGGTGGGTGGTCTTTGTTTTTACTGAATTACTATAGGTACAGAATGTCGCCTTTCTGCCTTTCTTAGAGCTCTTTACAGTATTTATGTTAAGTTTCTGTTACAAGTAGGTAAACATCTTAATAAATATTCTTTCGTGTGTGACACATTACAATCAGTAGGTGTGTGCTATATTTATCTTTTTTTAATAATTTTTTTTCCTATGAATTTTTGTTCCTGTTATGTATGTTTTTAAGAACTTATCTAAGAATATATTTTATTTGTTTAAGTAGGTCACCTAACAACATTTGTCGGGTGACAAATGCCTAATTGCCGGAATGATTGATTGTGAGTCACGTGGTATGAATTGTTAATTACACTTATTTAGGGTAATACTGATGGAATAAATAGATTATTGTTTGGGATAAGGTAAAACTGAGTAAGATACTTCTCATATTAATTACTCTTATTTTCAAAATATACCAGAAAGCATTAAAGCTTCCATAACTTCTTACATACGCTGCAATAATTCCACTTCGCCGTTCAAAGGTCCGATCCCGGCGGCGAAACAAAACCTGCATTAAATCCCCCGTACAATGTCCAAGTGACAAACTCATGAGCATTTGTCACTGCGGACCGTCCACGTAATTGCGACCAGCCATAATTACACACCCACCACTTTACGAAGACCTCTCGAACATACACACTTTTCCTAAGAAAACCCTACGGATGAGAAAGAAGCGAGGGGCGGGGTAGGTCAACGTAAAATGGGGGGTATTACTTATTGATGCCCCGAAACGTTTAGTCGATCCTGTTCTAAATTTAACAAATAATTTACGTACGGTCACTCTTGACATCGGTTAGAGCTGGCACGTTGTTAATAATTAATTGCGACGTTTTGTATATTGGCGTTTACAAAACGAATTATATATGTACCACTTTTCGTTTTATAAATTGTTAAATGTGCTTTCGTTGAAAAAATGTGTTCACACATTTTTTATTGTTTAGTTTGGTGCCTGTTTAAGAAATAAATTAAAACAAAAACAGTTTTTTTTCTTAATATATAAATAATATCTATAAAATTTGTAACATTTAAAAGATCAACGTTTATATCAGGTACCTATGTATTTTGTCCTTCCTTAAATTAGCTAAGATCTACATGTACATATTTATTTTTTTGCGGTTTGAATAAAAAACCGCCCTTTAAATACCTATCTGCAAACTTAAATTTGTTTTTTTTTTGCGACATAAAACCTCTAAACTGTATTCAGAAAACTGCTGACATCCCTAAGAGCGGGTGAATAATCACTGGACCCAGCAGCTCATTACGAATGGCCGTCACTGTCCGATCAACAAAACGACAACGCGAAATTACTCGCGGTGACAACCCTATCGATGGGTGAAATTACTCGCGATGACAACCCTATCGATGGGTGAGCGATTACCGAAGACCCTTAGCGCCACTTGCACCATCCCACTAACCCGGGGTTAACCGTTAACCCAGTGTCAAATTATACTGGTAACCATGGTAACTCCAGGTTTAACCAACTAACCCCGGGTTAGTGAATGGTGCAAGTGGCCTCTAGTGGACCTATTGGACTGTGACTGCTAGATATTGTCATAAGACAACAAAATAAGTTTTTTTACCTATGTTCTACTAAAATGGTACCTACAGTAGACTACAAAGATACATCTTCTCCCTGCCCTTATCACACGTTATGTGGGGTCGGCACAACATGTTTTTCTCTTCCATTCTCCTCTGTCTTTCGTCTCCTCAGCACTCACTCCTTTCTTTCTCATATCCTCTTTCACACAATCCATCCAAAGATACATAACTACATCAAAGATACATATAATACATGATATATTATTTTGCATTTTAAAGCTTTAAGTGTTAAAGTTAAAGTGACCACTTTTAAAGTTATGTCACGAGGTAAGTTATGAGATTTAAAAAACGGAATTGCCATCCCGGGCCCATTTCGAATGCAACACTGCCTTAACATTGTCCAACAATATTGCAGAAATTATTCTGACCGCGCGGTAATCCGATAATAAGTGTAATTTGGAGCTATTTAGTAAAATTATTGCGGGACCGACAGGTTTGGGTGCTGGTGTCATGGGAAAATCATTGTCTACATTTAAAGTACAGTAGAATCCGCTTATAATGACATCGAAGGGAAGTGACAAACACGTCATACTAAGCGGATGTCATATAAAGCATAGTTGATTAACTTCTTATTTTTGTTATTTTTTCCAAATTAATCTCAAATTCCTTTATGAGAGATGAGTTTTATTAACCTTGTATAAATTATCAACTTTCACCGAAAATGTCACTATAAGCGAAGTCATCTTATCCGATTATGAAAACCAAACTTCGCACAGTAATTGCGTCATTATAAGCGGTTGGTCAGTATAAGCGGAGTCATAATAAACGGATTCCACTGTATGTTGTCTATACATATTTAAAAAAAAAATCGCGCCTAAATTTTTCAAAGTTGTCCGATAGGTTGAGGTTGTTTGATTGACACAATGGTTAGTCAATTTACTGAAAACGTCTAGGTAGGCGTCGAGCCACGTCTAAATAAGCCATTTGGCGGTTTTTGTAAATAATTAATTTTAAAATCGGATTTTGAAGAAACAATATAATTTTATTGGTTATAGGATCAGAAACAATACAACCTAATGGGTAACCTAATGGTTGGTGGTTATTAATATAAATTAATAAAGAAATACACAGAGGGCCTAATAGTAAGAGCCTTGACACTTTGGCAAAGATGGATACAGTCAGCAGCAAAAGTTGTTAGGCGGGCGAGGTGTTCAAAATAACCTTGACACGCTCTTATTCTCTTAACAATAAAGTCGCGTCAAGATCATTTTGAACACCCGGCCCGCTTAGCAATTTCTGCTGCTGATTGTACGGTGGTCAATGGAGTTAATTTCAGTACCTACCATTTCGTACCTTGTCACAGTGACAATAATATGAGGTCCCTAGCAACTTAATTAAAGGAGTACCTTTTACTGAAGTTAAATTATTTGACTGTACCGCTCTAACACTTGCCATAATTTCCGGAGTAGAACCATAAGATACAAGTGTGTGTATGTATGTGTATGTAGTAGTGTGTGTAACAAACCCACAGCTGTGTAAACCCACGGGTAACTGCTAAACAAAATGTCTTGTTTATTTCCTCGTTCCGTGTTGCACAAAATTAGACACCATTCCATCAGCCTCCGACGTGTCCCCTAGGACACTACTACGAAGTACTTATTGCTATCGCTATTACTATACTCTGAAGGCCTACCGTGAACCACGTTCGACGTGTTGTCTCTCTGTCGCACTTGTAAATTTGTACGTAAGTGTGACAGAGCGGCAACACGTCGATCGTGATTCGCCGTAGGCCCTCTGATAACGACCGGCGACCTTTTTATTCGTAAGACTTTCATTTAAGGTGCCCTTACAGGATGTCATGGTATGACTTGTATTTAACTGAATAACATCTTGACTTACTATGTACATGACTTTACAACGAAATAATAATAAAATAATTTCTAAATGAAAAGAAAAGTTCTCAATGTTGGTCATAGGACAGAGTTAAGGGTAGGTACCATTCGAATTCAGACGATTCGATCACCTACCTAACAAACAGACTTAGTTCCATATCGTTTAAAATTTAATTGAATTTATTCATTTTCTCTCAGCCTTGTAAGTCCCTTGAAAGGGTTCAGTATTTAAATGAATGAGACTCACATATTTTCATGTAACTTTTCTATTATTTACAGCAATTTTACAGCATTAGATTAGGTTTAAAAACCTATCTCTTCATAATTCGTTAATATTGTAAGTAAATCATGTTCCTCAATAACAGACGAAATTTAAATCTAGAAGAAAATATCGAAGGCAATACATTAGGATTAATCGGACCGTTCCGTTCGGTCCAAGTCGTTTACGATGGCTACTAATGAAACAGCTGTATACTGGCGTGCTAATATACTGTGAATCTTACTTAGACATAGAATTTATAATAATATGATACCTACAAGTGTACCTTGACGGAAAATAATTGAATCAGTGTTTACTAGAGTCTGTGCGGAAAGAGAAGAGTCGTGGAATGTTTGGGGCCCAATAAGTACATTCCACGACTCTTCTCTTTCCAAACAGAATTTGCTTGTAGGTAACAATTTTGTAGCGTCCATCCGTGGTCCATCTAGTAAAAAGTCGGGATGACAAAAGGATTCTAGCGATACTTCACACATTTAGCCCTTAACTCGACAATGTCCAAAATACTGGACATAACCTTTGCTTTTTGCTTTTTTTGGTCCTAACTCCAGAATCATTACAACTACTGAAGGCAGAGGGGTTGCAGTGTGTTTGTGACGAGTTAAGGGTTGAATTTAATGTGTTAAACTTCGGCTAGAGAATAAGCTTGGCCATACAAAGAAATAACGCTCTACACGCATAGAGAGCATGTTTTAATTAAGTAGGTAGATAATAAATAAATAAATTTAGATGCAGGTACCTACTTCGTTTTTGTGACTTTGTTATAGTCAGTTCCTAAAAGCTGAATGCTAGCTCTTGTCTGAAACAACTCACGGTACCTTACCTACCCAAATTACGTACTTATGCAGGGTGGCTAAAAAATAACTGCATTCCAGTTGCCAGGGAGGTTTTGGGATTATACTGTGCAACTTTTACTATTGGACGAAATTCGAAATCGCGAAAAAAAACTTTGACTGTTTCATACATTTTGGCTGGTCCATTTTCTATGGGAGGGTAATTTTTTTTCGCGATTTCGGGTTTGGTCCCATCGTAAAAGTTGCTCAGTATAATCCCAAAACCTCCCTGGCAAAGTACAAATATGTATGAACCTCTTTTAGACAAGTCGTATAAAAAGTATCTTAGGTACATCTAGGAACTAGTCAGTGTGGCTTTACTAGCAGCTAATCACAAATTTAGGAGACAGAGGGACACTACGGACAGTGGTTAATTAGGCAAGATGGCGGCGAGAAAGATGGCGTCTTAACGATGGGAGGCTGGTGGGCCACGAAACAAACAATATAGCAATGTGAAATATCTGAAAGACTTACCACGAGCATCAAAGTTCGCAAATTTCAGGCATCTTTCTGTTTTACTCCAATGTCCAATTTTTATTTATATTATATTTTTCTCCAATTAAGGCGTAATTAGAGTGACAGAAATAGTTGCGCGGTTACAACCCTGTTCGCAACTTGCAGCCATCACTTGTTTCAGCTATGCTGCAGGCTGTTTAAAAATCCAAAAAGTTGGAAAAGTTGGAAATTTCAGGAAAATTTTACAAGAAAGAAAAACAGTCGGTCGTACAAAAACATGAAGTTTCCGTAACTATTCCATGTGGAAATTTCGCGATTTTTTCTGGCGACGAGTTACATTTTACACCAACTTTTACCTTTTTAGACCAACTTTGATGACACGACGTTTAATACCTATTGACTTTAGGTCAAGACCTCCAAGTCTAAGGACTCGATTCATGTTTGCTATTATTGGCTTCCTTGTCCTTTCTCTTTCCATCAAGTTTCCCTTCAAAACTGTTCTCACATTACCTATGATTTTTACAAAAAATTGCTTGTATAATTAATGAAAGGTGTTTTTATTAATTATAGTTAATTATATTAGTTTTATTCCTGCTAGATAGGAAAAGCCGGGGAAAATATAAAATAAAACGGACTGTACATTATGATGTTACATCCACATACATTGGGTCTCATTGCGTCGTATATATGTAAGTTAAACTAAGTCCAAAAACATTATTTCTCTACCCTGCTATCGCTGTTTTCCTGGCCACACTTCCTCGACACGTCCTCAGTAATGTCATTCGACAGAACAACTAGTTTATGAACGCGTTCTGTTGTTTCGCAAACTGCGACCAACACGCAACTTCTTTTCCACCCTAACTATATTGTAATTAGGTCGCAAGTCGTTCGGCAGTTGTTGATGGTGGTCAAAGGGCAATCATTATCGTCTGTCGCTACACACTTGATTGGATTCTTTTATTGATGCTTGTCGTAGACTAGTCTTTGTTTGATGTAGTTTTGTTTGGTTCATAAATATACTACTTACTATATATGTATGTGGAAAAATAGTTGGTGGATAGGATTGGAGCTTAAACTGTAGGATTTTTTAGGCCAGGAATTAGATTGTTAACCAAGGGATGAAATGATAACGTCCTTTAAACACTCTACTTTTCATTTCGAATACGAGGAAAGTACAATAAATGTGTTTTTTTAGAACATTACTAAGTATAAATTGTTATGGTATTTCTTGATTTTCTTGAGGGTACTTTCAATTAACAATTAAGGCAAAAGTATCGTTATTTATGAAATGGGGAGTTAAATATCAGAATGGAAATTTTATAACAAATCCATTTAAACCAAAATTTCAATTGCTTATTATAAATAAAAAATAAAAAATCGTACTTGGAACGTAAAATCCTCTAGTGCAGAAACGTATTATTTTCTGCACACCTTTTAGAACAACAATGACTCTCTTTATAAAACTATAAACAAAAGCTATATAGAAAATTTAGTTTAAAAGACTTAAAATAAATATCATATAGAAAGCTTTAGTAAAGGTGACAAAACCCTTCAGATGTCGAGACCGAATCAGATGCAACACGAAATCAAAATATTTAATAAAATATTTTATTTTCTTTTTTTTTTTGTAAATGTTTAATCATTTATTTACATACAATATATATACAGTAGTACTACAAAACTAAATTAATAACTAGCTTAAATCTAAAATAGGCCCTTGAGGCATTGTACCAAGGATGCTGGCGGCATTTCCTCGCTGTATCGCAATGCTGATACGTTGTGCGAGGTAGCCGCCAGCTCTTCGGTCACCAGTTACGTCAACCAGACGCTTCGCGATTTCTGCGAACAACTTATGCGCGCTGGGACCCCATGGACCTAGAGTTTCAACTCCAAATGGTACTCTCTACCGAGGCTCTTATATTTGTTACGTTTTAGAATTTCGGCGCTTTCCGCTGCTCCGCCCGCTTTTACAGTAGTCCGTTGGAGGTGGGACGGTGCCAGTGTGTCTACGCAGGTAGAATCCCACACCAACATCCGTCCCAAGCTCCAAGGAACTAAGGACACTCCATCGGGCCTCTTGCCATCATCTCTGATAATGCCAGTCGGCTCAAGAAGAGCAGGCACATTGATGGTGGCAAGAGACCGACGGACTATGTCATTAAGCGACGCATATATGTCTCAAAAACGGCCTGCTTTTTTTTGACAAGATAATCCGTGGTGTCCCAGTCGGTTTTATTTTATCCCAGTTTTTATTTTAGTTTTAAGTTTATTTTACCATATTTTTCACGTCCAAATAAGAAGCGCCTACGACAATAATGCGAGCAATACAACTCGGCATAGAAAGCTCACATCAGCACTGCACTGCACTTGCACTGTGGAGCATTATGTGCAGTCAGTAACTAGGTAGGTAGGTAGGTAGTAGTAGGTAAGGTAAGGTAAGGTAGGTGTTGCACAGTGTTGCTCCACAAAAGTTATCTGTGGTTTGGAGGCACCCTAAGAGCCACTATCCTATCCTAGACAAACAAAGACGTTTTGCAAATAAATCAGTCTGGAGTTAGCCAGTACATTGATCGCGGCGGCAGCGGATGTGACGTCACGCCGGATGCCGGTGACGGGGTGCCGGAAATGCGGATGGCCAACTTGCGAACTTGTAGGAGCCAAAAATATCATTGAGACCTAAATGTGCGATAAAATGTACATTAAGTAGATAAGTAGCCTGTTAGGAGTCATTTGGGGACTTATCATTACCTAGATTTTGTGAAAAGTTATCACTTATCAGTATCTGACATAAAAATGTCAAATTTCTTGTTGTCTTTGTGTGACTCTGTCTACGTAGCAGGTGGCCATTATGAGATATATTTGATGTAACAATCAAACCAAGTACATCAAATGGTTGTCTATTGTTTGTCCGAAAATTATATAAAATAATACTCATATGCCCGAATTTTATTTGCCCGAATTTCATTTGCCCGAATTGTTTGTTTACCATAAAAATGATGTGACATACTCTTTGTTTACCCGATCATTAGATTCCAGAACGTACGAGTGCCATACGTGTTGTTGTCCATATTATTAATTGTAATAATATTATTTAATAGAATAATTAAACCTCACCTAACCCACTTTTCCAGTAGTATTTCTTTTCTGTAAGGGTCGCAGTTCAAACCTAACCTAACCCATTTTTGTAGTAGCATTTGGTTTCTGTAAGGGTCGCAATTCAAACCTAACCTAACCCACTTTTCTGATAGCATTTCTTTTCTGTAAGGGTCGCAGTTCAAACCTAACCTAACCTACTTTTCTAGTAGCATTTATTTTCTGTGTGGGGTGCAGTTCAAACCTAACCTAACCCACTTTTCCAATAGCATTTCTTTTCTGTAAGGGTCGCAGTTCAAACCTAACCTAACCCACTTTTCCAGTAGCATTACTTTTCTGTAAGGGTCGCAGTTCAAACCTAACCTAACCCATTTGGTTTCTGTAAAAAAAATATATTATGGCTAGTGATAATTATGGCTTACAATGATGATGACAAATGATATTATTGAAATTGATTTTATGGGAAACAAAGTTTCTGGCACGTGACTAATATAGTAAACAATAAGTATTGCATATGTAATTATGGGAAACAATATAATGGCTGTTGACTATTATGGCAAATGAAATTATGGCAAATGAAATTCTGGCAAGTGGGTGTATACCGATGTACTTTTACCAGTACTGTTCATAATGTACTTTTGGACTGTACCAAAATTGTATATTATATAGGTGGTACTAATATTCGTATTTTCACACAGACATGCACTCTGCTAAAAAAATACACCGATTATCAATGTAAAAATAATCCCTGCAAAAACAAACCCAATTCTCAAATGAATAAAATGTCATCAAAGAAAACAGAAGCATACGAGGGGCGTTCAAAATATTCTCGGTATTGATATCTTACAACCTCTTCTAAAATTTCTTTTGTTACTGGCCGCTAAGGTTTATTCATTGACATTAAAAAAAAGTATAATTCGAACCGAGATGTTCTTTTGTTTTTCTGCAATTGCTGAACAAACATGAACATCATGTGCGAATTGACAATGTTAACTAAATCAGAACATCAATGCGTCATAAGATTCTCGACAAAACAGGGTAAAAATAAAAAAACCATAAAAGAGGAAATGGATTGTGTTTACCGTGAGTCTGCTCCTTCTTTATCTACCATTTAAAAGTGGTCAAGCGAATTTAAGGGTGGAAGGGCTAGTATTGAAGATGACCCTAGACCTGGTCGGCCTGTAGTAGCTACTTCACAAGAAAATATTGATAAAGTGGAAAAACTTATATTGGAAGATGGTCGAGTGAAGGTAAAATCTATAGCTCAAGTAACCAATCTTTCTATTGGTATCGTACATGATATTATCCATGACCATCTTAATATGTCAAAAGTAAGTGCAAGATGGGTTCCGCGAATGCTGACTCGGCTTCAAAAAGACATGCGTGTAGCGTGTAGTTCCGATGTTATTGACCTGTGCGGTGAAAATCCTGATGAGGTGCTGCAAAGAATAGTTACTGGAGATTAAACCTGGGTTCATCATTATGACCCAGAGAGTAAACAAGAGTCCATGCAGTGGCACATTAAGGGTTCAGCTCATCCCAAGATGTTCAAGGTCGTCCCTTCAGCTGGCAAGGTCATGGCCACGATATTTTGGGATTCTGAAGGAATATTACTAATCGATTATAAAGAAAAAGGTGTAAATATCACAGGACAGTACTACGCTAACATTCAACGTCAATTAAAGGATGCTATCAAAGAAAAGAGGCGAGCAAAGATAACCAAAGGTGTTCTGCTTCTGCGTGACAACGCCCCCGTCCATACTGCTCATATTGCCAAGGCAGCTATTGTTGAATGTGGGTTTGAAACTGTTACTCACCCATCGTATAGTCCGGTCTTAGCCCCCAGCGTCTTCTTTTTGTTCCCCAATCTTAAAAAGGATCTGCATGGAATATTTTTTTTCTGATGATGAAGCATTGAAGGCGGCAGTGGAGGAGCATTTTTACACCAAAGACAAAAAAATTTTTTTATCGGGGATTTAAAAAAAATTGATCGATCTTTTAAGTGGATGAACATAGGGAGGGAGTATATTGAAAAATAAAAATATCAAACTTTTCGTACTTGTTTGTTTTCATTTTCATACCGAGAATATTTTGAACACCCCTCGTACTTATTTAAACTGTCATCGGCGGAGGAAGAAGTTTTGTCTAATTTATGCTCACAAAGAGCGAAAGAATCTACTGAGAAGTTTCAACAACAAACAAAGACAAACTTTTCAGATATTTCAACAATATTAGCTAGATGCTATAGGGTTGTGCATACAGCAATAATTATGTGATTTTTTATGAAAATAAAAGAAGTCTACATTGCGTCAATAAAGAAAGACGTTCAGGAAAGACACACCAAATTCGAACAGTGCGAGTTCCAATCTCATCGAGGCGGTAAAATTGTTTTATATTTTTCTTTATTCATGAAGCTAATACTTACCTAGCTTCAAATAATATAAAATTATAATTACTAACACAAATTTTTCCCGATGTAGTTTTACAAGACGTAGTAAATGGAAGCTATAGCAGTTTTGACATCAACTGTGCGGCGCCCGCGTAAAACTTTTTTTATTTTTTTAATGACTTTCACCTCTTTTTGATGTTAGCAAGAAGGATTATGGCAGTGACTACTTTTGTAGACGTATCACTCACAACAGAATATTCTGATTCTTATTTGTTTCCATTTCCCCATCTTGCGAGTGGCACAGCCCTGTGTACCTACCTAACATATAAGGTTTCCCTTGCCATTTTGAATCGCACGACATTTCGGGGCGCGCCGCGTTTGACAGGGGCGGTTTATTTGGCTTATCTGAGGCAGCGGTTTTGGTGCTTTGATTAAAGTCTGTGGCGGGACGTGTTCTTGAGAAAAGTTGGACGTAAATACTTTATTAAATTTTGTTTATATTCTTTTTGATACAATAAAAGTTGTTCAAAAAAAGAACAATTAGATACCATTCACATTGAAGTGCGAATAGTTTTATCTGCGATCATATATAACCATGGATACCGCCTTTAGGAACATTACCGTTCAAATTCTCGGGCCAAATTAGTACACATACACAATTACGCCTACATTCAAATAAGACGACGCGTTTACAGAGCCTGTAATCAAAGCTGGTAAACAAAATAAGAGTCATCTTTATTACACTAATGGTACATAGCTAAGTGTAGATGAAATGCATATAATGTCAATAACTACCAATCAGCGACATTAATCCGCTAATAACCTTCTTGCTGTACGTACTGGCCGCTGAGAGTTCGCGGTTCATAAGTATTTGATTAGAATATGACTTGGACAGGGATAGGTTTATGCCATACAGTGAAGAACCAGTCAAATAATTCACGTATAATAATTTAATGCAGATTAAAAGATAACTAGTTAAAATGTTGTTATGTATGACATGACAGACTAACTCAACATAAGTAAATATATCATTGCTGTATAAATGTATTCCGCTATAATAAGTATTTTGTATATTTTATTATCAATCTGCATGGCAGTGCGAAGTCACGTTCAGGTATAGTCTGTCCGTTTTTATAAGATCAAGTACGCCATACTTGATCTTAGAAATCGGACTGGCTATACAGTCTGCAAAATTTACATGGGTACACGAATCGGGTCAAAAATATTTGAACAGCGGAGTCACAATAAATCCCCACTTTCAGTTCAGAATATTTTATATGTATATAGCCGGTCAAGCAAGTTTGTCAGTAGAAAAAGGCGCAAAATTAAAATTTTGTATAGGACCACAGCCGTTCGCGCGCTTACATTTTCTAAATTTGCCGCTCTTAGTGGTCATCCATTAATCACACGTTTAGGGGGAGGGAGGGAGTCAAGAAAATGTGACAAGGGGGAGGGGGGAGTCATAAACTTTGTGACGTCACTTTAACTTCATCAGTAACCGAAAATGTATTTAAATTATTTTATACGCTAATTATCATTTAAATAACAAGGTTTTGAAACGATAATCGTTTTTATTCGTTTAATTTTATTTCTTAATCAGTTTTGGGTTATAAAATTACTAATATTTCTTTTGTCAAAAATATTTTGATAAAATATTAAATAAATATTTGCCGATTTCGTTGAAGAAATGTGACGGGGGAGGGGTTTGCCAAATGTGATCAAGTGTGACAGGAGGGGGGGAGGGGTAAAAAAATCTAGAAATTCGTGTGACGTAATTAATGGATGACCCCTTATAATATTTTAAACTTTCGCGTTTTGAACACATATTAACTCACATTATACGAAACGAAACTGATTTAGGTCGGTAAATCAAGGTAATTGAATATAATTCGCGTTAGACCCGTCTATAATGTGAGTTAATATGTTTGCCGCTCTTTTCTACTGACGGAAATGGCTTGAGAGAGAACCTACATATATGTGACAGTAGAGGGTGGATTCAAATTATCAACATTTTCAGATAATGTGTGTATTTGTTAAATTAATTCAGTGAAAGCATGATAGGAAAAATGTATCTACATATAGGAGATCGGGTATGATTATCTCACGGGTTATATCTCATGAATAGAACATATTCTAGATATCTTGCCAGGCATCCACTCAATTTCATGTCTCTCTAATTGGACAGCTTTTTTCCATAGTTCTCTGCGAATAGCATCTTGTGGGAATCTGAATGGAAAGTAATGTAAAATGACAATACCAAATTTGATTATTAATTTGAAATAACTAGGTAGTTTTTTGATAGCTCCATCTCATGAAATAAAAAAGGAAAATACAAAAAGTAAGAAGGAATTTATTACTACATTTATAATTATATAGAAAATACCTAAACCAAACACAAGTTAATAAAATAGTCTACTTCATTTAGCATAACACCATCCCTATTATCCTCGCAATTTAAAAAGTCGTATGTTGTTATGAAAGTCGTATGCAGTTGTTACGTTTTAGCTTAGCACGGTAGTATTGAAAACAAATCGTCATGTTTTTTCCAAATTCTACTGAAGTTATCTGTTTACTACAAGTGAAAAGTGATTCCACTGTCCTTGGTATGAACTAAAATAACTTCTGCACCACTTCACGACACATGAATATATTTTTAATTACAAAAAAACGTTGTTTTTATAAATCAATTTAGCCATTTGTCACTGACTGTCATCTCGGTGGTACTGAGATTGCCAATCGAGCAGTTTGTAAGTACCGCCTATCGCGGGGTAGTTTGCGTTGGGTCATAATTGAGCGGACAGAATACTTCCATGTATAGCATTTCGCTGAGTTTTATCTATCTCATTTTGAGCGACGAATATTGTCTCAGGTGAAAAAAGTTATTACATACATACTTACCTATCTTTATAAGTACATATGTACTACATACTCGTATGTACCTGGATATAGGTACGGTTGATCCATTATAGGTAGGTACCTACCTATATGTAAAAATGAAGACTTTATTGATGTGAATAGAAGACCAAATAGAATTTAAAGCCTTTTCCTGTCGAAAACAAACGTATGACCCGCTGATAGACATAGTAAGCTGCCACCACAGGCTATGGACGCTTTCAGCTCTAGAGGTGCCATGAACGTGTTACCGACTGTTTTAGTAAGGATTCATAGTTACTTAGAAAATTGATAAACTCATAGACAATTTCCAGTTCCTGAATAGGAGCGATAAGACCAAGAATCATCCAGCACGGTAGATGCTCCAATATTGGATATCAGAAGTAAGTCTCGCCGGGAAACCTCTAACGGACCTCCTGTCGCGCCAAAACCGAACTCGCCTACTGTGTGATTTACCCTAAATCACCACTCCGTCTTGCCGTCCGACCACCAATATAATATCTAGTTCATA
Source organism: Cydia splendana (assembly GCF_910591565.1). Taxonomy (NCBI): domain Eukaryota; kingdom Metazoa; phylum Arthropoda; class Insecta; order Lepidoptera; family Tortricidae; genus Cydia; species Cydia splendana. The sequence continues at coordinate 10,893,191 of NC_085976.1, forward strand.
CTAATTTGAACTCTATTTCAATTGCACATAGTCAGTAGTGACTCAAGTATTTCTAATTAGATGCAAAGTTAAATTTGTAAATGTATGTTTTATTATTTTAATATGGCGGACAAAAAGTCGGATTTGTCGTAATTTGTTCGTTGCTTCGTCGCTTTAATAAATTTACAGTCAATTTCCAGGAAGTGTAAATTGGTTTTTCGGTTTAATATTGTGTCTGTTTTGCTTATTATGGAAGGGGGAGCTGATAACATAATATTTGCTCATTTAATGAAATTTAATGATGATATATTTAGACCCATATTTTAGCAGTGCTGGGTTGTAAAGATTTTAAAATAAAGTTACTTATACTGCATATTTAAATTACTATTAAGTAATAGCATTTATAGAATGTTTTAAGATTTTTGTCTTTTGATTAGTCGTAGACTCACAACTGTATTCGAACAATGAGATACTTACGTCCATGGTCTAATAAAACATGGGTCTATTCCCAGAGTGACACGGGCCTACGTCACAATAACATTGCCACTTTATTTCAACATAACATGTTACATGGGTACATTATACCTATGGTTAATAAGTTAAAATATTTCTTTATAATATTATAATTTTCATTTATATGTATTTTACCTTAAATTTTACAATAACACGTCATTTTTAATTATTCGTTAGCAATATCTTCCGATTCACGAATGAAATTTCAGACTTTCGGGTAATTCTGTTTACATTACTGGCAACACAGGATAGCGCTGTCACATTTGACAATTCGGATCTAGATAACTTCATGCCCTGACCGTCATCCTTGTCGAACGCGTGTTAATTGTTATTTCCTTCTCGCTCAGTGTCAGCAGTCGCAGTGTTTTCCAAACTTTTCACGTCGTAAGCAGGGTAATTAATGTGTAACTGTGAATTAGTTTTTCAAACGTTTGTCTTGTATAGATAAATAAAGTTTAATTTAATACATTAGATTTGTTTTATTTTACTATGTTTCTACATGAATAACTTAAAATTAATGCCGTTAAAATAATTTTCACCGTTGGTTAAAATTCTCCCACATTTTAAAGTTTGAGAACCTGTAAACAGCATGATGACGTAGGCCCGTGTCAGTTAGGTCATACGCGAATCTCGGAATAGAGTACCAGGCGGAGTATATTATTATACCATGCTTATACGTCAAATACTTATTAGATATTGAAACGATATGGATTGGATATGTCAGTGTCAAACAAGTGTCAAAATGGACGTTTCTTCAAACAAAAACGTCACTTTTGACACTTGTTTGACACTGACATATCCAATCCATATCGTTTCAATATCTAGTATTTGACGTATCTCATTGTTCGAATACGGCTTCTACATTCGTCGACAAGGAATTTGAAATCACAATTTCAATATCCATTTAATACGATTATCAGTATACCTATTGCGCTAGCATCTACCTTTAGAGGCGATATTAACGAGTATCCGCCATAATTATGTTTTTCATACCATAGCATACTCATATGTCCATTACGCATTCATAAAATATTCTTAAATTAAATATGACGCGTTTCTATATTTTCACGAGCATGACACGCTATTGAAATCAAATCGGACATCGCATTTTACGGTTCAAAATACGCCCCGGTCGTTTACAAAGTTTACCTGATTCCTTAAAGCTAATATTAGAAATTCCTGTCGACACATGTCAAGCGTCTTGACCCGCAGAGGGTAATGTTGCGTGGACAACCCTGACTCGAGGGGTTCTTCATCTTAAGCTAAAGCGATGTTTTCAAATGCCGTTTGAATTGGTGGCCACTCACGCCGTGCGATCTAAACTTCGTTTAAGGGGCCCACAGAATACCTATATTCGCCGGACGATATCAGCCTTTCAGATAAACGCAAAAGGTGACAGTTCCGAACAACTGACAGGCGAACTGTTAATCTGTGGGCCCCTTTAGTGGTCGTTGTTACGTCAGTTATGTTAGGCATGTCTGTTTGTGGAAAATTCTACGACCCACTATGAAAATGTCCACTGGCCTGTATTTATTATTAAAAGTCTGTAATTTAATTTACATCAGCCATTGCCGTACGAGGACATTTACATGATATTACGGTTTGTTTAGTGATTCCGTAGATATCTAATCCAATTTTATTCATTAGGTATGTAAATTACTACTTAATACAGTTATACTCAGGGTTGGGCAAAATACTGGCTTCCACGTATTTCAAATACAAATTACAAAATACATTTTTAAAAGTATTTGAAATACCAAATACCAACTACTTTGGTGACTGGTATTTGAAATACAAAATACAAATTACAGTGTTTAAAATAATGTATTTCAAATACAAAATACAAAATACTTTTCTTTTTTTTGTTTAATCGTTTAGTTTTTTTTAACGAATATCCTTTCCTAAAAACTTATAGGGTCATTGCGCTTGTTTTCGTCCTTCTCTAGTTTTCGTCCACTTGACGAAATTTGAATATAAACCTACATTGCTGCACAAATTTGGACTGATTTCAATCCTTAGCGAAATATATGTTTTATATCTGTCTACATATAAAACATATATTTCGCAAATAGTAAATTAAAAATGAAATATATTATATGCTAATCTGTCAAGTGGTCGAATACTAGAGCATGGACGGAAACTACTACAATGACTCTATCCCCTGGCTGTTGACGAAAAGTTCTGCGCAGAATAGCTCGCGCAATCAGGCGCGGATCCAGCCCTCAAAAAAGGTTGTGGTCACAGCCACTCCAAAATCGGCCAAGTGCGAGTAGGGGGTACCTGATGATTCCCCGACCAATAAATTCGCAGAGGGATCACAAGCGATTTATTTCAGTCTACGAGTATACACACTTAGCGCCACTTGCACCATCCCACTAACCCGGAGTTAACCCGTTAAACCGTTAACCCAGTGTCAAATTGTACTGGTAACCATGGTATTCTTCTCATATTCTTGCAAATAATTAGGGCTCTGTATTCAGCTGGAGTACCTACCCTAATGATTCCCCGACCAATTTTTAGCAGATTGTCAATTTGCTTACAACGTTTCGCCGAAAATGGTTTCGTAGAGTCAATTATTCGTAGATGTAAGTTTTGGTCAACTAACTTTTGGTAGACTCTTGATTCACATATCATTCAGTTCGCTTCTGTGTAAATTAGCAGACCAATTATTAGAAGATTTTCATTTGGTAGAGTAATCTTTTCATCAAGCAACCTTCAGCCGAGTAACGTTTTATAACTTTTTTTTAAGTTTTTGTCAAGTGGCACTCGATCACACTACATATAAGTATACTTAAGTGCTGTGGACGGTTTTACCTGTGGACACTAATACCGGTATTTAAAGAACTACTAACGATATACTACCATTGTGGACTTAAAAAAATGCATTTTCTTATATTACTAACAATTAGTTATTCACCATATATATGTCGCAGTCGGATCGTATAATCCGCCGTATTACATTACGGCTAGCCGTTTTCAAAAACAGGGGCGTTTTGAAATGCGGCGGTTTAACGATTAGCCGGATTGAATGCGGCTGAATGAGAATCCGCCGGAATGTATTCGACGCCATACGTTCTTCAACACGGCTAGCCGTAATGTAATACAGCGAGTCATTAGCCGCCGCTTTGACAGTTTTTAGTTCCCATTTTTAACACTCGTGGCGCTGCCTGACAAACGCTGGGGTGTCCATCAAATCTGAAGTTCGTCGGACTGTTTCTTTACAAAAAACATTTCCTTCGCAACTTAACTAGACGGAGCCCCGCTTCGCGGGGCTCCTATTTCTGAGCGGTTTGCCCTTCGGGCATCTGAAGCTACCTAACGAACCTAACCTACCTACCTATTGATTTAGTGAGACGTCCGTGAAAACATTACACTTTGGGGAAAAAAGCGTAGGTAGGTAAGTAGGTTAGGTTCGTTCGGTAGCTTCAGATGCCCGAGGGGCAAACGGGCCAGAAATAGGAGCCCCGCTTGCGGGGCTCCGTCTATTTAAGTTGTGAAGGAAATGTTTTGGAAAAGAAACACATGTAGTGCGGTGGGACCATGGTAAAAATAAATTAAATTGCAAACATTGTCAAACTCCGGTTACGTAGGCGACCGAAAGAACTGGTCACTCTACAATCTAAAATAGTAGTACGATGCGGCTAAACGTAGGCCGCCTTATTGAAGAACGTGTCGCAATGACAATCCGGCTAATCGTCGAACCGCCGCATTTCAAAACGCCCCTGTTTTTGAAAACGGCTAGCCGTAATGTAATACGGCGGATTATACGATCTGACTACGACATATATACCGGGTGTGGCCTGTAATATGAGCAAAAAATTTAACTGTAGGCTGTACTCCTCATACTGACCAACATTTGTTCAGCGACTTTTAAAAATAACTATTGGTTTGATTTTTAATACACTTTAAAGTTTATTCTAAGACGCAATGTATTGCGAATTTTGTTATGTTTAAGGCGTGACAAGCAACGTCAATCACAATGATACGGCGTGGCGATGGCGTCCATTGAAGATAATGTTTATTTTGTATGAAAAATAGGGAGTCTAAATACTTCATAAATTTTAAAAGTTGTTGAACAAAAGTGTCACCGTTTGAGGAGTACAATCTATGTTTTAATTATTTGCTCGTGTTACAGGCCACACCCGGTAAATGTAGAGATTGTTTTGGTTCTGAAAAAAAATTATGTTAATAACTTGTAATTGTACATAATAAAAGTGTTATTATATTAATAAGTAAATTTTATCCTCGTAATATAAATGTTTTTTGTGAATTCGGTAAATGATACAAGTGTGTAAAAAAATCACAAAATAAGCGTCAAGGTTTCATTGTTGTTTTCTACAGTTTTCGCATTTCGCCAGATGTTTAATTGATAACTAAATAGTATGGTTAATAAAAAGGAGGTAGAGTAGTGTACCTAAGATGGACACCGTGACTAACGAAAAATCAAGCTTTATTCGTCTAAAGCAGGGCTCTCCAAACCCCGGCCCGCGAAGCGTTCCAATCCGGCCCGCCGACAGCGGTCCAATCCGGCCCGCGGGAGCCAGGCTCCAGGTGTTCAGCCCTAACAAGCAGCAACCAGATCCCCCTCCCCCCCGGCGCGCCGAAATGCTGTGTGCCGTGGCCCGCGCGAAAATTCTGAGGCGCAATATGGCCCTCAGGTAAAAAAGTTTGGAGACCCCTGGTCTAAAGCTTTGCGTACTAAACGATGATTCCGACGTCTTTGTAGACCCTGGAGACAATATCAAGTCCAAAATAATTGCTGGAAAGTTGTACCAAGAATATTGACCATAGGTACAAACCCTGCCAAATATCATACAAAAATATCAATTTTAACATTTATTTTATATCTCTGGTTCCTATTTAGCTAACGTGATAAAACTAGTCTGCAATTATATACTATTTAATAATTGCTTAAAAGAAATAAATAATAGTTTATGATTTATGAACAAAATAAGGCCAAAATCTGGAAAATGTCCATGTGTTGTTGTGGGCATGCCCACCGTGCCCACAACGGTGGATCCGCGCCTGCGCGCAATGTACCTATTTGCGCTCGTACAAGTCGTACATTATATTTAAAAAAATGTTCCATTTTAGGATCATAGAATTTAATAAAATGTATTTTGAAGCTTGAAGTATTTGAAATACAAAATACATGTGAGTGCAGTATTTGAAATACCAAATACAAAATACTTTTCCAGGTAGTATTTGAAATACAAATACAAAATACTAAAATGTATTTCAAATACATGTAATTGAAATACTGCCCAACCCTGGTTATACTAATGTAATTTTCTTAAAGAATAGAATAGAATATAAATATATTTACAATTGTCGCTAAACAAATTATAGGAGATACAACGTGTATTTTAATACATCCGCGAATTGAATCGAGACGTAGGTTTTAGTGCTATAAAACGATTTTTAATCATTTTTTTATACGAGGCGTGATAAATTTTCGAAAAATTTTCGTGCGGCGTATCAAAAATCCACGTTGTATAATAATCGTTTTTCCAAAAGCGATTCGTGTGAGTGCCCCTCAGGCAGCTTGCAGCTTCCCCAATAAAAAACTACATATTAGGATGTGTGTCACGCCGGTCGCGTACGGTTTAAACCGATACCACCGCTTTTATTTACACTCGATGCATTCGCAGGGTTCAATGGGAAATCGGCGATAGTTTTGTAGTCACGTTTCATGGGCCCCGTTTTATAATAGGATTGGTACTGTTCGGGTGGCGTTTTCGATTAACGATTTTCACTTGGGCAATGCATCTTGGATTGGTCCTTCGTCCTTCTTCATCTTGGGTCTTGGACCTGGGAAACTAAGTTAAATTAGCGCTGAGACTTACGTCTTGTCGTGGGCTTATCTTACGATAAGCTTTTCTTTCTTTCTGATTGATTAATACTTGGACACATTTTATAAAAGCAAGGCAATTAGGAATGGACTGCACATTTTTTTGTAAATTGTGAATAACTTCTCAGTTATTTCAATAATTTACCAGACATTAACGAATTCCGTTTAAAAACAGCTGTTATCCGGATTTTAAATAACAAAATGACCCTGAATTTAAATATATATCAAACACGTCTGAGTAAACCGTACACGACACGACGAGCAGAGACAGAGACAGTAATTTTGATTTAGCAAATAGGCAAAAACACTGCCCTCTCCAATTTCAGAGAGAGCCCTTACAAAAGACCACTCGCGTTAACTATGAATGGCCTAAAACAAGCTGCCATGGACACGAATGGAAATTAAAAAGAAAATTCGGAAAACGGAAATTCGAATCGAATTTAAGTACATTTTAAATTTCCCCCTCGCTTTGACTGGCCGAAATAAAAGAATGCCCGCGTTCGAAATGCGAGTGTTTTGATCTCGTTCGTGCATCCCTTAACGGTCGCGGCGTAGTGCACACAAGTCCAGCAGGTTCATAATTATTATGTGGAAAAAGGGATTACTTTAGGAACAAGCCTACTTTTTTTATTGGAGCTAAACCGTTCGGGTAAATGCAAATCAGCTAAGGTATACCCACTTCTTAATATTTTGTGTTTTTACTTCCAAACGTGTTGCAGAAAAAAGAAAACTATGTAAACGGTCGTATTAAAACTTCTTAAAGTCACTGAATTGTTCAACTCACTCACTCTCGTTTATATATATTGATAAGCTCACATATCTATTAATTTCATTCGACAATATATATATATATTTATATATATTTATATTTATATATATACGCATTTGGTACGTGGTACGTTAAGTATTATGTCTGCCGAAGATACGGTCAACCTTAGTTAGTTCAGTACGGTGACTACTGATTTTTCAAAGTCTTATATATATTTTTTGCCTAATTATTTATGTCTATAAATATATAGGTACCTAGATACGTAAGCATGAATTGCATAGGTAATATCTGTGCGAGTGTGCGTACCACTACAACTTATTTAGTTTTCCCTAATAGAGTGGTCCTACTGCATTTTCCTCACTGCACCCTAACGGCCAAGCATTTGCGCGGCACGCGACTAAATGGATTATTTTCTTCGTGTGTTCTTTTTTCAAAAACAATATTACCTATGGGTCTTTTTGTGACGTTCTTTTGTTTCGTGTCTATTATATTCAGAGCTCCCTCCCTTCTTGTTTATTATAGTGGACTACAGGGAAGGGGGGTATTGGAAAGTCCTTTTTATGTTGGCAGTATTGGTAGAAACAAAACGTTGACAAGGATGGGTGTGATTGGATTAAGGAGGGGTTGACTTTACGGTGGCAATTTGGATATTGAGTTGGCGAATCTGCTTAGCGGTCTATTTTGCTCTTTTATGGTGTCAATTTGTCTTGCTTGGCCGTGTTGCGGTTTAGTGGATTAAAATGTAGAAGCATTGGTTTTGTGGGAGTTGAATAATGATTGGGATGTGTTGCGGTAATGGGCATTTGAAAATGGGTTTGGAAATATTATACGTAGATAGAAAAAAATGATTATGGAAGATTAGGAGTTTTTGAACAGGATATTAGAATCCTAACATTCACATACCTATTTATGGCCATGGTAAAAACACAATTCAACATGCTAGTTTTCTATGAGACAATAATTCTTTTATCGTGATTGGTTCCTCTCATAGTAAAAGGCGCTCAGATCGCGGCTATACGGTCATCGGTCAAAAATGAAATAAACTTTGCATGTTTAGGTATCATAGTTAATCGAGAAGGTAACCAAAATAGAGACGTGGCTGGTTATTCTATACAAAACTAGCAATTATCTAGCAGACCTCAAATCAATTTCTGCAATGAAACGCGTCAAGGCGTGAAAACAAGTGTAATGAACGGTGCGTCGGATGACGGATGATCTCGCGACGACTGGGGTCGCGCCCCTGACGTGACGACAAAGTAAATCATTTGTGCGTTTCTACTGTTTCTAACATTGTTTACCTACTCATTGACGTGGCAAAACAAAACACGCGACTTGACTATTGTGCGATTAATGGTACGGCACCACACACAAGCTATTTATTCAGAAATTCAAAGCTTCAGGTCTTGTCTACATCAAAATCAACCTACATTAATAAAAAGCCTGAATCGTACTTTAACTAAACTGAAAATCGTAATTCTAGACCAAAAAAAGTAAGACAATGTTGCCACTGCAATAATTTGTTTGTAAAATAGAAAATTCCTTTTTATAAATAAACACGCTAAGATAATATATTTATTGGTAATTTTACTCCTACGATTTAAAAAAGTACTTTTATTTACTTATTTTTACATAAATACAAGACGCGCTAGTAAAAAGTGGCAACATTGTCTTACTTTTATTGGTCTTGAATTACGATTTTCAGTATAAGGAACCTGCTTTTTGCATGGAAAAATCTCTAAGATCACGGAATATCGGAATGTATTGCGTGGCCTGGTGGATTTATGCTCTCGAGGCTTGAAGTATAAAATTCTATTTAATAATATATTTATATTTATGTTCACCACCTGGTGTAGAAAATACTTACTTAAATACTTTAAAATTAGCCAGTCATATCTCTTCATTGCTGAAACAAGGATTATGTATGGTTTATCACGCCGACAGCCTACACGCAAAAATATACTTACTTATAGTTGAATTATCGAGAAGATGGAATTGCATTTGTAGTGGTTGTATGCTGATAGTACAAGAAAATAGAAAATTCAAATATAGAATGCCTGTAAACAAACAATACTACTACATATGCAATTCCACGCTCTCGATGATTCAACTATAATATAAAGATGTTTCAGGAGGTATGAAAACAATAGGAATATGATAATTGATAAATTACATTAGAATACAATACACACGAGTTCTTAGATATCTATCATCCCCAAAATCACAGAAACCTCATAATTTGATGTATCACAGAACCTCGCTAAATCTTGGCAATTTTTGGGCAAGGTCCGAAATTGAATACGTCATTTCTGAAACGGCGTATCTGCCGTACGGTCGCGAACATACTTACCGCATTCTTGAGATAAGGTATGACCACATTAGCACAACAAAGCTTGCCGATCCGTCATACCGTGACTACTGATATATTTTAATGGAGACTTACTTTTCATGCAGGAACTCGGGGTATGGCAGGGGTATTCGATACGGCTGCGTTTTCGTACACTCAAGTGTAAAAATATGGGTGTAGACAATTCACTTAAAAATATGTCCCGTAGTTCTTAATTCTCTGACATACTTGTAAGAGCTATGGGACATATTTTTGAGATGATTTGTGCTTATACTTATGCACCTATTTTCGTAAGTGTGACCAAATCTAGCTTTTTAATAATGTATTTTTTTATGTGAAACGTGAGGGAAATGTCTTTAAAAAACCCGTAATCAATAGTAAGTAATTTAGTTTTATCAAAATTTTAGACCCAGTAGTTTCGGAGATAAATCGGGGGGAATGGTCGGACAGACATAAGGGTTCCGTTTTTTGAGGTACGGAACCCTAAAAATTGTGGATCCTAACGGATCCTTTGCCATCCGTATCAAATGTAACTACAGAACGGCGAAAACCGACGATCCTCTATCAATCACTTAGAAACCTATCAGCCATATCCATTATGCACGAGATAAGTTTGTACAATAAGTTGCGAACTTCGGGCCCTCAGGCCCCTGTGCCACGACAATCTCTGATATTCTTCTGCTTAAGATATTTCATATTTTCAGATAATAATCTGTGAGGGTGTTTTCAAACCAGAACTTTCCCTGTGGCACCACTGGGCTAGCAAGCGACCATAGGCTACAGGCCCCTGTGCCACAACAATCTCTGATATTCTTCTGCTTAAGATATTTCACATTTTTTTAGATAATAATCTGTGAGGAACACCCTCACAGATTATTAATAACAGAACTTTCTCTGTGGCACCACTGGGTTTACAAGCGGCCATTGTAGCCACTTACCAACAGACAGATCGTGCACCATTTTCACCATGAATACAGTAAAAAAAAAATTGCACCGATACTTGAGTCATTTTCTGATGTGTCCAAGGTCGGGTAATTCCAAATGTCAAATAGAAAATGAAAGAACAGGCTATTAGTACGTCTACCGGGGTTAGGGGTTCCGTACCCAAAGGGTAAAAACGGGACCTATTACTAAGACTCCACTGTCCGTCAGTCTGTCTGTCTGTATATAGTTACAGTGTGTAGGTACAGACCTATCTCGGTGGACGAGCCCGATTCGCTCTTGTCCGGTTTTTTAGAATAGTGAAGAGTTCGAAACCGCTAGTACTATTTGCGCGCAACATTTACGCCCCGTCAAAAAAACAACTTCGATTACTACTATTCATTTCTCCTTTATAACTGGCACTAAAAGCCAGACCTCAAACACCGCTACTTAAGTCAATTGATATTCACAATACACTCAAACAGCGACAATTCAAACACCGACACGTGTCTTACACGACTGTAACCCCATCTAGTGCCATTACCATAACTACTTACCCACACCCTTCATCACATCCTATTTTACCCAAACAAACCATTGCAAAAACCACCTAGCTTCTTTAAACATAAAGTTTAATTTAAAACGCTAGGTTAATTTTGATAGGAGTTTGGGAGAGTAAAGGTGGCCTTTATGGGAAGGAAAAAATAATGGGCAGTCAGTGCAATGCCGCGAAATGCCGCAGAATGGGGAGAGTGGGGACAGACGGTCTAAATGACGTGTGACATATACGTGACCCTCGTAGGGGACAGCGGGTAAAGCGGGAAACGATGCCAAGTCGAAAAGATCTTCGCTGCTTATTTTTTAATCTTCTAGAGGCAACGCAGAAAATAAAACAAAAGTATTATTAAGGAAATTTGTATTAGGTTATATGTGTTCTATAAGTTTAAATCCCAAAACTAAAAATAAGTATTGTCAAAGTAAATAGTGAGTTGGAGCATTTAAGCCAAATATTTACATACACACTATCAACGACTAATAAAAGAGTAAAAGTCCCCAAAATTATTTAGGTAGTATTTAATTAACTAGCAAATTAGGTACCTACTGTTTCCTTGTTGGGAGGTGATTCCAGTGCCAACGATGTAAGTCAATAGTTCATTATCAGCCTTTATGCTCCTGCCTTAAAAATCTTTAGGTGCCTGTGCAAGCGGCGATGACGCCAAGGAAAAATCCATTCCTTACCGAAAAATAAGGAAATGTCAAATTTCTTCTTCCAAATCTCAAAACAATCCATAACTTGGTCGTTAAATATTTTGCGAGTCATCCTCAAACTGCCCAATCGATTAGTTTCCCGTCGTCCACGTCCATATGTCACCAGGAGGGGCAGTCCCTAGCCAAATCCCAGAGGAATTCCGGCCAGTTTAGTGCGGGAAGATTGGAGACGGGAAACGACATTCTTGGGAAAGTTGGATTTGTGGGATAGTTTTAATTTTAAAGTTCAGGGATAGCCCAAGTTGTCAGCGCTGGATGGACCCTATTCTATAAAGCTACAAGTTACAAGTTTACAAGTGTAAAACGCGCGTTTGACCAATGGTTAGGAGCGTATTGACCAATGTTGCTGCATTTATTCAAATTTGAACTTTACACCTGATGTCAAATTCGTGAAAAGTCCAGTTCAAAATAACAAGACTTGATTTGCGATCCAACGAGCAAGTCAAGTTGCATGATTAATTATGATTACAAAGTTTCTGCCCCCCTCACTGCGTCAAAGTTTCGTCTAAAGAAGCAGAGAAATAATTTTTATTGTACATAGGTATGTAGATTTATTATGGCTGCATTATTATACATGAAAAAGTATACTCCTCGCTTTACCGGCTACCAAATTTTCATCAATTTTACTTACCTGAGTATTCCTTTAATTATACTTTGCACGTTTCGTCCAAATTTATAAACATTCCGTCTTTGAACTCGGCTAATCCCGTCAAAACAGCAATTTTCTTGTGTCGCTTCAAATCCGATGTCCCCCTCGAGGCAAAGCGAAATGCCTTGAATCATTCAAGGCAGAATTAATATCAGTTGCGTCCTGCAATTACCCTGCTGGTATCACTGCGCGACTCGATGCAAGAGTACAATATTCAACAGAGAGGCCGGGCCATAACCAATAAAACTTCAATGGGCCGCATCTTTGCCTTAACATTCCCGAAATGAATTTATAGGACAAATTTTGCTAGGCGAAGTTATAGGTGAAATAGGGAAATGGATTTTATAATTAGGGACTTAGTAGGTACGTGAAGTAGGTACTGTGTGATGTGTAATTGGGTAGGTAATCACACACACTCACTCTCTCACTTATGATTGATTAGTTTACTCGTAAAAGTTTTTTATTATTAAACAAACCATTCATAAGCGATTTCTGCTATGTCTAATAGCGATGTTACGTAATTACAATTCAACCATGTTTTTACTTCGCCGGATAATTTTACAACAAACCTAATTCAATGACCTCCACATACTACCCAAAGGTTGTCTGGAAGAGATACCTGTTGTCTGCCTCTATCATTAATCAATTGTTTTTCTTTAAGCTGTATTTTTTACTGAGGTGTGCCAATAAAGAGTATTCTATCTATCTATCTTTTTAAGATTCTCGGAACGATTTCAAACATTCTACAAAACATTGTACTAAATGGAATGATAACATTTCATACACTTTCCTTTCAACTGTCCCCTCTAGAGTATAATCTCTGGATCTCTCAGGAGATCCTAATTCGGCTTGCGACAACGTGCCGATTAAATTTTAATATTTCAAGCGGAAGACGATTGCGACGGGGGACGTTTGTTTTTACGTCCTTTGTTGTGTTTGTTGTGCAATTCCGGGAATTCACGGAATTGAGAGGCGCGATGAGCTGGAGTTATTCTGCCGTTATATTTTATTGGAGTTTAAAAGAGCTTGATTGTTTTCTTAGAGAACTGACTAGAGGAACATGGCGTTGTTTGACAACGACTTTTGTGATCCGGATATTAGAATTAAAAAAAAAAACAATTATTAAATACAGGTTAAGGTCTCTTTATAAGTATGAAAACGGTGAAGGGTTCGCGTTCAAAAGTAAATATTAGTCGCACTTTAATACTTTAATAGATACTCGTATTTATGTTAAGTTATAAGAGTAGGTACATAAGCCTCTACCATCAGTTTTAACATTGACGTAACGCTCACGTCTACGTAATTTACTTTCTGTACATCTCGCTTCCACTATTGCTCGCATATGCGAGTACGAGCGAGATGCATAGAAAGTAAATTACGTAAACGTGAGCGTTATGTCAATGTCAAAACTGGTGGTAGCCGTACTACACTTTTGAAGTGTAGTTTGATCCGCTAGTTTTATTGCTGGGTGTACTATGCAGGGGTGCTAAGCGAATAGTTTTACTTTACAGAGTGTGAGAGCGTGCAGTTGCTTTTGGTTTCACTTCTTTTTTTCATTAAGGGGGTTCCCTTAAACACGTTGAGTGCCCGGTACCCGCTTAGTGGGTTCTCTGTTCTTAGTCGCTTTCCTCCAAACCGGGAAAACGCTGGGATCGGCTAAGGGCGTAGCGCTACAACAACGTTGGCAGTGAATGTGTTAATGAAAAAGTAAATTTATTTTATTTATCGCATTTTGCACTTCCCAAAATCCCTATCCTCAACCAATATTCAAATCCAAACAGAATGGACATTTATTCCAAATTGCCTCAAAGTCGTTTCGCGATATTTCATCAATTACCCCGGCAATGAGTTGTTTACGCGCGGGGCCCGTAATAAAGAATACCGACCCGGGTCCCTGGGGACGCTTGACCTGAAGGGTTCCGTAAATGAACCCCTTGAACCCCTTCGCTGTTTGCTGAGACGACGTTCGGTTTTCAATTGGGTCCATAGATATCTATAGATAACGCTGAATCGCCTACACTGGACTCCGACGGTGATGTAGGTAATTGACCGAGCGAAGTGAAGGTCTTCGTTTTAGCTTGGGTAAAAATGTTAATAATAGTATATCTCCGGATGTTCTCCTCTACAGGTCACATTTTTATGTCAAAAGGTGTGTTTTACGTAGACAGATACTTAGTGAATTGTTTTGTGTTCCAAAGGTCTAGCAGGCTAAGCAAACAAGAAGTGCCCCTAACGACGATTTGGTCATTCTTTCAGGTGGTGTACTGGCAGGTCCTAAGAACACTCTATGCTTAATATCAGTCCTTGATCTTCTTTTGTTTTCGAGTTATTCAGGATAATGTAAAATAATCAGCGTATCATTGAACGCGTCATATTTTGTAAACTGTTCAAGTTAGATTAACCAAACAAAATTATTATTGACAACAATAAAATAGACTACAAAATGAATATGTTTAACCTGCATCATGTCCTTATACTTCATTATAAAAAAAAAACATTTTATTTTTCTTCTCATTTTTTTATTATTTCGCGGAGGTACGAGTACACCAACAAAAAAAATGCATGAGTAGCCACTAATACTCACTACATACACATATAAAAATATTTGCATAAATCTTCGTGCGTCATGTCAAAAAAAACATTATCCTTGTTCGATAATGTTATAATTTTGTTTGGTTAGGTTAGGTTAGGTCTAACTTGAACAGTTTACAAAATATGACACTTTCAATGATATACGCTGATTATTTTACATAAGACAAGTTAAGATACAATTAAAAGAAAGTATACAATGTACAAAGGCGAACTTATCCTTATTATCCTCGAAGATCGAGGACTGATATTAAGCATAGAGTGTTCTTAGGACCTGCCATAACACCACCTGAAAGAATGACCAAATCGTCGTTGGGGGCACTTCTTGTTCGCTTAGCCTGCTAGACCCATGTTATTCTGAATCAAATGGTAAGGAATCTTAAAGTGTTTGTAATTTTGACATAAAACAATGGTAGACCAAGGTTTTGTTTTGTTAATAGTGTAACTTTTTTGAAGCAATAAAATTAGAATCAGACTACCTACTATATAATCTAGCGTGTGTTATAATGGCATATCAGAATTCAAGCCTCGCAGCAATTCCGCTTCCTGAGGAAATATAAAATTGTATTGACGGATTAATGGACAATGGTCCTTTTTACTTTTCGCCCAAGGGCACAAAATCGGCATGCGAGCGCCGGGCAAAATAAAACGACGTGGGGCAAAATAAAACGACTTGGGGCAAAATAAAACGACTTGGCGTAAAACAGGTAGCGTCAGCAATTGACTAATTTTGGCCGTGGACCGATGATGACAGGGTTTGGTACTTGAGAAAAAGCTTTACATGCGTGTTTGGCGTATTATTTTACCCTTCAAGATGATAAAGGATTTGATTGATTTAAGCGACTTGATATTTGGCATTTGGGCGAAAGTAGGAAGGAATATATTATTATAGATATTAGGGTTGAAAATGTTGAAATATAAAATCGATCCGATATAATCTAAAAAAAATCATTTGCTTTGTTTTCATTGTTAAAATATATCAATAATTAAATGAAGTTACATAAAAATTAGTTTATGTCGTAGATGATAAAATTTTAGGTATTTTTTTGATTTCGGATGAATGAGTATTGTATCTAAATCGACTTTTGAACTCTCAAAGAATGAAAGTAGCTGGTTTGTTACTGCACACCGTTGTATGGGGACCTTGCACTTTGAGACTATGCGCTGAAACTTGGTACAGTTGATTCGTAGCTGGTCTTGAGCAGATACAGACCGGGAGCCGTCGAGAGCCACCTCTCATTTAGTGGGGGGGGAGGGGGAAAGTTCGACGCTGCCGCGCTTCACTTGGAGCAACATTTTTCCAAAACTATACCTATTAGGGCATGTAATATATCATTTTAGGATAAATTAAGGATGAGGAATCTAGTTTTAGAACAAAAACAATGCTCTTTCTAACAAAAAAAAAAGCATAAAGTAGAAAAGACTAAAAAACGTATTTTTGATTTTTTCATAATTACCAATTTTTTTTTAAAGTGTAGCAGGAATCTGAAAACAAAAAATACAGTCGTAAAGCTACACTTATTACGTTTAAGAAAATATATAGTTTAATATACAAAACTGTTGATAAATGGGAGATAAAAAATAATATTAAGCGTGGGTCAGAGTGATCTCAATACAAAATATTATGAACGTGGGAAAGTTACTTATAATTTGTTCTACAATCGTTTATTTTTCTTGTTTTTCATAAATAACTCGTAAACGGTAGCCCACAGCAAAAAAATATCTGTTACATAAATAATCTGTTTCAGATTTCTTATAAAATAAGTACTACTGTTTTTCGCTACCATCAATATTAAAAAAAATATTGAAGGGAGAAAATAAATACTTAGGTCCCCTTTTTTAGTCATTCGTAAATAACTCGTAAACGATGGCCAATAGCTAAAAATTTTTTAGTACATGAATAATTTACATAAAATTTCCTACAAAAAAGGTCATTCAAACTTTTTCGCTAGGATCAATATTAAAAACGATATTAAAGAGAGAAAATAAATTCTAAGGTCCCCTTTTTAAATATTGATCCTAGCGAAAAAGTTTGAATAACCTTTTTTGTAGAAAATTTTATGCTAATTATTGTCGTGCACTAACAAACTAGCTAAAGTAGGTAGGCTCTTAATTCAAAAACGCAAGAATCGTTTTTACTCATACTTACGACGCTAAAGTAGAAGAGAGCAAAGAGTAAAAGTATCAAGATAATTTCACAGAACTTCTCCAAAAACAGCGGAATATCGGTTGTTTATTGAAATAGGGTAATTATTTTAATAGGACATCCGGTGGTTTAATACGGCCGCCTTGCCGCTGTGTTAGCGTTAGAGTAATGATACCATATGATACCAGTGGCGTGCACTTCATAAAGGCAAAAAGGCACTGCCTACCCTACTATAATTCCGATGTCTATCCTCTTAAACTACTTAATTTAATTTATACCTGATCGTACTATCAGTAATCGATATAACTTAAAACATTCTAAAAATTAATAAGCGCTCCATCTACCGGTTAAGCTTTGTCATCAAGTCATCATCTATAATAATTCTACGCGACGAAGTTTACACCACGCGGCACTAGCGCCGCTACGTGCCTTGCACGGCAAAGACAGAAAACATTTCCGTCTAAATCTTTCTATGTGTGCCTCCCCGTGAGTCGTCGTTACGCGGTTACAGTGTAGTGGGCCTTCCTATAAGTACGAGCACACAATTATACAAGTAACGCACACATTTAGACGCAATAGGCAGTGTCTTTCGTACCAAACATAAACGAATGACGCCCGAAAGTTTCCGAATAGTTCCGATGTTTACGTGACTATTTTAAAAAGTAGCATTTGCTATGGTAATTTAGTGCAAAAACGAGACTATTTTTTTATTCGTTTACAGTATTTGGTTAAGTTTATTTACATTTTTTATTCGGTCGCCATTGTTTGTTTGTTTTGGTGAGTTTATGAGATAACAGTTAACAGTTGCCGGAAATTATAAAGTGCGATTAGTGAAAAAATGGATAATTTTATCTGTGAAAGTTGTGGGTGTGGGTGTGGGTGTGTGTGTGTGCAAACTATTAAAAATGATGCGTTTTCGAAGCTTCCGTTTAGCCAAAAAGAAGTAATTGAAAAGACTTGACAACAAAATGAAAACCATCACGCAATTTTTTTGGTGAGTTAGTAGCTCTCATTTTTTAAGGTTCCGTACCCAAAGGGTAAAACGGGACTCTATTACTAAGACTCTGCTGTCCTTCCGTCCGTCCGTCTGTCATCAGGCTGTATCTCACGAACCGTGATAGCTAGACAGTTGAAATTTTCACAGATGTATTTCTGTTGCCGCTATAACAACAAACACTAAAAACAGAATAAAATAAAGATTTAAGTGGGGCTCCCATACAACAAACGTGATTTTTGACCGAAGTTAAGCAACGTAGGGCGGGGTCAGTACTTGGATGGGTGACCGTTTTTTTTTTTGCCTTTTTTTGCATTATGGTACGGAACCCTTCGTGCGCGAGTCCGACTCGCACTTGCCCGGTTTTCTGATATAATTTTGCCTACCCAGTCCCAAATCTCTGTGCACGCTACTGTATGATACATTCGATGCTCAGGTGTATTATGGGGTAACTATAATTAAATGTATATAGTCACAGTGAAGCGTGGGAAGGATCTTACGTTTCAGCGTCAAAAAATGCCGGATGATATTCTATTCTATCTTATCGATATCATGCTATACTTAAACAAGGCCGATCACAGGAGAAGGCATAGATAAAGATCACAAGGAGAAGTGTTGAATACCTATGGGCCGAAATTACCCACCACAAAACAGTCGGAGTATATAAATGACATTCGACAACTCATTCAATTTGATTGAGGAAGTCAATTGATTGCGCGAACAAGTAGATTGTGTCACAAGGGAGCAAAATGAAATATGTATTTACGCACGGAGTGGGCGTACATTGAATCCTAAGCGTAGTGGTAGTGAGGAGGAGCAGAAATAATATTGCTACCATGTGATGTGACACATACTGGTTTTCTCATCAGCTATGAGTAAATTATTGTTTCAAAATATTATATACAGTCGACGTCAAAGATATGTTTACACTTTTACACTTTACTGCCTTGTAATAAGGTGAAAAAGTGTAAACATATCTTTGACGTCGACTGTACCTATGCTAAAAAAATAGTACCCATGCAAAAAAAGTAAAAAAAATAGTGTCCTAGAACAGAAAGTGCCACTTTATCCGTCCTAGCAGGGAAGAAATTGTAGTTTGTGTTACAAGGGATCAAAATGATATATTTCCGTCAAGGGCGTATATTGAATCCTGAGCGTAATGAGGGATTCAAGTGTTAACGCCCAAGACGAAATAATTTTGATACCGTGTGACACACTGCTTTTCACATCAACTATGAGGAAATTGTTATGTTCCAAAATAAAATATGTATTATTTGACAAAAAAAATAGTATGCAGGAAAGAAAAAAAGAACAGAAAAGTTCAACTTTGATCCCTCCTAGCAGGGAAGAAAAGTGCCACTTTGATCCCTCCTAGCGGGGAAGAAAAAGCCCTTTTTCGAATAGGTGATGTGAAAAAGCCTTATCCGAATAGGATGGTGTGAAAAATAGATTTCAAGTCACATAGGTACAGTTGGTATGCGTGGTGGAAAAATAGTGTACGCAATATGTCAAATAGGATTTGTTGGTTTTACGTGCACTTGGTTGTTATTTATCAAACAAACAAGCTAGGACAAAGAATTAATGCATGGGAAAGTCGAAGCACACAGTCAATTCGGTTTGGAAGTTAACCCCAACTGAATTGTTATTAAATATTGCTTTCAATTGCCATCAAGTATCGGCACGTCTAACCATAAGCCCTAATTCTGTATGCAAATGTGCAGCTGTGCGCTACGGACCTTCATTTTTACAATAGTAGCTTTAGCAGTCATTTAATATCTTGTTTTAGCTACCACAAAAGGACCTAACTTAGTTGGCATTACGTGTCGCTTGTGGCCTTTGAAATGAGCATTGCATTTACAATAAAAGAATACCACAAATCGTGCCGTAATCAGAGCCTTATGGGATCTTTCTTAATGACCCCTAATTGTATAGAAAGCGTTCCGCTACCGAATTTGCGTGGACTAAACTTACGTTAGGTTGTAGTTATTTACCTCTTAGTCTTGGAAATCGGGGTCTGCTCGGATATCTAACCCTGAAAATTTGCGCATTATTTAGGTATTCCCGACTTATGCATGTCAATTACCTATTCAAGAGTAAGTATTTTGCCGTCATAGTAGGTTTCTATCTACTATGACGCTAAGCTAAAGGGGCCCACTGATTAACAGTTCGCCGGACGGTATATCGGCCTGTCAGTTGTTCGGAATTGTCAAAATTTTGTTCTAACTGACAGGCCGATACCGTCCGGCGGACTGTTAATCAGTGGGCCCCTTAAGTCTATAACTAAGTCGATTGTCCCGTGATATTTACATATTTTATTTTATTCCTCTTGTAACCTAAGCTTGAACGTGAGTATAGAAGAGACTTTGCACATGATTTTCGTACATTGACACGCCTGTTGACATCTCTATTGCACTCGCATTAGGTATTATACTGTTGTCAAGCTCGCACAGTGACATTGACAACCCGCATGGGCGGGACAGAAATATAATTATGGGCGGGTAATAGAGATAGCAACAGGCGGGTCAATGTACGAAAATCTATATGTAAAGCGTCCCTGCTTTAGCGTGCTAGTTTTACAAGAAGGCAAGATAAAGCTTTATACACAGTATAATACGGCTCGTCGTGACACCCGGAAGATCAATTCTGCACTTGGTAAAATAGCCCACCCGATGAGGACAAAAGTTCAGCCAAAACAATAGTAGTTTGGTAGCATCCAAGTTAACTCTGCACTGACTTTGACCGAACAAAGTTTGGAAGTGTCATTAATAAAGGTGACATTCGGATTCCTCAGTAATGCGGTGACGAACGTCACTCATTTTATCAAGGAAATGTACCTACAAGTACCGACAGCGGTGAAATAAACGCCGCCGCAGTAATGTCGTCACAGTACTGCAGCTGCACTTGACATTCGGACATTAAAAACTAGTGCCTACGCCAATTCTTGGGATTAGTTGTCAAGCGGACCCCAGGCTCTCATGAGCCGTGGCAAAAAAAATGCCGGGATAACGCGAGGAAGAATAGTTGACATTCGGACATTCATAGACATTTGACGTCTCTTTAGACACTTTCACACTTACTGCCCGATTCGAATGGATATGGATTAGATGTGTCAGTGTCATAAGTGACGTTTTTGTTTGAAGAAACGTCACATTTGACACTGACATATCTAATCCATATCGTTTCTAGATCTATTAACTGACGTAGCTTAAAGTTCGAATCGGGCCTTTAGTTATTGCAAAGATAATTATTTCTAGCTTGCCCCGACTCTACTAACCATGCTAGCCCGGCCGTAAGAAGGCTGTACAAGGTATAAGGCTGTATATAGCACCGGGCGACACCCGGCTGTCGCGGGATCGATACAGCCTCCTGCACTCGACCCCCTCCCCCCACCCAGCCGCCCGCCCTAGGAGCCATTTTTACGCTCTCTTTATGTTGGAAAGCTAACTTTTTATATTTATGTTTCTACTAAGGTTATCTCTTAGTATATTTGGTTGGGTTATGTTTATGTGCAGGAATATGTTCGAGGTATAAAGCGTGCGGATAAAAGTAATGCGCCGAAAAGTATTGAGCAAGAAAGTATTTTTGATACGATGAAGTCATTTTTTGTTTGGACTTACATACATATACTTAATGATTAAAAGGATTATATGAAATAGAAATACATATATGAATATGTTTTAACTATTTAAACACAATTTATTTGAATGAGTTCTAATGTGAGTGGGTTCAAAATGTATAATTGAGAGAGTCATTTTTTAATTAGTCACGTACGTGTAAGTATGAGTATTAATACAAAGCAAAAACTTGCACTGTTACGGCAGTGTAGCGTAGTGACAATCAGATATATCGGAGCGGCCAAGGTGCACAAAAATATCTAAACATGCACTTAAACATCTCGATAACAGAAGCTTTGTTCAGATATTTGTGAACACCCTGGCCGCTCCGATATATCTGCTGGCGACTGTACTATTAAACATAACACATGAGCAACCTCTAAAACTTAATCCAAATTTAAATATTACTACGCCCTACGCCTACGTACCGCATTCTTTGGATAACATTATTCCGTAGAATGTAGATAAAAGCCTGAATAAAAAACACCCGTGTCCCCGATTGGTGGAAAGTGTCGCCAAGGGCGTGGCCTGTGTTTGTCGCCAATGGGCGTGGCGAGAGAGAGACGGAACAGTGTCACTGCTGTTTAAAGAGCCTTAAGGCTGGGCGGGCTCAAGGCTCATGTATGCATAAAGGGAATTCTCGTAGCTGGGAAGAAAGGTTGGGTCATTTGTAGGGCGCGTCTGATTTTTCCTTTTTATCTAATATGCCTGTGAATGTTCGGATTATTGTAGCACATAGAAGAGATCATCACCATGACCAACTCCTTCTTAAAAAGCGTCCGGCTAATAGTTGTATGAAAATCTATTATTGTTTCTTTTTGCCTATACAAAGTAGGTTTCCACATAAAAGGCTTGTATGATGTTTACTGTAGTAACTAGGTACACTAACTGTATTAGGTGTCTATTTTATTTTACTAAATATTTTACCGAGAATTTTAGGATTCGATTTTATATATATTCGAGATACATACTATACTGTAGTGTTCTTTAAGGAAAATACAGGTTTTTAAAAGAGATCAGCAATTTTGTTTTACGAAAGTATAACACACCAACTGCAATGCCGACGGAAGGTATCCAAAATAAAGGAAATTTCTTAAATGTTTGTATAGGATAAGAAATATCACATTTCCAAAATTGAAACTTCCTTTGTTTGTCGTCAAATGTGATTTTCCTATTTTGTTGGAAATTTTCCACAACTTACAAACCGAGCGTCCAAAGGCCTGATTACCGCTTACCATGAAGTGTATACACCAGGTACGTTTGTTTTAAACCATAATTCAAAAAAATGTTTATGAAAACCCATACTCATTTTGAACGACCTATCCAACGACAACCCAACAGTAGGTACCCCAAAAAAAAAATACCACTTGGTCAGTAATGTCAGCATTATTGATTGCCAAATTGCAGTTTTATAGCACTAACGATTACAGAGCGAAGCCTCGGACGGAGAGACGGACAGAGCCGTCTTAAACTATGCTGGGGCCCCTGGGCACATAAGAATTTGGGGCCCTTTTGGAAACTAAAGAAAACGAATTAAACTAACATTTTTCTACTATGATCTTCTATTTGGGTAATCAAATATTCTGTTACAGTCTGTCCTTCGGGGCCCCCTGAGGATGGGGGCCCTGGGCATGGGCCCCGTGTGCCCTTATGGTAAAGACGGTACTGCAGACGGACATGGCAATACTATACGGTAAAGGTATACGGTAAGGTAGTTGGCTACGGAACCCTAAAAAGTACAAACTCGAGGTAAAGTAGAAGAACTGAAATTAGCCAATAAGTATGTCAATAGGTAATCCTAGTTTAGTATTGGTACAGCCAATTAATGCATTTAGCTAGCGTTCTTCGGTTCACCCCCCTTTGAGGGGGGTAGGGTGGTTTCCTCCTCACGATGCTGTGTTTATCGTTCAGGTTCAAAGACAAAACAACCCTTATTTCAGTATTTGAAGTATGTACTAGATATTAAAGTGGACTTTAAGATTTTCAAAGTAACATTTTATTATACTTAAGTAATATACGATTTTGATAGCACACGCAGTGCAAGTGTTATTTTAAACGTCAAACTTCTATGAAATTATGACGCATAAATAACTTGCACTGTGTATGCTACCAAAATCGTTGCAGACTTTTCTTGGTCTAACTCTAACTTTATTCAAAAACGACTGCGTCTTTATAAAGTTTGACAGTTTGCAGCTGACATGTGGTTACTTTTCAACAAGCTTACGAAATAAAAAAATGTAATGAGCAGCTATTAAAACAAGTCAAATATGCCAAATATGCCATATGGTAAATATTTTGCGCTTATTTAGCAGCAACCGATAAATTCCTAAAATACATAATTAATTGTAAGGGTACACGCAATTAATTCTTATCGGCAAATAATTAATTATAACCATGAATTAAGCCGTCAAAATTTGCATTGATATACAAAAAGGCCCTCACTTTCTCCGCAATATTTATTTCGCAACATCTCAATTCACTTAACCCTTAAGTGGCGCATTCATGCCCCGGGCCTTTCAGGGCTCATACTTAATTTGTATATTTTTTACATAATATAGACGGGTTTTGATAAAAGCACCCATTCACTGACGATACATTTATTAAAATGTGTACACTGTACACGTTGCTGGCTAGGTGAGAATTTGGTATATTTGTGAAACGCCCAGCAAAGAACAGAAATAGAAGTAACTTTCTATATTTTCTGTTTCAATCCAAATTTCAATCATCCACAGAGGCATGATTACAGTGACGTTGTTACGTGCAGTTAAATGCTGAAGAGTTGGGTACATGGTACATACAGTCAAATAATTTAATTTACGACCCATTTTGTACCTTTTCATAGTAAGTAAGTAAACACTTTATTGTATGAAAAGAAAGGAATATTGCTTACATCAGATAAAACAAAGGCGAACTTATCCCTAGGGGCTGTCCATAAATTACGTCATCGTTTTTTGACGATTTTTTACCCCCCCTCCCCTAAAATCATTCAAAAATCATGCTTCGAATGACCCCGTTTCCTCCTACGTCATGCTACCATCATCCGATGTCCATACCCCCCCACCCCTAATTTGTAATTTATGAATAGCCCCCTAAGAGATATCTCATAGTGACAATAGTATGAGGTCTCTAGCGACTTTCATATTGATTGTCACTGTGACAATATGAAATGGTTTGGAAATTAAATTATTTGACTGCACATGCACATTGCACAATATGCACATCGTTAGACGTTGAAAATGACCGGTGAAAATATGGTTAAAGAATAAAATCACGAAAAAGTTTTAAATTTAAATGTCAACTTATTTGGATCATATTTTACGTAAGTAGATTTATTAATTTTATAATGTATCTTACCTACCTCCTGTAGTGTGTCGGTCATATATAGTTTATAAAATCTTTTTTTAAACATTTGGCAAAATATATAATTATATTTTTGAATTTGTGTACCTTTTTAGGGTTCCGTACCTCAAAAGTAAAAAACGGAACCCTTATATGATCACTCGTGCGTCTGTCTGTCTGTCCGACCATCCCCCCCCCCCCCTTTATCTCTGAAACTACTGGGCCTAAAATTTTGGAAAAAATACACAAAATAGTACTTTACCTATAGATGACAGGAAAACCTATTAGGAATGTGCAGTCAAGCGTGAGTTGGACTTATGTACGGAACCCTTGGAACGCGAGTCCGACTCGCACTTGACCGGTTTTTATGCTTATAAATGTCTTTATTGGAACAGACTGCATATAGTATAAATGAATAAAATGTAAATATAGATATCTAAATACAAAATGAAAACCTTTTTCATTCGTGCTATTTCGACATTTCACCGCAACGTGCACATTGAATACCGTCTGAGTGGTCTCTCTTTACGAGCCCGGGCGCGCCATGAAAGGAGAGAAACACTGTCTTGGGCCCGCGCCCGCACTTCTTTGTTATTTTATTAGAGCGCCTTTTCATTCTGCGTATGATGCTACCTATGCGTATGGAGATGCTCTATGTGATTACTGATTGTATATGATGTAAGGTACTTACTTTCAGTTTAAAAAAGCAGTAGATTTTATACTCTGTATCTTTAGGTTTTAGTAAACAAAATCTACTCTCAAATGGCTCCTTAAGCCAGTTGAGGGCAGATGAAACACTTACATGATCAAATAATGTAGGTTAAAGTCAGGTCGATCAGTGACTGATCAAGGCGGTTTTGTATTTGGTTGGTTAATCAATAAATGTTGTAACTACCCGAAAATGTACAAATTGTTTGTTTACTTTTATGTAAATACGTAAAGTCCCTAAAGAAACAGACTTTAGGCAACTATTAAGTATCTACAGTCCGTCTAAGTCTCAAGATCACTGTGTTATGTCTTTCCTGTAGACATACACAAGAGTTAAGGGCTATAAAGGTTAATTTTCTTATTTAACCCTTATCCACGCGAAAAGGTCCTCCTTTTATTTAGAGAACCATGATAAAATCATTACTTACATGCCCACAAGCTGTTAACTATTGCCCACAGGAGAGAAAAATGTACAGTTCGCGCGAACACACTAGTTTTCTCTCCTGTGGGCAATAGTTAACAGCTTGTGGGCATGTAAGTAATGATTTTATCATAGTTCTCTAAATAAAAGGAGGACCTTTTCGCGTGGATAAGGGTTAAATAAGAAAATTAACCTTTATAGCCCTTAACTCTTGTGTATGTCTACAGGAAAGACATAACACAGAGATCTGTTTGACCCAGCACTGACCTGACATATTTTTTATTGTTGTACTTAATTATTTTATTTTAATGTATAGGTATAATGTTTATTCATCTATTTATCTTTTAGCTGACATTGTTTGTATATTTTTGTGTTTCAATTTATTAATGTCTTACTTAGATATAAGTAACATAATACAGTATGTAACTGAATGAAAAGTAATGTTTAGGTCATACTGAGCAACCTTTACTATGGGACCAACCCCGGAAACGCGGATAAAAATTTTGGATGTTTCATACATTTTGCTGGTCTGATGTTGAAATTTCCTATGGGAGAGTCAATTTTTTTTTCGCGATTTCGGGGTTGGTCACATAGTAAAAGTTGCTTAGTATGACAGTCTAAACATTAACGGGTTTGAGTAATTGCTTTTCGTTCAGTTACATACTGTATGTAATAGTCGTAATAGTCTCATGTAAACGTTTTGGTGTTACACTGTAAGTTTATATTGAAATAATAGACATGAAAAAAAGATAAAAACAAGGTAGCTTTGCACCGACTTGATTAGAACAAAGTGAGGAAGTGTCTTTATTACTCATTATAAACGTCATATTTTCTTAGAAATTTGACATTAATTTTATACCATAGCCACACTTTGTCATCAAAAATGGCAAACCGGGTTAGCTAGTGCCGACTCTATCATTTCTTCCAGAATTTCTGCTCTTTGAAAATGTCCGGTTTACGTTTTGAAATGTTAAGACGATTTTAATTTAGAATAATAGTGGTTTGTTTATTTAAATTAATAATTTCTACCCAAAATCTCTACGTCGACTATATTTCGTACGGTTATTAAAAACGATCGGAGTAGGCTCAATTTCAGGGTGATATTTTATTTCAAAGAAAGACATACCTCGTATTAAATAAAAAAAGTCCTTGTTACTACTCTTTCATAAACTGAGTGATGTTAAATATTCTCAATTAATTTATAAATTTTATAAACAAAACTTCCGTGAGACACAAATTTAATTAATTTATAAACATGACAAAGAAAAATATCACAGACGCAATTGACAACCATGATTAAGAGCGCTCTTACAAGAAAAGTCGAAATAATGCAAAATTGATGATACTAGTCGACAAAATTCAGGACTTTGCGCTCATTATTAGAAACAATGAGTACTTGTTCCAGTAAAAGCGTCTTCTTATCTTTATAAATATCGTTGTAAATATTAGAAAAAGGACTTATTAAATTAGTAATGATTTTTTTTCTGATGGTCGTTTCCGAAAAACCCCGTGAAGCACTGAATGGCGAGCTCTTATTTGGAAATGTTGAGAATTTTACTCTGCTAAACCTGGCTATTTTGTATTACTAATACCCTGTACTTTAGGCATATCAAACTATATTTTTCCTACATACCTTTGAGAAAGAGAAAATCAAAGTAAAACGAACTCGATTTTCTCTCCGAAACAAGTGTCAATTCCTACGAAAATCTACTTAATATCCAAGTAATTTTCATACTCAAGCAATCTGCAACGTTTGCTTATACTGTTGGTATACATTAGTGTTTATGAAATTCTACTATAATTTTTTGGCAATTTTTTGAAAACTACTCTATATTACCGATGACGCGCGCTGCGCCAGCTCAGTGCCGCGGCAGAGCTTGTAGAGGCAGGACGTGTGTCGGTCGGCTCCGCACATTTTCAACGGCGACGACGAGGTTTTTTATCATTGTGTGCGGCGGGCGCCGTGTAAAACGCTATACTGTGTGCGTGTAAACCGCAACGAGAGACTTTGATCCTAGCACTGTTTTTATAGTATTATAATTTATAATGGTACAGTTTAATAAACTACCGGACAGGATTAAAAATATTTGAAACGACCTGACATTCTATATGTATTTATTTGACTCAAGATAGTACTCAGGGTCTGATGATGGAGCCGGAAGGTGGTCACCGGTACCAATCAACCATGCAACTAAACCACTTCGTGTTTGGGCTCGTTTGATTCGGCTCAACAAGATCTTTGACTTAAGATAGTACTCAGGGTCTGATGATGGAGCCGGAAGGTGGTCACCAGTACCAATCAACAATGCAACTAAACCACTTCGTGTTTAGGCTCGTTTTATACGTCACAACAAGATCTTTGACTTAAGATAGTACTCAGGGTCTGATGATGGAGCCGGAAGGTGGTCACCGGTACCAATCAACCATGCAACTAAACCACTTCGTGTTTGGGCTCGTTTGATTCGTCTCAACAAGATCTTTGGCACAAGATAATACTCAGGGTCTGATGATGAAGCCGGAAGGTGGTCACCGGTACCAATCAACCATGCCACTAAACCACTTCGTGTTTAGGCTAGTTTTATTCGTTTCTATAAGATCTTTGACACAAGATAGTACTCAGGGTCTGATGTTGGAGCCGGAAGGTGGTCACCGGTACCAATCAACCATGCAACTAAACCACTTCGTGTTTAGGCTCGTTTGATTCGTCTCAACAAGACCTTGGACACAAGATAGTACTCAGGATCTGATGATGGAGCTGGAAGGTGGCCACGGGTACCAGTCTACCATGTAACTGAACCACTTCGTGTTTGGGCTCGTTTGATTTGTCGCAACAAGATCTTTGACACAAGGTAGTACTGAGGGTCTGATGATGGATCCGGAAGGTGGTGACCGGTACCAATCAACCATGCAACTAAACCACTTCGTGTTTGGCTTCGTTCGATTCGTCGCAACAAGATCTTTGACACAAGTTAGTACTCAGGGTCTGATGATGGAGCTGGACTGTGGCCACGGGTACCAGTCTACCATGTAACTGAACCACTTCGTGTTTGGGCTCGTTTGATTTGTCGCAACAAGATCTTTGACACAAGGTAGTACTGAGGGTCTGATGATGGATCCGGAAGGTGGTCACCGGTACCAATCAACCATGCAACTAAACCACTTCGTGTTTGGCTTCGTTCGATTCGTCGCAACAAGATCTTTGACACAAGTTAGTACTCAGGGTCTGATGATGGAGCTGGACTGTGGCCACGGGTACCAGTCTACCATGTAACTGAACCACTTCGTGTTTGGGCTCGTTTGATTCGTCGCAATAAGATGTTTGACACAAGATACTACTCAGGGTCTGATGATGGAGCTGATGATGATAGACAGGTACCCGTCGCCACCTTCGCGCTCCATCATCAGACCCTGAGTACTACCTTGTGTCAAAGATCTTGTTGAGATGAATAAAACGTGCCTAAACACGAAATGGTTTAGTTGCATGGTTGATTGGTACCGGTGACCACCTTCCGGCTCCAACATCAGACCCTGAGTACTATCTTGTGTCAAAGATCTTGTTGAAACGAATAAAACGAGCCTAAACACGAAGTGGTTTAGTTGCATGGTTGATTGGTACCGGTGACCACCTTCCAGCTCCATCATCAGACTCTGAGTATCACCTAGTGTCAAAGATCTTGTTGAGACGAATCAACGATCCTAAACACGATGTGGTTTAGTTGCATGGTTGATTGGTAATGGTACCTTCCAGCTCCATCATCAGACCCTGAGTACTGTCTTGTGTCAAAGATCTTGTTGAGACGAATCAAACGAGCCCAAACACGAAGTTGTTTAGTTACATGATAGACTGGTACCCGTGGCCACCTTCCAGCTCCATCATCAGACCCTGTGTATCTTCAGTGTCAAAGATCTTGTTGAGACGAATCAAACGAGCCTAATCATGTTACTACATGGTTGATTGGTATCCGTGACCACCTTAATCATCATCAGATCCTCAGTACCAGTTCGTTTTTAAACCCTCGTTGATACAAACTTTACAACCTATAGGTATCAAATGCAATGACGAAACATGTAAATAAGCGAGTAGGTACCTATAATTTCTTTCGAGTAATATACCTTCATAAGTACGAGTATGGGGCTATTCATAAATTACGTCGTTTCAAATGGGAGGAGTGGGGGGGGGGGGGGTCTGGACATCGGATGATGGTAACATGACGTAGGAGGAAACAGATTCATCCGAAGCTTGATTTTTGGATTATTTGAGGGGTGGGGGGGGGGTCAAAAATCGTCAAAAATAGATGACGTAATTTATGAACAGCCCCTATGTACATTTGCACTGCATTTAGTATTTTCGTACTTACCAAATAACAGTTTTAGAACTTTAAAAGTTAAGTACAGTTAGTGTTGTTATGGTTGATTTCAATATGCTTCGCGAAGGATCAAGAATGTTTAATCCATCATTGTAGTGCGAGTGTGGTAGAAGGGATCGGCGTACTGAGCTCGCACGGCCTGCCGCAGCGCGTAAAATACCTAAACTCGCTCAACGCCGAAATGTAATAGCGCTCTTAACAAAGAAACTCAAACATTACCCAAATATTAAACGGAATTAACCCCTTTTCTAAAAATAAACAATGCTAAATGTTTCCTAATCTCAAAGGTAAACGAAACTACGTAAAGAAATTCAGCTAAAAGCGTCTTCCGAGGATCGGAACACCGTCGACATCGCCAGTAATTAGCCGGGAAAAATTAATTCCGCCAAAGGGTTCCGAACGAGCCCCTAAGGACCCCTACCAGCTATGGACCCCTACAGGACCAGATAATTCGAGCCCGGAAAATATGCAAATGTCTATTCGCAAGGTGGAAATTAACTTTTTCATTATGAATTATGTCCTCGATGTCTTCGAGACGTCTTTTGGGAGTTTTTTTTCGAGATTTTACGAGTCTTGAGAAGGGTTAGTGTTTAATGTTATTTTGTTATGGCGTGCTTAGCTGGACTGTTATAGCTATGAAGTGTATAAAGGGGTTAGGTATTACACTCTACTTAAAAAAGGGTCCTAACCTTAGTTGTAGAAGCTGGTTGTGCGTATGGTTTAAAAAATATCTGGTTTATAAAGATGATAACAAAAATGAACGATGTAGGTAGGTACAGGTGCTATCTGAAATCCGAAAAAGGGACATCGGCTACCTTTAAGAACAACTGTTTTGTAAATCAAATTAAAAAAATTAGGGTGGTTTCAAAGTATTTTGACGACAATTAACTAAAGTTAAAAAAACGTGTATTTTTTAGTGACAAACAGAATTTAGAAAAAGTTTTTAGTATTTGTGTGGTCAACTTATACTTAGTCAATTTTGTGAAAAAACATTATATTAATTTTTAATGCACGTAAAATGAACTTTTTGATTATGAATAATGTCGTTGTTGTTCCAACTTCCAAAAGTCTTTGGGGAGTTTTTTAAGATTTTATGAGAGGGGTTGGCAAAGGGTTAACTTCGTAATATTGAATCTAATCTTGTTATTGTGTAATATACCTTTCGCTATTTTTGAGGGTGGCATTAAAAGTTGTTTTTAATCTATTTTTCTAGTTTTATAGTTTTTGTATACAAACGGCAGCTAATGAATTTTCAAGAAAAAATCAGGTTTTCAAAAATAGGTGTCATTTTTCTATCAATTCACAATCATTCATTGAATAATTATCAAAATAATTATTATTGTATGCACCACTAAAGTCTATATACATATTTATATATCCAATTTAATTGGCCAGTGGCCACCTCGGCCTCGGATAGGCAATACCTTCGAGGGCGACGTAGCCAGCTTTTCGATTTAGTTCTTAAGGTTCAAGCTAATTTGCCTGTTTAATACTTACGCTATGACATGTTAAGTGTGTAGTAAATCCTAACTGGCCTAAAGGGGCCCACTTATTAACAGTCAGTTAATCAGTGGGCCCCTTAACGATTAAAGTATGTGGGGATTGAAAACGTTACTATTGTTATTAGTGCAGTTCAGAGTGGTCTCTTATTATATTAAAACTTTCATTTTAAACATAATTCAATCAAAACCAACGCAATTCTTTGTTCAATATACTTAATGCTCTCAACATAATTATAAATACTATTGGATTCTCAAAACAAAACAAGCCAGTGCCAAGATAGTCCTTGTCACTTCGGCATAAAGTCCTCGCATTTATCATAATTATGAAGAAGGCACAAGATCAACACAAACAAATCTCCGATCGCTATGTGCTAACAACTCAATCGTTCATCCATTCATCCATTCATTCGCTCGACGCGTCGTAAATTGAATGAACGATTTCAGGGGAGTGTCGCGGCGTGCAATTATCAGGCAAACTGTAGTTGGTGTTTATCCATAATGGTCGAAGTTTTTAAATAAGTAATTTTAGAGTTTTGCATCATTGCGGCAAAATTTCGTAGCTCATTGTTGTGTATCTATAGTAGAATTTAAAGACAGATGAGTCCTTTATTTGTCAGCCTGTAAAAAGATAGGTTTTGACCAGCAATATTCTTAACTACTATATTTCCTGACTCTTATCTTCTTTTTTTTATACCACTTCGGTGGCAAACAAACATACGGCCCGCCTGATCGCACGTTTTCGCACTATAAGGCCAAACTATGGTAATCTTACCCATTTAATTTTGGCCTAGATTGTTTTTTCTTGCAGAAAGCCCTTATTAACTCGACACATAAAAGGGAAAATAAGCCTTAGCGCTTAATAATCGTATCGTCACTATGTTACATCCAATTCTTTAATTGGGCCAAAAGTTTTGTCGAGTATTTTGTATGTCAACTAGAATTATGTGAAACGGGCCTTAATTCTGTATCCATTGTGGCACTCCTCCGCCCACGCGTGGATTAAGACGTCCAACCGCCCAATATATTCAAGTATTGTTATTTACAGCGATACATAATTGTACACTAACAATGAGCTCAGTGAGTCAGGGCGTGTGAACGAGTGAGTGAATGGGTGAATGGGAGTTAGATCGCTCGTTGGGATTGGTTTATGGTGGTTTGTTCTTTATTCAAATGTCAGTAGGTGACAGGGATGCTGTTGACTTGATACATTTAGTATCGCTCAGAGCATTAAGTCGGACCACGCTAACTTTGCATGGTATTTGCAATGAAAAATTATGGTAATTTCATCATTAATATAAAATTTCAAAGAAATATGACCTTTATAATGATATTCCCACACTTCGTTCTGATCAAAAAGCCATTAGGTAGCTCAATACCAAACAGTCACGGTGCCCACTCTTATTTACACTGAGAAAAACTTCTGCCTGCTTTATTTACCCATTGAGTTTAGGTAGCCGAAAGCATTCTAAGCCTCATATGTTCCCAAAATTTAAACTTAACCCCTAACTTAATTTTAGCCGACACCCTGATGGTGGGTATTTTTTAGGGTTCCGTACCCAAAGGGTAAAACGGAACCCTATTACTAAGACTCCGCTGTCCGTCCGTCCGTCCGTCTGTCACCAGGCTGTATCTCACGAACCGAGATAGATAGTTGAAATTTTCACAGATGATGTATTTCTGTTGCCGCTATAACAACAAATACTAAAAACAGAATAAAATAAAGATTTAAGTGGGGCTCCCATACAACAAACGTGATTTTTGACCGAAGTTAAGCAACGTCGGGCGCGGTCAGTACTTGGATGGGTGACCGTTTTTTTTTTTTTTGCTGTTTTTTGCATTATGGTACGGAACCCTTCGTGCGCGAGTCCGACTCGCACTTGCCCGATTTTTTCATCATATTTCTTAACTTTCAGGAAAAAAAAAACTAATTATACCTTAAACTGTGAATTTTATGACCCAAATTTTATACCAGTCGACAAATATTACTTTTATCAATTCCGCTTTGCATTTGTCAAAGGTACGGTCGAAGGTATTAATTAATGACCCAGTTCGTACCTTGTCACAGTGACAAGCAATATGAAAATCGCTAGAGACCTCATATAATATTGTCACTGTGACAAAGGTACAAAATGGGTCATAAATTAAAACTTTCGACTGTACCTATAATACAGTCAATAATGTCCGTCATGTATAAGCACAACGTTAGCTTGAACCTGGGTAGTATAGGTAGGTACCTAGTTATTGAAAACTTTGGCAAAATTCGT
The DNA here is from genome assembly GCF_910591565.1 of Cydia splendana. NCBI lineage: Eukaryota > Metazoa > Arthropoda > Insecta > Lepidoptera > Tortricidae > Cydia > Cydia splendana. The sequence goes on from NC_085976.1 coordinate 10,927,430, forward strand.
GAGCGTCAATATTGGTCCGTTTAACTTGTTTGTCCGCGACCCTTACATAAACGCTTCAGTGATAAGCTGAAACCCTTCAGCTACGAGCCAAGAATGGCTATTTAAAAATAAGAGTATTTGATTCGTTGTAATATATCTTCCTATAAAGAATAGTTATTTGTACAACAAGAGATCAAAGTTTGATATTTCTTCGAGTGCTTATTTTGAGTCCCGTGCAAGCGAAAGATTCTATAATAGATTCACGAGCGTAGCGAGTGAATCTAATTTAGAATCTTGAGCGTAGTAAGGGATTCAAAAGCGCACGAGATGTAAATAACTTTGATCTCGTGTAGTACACAAAATTTTTCACCCTAAGCAGTGAGAACATACCTAGAGGGACAGAGATAATAGAACCCAAGTATATCGAACTTGTATTAGACCCCGCATGTTGAAATGACATTTGACTATAAAGGTCACTTGAATGTCATTTTGTCTCACTCAGTGAGCAAAATCGCATTTTGCTCACTGAGTGATACAAAATGACTCAGTGAGCAAAATCGCATTTTGCTCACTGTTTTTAAGAAGCAAAGTACCCTTGTTCGAGCTGCTGAGGTGAAAATACCTTTACTTGACGATAGACTTAAGGTAGGTATACAGTCAGCTAAGCTATTAGATTAGCACCCCTAATATGGTATAATAATATACTCCGCCTGGTACTCCATTCCCGTCTTTTCTAGGTCACCTAACTGACACGGGCCTACGTCATCATGCGACAGCGCTATATGATAATATGCGATAGCGCTATATATAGCGGCCATGTTGTTGTGACGTAGGCCCGTGTCACTCTGGGAATGGAAGACCATGTTTTATTAGACTATGAGCACCCCTGCATATTTGTATACAGGGGTGCTAGTTACTAGTTTGGGTGACTGTCCCTTAAGTCTCTCGTCAGCTAATGTCACAAACTTTTAAAATAAAAATGAATAAATATTTTTTTAAGTTCACAAATCGACCTACTTAGTCCTCACAAATAGATCGTCATATTTATAAAGTTTTTCAATTTACTTACATATAGTTAGGTCAAAGTTCTTTACGTTTTTGTCCCCAAAAAATGTAACGGAGTGGAGTTTTTTGTATGGGGTGAAATTTAGTTTTTAATTTTTCTCAAGAAAATTATAATTTATAGCTAGTAAGACATGCAATAGCACTCACCTTTTTTTTATATATTAATTTGATATAAGATAAAAATAAAAGCGTGACAGGATAGTCAGAACGAAAATAATTTTGACCCTGTAGGTACCTACTAAAAACATTTATGTTTTATCATATTTCGTAGCTCTTTGTTTCCACAAATTTGTAAAACTATAGTTTCGCATTAGGGTAAGTGCGGTGACCCGGAAGCATATAGGGAGCCCATTATCGGGGCGTGATGGGTTTTTACCTCAACTCTGCACTTACCCTCCTCTATTAGACAGCCAAAATAATAGACGAGCAATGTGAAACTAGAATGCCTGGCGTAATATAAATTACAATTTCTTATTTTTCGTAGGTAGTAGGTATAAAGCGTTAAAATTTCTCAGAACTCAATTTTTGGCATTTATTTTTTGACATTAATTGCATGTAAAAAATACGCAAGTACATAAGTATAACGGGTTAGCACTGATTGACTAATTAGCACGTTATCTTTTCGCGGATTAGCAAAGTAATATTTTGGTTTTAATTGGCATTTGTTTATTCAAAATCAACAAGTATGGTTTGTCGATCTAGCCATCTAGGCAATAAAGAAAAAGACCAATGGTTCTTACAATGCGAATTGCTCAGGTTTTCTATAATAAGTAATATAATTGTAAAGTAGTTACAACCATTTTTAAAATACATGAGTTTTCGCAAGAATCTTCCATTGGGATAAAACCATACTACTAGTAGTTAAATCTAGTTTGCAAACCCTACCCTCCACCAAATTGCGTGTTACCACACAATAATAATATAATTTTGACTAGTTCACTTCTTCTACGTCACACAAGCATCCTGATTATTGTTATTGTAATATAGAAAAGGTCCGGACTGTACAGTTTTTCTACGACTGAATACAATATGAATTTTATGGATAGACGCATCTTTTTCCTTTGAAAATATATACGAACAATATAAGTCGATTCGTATATCTTAGCCGGACCAATTGTAATAGAAACTGCAGACTGTAGGTGCTGGCACGAAAAATACACACCTAGCTTTCGATTCTCAGATTCCTAAATGTGTTGCCAACATACCTAAGTCTGTTCGGCGTGTAAAGGCACCGACGGGCCCTGAATAATACATGGCCCCCAGGGCGGTGGACCCTAACGCGAGTTTTCTTATTACCAGTAATTGGGCATCTTTATTTCACAGGCTCGTTAGTCTTGCTGTTTATGGGATGCTGTTATAATTAAATTATAGTTAAATAGTGCAGGGCTAGTACTTGAATAGAGAAGGAGTTGGTGGAGAAGTTGGGATGTGTGTGTAATAAATATACAGCAGTCAGGTCAGCTCTCCTGTAAATGTACCCAAAGTTAAGAGATGTAAAGTACAATTTTCTGCTCGAACCCTTATCCGCATAAACGGGTACTCTTTTTCTACACGAGTGACTACGTTTGTTTTAAAATCTGTGTATGACCCTGACCGTCTAGCATGAGCTGCGTTCTCGCGCGCGAGTCCATACTTAAAGTCGCGCAAGATGTATGGAGTCGCGCGCGAGAACGCAACTCATGCTAGCAGGTCTGGTATCATTTAGTTTGGGTTAAATTATTTGACGTGGCGTAATAAGATTACAATTACGTAGGTATACAAAACGTACAGCAATGTGATTTTAAGCAATAATCGGATGTCGGTTCGTCCTGTAGTGGCCAACAAACATGTAAATTGCAACCACAAGCTTATTCAATCTTAAACGATGTAAACACAGTACAGTTTTGATGTACATACGACCTTTTAATTAACAGGATAGATCATGCATAAACCTTGGTAAGGAAATCTGGGAAGTGACGTTCGGGTGTGTTCAATAATACACGCTAATCAAGATAATTTATGAGCGTCCGGCCAGGCCCATAGAGGTCGCTTGTGCCGATGATGTACCTACCTAATAGTTAAGGTGACGTTCCATTTCCAACGACAGCTCCAACTACCGTCGTGACGTTACTGTCAATTGAGATTGTCATTCATTTTACTATGCAAATTGACAGTAACACCAACGAGTCGCCACGGCAGTGCACTGTGCAGCTGTCGTTGGAAACGGAACGTCACCTTAAAACTGACTAATGACTGATTAGGCCAGAAGACCGTTAAATATGATCAGTAATTACTGATCATATTTAACGGTCTTAAGTGTATAAAAACTTGCAGCCAAGTGTGTAACTGTCACTTGAATGTATAGGAATCTATTGACACAACTAGTATTAACCCTGGCGCGGATCTGGTAGGGAAGGCCACGTTTCCCCGGAGTAGGCTGTGGAGAGCGGCCATGCGTCTTCTTGTTGGTCTACGTGGACTGGTTATACTTGATACTTGTGCTGTTTAGTTACGAATATCCCGGTTTTTCTGCTATGCCACGTTTTGCGTAAATCGGCCAGATGCTTCCACCTAGGCCCAATAGAAGACACAAGACAAGCTGGATAGATTTTGCGAGGCAAGACATATGTATTTACTGATTAAATAAAAAAGGATGTCAGAGCGGAGGCAGTCCGAAGTGGAGGTGGAAAAATCGGAAAGCGGATCCTGGGATCCAAAACAGTACCTAAAGATGCAAATGGGATTAACGCTAAGACATACTTGCGACTATTTGCAAAATCGGTATCGTCGAAGTGGGGTAAAATAATCGAGTAAAGTCGTTGCTGTAACTTTGTCAGCTTATGTTATTGAAAATAAATTGAAACTACAAGCAGGCCCCGTAGACAACATGCCAATCGCTAACGCTCCGTAGCGATCGAAACCCAACTATCACTGTCGCACTAATTTGAAAGAGTGATAGACACAAAGTGTTTCGTTGTCGAAGCGATAGCGATTGTCACTTTGGCTAGGCCGGCAGTGTCTTTATCCGATGCACCTGGTGTATTTTGAAAAACTTACAGGTGACAGTTTGAACACAAAGGTAGCATGTCATTTTAATTTTATGGTTTGTCCAATATCCGAGATTCTTCAAGTATCAATTACGTTCACGTCGTACCTACACTACAGCCGACCATTAGGGAAATCTGCGCAACGAATACTGTTTAATTTATTCCCGTGAATATTCTTAAACTATCGGCTCTGCGGTCACTCGCAGGCCTAATTTACGTGGCCGGGGGCTCCGGGACTGGCTTGTTTGGCTTAAAGCTTTATAAATGTATAAGATAGGGAAATGTGTGAGTTAGAGGGTAAACTATTTTGGTGCCTGTTTAAAGAATAAAATTCAAGTTCAAGTAGTTTTCGTCCCTGAGCATATTGCCTAACTATGTCAACTATGTGCTATGTGCATGTCGGCGAAAACGACAACAAATCGTGGTAAAACAGTGGACTTTAACGGTCCAAAATGTGAGATTAACTGTCAAATAAATAAAGGTAACATTTCATTTCTGACCGCAGCTGCACTACTAGTACGAACGTTGTTATTGTCAATTTCCATAGTAAAATGAATGGTAGTGCTGCTGTCGTTGGAAATGGACTGTCACTTGAACTTAGTAAGGTGCAGGCGCCACTGACGTGCAAATTGCCTATAGGTATTGCATGTACCGAAAATACACCTGGTCATTTGCCTACACACTTATTAATGAAAATATGCGTTAAGGATAATTTACTCGCTCCCGTGTGGTCGTATTTTGCTAATATAAGTGAATGTTGTCACCTTCAAAAATAATAATTCATTACTCGCTTGCAGCTATCATCAAAACAATAACTTATTCAAGTGCCGCACCAAATTATTCATAATGACACCTCTCACTACCAACGTACCATATTCATTACCTCCCAATTTACACATTGCGTCCACAATTCACGGCGGCGGCATAAAAAACCAATTTCCCGCAGAAACTGGCATAAAAAGCCAAAGTCTAAAATACGGGGCAACGTAATATCAATTTGGGGCTCATACATATATTCATGGCGTGGCGCGGTAGGTCATATAATTTATATGTGCGAGAGAACAATCATATGTATTCGCGAACGATTTGCCCGGTATCGCTAAGGGGGCTGGTATTATGCATGCCTCCGCGATGCCACTCCAGGGGGCAGTTACTTACGCCGAGGCATCTTTTTAACCTCGCCATATATTTGAGAAAGGGTTGCGAAAGTTCAGGTGAAGGATGGAGGAGTTTCCTTATTTTATTGCGCTTTTATTGTTATTATAAGCGTTGTGAGATAAATCGGTGTGTGAAAAGCTTTAATGTGATTGTTGGAGTGTTAAACACAGAACTGAATAGGTATTACTTACCTACTTAACGTAGGTAGGTACAAAGGTTTAAAAAAAAATCATTAACGAATAGAGAAATATTACAAACAAAAGTCTTGATCTATTATTATTTAAATTTTAACTGAGTTAAGTCTATGTTTTCTAATAATTATTTTGAATGATACAATATTATGTATTTGTGATGTAATGATGTTAATATTACAAGTACCTAAACAACTCATTAACATAACAATTTAAGAAATGTCAGTGAATAAGTTTCAAAATGGTATCGGCAGCGGCACACTAGAAATACACAGAAAGAGTTCATAGTATGAACTTCATAATGGTGTCCACTTATTAAGCTGTCAGGTTCGGGTTTACTCTTGTTTATCAATAACGTAATTAAATAATTACGAAAATACGAAAAAGAAATTTGTAAAAACACTTAAAATAACACTGCAGTCTTACTATGAACTTCACACGCAACCTTACGATTGTATAACACCATTACCAAATCAACTAAATGCCCATTTCTAAGATTCCAGACAAAATGTCTCATAAGTAGCAACCCTATTTGTGTCCCCTACATCGGGGCATAGATTTTTGCGCTCGTTATTGTCGGCGACACGCGTGATGTATGTGCCGCGAGTGGCCGTATATCTAGGGTTGACACTTAGAGTGTCGGCGATAATTATATTTACATATGTCTCTGGGGAAGCGTACAGGTACGGCGCCTTTTGGGAAATTACGATATTAGTAAATATAAAAACACGAGTAAATATTAAAGGTTTCTTTGGAGCTATTGTTATATTAGTTAGAGTAAACTGAAAGTAAGTACTTTTAAATAACATGTTAGGAATATATTTAATTAATATAATTAATTAAAACAACTTTTTATGGTAGATACATAGGTATACATTTTATTCAATGAAATAAAGCAATAATATATTATTAACACTTACAATTTTTTTCTCTAGCACAGCTATAATAAAATTGGAAATACTTTTGGTTCTGTTAAAGTAAGGAATAAAAGTAGGTGCCTTATCAATATATAGATATTAACTAAAACATCTACCCATACCCATGCTTTGGTCAGTAAAAAAAAAAAATGTAGGAGTTATCAAAAAAATCACAGCTACCGCAATTAAAACGATAAATATAATCTTAATTACCTACTTTTAATGCAGATAAGCCAAACTCAGACAATCTCTTATCTCATCTGTTTCTGATTGGAATATCAACCTTAAACATAAATAACAAGGTAGCTAGCTATTCGGAACACACTGGCATCTTATACGAGGTTGTGGAAGTAAGTGACGTTTTAGGTAAATGCAACATAGCTGCAGGGCGGAACGGGCTGGCCAAACACTGGCCTTTGACACGTTCAAACAGCCGGTCCATCAATATTGACCCGAGCTCATTGGCTGAATTAATTGCGATATCGTTTTTTAGAATATCGCCGGTTGAATTTTATATTTATCTAGTGAATGTTTCAAGTACTTAATTATGCAGTTTTATTTTTTATTGCAGTGTCTTTTATATCAGACCATCAAAAAAAAAGTTACAGCCTTCGTTTATAATGTATCTACTTAAATCTGCTTTCACTGTCACACTAAATTATAATAGCGCAATGGTCTCTATGCAAATATACGCAATGGTATCGCGTCCTTTTAGTGATAAGGTTTCCGCAACGCGTTAGAGTCAGACCAAGAAGAAGAAGAAGAAGTCTGCAGAGATTTTGACAGCACACGCAGTGCAAGTGTTATTTATACGTCATAATTTCATAGAAGTTTGACATTTAAAATAATACCTGCACTGCGTGTGCTGTCAAAATCTCTGCAGACTTTTCTTGGTTTAACTTTAAAATAAGTTTTTGGCAAAAATTTCATTTTTGGTACTAGCTTTTATCGCTGACGGTACTTTTCTTACGACAGACAACTAATACTCATCGAGACAATTCTAAAAACCCCTAACAGAATTAGGTTGCGTTGTTTCATCCCAGAGTTCCTATGGCCACCTCCTGTCTCCATCATCAGATCAGGTTGACAGTACATATTATTGTATTGTCATCAGAACTACATACAGCTGCCAATTTTCATGACGCTACGATCCTTGGAAGATGGTTAAATTAGTTACCTTAGATTTCATTACATCGACCTAATAAAAGCTTGTTAAGGCCACCTCCTGTCTCCATCATCAGATCAGCTCGATGGTACCATAATATTGCATTGTCATCCGATTTATACATGCATGCAAAATTTCAGCTCAATCGGAAACCGGGAAGTGGATCAAATTTAACTTGCAAGATTTGATTACATAGTTACATACAGGTCGACATAATAAAAGCTTGTTAAAAACATTATAGCTCGTTTTATTCGGTTTTTGTTAGAACTTCGAACGAACAAGACAAATAAAGAACGAGTGACGAATACAGAATGATATAAAATAAGAAATAGGTAAATGAAAAATGAATGAGACGAGCGACGATGATGTTAAATATAAATATCGTTTTCAATTGTTCTAATAAATTCCTTTGTTCTCCTTGAACAATTTTTACGTCTCCGTTTAGCCCAATGGTCGACTGGTATTAAGTCCGCCATTTGTACATTATTTTTATGGTTTGTGCCATAATTTTTAAATAAATAAATAATACCCAATAAACACCTTATAGAAAAAGTTAAGTTTTAGCTATTTAATCTTAATACTAAGGAGCAAAGCAAGTGCTTTTAACATTAGTGACAGTCTAATGGTGTATAGTGCATTATCAGAACTCGTTAACAACTCTATAAATCAAACAAAACCCGTAAAACCGTCGTCTTAATTAATAAAAGCATTTAAACCAAAGACAACCCCTGCTTTTTACCAAATTGAGTGAAATATGCGTCCCTCAGTTACCATAGACATTTTCTTTTTTCCCTCACACCACAGACATTAAGAACGCGTTCGGAACTTTTAATATTCTAATAAGACTTTGATTTAATTCCCTTTATCATTATTTATGTAACGGGGCTAAGCCTGTTATTATTTTTTCGGCGGCCATGTTTCCGGGGTGAACCACAGATTATAAAATTGTTTTTTCTTGTTTATGACATTAGGCTGGTCTAATAATCTAAACGCGAATTTATATCTTGCGGTTATTTTATCATGATCATGGCAGCTAAGCTAATAAATAGAGGGGCCATGCAGGGAGCATGGTAATAATATATTGTATTGTTGTTATTGTCGTGAACTAATCTTCGAAATATTTGCGGTTGCTTCAGCGAGATCAACAAGCAATAAATTCTTACACAACATTACCTGCCCAAGACATGCTCTAAAGAGTTTACTCATATATGCTGAAAACAAAATGAAACAGGAATATTTATTTGTTGAAAATGTATGTACCCACTTCTTATCATTTTAAAATAGGAAGCTACCTATAGGTAACTAAAATCATTCACTTTTTATTTCACTTATTCGTTTTCTGTTTAAAAAACAAAGCCGCTAAAACACTGGCAATAAACAGTTTCTTGGGTTTCTTCACCGATATTTTGCTGACATGATGTCACTGAAATATCAACCTAACCCGTACTATTTTAAGATTCAATTTCCACCGCAAGCCGTACAGACCGTGAAAATCTATTGTCACACAGTTGAAGGGTGACAAGAGGGTGCATTTTACTACTGACTTCGCTACTTCCAAACGTCTAATGTCCATTGCGCTGTCATTAAAAAAAGTGCCTTATTGAGTGCGCTGTTGGGTTGATATTTCAATGTAATTAAAGGGAGGTATGTTGTATGGATTGGTGGTACTTGTTGAATGTGACATCCGTGTTTAGCAGGCTTTATGACATTGTTGTGAGTTGACGTGGAAATTGAGGGTTTCCATGTTGTTTTGATGTTAGCTTTGTTGAGGATGTCGACTTTTGTTTATTGAATTGAATGGTTAAGTTGTTGTTTTGTAGTCGAACGAGCGAGCGAAGCGAAGCGAAGCGAAGCGAAGTTCTTACATTCGACTTTGAACACGCGGCTGGCTAGCGGCACGTCCCGGCATTTCGATGTTTTTAAGCTGAACTGTCAGAAGATAGTTTGATACTCAATAACTTAAGTAAATTTGTTCTAATTTAAATGAAATTGGGTAAACGTGTAGTCGAGGGCATTATATTTTAGTCATTAAATTATGAGCAGGCCCTATCAAGAGGTTATTGAGCTAGAAGAGCTTAGAAGGCCAAAAAGCTGTTTGTGAGAGGTCTTGCTATTCTGGTCATTTTTTTGCAAGAAACATGGTCGAGTTTAGTATCAAATGAAAGTGCTCGACTTACACTTTTATAATATCGTTTTTAAATATACCATTTTGAAATAATTAGCAAGATAAAAATAAAATAGAATAAACATAATAGATGTATGTATTTGACATTTGACAGGAAATATTTCGGCTTAGCACAAGTTTATTTTAATCTCTATGGTGGTGACTTAAATCCAGGAGAGGGACAGCCGTATACGAAGCCCTTTATTCGAAAAAATAGCGCCATATATATTACTTAACGCTAAACTTGTAAATGGCGCTTCAAAATTGATGCAAAAAAGCAAATCTTGTCAGTAGAAAAAGGCGCGAAACTCAAATTTTCTATGAGACCATATCCCTTCGCGCCTACATTTTTTCTTCTGAAAAGATCTGCTTGGCCAACTATATTATACATACTACTCTTTGCTTAAATCTATCAGTTAAGGGCTCCACAGACCTTGCAATAAATCCACGCGATCTTTGATCCATTGCCGCCTATAGAGCGAGCGAGAGAAATTAAATAAAATGGAACTTAAAAATGTCCATACTAAATTGTTGCCATGTGTAAGCATTTTACGTCAAAAATGTGACGGTTACGTAGAAAGTGGCGCCCTCATTTATTTTCTATTATTTTATGTCGCACTATACGAGTACCTAAGTAGGTGCAACAAAGTCAATCGCTATATAATTTTTGGTTAACCGCGAGTTCTCAGTTCGGGGCGAACTACTAGTATTATATTCATTTATATTGGGAAATAGGGCATATTGCGCGTAAGAACGTAGTGCTTTGAGTGTCGTGAAGCTAAATTCGACTTATTTTGCGTTGTACCTTAAGTGGTAACTTTGTAAAATAAATACTAGACCTAGTATACGACAAAAAAGTCAAAATATTCAAACAGTATGTTCTTAAAAGATGAATTGGTCATAATAATACGAGTTGTTGGTTGTATTCTTGTAAAATAAAAAAAAGTCATAAATATGGGCAACTGCACCCTTATCAAATAAGACGTTTCATTCATGTCCGCTCATATGAGTATTTGAACACCGATTACGGTATCTTATTCATCACATATTTCGTTATCTTTTATCTAAAATCTTGTTTTATTTTACCTTCAATTTCATGAAACAGGCCCCTGGATAAAAATCAGGTGTTGGACACGCCATTAAAGTGGTCGCCCCCGCCTTAACTGCAGAAATTGCCATAAAAACAAAACCACCGACAAATCCTAATTCCATTCCTTCACGCTTCCTCATAGCATTTTCGAAGACATTTCATCATAATACCGGTATCCTTAGCAGTTAGCTTTAAAAAAGATGTAAATCCTGACACAAGTAAAATATACAGTACGTTAGATTGTACTCATACAAACGGGTAAATTGTACAAGTACATCAATCAGTGATTCGGGCATCAAGATAAATAGAAATTTCCACTCATATCATATTAGAAAAGAGTACCTATTATTTAGTGTCTGTCGATATTCTGTCGACTGTAGGTACCTAAGTAGAACAATCTTAAATGTACCTTTACAAAATGAGCATCACTTTGTACCGAACACGCTGTAGGTACCCTTTAGTTTCAGTGAAAATGTTACAGTTTTATTATCATTAAGTTTTATTATCGTATTTTTTCGGTCGTACATACATGACCACCATAAACACCTGAAATATTGTAATGTTCCTCACGTTGGCCTATTTTTTGCCTTTCGGGTGAGATCTTAAAGCCTTTGTCTTTGATTTGCGTAGCCACCATTTGATCGACGAACATCATCTTTTCGAAACCATCTGGCTAATGTCGGAGCAAAGCCCATAAAACCAGGATTCCTAGTATATGACATAGTAAATATTTACCTTTGTACGAAAGAAAAAGTGACTAAGGCTTCCAGTGCCCAGGGCTGGAATCGAACCAGTGTGCCTTTAAATGCCTAGACTGCTTGGCAAATCGGACCACGGTGACATGGGTCAAATTTTCCCAAGTATATGCAATCTCTTAAGGGCTTACGGTGACCTCTGGCCAACTCTAAGGCCTCTTAATATTTTCATAAAATAAATTTATTTGTTTGCTAATAAAGTTACACCTTTGTGTAGTTAAAGTACTGCATACAGTCCTCTACTGTAATCTCTTTACGGGGGTGATCCCCTCTAATGGCCGCCATTAGGCCATTACGACGACCCGCTGGATACTGCCTAACGAGCCACGCCACTGATCCGTTAAAAGTACTATTCATTAAGGTAGCATTCTAAAATGTCGCTATAATTTTATATGGATACCGTGGAAACGTCACGTACACACCAAAAACACTTGGTTCGTGTATAGAAATATGAAACTCTTATTGCCCCTTAAAGTGTCCGTAGGTACGTGCACGATGCTGCAACGATATATGTATACCAAGAAAACGATTAGAAGTTTCTGAAAAATCTCCTCTTTCCTGCATTATACACGATGACAAGTATCTGTCCAAAAATGTTTTTGTGACACAGCTTTTTTTGCTGACTGTACTTTTTCTCATTGTCTATAGAGTACTTCTTGAGACCTTTCTAATGAGCCTAAGCGCGATGTGTTTGTGTTTTTCCACCGAGGAGTTCCTTTGGCTACCTACCGACTGCATCATCAGAACACCTGCATGCTAGCACATTATTGCATTGTCACCGGAATTACGATAGTACTCCAATTTTCAACTGAATCAGACACCGGGAAGTGGTTCACATTTTAGTTACAAGATTGAGGCATACGTATTAGAGATTGCAACGGATAGTTGTTTGGCCGGATACCGGATACCGGATATTCGGCCTGACCATCGGCCGAATATCCGGTATCCGGCCGGCGAATATACGGCCAGCGGAACTATACCTACATTTCGGTTTTTCAGGTGCGCATTCTGCAGGTCTGACCTGTTTCCTAGTGAACGTTCGCGCGGACACACTTCTAGGTTCGAAATGAGTGCGCGTGCTAGTCAGTGGAATGTTTAAATTGTTTTAAAATAATAAACAAGTACGATTATGACCATGACTGTTTCTTAAATCCAAATTAGTTTACTCCGAAATCAAGCAATGTTACTATCCGGTATCCGGCCGGATAGTAGACCACGATCCGGTATCCGGCCGGATATTAAAATCATGGCCGGATAGGCCGGATACCAGATAGTAACCGAATATCCGGTGCATCTCTAATACGTATACAAAAAAGATAGGTATATACGCAGTGAAGCTAAATAAAAGTGTGTAAAAAGTTAAAAACATAAGGAAGATTCTGTCTCCACTTGTTCCTTTACTGTACTGACTGTTGACAATTTCGGCCTAATTCGAACTTTATAATACGTCAAAAATTTGTTAAAGATTTGGATCTTTTGACACTGACATATCCGATCCATATAAAATCTTTAGCAAATTTTTGACGTATCTTACTTAAAGTTCGAATCAGACCGTTTGTCATTTACTCCAACCTTTAGGCACTATTCATTATTGGTTAAAACGGAACCATGTATCAGCGTTAAAACTCTGCGATTTAATAACGCTTTTAAGCGTTCCGACCATTAGGAAAGCAAATTGCACGAAACGACGCGCTGGCGACAGGGTATTTATCACCGGGTTTTAAGAGACAAAAGTGGAAAGTTGACGGCTAAGTGCTGGGGGTTCTCTGACGCGAATGTTCGATTTGGTAGTTTTACTTTATTTGGCTTGTAAATTACTATTTCGATTTTAGGTTGACATAGTGTCGTGTAAAATTTGACAGGAAAAGGAACCTGATATTTACTTAAGTATAGTTTGCCTGAAGTTACACATATTGCAAAAATGCAAACTGTGATGCGGTACAGTCCTATATCTATTTAGGGGCATTGATCACAAATAACGGTGGCTGCGTAGAAGAGATCAAACGCCGGGTGGCGATTACAAGATCTGCCATGGACAAGATGAAAAGAGTTTGGAGGAACCGGAACATTACAAGGACCACTAAAACCAGGCTTGTCAGAACCCTCATTTTTCCCATTTTTCTCTATGCTGCTGAGACATGGACACTAAGGGCATCGGAAGAACAGTAGGTGAATGCCCTAGAGATGTGGTGTTGGAGACGAATGCTGGGTATATCATGGACTGAGTTCCGGACCAACGCATCAATTCTTGAGGAGCTTGGCATTAAAGACCGGTTGCTTTCTACGGTCAAAACTCGGATCCTCAACTTCTTTGGACACGTGTCTCGGCGAGATGGAACATCCATAGAACGCCTAGTTGTGCAAGGAAGAGTGGGAGGTGACACGGCTAGAGGAAGATCGCCAATGAGATGGACCGACCAAATCAAAGCCAGTGTGTCGGCCACAGTAAGCGAATGCTCACGGAAAGCAGCTCTACGAGAGGAATGGCGACGACGTGTCGTTAAACAAGTCGCTCAAAAGTAGACTATGTAGACATAATGGCCATGGCCACGACCACTCTGTCAAGAGTGTAACGAAGAAGAAATACCCTCAATACTAAGCTTTCTCTATACAATAAAAGCTGCACAGTTATTTGCGAACTAAGTTATTTATGAAATAAGAGAATACCTACCAACTTTACCCAGTTTTCCTAAAAAAAATTCAGAGTTTATTTTCCAACCAATACTTATATTTTAGGTTTTCCTAGACCTGGCATTAATAGTGTTCGCTCCAACGAAACTCACCCCTAAAGTTAACATTTGACAATTAGCGAAAAGCCGAGTCATTGGTAGTCATTTGTTTGACTCGTTCGACTCACGACATGTCGATGTTTGTCGCGGGTTAAATAAAATAAATAATAAATAACAGTAGGAAAATTCGGACCGTTTTAATGACAGCTTGTGACTTGGTATTTTTGATTGAGAAAAGTTACAAGATAACTGTTTAATTTTGCTAACAGTACAGTTGTTTTTTGTTTTGTTTTTAAAAACAAAAACAAAAAAGTACAGTAAGCCAGGAGACGACAGAAAACTATTTAGTATTTTTTTGAAAATGCTATAACTAATTCCATATTAAAACTTGAATAATTTGTTTAAAACTTTTATCAGCGCCATACACAGATGTATTTAGTAGGTATGTACATACATATATAAAACGCATATGAAATTTTAATACGCCTGAATACTGTGGACCCGGTTATGTTTGAAATCACCCCTTTTGGTACCTACATGTAGCTATTGAGCGACTTGATGCTAAAGACAATTCTCCTGGTTGTGACGTAACTTCAGGGTGGAATCACATCTATTAGCATCGAGCCCCATTTTATATTTACACAAGTAGCTATATGAGAAATTGCTCGTTACGCATGTTATTAGTATTCCGATGTGTACGCATCTTCATCTATATACCGAGCGATATTTCATATTAAAATGCTACCCGATGCTAATAAACCAGAAGAATTGTAGTTTAGTTAGCCTCAATAGCTACATGTACCAAAAGGGGTGATTTCAGAACCAATTTAAACCAATTTAGTCGAAGTTGTCCTGTAACCTCGATCGGCTGGTATCAGTCGCATCGCGTGCGTTTGCGCAACTCCGCGCTTCGCCGCGCAAGCGGGCCGCCTGAATCATTTCCCGCGCAGCTTGCACAGTGCCACTTGGTGCCGTGTTATTGTTACATATAGTTGGTCAAAGGACTGTCTCATTTCAATCATATACAGAGAGAATACCATCTTTTTCTTACACTAGTACTAGCACCCAAAAGAAAAGGGTGAGTATAGTTTTCCAAGTTCTTATTGACTGACAAATTTACCAACTATATGTAGTAATTTTAACTGGTCTAACGCGATATCATATCATTATTTTTACCTTATTTGACGTATTAAGGGTTTCATCTCTGGGAAAACGCGCATTTTTTTATTTGTATATGTTTTCCGAGCAAAGCTCGGTCTCCCAGATATTATTTATAATACCAGAAGAACTTCATATTTTAGCAACACGCTACTGCAACGATTACCAAGGCATCTTACGTACCTACGGTGGCTACAATAGAAAGTGCTTCTAGCTTAGTAGATCTTTGTTAATTTCAAAATTATCGGGCTTACGTAGTTGTCCCAATGCACCTTACCTAGTAACTATCTTATATTCCCGTAAAATGGCAATCGAGTACCTATCAGTGCTTGGTGGCAAATCTACCAGTGCTTGGTGCTTAGCACTGGTAGATTTGCCTTAAGGCCCAGTAGGTCTGGGCCTAGGGCGGCAAAGGCGGCAGTCTAGATGGGTGCTGAGAAAGGGGTGGCTAGTAGTTACTACAGGGCCTGGGGCCCAGGGTGGCCAACACTGCAAATCCGCCACTGGTACCAAGTGAAACAAACCTAGCCAAACGTAAACCGACGCATTATCATTGCTTTTACTGAACGCATCCGTAAGGCGTTTCCAAGGTCCGGCGAATTTTAACCACTTCCCACAATAACTCTGCACTCTTCTACACCTTAACACAGTAACATTAGAGTTCAAATCCAGCACATCAAGTATACGGATATAACGTGTTAACAAATGTCTAATTATTCGCGTCTGACCAACGCCCTTATTTTGAAAGATATAGAGACCAGTTTCGGTTTTTTTTTTAATTAATTGGGTTCGAGATGTGAATGTCGGTTTCTATGTCCTGTCATTAAATACCGAGGTTTCGGCGATTTCCATTTTTGCCACGTTTCCCGTTAAAGAGGCATAATTTTATTTAATGTTTTATTTACGTAACAGTTTCCTTTTGGTTTCGTTAAATTATTGTGAGTAATTATAAAATAGTTATGCATGTTTGGGGAATGTAAACATTCGCTTTCAATGTTACATGCGTAAAATAGTTTTCAACAACTGTTGTTTGTAAATGTACCTAACTATCAGCAAATACACATACCTCTATGTACCTATAACATTCTCTGAAGCAGTGATTATGTTTTATTTTATGACAAATTGAAAATAAGGGCTACAGACAATTTACCTTACTACTTATCCAACTATGTTTGGGGAAATACGTTTGGTCATTTGAATGGTTTCTGTGCAGACTTATTGCGCCAAACTTGATAATTTCCAGACAGGAGGTTATGATAGAGCCGAAAATTAAATAAACTGTAGCTTAGGGCCAGAAACATCTTTTAAAAGTTGCTCTAAGATTTTTTTGGAGGAAATTAGGTCTGTTTATGCTGATAAAAAGACAAAATTTGCAAGGACAATGATTTGCCGGCTTGACAAGTTGAAAAATCCACGATCATCAACATGGCAACACGGCAAATCATTATTGTGTCCTTAAAAGATCGCTCGCGCTAATGTCTGTGTCACCAATTGTTTGTAAGATGTGGCCTTACCATCAAGCACCCGCACTTTCATTAAATTTGCCAACGTATAAAAAATCAGAAACTAGTGAAACTGAAGGCGTAACCGGAGCATCGCCAAGGCGTTCTTTGTTCTGCAATTACCGAGTGTGAAGGGCGCGTTGTACACGCACGTCTAATTGTCCGATTCTGGTACGAGGATAAGAGGACGATGACTCTAGGTAAGGTAAACGTACAGGTGCTCGACGCGGTCCCAGTACATGTCATCTTGAAACTTAAGTCATTGTCAATAGAGGTGACAGCAAGGTGTCATCTATTGGGCATTAGCATGTCGAGTACTAGTACGTTTACCTTACCTATAGGTTATTAAGCGTCGGCAATTCCACATTGTCGACCAAGCGAGCGCGAAGCGGGAGCGAAGCGTTTTCGTATCAGCTTGGGGAAATGGCTTTTGTTTTTCCGGCTGTTTTCCTCTACAGGCATTTTTCTACCGGTTCTAGTAAATTTTGTGGAGTTCGATAATTATGTGTTTTTGTCGATTCAGATGTTGAAACTTTTCATCGTGATTCGCTAGGTCTACTGCTCACAGAGCCATTAGTTTTTAACCGTTTAACTGACGAAAAAGGAAGGTTGTAGTCACCTGCAACACGGCGAAGCGATGATTTGTAATATATACAATTTTACTAGGTAAAGTGCTCCCAAGGATACACTGTGCTGGGCTATGTACTAGGGCCAGTATTTGTCCCTTATCCTGTCAACGGAGAATCCTTCTATGAAGATTTAAATAGCCTACTCTTTATATCTCTGTATGTTACACGCTGGTTTGCTACCGTTGGAGTATAAAAAGAGGATTTGAAGTGTTGCTCATTTCGCACAAAATGGACTAAAATGGAAAAAGCCGCATTAAATAGACATTAAAAACTGTAAATTCACAATGAGACCTACTACGAGTGTTTAACCAAATTTTGGCCGTTGGCACAACCCTCAGAGTGAAAATGGACAGGTTCATATCCAATTTAGGACCAGCATCAAATTTTCCGGTCCATTCGCCGAGACACGAGCATTACGTGCTGGACATAATCACTTTCGTTCATTGCGTGTTCCATGTTCCTTTCCGCTCGATCCGGAACGGAAATCGCAAAAAAACTGCCCGCTTCTTATATTGCCACACGCTATGTCAATACTATAGGAGTAAAGACACGTACCAGAGTGACACCTACAGGTTACACGAGCATGTTCGCTCGCATAAGAAGGTATTTTTTTCAAAACCTTTATTAAATTTGACGTTTCCTACAGTAGAAAAGTCTGGTGCACTCTAACCCTTATAATAAGCTAACGTCTTTTCTTCATTTTCTCCAAGAAACTCATTGATTCGAGTTAGAAATCGGAAGTCACTCGACCAAAAGCACCAAAAGCAGCAGGCTAGTGCCTTGCAGTTATAGGACACATTCGTTTTTTGACAGTCGACAAATACTTATCAAAATTTGACTCGGTATATATTTAACATGTAGCGCTCGATGATCGCTTTTAGTTAACCGCAGTGTAAAAAGTAACAGTGTTGGTACTGTTGGTCCGACGGCCTTTGACGTGTACCGAGCTACTAACAATGCGATGACAGCGACCTTCCTCCCCTCGTCGAACGACTGTGGGCCCGATTCGGATTTTGAAATAGACATCTACTAGATATCTTTTAGACGTCACCAAGATACGATAACGATATGTTTAAGATCTAACCTGTCAAATTTGACATTTATGCGATTCTGGAGATACTCCTGAACGATTTCCACAAGATATGACTTAGAGATCCTATTCACATCTAATAGATATCTAACACTATCTGACGTAAAAGTGACACTGGTTGCCCGAATTGAGCTGCAAAAGAGAACTAGTAGAAATCTAAACTATAACGTATCTAGAATGGATCTAGTACGTGTCGTCTCTTGTGAATATCTTGAAGTTCGAATACGGCAGTGTATAGACTGTGCTTCAGTCATAGGCAATAGTAGACGCTTATAGCGCGGTTTGAAGATGTTACTCTGGTCACGTTTAATTACTATGGTCAATGCTGCCCTCATTTGCGAAAAAGGACATAACTACCATTAAGAATACTATGCAGATAAGCCATTTTAACTGAACGTAGCAGATAGCGTGATTCTTTGTTCTGCGATAATTGGAGGTGCACTCGAGTTTAAGATTAATTTTACTCGTTTTGGTCTAATGATTATTTGGACTAATAATCCATCGTCATGATGGCCTCATGCTCATGCATACACGCTTGGACAGTGGAGTAAAATAGATTGGCATTGACTTGGTCTTTGTTGAGGATTTTTGTGAGGGGGCAATTACTATGCTAACTTATTGCATCGACTCATTTTAGTAGGTGGGGTAAACTGAGGCGAATCACGGGTGAATCAGGTCCGGATGAAAAATCCGTTTGTATTAGAAATGTTGAATTGACATTGATTCCATTCGTCTCATTCTACCCTGGTTGGTTACAGCAATTACTGATCAGATTGACGGTAAAGGACTTGATATTATTGTAATATTTTTTATTATAGGTACTCATGGTATACATTTTATCATATAATATTTCATAATTATAAGAAACATAAGAATCGTAAAAGTTATTAAAAGACTTACCTACCTACCTGCCTACCTAAGGCACCATCAATATCATCATGGACATCGTGGTATCGTCAAAAACTATAAGTACATTAAAATGACAAATTAAAACTAGAAATCTTGACTATAGTCTCGTTTTTTTCAGCTAGGTATAAAATATTGCCCATAAGAAATAGTATGGAACGCTCATTTGTTTCTTGCATAAGTAGAAGATTTATGGCATTGCATTGTACTTTATAGTTAACAAAAACAGATACCTAATACCTAGGTCTTTTACCAAGTCTAGATTGCTTCACTGACATACTTGGGCTTAAGTTTAGTGCTCATGAGAAAATAGCTCAGTAAAATTCAATTTAAATGGAAATTTTAATTGCCACTGTAAAGAAGTCGCTAATTTACACTAATTTACAGTGGAACCGATAATTGCTTGTTACAAATATTGGTAGCTATTTTAAAGAGAATTTTCTAAAGATTGAAAATTGGGCCATGCGTTCAACCAAGTTTCAATCTAGCATATATTAGAGTAAATTAATATGTGCATTATTTATATAATATATATATCGATATATATCGTCAAAAGCGATGGTAGGCTATAGCGGTAAGAGCGTGTGACTTTTGAGGTTGTGGGTTCAAACCCCGGCTTGTACAGTCGCCATCAGATATATCGGAGCGGCCGAGGTGCTCAAAACGATCTGAACACGCACTCTATCGCCTTGACAATAGAGGTGTGTTCATATATTTGTGAGCACTTTGACCGCTCCGATATATCTGACGGCGACTGTACCTTGTACCGATGAGTTTTTCATAACTTATATATGTAAGATATATAATTCGATATTTATCAGTCGCTTTTCGGTGAAGGAAAAACATCATGAGGAAACCGTACTAATTCCAATAAGGCCTAGTTTACCCTAGAGTGGAAGGTCAGGTGACAGTCGCTTTCGTTAATACTAGTGCCTATGCCAATTCTTGGGATTAATTGCCAAGTGAATCCAAGGCTCCCATGAGCCTGGCAAAAAGCTGGGACAATCCGAGGAAGATGACATCGTTATATTTCTCTAGTTTATTAAAGTACGCATAACACAAGCCTTGTTGAGCTTACGGTGAGGTTGAGTCGATTCGTGTAATACTGTCCTATCATCGTATAGTGTAGGTACTTACACGAGTAGTTGGTGTAAATTTAGCCGGTTCCACTAAGCTAGGCGTATCCGAGTGTCGTGTGCAAGTGTAGCCAGAAATATTTTTATCCAAACAAACATGCCGCTTCGAAATAAATATGTCGGACGGAGCGGGTTAAGGGGACTTTACGTTGGAGGATGTTATAGAAAATGATTGAAAAATAATTTTGCCGTGTCGGGATTTATTATGCATTTAAAATTTCGGATCCAGTCCGCGCGAAGGTTACCTACAGGCGGCTGGATCCGTAAGGTCTGTGGGTTGTTTTATATCTCGGATGATGATGATGGGGATGATGTCGTGTTGTTATAATTGGTGATGATGGTGATGGGTTTAAGGGTTACTTGCACCATCTCACTAACCCAGGGTTAACCGGTTAAACTTGGAGTTACCATGGTTACCAGTACAAATTGACACTGGGTTAACGTTTTAACCGGTTAACCCCGGGCTATTGGGATGGTGCAAGTGGCGCTAAGATGTGCAGATGTTTTGGAAGATGGGTGTTATAGATGAGATTTATATGTCGTTGCACGGATTACCCTCATCTGGCAGAATATTATTTGTCAGAAATATATTTCGCATAACACGTATCGCAGAAAAACATTTAGTCGAATGATACTTTCGCATAAATACTTAAATAGGTAGGTACATGCCATAATAGTCATTTCGCATACCTAATATTCATTTGGCAGCATTTTCTAAGCGGGTTAGGCTAGGGTTTTCTCCAAATAATATTATGCGAAAAGAAATTCTGCGAAGTAATATTATGCGAAAAACACTGCCAAAAGGATTTCTGCCAAACGATATTTTTACCAAGTAACATTATCCAATACAAGATTCTAATAAACAACTTTCTGCAACACATTAGTAAACCATTTTACTCAGAAACCTATCCGGTTCTAAAACATACAAATTAATATAACATCCGGTGCAGCGTGCCGTCCCCCTAAGCCGATATAAAAATCAACGTTGACCAGAGCCAGATCACTTACGACAAAAAGAGAGCATGTTTACATTACGAACCGCGAAACGTATAGTACACTCGTGTGCGCGTCGGGCACAGGCGGCAGCGGGCGCGGAGGATGGGGCGAGTGGAACAAAATCAACGTTGACCAGAGCCAGATCACTTGCGACAAAAAGAGAGCATGTTTACATTACGAACCGCGAAACGTATAGTACACTCGTGTGCGCGTCGGGCACAGGCGGCAGCGGGCGCGGAGGATGAGGCGAGTGGAACAAAATCAACGTTGAACAGAGCCGGATCACTTATGACAAAAAGAGAGCATGTTTACATTACGAACCGCGAAACGTATAGTACACTCGTGTGCGCGACGGGCACAGGCGGCAGCGGGCGCGGAGGATGGGGCGAGTGGAACAAAAATCAACGTTGACCAGAGCCAGATCACTTACGACAAAAAGAGAGCATGTTTACATTACGAACCGCGAAACGTATAGTACACTCGTGTGCTCATCGGGCACAGGCGGCAGCGGGCGCGGAGGATGGGGCGAGTGGAACAAAATCAACGTTGACCAGAGCCAGATCACTTGCGACAAAAAGAGAGCATGTTTACATTACGAACCGCGAAACGTATAGTACACTCGTGTGCGCGTCGGGCACAGGCGGCAGCGGGCGCGGAGGATGGGGCGAGTGGAACAAAATCAACGTTGAACAGAGCCGGATCACTTATGACAAAAAGAGAGCATGTTTACATTACGAACCGCGAAACGTATAGTACACTCGTGTGCGCGTCGGGCACAGGCGGCAGCGGGCGCGGAGGATGGGGCGAGTGGAACAAAAATCAACGTTGACCAGAGCCAGATCACTTACGACAAAAAGAGAGCATGTTTACATTACGAACCGCGAAACGTATAGTACACTCGTGTGCTCATCGGGCACAGGCGGCAGCGGGCGCGGAGGATGGGGCGAGTGGAACAAAAATCAACGTTGACCAGAGCCGAATCACTTACGACAAAAAGAGAGCATGTTCACATTACGAATCGCGAAACGTATAGTACACTCGTGTGCGCGTCGGGCACAGGCGGCAGCGGGCGCGGATGATGGGGCGAGTGGAACAAAATTAACGTTGACCAGAGCCGGATCATTTACGACAAAAAGAAAGCTTGTTTACATTACGAACCGCGAAACGTATAGTACACTCGTGTGCGCGTCGGGTACAGGCTGCAGCGGGCGCGGAGGATGGGGCGAGTGGAACAAAAATCAACGTTGTCCAGAGCCGGATCACTTATGACAAAAAGAGAGCAAATACATTACGAACCGCCAAACGTATAGTACACTCGTGTGCACGTCGGCCACAGGCGGCAGCGGGTTTAATTTATCAAATTTAAAATAATAGGATCTTAACGGCTGTTTAAAAAATTGCATAACAATCATCCCCATATAAAATCTGTTATGATCAAAATAAATCAAGAATTCAAGATAATATTATCCTGGCTAAATTATACGTGAAAGGTAATCCCATAATATTTTGAGTGTTTGTTGGAACGGCTAGCAGATCATTTAACCTTACATTAAGGCATATTTTTTCCTTAAAGAAATAATCTAAATACTTCTTACAACGACTGTCAAAACGGGCCACCATTTGCGAACTAAATAGCTCCGTGGCACAATATTTACGCTCCACCCACCGTGGCACAAATATGTGTGGGGTCATTTTACAGAGCTAGTTCGTCATCAGTACGGTTACCATCAGTTTGTCACTGACATAAACGCCGTCGAGAACGTAATTTACTTTCTATACATCCCGTTTGCACTAATATGCGAGTGCGAGCGAGATGTATAGAAAGTAAATTACGTTCTCGACGGCGTTTATGTCAGTGACAAACTGATGGTAACCGTACAGATCTATGTTTATTATCAATCGCTGGGTAATTATAACTGCGGCGCAGGGATATTTTACGCGAGGTGCGACTAGAAGACATCTTAGACATCACGTAGACCCGTGGACCATAGCAGAACTAAGTACCTAGTACGTTTGACTTACTACGTGGAAATAATAACACTGACACAATTATAACTGGGAAGGAATAATAACATTCAGCGCTGCACCAACTCTTAATTCGACGAAATATAAAATAAGTACCTCCTGAACATATTAACCTTTGACCGTTTTTTTTATTTTTTTCCCATCTATTGTATGTCAAGAGGGTTTCAACTCACGATTTTCTGTATTTTGTGTCGAACAACGAGTTAAAAGGCAAAAATAAATTTAAAACGAAATTAATGTTTAATCCACCTTGTACCACGCGGCCCGTTCGATAGCGGGTAAGTAGGTACAGTCGCCATCAGATATATCGTAGCGGCCAAGGTGTTCATAATATCTGAACACGCGCCCTAACGCCTTGACAATAGAGGCGTGTTCATATATTTGTGAGCGCCTTGGCCGTTCTGATATATCTGATGGCGACTGTACACAATTGTAACTGCGGCCCGGGAATAATACGCGAGGTGCGACTCAAAGACATGCAGAACTATGAAGGAATGACATTCAGCGCGGCACCAAATGCCTATCATTCACTCTTAAACTCTTAATTCGACAAAATCTAAAATACTGAACATATTTGACCGACTTTTTGATTTTTTTCCCAACTATTGTGTGCCAAGCGGGTTTGAACTCACAATTTTCCTTGTTTAGTTAAACTAAGAAAAAAAAATTAAAAACAAGATAAATGTTTAATCCACCTTGTACCACGCAGCACGCTCGATAGCGCGTAATTGTAACTGTGGTCCAGGAATAATACGCGAGGTGCGACTCGAAGACATGCAGATACACGGAGCTCAGCGGTACACGCTTTGACTCGGAAAATTGGTACACTACATAATTTAGATTAGTTCTCCGAAAAGCTTTTAGTCTGAGAGCGAAAAATACCTTCTTGAAAGTAGATAGGTATGTTTCTAAGGAACACACATTAACGGTGTAAAAATTTATATACTACATCATATTTCGACGCGATTCGGGCAATGAATTAGAGATTCATTAGACATGAAATAGTAAAGATATGTGACGTTCCACGGCAAAAGGTACCATTGCCCCGGCTGAATATTGGAGCGGCGTTAATAATAGCGTAAGCGCCAACCGCCATAAGGCACCTTTTGCCGTGGAACGTCACACATCTTTACTATTTCAAGTCTAATGAATCTCTAATTCATTTCCTGAATGGCGCCGTTTGTCCATTCGTCGAAAATATGCTTGTAAAGTCTGAAATCAACTCTTCCGTAAATCATGTTCTTCTGAAGGAATTGTAATTTTTTTCAGGAGTAATGAAACGGAAATTGAGTGTTGGTAGTTTGGGACACTTTTTTTCTCCTCTTTAGGATTTTAGAGCTTGTAATTCTGAGTAGAAATAACATAAAAATTCAGAAATAAAAAAAAGTGTAGGGGACAAGTCGTAAGGCCCACCATAGAAAGTTTTTCAACTTTTAATTTGAACCTTGTTCTATATTATAATGTAAATTGGAACGAATTTCGTTTGTTTTAAAAAGCAATGAAACGAAAGAAATGCTACTTTATTTGGTTCATGATAAATTCAAATTAGATTGCATGAATATGTACATTGTAGGTAATGTACCTACATTTAGACTCAGGAGGTTAAATGAAATGACCCACTTTAGGTTTTTAAATATCATTCGGTGAGCCGTAAGCTTAATTTACACTGTCCATAACACCGTTAGTTCCAAAGTGGCTCCACAGATGGCGTTAGGAGTATCTGTTGTAAGCAGCTCTACGCTTGCCGTAGGCGCTATCGCTCTTGAAACAGTTTCAGGTATTGGATAGGGTGTTCTGTTCACTTTTACGGCGCTGTGTTAGGATTTTATGATTGAAATGTTAAGAGTGTAGGGTTTATAGGTCGAGTTTATGTTTTGTTCTCACACAGAATCTACAACTCACCGCATTACTGTGAGTACTATTGGTATAAAATTTCGAAAAAGTTTCGACAACGAACACCCATTAATTGAATATCATTTTGTCTCAAAACGTCAAGCTTTTCTTTAAAATTAATTTTATACTACCTAAGTAAAACCATCTAAAAACAACCAACACTCACTCGGCACTCGCGGGATCGAATCCCTCTACGTTACTAAATTTACTTAACTAGGTATTTTATTGAGGCATTCAATATCAACATTTTTATTACCTAGGATCCTAATCTACGACTGAATTTATGGTAAAATAGAGAAATTATTATTTAGAGAAATCATTTATGATACGTGCACCTGCAACGACTTACGAGTATATGTACGTCTACTCTATCAAATCTTATTTTGAATTTGAAAAATGTTTGCCTAAACCCGATGCACACTATTTGTTAACTTTGTCACAACTACTAAGTACTTACCTAACTGAAGAAAACTAAGTTTTAGGGTGCCGCAGAAGAAAGTGACTTCAGACAATTTATGTACATTTAAGTAAGTAAATAGGTAGATAGAACCCAGTAGGTACATTTTTTACATTTGTTTATGAAACATGCAATTTTTTTTTGTAAATACTACAACTAAGACTACTTTTGCGCTTAGGTATCGCTGACTCCTTGGACTGGTATGCGATACCGTTTTAGTTTGCTTCTAGTGAACATAAAGTCATGGATCGTGCTCCGCACACACGTCGGCATGTGCGGCCAGTGCAACCATCCGAAACGGCTACAGACTTGCACGATATTAATACTGTTAAGCTATTTTGGATGCGTCCATGGATTAGATGTGCTTATCTGAATTAGCGTAACTTATTGGACGTGTAGGTAAAGTTAAGTTGTTTTAGTTTGGGCAGCTTATTGCATTACGTAACGTTTGGTTGTTGTTGGTGGGTACCGCGCGGCGTTGCCGCGCGTTGTCGCCTGTCCCCACCGCGCATCGATCCGCTCCGCCCAGCGCTCGCTCCTCCCACCTGCCCTGCCCTCCACCCGCCACCCCCGCGGCCTTTGTCGCGCCGCCCGCGCGGTCACCTGTGTCGCACGTCCTCAGTCGCGCACGGACCGCGTCGCGCGCCGCCCGTCTCGCGCTGCACTATTATGACACTGACGTGATGGAAGGCAAAGAGTTTGCGTCCGGCCTGCCCGCCGGTTTGGACTATTTCATGATGCCTCGTGTGAGCCAACCGGCGCCCCAGTTCGACTTTAGAAAATTAGGAGCCAGCTTTAGTGGAAGAGATGAAGACAGGAGTGACGAGAGGCGCTCGCCCGACTACCAGGACCGCCGCGAGCCGCCGCCCGCGCCCTGGCCGCTCGGGCTCGGAGTGCAGTTCGTCAATCCCGCCACCGGCAAGAAGCGCGTGCAGTGCAACGTCTGCCTGAAGACTTTCTGCGACAAGGGAGCTTTGAAAATTCACTTTTCGGCGGTGCATCTGAGGGAGATGCACAAGTGTACAGTTGAAGGGTGCACGATGATGTTCAGTTCGCGGCGTTCGAGAAATCGGCACAGTGCTAATCCTAATCCGAAGTTGCATTCGCCGCATGTGAGGCGGAAGATATCGGCGCATGACGGTAGGTCCGCGCAACCTTTCCCGCTGCTGCCGGCGCTGGCGCGGCTGCCGCTGCCGCCGCCCAGCTTACTACCGCCCGAGCTGGCGGCTCGTCTGCCTCCGCCGCTGGCCGGCCATGGCCCGACACCTCTACCTCCGCGAGTGCCCCTCGATAACCTCCGTAACTTCAGTGAAATTGAAAAAATGTATAGAAAGTTCCCACAACCGGAAGAACATTCCCGCGGCGTGTTGGATCTCGCTAAACCGCCAATTTCCCAGGAGGAAGAATCTTACGACAGTGACAACAACGATGACATTTCTGACGATGAAAATAAAGTTAAGTGTGAAGAGAGAGATGAGTCCCCGGTCGAAGAGAGACTTAATTCGTACGAGGACGAACCGGAAGATTTGAGTGTAAATAAAAAGAAAGATGATACCAAACCGACAGCCGCGTCTGAAATTAGTCGCAATGAACCCACCGTATCGGACGACAAGTCGTCCCTCGTTCCTAATAAACGTAAACGGAAAAGCGGCAACCCCACTCGTTGTTCTCAGAATAACGAGTACAATGTGTCCGACGAGGAATACCACAGCGACATGTTTAGAAATATTTCAACGCCGGGTTCTAGCCGCCCGGATGACGAGCCGCTATCGCTGAAAAAACAAAAACCTGAAAAGTGGGAGCCCTTTCAGAACGGAGAAGAAGCAACTGTGGACTCGGAATCGATAACACGTGTGAAAGCCGAAAGTGAATCTGACGACGAATCCAGTGCGCCGAGCGTCGTCCGCGAGGGCCTGAGACTGAGGTCAGATCTGTACACGCCGAGCGACAGCGGGAGCGACTTGCACGCGCTGGAGGAACGGCTAGCGCGAGCACGGTCACCTTCCGCGAGCAGCGACCGCACCGACGACCGGACGGACCTCAACGATCTCGAGATACCCATTGACGACGAAAACCCGGACAGGTGCACCGCATGCGGAAAAGTGTTTCAGAACCATTTCACCCTGCGCATGCATTACAGAAACGACCACTTGAAGTTGCTACATCCCTGCGATGTTAACGGCTGCGACGCTGCCTTCCCCTCGCGGCGGAGTCGCGACCGGCACAGCTCAAACGTCGACTTGCACCGCCGCCTACTCTCCACAAACTCCCCCGATGGCCGAGAACAAAGACCGGGATTCGAAATGAACACAGAACTGTTAAACAAATTGTACGCAGACATAAAAGGCCTAGCGTCGACCCTTGAAAGCTTGCGATACGGTGGCAACGAAGATGCCTCTCAAATTCCAAGTTACGTGTCAGAAACGATGAAGTTCTATAGTCGGAACTTGAGTGCGCTACAAGCGGGTTTGTTCCCACAGTTGGGCGAGCGGGGTTTTTTTCCGGGCCCTTTTCTGATGAATAATGGGGTGCAAGGGGGCGGAGGGCCGTACGGAGCGCCAGCGGGAGCGCAGTCGGCGCGCGAGTCGCTCTCGCCGCTATCTGCGTCGTCACCGCCGGTGCTGTCACCGGGCAGGCTCGACGCCGCGCACGCCCGCTCCAGAGAGGACGCCAAGCTGCTTTTTCGAGAGAGCTCGGAGTCCTACAAGAAGATGACATCTCTGTGCGAGCGCCAGGAGCAACTCTACCAACACCACGTTCCGGTGTCATGACGCCGCCACGCGCGCTCCTCCTGGTGAAGCGAGGCGCAACGGACTCTGTATAGTTAATTGTTAATAATATTAATTGAGTTAATTCTATTTCGTATTTCGTTTTGTATTTCCTTGTGATATTTAGACAAATATATCGTAATTATCGATCCCACGAACTGTAAGTTATAGGGACAGTACCGCTTGGAGGCAGTGAAGTGCAGTGCAATATGGACTCGGGTGTTACGAATGGTAATGCCGAGCGCGGGCGGACGATATGATATCGTGTAGAGTATTTGTAATCGATGTTGAAAGTAAACGTTATAATGATCAGCTTCATTTATTGTTCTGGCGCAATAAAGTCATTGAGGAAAAAAAATAATTGTTTTTATTTACATTAAGTTGGTGTCTGAATCGAATGGGTGATCGGACGGATCATTAATCTTTGCTTCATTTGCATTAAAAAGGTAGTCTGAATCCGATGATTTAAGCAATAATAACAGCTCTGGGCGATTACGACTTTATTTATACAACCAGAATCTAATAAGGAATGAACTTGTTTGACACATTAAACTTTTACGACAGCAGATTCACCATTCAACCGTCACGAAATGAGATAAAATAAGGAAATAACGTAATAATCTCCTATAACAGAACATCTGAATATATTATTAATCAATCGCATGCATACTTATTCAAATGTCGCTATTGATTTAAAGTAGGTAGGTATTCAACATAAACTATGAATGTTGATGAGCCCAACCAGCGGGAAATCGGGGGATATATGCAACAGTAGCAGTTTCATTAATTTAATTTAATGTTTCTTATTGAACACGAATCTTAAAAATAATTTTGTACAATTCTAATAGGGGATATTACTGCAATGTTCTGCCGCCAGAGTGCAGCACTACCGACTCTAGTAAATTCATAGACTAACTTATACAATTTATACATAAATACTGTGCCTTAAACTGTTTTTCGACAAGTTTTCACAGAATAAAAATATGACATTGATGCATCAAGGCGGTTTGTTAACAAGGGCCTACCGGTAAACGCGAAAATCGAAATTTAGTTACCTGCCTCTGTATCGCTCGAATATGCAAGAGTGATAGAGAGGCAGAAACCGAACTTTCGATTGTCGTGTTTCACGGTAGGCCATGTGATTGACGTAGTGACGCATGATGTGTCATTGATGTTTGTTTACTGTATGTGCTAGTTGTGCCACCTACGCAGAGCTTTGCCTAATATTCCCTATTGGAACGTTTCGAGTTGCCTCTTGAAATAGTTTGTGGCCGTCCGGCGACAGATGGCGTTGCCAGTCCGAATCTGTTGAGTAGTGCTGTTTTTCTAAATGCGTGTCTCTTGATCAGGATAATACTTATTATTAGTTTATTTAATTTGGCACGCAAGAGACAAATGAATTTTTACTAGTAGAAATATTTTCATAACTTAATATATCCGAAGAAAATATTTTCGTTGACTTTTTTGGAAATTACTTAATTATGAAATGTCTCAAAACGTCTAAACATTTGTGAATTAAATAAATAAAAAATAGCTGTAATTGTCACGCGGAGCCCAATGACCCAACAGAAATATTGCTAAAGGTAAGTAATACATAGAGTCTGTGCGGAAAGAGAAAAGTCGTGGAATGTATGGGGCCCAATACACTCCACGATCTTTCCGAACAGACTCTATTATTAAAAAAAAAAACAGATTTTTTGAACTTATGGACTGTAGGTGTGTATCAATAGTGGCGGACGAAACAATGCCCCAAAATGATTTGTCACCCAGGAATAGTTTTCCAAATAGTTATATAAATATCTCTACACAGTACGAAGTATCACAGTCTAACAGTTCTACATACAAAGACACAGTAGTCTGATCAACTACTTTTGATGCTGTGGACGTCTTTCGGCTGAGATGATGATGATGAATTTATTGTTAGGTAGGTATTAAAACGATTGACGCAAAACAGAAATTATTATTATCGATATATAAATGGTTGCACTTAGTCAATGTGTGTTTCGATAAATAAAAGATGTCTATTAATAAATGAAACGGTGAGTTCCGTTCTTTCGACTTTATTATGATGTAGGTAGTATTATATATGTTAGTGTTTTTATGAACATCATGAATATTCAACGGTAGGTTTCGACGACTTGCTTAAATCTAGATTTTGTTGGATTGTTGGTAAACATTGCATCACAGCGAAATGAAGCAGGCAAAGTGCATTGTGAGACTTTCTTTTAAAATAAGTAAGTTTTAAAATTTGTAGGTAACTGTCAAATTTAAATCTAACATAAAATAGGTATACAATCAAGCCGATTCATGCCATGTACAGACATCGTACATTTTCCAGCATTTTTGGTGCAGCAGAGTGGTGTTAACGGAATTGGTATAGATAATTTCAACTGAAATGGTAAATGAAGGTTAATATTTACGTAATTAACGCTAATTAATCATTAGGGTTGAAATTATTTATACCAATTCCGTTAACACCACTTCGCTGCACCAAAAATGCTGGAAAATGTACGATGTCTGCATGCAACAAATCCCTACCTCCCTATAAATGCGAATAACTCTCATCTGTATGACAGTTAGATGAAATTTGGTATGAGGATAGTTTCAGGCCCGGGAAGGACGGCGGATAGTTTTTATTATTCATCATCATCATTATCATTCATTATCACTTAAATGAAGTCGCAGACACAAGCTAGTTCAACAATGTTTATTTTACTTTGAACAATTATTTTCCATATATAAATTGATTAACCCACCCAATCGTCTCCGAGACGGACGAAACGACTAATCAACCTCTCAAAGCGAATGACTTCTTAAACTCTGCAAACCGTTTTGTCAAGACATGTTATTATGATACTGGAATAAATGGCGTCATTCCAACCTTGATGATACTATAGCCATCATTTACAAAACGACGTATGTGGCTCATTACCTTCAGTATGTTAGGCCTTTTTGCTTCTGTAGTATTAAAGCTCTTTATTGAACAAAACAGCATAAGCGGGTTACAGTTCCTATGCGCTTATGCTCTTTTGGTATTGGAGAGCAGTATAATGGCGGTGATTTTTTTTCGGTGCTGGGAAAAATGTTACGAATAAGCATTTTGGACGTCACCCTGTTATTAAATCATAACGACGTGGAACAATTAGAGTAGTTCTCACGGCATTGGACAGGCCCGATAATTACTACGTAGCTGGAAGGATTTGGGCTGGAGGTCAAATATGGCGTCCTATTGTCAGTCTGAGACAATGGGTGTATGTCATGTTCTTTGGGGCACCTTAAATTTGAGATTCGGAAGTTATGAGACTATACAATTGGACAGGAACGGAATGATGGCAAAACCTTCTGACAGTTTCTATCTCATTATAACGACTAGGTACATATTTTCAATCCGTACCTATTCAAAGTATTCAAACTGTACGGAAGATCCGGAGGTTCGAGTTCAGATCTAAACAACTGTATATTAGTTGTATTCGGATTGCCAACCTACAACTCGACAACACATACATACTTCTAACCTGGAGTTGCTTTGTAATAGGAAGGGTCCTAACAGTACCTAAGTACATATAGCTATAACATCCACACTAAGACAGAAATTAATTTTAATAGGGCTAGACATTGCCCGCGGGCCGCTAGTTGGTTTATTAATTTCGTCTTGACAAACTATATGCACCCCAACGGAAGGGATTTTTGGACTTCCGCCTATTTAGCTTAATTAAATTTGTTTTTGTTGATTACATTGCAAACAGACACACGAGTTTGCTGCAAAGCCGCAATTATCAGTTAATAAATGAAGACTACTTTTGTAGGTTACAAGCTTACTTAGAGATACTGTTAAATTTCATTGAACTCAACGAAACGGAATAAGAGGAGGAAATTAAAAGGAGACATAGGAGACAAAGGAGACGAGGAGAGCGCTGGTGGCCTAGCGGTAAGAGCGTGCGACTTTCAATCCGGAGGTCGCGGGTTCAAACCCCGGCTCGAACCAATGAGTTTATCGGAACTTATACGAAATATCATTTGATATTTACCAGTTGCTTTTTGGTGAAGGAAAACATCGTGAGGAAACCGGACTAATCGCAATAAGGCCTAGTTTCCACTCTGGGTTGGAAGGTCAGATGACAATCGCTTTCGTAAAAACTAGTGCCTACGTCAAATCATGGGATTAGTTGTCAAGCGGACCCCAGGCTCCCATGAGCCGTGGCAAAATGCCGGGATAACGCAAGGAAGAAAAGTAAAGGAGTCGCAAAACTTGCAGCAGGTTTTTACCTTTTATCTCAATTACTATATTATAGCACCATTGTCATATTTCAGATATTAAAACCGCGAATACAACATTATATTTTACGCAACTTTGTATTAATTTAGTCTACCTACTACTGCAGATAAACAGTATAATCCGCGCAAAACGCTTGTATGTTAATTAAAGCTTGACAAATGACAATGCACAAAGATTGCCGCGAGCGGGAAGATTATACGACCTGCTTATACAAAATGACGCTTCTGAGTTCTTGCAGACTACGGGGAGTCAATTGTTTGGGGAAACCAGTATAAAGTGGACTCGAGACGATCAATTGCAATTGCCAATGTGACGTACCTACTTTAATTAATGAAGTGCCATTGATGCAGTTTCAATCGATGCGTGAATTGAGATGAGACACACTGACATTCGGAGTATGGCGACTACAGCAATGTTACCGCTGCAGCGTTGCTGGTGCAGCACTTTGGGTTGCAGCAGTGGAATAGGAGTCGTCACTGACGATTTGTTTGATTACCGACCCCAAAACCATGTTTATTTATTAAAACTTTATTCCACAATGAAAATAAGAACAAATTGCGGACTAAATGCCTTAAGGCATTCTCTACCAGTCAACCATAGGGCAAAACAGAAATTCTCGAATGTGGGTGCAGTGGGAAAAATGATTCGGAAAACATAACAACTATAGGAACCTAAGCAATATATGGGGCATTATCTATGAAATGGGACCTTATTGTCGATGGCGGTTACGCCGTACAGCGTCGCGCAGCATTGTATTTCTATCGGAGCATCGTTAATACTGGCGTATGCGCCATCGACAATAAGGTCCCTTTTCATAGATAACGTCACATATAGGTAAGCGTAGTTGTTAGTAATCTGGACGTCACCTTAAAGTGGTTTCCACAAATATTGAATTAGCTACCTCGTTTGATATGATTCAGGTCAAGTGGAATATTAACTAGGAAAGGCAATTTTGGGGAGCTTCTTGGGGTATTTGTTTTAATAATTTTACGGTAGTTAGGTATAATAATTAGTTAACATACACGAGGGAATCGTAATCATAATTCGGAGATTAAAATAGATAATCTAAATTAAAATAAAATCTATATTTTAATTTGTTTGAAGGTTCGTGGCTAAATTTCCTTTTTAACTATGCTATCTTAGTCAACATAGAACTCTTCTAGTTTTGCCATGTTCGTTAAAAAAACAGTTTAGTACCTAATGTATTTAAATAACCTAAGTAGTAAAACCTTTTACGTGGGGACGATTTTTTTAAGCTTTAACTAAAAAAATTGTGGGGTTGTCTCGGAGGGAGTTTTAAAATATATCTAATTATACAACAGTTTAGATGAAAAGCAGTAAATTAAAAGCAATAAAATAATATTAAAGTAAGTGTTATTTTATGTATGCTTATTATAATGTGTTGCTAATTATGTAACCTATGCAAATAAAAGATTTCTAAATGTTGCCTTAGCTAAAAAACGGCAGACAAAAAGTACACAGGACAGGAAAGCCTCTTTAATTAATATATTTTTCCTGGCACATTTTCAGTTTGGACAAAGTTCTTCTAACCTACAAATGTATTAATAACATTAAGAAAACCCAAGTAAACTGCCCGCGGACTCACTTTAATCTCAGTTGTCGCTTCCAAGCGATCTCGAGCCTCAAACAACCTCACCAGTCTCGGCAGTCTCACCAGTGAGAATGCTTAATGAACCTTTTAATCTCCTTAAAAATTCCTAAAGGAACTTCAAAGTGAGGAATTACTGCTACGGGATGGAGATTGTATTTTTTTACGTTTAATTATTTTTGGTAATTTGGTCGGGTCAATATTGGACGCGAATTAACATTTGGTTTGTTTATTATGTTTATCTACTTTCGCTATCCTGGTTATGATAGGCTAAATTAAGTATTTATCTATTATGTATTTACACACAAGAGTAATGAAAACGGGCCAGAAAATAGAATTTAGATACAAAGTGACCTGAGAAATTTCTTCACAGTTGAATTTATTGCCTAGTTTTTGGTGCTAACTTATACAAGCTAACTTTAATGTTTCATATTTTATTTTGTATTTTATTGGGTAAAGTAAGGGTTGAGTAAGTACTTAAATATAATTTAACCACATCTAATCGCATCTCTCAAGAACTATGAACGAGTAGCTGCTTACCAAAACGAGTAACCTATTTAAAAATTGAATATTTCGAATTTCACATTTGAAAGTCAGCCGCTTTGCACCCTTGACGCGACATGACTATCCTCCCCGTAACCTAACAGCCTATCTTTTCCGCCAAGCCACTTACATACATCCTTTTGTACGGGTTGCGCTAGTGGGGTGTATACAATACATTATTCATAAATGTGTGATCAAAGACAATCGAGCTGTCAGTCGTGAGCCGACTCCTTTTTGTGCCTGTCTAGCTTACGAGAATTTGGAAACTGTTTTGAAATAGACGTCTATTTTTTATTAACGTCACGTAAATTATGATATTCAGGTGTAATATCTTACTATACGCTTAAGACAACCTTGTAGAAGATTCAAGGTAATCTGAATAAGCGTACTGTGTTAACTGTGTAAAGGGTTGGCAAGCTTTGTATCGTTGGATTAGTTTAAGTGAAGTTAAGATACATTAGTAAGCCACTTTTTTTCATTCATAAAATGGCCATGCAATTTTGTGGCAATTTTGTGTACATGGCATTTTGCGATAGCAAAGATAGGGTCGATCGGTAGGATCTTCCTTCTGCCTCGTATTATTCCGGCATTTTGCCACGCCTCATGGGAGCCTAGGGTCGGCTTGACAAGTAATCCCAAGAATTGGCGTATTCACTAGTTTTTACGAAATCGACGGCTATCTGACCTTCCAACCCAGAGCGGAAACTAGGCCTTATTGGGATTAGTCCGGGTTCCTCACGATGTTTTCCTTCACCGAAAAGCGACTGGTAAATATCAAATGATATTTCGTACATAAGTTCTGAAAAACCCATTGGTACGAGCCGGGGTTTGAACCTGCGACCTCCGGATTGAAAGTCGCACGCTCTTACCGCTAGGCCACCAGCGCTTCATCTTTATCAGAATCTTATGATTTAAAAACGACCATGTCAATATTGTTGATCCTATGACCGCTATTTAAGGACGCCCACGCCTATAGGTGCCTTTAGTGCCATGTGCTATGACGTGAAAGTAAAGACATTTTTTTCAATTAATATAATAATTCTGCAAATATATTTCCGTAATTTTGTTACTGCTTCAGTTCTTACCTACTTTTAATTCCAGCAACTTAAACAGCAAATGTGTAACATATTTAATTACACAAACGGGTCTACCGCGATATAATTTCATTGTTTTTACCTTAAATTCCGTCGTTTCAGCTGAATTGCACCAGCTGTGGTCACGGAGCTGTGGTGGTGTGTGTGTTGTGGAGAGTGGTCTTTCCGTGACCACAGCTGATGCAACTCAGCTGAAACATCGGAATTTAAGATAAAAACAATGAAAGTATATCGCGGTAGACCCGTTTGTGTAGGTAATTAAATATGTGAACAAAACGCGAGAGTCTAAAGTGTTATATAGCATTTTATTAATTCTTATGATCTGCTAGTGATATCTACGCACATTTAGAACTGTGGTTTAGCGATCAACGGGTTAACTTAAGGCTTAACAGGTACCTAGATCGGCTCCGGTCGTCGATTAGCCGCTATCGCTCTGTCGAAGCGACCTGCTTTAGCACTCACACTCACTTAGCCACAATAGCCGATAGCTGGAAGCAGTGATAATACGACGGGGACCATAAAAGAGCTCGAGTTCACAAACTTGGAAAGTCACTAGATTGTTATGCTTTTGGATTACAACATTTAAAATTTAAACAAATTTATTTGCACTAGGTAGAGTTACCAATAATATGTTACACAGCAAAGGCCGCAAAAATATCTGACACGATCTTATTTGTAGAGCCATAAGAGCGTGTCACATATATATATTTGCGGCCTTCGAAGAGGTAATATATTATAGCAGGAGTAGCAGGTGACTGTACTATAGGGATAAACGTGCAGATGTGTCTGTTAAATCTGTCTGCCGGATCGATCTGACGGACATATCTATACATATATCGCAAGTTATAAAGATTTTTGTTGATCTGACCTCGCAAAACACAAAAGAACTTTATGAAAACAAGCAAATAACTTATAATTCCATTTTCTTTCATTAAAAACTTAAAAACTAATCAACCATCACTCATAATAGCAACTTAATCTAACCAATATTGACGTAATACAGTTTTTCTATCTAACAAGTAGGTTTTACAAGCAAAGCTACTTAAAAAGCAGTGCAAATGCCAAGCGTTCGCTGAACTGGCTCGTAAAAACTCTTCCCTTAGTGATAATAAAAGGAAATCTGCAATAAAACACAGGGGTGCATGTGTTATATGGCGTCAGTGGTTAAGATGCGTCGCTATTTAAGCATACCAGTACGGTTACCATCAGTTTTTCACTGACATAAACGCCGTCGAGAACGTAATTTACTTTCTATACATCCCGTTTGCACTGATATGCGAGTGCGAGCGAGATGTATAGAAAGTAAATTACGTTCTCGACGGCGTTTATGTCAGTGACAAACTGATGGTAACCGTACTGTTTGTAAAAAAAAGTAAGTTACGAGAAGTTGGGTACAACAGGGTACCTAGCCAAGGTAACAATCGCTTGCGCTACGACAATGAAATGCTTTGTGTCTCTCTATCACTGTTCTATATTAGTGCTACAGTGCGTTTCTATAGCTACGGAGCGTAAACGATTGTCATGTTGGCTACGCACCCTGAGCTGTCGGGGCTGCAAATACAATTCAAAGTCGGAATTGTATTTGCAGAAGATTCTCGTCAAGTATCTAACCTAACACTACGTACATTTAACTATGAAATTCACACTTTGACATGTGGCTCAATGACTTTCAGTCTTAGACAGTAGGTACCTACCTCAGGAATACGCAACACAACTATAGGTTAGACGTATCAATCGCACTCAATTTAGCGAACTGAATTTTCGTGGGGGTCGAATTTTTGTATTATTTGACGTACTTATACAAAGTGTAACATAAATAGTGGGGATCCGTTTAACATATTCGGTAATTGTGTTCTGATTAGGAAAAAGTAGAAGATTTTTTTTACGCGAATAATTTTTTTCTACATCAAAAATGTTTTTCTTCTACTTTTTCCTAAACAGAACACGATAGGTACCGAATATGCTCTTAAACGGATCCCGACTATTTTTGTTACACCTCGTAAATAGTGTTTAACTCTTTAGTGACTTTAGTGCATCGTGAAGATATTTGCTGCTCAAATAGGGACATAGCACAGCGTGGGTGTGTGGGTTCATGCTTCACGAGGAAGCTGCCATGTGGAAAGCAGCGATGAATATGACAAATATGGCGCTAGTGATTATAATAGTGGTGGCAGATAAAAAGGGAAGCTCATACACATATTGGGGCGCAATTCCATTGTATCATTTATTTCGGGAAACTTGTGACATTGCCATTTGCAATATATTTACACTTAAATTTTCTTAAAGCACGCTTTACGTATGCCGATTTTAAGAAAAGTGACTACCTACTTATGTGATAGTCACATCACACGGTTTAACTGAATGAAAAAAAATTAGGAAGTACTTAAATAAATTGTTGATAAACATTGAAATGAAGCAGGTACTACTACTAGGTAGGTAGGTAGGGTTAAATATAAAAATAAATGTTTATTTCTAATGAATATTCACAAGTTACCGACCTCCACACTAGCCAGTGCCTGACCTTTGGAGGAGAGCTTGACAATTTTGAATATCTAAAAAATAATAATAATAGGTAGGTATAAAGTATTTCAATGAAATACTATAATAAGAACGGAAAATTTGACGTCCGGTGTGGCCTAGTGGGTAGTGACCCTGCCTATGAAGCCGATGGTCCCGGGTTCGAATCCCGGTAAGGGCATTTATTTGTGTGATGACACAGATATTTGGTCCTGAGTCATGGTTGTTTTCTATGTATATAAGTATTTATATATTATATACCGGGTGTGGCCTGTAACACGAGCAAAGAATTAAAACATAGATTGTACTCCTCAAACCGTGACACTTTAGTTCAACAACTTTTAAAAATTATGAAGTAT
The DNA here is from genome assembly GCF_910591565.1 of Cydia splendana. Lineage (NCBI taxonomy): Eukaryota > Metazoa > Arthropoda > Insecta > Lepidoptera > Tortricidae > Cydia > Cydia splendana. The sequence continues at coordinate 10,966,627 of NC_085976.1, forward strand.
TTAGACTATCTATTTTTCATACAAAATAAATATTATCTTCAATGGACGCCATCGCCACGCCATATCATTGTGATTGACATTGCTTGTCACGCCTTAAACATAACAAAATTCGCAATACATTGCGTCTTAGAATAAACTTTAAAGTGTATTAAAAATCAAACCACAAGCTATTTTTTAAAGTCGCTGAACAAATGTTGGTCAGTATGAGGAGTACAGCCTACAGTTTAATTTTTTGCTCATGTTACAGGCCACACCCGGTATATCGTTGTCTAAGTACCCACAACACAAGCCTTCATGAGCTTACCGTGGGGCTTAGTCAATTCGTGTAAAAAAAATATGTCCTATAATATTTATTTATAAGAAGGGAGAGTCTAACATCATAGGTAGGACTCTTGTATAGGTACCGGTGTTATAATATCATTATTATAAAATCTTACACGTGACTGAAGTGATATAAGTTAAGCTGCCGGTGTTGCCATAAATATTTTTGATTAGTTTTGAACAAGAAATTGAAGATAAAATGAAGTTTCAACTACTTTTGTTGTTCGCTTTTACTGAAATATGACCCGGTGGGCAAAGTTGTAGGCAATGTTACCAGATTGGTCGGCATTCTTCATATCACACAATATTACATTTAATAGCCATGCAACCCAATTCATATTCAAAACACCCTGATCGTACAAACGTGCAAATTTGTACACAAAGCTAGGGTTGTCACTTGTCACATTACCGTCGGGCGCACTCGCATGCAAAATTCAGCGAACACCCGTTAGAGACAACCCTGACACCCGGAACGGATACTTTTGACAAGGTGTCTATTACTATGTGTGAATTTAAGGGTTTTGTGTCAATTTGTACGAAATGTTTGAAAGATTTTATTTATTAGGTATCAATGGCATTCAATGGTATAGATGATTGAACAAGATTTATTTCTACAGGAAGACTGATAGCTCTTTGTATTGGGATTATGGAACTTGTATATGGTAGGATATTTTGGCTAAGTTAGATGATAATAGGGACATATAAAATCCATAACACATATTAATATATGTATTTACATACTTACATAACACTGTCTGTCTGTCTGTCTAGATATTACCTCTTCACGTTGAACCGATTTATATTGGACATGGAAGATGTAGGTACCTATACCTATAGTTTAAGTCCCTGTGAAGGACATGGGATAGTTTTTACCCCGAAAATCACTTTTTAAGGGCTTGAAAAGGGGGTGAAATTTACAATAGAAGTATTAGAAGTAGTATATGGAAATACTAATGACTACGCAGACCGAGAGAGAGCGCGACAGTTCGTTTTATTGCATTCACGTTTACGGCTTGATGAGGCAGGTTTTAGTTACCTGTATATAATTAGGTAATTATTAATCTCTTTACTTATTTTTCTTTTTAGGCTAGGTCATTTATAATATGAATATAACAGTAAAATACAAATACACATAGAAAACGATAAAAAATACCTACATATAAACACATTATAAAAAACCTAACCTAGGGTGCCGCCAGCAGCGGGGCAAGGCCCAAGCTGCCGGTAGTCAGGGCCGCAGAGTGAGGAACCGACGTACTATACATACGCGCCGTGTCCATAATTACCGCCTTCTGCATCTGACCCTTGATACAACCACCCAGCGAGAGTCTAGGTGTTGCTCGAGACTCTTCGCTATGAGACACGACTATAGGAACAATGATCGTCGAGTCAAAATCCCACATGGCGGTTAATATTATTATGTACCTACTTTAAGCACATGTATGCATTATACGCCTATGCGTATCGACCGCAACACTTCATAAACTCTTCAATACGGAGTCTGATGTGCCTGTAGTAACGGGGCCCGAGTGATCGAGCGATCTGTCACGTTGGTCGTGACCGCGGATAACATCTCATTCAGGTGCCCGGTGCCGTGACAAGTGAACTCTTCTTTTTAAGTAAATAGATATTTCGACTGCCAATGACCTTTGCTTTTTGTAGCTAATGGTATTGAAAATTGATGCGGAAAAACGATTTGAAACACTATAGAGGAGTCGTCTCCTAAGTTTGCTTTTCATTTAATGAAACAACAATAGGTAGGTAAGTGTGAAATAATAATCGCCGTCCGAACATCAACCTTATGAAAAGAAAAAGATAGCCAATAAAACATGGTACTTATATTTTTTTCATGAACTCTAGATAGGTATACAAGACCGTGACCGTGACGTGTGTTTTGTGCCACGTTTTCTCATAAATTTTACTGCGTAAACTTTGTCACTGTGTCGGGTTCTTAAAATGTTGCCATCTTGGACACGTGTATCGCAAAACTATTAAAAAAAAAACGTTTTTATATCTAATATATTTTAGGTATCTATCGAGACCGAAGTCCAGCAATGGGCCGTATTATAGAGTAATGAGTGCGTCTCGAGTGGGGCGCGCGTCGCACCAGAAATAGCGTTTGACGTTGTACCGCGGTGGCGCCTGTTCACTGTCAACTGCGCAGACTAGAGAGCTACAGATACTACTATTAAGTAGTACTATTAAGTGACCATTAGGTCACTTCGAGTTTGTCGATTGTCGAGTTGTCTCCGATCCTACACCGCTATGTACTGGTCTGGTCCAGGGGCCCCGGCCATGACCGCAATCGTATATAGTCAAACCCCAAAAAGTAAAAATATATCGTTGTGACAGATGCAACAAAAGTGGTTATTACCACAACTACTTATTTTATTTTTGTTTGGCGTTTTCTGTAAACCATTGTCACTTGGATAGGCTCCTAAGACGGATACTGGGACGGGCAGAAACGGCCATCTCCAAGGATACATCTAGTAGGCAACGCATTCAACGCAATGATTGTCCTTGCAGTCTGGGCTATGACCGCGAAAAATCGATGTTCGCAAATGGCGGGCATCTTTCTCTGTCACTCTAATTAGGTTCGACTTCATAGGAGTAAAAGAGAAAGATCCCAATTTGCGAATTTCGGTTTTCGCGGTAGGCCCACTGATTCTTCGACCACCCGATAGTCTGTGTGCATATGTATGTGCCCGTGTCCGAAGTAAAAATTGGAATGTCAGTCTCTGTCCCACTAGCAACTCTGTGCACCGAAGGAGGGCGCGGTAAAATTGAAAATAAATTCAATATCAATTTGAGCTCGAGCCAAGTGTATCTCGTATCGATACATGACGTGCGCTGTTTGTGACACGGTTCCGTCTAACCACATCACTCACTCTTCGCGTTTATACGGCTAGCACAAGGAGAAAATCATTCTCGTCTTTCTTACCCAAACTATAGGCCTCTTCAACTAAACTTCAGGTTACATCTTGAAGGGTTTTGTAGCTTGGGTAAAAGTAATAAGAGTCACATTGGAACTTTAAGTTTTGCCCGGTGACGTAATTATTTTACAGACTAATTTTTAAGGTACTGTATGTGCAGAGTTCAATCCCAGGATTGATGATGATGAATTTATTAATTATTATTATTTATTATTCTCCTTTATTTAATTTGTGTCTTAGGTTAGGGTTTTTACAACGTGAGTATAAAAGTACAATAAACACTTACAAAACATTACAAAAAAATATATAAACACATTATAAAAAACCTAACCTAGGGTGCCGCCGGCAGCGGGGCAGGGCCCAAGCTGCCGGTGGTCAGGGCCGCAGAGTGAGGAACCGACGTACTATAGGTACGCGCCGTGTCCAAAATTACCGCCTTCTGCATCTGACCCTTGATCCAACCACCCAGCGGGAGTCTCTCTAGGTGTTGGTCGAGACTCTTCGCTATGAGACCGTTCGCTGACACAACTATCGGAACAATGATCGTCGAGTCAACATCCCACATGGCGGTAATCTCGTGAGCTAAGTCTAGGTACTTGCTGGACTTGTCCTCCTCCTTATTTATTTATTATTAATGTAAAGTTTTTAACGTTTAAATGCGCCTCCAAGATCCTAGTAGTGAAAGAACTTATAAGGAGAAAGATTTGGGCGTGGTGGTCATAGCGGTACGTAGGTACTGCTGTGCCGTGCCGGTCAGAATAAGGAAGATTGTACACAGTTTCTCAAATTATCTTATACTTTTAAACGAGCAATTCTTGTATATTTATTTATTTATATGCATATATATTTCGAGGATCTCAGAAACGGCTCTAAAGATTTCGATGAAATTTGCTATATGGGGGTTTTCGGGGGCGAAAAATCGATCTAGCTATATAGGTCTTATTTCTGGGAAAGCGCGCATTTTTGAGTTTTTATATGTTTTCCGAGCAAAGCTCGGTCTCCCAGATATTATGGGATTAAGAGGGCTAGTGAGGGCGTTTTAGTTAAGAGTCCCAACTTTTAAGTGACAGGTGACGTTGTCTCTATGTAATAATTAAGTATACCTATAATTTATACTATCCGCTGTAAAAAAAACTTGAACCTCCGATGTCACGAACCTGTCATTTTAAATGAAACCGTTTTCCTCCGGCACAATTCCGTAAATCTGCGCGTAACTGTTGTACAACTATTTGATACAATTTAGACATTAAAGATTAACTTTACGAGCATGAGAAGGTAAAATATTTACGCACAAGAATTACGCTAACGATCTGTTGACAGCTATAGCTCTGATTCTCATGACAATAAAATTTGCCTGCCTTCTTCGTCGTAACTTCGCTTTGTTAAACCATTTTTATTATCCCTACTTTTTACCAGATTTTATCTTAGACTTTGCGTCATGATTATATCACTTCTTCTTTTGTTAAGAAATAAATAATATATGTACCTATACCTATCCTATGTATGTATCGTGGATTACATTACATTACATAAACAAGTCATATCGTTTTGTTTTGTTAATTAATAAGTTTTTGGCAAAAATTAGATTTTTGGTACAAACTTTTATCGCTGACTGTACTTTTCTTACGACAGACAACTAATACTCATCGAGACAATTCTAAAAACCCCTAACACAATTAGGTTGCGTTGTTTCATCACAGAGTTCCTATGGCCACCTCCTGTCTCCATCATCAGATCAGTTCGACAGTACCATATTATTGTATTGTCATCAGAACTACATACAGCTGCCAATTTTCATGACGCTACGATCCTTGGAAGATGGTTAAATTAGATACCTTAGATTCCATTACATAGTTAGTTACATACAGGTCGACCTAATAAGCTTGTTAATAAAAATAGTCTTCCACTAGAGATCTTCCCCATATATTTAATTTTTGACGATTGGCATTCACAGATTTTGAAAAAAAATATATAGACAGTAACGAATTCATAAATCTAAATATATATTTTTTTAGGATATATTAGTACCCAAATAAATAAAAAATAGGGATGTACCGACTAGTCGCCGACTAGTCGGGAAAGCCGACTATCCGGCCTCATTTGTAGTCGGCGATTAGTCGGCGACTAGTCGGCAAAAAATGGCCGATTAGTCGGCACTTTAAAAGTGACAGAAAAACGGGGCAAAAAAAATAAACAGCAAAAATTTACCATTAGATTTTCACTTATTTTACCCAAATTCATATTTAGGGTGCTTACGAAAACTTTTGTTTGAATTATTGACCGCTTGGTCGCTTTCTTGTCCGATAGTCCGGTCGTCGTATGAAAATAGTCTTAGGATTTATTTATTGATTTTATTTTTCAGCATTACTATTTATAATAATCATAATATGACGAATAGCGCGACGAAAGGGGTAGAACGGTTGTTTTTTAAGTGCATCTGAACCGAACTTAGACAAAACTAATGATCCGGCCGACTAGCCGACTAGTCGGCCGACTAATCGGCCATCCTAGCGCCGATTAGTCGGCTAGTCGGCTAGTCGGCCAAATCAATAGTCGGTACATCACTAATAAAAAATCATCTTCAATAATAATGGATTGACAGACACATGAATTCTCTTAATGGCATCAACATGTCTTGTATAAAATAAAATCACCCCGTTCGCATAAAGTATCGAATAAATAAAACAAACACGTTCGAACGCGACAATGGCGAAGCTGTGAAAACAGGGTGTCCAAAAATACCGCGCTACATGCGCCCGGCAATTACCGTCAATCATACGAGAAACAACAAGATGGGCACGGGGATGGTGGAGCGGAGGTGTTTATTTGAGGACTTTTGTGAATTTTACAACCTAACAAAAAATGTTTTTTAATGTATTTTTTTATTTAAAAAATACCTATTCCGTATTGTGACCATTTTGATTTGTAAATGGCTAGTTTTTTTGGTTTTGGGTCGAAATATTGGCAAGTAATTTATGAAAACAGGGTGTCCAAAAATACCGCGCTACATGCGCTTGGAAATTACCGTCAATCATAACGAGAAACAACAAGATGGGCACGGGGATGGTTGAGCGGAGGTGATTATATAAAGACTTCAAATTTTGTACGCATTTTACAATGTTAAAAAAGATTTGCTACCAAAAATTTTAGTCCGAAAAAAAAAACGTTCCAAGTTATGAGTATTTTGATTTGTAAGTGCCTTGTTTTTTTGGTTCTGGGTCAAGTAAGGGAAACTTGTGAAAACGGGGTGTCCAAAAATACCGCGCTACATGCGCCCGGCAATTACAGTCAATCATACGAGAAACAACAAGATGGGCACGGGGATGGTTGAGCGGAGGTGATTATATGAAGACTCCAAATTTTGTACACATTTTACAATCTTAAAAAAATGTTGCTACCAAAAATTTTGTCTGAACAAAAAACACGTCCCAAATTGTGACTATTTTGATTTGTAAGTGCCTTGTTTTTTTGGTTCTGGGTCAAGTAAGGGAAACTTGTGAAAACGGGGTATCCAAAAATACCGCGCTACATGCGCCCGGCAATTACAGTCAATCATACGAGAAACAACAAGATGGGCACGGGGATGGTTGAGCGGAGGTGATTATATGAAGACTCCAAATTTTGTACACATTTTACAATCTTAAAAAAATGTTGCTACCAAAAATTTTTGTCTGAACAAAAAACACGTCCCAAATTGTGACTATTTTGATTTGTAAGTGCCTTGTTTTTTTGGTTTTGGGTTAAGTAAGGAAAACAGGGTGTCCAAAAATACCGCGCGCGGAGGTGATATATGAATAAGTAGGTATGTACTATCGGGTGCAGCCACGGTTGAGCATTTCTCAACGAAAATCGCTTGCACCCAAAACTTTAAAACGTCACGCCTCCTTATATTACAAGTATTACAACCAATCACGGTCATGCAATAAGTATATTGCATCGGTACTGTTTTTGGGTTCTGACCCAAACATGTGTTGACCATCGTTATCGGTCTATCAGTTGTATCTTAAACGGTATTCTATGTTAGAAAGATTACACATCTGCTGGCCGTTAAACAATTGTGCGACCAAGAATACTTGGAAACTTTTTTTTAATAGCCATAATGTTTGTCCAGAATTGTTTAATTTTGCGCATTTTGCGTGCAGAGACCGCGCGGCTTCTTAACATCCGTCCGCTTTCATCTTAAATTGTTTAACAACCCATACTTTTTTTGGGCACGTATTTAACCGGTCAACTAATTAATCGGATTTCAGTAGCTTAAAAAATAGAAATAGGAACTAAAATTAATACTTTGGCAACAAAAGCGGAGCCTTAAAATATTTCAATATGAGTAGTATTTTAATGCCGTTACAGCTTTTGTTTATTTTAAGGCAAGTAAATTATTTATTTGGCAACTGAATCATTATGAATCGCGCACGAAGGGTTCCGTACCATTACGCAAAAAACGGCAAATAAATCACGTTTGTTGTATGGGAGCTCCACTTAAAGTAGGTATATTTTATTCTTACCTATATTATAAATATAAATTAAACCCATCAATATTATTATTTATTGACCTTTGTTGAACTCGTTAAGTATTCGACTTTTTTGAAACATAGAAACTTAGATAAAAAAGGTGGCTAGAAAAAAAGGCAAGTCGTCAAGAGATTAAATTTTAGAACCGTAACTGCGAGGTAAGGACTTTGAGTTGGGTCATTAGAATGCATGCAATTTTAAGTGAGTGTTACTAGCCAGATGTTTCTTGGTGGTTTACTTATACAGTATAAAAAAAGTCACTCCTTTCGATTTCCTATCCGTTGTAAATTGTACCGTATTGTTAGGCACTTTACGTTTATATTAAAAATTTTGAGTTACTGGTCAAAAATCTTGGACTGTTCCCATTGGTGGATAATGTAAATAAGTGACCAAGTCTGGGGTGCATTTGAAAACGAACTGTAGCATGCTCAACCGTCGCTGCACCCGATAGTACTTTAAATTTTGTGCGGGATACCTAAAAAAATGTTTAAAACCTATTTTTTTTCTGAAAAAGCCCATTCCGTATAGTGACTACTTTGATTGGTAAGTGCCTAGGTTTTTTAGTGTTGGGTGAAAATATAGGAAAGTACGGGAAACTTGTAAAATCAGGGTGTCCTAAAATACCGCGCTACATGCGCCCGGCAATTACCGTCAATCATACGAGAAACAACAAGATGCTCGCGGGGAATGCCGGAGTGGAGGATTTAATATATAAGGTATATTGGTTGAAAGTGTATGCTTTTTAAGAACCACGAACTCAGGCATTTTTTTTTGTTTGAGAAAGCATCTCCTCAATATTCCGTTCTCGGTGCGATCGCGGACATATTTCTGTTAAAGCTTGTCGATAAATTCGGAGAAGCATTTGTTTTTCTTGGATTCCTATGCAATGCATGAGTACAGCCGCCATCAGATATATCGGAGCGGCCAAGTTGCTCACAAATATCTGGACACGCCTCTTTTGTCAAAGCGTTAGAGTGCGTGTTCAGATATTTTGAGCAACTCGGCCGCTCCGATATATCTGATGGCGACTGTGCAGTTCTCGAATAGATACATTACAGTTGCCTTGAGTGTAGCTGTTCTTCTTGGAGTTGCCAGGGAGCCTACCGCCACCATCAAAAAATCTAAAATCGTTATTTGCCTCTCTATAATTCTTGCATATTCGAGCAATAGAGAGGCAGATAACGATTATTAATTTTTCGTTGTTGGCGGCAGTCTCTCAACATCCGTTAAGCTAAGGCAGGGGCCTGCATTATTGTTTACCTATGTAAAAACTGGCCAAGTACGAAAAACGTACGAAGGGTTCCGTACCATTAGGTACCTACGCAAAAAACGGCAAATATCACGTTTGTTGAATGGGAGCCCATTTAAATATTTATTATATTCTCTTATTAGTATTTGTTGTTATAGCGGCAGCAGAAATACATCATCTGTGAAAATTTCTACTGTCTAGCTGTCAAGGTTCTTGAGATACAGCCTGGCCCCTATTTCACCACGGCGACAGGTGCGACAATTCGACAAATGTCACTGTAGCTGACGTCACAGGCATCCAAGCGGTTACTGTAGTCTATGGAGGCCTGTGACGTCAGTAACAGTGATGTCGACAATTGTCGCACCTGTCACCGTGGTGAAATAGGGGCCTGGTGACAGACAGACGGACGGACAGTGGAGTCTTAGTAATAGGGTCCCGTTTTTACCCTTTGGGTCGTCGTAAATTTAAGAGTTAGCTAGACTCTTGTCGGTGTAGCTCTCTCCATTTGACTCTATCCAGGGCCGCCTCCTTGATTTCCTTATACGACATTACAGCTACCTTTTCTTTTATTTGTGTTATGTAGCTTATCCTTGGCCTTCCCCTTCCTCTCTTGCCTGCAATCTTTCCTTCTATTATGTTAATTATTTATAAAAAGCGTCATGTCGTATAAGATGACCAATCATTTTCCCTCTCCTACTCTCTATTGTCCTCAATCCTTTGGGTACGGAACCCTAAAAAGGTGGGTAAGTTCTCCTTTTTTATTATAGCGTGATATTGTAACTGTGACGAGACGACACAACGACATCGACAGACGATAATTACAACAGTGCGACCGCGACCTTGTCCCGTCCCGATTTGATCGTGCCGCAGATTATGCGCATTTGTATGGGATAAGCATTTACGGCAATTACCGTAATATTAGTCATTAGCACGTCGTGCGGAGGGAGCGTGGAGTGAACTCAACGGGGTGAGTAACGACACGTGTTTCCATTCACGTACGAGAAATGGGAATAACGTCGGAATTAAAGGTAATAATAAGTGTCTGGCAAAAATTTCATTTTTGGTACAAGCTTTTATCGCTGACTGTACTTTTCTTACGACAAACAACTAATACTCATCGAGACAATTCTAAAAACCTCTAACACAATTAGGTTGCGTTGTTTCATCACAGAGTTCCTATGGCCACCTCCTGTCTCCATCATCAGATCAACTCGATGGTACCATAATATTGCATTGTCATCCGATTTATACATGCATGCAAAATTTCAGCTCAATCGGAAACCGGGAAGTGGATCAAATTTAACTTGCAAGTTTTGATTACAGACCGACAGACAGACAGACAACGGACAGGTGAACTAAATAAAAGCTTGTCAAAAATAACTTATTATATCTCCCGTTTGTGTAATTAAATATCTGACATATTCGTTAGCGACTGGCCGACTGCGTGAACTAACTCACAATGCATCCTCGTGCTGAAATTGGTGCAAGCGAGATGCACTTAGTTTGCGTTTTCGAATTTCTTTCCTCTATTGGCATGGTCTGCGGTATCCTCTTTTAGAGACCACTGGCACGTAATCATCTCTAGAAAAATCTAGCCAGTACTATTTTGACTTTAATCTACTACCGGGTTGACGGGGAGACGACATAGGTATGTAAACTTTTGTAAATATTAATCTCCAGTCTCCAACTATTTCTGCTATACATCTGTCATATTTACTTGAAGAACTCGATGGTGCGACAAAATCTCGACTCAACTGGATATCTAGTAAAGCAACACTTTCCACTAAACACGGAGAGGAAGCAGTGGTCAGGCGTAATTAAAAAAGAACTACTGAGAAATTAAAGATTTACTTCTCGGAAGCTGTAACATAATGGACACACACTCTAGTATCTAGCAACTGTCTACAATCTTTACTCGCAATGAGGACGTCCATACACTACCAACAGATTACGAATGTAATTGATATTTACATAAACGCTATCCGATACTTTAGCCCGACAAAGTGTAGAACATTACATTAATGATTGCAATCGCTTTGTAATTGTTAAGGTAATTTGTAAGTTATCATTGTATTTGGTAGTCGGGTTGCCTAATGGACAGGTATTGATTTGGTTTATTAAGGTTCGTAGGCAGAGGTGAAAAGGCACTGCAAAATTAATGTACAATCAGCCGCAAAAGTGCATGGCGAGTTTATCAATGAATTCATTCATAATTTCTCCATGCAATTTCGCAGCTCACTGTTCAGCAGGTCTTATTAGAGCTTTTTAATATCTGGGAGACCGAGCTTTGCTCGGCAAACATAAAAACTCAAAAATGCGCATTTTCCCAGAGATAAGACCTAGCTAGATCGATTTATCGCCACCGAAAACCCCCATAAAACAAATTTCATCGAAATCGTTAGAGCCGTTTCCGAGATCCTCGAAATATATATATAAAGAAACAAGAATTGCTCGTTTAAAGGTATTATAGATAGATAGATAGATATATATTTGTATGTAGACAGGATGGGTATGCCAGTATAGATATAAAAAAATCAAATAGGTACAGTCATCTGCAATAATATGTTACTCTTCGAAGGCCGCAAAAAATGTGACTCGCTTTTATGGCTCTACTTATAAGATCGGGTCAGATATTTTTACGGCCTTCATTGTGTAACATATTATTGCAGGTGACTGTACCTACCGTAAAACTACTCAAGTATAGTACAGTCAAGTGTAAAAATATGGGTGCACTCATCATACTCAAAATTATGTCCCATAGCTTTTAAGTATTTAAGTATTTATTTGCAAAGAATAAGTAGGTACAATAGTGTCTTAGGTGGTAAGTGACAATTGGTTGCTTATTCTGCTATTTGTACTATACAGCTATTTGTGCTATTTGTGCTATTTGTATATGTCAGCGAATTAAGAATTATGGGACATATTTTTGAGGAAGTTGTATGCACCCATATTTTACACCATAGTTGTGGTAGTTGGGTGGTTTTAAAGTACCAATTTTAACCAGTAGATACTACTGCAAATACTAGCTAGGACAAGTCTACAGCAGTGGCTAAAAGGTAACCCTAAACAAAAGATATCGCTAGATGTAGCATGGATCGCTCGCCCCCACATAATTTATGCCTTTCTTTGCATAGTCGGGGGTTGGCCGCCAGACATGCATAAATAACGCGCTGTCCGGCGATGGTAATCGCAATCTCCCGAGATTTCACACTTTTGCGGGCTTTACAGATCAAACTAACGGGAGAACTAAAGGGAATGCTAATGTTTGACTAAAACTTTAAAGAAATAAGTACGGCTTTTGTTAAAACATGACTTCAAAATTGTTAGAGAAAATAAATAGTGCAGGTGTGGCTCCGCGATTTCGTCACATCGCTACAAGTACATGCGGCCCACACCAATTTTGGTGTCTAGCCATAGTGTAGTTGCCGTGCACCGCTATGGAACGGACGTTGCGCTACACTCTCGTAATAGACGCGTCTTGTTAGAGAGTGAACCTTCTGTACCTAGTACTATTATTTATTCTGTGGTGTAGATAAATATTAGTTACTTGCTTCTGCCCGCGACTTCGTCTGAGTGGAAAGATGATGATGATTGATAAATACTATCATATCCTTCTCCGGGTCTCAAAATCTCTGCAGTCCAAATTTCATTTTAATCGATTCGGCGGTAACAGACAGACAGACTTAGAGGCGGACATAGTTATTTTCGCATTTATAATATTATATACAGTAGGGATTATTGGCAAATATATAGCTACCCGTGGCGTCTGACGTGTAAGTCCAATAATGTCGACAATTACTCGCTGCACAACACTGATTTAAACTTTCACGATTTTTGCACATTATTAAATTGTACAACGGGAATTAATCGCGTATTTAAGTCTTAAGATTTACCTCCGACGTTTCGAGGACGGCGTTGTCCCCGTGGTCTCGGAGAAGACTACACCACACCACCACACCACACTATATCAACTGTACTATATCGACAGTCGATAAATCGAATATTGTTAGAATTGTGTGTCGACAGAGTAACATCCCTATAGTCTTCTCCGAGATCACGGGGACAACGCCGTCCTCGAAACGTCGGAGGTAAATCTTAAAACTTAAATACGCGATTAAGACCCGTTGTACAATTTAATAATACATATGTACTTGCTGCACATTGTCCATTTCATGAACACAACACATAATTATTAAATTAATATGAAATCTCCCAAATATGTTTGCACGCACTGACACTGACAGACAAGTCACAAATCAAAGTGACACTGCCAAGCTTGTTCATTTGTTATTTGTAATGTTCCTAGGTTTCTCCAAGCCATTATGCAAGGAGATAGAATTACATTATGTCTCATAATGTCTGTTCTCCTTCGTCTCATTTTAATTCTAAAGATGCTTATTCTAAGGATGAAATTATCACCACGACTTTGATATCTCAACTCTCAAGTATTTCTTTCTTCAATGAAATGAAATGAAAATATTTATTTTCAGGCAACTATTAGATAAATACCTTAAAACTCTTAAAAGTAGCATGCATATTATTATAAAATATAATTACCTTAAAACTAAAAACACACAATTATGGCTGCGATGCAGTTCGCAACCCCGCAGTGTCAGGGAGCCGGCCGCGGAACCGCCGGAACTTGACACTCTTCGGCCAAAACTCCTCCTCGGTTCAATGTAACCATTAATCAATTAAAATTTCCTATTCGAAATTCGTAACTTGATTACAAACCAGTTGTTACATCTTCATCAGAAAATGCTCTTACTTTTAATAGATAGCTACATTTTATACAAATCATCGGAAGGTTAACGAAAGTTTTCAATTACAAGTTGATAAACTACAAACAAGTTCCCAAAATTTTGTTAGAACTTTGTCTCATTAAAGCATGTAAGAGTCGTCAAGTGATATTGATCAAGTTGTAGTACTAGAATGAAAGCGATAAGGTTACGAAGTGTATGCAGTTCTGGTGTTTATATAGTTTTAATGTGTGTTTCATGACTTTGTAATGAAGCTGTGAATGATTAACTCGTCTTTATTTATTAGCAGTTGTTGATAGCAATCGTGGATTTGTCTACTATGTAATACGTAATATGTCCAACTAGGTAATTACTTACCAACGCGCGCTACCAATTGGCGAAATATAAACATAATTAATTAAAAAACACGTATTTCATCCCTACAATAAAACAAAAGACTTAAAAATAGTGATGGTTTATGTGCCAGAACTAGGATTCCCCGTGTTTCAGGCGTGCGTCATATGTGCAAAGTACTTGATCACATCCGCCGATAAACTCAAAAACTACTGAACGGATTTTCATGCGGTCAAAGAGTAGTATTAGTATCATGCGGTTTTGAGAAAGGTTTAGGTGTATAATTTGTTAAGGTTTTGTGTAACCCGTGCGAAGCCGGGGCGGGTCGCTAGTTCAGGTTATATCAATACTATATATAGCCTATTAATAGGCTCCATATCTATCGTCCAAAATATTATGTACCTCGTCATGTATTGTCAGGAAACATTACATAGGAAGACGCTCCATGAAACGCATGAGAACCAAAGAAAGTTCCATACAATGAATAATTTATGAACTCAAATAGCCATGTTCCAATCACATATTGATCATCTAATCATCTGTCCATGCATTGATTAACATGAGACGAATCACACCCTCTGACCCGATACTTGACAAATGACTTTGAAGAAATTTGAGTCGCATTCAAAGTTTTACAAGGGATTTTGAGCTTTATGTGTAAAGGGTTAATGCTGATAGTTGTAGTGGTTTGTGGATTTGAAATAAGGTTCATAGGGTCACCTGTCGTTGGGTTGAAGATGTTATTTATGTGATATGTTTTGCTCCGCGGCGTCTGTTGGACATTGACCGCTCGCTTTTTGTTTGACATGTTCTGGAGGCGTATCGTATTTGGAATTTTAAATATCTTGCCAATGGGGTTCAAAACTGCCAATTTCTCATTTTACCTAGTAAGAAATTACTTTATTTTTGTCGCTCTCTTCCGTGAGCTGAATTTGTAATCTAAAATACCTATTATGCATATGACGAAGTATCACCTATCATATGTTGTCAGTACCTATATATACACTATTGGCTTACACTGCCATGAAAATCGCTGCCGCCCCACGCCCTATCTGAGACTGTTTGTGTAGTCTGTACCTAATAGACTTGAAGGCCAATGATGACGATGATGATGAAGTACACACTACCTACCTATTAGTTCCCATCACGCTAAGGCAAAATGTTAAAATTTTCTAAACATTACGCTGTTTTCGGTATATTTCTCTCGCAACTGTCTACCTATAGCTTTATCTATCCTACATGTGAGACAATGATATTAGTCAATATTATGACTATTGTTATCCATAACAATATAAACTCTATTGCGAAATATTTTATAAAACGCTTAACAATATAACTTAGCTAAAACGGACAAAGTGACCTTTTCCCATTAACAACACCAGCTGTCGATCAAAAGGGTCACTATGTGATTGAGAAATTCAATCAAATACCGTCACCTCTCGCAATGGCTTTTCAATCTTCCCATAGACAAGATAAAAATCCAATACCAGAGACAATTCTCACTTAAAAGGTCCCATATAAAAAAGCCTGTAGCGGGACGATAAAACAACTTGTGTATCATCTATCAATCTAACATGGTACTAACAGCAGGGGACTCTATTTAAAAAGACCTCTTTCTAACTCCCGCACTCTCGAACACTGTGTCTCTCCGTGTTTAGAACGCCAAATATATTACAGAGTTGTCTTGGGGATACTTGTTTAGATAAAAAACGTAGTTCGACAAATAGAATGAGACGCCTACGACATCCAAACGCAAAAAACAATTACGTTCATGACATCGCGTGGTGGTTTTTGTGGTACAATCTTGATCTGATGTTTCGACATTGAATGACAGTATTAATTTCATTTTCGATTGCATGGCGTAAGTTCATAGGATGACTTCGGTCACGAGGAGGCGGAAAAAATAAATAGTTGAGTGTTTAGAAGCAATCATGATAGTGGAAGAATTAAGTGGACATTAGGTTCGTAGAGAAAGGGCAAATTGTTAACCATACTCGTAGCAAAGCTCGTAGTAACAGCGCATTTACACATATTTATGTTCCACTGAGATGCTCAGCACAGTCTTTCTTCTATTGAGGCCCTCACGCTAGCTCAATTTGCATTGGGTTTCTTAGAATTTCTTCACAGATGCATGCAGATGCACCTAACTGTTGTGTTACCAACAATTCTTCTTTGGATACTTAAGGGGGAGCCCGGGAGACTGGTCCAGGATAGACTTGATTCCTTTAATTAATAAATGTGCCAAAATCAAAATAATAATTTTATTTGCACTCCAATATTGACTATTCGGGCATGATAAATACATGGCAAAAATTATGTTGGCACTTTGTTTTGTATAAGTAAACTAAAATACATACAAGTCTTACGGACTCTGTCTCCCTCAAATGCAAGCTAATTGTATGTAACTTACGTTACTTTCAACTATTTTAATAAAACGATTAATAATTTAAAGTATGTAGATTTACTCACATACGCCGCTAACACATTCAATAAAAGCGTAATTAATTGAAAAATCGTATAACCATAGCCGCGGGCGACCTATAGTATGACGTGATCAATTCTAAAAATGCAGATCATGGTCCAATCCGGCGACATCGTCGCATCGATCTTCAATCGATCGATACGAGACGAACTTTAGATAGAGTCACGTCCGACTCGACTTGTTTCTAATTATTTCAGATATGTCAAAGTTAAACGGTTTAGGTTTAAGTTATGGGAGCTGGCGGTGACATTAAAAAAATACGATTGACTCGGAAATGATTTTCCTCTCGCAAACTAACTCCAACAACAACAATCGATACTCTAATTTTAATAGTAGACAAAATATCCTAAATTGCTACGAACTTTACTAGGCTAGGTACATTGTCAAGGAAGCTTACCCGCCATAAAGAATGACGTACGCTAGAACGGTCCGGGTCTGATCCGAGACATCCGACAGTTCGTTTTCCATTGAAAGCATCGCCTGATTCACTTCTCTCATTTTCCTCCAAGGCTTTCCCGGATTGTCTTACCGTGAGTTATCCTTTAAGTTTCTCAATTTGTTTCAGTTCGATTTTAGCTAAGCAATGTAACCACAAAACTCCGAAATCGCAATAAAGCAAATACCAAGAGCATTAGATAATTTTAAAAGATAGACTGGTTCATAAAAATTTAACCACTTTTCTTCAACAGCAAAAGAAAGGATCTCAATTGGAAACCACTAAAAGCGGCCACCATACCATTGCTTTTCCAGAAAATTTGATTAGCTACCGCGTTATTTCTTAGCACCCGAGACATTGTCAGACATTGTCGTAATACTTACGTTGTTTCCTAACTTGCACATTTTGGACAGAGCAGAGAGAGAGAGATACATATCTGGTTATCGCTATCGCCTATCCCTTACGCCTCGCTAGGCGCCTGCGACCGCGTCACAACATCAGACTGTAACAACCTAGTTCCCACAACTTGCACTTTTCAGCCGCCATTACTCATAATCTCATGCATGCTCCGTGGGATGTGGGATCAATTCTAAAATCAAAGTTTAAGGTACAGTGGAACCTGGATAATTGCAATCTCAAGGGACCGGCCATTTTTTGTCAATTAACCAGGTTTTTCATTTAAGCAGGTCGTGTCAATTAACGAGGTTCAAAAGATCGTTGTGTCAATTATAGAGGTTTTCATTAATAGAGGTTGCGTTCTGACAAATTTCTTTTATGGAGGTGCAAATAACCATTGAAAGTAGATTTACACGCTTACGTTCTGGGTTTCTGGTCTATATATTGCTTCTGTCTATACTTGCACTTTTACACTACATTAATAACTACTTTATTTTCTTATCATTTGGGTTTAAAAAATTCGCTTGAATTTTAGAAGAAAGTTTTATTAGAATGTAAAAAGCATACTTTGTTTTTGATTTAATCAAAACTATTTAACCTACTACAGGTTGTGATAGATACCCAATAAATAAATTGAATTCTGGATGAAGATATAAATAAATTATCATTGCTATTAAAATATTGTTTCTGCTGTCTACAAATACATTATTTCAATTACAGAGGTAATAAGTAAGACTCGTTTCAATAATAGAGGTAAAAAGAAGAGCAAAATAACGGATTTTTTTTGCACAGTGTCAATTATAGAGGTCTTAGTTGCGATGTGGTCAATTACAGAGGCAAAATTACGAAAAGCACTAAAATCTAAATTGCAATTATAGAGGTTCTAAAATTTCAATTATAGAGGCCTTTTGGTCTCAAGGGACCGGGACCGGACTTTTGGTTGCAATTATTGAGGTTTTCCATTTATCCAGGTGCCAATTAACCAGGTTTCACTGTAGTTAATCAGTAAGAGAGAAAGAGAAAGAAAAAGAGAGATAGAGAGAGGGATACATTCTAAGGTTATCGCTATCGCCTATCCCTTACGCCTCGCTAGGCGCCTGCGTCCGCGTCACAACCACAGACTGTAACAACCTACTCGTAGTTCCCACAACTTGCCCTTTTCAGCCGCCATTACTCATAATCTCATGTATGCTCCGTGGGGTGGGATCAATTCTAAAATCAAAGTTTAAGGCGTTGTTAATCAGTAAGAGAGAAAGAGAAAGAAAAAGAGAGATAGAGAGAGGGATACATTCTAAGGTTATCGCTATCGCCTATCCCTTACGCCTCGCTAGGCGCCTGCGTCCGCGTCACAACCACAGACTGTAACAACCTACTCGTAGTTCCCACAACTTGCACTTTTCAGCCGCCATTACTCATAATCTCATGTATGCTCCGTGGGATCAATTCTAAAATAAAATTTTAAGGCGTAGTTAATCGAGATTGTATTGGCGCGAGCGTATGGTGCACTGCGGCAAAGGCGTAAGTACTCGGGTTGAATTGAAAAAAAAAAGATTGTATATTTCCTTATTAACGCATTCACTGCCAGGGGGCGTAGCCTAGGATCAAACTTGTATGACGGTGGACGCACATGTGCGTCGGGGGCAGTGAATGTGTTAAGCTTAATCTACAAATTACCATCAGTGAATTAAAATTAAGTTGTTAATACTCGCCATTTAAATGTTAGAAATTAGATAGTGCTACAATAATAACGTTATGAATTCAAGTTAAATAGTTATATTGAAATATAATAATTATTATATAAGTAGTTTATTTTTTTGCTATCGCAATCCCATAACCAGTGGCGTAGCTAGCATGGGTGGCACCCGGGGCGGAAATTGTGGGTGTCACCCCAAAATTCAATCAAAATTGTAAAATATGTTTAATATTTTACAATTATAAAATTACGTTTAATATTCCATAGCTCACAATTTACTCCATCGCTTTCATTTTAGATTCCATGAACTCTCAATAATCCACACCCGCGGGTGTTGCCTCTGCGCGCGTTCTATGACACGGGCAAGGACAGCATCCGCTCGGTGTAACCCACATTTTATAAGTGTCATAAGGGCATCTACATGTTGGCTTGGGCTCCGCGCACGCCTCGCAAAGGTCCGAGTCATCATTGTCCCGTGAAAGATATACAAATAATTTACGTTAAAAAAAAATTAAAAACTTTTTTTGCCAAGTGCGCGATTTGAAAGAGATTCTGGAAAATCCCATTTCACAATGAATTTCAAATAGTCCAGAGTCACCCAATTAGAAACAGTGACATAGCTTCTCATAAAAAAAAAACTTTTCTGAATAAAAAAACCTACGAGGCGCCAACATATTATTGTTACATACCAGGAACCCCGAGACATTTTAACCATGCATTTCTGAGGCCAAAATAAGGAAAAATACTAAAAGAGTTTACGTCAATTTCGCCAAAATAAAATTGTTTTTCGATTTTTTGTACATAAAATATAAATGCTATAATTTGTAAAACTGTCACCCAAAAATAATTTTAACTTTTTTTTGTCAATTACAGAAATAATCACATAATTAAAAAAAAACCTTTACAATGGTCCTGAATTAAAAAAAACCTACGAGGCGCCAAAATATTATTGCTACATACCAGGTGCCAACGAGGAACCCGATAGATTTTAACCACGCATTTCCGAGGCCAAAGAAGGAAAAAATATTAAAATAGTTAGAGTATTAGGTACGTCAATTTCACGAAACATAAATTCTTTTTTCAATTTTTTTGTACGTAATGTACAATCAGCCAAGAAAGTGGTCTACCACTTTTCGACTCTATCATCTGATTGATAGAGTCGAAAAGTGGTAGACCACTTTCTTGGCTGACCGTACCTACATAAAATATAAATGCTATTTGTAAAACTATCACTCAAAAAGAATTTTAACTTTTTTTGTAAAACCTAGTTTTTGCAAAGTGTACTTGTCACTTTTTTACATTATATCAATAAGGATATTTGGACTAGGTCCCATAGTAGCAAAATCGCCATAAAAAAAACATTTTGCACTAAGTAACAATAAAAAGATGCTTTTTTTAGCCTGCTGGTGGTACTGGACTATGAAACTAGGCGAATTCCAAAACAGTTTATAGGACATTTTAGTCTTTAAATATGATCAGGAATATTCTGTCAAAATCTCTCGGGTTCCTCGTGGGCATGTTGTATATTATTTCCTTAATGGCGGTTGTGCAATCTGCCACAGTTTTACGAATTCTTATAGATGGCACTACTGATGTTCACGGTCGGGTGTCACCCCCCAATAGGGTGACACCCGGGGCGGGCCGCCCCCGCTGCCCCCCCTAGCTACGCCACTGCCCATAACACTACACACACATCATGGTCTCATCGGCCGAAATGTGACAGACAATTTGTTTTTGTGATTTTGAGGTTATGTTCCACGACTCTTCTCTTTCCGCACAGACTCTATAGTACAAGTAGTTGCATGATCTACCTAGTCACTTCACAAAAAAAAAACATTTATTTCGGACCATAGAATCCATATCGTAACTAATTAAATTCCATTAAATTTAAAATAATAAAATAAAATAAAATTAAAACTTATAACATTGTCAAGATTTACAATAAAAAATAAATTAAATTAAATTACAATAAATTACAACCACATAAAATTTTAAATTTATACAAATAAAAATATTACAATAAAACTAAATATTACATTAAATAAAAATTTATTATTGAGGCTAACGTGCATGGAGGACCAGTGTTTCAGAAGGCCACTGCCCCACCTGTTAGCCACGACGTCCAGGAGGCTGTGGCGGCTGTCGCGTACCCTACCAAGCATCGCGCCGCAACGCTTGCGGAGTGTGGCGTGGAAACCGTCCACGCTCGCATCCGCAAACATCCCGGACGCGCTGCAGTATCGCGGCAGCCGCAACAGCACCCTGAACGCATCGTTGTACTGGACCCGCAGAGCATTTAGCGATCGCTGGGTATATCTGGTCCATAGGCTGCAGGTATACAGCGATGTACAGTACGCTCTAAACAGAGTTATTTTTACTTGGGCTGTACATCGATGAAACCTGCGCGCTATCATATTGGCTCTCATCGCTAATGCTCTGCGTTCCCTTTCGATGTCGGCGTCGTCGCGCAGATCTTCGGTTACCAAATGCCCTAGGTATTTGAAGGTCGTCACCCTCTTCAGTATCTGACCATTCAGGAGAATGGGAGGTACATACGTTGGCAGGGGCGTATTTACCCTAGGGCCATCCGGGCCATGGCCCGGGGCGCCAACCTCCAGGGGCGGCATATGCCAACCCCCAGGGGCGGCATGCCGGATTGCATTTTGTTTTTCTTCCTTGACTTCTGGGGCGGCAAAACGTATTGGCCCGGGGCGCCAAATTTCAAAATACGCCCCTGTACGTTGGGCATTTGTTTCCCGCTTTAAACACCATGAATTCACTTTTGAGTGCGTCAAAGGTTAAAGGTTAAATTAAAAGTTATCTGTATAATACTATATCTAATGAACATTCAAAAACCATAAAATCACGTAAAAATGTTCTCTTCTAGAAATTTCTCAGTATTCGTGTGCGCGAACTGTTAATTAATTGAGATTGAATTGTAATTAGATTCAAATGATGATAATGCAGCCCCATGTCAGACATAAAATAAATCGTCTTGTCTATTTGTCAATGTGGAACTGATTTGGTAGCCGATTGAAGTTTCGCATATCGGCAATATTGAATAGAAATAAAAACCCGTTTGGAGTTGACCGTGTCGGTGACACTGATACGCAAATAACTTTTATACTAGGTTCATTTCTAACGGGTTACATCTTAACGGCCTCTGTAAGTAGTGACCCTACCTACGAGGCAGGAGGTCCCGGGTTCGAATACTGGTAGGGGCATTTATTTATGTGTTCATCACAAATATTTGTTCCAGAGTTATGGATGTTTTCTATGTATATAAGTATTTATATACATAGAAATGCGCTGCATGCGCTTTCATGTTGAGGACTAAAAACCCTCAGAAACAGAAGCCTAGCAGTTTATCTTGAAACATGTGACAAGTAAAACGTTTGAATCCTTTTATTTTACCCGCCAATTCCTGAAGAAAAATCGTTCAAATATATTTCAATTTATGGCTAATGATAATTTGCGTTATAATTCAAATCGGCGCGAAACAACGCTTTTCACTTTTGAAGAAACTAAATTCTCACGAATTCCATAAATAATCAACTTGACTCGTGCAAAGAAAACCGAAAATGTCACAAAAGTGGTAACGTATTCATCAGCTTAAGTCATTTCGGACTGCGAAGGTTTTAGACGCCGTCTCTTAGAAGTTTGATATTAACAAATTTGTCACGGGTACCAGTCCAAGACAGGTGGAGATTTTACCAACTTCACACTAGCCACTCGCTAACCCTAAAAAAGTCTTTATAGCCCTTGTTATTAAAGCTGTATTTCGAGATAGGAACTGCATGTGTAAGTTGGTTAGCATTGGGACACATGTCACTGGTGTGTTAGACGCATGTTGTGATGGATAGTGGTAGAAATCGATCGTTTATTACAACTAATTTGGACGATAAAAGATCGAAAACTGGTATAGACTTTCACTGATAGATAGGTGTCATGGGAAGTAATATAGCGGTGTTTATTTTATGTTTATTATGATAATAATGGGATATAGCCAGCTCACTCCGCGATTTCGTCGCTTTGCTACAGGTAGCTAAAAGTACATCCATTCCACATCAATTTTGGTGGCTAGCCAATCTAGCCATAAGCCGCGAGTGGTGCTGTCGCCACCTAGCGGCCATATCTGTCCTGATCGCAACAGACGCGTTTTGTTAGAGAGTGAGTCTTCTGTACCTAGTACTATTATTTATTCTGTGATACAGCTTAATAATGATGTTTAACAAACTGCAGATGCTTAAATAATTGTCTTTCGCAGTCTGTTAACCACATTTTGGTGGTTATGATAGCTGATTGATATTTATGTAGGTTTAGTACAACCTACCTGAAGCGCTAGCCTAATCCTTAGCCTATTAACTATAGCTTTTAAGCCTTTGCAAATACCGGATTTTCTTTAAATAATTGATTAAGTATTTATGATATAAGATTACAGAGGTTATAAAATTAATTGAGTCGATTATTAATTTGGAAACGTCGTTTAGTCTAAAAACACATTCGATTTAATAATATACCTATTTCCATAGAAATTTTCTGTTTTCTTTACTTTGTCATTTCAATCGACCAAAATATTCAAAATTAGCGAAATGAAACCTGTTATACACTTATATCATCAACTATGTAGGTGGTGTGCTGACGTGCCCAAAATGCGCTCGAGTATTTAGCAAGAAGATAGGGTACGTGAGCCACCTAAGAGTGCATCGGAGAGTGGATCAGCTACACTCTAATAACACGAGCTAAAAATTGCCTAGTCCAGAGCACACAGTCGCTGGGGCCGAAATCGGTCAGGAAAGCATCATCATCATCATATCATCAAAGAAAATTTTAATTAAATAAATAGAATACGACCTATATAACTTTCGTAACATTATAAAGTATTTGTCTAAACTTTAATGTAAGTAAGAGACACGTCAAATTACTCAAGTCATCGACGGTGTTTGGATTTAATAAGTTTATATTATCCATTTATTACATCCATTTTACCTAAAGGGTCATTCTCGCATTTCGTGCAAATCGGTATTATTTGCAATTTACCAAAAATGTGATGGTGTTTTCGAATATCTGTTAATGCAAGGTTGTAACATAGGACCTAAAGTATATTGGCCCGCCATGAACAATTCTAAAAAGGTGGTTATTTTCTTTATATTTACAATTAACCCCCACTATTTTCATTCCTCTCTGCATGTAACGCGTGAAGTTAAACTTTGACCTCCATTTGAACCTTAAGATACTAAAAATAGAAAACTTGTTGTTGGTTCAGTAAACAAGTAATTTAGTTATGTTTTATATCCTATAATATTATACGCTAAGAAATTAACAATAAAACTATACAGCCTTATAAGTGATGGTCCAAGCAATTTCTTCATTACCGACGCGAGAAATGGATTAGCTATATTTTGCTATATAGCAAGGGTATATAGCACTTCCCGCGGATACAACACATTGTTCGTCAGTCAGTTGGCCGCGTGCTACCACAGCGGACGTCCGTATGTTGCTTTTGACGAAAATACCTACGTTCTCTCGTGTCGGGAAGGAGTGTGGTTCAGATAAATCTTCATCGCCATCTAGTGATTTATACAGTAAGTACCAATTGTACATTATTAAAATTATACCTAATTGATGTGTTTTAGGGTTGCCTTTCGTGTGGCTTATTCTGCGAAATCAAGGTCTGATATCAACCGACCTAGGCGACGAAAACTACCAAAACTTCATTCATATCTGTTTCATTCATTTCTTTTCCTTCCAATTTTGCCAGGGAAGGTAATGAACGAATTTAGAAGGTAATGATAATGTATATGAGGCAGTGCATTTAATGGAAAGAGTGTTAAGTTATTATAAATAGAATGTTGGTATACACATTTAAAACTATGTAATAATATATAGGGGAGTCCAACTGGTGATTTTTTGGATTTAACTAGAGCGCAGTAGATTAACATAATCTGCCGCTCTATATATAATACCAGACCGCACTTAAGGACTGTGCTGAGAAATTTGACACGTTACTAAGAGACTAAGTGAGTTGGAATCATCTGATACCTGTCGACGATAAGGTAGAGAACGGGGCAAATGTTTGGAATAAAGGGCAGAAACTACAGAAACATAAACACAGGCCGATAAACAATAATAGTGCCTCCGCCGTCAAAAGCGACAATTCCCAATCCGTGCGTGATAAATCTCAGAAAAGGAGGACATACGGGCATATCTGCTGTTATTCATGGTGCACTGTCGATGAACTTAAGCTCAAAGGGGACTCCAAGACTTTCAAAATTCGGAATCCTGATTTGAAACCTTCACTGGATCTAATTTACCAAAATGTAAGGGGTCTTAACACCAAAGTAAGTTTTTCGGGCTTCTATGCTGTTGGTCCAGACTACTTAGGTACCTGCATAAGGGGTCTTAACACCAAAGTAAGTTTATCGGGCTTCTATACTGTTGGTCCAGACTACTTAGGTACCTGCATATATCTTAAAGGGGTGTTTAGAGCATTTGAATGGTCCAATACACTCCATGCTTAATCTGGTACCTACTCTCCACAAGTATATATCATCACCATTGGAAGATTTCACGGGTAAGACCGATCCCAAAGTCAAGGTATTCTTTTCTTTCAGCTTTAGCAAAGCTGTTTGAGTCCATACTCCATGGCACGTTGTCGAAACAAGTTGTCGTTGTCGTTGTCATTATGCCTGTGCAACACTCAGCATGGTTTCAGAGTGAAACGGTCTGAAAAAACTAACCTGACCTTGGTTGACAGTGACACCATCTCAGAGCATCTGGATATGGGTATCCTGATAGACGTCCTGTATTATGATTTCCGAAAAGCCTTCAATCGTGTGGGTAACGATGTATTCCTACACAAACTAGACGCTATTGGGTTCAATCCACATTTGCTTAACATTTTTGCCAGTTATCTGCGTGATAAACCGCAGCACGCAACGACCAGCATGGCCACTTCGTACCAGATCCGTACCATACTCGTTCTGGTGACAGCCAAGATTCAATCTTGGGGCCTTTCCTATTTAGAATAATGGTCAATGACCTGCCCTCGGTTATCCATAACGCTCGTTGTCTACTCTACGCCGACGATCTTAAATTGGTATATTGAGTTGAGAAGGAGGAGGATTGTAAGTTGCTGCAGGAGGATGTTTCATCATCTCTGTGCCAATGGAGTCGGGGTAACAAACTGACTTTCAATGCGGCCAAGTGTCAAGTGTGTAGTTTTAATCAAACCCTATTTCCTACACATGCTCAAGAGTCGTCTCAGTAAAGGATCTTGCGGTCATATTCGATACGCGGCTAACATTTTACGACCATATAAAAGCACTTGGTACTGTAGCTTCAGTAGATTAGGCTTTGTCACTCGCATTGTCAGAGAATTCCATGACCCTTGCCCCATAAAAGTTTTTTACAATGTTCTGGTCAGAAGCAAGTTGGAGGCGTCAGCATTAGCCTGGATCCCTTACGAGTCAACGTACATTCTACTATTGGAAAAGGTCCAAAAGAATTTCCTTAGGATGTATTACCTAAAAATATTTATTTTAGGAACCCTGGGCTTCATTTCTTTGGAGGTGAGTCAGGTGAGGCACAACTTAAGCCTACTACTTTTAGCTTGTTGGGCTTTTCGTGGAGACTCTGGCTGCCTTGAACTAGTAGAGAGGCTTGTAAGACTTTTTGTACCGGACATTAGAAATATAACCCTTAGGCTTCTCCTGGTGCATCTCCTGTTAACTCATGAGTGCTTGAGATTTTGCGAGTTTATGGAGCTACGGAGGATGGATTGGCAGTCGAGTGTATTTGGATGTTAATTTTAAATTAAAGTATGTAGTTTCTCAGTGTGTTGGTGACAAGACTGATGTAGTGCTGTGTAATCATTAAATAAATAAACAATACGAAATACGTCTTCAATCACGTAAATTGTGCTTGACAATCGCTACAAGCTAGGTGGTTAATCATAAGTCGCGATTGTCAAGCCGGAGTATTTGTTAAGTCGGCTTGATCGTCTGCACAGCGCTTAAGACACGTGATTTTAATGTTGTTCATTATATTAATGGTGTTAATTTTCATTAACTAAAGTTTTTTTATTGCGATTTCATAAGTTTGTTTCATTACCCTCCACTGATAAAATTACCATCCATGCCCATTTCATTACCAGCGCGTAGTTCATTACCACCAGTCTTATTAAATGAAAAGGAATAAGGTTACGAAGGTGCCTTTAGCATAAAAGTGTCAATAAATGAATCCACAATGCATGAAAACCCAAAAATTTACCATTTAAAAGAAAATTTACAAATCGAGAGAACATCACCGATTTGCACGAAATGAGAGAACGACCCTAAAAACGTTTAACTTTGACATAACAATTCGAAGGTCACTTATTTTAGGATATTTTTTTAACTTTAATGCTTGATCTATTGCAAGAACAACCTTGAATGCTAACAAATAGAGCTTACATTTGAAAACTACACAGAATATAAAAATAGCTTTTAAATATCAGCGACCACATTTATGAAACGACCATATAATTTGTAATCCAATACATTCGATAATCAATTTTGATGTGTTTGCAATAAAGTTCAAATTTATGTAGCAAATGGCACGATCCAGGGGCAAACTTTGAAGACACCATGGTATAATAATATACTCCGCCTGGTACTCCATTCCGAGATTCGCGTATGATCTAACTGACACGCGCCTACGTCATCATGCTGTTTACAGGTTCTCAAACTTTGAAATGTGGGAGAATTTTAACCAACGGTGAAAATTATTTTAACGGCATTAATTTTAAGTTATTCATGTAGAAACATAGTAAAATAAAACAAATCTAATGTATAGCGCTCTTAAACAAGGTTCAAATTTCAAAAATAGGCAAGAAACGATGCGTTTTCTGAAAGTTAAATATTGAAACGCATCCGAACAAACGACCAGAGACAATGAGCGTAGCACTATGAATCATAGAAATAACCAATTTAACTTTGCACCTCGTTTACTCTACGTACCAAAGGGGGAGATGCCTTTGGTTATTTTGGTAAAGTTGTTTAGAAATATTTTGCTAATGGCCGAGGCCTAGTTATGAAACTGATGTAGCTTAAATGGTCGATATCAATCAAATGTTTGTTTCGCAATTCTCAATGTCTGTATCGTCGCGAACGCTATTGTTTTAAGCGCCATGACTTTTACAGTTTTTATTCAAAGACACATTATGTACAGTCGACGTCAAAGACATATTTACACTTTTCGCCTTATTACAAAGGGGTAAGGTGCAAAAGTGTAAACATATCTTTGACGTCGACTGTACCTACTATACAAATCGTTTTCCATACACAAACTTATGACAATAGTAAAGAAACATCAGTCAATAAAAGTCCATTAGATGTTTCTTTTACAGTCCACCTATCGTCGTAGTAATGCAATTTCTCATTGTAATTTTGAGAGCTCTTCCACTGACATTTCTTCAACCAAAAACGTCACTTTTGACACTGACAGGTCGGTATCGTATCGCTGTGACATCTTATAAACATTGTTCGAATTTGGCCGATAGGTTATTGTTATTGATAGTGATAGCCAAAGCTCGGTCGGTTGAATTGGACGTAACCAACAGTCCGCAATGTAACTAAATGCCGCATGCGTCTAAATCAGCCCTAATGATCGAGATTTTCACTAGATGGCAGCACCGTGACGAGAGGTCTTTTTGACAGCTGCTGTCAAAATCCACCAAAAAAAAACATGGTTATACATGATTGGTGGATTATGACAGCTAGACCTCTCGCCACGGTGCTATCATCTAGTGAAAAATTCGATCGGGTCAAAAACAAAACTGTGTTCGCGACTTTTCTGTAGACATACACAAGAGTTAAGGCCTCTACCTAGTTCTCTAAATAAAAGGAGTATTACCTTTTTACGTGGATAAGGGTTAAATAAGAAAATTTACCTTTATAGGCCTTAACTCTTGTGTATGTCTACAGAAAAGACGCGAACACAGTTTTGTTTTTGACCCGATCGCGGAAATTTATTGTGTTTCTGTTTTCGATCTAAAAGCAAAGCGGAACCTGCGTAACCCCGATATGGCGTCATACTCATCATAATTAATCAAATCATCAATTGGACATACCAACAGTTTTTATACCTACACAGACGACGCGAAATGACATTTTTTATAATCGCTTATCGTAGGCCCGACACCCACGCGTTACTATTGCAAGACGTGTCTTCCATGGTCTAATAAAACATGGTCTTCCATTCCCAGAGTGACACGCGATTACGTCACAATAACATTGCCACTTTATTTCAACATAACATGTTACATGGGTACATTATACCTATGGTTAATAAGTTAAAATATTTCTTTATAATTTTATAATTTTCATTTATATGTATTTTAGCTTAAATTTTACAATAACACGTCATTTTTAATTACTCGTTAGCAATATCTTCCGATTCACGAAAGAAATTTCAGACTTTCGGGTAATTCTGTTTATACTACTGGCAACACAGGATAGCGCTGGGCACATTTGACAATACGGATCTAGATAACTTCATGCCCTGACCGTCATCCTTGTCGAACGCGTGTTAATTGTTATTTCCTTCTCGCTCAGTGTCAGCAGTCGCAGTGTTTTCCAAACTTTTCACGTCGTAAGCTTGGTAATTAATGTGTAACTGTGAATTAGTTTTTTAAACGTTTGTCTTGTATAGATAAATAAAGTTTAATTTAATACATTACATTTCGGCGTTGAGCGAGTTTAGGTATTTTACGCGCTGCGGCAGGCCGTGCGAGCTCAGTATGCCGATCCCTTCTACCACACTCGCACTACAATGATGGATTAAACATTCTTGATCCTTCGCGGAGCATATTGAAATCAACCATAACACCACTAACTGTACTTAACTTTTAAAGTTCTAAAACTGTTATTTGGTAAGTACGAAAATACTAAATGCAGTGCAAATGTACATAGGGGCTGTTCATAAATTACGTCATCTATTTTTGACGATTTTTGACCTTCCCCACCCCTCAAATCATCCAAAAATCAAGCTTCGGATGAATCTGTTTCCTCCTACGTCATGTTACCATCATCCGATGTCCAGACCCCCCCCCCCCACTCCTCCCATTTGAAACGACGTAATTTATGAATAGCCCCATACTCGTACTTATGAAGGTATATTACTCGAAAGAAATTATAGGTACCTACTCGCTTATTTACATGTTTCGTCATTGCATTTGGTACCTATAGGTTGTAAAGTTTGTATCAACGAGGGTTTAAAAACGAACTGGTACTGAGGATCTGATGATGATTAAGGTGGTCACGGATACCAATCAACCATGTAGTAACATGATTAGGCTCGTTTGATTCGTCTCAACAAGATCTTTGACACTGAAGATACACAGGGTCTGATGATGGAGCTGGAAGGTGGCCACGGGTACCAGTCTATCATGTAACTAAACAACTTCGTGTTTGGGCTCGTTTGATTCGTCTCAACAAGATCTTTGACACTAGGTGATACTCAGAGTCTGATGATGGAGCTGGAAGGTGGTCACCGGTATCAATCAACCATGCAACTAAACCACTTCGTGTTTAGGCTCGTTTTATTCGTTTCAACAAGATCTTTGACACAAGATAGTACTCAGGGTCTGATGTTGGAGCCGGAAGGTGGTCACCGGTACCAATCAACCATGCAACTAAACCACTTCGTGTTTAGGCACGTTTTATTCATCTCAACAAGATCTTTGACACAAGGTAGTACTCAGGGTCTGATGATGGAGCGCGAAGGTGGCGACGGGTACCTGTCTATCATCATCAGCTCCATCATCAGACCCTGAGTAGTATCTTGTGTCAAACATCTTATTGCGACGAATCAAACGAGCCCAAACACGAAGTAGTTCAGTTACATGGTAGACTGGTACCCGTGGCCACAGTCCAGCTCCATCATCAGACCCTGAGTACTAACTTGTGTCAAAGATCTTGTTGCGACGAATCTAACGAAGCCAAACACGAAGTGGTTTAGTTGCATGGTTGATTGGTACCGGTGACCACCTTCCGGATCCATCATCAGACCCTCAGTACTACCTTGTGTCAAACATCTTGTTGCGACAAATCAAACGAGCCCAAACACGAAGTGGTTCAGTTACATGGTAGACTGCCCAACAAACAATTAAGCGACACTTAGCACTTATTTTATCACCTAAAGACATAGAACGGCTGTAGAATAGCTACATATTCTAAGCTTACAGGCTCTGGTGACATCAAGGTCTTTAAGAGGTTCATGTATAGCTTTAAGATCCACAGTAGCCGTTTTGGCCGCTATAATGCATCTTAAGCCGCTAGTGTTATAGCTCAAAGTGAATTCTACCACCTTAATATCTATATGAGTAATAAGAAGCTGCAATTTTCACTTAAGGTTCTAAACAGGCGATAAAAAGTCTTTTATAGCTCCGTGTATCATAATCGCTACTTAACTCTCTTGTATCACTTACAGTCGAAAAGAGAAGTTATGAGTCACCATTATCGATCATGTAGTCGCAGACGAGCGTTATTCAATACCTTAGTACATCTTATACTGTTATTGGAGTCTTACTTAGAACCTAAGCCTATAGCGCCATGTTAAGATGACCGATGAATCAATAAGCAAAACAAAAACTATTAATTAGAACGTAAATACTTCATAAAAATCGATACTTTTACTCAATATTGACCTAATGTTAGTATTGTTATATTTAAAACCGGACTTCACGTATATTGAGTAATTTTTCGAAAATTAAATACGGTGGACCACAAATAAAAAAATATTATTTTCAGATAAATATGCAAAGGATCAGAGGCCCATTAAAATTTTGTTAGTAATACATATAGTTTTTGACAGTGTAATTAGTTTCGCCATCATAAATCCGCAGATAACTCCTGCATCAGTGAACTAAAATAATTATTTGCTTTTAATTATCCGCCATTACATTTCACTTCAAGCTGTCACAGAGCAAGCTTACGAATAATAATACAAAATGGAAACATCTGCAACCAAAGCAGATAAGGCTAAGGAAAAAATGTGCAATTACCTTCTCGAATGTTACAAATATTGACTTTAAATGCTAATATACCATCTAAAGCTGAAAGTATCATCTATACGGCCCTACACTACTACTCAAATAGTTAGTATGCGCTTATTTGGCACCCTTTTAAATCCTAAGTACTTAATCAACGCTATTACAACACTACTTTAGCGCTTTTCTACTACAACAGTTTGTAGTCACCTATATGCAACCCATCTAGCTCGTAAAGAATTAATTAACACTATTGTACCTCCACTATACCGCTCTTATGTCTCTTTTTTTATGCGCTAACCCTACTGTAGCACTGTTATAAATCTTATGGTGATAAAATTTGTGCCCAATCCGGGGTTAAAACGGGGTTATAGCCGGCTATAACTCCTATTTTTAGAGCACTAACAACACCTAAAGAGTAAATAGGCGCTTATATAAATCTCTTCTAACCGTTAAATTTAGCGCCTAATGTTAGTTGGGTGGTACCCGTGGCCACAGTCCAGCTCCATCATCAGACCCTGAGTACTAACTTGTGTCAAAGATCTTGTTGCGACGAATCGAACGAAGCCAAACACGAAGTGGTTTAGTTGCATGGTTGATTGGTACCGGTCACCACCTTCCGGATCCATCATCAGACCCTCAGTACTACCTTGTGTCAAAGATCTTGTTGCGACAAATCAAACGAGCCCAAACACGAAGTGGTTCAGTTACATGGTAGACTGGTACCCGTGGCCACCTTCCAGCTCCATCATCAGACCCTGAGTACTATCTTAAGTCAAAGATCTTGTTGAGACGAATAAAACAAGCCTAAACACGAAGTGGTTTACTTGCATTGTTGATTGGTACTGGTGACCACCTTCCGGCTCCATCATCAGACCCTGAGTACTATCTTAAGTCAAAGATCTTGTTGAGCCGAATCAAACGAGCCCAAACACGAAGTGGTTTAGTTGCATGGTTGATTGGTACCGGTGACCACCTTCCGGCTCCATCATCAGACCCTGAGTACTATCTTGTGTCAAAGATCTTGTTGAGATGAATCAAACGAGCCTAAACACGAAGTGGTTTAGTTGCATGGTTGATTGGTACCGGTGACCACCTTCCGGCTCCATCATCAGACCCTGAGTATTATCTTGTGCCAAAGATCTTGTTGAGACGAATCAAACGAGCCGAAACACGAAGTGGTTTAGTTGCATGGTTGATTGGTACCGGTGACCACCTTCCGGCTCCATCATCAGACCCTGAGTACTATCTTAAGTCAAAGATCTTGTTGAGACGAATAAAACGAGCCTAAACACGAAGTGGTTTAGTTGCATTGTTGATTGGTACTGGTGACCACCTTCCGGCTCCATCATCAGACCCTGAGTACTATCTTAAGTCAAAGATCTTGTTGAGCCGAATCAAACGAGCCCAAACACGAAGTAGTTTAGTTGCATGGTTGATTGGTACCGGTGACCACCTTCCGGCTCCATCATCAGACCCTGAGTACTATCTTGTGTCAAAGATCTTGTTGAGATGAATAAAACGAGCCTAAACACGAAGTGGTTTAGTTGCATGGTTGATTGGTACCGGTGACCACCTTCCGGCTCCATCATCAGACCCTGAGTACTATCTTGAGTCAAATAAATACATATAGAATGTCAGGTCGTTTCAAATATTTTTAATCCTGTCCGGTAGTTTATTAAACTGTACCATTATAAATTATAATACTATAAAAACAGTGCTAGGATCAAAGTCTCTCGTTGCGGTTTACACGCACACAGTATAGCGTTTTACACGGCGCCCGCCGCACACAATGATAAAAAACCTCGTCGTCGCCGTTGAAAATGTGCGGAGCCGACCGACACACGTCCTGCCTCTACAAGCTCTGCCGCGGCACTGAGCTGGCGCAGCGCGCGTCATCGGTAATATAGAGTAGTTTTCAAAAAATTGCCAAAAAATTATAGTAGAATTTCATAAACACTAATGTATACCAACAGTATAAGCAAACGTTGCAGATTGCTTGAGTATGAAAATGACTTCGATATTAAGTAGATTTTCGTAGGAATTGACACTTGTTTCGGAGAGAAAATCGAGTTCGTTTTACTTTGATTTTCTCTTTCTCAAAGGTATGTAGGAAAAATATAGTTTGATATGCCTAAAGTACAGGGTATTAGTAATACAAAATAGCCAGGTTTAGCAGAGTAAAATTCTCAACATTTCCAAATAAGAGCTCGCCATTCAGTGCTTCACGGGGTTTTTCGGAAACGACCATCAGAAAAAAAATCATTACTAATTTAATAAGTCCTTTTTCTAATATTTACAACGATATTTATAAAGATAAGAAGACGCTTTTACTGGAACAAGTACTCATTGTTTCTAATAATGAGCACAAAGTCCTGAATTTCGTCGACTAGTATCATCAATTTTGCATTATTTCGACTTTTCTTGTAAGAGCGCTCTTAATCGTACTAAAAGTCGCTTTTACAACGCTACTTTAGACTGAGATAAGATTTTAATGAAGTTACCGATCTATTTGCATTTTCGTAACATTGTTAAAACATTACAAAGTTATATTTGCAGCTGGGAATAGTGCTCGGTCAAACGTTTTAGGTAAATTTTGTATGGGATGAGGTAAGTTTCGTATTTATCGGTGCATGTAGATAAGTTTGCGGTCGTGTGGAATATTGTTTGCCATAAGATTTAATGGTTAAGTGTTGATTGGGTGAGAAGTGCACTAGTTTTTAGTTTGGGCGTTGAGAAAAGTATGGGTCGACCTATATTAAGCTTTCATCACTGTTCTGGTTGAGTCATAGGTGAAAATTTAGGAACTATCTATAATATATGTATACAGAAAATATACGAAATGATGTAGTTTACCTATTTAGCTGTTGTGGAAGTGTGTAAGAAAGGAGAAATTTTGCGAAAATACAGTATAAAAAATATTTTTTTTTATTTAATGTACGTAGTAACTTGATTAAGATTACCTAGGTCTAATTACTAATTAAATACCAATGTCCTCGGACCGGGGGAAATTAATCTTTTAGTCAGTGTATTATGTAGGACAGATTCTTGAATATTTCAGGAAAGAGTTTCTTAGTATAATCTACCTATGCTTACCTAATATATTTATTTTTTAATGTCAAAGTTTTTGAATTATCTACCAATAAATAAATTATATCTACCAATAAACCATTTCTTAAATATATCTAAGTATTTGTATTTTCCATATATTGTTGTCTAGGTAGTAGGTACCCACAACACAAGCCTTCTTGAGCTTACCGTGGGACTTAGTCAATTTGTGTAAGAATGTCCCTATAATATTTATTTAAATAAACTATGTTTTATAGACCCTTCAATACCTAAAATTTTAACGATGATAACCTGTATTTTAATACAAACAAAACAAAATCAGAAGCAGCGTAAAGGACACAACATTTATCAGATTTTATAGAGACAACTACAAACCACAAACATTAATCTTAACTAAACGCTTAATAACAAAAATAGCCTTCGCGTCACGGTATAATTAAACGCAGATTTAAATTCATTACCACAAACGACATGTCGCCAGTGACATTGATTATTTTCTCACGCTTACCGAAGCAACATTCAGAGTTCATACATCTGATATTGATATGATATTACTCTCCGCTTGCATATGTGCATAATTGTTTTCCATCGTATTTTCTCGGAAACGTTCGTATTTGTCATGCTACTTCAGTCAACCTCAGTCCTTTTTGTACAGAGACTGACTGAAATAGCAAGACACGTTCGTAAGTTTCCGTGAAAATATGATGGAAAACAATTATGCACTACATCTGTACGCCTAACTTAGTAAATAACAAATCACTGATTGAATTGAAACTTTCACGATTTTATCACATTATTATGTACCTACCTATGTAAACGGGATTTAATCGTGTCGAATAAAGCTTTAAAATCACCTCCGATGTTTCGAGGACGACATTTTCTCGTGGTCCCGAAGAAAGACTGGCTAAAGTTGATATAAATTTCGAACTTGTCTGAGTCTTGTTTATCCATTTGAACGTTTTGCACACTACCTGTCACTCGGTCGACCCCAACACTTACGAATCTTACGATGTCCGGTTTTTCTACTGGCGATATTCGTTTTTACTAACTCGGATACTTTATATTATTTTTCAAACTGGAAGGGTATGATGATACATGTCAAATTAGCGACATTTAGCATTTTTAGGTTATTAATTATATGGAGATGACATCTATCATCCATCCCTCCATCAGTTTGAAAACTACCATCACACAGATTGATAACATATTTTTGAAATCCGAATGTTGCCTAGCCATCGCGATTCGGATTAAAAAAAATAAAAAATCGATGCTCTCGCAATGGTTGACAAGCATGAAGGTTGCATCGCTGCACGATCGGGTGACGTCATACGTCGTGTTTACTGATTACCCGTGATTGTCATCGGGGATTAGGGTTGGCAATTTTTTTTCTATTTTAAATGGAAAATAGTTATTAGATTCGGGGTTATTGTTATTAGTTATTACATATACATACCTACCAACCTACATTAAAACGTGAGTGAGGCCCGTTCCTTACGTTAGTATTCGCGCATAGCTTAAGCTGTTGATAGGACTTGAAATAATTATGAAATCTTATATCTATTTTTCAAATCATGAAGCGCTACAACAAGAAAGGACTGCTTAAAATCAGCCCCTAAGCTGGTGAAAATAGGGTGAAAATATATTAATATGTGGAGGAGCAACAACTGCGCCTGACCAGAAATATATTGCATTGGACCTATAGCTGATAAAGGCAAGAAAGCAACAGTGTAACACTGAAATATGCAATAAAATTTTATTTTACCATAATGATGCGGTTAGAAAAAGCGGCCAACTGCGAGTCGGACTCGCGCACGAAGGGTTCCGTATCAGAATAGAATAGAATAGAATAGAGAAAGGTGTTTATTTCTCTAGTTTATTGTTACATTATAATATGTCTATCAGGTCGGTGGTGTGTTCGGCCTGTGGGTGTGTCAGCTACTTACAATCTGCCTATGTTTGTCTGTAAGATCTGTATAAGTGTCATGTTGTTTGTGCTGTGTGCTTGTTAGTGTGTGCGTACAGAATAAATTTATATAAATTTAAAAGTTGTTTCATTTTAGTCCTGTCTTCTTACAACTAATTTCCTATAATCTATGGGGACGTGGAGCGGTCGCTCGCTTGCTGAGCTGCCGACTCCTGTCTTTTTTTGGTACATAATCAATTTCTCCTAATCTAATGTTAGTTAGAAGTGGGTTGTGTTGTCTGTGTCCGATGTAGGCGTTCCGTACCATTACGCAAAAAACGGCAAAAAATCACGTATGTTGTATTTATTTTATTTTTAGTATTTGTTGTTAAAGCGGCAACAGAAATACATCATCTGTGAAAATTTCAACTGTCTAGCTTCATGAGACGGTTCATGAGATACAGCCTGGTGACAGACAGACAGACAGACGGACGCGACGGAGAGTGGTATCTTAGTAATAGGGTCCCGTTTTTACCCTTTGGGTACGGAACCCTAAAAAGATGAACCCAGTGCTATAGAAGCTAATAAACTAGGTAGGTATGTCATTATATTCTTTATACTTAAGCTTTAAGAATCTTTCATTAATTTACGTACCCTTATCACTCTTATCAGCAATTCGTGTCAGCCTCAGCGTTAAATAAAATGGGGGTGATAATGTTGCATAAATGACAAAAGTCAGTGAAAGCCAAGCGTGTAATTAAATCATTAAGTTGATGTATGCACGCCCACCTCGAAGGAAATAGTCAACTTCCGTCAACAATCCGCTAAGGGGAAATTAAGAAAACGTTTAACGTTATTTTATATTTCACATTTCGGGCCGTTACGCCCACGTTCATTAGTGTAAGTAATAATTATTTGTATGGTTTTATTAACATGGTTATTTTTATGTTTGATGATTATGGTAAGGTCTCTTCCTGTCTTCTAGGTCCATGGGGTCCCAGCGCGCACAAGTTGTTTGCAGAAATCGCGAAGCGTCTTGGTTGACTTAACTGGTGACCGAAGAGCTGGCGGCTTCCTCGTACAACGTACCACTATAAACATCTTTTATGTAAATAAATGCCTTATTTACCTGTAAGGTGCTACATCCGAGTTCGAAGGTCTAGAAATAACTTAGATTACTTACTTATAAAATAATCTAGGGAAACTAAAGCTTACTCATCTAATTATTGTAAAGTAGATCATTATTTAAGGTATACTTATTTTATCTAAATAAATCTATGACCTTAATCTATAAGTGACAACCCTGGGAATAGCACTGATGATCACCGCGGCCTTGGGCACAGTCACGACGTTGACAAAATAACAACATTGTGGATTTGATAATTTCCGTGGCAAATCAACGTCGAGCGTCATTAATGACATACCGGGAGACGTGCGAACAGTGACAACCCTACATTAAAAGATTTGATTCCTTCGGTTCCTCATAGGTACTTAATTAGGCAACAAAGTATGAAAAATGTAAAATATCGATTATGGGGTAACAAACACAAAAAAAACATACAACCGAATTAAGAACCTAGTTACCTACTCCTTTTGGAATTTTAAAATCGGTTGATAAATAATTGTTGGTTTGCATTGTTATTTAATTTACAAAATGTGAGGCATATCTAATTTATAAGGTTTTTTTTTTTTAAATTGATCTAATAATTTATTGCAGACTAAAGAAGATTTATTACAACACTATTAAATAAATATAAAACATTAAATTAGCTTAAAAATAATAATACAAACTATCTCTATTTATAAGGACCTATGAAGATTTTTTTACATCAGGGTATTAACATCTGTCCAAGACATACAGTGAAATTTTAACCACCAGCCATACTCCGCGTAGTGACTTTATGGGTCATATTGAACGACTTCATAATAAAAGTTTTAATTTAACTTTGGAGATGTTAATGTGATGTAAAAAAATATATTCGGAAACCATCTGTATTCCCCGAGAAATATGACCTCGGTCTCTTTAAAGCTAGAGTGAATAGGCTATTACTGAACCGGTGAGCTCCATCTTAGGCTCTGTCTTCACTTTCCATCAGGTGTGAGGTTCTAGAGCCAATCGCCGATCAGTTTATAATAAAAAAAAATCGCAAAAAAAACAAATTTTGGTTGTTTTATACATTCCGGCTGATGTGATGCCGCTTATTTGTATGGGACAGGACAGCCAATTATTTTTTCGCGATTTCGGCATTGGTCACATAATAAAAGTTGTTCAGTATGACCTGTATGACCTATAAACTCACTACACGTAGGTGGCTGATTGGTGGTTAAAATTTCAACCTGAAGAGTCTACTATCGAGCCTGTCTTTTATCGTGCCCAGCCAGAGACCATTTACCGGTATAACTAAAAATCAAAATATCTCATGTCTTTCACAATATTTCTTTGATATTATAGAACAGTATTTAGGTAAGCATAATTGATCACATTAGCTAAATTAAGTAATAAAACTTTTAGTTGAAGCAATTGTAATCGTAGAAAAGCAAGCAGGTAATAACTATATTTAATACTCTATTATTGTTGGCCTCCAGTGCCTCCACCGTCTACATTTTGAGGTCAAACGAAAGTAAAATCTCATGTCCAACGTCATTTAAGTGATTACCTTAAGTGAATCATTTGTCATCCTCCATTGTTACGCAACTGTGACGAATCATTCAAAATTCAAAGCTACTGGGTAATAAATTTGTTAAGTTTAACGGTGGGACTGGGACAACTATCAGGTTTTGTGGAATTTTGTTTATATCGTAAGGCATATTGCAGTAAGAAGGAATATCTACCAAACTAAGTGTTGTTTTCGATTATTGGCAACATACCTGCCATCGTAATCTTGTTACAAATTAACAATTAAATTTGTTAAATTTAAAGAAATACCTTTTTAAAATTGGTGTCATAATTTAATCAGTTCATGTGTGTAGGCATTTGTATGCGGGTTTGTTTGCATCAATAGATCCACAGAGCATCAACAATATTAAGTCAATGAGGTGTCAATTTGAGGTAAGTTTTAAAAATGACAAGAACTTAAACTTTGATCGACTTACAAAGGGTTTTTTTAATGAAATACATTTTCTTGTTGACACACGAAGCAGAAAAAGCGCTCTGACGAGTAATTCATAACAAATTTTGTCGCGATATTTTACGTAGGTAAGTCATTACATCTTACTATTGTTCTAAAGATCTAGGTTTATAGTACGATAGCCTTTAGCCGACCTTGGTACTCTCACTGCAGAGGTCGGTGCGCTATGCGGCAACTATGTAAGCTGGAATGTTAGTCCAACTGCTACCAAAGCGCGGGATAATTGGCCACTCAGAAGAATAATAAATGTGCTCACTGATTACAACTAGAGTAAGCAGTTTAAGCTGCCTTTTCATTTCCACTGATATGGAGATGAGAGGAGAGACGTGCGGAAATGAACCAATAGCATTGATTGTAATCCAGCAGAACGGTGCCTGTGAAGAGATGTGGACTGAACTTGTTCGATGGCAGTCAGTGTTTAACATATCCTTAATATTCCTGCTGCATCTGACGCGACGTGGAGAGCAGACCATGGATTGACTTGTTGTTCAGGGATGGGTCAATGGCTGTAGGTCAAGAGGACCGTAGCGTTGGACGGATCAGATAAAAACCCTTACCAACAACCCACTTAACACACGTGCCAGAGAAGTATCTGCCAGGGAGAACTGGTGTAGAATCGTTCGTCGTTCAATGTGACTACGACTCTGCCAAGAGGAATTCGACGGAGAAGAGGAAGAAGAAGAATATTCGTGCTGCTGCCGGTGCCGGCAAATTGCTGCTGCATGATCTGAGTACAAACATACCGCTATGGGTAAAGTATAAGCACTAACTGCCTATGCCACTGCTCTTGACGATACTGAATACCGCCTCGGCTGCCACTTGAAAAACCATCTCTGACTCAGCATGAATATAAGCAGGAGGGCTTTAAAAGGATGTGTCTGCTCTCTTCCCTCACCTGTCTACATTATCAAAGTGGAAACGCTATAAACTCGAGGCCAAGTTTCGTTGGTGCAACCAAGAACGGATTCACCCGCGCTCCTATATACGAGAATACACCAACTGGTCGTTACCGTTGCCATTGCTTTTGAAAAAACAAATGAAAACACAATTGCGGTAAGGTTACGAAACGCGGTTAGATGAACTTAATATTTATTAAAAATTTGTGTCACTTCTGAGTACTTAGGTAAAAAATATATTTTCACGTCAGCAGATCGAACAAGGGTACTTTGCTTCTTAAAAACAGTGAGCAAAATGCGATTATGCTCACTGAGTGAGACAAAATGACATTCAAGTGACCTTTATAGTCAAATGTCATTTCAACATGCGGGGTCTAATACAAGTTCGAAATACCTACTTGGGTTCTATTATATCTGTCCCTTTCACGCTGTTAGCAAAAAGAAACAGACAAAAAAAGTTCAACGGTATATTGACGGTTTATAATAGACGCCCGAAAAACTTCAGAACGCATCGTTCCTAACCACGTACGAGTATGAATTCTTAATAATTAATTAATAAAAATAATGTTTAAGATTTGATAAAAACTGATAAAATACTATATTTTAGGTAGTTTATTGTACAATTAAAATAATGAACTCAAAAATACACAGATTATCACGCAAAATTAATTATTTTACTTTTAAGAATTTCTACTAAAGTTGACAAATAGATACGTATCCGCAATTCGGACCGTATCTCACAATGTTATTTATACAAAAAAAAGTTGTCGATTGAAGTGTCAGTTGATGTTCGTTATTTCCATATTATTTTACTGAAATTTATTATTACGTTTCGTTTTTGTGTTCGATTGCGGTAATTAAACTTAATTGTTTGTATATCTTAAGAAAACATGAGTGTATAGGTATTAAGTGATGAAGAAGGATTAAATTTTTCAAGTTTTCTAATAGTTCTCACTGCTCCCGTGAAAAATTTTGTGTACTTACTACACGAGATCAAAGTTATTTACATCTCGTGCGCTTTTGAGTCCCTTACTACGCTCAAGATCCTAAATTAGATTCACTCGCTACGCTCGTGAATCTATTATAGAATCTTTCGCTTGCACGGGTGACGGGACTCAAAATAAGCACTCGAAGAAATATCAAACTTTGATCTCTTGTTGAAGTGTAATAAAGTGTCTTACCTCTGCAAATGTCCTACGCATGAACCCAAACATTGGAAGAATGATACTTATTTGTATTTTGACCCAATAGCCAAGTGGACTAATGTGAATGTGACTTGTCCTGGCAAAAATGTCTCGAAATCAAAATCTTGTATTACATCCTTTTGGGCGTTTCTCAGAGATGACCTTCGGTGCCTGACTTCGGTGCCAAATTTTTTTGTTAACTTATTTGATATGCGACTTTATTTCCTAAAATCTAGCCTTAATATAAAAAATATTGGTAGTGGAGGCCTCCATTAGAACCTTATAGCTTTTAAGATATTTGAGATTTAAAAAACACCGACATCATGTGCAGGCACTGAAATCAATTGGCGTCACCGAATTCAATAATGCATACACAAAAATCACATTTCAATTTTATATCTCAATCATATTACATTTTAATCATATTTTTCATTCTTATTTGATTATAAGCGATGTAATAAGGCTAATGATCTCGAAAGCTTACATAAATTTAATAGATATAGACCCAAGATTTTAAAATAACCTAATTACGGCTTGTAAAACAACATCTCTAGAAGATATCCCACACTATTTGACTGTCCTCTCATATAATAGGGTGGTGGGCGATGTATGGTCCTGGAACGAGTTTCAGACATGTCGACCACAAATTCGCACATTAGTGCCATAAAGGAGAAGATGTTTGTTTCACACAATCCGACCGCACATGCATCAAAAAGAAACTTATGTTACCTACACTCGATAAACAAGAAACTTTTGAGTGGTGTTCAATGCTCAAAAAATATTTAATGCACTTATAAAGCAATGTGATGCAATACGGAAAACAAGTATTTTTGAATAACAAAGTTTTAAAGCGTGAACTCCATCAATTTAAAACTATTTGAAGTGGTCGACTAATGCTTGAAGATCTAATAACCTGTTAATTATTTGAGGGTGTTGGAGACCTCCAGCATTCTGAAACACTTGAGCTAATTTGTAACTCCTATAATTAGACATAAAGACATAAGACATTGAGGATTGTTAAAACATTTGCTATGTTCAATTTGTGTCTATGGCTATCCTTTAGAAATATCGATCAGTAAGGTACGCTCAGTGCCTTTGAAGCGATCTCGACATTAGAAGGCCACTTTATTTTTAATCCCTTGTTCAGAACATCCCGTCCCTTGGGTGCATAATACTTACATACACAAGTTATTGTAAAAGAAGTGGGATCTGCATTCATTTAACATGGCTATCACGTTTAAAGTTATCGAGGTGTAGGGCCTCAGGTGATACAGAGGACAATTAACATAATTTACTTCATTGGTTTGAAGAGAACATCAAGACAGAGAAAGAAACATTGGGTCTACAAGTTTCAACACACGTCTGGTTTAAAAAACTACTCATAGTAAACTAGTGATTTTTTGTACCTATTATGACCTAATTTACTTACAAACATAATTTTACGTTTATACAACGTATCTTGCACTTTTTAGGTGTGATAAATTAGTACAACAAACTAGTTTACAAAGCAGGATTTGAATTCAGTGATCACTTTTTTGATATCGGTGGTCAAAAAATCCACCGAATCCAAGGAAATCA
Source organism: Cydia splendana (assembly GCF_910591565.1). NCBI lineage: Eukaryota > Metazoa > Arthropoda > Insecta > Lepidoptera > Tortricidae > Cydia > Cydia splendana. Next base: position 11,010,530 of record NC_085976.1, read on the forward strand.
ACACCAGTGATGTCAAAATTAATCGCTTTTTAGCAATTACAGAAATAGCATGAGTGATACAGAGGAGATGTAATAATGATGGATTTATGTACTTTCGAGGATTTCTTAAGCACTTGCATAACGATAAATGCACTAAAACTTTCGGAGTAAATTGCACCACCGATCTCAAAAAAACATAGAACCAAACCCACCGAAGGACGGTGAAACCTTAAAAAAATCACTTTATTATACTGTGACTGTACCTCTACTCTATTCAACGGTTAAGGCACAACTAAAGCATACTATGTTTGAGACACTGAGTTCCTGGTTTACAACTTTGAAGGAGTACCGACATGTTTTGCAAATTACACCGAAATCAGGCACTAGCCCGGGACACATCGTAAATTTGGTTTTATTCAATGAGTTGAGCAAACACATTATTGTGATATAAAGAATATGATAAGTTAACTAATACCTTATGCGTGAATACCCATAATAACTCCGATCTAATGCCCCATCTTGAGTAATAATTTTTTGTTTCATAAAATCTGGGTGCGGGACACTCCCACCGAACATCATTTATGGCATTTGAATTTTTTTTTCTTGTATTATATAAATAATAAATAAATAATTTGATAGTGTCCCAGACAGAATATAGGCTGAAGATCATGCCTAAATTAATTCAGATTTATTGAACAGTAAATTCAATCATTTATTGCCCCGGACACGTAAAAATGGCCCTCCTGAGAAATGCCCTTTTATGGTCTACTTCCTACAACGATTCTTTGGCCATATTAGCCAACAATCAGTAGGTACTCATGTGAGGCGCCATAAATAGATATCTGACCGGATCCATATTCATTCAGACCTTTTATTCAGCTTGGTTTGGTCACACTTCAAAAAACCCTGTATGGACTTCCTAAATCAGATCCCCGGCCATACCGGCCAACCGCAGTACTAAGAACACCATTTATTTACCAATACTAGCCCTTATCTCGTAGCTATAAGTCTTATGAGAGGTCAGTAAACTTCGATCGCACCGCACTTCTAACATTAACATAATTAACTGATTTATAACATATCTTATCTCGTAGCTATAAGGGTTACGAATGGTCAGTTAACTTGTAGTCGTATCTGGCGCCATAGGTCATGGCTCTGTGGTGGGAAGTGTCGCGGAGGCTTTATCAAACACATCGGTAATGAAATTGAAAGGTCACATTCTTTCTGTTGCAGGTCCAACAAGGAGAAGATGAGGCGTCAGGAGACCCTCACACTGCGGAGCATCGTCAAGTGTCCACGCTACGTCAGCAACGCATCCCTCGCCGAGACACTGAAGTGGCGCGGCCTGGAGGAGTTCATCGAGCGTCTCGCGCGGTCCATGTACGACCGCGCGGACAACAGCGGGCACGAGCACCTCAAGAACATCGCGCCACACCACCCCACCAGACCGCCGGAACGGTGGGCCCGGGACTTGCCCCGAGCTCTGCTACACCAGTAGCGGAGCCAAGCCAAGTCCCAACTTTTCATCGGATGCACCACGCCACACACGCCAGCCTAAGCTGCCGGTCGCCTTCCCTGCGTCCCCGATGCCCGGCCCCGCTCAAACGGTATCACCGGGCTAGGGGTCGCGGGGTTGGATAAACGATCGGTGGCGAAAAAGCCGGCCTACACCAGCAGCACTGACGTCCTCAAATTGACGTCCACTGACCTCCCCACGCGGTGGGGAGCGACCCGCCACAGCCGTCGCAGCCGAAAGGCGGGCACGGCCTCCCATACCTCTCTATTAATAGAGAGGTATCGAATGATATCCAGTCCAGTTGAAAGGTCACTGCTGTTTGTAATTTGAATCTGTCATTTTTATCTTAGTATGAGTGTTGATTGATTCTAACTAAACTTCTGATGCCGAGATTAAAACAAACAAACTTTTTTTTTAGTTGCATAGATATTAATTCATTCAAAATGTCTTAATGAATAGAGTTTGTACATGTTAAATTGTGTATTAAGTGAACGATATATATTCCAGAAAAAAACGATAATACACTTCATATTCTTGACCTAAATAACTATACTTCATTTTCAATACCTACCTACTTTAGTAAATTAAATTATGTATGAGGTCCATGGGGTCCCAGTGCGCATAAGTTAATTGCAGAAATCGCGAAGCGTTATGGTTGACGTACCTAACTGGTGACCAAAGAGCTGGCGGCTGCCTCGCACAACGTATCAGCATTGCGATAGGTACAACGAGGAAATGCCGCCAGCATCCTTGGTACAATGCCTCAAGGGCCTGTTTTAGATTTAAGCTATTTAGTTCTTAATTTAGTTTAGTATTTGTACATTTACATTACTTGAATCGCAGATAAGGTTTAAAGTCATGAACATGTTGTTAAATATCGAAAAGCATCTGCTACGGAGAATAAAAAAGTTTTAGTATATTTCATTGTTTATTGTTATACATACAACCTATTGCTTCTTAGTGCAAGAACAAAATTAAAAAGACGCAAGGACGGAATTGATTTCAGGTGTATTTTTATTTAATAAGTACCTATGAAATTTTCATATGCCGTTATTCATAAACGCTTGTCAACTCTAAAGGGGCCCACTGATTAACAGTCCGACGGATAGTATCTGCCTGTCAGTTGTTCGGAACTGTCAACTTTTTGTTCTAACTGACAGGCCGATTCCGTCCGGCGGACTGTTAATCAGTGGGCCCCTTAATAAGCCCTTGAAAAAAGTTTTGTTTTTATTCGTAATTTTAAAATTAATCAATGTAGACTAGTGCGCTTATATAATATATCTTTAAAGATTTTTAACATCATACAGATAAAAATTGCTTTGCCTATTTAACTTGCTGAACCAAGATTTAGAATGTGCTAACTCTGATCATGGTTGTAAATCATAGCAAACCGCTGGTGAATCAGTGAGGTAAGGTGGACGGTAATGTATAGGTAGATGGTATAATGCCGCGACACCAACACGCTATCGCTGTAATGAAGTTTCTAATAAGTTAGGATCAACTGTAGTCCTAGAGCTATTGGGATGGTTAACTAGGGGATTTCTTTTCCTAGACACTTAAACCGGATAGCGATAATGACAAAGTTAATAATACGGTTACACTTACAGTTTTTTCTTTCTCGTAATGACTTGCAGCGACACAAAATTAAAACTATAAATTTAAAAAGTCAAACCGCTCCCTACCGTTCCCGGTGCAAAGGTGCCCATGAGCGGCATTACCACCACGCTGGATTACAGAAGGAACGACTTGGAGCGTTATTATGTTATTTACTTACTGTACTCATTAATTTATGTACATAAATATGTTATATGAATAAAATTAAGTATTATCATTCAGGTGTATTAGGTACAATGATACACAATACACTCTTTTTTTTTGGGCAGTCGTGTAAAAACAAACCTTCGTCGTCTGAAAAAAAAAGTTATGTATGTAGGTATTAGAATTTTGGGAACATGCTCGTATTATGTGGGTTGTGTTATACATGATACAAATGGGTAAGAAAGTATGTATAATAATGACCGATGTTTTTGTAAATTACTCTTCGTGTATTACTTAAGGTAAGTATTTAAGTAGTATTCTGAAAACCCACAATATGGGTCAGTACTTCACTTTCGCTAGGTACCGATACCTAGTAAAAAGTGCAAGGATGCAAGTACAACCCCATATAGTTTGGAAGGATATACCACTAGATCCACAGCAGTGGGCGTGTTGACGCGTCAAGTGGTCGGTTACAACACTTGCGCCAGTACTGGCGCGAGTGGGCGATGACTCAGCCTGTGCAAACAGGGTTGGTGTTCCAGTTACTTGCCCAGTCGAACGCCAAATTAACCAGCTTAACTTTGCTCATGCCATTGCCGATGCCGCTGTCAGCATGATGGCAGAAAGCTGCCACAAATCACACCGCAGCATAATTTATTTACTTTTGACTTTGACAGTGACAGTTCAAACTTTGCTTATGCTATACTGTTTGAACGCAAAAAAAGAACGCGAGACAGTAATATCTCTGCTCTCTGCCACGCTAGCCATGAGCAATCAAAAAGGGAAGCCTCTTTGATTGCTCATGGAATATCGATATTGCGTCCTATTTAACCACACTCTAGAGACCACATTTGTTACAGTGGTTTGCCAGACCGTTCGACTAATCGGGTATGGTTAAGTAGGTAATTGTAATGTACACAGCTAGATGACACCGCGCTTTGAGGATCGGTGCACTGTCAAATGTTATTGTATGTTAATGGTGTGTGTTAATATTATTAGACATTATTTGCACTTTCGCGGTTCTGTACAAAAGATTTGAGTAGGCTCAATACATGGCCTATTCTTGTACATAATTGTTCCGTTAAAATATACGTCACTTTTACTTATCAAACTGAGCCTTAAGATATTTAATAGATGTACCAAGATAGTTTTTGCGAATTGTTTAGAGAATTATACAAATTGAATTGTTATGTAGGCACCGCGGGGATGTTTGTTATATAGTATTTATTTAGATTATAGTACGTACTTACATCGAGGGGTTTTTAATGCTCAAGGTTTTAATCGATTTTTTTGTGGCCTGGGGGACATATCTACTTAGGCTACATTTTCAACCGACATCTGCATTAAGGTAGAAGAATATAAGGAGGATAAAAAATAAATCAGTTTTTCCCATTTATATAGTTAGGTACATAGGTACAAATCTATCTATTTGTTTAATATTAGACTGACCTGACACATCCAAATGAACGCAACTTTGACCTTATTCCGTCACAAACTGTAACTTCATTAAGACTTCAATCCAAATGGCATGTTCCAATTACGTTCCACACGCAAATAAAAATGGTCAATTTGAGCATAAGTCACGGCATGACGAAACAGCAAAAACCGTCCTAAATTAAGAAGACGCTGTAATGTATGAAACTGGTGTATTGTAAGTACTTTTTTTATATCGGAGCGGAGATATCACGAATGTTCTCAGTGACCAAGGGGCACAATCAGTTGGTAATTGTCTCAGTTTTGGCCGGAGGACACTATTAACATTATGGGATAGGCAAATACGCGTATGCGATGGGTCGTTAGATGTCGGATTATGATTGCTGTAATAAAGTTTATGTGCATTGATTTGAGAGATGAAACTGTCGTACTTGGATATCTTAAATATACAGGTTGGCCAAAAATAAGTGCATTCCCTTTGCCAGGGAGGTTTTGGGAGGGTAAATTTTTTTTCGCCATTTCGGGGTTGACCACCGTCCCGTAGTAAAAGTTGCTCAGTATAATTCCTAAACCTCCCTCGCAACGGGAATGCACTTATTTTTTGCTAAACTAAACTAAAAGCTCTCATAGTCACTGAAATCAAACTTTGTGAAATAGTTTCTAAGGTTTCTATCACTTTTTGCCACCTTATTCGGCTAAAGTATGAGGCAACTCAATTTTCTCACCATAAAGACAATGGCAATACATCTGTAACCAAATATAACAATCATAGCTGTCATTCTTTATTCGCATAAATACGATATACGGCAATATTCCGCTGCGCACTGACACTAATCTGACAGAATGTAGGCAAGATTGACTTTAACAGTCATTTCGGTTGTTAAATTTTAGTACGCGCCTACGACTAAATCAATGAACATTGACATGTATAGTTTTAGTTGAGAAATGCCCATTGACATGGATTTATACACTAGTATGCTAAATAAGTGTTTATAAAAATCATGGTTATATCTTTATATAGTTTAAAATGCTCTCATGTCAAGGTGCTGCGTCGTTAAAAAAATTGAATAACTCAAATGAACTCATTGGGTTACCACTTTTCATCCGTGTTGAATACATTGAACTATTATTACTAGGTACGTAAAGAACCGGCACAGAGAACCAGTATTTTGCACCATGAGTTGTTGTTGTTTTGACAACAAACCATAGAAGCGGAGCGTGTAACTCGCGACCTAAACGCGTAAGCGCCATGAATTTTACGGCCCTTACGACGTTATGGTCGCGTAGTACAGGTTGCGATTGCGACAATTTAAATTTGGTAATAGCTTATGAATGGTTGAATAAGAAAAACGTATGGCCTTAGCACATGTCCTGACAATAACAAAGTCAATGCCCATATCTAATGCATTAACGAACCATTTGCAATTTAATACACTTTAGTTCCGTATGACTAAAACAATTGTGGGAGAATTAAGTGCCATTTTAGTTGAGGAAAACGAATATTATTGTGTTAGTAAAATAATCGGACAAGTGCGAGTCGGACTCGCCCACCGACAGTTCCGTACTTTTTAGTATAATAGCGGCAACAGAAATATACTCGGTCAAGCCATTTCCGTCAGTAGAAAAGAGCGGCAAATTTAAAAAATGTAGGCGCGAAGCATAGAAAATTTGAATTTCGCGCCTTTTTCTACTGACCTTTCGACCGTCTATAGGTACATCATCTGTGAAAATTTCAACTGTCTAGCTATCACGGTTCATGAGATACAGCCTGGTGACAGACAGACAGACAGACGGACAGAGGAGACTTAGTACTAGGGTCCCGTTTTTACTTTTTACCCTTTGGGTACGGAACCCTAAAAATGACCTCAGCACGTTGTTAGATTTAATGCACTTCTAAAGATTGCCCTTTTGGTTATAGCAATCACTTACGTGATTATGTCTGTGTCCTTCATTTGATTTGGACCATTATTTGTGCCTGTTAGAACTGTCGATGTCGATGGTTTATATAGTTAGAGTCTTTTAAGAAATCCGATTGTTATGAATAACTTTTAAGTCATATTCGGACATCGTATAAAAAAAATCTAACTACATTATTGTGCACTAAAATTGCCTTCAACGGTAAGTATGCAGGCCAATTTCGTGCAAACTTACAGTCCATACATTTTATTTGTGATCTATACACTTTTTAAGAGCTACGGTAGTGCCCTAGCCAAGTCGAAATCAAAAATACTTATGTTTTTACATGTTACAGGGATTTCGACCCAGAATCAACAGCTTCGAGATCTATACCAACCAGGCTGAGACGTCCATCAGACAGGGGCAAAACAAGCATCTGTGAAACAGCTCCAAGCGTCTATTTCACCAAGTTGGCAATTGACACTTGACTGACACTGACTACCTTATATACCTAATTAGTTGGTCAAATCAATGGGGTTGGCCGGTCGAGTATTTAGCAGATGGCGTCATCATAGCTTGCCCTGTCAATCCCTAGAATTGTGTCAAATTTTTGTTTTTTTAATGCCCTGGACGCCTAATCTCATAGAAAAAGGGGCAAGCTATGATGGCGCCATCTGTGCAAACCGTTGACAGTTGCCAACCGCATTTGTCAGTCAGTAAGAACCAGGAAAACTATACTCATCCTTTTCTTTTGGGTGCTAGTAGGGGAGACCGAGATGAGTTGTGACAGAGGAGAGTTGTGACATTGTCGATTTTTTGGAATCTAATAACTGTTAGCGAGCTCGCAACAGTGTGCGTTTGTTAGCTCGTAACTTGAACTAAGAAACGCGCGCTATTGCGACCTAGTTTTTAGTTAAGCTCGACTATGTCACAACTCTCCTCTGTCAAAACTCACCTCGCTCTCCCCTACTAGTGTAAGACAAAGATAGTATGATTCTATCTGTCTATGATTGAAATAAGACAGTCCTTTGACAAACTATATTTACTGTTTAGTGTACGGTGAATTGTTAATGTCAGGTGAAACGCGTTGCGAAGTTCTCATTTCTTCCGAGGACCCCATGATAAATGCTGGGAAATTTAATATAATGTAATATCACGTGTGACAGAATTTAGCAAAATGTATTAAACAGCAGGAAACAAACGGTTTTTACGAGTATTTTTTGCAGTTTGCTTTATTTTATAACGGCTGTAAATGCATTTTCCCACACCACTCCATCTCCGCTAAACGGTACAATTGCAGTTTGGCTGAACACCGTTTTTACTTAAACATTAAGTCCTATTTTATTTCAGTTATGTTGCAACAGCAATGTAGCTGTAGTTGGCATGCGAACGTCACCTTAGTAAGATTGTATTATGTATGTACCTATATACTTTATTGTACACAGAATTAATAAGTACTTAGCAAAAATTTAATTTTTGGTACAAGCTTTTATCGCTGACTGTACTTTTCTTACGACAAACAACTAATACTCATCGAGACAATTCTAAAAACCCCTAACACGATTAGGTTGCGTTGCTTCATCACAGAGTTCCTATGGCCACCTCCTGTCTCCATCATCAGACCAGCTCGATGGTACCATAATATTGCATTGTTATCCGATTTATTCACACATGCAAAATTTCAGCTCAATCGGAAACCGGGAAGTGGATCAAATTTAACTTGCAAGATTTGATTACAGACAGACAGACAGACAGACAGACAGACAACGGTCAGGTGAAACTAAATAAAAGCTTGTAAAACACGAGAAACACAGTTACAGAGCGACTTACTGTATGGGACCTCTTCAAGTTTGAGGAAATGAGTAGAACAGAAGTTAAGATAAAATTAATTAAATGCAAGCTTTGATTGTCTTGAAATATACGACATTTCCACCTGGAGGTATTCGAAATATGAAGCGTGCGTCTGTATATTTAAGTAGGTAAGTACCTGCCTATAAGGACCGCCATGTTTTTGGCTGTAATTTCTAGGAAAAGTAAGTAAACTAATATGTTTTTTTCTTCTTATACTTCTCACTATAATAATAATGGCATACGAAATTTGTTTTATTGGAAAGGCGTACCTTCAGCCCAAGGAATACAATACAGGTTATTCCAAGACAAATCAGTAAAGTGCCAAAGCAGGAAAACATAGAGCTTCTAAACCTTTAAAGTCAGACACAGACCGCCGGCATATTGCGTAAGAAATGCAAATTCAGCGTTCAAATTTGTCGCAAACCTACCGGTACCTGATACCGGTTTCGAAGTGACGTGTCGGTATAAATTACCGATATTTATGGAGATAAGATTTATTACGATTGCACAGTTATCGCAAGTAAATTGTTTGTTGAGAGTGTGCCTACGTGTCGGTTTACTGTGGGAACTAAATTTGGCATTTAATATATTGGGCGTTTCGGCCTTATTAATGGGTGTACCCTTGTTTTGCCGACAAACTTTTCATCGAATATTATTTCATCGACAACGATTCATCGAAACGTTAGTACTAGTAATATTGTTTGGCGTTAATTTGTTTCATATACTATTTATTTCAATTTTTCTTAGTGCGTAGAAATACTATTCAACGAATATTACTTGATCGCTAATTCGTTTCAAATTATTTTAATTGGCACAACTACTAAACATTGCAATTCATTTGTTCGACGTATTACTTTAATACATTTTTATATGTCGTACTACACATTTATACATTTTTCTGTTGTAAGAATTTTAGATTTAGGTTAATGTTAGAACTGCGACCCCACACAGAAACGAACGGCTATCAAAGTCGGTTTAGGTTAGGTTAGAACTGCGACCCCACACAAAAACGAACTGCTTTCAAAGTAGGTTTAGGTTAGGTTAGAACTGCGACCCCACACAGAAACGAACGGCTTTTAAAGTAGGTTTAGGTTAGGTTAGAATTGCGACCCCACACAGAAACGAACGGCTTTCAAAGTAGGTTTAGGTTAGGTTAGAACTGCGACCCCACACAGAAACAAACGGCTTTCAAAGTAGGTTTAGGTTAGGTTAGAACTGCGATCCCACACAGAAACGAACGGCTATGAAAGTAGGTTTAGGTTAGGTTAGAACTGCGATCCCACACAGAAACGAACGGCTTTCAAAGTAGGTTTAGGTTAGGTTAGAACTACGACCCTACACAGAAATGAACGGCTTAGTAAGTAAAATTATTGTTACCAATATATTTATAATTTGCCCAACATGAAAATGGCAGCCTTGTAAAATTATATCTTCAAAATTAGAGCACATAGCTATAATCCTCGGAGTAATTAACAATGGAGCCGCCATTAACAGGCGTTCCCCTCTGTCGAAAATAGGCGGCCAATGGTCAACCATATGTCAACCATATGGACTGACGTTTATCTGACATGACGTACCTATACATTTGATGTGCCCCTCCTCCGCAAAAAACGGCAGACTATTTTGTACCGAAAATTTTAGACATGGCGTCTCCGTTGGTTATATCCTCTAAGCTATAATCGCGCAGAGTGAGCCGACTGACGTGATTGCGTTTAGTTTCGTTAACGAAATATTACAAAATGAAATAATTTTACGCGTAATAAATTTTATTAAATACAATCCAAAATGAAATAAGAAAATCCGTAAAGAAATACCACGATATAAACTATATACAAAATAACTCAAGTACCAATTAAAAGTCCCCGATTTAAATTTACTAGTATCGATTCTTCGACGCCATAACTTGTCGATGAAATGAAAATACTTGAAACGTTGTCTTCGAAATAACATTCGATGAAATGTCTGTCGGCAATTCAAGGGTAAACCTTATTAATGATGCTGCACCCAGATTTAGACTTTTGCCATTCAAGTGTTATCTTAATAAAGATGTTTAGAATTAGGAAGACCATGTACTCGTAACTAAGCTGTTACCGTCAGGTAAATTAAGGGACACCATGTCCCATGAAGATACCTATATATAAAACATTTGAATAGATCAGAACAGGGGCCTCCAAAATATTTGACATTAGGGCCACTGCCATGCCTTTGGCTCTTTCGCTTGCTTACCGCGATCGCGGGCTAATTGTACACCTTTTGGCTTTCGCTCAAGGATTTTTCTTATTTATCATTTGCCGTAATATGTATATGCCAGTGATTACATAAAACGGATACGCTAGTCCAGCAAGGCAAGGTCTAGCTTCGCATTTAGGTTGAAAGGTCAGATGACAGTCACTTTCATAAGTACCAACAGACCAACACTTCCGTAAGTGTTGCTTATCTAAATAAATTCAACGAAATTATATTGTCTCTCAATTCCCACGCTAATACCTTGTTTTTTATATTTAAATGCTTGCAAAATAAAAATAATTGGCGTCGCGACCGTTGCAGCATCGCGAAAAATTCGCATCCTCAATCGAGACGTGTCAGTTGATGTGACAAATTTGTAATGTAACGGACGACGCAACCAAATTCGTATTCTCGGACGTAAGCTGCATGGACATGTTTTTAGGATTCTGTAGATTTTTTTGTGGACGCAGTCCAATACGTTGGTCCGACCAGATCCGCACCGCTCTTGACTCCACAGTCCACATGGCACTCCACACCGCCAAGGACAGAACCAGATGGAGAGAGATTGTGAGAGAGAAGGTGATCCAGAAGGGAGGTCACGACCCTCATTACTGAGGATTACGACGCAAGGAGGGAGATTTTTTTATAATTCCGAGGCCCAATTTCTAAGATAAATTTAGAGGATAGCTCATCTTCGTCGCTTTCCTGGTTGCACCCTAAAAAAGTTACTCGTTTTTTGTACATCTTAATTTCAAGGATTGGCGAATAATTACCTACTGATTTTTACGATAGATATCAATTATTATCTGGCGACCCAACTAAGACGGGAACTGGGCTATATTGTGATCAGTTTGGTTTCGTTTTAATGTTCTTGGACCGAAGAGCAATACCGAGAATCAAATCAGCCCCATAAGACATGAATTTCATTTGGATTGGTGCAGGGCATACGGACCGGGGCTGCGTTTTATAAAAAGTGGCGGTTATATTATGCTAAGTATGGTAATATATAAATAGCAGAGTACTTCAGAGTGAACTGTGGTCGCTGTTATAGCGTACTATTATGACATGCTATCGGCTTGTCTTTTACTTACCTACTTAACGTGTAGTATCAGAAACAGACCATTAGTGATGCGTTATTAAGTAATACTCATTGGCAATCCGGAGCTTGGATCCGTTTTGTTTCTGTGTGACTTGTAGGAAATCAGACAATCTGGTGGACGACTTTCCTAATATAAAATAACTACAGATGTAGTGCATAATTATTTTCCATCGTTTTTTTACGGAAACCTACGAACGTGTTTTGTTATTTCAGTCAGTCTCAGTACAAAAAGTACTGAGGTTGACTGAATGCATGACACATATGAACGTTTCCGAGAAAATACGATGGAAAACAATTATGCACATCTGTACGGAATCTTCAAGAACACACCGACACACTCTTGCCCAATTGGTATTTTTCCTGTGATGTGACAATTCGTAACGCCACGTACGGATTGGTCTCGCCCATGGGAGCTGAGCCCCGAACTGCTGACATTAATACTTCGCATTTGACACGAACTCCTTGCCAGCCATACTATTGGTTGTTATTATAAATTGCTTAAGGGGTTCAAGTTACAGGAGACTGAGTGTAAATGTAAATTCTATGTATTTAGATTTTAAATGGTCATTTTTGTTCTCGAAAGATAAGCATATTGCTGAAATCAGTGCCTATACAATTTTGGTATTTTAACCTAAAATTACGTTGGGCCAGGTTTTGGTCGATATTAATCATCACAGTCCGAAATTAAGCCAGGCGTAGAAATCCTTAACTTTCAAGAACAGTAGATACAACTTTCAGCATTGTTGCGTATATGTAACTCTATTAAGCAATAAGAGTTGTAGTTATTATAATGTATTAATGTATTTTTTGCTTTGGCGTATTTTGAATTGATAAATGTCAATATGTCAAAATTAAATCCACATTGCATACCTATATGTACGTAGTATGTAGTAACATTACATAATGGAAAACACGAACAACAATACAAAATTTAATGCTCGTTAGATCGAAAATAGCACAAACCAACTTGGACGTTCCTCGCTTTAAAATATCACGACACACATCTCTTGAAACTTGTACCGACCTACCTATTGTCGCTTATAACTTGCACCGACTTATAAAAATCGACTCTCCCACGGCTATTACAGCAAGTGCTTTATCCAAGTGCTAATTGCATCTCGTTTTTGCCCATATTCATTTTTTCCTGCTATCGACTTTATCTCCCACTGTTTAAAGTCAACATCTGAACAAAAACATTTGTGAGATAAGTCCTTCAACACTGAGTGTTGTGACTCAGCGTCACTCACGCGGAAATCGATTTGTTTTTAATGTCGTTAATGTGATCGAAATATCGTACGATTAGAATGAATGGATAAAAAACGGTCGTAGTTTGGTAATCGTTTGGACGCGCATTTTGTAAATAATAGAAATAAATACTGTAACGGAACAACTAGGAGCTTTGTAAACTAGGAATAGGAAGAGTAGACTAAAGACCTAGATGAAGTGTTTATTTACCTACTTGTTACAAACAGAGATACACAAAATCAAATAATAGAATATAACCAGAACAAACACTAAGTACTAAAATAAATGCAAGGAACGCAGATTTTGGAATGAAATTAAAACAAAACAATTGCCGTATGTGTAGCAGCAAAACAAAAAGGTTGTGTCTGGTGTAGTAATCAATACATTTCACTCTTCCGGACGAAGAACTTGATATTCTGCTAGAAGATTATCTGAATGGACCGCCAAGTCACTAAAGATGCCGATACATCCATTTCAACTTTCTATGACACAGATCCTTTAGCACAACAAAACTTAAAAAAGGTTCAGCGTTGACATATAAAACAAATTTTATATTAAAGGAAAGAATGGAAAAATTTACGCTTACGGCAGGACTTGAACCCGCAACCACCGCAATCCGTGCGTTTGGTCTATCCAATTGAGCTACGGAAGCCTACCAGAACCTCGCGAATCTTTCCATTCCTTCCCTTATGTATACACACACGCCTTTGGGGTGGCGTATAGCGACATCTACCGAAAGACGATTACATCTTTTAACGGCACTGGAGTCTTACATTGATAATTCACCAGTAACAATGTGCTAACCCGTACCAAAAAGAATAGATGGTATAGAGGGGTCCTGTCATAGTAAATTTTGTAGTCACAGTAAATTTACTGCCATCTATCGACACACGACTAAAACTCAAAATGAAAACGTATAAAATTATCAAAAAAAGTATATGTATGGATAAATGATTTTATTATTTTTATATCATTTTGATCCATGTTCATTCACTGATATCTATGTGTTAAAATTGTTAAATATGAAACGGTGTCGTCACGCCATCTAGCCGAGAATAGGCTAAAGGTGTGTGCGGCATCTATTCGAGAATGACTTTTTCTTGAAATCCGAGGCACGTTTTTTCCTTAGACTTTATTCATCTTATACGAAGTTACATATGTCTTTGCCCGTACTAAACCAATTTTTAAACAAGCAGATATAAAACAATTTTCTGCGGGACAAACCAGGTCCCGTACAAAATTGAGAACCCCCTCCTAAACCAAGCGGCACACTCTGACAAATTTAAACAAATAAAACACCGCTAAAACAGAAGTCACCCTCTATTAACCGTAACAAATCTAAAGCGCTTTGATCCTTGCAAATATTTCGTTGTTCGCGAACTTCTTTCCCTTTTTGTTTTGTCAAAGCATACTTGATCCGTCCGTTAAATAAATTGTTCGGTTATCGTTAGTGGCGTTTAGGAAAGTCCACGGAAGCTGCGGAGGCAAATATTTGAAAAGTTCGGACGCCGGCACCTGTGGTCACCCTTGTATTGTCCTTTTAGGAGTGATATAGAGTTGATATTACTCACCGTTGCATTTCGAATCAAAAATAACCTAAAAATAATCTGATCCGATTACGAATTTATATTTATTTTGTTGGTTACGATCTTATGATGCCGTAAAAATAGAAACATCTAAAGACCAGTTTACACTTTGATTAGTGTATATTACAAGTTGATGCATTTGGTACTTGTGATAAGTAGCAAATGTACCCATGAACTCACACCACTTAGTGGATAAACAGGCCTTAAGAGAAAACAGATGAAAAAACTGAGATGAGGTAGTCGAGAGATGAAAAAAAAAATTGTAAAAGCGCTAATAAATTAAATAATAGCTACTTAGAATGTGCTATGAGCTGGTTAATGATTCGACAGTTAATTTAGTCATTGATACTGTTTGAACCTATGTAATAAATTTCTAAAAAAAATTGGAACCTAGTACTGATAATATTTAGATATCTGAATAACAGCAGTCACGAAAACTTGCAGCATGGGATGAGAAATTTTCACACTACAAGATGTAATATGGCAATTTGCCACTATCGGTGTTTAACAGTAGCACTCTGGTTTACTGTGACATAAATTGATAGGTATTTGTTTCATAATACACAGTCTAAACCACTCTAGTCTTGTCTTTACTTTCCGCCTACCTCATCGACCTCATGTAACGTTACTCTGCTCCATTCCGGAAGTAAGGGCCCCTGTTCCTCAGTACTTTGGAAGAACACTCCAGATCATTATTTTGTTTTGTAGAATTTGATCGCGGTCTCGCAGCTCTATATACCTCCCCAAACTACAACACAAATTCACCCACTCTTTTACCCT
Source organism: Cydia splendana (assembly GCF_910591565.1). Taxonomy (NCBI): domain Eukaryota; kingdom Metazoa; phylum Arthropoda; class Insecta; order Lepidoptera; family Tortricidae; genus Cydia; species Cydia splendana. The sequence goes on from NC_085976.1 coordinate 11,025,900, forward strand.
TATTTTATTTCGCGACTCAATACATTCCCTATTTTGGTCCTTCGCCCGAGTGTTTGCCCTTTCCCTTTGAGTTCTGAGGGTCGGCGAGAATACTAAGCGAGCCCTTTGCGAGGGTCTTAAGTGTCGACCGGCCATTCTTTTTGCTATTTTATTAGTTGTCCTTTGTCGAAAGGAATTAGGCACTTTCGGAGCTTGCACTTAGTTGGCAGAAGTTTTAATTAGGTTTCTAGATTGAGTTGGATTGCTGTGTGTAGAGGTTATTAAGGTCTTTGCAATTGGTGATATCACGGACAAATTACCTGCTTGTTACTAATTTTTAGGGTTCCGTACCCAAAGGGTAAAACGGGACCCTATTACTAAGACTCCGCTGTCCGTCCGTCCGTCTGTCACCAGGCTGTATCTCACGAACCGTGATAGCTAGACAGTTGAAATTTTCACAGATGATGTATTTCTGTTGCCGCTATAACACCAAATACTAAAAAGTACGGAACCCTCGGTGGGAGAGTCCGACTCGCACTAGTCCGGTTTTTTTTTATTAATCTTAAATCATCACATACCTTCAGACTGGCTATGGCGGCGCGCCGCAGTACGCGATACACGGCCGTCATGAACGCTGCTCGCACTGTTAGTGCTTGAGAAAGGAGACCTAGGCTCTCCGAAACATGTCGCGCGAGTGACTTAAAACAAGTGAGTCTAAACCGTAAAATTATTCAATGTTAGTATGTCGCACAACGTTTAAATTCGATTAATAGTAGTTATATTGAGTAGAGATATCAAGTTGATATTTGTTACTTAGCAATGAGCTTTGGTTGTCAACCGACACCGGCTTTATCAAGAAACGGTTGTCACAACTTATGGGACAACTATTGTTTTATTGCTTTTTGATAAGCTGCTGAGAAGGGCGTTTATGTTATCTTAGATAATATATCATGCGTGTTATGTCACGTAGATAATATTAGTTTTATATCTTTGTAATAAATTACAATATTCTGTATACCACGGTTGATATAAATTGCTAAAGTATCAACAAACCAATTTAACGACCTTAATTACTTTGAACAGTGTGGTTTGGATTAATGGCGGTTTCCATTCAATTTGAGTTAAAATATCCGTAGCTACCTACATAATTTACGAAACAAAACTTCGTCCATATCAAAGATATATTATAACTATATAACTCCGTATAAGATAAATAAAGTCTAAGCAAAAAACATGCCTCCGAAAATCAAGAAAAAAATATGTCCGAGAAGATGGCGCCATACCTTTGGCCTATACCTATTCGTTTTGATATTTAACAATTTTAACACATATCAGTGAAAGAACAAGGATCAAATGGCGTTCTAAAAGTTTTAATCTTGTGTCGAAAGATGGCAGTAAATTTAAAGTGACTACAAAATTTACTTTTAAAATACGCCTTTGCTAAATTCTTTTGGCCCGAATGACGAATTATGTCAAATAGAGTCTGTGCGGAAAGAGAAGAGTCGTGGAATGTATGGGGCCCAATACATTCCACGACTCTTCTCTTTCCGAACAGACTCTATCTTTTTACATGTCCAATACTAACAAAGTCTGTCACATAGGTACACTAACTTTTTTTTCACTATAGTTTACGTGACGTCCACCAAAAAAGTTTGTGTCTGTAGCGCCTATCTAAATTTTCACACCAATGTACCTAACACAAAAACAAAAGTACAATGACTGATAAAACTTTTTTTTAAATTAACATGTTATAAATATATGTATAATTTATTGTTAGACAAAATAGGTAGATAGATAGCCCTGGATGGCCCTAGATTGAGGTTTGATAATTCACGTGGGCGTCACATATTCCATTCAAAACGCCGCAAGGGAAGAGTACATTAATACGTTCGTAAGTACGTCTCGTTCGCCAAGCGTGGCACATTATTTAGTCAAAGTACTGTACATTATGGTATTTAACAATATCTAAATGCTGGCATTGTCTTCAGGATTAGACACGGGTGAGGTTATAAGGCGAGCGTGGGTGTCATATGGAGGTGCTGTAGAGTATGTGTTTTGCTTGCAGAAGGGACGGTACCTGATGTAAGTTGTTGCAGGGTAGAAGGAAGGCTTGTATGATTAGTGACAATTAAAAATGTATACTTACAAATAACTAGAGTACTAGACGTTTACAAGACTAAGGCATAATAACCCATCTGGGGACCATTTTTGAACGGTATTAGACCAATACTTTTTAGGGTATTTCTCATGGAAATATATACGATTCGACCAGTTCGTGAACTAATAATATTAGCCTAATTCGATTCAAGAAACAGAGCCTTTCTTGTCCTGTATTTTTAAAAATGAGATTTAGCATTTAAATTTTAAAATGATTATCTGCCGACTCAATTTGCGGACTGCTGGCGGAACTGAAAATTATCTAATCTTCTCTTTCCGGCTTCTATCATGTACAGATACCCTTCTTTGAAAAGAATTGCCGTAGCAAAAGCGACTGCAATCTGTTTTCTAACCAAGGGAAATGAGCCTCCTCTATCCTCCCTACTCTTTGGCCTAGTCACAGGGAGAAACCGCCTAGGGCAGGTCGCAACGGTCTCCAAGAAAGCTTTGTAACATCATAAGATTAATTAACAATGCCTAACGTGTACTTACGGGATGAAACACCGACAGTAAGGTTCAGACAAGATTGCTGTCTAAGTTTGAAAACGGTTTTGGGTAGGCGTTTTAGTATGTTAATGGCTTTGTAACCAGTTTAATCCTTTTTGAGCTGATGTAAACCTAAAGGTGATATTATTATTTAGTCGATGTTAGTTTTTTTAACTTTTGAAACTTTATGACGTTCCAATTATCTAACTCGCCTCCATTTATATTTCAACTCGCAACACAAAAGCAATGCTCAGTGAAACGCGGAACCTCTGCAAATCCGGTAAATTTTAATTAGGCACCTTTGGCTATTCAGTAAAAGGTTTTTGCGGAGTCTATTTCAGCGTGGCAAGTGAAATGTGGCGTATGAGAATGGAGGCCTGGGGCTGTAGCGCCCACGCTTAGATGCTCTTATACGTCTCCTGTCTGGCTGGGGATAGGGGTTAGGCTGACACACAGTGAGCGTTTGAAACGTTTGAGAACGTATATCAACTCCATACCTGGAGGCCTAGTCAAGATGACAGTTGTTGTTAGAAAACGCCAATCAAAACCCAAATAATGTATGGAAATAGTCACGAGACTTTTCATAGCATCTGTCATCCAGATAATTTTTTCTTTTTGTTTGCCGATTGTCATCTTGGCTACATCAGACAACTAAATATTTACTGTAAAATTTAGTACCTAAGTATAAAACGTTCTAGGCGTTTGCAAACACAAGTTGTATTTTATAATGTTAACTTAGAAAAAAAAGATGTATGTGTAACGTCTAGTCAAAACTAGTTTTCACTAAGGCATTTTTCGAAAACTAGTTTGGACTGAAAAATCCCAGTTAAAATTAAAACGAGTTTTCACCGAGGCCTTACGAAAAACTAGTTTTAACTAGTGAAAACGCGTTTTCTCTGAGGCGATACCTAAAACTAATTTTAACTAAGTATAGAAAACGCATTTTCACTAAAACCGGCTTTTTTCCGGTAATATACATTCGGTCATATTATAGGTATGTACCTACACGACGAGATATTAGATAAGTATGGGGAGGCTGTGAGTGGGTAGGTAGACAAAATAAATATTAAAGTGGAAGCTAAGTACCTATACCATCTAAGTAGGTAGCAAGCACACTTACCCAGTGGCGGATTTGCCCGAAGGCCCAGTAGGCCCGGGCCTAGCGCGGCAAAATATTTAGGGGCGGCAAATTGTGACAAAAAATTCGCTGATGAAAACAAGAAATGACTCAAAATGTAGTCAATATGATGGGTGCTGTGAGAAAGGGGCGGCTACAGGGCTTGGGTATTTGCAAAGACTGCAAATCTGCAGTTACCCAATATCACTGTCCCCTTTTAAAAATAAAATAAATAAAAATTGTTTATTTCATATTTTTTTTTTTTACAATCCATATTTGTGTTAGTCTACTTATATCTAAACTTAAAAAACTACATGTAAGTAAATATGTGTGAATACATAATTAAAGAATACCTTTTACCCATCGCATCTTCTGCAGTCGCCCTTAAAGCCCGAAGCGCAGGCCCTTACGCGGATGCAGCCCAACCTAATAATTTCTTAATGTCATGCGCTTTGAAGGGAATTATTGTTTTGTATTAGAATAATGGTGTACTCAGATAGTTAAGTATAGATTAGCGGGCGGCTGACATATTGTACGTAGTATAACCATTCAATTGTGCTGATAGCCTGGTTTAGGATAATGGTGAAACGTTAGAACAGTAGGTTAAGACGTGGAACGATGCAATGAGGTTAAAAACTTAGAGATTATAATGGTTACAATGTTCTTGGAACCAAATAACTTTTTTTAACTATATAATCTGTGCTATTGCGCCATCTGCGTTAAGCTTTGCGCGTTAGAAAACACTGATCGAGAAACTGATTCTGATTTGTAAAAAACTGAATGGAAATGATTAAGTGACTTTTTGGTCGCCCGGAAATTAACAGCAGTTATTCTGAAATGTCGAACTACCCGTATAAAAAGAACGTATTGGTATTGGGAAGGGCCTACTCGCAGGTTCGGTTCGAAGTGTTCGAACTCACTACCTCCGGTTTGTAAACCACATGCCTATCGTAGTGCCCGGCGATACTCGTACGTAGGTAGGTACAGATAAACTAAGAACACTAAACTTATTAAATTGTCATGTCATTGTCATTGTCATTTCTGAGCTTAGTAAGTGTGGCGTCTCCTCCGTAACTGACAAATGTCATGCCACAAGATTGTAACAGATGGCGTTACCACGTTCTACATCGCGCTTATGGAGTTCCGACTGTTAATAAGCACCTCTCAGCGGACTTGGTCCCCACAGGCACCACAAATCGCCTGGAGGTACTATCTATTGCTACCTCTCTTCATTCTAACATAGGTAATATTGCAATTGGCTTCATACTTAGCCTCGTATTAGCTAACATTTGTTTATAGCAAGCAGTATAATAGTATAATGCACCTTCAGTGTGGTCTGAGTGTTACTCTATGTTTAGGAACGAATGGTTTATGGATTTAATTGGCAGGTGAGCTTTGGCAACCAACGCTAATTATGGATAGATTTATCCCAATTTGCGACTCGGGTCTCTGTCAACCTACCAGCTTTGTATAATTTCCTACGTATAATACCTACCGCCTTAATTAGGTATACCTCTCGCGTCAAATGATGGTCCCTATGACCATTCATTTTTATGTGGAGTAGCTGTCACGTAAAATATTTCTAGCCATTTTTTGAAATGTTCATAGTTTGTAGTGTTCGATTACCATCAGGCGCGCCGTAATGCCGTAAATTTGTTTTCAACCGTCTTTATCTCCGCCCTCAAATTAAAACTAGACAAAACAAATTTTGACTTGTCAACATGAAGACTTAAAATACAACGGAAAGGGAGACCTTTTTAAAGGGCCCGGGCGGCTAAATAGAGGTTAAAGTGGGTCCTGCCTGTGTGCAGTTAGTACAGACGCAGATATAGATGTAGTGCATAATTATTTTTATTCGTATTTTCACGGAAACCTACGAACGTGTCTTGCTATTTCAGTCAGTCTCGGTACCAAAAGTACTGAGGTTGATTGAAGGACCGTAAATCGGGGTGAGTAGATTTCGCGGGTAGCTATGGGTTATGAATGGGGAGAGAAGGATTGAGAGAGGGGTGAGGTGGGTTTTTAAGGCTACTGCTACAAAAAGAATGTATTCCAATTTAAAATGGAGCTATAGTAATATTTCATAATAAAAAAAAATCGATCCAACAATCTTCCAAAATTACCTTTGTATGAAAAACCCTCTCACCCCAAATACGAGGCACTACGGGGTGAGGTGGGTTTTCCTCTTTATCGTCAAAGTTATGAAATGGAACTACCCAAAATATAAATACAAACTAAAATACAAACGTCCGAACCACTTATTATATACACCATTCGGTTTTCACATGTAAAAATAAAATTTTATCGAGGTTTGAAAGTCAAATTTCACCCAACTCACCCCATTTTACGGTAGCATGACAAATACCAACGTGTCCAAAGTTGTGTAGAAAGTACGAAGGAAAACAATTATGCACTACATCTGTAAAATATGTAGCGCATAAGGGTAACATTCCATTTCTGACCACAGCTGCACTACCTACTAGTACTAAACGCGTCGGTGTTATTGTCAATTTCCATAGTAAAATGAATGGTAGTGCTGCTGTCGCACAGTGTTTTATAGAAGCCAAAAAAGTGACATCCTCATTTTATTGCAAATTACTGAAGTTTAGATCATTACAAATGCGAGACTAAAACTCCCGCGTGTCCAATTTGCATAGTTTTTGTGTAATAAATTTTTGAAGATCGTGTTTTAGGCCCCCGGATTTTACGAAAAACGTTAATAATTTGCAAATTATTTTGTAAACTTTCCGTTGTTTAGTGCTATTGGATAAACCATTCAAAGACGCAAATTTAGTGGCAATTGTGACTTCTCTAGGTATATTGGTTATAAAGATATTAATGAATTTATTGTTTTTGGTTTTCATTTTTTTTCTTCCATGTTCCGCCGTAGTAGGAGCCCATATTTGTATGACAGCTTCATTTATATGTCTTCTATCCACCCTATTTTTTACAAGACCTAATTCCGTGGAACATTCAAGTAATCATCGTAACACTTTATATCCGGGTTATCCGGCCGCTAGGGTTGGCACTTCGGTATTTTTATTTATACGCCATTTTCTTGGGGATATCTGGTTTCGAGTTCATATGGAAGAAAATGTGATCCCACTGCTTCGAGAACTGATTTAGTAAGTACCTATCAGGCAAGTGAGAGTCGGGTTCGCATACGAAGGATCTAAAAAAAATTTACCATGTCATTGTCAGTGTACAATGACACGGATCCTCAATGTGCAACTCCAACTCGTACTTGACCCTAACTTTATTTAATTTATATTAAATTGGCGTCACGATCGAGAACACCATACTCGGAAATCGGATAGGATAAAAACAATGTCTGATTTGTTTCACAGAGCACTAGTCTCATCAGATCCAGTAATTTCCGAATAACGGATGTGACAGAGAATAAAATATATTAAAAAACGTCCCCTACCATCTGCCGCAGTAGCTTTATTGAAAGCACCGCAATCACCACAGGCACAGGAATCTCAGGAGGAAATCCCAACACCAACATCCGAGTTCTGTCCAGACGACAGTTATTACGAGGTGCAAGATGGGGCAGAGAGCCTCGAAGTAGAAAATTATGACCCGACCTGATGAGCCGACTAAATAGATATATACAGCAGTGTTTCACCTTACTGCATGGTAATGAGGTCCAAAAGTGTATACGTCTCTTTGTAGTCGACTGTGATACAGCTAACGACCAAAATGTAAATATTATCTACCCTAATTATAAAGAGGAAGAATTTGTAAGTTATCTATAGCTAATAAATTACTAAATCTTAAAAAAACTTATTATTTTATATGTGTAGGTTTTTATAAACATATTAAAGCTTATTTTTACCACCCATAAAAGTGCTATACTGTGTATACAGCGTTAATATTATATCAGGGTGAACCCGGATATTGGTAGTGGCAGCCCTGACCGAAAATTTTAATTGGCTTTAAATTCAATCTTCCACGGAATTAGGTCTTGTAAAAAATAGTGTAGATAGAAGACGTATAAATGAAGCTGTCATACAAATATGGGCTCCTACTACGGCGGAACATGGAAGAAAAAAAATGAAAACCAAAAACAATAAATTCATTAATATATTTGTAACCAATATACCTAGAGATGTCACAATTGCCTCTAAATTTGCGTCTTCGAACGGTTTATCTAATAGTACTAAACAACGGAAAATTCATAAAACGATTTGTATTTGTTTTTAAGTTTTTCGTAATATCCGGGTGCCTAAAACACGATTTTCAAAAAAATATTACACAAAAACTACGCAAATTGGACACGCGGGAGTTTTAGTCTCGCATTTGTAATGATCTAAACTTCAGTAATTTGCAATAAAATGAGGATGTCACTTTTTTGGCTTCTATAAAACACTGTGTGTCGTTGGAAATGGACTGTCACTTTAATGTGCGGCGGCGCGGCATCTAGACGCACCTTTCCTCAATCGGTGCATTAGGTTTGGACCCGGCCGTAAGTATCGTTTCGCGCAAACGCAGATTTCGCAGTGCATAATTACTCACCAAGCACTTGAGCTCGTGGTTACATGAATTAAGAGCCCTTATGCATATTGTGACGTGAAAATCGATTAGAGTCCAAGACGTAAGTTCGATATGCGTTTAATTATCCTACCAATTTCAAAATAGATTAGGCACTGATGAGTGGCCGACTAATGCAAGTGACAAAGGAAAGGTCCAGCCAGCGTATTATGGATGGTTTTATCCACGTGATAAACTGAACTGTCACATTTTAACACCGGGGGATAGAAAGTGACGGACACCGTTTTATCACGCTGTCACCTAGACAAGAACCACCATCATATTCGTACTGGAGGCCTAGTCAAGATGACAATCGTACAGTCAACAACAGAGCTATGAATACAGGCAAAGTGTCAAAAATATGTATACAGTACTTTATTGCCTGTACATTAAGGTCGTGTATACATATTTTTGGCACTTTGCCTGTATTCATAGCTCTGTTGTTGACTGTACATCGACAAACGCCAAGAAAGAATATGACGGAATGACAGATGCTGCGTAAATTCACGTGACTATTTCTATAAATTATTTAAGTTTCGATTGGCTTCTCCTATCAGAGATTGTCATCTTGGCTAGACCCCCTGATGTTATTTGAGTGTATGTAAGGTATGAAAGTTTGTCTTACATTTTGTTTTTATTCTCAGAGATTAAAACAACAGTTTGGTTGTCTGATGTACGGTCAGCCAAGAAAGTGGTCTACCACTTTTCGACTCTATCTATCAGATGTTAGAGTCGAAAAGTGGTAGACCACTTTCTTGGCTGACTGTACCTACCTAACACCTACTATTCAAACTTTCAACAATTTATAACTTTTTGTACAAAGCATATTGTTACATTCTATACTCTGCACCAATACCGTATTAACTTTACATAGCGAAAGATTAAGATGTTATCGTTAAGAAGGTATGTTAATATCAGGATCCTGTTCCACCATGTTGACAATTGTCACCTGACAGTGACAATTCACCGTACATTGCTGGTCCAACAAGTAATGTACCGTTCTTACTTACTAAACCAGAAATGCACACGAAATTGTCAGTGTCAAGTTGGTGAAATAGGAGCCTACCGTTCTATAATTTCCTAAAATCTAGAGTTTTAAAATCGGTGCAGACTTTTCTTAGTCTAACTCTAGAATACCGAGCACCATATATTATATAAAAACATTCAGAATCAGTAGGCCCTCTTAAGCATTAGCAATAAATATGATCGTTGGAGCCATTGAATAGTAACTTGTTAGGTTCACTTTGCATACTTAGGACATTTGAATAAGCTCCGCCGTGACCATTGACATGTTATTCTCTAAGGCAATATTACTCAGATAATATGTATGTTATATTGGTAAATGTTACTTACCTACTCGTATCTACATATATCTAAGGTGTATATATTATTGACGTAGGTAATACGAGATAATTGGTGGTCGAGTGAGTTTTGGACCAGCCTGAATATGAAAGTCGGAAAACATTAAAAAGTGGGCTAGAAAATAAAATTGGGAATTACTAAAACCATATCCGTACACGGCGGGAAGAAGTTGATAACTCGAGATATTCTATTGAACAAATTTGAAATTTGATCCGCCGTGTACGGATATATAAACTAGTTTTTAATATAAAAGCTCTAACGCTTCCGAAGTAATTTGCGGTCATAGGTCACAACGCTACAAGTGATTCGCATTTTTTTCTCTAATGCTGCATCCGCATTCGCCAGCTATCAAACCAAACAATTGCTATGATTGATGAACAAAACATCGCCAAAACGTGTCGCACAAACGGCCAAAACAAGTCGGAAATCAATCGGCTTCCACTAAACTTACTGCATTTTCCTCTTATTCAGCCAAGCTAATATAACCATAATGACTATGGGGTTAAGGTTGGCAGATTTTTTCGTATCATTTCCGTCAAAGTCCCTCTTTTAATTGCGATCCAATGAAGCGCCTCTAATTCTGCCATCAGCTGTTACTGTGCAGAAGATGGTACATGACTTTAGATTTTATTGCAAATATGTTAGATGTTAAAATACTAATAAGAAATTGGAGATCGGTAAGAAAAACATAATTTTCATAATTCATAATTCATATCTTTCATAATTCATACATATTTCGTAAGAAAAACATATTAATTTTATAAGTTTATTTTGCTCGGGGCAAGAGGATTTCCAACAAGTGTTTCTCTTGCCGCATCAAATTTTAGTAATATTAACATATTATTATTTTTAAATATTTATTCCTTATTGCAGAGACATAAAATATATCTATTGCTTAGAACTCTTAGAAGTAATCCTCAGCGTAGGTTTTCTTAATTCCTTACATACAAACGAATAATGTAATACCATCAATTCCTCCAAGTAGTTTTTAGACAGACTTAATTTAAAAACGGACTCGCCCACCGAGGGTTCCGTACTTTTTAGTATATGTTGTTATAACGGCAACAGAAATACATCATCTGTGAAAATTACAACTGTCTAGTTATCATGATTCATGAGATACAGCCTGGTAACAGACAGACAGACAGTGGAGTCTTAGTAATAGGGTCCCGTTTTTACCCTTTGGGTACGAAACCCTAAAAATAATTGTCATGGTATCAGATATATTTCTTACGACTAATAAAATATTCCTAGAACCATAGTAATTTACTTGTACTAGGTTATGATGTATGGCACTCGCAGCCTGCAAAGTTTCGGTCCCTCCGATAACACACTTAGCGGGGTCCAATCAATAAAACAAGTGACTGCCGTCGGCCAATATTTTCCCGTACGTGATATTTCTGCCCGTAAACTTTCACGTTCGTTATGGGTAAATTATTTAATAATGTTAATAACAGTCGGCAGAAATCAGGGTACCTAAATAAGGTTTGGTATGGATTAAGTACTTACCACTTAAGTTTATTGAATTTAGATTATTTGATCATTTTAAGGGTTATATTAACGTATTGTTATTTTATAATTTGCGGATAAGTAGGTACTAAAGTAACATATTAATAGGTATCTAATTTATCGATATACTTATTTAATTATAATCTAACAGGCTAAACCAATATATAGGATTATATATTCACCTACCTCGTATAAGTTTGAGATTTACCAAACTTGTCCGTAGTAGAGAGTACCGGTATTCGAGGTATTTGTCGTCGACAGGCCGTCGTGGCACCTCACCTGTCTTCGGCAGAGCGCTCGGAGCGCCTTGCATTCCGGGCACATACCGACCCTCTGGCCTCTTGAGTGATAGCTTTGGTTGGGGTGTGGGGTCAGTCGTAACTTGATGGGAGACAATTTCACATTGTCACAGCAAATATAAAGATTTAATAATTTAGAGAGAGAGAGAGAGAGAGAGAGACAGATAATTATTTTATTTAACACCACCATTTAACTGTTTACACTTACATATAAGTTGACATTGACATTAAAAACAGTGTGATGCTAAAAAGGGTCTCGACGCAGCATAGTGTTGCAGTAAATTTACTGCAACGCTGATTTTTAGTCAGACCATGTAAAAAGAAAAAAAAGAAACATTATGTATTAAGTAATATAAAGAAAAAACAAACATTAAGTATTAAGTAATGAAAAGAAAAAAGAAACATTAACGTAACCTCAAGGTGTAACATGGTAATTAAGGATCCGGATGAAATTGTTTGCATTTTCTTCGAGGACGGTTTTTTCTGCTCTATACGGCTCGACCGAGGTTTGCACCCACGTACACATACGAAAGGTAGATTATGATTGTGTTCTGTCTAAATAAAAGTAGTGATAAGCTTAAAAGCTGTCAAAAAAAAACATTGATCTCTGTTTATACGTATTTTGAATAATTTAAAGCTCGAAATATACGTAGGTGACGACGGCTAACATTTTGATCTCTGTTTATACGTATTTTGTATAATTTAAAGCTCGAACATTTTGATCTCTGTTTATACGTATTTTGAATAATTTAAAGCTCGAAATATACCTACGTAGGTGACGACGGCTAACATTTGCGGATAGCACCTTAATTCCGCTCAATTAAATAAATAAACCTACCATTCTTAATGTTTAAATTTCAAATCTAGAATTATTTTATCACCTATCTTTTGGGCAATGTTTTTACGTGGGTAAATTAATTAACCTTTCACGTTTTAAAACACGGAATACTTACTATCGTAGACGAAAGAATAATCTAACTGGGGAGTAAGTTATTACTTTAAAATTCACTATGCCAGTCTATTTATGGGTATATACATTTGTAGAAATAAACAATTACCTATGAACTTCAATGTCTAAACTGTCGTCAACATCGTATTTTCCTGTAATAAATTTCCCCAAAACAGCCCCTCGATGCCTGAAGCCTCAAGCATTCCTTTAAAATAACTCCACCGTCTCAAGTGCCCACACGATTCTCAGATTCGGTTGCACCCTCTTACTTCACCCTCGTCTTACCTTGCCGCTTTTACAAAATATATGTGAGAGCGGACAGTTATACTGAGAATTTTCACTACTTAGCGAGGCCATCGCTCAGTTGAAGTAGTGTAGTAGAGATCTGAAAAAAATAATTCGGTTGGCGTACATGCTCAAAATAAATGTTTTGGCTATTCCTATGTTTTATGGTATAGGAGGCATACGAGCAGACAAATCGCCTGATGGTAAACATTTATGGTCACCCATGGAACAACAGGGGGGTTGGAATTAAGGGGCCGGCCTTAAGATGGTAGGACGCTGTTTTTTTGAAGGTCGTATCGGTCCGGAAATATCGCGAGAGACAATTCATTCCATAGTTCAGCCATGCGATGCGAAGCAGGAAGTTTCTGGAGAAACGTGAATTTTATGGCTCAAGCCGTTTTGTTCGATACTGTGCAGTTTCTCGCCATCTTTCACAAGCGCCGAGCTCTGAAGATGTGCCACCCAATACTGAGGATTATTCAGGTTGACGTCCAGTTGGTCGTATCTAAATATTATATTGTTAAACCAACGGAGTCGCCGTGCAAGTCTCACAGATTTAGTTTGGGTGCCAGGTCTTCCTTGGAATTATTATTTCCTACTTTATTATTAAGGAATTATTATCTCAGAAATCTCAGAATCTTTCCCATGTCTCCATAAGCTACAAAAAAGTCCTCTTCTGTCATATTTTCCTCCCCCGTGGATCGCCACAAACAAACTGCGTTCTGCAGACCGTCACCACCTCCCATCAGAAATCTAATTCCGGAGATGGTTATTCTGGTTTTCCAAGCGTTAGTGACTTCTGTAAGCTACCTGAATATCGGATGCGACAAGGTACCGCGGTTGGGGCGACTGTCGTCAAACGACACGAGCCGTCGTTTGGTGTCGTGTCATATGTAATGGCTCGGAAGCAAGCTGGGGAAGATTTGTCGGGAACAATCTGGAACTAAAAGATAGTTTGTGTTAAACAAAAGACTATCGGATAGTATTCTGCAGGAAAATGTTTGTTGTCTTTGAACTTTCTAGGGAGAAGTTTATCAAACAACATAATAGACGATGATTTGACTTTGGCAGATATTTTTCATGGATTACGTTTTTTCATGGATTTAGGAAAACTGTTTTTGGTTTAGGTAATATAAATGAAGGGATAGGTAACATAACATTGAACTACAAAATTTCACATTGACAAAAATAAATCATTGATATAACACAATATTTAAAAATGAAATAAGTATTGTGAAATTTTCGATACATATAGGAGCTAATGTTGCCCACCCCATATCAAATCAAACAATGCAAGATCTTTTCTAACGGTTTAGCTTTCTGCCCTTATCATCTGTAACAGAAACAATTGAAAATCAAGTGGCAACAGATTCAAGTAAATCGAGCGGATAATCCGACCATCCATCACGTGGACACATGACGTGACAGGAAATAAAAGTCCGAACGGTCAATACAGACTGGCCAGCATTCTGATAGTTTTAATGATATTACAACTTGGCGCCGCTTGCACCATCCCACTAATCCGGGAATATCTAAAATAATAATCTAATTATTATTTTCAGTGTCACGCTTTTTTGAATATTTCCGTGAAAACGACTTTCAAATCACGGACCCCCATTTAGCTACCAAATTAAGATCTGAGTCTGACCAAGCGTAACTTGTTTCTTAGCCGCATGTACGGGGTATTATTAGCATGTACGTGGTGTCCGCACTCTGTCGTCCATCTTCGTCTTGTACGTGATCAAATAGCGCTCACTTGACTTACTCTGCTACAAGAAAAACATGTCTTGATACTTTGCAGGCTGTATTTTCAACGTTTAGGTCCCAGGCGAATATGTCATACTGAATAACTATTGTAGAGGGCTTAACCGTCATGATATATCTTGATACTTTAGCAAGTATTTATTTTATATATTTTGCATTCATAGGAGTTGTTTCCTCACCTAGAATTCGTTAATGAATAACGGGAAATAATTTCCCAACTAATTTGACGACATTCTCTCAAGATTTTAAAAATACTTTTTTATAATATACGCCCCTGCCTTCCCCTTCCGACACCAGTTTCTGTTTTCTAGTAGGTGCTTTATTTTAACATTCATAGTAAACATCATAATTTCCGAGGAATATGACGTTTATATTGTTGTTTCCATACTAAAATTGGACCACCCGAATGGAACCATCCTCATGAAAAAAAAAATTAACATCTAGCCTTATTGTTTAAACATGAAGTCAAAATTTAAATGGAGAATTTAGTGTAGGTTCGTTCCCGTTTACAGAACTAGGTACTTCCAATTTATATTGCCAAGTCGGAGCAGTCATTTCACACACTCTATCAAAGCTAACAAAATACTACCATCAAAACCGTTCGAACCGCATTAAGGCAGCCTCACACCATTGAGCACCACCGCGATATATTGCCCATTGTACCATGCTAGCCAAGTTTCTTGTTTATTGTTCCGATCGCCATGCTAGCCCGTGGGCTAACTATGCTTGCACCGTTCTGCATAATGATTTAACTGCTAAGACCCCAGTGTACTAATATGGAGAAGTTTTGTTTTGGACAATAACTTCAATATCTTCAAAACCAACGGGCGTATGGTGGACTCGGGACATGTTAAGGCCAAACATTAATTTTTGACACCACTATACATTCTAGACAAAGAAGGGAAGGGTTTAAAAGGGTACATAAATGCGTTTTTTTAGAAATTCGGGCTTGATAATCTTAATTCTGTACCTTACTCTATAGTATAATTAGCTATCTTGAAAGCAATGTAATAATTTGGGCTTAAATTTAGCCGTTTGTAGTAAATTAAGGTTTTATTGTAGTGATCAGAAAACCGTAATTATTCTTACAAATAGTTCGAGGAACATAAAACTATAATGCTATTTATGTGACGACTAGTATGTGTGATTAATGGTCAATTTACTAGTAAATAGTGTGTCTATGGTTGATCAACTGAAGATAAAGATAATAATGCTTACGCAATGCTCAATCGCAGAATCCCAATAATTTACAATAACTATTCAACACCGCGATGCCTATTTCTGTGTCACGGTAAAAATATTTACTCAGTATATAATTGTTGCAGTTTAACGCCGAAAGTGCTCAAGCGTCTAAAATTTAAGAGCCCATCAACGTGCACACTAGCGCCACTGCTAAATAATCGTGATTATTTAAATTTACGACAGGTACTTATTTAAAAAAGGGGGCCGCTACGTACTGTGTTTTGTATTTAGGTACCTTAAGAATACATCAAACTAGTTTTATGTTGCTGGATTCGTCAATCTATGCGTCCAAAGTTATAACGGCCGTTTTTGTTTTGAGTGCATAGATCGACGAATCCAGCAACATAAAAACTAGTTTGATGTATTTATTAATTTGTGTTTAATTTTAATTCATTACTTTATTGCGAGTGAAGTAGCTATGTTTAATACTTACTCGTAAGTATTTCAAGACTTCACCTTCAGATAGTTTTACTTGAACACGAAAGAACTCTTGTTACATACAAGCATAATACTTGTGATATGATGTTTACCGCGTTTGTGTCGTGACAATGCATTGCCGATAACGCGCTAATGGCCGCCTGGGCTTAAATAGCTAACTATTAGGCCACGCCCACCGCTAAACGGATTCGGTTAATCGATGATCTCCTCAAGGACCAAGGCTTATTGAGTATCGATTATTCGATTTGGAGCTGATTTTAAAGGCTCAGGCGTGGGAAGCGAGTTGTCAAATTCGTTGTGTCGGATTTTTTTATTTCTATATGTTAATAGGTAAAGTAAACACCCGAAGTACGGTACCTAAACCCTCGGATTCACCTGTAAACCCTATTTAGTATTCACCAACTGGAAATATGCTACTTTTATTTTGAAGTGAATACAGGTAAGTATGCATGATGCATTTAATGTAAAAAAAGCCCTTCCCAAGCCATCAGTCGATCTTCCTTTAATTCTCCACTTTTTCACTTCAGTTGGTAATTGTTTGGTTAATTAATAAAAATATATAAGTGCAGATTCCATTTATTTTGTTCGCTTGAAAATAAGTTACCTTTTCAATTGTGACTTACGAAGGTGCTTAATTAATCAAATAAGAATAACTAAGCATTTTTTTTACATTCGCATTTTTTGGTCCATACGAATAGCTAGCGATAAATGTGCCTTGTCTTTGTTGAATGCCATAAGTCATAAGGATGGCCCACCTAAGCGGTGACGTATTGCAGGACAAATTGCTCGTCTAGCTACGTGACTGTGGCGGTCTCATGTGCTTCCGTTACTAATAGGTCACTTTGTGGGAAAATTGCTGATATGGAGGTAGTTTGTCGACATCCAAATATAATTGGGAACATGACCGCACTGTACGAGAGACAGTGACAGCTCTTTGTTGGTGTATTGTTGTATTTTGGCAAAGTACTGCAAAATTAAAAAAACCGGCCAAGTGCGAGGCGGACTCGCGCACGAAGGGTTCCGTATCATTACCTACTCAAAAAACGACAAATAAATCACGTTTATTGTATGGGAGCCCCATTTAAATATTAATTTTATTCTGTTTTTAGTATTTGTTTTAGTTTTAGTATTTGTGTCGGCAGCAGAAATACATCATCTGGGAAAATTTCAACTGCCTAGCTATCACGGTTCATGAGATACAGCTTGGTGACAGACAGACGGAGAGACAGACGAACAGACAGACGCACAGACAGACTCACAGACAAACGGATAGATCGACGGACAGCGAAGTCTTAGTAATATTAGGGACTCGTTTTTAGGGTTCCGTACCCAAAGGGTAAAACCCCGTTTTTTTTTGCTTTTTTTTTTTTTTTTTTTTATATGGTACGGAACCCTTCGTGCGCGAGTCCGAATCGCACTTGCCCGATTTTTACCCTTTGGGTACGGAACCCTAAAAAAGAAGATAATTGTCCTTAAAAGGATTAAGTTCCGTTTTTATTTAGTGGAACAGTGTCTAAGAAACCATTTAAAATTAAACATTGCCAAAATGAAAATATTGTTTATCAATCACTAAGTATACAGTCAGCAGCAGAAGTTGCTAAGCGGGCGAGGTGTTCAAAAATACCTTGACACGCTCTTATTCTCTTAACAATAAAGTCGCGTCAAGATCATTTTGAACACCTGGCCCACTTAGCAACTTCTGCTGCTGACTGTACATAGATTCGATCTATATTAATTATAGGTATCATGCTTTCACGACTTTCAAGATACTTTGTGCTTCTGCCTTTACCAAGCGGAAGGATATCTCATGAATTACCCAACGCCTTCCAAAGATAAAAGAAATAGGTAGAGTGAAGTAGTAAGTGAAAAACTAGGCATCAAAATATATCTGTTATAACTGTTATAAGCTTCTTGATCTTAATCGATCCACAGTCCATTTCATCCCAGTATTGATTACCGCAAAGACACTCGACCCTCCTTGTAATTGCCTATGTCACGCGCGTGTCGCCGACGTGATGGATGGACGAATCATTCGCTCGGTTTGCACGAATCTGTCGACGCGCTGTGTCATTGTTTGAGCGAAAGTGCTTCGCTTATTATCCGCTTTTATCACTAAGCGACACTAAGGGCGGGTTGAACTAAAACGTCTGTAAAAATCGCAAGAAAAATCACGGAAAGTTTCATAGTTCTCATAAATGTGGAATGCACTGTCGCCTGTGGTATTTCCGGACCGATATGACCTTCAAACCTTCAAGAAAAAAGCGATCTCCCATCTTATCCCAGCAACGCAATTACAACACATGTGTTTGGGTGTCCATTGGCGATGGTACTAGCTTACCAACAGGCCACTCGTTTGTCTCCTATATCATAAAAAATGCAATCAATTGCCTATAGGTATGTAAAGCGCATAGAATGCCAAAAATTATACATCTTTTTATAATCCGATCGTTAGAATGTGTCGTCATTACAATGATTTAGTATCACAAAGAGACATCGATATTTTTAACTCACGGCTAGCGGTATTCAAGAGGCAAGTCGTTAGAGTTCTTGGCCATCATCTACGCACAACAATAGTAAGCAATTTATTAGCATGTTACGATCATTTATGTAATTTTATAATTTAGTAAGTTATTAAGATATTTTGTCTTTTTTTATAATTTTAAGATAGTTTTTGCTCATTATTTTTTTTTTTGCTGTGCATACTTTTTTTGGGCGGCATTCCTATATAAAGCCAACCACTTTTATTGTAATCATGTATTGAATGTCGTCTGCATGTATAGGTATAGTGTGCCTTATAAATAAAATAAAATAAATTAAACTTTACTCGTCCATATATTCATTTCATGCTTTGTCATAATTTAAACCAAATCTCAAGCATCAAGTAATTAAGTACTTGGGTTTCAAAAGATACCATACAAAACACTATCAACTATAAAACCAACGGCCAACATTGAATGAAAACCCAATAACCCTAACTATATTTTCCAACAATCCAGCCGCAAACTAAAAGATGCAAAACTAAAGTAATCGATGCTTGGAACTCTAATAACGTATTCAAACAACATAATCTTGCGCGTAATGATAGCAATCTGTAGGCAATAAATCGTTAATGGGCTATCGGTTGTCCACCGTTGAGATGCGCTGGCTAGAGATGTGGCGCTATCGATAAATGAGCAATTCTCAAAAAGTTTGTACATTACGATCGCAACTTAGATTAGAGAAGAAACATTCCTTTTTTGTTACCAAATTTCCTTACACATTTGGTAACAAAAAAGGAATGTTTCTTTAAAACACTAGTTTTATTTCTGGAAAACGTGTTTTAACTATAAGAATGATGAGATATAAGAAAACTACATAATTTTAACTAAGTAAAACCAGGTACGATAACATATTTTATTAGCGAGATGAAGTCTTTTCACTGGATGGAATCCAGCCGAACTTATCGATATTTTTTATTATTGATATATAATGTGGCACATCACTAGAGCCGCTGCCTGAAGGCGCCCGCGCAAAGCAAGTGAACTTTCACCGTGCGTCCGCGCCTTTAGATTTACCCTGCCTCATAATACAGGGTACTAACACCTTTGCGGCTGTATAAATAAGGCTCATTATACTATGCTTATGGCAGAACAGGTGTGACTTAGATGACATGATGATTATGTTTAAACTTTGTCGCTATACCTAACTGTAGCGTCATATTTAATCAATATGAAATTCGTATGTGTAATTGGCAATCGAAATATTAACACGCTGAGGTCTAACAGGTCGAAAACAAAGGAGCAATCACGAGCTCGTAAAAAATGTCTTTTGTTTTAAGTACCTAGAGGATGCTGTATAGCGTGTCCTAAACTACAGCTCGTAATCAGTAAGTTAACTCAGATCTGACTTATTCAGTTTTACTTGACACTGGACGGGACACAATCACGTATGAAAATATTTCTTCAAGTTTTTAACCTTAAGCTAAGGTATTGCATTATAATGGGCCAGGCCAAGCCAATCAAATCTGAAATACAATAGCAAAATGTCACCGCAATCCAAAATCACAATAGCTGACCCCACAGCTATCGAACCGATGATCGTTGTTCACTTCTTAAAGTTCAAGTGCAAGCTACGACATTGGCATTCCGTCGATGATCTCTGATCCCACTACCATCCGACTATTAATTTATTTAATTTGGGCCCCTAATTACACACAATCGTGTGTCGTGACGATGCTGACACACAAGGTAGTCTTTTGTGGATCCGTCATGGCGTCTGACTGACATGTGTTTTGACTAGGGCTGCCGCTTCTCAGTTTTGCGTTGCGCGGTTAGCCGGTCGAAGTATTTTCTAGATGGCGCCATCATAGCTTGCCCTGTCAATCCCTAGAATTGTGTCAAATTATTGTTTTTTTTTATGGCCTGGATGCCAGTCCTTTAAGCCAAATCTCATATAACACAACTAGAGGGGCAAGCTATGATGGCGCCATCTATGCAAACCTTTGACAGTTACCAACCCATTGACCGTTTGAGATAAGATTTTTATAATGATATAGGAGGTAAACGCGCAGACGAATCGCTCGATGGTAAGCAATTAACGTCACCCATGGACATTTGAAACACCAGAGGGGTTACAAGTGCGTTGCTGGACTTTAAGATGGGAGTAAGATTTGAAGCCTTTGAAGGTCGTATCGGAACAGAAATACTGCGGGCGACAGTTCATTCCATGGTTCTCACAGTTGAGGACTGCCAACCATCTGATGTAGTGGAGATGTAAATGTATGATTATCTTGATATTTGTAAAAGAACATTGTAATTTACGAGTAGTAATAATAGGGTAATTGT
The DNA here is from genome assembly GCF_910591565.1 of Cydia splendana. Classification (NCBI taxonomy): domain Eukaryota; kingdom Metazoa; phylum Arthropoda; class Insecta; order Lepidoptera; family Tortricidae; genus Cydia; species Cydia splendana. The sequence continues at coordinate 11,046,843 of NC_085976.1, forward strand.
GTAGGTAACCCCGATTTAACTTACTAGCTAGCTTACCAATGTACGCGTATGTTACGCGTTTGCGCGTCCATTAACCACTGCAATATTTCAGAATGAAAACATCAGACCCATTTTTGTCATAATACCATTATGATTAAAGATAGCAAATCTGTGTTGTAATCATAAATTTTACCTGGATTTCCCACGTATCTACATCAATATTTTAGAACCAAAACTGCTGAGCAAATTGCCGTTTTACTCGACAAAATATCTGATGACAATTGACAACCCTAATATATCTTCCATATACACATGATTCTTAGCGCCTTTGAAGTACCCCCTCTTACACCCGCCACCCAAGCCTTGCGGGGGGCAGGGTAGACCAACATACACTGGTAATTCCATATCCTATCAAATGATAGAAATTGCGTCAATCATTCGTAGGTTTTTTATGTAATTGTTTTGTTATCTTGGAGTAGAGGACCAAGCCGTGATGATTTTAAGCTTCGGTCCCTTTGAAGTAGGGAATCTTAAAAAAACAAATGAGTACCATCAATAAGAAGTATTATTGGCGATTTGTCTTTTCCAACAAATACCGAGTATTCAATTGGTTATAAAGGTGACCTGTGCAAAATATCGCTAGGTATGTTATTAAACTTATTAAATATAGCTACCTATTACCTTGATACCTATATATTAGTTTGTTTTGGTAATTGTCCTTTATTAATAGAGTCTAATTAACACTTTTTTTTATTACATAACGAAATACTGAGTAGGGTCTATTACATACGGTTGCTGCGTCGCTAGTTCCTTTTTCTTTGAACTTGGCTGGGACACTACCGCGTGTCTAGATTTTAAGGTTGCCTTTCCACTGAGATGGAGGTGAGAGGAGACGTACTGGTAATATCAGCCAATACCATTGGTTATATTCTCTTTTCATCTCCGCCTCAGTAGAAAGGCAATCCATAATTAATTTCAAATACATAATATAATTACATGGCAGAATCAGCCCCCTTTTTTTGGTCAGCGCCTGACTGCTTTTTATGATTCTACGAATGATTACAGCGTTCGATTCAATGACAAAGACGGCTCGATTGACATCTAATGCTAGATAATTATTGGTATGACGTAAGAAGTTGTTATTTACTGGTTTTTGTACTGAACATAATTTGGCATGAGTTCATGACACGTGTAACGTCAGGGTATATAAGGACATGTCCTTACTGACGCGACCACGCGATGCTATACAGGCATATACCATACCATAGAGAAATATAGTAAGAATAGAGTGCTCACTCCATACATCAGTGTTGGTACCATAACGACCATTATTTTCACAGTCTAGCATCGAGTAGCGGAATTATCAGTAGGTACCGCTACTTGATACTAGAATTCTCGAGTGTCGCGACTCACGAAGATTGTATTGAACAACAATTTAGGACTAATATTAATTTAGGTAATAGTTTTCAAGTCAAGAACAGTCAATTTTATTCATACCTAAGAATGAACCTTCATGTGCAATGGCAGGAGGCCCAGCAGTGTGACATTATTATTCTGGTGGTGATGTCCACGACTCAAAATAGCACCATACAGGTTTTGTCTTCGTGTCCTACCTGCCTCCGGCTTGCATAACTCACCGAGCATCGAACGCGGACCCTCCCAGTGACAGCCCGCCGCCGGCAGCCCACAATGGGGATTGTTCCACGATCGCGATATGACTCGTTCCTTATTATTTATTGTGTGCCTAACAATTACCTATAGGAGAGATGCTGAGCTTCGTTTTGCTTATGTGGTTAATGTCGTGCTTTGTCGTAAGATGTGGTTTGTAATGGTTTTATAAAGTATGCTCAAGGAAAAGTATAGGTACTTTGGCAAGTCTTGTCAGTAGAAAAAGGCGGCAAATTTGAAAAATCTAAGCGGTCAAGGATCGATTTTTCATAAGTACACATTTTCAATTTCGTCCTTTTTTCTACGGGGAAATGCAGCAAGTGTCCTGGGGATGCCCCAGGCAAATCTATTAGGTTTTATAGACGAAAACTAGTAATGTATAGGTATATTTACGTATCCCTTGTTTAATGAAGTGTAACAAATGACATTTATATTTATTTATAATATGTATGTAGGTATTAATAAATAACCATTAGTAACTGCTACTGAAATACTGCCAATGGAAATGTATTTTTTGGGCGTAGATTTGTAGACATATTAGCTTAGAAAATAGCCAATCGGACAGAATTTTTTAATAATAAAATTCTAAAAATACCTATGACGCACATTTCTAACCAATCAGTATTGATCGAATTTTTCTAGTAATTAAAATTTAATTTCCGAAAAAACGGTAATGCTCCGAATGTCCCGATCGCGTAGTTTAAGAACAAGCCTATGTCATAGTTCTTATGTCGTTGGCTTATGGTTTAGTTTGCCGTGATTATGTGTAAAGGTTATTGACTAGAGTTGTACGATCAAAGGCGGCGGTCAATAAAACTGATTGACTGATAATGAACGCGAGGCGATCTGTCGTGAGAATCTCGGCCCGTTAACGGGGACTTTTACAACTGGGCGGGTGGGGTGCCACATCTAGCGATTTAGACTAACCCCCTCCCTTCAGCTGGCATACGTTACATTATAATTAGAGTTGTTGGTTGGAATTATAACTTTCTGTCAATTAAATTATTTTTTATAATGACATGCGCATTGCGTAGTAACAATTGCCACGCGAAGAGTTATTGATGAAACTTAATATGACTGTAGATTTTGATTTCTTTTTTACAAACAAAAATGTCAAAGTGACGGATTTGGAGAAACTAATTTTTGTAACGTTTACATCAACACACATGACACTTAAATTCATATGTTACTAGTAAGTATCATCTGAAGTATTGTTGTGTAAATGTTATGTAATTTATGTTCTCTACGACAATAATTAACCCCATAAAAAATCCTTAAAGCTTTCATCTTATAAATGAAACAACAAACCCATCAATTACATTAAAAAAGGCATAAATACACGTAAATAATAAACCTGCTTACAAACAAAAAAAAATATTTATACATACTCGAGTATTTCATTCAAAAACAATATTTGAAAATTTTGAACACAAATCTGAAAGCAAACACGCCTTCGAAAAACGCTACAGCTTGATACCGCCCGCGCACACTCGGCCACACAACCGCATCTAACTACGACTTTACAACTGATACACTCAAAAGAAATCCACCCATTTCGGATTCGTCATGCAATTTGTCAATCGATCCACCGTCACCGCGCATCGGCTTGAGGCTATTAAATGTCAATTTTATTTAAAAAAAAGCTTTGCGCTCGCCGCTCGCTTTTGGTCGTAAGAATTAATTGCGATGACAAATCCATTAATTTGGATTGCTCCTAACTGGTTCGTTCACCGATAAATGATAACTTTTGAACTTTACTTGGGTTGAAATTACTATCATGATGATAATGAGGCTTTAGTTAGAATATGGAATAGGTTTAAGGTCAACCGAGGTAAATTCAACTACTTACACATGTGGTGTATAATTGTTTTCCTTCGTATTTTCTCGAAAACGCTCGTATTTGTCATGCTACTTCAGTCAACATCAGTACTTTTTCTACCGAGACTGACTGAAATAACAAGACACGTTCGTACGTTTCCGTGAAAATACGAAGGAAAATAATTATGCACTACCTCTGTATTGGGTTATGTCATCTTTACGATTGGTCGGAACGCGGGGAACGCCCTCTATGTTTCTTTTTATTTGAGGTACCTAGCTCAGGATGTTATCACTAAATGACGAAAGCTCTCGTAATTAACGTTGTTTGAAATAAGAACTCAAATAGACGTTGCATCTATCCCGGTCGACCTTAAGGGAAATTAATTAAGGATCAGCCCACGATCTCGTCAAAGGGGAACCTACCACTGGGTAAGCGTGCGAACTGTTGCTATAAGTGCTGTTTTAATTGCTTGCCTTTGCCATTTGATCAGTAAAGTAAAATATCAGTTATCAGTAAAGTTTATTTGTGTACATACATAGGTATGACTCAACTTCAAAGGTATTAATTGGGATCTATATCCAATTGCTAATGTCCAAAATTAAACGAACTTGCCATAACGCCCAAGTTTACCTATCTTTTTTAAACTATTCCACAATTTAATTGTTAAAATACTAAAATTTTAGAGTTCACGAATTCCTAGTCGAATTATACTGAGTCCAGTGATACGACAAAAACGTCGGTTCAAATCAAATCGAAATTGATGCAATTAAGTAGCATTCGATGTTTAAAATGATCGTTGGTAATAATTGTGCGTGGAAAAAGAACTTTTTTGGTCACTTTATTGTGACCATTATCGATCCTATAAACTATGAATAGCCCAAATCCAATGGCATAGAGACGAAATTTCTAATAAATTCGGGAATTCGGATAGTAAAAAGTAAAATTGTTAACATTTTGGGTTTTTTCCTTGCACGCATTATAAGATGTTTTGAGTTTAGAAATTGTCGAAATTGAACAGTTGTGTAATTTCTTAGGGTCATGTTTTAATCAATTAAGTTATTTATATCTTATTAGTAGAAAGTCAATTTAACACCTGACACGAGACTGGATGTCGGTGATAACGAGTTGAATCAACTACCATGAGTAATTGTCTTCAGAACAGGTCTTTTATAGCTTTATCTTAAGTGAATTCGCGTCTTTAATATCAATTTTATTAACTACTCTCATTTATTTTGTTTTAAAACAAGTAGAAGTCTATTTAATTAAAACTGTCACTTGGTAATATATTTTTATTTGCGTAAGTCTTTTTATTTATCTGTCTTTTAAAAATGTCTAAGAATTGCATGCGTATAGGATGGTTCTTTAGCCATTGGTCGTTCACTAGTTAAAAGAACAATGCTTTTGTCTCTCAACCTTCTCATCACTGGGCGCAGTTACTGGAAAATTACACAGTTCAGGCCATATAGCAGGTAAATAAACTCTTGTACATAATATACCATTGTGTCTTCCAAACCTGAGATTGCAGCCATTGGACGAACTGGCCAACAATTACTCGAAGCGACAAAATCATCAAAGCATAACATCCGTATGTAACGTAACTTGCCACAGCATAAACATATTCAATAACCAAACTGGCAGCCTCTAGAGTGTAGGTAATTAATTTGTTCGTTTCGCGTTAATCTGTGGTTCATATACCGATGCCGTGACCAGGATAATTTTGCTGATAAGAAAATAAAAGTTGTCACGATTTTGCGCGTTATAATGGAGTCATAAGACAGTGATTGTGGAATTCGAAGTGCAATATTAAGTTTGTTTCTTGGTAAGTGAGTGTCAGTCGTCATGGTTTGGTGGTTGCGTGTTTCTTCACCGTTCTGTCCGAGGTTGCAATAGCTGTCGTAGATAATGTGCTTTGTGATGATTACACTGATATGTGTAACGGAGTCTTTACGTGACCGGAATGCTACTTACATGGTCTCTTTATTGCGAATTCGGAATATTCGTTGAAATACTTTTAAAGTCATCATTTTTCAATACTCAGACTGGGTGTAGGTAATTAAGCCGTTTAAATGATGCTTTTAGTCGTTATCTGTGACAGGAATGTAAAGTTTGTGGCCCTAATGATGGTTATGACCTTTTTCAAAGCAAATAGTTAACTACGAGTATATTGCAAAATAATAGGCGATGCATTGGATCTTCTTTGAATGAATAATGAAATATTCACAACGATCTTCAAACAACAGTTGTTGTGTGTATTTTTGGAAACGAATCTAATATGGATTGCTTCTTTTTCAGCTTTAGGTACCACTGTTGGGAGAAACTAGCACAACAACACTATCACATTCTTTATACATTCTTTAAAAGTCACATTCCAAGAAGAAACGAATAGAAATAGTATTGCAAAATTACTACACGCTTGGTTTTTACGCAAAAGTGACGCAATAACATCAAATAAACATTAAAAATAGACCGATAAAAAGCTCACAATTGTGAGCAGCGTACGTAATGTAAGCACACAACAACCACTTACAGCCCAAAGCGAAACCTTAAGTTGAAAGTCTGGACATTCCAGTAATCCAGAAAGCAGGGATTTGTCAAAAAAGTGGACGACAGTGTCCCCGGGCGGGCGCGAGCTGGGTTATTATGCAAAACTAAAGTCAAGGCCCATGGGCTAACGGCGAGGGGCTTACATGGTGTCCCTTATATTTGAGTGCATCAAATCATACTTCAAAAGTAAAAAGCTTATAGCGGTGAAGGAAAACATCGTGAGGAAACCTGCGTACATCTGCGAAGAAATTCAAAGCTGTATGTGAAGTCCCCAATCTGCATTGGGCTAGCGTGGGGACTATAACCCAAGCCCTCTCGCGCATGAGAGGCCTGTGCGCAGCAGTGGGACGTATATAGGCTGAAATTATTGTTATTATTAAAAAGCTTAACCAAAATGGACATCATAGACTTGTTGAAAAGATTTGTCATGTCATTTTATTAGAAACGGACCAAGACTAAGATGATCGCCTCTTTATCGTTTGTCACCATGCATGTCACGTTCTAACAAGTGTGTAAGTGCGAAAATGACGCATGACACGACAGGTGATAAAAACGCGATCATGCTACCGCCAAGAAGTATTTTTCCCTTGATTATTTACTTTGGATTAAGAATATCAAGTACATTTTCTTTGAGGATTTAATCTTTCCAACCTTGATTAAAAATTTAACTGAAGATTGAAGAAAGAAGCTGAAGCAAATTCGACACATATAATCCAACCTCAAAACCTCCGAGGGCGGTGACGGAATGTCAAAAATTTTCGCTCCACTGTGACCAGCGCGGGACTCAAACCCAAATTACTGAGATGGTCGCCTCGGGACAAATGGCACCGGCCTCTTTGTGAGTTTTTTCCTATGAATCATCGTAGATTGATATTATTTGCCTGTCTCTGCTGACTCGACTCGTAATTAATTGATATGTGCTTCGAAATTGTTGTAATTTTAACGGAATGCTGGCTAACGGAGAGACTGTCAAGAAATGCGGATTTGTATGAGAAATTAGTTGAGATTGAATAGATTGCATACATATCATAGTTTTTTTTATAATAATAGGGAAAGGGAATACTCGAATCTAACATAGTATTATAAATTTTATTTATAGCTTATACCTAAATTGATGTTAATCAGTTTAATCACACTGTTTTGTAAAATTATATGCGACGGAATTAATACTTATAAATTTAAATATTGACGATACCTCCTAAAAAGCATCACGGACTTATTTCGCCGGTTTGTTTGTACTTACCTGTTGCTTAATAACATTGTGGCACCAGATTCCAATTGAGACATCTAGGTTTTGGTACTGGTTTGCACTTTGAAAATGTAAGATTGTACAGTGAAATCTTGAACAGACGTTCAATTCAATCTTATTGATTAGTTGCATTTTCTTACAATTTTCGTTTAGTGGCTACTGCTTCAAACATTTCTAAACTGCTGCATAAAATTGTTCCATCACATTGTATTCTCATTCTTTCCCCTGCGTCTCCGACATTCAAATGTGTAACGTCTCGCGACCGCGCGTTCTGTGACCGTTCCAGCGCGCGCGCATCTGAATTATTCATAAATGGACGTCCGTAATTAAATGTCTTGCCAGTAAAAACCACTGACACCTTCCTGTTGGGATTGTAACGTATGATTTAGATGAAGAAATGGCTTATAAACCCGCATAATGGATCAGGCGCCAGAGAATCGAAGCATTTTATACGATGATTAAAAAAAGTTATTATGTAGTACAAACTTGATTGGCATTATGAAATAGTAATTTAATGGTACATCCTATCTGCTATCACTGCTGAAGGCTAGGTAGCTATTGTTCGTGATGATAGTATTGTCTTATATTAAGTAAGATTTACTATCAGACGTTCAATAGGTAACCTTTTTAGCCGTAGCATTAGTGTCAGACCTAATAGATTCGTTGGGTTGGGTCTAATAACTACACAGTTTTAACTACTTAGTTGTTATTTTATACCTATTATTATTACAAAATGAAACCACTGACCTATTTAATAATTTTAAATTCGAAATTATTCTAGTAATACCTAGTTTCTTCTAATTAATAAATATCATGTGTCATTGACAAATATCTACTTAGTCAATGACATAATAATATCTCGTGTGTATTACAATATTCATTAGAACAAACATTTTTATAAATGTTAAGTATTTAAATACTACTCGAAAATCGTTACACCAACTCATCGGTAACGACAACATGCCTAATAATTATGCAAATTATGTTTTGATAAGTATTAATCAAACATCAGTTGACATTGGCATCGTGACACGACAAGTTACAATAACAATACATTTCCTTGTACAGAGTGTATTAACCATGTCATATTAATCTAATAGGAAATCTCAAAGTACAGTTCTATAGAAAGGTTAAAGCGACACGGTAAAGCTATCGTTAACTTCTGCACTCAAGTAAATCAAACAAAAAATTACTCGAAGCTTCTAATAAGAGTTTGCGCAGTAATTATTGGTCTGGCTTAAATGTAGGGGAACGCGTGATACGCTAAATGTCAAGTACGTAGTGCGTTTCCTAGCTAATTATAATGTTTTTTTCTGTATTCCACTTTATTAGTGATTAATTAGTTTTGTATCTTGATTTATTTAGTATGGAGGATGTTTGGGTGTAACATCCGTGTTTGGAAGGGCATTTGTTGTGTCACTTAATGTCAATTGAATTTGTTAAAAATAGGTAACAATTTTAGTCTGAGGTCATCTTTGGTAGTATTTCTTTGTTTTGATTATTAGATATTTACCGTTTAGGTCCTGTAGCTAGTATTTTTAAATATGGACATTATGACCCCGATAATGTAATATTAAGTAGGTAAATCAAATCTGTCTAGGTCCGATTTCTGAGTTTAGCTTTGTAAAATTTTCTCGATCACCCAGACAATGTGAAACAACAAAAAGATCAAGAAACAGGTGCTAACAATGAACGTTCAGTTTAAATGCTATTACTAACCCAAAATCATGTTTATCCTAGCGCTAGAGGCAACTCAAGCCACATTATAAAATATTTAGAATTTCATCAAAATTACGTCTTTTTATAAGAAAAAAAGGATCATTTTGTTTCTTTGTGTAAAAAATAAGGGTGTAATTACGGTCACAAAGCGGTTACAGGGGACAATTAGGTTTTGACGGGTGGTGATAAATGGGTATCTGGCACCGTCAGAACGTTGCCGGAGGTGTGGAGTCGCCTTGATGTGTAATATATTTGATCGTTTGTTGACGGACATCAGACAAATTGACATTTGACTTTCAAATTGTAACCTACAGATAAAGTTTGCGTAGGTATATAAAGTGTGGGACGTGACGATTTAGACAAGGTAGGTACTAGGGAGGCAGGAGATGGATACAGTGAAACTAGAGAAAGCAGATCATGCTCATGGCGTAAAATAGGAACGACATAGACTAGACAGAGGACTAAAATAGGTCTATGATGAAAAAATGGTAATGATATTAATCGATTATTATATGAATTTGGGTAATTATTATTATAGAATCTAGTTTTTCACAATCATCTTATATGCTAGGAAAGTATGAGGTTTGGACTACATATCAGTGCGCTTTGTATCTTTTATATAATTTATTACTTACTTCTCGTAAAATTTATTACTTCCATTCAAAAACTCCTAAATTGTTATAGTTTTAAATTTTTTTCACTTTTAATCCCTTATAATTTCAATGATTACCTATACGTGTAATATTTAGCGTGTTGTACAATGATGAGTTCGCGACTCCATAGTTTTTCAAACTACCATAATTTACCAACAATGCGTCGTATTATTAAAACGATCGTTTTACTAACCGCGAATTATCAAATTTCCCTAGCCTAGCATTATCACATAAGTCCAAATGTCTCGGGGTGCTTTACTAAACCAGGTCACAGTGACCCCTTAGGCACTTTACTTTAAGAAGTAATATTTAAAGATTGATAGCTCAAGTTTAAATGACGGGATGAAGAGAAGCGATTAAGAGAAAATTGCAAAAGATTACACACTGACGCTTGTATTTAATCCTGGTTTTTGGTGTAATTATCCTAACTTTCAAATGCACCATTTTGGACCGATTTGATACAGTTTTTAAATGTCTACTGGTCAGTCATTTAGCTATCACGGGGCTGATATCGGGTTTGAAAGGTTTTATTTATAGCGCCGCTTATGCGATTTGTTTTTTGGCAAAAAATTACGATTTCTGGAAAACGAGGTAAATTGTTTGTATTTTATAATGATACGTTGTAAACTTAGATCAATTTTAATTATTACGCACGATTGTGTGTCGTTTTTCAACAAACCAGAAAACTCATTTCTCTTCATTTTGGTAGGTGGGTTGTGGTTGTTTTAAACTCTTGTTTTACTCCTGATTGTTTATACTTATTCATTGCTCCGTTTCGATTTCAAACTGTATGATTGTAGCTTTAAGTTGTACTATCATTATTTCTCACTTTCTCAGGTCTCATAACTGAAACAACAAAAACAGGACACAACAACATTTTAAATTTAAAATCACTTGTCCTACGAAGATTCGTATAAAACGAATCTGAAACGTGTATTAAATAAATATGAATAGTACCTGACCTGAAAGTTAATAGATTCAGGCGTTAATTAAATTACTTAAATCCATATTAATTAAAACCAAAATATTACTTTGCTATGTAAGTATAACGGGTTAGCACTGATTGACTAGCACGTTATCTTTTCGCGGATTAGCAAAGTAATATTTTGGTTTTAACATGACCTGACGTTTTAAGTTAGATATTGCATTCAAAATTGTGAAAGTTATAATCAGTGGGTATATTTTATAAATCTGTTTTTCAAACTGTGGGCATCCAAACCGGTGCAGCTAACTACTGGATCACGAAAAAACTCAACTTACGATTAGCTGATCACATAACCCATCATAGAGAAATTGGTAGCCATTTAATGAAATTACACGCTTTTTGGTAGTTCATGGCAAAATAGGCGTTTCTAATAATATATTTATTGAGGGTGGGTCCGGCAACCGGGAGGAGTCGGGAGCGATTACTTACCTGGCCCTTATTCCTGTACACCCTGTAGTAAACTTGAAAAACCAGTATAACTTTAACCTTGACATCTATAACCACTAAAGTAATATGAGACCAAAATTAAACTGGTTTTCGATTCTGTTGGCGCTCAATCGGAATAACAGCATAGAACCATCAGGATATGGGCTGAGCATAATGTTTACGGGAGATTAAAAAAGTGGCATCAACTGCAGTCACTGGTTCTAAACTACGTTCACACTAGCGTTCTCTAAAGAATGCTTTAAACAGCAAAGCATACCCTGGCTGGCGCTTCTCCGTTGATAAGCGAGAAGCGTGATTTATCTTTGCGAGTTTTAATTGAAAAAGTACCTGCAAGCAGTAGAAATAGTTGAACGGAACGGTTCGTAGTTGGATATTTTCAAAATAGATATTAACACGTTCGTTGATAGTGTTAACGTTAAACGTCGTTAAGCATACAAGTACCTCGCCCATCGACGTACTATTACCTAAGCGAACGTAAAAATAATATAAGTAATTAACTGTTCGAAAGATGTGAAACAGTAGGCAAGTATAAGTATGTGTTCTGCAGGATAAATCATATAACAGAATTGCAGAATATCCTCTAATTAATGGTAAGTATCTTTGTTTTATAATTTAAAAGAAAAGTGATAAAATTAGTTTAATTAATTTAAGTGGTCCGGATTTCGAAATTTTTGTGAAAATAGATGTAAAAAATGCTTTTAATTCGATCGATCGCGGTGCTCTGCTAGCAGCGGTGAAAAAAGAACTGCCAGACCTCTACAAATACATTTGGCAATGTTACGGAGCACCGTCAAAATTGCTATTTGGAGATAACATTATTTCATCGAGCATGGGCTGCCAACAAGGGGACCCGCTTGGGCCAGCCATCTTTAGTCTAGTCATCCACCCCATTATATCAGGTTTAAAGTCCAAATTCAACATATGGTATTTAGACGACGGATCCCTTGGAGGAGACGCTGCAACTGTTTTAGATGATTTAATATGTATCGAAGAAAAGTTCTCTGAAATCGGACTCTCACTAAATTATACCAAATGCGAAATTTTTTTCCCTGAACACCTTCCTTCGGACATAAAAAACGACTATTTGACTAATTTTAACGAAGTTTTACCAAATATTTCAGTTCAATCAAAATCATCCCTCACTCTTTTGGGCTCACCGATCTTTGGCGAAGCTATCGCACCTGTTATTAACTGTAAACTAAATCTTTTTAACAGTACATCAGAGTTACTTTTCAAAATAAACCCGCATATAGCTCTCTTCATCATCCGTTTCTGTCTATTCACCCCAAAATTCATGTATTTGCTACGCAGCTGCCCAATCTGGAAGTTTCCCTCTATTCTTTCTTCCATTGATACCTCCCTTCAGGCCACGCTATCCAAAATTTTAAATATACAGTTTGATACTAGGTCGTGGACCCAGGCAGTTCTCCCAATTAGGTTTGGGGGGCTCGGAGTTCGCACTTCGGCCAGCTCGGCTTTACCTGCTTTTCTGTCTTCCGTGTACGGCTCGCTGTCTCTCATCGGTGTCATTCTAAACCTTCCACAGATACTCGATGATGAGGTAGCGAGCCTCAGGGAGGCCAGAGAGGCATGGTGTCAGTCATGCCCGAGTGCGGACATCCCAGACGCCAGGCACATTCAACGGGCTTGGGACTCCCCTCGCCTAGAGGCAGTCCATGCCACACTCATAGACAACAGCCCGGACGACTTTGATCACGCTCGAATTCTGGCAGTTTCGGCCCCCGAGTCGGGGCACTCGTTACAGACTCTCCCTTCCAAGGCAATAGGGACGGTTCTGGACCCAAGTAGCCTAAGAATAGCAATAGGCTTGAGGCTTGGGTCCAGAATATGTTTCCCACACATGTGCCTGCGGCAAAAGCGTGGACCAGCTGGGCCGGCATGGCCTCTCTTGCGCAAAAAGCGCCGGCCGCATGTATCGCCACGGCACTATCAACGATTTGGTCCGTCGCGCGCTTGCCACCGTCTCTGTGCCTGCAGTTTTAGAACCAGTGGGCATGGCTAGAGATGACGGCAAGCGTCCCGACGGAGCAACGTTAGTGCCGTGGAAATTAGGAAGAGCCCTGGTGTGGGACGCGACGTGCGTTGACACCCTTGCACAGTCCCACATCGGGGCGACTCGCATCCAGGCTGGCGCTGCGGCTGACCAGGCCCAGATTCTCAAGCGCCGCAAATACTCGACCTTAGTTAACGACTATGAGTTTGCGGCGCTCGCAGTTGAGACTCTGGGACCTTGGTCATCCGACATGAAGGCATTCATGAAGGCTTTGTCGGCGCGGCTGGTCGACTCCACAGGGGACCGTAGGGCTGGCGCGTACCTCTCTCAGCGTATCGCCCTAGCGGTACAGAGAGGTAACGCCGCCAGTGTAATGGGGTCCATGCCGCAGGCCGAACTTTTAGACGGGGCATTTCTTTTATGATTGGGTCCTTTATAGGTTTTTTATACTGTATTTATAGGTAGTTTAAATTAGTACTAATTTATTTATTTAATTTTTAATTCTAGTAATATCTAGTTTAGTTTAAGTTAATTTTAATGTAATTTATTAATTTTATAATATTTAGGATAGCGAATTTATAATGTATTATTGTATCCAATAAATAAACCCCGTTTAATAGTAGGTAAACTAAAAGTACCTGATGGAATAAATACGAGAAACACTGGCAGATCTTAGTGATCTTACGAAAAAAAAACCAAGTCCCACAGTAAGCTCAAGAAGGCTTGTGTTGTGGGTAGGTACTCAGACAACGATATATATAATACGAGTATATAAATACATAGAAAACAACCATGACTCAGGAACAAATATCTGTGTCATCACACAAATAAATGCCCTTACTGGGATTCGAACCCAGGACCTTCGGCTTCACAGGCAGGGTCACTACTCACTAGGCCAGACCGGTCGTCAAAGTGACGTTTGAAGGTTAATTAAGGCATTAGCCAATTTACAAATGAAATGTGATGACGACTTACCTACCTGTATAAAAAATAATCTTTAAATACCTAGCTGTCACAAAGACTCCAAGCCACAAAATGAACATTTCCGAATCACGTTTCTTAATTAAATAAATAATGTAACATTTCCCGCCCGCTCCCGTCCTTTGTGAACTTTCCCTTAATCCCCGTATTATTTTTTATAAAAAGTGATTAGATCCATTGGCACAGTGTAGAACTATCAATCACTCCATAGGTATAATTATAGGGGTTACGGGCTCGGACCCAGGTAATGATTTCGGCTCTTTAAAGGACGATTTTAAATTAAAGAGTTTTTAATCATATTTTTTTATTTATGTCCAATTTGAAAAGAATGTCTTTGGTCTCCACGAATTTATAATAAACGTGATTTAATTTAAATGGGATTATTGATATTGTTTAGACGCCGCCGACTGATTCTGTTCGGCCGACTGATTTTGGCTGTTCCAGTACGTCTACCACCAGTTTTGACATTGACATAACGCTCACGTCTACGTAATTTACTTTTCTGTACATCTCGCTTGCACTAATATGCGAGTACGAGCGAGATGCATAGAAAGTAAGTTACGTATATAGACGTGAGCGTATATGTCAATGTCAAAACTGATGGTAGACGTACAGGATGGCTCATAGACCAGTATAAAAAAAATCTTCATGGAAAAAATATATGCCGGATTTCGCCCATCATCCATACCTATAAGCATTATAAGCTAAATAGGCCATCCCACCGCTAATATAACGTACCGAATGCTAATAATAAATGATTAATAAATTTGTCAATCCTGTGTTCGAGGTTGGTTAGTAATTTGAGCTGCACTGCTGCTTGATAAAATTCTAATTAGTACCTAATACAAGACTCGATTAAAAGTATGTAACTAAATTAGAAGTAGGTACGTATTACCTACCTACGTCCTTCTACTTAAGATATAAATTAAACGTAGGTGGCGTTTTTACGTGCGGTATTTCTTATTTTTATCTTTTATATAAAATAAAAACTCACTAAGGTGAAAGACAGATAAAGACTAGTTTATTATTCCATTTTTTTGTAGGAACAAAACGTCTGAAATCCAGTTTTTTAAATGGTAAAAGCCAAACTGCTAGTTATTATGTAGTCAGTATCCGTTTGACGGGAGTCAGCTAATTAAACATAAATGCTCCCAGTATCCACCTTTCTAAAATCACGCACAACTTTGATATCACTTTAATTCCTTAAATCTACACCAAAATCAACCTTATATCCAATTGGATAAAAAAATCACACACGCAAAAAGCAGAATGCAACTTTTGAATACATGTAAGATTAACAAAAAACTCTCTTATGGCTATTGTAATATAAGAGAATTAGTGTGCAAAAGGTAAAAACTGCAAGACGTTTATTAATTGGGCGTTACTCTGTGATTAGGTTTGATACCGAATTCTGGGCTATTTTTAATAATTTTCCTTTTACCTGCATTTAAGTATAAATAAATATAGGCTTCTTTATAACTCTCCAAGCTAAAAAGAAAACAGAACTAACACACATTAAAAAAAGAAAACATTAGTAAGTAAATTTAAGGACTTGCAAGTTACCTACAAAGCGGGTTGACTTATAAAGTTATTTTTTTAGTAGTACATATCAGGTTTTTCCAACACAGAAGATGTTGATCCTATATTTTAACTAATTTTAAGCATCCCTTCAGTATTACTATTGAGCTACAAAGTTCTAAATCTCTATTTTAACACTACAATGTTAGTATGGGGAGACTTCATTTTTAATATCCGTCTTTATTAAAATGGAACGCTATTATTAAACCATGTCCATAAACGAACAATTTAAGTAACTCAGCCTGTCAATAAACATCATAAAAAGCCAAATATAATGATGACAAAACACAAACGACACCCGTACCTTAAACGAAAGCTTTCATACCCCAACCAAAATAGAAGGCAAATTGACAGATGACAAATAAGACCGTTAACACTACGGTCACGGCATCTACCTAACCAGAATATTTAGAACCCACTAACTACGAAGTAGGTAAAGCTAGGGAGGTCAATGATAGTTGGTTGATGGTAGTAAATATTTCAACTAGGGCTAAATGCGATAAAATACATCAAGACATTGTCGTTACGGCAAGATAAATGGCGATGGAACTAGTGATGTGATGTTTGGTCGGAAGATTCCCGACTTATTGAACTATTAAACTCTCCCAAGCAAAATATTTAAGTTTTTGGAAATAGCGATACAGGTAGAATTTTTAACTTGAAAATGTGAATATCACCCTAAGAAACCTTCGTAGGTATGTTCTAGTTTTTTGGGATTCTCTATATTCCTAAAAATAATCCTGCGGAGATTTTTTACTAAGAAAAAGATTAAAATATTATCAAAATATAGGTGTTGAAAATAAAGTTAAGATAGAAATTCAATATTTGTTTTAGTACTTCGTAAGGTTAATGGTACCTACATACAATCATACAAAAAATAACTTAATATAACTAAAATGAATTAAAAAACTACAAAGCTTAATAAAATATTTTAATCTAAAAGACCTCCGCGAGTTGTACTGGATGCAAAGGATGGATGCATTGTCATTTTTTTTTTTTTAAAGTTAAGATAGATAATTTTTAGCTTTATAATGTATAACGACAACGCAATTTCTATTTTCCTTTTTTGTATTCACTGAATACTTCTACTACCTAGTCCGGAAATATTGTTTTCACACCACCTATTCGGAAAAGAGCTTTTTCTTCCCTGCTAGGAGGGATCAAAGTGGCACTTTTCTTCCCTGCTAGGAGGGATCAAAGTAACATTTTTCTGTTCTAGCACACTATTTTTACATTTTTTTTGCACATTATTTTTTTAGCTTAAATAATCTGTTTAAGCATCAGATTGTGTCAACACTAAGATTTTTTTTATTTTCCTCATAGTTGATGTGAAAAGCTTCATGTGTCGCTTCATTCAGGATTCAATGTACGCCCTTGACGGAAATATATCATTTTGATCCCTTGTAACACAAACTACTATTAATGTCTAGACTATTTCGTGTCCCACTACTGAGCAGAGGCCTTCTTTTCTTCCGCCTCATTCCAAATATAATATTCAGATTTTATGTATTATTTAAATTTTTAGAAACATTTCCGGGAACGTAACATTTTTTCGGCACATCACTAGATGGAACACATTCCTTTAACGAGATTGGAACCGATGTGTTGTCCGCTTGGCTGATTAAGCGCTGTTGATATTAGCTCCTATTGTACACCCGGTAAATCAATCAAAATATTAACACTACTTTCGGTTTGTTAAAATATTATTACCGTTAGGTCATACCTATTATGAAGCTATAAATAGTGTGTAATAAGACAGACTAACATTGTTGTAAGATTCAAATAAAACAGTTTTCATACGTACATAACAGATATCTATGTAGGAATCAAAAGAACTCTATTTTCATCATTGAAGAAATAAAAGAAGATTTCTCAAAGCATTTTAACACGACTAATATAGGGTGTCACCTCAAGGATGGGTCAAATGAATGCCAATAACAGAGTACTGATAAAAACAATTAATTTGTCCTGTAGGCTTGTATGTTTCGCTATATATGGTTTTATTCGGAAAGTTAGATATTTTATCAGTGCAAATCTAGTACCAGAGCTTTTCAATCGTTTTGTAAATGGACACTTACTAAACTCACGCTCTTGTAAAGGGTTTGACCGAAACAATTGTAAAAACCAGGAACCTCAAATAAATAACAAAAGCCAATCGTACCTGCGCGGTTAACCGTATATCGTTCCGAGAGGTCACAAATAACGCTAATGCTCGTAAACTAGTTCCCGCATTAACCATAACGAATAAAGGCACTAAAGGCACTAAAAGCACGTCTCAGTCCCTCGGGGCAGTTTCGCCTGTCAATGCCAAAATTTAAGCCCGCCACACCCATGCACTCCAGAAGGGTCGACCTCTTTGCCCTTTGTCTCAATTATTGCTTACATTCTACGGTTGCTTTTTGCCACAGATTAACTTTCGACGATATAAGAATGTTTAGTGAAGTGACGGTAGCTAAAGTTGGTTCACTATATTCTGTATCTTTAGGTATTTAAATAAAAGTAAACAAAATCTACCCTCAAATGGCTTCTTAAGCCAGTTGAGGGTAGATGAAAACATTACATGATCAAATAATGTAGGTTAAAGTCAGATCGTTCAGTGGCAGATCCAGGCGATTTTGTATTTCGTTGGTTAACCAATAACTACCCGAAAATGTACAAATTATTTGTTTACTTTTATTTAAATACCTAAGTATAGTTTTGCCCCTTAATATAATTATGAAGACGCGTAAGAATTCAGCATATTTTTTGTCCTGATCAAAATTATTCCTGCATTATTATTATTAGTAATGGTAGTTCATTTGTAGATTATCGTCAATATTGAAAATTCAGTATCTTTGTAAATCGCGTAATTAAGTAATGTTAAAAGCGTACAATTAAAGCCGATAGTTAAATTGTAACTACAGTCAACAAACCCTTTTTAAGGAACATCCTTAGTAAAAAATGTTTACGCTTTACACTCATGTATGTATTGTTTGTATAAAAACAAGCTTTTTTATTGCATCATCAAATGATCCCCACATTTTAACATATTCAGATTGCTAACGACATAATTTATCTCCTTTATCATCAGTGTCAACTAACCACTTCTTCATTATTATGTAAATATAACATGTTTATATACTATATTTATAGTAACCTCACGGTATTTTGAATGTCTATGACGTTAATATCCCTTTTGTAGTGACGCATAAATCGGCCAATCAGTACTGTCAAAATGTCTATGTTTGACGCGTCATGGAAATGGGTGAGACTATCAATCATAGATGGAAATTAAGAGTATTGTTCATAGACGCTCCTTTGAGTTTGGGTGTCTCGCATGACTTATGTCCGTGTCAGGCGTTAATGGGTGATTAAGTGGTGTTTGTGACTTAGAATGATGAAAATTGTAATCCAGTCAAGTGGTTCAATTTAGTTCATAGTTTTGGAACTTTCTGAGATAAGTGTGTGAAATTTTTGTGTCCACTTGAACTTTCTATACACTATGCCCAGCTTGCATTTGTTAGAGTGGGAAATTCCCTTATCCCTTATTTGGCTGTACTTACCTACCTACAACAAACAGACTTACCATAATGTAACTCCTCCTAATAGGCATGTCTTATACCTTCCTTATTACGTATAACTGGATACAGATAATCTACTTCAGGTTCCTAATTGTTATTGTAACAGGTACACATAACAATGGAAGCAATTATCACCCAAACAATACAATTTCCCAATCGCACAAGCGAAGACACAAGTTTCATTAAACCAAATAAATGGTCACCAAGAGGTCATCACTCATGCGGAGCCTAACGAGCGAGGCGTCACGCAAGCGTACGAGTACATGTACCTTAGCCGTGTTCACATTGTGCGCGAGCGCAAGCGAGTCGACTTATTGGATTCCAGGGTAAAGTGACCTTGGTATCTGTAAAGGTTATGCGTAAGGGAAGAGTTTAAATACAAAATAGTCAGTTACCTATAATATAACAACGGAGTTATCCACCAACTAACTGGTGTAACTAAGTTTTTTGGACATACGCTAAAACGTAATGCTGACACGCACGATCGTAGCCCAGAAAGACGCGTCATTACTGGAAGCGTAGACGAAAGGAGTAGGATATGTACCCTAGAAAAGTACAAACGCGGTTCATAAAGTAACCTATTACAGACGACCAAGCAAAGGGCCCAGGCTTACCCTCAATAATCATGTTCCTTAGATCTCAGATTACAACACAGAATAAAAATTGAAGAGCGCACGTATCAGTGGTCAGTTTAAGGCAGGCCACTGGCCAGTGCTCGGTTAAAGTTGGGAATGCCACCTACTGACCTTAGCTAACCTTTGACATCTACATACCCTATCGTTGTACATCCTATTAAATATGGATTTAGTTTGTAACTACGTTTTAACTAGTGCGACAGTAGGTACCTGGATTTTGATGGATGATTTTCAATCTCACTTATAAAGTCAGTTAATCTGAGAAATGAAAAATTCGCCAATTTTCAAACGTGTCAGAAAAAACAATTTAAAATTGAAATTGGAATAATATTATTGTAATGTTTTTAAATGAATAAACCGCTGATTGACCTTTGCCCTTACCTAATATAGAACAGATGATATGGATTAGCTCATTGATTCAATTTCCTGTCATGACTATGACCGCAGAACCATACCATAAATAAATTTGACTACTTCTTTCAAATTTTATTTCCTCGTAATGGTGGTCATGGAAAGCGAATTTCATGAAATCATATCACAACATTTTCCAATTTTTCCATATCACAAACCTTTAAAAATAGTAGAGAATAGAGTCCGCACCCGCATAGTATCACGGCGTCACAGGGCATTACGGGTGTCGTGTGCTAAGCAATATTGACAGGCTCATTACTATTGTCTCTGTCTTAGGGGAAACCCTGATGACAGGACCACCTTATGACCCTTGCCATAAAGCTTATTTTGGAATGACTTAGTTTTGTTATTGAGGAAACAAGGGCTATTTTAGGGTGATTTGTTGTAGTATATTTTATAGGTAGATGCGGTAATTAATTGGGTGTGGTGTAAAACAAAAACAGTGTCCCAGATAATTAAGTAGGTACATATAATGCGTATTGGGGATGCATTTGTGGGATGAAAGAATATTTCTTGGTATGATGATCAACTTTTTTTCCAAAATCATATTTATGATAATATAAATGCTCTCAATAGTCGGCCATCAAACCAAATTTTTAGTTACAGAGATTCGTATTTAGGTATGTTTTTTGACAAAGTCATGGGCAGCTGAAGGTGTCTGCTCATTGGAAAGTCCTATATTTAGTCGTAAAATTATTACTTTTGTATGGAAAACGTTGGTATGAATTTTAAAGCTTGATCTGATATACTCTAATACACCAAGTAAATATTTGTTATCCAATAAACAACTAACAACATCAATTCACAATGTAGCTACATAAAAATCAATGACGCATATCAATATCACTTTGATAAGTGATTCTTCAGGCCAATTCAGTATGGATATGATGGTCGTTCTTGTCTACGTGACAGCCTGATAAAACGGTGTCCGTCACTTTCTATCCCACGGTGTTAAAAATTCACAGATTTCGTGCCTCACACGACTATCGAGCACATTGGAAATGAATCTACGGAATTCGACAAAATATTGTCGCTGAGCGACGAGAAAGTCTGGATAAGGAAAAAGTTACAAAATAAAACTACAACGTTGAATGATAATTATTTTATTCTTAGACTAACACAAGTATCCTGGACATAACGCATGTGAACAAACAAATTGCAAAATTTCCACACGCGTATCAAAGTTTGAATAATTGTCGCCGTGGCGCATAAGTATAGGTACATATTTCATTTTTCGATTAATAAGCAGGATATATTAATGTTCAAAGTACAAGAAAATTATTACACGGCAAATCCGTAGTCAACTCGAGAAGTGGTAGCCACATCGCCGTTATCGTCACTCGAGTCTTGATCGGCAGCGGCCCATTTGCTGCAAGATATGAAATTTTCTTGACAGCAGTTTGACGCGACGAAAGATGACCATAACAGCGTTTGTCTATGTTGCACCAAACCTGAGTTCCAATAGGTACTACCAGGGTTCAGCATCAGCTACCTTGGGTAATGCTCTACCATGTGATCATCATGACGAACCGGGTGTCCAAAACAGCGCGTGCCTATGTTGCACCAAACCTGAGTTCCACTAGGTACAACCAGGGTTCAGCATCAGCTCTATCTTGGGTACTACTCTCCTAAGTGCTCATCAAGACGAGTCGGATGACCAAAACAGCGTGTGCCTATGTTGCAACAAACCTGAGTTCCTTTAGGTACAGCCAGGGTTCAGCATCAGCTCTATCTTGGGTACTACTCTCCTAAGTGCTCATCGAGACGAGTCCGATGACCAAAACAGCGTGTGCTTATGTTGTATTAAACCCGAGCTCCACTAGGTACTGCCAGGGTTCAGCATCAGCAATCTGCTAGCAGCCGCCAGCAACATGCTGAGGTGAGACCATTTCGTGGCACTTTTTCTTTTTTATGTTTCTCTGTATGATGGTAATTTATTAAAACCATAAACATAATTAATAACAAACTTACAATAAAAATTAACCTAAAATTAAAACTACCTACAAAACTAAAACTAATACCTAAAAAAATAAATAAAACATTATGTGGGTGACCTAGCCCAATATGTATATATTAGGCTAGATCACCCAGGTCCGAACCCTGTGGAAGGGTTCCCATAAGGCTGGCTGCGTTCCCCCTTTGGATGGCTATGCCGATCCGCTGGGCGAGGTTTTTATTTTGTGTTTGTGCTCACGAATAAAATGATTTCTCCCTCTCCCTCTCCCTCTCCCTCTCCCTCTCCCTCTCCCTCTCCCTCTCCCTCTCCCTCTCCCTCTCCCTCTCCCTCTCCCTCTCCCTCTCCCTCTCCCTCTCCCTCTCCCTCTCCCTCTCCCTCTCCCTCTCCCTCTCCCTCTCCCTCTCCCTCTCCCTCTCCCTCTCCCTCTCCCTCTCCCTCTCCCTCTCCCTCTCCCTCTCCCTCTCCCTCTCCCTCTCCCTCTCCCTCTCCCTCTCCCTCTCCCTCTCCCTCTCCCTCTCCCTCTCCCTCTCCCTCTCCCTCTCCCTCTCCCTCTCCCTCTCCCTCTCCCTCTCCCTCTCCCTCTCCCTCTCCCTCTCCCTCTCCCTCTCCCTCTCCCTCTCCCTCTCCCTCTCCCTCTCCCTCTCCCTCTCCCTCTCCCTCTCCCTCTCCCTCTCCCTCTCCCTCTCCCTCTCCCTCTCCCTCTCCCTCTCCCTCTCCCTCTCCCTCTCCCTCTCCCTCTCCCTCTCCCTCTCCCTCTCCCTCTCCCTCTCCCTCTCCCTCTCCCTCTCCCTCTCCCTCTCCCTCTCCCTCTCCCTCTCCCTCTCCCTCTCCCTCTCCCTCTCCCTCTCCCTCTCCCTCTCCCTCTCCCTCTCCCTCTCCCTCTCCCTCTCCCTCTCCCTCTCCCTCTCCCTCTCCCTCTCCCTCTCCCTCGAGATATAAGGGGATCGCACTTTTTCGTGAAATCGGACCCTATACTGGAGCTAACGAAAAGACATTTCCAATGTCAAAAGTGACAGTTATTATATCACGCGGATAAAGATGGTAAAGCTATCCATAATACGCCGGCAGAAGATAATTTCTGAGGCCCTACCGCGAAAATCTTAAATGGAAATTTCGTTATCTGTCGCTCTCCTGCATATTCGAGCGATAGACCCTCAGATTTAAAACTAGGTACTTGGTATTTTTGCACATGAGTATCATTTCTTCTATTTAGTTCTGTTGAGACTAAATTCTGGTCATATTTTAGGGAAAAACTTGGACAGATAGGCTATAAGTTTATATAAATGTTTGTATGTAATACCTCTACGTATGGACCTATGGCCGGTCCCGAGGTTATTAACAGTTGATCTATTAGTTGGCCTCATCAAGCGATATCTGGGACTCTTCTCGTTTGATTTACGCCACCAATTTAGCCCCCAAAGCGAGGTCAATATGACACCGTCACAGTAGGTGCGCTAAGAACCTATTTTTACAAAAATGTAACATTGAGTATAAGGACAATCTTACATAGATCAATCTAATAGTTTCAATAAATTACCTACAGTAAAACTAGGGAACAAATAAAACTATTTTATTAAATAAAAAAATGCTGAAATTATTTCCAGGTAGCTATAAAAATAGATATACCTAATCAACTAAAAAAAGGAAAAAAGCGCAAGTGTAGAAACAATAAACAAGGCAATTCAGGAACTTTTGTGTTTTTTATGATAACAAATTCCTCTTTGCTTATGTTTCCTGACAGTATACTGCTGCTTTGTGCAGCGTGGGTAAGTATATTACCTACACTATATAAAAAAAAGTTTAAGGTCAATATGGTTGAGGCCCGTTTACACATTGATTAGTGTTTATGGCGAGTTCATACATTTGCCACTAAGTTGCAAGTAGGAAATGTACAAACTCGCAATACACTAGTCAATGTGTAAACAGGCATCTATGTGAAGGCCAGACATACTTACAGCCGTATTCGAACAATGAGATACGTCAAATACTAGATATTGAAACGATATGGATCGGATATGTCAGTGTCAAACAAGCGTCAAAAGTGGCGTTTCTTCAAACAAAAACTTCACACACACTTACCCGTAGGTATTGACCTCTTATTGGTAAGGTTACTGTTACTACTGTAGGTATGCTTTTCGCGGCAATGTAACGAACCTACTGTATCTGTCTCCCTTTCCGTCACTAACTCAAAGAAGTGGACAGAAGACTTATCTGATCAAATATGTCATAAATAATACTCGCTCTGTGTTTATCACACGCCGCGAAATATTACGGAGGCCAGATTTATGGGGAAAAATGCCGCTCTTACCGTCTTACCTACAAGAGAAAGTGGGCTAGAAAAATGTTGTTATTAATAAAATATTTACTGCTGTAAGCTGTTGCCTGGGGAAATAACATATCGGCACTACTTTAAAAAAACTAGTATCTTGTTCTATCAATCAAAAGAAAAATGTGGTACTTGTCTATGTATGGGCACAGAATAAATAATAGTATGTACTAGGTACAGAAGATTCACTCTCTAACAAACCGCGTCTGTTACGATTAGGACAGATACACCCGCTAGGTGGCGACAGCGCCACGTGCGGCTTATGGCTAGCCACCAAAATTGGTGTGGGACGGATGTACTTGTATATATTATACCTGTTGTAAAGCGATCGCGGAGTGAGCCACGCCTGGTATGGGATGCATACAGAGTTACTGCCTTTCAACTTTGAGTAGTAGTGTGAGTGAGATAGAAGATTTTTTCAAAGTAGTGCCGATATAGATATTTTTGACATGTTATGATGATATGCGAAAGGCAAATATAAAAAAATATCTAACACCATATCTAACACCATATCTTGTACACGGCACAAATTTAAGTATGTGTTAAATGTTTAAAGGCAGTCCAGTTTTGCTACTCGATATATAACTTGGCAAGAGTCGCTTTGACAGTGGAGCATTGGTAGAGATGATCATTTTTTATTCATTATGTTAGTATTATAACACCAAAAAGAGAGACGAGTTTAGTTTTTTTATTACTCCTAGACTGGTCATATTTTTGTAAAAATCGATTGCGACTGGCAAATCATATTACTTTTTGGCAACCGGGTTTTTTAACCTAATTTGACCCCGCTGAATCCGCTGAAATGCCGGTTGCCTGATCACAATCTTAAAAGGAAGTGAGATATTCAAGATGGCGGCCATACATACTATACATAGCGACCCTAATGATTTCCTTGTATGAGAGACCCACATTTTTTAAATAATTATATTATATTTATCCTGTATTAACGTTTTCTTACTTATAAAAAGTTCTAGTTTATGAAACAATTGCGCAATTGTCAAATTTTGTCAAATCATACCAATTTGAGTTCAGTTGTCGCGACCTCAAGGCGATCCAGCTATGTTCCTAATATTATAGTTATTACACGATAATGGCAGGCAATTAACATAAAGCGGCGACACGCGGTTCCCAAAGGGACGCTCGGCTGCGCGGGACATTTCACTCCTTGAGCCCGGTGGTACAGAACCCAGTAAACTGAAAGTTTTTAATATACTGATGTTGCAAACAATATTGGTGTGTATATATGTCATACCAATTTGGGGAGTAAAGTGGTTGCCACCTCAAGACGATACAGCTATGTTCCTAATATTATAGTTATTTCACGATAATGGCAGGTAATTAACATGAAGCGGCGACACGCGGTTCCCAAAGGGACGTTCGTCTGCGCGGGACATTTCACTCCTTGAGCCCGGTGGTACAGAACCCAGTAAACTGACATTTTTTAATATACTGATGTTGCAACCCCAGTAAACGGAGGTTAACTGAAAGTCAGTATACATTTCCGTTGCATAAAAAGGTTTGTATGTATGTCATATTAATTTAAAGAAGCTAGTAGCACCTAGTAGGTATGACGCGACAGTGCAGTGGCAGCCAATTAACATAAAGAGGGACATTTCACTATTTGAAGCTCGGTGGAGTTTTGGCACACTGCAGTTTAAAAAAAGCCGAAATATTGCTGTCAAATTCTGTTATTCTAAATAGTTAAGTCTTTATACCTAAATACTGACTTAAACGTTGACAATTTTAATTAATTGAACTGGAAGTAGGTAATAATATGTAGTTGAAAAAGGAGCTGCGTCTGCGGCGCTGTCAGCGTTTAAACACCGACGTTGCAAAAACGCACATCCCTAACCGTCGCTTAACCGCACAACGCCACCGACCACTGTACATTAATTAAATAAAATCAGGTGAGCTGAACTAATGAATTCACCCGGCCTGCGACACACTAATCAGAGTGTAATTGTGTGACCGTTTTAATGCTAATGTAGCCACTGGACGGATCGTCTTTCCTGTCGCCGCGGGTTTAAGTGTTGCTTAAGTTAGAGACAGGTAAATGGTAAAGACATTCAATTTTCATGCAACGAACATTCATCTATGATGGCAAAAGCTTGATTCATATAAATATAAATATATAAAGACGTTTGGTGCAACACACAATACACCGTCACTACTTACACAAGTAGCCTTGATTGCCGAAACATTTGTGTTTATTTATCATCTTTTTCTTAAATGAAAATCGAAATTGATAAAAAAACTATGGAGTAAATTGGTGGAATACTAAAATTAGAGAATTTGAGACAGAACGAGGTATAGCAGACTGATGGTATACTATCCGCAAATTTAATTGATGGCGACTGTGGTCCTAAAACTGCCTATTTCATAGTTCTTTACATGGTCGCAGTAGGAGTGAAAATAATCGTATTTTTTGGCCCCGGTTTGGTTTGCGAAAACTATATAGTAAGTAAAAAAATAAGAATGAATTATCATACAAAGTTGCATACCTCGTCATTGTTGTGGATGGCGCCGTCGCGCAACATTTAACGAGGTCTCAAACAAAACCATTTATTTTGTATGGTGCGTTGACCTCCGTTTAACATTCTGAAATTTATGGTCAAAGGTCTTATTTAAAACATATTATAGAACCTGACCTCCTAGTGTAAATTTCATTCAAAGGCGTGATGAGCGTTCGCGTTAGCGTTATGTTTATTTTTGTATAGGATTTTGAACAGCGCGCCAAGCGGGACGTTTTGGATATTTAAAATCCCATACAAAATGACACTTAACGCAAACGCGTAAGTACATCACGTCACGCTATCGAATGAAATTTACACAAGAGCCTCTACCATCAGTTTTAACATTGACGTAACGCTCACGTCTACGTAATTTACTTTCTGTACATCTGGCTTGCACTATTGCTCGCATATGCGAGTACGAGCGAGATGCATAGAAAGTAAGTTACGTAGACGTGAGCGTATATGTCAATGTCAAAACTGATGGTAGACGTATAGGAGTTCAGGTCTTAGTTCTATAATATGTTTTAACATTGACATAACGCTCACGTCTACGTAATTTACTTTCTGTACATCTCGCTTGCACTATTGCTCGCATATGCGAGTACGAGCGAGATGCATAGAAAGTAAGTTACGTAGACGTGAGCGTATATGTCAATGTCAAAACTGATGGTAGACGTATAGGGGTACTGACCAATGTGACGCCATTAACAACGAGGAATGCAACTTTGTAAGGTATACAGTTAACACATTCAATACCACTAAGTGCTACGGGTTACGCTCGTAGCGCGTAGCCACGGTTTCGTCGTATGTAGCGCGTAGTCGCTACGAACAGTGTACCCGACAGTCGGGTTCTTGGTGTTGAATGTGTTAACCTATCTTTATCATTTCCTGGTCTTTACGTAAGTGTTGGTTAGCGCGTCGCTGAGAATGGCTTTTTTGCCGGTTTTTGCGTTTTAACGCTGTGGTTAGTTTTTTCATACAGCAAAGGGTTTATGTTGTTTTTACAGTAATAAAAAGCGACGGTAGAAGTTTCCTCAGCATAAAATTATTTAATTTAATTTATAATGGCTTAATTAACTTCTATTTATTGTTCTACTCCGATCTTATTGTCAATGATAAAAATTACACATACATTTACAGGAATTAAATATACTTACACGAGTTACACGACCTTATTGTAGTGTGTAAATATGTTTGGCACTTTGTCCGTGTCGATATTTAATACCTTACTAAGATAAAGATAAAGATAAGAGATAAAGATAAAAATAGTTTATTCAAGTTAGGCATATACAATGCACTTTTGTTGTATTTGAATTAAGGTTTAAGCGACTACTTTCATATGATATGATTCAAATGAAGTTGGTACCTGAATAAATATTTTAAGCATAGGTACAGTCCGTTTTTATGTCAAGTATAGTTAATTGAATTTGACGCAAGACACTTATATAAAATACAGTAATAACTCGAGATAAAAATATTCGTGCTTGTCATTCAATTAATTATAATTAATAAATAATATGACGTAACCCGAATGTGGATGCGAGCGTTGAACTAACTTGGGGCCCGATTCGGATTTTGAAATAGACATCTATTAGATATCTTTTAGACATCACCAAGATACGATAACGATATGTTTAAGATCTAACCTGTCAAATTTGACATTTGCGCGATTCTGGAGATACACTTGAACGATTTCCACAGGATATGACTTAAAGATCCAATTCACATCTAATAGATATCTTACTCTATCTAACGTAAAAGTGACATTGGTTGCCCGAATTGCGCTGCAAAAGAGAACTAGTTGATATCTAAACTATAACGTATCTAGTACGTGTCGTCTCTTGTGAATATCTTGAAGTTCGAATACGACAGTTGGTCTTTACCTACTAAGCGCCACTTGCACCATCCCACTAACCCGGGGTTTACCGGTTAAACCGTTAACCCAGTGTCAAATTGTACCGGTAACCATGGTACCTCCAGGTTTAACCGGTTAACCCCGGGTTAGTGAATGGTGTAAGTGGGCCTAATTAGGCTAGTTTAGGTTAGGCACAGACTGCGAGTAAATTTACGCTAATTATTTTACAACAAACCTTGCCAAACTGTGACATTTAATAACAAGATGCCCATACTGTTTTAATCCAAAATAAAAATAAACTTAATCTAAGTGATCCTTTTTAGGGTTCCGTACCCAAAGGGTAAAACGGGACCCTATTACTAAGACTCCGCTGTCCGTCCGTCCGTCTGTCACCAGGTTGTATCTCGTGATCTGTGATAGCTAGACAGCTGAAATTTTCACAGATGATGTATTTCTGTACAATATAACAACAAATACTAAAAACATAATAAAATAAAGATTTAAGTGGGGCTCCCATACAACAAACGTGATTTTTGACCGAAGTTAAGCAACGTCGGGCGGGGTCAGTACTTGGATGGGTGACAGTTTTTATTGATAATGGTACGGAACCCTTCGTGTGCGCGTCCGACTCGCACTTGCCCGATTTTTTGTCTATGTATATTCATATTAAGATTGAACACACAATATGAATCAACACTAAGTATGAAGCAATGCAACTGTATACAACACTTAAACAAAAAGTTAATGCATTTGCCATGATACCGCGTGCATTATCAACCGCCTAACGAAATCAAGCATCGAACGCTCAGCCAATATAACTGCTAGCTTTGATCCCCCATATCATTTATTGGTGTGTAGGTCATGTTATATTGGTTTTTATATGATTTTTTATACTATATGTGTATATCCACGGGTGAAGCTGTATCTTTCGGCGGTCGGCACTTACGTCGCGTAGCACCGCATTGGCATTGGAGCGTCGTTAATAATAGCGTAAGCGCCAACCGCGATAACCTTTACCCGTGGTAAGTACGTCACATATGGCATGTCACCGTTCACACGGGAGTCGAACTCTGACCCCTGGAATCCAAATGATTGTGATTAAATGACAAGCCGGAGGCTGGCTTGATGTCGCATGATGTGTAATGACTGGGGATCATTACGGGTACACGTGAGAAATGATTTGAGAATACAAATCGGTGTTGTGTAATATGTGTTTGTTTAACCATGTACAGTCAAACAGTTACCTGCCATTAGACTGTATAATGGCTCCTCTACACTATCGGCCATCATATTGGCCTACTAAGCTGGACCAGCGTGTAGAGAGGGTAGTGGTGTCTTATGTGGAGGCTTATGGCGCTGCGGGATGGCGATGGGACGGCCGCGGTGTCGGTTTTTCGTCCGCACATTAAAGGTAGTGGGCCAGCGATGGCGCGTAGGTACGCACCTACACGCGGCCCATTCCATAGTGCGTGCTCTCATCAATCGCCTGGCCATCTAGCTGGGCCATCGTGTAGAGGACCCATAATAGAGCCACTTTAGGCACCACTTGGGAAAGTATTCCAATATGGCAGATACTTTTGGCGCGTTTTTTCATACGCTATTATTGATGCTGACTGTACATGAATTTATATGTAGATAGGTACTTTATGTATGTGAAGGTATATATGAGTACTCTATAATTTTAATATATGTACATAAAATACATACACTCGTATGATTTAAAGTTGTGAAGTTTTGATAAACATAATACCTAAACGATATTAAGGATGACTCACTCCTAGACCGGGCCGTGCCTGGGCCGCGGCGTCATTTTCTATGACGGCTGATCGGTGATCACGTGGTGCTTTCCATAGAAAACGAAGCGCCGGAAGCTCCGACCCGGCCCCGGCCCGGTCTAGCGTGAGTCACCCTTTAATGGGCTCAATAACATTTACATTTTTATGGTTTAGGTTGAAAACGCTAAGAAAAACTGTTATTTTTCAGCTTCATTAAAAAAAAACTTGAGACGCATAGGCACTGAACAACAAAATATGACAGTTCACTATTTCTTTTACCACACTGTCATATAATTTTACTATCAAGAATGTCATTAAAAAGCTCATTACCGACTTACTCATTTATTGCACTGAACAATTCACATCCCTACAATCTACTAAACACAAGAATCCATCATTAAAACGTTCATAGCTTATTTTCTCATACTTTTCTTAGTGGTATAAACGAAAAGTTTAATGACGCAGTATAATTACTTCGCGGGCCCATTATTGGGCCAGATGAGCCGGCAAAGCTACAAAGTATGCGGATTTATGACTCACGGTCATAGAGCGTGTGTATTAGAGATGTTTATTTTTGAATATGGCAACATTATCGTTAACCCTTTTAGCACCATTCTTTGAATGTAAAAAAATGTGCCCGAGACGCCTCGTTTTATAACACAAATATTATAATAAAATAAATAAAATAAATAAATATTGGGGACATCTTACACAATAACACAATAAGGTTTACGTTTTGATGTTGCTATTGGGTGTGTGCGAAAGTGGTGATAGATTTACAAGTGACGACAACTAATGGGGATGGAAAAATTATAAGTAAAAAAACTTATTTAAAAACAAGCTTTTACTTAAGGCGACGGTAGCGGTGGGTAAAATATCAGATTCTGTCAATTTACCCCATTTCACACACAAGCGCACTTCACGCACACTACCTCACTTTACTGGGACAGGTCAGTGACCCATCATGTTTTTTTAAGATTGGACTTTTAGTTTAGTATTGACCACTAGCCTCCTTTTAGGGTAAAAGCATTCCATTTAAAGATGAAAGAGAAACAATGCATTTAATCTTGCTTTCCTTGTCTGTTCATGTCACACGTGACGTACCTATTTAATTCATTTGATTGTTGACTGTTTTACTACCTACTATTGCTTTGTCGAGATACGCGTTTTGTACAATTAAAGCGAATAAAACAAGATGTCATTAAGTCAGATGTAAAATGTTATTTACTACTCTATACGGTTTTTCATAAGGTGCAAAATCCATTCAATAGGAATTTAAATAAATAAAGTTTCAGCAGGGTGGCAATTCCATTTTGGCGGATAAAGCGAAACAGAATAGTTCTATCGAACCTGCTTACAAATTTTCACGAGAATCAGTTGAGAAATGTGATCTGCAAAGGAGAACATACAAAAGCATTTTTGCCCAAGCTGAAACTGAGACCTTTGCTAACGCTCGGCCAATGATGGTTTAGGTACACCTATAAAAAATGATTGTCCCTGCTGTAATTTTAATATCTTTATATTTCAACCGGTATAGTTTTACCTTCAAAAATAATCGGTATCGCTAAACAATAGCGGTACCTTACTACTTATACGTTCACGAAATCGGTATCTGCATAACTTGATTGTTAGTAAACTAACCTGGAAAATAATCTCAAAATCACCGAAACATTTATGTAAAGTCACCTGCAATAATATGTTACGTCATTAGCGCCAACTTTGCCTCCAGGGAAACTTTGCCCAAAACGACAATTTTAAAGAAATTCGTTAATGTAGAAAAATTGATAATAGTTATGGCCACCCTGCTGTTTTTAGTAGAAAATTGGTTATATTTCTGACAAAGTATATGCCAAACTTGTGCATAACTTGACTTGGGAATTTTGAGTTTGAGCGAGTTGTCTAATATAGGGTATATTTCGGCGGGCAAAAAATTGATAAATAATGAATGCAAGTAGAAAAAATTGAGAACCCTTTGACAAATATTTCCGGGTTTCAGTTATAACACATGAAGCATAGATTATGTCTATTGAGATTTAAACTAATAAGGCCTAAATACACAAAAGTTTTAGCGGTGGGCAAAGTAATCCGGTAATTTGGCATCCATACCAACATTGCCCACCACCAAAAACGGATTAGGGTTGTCACTTTCATCTAATTTACCCAACTTCGCAAGTAAAAGAAGGTTATGTTTGTACACTAAAATAAGTTTATAAATATATACTGTATTTAATTTGTCTTATCCTTTATTTAGATGTTTTATCCCGTTAACGAATGAAAACACAACAAAAATCATATTTTTGGTCATTAAACTATTGTAACAGATTTTCTCAAAAGTGACAACCCTAGCCTTTGTAAAATGCTTAGGCGAGCCTTATTTGGAAATGGGCAAAAACGGGTAGGCAACATTGCCCAGCAAATTTATTTAAAAGTTTTTACACTTATCGCTAAGTTATTAACAGGGAATGGTAGGATTGCCCAAAACCTTTAAGTGATCCTTAGACATCATCATCATATATACGAGCTGTATTTGAATACCAAATTGACTTGGGCAATGTTGGCGAAAACCCCGGATATTTTTTTATTTGCCCGCCCTCTAAAACGCAAAAAAATGGGTAAAAACACGATAAAAAAATGTTTTCTTCACATAAACTGATGCGTTTGATCACAATGGACGTGCTGAGCAAAAAAAAGTCATATGATGTGATTTTTTTTGAGAAATTCGTGTTTAAAAAAAAAGCGGGCAAAGTTGATGATAATGAGTAATGACGGTACCTACTCTTCGAAGGTCGCAAAAATATGTGACATGCTCTTATGGTTCTACAAATAAGATCGTGTCAGATATTTTTGCGGCCTTCGTTGTGTAACATAAATTGCAGGTGACTGTACATTTGGAATAATTATTTTATTTAGTTTCAACGGAAGTTTCAAGTTTAGTACGAAAATACTTCAGATATGCAATATGCACAAAATGTAGACCTAATCGAAATAAAACATTGCTTTTTATAGTAAATTTATAAAACATTCGATACATAGGTATACATAACAATAACCAGGCAACAACGCTATTGGCCTGTAAGCTTCATCTCGGTCTCCAAAGCCGCAAAAACTTGCTAGTACTTAGTGCTGGTCTTGCCTTTATTTTTTCTTGAAGATTTTCAGAGAACAGCACGTACACGCATTATATATATAGACGGAACGAACGGCATAATCATAATAATTTATTCGTCGCAATCCATGGTATTACAGATCTAGTTACAAGACTTTCAGGTATTACTTATACGAATTACATAACTCTTCCTGTTAATAGGCAATATTTTAATATAAAAGTTCTATAATATAATACAAGATTACAGTTGTCATCAAAATTCATTGACATACAGAAGTCAAATACGTTTTTAAAATGACGCAAAATGATACCAGCATAATAAAAAATGATCCCAATCAGTAAAGATGAGTCTTTAAACTTTTTTCATTTTAAGCGAGTTTTGAAGGAAGATAATACTTAAATTCGACTGTAATCGTATTATTTTAAGATAGTTTACTGCGGTTTTCAACAATAATGACCCGTAAATAACAGCAAATGAAATTTAAATGAGACGCGAGCTGATATTTATGTACCCTATTTTTTGAAATACATTTTATCTACTGGTATGCTTTCTCATGTGCGTATATGATTTAATGTCAATATAATTGTCAAAAGCAAGAAAATCAAGCTGTCATTTTCATTTGAAGAAGTACACGTGTGCTCCGGTGTAGCCCCAACGGGCATCTGACTTGAAGAAGAATTTTGAGTGATGTCGTCAATGTATGGAAATTGTTCGAAAGTTTACATTTGAGATTGAATTTCTGTGTTGTCTTTGTGAGTAAAAATATAAATCGATAATAAATTGGTAGCTGAATTATCTAGCTTCCAAAATCATACAATAATTCAATTACTGTCAAAGACAAAATTGTTTTGCTTCTGTCTCAAACGGAACTCCATATTTTGATTTTTTGATACTTTTAGTGTCGATTTGTAGAGAATAACAGCAAATTAAAAATATAATGGCATAAAGAGTCGGTACACGGTTTCTTCGTGAATAAATTTACGTGTAATTTAATGCAATTATCAAACATTTATTGAACAAATTATGGTTACAAAGTGAGGTCTAAATCGAAAACGTCATATACCGGCCCCTTAAATGCGTCATTGAGCCAATTCTAACAACTCTAAACACAATTACGTTGTGTTATTTCATCACTGAGTTCCTATGGCTACCTCCTGTCTCCATCATCAGATCAGCTCTATGGTACCATAATATTGCATTGTTATCCGACTTACATATGTATGCAAATTTTCAGCTTTTGTAAAAATTCAATTATTATGATACTAGTTTTTATCGTTGACTGTATTTTTCTTTCCACAGTCAACTAATACTCATCGAGGCAATTCTAACAACCCTAAACACAATTACGCTGTGTTATTTCATCACTGAGTTCCTATGGCCACCTCCTGTCTCCATCATCAGATCAGCTCTATGGTACTATAATATTGCATTGTTATCCGACTTACATATGTATGCAAATTTTCAGCTTTTAAAATTTGCATACATAATATGTATGCAAATTTTTATTATTTATACAAAATTGCATGTTAAATAAAAGCTTGTAAAAATGACAACTTTCATGGGATAATATTGCTAACTCCAGTACCTATGTTTATTTATGGACCAAAATAAAGATTTTTGATTTTATTATCTACCACCATACCATCATATAAAATCGCGGGGCACTTTTGTATGAGACTAGCCCAGGACCGGGATAAGTGGCGTACACGAAGAGAGGCCTATGCTCAGCAGTGGGCGACTGAAGGCTAGAATGATGATGATGATGAACAATACCATGTCAAAAAAAAAGGCGGAGTCAAGGTTGTGCTCAGAGATCAGTGAAAGACTCTAATGTTTCTCTTCTCATTTCAAATACTTAATAAGTTCCCTACCCAAGATTTTATAGATCTCTAAATATTTAATTTTCTATGGTAAATATTCAAACAGGTTGGCCTCTAAGACGTTGTAAGCATTGTATAAAAAAAACAGCGTAGTACAACGTTACCTCACCTAAATCATAATTACAGTCATCTGCCCTATTTATACTTTTAAAGTTGATATTCACGCGACAGTTAAAGACGATTAAGTAAATATTTTTGAAGTGAAAAGTTCTTTAGCGGCGCTATGCACTTTTTGTGATGGGGAAAAAATGTTAAACTCGCGACAGGTCACGTGACCGTAAGATTCGTAAGACATAAGACAGACACGTGACCTGATCGAAAAACTGTTACAATGTCATTGAGTTTTCACTTCTGCCGGCACTCCCGGAGTGCAACCCGTTGTTTTTTTAATTAAAAAGGGAATTTAATTGATTAACTTTTATTAAAGGGAGTTAGACGTGCTTATAAGATGGATGAGATAAAGTTATAGTGCGACATAAAATAGTAGAAATTAAATAAAATGGAACTAGAAAATTCCCATACTAAAATGTTGCCATGTTTAAGCATTTTACATCAGACATGTGACAGTTACGTAGTAAGTGGCGCCCTCATTAATTTTCTATGATTTATTATCGGACTATAGATTAGACTATCGTAGATGTAATTAATATATAGGAAAAAAATGTATTACCACAAGTGCAATTCAATATTGATTTTTTAAGATCTCGTAATGCGACCTATATACCATTTAACTATTATGTATTTCAATCATGATCAATTCAAAAAGAATAATGGATTATTCTTAATAATATTTACTCACAGTTTCGTTTTATCTCAATCCCGAAAGAAGTTATTCGAAAAAAGTCATATAATTTATGAGTTTGTTTTGGAAATTATATAATTCGCAAAACACGGTACTTGTTTACTCAATAGGTTCATGAATCAACATTCCGCATATTGAAACAGGTAATAAATCATACTCGTTTTCATGTCGTTCGCAGTTTAAATCCATCAGCATTCAAAGCTTGTTTTATATTTCAATATTGATTTTAGAGTTTACTAGTCCTCTTTATCATTTTACAAGCGACCCGCCGCGGCTTCGCACGGGTTATAGTCTGTCGATTGGTAACTGGCCCCGAGCCGCTAATCCTTTGTCTATTGTTAAGTAAACCGCAAGTGGACTCGACCTGTAAAAAAAAGGGTCTTGTAATTCTCTACGGTTACTGCTGGCGAGTCGAACCAGTCTAAAATGTGTCATCCAGATGCGTAACACAGGCGCGTTATCGGAGAGCGCAGCGCACCTACACTGGTTTTTTGAGCGTTGGACTAGCCCGCGCTCAGGTGCCAATTAGAATAATTAAGACCCTTTTTTGCTGGTAAGTAGCACGTGCGGTTTTACTTAACAATAGACAAAGGATTAGCCGTCGGGGTCTATTAGGAAGCTACAAACTATACACAAAACCTTAACAAATTACACACCTAAACCTTCCTCAAGAATCACTCTACTAATAGGTGAAGAACAAAAGTGTCATCGTTTGAGGAGTACAATATACTTATGTTTTAATTCTTTGCTCATGTTACAGTCCACACCCGGTATATTATCAGTAGGCAAGTATTGTAAGTAGGTGAAGCCGAACTGACCCAATTCAGCAGTGGCGTGCAGTTAGTTAGCTAACCAGCTTCCTTCCGCGCGTTATGGCAGCGGCTTCCGAGTTGCAACTGCCGGAGCATGCTTAATTTTATGATTTTATTTATTGGTGAATTGCGACAATAACAACGACAACATTTAACACGTAATAACACTTTTTCGTTCACCTACTTCAGTATATACTAGCACCCCGCCCCGGCTTCGCACAAACAAATTATACACCTAAACCTTCCTCAAGAATCACTCTATTGAGAGGTGAAAACTGCATGAAAATCCGTTCAGAAGTTTTTGAGTTCAGTCGCTGAACAAATTATTATTTTTTTAACAAACATGCAGAAACGTCTGCGAACGATGCTATTAAGCAAAAATTGGTCAGTGTGAGGAGTCCGAATTAATGTGGAGGGAAGTACGAGAAGAGGAAAACCGAGGAAAAGGTGGATGGACTGTGTGAGAGATGATATGAAACGAACGCAAGTGAATGATGAAATGACGGGCGACAGAGAGGTGTGGAAGAGAAAGACATGCTGCGTCGATTATTACAGGCCACACCTGGTAAATGATAGGAGCACTACTTTTTTTTTTGCTGACTTTATGTACAGCATAATGTTATACCATACAAGAGTGCTTTGCCAATTTGATCTGTTACTTAATCGCGATCAAAAAGGCGTTTTGCACTGAGATTTCGAATATACTAAAGAGTAACCCCCTTATTCATAAAACTTTACGGGCCTGATTTAGTTAAATTGTTTCATCCCTTTCTTACAAATACATAAGTCAAAATGACAGATAAAGACAAACGATTCATAGCTAATTCAGGCCAGTAACGCGTTTATGAATAAAGATTGTATGTATTTGATTTTAAAATTTGTCTTGAACGTACAAAGCAGGCCATTACGTGAACCACAACTCTAGCCAAGCCGCTACAACTGATAAGAATGCATTAGTGGTGCGGTGTGCGGCGTATCACTTTTTCTATTACACGCCCTGGCGTTTGTACGGTGACACGAACAGCGCGTTCCATAGAGTCTCCTTGATAGCATTTAAGTACTAAAGCTGCAAGCTAAAGCCCTAAGGCGTCACATTTTCTATTATGTACGCTGACACGAACCCCATGTTACATCAATACTAAACATGCTAAAATTTTATTAGGAATACGTCAGTGATACGGTGGCCTATCACCTTTGGATTATACACCGTGCACTAGCGTTTGTAAGTTGTAAGACATTTTTCTTTAGATGATACATACTCACTTGAAAGAAGTTTAAAAATGTTTATAGTTTTTTTTAATAAGGCGTTACTTTGCGGAAATCCATATTAAATAATTCTTGGGTACTTAAGTACAATGAGTTAGCACCACCTAATTGTTAATAAGTTTATTATATCGCAGATTAGCAAAGCAATTTTATTGTTTTATTAGCATAATTCTAATAAAAATTATGTTAGGTAAGTTGAGTTTAACGGTGTGAATAACTTTAACATAATTTATTAGAAATATAGAAATAGGTAGGAATTAAATTAAAGCTTAGTTGACATTTAGTACAAAATATCTTTTTTCTTTAAAAGCGACTCTACGCCTTCCCCAGTGGGCAGTGTGAGGCCATCCGCGCAGAAGATTGTGCAAGCGTTTTGTGTGGCCACAGACCGAGACATATACATATTTATGAGAACACTTTAATATACAATTTCTATGTATTATCTCCTGTAATGCAGGAAGTACCTCCATGATTGTCTTAACGGTCACCAACTTGGAGATTTGGTGATATCACCTAATTGCTATTCTTTTTCTATTTATTTAAAATTTGAAAGGCTTGTTTACATGCGGACGCTGTGTTTTAACTTACTGTCTATTAAATAGAAGTTTTATGTACACAACTGAGGAAATTCTATTGTTCTTTATTCATGTTCTTGCTAATTTTATACACGAATTTGCTACACATATTTAATTACACAAACGGGTCTACCGCGATTAAATTTCATTGTTTTTACCTTTAATTCTTTTAGCTGAAACGTCGGAATTAAAGGTAAAAACAATGAAATTTAATCGCGGTAGACCCGTTTGTGTAATTAAATATGTGTACAAAACGCGAGAGTTTAAAACGAATTTGCTAGTAAATATGTAGATAGGTACCTGAGAGCTGAGAGTAATGGTTTTGTCGTACTACAGTTTTTCTTTTAGATTTGGTTAGACTATCAGTGTCAGAACTTAACTTTTAATCTGTTTTAACACCCACAAAGTCAGATGAATTTGACAAGTCTGAATTACAGCTTAACAATGATTTACAGCCTAGCATATACATGTAACTAGCGACCCGCCCCGGCTTCGCACGGGTTAACAAATTATACACCTAAACCTTCCTCAAGAATCACTCTACTGATAGGTGAAAACCGCATGAAAATCCGTTCAGTAGTTTTTGAGTTTATCGCGAACATACAAATACACAAACAGAGAGACGCGGCGGAGGACTTTGTTTTATAAGGTGTAGTATATAGTGATATAAGTAATGATATTATTGTCAAACGCTATAAACATCACTTAGACGACAAACCTTCAAAATGACAACGACGGATGTTAAAAAGTAATAGACAAGCCATATGAGTACTTATGCATATAACATGACAAGATTCATGACATGGCGGTCACGCCGCAAGATTTGTAGTGTCACGAGTTTAATCAACATAAGTAATCAAAAAAAGATCCAGTAAAAGCTTCACACCGCCTCTCACCTTAAAATCTCACTTCAGATACATAAAAACCGATGACTTGACACAACAATTAAACGTTTAGCCATTATATTAAGTAACTCAGTCATCGTCAGACCGAGACCGCCAAAGTGTTTGATTTGACAGCCGATCTGTTCCTTCCAAACTAATTAATAAGCAGATACAACCACTTAAGATAAGTAAAAATATTTTCATCCCGAAACTGCACCGGATATAGATCGTATCGACATGACAAAGCGTGGCGCCAAGAAAGTTCCTTGAGCGACCACAGTAAATACCACCTTAACTTAATATCCTTAAAGACTACTTTTAAATTCACAAATTTTCAATCCATGGTATCAAGGGAAAACCGTCGCAAATGCAATCTTATTACAAACGGCACTGAGTCTAAATTGGGAGAATTTAAATGCTTATATCGATGAAGAAGCTTCGTCAGCTATGATAAGGTGTCACTCGATTTTGAGTTTAATTTCGCTTGTGCATAAAGTTTAATTTTGAATGATTTGATACTTGAAGTGCTACAATAATCTATAGATGCTTCCTAAAAGCTCAGCCCATCGAGTGCAGGTGTACGAGTATGACTACCGTCTCCAAAAATAAATGAATTGGTAATTGTCAGATAAAATCATGCTTCTGAGACATAAACTTTTATAATCTAAGAACATAAATAGACTT
Organism: Cydia splendana; assembly: GCF_910591565.1. Taxonomy (NCBI): domain Eukaryota; kingdom Metazoa; phylum Arthropoda; class Insecta; order Lepidoptera; family Tortricidae; genus Cydia; species Cydia splendana. The sequence continues at coordinate 11,087,521 of NC_085976.1, forward strand.
AAAAAATAACACTTGAAGTAAGTACTAAGTACCTACTTGAGAGCTTTTAAAACATGAGTTAGCTTATGGAGGAAATTGTGATATCAAGCTTTTTTGTGAAGTCTCTTTTTGACTTATTTTATTGAAAACCGTCTCCCTGAAACAGCCAACTTAATTAATATGAATTTTTACTAAGTACCTATAAGAGATTTTATTTAATATGAGAGTATGACCTACTAATAAAAAACAAAATTTTACTTTGCGGCAACGGGAACTTCCGTTCCGTGCGTCAGACCGTCAACATCTCCTGAGGATGCCTCGTAGAGAGGCGAAACACGTGTCGAGTAATTGTTCTTTTGGTGGTGGTTTGTTATATTTATTTGCGTATTTATTTTTGCGATGGGAGGCTGCGAACATTAATTGCATGTAAAAAATACGCAAGTAAGTATAACGGGTTAGCACTGATTGACTAGCACGTAGACATGTGCGCCGATGGCAAAATCATCGGCGGCGGCGTCCGATGATTTTTTGACCGGCGGCGGCGGCGTGATCGGCGTGAAATCGGCGTGGCATAATTTTTTATACTGCATGAGAACATGGCTATAGAAACTCTACATTAAAGCCTTCTGAGTATTTACTAGGCTATCCAAAACATATTACGTGTGTTTTCTAAATTATTGCCGAAAATTATATCCCAATGTCACTTGGCAACCATTTCTTACCAACCTAACGGCTAGCAAAGGTATGTTTAAATATTTACATAAAAAGGACACTTTAAAACGCTACATTTAAGGCAGTATAATGACTTTGCAAGCGTAATACAAATAAAACACAAAAATATTTATTTATAAGTTAAGTCGTAAGTTAAGAAAATCTACATTGACTTTTCCCAGCCGCTGTCGTCTCACCTATGATTTGTTACGAAATAATGATGAACTACTTAACATTTGTCTAAACTGAAGTTCATTAGAAATGTATGTTAGAATAAAGATGTCGTCGTTTTGATTCATTTCGTCACGTTGATTCGCTCAACAGAATGTCTTCGAAGTGTCTCGTGTCGATGGCACTTGCAGGGGCACTTGCGTGTCTTCAGACCTACAAACTGTGAGCGACTACCCAAAGATTTGATACGAGCGAGCCCTCTGACGGAAGATTTAAGATTCGCTTGAGATAATCTGAATCTGAAACTTTTAACCCTCTCTTTACATTTTAGAAGTAGCCATATTTGTCCACAAAAATATACATCTTTTTAAATTTTGCCAAAATGCCAGACGCAAACAGTATTTAGAACTTCCGGGGCCGAAACTAGAGATCTACAAAAACGGCCCCTATTACAGGGCTATTAAAATTTACAATAAAATTCTTGCTTATTTAAAAACATCATACAACCAATTTGCAACAAATCTAAAAAGTAAGCTGGTCGAAAAGTGCTATGTATATCTGAATTTATGGAAGATACCTTGTTATAATTATAAGTATACATATGTAAGAAAACACATTTTAGTAAAAAAATATAAAATTGATTATTCCTAATTGTTACCTACTCTTAATTTACTTTAAGTCATGTTATGCTTGTCACATAAAACTTATAATTTGATTTGTTACTAATATTTTTGTGATACCCTACCAGGGTCCATGTCATCATCTCAGCCATAAGACGTCCACTGCTGAACATAGGCCTCCCCCTTGGACCTCCATACGTGCCGGTTGGAAGCGACCCGCATCCAGTGTCTTCCGGCGACCTTAACAAGGTCGTCTGTCCATCTTGTGGGTGGACGTCCTACGCTGCGCTTGCTAGTCCGTGGTCTCCACTCGAGCACTTTTCGACCCCATCGGCCATCTTCTCTGCGTGCAATGTGGCCTGCCCATTGCCACTTCAGCTTGCTAATCCGGTGGGCTATGTCGGTGACATTAGTTCGTCTACGGATCTCCTCATTTCTGATTCGATCACGTAGAGAAACTCCGAGCATAGCCCTCTCCATAGCTCGTTGAGCGACTTTAAGTTTTGAGATGAGGCCGATAGTGAAAGACCACGTTTCGGAGCCGTAAGTCATCACACTGGTAACACACATTGATTAAAGACTTTCGTCTTGAGGCACTGAGGTATGTCGGACGAAACGACATTACGTAGTTTCCCGAACGCTGCCCAACCGAGTTGGATTCGGCGGTTGACCTCTTTCTCGAAGTTGGACCTACCTAATTGGACTACTTGTCCTAGGTAGATGTACGAGTCAACAACTTCGAGTGCCGAGTTCCCAACAAAGACTGGGATGGGCATAACATTGGCATTTGACATAAGTTTCGTCTTGTCCATGTTCATTTTCAAGCCCACCCGTTGTGAAACTCGGTTGAGGTCATCGAGCATCATGCTGAGTTCCTCCATCGACTTTGCTATGACTACGATATCGTCGGCAAACCGAAGGTGAATGATGTATTCGCCGTTGATGTTGATGCCAAGTCCTTCCCATTTCAGGAGCTTGGAGGCGTCTTCCATTACGGCAGTAAACAGTTTCGGAGAGATAACGTCTCCCTGCCTTACGCCTCTTCGCAATGGAATCGCCCTCGTGCTCTGCTCCTGTACTCGGACCGACATGGTGGCGTTACTATACAAATACTTCAACACTTCGATGTACCGATAGTCAATATGGCATCGCTGAAGAGACTCAAGCACCGCCCATGTTTTCACCGAATCGAAGGCTTTCTCATAGTCCACAAACGCTAAGCATAATGGCAAGTTATACTCTTCGGTCTTCTGTATAACTTGCCGCAGCGTATGGATGTGGTCTATGGTACTATAGCCTTTTCGGAAACCAGCTTGTTCGGGAGGCTGGAAGTCATCAAGTCTGTGTTCGAGACGGTTCGTGATGACCCTTGAAAACAGCTTATAGACATGGCTCAGAAGCGTGATGGGTCTGTAGTTCTTCAATAGGTTGTTATCACCTTTTTTGAAGAACAGCACCACCTCGCCTCTATTCCATGTTTCAGGCGTTATGCCCTCGGACAAGACGGAATTAAAGAGCTTCTGGAGGACTTTAAGTACCAGTGTTCCACCCGCTCTCAGAAGCTCTGAAGTGATTCCGTCTTTGCCCGGCGCCTTGTTGTTCTTAAGCTGCTTCAGGGCCATCCTAATCTCGTACAGACTGATGTCCGGGATATCTTCGGTATAATGTCGGGACAGCTTGGCTCTTGGATCTCCTACCAAGCTGTCAACGGGCTTTGTGATGCACACGCTGTGCAAGTGTTATTTATACGTCATCATTTAATAGAAGTTTGACGTTTAAAATAACACTTGCACAGCGTGTGCTATCAAAATCGTTGCAGACTTTTCTTGGTCTAACTCTATTAACCAATGTTTGTTTGGGATTCACAAAATAAGACAAGGTAGTTTAAAGAGACATATAACTGTCTCTCTTATTGCAAATAGTTTCTCTCCTCTGAGGAAATTATTGCAAATGAAAAAAAATGAGCGGTAAGTTAAAGTCTCCGGAACAGTATGATGACTTTTAACATTTTGAGTTCATCATCATTAATGTCAATTCCTTCACTTTCAATTGATCTATTAAGTGAATAGTCATTTTTTATAGATAAAAAAAACTTAAGCAGAATGCAGTAAATAACTAATTAGCAAATAACTTATTGGCCCTTAATGTCAATTAATTTCTAATTTAACTCAATAAAATAAATTTGCCACCGACAGCTTAATTAAATGCTCACCTGCTCATTAAACTATGACTAGTATTTGAAGTCACATTTTAGAATGTGTCAACTGACTTAAGGGGTACGGTCAGACCAACGGTGGCCCAGCAAAGATCACAATATTTGATGGAACCAATCGAAACTTAACCTCCTAAGATCATCATCATCATCATCAGCCTACTCTCGTCCACTGCTGGACATAGGCCTCTCCTATTGCACGCCATTGAGCACGATTTGCGGCAACTCTGATCCAGCTCTTGCCAGCCGCCGTGCGAAGGTCATCGCTCCATCTGGTCTGAGGGCGTCCTACGCTACGTTTGCCGATGCGCGGTCTCCACTCGAGAACTCGTCTACCCCAACGGTTATCGGTTCTACGGCTAATATGACCGGCCCACTGCCACTTCAGCTTGCTAATCCGGTGGGCTATGTCGACGACTTTAGTTCTCTGACGGATGACTTCATTTCGAATACGATCCCTCAGAGATACTCCAAGCATAGCCCTTTCCATAGCTCGCTGAGCGACTTTGAATTTATGGACCAGTCCTACCGTGAGTGTCCACGTTTCGGCTCCTTACCTCCTAAGATCCAGAGTCATTATTGTCAGTTTTGAATTTGGAACCTTCTTTTATACCATTGCGTATATGATTTAATGTCAATATAATTGTCAAAAGCAAGAAAATCAAGCTGTCATTTTCATTTGAAGAAGTACACGTGTGCTCCGGTGTAGCCCCAACGGGCATCTGACTTGAAGAAGAATTTTGAGTGATGTCGTCAATGTATGGAAATTGTTCGAAAGTTTACATTTGAGATTGAATTTCTGTGTTGTCTTTGTGAGTAAAAATATAAATCGATAATAAATTGGTAGCTGAATTATCTAGCTTCCAAAATCATACAATAATTCAATTACTGTCAAAGACAAAATTGTTTTGCTTCTGTCTCAAACGGAACTCCATATTTTGATTTTTTGATACTTTTAGTGTCGATTTGTAGAGAATAACAGCAAATTAAAAATATAATGGCATAAAGAGTCGGTACACGGTTTCTTCGTGAATAAATTTACGTGTAATTTAATGCAATTATCAAACATTTATTGAACAAATTATGGTTACAAAGTGAGGTCTAAATCGAAAACGTCATATACCGGCCCCTTAAATGCGTCATTGAGCCAATTCTAACAACTCTAAACACAATTACGTTGTGTTATTTCATCACTGAGTTCCTATGGCTACCTCCTGTCTCCATCATCAGATCAGCTCTATGGTACCATAATATTGCATTGTTATCCGACTTACATATGTATGCAAATTTTCAGCTTTTGTAAAAATTCAATTATTATGATACTAGTTTTTATCGTTGACTGTATTTTTCTTTCCACAGTCAACTAATACTCATCGAGGCAATTCTAACAACCCTAAACACAATTACGCTGTGTTATTTCATCACTGAGTTCCTATGGCCACCTCCTGTCTCCATCATCAGATCAGCTCTATGGTACTATAATATTGCATTGTTATCCGACTTACATATGTATGCAAATTTTCAGCTTTTAAAATTTGCATACATAATATGTATGCAAATTTTTATTATTTATACAAAATTGCATGTTAAATAAAAGCTTGTAAAAATGACAACTTTCATGGGATAATATTGCTAACTCCAGTACCTATGTTTATTTATGGACCAAAATAAAGATTTTTGATTTTATTATCTACCACCATACCATCATATAAAATCGCGGGGCACTTTTGTATGAGACTAGCCCAGGACCGGGATAAGTGGCGTACACGAAGAGAGGCCTATGCTCAGCAGTGGGCGACTGAAGGCTAGAATGATGATGATGATGAACAATACCATGTCAAAAAAAAAGGCGGAGTCAAGGTTGTGCTCAGAGATCAGTGAAAGACTCTAATGTTTCTCTTCTCATTTCAAATACTTAATAAGTTCCCTACCCAAGATTTTATAGATCTCTAAATATTTAATTTTCTATGGTAAATATTCAAACAGGTTGGCCTCTAAGACGTTGTAAGCATTGTATAAAAAAAACAGCGTAGTACAACGTTACCTCACCTAAATCATAATTACAGTCATCTGCCCTATTTATACTTTTAAAGTTGATATTCACGCGACAGTTAAAGACGATTAAGTAAATATTTTTGAAGTGAAAAGTTCTTTAGCGGCGCTATGCACTTTTTGTGATGGGGAAAAAATGTTAAACTCGCGACAGGTCACGTGACCGTAAGATTCGTAAGACATAAGACAGACACGTGACCTGATCGAAAAACTGTTACAATGTCATTGAGTTTTCACTTCTGCCGGCACTCCCGGAGTGCAACCCGTTGTTTTTTTAATTAAAAAGGGAATTTAATTGATTAACTTTTATTAAAGGGAGTTAGACGTGCTTATAAGATGGATGAGATAAAGTTATAGTGCGACATAAAATAGTAGAAATTAAATAAAATGGAACTAGAAAATTCCCATACTAAAATGTTGCCATGTTTAAGCATTTTACATCAGACATGTGACAGTTACGTAGTAAGTGGCGCCCTCATTAATTTTCTATGATTTATTATCGGACTATAGATTAGACTATCGTAGATGTAATTAATATATAGGAAAAAAATGTATTACCACAAGTGCAATTCAATATTGATTTTTTAAGATCTCGTAATGCGACCTATATACCATTTAACTATTATGTATTTCAATCATGATCAATTCAAAAAGAATAATGGATTATTCTTAATAATATTTACTCACAGTTTCGTTTTATCTCAATCCCGAAAGAAGTTATTCGAAAAAAGTCATATAATTTATGAGTTTGTTTTGGAAATTATATAATTCGCAAAACACGGTACTTGTTTACTCAATAGGTTCATGAATCAACATTCCGCATATTGAAACAGGTAATAAATCATACTCGTTTTCATGTCGTTCGCAGTTTAAATCCATCAGCATTCAAAGCTTGTTTTATATTTCAATATTGATTTTAGAGTTTACTAGTCCTCTTTATCATTTTACAAGCGACCCGCCGCGGCTTCGCACGGGTTATAGTCTGTCGATTGGTAACTGGCCCCGAGCCGCTAATCCTTTGTCTATTGTTAAGTAAACCGCAAGTGGACTCGACCTGTAAAAAAAAGGGTCTTGTAATTCTCTACGGTTACTGCTGGCGAGTCGAACCAGTCTAAAATGTGTCATCCAGATGCGTAACACAGGCGCGTTATCGGAGAGCGCAGCGCACCTACACTGGTTTTTTGAGCGTTGGACTAGCCCGCGCTCAGGTGCCAATTAGAATAATTAAGACCCTTTTTTGCTGGTAAGTAGCACGTGCGGTTTTACTTAACAATAGACAAAGGATTAGCCGTCGGGGTCTATTAGGAAGCTACAAACTATACACAAAACCTTAACAAATTACACACCTAAACCTTCCTCAAGAATCACTCTACTAATAGGTGAAGAACAAAAGTGTCATCGTTTGAGGAGTACAATATACTTATGTTTTAATTCTTTGCTCATGTTACAGTCCACACCCGGTATATTATCAGTAGGCAAGTATTGTAAGTAGGTGAAGCCGAACTGACCCAATTCAGCAGTGGCGTGCAGTTAGTTAGCTAACCAGCTTCCTTCCGCGCGTTATGGCAGCGGCTTCCGAGTTGCAACTGCCGGAGCATGCTTAATTTTATGATTTTATTTATTGGTGAATTGCGACAATAACAACGACAACATTTAACACGTAATAACACTTTTTCGTTCACCTACTTCAGTATATACTAGCACCCCGCCCCGGCTTCGCACAAACAAATTATACACCTAAACCTTCCTCAAGAATCACTCTATTGAGAGGTGAAAACTGCATGAAAATCCGTTCAGAAGTTTTTGAGTTCAGTCGCTGAACAAATTATTATTTTTTTAACAAACATGCAGAAACGTCTGCGAACGATGCTATTAAGCAAAAATTGGTCAGTGTGAGGAGTCCGAATTAATGTGGAGGGAAGTACGAGAAGAGGAAAACCGAGGAAAAGGTGGATGGACTGTGTGAGAGATGATATGAAACGAACGCAAGTGAATGATGAAATGACGGGCGACAGAGAGGTGTGGAAGAGAAAGACATGCTGCGTCGATTATTACAGGCCACACCTGGTAAATGATAGGAGCACTACTTTTTTTTTTGCTGACTTTATGTACAGCATAATGTTATACCATACAAGAGTGCTTTGCCAATTTGATCTGTTACTTAATCGCGATCAAAAAGGCGTTTTGCACTGAGATTTCGAATATACTAAAGAGTAACCCCCTTATTCATAAAACTTTACGGGCCTGATTTAGTTAAATTGTTTCATCCCTTTCTTACAAATACATAAGTCAAAATGACAGATAAAGACAAACGATTCATAGCTAATTCAGGCCAGTAACGCGTTTATGAATAAAGATTGTATGTATTTGATTTTAAAATTTGTCTTGAACGTACAAAGCAGGCCATTACGTGAACCACAACTCTAGCCAAGCCGCTACAACTGATAAGAATGCATTAGTGGTGCGGTGTGCGGCGTATCACTTTTTCTATTACACGCCCTGGCGTTTGTACGGTGACACGAACAGCGCGTTCCATAGAGTCTCCTTGATAGCATTTAAGTACTAAAGCTGCAAGCTGATAGAAATGAATTAGTGGTGCGGTGTAAAGGTGATAGTCCATTTCCAACGACAGCAGCACTACCATTCATTTTACTATGGAAATTGACAATAACACCGACGCGTTCGTACTACTAGTGCAACTGCGGTCAGAAATGGAATGTTACCCTAAGGCGTCACATTTTCTATTATGTACGCTGACACGAACCCCATGTTACATCAATACTAAACATGCTAAAATTTTATTAGGAATACGTCAGTGATACGGTGGCCTATCACCTTTGGATTATACACCGTGCACTAGCGTTTGTAAGTTGTAAGACATTTTTCTTTAGATGATACATACTCACTTGAAAGAAGTTTAAAAATGTTTATAGTTTTTTTTAATAAGGCGTTACTTTGCGGAAATCCATATTAAATAATTCTTGGGTACTTAAGTACAATGAGTTAGCACCACCTAATTGTTAATAAGTTTATTATATCGCAGATTAGCAAAGCAATTTTATTGTTTTATTAGCATAATTCTAATAAAAATTATGTTAGGTAAGTTGAGTTTAACGGTGTGAATAACTTTAACATAATTTATTAGAAATATAGAAATAGGTAGGAATTAAATTAAAGCTTAGTTGACATTTAGTACAAAATATCTTTTTTCTTTAAAAGCGACTCTACGCCTTCCCCAGTGGGCAGTGTGAGGCCATCCGCGCAGAAGATTGTGCAAGCGTTTTGTGTGGCCACAGACCGAGACATATACATATTTATGAGAACACTTTAATATACAATTTCTATGTATTATCTCCTGTAATGCAGGAAGTACCTCCATGATTGTCTTAACGGTCACCAACTTGGAGATTTGGTGATATCACCTAATTGCTATTCTTTTTCTATTTATTTAAAATTTGAAAGGCTTGTTTACATGCGGACGCTGTGTTTTAACTTACTGTCTATTAAATAGAAGTTTTATGTACACAACTGAGGAAATTCTATTGTTCTTTATTCATGTTCTTGCTAATTTTATACACGAATTTGCTACACATATTTAATTACACAAACGGGTCTACCGCGATTAAATTTCATTGTTTTTACCTTTAATTCTTTTAGCTGAAACGTCGGAATTAAAGGTAAAAACAATGAAATTTAATCGCGGTAGACCCGTTTGTGTAATTAAATATGTGTACAAAACGCGAGAGTTTAAAACGAATTTGCTAGTAAATATGTAGATAGGTACCTGAGAGCTGAGAGTAATGGTTTTGTCGTACTACAGTTTTTCTTTTAGATTTGGTTAGACTATCAGTGTCAGAACTTAACTTTTAATCTGTTTTAACACCCACAAAGTCAGATGAATTTGACAAGTCTGAATTACAGCTTAACAATGATTTACAGCCTAGCATATACATGTAACTAGCGACCCGCCCCGGCTTCGCACGGGTTAACAAATTATACACCTAAACCTTCCTCAAGAATCACTCTACTGATAGGTGAAAACCGCATGAAAATCCGTTCAGTAGTTTTTGAGTTTATCGCGAACATACAAATACACAAACAGAGAGACGCGGCGGAGGACTTTGTTTTATAAGGTGTAGTATATAGTGATATAAGTAATGATATTATTGTCAAACGCTATAAACATCACTTAGACGACAAACCTTCAAAATGACAACGACGGATGTTAAAAAGTAATAGACAAGCCATATGAGTACTTATGCATATAACATGACAAGATTCATGACATGGCGGTCACGCCGCAAGATTTGTAGTGTCACGAGTTTAATCAACATAAGTAATCAAAAAAAGATCCAGTAAAAGCTTCACACCGCCTCTCACCTTAAAATCTCACTTCAGATACATAAAAACCGATGACTTGACACAACAATTAAACGTTTAGCCATTATATTAAGTAACTCAGTATACAAGTAAGTAATACAACCACTTAAGATAAGTAAAAATATTTTCATCCCGAAACTGCACCGGATATAGATCGTATCGACATGACAAAGCGTGGCGCCAAGAAAGTTCCTTGAGCGACCACAGTAAATACCACCTTAACTTAATATCCTTAAAGACTACTTTTAAATTCACAAATTTTCAATCCATGGTATCAAGGGAAAACCGTCGCAAATGCAATCTTATTACAAACGGCACTGAGTCTAAATTGGGAGAATTTAAATGCTTATATCGATGAAGAAGCTTCGTCAGCTATGATAAGGTGTCACTCGATTTTGAGTTTAATTTCGCTTGTGCATAAAGTTTAATTTTGAATGATTTGATACTTGAAGTGCTACAATAATCTATAGATGCTTCCTAAAAGCTCAGCCCATCGAGTGCAGGTGTACGAGTATGACTACCGTCTCCAAAAATAAATGAATTGGTAATTGTCAGATAAAATCATGCTTCTGAGACATAAACTTTTATAATCTAAGAACATAAATAGACTTAAAAAATAACACTTGAAGTAAGTACTAAGTACCTACTTGAGAGCTTTTAAAACATGAGTTAGCTTATGGAGGAAATTGTGATATCAAGCTTTTTTGTGAAGTCTCTTTTTGACTTATTTTATTGAAAACCGTCTCCCTGAAACAGCCAACTTAATTAATATGAATTTTTACTAAGTACCTATAAGAGATTTTATTTAATATGAGAGTATGACCTACTAATAAAAAACAAAATTTTACTTTGCGGCAACGGGAACTTCCGTTCCGTGCGTCAGACCGTCAACATCTCCTGAGGATGCCTCGTAGAGAGGCGAAACACGTGTCGAGTAATTGTTCTTTTGGTGGTGGTTTGTTATATTTATTTGCGTATTTATTTTTGCGATGGGAGGCTGCGAACATTAATTGCATGTAAAAAATACGCAAGTAAGTATAACGGGTTAGCACTGATTGACTAGCACGTAGACATGTGCGCCGATGGCAAAATCATCGGCGGCGGCGTCCGATGATTTTTTGACCGGCGGCGGCGGCGTGATCGGCGTGAAATCGGCGTGGCATAATTTTTTATACTGCATGAGAACATGGCTATAGAAACTCTACATTAAAGCCTTCTGAGTATTTACTAGGCTATCCAAAACATATTACGTGTGTTTTCTAAATTATTGCCGAAAATTATATCCCAATGTCACTTGGCAACCATTTCTTACCAACCTAACGGCTAGCAAAGGTATGTTTAAATATTTACATAAAAAGGACACTTTAAAACGCTACATTTAAGGCAGTATAATGACTTTGCAAGCGTAATACAAATAAAACACAAAAATATTTATTTATAAGTTAAGTCGTAAGTTAAGAAAATCTACATTGACTTTTCCCAGCCGCTGTCGTCTCACCTATGATTTGTTACGAAATAATGATGAACTACTTAACATTTGTCTAAACTGAAGTTCATTAGAAATGTATGTTAGAATAAAGATGTCGTCGTTTTGATTCATTTCGTCACGTTGATTCGCTCAACAGAATGTCTTCGAAGTGTCTCGTGTCGATGGCACTTGCAGGGGCACTTGCGTGTCTTCAGACCTACAAACTGTGAGCGACTACCCAAAGATTTGATACGAGCGAGCCCTCTGACGGAAGATTTAAGATTCGCTTGAGATAATCTGAATCTGAAACTTTTAACCCTCTCTTTACATTTTAGAAGTAGCCATATTTGTCCACAAAAATATACATCTTTTTAAATTTTGCCAAAATGCCAGACGCAAACAGTATTTAGAACTTCCGGGGCCGAAACTAGAGATCTACAAAAACGGCCCCTATTACAGGGCTATTAAAATTTACAATAAAATTCTTGCTTATTTAAAAACATCATACAACCAATTTGCAACAAATCTAAAAAGTAAGCTGGTCGAAAAGTGCTATGTATATCTGAATTTATGGAAGATACCTTGTTATAATTATAAGTATACATATGTAAGAAAACACATTTTAGTAAAAAAATATAAAATTGATTATTCCTAATTGTTACCTACTCTTAATTTACTTTAAGTCATGTTATGCTTGTCACATAAAACTTATAATTTGATTTGTTACTAATATTTTTGTGATACCCTACCAGGGTCCATGTCATCATCTCAGCCATAAGACGTCCACTGCTGAACATAGGCCTCCCCCTTGGACCTCCATACGTGCCGGTTGGAAGCGACCCGCATCCAGTGTCTTCCGGCGACCTTAACAAGGTCGTCTGTCCATCTTGTGGGTGGACGTCCTACGCTGCGCTTGCTAGTCCGTGGTCTCCACTCGAGCACTTTTCGACCCCATCGGCCATCTTCTCTGCGTGCAATGTGGCCTGCCCATTGCCACTTCAGCTTGCTAATCCGGTGGGCTATGTCGGTGACATTAGTTCGTCTACGGATCTCCTCATTTCTGATTCGATCACGTAGAGAAACTCCGAGCATAGCCCTCTCCATAGCTCGTTGAGCGACTTTAAGTTTTGAGATGAGGCCGATAGTGAAAGACCACGTTTCGGAGCCGTAAGTCATCACACTGGTAACACACATTGATTAAAGACTTTCGTCTTGAGGCACTGAGGTATGTCGGACGAAACGACATTACGTAGTTTCCCGAACGCTGCCCAACCGAGTTGGATTCGGCGGTTGACCTCTTTCTCGAAGTTGGACCTACCTAATTGGACTACTTGTCCTAGGTAGATGTACGAGTCAACAACTTCGAGTGCCGAGTTCCCAACAAAGACTGGGATGGGCATAACATTGGCATTTGACATAAGTTTCGTCTTGTCCATGTTCATTTTCAAGCCCACCCGTTGTGAAACTCGGTTGAGGTCATCGAGCATCATGCTGAGTTCCTCCATCGACTTTGCTATGACTACGATATCGTCGGCAAACCGAAGGTGAATGATGTATTCGCCGTTGATGTTGATGCCAAGTCCTTCCCATTTCAGGAGCTTGGAGGCGTCTTCCATTACGGCAGTAAACAGTTTCGGAGAGATAACGTCTCCCTGCCTTACGCCTCTTCGCAATGGAATCGCCCTCGTGCTCTGCTCCTGTACTCGGACCGACATGGTGGCGTTACTATACAAATACTTCAACACTTCGATGTACCGATAGTCAATATGGCATCGCTGAAGAGACTCAAGCACCGCCCATGTTTTCACCGAATCGAAGGCTTTCTCATAGTCCACAAACGCTAAGCATAATGGCAAGTTATACTCTTCGGTCTTCTGTATAACTTGCCGCAGCGTATGGATGTGGTCTATGGTACTATAGCCTTTTCGGAAACCAGCTTGTTCGGGAGGCTGGAAGTCATCAAGTCTGTGTTCGAGACGGTTCGTGATGACCCTTGAAAACAGCTTATAGACATGGCTCAGAAGCGTGATGGGTCTGTAGTTCTTCAATAGGTTGTTATCACCTTTTTTGAAGAACAGCACCACCTCGCCTCTATTCCATGTTTCAGGCGTTATGCCCTCGGACAAGACGGAATTAAAGAGCTTCTGGAGGACTTTAAGTACCAGTGTTCCACCCGCTCTCAGAAGCTCTGAAGTGATTCCGTCTTTGCCCGGCGCCTTGTTGTTCTTAAGCTGCTTCAGGGCCATCCTAATCTCGTACAGACTGATGTCCGGGATATCTTCGGTATAATGTCGGGACAGCTTGGCTCTTGGATCTCCTACCAAGCTGTCAACGGGCTTTGCGATCGAAGTGTATAACTGTCCATAGAACCTCTCGATCTCGCCTAAAACCTCCGCTTTGCTCGACGCTATGCTGCCATCTTCCCGTTTCAGCTTCGTCAGCTGGCTTTGCCCAATAGACTTGTCCTTTGCGAACACTTTGGAGCCTTGGTTTTGCTCAATAGTCTCTTTAATACGGTTAGTATTAAAGAGACGCAGATCATGTCGCAAGGACTTAGATATACGTCTATTGAGCTGCCTATATGACTTCGCGTCATCGGGAGACTGCGACTGAAGCGTCCCAGGGTCCATGTGCCTGTATGTTACTATGTAGTTTACTCGTATGTAATATAATCTAAATATAAAAATCTATAATCTCTAATAAGTACATAGTAGGTATCTCATAAATGATGGAATATTAAGGTTGATTTTCTTTGTTACTTGCTTAATGATGACCCTTGGTGAGATGCTTACTACAGTAAAACAAAATGCGTTCTATAAAAAAGCTGTGCGATAACATATCAAATAGTAAACTGTGATCAAATAATAACACCGCAACGACAAAAGTGATGCTAATTTGGTTCACTGGCAAATAATAAGCGAAAAAGCATAAGGATCTTTAATTTATACCTCTGACACTATCTACTCACTATGCAACATGCAATAAGACACGATAGGTATCAAAATTTTCCACGCCGATTATACGCCGGTCAAATTTATCGGCGGCGGCGGCGTGGCAAAATCGTCGGCGGCGGCGGCGCGGCGGCGCGGCGCACATGTCTACTAGCACGTTATCTTTTCGCGGATTAGCAAAGTAAAATTTTGGTTTTTAATTAATATGGATTTCCGCAAAGTAACGCCTGAATCTATTCACTAGTATGACCTACCTAAAAATGTGTGCTAACTCGGAGCACGAATACTATAGGTAGTGATGTTTATTAATATTATCTTAAGAGGCTTGATATCAGAAATATGTATATGATATCGAGCCTCTTTATAGTAACAGGTAGAGTAAAATTATAACTAAACAGAATTACTATATAATGACAATAATAGTTGTCATTATTACTGTAAGTGTCTGGTTCGCAACAATATCTCGTATAACAGAGACACGTAATTAAAGAGCCGGGTATAATCGGCCGGATTCTGCGGGCAGATCGAAGAGATTATCCGTGTGAGGGCGATAATGTCGTGTCAATCAGGAGCTAAGGACAGAGGGTCAGTGTGAGTAGGGGTTTTGTTTTACGTGAGCATAATAGCCAAGCGAAATCAAAGACTGAACCTTTTTATAATAATTTAGATAGAAATTATGGGCGATTTTCAATTACTTTTTTTAAGTTAAGCTCTTATTGAGACTTACGATACTTACGAACTTTAAGATACGTCAGTTAATAGATCTAGAAACGATATGGATTAGATATATGTCAGTGTCAAATGTGACGTTTCTTCAAACAAAAACGTCACTTTTGACACTGACACATCTAGTCCATGTTGTTTCTAGATCTATTAATTGACGTATCTTAAAGTTCGAATACGGCAGTTAATTCATCCACACTTTAATTAAATTAATTACACCATTAACGCTGACGCTAAAGACGCTGGATGCGGGTCGCTTCCAACCGGTACGTATGGAGGTCCAAGGGGGAGGCCTATGTTCAGCAGTGGACGTCTTATGGCTGAGATGATGATGATGATGATGACACCATTAATTTTATTTTTTGGATTTGTGTTTTTAAGTAGCTGGTCACACTACTACAGTCTATTTTAGTTTATAATTCCACTGTGTTATCTTAACTCATAACTATCCATATAAATGTGTGACTAATTTTGGTAACACGAGTCAGATAAAATTAATTTTAAGTTAGGTACTAACTATTGTGATGCACACGCTGTGCAAGTGTTATTTATACGTCATCATTTAATAGAAGTTTGACGTTTAAAATAACACTTGCACAGCGTGTGCTATCAAAATCGTTGCAGACTTTTCTTGGTCTAACTCTATTAACCAATGTTTGTTTGGGATTCACAAAATAAGACAAGGTAGTTTAAAGAGACATATAACTGTCTCTCTTATTGCAAATAGTTTCTCTCCTCTGAGGAAATTATTGCAAATGAAAAAAAATGAGCGGTAAGTTAAAGTCTCCGGAACAGTATGATGACTTTTAACATTTTGAGTTCATCATCATTAATGTCAATTCCTTCACTTTCAATTGATCTATTAAGTGAATAGTCATTTTTTATAGATAAAAAAAACTTAAGCAGAATGCAGTAAATAACTAATTAGCAAATAACTTATTGGCCCTTAATGTCAATTAATTTCTAATTTAACTCAATAAAATAAATTTGCCACCGACAGCTTAATTAAATGCTCACCTGCTCATTAAACTATGACTAGTATTTGAAGTCACATTTTAGAATGTGTCAACTGACTTAAGGGGTACGGTCAGACCAACGGTGGCCCAGCAAAGATCACAATATTTGATGGAACCAATCGAAACTTAACCTCCTAAGATCATCATCATCATCATCAGCCTACTCTCGTCCACTGCTGGACATAGGCCTCTCCTATTGCACGCCATTGAGCACGATTTGCGGCAACTCTGATCCAGCTCTTGCCAGCCGCCGTGCGAAGGTCATCGCTCCATCTGGTCTGAGGGCGTCCTACGCTACGTTTGCCGATGCGCGGTCTCCACTCGAGAACTCGTCTACCCCAACGGTTATCGGTTCTACGGCTAATATGACCGGCCCACTGCCACTTCAGCTTGCTAATCCGGTGGGCTATGTCGACGACTTTAGTTCTCTGACGGATGACTTCATTTCGAATACGATCCCTCAGAGATACTCCAAGCATAGCCCTTTCCATAGCTCGCTGAGCGACTTTGAATTTATGGACCAGTCCTACCGTGAGTGTCCACGTTTCGGCTCCTTACCTCCTAAGATCCAGAGTCATTATTGTCAGTTTTGAATTTGGAACCTTCTTTTATACCATTATAGTTCAAAATTCGATTTTAATTTGTTCTTTTTAAAGGATGAGTCAGGAGTGTCAGGACTTAGGAGGTTAAATAATGCACGGAAACAGTCGCGTGACTTTTCATCCCGACACCGATTTTAGTTTTCGTTTGGCGTTTGTCATCTTTCCTTTGTCGTGTACAGTTAAGCATAAAAATATGGATGCACAAATCATCTCAAAAATATGTCACATTAGCTCTAATGTAAGCGAATTAAGCAGAACTATGGGACACACACATTTTTACACTTGACTGTAGGTACCGATGTCGTTTCAGTCCTGATAACACTTTATTTTTTAGCCCAACCTGACTCAGACGTGTTCTGTCTGTCTGTCGCACTCGCTGTGAGACACCGCCCTTAAGTTCGGTATGTTATCTAACCAATCACGATGGAACGCAATTTCTCGGTGTCGGGTAAAGGGCAAGGCTGTGCCTTTTACTAGCCGCTGGACTCAACTTTGAGTAGATTCTATGATAATAAATGACTTTACAAAGAATACTAACGACAAATAATACTTCACACAATTTTGATACTTAATTAATACATATTATTAATAGGTATGTCTTTTTGTGGACGGACGTGGACGGATTTCCGCACCAACGTGTCCATACTCCAGGAGCTCAGCATCACACAGCGTTTATCGAGCGTAGTACAGTCGCGCATACTGCAGTACTTTGGCCATGTCTCTAGGCGAGATAACGACTCCATAGAGCGACTGGTCGTCCAAGGAAGAGTGGAGGGAACCAAATCGCGCGGCAGATCACCTATGCGCTGGACTGACCAAATAAAATCCGCAGTGGGAAACCGCGTATCTGACTGTCGGCTCGATTCGGAAAATGAAAGATACGATACGGATAATTTAAAGATATTTTACGATGTAAGATAGATATGTCAAATTTGACGTCTCCGCGATTCTGGAGGTCCTCTTGAACGATTTCGACAAGTTATGACTTAGATTTGCAAGTCACATCAAGTCGATATTTAATGTAGATCTAGTTGATCTCTAAATCGTCTCAAGATCTTGTGATTATCTCGAAATCCGAATAGGCCTGTGTGCCAGACAGTCTGCCAACAGGGAGAGTGGCGGGAGATCGTGCGAAGAGCTGTGTCTGCCTCTACTACCGATGCGGACGCCTCAACGTGACCACGACCGCTCTGTCAAGACAAAAGCGATACGACAGAGAAGAAGATGTATTTTTGTACAATAAAGAGTTTACTACTTCTATAATTGTAGGTATATAAAATAGTAATGTGAACAAGCAATTTCTTTACTTGATACTTATTAGAAGAAACTATTGTATGTTCTTCAACCTAGCGTTTTCCCGGCCTAGTTCCAGGGTCCGCTTTCCTGCTCAGTCTTCTCCACTACTATTGTATATTGTATATTATTGTATATTAATATTATTATTTCTTTCATGATATTCCCCCCCCCTGTCACAGCTCTAATTACGCACGAGGGTACGTCACGTCGTGCCAGGCGACGTTGATTGCGGTCCGTGCGGTAAGTGCCTAATTAATTATTATGGACTATTGCGGATCGGATTTAGTTAGTCTCTCGGTTCCTGGCCGCTATTTATTAGCCGGCCTGGAATAGTATATTTCATACTTAGGACACTAAGTAAAGTAAGAAATATGATCTGAGACATTCTTGTTTACTGGCCGAGCTGTCTAGGTATACAATTTTTCCGTTCTAAGTACTTACACAGGCGGAACAAACACAGCCGGAAAACGGCAAATTGGTTTAGCGCAGCGGGCTGATAGTTGACATTTTCCGAGCGGAGAACAGAAAAGATCCTGATAACTTGATAATTTCCTTGTTACTTGTTCTTTACTATTGCCTGAACTTCAGCAATTTATATGTACAACAATGTCTAAGTAATCTGCAACACAAGCCTTATAGAGCTTTGTAACTTTGTGGAAAATGAGCCCCCTAAAAAGAGCGGTTTCGAAAATACCTATAATTTTCGGCACCTACCTTATTTGGATTTGTAATAAAAATTAACGATTTTACGCAAACTTATTGTCACCCACAACAGTGGAGATTAGATATTATACTTAGTTTACCATGTCATGAGCTGTCATTAAAAGAAACAAATAGCAGGAGCGTACTTTGTGCTATTTCTTCATGCCTAACTTCTTCCTAGTCACATACTTATAAATATGACCTTCCTAATAATATGTCTGTTATTAGCATATTGTAAGTAGATGTATTCTGCAGACGCTTTGTTTTAAAAACAAACATTTAGACCGCCGGTAGAACAATACATCAGTGGAAATGACCTGAATACTGAACAAATGAGCACCTGGAGGCCCGTACGTCAGCGTGAAATACGGCGCCCGCTGGAACCAAGTCCTGAATTGATATCAAACTTTCAGAACTTTTAACTTGTATGCGATTTTGTGGGATATGTTTTGTTGTCTCTAGTCAGCAGAATATCTGCATGGAATCAAAGTATAGATAATAGTATAATGAACTACTTCACTTTGAACCCCTAGTCGGCTCAAGTCTTCTGTTTTACAAAATCACATGCTGAGGGGCCCATACATACATACATACCTACTATACATACCTACATACATACATAGCTACATTACTGTGAACCACCACCTGTCCACTTCATCAGTGATAGTGATTATTAAATGGCACTGCTTCGCTATCATGAAGTGTCCACTGTCGACACAGAATAACGTAATCTGTTGATAAGCCGTTATTATGCAGCAGCATCGTTAGGTTTACGATAGGTCATGTTTTGATTGCCACTTGCGGTGGAAAACAATGTTGCTTAATAATGTTGTTGTAGCTTTGGTGTTATTCGAGGGGGTTAATATATATAATACAAGTGACGTATTTAAAGGAAATTAATGAAATCTTATTTTAATATAATACATGTTAAGGAGCCCTTTTTGTAGTCAATTTCTTTTCAAATATGCGTGGAAAATGATTATTACGTTCGTGACAATAGGCTTCGAAATAACGTGTTGCTCTTGCATACGACCTAAACGAAGTGCGCCGGCAAAGAATTTTCATAGAATATTCTTGGCCTAAACCTTTAAAGTGACCTAGCGTGAAATAAGTATTAGAAGATCGTATAGATTATTTAATATGTACGTACTTTAGACATTATGACTTGAGGTTATTATCAATATTGTGATTTTTGTGAATGGTCCAAAAACGTTTTCTTAAATAAAAGATAAAAATGTCTAAATAATTGTAATAATAAATATTGTAATTGTATTTTTAGATAATCTAATAATGAAATACTTATTCAGGATTAAGGGCACGGCACAAATTCGACATGTCCAAATATCATAAAAGCACTGATAAGAACAGTAGTTAATCAAAAATACGACTTTCCCTGAAACAAACAATGGGCCAAGATAAAAACCAACAAAACATTATGCAAATCTCATGACAAATAACCCGGGTTCATTTGCATAACAAAATCTCGGTTTTAAACAATACTACATTATAAAACTGTAACCGTATCAGCACTTGCGTCGGAATACAGGATAAGTTACTTATAAAGACTGTTTATTATATAGTAGTATATACCAATCTTTACTTCACATTAGACTTTAGAGTACCTATGCGGATACTTAAGCGGAGGAACGACGCAGAAGCGAGTAAGCCGTCGATATTTTGTCGGAGACCAAGACTAATTTTGGGTCATTATTCATCATCATCTCAGCCATAAGACGTTCACTGCTGAACATAGGCCTCCCCCTTGGACCTCCATTCGTACCGGTTGGAAGCTACCCGCATCCAGCGTCCTCCGGCGACCTTAACAAGGACGTCTGTCCATCTTGTGGGTGGACGTCCTACGCTGCGCTTGCTAGTCCGTGGTCTACACTCGAGCACTTTTCGACCCCATCGGCCATCTTCTCTGCGTGCGCTTCTCCTATATTAGTATTTCATATTAAATATGATAAAAAAAGTTTGTTCAATAAAGCACAAATAACACAACATTGAAAACAAATTTATATGTTGAGAGATTAAAACAAGCAATGATTTCCTTTTAACATCAGTGATAGCAATCAAGCGCTAATGTGATACAATCTACAGTAATAATAATAGGTATTACACTAGGTACTATAAGGAAGTCAACGTTTCATATATACAACAGGCCTATGTTTCACTACTGTGACAATTATCCGTACGACCAGCATACTTTCCTTACCTACTTATCGACCCGGAAAAGTAAAAAAAATTGTCAGTGTCAGATGCCAATTGTCAGCGTGGTGAGGCGCCAGCCCTTATTTTCTAACGTTCTCTTCTTCGAATCAACGACATCTAAAGTGTCGTAAGGCCGTGAGAATCGCGCGTTGCCTCACAGAGAAAAAAACGTCCGATAATTCACTTTGGCCCTATTAAGAGACGAGTAAGCCATTTGTAAAATTGTCCGCTCGAGGCTGGACAGTTATGAAATTGGACGATTGCGTCACTCGGTCACATTTTTGACGACCTCTCTAATTTGGGACCGATTTACTACGACATATCGTAAGTGGAAAGGGAAAGGCGACAATATGATGGGAATTTGTGTCACTAGAATGTGACGCGTTTTTGTTATTATAAAATCTTTCAACTGAGTGTTAAGCCCAGCAAAATGAAGATTTTTGTATTTTTTTACAATAATAAAATACCGCAAATAAAACACATTTCTTATACAGGAGGTAATCGGTCAATTTGCCTTCAATTCGGTTTGTCAAAGATAGAAATTGCTATTGGTAAGTAATGAATGTAATGAGTTAATGACGATCAAATTGCAATACCAAATGACAGCAAAAAAAGAAATCCATGAGAATAATTTTAGATCGTTAAAAAATCAACCAGTCGCTAAGCGCATTTTTAAAACAAATGACATGTGAATCACGAACGAGATCGCATTCCAAATCCAAATAACAGGTGATCAAATAAAATTGGATAGCATCGTACTACAACACATATAACTTACAATTGTTAGACCTTATCTCGTTGCATTAAGGTTTAAGATTGGTCAGTTAATGTCGTGATAAGATTGGATCGAAATGTCGTCTTATGAGATGGTAATTGGTGATTGTATTATGGTTTTTTTTACTATGCATTGTATGGCGCCTAGAGATGGGTAGTGAGTAAATACTCAAGGGTAAATACCGAGTAAATACTCAGTATTTACTCAATATACCCGTATTTACTCGTTTATACCCAAATTGGTGGGTACAAACTATTTAGAGTGCTGAAAGGGGCATATAAATTTGAAATATAGGTGTATTATGGAAGCCGCTACTGGATTAAGTACTCAAAATTGTAAGAAATGTATTTTTAAGAGGGGCACTCCATACATGTAACTAATTGTCACGAAAAAAAAATCAGAAAGCACCAACGTGTTGCACATCATTAAATTGGTCTTTAAAAATAACTGGAATGTTTCTAAGAACATTTTTGGATAAAATGAATATTTTTGGAAAAAAACCGTTTCGAAAGGCCAAAATAATGTTTATCTCTCTATAACTTTAGAACCAAAGTTCAGAAAAAATATGAAAACATATCGGGAGATTAGCCGTATAATAAAGTACAAAAAACAATATTTTGAACATCATCGGTTGAGCCATTTTTGAGTTTTCTTTAAAAAACCCTTAATAAAAGGTCGTAAGTGCCGCGTAAACACGCACTTTTGCGCGACATGCAGTTATCTAGAACATCGATAGAATTGAAGTACAATATTTTTAAAGTAAATACCTTCTTATTTAAAACAAAATTGTTAACTATGCATTATCACAATTTGCCTCTAACTAATAATTACCTTTTTTTCCTAAATTAAGCGTCCTATATGCTTTTTATTTTATAGATATTGTTATTACACGTTAGCACTCTTCAATAAAAGACAATTTTGTTCTTAAATCTCACATTTTGAATATTTTATCAGCAATCGTTTTTACCCACCTAAATGAGTAAATACGGGTATTTATCGGGTGCTTTGAGTAAATACCGAGTAAATACTCAGTATTTACTCACCCCTACCCATCTCTAATGGCGCCGGTAACCAGTACCTAAGGGTGTAGCGACTTTGTTACGATGTAGGAAGTTCTAGTTTTGCCGGACTTTTTGAGGTAATGTTGTAGGGTACTGGAATTTGAGAGATGATTGCGATACATATATTTTAATAGTCTGAAGAATTTGATGTTGATACGTTTAGATCGATGACGAATATAACTGCATCGTCATGATCGTCCTATAACAATATTAGTCAATCTGTGTAAGAATGTCCTATAATATTTATTTATTTATTTATTTATTTATTTATTTATTAGATCAAACAGTACAAAAAGCCTACATAAACATATACCTAATTGACTTTCATAAAAAACTCGCTCGTCTGCCTTGATCTCAGATATTGCGATAATTCTCTAACGGCATTGTACTAATATTATGAAATAGGTTTACAAACCATATGACCGCACTTTATTAAATTGCCATGTCACCGTATTTGAAACTAAATTTGTACGAACCAGCGGTGTCGAGCAATATGTACCCGTCCGATTAGATTAAATTAAAATAGACAGATACGTGACTGGTAAATATACTTAAATATGTAGTTTGGACTGCAACCACTTTTTTTCACAAACCACACAAGTTTCGAGAGCATGTAGGCAGACTTTGTACCGATACTTTATAGTTTATATACTCTACCATCTAAACGCTGCGGCGGTAGTTTTTAAAAGGGTCAACTGTTGTGGAGCCCATACTGCCATATTTACACATTGCCTACAAGTGTCAATATTGGCTTAACTACCAAGGAATAGCTATTCAATATGCAGCATAAGACATTGTCGCGGTGCAATCTTACGGCAGCGGCCCTACATAAGTATCACTGATCATTGCTCTCATACTAACGTATCTACTTCTTGGTTCCGTCTTCCCTACTACCACGGAAGAGCTATTCAATATGCAGCATAAGCCATTGTCTCGGTGCAATCTTGCCGCGGTGGCCCCACAAAAAGGTCCACTGTTTATCAGTTCATACTGTCGCATCTACTTCTTGGTCCAGTCTTGGATACTACCACGGAAGAGCTATTCAATATGCAGCATAAGACATTGTCTCGGTGCAATCTTGCGGCGGCGGCCCCACAAAAGGGTCCACTGTTTATTTGCGGCCCATACGATACTTGCGGTTTCAGGAAATTGCTGCGGCATGTAAGTAATTTTCTAAGTCGGACCAACGACCGTTTTCTAAAGGATTGTGGCGGAGGTTAAGGTTAGCTGCTGGAAGTGGTTGAGTGACCGGTATTTTAGCATAAAATTAGATTAAATATTAGTTTAGCAGGGATCTATGTGGGATGTATAAGTAGGTAGGTATTTGATCCATAACCTTTCAACGTAGTTAAAATTGGATAGATTGCAGGGTCAATGCGAATACGATACATTTTAGGAGGAAACGACACATGTCATTAGGTACCAAAAAACTTAAAGGTACGAAAACTTGATGCCACATGATTTTCTTTTTCGTGTTTAGAATACATACACTGTATGCATATAAATTTGTATGCAAAGGGGCCAAGCTAATAGTACTGCTGACTGTACCTTGAACATAAATAACACTTCCAAAAGAGTTGCGTTTATGTAATTTTGCCTCCTTCTTGAAGCCTCATCACAATTTGAACAAAATTCAAAAGATTTGAGCTTCTTACAGTCACCAAGATAGGTCCCATTGCCTATTGCAAACAGATCTTTGAATTATTAGTAGATGTGTGCTTTGTGTATAACTTATCTCACGATGTTTTCTACCTTGATTAGAAACAAACGTGGTAGAATTTACCCTGCTTGGTTCTTCAATAATATCTAACTCCTTTTACCCCATGCTATAACCCGTCCAAATTAAATTCTCGAAGACTGCTGGCTCGGACGACCTCGGCCAACTCCAGGAGCGTTGGGGATAGCTTTTTCATTGTTATTTTCTGATCGTTGAGGTTAGATTAGACTATTAGAGGTTTCGTAATTCTATTACAGTCGCCATTTCGATATTGGCTTGGCTGGAAGCACGTACTGTTAAGTAGCGTGGTTTGTTAGGAGGGCATTCACACCTGATGATGCTGCTTATACTCAATTTGTGTGTAGTTGGATGTATTTACAGTTTAATGATGTAGTGTTTTAGTCCGTCTTGAACGTTCCCATAGACTGCCAATAGCGTCCCGGGCTAAAGTAGCAGAGTTCAGGAAGGTATCTTTAGAATCTAGACCGAAATTATTAGGTAGGTACTTATTAAGGTTTAATATTACAATCTTCTCAGGTTAGCCCATTGCGACATTTTTAAGCCTTAAGGACTGCAGAATTTGCATCCTAAGGAAATGCATATAAAAACTCATACAATGACTTACAGACTCTTCTTCTCTGTCGTATCGCTCTTGACAGAGCGGTCGTGGTCACGTTGAGGCGTCCGCATCGGTAGTAGAGGCGGACACAGCTCTTCGCACGATCTCCCGCCATCTCTCCCTGTTGGCAGACTGTCTGGCACAGTCAGATACGCGGTTTCCCACTGCGGATTTTATTTGGTCAGTCCAGCGCATAGGTGATCTACAGACAGGGTAGCGTAAGTATGACACAGTATGACCAATTTAAACTGACATTTATACCTTTTAACTTTTTTCCTGCCAAGCAGGAAACCGGTATTCTAAGAAAATTATGACGAATAATATATTGGTTGATAGGTTTTTCCGATATAAGACGGATGGACAATTATGTTTTGCAAATCGTGACGGGAGTCAAATGAGTTTGTAGTAATGGCAAATCAATTATACGCCTACTATAGCATTATGTGATAACAGATCTGACAAGCTGTTAAGTTATTGGCGAGGCAAATTAAATAAATACTGTGGCTATGTGCACCTTCAAGAAAAAGTTTTAAATAAGAGAAGGCGTTTATTTAACACTTATGTTTTATTCTTCGTTTATAGGAAAGACTCTCGTCGTTACCAAAGCTCTAATCGAAGTTCTGGTGTTTCATACCCTCAAACGAGATGATTTTTTTTTCACTAAAAAAGCTAAATTTAGGGAGTTATTAATGGAACACGTCTCCAATTTCTTTATTCAACAACTTTCTTAAGAAAAACATTAAAATACGAGCATAATTGATAGTACATACAAAATCTAGTTTAAGCGCTCCTCCATTTTAACTTTTGTCGGCTCTATGCAATTATAAGCCGTGTCCAAAATCGCACGGCTCTCGAAGGTCGCGGCACCCATGATGTCACATCATGCATGATGTTAGTGGCTTCTCACGATGAGGTCGTGACCTAACTGGACTTGACAGTTTGTAGGAAGCATTCCTTATCTAATGGATAGTCAGATGTGTAGCTTGGTCTGTCAGATGGTGGCAGACATAGATAGGTATTAGAATGTTGATCCCACGAAAATACTGGATGTAAGGTAGGTATATATTATATATGTACAAAAGCCTAAAGAAAGTTACAAGTTCTACTATAGTTACTATACTAGGTACCTATTAGGACTAATGTTCTGTTAAGTATTACGTGTTTTAAAAATCTATCATATTATACTCTTAAAAACTATTCGATATTAATGATATATTTGGATGGTTTTTGAAGAGAATTTCTTTCATTTTCATTTAAACATATGAAAAATTGTAAATTTGTTTTGAAAGAATTTGAATCGATTTTAAATGACACGTATTTATCCCGTTACCTACTTCGTATCTTTTCGGCATGAAGAAAGTAACAGAGATTTCAATTAACTAGTTCTATGCAAATGAAGCATACAGGGTAAAATAATTACTTACTTACTTAATGGCGCAGCGACCCAAAATGAGTATTGGCCCCCGACACGAGTAAACGCCAAAAAAAATAAAAATAAAAAAAAACAAAGAAAGAAATTTAAAAAAAATGAGTATGAGAAATGGAGTAAAATAATTAGTTACAAATAATGACTATACTTGGTTAAGCAAAGCTTGTTAGTAGAAAAAGGCGGCAAATTTGAAAAATGTAGGCGCGAAGGGATATCGTCTCATAGAAAATTTGAATATGGCGCATTTTTACTGACAAGATTTGCTTGACCATCTATAGTAACTTTAAGCAGTTAGAACATCATGCACATTTTAATCACGATTCTCTAATGCTACATCATAATAACATAACAAAAAGCAGCCAGGTGATTTATCACAAAGTTTGGCTTGCGGCGGCGATGTCATGGCGATAGACCCTCCACCATAAAGAATTTGTGTCAAGATCACTTTTAACTATTTATAGACTCTTCATTACGTTTCTGATCAGATTCGTTGTTCGATTTATTTGTTTGAGCTTCACAGTTACAGACGATTCGTTAAAGTTTATTGTAAGGTGTTTGTCTGGCTAATTATTTTAATAACTTTTTATTTTGTGAATATATTTTTAAAATCATAAGTTATTAAATTTACAATCTTTCAACCATCGTTATATTAATATTTATACTTTCATCCATAGTTTACTCTTATAGACACTTTTTCATTGCGCTAAGCATTGTTTTAATAACTTTTTACTTAAGCGTAAATGTGGTGCTATAGGTTCTTCATCAATCATCAGTAAATACCAAATAATAAGTGTAGCAGCAGTGTTACATAATACATGGTTGGCTCTTATTTCGACAAAACTAAAGATGGTATCAACAAAAGCTAAAGAATTGGGTAATGCAATTTCCAAATAAATGAACCTCTTTGTTACAAGTACAACCGTCCATCGCATTAGACTATGTCAAATCTAATTGAAGAGCTTGTACCTATTTTGACCCCGTCAAACAAAAATTTTCGTCAAGATTTTATCTCTGAAACATGACATCTCGAATCAAACTACAAGTATTGTCTAAAGGCCTCACCGCTCGTTTTAACCTACCACATATGACATAATGGGTCTGCTCGGCCAAGCTAAATTCAACTTTATTTCAGTTCAATAAGGTTAACGTTATCGGTAGTGTTATGTTTGTGAAATCGGCGTCAGAATAGTAGCCATTATCTGAGAGAACATACGTTCGGAAATGGTAGAAAAAAGGCCGAAATATGATTAATAGGGCGGCGCTGGCGCAGTCGTGTGTGATTCTCTCGTTTGACAGATTGTCTCGGCTCTCTGACCCGAGCGCCCCGTGGAGGCACTGATGATGATGGTCCGAACACTTCGTTATCGATATCGATAAGAATAATAATGAATCACAAGTTTCTCGATAACATCTTTTCGTACTTTGACTAGAACTTTTAACAGGAGAATATATCATATTACCCATAACACACATTGAATTCAGTACTAAGGTTCTATTATTTATTTTCAATGAAATACATTTTATCTTATCTTAAATAAAATTATAAATTCTAAACATTTAGTAGACTATATTTTATAATTTCTCATGTCACAGGTACTTGTCGGTCGTGCGCCCTTTTCATTTTTAATTAGACTTGCCTTACTACGTAAGTAGAGTGCGACATTTTAGTTGTTTATCATTACTAAACGAATGTTACAATAGGTGCGAAATAATGTATTAAAAACTGTCAATTAGAAGGTACTTAAGAATTAATTTCAACATATGTTTACGTGTTATTTTAGTCAAATATCAACAGGACATGATACGAATGTACAACTTCACTTAAATTGACTTAAAACGACTATTGAACATCCTATCCACATCACTGAAAGACGTTTACAAGGCAGGTGATAAATAAACTTGAGCTACTTTGTGTTAATGTCACGCTCGCATTGTCTTAGTTCCATTATTATCTAAACATCTTTAAAAGCGTATTTACATAACCGGTGTCCAAGATAAACATCTTTTATTAAAGGATTCGTAAGTTTCTTTTTATTCTACATTGGTGACTAGCACATTTTCTGTGACACCTACTATTAAACATAATGACTACTTATTATTCAAATTCGGTAATATTATACCAACTTTTCTTTAGATTAAGTACCTAATTTTGTTTTGTACAGACGTAGAAACAATTTTACTACACGGACACACCAATGAAATTTTTGGTTCATTTAAACCCCAAATTATGCTTCAGTGTCAGTTAGGTGAGAGGATTTTTTCCCATATCAACACTCAGTTCGAATATATATGACCTTTTAAGTTTGTTCTATCTACGTGCATGATTATTTGACGCACCGTTATCGATACATTCATCTCCATAAGGTCATCACTAGACGCCGGTGAACTTAGATTACTCTCAGCACGAGACGGTCCCGCGTCCGCGCTCGTTCGCAACGCTTTGACATCCCGACATTTACCACCACACTAACTTTTAATGCCACATCACCGTATCACCACGCAAGAAGGTTCAAACTGTAGGTTACGAGTTGTGTTTGATGCATTTGTATTTCAGTACGTCATACGTTGATAGACGGCTTGCCCAGGTCGGTGTGAGAGCGTAACTTTTTTTCTTCACTCGAATGCAATATGAAGATATTGAACGATTATTTTTCATCAACATTTATTTTGTTTTTAAAACGCATTACGTTTTGACATCAAATAAAATGTGTTCTGAAGCGACAGCCCGTGATGTTTACGTTTATCATTTAAATTAAGAGGAGCCATTTTTCTTGTCTTTGTATTTATATGGCACCACTCATATTGCCAACATACATATAAAATGAAGTGATCCACTGGTTAGAGCCAATTTATATGTTTCTTAATTTGCATTCATAATATTCTATTCATAATTAAAGAGAGTTTAGTACCTTTGTCAGCATAGCTCCATTCCAAACTATTTTCCAAACTCTTCCAAAACTTTTTGCTAACTACCTTGAGTTATATACATCGATGGTAATAAGGTTAATTTAATAGGAGACTTTATTTATACGAACGACTTTTTCGTCTGTGTTCTGCCCCAGCACGGCAATTCTTCACGCGTCATTTATTTCATATGACAGTTGACAGTTGGACACTGACAGAGACAGTTGCTGCCAGACTTGCTGGAAAACCGTATCGGAATGCATGAGCAGGAGTAGTATTCGACCTTTTTTTAATGGCGGCTCGTAACATTGCGGCCATGTGGTTACTTTTACGTGCTTCTTTAGTGAACGTACACTGTAATTCAAAAATCAAAAAGCTCATAACAAATAATATCTTAGCATTCTGCATTTGAACAACGATACAAACATCTCTTGTCTTGTTCTATATTCGTACTATCATTTATGATTCCAAAACTTTATTGTGAAACCTTTTACTTGAAAGTTCCAGGCTCTTAATCCGTATAAAGCAGTCACTCGATTAATCATCTCGGTAAATACCAATTAAAATGTTTTTAATTTCCTGATATTATACTTCAACTGATCAATCCTGATCGGGATTATTTACACATAGGTACCTACGTGTCGACACATACTTGTAACGCATGTGTCTTGTTCTTATTTAAAATACTATTTCACACTCACATTTTATGCAACCTAGACCTACCATGATTAAACCTGGCCTCAATCGTCCGCAAAAATCAATCTCTCGATCAATCATCCCTGTAAACACCATTAAAAAGCCACTTAATTTCCTGGCATTATACATCAATCTGATCGGGATGAGGCGCACGTATTGGTTAATGAAGTGCCGCTGTGACCTGCTTAATGATGCGATTGACAGTACAGTGGGGGCCCCGTCACACCGCGATTGTTTCTGGACTGAGGGCTGGGCCATGAGATCAGCGGACGTACAATGTAATCGTTAAGTAAAACTGCTCATTAACTTTTTTATATACAACTACCTATTTTGAAGCTATTGTCAAATGGGCCTTAGGCTATGCAGAGACATGATATTCCAATACATTGTGTAAATAAAGCCTTAATCATGTTTCATTTGTGCGTAGTAATAACTGGATCAATATGCGTCCCTTTTTCAACTTAATGTTTTTATAAATCTCTAAAGTTCATATAAAAGATGCTTATTTTAATTAAAAATTAGAACTAATTAAGCACTTTGAATGTAAAAGTAATCACAAAGTGATACTTTCATGCTATTTTTTTTTGCCATTCTCTTTTATTTTTCTTAGTAAGTACATACCTATCATTAAAAGCCTGTAGTACGTCCTTACGCTTAACAATAAATCACTACACCTTCTAAAACAAAGTCCCCCGCCGCGTCTGTCTGTATGTATGTTTGAATGTTCGCGATAAACTCAAAAACTGACTGGACGGATTTTCATGCGGTTTTCACCTATCAATAAAGTGATTATTGAGGAAGATTTAAGTGTATAATTTGTTAACCCTTGCATGGCCGAGTCGCTATAGTTTTTTAGCATTAGAAAGAACTTGAAAGAAGGTAAGCGATCTTAACATGTCTTTTAATTGAAAAACGCTTTTTAAAAATCAGTAAAGAATTACTTATGAAAGCAGAAGAATATAAATGAGCGAATTAGATTCATAATTGTTACATATTTGCCGTAACGTATTTTAAAAATGTGTTTTTCAATTAAAAGACACATCAAGATTGTTTACCTTATTTCTAATGTTAAAAGAACAAACTATAGTCATAAATAAAATACCTATTGAAATCGCTAGTATCGTGGCCCTTTCGGCCCTTGTATTTAAATCGCTACGTGTTGGTCCTGGAAGACAGTTTGATGATAATGGCGCCTCGCTGAAGGCTGTATATCGCTCCGGATGCAGGACACCCTGTGGGAACCGGCTTTAACTCTAGGTACACTCAGCTGCAATAATACCTGAGCAAAAAGTTGCACTATGCTGCTTTTCAGCTTGTAGAATGAGTATTAATAGATTGCTCTCGTGACGTCATAGTGGGTATGACAGTATGGGCAATAATCGAAACAGTGTTTTCCTTACTATTCAAGGTGTTGGTACTTTGCTCCCTGTAGGATCAGGGTTTATTTATTTATTTATCTGCAATATTTGTCATCATATTCCTCGTATTGCCACGGCTGATCAAATGGAAACCTGGAATCCGCTTGGCAGCTAAACCCTTAATTTTTTATGAAAGCGACTGCCATCTGAACTGAACTGGTAAGAATATACAGGGGTGGGCAAAACGTGGTTTGTAGGCCGCATGCAGCTCACTTCTAGGTTTTCTAAAAATTCATAATGTTGTTTTTGCATAAAAACTGCAGTTTTTCTAATTTTTCAGCCCCCTGGCTTAATGACATTGACAGAACAAAGGTAATGACAGGTTACATTCAGCTCCTAGAAAATGACTGAGAACAATAAAAAAATTAAACAAAACAACTAACACAAATGATAAATGATTTATAGCCGATGACCGCAACCTTAAAATTAAAGTAAATGCAATTTAAATTTAATTTCAAGCAACAATAAATTAGGACCAAATAAATTGAGCGTTGTCGGCTCCATAGTAATTTGTCAAATCTAATCACTGGGAACTTTTGACCACGGTGTTAGGGTGGCAACACACTAATCTACTTTTGACTATTTTGCACGATGGAAATTAGTGAAGTGGTTACCCTACCATATTAAAAAAACTCCCGTATATATTGAAACGGGTTTATCGCATTTTTAAGTCGATAAGCTCAGAATAAAGCTTGTCGTTATAAATCGAAAATTGAGCAAGTTTTGACTTACGAAACGTTTGAGATTTGTGAAAAACTTTGTTGTGTAACAGATCTGTAAGAATTTTGTTATATGTACTAACGACTAACATACCTTAAACTCCTGTTAATGTAATAACGTGTTTACATAATTCGGGACAAAATAAAAAGTCTTGATTAAAAAATAATCAGCTTTTAGCGAAACTATACGTGATAAGTGATTCGATTTACAGTAAAATGCATAATGAAGTTTTTTTACTTCAGACGTATAAAGTACATATTATTATATCTAAAGAATCTAAACTTCAATGACAGAAAACATAGTCGGCCTTCCAAATTTCTCATACGACCTCACATGGCCATTTTAGTTAATATCCAAAAACCGGCCTTCAGAAACCGTTCTCAGTCTAACCGCGGGGACGTTTGATATTTTTTTGTTCCATCCAATTTAAAAACTAATTACGGGCTGGCGATGACTAGGCTCCCATAACTGAGCACCCCACAAAGAATATAATTTCGTCATGTTAGCAAGATGTGACAAAAAAGGATGATTAATGGTATGGTCATTCCACAAAAGACCTGTCACGGCATCTTTATTTGTAAGGTAACGTCACAGATTAAATAAATTCGGTTTGCACGATTGATGAGCTTCTGATTCTGCGTTAGGTGTAAAGGGTTATTTATTTGTTGTGATTGTTTGAATACTGTTTAATTTTTAGCCATGACCTTTTCGGTCGTGATTCGAGCGAGCATCGGTCGTGACATCTAAATAGGAGTTTCAATCGAATCGTACCAAGCGTAAGCAAGTTGCAGACTCAGTCGAACTAGTATAAAGCGCTTTATGAGTTCGCGTAGTCGTTGCGTATTTTGAGGTTACTTTACGCTGGTTATTTTGAGAAATTAATTTCCCGTAGCGATAAGAATGCAGAGCGTTCTGAGGTCGCAATCAATGACGGAAGTCGCTCGGACCGAATGACGGAAAACGTGCATTGAAACGTTTTCAATGATAGCTGCCTATGCTAATAGGCACGATTCGGTGCATGTCGATTTATCATCATCGATTTCTGAAGGTGTGAGAATATTTTTGTAGATAAGCGTGGAATTTTAATCGAAAGTAAGTGCTAATAATGTTTGTTTAGCGTTCGTTGTAAAAATCGGCCCGCGTGATTTAGCGTGATGATTTAGCGCTGGATGCGGGTGGCGCAAGACAGATCATTGTGGCACTCTTTGAGGGAGGCCTATGTCCAGCAGTGGACGTCCTCTGGCTGATATGGTGATGATGATGATGATGATGATTTGGCATACCGTGAATATAGCCAACTTTGCCACCAGGGGAAACTTTGCCCAAAACGACAATTTTAAGCAAATTCGTTAATGTAGAAAAATTTAAAATACTTATGGCCACCCTGCTATTTTTAACAGAAAATAGGTTAAATTTGTGACAAAACTATACACCAAACATGTGCACAACTTGACTTGGGAATTTTCAGCGAGTTGTCAAATATAGGGTATATTTAGCCGGCAAAAAATTGATAAAAAATGAATGCATGTAGAAAAAAAATTGAGAACCCTTTGACAAATATTTCCGGGTTTCAGTTATAAAACATGAAG
Organism: Cydia splendana; assembly: GCF_910591565.1. NCBI lineage: Eukaryota > Metazoa > Arthropoda > Insecta > Lepidoptera > Tortricidae > Cydia > Cydia splendana. Next base: position 11,121,543 of record NC_085976.1, read on the forward strand.
CATAGATTATGTCCACTGAGGTTTAATCTAAAAAGGCCTAAACACACAAAAGTTTTGGCGGTGGGCAATGTAATCCGGTAATTTACAGACCTATGGATGCCAACATTGCCCACCACCAAAAACGGCTTAGGGTTGTCACTTTTGACAAATTTACCCACCTTCGCAAGTAAAAGAAGGTTATGTTTGTACACTAAAGTAAGTTTATAAATATATACTGTATTTGATTGGTCTTATTATCCTTTATTTAGATGTTTTATCCCTTTTACGCATGAAAAATACAGCAAAACTCATATGTTAGGCCATTAAACTATTGTAACAAGTTTTCTGTAAAGTGACAACCCTAGCCTTTGTAAAATGCTTAGGTGAGTCTTGTATGGAAAAGGGCAAAAACGGGTAGGCAACATTGCCCACCCGATTTATTCAAATGTTTACATACTTATCGATAAGTTATTAATAGGGAATGGTAGGATTTCCCAAAAACTTTTTGTGATTCTTAGACATCATCATCATAAGAGCTGTATTTCAGCACCAAATTGACGTGGGCAATGTTGGCCACAACCCCGGATATCTTTGCCCGCCCTCTAAAACGCCAAATAAGTGGGTAAAAACAGGATTTAATTTTTTTTTCTTCAAGTAACCTGACGCGGTTGATTACAATGGACGTGCTGAGCAAAAAAAAGTCATACGATGTCATATATTTTTTTTGAGAAATTCGTGTTTTTTCGAAAAAAGCGGGCAAAGTTGGCTATATTCACGGTAGCGTAAAGGTGACGTTCAGATGTCAATTGCATTATTACTGTTGCGGCACGGAGTCGTAGTTGCCGCCACTGTATCTGACAATTTCCTTGATAACATGAGTGACGGAATGAACGTCATAATCGTGGCAGTACCTAAAGAGGTGGCGAATGAGCGGAATGACACTCATTTTATTGAAAAATACAGCGACGACAACAACGACGACGCAAAGGTAATGCAGCTGCAGTTGATATTCGAAAGACACCATAAAGTTTGGAACTTAGAGAGACCCCACACTAGCGTTTCCCAAGCGTCGGCGTCTAGTCGCTGCTGCTGCTCGACGCAACGTTGACGTAACTGCGCTGCCATTTTCCTTAGCGCTGACTAGACACCGACGCTAAAACGACGACGACGACGACGTTAAAAGACGCTAGTGTGGGGTGGCCAAAATACATATATGAGCGAGAGCTGCGCGATCGGCGCAACTTTCAAAGAATCAGTTAAAAGCTGAGAATGATGAATATGCAGGTTCGATACCAGCCTCAAGTTACGGTGATGACTTTTTTCTTTACTAAAAGCTATTTCAATTTATTAATTTGTAATTTTTAACTAACATAATCATTCGTTTTTTTTTATAACATTATCTATGTTACATTTGGGAGTTTACGAGTAATATGTGTTGTTAAGATTATGGCAGAGCCTTGTGCAGCTCCATAATTTTTTTTAATCATCATGAATAATCCTTTAATTTACTTTTTGACAAATACCTAAGCCTAAACCAGTTCAAAGATGTCTTTCTGTCTCCTATAATTATTTCCAATGAGTTTTTTGCCGATTGAGACATTTATTGCTACATATTTGAATAGATAAGACGGCGGGCGATGATAATTATTGGCAATCAGTGGGAGGCATCTCCATCTGTATCTTAGACAAGATGCCGCGGTAACAGTTAGATTATTTTTTTGGACAACCCAGTATTTTGTCGGTAACGAAACCAAAGAATTGACTCATTGAGATGTTTTAGTTAAGACGAGAAACGAAACGAAGACGTAAAAATTGTACATTTTAGGAATTTGAAATCAAATAAAGTAATATTTCTTTAAACGTTAAAATAAATTTTGACAGTTCCGAACAACTGACAGGCCGATACCGTCCGGCGGACTGTTAATCAGTGGGCCCCTTTAGTAACTATTAACTGACTGATCTGATCTTTTGTTTACTCACAACGCATAAAGCTAGTAAATGTTTTAAACTTACAATTTAATAGCACAATTATAAATACCTAATTTCCACGAAACATCTCCTATTTAAAACATACCCATTTCAATAATACCCGTTGTTTTAGCATAATGCCGCCATCACACTTGCCCATCTTTTTTGTCGCGCGCGATACCATCGGCGCGCACAATGCCCGTAATTGACAAACCATGACTGGATAAAGTCAAGGCTGTCGCGGGTGATCCGCGATTGTCTCGATGCTATTCAATAAGTTAATGTACTGGCTGAGAAGTGGATCAGAGATATGTGAAATAAGATAGATTTAAAGTAAGTTTGTGGAATTATCTGTAGATAAAAAAAATCCGGCCAAGTGCGAGTTGGACCCGCGCACGAAGGGTTCCGTACCATTACGCAAGAAACGGCAAAAAACACGTTTGTTGTATGGGAGCCCCACTAAAATTTTTTTTTAGTCATTTGTTCTTATAGCGGCAACAGAAATACATCATGTGTGAAAATTTCAATTTTTCAATTTCAATTTCATGTGTCTTCTAGCTATCACGGTTCACAGTCGGACAGCGGAGTCTTAGTAATAGGGTCCCGTTTTTACACTTTGGGTATGGAACCCTAAAAACTACCTCGTCAGAAATGGGTGCCTTTCATCCCTTGGTTAACAATCTACTATTTTTGTAGCCTAATCTTTCGTGGCCTAGTAGTGTGGTGCTGTGCAAAGGACTCTGCCCTTGAACTCCACGATTCCGGATTTAATGCTTCTTTCGGCCAGATGTTAAGAAAGGTCTCCGGCTGGACCTGCCGTTTCCGCGCCAATCTTCTGGCAGCCACACTAGCCCACCTATCTTGATGCATGCGGCTGATTTGACCGGCCTAGCCCCATTTAAACCTAAGAGCAGTCTTCTCGCCAACGTTAGTAATGCGGGTTTATGAACGCAGTGTGTTAAGGATCCTATTAAGTCAAGTTAATTAAAATAAAATAAACTAAAAGATCAACGCAGCAATACAAACTCACACACCAATATACATGTAGCATTTAATTTTTTGTCGACAATTGTCAAATCAACGTAGATATGATCGCAAAAACATTAATGAAGAGGATGCATCTAGCCTTGGCCCGCGTGATGTCATTGCCAGGAAACCGATGGGTAAGAAACCCATCATGTGGGAAATGTCCGTGCTTTTCCGTAGACGTGACATATTAGCATATTATTAAGTCAGAGGTGACCAACGTTATGGCGTAATTAATAATGGGCATGGAAATGCACCGAAGTAGGGAGGGGATCCATTTTTCATAACTTTCATAAGCTAGATTAAAATTTCGTAAGCTTAGTTGACATATTTCATAATTCAGATATTATATATAGTTAGGCAGTGTGAGGGATTTAGACCTTACTATTTACATATACCTACTCTTAATAATATATATATCATATCCTATGATTTAGTAGGTGTAAGTGAAATCAACTGTTTGTTTATCTTTACTCTTTGCAGGACTTTTGGGGGTGACAAAAACACCGTTTTTTGCTTAGTCAACATAATAGAGGAAAATCAATACACATGAATCTTGACATCAATTGACAGGTGATACTTAGAATTTACACAAACACATAATTGAGAATGGGGTTTTCCTACGTCAGAGTAGTCGCTTTTATTGATATTTTTTCACAGAGAATGACTATATGAGTACCTAAAACTTAAATGGCAGTTAGTCTGTGCCCGGTAACATTTGAATTCAAACAGTATTTAAGTAAGTTAGTACTAAGATATATTAATATTAGTTAAATAATTCATTATGGGCAGTGTAGGTCCATTTGTTTACACTTTGATACACCTTTTGAAAGTAATGTATTAATTAGTCAATAACATAAATTCTTAGCGCCACTTGCACCAGTTGCACCATCCTACTAACCCAATGTTAACCGGTTGGAGTTACTATGGTTACCAGTACAATGTGACATTGAGTTAGCGGTTTAACCGGTTAACCCCGGGTTAGTGGGATATGGTGCAAGTGGCGCTTAGCGGCTGAAGTATCTATTCAAAATAATCTTACCACTACTCACTAGTTCAATGGATCTATATCTGAATCCCTAAAGTCTTTTCTCCTATCTTTGCATTCCCTAATATTGTTTGTCATAATGATCAGTTGTCCTAACACTAAAAACCCTAATTTTGTTTTCCCTATTATTGATTGCTTATCCTAATGTTCTAAGCATATTTTCTTTTTTGCGAGGGTCGCAGTTCTAACCCTAACCTAACCCACTTTTGTGGCAGCAAGTTCTAAAATCTAACCATTTTTCAGAACCTTACATTATGGAAAATAATCGTTATGACAATCGATCGTTAGGGCATGTGCCCATTAGGACAAACCAGTTAGGGCAACTGACTTTAGGACAAACGTTGTTAGGGATTCAGAATGACACCCAGTTCAATAAAGAGGAGTGCAGATAATTTTGATCACTTCGCTAAATGGCCACCGACCTTAAAGGTCTCAGAGAACGTGTATAGCCGCAGATTGGCCAACATAACCACAAAGCCATGATAGCCAACACAACAAGAAGAAAGAAGAAAGGCCAGCTACAAACGCTGGCCCAACAGACCGTGTTGTCGTCACAGCCCGTGACAGATGCCGCCATAAAGGGCCCTGAAATGGCCTCCTCACACCCCCAGAAAGGGGGAGTGTAAGAAGACACCGCTGCTTTGACCACTTCCCTAAATGGTCACCGACCTTAAAGGTCTCAGAGAACGTGTATACTCGTACTAAACACCTGCCGCACGCCGATGACGTCACATCACGACGCTATAATCAAAGAGCTAGTGACAGTTCCCTGACTTATGGCCACGATCGTAAGATATTGGTGACTAAGTGGGAAACGCTCAAGATTAGCTCATGTTGTACACGATTCGAAGTGATCTGGAATTTAATGAGTCAATGTACTGTTCTGGGAACTGTTGACGTAGTTTGCGATATGAATCTATTAATACCAACACAAGTTTTAGATTCTCAATGTAGGACAGAAATTGAGAAATATTATTAATCGTCTCTTAAAAAACGTCCTTCAAAAAATTCTGACTTACACAGTGGAATGCTGTTTTTCTGTGCAATTATATTTAAAAAAAATAGGTTAGTATTTTTTGCTGATTGTTTAAATAGTACCTAAAATTAATTGTCAACGAGTCAGGTGGAGGGAATAGCTTGATTTTGCATCAAACATAGGTAAGCTTCTATACCCCGTTTTTTTTTCAGGTAAAAAATTTTATAACTTCAAAAGTATTGCTAACTTTTTTTATCCAAAATTAAATCTGAGTATTATAGTGTCGTTTATTAATATCTGGAAGACCGAGCTTTGCTCGGAAAACACAATAACTCAAAAATGCGCGTTTTCCCAGAGATAAGACCTACCTAGATTTATCGCCCCCGAAAACCCCCATACAGCAAATTTCATAGAAATCGTTAGAGCCGTTTCCGAGATCCCCGAAATATATATATATAAATAAATATATACCTATATATAAATAAATGTACAAAAATTGCACGTTCAAAGGTATTAGATTATTGTACCGCAATACTAGATATCAAAGGAACCCTAGCATTTACGGAAGAAAAAGTTATTTACCACTAATTTTGGGGTTAAAAAATTAAAATCTTATAAAAACGCGGTATAGGGCAAACCTTGGCTTATCGGTGATACTTGGTAATTCGGTGATAATGGGTTGTTATCTTTCGCAGAGCTTACAATGCTGAAATGTAAGCAATTAAATCGCTGCCAACCCAATTGCAAGCATCAAAACTGACAGCTGCCAATGATTTTATAGCTCGCATTTCCTCATGGTGAGAACTGTGTAAGATTATAACGGAGTATCACCGAATTACCATGTATCACCGATAAGCCAAGGTTTGCCCTAGTGGCCAATATTTGTATTTTTCGGTAAAATCGTTAAAATGTTTATTGATTTCAGCAACTCAAGGGCTAAATAATTAATTCGCTACCAATACGCATATTTCCACGACTGCAGTTGCATTGCGTATTCATGCAGTTAATTTAAGTTAAACACGCCCAAACGCAACAAATTGTCCTGGCCAATTAATAAAAGGAAGAATAATTATTTTAATGATTTGTGTTATAATGAAAACTGTTTGTAATAACGGAACCACAATTATACGTAGGTATCAATTAAAGGTAGAAAATGAAGAATACTAGTTTTTTGGAACATAGTTGGGAGCATTTAGACTATAGGTACCTAGTTGGGTAGCTTAACCCTTAAATGCATAATGATGCAGCCTCTACACACACAACATAAACATCAAATTTTATGCATAATTAAACATATTCTATTTGTTCCTGTATATTATTTCAATTCAATAGTAATACTAATCCATTTTTCGAATTATTACATATTACACATTTCGAATTATATTATATTATATATTTACAAAAATATGATTTAGCTTATGCAACTTCTAACACTGATTTCGCAGTGAAAATCGATGTTTTTTTTTTACTATTTTTCCTAGAATCAGCAAACAATTATGTGATACCTACATAGGTATATTAATTTCGGACAAAAAGAAAAAATCATGCAATTAAGGGTCATCAGTCATTGGCCTTTTTGATTCGTACTGAAAGCGGCGTGTACGAGTATGTACCTATATGTATATACGTACTCGTACATTAATCGCCGATAGAGCAGTCGCAGCACACGGTAACATAAGGCTATGTCGCCAATTACGTTGGTATGGTTGGTATACTTGGTATTGACTCAGCCGAAACCGTGCTCCCACCATTTGCATAATAACACCTTGCTCGTACGCAGGTGTTTGGGCTGACGGACGAGCGGTAGCGGGTTCTGTTTCAATCGGGGCAATTTACAAAATTACCTTAAAAAATTGTCATGAGTAGTTGAGCATTATATTATTATCTACTATCGGTAACTATCAATCAGGGACATAATACGTTATATGTGACGTTATCTATGAAAAGGGACCTTATTGTCGACGGCGCTTACGCCATTATTAGCGATGCTTCGATATAAATACAATGCCGCGCGACGCTGTGTGGCGTAAGCGCCATCGACAATAAGGTCCCTTTTCATAGATAATGCCCCATATTATAGCTCACGGAAATATTTTTGAAAATATTGTGCCATAGGTATATGACCGTCAATAGATCAATTGTATTGTAGACTTCTACTCCTCTAACTTAATCTCAGATTAACGATATAAAATTTTCATAGTCGTAAGAATAAATAACAGTGAGTGAACGTCGTATGGATCTTTATAGTGATGTCTTTGATAGGGTTTAAATACCCTATAACCTTGGCTATGAAGCGGACGCTATTATAATGCCTTTCGTTATATTTTATGTCTGTGACAAAAGTCAGACAAGTTAAATTACATTTAGTAAATATGAATAAGAGTAGGTACCTAATATTACAAGTGTAAAGATCACTAAATAAATGTTTCTTTGATTTATGAAACCTAAGAAACTTTCCTGAAATTTCCTTTCCGCAACTTGCACATCTGTTTGAGCCACAGCGAAGTTTTTTAGATATTAAAGATTAACCCCCTTATTCATAACTTTACGGGTCTTTAGTTAAATTATGTTTTATACCTTTCTTACAAATACATGAGTCAAAATGGCAGATAAAGACAAACGATTTTTAGCTAATTGAGGCTTGTAGCGCGTAAAGGGGTAAAACATTTAGTAATCGCTACCTTTGATGCCTTGGACAACATCTGACTAATTCCGTCCGTAGTTTCCCTCCGCGATAGCCGAAATATTCAAAGTGCGAGACTGATCGTCCGATAGCGTTTTATTGTTACCAATGTTATTGTACAGTTCCTGTGAAATAATTTATTTACAACTGCTTAAATAATAGCTAGTTTCCGTACAACAGTTAGTGACCCTGCCTATAAAAAGTATAAAAAGTCCTCTAGGTAGATATTTTTAAAGGCCTGCGCACACCGGCTGCGTGTGCGTTACGTGCATGTACGCGTGCGGCGTTGTAGTATACAGATCCTTATGAGAGACGGCACACCGCTTGCGTGACGTGTGCGTGTCCGGCTCCAACAAAATAGCGCACGCGCTGTATAAGCAGCTAGAATTTATTTCTCGAATGTATTCTATGCCTAAATTTAGATGCTAAATCGACCCATTGTAAGAACAAAAATAGTTCTGGGCAAGGTTTTGTGAAAGAATATAATTTCGTATATTTGCTTCTATGACTATGTCTACAGAAGGAGACATACAACATTCTAACGTATTTAGTGTAAAAGTGTATATGTGCAAGTTACCGAAAGTTAAAGGAAATGGCAAAGTTCTCGGAAACTTCAGGAAAATTTCATAGGATATTAATTAAACTTTCATTTTGGAAACGGACAATTTTGCGCCCCATACAAAAAAACTAATTTTTCGAAAATTATCAGTGTATAATTTTGAAGCTTTAGGTATATTTCGGAAACTTATCAAACGCAAATCAGAAGGCTAAGTATTAGGTATATTAGTACTCAATGTCCTTATACTGTCACGCCCATGGCTGGCGACGAATAAATCTATCGCATGATAAGCGTAACCCTAACAATATACTGCCCGATTCGAACTTTAAGATACGTCAATTTATAAATCTAGAAACGATATTATGGATTAGATGTCACATTTGACACTGACATATCGAATCCATATCGTTTCTAGATCAATTAATTGACGTATCTTAAAGTTCGAATCGGGCCGTTAGGCAAGCACTTTACTTAGGTAACTTTTCAGTGGCATTGTCTTTTTCATGTAGCTGTCACTATTGCTTCGCGCAACTCAGGACAATGCCACTCCGTCTCGCCCCGTTTATATCGTTCCGCAACCGTCATTAAACACATACATAGCGGTACATAATTATACATATAGCGTGGACATAACGCGTAACAGCGTATCGTCACCGTGTGTCGAAATGGACACTGGTCGTTAAATCTTGCCGGTCTGTTACCACCGTAGCGGCACCTATAACTGGACTGTGATGGGCGCATTCGTATCTGTCGAGGTGGGTGCTTTTATATCCTACGACTTTATGTGTGCCTGGTAGATTATCTTCATTATTTAAACTTATGGTATTATGCAGAAGGAAGAAATACAGAGAAATCGTAAATCCACTTGAGAGCTTCTTCGTTTAGTTTTAAGGATGACTCACGCTAGCCCGGGGGGCCTCCGGCATAATCGAGTAGGTGCGCACTCTAGGACAATATGTTCGATACTCTGCTCCTCTGCACCATAGCAGTGACAGGCAGACGACTCCACTCAGCTGAATCAATGTTATCGCTAGACTAGACACTTATGAGATATGTTTAGCAAAACTGTTGAAACAGTTTTATCACAAATGTAAGTCTTGTAATTTTACCTTAATTTATTATGCTGTTCTAGCTCATACATCTTTCCATATAGAGCTGTAACTACACATTTAATTTGAATAACGACAATTTGCAGTCTACAAATGGAATGAGAAAATACCTAGTCACATGCATTTTATGACATCCTGCATGCAGTAGTTTTTTTATTCATTAAGTTTCTGTTACTTAATTAGTCTACCTATGACTTTTTTATTTATTTTAGTCCTTTAGTTTAGGTACTAGTCCTCGGTCTGCAAGGCTTAAAGAGACACATACTTTTAATTTTAAATCGTACAGTATAAAAACCTCAGTAATTACCAGTGTTAAGATCGTCCGCGGCGCATGCGTCCCGCCATCAATAACAAATTAGTTTTGTTACCATTTCAATACAATACACTTTTTCTTATCTCCACAACCCTATCAAAACGACGGAAGTATCATTCAAACTCTAACTCTTAAGTTCTTTTAAAAGCAGCAGCTCTAATAAATTATATCTACCAAACAATAAATGTTATTTTTCATGGAGTCTTGACTAGGGGCAGTGTAGTGGAAATGTTTTGAGGTCCAATTAGAACTGGGTTTTGAATGTCATTTGTGTGAGATCAGTCTCTGTAACTGTTGATAATTTAGTCATTCATGTTGGCTTTCATTATTTCTTGTGGCGTTAATGACATTAGGCCGAAACTCATTTTGGAAATCGTGGAGTAGCTGTGTTGAATGTACATATATAAAATAAACTCTGCTGTCCAGAGGTGCGAGTTCATATATTTACTTGTTGGATTGTGACATGGGAAATCTTCTGCCATGATTCCTTTACCTTAAAACTTATATATCTATGTAATTATGTATAGCTTTCATATAAACGGTGTTTTGAAGAGCTGTAGGAATATTCTTCGGTGTTAAAACTGCTTCGTTATTGTTTTCCTTGGAATTTTGAAATACCTAAGTAAATCAGTTTGGTTGGAGACACGATAATTGATATCACTATCATATGTAGAACAATTAAACTTTTGGAAATAGGTACTTTTGAACTCGAACTGCAGAGATATATCTCTATTTGGAAAAGTATTCCAGGAGGGCACATACTTTTGGCGCCTTGTTTCATCCGCTACTATTGATACTGACTATAGACCGTTTTCTTTACGAAGTCCATCATCGCGTAACATTATCTAATACTAAGATAAGGAAGTGGACGAAGAATTACCCCTAAAGTATAAATCATTTCCTTTGCCCATTGAACTTTATTACGTGCAGAACAACTCACCTTCATTGCAGTATTTCACCTCCATGCCATAGAAGAAGGAAGCCTAAAGTCAAGGGGCAGAAACAATTAGTTTATTTTAGAGCTAAGTGCAGGGTTGAGCCGTCGCGTGGCACACGGCACTATATCACCCCGTCCATTTTTCACCGTTGTCTCCGGCTAGAATCGACCGCCCAGCTGGACTAGGCCTGTGGCCTGTCCCAACACTACAATACACAATAATTCTGATAGCATATAGCATGAACGAGTCTAAAGAGCGTACAGACGAACTGATATACCTACTAAATGGCATATAGACAAGACAACTCGCAGTCATTACAATAATATCGCTCCCATTTAGTGTAAGAACGTGATCGATCATTTCAGTTGCGTCCAAGTTTGCGTACAAAAATATCTATATAATGTTGTGTGCCAAGAGTAAAGATTGATTGTCTTAAGTCGTATTAAAATGGTGTAGCAACTGAGTGTGAGTGTGTGAATTTTAGTATTTACATTCACCGACTTCGAGTCTGTGATGAGCTTACCTTGTAACCTATGTTGACGCTTCAAAAAGCGTAATCTGCTGGGAGTGCTGGAGGCAGTCCACGGTTCTCGTGTTTCATGAGTAGGTATAGTGGTTTGCTTCAGTGTTTGACTTGCCTTCGCTGTGTAAGCGATTTTAATACCACTCAAGGTAGACTTAGTTTAAAAGGAGTATCGGGAGCTCACATTAAACTGGTTGGATAATTCATAGCTCCAAGAGGTCGTTATTAGCGTCATGTCGTGATTTTAGTCGTCCGAGTCATTTTGCGTAATCCGTCGCGTCGTGATCTCGTTTTGCGAAATTACAGGGCAACTATGAGAGTGATATTTTACAACAATTAACATTTTAAAGGCTCCCATCGATCCTCTTTTGTTGGGTGGTCATGGATGGTAATCTTTACGACCTGGGTTTGTTGCAATAGTTTCTGAGCGATTGGTTTTAGAACAAAGGTTTACCTGTTTATTGTATTTGGGTTATAATATTTCATGCTAAAAATGTGGACACAAACGTCTATCCCGCTTAGTAAACTTTCAATTAAAACTCCTTCTAAAATTTTAAGTTTTTACGTCAGGAATAATTAGTTTTCCAAAAAAAAATTATGCTGTCATGTTAGTTTTCGTAAAGGCAATTTGTAAAATAGTTTTGAGTTTTTTTAGCTAAAGAAACATAGTTTCAACTAAGGAAACCCCAAGGAAAATATAAATGTGTAAGTAACTGACATATTAGGATCTTTACGGTACCACAGATATATTAAATTTTTGCATTACTATTTAGGGCATTAAGGGTTTGGCAATTTCCAAAAACAGTGCAGTTAAAATCAGCAGATGTTTAATTAAATCAACCGCAAATGAACTGCCGTTAACGGTTATCCTGTCATTATGTTCTTAACTTAAATTAAATCTAACAAGAACTAACGGACGATAAATTAACTTTGACATGTCAAATGTCATTGTACGTCACGACGCCTGACAGATCGACGATGTTGAAACATCACGAAACGTCATCTGTCAACTTTAAAAGTTTGCACGTCGAAAACACTTAACTCGTCCATCAACATTAAACACCTGTCTTCTTCATTAAGCGGGTGACAAACATTTGGCCAACATACAGGATGTTTTATCAAAGATTGGCCATAATAAGCGGTGGTGGCCGAGTGGATCTGACTTACGACTTTCAGTCGAGCTCGCGGGTTCAAATCCTGGCTCGCACCAATGTTTTTTTCGGTAGTTTTGTATGGAATTTCATTTGATATTAAGGTTCCACTAGCTTTTCGGGGAAGGAAAAACATTGTGAGGAAACCTGACGTATGTGAAGTTATTAGGCCAGCTTGGGGACTACAGCCCAAGCCCTCTCGCGCATGAGAGGAGGTCTGTGTCTTGGTCTACCAGTGGGACGTAAATTACAATTATTAAGAGAATAGGAAAATTACATACCTAAATTTACTGCTAAATTCTAATAATCTCAAGGATTTCTATCTCATCAAGCATTTCGTAATGATACTTTTGAGCACAGGCCTGCCATTGTTCCAGAGGCTTTTAGTCCTCAAGCTAACTGAATGCGGGTTGGAGACTTCACACACACCTTTGATATTTTCACAGATAAGATACATTTATATAGATTTTGTAATTAGTCCCGAAAAACTTTTTGGTACGAGCCGGGGTTGCTCATAACCACATCTTATTTTTTTAATTTTTTTTATAGAAGGAAAAATTCCCGCATTCGATTCGAACTCGCGACAACCACAACACCAATCCGATCGCACTGATCAACCAATTTTTAAATTCCTACAATTTCAAAAAATATATACTTATCGCTTGCAGACGTCTCTGCTTAATAATGTTTATTAATGTAAGCGAATGTAGCAATGGCGAGTCATTGTAGTACTTCGAGTAGTAACCTTGACTTTTAACTGCACCGGTCGTGAGGAAGGAATCGCAGCCTAGAGCCAATGTTTATGTGAGAATACCGCATTGTATAGGTACCTATTGACACTGACACTAATTTCCATTATCATGTTTCTTGTACTTATTGGGAACCTATACCGGGTGGGGTCTTTAACAGAAGCAAATAATTAAACTGCAGGCTGTGCTCCTCAAACTGACCAACATTTTCAACATTGTTCAACGACTTTTAAAAATAACTTTTGCTTTGATTATTAGACACCTTAAATTTTAGTCTAAGACGAAATGTATTGCGAATTTTGTTATGTTTATAGCGTAACAAGCAGCACCAATTACAATGATGATGCCGTCCATTGAAGATAAGTAGTATGAAAATTAGGAAGACTAAAGACTTCATTATTTTAAAAAGTTACATAATGAACAAAAGTGTCATCGTTTGAGGAGTAGGTGCAATCTGTTTTAATTATTTGCTCGTGTTACAGGCCCCATAATTTATTTGATGGACATTGGTACTTGTAGGTAATGTATAGAAAATAGAAACTTTTTAAGAAGTGAAGTTCTTTCAGGAAATATAGGTAATGTCGCAGTGCTGTAACTTAACGGAAAACGTATCTGACAATCATGCTAAAACTAAAGAAATGTGTCACCTCAAAATATGTACGTATTTTCCAGTCCTTAAGAAGCTTTTTAAAGCTTTGACATAATAAAATAGATTACCATATACAGGGTGTTTGGTACATCGTTTGCCAAATTAAAACGGCAGATAGGTTGAGTCATTTGCTATCTGCTCATGCCTAGAAAAAAAAATTGGCCATGTTTTTTTTACTACTGCGCAAGCAAAAATTTGAAATTTACGAAAAACTGACATAGAGCTGAAAAAAAAAACGTGCGCAAAATTAAAAATTTCTAGGCCTGGGAAGATAGCAAATGACTCAACCTATCTGCCGTTTTAATTTGGCAAACGATGTACCAAACACCCTGTATAGGTCAGGCAACGAATGCTCAAAAAGAGTTGTAGAGGGAAATGCTCGGAACACAATTTTTGACTCCGTAACTTTGTTTGGACTAGTTAGGAGGTGAACATATCAAAAGTCCCCGGCCGTAGCCCCTGAGCCAGGGGGGAGAGGGGGTGAGAAGGTCCCACCCGATAGCTGATTTACCTCTATTATATTGCTTGGCTCGTAGTGCTCTTTAGTATTATGTATTAGTTTAGTATTATGTTACTACCTGTGAGTTCCTATAATTGGCTTCCTGTATCCACTATAATCTCTATGTTATTGTCATAGCTGTTGGATCTCCAAATAAATAAATAAAATAAAAAATAAAATAAAGTAGTCCCTATTCGTCAACATGGCAAATATTGGTCCAAGCTGCCAAGCCATCGGAACCAATTAAGCAATACAAACAAACCCTCACACGTCCTTAATCACCTGTTTTTTGGACATAAACGGACATAAAAGAAGCCGCACGGCTAGACAAATGTCGCATAGTTGTACGTACGAATTTAATTATTATAATAGTCGGTGTCCTTTGAGGGGCGATCAAAGGCGCCGCGGTGAAATGTCACCACGGTCCGTCAATTAAGAGTTGTTGAGGTAATGCGTTATTGATATCGAACGTTGGTGAGGACGGATCGGAATGAGCGTGGCTTATTCGTGGGGTGTGGTGCAAATGTAAACGGATGCGGAATGCAAGAGCTACACGAGCTTATTCCACCGTCCCCATTCTACCATCGGACTTTTAGACGCACGGCCGGTTTCCATCCTAAAGGTCTTCGCACACTATATCAACTCCACGCCACTTCGGCAGCACCTCTACTCACACTCTTGATGAGTAGTCAACTAGTTGATCCACCCAATGGTCACTAGTGGGCAATGCGTTGTCAACGAGTGGACAACGCGGTGTCAACGAATTAGGCCGCCAAATGGTTACCCGTCACGCGTCAGTCGCAAACGCATAGTCGTTGCGGGGACGACGTGTGGTCAATGCGTGGCAAACGTGTCGGAGTTGACCTTTAGTGTACGACGCGTAGACCACACGTCGTACACTACTTTAATATATTTTTTGAAATTAAACCTAGAAATTCTGACATAGGGCTTAAATTTCAATATTTGGCATAGAATCGAGTCGCCGTTGAGTTGTTGTAATGTGCGAAGACCTTTACTTGGTAGATATTCCACCAATACGCACAAAGCGCTTTGCTTCTTCTTTCTTTATGCGCACTGCCAAGGAATGGAACTCTTTGCCGGCGTCTATATTTCCGTGTTCTTATAACCCGGCAACCTTCAAATCAAGAGTGAACAGGCACCTTCTGGGCGAGCTCGCTCCATCGTAGGCCACGCCTATGCCTCGGCTAGTCTGTGGTGGTGAGTAAGCCCATACATAAAAGAAAAAAGGATAGCGTTTATGTTAAGGGTGTACAAATAAAGATACGGTCAGTAGATACGAGTATGTACCTATTAATAAACTGCACTCTAATATGATTTAGTATTGCACTCTGAAATACATTACATGGGTGCAATTTAAAATGTTCTTAAATTCAGGTGCATATTTAAGTTAACACAATAATGATCTACATATTTAGGTAGTTATAGTTACCAAAGACATATGTAACTTCGTATAAGACGAATAAAGTCTAAGGAAAAAACGTGCCTCGGAATTCAAGTAAAAGTCATTCTCGAATAGATGGCGCACACACCTTTAGCCTATCCTCGGCTAGATGGCGTGACGACACCGTTTCATATTTAACAATTTTAACACATAGATATCAGTGAGTGAACATGGATCAAAATGATATAAAAATAATAAAATCATTTATCCATATATACTGTCACGTGAATATTCCTTGCCCGGCTGTGGGCTTTCCCTGAGGAAACTCACGGACAATTAAAGTTACTAAATTAAATAAAAACTAAATCTTACCAAAAGCTCAAGCAGGTGCTAAACCTATTTCCATCAACTATTCAGGGCAATAAAGGACATGAATGAAAGTTAGTTTTTGTGACACATCATTTATTACTAATTCGAACACGGGCAGTTACTCTACATGTAAATCATTAAGCTAGCATAAGCACCTTATTTTAATAATGTCAGACGACAGAGCTGGGTCGTGCCAGAAATGGTTCTAAAATGATTTACAAGCAGACCTATCTAAATTTGTTAGTCCCTAAATTATCATTTGCCATCACATATGATTCTACTAAATTCTTTAACTTTAAATTTGGAAATGCTTCTAGGACGGAAAGAAAGCGTACACCAACCTCATAACACTGTTCCACCAGTTCAAGCCCGACGTGTCATCCTCCGCTGTGCCGGAGCCGATTTGCAGCAGCGGGAATCTGACCCGACACCGCAGAGCAACACCGAAGGACTAAGGTCTCAGTTTGAAAGTGACGTCATCTCCATCCAGCAGAAGAGCGAAATTCTTATGGCGAACTGCTCACCAGACACACTTGAAGTTTTAGGAATATGGACAGACTTCCATACTCTGATATGCGAACTGATTTCACATACGTAGTAACATAAAAACGAAAAACCCCAGTCAGCAGCTGGAAATTCCTAGAGTGGACTCATCTCGCAGCTCTGATACTCCCTCCCACCACATTGTTTTACCAGCAGACTGGAAACAAAGCGAAATGGTCAAACAAAGATTCAACAAGGAGTTGCACCTGAGGACATCCATATATTATCATATTCTACTTACTGTTTGTGGCAAAATAACAACAGCATGAGCTCCCTAGCTCATGGATGCAGCGGCTACTGCATAACCAAGCCTCTGATCGATGCTACCAGAGCATGATGTACTTCGCTTCACTGTTCTATGTATAAAAGATGCCCATCCAGGGCGAAAACCAGCCAGGAAATGATCTCAAACCATTCTGTCCCTGGGATGACACAATCAAAATAACAGTAACTAATGAAATTCATGGAATAATTTTATATGCAAGTATAACCCAAAGAAATAAATCATATTCAATTATTTGAATATATTTCAACCTATTTTGTATTTATAAATTAAGTTTTTTATTTAAATATTTATTAATATTATTCCATAAATTTAGGATTTAATTTGAAGTAGCAACACCATCAGCTTCAATTTGTTTCCTATTGGCTGAATGCCCGTCATGTATATTGTTGCTACATCAAAGACTTCCTTGCCATAGAACAAAACTACACTATAATCGAGACAATCCTAAAAACGTTAAACTGAACTAACCATACAAAGTGCCGTGTCACAATACCCCTCTCCCCGCTGTTGCGTTTTACCAAGGGTAAAACGCTCGCTGTCCTCAGCGACTATCTAATCTAAATCATGTGTCACAAGAAACGAAAAAAAAAACAAACAGAACAACCTCAACCATACCTAGTATGGGAGAACCCAAAACAAGAACCACCACCGAAGTGATTGCCGCAGGATCGAGATTGCTATCCAACAGAAAAGCCAAAGTAAACCACACAACTCCACATACCAAAACCAATAAACCAATAAATTTTGAATTTTCTATCTCGAACCCACCAACCTAACTACAAAAAAAAATGTGGTATCCGCACAGCCGGAAAAATCCACATCGCAATATCCAACTATCCAGTAAACCATCCCTTGGTTCTACCAGCACAACTTTATCCAGTTGCGCTGGCAAAACCAAACCAACTGCCAGGACCGATGTTCAGCATACTCAAAATATTTCTCCGCTAGACCGGGCAAAATTAAAATCAAACAATTCCTACTACTAAGTTTACTAATATAAACTAGAGTAGCTAAATAACGAAATTTGCATTCCAAACTAAATTCAAAGTATCCAAAATTACTAACCGCTAGTTAGCTAAATTATAATTATGTGTTATGTGCCTGAGAACGTGTGCTGAGAGAAAAAAATAAACGGACTACATAACCACCCCGAAAACAACGTCCGCGGTATGCAGTGCGCGCCCTGCGATACCTCACAAAATAAAGCCTCTCCTTCGCACACCAAAAAAACAACGCCAATCCACACATGCACGGAATCCGCCACGTATTGGCTAAAACCATCAGCACCATAACACCCAAATTTCTGCGTGACCTCGCACGACAGCAAAAAAATAATCCCACATTAAAGACAACGCTCTTGACGTTAATTGAGCTATGGTTGCGCCGCTCCATACATTCATCGCTTTCAGTTCGTAGCATCCTTCCACGTTCATACTGTGTGGTGAAACAGTTATACCTGTTCGCCACGTCTCTGACAATTGGTGATTAAATATGACTTTGCAATATTTAACACTGTTGCTAAACTACAACCATAAAAACCTGTATGAGCTCTATTGTTCAGTCAACGGTGGCGGCGCGGCGAGCAGTACCCTGTACGCGGGCCGCACGTCCACCGTTCACCCTGTTCAGTCAACGATGGTGGCGCGGCGAGCAGTACCCTGTACGCGAGCCGCACGTCCACCGTTCACCAAACCAGAAGCTGCTACCTTCCCTTTCAGGTCTTTAATGTGCCATGATCCTATACTATGACCATTTTCAGTTTCTAACTCGTAGACTAAAGGCGACAACACTGCCTTTACTCTACACTTAACATATTTCGGGGCGAGTTTCGCCATCCTAAAATTCTGTGCGTCACTCTGCACATAATTACGTTTCCATACTAAATCGCCTACTGCAAATTGTTCTGGACGTCTTCTCAAATTATAATTCCTAGCATTTGTTTCGTGTGCTCTCAATAAACGTAACCTAACCTGATGAAAAATATCCTTTAAAATCCCGAAATTACCCGCATATTCCTCCCTAGGTACACCCGGCTCGTAATCCCTATCTGTGTCCTTATAAAACGACCCATTTATAACTGGCTCTCTAGCATGAACTAAAAAGAAAGGAGACTCATTTGTGGTTTCATTCACTGCACTGTTTATTGCAAACTGAATTTGGTGCAATTTTTCGTCCCAAGTCCTATGGTTCTCCTTTACGTACGAAGCTACAGCTGTCATGACCGTTTTATTGTATCGCTCAACCAGGTTTACCTGTGGAGTATATCGAGGTCCGTAAAAAACTTTAGGTACGTTATAACGCTTCATCAACTGTCTAAATTCCGATCCCGTAAACTGAACTCCGTTATCAGTAATTACGGTTTCAGGTACACCGTGCTTCAAAATGACATGGTGCTCAAAAGTCTTCGCCACCAACGCGCTGGTTGCGCGGCGAAGCGGAAAAAGAAGCGTATACTTTGAAAAGCAACACGTAACCACAAACAAAAACGTAAATCCTGCACGAGAGCGCGGAAGGGGACCTACCAAATCAATACTTAACGCTAACATCGGTCGATCACATACTTTTGGCTGTCCCATTAGACCTGGAGTCGCTTTCTGTGAATGCTTATAGGCTGCACAGGTATCGCAAGCCTTCACGAAATCGACAACGTCCTTATACATCCCTGGCCAATAGTATGTCAACGACAACCGCCTATGAGTTTTAAATACTCCAAAATGTGCCGCGGTTGGTTCGCAATGATTCGCGTGTAAAACAGCGTTCCTATCACCCTTGCGCACTACCTCTTTCCAGTCAAACTCTCGCAAAA
Organism: Cydia splendana; assembly: GCF_910591565.1. Lineage (NCBI taxonomy): Eukaryota > Metazoa > Arthropoda > Insecta > Lepidoptera > Tortricidae > Cydia > Cydia splendana. The sequence continues at coordinate 11,141,119 of NC_085976.1, forward strand.
GATTATACTTGTTTTTACTCAACCGGTACAATTTCCCTCCCCTAATACTATAGTTTGGGAAATTGGCCGGCAAAGTTTCACAACCTTTAAACGTCCTGTCATACCATTCGTCAGTCACGTCGTTAGGATTCACTTGGTCCACGGCGTCAACCTTCATGAGCCTGGACAGCGCATCAGGTACGACATTGTCGGAGCCCTTCCTGTGCTCAATATCAAAATCAAATTGAGACAGTCTGCAACCCCAACGTGCCAACCTGCCCGATGGATTTTCCAGGTTCATGAACCACTTTAGTGACGCGTGATCCGTAATCACCTTAAACCGACGCGAGCCTAAATATGCTTGGAACTTCTCAACCGAAAACAAAACCGCAAGAGCCTCTCTTTCCGTCGCGCTGTAATTCCGTTCACACTTGTTCAGAGAACGACTAACGTACGCAATAGGATGCTCCTGGTCATCAATAGTCTGTGAGAGCATGCCACCTACGCCATATGAAGATGCATCAGCGTGTACCGAGAACACTTTGCTAAAGTCTGGAACCGCCAGAATCGGAGCTGTCACTAATGCATTCTTCAAGGTGTTGAAAGCGTTATCGGCCTCAACAGACCATTGAAAAGCCGGGGCGTTCTTCCCCTTTGAAGTTAATTTATTTAAAAGCGCTGCTATACTTGCGAAGTTCCTTATAAACCGACGGTGCCAAGAGCACATGCCCAAAAACGTCTTTACTTCACGAGAAGTCGTGGGTATGGGAAAGTTCAAAACGGCTGAAACCTTCTCTGGGTCAGTTCTTAAACCTAATTCATCAACGACATGACCCAAGTACTTAATGGACTGTCTAAAGAACTTTGACTTGCCGAAATTTATCGTTAAATTAGCCATTTTCAACTTTTCCAACACACGGTTCAAAAGAAGCAGATGTGTCTGAAAATCTGACGAACATATGACAATTTGGCGCCCACAGATTCCGTCTTAAAGCCCTATTTGCATCATAAATCAGGTTGTATCACTGCCATCACATATAGATAAAAAAAAGTTTTAGTAGTACTTACGTTTAGGTGAAATTTTGAGCTTGTGCTTTGCTTGTGTACGCTCTGACAACGTTAAGTATAGGCTTTAGCTGTTTCACTTTGAGTTTTGCCTAAATTATTGCACGATATTCAGTATATTTTGTAAAAACTTAGAAGTAAGTGCTCGAATTTTCAGTTAGTTACATTGTGCTGACGTTTTGTCAGGAAGTAAAGTGTCAAACTTTAAGTACCATTTGGCTACTTTTAATGCATGAGATTTAGACTTAAGAGGCTGTAACTTAAGTTATTTTACATATTTTCTGAGTATTAAAAAAAAAAAATGTGTAATTCTAGTGCATAATTTAGTACTCATGCACTATTTTATTGTAGCTGAGCTTTTATGAGTATTGCAATTGAATTGAGTTGACACTTTGTTAAGGCGAAGTTCGGAAAGCTTTTAAGCTCGTGCAGAAATTGCTTTAAAAATTGAGAAGCTTTGTATAAATAAGTTCAGACATTTTGACTCGAAAGTTTTTTTAATAACAGTAAACATATATAGGACAGGTTATTTTTACACACAAATAAACTAATTCAAAAAAAAATTGTTATATTTTATTAGAAAGTATAAAAAAAAAACGTTTTTTGATAACTTTATACGTTTTCATTTTGAGTTTTAGTCGTGTGTCGATAGATGGCAGTAAATTTACAGTGACTACAAAATTTACAATGACAGGACCCCTCTATACTATCTATTCTTTTTGTAGTTACTAAATATTGGCAAGGAATCTAAATGACTTATTTCAGTATAATATTTGTCTCATCGTAATGACACTAATTTGTCTGCAATAGCAGTCATTTTAAGTTAACAGAGACCAGGGGGGCGATTTTTGAATTTCGATCGCTCGATTTCGTCACTCAAAAATCGGTGGAAAACGGCGAAAAGCTATTTTTTGAAATACGAGCGAAACATATTCATTTTGTATTCTATTTTATTGTTGTCAAATATAATTTTGTTTGGTTAATCTAACTTGAACGGTTTACAAAATATGACACTTTCAATGATACACTGATGATTTTACATTATCCTGAATAACTCGAAAACAAAAGAAGATCGAGGACTGATATTAAGCATAGAGAGTTCTTAGGACCTGCCAGTACACCACCTGAAAGAATGACCAAATCCGTCGTTGGGGGCACTTCTTGTTCGCTTAGCCTGCTAGACCCTTTGGAATCGAGTGGTAATGACCACTCGTTTTCAATTCTATTAGTTGAATTAAAATGCCTAGTAGTGGAGATATTATTTAACAAAATACATGAAATTGAGCGGTCGAAATTAAAAAATTGGCCCCCTGCATCGAAACTGTAAAATTTTGTTATTCAAAATGCATTTAAGATAACGTTATACATAATAGCGGATACTCGATCATTATTATGACAAAATTAGTTATATTCTAAGATGATTAGGACCTGTCACACCAGTTGTAGCTATAGAGCCTATAAGCTTATTGACCTGCTGCCCTATTCGAACTTCAAGATATTCACAAGAGACGAGACGTACTAGATCCATTCTAGATACGTTATAGTTTAGATATCAACTAGTTCTCTTTTGCAGCGCAATTTGGGCAACCAATGTCACTTTTACGTTAGATGGAGTAAGATATCTATTAGATGTGAATTGGATCTCTAAGTCATATCCTGTGGAAATCGTTCAAGAGTATCTCCAGAATCGCGCAAAAGTCAAATTTGACAGTTTAGATCTTAAATATATCGTTATCGTATCTTGGTGATGTCTAAAAGATATCTAATAGATGTCTATTTCAAAATCCGAATCGGGCCCCTGGTCTAAATTAAAGAAGGTCTACTACAGGTCAGGTCAGGTCTAGGTCTACTACATACATTTTTTTTAAATCGCCATCGCTTATGGTTCGTACCACATATGCACGTTCAGTCTTATATCGTGGAAACTGTGCTCAGGCGGCCTCTATTCTACAAATGGCCCTAACTAATTGTGGAACGCGGCGATGGCGGCATTATCCATTCCTGGTAATTTGATTCCAACCGACTATATCCGAAAACCGTTTGATGGCGTGAGATTTAAAAAAAACCGGCCAAGTGCGAGTCGGACTCGCGCACGAAGGGTTCCGTACCGTTACGCAAAAAACGGCGAAAAAATCACGTTTGTTGCCCCACTTAAATATTTATTTTATTCTGTTTTTAGTATTTGTTGTTATAGCGGCAATAGACATCTGTGAAAATTTCAACTGCTTAGCTATCACGGTTCATCATCAGTCCGTAATTCTGACGGACAGTGGAGTCTTAGTAATAGGGTCCCGTTTTTACCCTTTGGGTACGGAACCCTAAAAAGTATAGTTTTTGGGCACCTATGGTGATACAAAGATATTATGGTAAAATTATATCTTTGGTTACGCATCATTAAGCAAGACTATGAAACATATCACCTAAATATAAGTACCTAAATATTTCCGCTACCCAAAGGTTGTCTGGACGAGATCGCTTTTTACCCTTAAGACCGCCTGTTGTTTACCTCTACCTCTGCTTGTATTTCTGTTTTTAGGGTTCCGTACCCAAAGGGTAAAACGGGACCCTATTACTAAGACTTCGCTGTCCGTCCGTCTGTCACCAGGCTGTATCTCACGAACCGTGATAGATGATCATCCATCATTTTCACAGATGATGTATTTCTGTTGCCGCTATAACAACAAATACTAAAAACAGAATAAAATAAAGATTTAAATGGGGCTCCCATACAACAAACGTGATTTTTGACCAAAGTTAAGCAACGTCGGGAGTGGTCAGTACTTGGATGGGTGACCGTTTTTTTTTTGCTTTTTTTTCGTTTTTTTTTTTATGCATTATGGTACGGAACCCTTCGTGCGCGAGTCCGACTCGCACTTGCCCGGTTTTTCTTTTATTGAGGTATGCAATAAAGAGTATTGTATTGTATTGTGTTGTGTTGTGTTGTGTTGTGTTGTGTTGTGTTGTGTTGTGTTGTGTTGTGTTGTGTTGTGTTGTGTTGTGTTGTGTTGTGGTGTGTTGTGTTGTGTTGTGCTGTATTGTATTGTATTGTACGTACGCTAGGCACGAATAATTTCGTACATTAATCCGTTTGTTCCTATCTCTGTCGCACGTTCTTATCATGATTAGCGACTATTTTTAGTCATGTAAATGATCTGTTATTATGTATTTGAAGGGCAAAGTCTGCCAGCCAGAAATTTCTATGTACGTATCATTTCATATTTTTTTGGTAAAATATTGTACCTAAATTAGTATAAGTAGTACCTACTTATTTAACGTAGGTACCTACATTCCTCCGTCAGTAATATATTCACTTAGGTACGGTTTCTATGTATTATTTATATATAATAAATATGTTTCTTTTGAATGACTTTTTCCCTTAGTTAATGATTATTATGAAGAGACGTCTGCAACCAATATTATACACCGAGTAACATGATAATAAAAAAACTCAGAAAGTTCCAATTTCACCATGTTTGTCGTAACAAATGCCAGATGCAAATGTAACTGTCTTAAATTAGCGTTATTCTCCACAGGGAGGGCACTGTCACTTCATTTTAAGACAAAAAAGATTATTACTAACAACGAACAACTTTGATTTCGAACTCTGTTTATATAATATTAAGGATGAAATTGCAGTACATCTGGACTGGGATTTAGATCTGTATAGTTTTGATTGTAAGTTAGTTTAACAGCAATTAAAGCGGGTTCAGCGGAGTGAAAACAACAGATTCACGAGCCGTGACGTCACTGGAAAAACAACACTTTGAATAGTATTTTATCTTTAATTAAATCTTGAAGAAATTGTTTTATTAAGGACCTATCAAAAGTAGGCAATATTTATTTATTGTTTTAAATGCTGCTACAAAATTGAAAATTTTAGTTCGGTCAATGTAGGTACACGGTGGATAAAAAATTAGTGCATTCCCGTTGCCAGAGCGGTTTTGGGATTATACTGAGCAACTTTTACTATGGGATTATACTTTTACCCCGAAATAGCCAAAAAATAATTAACCCTCCCCCCTCCCATAGAAAATGAACCAGCCAAAATGTATGAAACATCCAAATTTCTTTTTCGCGATTTCGGGGTTGGTCCCATAGTAAAAGTTGCTCAGAATAATCCCAAAATCTCCCTGGCAACGGGAATGCACTTATTTTTTAGCCACCCTGTATAGGTAATGTTAATTTTTAGCAGATCGATCGTAGTGTAAATTTACTATTTTGTTTTTTTCAGTGGAAAGATATCTAACGACATCGTAAAGACCACATAATTATATTAGTTGCAAATTTATTTAATTTAAAGCGTTACCACTATCACCCGTGTCCACTGACCGTAACAGTGAAGTAAGTCCACGTAAAGTCATTATACGGTCTCAATTAGTCCACTTTGGACGCAGTGGCCAGTGCGACCATTATAAAGATAACATCGTTGCGGCTAATACCTACCTGCTACCGTGAATGTCGCTTTCGTATTTGTGTAAAAGTTTAAATAAAGACTCAAATATTATAATATACTAGCGACCCGCCCCGGCTTCGCACGGGTTAACGAAGTATACACCTACACCTTCCTCAAGAATAACTCTATTGACAGGTGAAAACCGCATGAATATCCGTTCAGTAGTTTTTGAGTTTACCGCGAACTACAAACACACAAAACATGTATGGTTCCAAAGAGAAGAAGAAGAAGAGAAGTAGCCTGGAAGAGATCCCTTTTTGGGATAAGTTCGCCTTTGTACATTGTATATAATATTTAGTTGTCTTAACCTGTCTTAAGTACAATAAAGTTTTTACATACACAAGTTTTATTAAGGAACTTTAGTCTTTATCTAATTTCTACACCAAATACATTGTCACCCTACAACATCTCATTCACGACAGACGTCCGGTGACCACACGCGCGCTTTCCGCGGACAAGTCTCACTATTATTGGGAATCCGAGATTCACTGAAACGTCGCGAGTGAATGAATGGGTTTACTGGGAACGACAATTCTGAATGGTGAATGGAACTTGTCGTAAATGTCCACCTGAGTAAGTACCGGACTTATTCATGAAGGTAAATGTGACTCGTTTTAATGGGGGCTTATAACATGGCAAATATGTGACGGAATGTCACCGGTGAACTAACAATTTTTGCAGACAATTTTTCGTATAGGTGCACAGCTGCAAAATTGTATGGCCACTTTACGCTGGAACTCATTCATAATGTGTCCATGCAATTTTTGAGCTTGCTGTAGTACTTAATGCGTCTAGTCGTTGAAAACATCACGAATATTTAAAAGTTTTTCCTTACGTACAATTACATAATACATATTAGGTCCAATAAGTCTAAATTAGTATAGGTATATAAGAGCTATATGATATTTGTTTTATTTCAAATTTCGTAGATTCATCGTGCATCGTATTTTCACTGTTATTTTCATTGAAGTGACGACATCCACAAACTTTTTTATCAAATGTTTACCGTTTGTTAACAGTCTTTATGCCATTTTAATAATACATATATGCTAATGCATAGGTTTCAATGGCGGAACCAGTAATCTCACTTCTAATTCGGCTGCGCTCGGGTAATAAACATAACCATGACAGATATTAATAACCCGGCCATCCAAAAGACAATCCCCACTAAAACGATTTATCACTAAATAGTTTTACTCATCAGCAATTAACTCTAATTACACCCTAAACTTTCTGACACGTAACGTTTTGGAATGTTTGTCCATTTCAAATGTGGGTACACAATACCAACATGTTCTTTCACATAAATATGGCGCCACGGTCTAAGTGTAAACATAATATAGTAAGCCGCTAACATTAGTTACAATTTTAGCCGACAGCAGATAATTTTGGTTTCGGGAAGTCATATGCAGAGTTATAATTGCATATGAGGGCGGCGCCACTGTCTTCATATTTACTGTACGTAACATGAACTAAAGTTAGTTTCAGTTTTGGCCGTCTAAATATAATTTGGCTTGGGAAAGTCATTCATCACTCGGTGAGAGCAGACGTTGTACGAGAGATTTGAATTTGTATGTTTTAAACTTCCTTGTTTATGTTTGCACTAGTCGCCGTTCGGATTCATATGCATAATAAAATAATGTATTTGGAACGCACATACATAATATTAGGTTATCCAATCTGTAAACTTATCGATTCATTTATATTTATCCCATAGTACTTATAAACTTAGGTCTTTAGAATAACCATATAAGATTTCGAAGATTAAGTTTTATGGGTAAAACATTAAATTTTCTAGTCAAAGTGACCTGTTTTGATTGCTTTTAAAAACGTCAGTCATGTCTGGATAATTCTAAATAAGTATTTACGTTTTAGGAACCATAATATATACCTAGGTAACGAAATGCGTGATGGGAAAACTTAGCGATTATCGCGCTCGAAGTAGCAAAAAAATAAAATAGCTGCCTGGTGGAAACCAAACCATTACAGGGGTAGGTAGATTAAAGAAAATAAAGGTAGGTAAGTAGGAAATATGTCAGAAAAAAACTCAGCATGGGACCTCACAGTTTACATTACACCAAAATAATGTATCTGACTTGTCTCCCGCAGTTACGTAAACAAACCCAAATGACAAATGTCAACCGTGTAAAAATATCAGTCAACCTAATCGATTTACAGCACAGTTTATCCTTAGAGCATTCTAAGTAGTTGGCGGCTTTTCAATTTGTCGGTATTACCGGCCACCCGAGCGTGAGAGTATGTGTTTGTTTACTTGAATTTTTTACAGCGGCCACGACACTAACCAGAGCAAGTCGTTGTTGCCAACGCAAGCGAGTTGAGTTCTCTTGCGAGTAACCAGCGTAGCTTGATCTTTAGGCTCGTAACAACTGTGAGAAATCAGAGAAGTGCACGGTGCCCATGACCCGTGACCACCCTACACCCTCACCTCCACACCACATCGCATATACATACGCCTCACCACACAGAAACCCCCTTCAACCAGCAGCCAGAATCCATCAGCACTCCGCCAGCAGCATCAGCAGACATACAGCGCAGCAAGGCCTTGTATGAAGCTCTTTGTGGGATGACGCACTCACCTCACATAAGGCCTCAGAAGACCAGAGGGCTATTCCGGTGAGAGCAGTGCGCGGTTATCGCGCAGTTTGATAGGCGGCATTTGTACAGCGAATTCCCCTTAGGAACTTCAATAAGCCCTAGCCGAAGACGGCCAAGCAAGACCCTAGTTTGCAGGAGTTGGTCTGGAGCGTGTACGTGCCCTGGTGCAAAATCATACGCTTCTCCAATGGGACAAAGACCTAAGGGTATCGGCTTACAACAAATATAGGAATACCTGAGTCTGCGACTTGCTTATGTTCAGTACACGATTGGAATATAACACCAGAGCATGATTACCGTATTATTCTAAAATGACGTAACTTCCCAACTTTTGTAGGTATTATCCGTCGTTTTATTACAGGACTAGAGAAGCTAATTATAGACGTTTTAACCTTACCACGTGAGGTCGTTGACGTTGTAAGTGGATGATAGTGTTGGTTGGATATAAGTATATCCGGTGTCCTGATCGGAATTTATGACATGCGTCATATTTGAATACTTGAAATCAGTGATGCAGCTGAAACAGATTGAAAATATTTTCATGAACGCTGCGAATCAGTGACTCATGTTGTTGTGATTTCAGGAATTTGTTACATGAAGAGCTTATCAAACTCAAAGTCTGACATTCCTAAGTAATTTTTTGTATGAATCAACAACCGAACTACTATTATCAATTAGGGTTAAAATATCTTAATCAACTCAATGTCTCGCTTTCTGCACAGTACCTACCGTGAACTATAGGTACCTACATTCTCGGAGCGGAAGGAAAATAGGTAACGTACGTAATTCGGTTCATGGCTGATGGGCACCGAAGAAAGCGGTTACGTTGCTGCGTGTGGCGAAACTGTCCGTCAAGTACTGTCCATGTTATGTTTTAGGTACTTGGATGAATGCATGTAGCAGTTGAAGTTTTATTTTTTTGCTTGTTATGGGCAAACCGATGATAGGTACCGTAGGTAAATTTTTCTAGAGTATACGTAGAAATACACTAAGACAAGCGTGTCTACTACCATCTGGTTACCACTTTTAGGGTCGGACCAAACTGTCTGTCACCGTTAATGTGTTCCCTAAATTTTATTGTATGGGAAATTTCATAGTTTTCTACTGCAGGGTGTTGATCGGCCAGTCAAGTGTGGTTGGTGCAACTGGACCGTAATCCATCCCCAACGCACCTCTTCCTCTAAAGGCACTAACAGACTTGAACGTCACTTGTAATGCGCATTCTCGCGAACAGAACAATGTAGTAGCGTTTGGCGAATAATTCACTGCTTAAAAACTGCGAATGCTCGATGGTTTGCCTAAGTCTATCACCTTAAGCACCTAAGCACCTTAAATCTCCAGTAACCTTAATCTACCTAAGGATGGTATTCCACCCGTCCAATGTGTATTTTGTCTCACATTTTGCTTAAAGAGAGAGACAGTGAGATACAATGACATTTGACCAAGAAATTGAACAAGTACCATTGAATAAATACCATCCATACTAAGACTTCGGGCTGCGAAAATGAATCTTAAAAAAAAAAACAATATTAATGACTCTCGGTTATCCCGAGAAATCAAGCATATTATTAACTAGAACTACATGCATCGAAAAAACTTATGTAAGTTTGTTGATTCAAAGCCTAAATCTCAAACAAAAGCCCACAAACAATAGTCAATTTATTTGTCAAGAAAGTAGGTGATTGATTAGTAACATTACAGAATTGGACCGAGACGAATCTGCCGTGTTGAACTCTGGACAAGAACAGATATTTCGTTCCATACAATGCTGCACCTACTAGAATTTTCTCAAAACTTGAGGGTTTTACTACATTGTCAAAATTAAAAAGAAACTCATTTGACAAGATTTAAACGATTAAATGGCCACGAATAACGGCAAACGTCAACCTAATGAGTCGATGACGATGTCTCAATGAACGTCCAAATAAAAGCCACTTGTAAAATATGTTAAACGTCCCATTACACGCGCCAACGACACACTAATTGACACCCAATTTAAACTGTCGTGTCGCCGGGGAACACGAGAGATAGAAATGCGTAATACGAAACAGATGATGTTGAGCAAAAAAGGAAGGAAGAAACGTTGGTTTTTGTGATTGACTGTGATCCTGATCATTACAGTAAAGTTAACATTTTAAAATAATATTTGGATATAGAAATTAATTATTATTAATAATTAGTTGCTATAAATTATAACCAGTGATCTAAATTAGGTACCTAAGCTAAAACACCTAAGTTTACAAGATGATATATCATAATTTAAAAATAATAATTTAGATAAATTATAATATAGAGTGGTTACAACCGGGTATAAATAGTAGATTGTGTCACAAGGGAGCAAAATAACATATTTATATATTACGGCGAGAGCGTACCTACTCAATGTTTATTATTTCCTTTTGCGAAAATAGGTATTTTAGCTCACCTAATTCCGATCACTGATATACACGGTGTAACATGAGGAAACCGAATAATTTTAACAGCGTATTCGTGATCATATTTAGCGACAAAAATGTCCTATAAACTTTTTAAAATTCGCCTAGTTTCAGAGATATTATTAATAAAAAAAAGCAAGTTTTTATTGTTACATAATGTAAAAGGCCTTTTTGATGGTGATGTTGCTGCTATGGGACGTAGTCTAAATATCCTTATTGATAGATGTCAAAAAGTGACAAGTAACACTTTGCAAAAAGTAGGTTTTACGAAACAAAAATGTAAAAATCAATTTTAAGTGACAAGTTTACCAATAACATTTATTTTTTATAATATATAATGAGAATGAGATGCAAAGTCTTTAAATATTAGGAAAGTAAATACTGGCCGGTAAAGCTAATCTACCTAGCTAATTGACATGAAAAAAAAACTAACTGTTTTTTGTTTAAAAAAAATACGGCGATTTCTTTGCGATGCTATTGAGTACGTTAGCGAAAATGGAGAAAATTGAACTGCGCGCCGTTATCAAATACTTGTGTTTGAAAAAATTTTCTACGGACCAAGTCAATTTAGATTTACGGGACACTTTAAGGTCTAATGCTCCTCCGTATTCGACAGTCGCACGTTGGTGCGCCGAATTTAAATGTGGAAGAACATCGACCATGGATGACCCCCGCTCCGGACGCCCTACTACAGCAGTAACTGAAGAAATTGTGAAAAAAGTCGAAAATTTAGTTATGGCGGATCGTCGTGTCACGGTTCGTTTTATTGCTGAAAATGTAAAGATTTCAACGGGGAGCGTGCATAATATTTTACATGAACGCTTGGGTATGAAAAAGGTATCAGCGCGTTGGGTACCCAGAATGCTTACTGACACGCAAAAACAAACTAGAGTCGACATTTGTCAAGAAGCTTTGGACCTGATACAGCAAGACCGGGAACTTTTTTTGGCGCGATTTATAACAATGGACGAAACATGGCTCCATCATTACGACCCTGAAACGAAACTGCAGTCTATCACATGGAAAAGGCCATCATCTCCAACTCCGAAGAAATTCAAGGTGGGCCCATCTGCCGGTAAGGTCATGGGCTCTGTTTAATGGGATGGTAAAGGGGTCGTAATGATTGAGTATCTCGTGCATGGAGCCACTATTACGGGCACTTTATATGCCAAACAAATAGCAACATTGCGCAATGAGATCCGTGAAAAACGGCGAGGTCTCTCGAAAATTGTGTTGTTCCATCAGGACAATGCACTGGCACACAAGTCCGCCGTTGCAATGGCTGCAATACGTGATGCTGGGTTCGATATCCTTAAGCATCCTCCGTATTCACCAGACCTCGCCCCTAGTGATTTCTACCTATTTCCGAGATTGAAGGAATACATAAGAGGCAAGAAATTTGAAGACGACGACGCGGTAGTCGCTGCAGTACAAGATTTTTTAAGTACTCAAGAAGAAACCATTTTTAGAAATGGAATTTTAAGTTTAGATAAAAGATATACTAAGTGAAAAGACATGCTAGGTGACTATGTCGAAAAATAAAATAACATTTAATAAAAGTTGTATATAACATACTCATTCTCACTTTTTATTGAACGCCCCTCGTACAAATACATTCAAAAAATTTAAAAAACAAAACAAAAAAAATTTTTTTTTGGGAAATTGACCTAAACTCATATTACATTTTTTAATTCTTTTGACCTCAGAAATGCGTGGTTAAAATTATTCGGTTTCCTCATGTTACACCGTGTATATGAAATAATATGAATAAATAGATATTTAGTGGTCTATTCGTGTTAATAATTAGCACACTTATAATGTTGATCGCCCAATTGTTACCTACGTATTAGCATTAATGTTTTAGAAACATGAACAAAACATGTAGGAACAAATAGATTAAAAGCAACATTAAAACAGGAGTCAGCTACTGTAATTAACCAAACAAACGGGACGTCTTCTAACTACCCAAATAATCAGTACAATTTATTTTAAGCTCCAACATACGCCAAAACAATGGCATGGAGGCCGATTCTGTGTCACAATTCGATAAGGTTTTCATATTTTGATACGACCTTGACCGTAAGCACCAATCAGCGTTAACGGCTTACTCTGGTGCATACGAAATGCAATCAGCCCGCGTAGCCAAGATGCCAATTGCTGACGCTCCGTAGCGATCGAATCACAACTGTCACTGTCGCACTAATATGGAAAAGTGATAGAGAGACACAAAGCGTTTCGTTGTCGTAGCGATAGCGATTGTCACCTTGGCTAGACCGGCTAGAGTCGTCTCATATGGCATTCGCTCGCACTTATTTGTGCGCGTGAGATGCCTGAAAACCTTTTTTTTTTTTTTTTTTTTTTTTTACGTGGAGTAATGCATTTAGGCATTCCGCCTAGCCGGGGAACTAGGATGGATATGTCGGACTCGTGGCCAAGGGGCCAAATACCGACTAAACCCTCCACGGTATGCCCGTCTCGCAGCAATGGTGACGGTGAACACGGGATCGCAGAGCATTCTACCGCGAACACCGCCTGCTGCCGACAGCCGAGGCTGTCCCCTCCTTGGACCTAAAGGCCCTGGAGCCGAAGCTCCCCCTCTCGAAGGTAGTATGCAGGGCGACACCACACACTGATCCCTCATGACAACCTCCACGCCGGGAGGAGATGGAAAAACCCCGGGTTCCACCCCCTCAGGTTGTCTTAGCGATTTTTTATAGAGGTGGTCATCCTCGTGGCCACCACGCCGGCGCCGGCCAGCAGTGGCAACCCCCCCGGCCGTCATCATAGGCCCTCTGCCTAGACAGTTACGGGGACCGCAGTTTTATACAGGGCAGCGGCATTCCTGTGCCCTCACGCGCCCGAAGGCGCCCGGCCCGAAGGCCTCATCCGCGACCGCAGCCGCCCGGCCCGAAGGCCCCCTTCCAGCACACACTCGGGTGAACTCTCCCTCAATGAGAGAACACCCTGTGCGGAACCCCCTCAACCCCCCCACGACAGGACATTGGCAGCACCGGTAAGGAATTACTTGAAAATCAAGAGATTACTTACCGTTGCCCCCGGGGCGCACCGTCCAAGAACCCTTACCTTTCCCCCGGATCAACTGATCAAGAGGAATGACAAGAGACTCGGCACTCTAGGAGGTTTCCTGTCCGTAGCACCCCATGCCTGAAAACCTACCCAAGATGTCAATCGCACATCGACGAAACCCGATCGAAAAGCAAGAGTATTGGGATGACAGATATGTAGTGGGTGCGCTACGCGTACACTCACACTCCCTTAGTTTAGCCCTATATAAGCTTTTACATTATGTTATTCAAGACATTATAGATCGATACTCCAAGCAAGTACTTTCATTCAACGTCCCACCTCACATGGCGACCCTGCCAGTGCGGCCTTGTGCTGCACTGGCGGCGCGCCGCGCCAGCCAGTGGAGGTCAAGAACAATATTGAAAAAAAAATGGACAGTAATAGTTAAAGGACATTTGTGCTAAATGTAAAACAAAATTTAAATAATTAAATGCGGCTATTTGAACACTTACAGTGAATTGCTTCGGTGGAACAATTAGTTATATAAAAATTCGTGACTACGGACGCATGAAATAACGAGGAGATTCTTATATAGGGCTAAACTAAGGGAGTGTGAGTGTACGCGTAGCGCAGCCACTACAGATGCTACGAAAAGTCATGTGATTATTCCATACATTACTTAAATATCGATTTTCGTTTTTTTATTAACGATTGTCATGTTGCCTAGGCCCACAGAAAAGTTAACATGACTCAATGTCGTATCAAAATGAAATGAAAATCTTATGAAACAGAATCTGCCTCTGCGCCTATAAAAAGTGTAACAATCCAGCGGCGATTGTCTTGCAGACTTGTCATTAAATCTAAATTGGTGGCAGTAAACTAGGGATTCGTCTGGACTTTTACAGCGGAACATGTGTTGCTGTCACCGTGGGGAATGGCCGATCTCCACGGGTAAAGGATGGCTCACGTTAGACCGGGCCCTGTCCGGGCCGGAGACCGGTGCATCGTTTTCTATGGAAAGCATCACGTGATTACCTGTCATGTCATAGAAAAGTAAGCCCCGGAAGCTCCGGCTCCGGTCTAACGTGAGTCATCCTTAAAGCTGTCTCCACCAGGCTACGGCACTATATGATATCACCACCGTGTTGTAGGCCAATGAGGCCATTGAATTTCTCCAACAACTAAAATCTAATATTTAATAATCGTATTAATAAATTAGTAAGAAAAGCTGCTTAAAATGATTATTTTAACTGACTATTCAAAAGTTCTTAGATCTTAGTACATAAATAGATTCTAAAGATGATTAAAAATGATGCTTTATTTTGGTCTAAACTTTGGTTTAAAATTTAAGCTCTTCTCGGGTTTAAATGTTAAATCCATTTACATGAAAATAGCAACAGGTTTATTAAACCTGGATCTGTTACACCTTCGAGGAAATGATTAGGTATTTTTTATTTTTAACTAAGTAGATAGGTACGGGTACCTACTACAAAATTATTTCTTAGAATAAAGACGATTCTCCGGAAAGTTTAGTACCTATCATAAAAATAGGTTTATGACAGTATAGCGGTTGGATATCTCGAAATGTCATGAAGATCATTTAAATACTTTATAGCCGATCGTAAAATAGAACAATGGGAGATGTTTGATTAGTGGATGGTAATGGAACATTCTGCAGACCGTTGAAGGAATCAAGAACATTTTTATAGGCTGTGAACGTCATCACAATATAGGTTTACCTAATGTCTTTTAAATGAGTACTTATGACTCATAAAACACAAAGTTATCCATTATAGGTATTTAACTTTACAGATTCATTCATTATTTTACAGCCAAGGAATTTGATCTGGACCATTCTTGTTACAGTGATAATATGATAGCCGCCACTTACACTGTGACAAGATAGGAAACAAATGAGGAGAGTCTTTTCAAAAGGGCTTATTTCTGTATGAATACCATACAAAAATATGTCCTTTTGAAAAGACATTCCTAAAATAGTACCTACAGGTACCAAATTACTTGACACCGTACCACAGACAGTCGCATAATATCTAATTTGAAGTAGTACCAAAATACCAAATTAGGCCACTCCTACTTACCATTTATAATCTAAAAACACACTTAAAAACTCTCCCTCGGATGCTTTGGCTTATAAGTATTTTCGGCGGCCTATTAACTCTTCCAGATGCAATATAAAGTCCCCCTTACTTCCCGACCACGGCCCGTTGTCACGGTGCCAACTATCCGGATCTGTCATTCGGCTCATTTGTTTACTAATTGCTCGGCGTCGGCATTAATGGATTTTGTCAATGGAATAGCCTGTCCTGTTGGAAACAGAAAGCACCACAACCCAAAGCTTCCCTGCAGTGTTGTAAAAGCTGTGTTAAGGGCGTAAGGTTGAAAGTCTGATTCACTTATTTCTCGGTTTATGCGTTTTGGTTTTGAATGTTGTAGCTGTCGCCTGTAAACGCCTCGTTTGATGTTTATTCCATGTTTACTTTGGACAAGACAAATTGCTTATAGGCATTAATGTGGACGTCCTCTCGTTTTATTCGTTAACGTCATTTGATTAAACGCCTTAAATTTAGACGACAAACATTAATGTGAAATTGAACACTTTGGAAAAAGTTTTTGTAATAATCCTAAATGATGAAAGTTAAAATCTTGTTCAAATATTTTATTTTATTAGAGTCGATAATGTGATAAACTGGAGCTCATGGCTTAATAAAACTACTACTAATTTTCTTTTAAGTAGGAGCATAAAAATAATGCATTTAATAAGGTATAACTCAAGATAATTCAATGCCCCGAACTAAATAACATCAAGGAATATTACATTGCATTATGGTTCACGGTTTTCTGTGCGCAAAAATCTGCCCATGGTTTTATTTTTCAAATGAAAATTAACATTACAGAGTTAGGTTTCTTATACAGATAGCTATTGAACTTTACCATTATTGTAAATGTTATGTAACGTATTAGCTAGCATTACCTGTACTGTACCATTCTAAATCCTAGAAAAGTTTCATATAGAACAACTGCGAGCACCTAGTGCAAGGGTCTCCCTAAACCCAACCGACAGATTGCTCACACCAGCTATTACATACCTACTAGATTTCCGTATCAATAACCGCTCCAACCTCCTGAAATCCCAAATTACTCAAGTATTACATCTCATCAAAGGTGGTTTGTTCAACAGTCTTCTATTTTCATCCTGTCATCTTCCAGTGACATTTTCACACTTTAAAGAACTGGCGGCCTAGCCAAGATGACGATCGCTTGCGCTTCGCCATCGAATCGCTTTGTGTCTCTCTATCACTCTTCCATATTAGTGTGACAGTGACAGTGACAGCTGCGTTTCGTTCGCTACGGAGCGTCAGCGATTGGCATGTTGTCTGCGGGCCCTGGTCCAAGGGTCTCCATAAACCTAACCGCCAGATTGCTCAAACCATTAAACGCTATATTTCCAGATCAATAAACGCCCCAACACCCGAAATCCCAAATTACTCAGGTACATTTCATCAAAGGTGTTTGTTTAACATTCTATTTTCGGCGCGTCGTCATCCAGTGACATCTGCGTCCGCGCAGTCTAAACAAACCTGTCCTCAATCGGGTTCTGGGAAACTTTTACACTTTTAACTTTTACTTTTTTCTCGGAGACACTTTGCTTTTTAGTATCGTGTGTTGCTCGTGGAAATAGTTAAAGTAAACAGCAACAATTGATGTTTTGTTAGTTTTGTTAGTAGTATAAAGTAATGTGACCGCCAGGTTTAGTACGCTATTTTCTATTATATAAAAGTACAATCAATGTTATTATGGTATATACCATTAAACCATTATATATCATACTACTTAAAAAGTATAGGTATCTATCTAGTTAAGGGAATGTATTAATTGGCAATTTATCTAAAAGAAAATGGTGGGTTGGATTGAACATAAGCCTAACTGAGATGAATGACGGAAAAGCGAGGAGGCAATCGGAAATATCCAAAGCTAACAAATGAAGAAAAACTAGTGCAACAAAAGATAAACATTACAAAACGATTGATTAGTAAATTTCCTCCCACTTTTTCCACAATTTGGCAAGCGTTTAACCCTCGAAATGTTGGCGTTCACTCTCCACAACATTCCTAGCGTCACATAAATATCGTCGAAGCCATCAATAAGCCGCCATTTGTAATACAAGGCGTATTTGTTTCTACATCGCGTTCCACGGATATAATTAGAGGTGCAAGTGTTAAGCATCCTTCCTCGACACGGCTCGCTTGTTTGTTCGGTGGCGTCCCGACGACGTCGCCGGCGCCGCCTGTTCGATTTACACCATCCACCATCCAAATTATCTCATCTACATTACCAAAAACACTTTAAATTCAACCAAAAACCTTTAAATATAAAGTTTCTTTTAGATTGACAAAGAAATCGTCACCATTCTCTTTGGTTTCTGAGGCAGTTTCAAAGACACGATCAGGAAATTAGACTTTGTTTACGTTACGTCAGAAGACATACTCCTTTGTTCCATTTGACAGTCACAGATGGTTGGTCCCGAACGACGCGGAGACGCCTCTGTCGCTAGACTCATGCGCACATGTTGACGCATGGCTGCGACTTGCGAGGAAGGAAGAAACCGCATGTAGGACGGCAGAGACGTAAATCGCGGCTGAGTGACAAGTTAAACTTTATAGCGTTGTAAATTAGTAAATGTATAACGTACAAAAATAGAGCGCCTATTGGCATTGATGGCGATACCTAGCCGTAAAACGTGAGCTGTCACAGGCGGCGTGTTGCGAAGGCAAAAGGATTATTTGTAGTATTTACACAAAGTAAGCAAACTACTACACTCAATACGAGAGCGCTTTCATTTTGCTATCTCATACCAAATTGAATTTATAGCCCGGTTTGGGCAAATATTTAAAATTTTAACATTTTGATGACAATGATGATTTGATGGTGCATCATAGATCCCAATCAGATAAAACGATTTAAGTGCGGATTTCTATAAAATTGGTGATCCTTTTCAGATAATCCAGCGATGGTTCTTAGATAGATATAATTTTAGTTATAATTATTTGTTGACGGCTTTCGAATGTGTCGAGTTTTCTCCCTGTATCCAATTATACCTACCTACTTACTGATGAAACATGTATAGGTACCTACTGAATAAGTAGTGATTTATTTATATACCTTACATCCATAATTAGGTAGAAATGTAGAAATGTACGAATGTCTTCGTCATATTTGTTACTTATTATGGAAATGCAATTCTCTAAATGACGTGAAGTACAATAAAAATATGTACTTTACATGCACTACACATTTTATAGCTCCTCTTTTTTTCACTCATCTACTTACAGTACAGTAATATGTCACGGTCGTGTTGTTTAATGAACTTTTTAATACTTCCTGAACTACTTTCTAGTAAGTACCACATTCGATGTTATAGCGTAGACTTCCAGTCCATCACGAAGAATCTAGACCGCAGGCCAGGAACAGATTTCCATGACCAATAATATCCCCGGAAAAATCTCTTAGAGTTAGACCAAGAAAAGTCTGCAGTGACTTTGATAACCCACGCAGTGCAAGTATTATTTTAAACATGAAATTATGACGTATAAATAGCACTTGCACTTGGCTATCAAAATCGCTGCAGAGTTTTCTTGGTCTAACTCTAAACTAATTATGGGCCCCCTGTGGACGTCATCTGCCGCTCCGTTGGTGGGTTGAGGAACGGCAACCACTCACCCTGATTCAAAACAAGTGATCAACTTTCCGCAGCTCCATTTTTCAGCTGCCTTTTCTAGATACGGAAATAATTGACCCAACTAAATCTTATTATATATTCATCTTCAAGCCATAAAGGTTAAAATATTCGATACTATAAGTATGAAAAGCTATTTAACATATCAGTGGCTCGCATTTCGCCTCATCTTAATGCAGAGCGACGAGTGATCTCGATTCGGTGTCGTCGTAAAAGAGACAGTCATGTTTATGAGTGTTTTTGTTTTAGCCGGCGTGAATCAGATGGATGTGGTGAGGTATTTTTGGATCAATAATATACACGTTTATTTTCTATCGACGATGCGATGCGGATTGGCAGCAATTGCCTTACATTTTACAAAATTTAATCAACAGTAGGTATTAGGTACTTTTTTGAAACTATCTACTGATGTATCTAGCTTGTGAAACTAAAGTGGGACTGGGCAGGCAGGGCACGTCTGCCGAATGCACGCGGGATGCTGGGCTAATCTAGCCACAGACTGGATCCCACAGCATGGATCTTGGGGCAGAGGAAGACCAAAACGGAGATGGCGGGGCAACCTTGACACATTTTGTAAAGAGTGAGTAACTTTGTAAAATTGTAAAATTGGACCTAGAGCGGGAAAGAGGGGATGCCCTTGCCCAGCAGTGTGTCCCATTCCATGTCCCACTGCTCGTATAATATCAGCACAGCACGTAAAACTAAACTAGTAGTATAATTCCAAATCTTATCCACTATTGTAGGCATGTAGGTATACAAATAATGGATTATCATTATGCATTGGTTAATATATTTTGGCAAAGCAATTTATTTTCTTGTACTGATGAATTTTAAGTTAGGCCAAGTGGACTCAGTACGTGAATTACAATAACGAGGTAAATATAAGACGCAAGTTTACTAGTAGGTACCTACCGGAAAAAATCCGCCACAAGAAAAACTCATCTACCTAATCCTTTCCTAGATCTTGTATAGAATTTTCTTTAAAAAAACATCATCAGACGGCAAAATCAAAAATACTGGCTGACTGGCCCTAATTTCAGTAACGACTCGCTTTTTATTGTTGTTTAGCTTGCCTGTGTCACGGCGCTCGTTTCGCTTTACGACGCGATTAACTTTTTGTCAAAGCGACGTTTCTACGCACGACAAACGTCAAACGGCCCCACCCGCCATTATTCTATTTTCATAATTCAATTTTGATACATTCCGTCTCACGTAATGTCATAACAACTATTAAAACGTTCTTATTACGTGCCTAATGTTACACGTGTTTCTATCAAAAACGTGTGAAAAACATATAAAACTTGATCGTAAAATGTCTTCTACTAAAAGTCACAAATAATATATACCCGAGATATTATTTGCTTTCTGTCGACTTTGAAATGCATTTATCCTCGTCTTTATGTCCTTTCCTAAGGACTTAAAATTGTATATCTGACTGTAAATACTTTGTTGTTGAAGTCTGGTATTTATTAGAAGATAAATAGGCTGTCGTCGGATGTCTTTGCGATCGTAACATATACAAAGTGACGGACGGACGACGGTTGGAAATATCTTGAAACCTTCAGCGTTCAAGATTTACAAGAACAGAAAGGAGCCGTGACGTTTTTATTAGTCTACGACTTTCAAAGAGGAAATGCAGTTAATAAATATTATTGCCGGCGTATAAGTCGTTTAAATGCTCTAATAAATGTTTTGTTGACATTGTACATGTTTAACGTGACAACAAATTAAATTTGTGACTTTAATTCAAATATAAGCACTAATTTTACGTATAAGTATGTACCAACAGTCTGGAAAAACTTTACATAAAAAAGTTGTAAATTGTGAATATCTATGTAAGTAAGTATAAATTTGTTTAACTAACTTAATCATTTAGATGAATATATAACTACAATATCTACTGAGTATTTTTCATACCTATCTACTCTCATTTGATTATTTCCGTAGTTTTCCAGCAAGGCGTAAAATCAATAATCAGAAATTTTACAGTTGGTGTTTGGGGTAATGCAGATGTACTGCATGATAATTGTTTTCCATCGTATTTTCTCGGAACCGTTCGTATTTGTCATGTTAAGTACTTCTCAACCTCAGTACTTTTTGTACAGAAACTGACTGAAATGGCAAGACATTTTCGTACGTTTCCGTGAAAATACGATGTAAAATAATTATACGCTACATCTGTAAGGAGTTTCTTATAGGATTGTAAATATAATACCTATTGTATAGACGAGTTAAACTTAAAGAAAACTTTTCACCTCAAGTTTACAACAGAGTACATCGGCGCAGTTTTTCTATATTTTTATGACCTGTTAAATTCCCATTTACGCTTAGGAATGGTTTTTAAACCATCCCAGTTGTTTACTTGCCTCATCAAAGTGACCAAGCCCACACACGGTGCAAGTACGGTCGACGTTAAAGATTATGTTTACATTTTTCGCCTTATTACAAAGGCGTAAGGTCCAAAAGTGTAAACATATCTTTGACGTCGACTGTACGCAGTTTATGGTAAGTAACCTCTGAGGCTGTTCAGAAGTTTATTTTTGGGAGTATTGTTACAATTTTTACGCGGTTTTGTAGAGGAAGTTACATCAGTTAGTTTGAATGTACCACCCAATAAAAAGATCGAGTTTGAAACAATACTTACATACTTATCCCCCTATAGGGCACACTCAGAATTTATACGGAAAAACTTATCACCCTATAATAAGTACCTACCTAATAACATATTTGGGCGTTTTCTAAAATAAATAACCAAAACCTGATTCTCACAGATCCTGCTGTTTTTGGGTTCTTGCAACTAAGAATCACTGTGTTAGCATATTCAATTCTGATGATAAAATAAAATGTCCCAAAAATTTGTATGAAAATTGTACATTCCACTACGTCACGCACATACAACTGAATTTTTTCATATGTACTAAAACGTGACGTAATGGAATGGACATTTTGGGACATCTTTTTAGGGTTCCGTACCCAAAGGGTAAAACGGGACCCTATTACTAAGACTTCGCTGTCCGTCCGTCCGTCCGTCCGTCCGTCCGTCCGTCCGTCTGTCACCAGGCTGTATCTCACGAACCGTGATAGCTAGACAGTTGAAATTTTCACAGATGATGTATTTCTGTTGCCGCTATAACAACAAATACTAAAAACAGAATAAAATAAAGATTTAAATGGGGCTCCCATACAACAAATGTGATTTTTGACCAAAGTTAAGCAACGTCGGGAGTGGTCAGTACTTGGATGGGTGACCGTTTTTTTTGCTTTTTTTTTGTTTTTTTTTTGCATTATGGTACGGAACCCTTCGTGCGCGAGTCCGACTCGCACTTGCCCGGTTTTTTTAACGGTGGGATGGATAATGCTGTCGATTCTGAGTAAAATGAGCCAGGCCAGTTATTAATGAAGATGCTGCCGCGTCCGCGCTTATTTTGCGGCATCCACCTGGTGGCTATTACTAGCCCACCTATCCGGATGCATGCGGCAGACGTGGCCTGCCCAGTCCCACTTCATCCTGGCGGTCTTCTCCCCTAAGTCAGCCATGCGTGTTCTGAAGCGCTGTGGAGGAACTAAATATAGACTAGAAAATAAATTATGATATTTTTCTGTCTGAAAACGAAAGGAATAAGTATATTTTACACATTATATTCCTTTGGTTTTCAGACAGAAAAACATGGCTTCCTCCGCGGCCACTCTCGACCGCTACCAAAATAGTTTTACTGTCATATTCTATTTGTATCATAAGCGATACAGCGATTGATCAGTTGCTCTTTATGGGACCACCCAAACGTCAATTGCCATGGTAGTAGATTACATACGATGAAACAGATACGACACTCCTGAAATTATGTTTCCGAATTACTTAATGTTGCCGCGTGGACTACGTAAGGTGGTGGTACTGGTGCTCGACGCGGTCGCAGTACATGTCATCTTGAAACTTAAGTCATTTGTCAATAGAGGTGACAGCAGGGTGTCATCTATTGGGCATCAGCATGTCGAGCACTAGTACCACCACCTTACTAATAATTCTAATTAACGTTAATGATAACTTGGACGATGAACGATAATAAAGGGATTTGAGAAAAAAAACAGTGTTTAATAGCTAGATAAATCGATTTTCTCCCTTATTCGTAAACCTTTACAAGCCTCGATTAGTTAATTTATGTTTTATCCCTTTCCTACAAATATATAGGTCAAAATACAACCAAATTGACGCTTGTATAGCGTTTATGAATGACGCATAAGATACAAAAGCGACATCGCGACGCATTACAACGGGAATAACAATACAAAAGATAATGATTACTGATACTGAGGAGAATTTTACTGGCATCCTTGTCCTGTAGTCACAAAAAACTGTTTGTAGAAATGTATTAAATAGTTATATTGGGTGTCTCGCGTTGTCGCATTTGCTATTTCAGATAAGGATTGACTTATCAATTTATGTAATCTAAATTCCTGTTTTTATATAAGAGTGGCGTATCTGTTCCAAAGTTACCTAATCTGTCACACAGTCGTTAAAATATAACAAGCGGGATATTTAGTCCACTCGTGCGTATGTACGTCACGTGGTTCCGGGTATGTATTCTACTATTTTGGACATTTGTTAATACATAGGTTAAAAAAGCAAAACTTCGGATTTTCTTGTCTCAGGTAGCAATTTCTTTCAATCTTTGAAACTGTAAGTAAGGTGCAGGGAAGCAATTTCGACTGCGGGTTAATTTCAACACACACAACAGATCTTTTTTGCTATGGCACTCTAGTTAATAATGACACACACACATGTGTAGTTAATATGGAAGATCTTTCGATTAGTTGAAATTACCTGGCAGTCGAAATTGTCCCCTGTACCTTACATCTATTTTCCGGTTTACTTGAAATCGATAAGTCCTTTCTATATCAGGGGGCGTAGCCAAAATTACCATCATTGGAAGAAAACGATAATCGCCCGATATTTTTTTCTTTTCGTTTGGCGTTTATCGATATACGCTTGTCACTTAGCCACCAGTCTTCTTCTTCTTCCTCGATTCCTGATTAGTGAGGGTCGCGACCACATGAGGTCGTTATATTGTGTACCAAGGCTCTCCATTCTGCACGATTTTCCGCCTTCCTAATAATAGGCGCCTGTGTAGATCCCTGGTAGGCCTTCTTTACAGTGTCCACCCAGCGGGTTGATGGAGGCTTAGCCACCAGTAAGATCAAGATATTTAGTAGTGATGTACCAACTATTGATTTGGCCGACTAGCCGACTAGCCGACATATCGGCGCTCGAGTGGCCGATTAGTCGGCCGACTAGTCGGCTAGTCGGCCACATCATTAGTTTCGTATAAGTTCTGGTGAAAAACAATAGTTTTGCTCCTTTGATTGTGCTATTCATCATATTAGCTTGACTAAAAGGTGTTCTCTACAGGTTCAAAGACCTATCACAAGATTCCTCGTTAAATTTCTGTCTTTCTTTTATTTTGCGATCCTGAGCAGACCGTCAGTACAGCTTGTAGGAGTATTTCCAAGGCTATATTTCCCGTACGTAGTCGCCAGTTAAGAACCTATCCCCTGTGGTCAGCGTCTTTGCGAGCAACGTGCCCTGTCTAAGTCTCTAATCAATTTTGCAGTAACATTAATAGTTCCCCATGGCTCCACCATTAAAAAAAAAACAAAAACTGAAAATTTTATTATTAAATTATTTTACTATCGAACTTGCACATGACATTACACGAGAATCAGTTGAGTTCGACCTGTAGAGGAAAACACCAGCCCACCAACATAGGATAGCGATCAAACGGTCAATTATATAAACAAAAGTTTTCGTTTGCAGCCTGAATAGGTATTTTGGTAAAATAGACATAAAACATACGGTAAATATTGACTGTTGATTTATTTTTTCTGTTTTTCTTTCACTAATAAAGTGCCGACTAATCGGCCATTTTTGCCGACTAGTCGCCGACTAATCGCCTACTACAAATGTGGCCGGATAGTCGGCATTCCCGACTAGTCGGTACATCCCTAATATTTAGAGTTTAGACAGCATTGCTCAACACAATCCACCATGTGAAATTTGATTATGTTCTTGCCAATGTGTATTGTTTAGGGTTCCGTACCCAAAGGGTAAAAACGGTAGGTACCCTATTACTAAGACTCCGCTGTCTGTCTGTCACCAGGCTGTATCTCATGAACCGTGATAGTCTAGACAGTTGTACTGTCCGTACAGTTGAATTTGTCACAGATGATGTATTTCTGTTGCCGCTGTAACAACAAATAGTAAAAACGAAATACAATATTTAAGTGGGACTCCCATACAACAAACGTGATTTTTTTGCCGTGTTTTTTGCGTAATGGTACGGAACCCTTCGTGCGCGAGTCCGACTCGCACATGGCCGGTTTTTGTTTTTCCTATTCTGGTGTTCTACATCTGAGCAAATATCTCTCCCGTTGATCTCCACGACTTTTTAGGATGATTTATAAGGTTTATCTCTATAGTTTTTGCAATTTTTTACGCGTCTTAATATTCCGTTGTCTATATACAGTAAGAAGAAACACCCCACCGTCATCTGTCAAGCTGATGTGCGTGTACGCAACTACGCACGTGCCGTAAGTGCGGGTCAACGACCGGGCTAATTTAGGCTTCGAATGCAATCGGCTATTTCCGATGTGATTGGACAAGTGTATCGATGGTGAAGTTATCGAGTTCGATTTAGAGATGGTTTTTACTGGACACAAAACGCTTCTGAATAACCTGTGAATTTGACCCGATCTTCATTTTGGCAAATTGAACTAAGTACAATGGCACTGTTTCCGATATGATTCAAATCTGTAAGTGTCAAAAGTGACGTTTTTGGTAGAAGAATTGTCACTATTATAACACTGACAGATAAGTATCATATAGGAAACAGATCGAATAACTAAAAATCGAATTAGCCTGTCAGTCGTCATCTCAAAGCTCTGCTTTTGTCGGTAGAGTAATCGCCAATCCTTTCTTTCATGGCCAGCCTTTTGATATCCTGATATGAAACATTGTTTTTCACTTGGCTGAGATATGTAAATTTGTACCTAATTCTAGGCTTTCCTCTGCTTCTCGCCTCTTTAATTCGAACGTTATGAACGAAATTTCATTACAATCCTCGTATATTTTTATATACCTATATTTATTATATTTTTTAATATATTTATTTTGTTACTTTGCTTGCTTTCATTAAGAAAACTGTTCATTAGATTATGCACCTAAAATACCACATACAAGGTTGGTTTTTCAACGACAAAGCTTGTTTTCCGTGTTGTATGACACACTAGGGAACGAAGAATGTTAATTGCGCTCTCTTTGAAACAACTCATAAACAGGGCCCTCCAAAGGGACGGTTGGAAAGTATTTTCATTATAAACTTAATGATTTTTAATCTCTTTGCGTTTTGATGTCGCGATTTAAAAGTACGCGGGTTTTTCACAAGATATGAAAAAGTACTTGCCTATTTCATATTAATTGGATATATACAGTATGTATCTGAACGAAAAGCAATTACTCAAACCCGTTAATGTTTAGGTCATACTGAGAAACTTTTACTATGGGACCAACCCCGAAAACGCTGAAAAAAATTGGATGTTTCATACATTTTGCTGGTCTGATGTTGAAATTTCCTATGGGAGAGTCAATTTTTTTTCGCGATTTTGGGGTTGGTCCCATAGTAAAAGTTGCTTAGTATGACCTAAACATTAACGGGTTTGAGTAATTGCTTTGCGTTCAGATACAGGGTGTATATACATATATTATGTAATTTAAGGTTTTTTTGGTAGTCCAGGACTAAATATCAACAACATCAGCTACCTAGTCTATAAACAGTACCTACCTATATAAACTTTTGTACTTGTGTGTGTTATTTATTTATTTAGTGTGTTATATTATTTAGTGTGTTATGTCAATATTAAAATGGTAACTGACATTGTTTATGACTGACGTAGGTATCTACCCATAATCCATGTCGCTTTTCACGTTGGATAATGGCCTAGCGGTAAGAGCGTGCGACTTTCAACCCCAAGTTCGCGGGTTCAAATTCAAACCCCGGCTCGTACCAATTACCATTCGCTTTTCGGTGAAGGAAAACATCGTGAGGAAACCGGTCTAATCCCGATAAGGCCTAGTTTACCCTCTGGGTTGGAAGGTCAGATATTAGCAGTCGCTTTCGTAAAAACTAGTGTCTACGCCAATTCTCAGGATTAGTCATCAAGCGGACCCCAGGCCGTGAGCCGTGGCAAAAATGCCGGGATAACGCAAGGAAGAAGAGTCAACCATCTTACAAATAAAGGTAAAGTCTACTGAATAGGTAGTATTTTACATAACATGGCATAGGTTGATGATTCGTAAACATTCACTGAATTCACTGACTACCACACACAGGTGACCGTCCGAAAAAATAAAAATTAATACAAAATGAACCACTGGTCAGTCAACGGTGTAGAAAAAGGCATTTATTTCATAACTCAGTAAATTCGGGTATGGTGATACATACGTACAATTATCAACATAAATATGCTGTTTACAAAATCCTGCATGATCCTTATCGGTATAGTATTAAGATTTAGTTTTGAGTATGTTATTGTTAACAAAATGTCATGTATTTTAATTTGGTTAAGCTGTAAAAGGCTTTGACAGTTCGCGGTAAGGTCGGCAAAACGGTAGATTGGACGATTTTGATCCGGGAGATAGGGAGCGTTTTTGTCAAATGTCAACTTCTGTGGGCCCCGTCGCTTTTTGGGGTTCCGTACCCAAAGGGTAAAAACGGGACCCTATTACTAAGACTCCACTTCCATCTGTCTGTCTGTTACCAGTCACCAGGCTGTATCTCATGAATGATAGCGAGACGGTTGAAATTTTCACAGATGATGTATTTTTGATGCCGCTATACAAATACTAAAAATTAAATTTGTAGGAAACCCTCGGTAGTCCGACTCGCACTTGGCCGGTTTTTTTAATTAGATGCCACACGCCTAGTTTCTTCTTCGATGCGTTTGCGAGGGATGCGCAGAAAACGTTAGCTTTGGGTTGCAAAATTAAAACTTTACAAAAAGAAAATAACTGTTTGATATTTGTCCTTTGTAGTGGAAGGTCTATTTTCGGTGTGGACTTATCAAATTAAATTTCCTACGCCAAATGTTTAGCACTATCCCTTCCCTCCATTGATTGGTTACCTATTATAGGTATGGATTGGCGATCATCCATGGGTCGATTTTCCGACCAGTATACAACCTGTTTTTGTTGATGAAGTGATCCAAGTCCAGGGTCTTTGGACCCCTTTGATGGACTGCGATTTCAGTCATAAGCAGAGGTCGGACAGGGTGAGCTATTTACCTTATAATTTGACATGCCTTACGTCATATTATAAGGCAAATAGGTCACCCTTTCCGACCTTTGGTCATAAGGAATAGCAAACGGAACATTCTGGAAGGCAGGATCTAAGAGACGAGAAGCAGAGAAAAGCCTGGAATTATATATTTCAGCCAAGTGAAAAATAATGCTTCATATGAGGAAATTAAAAGACTGGCCCATGAAAGAAAGGATTGGCAATTAGGTACTCCACCGACATGTCGCGCAACTCGCGCAAGAGCAGATGATGACTGACAGGCTAATTCGGTTTTTAGTTATTCAATCTGTTTCCGATATTATACTGATCTGTCAGTGTCAAAAGTGACAATTCTTCAACCTAAAACGTCACTTGACACTGACAGATTTGTATCATATCGGAAACAGATCGAATAGTTAATACTCGAATTGACCTATTATATGCAACATTATACACACGTTCGTGATAGATCCGCAGCTGTCACAGTTACGCAAGCTCGCGTGCCCGGCGGCGATTGAGCCGCGCGTTTTTGCCGCGCGGTTCCGTCCGCGCCGTGTGCCCGACGCGCCCGGTCGCGCGCATGCATTATGCAGTTTAAGTGCGGACTTATTGTGTTGAATTTTGGGATTTTTGTAATGATGTGACGTCGGAAACATTCCGGAATTGTGAAATTTCCACATGAAAAAAATCTCATGTTGTATGATAATCGAAATATTCCATTTCCATATTTCCTTTTTGCTTTCTAACTCTTTCACTTTAACTCTTTTTAAACTTGCACATCTGTAGGTTTGAGTTATTTATGTCATTAATTTATTTTAGTAATCATTGTATTTATGGTGTTTATAAATATGAATACCAGAATGTTTTATCTCTAATTAAAAATGTCAACCCTCTCCCTCGAAAGAGGAACACACTGTTACCGAAATTGAATTGGTTATATACATATACAGGCCTAGCCATTGGACAAAGCCGAAATGTACATATGCATTAGGGTATTTAGAACCAGTATACAAAGTATCATAACAATCGGTGTAGCGGTTACGAAGAAATTAACAAATTACGATTTTTTTTACTTTGGAACAACCTGTATGTGTTAGTAGCTCCTGAGGTAATAAATAGTATGAAACCTTGTTCGACCGATTTTTATTTATGACATTAATAAGATTCAGACATTTGACAAATGTCATCATTGCCGCACATTTTCAAACAAATTGTCAAAAGCACTGCCAATGATTAATACAGTATGTTTCTTTTTGTTATCGATTATC
This sequence comes from Cydia splendana, assembly GCF_910591565.1. NCBI lineage: Eukaryota > Metazoa > Arthropoda > Insecta > Lepidoptera > Tortricidae > Cydia > Cydia splendana. Next base: position 11,171,040 of record NC_085976.1, read on the forward strand.
GGAAATAACTTTTGTTTGATATTTTTTTTTTTTGTCTTTTGTTCTAATTAATAAAATATTACCGTTAGAGCATTTCTGAGAAGTAACCCTACGTGGGATTTCAGGGTTTGTCCACTGGCTAAGGTCACGCTGTATTATATAGCTATAGCAAAAAGTTATTCAATAACATTTTGATAGAATTCTTCTGAATGTATATTATCTGTTTAGTGAATTAAGACAAGTTCAATTGTAACTATACCTATGCGATCAAGGAATTTAATTTCAGTACAGTGACAATAGTAGGAGGTCCCTAGCGACTTTTATATTGATTGTCACGGTGACAAGGTACGAAATGGTACGGAAATTAAATTAATTTACAGTAGGTACTAAAGTTACTAATAGTATTTTTGCCGAGGACTTTTTTCGATTCTATTGCCAACTGCAGGTACCTACTATTCTTTTTTAAGACAGACATTTAATACTGATCGAGGCAATAACTTAATATTTCGAGAAAATCGTTAAGATTAAATCAATACATTTAACATTCGTCGCATAGAGTCGGCACGTGCTGTTGAAAGATACTCTTGAAGAAGTGCGCGGTTACTTGCGTGCCGATCCGTCCACTGTGGCGACAGGGTTGTCACCACGGATTACGTAATCATACACCGGGGTTTCAGGTGCGGGAATATTTTACACTAGCCAAAATATAGGTAAAAACGGTTAAAAAAACTATTTTAACATTGCTTTTGAGTAGGTACCTTTGTAGCTTACCGCAAACTTTTTATTCATAGTGTGGTCATTTTACAATTAACAAAGTTAGAAATAGGTACCGGAAATCATTCCCGCACTCAAATCACCGGGGTAGGTTAACATACTATAGTAATTAGGGAATGCAAATCGGTTATTTTCGGTTATTTTTTGTATGGAAATTATCGGTTATTAACCGAAATCGGTTAATAACCGATAATACCGAAAATAACCGATTTGCATGCCCTAATAGTAATAGTTACCAGGCCACGCTACCTGTACGGTTACCATCAGTTTGTCACTGTCATAAACGCCGTCGAGAACGTAATTTACTTTCTATACATCTCGCTCGCACTCGCATATTAGTGCAAACGGGATGTATAGAAAGTAAATTACGTTCTCGACGGCGTTTATGTCAGTGACAAACTGATGGTAACCGTACTGAATTCTAATCTTCTACACCAAATAAACACAAACATACGTTCTTTTAAAGCATCAATCACATTTATTGTAAAATATTTACATAACCAGAAAATTGCAATATTGTAAAATCAGGAAATCGGGATGAACAACAAATCATTCATTTCGCGTCAAGCGACTGATTTGTATGTTTGAGCTAAGCTAATCTTTTAAGTTTGTAGCTACTAAAAAACTGCCGCGTTTTACCCCGTGAACTATTTGAAGTTATAACTACAGGAAATAAAGTGATCAAATAATATTTTGAAGCAGAAATAATCAAGGCTCTGGCTCCAACATTTTAGCACTCGCGCAGGTGCGCGTCGTGCAGTCGGTGTGTTATTTTTCCTAAAGACCATAGCTTTAGGAAAAATAACACAAATCAATTCAAGGGGCCCACTGATTAACAATCCGCCGGACGGTATCGGCCTGTCAGTTGTTCGGAACTGTCAAAATTTTGTTCTAACTGACAGGCCGATACCGTCCGGCGGACTGTTAATTAGTGGGCCCCTTCAGAAGCTGGTGCGCAGCCCTAAGAATTTTCCCGTCAATTGTCGTAGAGCGTGACAGAGCGCACGCGCCGGCGCTCACCCTCGACGGCTGAAGCATAGTCAGCATCAAATCATCAATAGTAGCGGATGGAACAATGCCCCGACTGTATCTGCCATCTTGGAATAAATATTAAAGTTTATTTTATGTTTCAGGTAAGTACATAAAAAAACTAACTAGTACCTAGTAAATAAAATTAAAATAGGTAGGTATATGTAAGAAATTGGGCCGCTTAGGCATGGTGCCGAGGACGCTGGCAGCATTTCCCCGCTGTATTGCGATGCTAATACGTTGTTCGAGAAAGCTGCCAGATCTTCGGTCACCAGTGAAGTTGATCAGTCTTTTTGATAGCTCTTTAAAAAGTTGTAGAGCATCAGGACCCCCGGGCCAAGGATCTCAACCCCAAATGGCATAAAAATATACTCGGGGCTAAGACCCCTAGCTGTACTTCTGGATTTTGAGCTTTTCGGTCACTTTAAGGATGACTCACGTTAGACCGGGCCGTGTCCGGGCCGGAGCTTCCGGCGCTTACTTTTCTATGATACGACAGGCCATCACGTGATGCTTTCCATAGAAAACAATGCACCGGAAGCTCCGGCCCGGACGCGGCCCGGTCTAACGTGAGTCATCCTTTAGCCGCCGCGCCCATGGTTACTGTACGGATATGATGGCCGTTCTTGTCCACGTGACAGCGTGATAAAACTGTGTCCGTCACTTTCTATCCCACGGTGTTAAAAAGTGACAGTTGTTTTATCACGTGGATAAAGATGGATAAAGCCATCCATAATACGCCGGCTGGTTCCCGAATATTAAATAGGTATAAATATAATTGGAGAATTTTACACAGATCGAATTAGGTAGTCCCACAGTCAGCTCAGCAAGGCTTGTGTGGTGGGTACTAGACGACTATATAAATACTCATATTCATAGAAAACATCGATAACTGAGGAAAAAATATTTGTGATAAAGACACAAATAAATGCCCTTACCAGGATTCGAACCCGTGACCTCCGGGTCACTGCCGACTAGGCTAAAAGGCAGTCAAGTACATAGTAGAATAAGTACTTGTACAAATAGAGATATACAGGGTGATTCAGGAGACGTGAGCTGGACTAACACTGCGCATTTCGTAAATTATAAGCAACCGCTTCGTATCAGTATTAGTGAGGTTAACGTTAATACTCGTATCCTAGTAGTGTTGAAAATAAAAAGTTATTAATTTATTTACGACATGCATGGTCAGATGGTCACCCTAAAATTAGAATACTAAACTACCGATATTCTGTGTCAAATTGAATGTCGTTACTGTCGCCACGGTCTGGTTACTTTTGAAAACTCTTATCTCACATCAAGTTTGACAGTTTATTTTCTTCGTAATCAAAATGCTGTCATTCATTCATTCATTCTTTTAAAATTATGGCTTCAGCCCATTGGGGCTATTTCGCCAGTGTCAAGGTCGTAGTAGCAGGGTAAAACGATTGAAATTGTAGGGTTAGTACAAGACAGTGTATGGTGATTTAGCTCTTGTAAAGCGATAGCGGGCTTTACAAGAAACACGTGGACAACCGGCCGTAGACTCCAAAATGATGGTTAAACGTGCTTCAAGATAAATTCTCCATTCACTGCACACTACCACATTAGTTTACTGTATAATAGGCTATCGATATTACACTTTAAACAATATTAATGAGCAAAAAACGAATCAATTAATCTCGCCGCGTGCCATCAAGATGGCGCTCGAACCGGAAGCCCAAAATGCTGTCATTACGGTTAAAGAGGTGTTATGTTTATTATTTAGGTCTTGTAGGGTGACCATGATTGTAGAGAATTAAATGTACCCTCACAAAAAAGTAAAAAAAAATAGGAAAAAGTGTGGTTGTTTCACCTAAATACGACGGTGATCGATCAATTATCAGTTACTGAGTGTGCAGGATTAGTCCTGCTCACGTCTCATGAATCACCCTGTATGTATTATAATATCTCTACAGAAATGTAATATATTAATATGTATGTGAGAATTATGTAGTAGTATATTCATTGTATATATTTTATTATTTTTATCCGTGTATTGTATATGTAGTTTATTATGTTTTTCAATTGTTTGCAATCGTTCCTAATTTAATTCCCTTACTTTTCTTCTCGCACCATTTTTATTACATCTCTGTTTAGCCCTATGGTTGACTAGTAGAGAATGCCTTTAGGCATTAAGTCCGCCATTTGTACATTTTATTTGTATTTTGTGCAATAAAGTTTAAATAAATAAATATATGTTGCGCTGCAGTACTCCAGTACTTAGTAATGCTGGTTTAGTCTGAATTCGAACGAGACCTCAGAGGTTTAGGTATCTCTATCGCGCGTAAAGATGTAGTGCATAATTGTTTTCTTTCGTATTTTCTCGGAAACGTTCGTATTTGTCATGCTGTTTCAGTCAGCCTCAGTACTTTTTGTACCGAGACTGACTGAAATATCAAGACATGTTCGTACGTTTCCGTGATAATACGAAGGAAAATTTACCTTTGCAGTACAGGTAAAGCGCGACATTAACGATTAAAACTATTAGGTAGGACCTATATTATCTACAATTAAACCTCTTCCTCACAATCCCTCCGTGATCAATTTGACACGAAAGGAATCTCGTAAAATAAAACTTTAACTATATAGGATAGTGCCACAAGATGCTTATTTTGACGACATCGCGTTTTACTAGTCTTTCAATTAAAACAGCTATAAAACTTAGCCCGTAAAAAAGTAATTATTAATCAGCACTGCACCATGGTATTTAAAAACAAGTGGGTAGTAAATAAACGCTGAATTTAAACTGCTCCGTGGTGGTCTATTTATAGGTATTGTCTGTATCTTTAGGTATTTAAAAAAGAGTAAACAAAATCAAGCATCAAATAATATGTAAATAATAAATGGCTTAAGCCAGTTGAGGGTAGATGAAAATACTATAATATATAAGGTACCTATTACATGATTAAATATATTGTAGTCAGGTCGTTCAGTGACAGATCCAGGTGGTTTTGTATTTGGTTGGTTAATTTAATCTGGTATTTGGTTGGTTAAATCAATAAATGTTATAACTACCCGAAAATGTACATTTTCGGGTAGTTATGAACAAAAATTATAGCTAAAATTATTTGTTTACTTTTATTTAAGTAGGTACCTAGAGATACAGAGTACCTGTAGTACCTAGTCTATTAATTAGTACCTACTACCTACATATTTAAACTTCACCTTAATTGAGATTAAATGATATAAAAGTTTAATGGTAACCGACTTTATTCGATATATAATTCTATCAAAATAATGCTTAAAAGCTCATGTGTTGTCGCTTTTGAATTTCATCTTACTTATACCAAAATTATATCAAAAACCATTTGATTCAGGAATATTCAGATAGTCAAAAGATAAAACGAATACCTACTGTGAATACCTTGGAATATTTAGAGAGGGGTTGCTGAATAAGCTTTATTTTATATATACAATTAATTAAACATCTCTTTTCTTTATATCAGTTAAATTAAATACCGAAATTATATTTTGATAAGTTTTACAGATCGGTATCTTTTTTATATTTTTTGTTTGTTTATTTATAGCAACCAATACCAAAGCGGGTATTAAATTGGGAATGAAAATTGGCTCTCCCTATTAAAAATGTTTGTCATTACGCCTATACCATTAGGAATCTCAAATGCACGCCATTTTCGCATTATTAACCACGATTTTGTTTAGACAGTTCTAAGTCCTATCAAGTTTACGCTATTCTCGTTGCTTAGACGATTAAACGGAGCAACACCGTTTTGTCGCCTATACGTAGCTCTTAGTTTTAACTTTTAAGTTTATGAAATTTGTATTGCATTGTTACCTGATCCAAATTCTGAATAATGGTAATGATGTAGAAACTAGCAGAAGAATCGTCTGATGGTAAGTAATTACCGTAGCCTATGGACACCTGCAACACCAGGGCGTTGTCGGTATTTAAGATGAGAGTACGCTCCTTTCTTTTCTTTTTTATTTATTTATTTATTTATAAAACAAACAGCCTTTTACAAATAAGTCTTTCTTGAAGGTTTGAAGTCTTATCGGTCCGGAAATACCGCGAGCAACATTTCATTCCAACAGTTTGGCCATGCTAAGCAGGAAGTTTCTGGAGAAACGCACAGGAGCGGATTGCCAAACAACTAAGTGGTAAAGATGAAAATGTCGTCGCGAATATACTGTGAGGAGCATTTAGTCCTGTGGGTCGCCGTCCGGTGGCCTGCCGGGCTAGCACATGATTGGCGCGACAGTGTCTCGCGGCGAGATATACCGTCCCTCTTTTATTAACATCGTTAGAAAAAGACGGGTAGTCTATCTCGCCGCGAGATACTGTCGCACCAATCATGAGCTAAGCTTACTGGCCCACAGGTATCGCTGGGAAGACAGTGTGGCGGCGGATCTGGTTTAGCTTCAGGTCAGTAACTGGCAGGAAGTTACGCAGGATCGGGACAGGTGGCACGCTCTCGTCTCGGAGGCCAAGATTATTTTTTGGTCACTGAACCCAAATAGTTAGTTACCTAGTTAGTTAGTTAGTCCTGTGGCGATGGGAATAGGTAGGTACCAGCTGTCCGCGACTCGTCAGTACGACAACGCCGGAAATTGCCGGCTTGCTGCACGCGACATCACACTGTCGCGCGAATTCGAAATGGCGGATAGCTCGAATAAATGTTCTAATACAAGGCACTTACGGCTTTTTTGAGTTGGGTGGTGTCGTGCTGCAAATTGCTACGATATTGCATTTTAATTGTATTCGCCTGTGTATTTAAGTAACATTTTATTTTGATTATCAAGTGAGTTGTCTACCTATAGTTGTAACAATTGCAAGACGATTAACAAACTATATTACGGTCAATACGGATAGTTCATGCATTTGATTCGGTCAAGTTATGTTCTAATGTATGGGGAAGACAAACAAATTATAGCCAGCATTCAATGAATGTAGTATGATACTTTTGGGTATGATGCTTTAAGCACGCTAGTGTCCCATGTCCCACCCCCTCCCCCTGACGCAACCCATTTAGCATGAAATAAGTCCCGGTTGACGGTTTTTTTTTAGTGAAAGCTTCTTTAGCGGGGTTGTGCACTTTTTGTGATGGGGATAAAATGTTAAACTCGCGACAGGTCACGTGACCGACAGATTCGTAAGTAGTAAGACGGACACGTGACCTGACCGAAAAACTGTTACAATGTCATTGAGTTTTCACTTCTGCCGGCACTCCCGGAGTGCACCCCTTGTTTTTTTTTTTTTTTTTCTAATTGATAATATTAGTAAGGATTATACTTTTTCTTAAAGTTAGGTTTGAGTGAAACCATCATATTTTAAGGTAAAAATTTCATACAATAAGGTTCAACGTTTTTAATATCAAGATCAAAGTCATGAAATTGATTGAAAGCATACGCGAATCCCTTTGGTCGATTGACCCTTTATTAGTATAGGCTACTTAGCGAATTGGTCCTTTCATGTCCCTCGCCTTTCATACAAAAAGCCCTTTTAAAGGTTAATAAAATGGCGAATTCGGCTCGAAAAATGGTCAAAGGCTGTTTGATGAATATTGAAGAGAATGATATAAAATACTCTGGGGGCTAAAAAAGTTGTTATTTATGAAAAATCATCAGTTTCTTTTAAATATGTAGGTACATTTTTAAATAAGAGGTAATTCAGTTATGAATAATTGTTATTTTCATTTATTTCCCTAATTTATCCAAACCTATATACTTTATTAAAAACTTAGAATAAAATGTAAGTAAGGTCACTGTGGCGAAGTGCGGCATACTTTATTTTTTTTCGACTTTGGAGTGATCTAGTTCCGTTAATTATTCACCTATGTTACTGCTTGTAATCGCATACGATGAAGAATTTAATAATTAATAGTTTAGCCTTAGTGACAGATCATTTCAATCACAAATTAAGCAAAAACAATGGCATTTTTTAAAATTCGGCGAGTAGACGGACTTCCCGTGCAGTTTAAGGGAAGTCCGTCTAGTTATGATATCAGCCAATCTATGGGTGCGTATATGTTCGTAGTTAAATTCCTAAAAAGAACGGATCAAGACAATGAAAAGTGTATTTTAAACTTGTTAATATACGGTTCAGATTCGAAATAAACACCATTTTTCTAAAACAAAGGCAAGTCCGGCATATACTACCAAAATGGGGTGGTAAACCTTTTTTGGCATATAATTAAACATAATTATTTTTTTGATTTCCGAAATAAAAGATCAATAGTAATTTTAAAATGAATTATAATCGTTTCTTTTAATTTACTGAGATCAAAATTTAATAAAGTAACATCATGCGCAAAGTCAGGAGGATTTTTTGATACCTTATCAAATCGTTATAATATTAAAGTCGCAAAAACAGTTGGTAATCTCTGATTTAACGAAAGTCCGGCATATGACGGACTTGCCTTGAACATAATAGACGGACTTTCCAATTTAGTCAAATTTTAATATGATAAATTGTGGAACGTATGATTACAAAACTAAGCTAATTTCTGATATTTTAAAAATAGAATAAAGACAACTGGTTCTTATGCTACCTACGTAGTTACTTTCTGATGCACAATCTTTTCAGAAACTATTTTTAACAATTTTTTTTCGAATGGCTGTCGCACTATGACTTCGAGTTCAAAACACGAAATGACTTGTTGAGGCGGATTGCTCTGAAGTTGGTTGTCACAGCGCCATCTGTTTTACAGTGACGGAACTAGCGCGAAAAACTGGTTAATCGACTGGACTCCAAAGTCGCATACGCCTTCAAATTCAAAAGTTATAACGTGTTGACGGACTTGCCTTGTAGACGGACTTGCCCACAGTACCTTACCTAACCCAAAGGTACTCCAGGTCCGACCCCTATTATTACCCCTTTATTATACCTATACCTACTTTTAGTATGTTGTTTAATATACCATTCCCTATAACTATACCAAAATACGCGACTACAGGAATTATTTCCCCCGATTGGCAATTTTTGGTTTCCGTTTTGTGTACTACTAAGGTAAACGTACTATTGCTCGACATGCTAATGCCCAATAGATGACATCTTGCTGTCACCTTTATTGACAATGACTTAAGTTTCAAGATGACATGTACTGCGACGGCGTCGAGCACCAGTACGTTTACCTTATTACCTGACAAATATTTTCTCTTCTTTTGCATACCTAATCAAATTTAACTTCAAAGTATCCACAGTAACTTTGAATCTAAAATGACGCTTACCTAGCCTCACCAAAATAGACCAAAACCGTTCAAAAATTTACATATCCCTTTACGAGGCTCGAAAAATCGCGTGAACCCTCCAATATAAATAGTGGTCAATTTATTTGAAAGAATGACCGCCGTAAAAAGAGTAAGAAATTTAGCCGTAGCCGGTGGCACATGAGTTTTGTTATTCATAAAGGAAAGATATTTATGCGTTATCGTCAAAATATTTATTATTGTGTCCGGTAGCCCCTTAGCCTTTTGTGCGACGTACGAAAAAATTGGGGGTGTGAACGTGTAGGGATTGCTAGTCGATAGTTTAAGGTGCAAATGTCGATAAAATTCAGGTTCAGTAGAATTCATAAACCTCTCTACAAACCAAGTTTACAAAAGTATACTTAAACCCTTCTAAGTAATTAATATAATAATGTCGTGTAAATATATTTATGGAACGTTGGCTTGTAAAGATGTTTGTGAACTCCGTACTAAACAAAGAAAAGTACAATCATAAATAAGGGCAATCGTATTACAAAGGTTCGAATGTGCCCATTAATGTGGCGAAACGCATATCTATACGCGGTCATTGCCGTAAATTAGAAAATAATAATCTGTCAAAAGACACTTTCACATAACCACTTCCAAGTGATACTTACAACAATGGTGATGCAGACAGTAAGTCGTTGGATGATTCCGATGGAGAACTTTAGCAAAAGCCCTTTAGCAAAAGTCAGTTGAACAGCGGCAGCAGGCTGAAATTGGATGCCTTTAATTTGTCACCTGATGACTAAAACAAGAAAAAACAATAAAACAACGCACGACCTGTCATTATGAACTTTAAGAAAGCCCTTATCCAGAAGACTCATCTTTTATCATATGAAATATGTCATCTGTTTTGACGATCATAGCTTCAAAATCATCAAATAAACAGTATAATTTAATCACACAGCCACATAGATCAAAACTTCCATGACATACACCTCAACCTCATGTATACTAGTTTTGAGGTATTTTATCTATGGGCCAATAGTTGCCTGAAATAAATATTTTCATTTCATTTCATTTCATTCATTTAATCCCTATCGACACAACCCCATCCCTAACCTCAGTTATGAAATATGTGATTCCTTAGCAGTCTTTTATGCATCTCTTGGGACGCACTGGTCAAGTGGGTTATCACACGCGCCCGCCGGCGAATGAAAAATTTATGTCTCAATACGCGCGTTGCATTACGCTAGGATTATGGATGAGGTAGGGAAATTCTTTGTTTAGCTGTTGTGGTCTTCGGTTTCTTGAAGATAATACATATCTATCCATGAGTTTCTTGGAGATAATATACCTAAATCCATCCAATCCAAAAGGATAGCAGACGCCACTGGTGACCGTAGATCTGGCAGCTTCCTTGCACAAAGAATAAGTATGTATTGCGATACAACGAGGAAATACTGCCAGCATCTACGGCACCATTCCGCAGGGGGATAGTTTGTAATTATTTATTTTAAGATGAGTTTTATTTATTTTTCGATTTAGTTTTTATGTTATGTAGGTTAGTTATTTAATTATGTTTTGTTTCTAGGTATGTATGTTAATCCATGGGTTTCTTGGAGATAATATCAACCCGGCTAACGACTAGCAAATTTTCATGGCATAAGTAAGTCTATGAAAATTTGCTGTCATGCGAAATGGTGCCAAATTATTCGAGATTTTTGGGCTAAGGAATGTAGGTAAATATCGTGACAATGGGACATGTCCGTAGTATAAATGATGACTGACATTGAAATGGCTATTATTAAAACCAATCTATTTTAACTAACTAGGCATAATATTAGTATTTGTTTTGTGGAACGACAACTCAACTGAGGTATAGCTCAGATGTCCAATGGAGCACTTAGTACTCTTTGTGAAGTATTTAAATAGAGACATACGAATAACATGATGATCTTTAGTCCAAATCTAACTAGAACTGTTTTTTTTTGTTTCAGTTACTGCAATACATCCGATCAGTTGAACGGCGAATACATTTTACGTATAAAATTCAAGAAGCGATGATAAAGCACTAAACGAACGTGATGAAAAAAACATGAAATACGCCGAGACAAAATGCAACAAATGAAATATCTATCAAGCTAAAAAGCCAAGTCACGAGAAATAGATCATCGGAATCAAAACTCAAAGTCAGATCTTTCGTCGCGAAGGCTTTCAAGAGATTGCTTTCTGAGACAACATTAATATTATCATTAGCAGTAGGAGTATGCGACAGAAGAATCGCAAGTCATGACACCGGCCAGAGTAGTCTGACCTCTGTCGGTGGCACTTGAAGTGACTGAAGCTCTAAAAGTGCACGAGAATACCTTAAAGCAACAAAGACTCAAGAGGTCATCGATGCTATTACAAATGTAGACTCTATAGAAGAGATATAAGATACAAATTAGAAAACAAATGCAATTGAACTTGGTGTGTTTTAGATTTGAAAAGGTAATGTCATACGTGTTTAGAGCTCTGTATATGCTGGTGGGTTTAATAATAGATACCAAGGGGCCACGTTGACATTTGACGTTGATTTACCATTGTCCCCTTTTGCCGACGTCACTGGTCTCGATAGTAGTAATTATGGAGGGACGTCACTTTTGTCTATGCCGGTCGTAATTGCTTTTCTATTAAATTGAGAGTAATGGAGTGCTTTTCGAAGTTGGTGTGTTTTGATTTACTTTTAGTCAAAAGGGTCTTGTCTTTCTGTAACTTTAAATATAGTCGTATTTTAATCAATTGCATCACAGTGCAGGTGATTTAAAATCATTAATAAAAAACTGGCTTGATTAAAGTATTTATTATAAATTATTTTGTGCATTTATGAAGGTACTAGTTACTATTGAATTCTTGAACAAATTAAAAACCATTTCGCATAACATTGAAATTCATCCTTGCTATCACAAAAAAAATACAAGTCAAAACGATAGATTTTAATTGACTTATTTATAGGTATGTAGGTATAACCAGCATACTTATAAAATTTAGATTTTTTAGGGTTCCGTACCCAAAAGGTAAAACGGGACCCTATTACTAAGACTTCACTGTCCGTCCGTCCGTCCGTCCGTCCGTCCGTCCGTCCGTCCGTCCGTCCGTCCGTCTGTCTGTCACCAGGCTGTATCTCACGAACCGTGATAGTTGAAATTTTCACAGATGATGTATTTCTGTTGCCGCTATCACAACTAAAAACAGAATAAAATAAAGATTTAAATGGGGCTCCCATACAACAAACGTGATTTTTGACCAAAGTTAAGCAACGTCGGGCGTGGTCAGTACTTGGATGGTTGACCGTTTTTTTTTTGCATTTTTTTTCCCGTTTTTTTTTTCATTATGGTACGGAACCCTTCGTGCGCGAGTCCGACTCGCACTTGCCCGGTTTTCTAATTTTTGAATTCCTGACAACTTTTGACGATCCCATTTAATTTTTTGAATAATCATCGACTTTTTAAAATACCGTCATATTTGTGACATGTTAAGCATCCTAAAACCGCCAGTTTCTAAACATATGAGTTGATTTAACACATTTAAAGTGGATCCAAGATAAATAAAGTCTTTAAAAATATCCGATGTCGCCTGTCACCGACGACAGACTGGGATAACAACTTCATGCCGCCGTAATGAGGGTATTCAATGTATTGGGTGGTCCCGATGAATCGTAAGGCGATTGACAACTGTTGAATAAGCTAATTTTATTAAGGAGGAGGAAAAGTATCTGCGGTGTTAATGAAATAATCATAAGGTCGATTTACAACCATGGCCCATACAACCATTTCCAGTCGCCGTTACGACGCGGTGTTGACACATCTTGTGTCGACACCGTCTGTTTCGGTCACAATTCCAGTCGCAGAGTCGTCGCCGTGTCGACACAGTTACCAGAAATGGGGAAGGGTCGACACATGACACAAAGTGACATAAAGTGTGGTCGCCGTGTGCACACATTGTTTCGGGTTTGCGACTACTTTATGCCAAAATCATTCGTTCATTCGTTCATTTTGTTCCTGTCAAATGGAAACTGTCAGATGGAAAAATACTTAAATAAAAGTAAGTGACATTAATACGCCATCTCTAAAACGGATTACAATACGTAATTATTTATTGTTTGCATTTATATTACAATATGAATTAAATTATTATGGGGAATTAAACTGCTCGAGTGATTTGATAAACTAAGTGTGATATAATCAACGCGCCACCACATTGTTTTAGTTTAGCCGGAATTGAAATTGTTTACTTCTCAGTGCCTGTGTTCATAACTATATTATTTGAAGCATTTTTAGTACTTCGATGCGTATACTATACTTAAATAACAGAAATAACGCTTTACATACTACGAAACTTGTTAATTATGATGTATAAATATGGTTTAAGGCTGAGAAATATTGCAGTCACAAAGTAGTTGCAATGTTTCGACTTTGTGTCGACTCTGTGTTGACACATGACACGCGCTGTCAAAAGTAATAACAAAGTTACTGGTATGTTACTGGATTTGCAAAATGGCTCCTTGTGTTGATTTGTTTTCAGATATTCTCAAAGTGTAAAAATGCCGTGGTCAGAGATGGGCATTAATCGATTAACTGTTTATTCGACTAATTAATGGAATAAAAAAAGTTAATTCTCAAATTTTAATCGCGATTAGTTTAGTCGACCTAACATAGATTGAAATTGAATTAATCTGAATATTAATCGAATAAATTATCGATTAAATCTCGATTGAAAGTTGACAGGGGGCCATTTTTGTACGTAAAAATAATAGAAATGTCTTGCATGCAGATGGTAGCAAAACACTTTGTCATAAAAGTCGAGATGGGTGTCGATATATAGGTTTTAGGGAGTGCCGATTTCGAAAATAATGACCATTTTGGAATCCGAAATGGCGGCCATGCACTGTGTCATAAAAGTCGTCATGGATGTCGTTTTATACGTTTTAGGGGGCCTCAATTTTGAAAATGATGACCATTTTGGAATCCAAAATGGCGGCCATGCACTATGCCATAAAAGTCGTCATGGGTGTCGTTTTATAGGTTTTAGGGGGCGCAGATTTCGAAAATGATAACCATTTTGGATTCCAAGATGGCGGCCATGCACTATGTCATAAAAGTCGTCATGGATGTCGTTTTATAGGTTTTAGGGGGCCCCGATTTAGAAAATGATGACCATTTTGAAATCCAAAATGGCGACCATGCACTATGTCATAAAAGTCGTCATGGGTGTCGTTTTATAGGTTTTGGGGGGCGCAGATTTAGAAAATGATAACCATTTTGGATTCCAAAATGGCGGCCATGCACTATGTCATAAAAGTCGTCATGGGTGTCGTTTTATAAGTTTTGGGGGGCGCAGATTTCGAAAATGATAACATTTTCAATTTAAAAATGGCGGCAATGCACTATGTCATAAAAGTCGTCATGGATATCGTTTTATAGGTTTTAGGGGGCGCAGATTTCGAAAATGATGACTATTTTGGATTCCAAGATGGCGGCCATGCACTATGTCATAAAAGTCGTCATGGATGTCGTTTTATAGGTTTTAGGGGGCGCAGATTTCGAAAATGATGACTATTTTGGATTCCACTTTTATGACAAAATACGTAGCCGCCATCTTGGATTATAAAATGATCATCGTTTTCGAATTCTGCACTCCCTAAAACCTATAAATCGACATCCGTGACGACGCAAGTTATCTTTATTTTCAGATCTAACAAATTGCTACAGAATACAAAGGACAAAAAAGAAGCGAGGAGGTAATGAAACAAGCAAAAATACAGATGATTCCTCGACGCAATTGGGTGATTCTTAAATTGTGTCCAGATTTTTTTTGTCATAAAGTTTATATTTTTCACATATTACTCTCACAAGTTCCGTGACATTTCGACCTTGTAATTTTTTAAGTAAATGTTTTTGTTTATCTATGAGGATCTCACTAGAATAGTATAATCAAGGTATGTTTATATTTGATGAATGAAATAGTAACGCAAAAAAAAAAATATTTGTGTCTTATATTCCTGCCGAAGACTTTTATTTTACCTTTTCCTTCTACACAAGTTTGGCCAAGTAATAAGAATTTAGGGCTCTCAATTTTATTTTGACTTCTACAACAAAGCTACGAGGCCATGTTTGGTATCGTTTTCGTATAAATTCGCAGTACCAAATTTAGTTAAGGTATCACATTGACACCATTCCGAAGTAAAAACATATAAACTTATTAAAATACTTTCTTTTAAACTCCTCTTCACGCTTAAACTGCTGAACAGTTTTAATTTAAATTTGGTACACATATATTTTGAGTCCCGAGACAGGATATAATAAGTTATCTCAAAAATCATCCTTTAAAGGTGTGAAATGAGGTGTAGGGGGGAATTCAGAATTGACTTCTTGAAGTTAATACTGTTTAAGTTTAGGTTTGAAGTCATGTTTTTTCATCATTTTTAACTAAATCAAAGATGTAGACCATCCCAAATTTCATATAAATCGGTTCAGCGGTTATTGATTTCCCGTACAAATTTCCACGCCTCTTTTCACACCTTCAAAAGATGATTTTGGTTATAAGATCTATCCTATGTCCTGTTCCGGGACGCAAACTATTTCTATACCAAATTTCAACGAAATCGGTTCAGCGGTTAAGCGTCAAGAAGAGTTTCAAAAAAACCGGCCAAGTGCGAGTCGGACTCGCGTATTAAGGGTTCCGTACATTAAGTCCGACTCGCGCTTGACTGCACATTTCTAATAGGTTTTCCTGTCATCTATAGGTAAAGAACTATTTTGTGTATTCAGACGGACATACATACAGACGCACGAGTGATCCTATAAGGGTTCCGTTTTTTCCTTTTGAGGTACGGAACCCTAAAAAGATTTATTTTTATTTTGTGGAATGGTGTCAATGTGATATCTTAAATGGATTCAGCACCCCAGATTTATACGAAAACGATACCAAACACGGCCTAGCACCTTCACTGATATAGATATATCAAGATAAAATTGAGAGCCCTAAATAAACTTTCAAGAGCGGATATCTCAAAAACTATTCAACATATCGAAAAAATTGACTGAATAAACTTGTAACAAATTAAATTAACTTTCATTTTGTATAAGTGGCCATGTCGCTGAGATGCATAGTTTCCGAGATATAATCGAAAAACGGGAAAATGGGACCTTCAAAGCCCCCTCTCTCCCCCCCGCTCAAGGGCTACGGCCGGGGACTTTTGATATGTTCACCTCCTAACTTGTCAAACCGAGTTACGGAGTCAAAAATTGTGTTCCGAGCATTTCCCTCTACAACTTTTGGAGCATTCGTTGCCTGACCTAAGTAGCTTATTGAATTTCTTTAAAAACTTTTCTGTAAAAGGTTGACGGGTGTTGGGTGTTTGTATGGTTTCGGTCGATTATTATCATTTGCATTGCCCATGATGACTTACTAGAATTACGAGCACACGAGACACTAATAGTAGTTTGACAAACCTTGGTTTTCAAGAGGTATTTTATATTGACATTTGCTGTCACAAATTTGCTGTCAGATTTAGTCGCAAACCGCACGCAAAGTGCACACAAATGTGTCGACACCTTGTTACGGAAAAGTGTAGACACGGCGACGACACTTTGTTTCGAAACAATTCTAGACACATTGTGTGGACTCTGTTACGACACATCTGACATTTAGTTACCACTTTGTGATTCTGCGACTGGAATGGTTATATGGGGGGCGAATGATTTCAATGATTATGTTAGTCCCAAGATACAGGTTCAGCCTAGTTTGGGGCTCACCGGACCGGACACCTTTTGTGTAGGTATGCTACTGCTGTATACTTATTTATTCTCAATAAATTTATTCTTATTCTTATGTAAAATTATTTATGTGTGATAGGTAGACAGTTGAAATTAATTGTCGATATAACATCAAATACTAAATACTAAATAAAATTAATATGTAAGTGGGGCAACAAATGTTTTTTTTTTTTTTTTTTTGCTGTTTTTTGCGTAATGGTACGGAACCCTTCGTGCGCGAGTCCGACTCGCACTTGGCCGGTTTTTTAACAATATATGACAAAATAATTCCTTTTAGTCTCTATAAGTAGAAAACTTCCTAGTTTTACATTTCGTTAGGTACATATCTACTTAACAACAATCGTGACATTCGTGACATATTGATCCATTCAGAAATGTACAATCAATTGTCAGTGTCAGGTGACAATTGTCAGTTTAGGAAATAGGGGTCCCTTCTCATAAAAATGGATTGTCACCCCGTCAATCTCGATTGTATTAATTTCCTCCCTATTAATACAGAAAGAAGGTTTCAGTAAAGCTAATATTTCATCCCCGAGTGCAAGGGTTGCCACAGGTGCTCGATCCATCAACGTCCCAAGTGACGTATGGGACAATCTTACCCCGCTTAGCCAAAAAGCCGTATCTCCATATATTTTATAAATACATACGACATTTTGGCTGACAAATCACGCGCATGCAAAATGGCGTAAGAGCGGGTTTATATTGAGTCGAGATAGGAGTGCACTTTTTACAAGATTTCGATTTAGGTACTCGTGGGTTTTTCGTTCAACTGACTATGTTGAGGGGATAAAATTTCTACATGTCTAAGCGAGTTAACTTTCATACATCATTCTGATTTATTTTTAAATAGTTCAGAAATTCGTAGATAGCGGATAAAAATATGGTCTAATATCTAAAATTTTTACATAGGTTACCTATCATAGATTAAATGTAACCTATGTACCTATATGATACAAAATTCATAACCAGGGCATCCTGGTGCACAAACATAATTTGATTCACCCATTTAACTATTATAAATGTTTATTACTAGGTATTAAAAAGAAAATCATTGTGTACCTAGGTATTGTTTATTGGAGTGAGGTGTAGACAATACTGATTCGTAAATAATGACTACAAATGATACTGTAGCGAAGTGTTAATTAGTTAATAAAAACTCTCACGTTGTCATATCTTATTTTCCTTATTTAAAAAGCGAGTACAAAAAAGTATGTGTTAAATTTGACAGCTATCAACAAAAATGCGGTCCTCTTCCAAGAACTCACGAGCAATCAAGCGCAATTGAATTCACGAGCATATCACATATCATTTATATCCCCCTTACTTTAAATTCTCCATATAAGCCTCAGCTTTGACAATTTACATCCCAAATAGAGAGGTGTCAAGTGGTCTATCAAAATTTCAAATAGACAGTGTAAGTGGATTTTTGGGGTAACCGCCGGGTAAGGGTGTAAGTGCCTACTAAATTGATGCTGTCAAACGGGGCTTATTCAATTTGAGGCGAATTAATCTACGCCATTTCAAAGAAGCAGATGGACTTGGGGAAATATTTAATAGGTTTTAATTGTTTTTAATGGGAGCAATAACATTGTTAGGTATTTTGAATATCGTTAAGGAGAATTTATTATATCCATTCTTTCTTTTCCTTGCTTTGAACAATTATAAATTAGTTGAGTTTTCCACAGTAACATTGTAATTTTGCTTGTCTTGTAAGTTCGTTACAACTAATTAAACAAATCACATTTAGGTACCTTACTCATGTTGAAACTAAAAGAAGCATGAACTTTAAAACTAATTAAAAAAACGTACTGCCTGCTTTCTCGTATCCTTTATCGTATTTCAGATAGGTGAAGTCATTGCAATAATTGAATGCAACATTGTTATATGGGGATTTTACCATCTAATATCCGTTTATCAAGATTTCAAGACACTTTAATAAAATGCTGTGTCATCATTATTTCACTGACGTAGGTATTAATCTTACATCATATTGTAGCATCGCAAGTGATATTTCTATTCTTGTCACTATTTTTAGTTCCGTCATTTTGACCTTACAAAAACCCAATAACCGTCGCGTCGTGTCATCAAGCGCCGAACCAATTTACTCGATTGGCATTATTATGTATAATGACGTTCAAAACACGGTCAAATCGAATTGTCATCGTATCGAATTATGCAATCTCAATGTCGTATCGGACATCGTATTATAAAGTTGTAAGGGACATAAAAACTAAACCAATAAATATCACATGGACTTCATGCACGTTCCAAAAATAATTAAACAAGCTAAACGTTGCTTATATTTGTAGTGATTGTCACTTACGACTTTTTTTACAAGGAATAAATCGATCGATTCGATTACACCCGGCGACAGATGTCTTCGAACGTGACGAATTTCGACTAACCAGAATGTTACTGACAGCCCTAACCCCCAAATAATAAGACATTCTATTTTGAACTTTATTTGTTAGGTATTAAAGTCTAATGTATCTGTGGGCTTGGTTTGATAGTTTTGGTTTTGGCTCCGTATTGGTAATCAGGCGGTGACCGCAAATTGTTGTCCCTCGATCAGACGTTGCCAGGAAATTACAATTTCGATTTTTATTTCACGACTTTGTGTAGTATATTCTAACTTTTACTATAACACACGGCCGTAATTTATTTATAAAATATTTCAATGCCCAGCCTAAACAACTGTAAAGTAGCGGCAAGAACCTAGTTTGGAATAAGTCCAAAGCAGATCTGAAAAATTTCGTTCAAATTCTCACATAATATATAACTTTGTCGTTGTATACCTATTCAAAAATATTTCAATTACTTACTTGGTAACTGTGCAATCAATACTTGAACTTAAAAAAATGTTAATTAAGTACTTATTTTGTTTTGTAATTTTTGTTAAACTTTTTAATTTGACCTGAATGTCTGTCTTAAGGTGCTTTTGAATTTGACCTGAATGTCTGTCTTAAGGTGCTTTTACAAGCACTTAATAAGATAACTTCTGTAAAAAGTCGAGGATTGACAGTTCATATCTTGCTAATAGCTGACTACTCAGATAATGTATGTTATAATTTGGCAACCATAACACACGATACAACGTGGTTAAACAAGTTCTAATCTGTATATTTTTCTTATACTGTACAAAGTATTGTTTTTGTGAATGTCATCCTGCGCAATGACGACCGCGCCGCAAACGATCGCGGTTCGCTTTGTGTAGCGTAGCCGTTGCGAGCGGTGTAAGTGACGAGCGGAAACGTTTAAATAGGATGTAAAGTGTAGCCGTTGCGAGCGGCGTAAGCGACGAGCACAAGCATAAATACCTATACAGGTAAACAAAAATGTGTTAAGGTAACGGGAATTCAACTAGTTACTTTAATTATATTTCAAATCTACGCTAGCTTCAGTCCTACACGCCGACTCAATAATTCGGTTGCTGGTATGGCATCAACACCAACTTCTCACTCCTCTTTATATTCTAATTAATTCTAATACACTAGTGACGACCAACTAATTCAATTCGAATCCATTCGTCCGGTAGCCGATTTATCAAAAAAAAAAAACCTAACGACATCCCGCGGTACGCACAAAAGAGTCAAATCGACATTGAACCATTACTCACCGACATACCTCCCGGATGTCACATCACTATTTAAGCTAACGTTGCCGGCCATTGTCGTCCCCCTAAAAAAAGAATTTAAAAAGAACACAAATGTATCTAAGATTTGGAATATCATCGGTGGATATATTTCATCTTGTCATAACATGGTGGGTCAAAGGAACGGATCAGAGCTTGATAAATTGCAGTTCAAATTTGGAATAATGTCTTTTTCACTATTCACCGCGGTGGAGTGATGACGGAACAAGATCTCATTCTAATGGGGTACTATTCGATATCAGTAAATGGTTATAAGTGCTTCAGAATATTGTGACACATACGCTATTTTGACAGGCGGCCAAATGGCGTAACGTTACTTACTCTATGACTATATTTTATTCTTGGAAAATGCCAACTGTAGAATTGAGTGCAATCGATGTTTTATTCGCATTAACATATTAAAATACGTTATGGATTAATTATTAATGAATGTACGTCAGTATTTGCAGAGTAGTGATGTAATAAGATTTCATGTTCTTAGGGTACCATTGACCGGGGTGACTTTCAAATGCAGGGGCGACTTTAAAATTCCAGTTTTTAAGCCATAATATATATTTATGCGAGATTTTTTACAGTAGGTGAATATGAATATATAGTAATCTAACTAGGTACAGGAACATTTTCAGTAAATAATGAATAATGGTAATTCCATGGCCGTTTTAAATCTATCAAAGTAACCCCAAATTTTCCAAAGTCACCCCGGTCTACGGTACTTAATACTACATTTATGAATTGCTCAGGGAAAATTGTAAGCACAATATGTTTGGCTGGGCAAAACATTTTCTATTAAGAGTAAATCCTATATAAGTATAACTTAACATCTAGCTTCTTAACTACTTACTGTAAACTTTGATTGCTTTATCCCAGTGGGCAACATTACCTCCAATCGAAAATACCTTTTTATACAAATGTAAAAACATATTGTTTTAAAGAATATATAAATCAATAGTACCTATAGTTGAATCATCGAGAGCGTGGAATTGCATATGTAGTAGTATTGTTTGTTTACAGGCATTCTATATTTGAATTTTCTATTTTCTTGTACTATCAGCATACAACCACTACAAATGCAATTCCATCTTCTCGATAATTCAACTATACCTACCTAGGTATAATTATATTTTTAAATTTTGGCAACTGTAACCTGTGTTCGGTACTTTGGCCCAAAGGGTAACCTTTGGGCTAAAGTTACACAGGCTGGTTAAAGTTTAGATCTTATTTTGATACGACCTTGAAGATCGCTCACGCTAATTAGTGCATGCGAAATTAAGTGAAAGTCGTTAGTGAGACGGTTGTCAAGGTCATATCAAAACCAGTTCAAAATCAAAACATTTTTTTATACCTTAGAATCGACCTACCGTCTTACTTAGAACCGACCTAAAGAAAACCGCTGGTGGCCTAGCGGTAATAGCGTGCGACATTCAATCCGGAGGTCGCGGGCTCAAACCCAGGCTCGTACCAATGAGTTTTCGGAACTTATGTACGAAATATCATTTGATATTTACCAGTTGCTTTTCGGTGAAGGAAAACATCGTGAGGAAACGGATAGTTGTCAAGCGGACCCCATGTTCCCATGAGCCGTGGCAAAATACCGGGATAACGCAAGGAAGGAGAGAGAGAATCGATCTTACTGTAAGTACCTATCCATATTCGAAGCTCTCACTTACACTGGCTGTGAGCGATGTATACAGGATGAGCATTCGGCAACTTTTTCCATTCCCGATGTCTGCCCCTCATTACGAGGCGCACATACATCATCGTCATCGGAACGCAAGTCATCGGGTCTGGACCAGGTGTGGGACTGTGGAGGCGGCTTTTATTTTCATATTAAAACCAATAAGTAAGTGGATTGTTTGTAGTGAAGATATGAATTGAAGATAGGTACAGTACCTAAGTTATACACATATATTTAATCAGTGAAAAATTATGACTTATAAATAACACTTGCACTGCGTGTGCTATCATAATTGTTGCAGACTTATCTTGGTCTAACTCTATTAACCACGATGAAAATCTATTTAATTCAGTCGGCGGAGCGGGTGCGAATCTAGCCTCAAGCGCTGAAAATTTCAATTTTTTCTTCATTGAAGGTACGTACTTACTTACATGGTTTTGTATTATAATGCAAAAAAAAAATCAAGCGGACTCGTTTTTGCTAAAGAAAAATGATAACACCTATCATATCACCTAAAGCTTTTTCGACCGACTTATTATTTATGTATGTTAAAATTTGTAACTTGCAAATCAAAACTTGCGCTTTAATTTCTTATTTAGCGCTTCAAAACGCAATACAATAATAAAATGCCTAATTGCATCAACAATTGAATTCGTTAAAACAAAATATAAAGCCACTTCCACACTAGTTACCGCAAATGACAATGGCAGTACCAAAGCGGTAGCTTTTACGGAATTACCATAACTATCACTGCGGTCTCACTGCCGCGTAATTAAAAAGTTGCCAAGGGTGAGCTTGTTTAGGGTCGCAGGGCTCTTTAATATTCCATTTACAACAGATTCTATATTAAAAACATATTTACATAGATTTTGACTAAATAATGAGAATAGAGTAACGCAGAGAACATTTAGTGGCTGGAGCAGGAATAAGTCCCTTACGATTATTTGCTATTTTACTTAGGACAGCAGCACTATACGTCGCTTTGGTGAAAGCGCACAAGAATTTAATCCTGATTGGTATAATCCATTTGTTGCCTGTTCCGTTTTATAGATTTCTTATAGCAGTGCCACACTGGCTGTTATTAACGCTATATAACATTGTGTGACAGGGACAAAATAATAAAATACTATGCAATCTGTCATGTTGTCCCTGTCGCTCAATGTCATAAAGTATTTTATAATTTGCAACTAGGTTTTTTAATTACCATGTCTCGGATTGTGTCGTTATTGAACGGCACTCTCTTTTTCTCTACCTATTGGACCATTACAGAATGAGCCCATAGATATCCCGACATTTTTTTTGTGTGTTCTCTCCGATGGCCGTAAAGAGGGAACCCTAGAAATGACAATAATATAGGTTCGATCAAAACCACCACATCATCCTGTCATGAAATATGTATCTATTCGGTACAAATGTAAAAGGGATATCTGACAGGGAGCTGATGACTGTTTGATAGTATTTTTAAGGCTCGAAGGCTTGGTAAGGATTGACGCCATTAAAGCTCAGGTGTGATACAATCAATTCTGGAAGTAGAAGTCTTATTTGCTAGGGTACTGATGTGTCTGGTGGACAAATTTGTCAATGTACGTATCCTTGTAACGCGGACTTACTCGTAGTACTAATTACTTCAGTCAATTTCAACCTTTATTGATTTCAAATTTAACTTTATGGTTAAACAATTTTTTTGTACGGTTTTGCAGGGCAGGAACTAGGCTTAGATGTGTTTGCGGACAGGATTAAGACAGACGCATTGGTGCCAAATTACCGCCATTTTGTTACCCACCATAAGCCGCCGGTAAGGTTAAGACATTGTCCGCTTCAAAGCTGCAATAATAGAGGCAACAACAGCGTAAAGGATGGCTCACGTTAGACCGGGCCGTGTCCGGGCCGGAGCTTCCGGAGCTTAATTTTCTATGACATGACAGGCGATCACGTGACGCTTTCCATAGAAAATGATGCGCCGGAACCTCCGGCCCGGACACGGCCCGGTCTAACGTGAGTCATCCTTAATGCTGTAGTTGCAGCATTTCTCTTGTAGCATTACTCTTGCAGCATAAGGGTAACATTCCATTTCTGACCGCAGCTGCACGACTAGTACGAACGCGTCGGTGTTATTGTCAATTTCCATAGTAAATAGTGCTGCTGTCGTTGGAAATGGACTGTCACCTTTACTCTTGCAGCGTTAACGAAGGCGCTGTCACTGCCGCAACAGTAAATGCAGCTGCAGGTACCATCCGAAAGTCACCTTAACGTACCCAGTATGCACAAATTTCAACCTGTGCTACTTATATACGTACCGTTACTCCTTATGTATTGTGTGACGTCCACACCTTTTAACGCGTCTCTACACATCACTCTGATGCCATTAAGATCGCTTGATGCGCCGATAAAGAATCTGATTGGAATTGATATGTGCTTCCATCTAGGAGTTCATTAGGGACTGACTGACCGGAACAGCGAATCAATAGAGACTACTAATGAAATAGTTCTCAATTAAGCCAAAATGTTTTTGAAATATATTTCTTTTCTAGACTATTTTATGAATGCGCGCCGCTCCAAAGTATCTTTGCGAAATATTTGTGTTTCTGTACGTTGTGTCTATAAGAATATCTTTGGGCGATTGTTTGTGGGTGTAATTGCTCAGGAGAGGGCGCGCAGATACCTACTTTAAAAATTATATATTGAATCAGTGTAGTATTGATTGATTACTTGGCCTCTAGTTCTACAGTTGGACTTTGTGTCTGATGTTGTCATGAGTAGGTACCACGAATACCACGATAGTTTATATGGGCTACCTCGTGACCTCGTGAAAGAGCTCGAAGCATTTGGACATAGGATTCATTAATCGTGACATAATTTAGAGTTCGAATGTGTCTCTATAGATTCTTGAACATCTTGCCTTTCTGGCTGTCGCTAATGGCGCCGCACACGCCGGTCATCGCGATCAAACGCGCCGCCTGTCCGCTACCGCGGCAGCCGGTGTTTGGCTTGACGGTGAAATCTTTCAGTGACACAAAGTTTTATTTGTGTGAATATACTGAATATTTAGCGTTTTCACATCGTTTTATCGATGGCTGAGCAAGTATTGTTAGAAATTTTGCTCATTTTTAGAGTTCCGTACCCAAAAGGTAAAACGGGACCCTATTACTAAGACTTCGCTGTCCGTCCGTCCGTCCGTCCGTCCGTCCGTCAGTCTGTCACCAGGCTGTATCTCACGAACCGTGATAGCTAGACAGTTGAAATTTTCACAGATCATGTATTTCTGTTGCCGCTATAACAACAAATACTAAAAACAGAATAAAATAAAGATTTAAATGGGGCTCCCATACAACAAACGTGATTTTTGACCAAAGTTAAGCAACGTCGGGCGTGGTCAGTACTTGGATGGGTGACCGTTTTTTTTTTGCATTTTTATTCCGTTTTTTTTTCATTATGGTACGGAACCCTTCGTGCGCGAGTCCGACTCGCACTTGCCCGGTTTTATGTAATAGTACCTAAGACAGTACCGATGCCTGAGTTGTAGTTTTATCAGAGATCGATGTTATTGCGATGTTAATTCGTATGTTATTACCACCTTACTATGTACGAGTACAACCGGTTTTCTTTTACCTTGTCCAAAAACGAATACTGACATGATGGCAAAGACAGGTACAGTTAGCATCAGAAGAAGCGGATTAGGCTACGCGTCAAATTTTTTTCTAATAGCTTAATAAAAAGCCATATGTAATGTATCACTACACCTTATAAAACAAAGTCGCCTGCCGCATCTGTCTGTGTGTTTGTATGTTCGCGATAAACTCAAAAACTACTGAACGGATTTTCATGCGGTTTTCACTTATCAATAGAGTGATTCTTGAGGAAGGTTTAGGTGTATAATTTGATAACCCGTGTGAAGCCGGGGCGGGTCGCTAAGTGTATCTATAGGACTGTCGCAAACAGTTTGAACGCCAATTGCAGAGATTAGGTACCTACCTATCACTATTTGACGGACTGTTTTATCGGCTACTATTGAAGCTGACTGTATCTACAGCGAGCTTGTCATCGATTGAAAATTTATAAACTTTTCTGAATAAAATTCAATAGCTAAACTCACATAAAACGGTACATGTCATCTCTCGTTTACATTACCATAGATTTTGACATCATTATTCACAATATTCACCCGCGACGACGCTACGACATTTATGACATGCAAATTTTATTCTGCCCGTAGCTAAATGGCTTGATGACAGACAAGCGAAGGATTAGACCACAAAGAGCATAATTCAAGCTAATATATACTTTATATATAGGAAATAAGACACCTGCTGCAAGGTTTTCGTTTAAATTTTTGCTTGACTTTTTGACCTGTGTGACAAGTTTTTTGATGGATTAGACGATGGTTGGATAGTCGTTTTAGAAAATGATTGGTGATTGTGTTTTAGGTTCTGCAGATATTAGAATTGCAAGTAATCTTTAATTTTCTCAATTCTTTTTAATATGTAGGTCACCAGTAAAAAACTTTTAGATACCTATTCACACGAGCTTCTGTTTCTGTTCGAAATGACTTAGAGAAACCTAGCCTACTGAGAAAGCCAGGAATATCAATCGGTCAATCGAATGCGGAAAGTTTCAGGAGAAAACAAAATATTTATCGCCTTATATTTTCTATCTAAATTTTTATTTCTATGTAGGTAAATAAAAATCGTTAGGTATTCTGTACCTACTTAGGTGGGATCAAAAAACCTAAGAACTAAGAGACTCGGAATTCTAGATCTAAAATAAGCTTACATAAATATTCAAATCACCAACTTTCGAAACTGTCAATAAATGCCGTCAAAGTTCAACTAATTGTAATTTTGTAGTTTTAAACTTGTTTCGCTTTTGGTTGATGTAGCTTTCAAAATAAGTACCTATTGATTAGGTCTATTTGGCTGTCGTTGTTTTTATTCGTTAATATCCTTGCATAATAATATTATTTTGCACTGTTAAGTAGGTAAATTAAGCAAGATTGTACAATTATAGTTTACAACTGGGTGAATATTTTTTTTTCTTGTCACTTGTTGTCATAGTTATGGTCGCGTTTTTATTACCTGTCATGTCATGCGTCACTGTAGCACTTACATACTTGTTAGAACGTGATAGGCAAGGTGACAAATGATAAAGAGCCGGCCATCTTAGCCCTACAGGGTAACTCTTAAAACCCTGGTTTTATACTACAATATTGCAGAAGTATTGTTAATATATTTCTCGATAAAATGACCTTTTTGACTTTTCCCGCAGCAATGAAGTCGGCTTCATTAAATATCTCGCAGCAATACTGCTGTAGGTAGTAATAGTAATACTGGGTGTACTTAGTCTGAACCCGACCACTAGATACCTTTACTCACAACTATACATTTCGGATAACTTCGAACAGTGCCAGTGCCTTGTTTGATTTTAAAAATGTACCTTATGTACCTACATGTACGTGATTGTGTATAGTGCGCTGTGCACACTGCCCGGAGCAATACTCGCTTATTCATAAAGGCAGGTGTTGGATCGAGCGCGAATTTAATAGCTCGTGTTTTCGGCTTTCGCGCGTTCGCAGTGACCGATATGAAAAGAAAATAAATCTATTTTACAATGGCCGCTACAATTGTTGATTCAATGTTATACTTGATTCATGTTGTTGTACCTCAAATTGAGACAGTCATAAAAGGACAATGTTCTACACATTTTGGCCCTAAGACTTAAATAAACATGTGACATTTTTAGGCTCCAAATATGAAATAAAACTTCTGGCAATTAGCATAGATTCACGGGCACTTCATAGAACAGAAAAAAAATTCTTGCAGATTTTCAGGTTAGAATTTTCCTAATTATCGTTTCAAAATATACATATGAGGAAGACAGATCTACCGTCTGAAGTCAAAAAATGTATTTTATTCATAAAGGCAGATGTTAAAAAGAGCGCGAATTTAATAGTTTGCTTACGGCTTTTCGAGCGCGATTTGCGGTCGACGAAAAAAATACATATTTACAATCGAATGGTCGAATACCGTTGTCTTAAAATTTTTGTTGATTTATATGATATGGATGCAAGTTGCATCTGTTTGATTGAATTTTATTAATGATCGGTTTCAATAATATTGAGTATGTTTATAGGGCACGGGCAGTCATTAAAAATCATCATCATCATCAATATCATCTCAGCCATAAGACGTCCACTGCTGAACATAGGCCTCCCCCTTGGACCTCCATTCGTACCGGTTGGAAGCGACCCGCATCCAGCGTTCTCCGACGGCCTTAACAAGGTCGTCTGTCCATCTTGTGGGTGGACGTCCTACGCTGCGCTTGCTAGTCCGTGGTCTCCACTCGAGCACTTTTCGACCCCATCGGCCATCTTCTCTGCGTGCAATGTGGCCTGCCCATTGCCACTACAGCTTGCTAATCCGGTGGGCTATGTCTGTGACTTTAGTTCGTCTACGGATCTCCTCATTTCTGATTCGATCACACAGAGAAACTCCGAGCATAGCCCTCTCCAAAGCATTACAAATACAATACTCATTAAAAATACTATACTTAATTATTTAGTCAGCCTCTCTTCTTCTTCTTACCCTAAACTATACATAATCGAAAACTCCACTTATACTGGTCGTTGTTAGAGATTGGATTGACAACCTTGGCTATTGGACTGTCTTTATAGTTGCGATGGGCGTCGCTAAACGCTGGACTCACGTTCGGGGCATTAAGGCGTAGGATAGGCACGTGAGGGTTTAAAGAGTGATTACGTTCAGATAGTAATCGTCACACAAAGAACATTTTGGTATGCCTGCATGTCTACATTGTGAGTGTCAATAGTTCCATGCCTCTTTAAAGTGCGACCTGTACCGTTTTCAGCATGTACCGAGCACTGCTATGGGAGTGTGCCGACAATTCCGTTAGCAGTCAGCATCAAAACTAGTGGATCCTTCTACGCTTCAAAAGTATGCACCGTTTTATAGGGTGGTATTCCATCTGTCCAATATTTTGGTCCAATCTCTTGGTCTCATTCTCTCATTAAGCAAAATGTGAGACAAAATACACGTTAGACAAAGAAATTGGACAGGAATACCACCCATAGCAGCTTAACAAACAGAGATATGACTCTGTATGTAGACCAATTAGACTGTAAGAGATTTATTTGAACGCGAACTGTGGAGATGTATCTCTCGTCACCTCTCTCTTACTTGGAAAACTAATTCGGGGTGGCAGATACTTTTGGCTTCTTGTAACCCTTAAACAGGTTGTGTATCTATAAGTACCACATAGCAAATGATTTTTTTTTGGCGAGCTGAGTAAATACAAAGACCGCAAAATGTCATTGCCGTAAAGTCTATTAAGTGAGTGATATCGGAACGTAAAAAAATGACAAGTGTTAAAACAAATTTCTTTGACAATTTAGTTGTCAAGTTCAAATCGACAACAAATGGCAGTTTTTGTACGTTTCTCCCACTGTATAAGTTCGCTACGCCGAAAAAAAGTGATGTAAGTATTTTGTTTTGTATTTTTATGGTAGATTATTAGATAATGTATGTGTAGTAAGTCATAATTTACCTTAGTTATTGTTTTCTGATAAAATATTTGATCTAAAAGTTTGTGGTTCGTATGAACCCTCTGCCCGTCTGGGGCACGTTCTAGTGGTTTCTAAGTGGCCACTGCCCTGCAAGGAGTTTACATGTAATTTAAGGGTAAGATTTATGACTACGAATGAACCCTCATAGTACAAAAATAACATATTTTCCTTTGGTTTTTAAATTAAATATTTATTCAACGGTTAGTTTTACGAGCCACGACATCCGCGTGAGCCAAGCAAGTGCTGGCAGTTAGTGTATTTTGTGACGCAAGTAAAAATGTGACATCCACATGACTTACCCTTAAAACTACTCTCTATAGCTAATAAGGCAGTGGCCATATATGTACCATGTAGCACCATTTTTAACGGGCAGTGGGCATATAAAAACCACCACGGTTTTTTTACTGAATTAATGACAATAAAAATAAAATAATAAATTAATTTTCTTTTAACGCTATTAGCTACCCGAATCAGTAATCAAAAGTTAAGAATGCGTTAGGCCTGTTTAAGGGTTAATCCGCTACTATTGAGGCATAGGTAGGGTAGATCGGGGGCAATAGTACCACGGGGCAATAGTACCATCGTTATTATCTTCACAATTACAACGAAATATGAATATGTGGGTATATACGATAAAGCCCAATACTTGTCTGGACCCGCTCACCAGTCGGCCGCTCGCTACGACGCGGAACGGAGGTGCTAAGAGACCATTTTTGTTTTCGAGTGATCAAAGTAAGTATTTACGAGAAATATTTTGTCATATTATTCAAAACTAAATAATCCTAGAGTTAGATTGGTATTTAAATATTCTCCTTCTTAACTGAAAATATTTATTACAGTTAAGCTCTAAAATAATAAACCTTTATATAATAAACATATTATTTGGGTTTTATTTATGTTACTATTGACCCGCACGAAGGGTCAATTGTACCACAAGGAATCATTGACGAAAAACGGGATTTTCTACCATACTCTTACCGTTTATTAACAATTACCTTCAAAAATACGTAAATCAATAACCTACTATTTCATATGTACGTACAGTTTTGGTTCAGCTCATATACATTCTGAACTAGGAACCATTATCCAAAAAATGGTACTATTGCCCCCGGTCTACCCTATATTAAGTAAGATAAGAAGTACACGAATATCCCTTTCTCGGACGTCTCGCCGCGATTGTAGGCTCTTTTTAAAGGGTCTATAGAACAGCGACCATTCTGTAACCCATATACTCTACCCCATCGCCCCGCGCAAATGATACTCTGACCATAATTATAAACGCATCAATCCCGCGCCCGCGGCAATGCGCGAGTAAACGGTTATTAAAGGGATTTTAATATTTTCGCCGAGGTGTACCTACGTAACGAGCCGTGACAATTCTTAGCACTTTTTTTAAAATAGGTAGCCTATATTGTGTCCCACTGCTGGGCAAAGGCCTCCCCTGTCTTCCGCCACTCGTCACGGCTTTGTGCATGTTCCCACCAGTCGCCACAAAATGTGTCCAGGTCGTTTCGCCATCTCGTTTTTGGCTTGCTTCTGCCTCAGATGCACTTTTACCACTTGGTGTTGTATAAAAATAATATGCAAAAGGGGCTTTCCACGAGAATGTCGTTGACGGAATGCCATTATTTCAATAATTATATGCTAAGAAAGCGAAATTTGGTATGGTAATGTTTAATGACTTGGCTAACAGCATAATATTTTCGAGCTTTACTCATTTGATTGAGGTATTAGCTGCCATCTTCTTCAACCTAGCGTTTTCCCGGCCTAGCGCCAGGGTTCGCTTTCCTGCTCAGTCTTCTCCACTTTGCCCGGTCTTCGGCATCCTCAGGTGTGAGATTGTTCTCTTGCATGTCCGCTGTCACGACGTCCAGCCAGCGCTTCTTAATAGGCCTACCGCGGCCGAGTGATTATAGGACCTTGGACAGTGAGATTGAGGCATCTATTTCCAAGGTAGCTGTCATACAAGGCAAAATCAATTTGTAAGCGACATTCTTGTGAAATGTCTCAAGAAGTTTGGTCCAGTACCAGTTCTCTCTATATACATTTTGTGTTAAATGCAATGTTATATATCATATCAGCCGGAGGGCTTCTTGAATGTAGGCCTTCCCCATTAGACCACGGTCTCTACAACTGTGTCGTGTGTAATTATTAGACAGCAATTTGACTAGAAGGAGTAGAGGGCGAGCACCCAGTAGATGGTCAGATGTGGTCCAAAATATTACTCAGACTTCGCTCTAGGCAACGATGCAGATGGCCGAAAATCGAGAGGCCTGGAGAGCAGTGATAGGAAGAATACCCCATAGGAGTCACGTCCCTCAGACATGAGGTCACGACCAAGAAGAATTTGACTTTTGAACCGTCTGAAAGTGATGTTCCTAGTCTTCTAGAAACCCGAAATCCCTTGCCACATTCCCCAGCCACTTGAATTTCCCCTTACAATTTCCATACATAATGAAAAAATCACAATTTTTACAGATTGGCACTTAGTTATTGATATTGGCATCAATTTAAAGTAGGTACATTTAAATACATTTCCACCGTTTCCGTTCCGTTCCGTTCATAAAAATGTTTACCAATATTTTGTTCACGCAGACTAAATCTAAACGTATCTCTCGCTACGGTACGATAGATCTTCTGTGTTATATCGTGAGTTCGTTCTTGTGAGTAATAACGTCTCTGTGCCTTTGCTTTGCCATCATTGGAAATACTGCCATTATCAATATTGGAATGAAAGTCGACTCAACGTCACGTATTAACTTTCTCGGCGCTACACATATTAATTGGACCTGTACAATTGTACATCATTCACAATTTACACTAATCTTAACACTTCTAATGCTAAGTCCAGTTGCCAATACCTTAATACAACTATAACTTTGCGTTTGACTAAATCGGTATCGCGCTACATTCAACTTTGCTACCTTAAAATAAGGTTGTATGTTTTTCATTCCACTTTTTTTCAAATGTAAATATAGTCATAGTTGATCCCGTAATAAAGACGTGACGTTAATTTTGATGAATGTATTGTATTATTTGTGTTGAAGTGTGACGGAGTGATTTGACACGGCTCGAGTCGAATTTGATAATTGTGTAACTACTAACTAGTGTTTGTAGAAAGTGTACCAAAAAATGTAAATTGAAGCTAACTATAATAAGATTACAGGAGGTAAATTTGACTTGTTTAGTGACAGCTCATGACATACAGAGTGTATAAAGATATGTCGGGCCCTGGAGGGAAACTACCTTAAATCCTTAAGTTGGCTCATTTTACTTAAAGGAGACATTCCTTTATTTTTAAAAAGAAACAAAACTGCATTCAAAGATTTTTAAAAATTCGCTTGTCTCGACCGGGAATCGAACCGAGTAAAACTTCCAAAAAATATATACTCGCTATTTTTTTCCACTAGTCGATCCAGTTAATGTTAATGATAACATTTCTCCAAGAAACATTAGGTCTTACACTCGTCTGTCGTATAAAATATCCATAAAATCGAATATTTAGTACTCAAGAATATTTTTAGACAAGGGGCTGTCCATAAATTACGTCATCGATTTTTGACGATTTTGGACCCCCCCCCCCTATAATCATCCAAAAATCATGCTTCAAATGACCCCATTTCCTCCTACTTCATGCTACCGTCATCCGATGTCCAGACCCCCCCCCCCTAATTTAAAATGACGTAATTTATGAATAGCCCCCAAGCTAAATTGAAGAAAAAAAGAAATATCTTTGAATGCAGTTTTGTTTCTTTTTAAAACTAAAGGAATGTCTCATTTAAGTAAAATGAGCCAACTTAAGGATATAAGGTAGTTTCCCTCCAGGGCCCGACTTATTTTTTCCCACCCTGTATATTATTATAACGACGATGTCGTTACAATACAATACGCTTTATTGTACACCTCACATAAATACTCGTAGTTTATGTACAAGTACAATAAATGTACAGTAACATAAACAAAGACAACAGAGGTAACAACAGGCGGTCTTATCGCTTAAGAGCTATCTCTTCCAGACAACCTTTGAGTATCGGAGACAATAGAATTAGAATATACGGTAGGTGGCGCAAAAATAATAATAGGAAAAGTCGAATTAAATATAACCAAACAATACAAAACATTATATAGATAAACCTTCTTCCTTCTTCCTCGCGTTATCCCGGCATTTTGCCACGGCTCATGGGAGCCTGGGGTCCGCTTAACAACTAATCCCAAGAATTGACGAAGGCACTAGTTTTTACGAAAGCGACTGCCATCTGACCTTTCAACCCAGAGGGGAAACTAAGCCTTATTGGGATTAGTCCGGTTTCCTCACGATGTTTTCCTTCACCGAAAAGCAACTGGTAAATATCAATGACATTTCGTACATAAGTTCCGAAAAACTCATTGGTACGAGCCGGGGTTTGAACCCGCGACCTCCGGATTGAAAGTCGCACGCTCTTACCGCTAGGCCACCAGCGCTTCCATTATATAGATAAACATAGGTAATTAAATACGTATAACCATAACACGAGTAACCAGGAGCCTATTGCATAAATAAAATACCAGCTAATACTATTAGGACCACTTGCACCATCCGACTAACCCGGGGTTAACCGGTTAAACCTGGAGTTACCCTGGTTACCAGTACAATTTGACACTGGATTAAAGGATAGACCGGTTAGTGGGATGGTGCAAGTGGCGCCAAATCAATATGTCTATATCACAAATTTAGCAAAGTAAGTACTAATAAGGTAAACGTACTAGTGCTCGACATGCTAATGCCAAATAGATGACTCCTTGCTGTCACCTCTATTGACAATGACTTAAGTTTCAAGATGACATGACTGGGACCGCGTCGAGCACCAGTACGTTTACCTTATAGGGGTGTAATAAAACATTGTGAAATGTGCCCATGTTTTTAGAAAAAGTGACTACCTACTTAGGTATAGGCGTTATTAAACCATGCTGATTATCTCAGATTATTTTGTTACGTGGTGTGGAAATCCCGTTATTTTCAAATTGTGAACTATATTTCAACCATCTACAATACCATAGGCATCGGTAGCGGTACAGTAATATTACAGTAATCTGTCAATTACATCTAAAGCTTTACGATGTCGTTACACTGTCCTAGATAGCGCCACTGAGCTATCAAGTACACGTTCACAATAAATCGATAGAAAATTACTTTGACATTTCCACAAACAAAACCTTCAAAACCTCTTAATTTACGCAAATCGCTCATTGCAAAAGCAACCTTAGGTACTTTAAAATACAGTTGAAATTCGAATGTGGTGTGAAAGAGGAATAGGTATAAATATAAGTGATAGTTTGAAATGTCACGCCTACTTTGCGACACGGGCGCTTGGAATAGTTCAATGTTGTTCATTATTGAGGTTTCGAAACCGAGAAGCTATTTTTAACGCGAAGGGTGTTGAGTATTGATTTTCATTTTGATATAAAATCTCATGTTATCAAATTATTACAATCTAATCGACTCAATTACCTATACACATTACACATACATACACACATACACTACATTCTTACATATATACCTACTCTTTAGGCGAGATATGCCCAGGCCTATGCACGGCATAGGTACCTCCCATTGCTTCTACGTCTTTCCTAAAATCAGTTGCATGTAATTTTAATCTTATAAAAATATTTGAAAAAATTTTTCATTGTTTTAATTTTATAGATACATACTCATCAAAATGAAAATGTTTGAAATAAAGAAAAAGATTAGATTTAAGCTAGTTATTAATTTAGTTTAGTAGTACCACTGTATATATATTGTTTTTACTATATTATATTTCTTTTTAATAAATACATTATTTATGTGAAGAAAAAGTGAAACAAAATAATTCACTGCTATAGTTCGTTTTTTTTAGCATTAGAAAGAACTTGAAAGAAGGTAAGCGATCTTGACATGTCTTTTAATTGAAAAACGCTTTTTAAAAATCAGTAACAATTACTTATGAAAGCAGAAGAATATAAATGATCGTATTAGATTCATAATTGTTACATATTTGCCGTAACTTATTTTTAAAATGTGTTTTTCAATTAAAAGACACATCAGGATTGTTTACCTTATTTCTAATGCTAAAAAAACGAACTATAGGTTGAGATTCGAACTCGCGACTCCAACTGCCACTCGACCTACTCACAGATGACTCACGTTAGACCGGGCCGACCGGGCTGTGTCCGGGCCGGAGCCTCCGGGGCTTACTTTTCTATGACAGATGACAGGTGATCACGTGATGCTTTCCACAGAAAACGAAGCTCCGGGAGCTCCGGCCCGGACACGGCCGTCTAACGTGAGTCATCCGTCACTCCATACAGCTTGCCACTTACCTACCATAAAGTTTCAAATCTGCGAATAGCTAAATAGGTACATATTCGGTACAAACTTGCGTACGAGAAATGTTAAGACATTAATCTATCTCACTTAAACCCTTACGGTGCTATTAATTAAATCATCGCCCACCAATATTTTAATTGCACACGCTACCATGACCCATCTCTCAATGACACCTCTCGAAAACGAGACAAAAGAACAAAAGAACGGACCCATTACTTGCACAACCACGGTTTTATATTCACGCCGACTGCTCCATGTAATGACATGAACACATATCGTTTGAAAAGACGTAACTATCTATGAAACTCAAGGGGTGATACAACCTTTTGAAAATTAGGTGTTCGGGCCTCATCTAATAGAGTCCAACCAAATTGCTTCTTACCACCATGTTAACCATATGACTGAGATTAGCGAAATTGAACCTTTAGCTGTTTATATTAGAGTTGAAAATAGGAAAGCTAATGGGAGTTATGTCGTGAGACACCACGCCTACTCTTGCTTAAAACGGGGACAATTTTCTTTGATATTTTGAATGAGATTAAGGCCAAGTACAAATAAGTGTAAATAAACTAGTGCGATGGAAAGTTCAGTTGGGAATTATTCATTCATCTTTAATGTATTCCATCGATGTTACCTCCTTTTAATATACAGGGTGGTCCAAACCTTGACGTCCAAGAATTTTTTTTAGATTCCTCACGTCGTGGGCTATCAGAATATACCCCATGTATGCAACTTTTACTATGGGACCAACGCCGAAATCGCGAAAAAAAAAATTTACCCTTCCATAGAAAATGGACCAGCCAAAAATGTATGAAACAGCCACATTTTTTTTGCGATTTCGGGGTTGGTCCCATAGTAAAAGTTGCTCAGTATAATCCCAAAACCTCCCTGGCAACGGGAATGCAGTTATTTTTTAGCCACCCTGTATGGGAACCCCGGAATTTGATAAAAAAAGTTAAAAGTTTAAAAAATCATAACTCGAAAACTACTAAAAATCGGCTAACATACATGGGGTATATTCTGATAGCCCACGACGTGAGGAATCTAAAAAAAATTTTTGGACGTCAAGGTTTGGACCACCCTGTATTATTCAGGAAATTGGTAATAAAATAATTTCCTAAGACATTTTCTCCAAAAAGGTAAATGTAGGTTCCAGATGGTTTTTTTGATACGAACTGGGAGTCCCAAATAAAACTGGCGACAAGTCACACATCTCCTATTTTCCATCCAAACCTATTTTAAAATTATACCAATGCACCAATTTTAAAAATGCTGCCTAGAGTGAAATCAATTCAAGCACAAAGCTCAAGACAGATCGAGTTGGCAGCGTTTATGACTAACTTCTGCCCCATCTAGGGGACATAGGACATTAAGTAAGTACTCTGTTAAGGGACATAGTGTTGGCAAGTCCAACAGAACGAAACTCTATTAATTCCTTTTTAGTTTTCTCTGTGCTCTATGCTCTACTTCTATTACCTCTGCTCTATTTCTTGAATGCTGTTACCATGTAAACGGGATAAACATACATTTCACATTTCCACCTAAAATATGTGCTAATTGTGCTTTTGATCAAATAGGTATAATTATTGTGTTTACAAGACGCTTTTGACTTCTGCGCCCATCCGGAATCAGCCCAAGTCCACCTCCACCGCTGAACATATAGAACATTAAGTAAGTAAGTACTCTTTAGACCCTGTGTTCTGAAAACATCAAGGTTCTGTCACCCTGATGTTTTTAGACTAAAAACTTTTGAATTACTTCCAAGCAGTCAAAAGCTTTCCGACGGTTCAACGTACGCTCATATCATAAGAAAAACACACTATATACTTAACTATAATGACCGAAACATCCTAGCGTCAAAACTGGGTCTAATATTTTCGTCGGTCGTCACGTTTCGTCATGCGCGCGTAATGATACGAATTACCATAATTGCGCGGGGGGCGGGGCCAAATGACAATCACGCGGCGACCTAATGAACGGGTGCGCGGGCGCATGGACTTGGACAGGTGCTAGGAGGGAGGGGTGCGGTGGGACTATCGATATCGATAGAAATTAAGAATACGAGTGACCAACTTTTTTATGAATAGTTTATGTAATACTGATTTTAAAATGAAACATATGCTATTTAAGGTGGTGGTACTAGTGCTCGACATGCTAATGCCCAATAGATGACACCCTGCTGTCACCTCTATTGACAATGACTTAAGTTTCAAAATGACATGTACTAGGACCGCGTCGAGCACCAGTACCACCACCTTAATATATATTTACAAATAAAAATATGGCCTAGGTGGTCATTAAAGTGAAGTACAGTGAAAGCTAAATTATTAAAAAGGAAAGAAAAGACCGATTATCTCGAAAACCACGAAACTTTGACTAAGTCTAAAGCCCATTTTCTGGACCAGCCTAAGTTTCCCTGTACGTAGTCAGAAGGC
This sequence comes from Cydia splendana, assembly GCF_910591565.1. Lineage (NCBI taxonomy): Eukaryota > Metazoa > Arthropoda > Insecta > Lepidoptera > Tortricidae > Cydia > Cydia splendana. Next base: position 11,209,496 of record NC_085976.1, read on the forward strand.
TGTCTATCATTTACTGGACATCCTGTACATCTTCGTATCAGCTAAAAGACGTTCACTACCCTACAAAAGCCTCCGTCAAGGCGTTTGCTATCTTGACCAGACCGTTGATCCTTCCCGTTGGTGACTTTCCTGTGCTGTGTAATCGAATTAAATCCGGTATGCGGTCGCCACTTAAAAATGTATCTATCACAACGGGAAAATCCTCCACAGGTCGATATTTTCCTACAAAAGTTTATTTTCCTTTGATCGTAAGCGATCCTGTGCTTGCAGCTTCAGAAGTGTCACACTTAAATCGATATCGACAACATCTTTCTCTATCGACCAAGCACATCACTACGTAAAGCTCATAGTGTCGTACGTCGAGTCATGCTCATTACATCTAAGTGTCGCCGTCCCTGTCATTATGTCGTACATGCTTTTTATGTACAGAATTTCCGGCTCATTAAAATATTTATGTGTTTGGCTAGGTAGTTCAATTTCCGTTATGACATTTGTAATGTAATGGTGTTATTTGAATTGCGTAGTTCTTAATATAATGTCTGTTTTTGTGGATATCATTTGATTAATAAATGCATTTAAGAGCAATGTAATGGTTCATTTTCTATGATAATTTCCAAAGGAAGTGATCCCTTTTTATAGCTCTCGCTTCGGCGTAGATAGTGGAGTGGCAGTTATAGAATATTCTAGCTTTGCTGATTTCAATACATAGGTATCTTAGCAATTGTAAAAATATACAATCTTGGGTTATCTGAGATCACATCACACTTCCTATCACGCAATTGCAGGTTTCGCATATTTGAAGCTAGTGTACTACGCTAGGAAAACGTTAGTGCCACTAGTATCCGTTTCCCCTGATAAGCTGTCACAGTTGCCAATAGATGTCAGTAATTCCAAATACCCATAGACTATACACGCACCGGCGACACTGCAATGACGCGTTTACAAAGAGCACGAGGTTACCACGCATACACGCAATTTTACTTCAGAAATGCTACGATTTGAGCAGCACAACTGAGTTGTATTCTACACTTTCTTATACTATAACATCCTAGGTCCCACTTCTAAGGCTAATTTTTTATAAATATTTTTAATTTACACGCGTACTGGTCATTCTCCAATGACCTACGCCTACGCCCAAGGCCGCAACTGAAAAAAATATACACTTCACTGAAATTGTTTTATCTACACTCCATTAAAGTTTTTTTAGTGTTTTATCGACCGATAATGCTGTTGTTAGTTATACCATTCTTTCAAGCCACTTCTAAATTCAATCATAAGAGGTTCAAGGATACACAAATTACCCTACATCTGTTACCGGAGGGAAGAATAAAGATCTAAACTTAAGCTAACTTATCAGATGTGGACAAATAAAATAAGCGTTTAAATGTAGACTGGTGTCTCTGTTCTAAGCTGCACCGTGGTGATATTCTCAAGCCACAATGCTGGGAACGCAGTAACACGCTGTAACTATTAACTGCAATTGTAGCAGGTTCATGGATACACAAATTGTAGCCTTCATCTGTGACCGAGGAACAAAGCAACAAAGGTGCAGGGTGCGAAGATTAAAAAAAAGAACTCTTATAAGGAACAACTACCATCAACAACCTCAGTTACTCGTAAATTTTAGTAATAATACCTACCTGCTTATTGTACCGTACCGTACCTACAAATTGGATATCCATACAGTCAGCTTCAAAAGCAACGGATCAGACTACCCGTCAAAAGTATCTACAATTCTCTGAAAGCTTAACAAAAATATATAAAGGGGCCCACAGATTACCAGTCCGCCGGACGATATCGGCCTGTCAGTTAAAAGCAAAATTTGACAGCTCTGAACAACTGACAGGCAGATATCGTCCGGTGAACTGGTAATCTGTGGGCCCCTTAAGTCTAATTATGAATGATGTGCCTACGCTAATTCTCGGGATAAGTTGCCAAGCGGACCCCAGGCAAAAAGCCGGGATAAAGCGAGGAAGATGATGATATGAACAATTCGACTTTGAAATATACTTTTGAACGCGATCTGTAGAGATATAACTATCTCTGCTTCAAAAATAATTCTAAGGTGGCAGATACTTTTGGAGCGTTGTTTTACCCGCTACCATTGATTCTGACTAATATAGCCTTACTGTTACCGGGAAAAATATGAAAAAAAAACTCTCCAACTCTTCGAAATGTCAAAACAACAAACGGAATATTTAACAACTCCGTAGAATATTACTTGGAAGGCGAAGGCGATGTTAGATTTACATCCACTTCCATAAAAACTGGCAAGAAAATTATCCAATTAAAACTTCCAAGACAAACGCCAAAGTAATTTATGTGTTTCGGAGATACCTAGCAATTATTGACGGGAATCGAACCCGCGTTATGGTCTGTAATTGTGAGGCTCATTGAGTAAGCTAGGGGACTCGTAATATTGTTTTATGAGGTTCTTAAATGTTAATGATTGTCATTGGAGCGACATCGGCGCTTCGGATAATAAGGTGCGTAATTTGCTTGTTTTTGTACCGAAGTTACCGACGATGTTAAACTTAAGATTTATAGGTCTACATCAGTAACAAGTTGCACTGCACTCACCTTGATATTTTTCTGTTTGGCTCTATGGTAGTAGTAGTAGTAGTAGTAATCACTTTATTGTACACAACACAGGTTTACATAATATTTACAGAAATAAAGGTACAAATTCGAACTTATCCCTGACTATGACTATGACTATGGTTGACTGGTAGAGAATGCCATGAGGTATTAAGTCCACCGTTTGAAGGTGCAATAAAGTTTAAAATAAAAAATACCAAGCTTTCAACCAGCCCGTGGCTGACCATAGTGACCATATTAAATTTTTTATACCAACCGTGTATGTTAAACAATAAACCTATAGTAAACACAGTATAATGGTTTTGATACGACTTTGACCAGTGGCGTAGCTAGGCCTGGGCGAAGTGGGCCGTCGCCTGCGGTCTCGCGCCCCAAGGGGGGCCTCACGCGAGCCCCCCTTCGGGCACAGTGAAAGAAAAGGGCCTCGCAGATGCGACTTCACCCACGGCATTAGTTCACGCTACGCGACTGACCTTGACGGTCGTGATCGTGAGGTGATAGGCGCGCATCTCACTCACGACTATCACTTCATTTCAAGAAACAGCGTGATCGTCACAAAATGAGGTCGTATCAAAATGAGATCAAAACAGTAACCGAATTGTTAAATCAGAATCGAGCTAAGGGTATTCCATAACTTCACCAAACGAGATATCGATAACCTTAAAACGACTTTCCGCCCGTATTTACGAAAATGGCCCAGAGCTTAACTTAATATCTGTCATTTGGCTTGATGCGATCTTTTAAACTTAAACGTTTAAGGTTTCTCGACATTCTGTCTAGTCAAAGAAGTGCTTAGAGATATTGATTAAAGTTTAATATCTGTGAGACCGAGCTTTGCTGGGAAAAAATATAAAATCTCAAAAATGCGCGTTTTCCCAGACAATAAGACCTAGCTAGATCGATTTTTTAAACCCCCTAAAACCTCCATATAGGAATATTCTTCGAAATCGTTAGAGCCGTTTCCGAGATCCCCGAAATATATAGGTAAATAAATAAATATACAAGAATTGCTCGTTAAAAGGTATTGGATAGATATATAGATAGATATATAGTAGGTACAGTTGCCATCAGATATATCGAAGCGGCCAAGGTGCCCACAAATATCTCAACACGCCTCTATTGCCAAGACCACACCACATATCAACCACATATCACCACATTGTTCAAACATTATTTAGATTCTTACCTACTTAAGCATTGTTTTTATAGTGTAAAAGAGTTTCTGGATCAAACTGATTAGCTTCATAGTTTAGCTGTTTGATTGTACCTAGTTATATTTTAATATATTGTGTAAACCAAAGATATATATGTAAGAATTAGATATAAGTAAAAATATTTGTACACCGACTTCACGGTAGAATATGATGGAACTTGCATTCATTCTAATTTAAGATCACATCAATGTACCATATTCTGACAAATAAATACATTTCATTTCATTTCATTTCATTTCATTTCATTTCAAGACGTTAGAGTACGTGTTCAGATATTTGTGAGCACCTTAGCAGCTCCGATATATCTGATGGCGACTGGTCAGCATCAAAATTAGCGGCTAACTAATCGGCTATTGTGGTGAAAATCTGTACACATCGTATTTATAAACTAAATTAGTCCCTAGACGCCATTTTGACAATTATTTTTGTGAGAAAAAGACAAAATGTAACAGAGGTTTGTAAGAGGTTACTAAGGTTTATGAATAGTGATGTTACTTCCTTGACAATAAAGTGATAAGATCATTTTGAACACCTCAGTCGCTTAGCAAATTTTGCTAAGTTAACTGTCATTAGTCATTAACTGTCATTAATTGTCGTTAGTCATTTACATGACGGATACTGACAGTTTACTGACTAAATACGACAAACGTGTCGCACAATTATTGCCATATTGCCATAAACTATCTCAGGGCCAAATGGAATCTTGTCAGTCTTTAAGTGCTGTGTCATAGACATTCTACGATTTGGACGTAAGATGAAGCGTCTATAGTATCTATGGGCCCGATTCGGATTTTGAAATAGACATCTATTAGACATCTTTTAGACATCACCAAGATACGATAACGATATGTTTAAGATCTAACCTGTCAAATTTGACATTTGCGCGATTCTGGAGATACTGTTAAACGATTTCCACAGGATATGACTTAGAGATCCAATTCACATCTAATAGATATCTTACTCTATCTAACGTAAAGGTGACATTGGTTGCCCGAATTGCGCTGCAAAAGAGAACTAGTTGATATCTAAACTATAACGTATCTAGAATGGATCTAGTACCTACGTGTCGTCTCTTGTGAATATCTTGAAGTTCGAATACGGCAGTATCTGTCTGTATACTGACGTATCTTGATAGTATGTATTGAGCGATACGGAAGGCGGGGACGGGGCCCGAACTCGTCAAACTTCTGTAATTGAATCGGGAACTAACAGCGACAGCAGCTAACTCTCCGTTTGCTACAAACTTAAGAAGCAATAGAAAGATTATTATCGGTATCGGTAGATACCATGAGGTCCAAGTTGTGCATGAGTCGCTTTCAAAAATCTTTATCTAACTTAAAGGATATACCTTACCTTTAGACTTATGACTAGGACATTTTTAAATTGTCCCCTCAAACAGTTCACACGCGAACGAAGCTAGACAAAGTTTATCGCGCGATTAAGACGCCCAGTGCCGTGCGGTGCCAGCTATTACGCACCAATTAACGCATATTCCATACAACATTAGGTGTCAAATGTATTATCTAAAAAATTTCTAGAAAATTATATTTGTAAATTGTCGCCTCTAACAGTTCACAAGTGCGACCGAAGCGTTTGGAAGTTGTTTAATCGCGCGATTAGGGCGCTCAGTGCCGCGCGGTGCCAGCCGCTACGTTAGGCGCCAATTAACGCATATTCCATACAAAATTAGTTCTCAAATGCACTCGAAAAGTACATTTTTAAATGGTGGCCTCTAACAGTTCACAAGTGCGACCGAAGCGTATGGAAGTTGTTTAATCGCGCGATTAGGGCGCTCAGTGCCGCGCGGTGCCAGCCGCTACGTTAGGCGCCAATTAACGCATATTCCATACAAGATTAGTTCTCAAATGCATTAGAAAAGTACATTTTTAAATGGTCGCCTCTAACAGTTCACAAGTGCGACCGAAGCGTTTGGAAGTTGTTTAATCGCGCGATTAGGGCGCTCAGTGCCGCGCGGTGCCAGCCCCTACGTTAGGCGCCAATTAACGCATATAACATACAAGATTAGGTCTCGAATGTATTATCTAATAAATTTCTAGAAAAGTATATTTGTAAATTGTCGCCTCTAACAGTTCACAAGTGCGACCGAAGCGTTTGGAAGTTGTTTAATCGCGCGATTAGGGCGCTCAGTGCCGCGCGGTGCCAGCCCCTACGTTAGGCGCCAATTAACGCATATAACATACAAGATTAGGTCTCGAATGTATTATCTAATAAATTTCTAGAAAAGTATATTTGTAAATTGTCGCCTCTAACAGTTCACAAGTGCGACCGAAGCGTTTGGACGAAGTTGTTTAATCGCGCGATTAGGGCGCTCAGTGCCGCGCGGTGCCAGCCGCTACGTTAGGCGCCAATTAACGCATATTCCATACAAGATTAGTTCTCAAATGCATTCGAAAAGTATATTTTTAAATGGTCGCTTCTAACAGTTCACAAGTGCGACCGAAGCGTTTGGACGAAGTTGTTTAATCGCGCGATTAGGGCGCTCAGTGCCGCGCGGTGCCAGCCGCTACGTTAGGCGCCAATTAACGCCTATTTCATTATTCAACACTCAAGTGTTCTATCGGCAATAACACTGAAAAAAAAAATCCGAACCCCTCAAGTAAAAAAACTGAACATAAATTATAAAGAAAAAATGTTGAACAACATTTTGTAAAGCGATTTTGTTGTTACAAACCGACCTGGTTGGTTGGTTTAACACATAGTTCGCAAGTCCCAATTTTTGTGTAGGTAAGTAGTAGGTAATAAGAGTAATAACGATATTATACAAAGCCGTGTTTTTTTATTGCACATGTATGTATTTTACTATCCTCGTATTTGAAATGAAAAGTATTAGAGTGTTTAATTCGAGTGAAAGGCACCATTTCAGTCTCGGACCATTGGTTTCTACTACTACCTCGACAGAAATCATCCCTTGATGGTTAACATTCTACAATTCTATTGTACCAAAGACAATTTGATTGTACCAAGCAACAGGAAAAAGTCAATAGGTACGTAAAAATTAATTTACCGCAACATTTTTACCTAATATTTATCTCTATATTTACTGATTGGATGGGCATCCAATCTGTAAATATACCGGCTCCTGTGACTTCACTCATATTTCACGACCACCCCAGAGTTCATGACTAAATAACGAAGAGATATAAACTTATGTCATAGATTGTTTGTCATGTCTAAGATCGAACCCGGGACCCCACGCACGAGGCAGCATTAGTCTTCATTTGGCAAAGTTTAGGGATGCGATGGGGTCGACACGGTTTTATCGATATTTCGAGATTTTCGAGTGTTAATATCTTCTTATTTACTTAAGACGTAACAGGAGCTGAGTTTTAAATATTTTAGGTAAATATACCCGTCTCGCTAACGGAAGCGGCACCTAAAAGTAGTGCGATAAGGACAAGGCGAAAAATCCTGCGTAAAAATCTCAAAAATCGAGGTTTCGTACTCCTCTGTTTCCTCCTCCAAAACTTAACCAATCGTAACCAAATTTGGAAATCTAAATGATGATGAAATTATCTGTGTCGGACCGTTTTGCTTTTTTGGCTAATTGATATCAGTTTTGAATGCCACGCCTCTCATTGCGGCATAGTCAATTAGGCCATTTTGGCCATTTTTGAAGGGCTCTAGCGCCTTAAAAACCAAAAATATCAAAAAAAGCAAAACGGTCCGACACAGATATTGACAATATTAATCTGTGTTGAAAAAATCATTGCTCTAGCTTCAAAAACCACGGAGGAAAACGAGGAGTACGTTTGTATGGAGAAATGACCAGTCCCGTTGGCTCTTAAGGGGCCCACTGATTAACAGTCCACCGGATGGTATCGGCCTGTCAGTTGTTCGGAACTGTCAAAATTTTGTTCTAACTGACAGGCCGATACCGTCCGGCGGACTGTTAATCAGTGGGCCCCTTTACATGTCTGAAGCAGGTGTAGGTAAGAAGTAATTATTAATATTATACGCTATAAACTAAAGTTTGATTGGTCATCATAATCCTAAAATAAATCAATCCTGTCTTTATACTCACGGGTTACTTATTCACCGAATAGGTAACATTTTGCTAAGGAATGAAATGTTCAGTAATAAAAAATATGTATTGACAATGTTAAAAATCGTTCCATGAGTAGGTACTTTGTAGATACTTTCTTCTCTAAATGAAATTCATGATAATATACAGATTTTAATATAATTCAGATCATAAACACCTTAAAAAATTTGACTTTAAAGAACATTTCCTTAGAAACATAAAAAACATAGCTATATTTCACATTAATGTTGTTTTCACCATGCCTTCGAATGAATCTTGTATGACGCAAAGGCGCCGCTTCCCCACTCATTTTTATTTGGAACATACCTACCTACTTAAGAAGTTCATAATTAATGAATTTGCTCTAATAATTATGTAGGTAAATTAATTCTAACAAAATAATTATCGTTATCGACAAAATCATCAACCCCTCACACCCCTAAACTTCTAAACAAAGAACATTGATATTAATTTCGTCTTCCCGTACGAAATCACGTCGCTATCTAATTATCCGGTATCGCGCGAACCGGTAAATATACCGGTATTATAAAATTTGCGACGTCTTTCCTCCCAAGGGAAATATGGGGGCGTGTTTTTAAATGAAATAAGGAGGGTTATATTCAATTAGGTATTTTGATGCATTGCTTTAACAAGGTAATTTAAAAGAGTTAATAAATAAATGACGGCTTTTACCGTCACCGTTTTTGGACGCAGAAAATTAATGCATTTTTAAATATTTCAATTTACATGTAGGAAATTTATATCATCAGTCTTGTCAGCGCGGACTTGCGAAATAAATACTGTAAGTATCATGAAGCCACAAGTGTTTTTTTTAGGGTTCCGTACCCAAAGGGTAAAAACGGGACCCAATTACTAAGACTCCGCTGTCCTTCTGTTCGTCCGTCTGTCTGTTAGGCTGTAACTCATGAACTGTGATAGACAGTTGAAATTTTCACAGATGATTTATTTCTGTTGCCGCTATAACAACAAATACCTACTAAAAACAGAATATAATAAATATTTAAGTGGGGCTCCCATACAACAAACGTGATTTTTATGCGTAATGGTACGGAACGCTTCGTGCGCGAGTCCGACTCGCACTTATTAAATATTTCAATTAACATGTTTGCGCCAGGGACAACTCGGGGGGGGGGGACTGTTTGACTAGGCTTAAGCTAGTCTTAAGTTCTTGTTGATTTTTTTAATTTATATTTTTGTATTGACGTTTATTGAATAAATAATTTGATTTACATGTAATTTATATCATCAGTGTCGTCAGCGCGGACTTGCGAAATAAATAGGTACTGTAATAGGTAAGTATCATGAACCCACAAGCCACAAGTTTTTTTTTCTAAATAAATAGGTTAATGCTGTATATACTGTTCTAGTGAATAGGGGTACCTACCTGAGGTCAATAGGGGGAAGTGTGGCTGTGGGATAAGTGTGTCTGGCCTTAATACAAAACCGCCTGGATCAGTCACTGAACGGCGTGACTTTAACCTACATTGTTTGATCGTGTAATGTTTTCATCTACCCTCAACTGGCTTAAGGAGCCATTTGAGGGTAGATTTTGTTTACTTTTATTTAAATACCTAAAGATACAGAGTATAACTATAGAGCAATGCTCGTAAACAGAAGAAAGCGTTTACACTTAACACGAACAGCTAAACTATAGATTATAAAAACCTCTAAGGCAGTCCACCAATTTCAAATGTAAATTTAATAATACCATGTCCCTTAGCAATTGAGTCGAATTCTTTCTAAACCGTTTTACACTAATAATTTCTACTTACCCACCAACATATCTTGACCTCCGTCTACTAAGAATTATCTTTTAACACGGGCTCAAACAAGTCTGGTATTTGGATAAACGTTCAACATAACCAGTTTTAAAAGAGCTATGTTTGCTTGTCAATGTATAGTGTTTAGAGACCAACGTATTGTGGGTAAATGATATATTTAAATGTAATAAAGTTAGTTCAGTAGCTATTACCATATTATCGTACTTAAGGGCATGTGTCATAGCCTCGGGAACATTTCTAAGATTAAGTTCGATTTTAAACTGGACGTTTTTTGGGAATCGTTTTATGTTAATTTTATTTGGCGGTATACGGGTATGGCGTTGTCAAGTTAATAGGACGTAATTTTGAGGTAAGTGTTTTTGGTTACAATTAACAATAAAAAACGTACGACTGATTGTATAATACGTATGTTTATGTAAGAATATTATTCCCGCCTCGCATGACTGTAGAGCGATTGTTTCTAAATATAATTTTAGACATAATTTTTCATTTGTTCTTTGATATACTTATTTATGAAAAGGTTTATAAATAGCAACACCACTGTCAGAACTGTATTTTTAGATATGCACAAGAACTTTTATTTATTTATATCAGCAGGTGTGTATATCCTTTCCCTTTTGTTTATGTAGGTACTCATATTAATAATCGTGCATTTCATATTATTGAACTAGGTCTGATTGTACAGAAACATGTTCAACAATTAGGCTTACGGCGAACATGGTAGGTACGTTTGATTTCCTTTTCTTAATTCGATATCTGACCAGTGTAAAATTTACACAACACTAATTAAAAACGCAAAAAACAACCCCAGACCTACCCTAATCGAAACCGATACTAATACCGGTACCGGTACCGGTACCGATTCCAATCAACATCAAAGCCACCAAATCACCAAAGTAGCAATTAGCGGGTTAAAGTGGCGCCCCGGGCGCCAGAACCGATTTGAATTTGAAATTTGGTACCAATTTAGTGCTGGCGACAGATACCGAAACGGGAAGGAGTGATCAAAGGCACAGGCTATGGGAAAAGCAGATGAGGCAGGGTCATTCTCTGAGAATATGTCTGCGTGTGCGTCTAATTACCACGACACTTTTCATAGATTTTATGGGTCGTGGCAATTAGACTGCAGATATATTTTTTGAGAGTAACCCGACAGATTAATGTTCAGACTAAAAACAATTCAAAATTCTTCAATTCAAATTCATTCCTGATGCATATATAATGTATGTACATACATGGTATTCAAACTATGTAGATAGTATGTTGTGTAATTAACATGACTTTATATACATATAATTATGACATAGTACTAACAAAACATACAATGTTGTGTTAATTTTACTCCTATATATTATGCTTACCTATCACACAATAAGCTTTTTTTGCGCACGAAGGAAAAATCTCATAACCAATTTTTCTCATTTTAAACCAAATTAATAACATCAATTTTGTCAGTCTACGGCGCTTTATAGAAACAGCATTTACAAGCACATCTTATTCATCTGGTGATCTTAATTGTACTGCACAGTCAGTCACAATATTAATACCGGGTCGCGTTCTCCCGAGGGGTTTCTAAATCATCCGTCCCTGTCGCTCCCTCGCGCGCCGCCCGACCATGAGGATAATGTGGATATGACTTTATTTCATTCATTTGATAATTATTACGTTCAAACGAAATTTACAACGTTTTAATCAAAAATTACCTACAGATTAATACAAAAATTATACATATAGGTCGGTACCTGAACCACCATCGAGAATAAGCTATGAAAATTGCATTCTGAGTAGTCTAGTACGTATTGCCCAAGAAGATTGATGCTAAAAACTCAAACGCAATGAGGTATGCGATGTAGTGGTATAGAAAATAATATAATAAAGATATATTAGATACAGGGCAATCCATTGGCTCGAAACTCAAAACATGCTATTTTGTAGTTATCTTTATATTTATATAGTTACTCAAAATGTAGGTACTCAAAATTTATCGAACTGTAAAGTTCACACCAAAATAAGAATTTTAACGACAGTTGGAATCGGAATAAAGTTGCAAATAATCTAATTAGGAGATTTGTCAATTTGATAATCAGATTTATGTACCTATCTCTAATAGAGCCTCGTCATTTCATTAGCGATTATGATACATGGCGTTATTCATCAAGGCACTACAGGCCTGAGTTAGCTATTAATCGTTTGTCTTAATCGGTCATATTGACATAGGGCCCGATTCGGATTTTGAAATAGACATCTATTAGACATCTTTTAGACATCACCAAGATACGATAACGATATGTTTAAGATCTAACCTGTCAAATTTGACATTTGCGCGATTCTGGAGATACTGTTGAACAATTTCCACAGGATATGACTTAGAGATCCAATTCACATCTAATAGATATCTTACTCTATCTAACGTAAAAGTGACATTGGTTGCCTGAATTGCGCTGCAAAAGAGAACTAGTTGATATCTAAACTATAACGTATCTAGAATGGATCTAGTACGTGTCGTCTCTTGTGAATATCTTGAAGTTCGAATACGGCAGTTAATGTATTGTGAAAAAGAGATAACGCATAAATTAACTGAGGTTTGTAAAGTTTTAAGAATTGTGTAAGTATAAAAATTGAGACATCAAATTGGTTTTACCATTATGGGTATTAGAAAAATTTATTTGACGAAAAATTGTCGGCATATCCATACTAGTCTAGCACACCCGTAGCGCCTCCGGTTACATTCGCTTTACGGTGTAATTTTTCTTATGTTATTTATTTATTTATTACGAAGTGAGTGATCTATATCATGTCATATCTTACACCCTTGTAAATGGGCTGGCATTTATTCAACTCAGCCAGCCGAAACGGCTTAAGATGCTCGCGTCGCTCAGTGTGTTTCAACTTTCATCTTACAGTGACATTGCGTTTTGGAGCTGAAAGGTCATAAGTTTAATGGTAAGTAGTCTTTTTGAGTTATTTTATTCTTGGGCTGCTAATTCTTATTGCTACCAAAGCACTGAAATCGAATAAACGAATGAAAACGTGTCCTTGGAGCCTAAAAGATCATAGCAATAATAGAGAGACCAAGAAAAGTCTGCAGCGATTTTCTTAGCACACAGTGCAAGTATTTTTAAATGTCAAACTTCTATGAAACTATGACGTAAAAATAACACTTGCACTGTGTGGGCTATCAAAATCGCTGCAGACTTTTGTTGGTCTAACACTAATATCACTAATAGGTAGGTACTTTACTCTACTGATGCCCTGTGTTGACTTTAAACTTAAATTTGGCTTAAAGCCAAAAATTTAAACTATAGTGCAGGGAATAGAGTTGATTTTTTGTTTGAAAATTGAACGAAACAAAACAAATACGACTCTATTCCAATTGAATATGATTTAAATTTCATCGAACTGAATAAGTACTATACGTAGGACCTTGGGCCTTAGGAGGATAGACAAATTATTGTCTCCTGAAAATGACATTTTCCTGTAAATTTCTATTAGGTCCGTAAGTAACGCCCTTGGTCCTTACCTTTCATCTTTATTTACTGACTGACCCAGCACTGTACCGTGAATAGGGATGATGACACATGTTGAATTTTATAACAAAATCTAGTAAAATAGATATCATATGAGCAATTTATCACAATTATGTGGATATTTAAATTATATATGACCATAATATAAAAATATAGGTTTTTTTTTAACTTCCAAATAGGAAATAAGTACCTGACATAAGGATACCATTCATTCCCTTAAGGACATTTTATCCAAAAAAAGATTGTATAGCAATATGTACATAAACGCAATATTTCACCGACAAAAACACACTTTTCTTGTTTTGTCCATACTTCAAGATGGACTCTCAGTGACCTTGACGTCACGTTCACTTATCGTTTTGTTAGGAGCGTTTCGCGAGTGAAGTACGAGTGTCGGACTTTAACTATCATTTTCGTATTGCTTTAATGCAGTGGTTAATTTCCCATATAGACTTTTGATCCTAAAGACAAACCTGATCGATTGATACCATAAATGAAAACTAGTCATCTACTCATCTAGATTGTCATTGACAAGTGACAATAATCAGTTTATTGAAACAGGGGTCAGATCAGACTGGTTATGTAGTTATGTTACTTTGGAAAGCGATGATAATAACGATGTAAGCTTCTTTTGTCTTCTGGAAGCTGCATTGGTTCCATTGTTCCGTTTGATTGGACGCCATTTATTTTTGAAAGAGTTCCAATTTCAAATGTGATTAATGACGGTTCCAAAATGTTCTAATTGTGTTTTGATCGGAGATAGGGCTTTGAATGGAATGGGCGGCAAATGAGACAAAATATAACCTTATGTAGTGTTTAATTAATGCCGAGTCTCTCATTATGTGCAAGGCAGAGTTTTATTTGTTATCGATTTTTTTGTCATATTTTGATAAAATTAGGTAAGTTTGAAGAGTTCCTCATTCTGGGTGGAATAGGGCCCAAAAAGAAGGTAAAAAAAAAGTAAATATTCAACCAAAAAAATGTAGGTAAACTTTTGAAGTTAAGAGGAATTTTTTAAGACCTGCGTTGAAATTGCGCTGGGAAGTTTAAAAGTCAAATTTAATATAAATGTTACCTACGATAAAATGACCTTTTTGACGTTTCCTGAAGCAATACAGTCGGCAGAATTAATGCAGCAGTAATGTAGTCCGACATTACTGCCGACTACTTACTGTCACAAATGTCAAAATCGATTTTGCTGCCCGATATTGGACATTTGAGGCAGTTATGTCTCACCGCATTAAGGATGACTCACGTTAACCCGGGCCGTGTCCGGGCCGGAGCTTCCGAGTCTTCCGACGCATAATTTTCTATGACATGTCAGGCGATCAAAAGATGTTTTCTATAGAAAACGATGCGCCGGAAGCTCCGGCCCGGACACGGCCCGGTCTAACGTGAGTCATACTTTACAGTAGCAATAATGCTGTATAGGTAGTCTGGATCTGAACAGGCCCTTGGAAATATCTCCCCTAAAAATAACCATAAATTAACTTGCAACCAACTAAAAAAACCGTGAAATACCGACCCTTAAAACTGTATCCTTAAAAAATCACTACCGAATAATTTTGAACAACGTCCATTTTTTAAATCCTTTTTTCCCCTTTAGTCATTTTGGACAATAACTTGACCGCAGATGTACACGGCAGGTGATATATCACCCAAATCACTTAGACCCTTCCTTCATACAATATTCATGAAACTAGGGGTCTTCTTAACTTGAACACTTATCTGTGAAACGTTCCGTTTCATGCCAATTCATGTTTAAGAAGTGACGATTAAAATGACGTATGTATATTTAAGGTTTTGGTAATTCAAGGCGGTTTAGAATGAGTGATCTTTTTCTTTTACGTGGTCATTTGATTGATAGGGGAGATCATTATTGCTACATCTGCTTAATTAGGTTTGTTTTATTAGTGTGACAATGATAAAATAATGATGTATGTAGCCGACTTTGCCCGTAGAGTTGTAAAACTTAAGATAAAAAAAGGATCAGAAGAGTCCCGCATTGAAGTAAATTAAATGGGACTTTGAATTTTCTGCTCTGTCGCACGAAAAGTGGTAGGTACCAAAATATTTATATAAAAAAAATCTTACAAGAAATAACACTTTTGATTAAAAAATCGCACCAAAACCGGTTCACCCGTTTGGGACACCAATTGATAAAATTACAGATACACACATCTTTAAAAATATGTAATTGCGTCAGATCAGATGTTAAAATGTAGACTACAAAACTAACAAGATCACCATTGGGCATGTTTACTGTAATCTAGTTCATAACTTGTAACACGAAATCTCTACCAGCAATTTACCCAAATATGCACATATTAACACTAAAATACTTACAATCTCTTAACAACATCATTTGCATACCGACCGCATACCGCATCCGAAGCACTTAGCGAGAGATATACTTGTCATCTATCAATCTTGTCACGTGACTTGATAACTTAACACAGATTAGGTATACGTATCCAATAGATGGAGTACGAGCGATAAAGAAAATTATATTCATAAACTGACTTTATGACTGTTCTTTAAGGTAGCAAAGCCCGTCCAACAACAATTGTGATATTTCGAATTATCGATCTAATGCAGCTGCAGCTGCACCAGTGCAAATGGAAACCCAAGGCTCAACATTTACTTCGAAATTGCAAATATCGAAATACGAGTATCTCATTCTTCGTTCATTGAGTACCTATCTCAGTCAAGTTTAAAAATATGGGTCATACACTCATCATACTCAAAAATATGTCCCATAGCTCTTATGTCAGCGCATTAAGAACTATGGGACAAATTTTAGAGTAGATAAGTTGTATGCACCCAGATTTTTACGCTTGACTGTACTTTAGGTATAATATAATGCCGATTTGATCATTTTGGTCCAATTTTTATGTTGTCGTTTTATTTATTTATTTGTCAGAATTCGTTAAATTTGGTACACAAACAGATAGAGTTACCTAGTCTGTGGGTACAGTTTAAGCACAATTTTACCATGATGTCCAAAAATATCTTCCCCGAACCCTTACGAAAATGTAGACCAGGTATTACCTATCTACCTATGGGATTTTCGTTACTCAACGGAAAATTACATACATTTTCTTATCCCCATGTCGTATTGTTTATTCCACGCAGAAAGAGCTCTTCAAACTTACGAAATTTTATCAAAAGCGAAAGCCATTGTGAGTTTTAGTAATGTTTCGTTAATGCAAAGTCTTTGGGAGGTAGTCTATGCACTACATGCCATGTAAAAATCTACCTTAAATAATGAAACACACGGTTAAAAATTACAGAAGCATAGTTCAGTCACTGCCATATTCATACCTATATAATCGAATGTTAATTGTAAAAGTCGAAAGAAAGAAGTTGTGAACGCGTGAAACTGTGAAATGTGACATTCGCAAGTGTCATTCTGATAATGCTTGCAAGTTTATAGAGGTTTAACACGTTCGCTGCGGCAACGGGTCGATTCGGCCCGTTGCCGCAGCGAACGTCCGTTGGAGTATGTTTGACTGCATTACAACAAATTGCCACAGTGAAAGTGTTAAGTTATTGTACACTGAGAGAAAAATCATTAGTAAACTAAACCAGGAATTCAAAAACAGTTCTGTACTGGGGGAAAAAATGAAATTTAGTAATAATTGTACACGTTTCACTATTTCTGTAAAGTTTATTTATTTCTACAAACAGCTCAGTAATCCTAAATCTAATTTCAACAAACAGATAATAGAAATTGCAAGAACTAATAGAAATTGCAAAAGTCAATTTGTTCCTCTTAGTTGACTCTCCTTGTCCCCGGATTAAGTTTATTTTTGTAATTCTAAGTGTGTTTTTGTTATCCTTTTCTCTCAGTGTACTCCGCAGGAAAAAAACACAATCTCTGGTAAGCTCTACCAAATGAGCTAGCGAAGTTTACCCAACCGCAGAGAATCAAACTAATATTAGAGTGGTATTGGAATCATACCAGTTAGCTTCATTTCGCTCAGTTAGTTTAATTTCGTTCAGTGTCCGCATTACAAGTATTAGTTCGCAAACTGACAGACAGCTAACTAACTAATATGATTCCAATAACATTCTAATATCGGTTTGAGGTTAGTGCACATTCGAATTGGCCTGTAACTTGATCGGTCCATCTTATTGGTGAACGACCGCGTGATCTTCTACCTTCGGTGTTTCCAATCACAATCAGTTTTTCCAAACTTTCGTCGCCTCTGCCAGGCGTGGCTCATTCCGCGATTTCGTCGCTTTGCTACAGGTAGCTACAAGTACATCCGTCCCACACCAATTTTGGTGGCTAGCCATAAGCCGCGCGTGGCGCTGTCGCCACCTAGCGGCCATATCTGTCCTGATATAACAGACGCGTTTTGTTAGAGAGTGAGTCTTCTGTACCTAGTACTATTATTTATTCTGTGCCTCTGCGCACTGTGTGTCCGAAATATGAGAGTATGCGCTGTTGGCTTTAATCTAATTTAAAAGTCCCTTTAATATCCAGTCTTAACGAGAGAGAGCGGTTGATTAGTTCCGTGGAAGCCTATAATTATATAGGGCCAGCGTTTTTGGACGATGATTTAGTTAAACGTTTTTTAAGGCCTTCTTTTGATTTGTTGCTTTAACATTTGAGCGACACACGGATTATTAGAATGAAAAACATGTACTTACTCATGTTTATAGAACTTTTTTTAGCTGTAGGTAATCGTTTTGGAATATATTTTTACTTTAGAGCAACTTTTACATTTAAGGTAGGTATCTTCTATCTCTAAACTAGCATTAATGTTGCAGTACTTGCAGTAATGAATAATATGGGTACCTAATGATTCTCCGATAAACTTTTAGCAGATCATCGATTCGCCGACAACGATTCGCCGAACATCGTTTCGCAGAGTCATTTATTTGTCAATGTAACTTCTGGTCAACTAACGTTACGTAGACTCTTGGTTCACATACCGTTCAGTTTGCTTCTGTGTAAATTCGCAGAACTATTATTGGACGATTTCCATTTGGCAGAGTAATCGTTTCGTTTAAGCTATGTTTAGTCGAATAACGTTTCACATTTTACATATAAGTCGTTATTTTCGAAACAAAATAATGAAATAAAATATTATCATTTTTTAAGTAAATGCGTTAAGTATATGTATATAAAGTTACGAAGAAGTTAGCGAATATGTAGTGTCAAACTCGTGGTAAGGCTACAGTTGTACTTCATGAAATTGGTGGATTTCAGGAGGAAATGCTTGAGTTACTTTAGAAAATACCGAAATCACAATAATGCCTTTAAAAATTTAGGGTTTCCGTCAATTCCTCATGGAAAATTTTCAAACAAAAAAAGAATAACTCAAATCGGACCATGGGTGCTGGAGTAATCGCTAAACATACTACTTTAAAAAAATCATCATCATTATCATCAACAATCATCATCATCAGGTGCACTTCATCAATAATTGAAATCTCAGCTTATTTTATAATTTTTTTTAGCATTAGAGAGAAGGTAAGCGACGTTGACATGTCTTTTAATTGAAAAACGCTTTTTAAAAATCAGTAACTAAGTATTACTTATGAAAGCAGAAGAATATAAATGATCGTATTAGATTCGTGAATGTTACATGTTTGCCATGACTTATTTTTAAAAAGAGTTTTTCAATTAAAAGACACGTCAAGATTGTTTACCTTTTTTCTAATGCTAAAAAAACGAACATTCAATATTAATGCCAAATGAACATTCGACCTATTGTGTTTCGACCAATGGTTTCTCGGGCAATTATGACAGTTACTAAATGATTATTCTACGAATAGTAAATATGCGTATCAATGTTCTGCTTATTGACTACTCTCGCAAACGACTATTATGCGTAACGAGATTCGGCGAATCGTTACTCTGCCAAACAACCCGTCTGCGAATCGTTGTCGGCGAAACAAAAATCGGCGTATTTTTTTTCGGAATATCAATAGGGCACCGAATAATATATCTGCATTTACAAATTTAACATTAAGTGTCACAATAAAATGAACTTTTTTGACATTTCCTGCAGTAATGCAGACGGCAGAATTGCAGCAGTCGGTGTTGCAGCACTTGCAGCGCGACAGTACTGCATTATGTATTATAATAGCGATCCATAGCCGTAGCCAACGTGCAATCGTTAACGCTCCGTAGCGAACGAAACGCAACAGTCACTCGGCCCTATTCGATCTTTATGATACGTTAAATATTACGACTTGATACGATATACATTAGATTTGTCAGTGTCAAAAGCGACGTTTTTGTTTGAAGAAACGTCACTTTTGACACTGACATATCTAATCCATATGACGACCGGTCTGGCCTAGTGGGTAGTGCCCCTGCCTGCGAAACCGATGGTCCTGGGTTCGAATCCCATTAAGGGCATTTATTTGTGTGATGAACAATAATATTTGTTCCTGAGTCATGGGTGTTTTCTATGTATATAAGTATGTATTTATCTATATAAGCATGTATATCGTCGCCTAGCACCCATAGTACAAGCTTTGCTTAGTTTGGGGCTAGGTTGATCTGTGTAAGATGTCCCCAATATTTATTTATTTATTTTATATCATATCTAGCCGTTATGTACCTATCTTATAGTTCGATTCGAGCAAACTGTCGCACTAGTGTGGAAGACTGATAGAGAGACATGACTACGATACGCTACGGAGCGTAACGATTGGCACGTGAACGCACCCAGCACTGCTCGCCAAACGCCAAGGCACTGTGTAATAACCAGAGATCGGACAGATTGGCGTCATTGCTCGCAATAATGTGGACATGGCTCCAAATTTGATTAAGTAATTAATCATTTAATGATTTTTTTTACCTGAGATTTAATTTTGTTCCCTAGTCAATAAATAGCACTTAAATAATTTAAATATATTTTTGATATAAAAAATGAGTACCTACAGAAAATTTTAAAAACCTGCTGATTATTTTCTTTAATAAATTTACATTATAAGAAATCTTTGTGTTCACGGGCGTAGCCAGGTTTTTGTTATGGGGGGGGGGGGGGGGGGGGGTTCAAGAAAATAAAACGACTAAAAGTACATAAAATAACCCTTACACAAGAAAAATATTAGAGACTAGCTGTGCCCGCAGTTCCGCCCGCGTGGAATTCTGTCTGTGTCAGTAAGCGGCTAATTTCTAATCCTAATTTCTCTCCCTCTCCCCTGGAGGCGGAACTTGAAGTAAAGTTGACAGATGGATATGCTAGAGGACAGTAGACCAGATAAAATATTTTAGGTAAGTACCACTAAATAAAACTACACTCCAAAATCAATAGTTTTTTTCGCCCTTATTATAATTTTACACGTGATTTTAACGACAGAGTAGGTGTATATCGGACGATACAGTAAGGTATACGCACGCGAGCGAAAGCGAAGCGGCCTGCCTGGCTAGAACGCCACTCACCGTGGTCTTCTTCAGACTCCTGAGGAAGAGCGCGTGCCATTTGTAACCTCAATGCGTTGCGAGACTTTCGCGAATGATTCGATTTTTTTCGGGAAGGCATGGAAATATGTATAAAATGCGAGTCCCAAATCGTTTGACTCCGCAAACGACCAGTGCCGGATTAAGATATTTTGATGCCCTAAGCATTTCTAGACCATGGTGCCCCCTCTCATCAAAATTACATTGAATTTTTTTGGTAAATTGAGTGACGTTCATTGCCGCATTACAGCTGAGAATGGAAATCAGTCATATCATTTTATCACGAAAATTGACAGTACCGTAGCAGTAACTTTGCAACAGAGTAGCTAATGCTGCTGTAGTCGCCATATCTTAGAATGTAATTGAAAACGCGAGCGGAGCGAGCGCGAAAATTTTTCGATATAAAAACGCAATTTGATAGATAGTTGTACATTTTTACTTTTTAGTATGGAAATCAGTCACATAATTTTATCACGAAAATTGACAGTGCTGCAGCAGTAACGTAGCAACAAAGTAATGCTGCTGCAGTCGCCACCCGAAAGTCACCTTTGTCATATCTTAGAAAGTAATAGAAAACGCGAGCGAAGCGAGCGCGAAAATTTTTCGATATAAAAAACGCAATTTGATAGACAGTTGTACATTTTTACTTTTAGTATGGAAATCAGTCACATAATTGTATCACGAAAATTGACAGTGCTGCAGCAGTAACGTAGCAACAGAGTAATGCTGCTGCAGTCGCCACCCGAAAGTCACCTTTGTCATATCTTAGAAAGTAATTGAAAACGTGAGCGAAGCGAGCGCGAAAATTTTTCGATATAAAAAACGCAATTTGATAGACAGTTGTACATTTTTACTTTTAGTATGGAAATCAGTCACATCATTTTATCACGAAAATTGACAGTGCTGCAGCAGTAACGTAGCAACAGAGTAATGCTGCTGCAGTCGCCACCCGAATGTCACCTTTGTCATATCTTAGAAAGTAATTGAAAACGCGAGCGAAGCGAGCGCGAAAATTTATCGATATAAAAAACGCAATTTGATAGACAGTTTTACATTTTTACTTTTAGTATGGAAATCAGACACATCATTTTATCACGAAAATTGACAGTGCAGCAGCAGTAACATTGCAACAGAATAATGCTGCTGCAGTCGCCACCCGTCTGTCACCTTTATCATATCTTAGAAAGTAGTTGATGCGATCCGATAACCGACGATGGCGGAGAAATCCAAAATCCAAACCACCGTATACTATAGGTAATAGTTAGTAATCAATGAAATATGCCGCACGCCTCTTCTTATTTTAATTCTATGAAAGTTAATATTCTGAACTTTTCGGGGGGGGTTTAAACCCCCAAAACCACCCCCTGGCTACGCCCGTGTTTGTGTTATTTATTGATTAGGAATCAAAATTAAACCTCAGGTAAGAAATTAATTGAATGATTGGGGATGTGCGAGTCATATGCAGAAACCCACGGGCTCTGCTATAATGTTAAAAAAAGTGAACTCCTCGTGTTCAGAGCTAACCGCAGGAGCCCGTCAGTTACACCACCGGTGACTCTTTGTGGCACCCCTCTGAATAGGGTCTCGAGTTTTAAGTACTTGGGGCATGTAGTGACAGAAGACCTAAACGATGATGCCGATATTGAGAGGGAACGCAGGGCACTGGCAGTTAGAACAAACATGTTGATCCGTAGGTTCGCTCGTTGTACGGCTGAGGTTAAACAGACACTTTTTAGAGCTTATTGCCAGTCGTTCTATACGAGCAGCCTATGGATTAACTATACCAAAAAAGCTTACAGTGCCTTGCGTGTCCAATTCAATAACGGGTATAGAATGCTATTGGGGTTGCCGCGTTTTTGTAGCGCATCCGGCATGTTTGCTGAGGCACGCATGGATGATTTTTATGCAATAATGCGCAAACGAGTGGCCTCTCAAATGTGTCGCGTGCGGGGCAGCGCCAATAGCTTCTTAGCGGCAATAGGAGAGAGGCTAGATAACCCTTTTAAAAGATATTGGGTGTCGCTGCATGCTCCTAAGTACCAGGACTGTAAATAGTAATTTTTAAGTTTTTATTAGGATAGGACTAGGATAAACTAACATAGATATAAGTAAATAGTATTGTACATAACTAACAAATATGGACTGTAATTTTGGTCTGAAATAAATATATATTGATTGATTGATTGATTAATTATTTAATCAATTTTGGAGTCATGTCTACATTATTGCGAGTAATGACGCAAATTTGTCCGATCTCTGACTAATAACGAAGATTGTATGAAAATTTTCGGTTCTTGTCAGATTTCCGAGACTAATTAAGAACCTTTGTCTCCTACAAATAACTAGCTTAATTACCTTAGTTACACAATTCAAATAAAATGTCATTTGATTATTTCTTTTTATACAAAACCCAATCATGCTATCGGCGTTGCTTGCTAAAGGCCGAGGCACTGTGTCCCAAAAACGAAGGTTGTATGAAAATTGCCGGTTCTTGTCAGATCACAATGGAGACTAATTAAGAGCCCTTACAGATAATTAGCTCCGGGTTTCGGTATCCATTCAGATGAGCTTTGTCTCAGGTCGCTGCAATTACTTTTAATACTTCTTGTTTGGACGGTGGCTTCGTAATCTTCTACATAGTAGTCCGGTAAAAAAGAAGTTGCTGTGCCACAGTTTTAGTGAATATTTGAGTTTAATATTTATTTTGTGTTTTGGATATGGTACAGCGGGCCAATTTCGACTGTGGGGTAATTTCAACTAATCGAAATATCTTCCATGTTTTACATTATTGCCATATATGTCCAGATAGCGAAGAAGATGTGTTGTGTTTGTTGTGTGTGACTCCAGTAAATAATGTAAGACATGGAAGATATTCAATTAAATAGTTGAAATTATCCCGCAGTCGAAATTGTCCCGCTGCACCTTATATAAATTAAATGAAAGTGGACATTATGTATGATTATGTACCTAATGTCTATGTCTTACTTTTACTTCACTTTACTTTCTTATAATAGCAAAACTTTACTATAGCGGTAGGTAAGCTATACTTGCGCTAATTATACCGGGTGTGGCCTGTAACATGAGCAAATAATTAAAAAATAGATTGTACTCCTCAAACTGTGACACTTTTGTTCAACAACTTTTAAAAATTATGAAGTATTTAGACTCCCTATTTTTCATACAAAATAAATATTATCTTCAATGGACGCCATCGCCACGCCATATCATTGTGATTGACGTTGCTTGTCACGCCTTAAACATAACAAAATTCGCTATGCATTGCGTCTTAGAATAAACTTTAGAGTGTATTAAAAATCAAACCACAAGTTATTTTTAAAAGTCGCTGAACTAATGTTGGTCAGTATGAGGAGTACAGCCTACAGTTTAATTTTTTGCTCATGTTACATGCCACACCCGGTATAGGTAGACTTACAAGTATCGAGCGAAATGTGCGCATGAATAATAACTATTAAATGACGTTCAAATAGTAAGTTAAGGTTTACTCGGGTAATTCCGAATGTCGAAAACCGTCGGATAATTCCGGAAAGAGACTTTTATTATGATGGAATTAAAGGTGATTTTCATCTGAATTTCGGAATTATCCGACATTCGGTAATACCCGAATACACCTTACCTCATGGTCTGCAATCAAACTAGATACTCGTGTATCCTAACCGAATTCCACAAAGCTGCAGTCGGAGGGCCTACCGCGAACCACGTTCGACGTGCTGCCTCCCTGTTACACTTACGTACGAATTAGCAAGTGCGACAGAGGGGCAACACGTCGAACGTTCGCGGTAGGCCCTCTGGACATGTCTGTCAATCCCCCAGTCGTGAGAATATGTCCTCATATCTCAATGTAACCTCGCTACTCGCTTTTTCACTCATTTTAAAAACAGCCTAACTCTAAACACTTCCCAAAACACTTCTGTCCTTTTCTATAAGTAATACTGCGATGCTCGTATCTCAGACACGGGGTATCAGGCGACAAGTACTAACTAATTAAATGCAAATAAGGGTGTTACACTTGTCGATATAATTCAGTGGTTATCGAGTAGGCGGGGGAGTATTCTGAAATGGCTAATTTAAGTTGTTTTATTATATTTCATGAAATAGGTCATCGATTCAGTTGCAATTTATTTAATATACTTCAACAATTTTAAAGTAGGTACTTATAGAAGATTTTTTTTGGAGCAGAATCGATTTAAATTTTATCCTAATAATTCACTTTGTGGTTAGTTATCACGTCGCAGAACAGGCATCAATTAGGAATTATCATTAATCAGGCATTATAAAATTATATATATTTATTTGATATAATGTAGACGAATTTCCATATTTATTTATTTTTAATTTTTCTGAAACAAATACGTAAAATCAGCATTATTTTGATACCCGCTAAAGGACAAAAACGACAGGAAGGCTTCGCCAAAAAACATAACAAGAATGCTCATTATCAGTTAGCTTAAGTCTAAATCCTCAAGTAGTAGTACCACTGTATTAACCCTAATTTTAAGTTTAGTAATAATGATACTAACCCCAATGGACTTGTAAGTCTGAAATAAATGTTTTTTTTTTATATCTTGTATGTAAATAAATGATTTTTTCTAATCCTCAAGGCGTTAAGTTCGCCATTTGTACCCTTTATGTGTAAATTTGTGCAATAAGGTTTCAGTAGCGGCGGCTTCATACAACCCGATTCCCACCGGCTTGCCTAAAATTTATTGCTACATATATATCCATAACGAAAACACTACGTATTACCTTGTAATCGATAACACGATTTACTAAAGCTTCACTATTGATTAAATTTCAACTAATCATAGCGGGCGCGCGGGCGACTAAGTTTAAGCTTGAGTATTCATTCATGAGCCACCACACACATACGAAAACTCCCGCACACGCTCATAAAGTTTGCTAAAGAAAGTCCGCGTATTTACGCATCAAAATAACACGGTTTTGTATCGAGTTATTCATTTAAATAAAAACCTTAAACGTAACATAACAAGGTTTATATTGGAAAAATGCACGCACACAGTCAAAGTCCGCGAGTGGCGTAAGTGCAGCACCACAAGTACCACAACGGTGTGCTGCTTCATTTGAATTTAAACCTTAAATACAAATAGGTAAGATTTATATTGGAGTGTAATGTTTCACAATTTTGAATCGAGTCGCGTTTGCCGCTCGTGTGGTTAATGTTGCCGTACCAAAACATTGAATTGAATTACTGGGTAATTTTTTTTTGTATTTTGCTATCATTAATACCAAATTTTCAAAAAACCTTTAAAAAAAGGAATTTTATTACAAAATCTAAGAATATTATGTAGTCGCAAGTTTAGTTTTTCTTCAAAGAAAGTACTGTTTATAAATTTGTAGTAATAGGTTTTGGAAGTCCGTAGGTCGTGGGTGAAAATGGAATAATATTATGACAACACTTCCGTTCCGGTTATTGCCAAGATTTGTTGTTATTGTTGTTTTTATTAGAGTTTTATAGGTTTTAATGAGATTTTACTTAGTTGTGTGCATATATTTATATATAAAGACTAAATCAGTGAATTTTTGAGTGTTATTAGTGTTGCGTATTGTTCGTGCAGGTGTTTCAAGGTCAGTCCTTGTTTTTATTAGGTCGATCTGTATGTAACTAATGTAATGGAATCTAAGGTAACTAATTTAAACACCTTCCAAGGATCGTAGCGTCATGAAAATTGGCAGCTGTATGTAGTTCTGCTGACAATACAATAATATCATACTGTCGAACTGATCTGATGATGGAGACAGGAGGTCGCCATAAGAACTCTGTGATGGAACAACGCAACCTAATTGTGTTAGGGGTTTTTAGAATTGTCTCGATGAGTATTAGTTGTCTGTCGTAAGAAAAGTATAGTCAGCGATAAAAGCTTGTACCAAAAATGAAATTTTTGCAAAAAACTTATTAGTTAGGATTGTTAGGAATTTAGGAGTAGGAATCCGCTTTTGTCATACACGACATACACTGTTTATGTGACGTCAGTGATGACAAGTATGGCAAAGGTGGTTATACACTAACTGCAAAAGAACGAACTCAAGGACACACCTAGCGCTTTACTTTACCTTCGCTTATCATGAAAAAATAAGTACATAATGTAGGTGTTTCATGTAGGTGTTTTTTTTTTGCTCCGAGTTGTCTAGAGAAAAATTCCACGCGCCGCCACTGTAAGGTTTATATAACTAAATAAATCATTAACAGCTTCAAAACCAATTTTTAGCTTTATAATCCATGTTCAAATCAATCTCAACATACAATATGTTACTAATAATTTTAATTAGTTGTAAATAAGGATTTAAAGATTAATGGTACTTATATACATTTCGTGTCAGTAGCAGTAAGGCCACACGACATAAGCCTTTGACGCGTGACGACTCAAGGTTCGAATGGATTTAATATTTAATCGGAAATCTATTCCCTGCATTCAATGACTGCATGATGAGTTTTGTCGTCTTTTTATGAACATAAGTACAATAAATATAGAATCACATATACGACGATCATGAATCACATTTCGATATGGTGT
Organism: Cydia splendana; assembly: GCF_910591565.1. Lineage (NCBI taxonomy): Eukaryota > Metazoa > Arthropoda > Insecta > Lepidoptera > Tortricidae > Cydia > Cydia splendana. The sequence goes on from NC_085976.1 coordinate 11,236,659, forward strand.
TTTTGATATAAAAGTTATTGAACTGAATTGAATCAAAAAACCGACTGCAGGCACCTTACCTACTACACGCGATGTAAAACATTCCGAAATACACAGAAGTATAAAGTACTTTTGACACTAACATAATCTAATCCATAGCGTATCTAGTCGTAATATTTTACGTATCTTAAAGTTCAAATCACACAGAAGTATAAAGTAGGCATAGATATTGACTTTTGTAATCTGTCATAGGCATGTTATAAAAAAAAATGTAGGTACTATGTAATGAATAATCAACATAATATGTCGACCAATTCACTACATACCAACATATCGTATAAGACGGATCCAGTCTCTTTTGGACGAAGATAATACCTGCAACCATGTTACTCTGAAGTTATTTTTGACGATCTTTTAAGGTTAAGTTAAGCAGCACCTATTTCTTAATTATCAACTTATAAAATCAATGATTTTTGAAGTGAAAACTTCTTTAGCGGCGCTGTGCACTTTATGTGATGGGGAAAAAATGTTAAACTCGCGACAGGTCACGTGACCGTAAGATTCGTAAGACGGACACGTGACCTGATCGAAAAACTGTTACAATGTCATTGAGTTTTCACTTCTGCCGGCACTCCCGGAGTGCAACCCGTTGTTTTTTTCACAAAAAAGTTTGGCACTTTGGCAGTAGGCAATCAAACTGCTAGTACCTACTTATTCTTAACTAATGTCATGTAGGTAAGTGCTAATTATTTCCATCTCAGAGTATACCGTCTCCGGTCGCGTGACGCGTCTCCGCAATATAAAGACATCATCTTAAGTAGCAAATTTAACTAAAAGTAGAGATATTTTATGCTATTTCAAGAAAAATACAATAAAAAAATCTCTTTTTACGATGTTATTGCCGTAGCCTTCAGTCTTTACTTATTGCTAATTATGACCATCTCAGAATACCGTTCCCGGTCGCGTGACGCGTCACCGCGCTATCAAGTTTATGGCCACCGGCTATCGCGTCACGTGAGTGACGACGCGTCGATATCGATGACGCTTAATGGCACAGCACTACCGTTGCGTAATGAGGTTTTATACTGTCACGTTTCAGTTTTCATTTGGTACGACTGCCGTGTTGTGTAAATTAACTAAACTAAACTAATCCTATACTCTGTGTCTTTAGGTATTTAATGAAAATGAAAAATTTAAAAATGTTGATTGTGTTAAACGGTACAATTTGAATACAATTAGACTTGAGTCCTCCTTGTAAGTATATGTATAGGTACCTGTATCTCCTGATAAAAGTAAACAAACAATTTGTACAATTTCGGGTAGTTATAACATGGTTAACCAAGCAAATACAAAAGCGCCTGAATCTGTCACTGAACTAGCTGACTTTAACTTGCTTTAACCTACATTATTTGATCATGTGATGCTTTCATATACCCTCTACACTGGCTTAAGGAGCCATTTGAGGGTAGATTTTCTTTACTTTTATTTAAATACCTAGAATTTTTTAAATTGAGACCTGTGATAATTGATCAAGCTAAAAAATCTAGCTTAATATATAGTAAATAAGTGCGAGTCGGACTCGCCCACCGAGGGTTCCGTACTTTTTAGTATTTGTTGTTATGGCGGCAACATAAATACGTCATCTGTGAAAATTTCAACTGTTTCACGGTTCATGAGATACAGCCTGGTGACAGACAGACGGACAGACAGACAGACGAATAGACGGACAGTGGTCCGGTCCGGTCCGGTGGTGGTGGACAGTGGGCGGTGGTCTTAGTGATAGGGTCCCGTTTTTACCCTTTGGGTACGGAACCCTAAAAATGGCAATTAAGAGCTGCTCTTAAATTTATGGTGATGAACTGATGATAATGTCATTGCACAGTATTATGCTATTACAACTCTTTCTTTTGTACACAGTAATCTTTATAAAACAATAAGGGCTTTAAAGAAACCGTGGTTATTCATGTCACAGCAGCAATTATGACAATTATGATCGAAGTGTCTTCATTATATGCAAATTTTACTGCACCCAGCGTAATAACGGGCAATTCAGGGGAGATCGGGGCGGGGTGGAAGTGTTTCATAATGTGACAATATGTACGGGTAATGATTATGATGTGATGAACTCGTTAAAAAAATATTTAGATGCTTGTTTTTATTTTCATGTCAGTTGAATGTGTTATAGCACCACCAGTGTTCCATTTAGGTTCGTAATTGAAAGATAAATAAACAAAAACATAATCAAAAATAGCTACAAGATATAGGTAATAGTTAGTGCTTAGTGACTACAATTTCGATTATTTTATTATACTCTGCTCGCACGATTAGAGACAGGGTCTTGGGTTGACGATGTTTTAAAAGAAAATCCAATAAAAAAAAGAGTCATAATTATATACAGGGTGAAATCGGGGTCGTGTAGCAAGAAAGAAAAATAAGATTTGCCACTTAATTAGGAATACAACAGTGTAGATTAGAGTGCATTAATTTGTATCTTTTTCGTACATACAAAAATTAAATACAAAATAATTTCTTATTTAGAGTCATGGTCACCCTGTACAGACAGACTTGACAAGACAAACATCTAGTAAAGAAAGTAGTGGTAACTTACGATAATTAATTGATAACACTTATCTTCGGTTTTACATTCAGTGTAAAAGCAATTAAAAAGTTTAAAAAATAATTTAAAGACTTCATTAAAATAATATTACAATCACTGGGACGAAGACTCCACGAGCTTTGAACAAATATGTACGACCAAAACTTAAACATACCTACTTCAGGAGCTGCTCAAATTGTGATCCGTTTTGCTGTCGACACAATTCGGCTCGTCGCCTTAGGTTATCTTTTAATCTGCCGAGAGCAAAGTGATTCATTTTCACACTTTCAAATGCTCCAATAACTCGCTGACGAAGCTATCGAACTATCGAAGGATAGTGTTGGACTCTTGTTCATACACCAATCTTTTGATTTCGCCCCAGAGAAAAAAATCCAAGGGCGTCAGGTCGGGACTACGAGGAGGCCATGCCACGGGTTCGCCGCGGCCAATCCAACGTCCCGCGAACTGTTCATCGAGGTTGTGGGACTCCTATTTTAATATAAAGAAATAATTCTTGTAAGATGAAAACGTATTATATTTATTCTGACATTCAAAGAACCAATTTTTCTAAGACAGTTCATGTGACACCAAAGTATAAAATACTCGCGGCCTGCTTTCGCAGGCGGACATGAGCCGACCAAAAGAGGTTCGCCACATCAGCCCCCCCCAGACCTTTAGGGTCGATCACGTCGGGGTCACCAGTTGTGGGACTCCTATTTTAATATAAAGAAATAATTCTTGTAAGATGAAAACGTAAGTATTATATTTATTCTGACATTCAAAGAACCAATTTTTCTAAGACAGTTCATGTGACACCAAAGTATAAACTAACTCGCGGCCTGCTTTCGCAGGCGGACATAAGCCGACCAAAAGAGGTTCGCCACAAGGTAATTGCGTACTCGGTGTTCAAAATGAGCCGAAGCACCATCGTTTTGATAGTGTAAGTTATGCAAGTAATGTTCCGGCACTTCTCGCAGTAAATAAATAAATAAATCCCGAGCAGTGGTAGCACGACGTGCTTGGTAATAAAACATTACCATGTCAGACCGCTGAACATTTGAAAACGGATATGCCGCGGGCAATTTTATGCTTAATTATCTTTAGAATTGCCAGAATGAATGAACTCAATGTACAATCCTTGAATGATTTTATTTATTTTAAAGTTTTGACTTTGACAGTGACGGTTGACATTTCTTACTCGTCTAATCAGTTGTTTATTAAATAGGGTTTAACATTAATTGTAAGGTAACCATAATTTGTGTTTTCAACTGGGATACTTAAATTGCTGATTAATTAATGGATAGCTGCAATTAGTTAAAAAATAACTTTATACCTAACATCGCATTAATTTACCGAGTTAAGTACAATAGGTTTGAATCACGACCCCGATTTCGCCCTGTATAGGTACCTAATTTTTTTTTGTCAGTCTAAGTGGTTTTTATATTTAGCTATATATACTACTACTATACCATTATTGTCTCGAAACATTAGAAAAATCGTTAGGTACTGTACCTTGAAATGATTTGCCTTTACCTAGGTTAATTCTGTTTTCATAATTTCATATTGTCCAGCCGCATTGGGCTACTAGCCGGGGGACTATAGCCCAAGCCCTCTCGCGCATGATAGGAGGCCTGTGTCCAGCAGTGGGACGTATATATAGGTTGAATTATTTAATTAAGTATTATTACTGTCAGTGGAATGGAAATGGTCAGGACATACAATTAGAGGCAAAGAAAAATGGTCGAAATCGATAATGAACTGGTTCACAGGCCATAAGAAAAGGAAAAGAGGTAGACCAGTTAGAAGATGGATAGACGACATCAAAGCCACAGCAGGAAACACATGGACGAGAGTTGCCAAGGATAGAGAGGAATGGAGAAGGTTGGAGGAGGCCTTTTGCCAATAAGTGGCACACAGACAGGAAAACAAAACGCAAAAACTGTAGAAAAATGAAATTTACTGTCTGAAATAAAGGATTATTACATTATTACATTACTGTCAGTATATTGAATTACATAGGCAAAACAACATAAAAATTAAATAAATATAAGTACCTATAAATACAGTATAATAATTAAATTTACCTATAAAAGACCCAATCGACCAGCCGCGCTGACAAAGCCCTCATAAATGTCTTCATGTCGGATGGCCAAGGACCCAAAATCTCAACTGCAGGCGCCGCAAGCTCATAGTCGTTAACAGTCAGTATTAGTGATTCTTAAACCATTTTTTTCTATAAGTACCATTTTAGCGTAACTTCCTCAAGGCATTCATAGTTTTATGACTTAATACAGCAATCGAGATGTGCCGCGAGATATGCGAGAGATTCGCAGCAATGTAACGCTTTGCAAACAACTAGTTTCTTTAAAATTATTAAAAGTCACACGGACCTGGCCGCCGCCATACAATCCATATGATATGACGCTTTTTGCCTTTTTGCTTTTTAGAGCTCCGCACAAAACTGTTCGCGGAGCTCTTATGGGATCACTTCGGTCTTGCAAATCGGTTAAATGCGTTTTTTATTAGGTACTTAAGTAAATGTTACATTTCTAAATTCAAACATACAGTACATACATGCCTACATACAGTAGACACAAACATTTTGCTAGACAGCTACTCAATATAAAAATGAACTGCCATAGGGATAGGGACCATTAAGGATGACTCACGTTAGACTGGGCCGTGTCCGGGCCGGAGCTTCCGGCGCATCGTTTTCAATGGAAAGCATCACGTGATCACCTGTCATGTCATAGAAAGTAAGCGCCGGAAGCTCCGGCCCGGACACGGCCCGGTCTAAAGTGAGTCATCCTTTATTCGATGCGAGACGTAAACGATACAGCCCGTAGTTGATTTAAAGAGACATAATTATTCGACGTTCAAGAAATTGAAAAAGTCAACGACACGTAACACTTACGGATACCTATTGTCTGAAAAGTTTAGATCCAAATTAGTTAGGTTGCCATTCCACTGAGGGGGAGATGAGAGGAAACGTGCCGGAACAGCATTGGTTGTAATCCAGCGGAGCGAAAAAGAGATCCCATATCCCATGCTATTGGTTGATAACATAGCCTTAAAACAAGGTGTGCGCTTTCGGATGTGCCATACCACCTTATTTAACTCACAATATCTAGATTTCCCGTAGGCCATTGCACAACTATTAAAATACTTCCTACCTGGAACCAGCAGTTCAAAACAACGGGCATCCGCTTCCTACCAATGTGTGGCATCTATTTCTAGGTTGGCAACATTGTCACAAGATGTCGACTTTTGGCGCCAACGCGCGTGCCTCCCCTGTAAACACTAATCGTTTAAAAAGTAAGAATTATCACCTTGCCTCTCTAATAAACACCGTAAGCGAATGGTTTAAGGTTCATGTTGTATTGGGTGTGATCGTTTCATGTTCGAATTTCAAAACATCCACGGGACGTGACGCGGTTTCCGCTGATACCGTTTTATATTTTGAATTTGGAAACTTTATACCGTTAAGAAGGGTTGCCAGTTTACTAAGTATTTCATTGTTAATAACTTATGACTTTTTTATAAATTTAGATTTCATTTATTTGCAACATGGTACAGTCAACAACAGAGCTATGAATACAGGCAAAGTGCCAAAAATATGTATACACGACCTTAATGTACAGGCAATAAAGTACTGTATACATATTTTTGACACTTTGCCTGTATTCATAGCTCTGTTGTTGACTGTACAATAGTTATTAAGTATACTAATTTAATACCATTGTGATTCTAATATTGTTCTTCCATAAATTAGTAAGCAATTTATTATTTTTTGTTTTAATTTACGGTAGTGTGTAGTGTACATGTGCATTGAATTCCTAACTATATTTTCCTACATTAAAACTAGTGGCAGAATATATGTATAGGTGTAGGTACCTACATTTACATTTCATGCAAAACTTCCAAGATATTCTGCATTATAGGTTCCAGGGTTTGAACTCACATCCTTCGTTTCGAGTGTACGCCCACCACAACTTTAACATAAAACCTTAAACCTTTCCGACAACATCCCACCTAATGTCCACAATAACTCAAACCAAAAACAAAGGCATTTATAATGTCAAAGCCAATGGCGAAATTCATTTACGGACCCTCAAGGGTTCCAAAAAAGTTAATCATGGAACCCCTGATTTAAATAGATTCTTGGGAGCGCGATAGGCGGGGACACACATATGAGGTTCGGTTGGACCGACTTTTTTCGTCTGGCAACTAAATTAAAATTGACCTAAGGCTTGAATGTTGTGGAGGCTTTTAATTTTTGATGGGACATTGTTTTTGGAAGTGGTTTTGTATATTTTAAGACTTTATGGTTACCTATACAGTATTTTTCCTTTTCAGGTGTAACATTACATTTTACAACATATATAATTACATATTTACCTATATTCGACGATTATGAGTAAACTTAAATTTAATAATCATTAACGCAGCGCAATAAAAATCATTTTTCTATAAGCCAGATGTTTGTTTTTGACTTAAATAGTTTCAGATCCATGACAACGATCAGGCCACTTGCATTAAATAATTACGTTTATATAATTATGGTTATAATGACTTTTGGGAATATTGCACCAAAACCAAACTGTTTTCTGATGTCATGAATAAAAAAAAACCGGGCAAGTGCGAGTCGGACTCGCGCACGAAGGGTTCCGTACCATAATGCAAAAAAAAAAAAACAAAAAAAAAAGCAAAAAAAAAACGGTCACCCATCCAAGTACTGACCACTCCCGACGTTCCTTAACTTTGGTCAAAAATCACGTTTGTTGTATGGGAGCCCCATTTAAATCTTTATTTTATTCTGTTTTTAGTATTTGTTGTTATAGCGGCAACAGAAATACATCATCTGTGAAAATTTCAACTGTCTAGCTATCACGGTTCGTGAGATACAGCCTGGTGACAGACGGACGGACGGACGGACGGACGGACGGACGGACGGACGGACGGACGGACGGACGGACGGACAGCGAAGTCTTAGTAATAGGGTCCCGTTTTACCCTTTGGGTACGGAACCCTAAAAAAGGTATTATTTGCTCCTCAGGTTTCTTACTTTTCAATAGTATAAAATACTCATAAAATAAAACAATTTAACATAGTTCACATCACATACACGCACTTCATATATGACAATAGACATCATAAAAACTTAATCTAAACCAACACAAAAATAAATTAATAAAAATCTTTAACGTCGTGACATCTAACTGAAGGCCTTAATTCCCGAGTCACCGACAATTCAGTGGGCGTTTCTCGTAAAAACTTATAGGAACTTACAAACTTATCTAAAAATCCGTGCCAGAAGAAATTTAACCTTAAAACTAATGAGATAGGGGTGAGGATCACTGTATGTTAAGTGTGTAAGTCATAATGTCCCGCGATGGGCGGACAGAAGACGAAGTAGTAATAATCGTGTTTTTAGGGATTTTTTGGGAGAAACAGTTGCTACGTAATTATATGATTGTATTTATTATAAAAGTCGGTCTTATATTGATGTGACTTGAATATCTAGACGTTTGTGTAGATATTAACCTTCTAAGGCCCACTGTCCTACGTGTAGTACTAATTATGAGTAATTACTTTAATGTAATGTTAAATATTTTTACCTATTTCCCACGTTGACCAGAGTTGATCATCGTAGATTTTTTCATTGTGATTGACATCTGTACATACAATTTATACTTTAATGTAATTTAATCCATTTTCAATTGGAACAGAATTGCATTTCGTTTCGTTCAACCATATTTCTATCAATATTCATTTTCAATTTGCCAACTTTTGGGTCAGTTGGGGCAAATGCTCCCATGGAGCAACTGAGCTCTTAAGGTAATGGCGTAAAAGAGGCATTTCCACCGTGAGTCCACTTTTCCCTTCCTTATTAAATAAATTTCAACTCTGTACTCTTTGCCATTCATGAGATAACAGCCCAATATCAGACAATTGACAGATGGACGGACGAACGACCAGAGTAGTCTAAATCTAGTTAATTAAAAATAGAAATGTATGAAACCCTCAAATATACCTTCCTTACCTATAATAAATTGCACGCTTTCCATGACAATTATGTAAATAAAACAATTTATTACTTCCAATTATGTCAATGCCAAATTAATTAAAAAGCTTTTTCATCTGTCAATTAATGATTCATATCTAACACCAACAAAGGCCAGAAATAGCGACAAATACCTAATTATCCACACAACGACAAAAGGACATCTTATTCCATATTTGCATAACAACATTGGAAATTGTACAAGTTATGCTATTTCCAGTCTTATTGTGTAGGACTTTAAGCTATTAAAAATGCATGATTAATATGGTGCTTTTCCAACAGCAAATATATATTTACCGTTTTTAAAATAGAATCTTACGCTTATTCTTTACGCAATAAAGGTGTTATTAAACTTTAATAATCGCAAAGTTTACTTTATTTCTATAAAAACCAACAAAATTATAAACTGCTGCTCACAAAATTTTATACAACTATTATTTCCTAAGCAATAAGAGCGATACTTGATTGTTCAATCTAAAAATTAAAATTTAAAACTTAACAAAGGCATGCATAATTTGTGCTATAATTAGTACATGCAAATGAACAATAGACGTGACATCGCGACAACTGCCTTCACGAAGGCCGTTGATACGATCTGAGGCAATTGTTGGCTGTGTATATAGGTACATACATTACATAGGTACAATAGATAGATAGATGTAATATTAACAGTTGAGTAAGTAGTAAGTACCCAATTTATTTAAAAATACCTTACAAAGCCTAAAACCCGAAATCAGTAAATTTATGCTTAATATGCTTATGCAAATCTCATTCAATTCTACACGGTAGCTTTAAGGTGATATCAAACGGTTCACTCGAATGAATGATCACTTGAGTGAATGTTTCGTTTTCTTTCATTCCATGTCCACTCGGCTAGGCCTCATTGGCACGAGAGTTTAAAAACGGCCAAGTGCGTGTCTGACTTGCGCACGCCGTAGGTACCATTACGCAAAAAACGGCAAAAAAGGGCCCACTTAAATATTTATTTTATTCTGTTTTTAGTAAGTACCTATTTGTTGTTATAGCGGCAACAGAAACACATCATCTGTGAAAATTTCAACTGTCTACTCGTAGCTATCATGGTTCATGAGGTGACAGACGGACAGAGGAGTCTTACTATCAGTAATAGGGACCCGCTTTTGCCCTTTGGGTACGTACCCTAAAAATGAACATTCACTTTTTTTTCATATGGTCAAAATTCAAAACCAATTGATTAATACTTCATTAATGTGGTTCATTTTGTGTTCAGACGTGTCACTATGAGTGAAAGATGCAAAATGAAACACCAAAATGAACCGTCTGATTCACCTTTACGAAGGCAATACCGCATACACTGAACCGTAAAAGCTCTTCAGTGTACATCTGCTCTGAATTAAAGCTTGTAAATCCAAGGCTTTCAGGAGGATGTGGTTGCAACAAAGCCTTTATTGTGCCTAAATTTTCGGGAGAACGGAGTTGGGTTCGATCGGAAGTTTCGGCTGAAACTGTGTCTAGTGATGTGCCGACAATAATAGTTATTCCCATTCACTGAAAATATTGCTTAAGGTGTTGCTTCCGGCAATATTTCCGGAGAATTTGTTACTATTTTTTTAAATCTTTAAATATATATTTCGTATGCGTATTATATTGAGACTCTTTCTAAGACACTAATAGCTAAAGAGCTATTAGTGATTTAAAGTAATTACTTATTGGATGTTCAGAGCAGCCTTTTTGGGCCTACATTTTCGGGAGAACGGAGTTGGGTTCGATCGGAAGTTTTGGTTGAAATGAAACTGTTTCTAGTGATGTGCCGACAATAATATTAAAAAGAACTTGGTTAGTTAGCAGAGTTACTGAAGTGATAGTTAAATCACTAGTTTACTTGGTAAATTATTATATTGCAAGTGAGACAGCTGACTAAAGTGCCCGCATACACATGCGACCTCTAATAAATAATTAATGATAGATATGTATTCCCATTCGCTAAAATATTGCTTACATTCACTACATATTCCTTTGGGCAATATTCCCGAGGAAATTCTTATGCTGCCAGTCAGTATTTAGGTTTAGTTGTTAGTTTTTTTGCCTAGGTATGCATATAACATAATTTTTAAGATAAAAACATACTGATAGGTAGTGACTACTTCTAAGACAGTAATAGCTATTCTACTAACAAATTAAATATGTATATAATTACCTATAATACAGTAAAATTATACATTTAGCGTTTGCCTCAAATCCGGTAGTTCTGATTTTTTGCAGACTTATTTATGATGTTGGTCCAATGAATAGTCCAAGTTGGTGACCTCGAGCGCCGAACGCAACTTTGTTAAAAATCGAAAAACCTGCGAAAATTTCGTTTTTTGTTTAGTTTTGGGCGATTCTAACCCTAAAGGACTAGTTTTTAATAGTACCTTTCTTAAACGTTTTTAATGAAGACTAAATTTTCTACAACACGAGATTAGAACTGTCTCTGTAGATTGAATAGTTTCCGAAATAAAGGCTTTCAAAATTTAGATATTTTTGAAATTGAGCTCGTAAGCTAAGTGAGTGCAGTGAGTATGCACTTTTAACTCAGGCGATGCCGCTTGGCACGATTGTTCCTAAGGTCAAACAAAGCTGATTTGGCTCAGTAGCTACGAGATCGTACCGTGCACACCCCCCAAAAAGGGACGGGAAAGGTCGAATCCCCAGGTCCAATCTTTGCTATATTTCTTCCTACTCTTAGGAGCTAGGGCACGTCATATATCATTTTCATATAACTTAGGGATGAAAACATTATATTCGTACTTTTAAAACGCAGAAGTTAAGTGTTTTTTTAAGAGCCACGTTACAAAATTCTACAATTTCACTGGATTACTAGGTATACTGTTGTTTTTTGTTCTTTTGGCTTACGTATTTAAAAGGGATTTTCTGATGTTATTATTTTTCCAATATTGTCATAACTTATTTTTCAATATAAAGTATCGACTTCGAAAGAAAAATAGATGTAAGTATGGAATATTAAACAATCAAATCAAATCATTATACTAAAACAGTAAGTTATAATCATTTATTTCCATACAAGATATATACAGTATAGGTATACAGCGGTACTACTAAACGAAATTAATAACTATAATCTAGAATAGGCCCTTGAGGCATTGTACCAAGGATGCTGGCGGCATTTCCTCGCTGTATCGCAATGCTGATACGTTGTGCGAGGTAGTCGCCAGCTCTTCGGTCACCAGTTAACGTCAACCAGACACTTCGCGATTTCTGCGAACAACTTGGGTACTTGTTGATCATTATACTAAGTGACATAGCCACTGCCACAGTAAGCATCAGATTCGCCGGTAATATTTGCCCATTTACCGGGAATCCCTCAAAAGTTCCCGGCATCATTGTCACGTCACTACTCTTGTGTTAATAGAGGTAGCATTAATTAGACTTTTAGTGAGGCATAATATGGCACAAAGCACACGGTACGAACGGTTCTACTGGGATTTCGCAAAGTTCCTTAGTGAAAACTATTTACTGGTAATATTCAATATAGGTCAGGCAACGAATGCCCAATAAAAGTTGTAGAGGGCTAAGTTTGTCTAAGTAGTCATGTCGCTAACCCATATAACCATTCCAGTCGCAGAATCACAAAGTGGTAACTAAATGTCAGATGTGTCGTAACAGAGTCCACACAATGTGTCTAGAATTGTTTCGAAACAAAGTGTCGTCGCCGTGTCTACACTTTTCCGTAACAAGGTGTCGACACATTTGTGTGCACTTTGCGTGCGGTTTGCGACTAAATCTGACAGCAAATTTGTGACAGCAAATGTCAATATAAAATACCTCTTGAAAACCAAGGTTTGTCAAACTACTATTAGTGTCTCGTGTGCTCGTAATTCTAGTAAGTCATCATGGGCAATGCAAATGATAATAATCGACCGAAACCATATAAACACCCAACACCCGTCAACCTTTTACAGAAAAGTTTTTAAAGAAATTCAATAAGCTACTTAGGTCAGGCAACGAATGCTCCAAAAGTTGTAGAGGGAAATGCTCGGAACACAATTTTTGACTCCGTAACTCGGTTTGACAAGTTAGGAGGTGAACATATCAAAAGTCCCCGGCCGTAGCCCTTGAGCGGGGGGGAGAGAGGGGGCTTTGAAGGTCCCATTTTCCCGTTTTTCGATTATATCTCGGAAACTATGCATCTCAGCGACATGGCCACTTATACAAAATGAAAGTTAATTTAATTTGTTACAAGTTTATTCAGTCAATTTTTTCGATATGTTGAATAGTTTTTGAGATATCCGCTCTTGAAAGTTTATTTAGGGCTCTAAATTTTATCTTGATATATCTATATCAGTGAAGGTGCTAGGCCGTGTTTGGTATCGTTTTCGTATAAATCTGGGGTGCTGAATCCATTTATGATATCACATTGACACCATTCCACAAAATAAAAATAAATCTTTTTAGGGTTCCGTACCTCAAAAGGAAAAAACGGAACCCTTATAGGATCACTCGTGCGTCTGTATGTATGTCCGTCTGAATACACAAAATAGTTCTTTACCTATAGATGACAGGAAAACCTATTAGAAATGTGCAGTCAAGCGCGAGTCGGACTTAATGTACGGAACCCTTAATACGCGAGTCCGACTCGCACTTGGCCGGTTTTTTTGAAACTCTTCTTGACGCTTAACCGCTGAACCGATTTCGTTGAAATTTGGTATAGGAATAGTTTGCGTCCCGGAACAGGACATAGGATAGATCTTATAACCAAAATCATCTTTTGAAGGTGTGAAAAGTGGCGTGGAAATTTGTACGGGAAATCAATAACCGCTGAACCGATTTATATGAAATTTGGGATGGTCTACATCTTTGATTTAGTTAAAAATGATGAAAAAACATGACTTCAAACCTAAACTTAAACAGTATTAGCTTCAAGAAGTCAATTCTGAATTCCCCCCTACACCTCATTTCACACCTTTAAAGGATGATTTTTGAGATAACTTATTATATCCTGTCTCGGGACTCAAAATATATGTGTACCAAATTTAAATTAAAACTGTTCAGCAGTTTAAGCGTGAAGAGGAGTTTAAAAGAAAGTATTTTAATAAGTTTATATGTTTTTACTTCGGAATGGTGTCAATGTGATACCTTAACTAAATTTGGTACTGCGAATTTATACGAAAACGATACCAAAACATGGCCTCGTAGCTTTACTGTTGTAGAAGTCAAAATAAAATTGAGAGCCCTAAATTCTTATTACTTGGCCAAACTTGTGTAGAAGGAAAAGGTAAAATAAAAGTCTTCGGCAGGAATATAAGACACAAATATATTTTTTTTTTGCGTTACTATTTCATTCATCAAATATAAACATACCTTGATTATACTATTCTAGTGAGATCCTCATAGATAAACAAAAACATTTACTTAAAAAATTACAAGGTCGAAATGTCACGGAACTTGTGAGAGTAAGTAATATGTGAAAAATATAAACTTTTATGACAAAAAAAATCTGGACACAATTTAAGAATCACCCAATTGCGTCGAGGAATCATCTGTATTTTTGCTTGTTTCATTACCTCCTCGCTTCTTTTTTGTCCTTTGTATTCTGTAGCAATTTGTTAGATCTGAAAATAAAGATAACTTGCGTCGTCACGGATGTCGATTTATAGGTTTTAGGGAGTGCAGAATTCGAAAACGATGATCATTTTATAATCCAAGATGGCGGCTACGTATTTTGTCATAAAAGTGGAATCCAAAATAGTCATCATTTTCGAAATCTGCGCCCCCTAAAACCTATAAAACGACATCCATGACGACTTTTATGACATAGTGCATGGCCGCCATCTTGGAATCCAAAATAGTCATCATTTTCGAAATCTGCGCCCCCTAAAACCTATAAAACGATATCCATGACGACTTTTATGACATAGTGCATTGCCGCCATTTTTAAATTGAAAATGTTATCATTTTCGAAATCTGCGCCCCCCAAAACCTATAAAACGACACCCATGACGACTTTTATGACATAGTGCATGGCCGCCATTTTGGATTCCAAAATGGTCATCATTTTCGAAAGCGGGGCCCCCTAAAACCTATAAAACGACATACATGACGACTTTTATGACATAGTGCATGGCCGCCATCTTGGAATCCAAAATGGTCATCATTTTCGAAATCTGCGCCCCCTAAAACCTATAAAACGACACCCATGACGACTTTTATGACATAGTGCATGGCCGCCATTTTGGAATCCAAAATGGTTATCATTTTCTAAATCTGCGCCCCCCAAAACCTATAAAACGACACCCATGACGACTTTTATGACATAGTGCATGGCCGCCATTTTGGATTTCAAAATGGTCATCATTTTCTAAATCGGGGCCCCTAAAACCTATAAAACGACATCCATGACGACTTTTATGACATAGTGCATGGCCGCCATCTTGGAATCCAAAATGGTTATCATTTTCGAAATCTGCGCCCCCTAAAACCTATAAAACGACACCCATGACGACTTTTATGGCATAGTGCATGGCCGCCATTTTGGATTCCAAAATGGTCATCATTTTCAAAATTGGGGCCCCCTAAAACGTATAAAACGACATCCATGACGACTTTTATGACACAGTGCATGGCCGCCATTTCGGATTCCAAAATGGTCATTATTTTCGAAATCGGCACTCCCTAAAACCTATATATCGACACCCATCTCGACTTTTATGACAAAGTGTTTTGCTACCATCTGCATGCAAGACATTTCTATTATTTTTACGTACAAAAATGGCCCCCTGTCAACTTTCAATCGAGATTTAATCGATAATTTATTCGATTAATATTCAGATTAATTCAATTTCAATCTATGTTAGGTCGACTAAACTAATCGCGATTAAAATTTGAGAATTAACTTTTTTTATTCCATTAATTAGTCGAATAAACAGTTAATCGATTAATGCCCATCTCTGACCACGGCATTTTTACACTTTGAGAATATCTGAAAACAAATCAACACAAGGAGCCATTTTGCAAATCCAGTAACTTTGTTATTACTTTTGACAGCGCGTGTCATGTGTCAACACAGAGTCGACACAAAGTCGAAACATTGCAACTACTTTGTGACTGCAATATTTCTCAGCCTTAAACCATATTTATACATCATAATTAACAAGTTTCGTAGTATGTAAAGCGTTATTTCTGTTATTTAAGTATAGTATACGCATCGAAGTACTAAAAATGCTTCAAATAATATAGTTATGAACACAGGCACTGAGAAGTAAACAATTTCATTTCCGGCTAAACTAAAACAATGTGGTGGCGCGTTGATTATATTACACTTAGTTTATCAAATCACTCGAGCAGTTTAATTCCCCATAATAATTTAAGTCATATTGTAATATAAATGCAAACAATATATAATTACGTCTTGTAATCCGTTTTAGAGATGGCGTATTAATGTCACTTATTTTTATTTAAGTATTTTTCCATCTGACAGTTTCCATTTGACAGGAACAAAATGAACGAATGAACGAATGATTTTGGCATAAAGTAGTCGCAAACCCGAAACAATGTGTGCACACGGCGACCACACTTTATGTCACTTTGTGTCATGTGTCGACCCTTCCCCATTTCTGGTAACTGTGTCGACACGGCGACGACTCTGCGACTGGAATTGTGACCGAAACAGACGGTGTCGACACAAGATGTGTCAACACCGCGTCGTAACGGCGACTGGAAATGGTTGTATGGGAAGACGCATAGTTTCCAAGATATAAGTGAAAAACCGAAAAATGGGACCTTCTTAACCCCCTCTTCCCCCCGGCTCAAAGGCTTCAGCCGGGGACTTTTGATATGTTCACCCCCTAACTAGTCGAAACAAAGTTACAGTCAAAAATTGTGTTCCTAGCATTTCCCTCTATACCTTCTTATTGATTGGCCTAATAAAAGATTAAGATGAGATTTTTAAAAGCTTATTCACATAATTCTCTTTATTTTTTCTGTCTCCCGCTCTCTTTTTATCTTCCTCCATCTCTCTGTTTCTCGCTCTCTCTCTCTCTCTCTGTTTCTCGCTCTTTCTCTCTCTCTCTCTCTCTCTCTGGCTCTCTTCTCTCTCTCTTTCAACCGCACGCCTCGCATGCCCGCGCTATATCCGACCGGCATATATACCGCACTTACCGGACGCGTAACTCAGCGTCGTTATCAACTACCGCTATATCGGGATGAGTTGTCGTTTGCAGGAGACATAGCCGGTCTGGAAGTGGCAAATCGTTTTCTATCCCTCCCTCTCTCTCTCCCTCTCTCTCTGTCTCTCTATTTAAAAAACCACACGCCACGCATGCCCGCGCTATATCCGACCGGCACATATACCGCACTTACCGGACGCGTAACTCAGCGTCGTTATCAAGTAGCGCTATAACGGGATGAGTTGTCGTTTGCAGAAGACATAGCCCGCCTGGAAGTGTCTAATTGTACCAATACAACATTGGCCGTCTAGCGTTTTCTTTCTCTCTCTCTCTATTTAAAAGCCACACGCCACGCATGCCCGCGCTATATCCGACCGGCAAATATACCGCACTTACCGGACGCGTAACTCAGCGTCGTTATCAAGTAGCGCTATATCGGGATGAGTTGTCGTTTGCAGGAGACATAGCCGGTCTGGAAGTGGCTAATCGTACCAATACAACATTGGCCGTCTAGCGTTTTCTCTCTCTCTCTTTCTCTCTCTCTCTATCTCTCTCTCACTCTTTTTCTCCCTTTCTCTCTATCTCTATTACTCTTTCATAAAAAACCACACGCCACGCATGCCCGCGCTATATCTGACCGGCACATAAACCGCACTTACCGGACGCGTAACTCAGCGTCGTTATCAAGTAGCGCTATGACGGGATGAGTTGTCGTTTGCAGGAGACATAGGCGGCCTGGAAGTAGCAAATCGTACCAATACAACATTGGCTGTCTACTGTCTGTACAGAATTCTGTCTCTTTCTCTCTCTCTCTCTTTCACTTTCTCTCTATGCCTCTCCCTCTCTTAAACACCACACGCTTTATTTTTACCGAAATAGACAGACGGTCGCCGAGTGCGGAGGAATCCGACACGTGGTTTATGTCTTAATGTAGTCGCAGTTACTTGACTCATGCACTGTAACGTGTAGAAAGCTGCAGAGTTAAATGACCCCCCCCCCCCCCTCTGCATAGCAACTTGTAGCAGCGGGGTCAGTTATATCTGCAGCTTACTCTACACCTTTATAAAGCCAGCGCCATCTATGATCACTTTGGGTGAACTTAAAAGAATAAACAAAAAAAAATCGTAAACCTTATTCAGTTGCGGACAAACTACTACTCGTACTTAGTGTATGTTTTGTAAACAACTTTACATATGAGTGTAGATAGCTTACCTTACCTTGTAGGTAATAGGTAATGCTTATAGGTAAGGTACCTATTTAAGGGGCCCACTGATTAACAGTCCGCCGGACGGTATCGGCCTGTCAGTTAGAACAAAATTTTGACTATTCCCAAACAACTGACAGGCCGATACCGTCCGGCGGACTGTTAATCAGTGGGCCCCTTAAAGCCACTTCCAGTGCCAGCATATCCTAGGTCCGCGCAAGCCGCTTGCGCATATTTATTTATTTTTACCGAAATAGACCGACGGTCGCCGAGTGCGGAGGAATCCGACACGTGGTTTATGTCTTAATGTAGTCGCAGTACTTGCAACATGGCCACTGTTATGTACCTGAACCATTATATTTAAAGTTGCTGACCAGATTTGACGAAAAGGGCACGGTAATTTTTTTTCAAAGTATTCAAAAGACACGTCAAGATCGCGTATTTTTTTTCTGTAACCGGACAATTGCGAGTCGGACTCGCCCACCGTACTTTTTAGTATTTGTTGTTATAGCAGCAACAGAAATAAGTAATATATAATCTGTGAAAATTTCAATTCTATTCTGTTCTATTCTAATCTATCACGGTTCATGAGATACAGCTTGGTGACCGACAGACGGACAGACGGACAGTGGAGTCTTAGTAATAGGGTCCGGTTTTTACCCTTTGGGTACGGAATCCTAAAAAAACGAACTATAGTCGTAGACGTCGCCTACTAAAGGGGCTACCCGAGGTTTTCATCGATTTTTGACAAGTTTTGAAACGTATCTCCTGTTTTTGCACTACAGATAGAATTATAAGACAAACGGTTATCGGTTTTCCAATCTTTTATCTCCGGTTTTGTCCGGTTTTGTCTGGATTTTGAAAAAAAAAGAATACTTATTGTTTTATGATTTTTTAAGCATTGTCTAAAAAAACTCTTTTTTCGTATCCCAAAATATCGATCCTAGAAGAAAAATTGTGAGGACCAAACTTGTAGAGAATCAAATTTCCTAAAATGTTTGTCCTCACGGTTTTACTGTAAAATCAAAAATGGCCGAGTTATTAAAGAAAAACCGTTTTTCGATTATACACAGGAGCCTGATTCAGTCTACTTTTTGAATTTACACTCCCAGTGACTCCCCCGAGGGACCTACGAAAAAAAAAATCCAAGAACTGATTATTCAGAGGTCAAAATCTATAATGACTGAACTATAGTTCTTTGGCACTTTTGGGCTGGGTGGGCCGGAATGGGGCCGATAGTATAAGTAGGATTGTGTATTAATAGTGTGCTTTTTTTAAGGTAGTTTTAGTGTCTTTGTTTGTATTTTTTTAAATGTCTATTATGTGCATAATATACGTTTTGTTTTAGATTGTAAGGCTGACATGTATTGACATATTGGAATAGTATAAATAAATTATTACCACAAAAGTTATGGCCAAAAAACCAGTTTTTAAAATTGGTCAACTTTGATACCAAATAAAATATCTCGAAGACAATGAACTTGAAGTGAATATTGCTTAAAGCCGTTGCTGTTAATATAATAAGCTACAAAAAACATTAGAAAACTAAGGGATTCAGATCGAAGGTCATTGGCGTGGGGTAGCCCCTTAAGATCATGACCAAGTTTTGGTCACTGTGGGAACGGGGCGGCGCCGGCGCATTGTTTCATCGTTTCCGGACGTCATTTAAAAAAAACGGACAAGTGCGAGTCAGATTCGCCCACTGTGGGTTCCGTACTTTTTAGTATTTGTTGTTATAGCAGCAACAGAAATACATAATCTGTGAAAATTTCAATTGTCTAAATTCTAAACTATCTTCTGAAAAAGTATCAAACGGGAGGCGATGACAGAATTCATTTTATTTTTTACATGTTTCGGTGGCTGCCATTCCTCAACCCACCACCGGAACGGCAGCTGACGTCCATGAGGGATCATCATGCGTTAACCAATATACGAGTTATCGCCCGGGATGCGATTGGTCATTGAAATCTGTACGTGGCTCGCGGTTATATATTTCTTCAGTTTAGAGCTATCCTTTCGAGGTCTACAGCTCACAGAGCCACTAGTAAGTACCTAATTAAGATCATGACCAAGTTTTGGTCACTGTGGGAACGGGGCGGCGCCGGCGCATTGTTTCATCGTTTCCGGACGTCATTTAAAAAAAAACGATTAAGGTTCAAATGATTTATGCGCTCGTTACGTTTAATTTGAAAATGTTTATTAGTTTTACTTTATTTGTGTTTTGGCTGTTAAAGTAATTAGGGTGTCAAAAGATATGGAAAATGTAACGTGAAAGTATCCTCGACTTGTTAGTATTAGGTACCTAATTGTATGTATCTCTTTTTTTCCATATGGTTGACTGGTATCATTTGGCATCATGTCCGCCATTTGTACTTAGTTGTGTTATTATATTTGCAATAAAATTTAAATACATACCTAAATAAATAACGTCACCGACGAACTGAAGTGATATTGAAACACACTGTTTTTTAACGCGACAGTGACAGTGACAGGCGTCGCTGACGGGTGACAAGACTGACAAGTGACATAGTGGGAAGTTAAGTTATATAGGTAACAGTTTAAAAAATCAGTTAAAAGATTCACTTGTAATGTTATATGTAAAGTCTGTGCGGAAAGAGAAGAGTCTTGGAATGTAAGGGAGCCCATACATTCTACGACTCTTCTCTTTCCGCACAGACTCTAGATAATGGAGATTTACCTGAACTACTGTCCGTCAGTGGCTTTCTTTTAAATGAGCGTTAATTTTCGACCCAGTTGCTTGGTTGAAACTTATGAATCCTATGATGGTCACCTCTTATGCTTCGAGCGTATCTTACCCAGAACGGATTTTTATCGAAAATAGTTATGATGACATATATCCGTGACGTAAAAAGTTAACCTTAAAATGAGCAACAAAGGTGTCTCGGCGCCAGTACGCCCCCCGCCGATCGACACGCATGTATACAGGATGGTTAAGAAGAAGGACACTTTTTGTTCATTTGACTGAAATGTCACAAAATGGCAAAAGGTTATAAAGGTATAAGGTTCTTAAGGAATTATTAATGTAAATATTGAAAAAGGTGTTCTAGTTCTAGATATTATCTTATTTTATTAGGGTACAGATGCAGTGCATAATTGTTTTCCATCGTATTTTCTCGGACACGTTCGTATTTGTCATGCTAGTTTAGTCAATGTTAGTACTTTTTAAATAATAAATATTATAGTAAATAATAAATAATAAGTTTCCGTGAAAATACGATGGAAAATAATTATGCACTACATCCTGTAGAATTGTAGATCAACTTTTGTTTTGATATTTGGGTAATAGTTGTACAAGTGACATAGTTTAATAGAAATATGTTGTATCACATTCTGCTAACATGCTTTAGTACAATATTTTTCAAACAGCATGGGTACAATGACATATGTCATCTCCATACAATTTATGACCTTTAAACGCAAAATATCGCAATAGTGGTGAGATGACAACTAACCGTAGCTAACTATGACAACGAGTGACATTAAAAATTTGATTCACCAATTGAGTGAATTGCAAAAAAAATTTACGTAAATTAAGCGCAGTTAAGAAGCTGTGATTAGTCTTAACTTAATTGATTCATTTGTGTTAAAAAAAACTATGGAAATTGTATTTATTGCACTTAATTCGTACACATCAAACATCATCAAACATCAACATTTATTCAGCAAATAGGCCACAAGGGCACTTTTACACGTCATCATTGAATTTACATACATGCAAAAATAATAACATCTACAATTTTATAAAATAAAACTAAGAATTCAATCTAACGTATTACAATTACTAAGAGATGTATATGGTCTCTTAATGTCGAATTACATAAAAAATACAGATACAAAACACAAAAAAAAAAATCTATAATATTTAGAGGTGTAAATGTCTCTAGGTGTCAGAACTATAAGATTATATAGTTTATCAAGTTATCCTTAGAGATGTATAGGGACTCCAAGAGTCAATATCCTGTATAATTAATACATTCATTAAGAGAAAAGAAACATACGAGAGCAGAATGAGGCGTCTCACTGTAATTAATTAATAAAAATAAAGTTACTAAGTATAATAGCTTGTGTTAGATTAAACAGACCAGTCTCCACAAACAGCACCCGTTCACGAGTATGACGCGTATCTCAGCCATCGCCTCCCTCAACCTTCATTCGGGAAAGTGGCGACCCGATCAACGACGCCACCGTAAGCAAAGACTTTTAAGCGAGCATGACATGACATACAACTATAAGTTTATAGCATACGCTAACACACTTTCATCCATCTAACTTAAATATAAATGGCTTAACTGTCAACAGAATGGAATCAATTAATTTTAGACTAATTACAGGTCTATGTACATTTTTTACAAATTCCAATTCACTCAATTAGTAGGTACAAGTTGTTTAATCCAAACAAGTTGAAAACACCCTGTATGCCCAGATTACCCTTCATAATCCATATTTCGCGGCACTTTTTGTCTCTGATGAACAACCGCATTGTCTGTGGTCCGATTTGTTCCGGGTGACACCATCATAATCGACTCGATATCGATTCACTATAATCGATTACGGCCTTTTGAGCGAGCCGGTGCCTTTGTGTTTCTTTTTAAATTCAACCTGTTGTCATCTCTATTGGATTTAAAACCTTATTGCTAAGGGCTTAAGGTTTAATTTTAGTTTGTGTGCGACTTGAACTATGACTTTGTCACGCTGCGTTTACAAAGTTGTTATTATCAATCTATATGATCCTTGTTCAGAAGGATTAAAGTTTAATTTGGTTTGTTTGATTGGTATATAGTTAATGGTGGTGTTTATGATATGTCGCCGATATACTAAAGCAATTTTCGTCTGCCTCCATTGTTGTAAATGTTATCGCGAAATGAAATATTACAAAATGTTATTAGTTTTGTGGGAATTGTGCTAAATTGTTACGGAAGATTATAATGTTGCATGTAAATTGGATGATATAATATTGTGTACAAATTTGGCAGAATAGTGTCATAAACTTTCGTATTCATAATTTAATAAACACATTAAAAAAACTTTTTTTAATTAAAATTTATATGCGGTAGAACCGTTATTTTGTCTGTAAAATGAGTTCACTGAAGCTGTTTTGAATATTAAGAATCTGAGTTTGATATATCTACTTACAGATTTAGGTAAATAATCGATCGTCAAAATATACTTACAGATTTAAATAATTGATCGTCAAATAAGACCATTAAAAAAAAATTACTACTCTATAATAAGTATGGTACCTCTCTGAAAGCGAAGAACTTATCTTTATTATTAACAAGCTTTTATTAGGTCGACCTGTATGTAACTAACATGTAATGGAATCTAAGGTAACTAATTTAACCATATTCCAAGGATCGTAGCGTCATGAAATTTGGCAGCTGTATGTAGTTCTGATGACAATACAATAATATGGTACTGTCGAACTGATCTGATGATGGAGACAGGAGGTGGCCATAGGAACTCCGTGATGAAACAACGCAACCTAATTTTGTTAGGGGTTTTTAGAATTGTCTCGATGAGTATTACTTGTCTGTCGTAAGAAAAGTACAGTCAGCGATAAAAGCTTGTACCAAAAGTGTAATTTTTGCCAAAAACTTATGTTTAACCATACCTACTGTGTACAAAATAAAGGTGTGTGCTGATTTTGAGTACCGGTCTGGCCTAGAGGTAAATGACCCTGCCTATGGAGCCGATGGTCCCGGGTTCGAATCCCGGTAAGGGCATTTATTTGTATGATGAACATTTTGATGATGATAAGTATGTATTTTCTATATACGTACATACAATATGTACATACATATATCGTCGCCTGTACCCTTAGCAGTGATCGTTAATTTTCCAGCAATTTTGGTACAGCATTGTTGGTTAAAAGCATCTGTATGCCCTACTCTAGGTGGAATAGTTAATGAGGATTAATAACAGTAATATTAGCCTTAACCAATCCTCTCCCTAGAAAAAAATTGAAGAAAACCCTTTATTTTTACTATGCTGCACCAAAATTGCTGGAAAAGTAACGATCACTGACCCTTAGTATGCTTTGCTTAGTTTGGGGCTACGTCGATCTGTGTAAGATGGTTTCCAAATATGTATTTAAATAAACTTTTAAAAGTACAAAAATACCGAACACCCAAGACATTATGGAATTACAGGCGAATCGTTTAATCGGTCCATTAGCGGCGCAGATCGCGGGTTAAATTAGCTCCCGTCACTTGTCAACTTGTCACGTCCGTCAGTGACGCTTGTCACTTGTCACTGTCGCTGCGGCGTTAAAACGCCGGTGTTGGGTGGCGTTTGTTCAACGTTTATTTTCTTAAGGTCGATGACTTTTGATAGTTGGGTGGTCAATAAAATAATAATAAATAAAGGTAAATTTTATCAGACGTTCGGAATTTAGAAGTAGGCCAATCAAATTAGATCCATAAAAAGCGTTTTGAGGAATTAATTCCCAGCAAGCTGGAAATCATTTTAATACCTTAATTTGGTCCTAAATGCGTATAATCTGAGTTTGCTCCATCCCAAGATGTGTGGATAAATTTTGGGAGCCTTGGGAGATACATTTTAGCTTGGACTGACAAAACCACTCGATGCAAAAGGAACCCACCGTCAAAATCAATGTTACTACCAGCAAAGTGGCTGTAAATCAGCAGACACTGGTAAAAAAATTGGACTTTAACTCGATTTTACCAAAAAAAAAAGAAATTCAAAGTGGCGAGTTGGCGACCATTTTTTACATTGTTTGACTAAGAATTCATATTAAGAATTTCGAATCCTTAGATGTCAATTTTTATCATGATCAGAGCAACTTTTCCGTCGGACGTACCGTTTTTGAACTACAAGCAAAAAACTGAAAAAGAGCAAAATTTTGTCCACAACTCCTGGAATGGAGCAAACTCGGGTTACACTCATTTAGGACTATATGAAGGTTTTAATATGATTTCCAGCTTGCTGGGAATATTTCCTGGGAAAAATCTAATTTGATGGCCTAAAGAATACCTACCTATCCGAGTTTATTTTTAATTCCCTTAACGCTGTGACGGGAATCGTCAATCTTAATAGTTTGCCTGAAGCCATAAGACGTGAAAATAATAGGCCTAAATTTAAAACTATGTTAAAAAAACACTACTACAATATAATGTAGTAATTTAATTACCTACTATAAGTTATTAGGTAAGTTATTTGACGACTGGTCTGGCCTATAGTGGGTAGTGACCCCGCCTATGAAGCCGATGGTCCCGGGTTCGAATCCCGGTAAAGGGCATTTATTTGTGCGATGACACAGATATTTGTTACTGAGTCATGGTTGTTTTCTATGTATTTATATATTAAATATAATATCGTTGTCTGAGTACCCACAACACAAGCTTTCTTGAGCTTACCTTGGGGCTGAGTCAATTTGTGTAATAATGTCCTTAATATTTATTTATTTATTATAATTAGAGACTGATGTCCCCACAGTCAAACTCATTGTTGACTTTTGCGGGGATATGACTATTTTTAAGAATACCTATGTATTTTATCAAACATGTGCAGAAAAAAAAAAAAAAAAAATAGCTAACAGACTAATATCAGGCGAACTGGTAATCTGTGAGCCCCTTAGTTCGATACCGGGAAAGAAAAATAGAACCGAAATCTGTTTATCATTTGTCGTTGCTGAGGAGTCGGCAATCACAAACAACCAGTGCCCACTTACCGTTCGTTACGTTTAAACTTCGACAACCCGTCAGTGCCGTCACATATCCCACAGTTTACCAACACTTCACACCAAAAAACATAATGGCTCCTCCACACAAAGCGGCCGCCTCATCAGACAACATGACGGCACGTTTTCGTGGCGACAGTGTGGAGATGACAATATTGCAGCAATTGGGTGAGGTGTGAGCCGGCGGTATCAAAGGATGGGTTTAGGGGTCCGTGATCTCTGTGGGCTATAATCTAATGAAAAAAAATCGAATAAGGGGTATTACGGCAATGTTCTGCCGCCAGAGTGCAGCACTAAGCTAGCTAGTAAACCATAGAGTAACTTATACATACTGTTATATCCCTTAAACTGTTTTTTGACAAGTTTTCATAGACAATAAAATATGACATTGATGCATCAAGGCGGTTTGTTAACAAGGGTCTACCGGGAAACGCGAATATCTAGATTTAGTTATCTGCCTCTTTATCGCGCGAATATGCAAGAGTGATAGACAAGTTAGATAAACTCTAACATAAGTATCTTAACACGCATTCTAACGCCCTGACAATATATATAGGCGTGTTCAGATATTTGTGAGCACCTTAGCCGCTCCGATATATCTGCTGGTTGTACTACCTTGGTTTTAAGATTAGTATTAAGTATAAATATCTAAACGGAACCCTCACCACCATTTCCACCTCCCGCACTAGATCTTAGATGACGAGTGGTTTCGGCGGTGTTTTTTTAATTGTCCGAGTCAGGGGCCCGCGATGACACGAGGAATTGTGCCTATTACTAATGGTTATTATTATATTTGCTTTACTTCTACATTTGTTATTTTGGCTATGACATCAGTTTCCTGTGAAGGTCGATTTTATTATGGATTCCTGGCAATTGGGCCATTCCACTTTTCGTTGTAGGTAGGTATATAAGTTATAAACTGAAATAAATGTCGTAGGTATAGGTACTCGTACTAAGAAAAAAATACCAAGGCTGGAATCGAACCAGAATATTTTCTGGAATACTTTCTGAAAATAATTTAATTTGTTCTAATAATAGGTAGAGATACCTACTTTCTAACAGTTTTAGGTTTTTGATACTTTTTCGAAAATGCATATTTTAGGAAACTGGGCCATTACTTACCTACTTTTATTTTCTGTTTTGTGATGAAGAAAAAGGCCTAATTACTTTAATTAAGCTATTTTTCCCGGTAGCTTTGTTACTGTACTTAATACCTACAGTAGGGTAATTCACTGGTCGTTGATTGTCCAACGACGTGTATGTAAATAAGGCATTTTGCTCGTTGATTGTCTAACGACGTGATGTATGTAAATAAGGCATTTACTACTGCGTCTTCATTGCCATATTTTTTAATTAATCAATATTAATTTATGAATTTTGGTCAAAAAATTCCTAGTTTTTGGTTAAGGTAGGGTAAATACAATTTGGGAATACCCGAGGTCTTTTAATAGCACAGAAAACCGCCTAATAGGTACCGCAAATATTTTTGACTACAATATATTTTTTTCTGGCAATGGATTAATGGTCATGAAAATGTAGAATCCAATTGCTTTGATTTTAATACATTCTGTCCCAAAAAAGCTCTCCTTCTTATATTTTGAACATTTCTAAACATACCCATTGGATAAAATATAGTTATTTGTACAACAAGAGATCAAAGTTTGATAATTCTTCGAGTGCTTATTTTGAGTCCCGTGCAAGCGAAAGATTCTATGCGAGTGAATCTAATTTAGAATCTTGAGCGTAGTAAGGGATTCAAAAGCGCACGAGATGTAAATAACTTTGATCTCGTGTAGTACACAAAATTGTTCACCCTAAGCAGTGAGGACATACCTAGAGGGACAGAGATAATAGAACCCAAGTATATCGAACTTGTAGTAGACCCCGCATGTTGAAATGACATTTGACTATAAAGGTCACTTGAATGACATTTTGTCTCACTCAGTGAGCAAAATGCGATTTTGCTCACTGTTTTTAAGAAGCAAAGTACCCTTGTTCGAGCTGCTGGAGGTGAAAAATACATTACCTATAGTTTGGTATGTAGAGTTAGACCAAGAAAAGACTGCAGCGATTGTGATAGCCCACGCAGTGTGACGCAGTGTGTTATTCACACATCATAATTTCATATAGAAGTTTGACGTTTAAAATGACACTTGCACTGCGTGGGCTATCAAAATCGTTGCAGGCTTTTCTTGGTTTGACTCTACATCAACTCTGCTTCCAATTTACTGGATTCGATACATTCTGTCGCGTCCATTTTTTGTCCCACTCATTTTCGTCACTTTTATCACATCGCCAAACTTTCAAAACCAAAAAAAGTTTAATTTCGTGTTTAATTCTCACTATGACACTGCATAACAAAGCCAACTTTTTTTACTTGTAACAATATCCTTACTGCTCTCACAATACGTCTCAAAATCATTCGATTCAACAGTAAATGGGATAATAGATCACAGTTGCATATTCGAAAAATGTACAAACTTATTATTGCTTTCGCTCACATCCTTAACACAATAAAAATAGAGTTGTATTTCGTGTAATTTTATGATAAATGTTAAGTAGATCGAATTCAAGGGTTTTTGCCAAGGACCGTTATTAAAAAAAAGACAATAGCATGTCCTCACACGTCTGTGACATAAAAAAGGGACGGCATGTTAATTTTGCATGAAATGACTTGGGCGCTTGACATGTCATGATGTTTTTTTTTTTGTTTTTGGTTTCCATTATCTTTGGAATAGCAATTTAAGATAAATTTAGTTTTAAAAAGGCGTAAGTAGCAAGAAAATTAATGCATTTAGGTTTGTCGAATAAGGATGGGTTTACCGTTTACCACATATGGTTTTAGGGTTCCGTACCCAAAGGGTAAAAACGGTACCCTGTTACTAAGACTTTGCTGTCCGTTTGTCTGTCTGTATGTCCGTCTGTCTGTCATCTGGCTGTATCTCATGAACCGTGATAGCTAGGCAGTTGAAATTTTCACAGATGATGGATTTCTGTTGCCGCTATAAATAACAAATATTAAAAACAGAATAAAATAAATGTTTAAGCGGGGCTCCCATTACAACAAACATGATTTTTTTGCCGTTTTTTGCGTAATGATACGGAACCCTTCGTGCGCGAGTCCGACTCGCACTTAGTCGGTTTTTCTCTTGAGCTAAAATAAAAAAAAATGCCATTGTAAAATTGTTTAAGAAAATATTAATAATTTTTTAGTCCTCTATTACGAAATTAACTATTTATTTTCAATCAACATACCTATAGAAAAAATTCGAACTTTGTCCCAGGGGCAAGGGGCATATATATACCTATTATAAAATATAGGTAGGTACCTACCGCTGTGACTTCTTATGAGCTTTGTTCGAATAGGGCCGTACCTATTAGGTATAAGGTATCTGTTCCGATATTTTAGCGAACTGAAAAACTTCAACATTTATCTAGCAAATAGGCCACAACTCCACAAGGGCACTTTTACACGTCAACATTGAATTTAATAATAATAATAATAATCAGCCTATATACGTCCCACTGCTGGGCACAGGCCTCCTCTCATGCGCGAGAGGGCTTGGGCTATAGTCCCCACGCTAGCCCAATGCGGATTGGGGACTTCACATACACCTTTGAATTTCTTCGCAGATGTATGCAGGTTTCCTCACGATGTTTTCCTTCACCGAAAAGCTCGTGGTAAATATCAAATGATATTTCGTACATACGTTCCGAAAAACTCATTGGTACGAGCCAGGATTTGAACCCGCGACCTCCGAATCGAAAGTCGGAAGTCATATCCACTCGGCCACCACCACTTTCATACCCACTCGGCCACCACCACTTTGAATTTACATACAAGCAAAAATAATAACAATACATCAACAATTATAAAAAACAACTAATTGCAACTACCAATTCAAACGTAAAGTAACTAACGTATTACAATTACTTAGAGATGTAAGTACAGTCGACTTCAAAGATATGTTTACACTTTTCCACCTTACTCTTTTGTAATAGGGCAAAAAGTGTAAACATATCTTTGACGTCGACTGTACCTACAGACCTACATGGTCTTTTCATGTCGAATTACATTAAAAAAGTATAATAAAAAAATACAGATACAAACACAAAAAAAATCTAAAATAATTATTTAGAAGTGTAAATGTCTGTAGGTGTCAGAACTCTAAGATTAGGTATATTATTAGTTTATCAATAAAACCTTTCTATATCACCACAATCTCATCTGTGGAAAGTGCGCGGTCACCGCCGCCCAATTCCGCGCAGATGGTCCCAGGTTCGAACCCCCGCGGAATATCGACGTTCCGGGCTCACACGGATTTCGTGATGATAACGTATCCGGGGACAACCCTAGCATAACAAAAAAATAAAAACCAACTTCAAAAAGGATACCTAAAATATCTAAGACATTTATATAAAAATAGGGTATATAGATCTCCTTTTATTCAAGTCGGTTAAGAGTAATTTTTTGTAAATATTAATACCTAAGTACTAAGCAATATATATACAGTGGTACTACTAAACGAAATTAATAACTAGCTTAAATCTAAAATAGGCCCTTGAGGCATTGTACCAAGGATGCTGGCGGCATTTCCTCGCTGTATCGCAATGCTGATACGTTGTGCGAGGTAGCGCGAACAACTTATGCGCGCTGGGACCCCATGGACCTAGAGTTTCAACACCAAATGGTACAAAATGGTACTCTCTACTAAGTAGGTACCAATATCAATAGGTACCTACCTAATTATAATATACCACCTATCTTATCTATCTAGGTACCTATTAACTACCAATGAAAACGAGCAAAGTTTAATGGGAATAAACGATTAAGTAAAACATTAATTTCCAATAAGCCATTAACTGTAAAACATTGTGATGAATTTCCAATTAGTTATTCTAATTAGTCTATTCTAATAGGTAGGTAATACCTATTCTTATATAGGTAAGTAGGAATCAAATCTAATAAGATTAATTAGAATCTAACTATACGCCCATTAAATGCCCATAAATTAAGATCGGTAAGGAATGTATATATTTTACAAAAACAATTTCTTCCAGTCAATAAAAATCCAAAAAAAATCATCTCAGCCAATTGAAATAAAATTTATCAAAAAAAAAATAATACGTAAAGAAACCAATCCTAAAAGAGAAAAGTATAAAGAATACTTCTAATTCCAATTTTAAATATCAACCAATGAGAATTAAAATCATAAAAAGAAAATTTAATTCTAATTCCAACACCCACTTATAATACAACTTATTCGCTTTCATCAAGGTTCATTTTGGTTTGTTCCTCAAATCAGAGCCAACCACGTGACTAGGGCGTTGACCTGTCGCGTTGTCACCACGATGTCATTGGACGTAGGCGACGCTCCTGATTGGTCGGCGGTGTCGCCTGCTTACGCCCGCGACATCGCTGAATGGTCCGCTTTGTCACACGGTGGGCGGGGCTTGTTCTATTCTTATTTTAAAATGAAAGGAATTCAGTTTAGAAAAAGAAAAGCGAGCGACGAATCAGGTGAGGCGTTTGGTTTTTAAAGTTTAGTTTTAAATTCTAGTTTAAGGCCTAAGGTAAATATTGTCAAAGTATCTTGATATAAAATTACCTTTAAAAATTAATACAATAGTTTTACTTAATTTGGAGTTTGGAATAAATCGATTTAGCTGATGGCTGAGGAGTGAGGACCTATGAGATTAGGTACCTAATACTTCAGGTCGATTTGGATTACGTAGATGTTTTTATGGCTTTAGCTTAGTCTTACGGCGCGATTCGGGATATGAATTAGAGATTCACTAGATATGAAATAGTAAAGATATGTGACGTTCCACGGCAAAAGGTACCATTGCCCCGGCTGAATATTGGAGCGGCGTTAATAATAGCGTAAGCGCCAGCCGCCATAAGGTACCTTTTTACGTGGAACGTCACATATCTTTACTATTTCATATCTATAGTGAATCTCTAATTCATTTCCCGAATCACGCCGTTATTGTGTTGTAACCTGTGAAAAGTTCATATTCATAAATTAATTAAACATTTTTGATTTCGATTTGATTTTAGTTTTTAGCCGTTTTAGGTAGGTAAGCAAGTGTTTACAGAATAAATATACAAGGATTCTTCCCTATCTACTCCCATCGGAGTAGTTTCATTCTTTTCACATGTTTTAGATAGTTTAGATAGTATGTAGTAGCACCAAGCCATGCAGTTGACGAGGAACCTGGGGCCGATTGCATAACAAACTACAACTAATATTGTAAGCGGAACTCCTTTTCTAATTTCACTTATTAAATAAGGAGTTCCGCTTGTAATATTAGTTGTAGTTTGTTATGCAATCGGCCCCTGGTCTTCGACACAAGGACATATAGTTCCCTAATGTCACAATGACAGGAACGACTTAAGAAAAAGCAGGTACCTAATACACAGGTACCTATACAGGAAGCTATTGTACACCGTGTTTTTATTGAATTCCGTTAACTTCGGGTTATGGTTAAGTACGTTTAAGAAAACTAAATGGCATAGTTAATTTTGAAAAAAAAAAAATTTTTTGCTTTTTTTTTCAGAAAAAATAATATTAAAAAGTAATTAAATGTAGCATATAGCGTTGTTGTAACACGGGCATTACATTTAACTCAACCAAACAATTGAAATCTGTGACATATCAATGTCAATTCGAACATCGATCGACCGAGATTTTACTTAAGTTTAGTAGCAAATGTATGAACTCATTCTAAACACTAATCAATATGTAAACCGGCCTTAAGGCAAGTGTACAAGCTTGTAGAGGCCTTATAGGAAAAAAATAAAATATTGATTATCTTCGAAATGGAGTTAATTAGAATATCGGTGTCTTTGGGAAAGTTACTTGATTTAAGCTCAGGTATGCACCCTTGAAATTAACGGAAATCAAAAAAAACACGGTGTATAGTAGCTGTAGGTACCTATCTAGTTAATCTTAGTGGCATTCAGATTTTGAAAATTTAGTTTAGGTATAGTCAGCAGCAGAAGTTGCTAAGCGGGCGAGATGTTCAAAATGATCTTGACGCGACTTTATTGTTAAGAAAATAAGAGCATGTCAAGGTAATTTTTAGGGTTCCGTACCCAAAGGGTAAAACGGGACCCTATTACTAAGACTCCGCTGTCCGTCCGTCCGTCCGTCCGTCTGTCACCAGGCTGTATCTCACGAACAGTGATAGCTAGACAGTTGAAATTTTCACAGATGATGTATTTCTGTTGCCGCTATAACAACAAATACTAAAAAGTACGGAACCTTCGGTGGGCGAGTCCGACTCGCACTTGTCCGGTTTTTAACACCTCGCCCGCTTAGCAACTTCTGCTGCTGACTGTACTTGCTTAATGTAGGTAGGTATGTACTTACTACCTAATATTCTCTGTATCTTTAGGTATTAAAAAAACCGGGCAAGTGCGAGTCGGACTCGCGCACGAAGGGTTCCGTACCATAATGCAAAAAAAAAACAAAAAAAAAAACGGTCACCCATCCAAATACTGACCACTCCCGACGTTGCTTAACTTTGGTCAAAAATCACGTTTGTTGTATGGGAGCCCCATTTAAATCTTTATTTTATTCTGTTTTTAGTATTTGTTGTTATAGCGGCAACAGAAATACATCATCTGTGAAAATTTCAACTGTCTAGCTATCACGGTTCGTGAGATACAGCCTGGTGACAGACGGACGGACGGACGGACAGCGAAGTCTTAGTAATAGGGTCCCGTTTTACCCTTTGGGTACGGAACCCTAATAAAAGTAAACAAAATCTACCCACAAATGGCTCCTTAAGCCAGTTGAGGGTAGATGAAAATATTACATGACCAAATAATGTAGGTTAAAGTCAGGTCGTTCAGTAACTGATCCAGGCGGTATTTAGTTGGTGAACCAATAAATGTTATAGCTACCCAAAAATTTACAAATTGTACCTAAAAGATACAGATAACTTTTTCCTAAACATCCTTGAAGGCAGGATTGAAAAGACAAGAGAAGAAGACCTAGAATCACCTATCTCAGCCCAACCATGGTATAATAATATACTCCGCCTGGTACTCCATTCCGAGATTCGCGTATGACCTAACTGACACGCGCCTACGTCATCATGCTGTTTACAGGTTCTCAAACTTTGAAATGTGGGAGAATTTTAACCAACGGTGAAAATTATTTTAAAGGCATTAATTTTAAGTTATTCATGTAGAAACATAGTAAAATAAAACAAATCTAATGTATTAAATTAAACTTTATTTATCTATACAAGACAAACGTTTAAAAAACTAATTCACAGTTACACATTAATTACCAAGCTTACGACGTGAAAAGTTTGGAAAACACTGCGACTGCTGACACTGAGCGAGAAGGAAATAACAATTAACACGCGTTCGACAAGGATGACGGTCAGGGCATGAAGTTATCTAGATCCGAATTGTCAAATGTCCACAGCGCTATCCTGTGTTGCCAGTAGTATAAACAGAATTACCCGAAAGTCTGAAATTTCTTTCGTGAATCGGAAGATATTGCTAACGAGTAATTAAAAATGACGTGTTATTGTAAAATTTAAGCTAAAATACATATAAATGAAAATTATAAAATTATAAAGAAATATTTTAACTTATTAACCATAGGTATAATGTACCCATGTAACATGTTATGTTGAAATAAAGTGGCAATGTTATTGTGATAATCGCGTGTCACTCTGGGAATGGAAGACCATGTTTTATTAGACCATGAGCCCAATAAAAAATAATGCGTCGTATGAGGAAATTAAAAGACGGCACAAGAAAGAAATGATTGGCGATTACTCCACCGACAAGAGCAAAGCTCTTAAGTTATGACGATGATGACGATGATGACAGACTATAGGTATACGTAATGGTAATGCACTGAAAAGTATCAATAATCAAAGCAATGAGATAACATAAGTAATTATTGTCGAAATCCCATTGTCGCCTCTGGACGCAGCGTTGGGACGTTTGTGCGTCGCGCGCGGGTATTGATCCAGGCGCGGCGCAGGCACCATTACACTTTCTTGTTTACTGCTCGTGACATCGCTAATGTAAACATTGGTGGTGTATCGCAAAGTTTGCTATTATGTGTTACTTCAAGTTTATCTGGTTTATCGTAAATATGTCAATGTTTTATAGGTTAGAACTTAGAACATTTAGCAGAGGTAAACTAAGTACCTAGGGTCGCCATCAAAATATTTGAACAGGCACTCTAACGCCTTGGCAAGAAAGGCGTGTTCAGATATTTGTGAGCGCCTTGGCCGCTCCAATATATTTGATGGCGACTGTAGCTTGGATAATATGAAGATCGTGTCAGATATACTTTGCGTGCATCATCGTTAAGATAAACTAAAAAAAAATGTTACTTATTTTTTTTTAATTACCTACGTACCTAACTTAATACCTATGTATAGGTATAGACACGCAAGTATCTAATAAGTATACCTATTTACCATCTACCCGTGTCAGACAGACCTACCTGCAATGTTTTCTGCATAGACTGCACTCGGACGTCAATAAACTTGATGCGCCGTAGGAACTGCATTGGACACCCGTCGCTGCACTTTATGCACTCGAGTCTCAACACGACTTTTATTGCACATGGATGCATCTAACTACTCATTAAACCCATACATTATCTACACGTCACTAGAACCAAGTAGTGTAGTAGTGGTGGTTGGTAGTGGTGTAGTGGTGGTGTGTAGTGGTGGTGTAGTGGTGGTGTGTGTGATGGTAGTGTAGTGTGTGTAGTGTAGTTGTAATTGTGGTCCGTAGTGTTAGACCAAGATAAGTCTGCAACGATTTTGATACCACCGTCGTGCAAGTGTTATGTGAATTTTCATAGAAGTTAGACGTTTAAAATTGCAGAGTTTTCTTGATCTAACACTAATTTCCTTTTGAAATATTTAATAGGCAGTCACTTTTCTTTCTGGCTAATGTGAACAAAATAGTAGGCCAATCAAATTACTTAGGTCCAAAAAAAGCGTTTTGAGGAATTAATTCCCAGCAAGCTGGAAATCGTTTGAATACCTTCATTTGGCCCTAAATGCGCACAATCCGAGTTTGCTCAGTCCCAGGAGGTGTGCATACATTTTTGCTTTTTTTCAGTTTTTTGCTTGTAGCTCAAAAACTGTAGGTACGTTCGATGGAAAATTTGCTCTAACCATGATAAAAGTATGTGCATACATTTTTGCTCTTTTTCAGTTTTTTGCTTGTAGCTCAAAAACTGTAGGTACGTTCGATGGAAAATTTGCTCTAACCATGATAAAAGTGGACCAAATACCTATTAAACGTTTTCCAGCTTGCTGGGAATAATTTTTCCGAAAAAAATCTAATTTGATTGGCCTGTTGCTTAGAGCATTTAATAACTGGAGTTGCCTTTAAGTTTAAGCACAATTGTGCAAACTTTTGTATGGACTGACATGGCTAATTGTTACGTACAAATCATGTAGAAATTACGTCCCCTCCCCCGGAAAAATGTTTAGTACAAGGGATAAGTCCGTCTTTGTACTTCTTACTAATTGTATGTTATTTTTCATGTCTTTTTGTACAATAAAGAGTTTACTACTACTAGTACAGAAAATGACAGCCATGACGTCGCCAGTTACCTACTAAACGCTCTAAGGCCTGTTGGCATTGGCATGTTCAGATATTTGTGAATATATCTGCGGCGACTGTCCATCGTAAACTGAAAACACGAGGTTTAATTAAGTTCAATCAGGACTCGATTACAACCGCCATCAACGCCGTCGTAAATCGCATCAGACGGTGGCAAATGCTTTAGTTCCAGTCGTACTTGAGAAACGGCCAGCGCCATCGGTAGGTAGGTACAGTACAGTAAAGTACAGTCATCATCATTGGCCTGTAACATCAATAAGATGATGGTTTAAACAGCGTCCATATTAAGAGTGCGGCACTTCCGCAAATGACTATTAAGTCCAATGCGAGAGCGGCAGCCGCGACCGCATAGCTGGCAGGAGAATGCCGTGCCCGGTGACGAAGGTGGGAGAGCGGCGCGCTGGTGTCTCAGTTCTCGCCTAGTGTGAGAAGGCTAAACCACGCTTCATCGTGTGCAACTACCCCTTCACCCAGGGTTTTCCGCCATTGTCGCGATCTTCGGCCTCCCTTTCCCAGTTGGTGGGAACGATCCGGAAGGACAACATGTCTCGCTTTGCGCTATCCTTAAAACGAAGCAAAGTACAGTACCTATGTAAGTACTATCCTCCTAAGGCCCAAGGTCCTGGGTCTCCATTGTTTCCCATAAAGTTATAAGTCATAATGTATTGTTTGTCCACATTTTCGTTAGTCATAATTTGGTTTGTCTCAGAAACGCGTAACTTTTCAGGATTGCCATAAAACAAACCTAACCTAACCTAACCTATTTATTGGATAACCCTACGGTTTCAGAATTATGACTAATGATAATCTGACAATCATTACATTATGACTTTCAATAATTAAGTATGTCAAACAAAGGGACCCTCAAGGTCCTACCCAACCTCCTAAGTATAATAGTACTTACTTCCTACTTATTCAGTTCGATGAAATTTAAGTTATATGCAATTGGAACAGAGTTACATTTGCTATGTTTCGTTAAATTTTCAAACAAAATAAAATCAACTCTACTCCCTGTACTATAGATTCAAATTTCAGTGGCAAATTTTGGATTTTTCATTTGTATGGCGGGCCTTAGGACGATATTGGTCTAATGTCCAAGATTGCCTGTCAAATATCAAAGTGCAACCAAATCGGGTTGATGGTAATTGTCATAGGAATAGTAGGGTAATTCGCCAGTAAAACTGGCCACCGGCCAATAACTGACCACCCTAAACTAAAAATGAATTCTATTCACCTATAAACGGAATTCATTTTAGTAAGTATAAGATTTCGGGTTTGGTCTCATAGTAAAAGTTGCTCAGTATAATCCCAAAACCTCCCTGGCATCGGAAATGCACTTATTTTTTGGCCACCGTGTATAATAATGAGTAAAAATCGTTTAAGTTTAAATCGGTGTATTACCTAAGTAATTTTAACAGGCAATTACTCATAAACAGGAATAGAGAATATGTACATAGTAATTAACCATTTAATAAAACTAGGTACAATACTTTTACATTTTACACTTTCTTTCATATACAGGGTGTCCCTAGCCATTGGACAAAGCCGAAATGTACATATGCATTAGGGTGTTTAGAACCAGTATACAAAGTATCATAACAATCGGTGTAGCGGTTACGAAGAAATTAAAAAAATACGATTTTTTTACTTTGGAGCAACCTGTATGTGTTAGTAGTACCTGAGGTAATAAATAGAATGAAACCTTCTTCGACAGTTTTGATTATCTTTTTTATTTATGACATTAATAAGATTCTGACTTTTGACAAATGTCATCATTGCCGCACATTTTCAAACAAATTGTCAAAAACACTGCCAATGATTAATACAGTATGTTTCTTTTGTTGTCGATTTTTGGAAATAACTTTTGTTTGATAATTTATTTTTTATCTTTTGTTCTAATTAAAAAAATATTACCGTTAGAGCATTTCTGAGAAGTAACCCTACGTGGGATTTCAGGGTTTGTTCAATGGCTAAGGTCACCCTGTATATTACCTACTTTGTGACAAGGAAGCTAGTTACCACCTAGAAAGTTATTATAGGCACGATACAATACATTACATAAACGTGTATTTACTTATCTAGGTAGTTTCGATTTTAACGGTTTTCCGGAAATAAGTACTTACGAGTATATCGTTTAAATAATGCTACGCGTTACGTAAGGTCTTTTTGGCATTTTTGTAGTAATAGTAGTTTATGTGACTGCTACATAATGAAAGGCATTAAAATACGAGTGTGGGTTTATGAAACGAATGAAATGAGTTTCATAATAGTATCACACGAGTGTTTTAATGCCTAATTATGTACAGTTACATACACTGCTTTATCTACACACATATTATAAACTTTCTATGATATTCACTAACCTCATATTACAGCCGACATTGGGGCACTTTCCTCTCTGGTGGAACTCGCGGATATGAGCTGGCGTCTCCGAAATATCTTTATCGCACCATTTACACGAAACTTTTGTTATAGTTACTTTAAAAACAACAAAACAAATTATTTTTTACTTACAAATACAAAAAATATAAACTGTACGTCAATTAATGGCGGCAAAGGAAAACTTTTTTCACGTATGTCACGCATCCGTAGTTTTTTTTTAATTCAGAGACAAACTAGAGTCGGGGTCGATTACCATATCGTCCGATACCAACTTACATACGGGATTTGTCAATATTGTATGCAATTGTCATTTAATTTCGAATAAAACGTCATGACGACTGATATTAGAATAGGGGTCAAATCAAATTGCTTTTTTTATTCAGAGATGTTCGAAATTTAAAATGCATTACCAAATCGATTTTGATATAGTAATGAAGCTATTACCACATTTTCACAGATAAGAAATTTCCTGTAACAAAACAGTTTATCGTAATGTGGGCCATTATTTACGGATTTTGAAGGCGTCATAGAGAGTTTATGATATGCGTGTAGATAAAATAGTTTACCACATTGCAAAATATTTCCTTTTGTTTATACATACATACCTATAGATGAGTTAGATGACATTCGATGTCACAGAGTACTCCTTGCCAGGAAAATAAATTAGTTTCACGGAAAATCCGCAACATGGCGAAGACCAAACGACTGAATTCCAAAAAAATTGTAAGTACGTAACTACGTACCTAATTAAGCGCAGTTAAGAAGCTGTGATTAGTCTTAACCATACATCGGGGTTTTCGGATCGGGAATGATTTCGTGTATTTATAACTTTGTTTATTGTAAAATAATTACCAAACTATGAATTAAACGTAGGTAGTAAGGTCCAAATGTGCTTAGAAATGTTAAATTAGTATCGTTTTTTACACTTTTTACCTGTTATTTGGCTAGTGTAAAACATTCCCGCTCCGAAAACCCCGATGTATGGTCTTAACTTAATTGATTCATTTGTGTTACGAAAATTAACTATGTAAATTGTATTGTATTGTATTTATTGTACTGAATTCGTACACATGTACGTCTATAGCATACCTACCTACGCTAACACACTTTCATGCATCTAAACTTAAATAGAAATGGCTTAACAGTCGTACCACAATGGAATCAATTAACTTTAGACTAATTACAGGTGCTTTACTATAACTTACTTATACTTAAATTTTTTTTGCATTTCGTCGAATAATATAATTATGTCAAGCAATAAATTGTTTAACTCCACTATCCTTTTAGAATCACTTAGATCTGACTAAATGTTCGACGAAGCCTATTTTATACCTATTCATGTTTAATGATGTATGCAATTAGTTCCTTAATTAAATTACGTGTTAACTGGTACGGAATGGAAATGCGGAGGTACTGCAGCGCCGTTCGAAGATTAGAAATCTAATGTTGATTTGATATCGCTCATTATTAGGAACCTATTAGGTACTGAGGCTATGTGACTTGTAGACATTGTGAACCTTGGCTACGCCATTTTGAAAAAGTTCCAAAAACAGACTCGACAAAATCTATTTAAAAGGTGTAACAAAAATAGTGGGGATCCGTTTTAGGGCAAATTGGGTATCGTTCTGATTAGGAGAAAGTAAAAGAAAAAAAATACTGACGCTAAAAATGTTAGGCCTTTGTATGGAGATTTGGTCTATTTTTTTTCGCGTCAACATTTTTTTCTTAACTCAACTTAAACGGATACCCACTATTTTTGTTACATTCTGTAGGTATGTAGTACCTACCTACATACCTACCTAATTATCGTTTTTTTTTTTTTTTTCCCTAGCCTACTTTGGTGTCCCACTGCTGGGCAAAGGCCTCCCCTCGTTTTTTCCACTCGACCCTGTCATCGGCATTTTCCCACCATTTGGGGTAGAATGCGTCCAAGTCGTCCCGCCATCTCCTTTTCGGTCTGCCTAAACTCCGGCCTGCACCGTCTATTGTGTTCCGTGGGTCCCACTCAGTAACCATTTTGGCCCACCTTTCTGGGTGCATGCGGCAGACATGTCCAGCCCAGTCCCACTTAAGCTTAGCGGTCTTGACGCCTACATCTACAACTCTAGTTCTGGAGCGTAGTTCCGTGTTTCTGATCCGATCAGT
This sequence comes from Cydia splendana, assembly GCF_910591565.1. Lineage (NCBI taxonomy): Eukaryota > Metazoa > Arthropoda > Insecta > Lepidoptera > Tortricidae > Cydia > Cydia splendana. Next base: position 11,277,517 of record NC_085976.1, read on the forward strand.
TCTGCGAACACCTAATATACTACGCTCCATCGCACGCTGGCAAACCTTGAGTTTCGAGAGGCTTTAGAGCCTCAGTTAATGACCAAGTTTGTGCACCGTAGGTTAGGATGGGTAGGATGCACATGTCAAGGAGTTTGCGCTTAAGACACAAGGGAAGGTCGCCCTTCATTAGCGCTTTCATGGACCAGAAGCTCTTCCAGGCGTTCTCGATACGTCTATCGATTTCTATAGACCGCCTGTTCTCGAAGGATGCTATCTGGCCCAAGTAAACGTACTCGTCGACATATTGTATATCCTGCCCATCCACCACAATGCTATGTTTAGCTTGATTGGTCATCAACTGAGTTTTCGCTCTATTCATTGTAAGTCCAACCTCAAGGCTCGCCGTGCTGAGGTCTTGCAGCATTTGTTGCAGATGTGATGACGTATGGGAGAAGAGGACTATGTCGTCAGCAAAGCGCAGGTTTGATAACCTCTTGCCACCGACTTCAATGCCCATCGTCTCCCATGAGACCGCTAGCTTTTGAAATATCTCTTGGAGACAACTGGTGAACAATTTTGGAGAAAGCGGATCGCCCTGTTTGACGCCTTTCCCTATTCTGAATACGGGGCCGGGTGCGTGCAATTTAATGCTAGCTGTGCTATTGTTGTAAATATTTCCAACGAGTTCAACATATGCCGTGTCTATACCCTGATTCTGCATGGCGGAAAATATAGCGGAGTGTTTGACGCTGTCGAATGCTTTGCTATAATCAACAAAAGCAAGGTATAGAGGGACATTGAACTCGTTGGACTTTTCTATTATTTGATTAAGGGTGTGGAGATGGTCAGTGGTGGAGAAGCTAGGTCGAAATCCGGCTTGTTCGGGTGGCTGATGTTTGTCCAGCATTGGGGCAATTCTATTATCTATTATTTTAATAAATAATTTATATAAATGGGATATTAGACTTATGGGACGATAATTATTTATGTCTGATTTATCTCCTTTTTTATGCAGAAGTACAATATCGGAATGACAAAATTTGGAAGGGACCTTGCCAGTTGCAAGGGACCTGGCAAGGTCCCTTGGCAATTATCGATTAGGATCGATAATTAGGTAGGTATGTAGGTAGGTAGGCGGTAGGCCGCACACCAAATTATAAACATTACGGAAACATTTTTGCCCAAGCTGGAACGGAGACATTTGCTTTCGTTTGGTCAATGAAAGTCCAGCAGGCGTATTATGGATGGTTTTATCCACGTGATAAAATAACTGTCACTTTTTAACACCGCGGGATAGAAAGTGACGGATACCGTTTTGTCACGCTGTCACGTAGACAAAAATGACCATCATATCCGTGCGGAAGAGATGGCTGACGTCTTTCTGTTCAGCCAGTAATCTTTACTTGCTGTTTTTTTTTACCAATATGCTAAAAACACACAGATAGCTACAAGTCCGTTGGAAACAAAATCAATATCCTCCGAACATGGAACAATAGGTTATTAACAAGGCAGATGCGTGCGCGCCACCTGAGCGGAACGCGAGTAAATCATACCAACGTAGCGCACACAGCTGTGCCCCTAGGGTGGAAAGGGACGAAAAAATTATAATCTGGTCATTCATTTTTTGACTAGAAAAAGACGGCAAATTAACCATGTAATATATCATAACAATAAAAAAAAATCTAGATGTGGCAACCCTTTAGCCCCACACTGAAAAAAAAAATGATCTATCGAGCACACATTAAAGTGATTTCATTAAGAATAACTGCTATTACAATGTCAACTAATGTACGTTCGTTCGTACGTAACGTACAAACACTAAAGTTTAGGTACTGCTTGGTTCGATAGGGTCATATGGAACTGTTTAAAGCATTAAACGTTAATATATATAATGTTAATATAATGCATTTTCAATTGTTATAAACGATTTTTTTTTCAGTGCATTCGCTAAGCCAAAGTGTTGGCCATGTTGTATGGGGTAGGTACGTTTACTACATATTAAAATCTTATCTGAAAAGAATAAGAGGAATAAGATTTTGGCCAAAAAACATTTTTGCTACAAGCTTTTAGGGCTATCTAATTTTTTTTTCTACAGGTAACTAATACTCATAGAGACATTTCTACAAACCCTAAACACAATTAGGTTTCGTTGTTTTATCACAGAGTTCATAGGAACTGAAGATATAGGGCTTCCTCCTGTCTCCATCATCAGATCAGCTTGATGGTACCATAATATTGCATTGCCACAAATTTTCAGCTTCATTGGAAGTCGGGGAGTGGGTCAAAATTAACTTGCAACATTTACAAACCCCTTACCCTTACAACATACATAGGTACATACTACATAGGTGCATTGCAAGTTAATAAAATAAAATAAAATAAAATATCTTTATTTCAGAATATTAAAAATTCCATACAATATTGTTAGTATCATATCATTACAGCTACATGTTAGTAAGTAAGTACATTAAAATTAATCATTAACATTATAAATATTATATTTAATATAAAGCTTGATGTAAAAATACATGACGTAATGGCAACATAAATTGATAATCAAAAGGATTTCCTTCCCACATCACTCCCAAACATCATTAGTTCACCTAATTCATTGCCACAAAAGGCGATGACGCAACCCCACAAAAGACCCCGTTATCCACATTAATAAAATACCAACTATTCCCCACTTTTCCATTTTTTGTGCTTGTAACACCGAATTTCGAATGTCACGCCTCGTTCGCGCGGGAAAATAAACGACGTTCCTTTTTTAAAAAACGTTCCGTTACACTTTATATTTATTCGAAGGATGCGTTTCGTTCGACGCAATTGTTTTTTGTTTATTTTGTCGTCAGAATACCGGACATAATCGAATTTTTGACATACAATATGGGATGAAATTGGTTTCTTTGTTGTTCCTTTTATGGTGGGTGTTATTAAAGATCTCGATTTAAACCGATGACAAACACATGCCATTCGATTATTATTTAAATGGCGTATTAATTGATTTTTGTTTTCTTTTTCTTTTTGTTATTTGACATGACAAGTGTATTGCATGTAGGTACTTTTATAGGTATTGAGAATATGAATGCTAAGAAAGATCAGTTATAATCCGGCTTTATTAAACGAACTGAGAATGCCTATAGGATATTTACCGTCAAATATTAAAATTGTGATGGTTGACGTTAGACGCAAAGTTAAAAATTTGGTATTTTTGGTGTCCATGTTTTTCCCATGTAGATCATTTTACTGCATCTTGCCATATATGTGTCTTGTGTCTTCATCGTGAATCTTGATATGCTCAACGTTGCCTGACATGTTTCTGAAACAAAAAAAAACATAGGTAGGTTGCACATAGTATTTACGGCATATTTACATTATATAAATAAATTAAATATTATGGGACACTTTGGCACAAATTGACTAAGCTCTACAGTACGACCACACAAACAAATGCCCTTAACGGGATTGAACCCAGGACCATCAGCTTTATAGGGAGGATCGTTATCATTACTGACTAGGCCAGATAGGTCGTCATTATGATCTGAGAAAAGGAGTCGATTCTAAAGTTAAGAAAGTATGCCAATTGTACCAATATTTCACATTTAATCTATAAATGTGTTACTATGATATACATAGGTACTTATAGGTAAGAATTGTTAGTGTCATACTGAGTTTATCAGCCGTTGTTCAAACTTCTTAGTAAGTATTATTTTTACAACGGTCAATTCGGAAGAATACGCTTACTCATTAATGTAAGCGCCATCTACCGAGAATTCTGGCAACTGTCATCGGCTTCTCTGCGAAACGTTTATCGATTAATATCTTTGTAACGGTAGCAATTCACAGAACTTTCATTTACAAAACTCGACTTTGTACAATGGTGTTAAAGTTGAAACTGCTTTGAAGTGTGGTCATGTGATACGAGGTTGTCACAATTATTTCTTTATCTTGATCACGCCGATATGTATCGGACGCTTGACAGTGCTTCATTCAAATTTGGAATTGATTTTAAGTTTTTCTTTTATTGTGTCCAGTGCGTAACCCCTGTACGGAGTAGGCACATTTCTTTTTGGTGCATACGTTTACTATGTAAATGACGGTATAGTGCATAGCTGTATTTTGACTGTTTCCTAAAATTGATAGGGATTGCAACGAAGTTATAAGTAAGGATGGAATTTATTTAGGTATTTTTTTAGTCACAGTTTCCCTTTTCACCTCCTGTTAATTTTTTGACTATTTTGTAAAGAAAAAAAGAATCTTATAAACATAGTACGGCCATCTCGAGCTTTTTAGTTTAGATAGGTAATTCAGATATACATATTATTATGTAAGCTTTTCCAGTTTATTAATTTAAATAATAGTAAATACCTAAGTAGGGAGGTAATACTTGTAGCGGTATCAAGTTGAGATATTTATTTATCGCAAAATATCTCCTTTAATTTCTTTATCAAGACGCATCAGCACACGTTTACTTATTTACCATTATCAATTTATTCCCACCGCAAATTTCAGGCATTATGATCATGTACACAAAAATTACGCAATATAGCCGTGTCGTCACAGTTTCCAAAACTTAACACGATCAGATAACGCAAAACGTGCCCACTTAATAATTGAATTCAATATCTGGCTAATTTATAGTGTCTTCACTAACCGAGATAACATCTGGACCTTGGTAATTTTCATACAATATCAATACAAGCAAATAGCAACCTTGAAACAGAGAGGTAGAGTTCACTTTGAGTTGAAACGATGTGTGGTTGTTTTGTTTTTAATTCGCTTTGAAAAGAACTTTAGAACGCTGAATTTGAAATTCAATTTTCGTCTTTTAAACACACGCGGTGTTAAGTAGTTTTGTGTTCTATGTCTTAGAAATTAGAGTTGGCATTGTTTTGAATTGAGTTTATTATTTTTAAATTATTGTCTGTAATAGGTTTTGGTCACAACAATAGTTAAGGTTGTGACCTTAGTGATGTTTTTAGATAAGTTGTCGCTTCTGCTGGCAAACGATTTGTTCTTTTGTTTTTTATTTCGTAATTGTATAGAGGTTAGATTATGTGCTTTTAAGTATTATGTAATGTTGGTGTCAAGATGGTTACTTATTTATACAATAAAAAAAGAATAACAGTAGCTATTTAATTGATTCACTTTTGCTGTCATTGAATCACTCGATGACAGCAAAAGTGATGGGTATGTAAGTACTCTTAAGTAAGTAGGTACTTAAGTGAAAACGAGTCACTTCGTAACGCACTCAATAATATCTTAAACATTATATGATTTTTACGAAACAGTAAGATATATATTTTTAAAGAATTTCTTAATGAACTAAAATAATAGGAAAACTTTGTTTTTTTTTTTATTAGCCTATAGGAGTGTCCCACTGCTGGGCAAAGGCCTCCCCTCTTTCCCGCCATTTGGTCCTATCCGATGCACACTCCCACCACTCTTTACAAAATGTGTCAAGGTCGTCCCGCCATCTCCGTTTTGGTCTTCCTCTGCCCCGAGATCCGTCCTGTGGGACCCAGTCTGTAGCTAATTTGGTCCAGCGCTCCGGGTGCATTCGGCAGATGTGCCCTGCCCAGTCCCACTTTAGCTTGGCGGCCTTCCTGCCCACATCCACAATGCCGGTTTTGGAACGCAGTTCGGTGTTTCTAACACGGTCGGTTCTACGAACACCCAGAATGCTGCGTTCCATTGCTCTTTGGCAAACCTTGAGTCTAGACTTTTCAGCTTCAGTTTGAGACCATGTTTGGGCGCCGTAGGTGAGGATAGGCAGGATACACATGTCGACAAGTTTGCGCTTTAAAGAGAGTGGAAGGTTGCCCTCAGTGGCGTGCACAGAGATTTGGGACTGGGTAGGCAAAATTATATCAGAAAACCGGGCAAGTGCGAGTCGGACTCGCGCACGAAGGGTTCCGTACCATAATGCAAAAAAAGGCAAAAAAAAAACGGTCACCCATCCAAGTACTGACCCCGCCCTATGTTGCTTAACTTCGGTCAAAAATCACGTTTGTTGTATGGGAGATGGGAGCCCCACTTAAATCTTTATTTTATTCTGTTTTTAGTGTTTGTTGTTATAGCGGCAACAGAAATACATCTGTGAAAATTTCAACTGTCTAGCTATCACGGTTCGTGAGATACAGCCTGATGACAGACGGACGGACGGAAGGACAGCAGAGTCTTAGTAATGGAGTCCCGTTTTACCCTTTGGGTACGGAACCTTAAAAAATGAGAGCTACTAACTCACCAAAAAAATTGCGTGATGGTTTTCATTTTGTTGTCAAGTCTTTTCAATTACTTCTTTTTTTGGCTAAACGAAAGATTCGAAAACGCATCATTTTTAATAGTTTGCACACACACACACCCACCACAACTTTCACAGTTAAAATTATCCATTTTTTCACTAATCGCACTTTATAATTTCCGGCAACTGTTAACTGTTATCTCATAAACTCACCAAAACAAACAAACAATGGCGACCGAATAAAAAAATAGTCTCGTATTTGCACTAAATTACCATAGCAAATGCTACTTTTTAAAATAGTCACATAAACATCGGAACTATTCGGAAACTTTCGGGCGTCATTCGTTTAGGTTTGGTACGAAAGACACTGCCTATTGCGTCTAAATGTGTGCGTTACTTGTATAATTGTGTGCTCGTACTTATAGGAAGGCCCACTACACTGTAACCGCGTAACGACGACTCACGGAGAGGCACACATAGAAAGATTTAGACGGAAATGTTTTCTGTCTTTGCCGTGCAAGGCACGTAGCGGCGCTAGTGCCGCGTGGTGTAAACTTCGTCGCGTAGAATTATTATAGATGATGACTTGATGACAAAGCTTAACCGGTAGATGGAGCGCTTATTAATTTTTAGAATGTTTTAAGTTATATCGATTACTGATAGTACGATCAAGTATAAATTAAATTAAGTAGTTTAAGAGGATAGACATCGGAATTATAGTAGGGTAGGCAGTGCCTTTTTGCCTTTATGAAGTGCACGCCACTGGTTGCCCTTCATTAGCGTCTTCAAGGACCAGAAGCTCTTCCAGGCGTTTGCGATACGACGATCGATTTCTTTGAACTGCCTGTTATTGAAGGATACTAACTGGCCCAAGTAAATGTACTCGTCGACATACTGCATATCCTGTCCATCTACCACTACACTACGTTTCACGCGGTTAGTCATCAACTGTGTCTTGGCTCTATTCATGGTGAGTCCGACCTCAAGGCTTGCCACGCAAAGTTGTTGGAGCATTTGTTGGAGTTCTGATGCAGTGTGGGAAAATAGGACAATGTCGTCGGCAAAACGCAGGTTGGTTAACCTTTTGCCGCCGACGTCGATTCCCATTGTTTCCCAGGAGGCCGCCAGCTTACGGAATATTTCCTATAGAGCACAAGTGAAGAGTTTAGGAGATAGCGGGTCTCCCTGTTTTACCCCCTTTTCAATAAAGAATCTGGGGCCGGGAGCGTGAAGTTTAATGCATGCGGTACTGTGATGATATATGGTGCCAACGAGTTCAATGTAAGCTTTGTCGATATTTTGATTTCGCATTGCGGAAATTACGGCAGAGTGCCTGACACTCTCAAACGCTTTACTGTAATCCACGAATGCTAGATAGATTGGTGTTTTGAACTCGTTGGCCTTTTCTATAATTTGGTTGATGGTGTGAAGGTGGTCAGTAGTAGAGAAGCCAGGCCGGAATCCGGCTTGTTCAGGGGGTTGTTCTTTGTCCAGCAGTGGGGCTATTCGATTTTCAATTACTTTTATAAACAATTTGTATAAGTGAGAAATTAAGCTAATCGGTCTATAGTTACCTATTTCTGATTTGTCGCCTTTTTTATGGAGTAGAATTATATTGGAGTGGCAAAAGTCTGGAATTAAACAAATTTGTAATATGAGGGAGTAATACTGTATTGCCTGTTTTGAGCGCTTCTGCGGTTATACCATCGTCTCCTGGGCTTTTTTGGTACTTTAAGCTTTTGAGGGCTGCATTAACTTCATATCCTGTTATGGGGGAAATTATTTCAGGATCGGGACATGTGTAACTATTGCTGGTGGATAACAGAGAAGAAGGGTCTGAATATAATGACTTATAAAATTTTGTGCAGATTTCTGTAACTTTGTCTCTGCTATTATATTTTTTCCCATCCTCGTCTCGCAGGTTCGTAATCCACGTTTTTCCATTAGAAGTGCCGTGTTTAGCTACTCTGAGAGAAGAATGTCTTTTTAGTGCTATTTCAACCAGTTTTGTGTTGTAGTTTCTGATATCGCGCCTAATGCTTCTTTTTACCTGCTTATCTAAAATAGCGTATTGTTGTTTGTCGTGTTGATTTTGTTGTCTGCATGCTATGAGGTTTATTGTGGATTTTGTTAATTTGTTATTGTTTTTCTTGGTCTGTTTGATTTTATTACTGGCGGTCCTGATGCTATTTGTTATTAGATTGTATTGAGTTTGCACGTCTTTATCTGTATCGAGTAGGCTAAATTGATTGTGTAATTCTATATTAAATTGTTCGTGGTTTGCTAAAAGAGTTTCCCGGTCTAAGCGTCTAATTTGTTTTAAGAAAGTTTTTTGTCGGTGAATTTTGATGTTGAGCCTGAGCGTTGCCCTTAAGGGCCTGTGATCGGAACTAAATTGTATTTTGTTTATCACGGAAACGTTTTTGACAATACATATATTGGTCAGATGAAAGGATGTAGTCTATTTCGTTTCGGATATCTTTAGCAGGCGAGACCCAAGTCCAGCGACGAGTTTGTTTTTTCATAAAGAAGGTATTACATATTCTCATTGTTCGCCCAAAAGCAAATTGGATAAGGCGGTTGCCACGCTCATTTCGGCTGCCTAGACCATGTGGTCCAAGTATTTCGCCGTTATCCCCGGATTCCTATTTTGGCGTTGAAGTCGCCGAGGACCATATTCCACGTTCCTCGGTTCTCCTCGCAAGCAGTGTTAAGGAGATCATAAAAGTGTGATTGCAATGTGAAGACGTCGGCGCATAAGTCTGGACGAGAGTGAGAGTGTGATTTTTATCAACACGGAACTTTAAGACAGCAACTCTCTCAGAGTATCCTCGAAATTCAATAATGTTGTCCTTCCACTTCTTTTTTACGAGGAAGCCTACCCCGTACAGCCCGCCTGCTGTTCCGAAGTGGTAAAACACATTATCGTCTCTCTCTATGGTTTGTTCTCCTTCTCTTCGCACTTCCGACAATCCGATAACATCCCACTTGATGTTTTTAGAGCATGCTCTAGCTCGACGAGACGCTCTTCTCTCATCAATGTGCGGACGTTATTTATGTTAAAACGTGAAGCAAATCGGTGTCCGTTTTTCTAGCCTGGGTCTTAGTCATTTGATGAGGGATCGCCGCCCGGGGATTCTTAGCACCCCTTATGCCGGGCACTCGGGGCCATGACGGGGAGTTGTGCATTTTCATGAGGGGGTTTGGACCGTAAGCCCACCACGCTGGTCCAGTGCGGGTTGGTGGGTCGTCAGAGCCTCGTTCGTTATTTAGCAGGGTATACCACGAGCAGGAGAGGTTGACTTGGGGCCCGAAAGGTGTTGGTTGAGCCCCCATATACCCCAAGGAAAACTTATGAATCGGAAATCATTTTGATTAATTTAATTATTCACAGATTTTTTGGTCACAACGCAACACATTTATGAGCAAATTACAAAAAAAATTACGTAATTAATTAAGCGCAGTCAATTAAGAAGCTGTGATTAGTCTTAACTTAATTGATTCATTTGTGTTACGGTAATTAACTATGTAAATTGTATTGTATTTATTGTAAGTACTTAATTCGTACACATATAAGTCCATAGCATACGCTAACACATTTTCATGCATCTAACTTAAATAGAAATGGCTAACTGTGGTAAGTGTGGTAACACAATGGAATCAATTAACTTTAGACTAATTACAGGTGCTTAACTATGTACATTTTTTTTGCAATTCACTCTAGTCTTATGGGAAAAACTGGCATTTCATCGAATATATTATAGGTAACTAAGGAAAAATACGAGAAAAGAAAAGTAAGTACTTACATAAGTACTTATTTCGCATAAGAATAGTCCATATCGTTTTCTTTTTTTTTAGACAACCTTTGAGCTTTATATCGATGGCAAAAAGCGGAAACGTAGTAACCGCCACCTGACCAAAATTTTTTTATTTCATATACGGAATCAGCGAATTTTTCTGCGTCGAATGGTGTGGGTCCCGTGGCTCTACGATGATTAGAAAAAACTGGACAGCGTAGGAAAACGAATGTATTTTTTGATCATTCCTTAATCGAAATGTTGTAAACACCAAAAAACTGGCAAATTTTTAACAAAGTCCACTTACGCCAATTCCGGTTTTTCAAAATTAAAAGAATGTGGTGGTTACAGCGCTACCGAAATGGTTTTCTATGGCGGATACAACGTTTTTGCATATAGTACTAAAAAGAAGATTGCACTTAGAGCATTTAACGTAAAATAAATAATCTACGAATGGTGATTACAACATTTCTATTGTTGATCATTTTATAAACTAACGCCACTTACGCCTATTTAAATAGAGTGCAAGATAGGTATAACTATAGGTTACCGCATTTTTAAAATGCGCGGGCGTCGGTCTCGCTAGCCGCTTACAGCGCACGAATCAGTCGGCTGGCGATCACCTGAGTGAGTGGTAGTGCGTAGTTTGTGTTTATGCGTGCGGAGCGAGAATAATTATCGTAGTCAAAGTGTTGTTTTGAAGGTAAGTTAAGATAATAATTACATTATATTGATATTTCTAGTCTTTAATGTTCTCTAACTCGACAAGCAAGACAGTATTTAATACGTAAACGAATATTTTATTTTACTTGCAAGAAAATTGTGTTTTACACGTTTATGTTCGTAATGTTCAAAATTATCAATTTTTCTACCATTCTAGAAATATTATTATAGTAGCTAAGATTACCGGGTTCCTCTGTTTCTATTTAAAATATTAATAAGACCTAAATTTAAATATTTAAGTTTTTAAAACAATTTCATTTAGAAATCATAAGTTATTTTTTATTAACATGTGATTATAATATAGTGAGAATAACCATAGCACCTTATATTAGTAGTTTTATCATGTTTAAGAGAGATTTATACTTACGTTTCAAGAGTTTTTTAGCATTTTTTTCATATACGAAGACAAAAAAGAGATCTGTTACAATAACGTTGTGTTATAATATTTTTTGTTGTGAGATATTGTTGATTAGGTACTTGTCGTTTTAGGTCTTACACGGTCAGTGTTTGTTATTTAAGTTCTTTTTCATCAAAAAACACTATGAAAATTCAAGTGACGTTTTTAAAATATGTGTGAATAAAAGCCAATCTATACTTAAGTCTTTTTAATTTCACTGTTTTTTTTCGGCGGTTGTCGGTTAATACATTTCAGTTTTATTGATAACGAATCAAATGGCGTTTGCACTAAATATAATGGAACGTAAAAAAACATAGTTAACCTCTTACAGCACTTAAGCGTTTGAGATTTTTTACTAGTCTGGAGGTTTCCATACATCTGCCTGTTTCACTTACAGCGTTTCCGCGTAACGAAAATAAAAGTGCCATTGTAGTAAGCGCCGCTAAAAGTCATACCAGTCATTTTTATGATGTTTTGAGTACGAGACAAGAAAGAACTGCAAAATTTATAAACGTATTCCAAATCTGAAGTAATTTTGTTAATAAACAAAGAAGTTATGATTTTTTTTCGAAAAACAAAAAAGTTTTTTGGCTCTGGTGTAAAGTTTGCATTTTGGCGGTTACTACGTTTCCGCTTTTTGCCATCGATATCCAAACTAAAACTAATTATGACATAAGTAATCATAGTAACCCCTTTATAATTAAAGCAACTCTCATCTTCCCAAATTAAATTTCAAATGCCGCCTGTACATAGCGTGGGGTAAAAAAGGACGGGTTAATAAAAGGGTATGAGAGGGTGTATGTATGTATGTATGAAAGTTTTGAAACGCTTTGCATGGCCACGCTCAAGTTTGTGGGAGCAAGCAAATTTAACCCTCTAACAAGGACGTAGTGGCACTGGAACGGTCTCAACTGAAAATTATACAACACAGATAATGAACACTTAAAGCCTAACGACGATTCTATTTGGCCCTGAGATAGTGTCGCTACAAGCAGCTTACATATTATGCCTATATACTTAGTCAAATAAAATGTCAGTACCGGTTATGTCAATAACTAATTTCAACACATTGTTTATTGCAATGTATACTGCTATAAACGCAATCCTTCGTCCTTCTATTGATGTACTTACATGAAACATTAGGTACGTTGAAATATTGTATTCAAAATGTTTTATCTTGCATCTTTCATCATAATCTTTTTTGTAGTGAAATAGTAATTTGCCAGATTTGAGATTATAAATAAAATACCTATGTGCTATCACTTCCACTTTCAACAGCTCGTTGTTAACCCTTCAACCCCGCTAATAAAGGCAGTTCTGCACGCGCTTCTTTTTGTCGGCCTGTTGTTTGGCGACGCCCGAGTGGACAAAATGGCGGATCCCACAGCGCATTAATTGAGCTTTAGAAAAAAAAAAACATTTATAAACTTTATAGCATGTTTCAGTTAACAATATGGTAGCTTGGCAATATTTGGCTGGCGCATAGAATGTTTACCCAAATTATGTTTTTTGACACAGCAACTACCTACCTATACCTATATACTAGGCCAATCAAATTAGATTTTTTCCAGGAATTAATTCCCAGCAAGCTGGAAATCGTCTTAATACCTTCATTTGGTCCTAAATTAGTGTAATCCGAGTTTGCTCCATTCCAGGAGTTGTGGAAGAAATTTTGTTCTTTTTCAGTTTTTTGCTTGTAGTTCAAAAACGGTACGTCCGACGGAAAATTTGCTCTTATCATGATAAAAATTGACATCAGAGTATAGTCAAACATTGTAAAAAATGGCCGCCACTTTGAACTTCCTTTATTATTGGTAAAATCGTGTTAAAATCAGATTTTTTTTAATGTGTCTGATTTACATTTTACAGCCACCTTGCTGGTAGTGGCATTGATTTTGACGGTGGGTTCCTTCTTACATCGAGTGGTTTTGTGAGTCCAAGGTAAAATGTATCTCCCAAGGCTCCCAAAATTTATCCACAATCTTGGGATGAAGCAAACTCAGATTATACGCATTTACGACCAAATAAAGGTATAAAAATGATTTCCAGCTTACTGGGAATTAATTCCTCAAAACTCTTTTTTTGGATCTAATTTGATTGGCCTATAATACCAGCATTACAACAATTGGTCTGACCAATTGATAGAAAATTACGCTCATTTATCAAAAGTAATAAAAACGCTTAAAAACAGCTGATACATGTAGCTATTCATAATTAAAAATCTAGCAAATTAAGGTACAAAAGCTAAATAATTAGTCATAAACACTCAAGTGTATCTTGTAGGTACTAACAACGCCCTAACATTTTCAGCCCTTATTGCTTTAAAATAAAGTCCATAAAAGTTCAGTTAACCATGTCGACGTAATAAGTAAATGGCCGGTTTACAAACAATTACGCGCTCTTCAATTTTACGCGTAATTTTACGCGCATCTGCATAATGGAGGCGACAGGACGCGCCCGCGGGCGACAGCCGATGACACTTATTTACCTTAAATTGTCAAGTGGCCGGCCTTTGTCGCTCGATTATGAGTTTAAATGACACTTTTAACTGAGTAAATTATGTCGCAATCACGCGACATAAATCGATAACCATTATTTAGCTTAAATTGTCAAGTGAACGGTCTTTGTCGCTCGAATATGAAATTGAGTAACACATAAATTAAGCAGAGTAATATTATTATTATTATCGTATGGCTTTATTGAAAAAAATTACAAAGGTTATCATTATGTGTCTGTGTATCTATAGCTTAATATCTAGGTTTGACAGCCAATCCCTGGCATCCGTAGTTATTGCATGCAGATCTTTCATGCTTCCCGGAAAACGTCTCCTGGGGCATTCTTTCACTATGTGCGCAGTTGTTTGGTTCTGGCGCGCCACAGTCACAGTTTGGTGAGGGCTTGTAGCCCCATTTGTGGAGGTTGTGGTTACAGCAGCTGACGTCAGACCTTATTCTGTTGAGTGTAACCCAGATCTTACGTGGCTCATCTAGGCCGGGTGGTTCTTGTATTGGGCTGATGTCGCTGTTATTGGAAAACTGAGTTTGTGTACTGTAGGAGTTCCAGCTTTCCGTCCACTCCGAGTTAACGCAGAAACTTTCAGGGCCTTGGATTTGGGAATCTGACCAGGTAGGTCTACGAGATTTGAGGCGCGCGTTGGGGAGGTTATCGAGTGTTTTGTTAATGGGAAGCATTAGAGTAATATTATATGCGCGCGATAAAATTGATTATAAATCTTGACTTTTATCTAGCAAATAATTAGGTTTTATCTAACTAGACCACGCCACTAAAACTCGCAACTTTTTAATTAATTATAAATTAACAAGCGGACTTTTATGTTGTTTCCTACAAATAGGTACAGTTACCATCAGATCAGTGGCGGATTTGCCCTAAGGCAAAGTAGGCCCGGGCCTAGGGCGGCAAGGTTTTTGGGGGCGGCAAATTGTGACAAAAAATTCGCTGATGAGAACAAGAAATAACTCAAAATGTTGTCAATATGATGAGTGCTGAGTAGGGTTTGCACGACGGATCCGAAATGTATGGGAATATCCGCGGATCCGGATCCAGATCCGGATAATTTCATACATTTCGGATCCGGATTGCAAACCCTAGTGCTGAGAAAGGGGCGACTACAGGGCCTGGGGCCTAGGGCGGCAAAGACTGCAAATCCGCCACTGCATCAGATTTAACGGAGCAGTCAGGGTGTTCACAAATATGTATACTGTAATGTATTTGTCAATTGTCTTTACTGGATTGTTTGTTTCTCCTTGTTTATGTATCTCCTTGTATACCATCTTTCATTGTTTATGTTTGGCCCGACCCTATTAGGCCAAGCAATAAGAAGTTATAGAGGGAAATGCTAGGAACACAATTTTTGACTCCGCAACTTTGTTTGGAGTAGTTAGGAGGTGAACATATCAAAAGTCCCCGCCCTTAGCCTTAGGGGGGGAGGGAGGGGTTTGAAGGTCCCGTTTTTCGGTTTTTTACTTATATCTCAGAAACTATGCGTCCTAGAGACATGATGTTTTCTACAAAATTAAAGCTTATTAAATTTGCTACATGTTCTACTCATCAAGTTTTTCGATATCTTGTATAGTTTTCGAGATATCCGCTCTTGAATGTTTGTAATAGGCCGTGGCAGGAAGAGGGACCATCTTGTGACTTAATAGCTTTTCGGCCTAATTTTTTTTGTGATGATGTGCCACATCATTAGTAAGGTCTATACTAAATTTCAGCTTTCAGCTATTCTTATTTTTGAAGAAAAAAATAAAATAAAATAAAAATATATTCATGAATATTTTCGTTTCCATGGAACGAATTCTTTCGTGTTTTACACGTATGGTACACTTAATTAAGACCTACAATATGTCATTATAAACAAGTTAACACTTCATACAAAAAAAGAAAAAAATACATGTGTCAATATTTTTAGATAAGTATTTTTTTTATAACTTATAAACAGACACACCTCCAATTTTTTTACGAATAATAGCCCTTTTAATAAACTATAACATATATTTAATTCAAGCTTTTAATAATGGTGCATCATGACGAAAATATTTTAAAAACTTGGTGAGTCCCCTTGATGTAATTAAAATGTAATTAAATCCGTCATATTTAACCTTCTTGCATATGTGTATCAATAATGGACGGGTTCATAATATCGTTTCTCGAAATCATAATTTGTGGCTTTTATCAGAAAAGGGTATTTATGCTCCATGTACATAAGGATCCTACTCTGATGGAACCGTCCCTTATTCAAATAGAGCATGCATTTACCCTTCTCTGATGGAAATGTTTCTTCTGTACCAGTACCTACATGAAGCATAAGGACCCGTCTCGATGGAAAGCCACATTTTGACACATGCATGGCAGGCGTGCAGGCTTTAGGATAGTTTCATAAATCACAACCATGAAATGAAAACAAAGTATATTGGCATAGAAAATGTTAATTTTTCTATGTCAATATAATTTAAATTTAATCATTACAAAAGTATGGTATGCACCATTGAGTTAAGTTATTGCTCTCTTGGGGTGAGAATGACCTTCATCATCGTCCTCGTTTTCTATCTCTTCTCCATCGAACCCCTGTAACGAAACGGTCAGAGGATCCTCCTGTACTTCTTCATGTTCGTAGTCAACTTGAGGGACCCATTCAAGTAGTTCCCTGGCAATTTTGGCATGCTGGGGAACATTTAAGGTTTGCTTTTTTGCAGCCACACTTTGCGATGGCACAGTCTTTCTTTCTTGCATCGGCAGAAAATCATTTTCAGAATGTCCTCCAGTGCAGCTACTAACTCACTGTGCATTGGAACCAGGCAGTTGTTCTCAATTTTCCACCCATACATCTGAGGAGGCAGGTCATTTCCTAACCACAGCTGAACTTGGTGGAATGTTCGGAGGGAATGCTGTTTTACTGCTCCCTCGATGGGAGGAAGACAAGAGATATCAGGCTTCATGATGATTGAAGAATGACTTGTACCTGTAGGCATTGAGAGAGACTTCTTTCGCTGGAGCCCCATACCACCTCAAGATGCAATATATGTTATAGTTCATTAAAAGGGCTATTATTCGTAAAAAAAATTGTAGGTGTGTCTGTTTAATAAGTTATAAAAAAAATATTTAAAAATATTGACACGTGTATTTTTTTCTTTTTTGTATGAAGTGTTAACTTGTTTATAATGACATATTGTAGGTCTTGATTAAGTGTACCATACGTGTAAAGCACGAAAGAATTCGTTCAATGGAAACGAAAATATTCATGAATAAATTTTTATTTTATTTTATTTTTTTCTTCAAAAATAAGAATAGCTGAAAGCTGAAATTTAGTATAGACCTTACTAATAATGTAGCACATCATCACAAAAAAAATCAGGCTGAAAAGCTATTAAGCCACGAGATGGTCCCTCTTCCTGCCACGGCCTATTACAAACATTCAAGAGCGGATATCTCGAAAACTATACAAGATATCGAAAAACTTGTAGCAAATTTAATAAGCTTTAATTTTGTAGAAAATATCATGTCGCTAGGACGCATAGTTTCCGAGATATAAGTAAAAAACCGAAAAACGGGACCTTCAAACCCCTCCCTCCCCCCCAGCACCAGGGCTAAGGGCGGGGACTTTTGATATGTTCACCTCCTAACTACTCCAAACAAAGTTACGGAGTCAAAAATTGTGTTCCTAGCATTTCCCTCTACAACCTTTTTTGGGCATTCATTTCCTGACCTATATTGTTGACTGGTAGAGAATGCCTTTTGGCATTAAGTCCGCCATTTATACATAATTGTATATCTTTGTGTAATAAAGTTTAAATAAATAAATAGAATAATTATTATCAAGACGTTAAAGTTCATGTGCAGATATTTTTGCACACCGATTTCAATGATGATGGATCGACTTGTTGGAAATACTGGCGTAACCGGCGCTTATATGGATGGGCATTTATATGGATGTTTAAAATGTCATAAAAATATGGCATTAGCAAGATTAGCATGTGATGACATAATTACAGTGACAGGTGTCACCCGTGGACGACACGAGATGACAGTTATTAAAGTGCCGCATAAAATTACGGGTTATCAATTTCACTTAAGTATTACTTGACATTTAAAGGCAAATGGATGGAAATTCAAGAGTAAATTTCTTGAAATACATATGTAGGTACTTATTTGAATTTACTTGAGGTTTTAGTTAGATATAGGTACATTTTGTGTAGGAATACCTAACCTAACTTTTAACCGATCCAACAGAGGACATAATTTTAATATAAAATCAACTTATTTTTTACGAGTGATTTTAAGGTGGGTCCCAAAGTAAAAGTCGTTGCCGATAAATCAGTTCTTATTAAAAATCTATTCCACTTCATAAATATAGGTAGATATTTTATGTGACTAAAGACGAAAAATCGATCTAAGTACGAGTCCGAGACCTTATCGATCAATTATACCTAATTTATGTATGTACCTACTTAGATATATTTTATGTAAGTAATTTTGTAGGAACCATTAATTATTATTGCTGGACTATATTTTGCAATTACCCTAAAGTAACTGGAAAATTAAGCCGTGAACATTAACCAATGTCCAAATTACT
Organism: Cydia splendana; assembly: GCF_910591565.1. Classification (NCBI taxonomy): domain Eukaryota; kingdom Metazoa; phylum Arthropoda; class Insecta; order Lepidoptera; family Tortricidae; genus Cydia; species Cydia splendana. Next base: position 11,295,750 of record NC_085976.1, read on the forward strand.
CGTGCGTGCTCGTAATTTATAAAAGATAAAAAAAATCCAATTCGAAAAAGTTGATAATATCCGAAATTATCGAATGTACTTAATTCGATTTGTGGTGTCATTACAATTGCTCACCGAGCAGGGGTTCAAGACTCAAGTGAACCATCGCGAGCGCGGACTACTGGCCGAAGGGTGTGGTATTTTCGCGGTTCCGTGAGAATCTGCTGAATCCTATACCAGAAGAACAGGTAAGTTCTTAGCAAAAAACTGTTCTGTTGTCATAATGATTTTAAGTTTCCAAGGAAATAGTTATTGCATGTACCTATGTTAAGGTTTGTATCTATGGGCCTATGTTGCCTGACAATTATTTTTTTTAGTTAATTGCACCATGATTATCATACTAGTCGAATATGAGGTTCGTGGCTCGTGGGCTCCCCTCATCCAACAGGTTCCTGCTATTTTAATCCGATCATCAAATGTCCACTCTGTCGAAGACATCTGCCTCTAGTTCGCGGTCGCCATTCAATAATCTTTGCTGCCCGATTTGCCATTGTTTTTGCTTGCGAGCAATGTACCCACCCTGCTAACTGCTACTAAAGTGCAGCTCTCTGAGCTATATCAACGGCCTCGGTTTTTTTGCCGATTTTCCTTCTTATAATTTTATTTGAGTTAGTAAGGAAACCTAACGCATAGCTAGTTCGCTCCTGTCGTCTGGTCGACCGCTTGAGTGACAGTAACTGAGTGAGCCTTCTTACAAGTCCCATTGTAAGCACCTATGTCTTTGTGCCATTGGATTGCCAGACCCCACACTAGCATCTCTCGAGCGTCGGCGTAGAGTTGACTAGAAACTCTATGGCTGCTGCTCGGCGCATCGTTGGCGTAACAGCGGCGCGACACCGTTTTCCATAGCGCTGACTAGACGCCGAGGCTCAAAAGACTCGAGCAGCACTGGTATCACTGGCAACAGTGGCAACATACATTGGAGGTCACATTACACTGGTGAACCCAAGAGCTAATACTCGCCCGAACTCTCGTAGCCAATAGGAATTGCGTCCTGATGTGAACGCAATGCGGTTTTCGATTGACAATTAGTGGTTGAAAACATGTTGCGACGTTTTTTCACTCTGAGAAACGCGCCATTTTACCATTGGAGCTTATCACCTTATTGACGTGATAAGCGATATAAAGTGTACCAAACTGAGTGACAAAATATCGTAAGCGACGTTAACGGTGCGTTCGGTTTTCCGAGAAAGTGACATTTGTTGATCTGCGGTCGCAAGCGCATGTCGCCCGCTACAGAATATGTCACTTTAATGGATGAACGTTTCATGTAATAATTATGGTTATTTCGGTAAATTTAAGGATAATTGAGAGTAAATTTCGCTTGCTTTCGCATTTGGTTCAAGCCACTGGGCTTTTGTTACGTGGGTATATTTTTAAATCAACAAACTTGATATTTTTTATGAAACCAGCTTCATTTTGTACGTTATGGATAAAAATAACAAAATAAAAATGATAGTTTTTCGGTCACAGAAACACATAAAACCCTGTTTTAGATATAAAAATACATTTTTTTACCTGATCTAGATCCAAATTCAGGAATCAGGGCTCTATAGTGACTGTAATTTCCTAATTTTGAGAGGTCTATATTGTAACTAGCTTCATTATTTACTTACTTTTAGTTCTGTAAGGGAGACTGACGATTTTGGTTATATATCGTGATTCTATTTTCACCATCTTAATCTAGACATTATTAAGAACAATTTGAGATCCGTTTCAATTATATATGCGTCAGTTTATTCTGGGCCCAAGTGCCTAACAAAATCGACGGTCTCCTTTCAAATCATTTTGATATTAATTCCGACCACTTCCATTAAAACTAAGTCAAAATACACATGCGTACACCCACCGCCATAAGGCGGAGTTCACACGTCGGCGACATCGCGACACCGTCGATTAATCACTGTCGCGCGTCAAATAGTCGCCGTTTGTCGCGACAAATTACTGTATTGTGCCCCAAATTGCCTCGCCCTAATGCAGTGGTCGCCAACCAATAGGTACAACCTATACACGCAATAGGAAACGTGATATTAAAATATCTAAATGGTAGAGGTAAACTTAGTTAGATTTTTTAAGATGTTATGTTATTTACAATTGTAGGAAGAGCTTCATCCTCCTCTACCCCTTCTTTAAAAAATCCAACAATAGTTTGGCCCAGGACTGTTTTATTCCAAACACAGACAGATAATCATACTGTCTTTGTATTTCGCTAGTACTAGCACCCAAAAGAAAGGAGTGAGTATAATTTTCCTGGGTCTGACTGACTGACAAGTTGTCTGTAACCAGACTATACTTATACGTACCGTCTCACTTTCCTGTTGATTTTTATTTAGTCGTATGGCATTAATACAATTCATGGTCGCTTTACAAATTTACAAATTAATATCTAGGTTCTTCACTCAAGCGTTTTCGCTTAGTCCAGTTTCCTGTTGATTACGAATACACAATTGTTTTACGTATTATTAATAAGTAGGTATATTGAACGTTTAAAAACACCATCATTTTGTTACTCTCTGACACTCTCTGTTCGTAAGCTTGTTGGAACGGTGCTTAGTGCCGATTATTATGGCCTTACAATTATGGATGCTTGATTTGTATCTTGTGCAATATGTAGTTCAAATTATTATTACCCACGTTTTAATGTGGTAATTTCATGGCTTCGTTCGAATGTTTTGTTGTTATAATGAACTATTGTTAAAAATTATTTGACAGTTGTACGCGAGTCACGTTATTTATTTAATATTAAAGGTATAATGGTCAAAATTGTATGAAAAAATGAGAAAATTCACATATTGCCACGTCGAGCGCTATCATTGTCATTATTTGTTATACAAAACGGTTCAGAAATCATCTTCTTAATTACTGCTGAGTTTCATTGATTTTACTTTATTTAATTCTACAATAACGGTTACAGTAATTAAATTACAATTGTTAATGAACAATTATATCAATAGAATCTTAACAACGAATATCTGATATGCAATACAATACAATACAAATACTCTTTATTGCACACCTCATTACAGAAAACAATTCCACTAATACAGGAAGAAGAGGTTAAACAACAGGCGGTCTTATCGCTAAAAAGCGATAATAATATGTGATAATATGTGAAATGAGCACCACTGGTTGGAAACCCCTGTCCTAATGTATGGCAGTTTGGAGTTTCCCAAGTTTTGTCACATTTGCACGATACTAAGTCACGATGTTTTAAGGGTTTCTTTAAACTTTCGTGAGTCGTGACAAAGTTGTTACGATGGTTGTCTACGGTGAGGATTTTTGTTTTGATAGTAGTATATAACTAACGAGTATCTTAGAATAATATATTCTAGCTCAATAACACATCGATAACTTGGTCATCCTGCATATAAAACTTCATGTCAAAAACTAGTGATAAGTAACATTCCTATTCAGACTTAAAAGTGTCAAATGACAGCAGTTTGTAAAATATACACGGTGGCTAAAAAATTACTGCACTCCCGTTGCCGTTGCCATTCAAATGATACGCAATTCTTTGTAGCAACTACGCCAAGTGGACGGAAACAGGCACTGGACGGAAACAGGCACTGGACGGTAAACTGACAAACGTCAAATTACTCATAATTTAAACAAACCATTTTTAAATCAATTATACGATGTCAAATTAAGTACTCGTATAAAAAACTTACACTCAAGCTACCATTATACCTACCATTACAACAAGCCGAAATTGCTTATTGCCCGTACCTATTATACATATAAGTTCGTTGTAATCCCACATACTTATTCCTAAATAATACATACATACTTCAACTCAAACAAAACTACTGTCACTCCATACTCTGTTATTAGCCTCTCAACCCCTTCGGATCAAAAAATACACCCACTTTTAATTCAGCTGACAGTTGACATAAAGGGGCATTATAGGGTTAACAAAGGGCTGCGACAGACGAAGGGTTAATTGCTATGGGTGTATGTAAAGATGGCGGGTGAAACGGTTGGAAAAAAATATGATTGCTACTTCAATTTTGTATGTATAGGTTGATTTTGAATAAAATATGACGTTGAGTGTTTGGCGTTTTGAAATACCTATATATATCAGGGGGCCTAGCCTACATGGCAATCGTTTGCAGAAAACGAAACGAAACGCTATCATTTCCAAACATTACCTTTATTCGTTTATCTTAGCGTTTCGTTTCGTTTTCTGCAGACGATTGTCATCTTGGCTAAACCCCAGGAAAGCTCTATCATGGTAAATGAAATTCTGTACCATGTAAGCAAAAGTAGTATTTTCTGTGATTATTTATTTCTGTTAATATTGTCTAAGGCTAGGAAAATGCCTTAGATAACGGGTACCTCTAGGTACCTATATGTACCGTTGTAATGATCGTATACGTATGAATTCTACAATATTTTTGGTCCCTGTAAATCTGTAATTTCAAACAGTCAATCTCGTAAATATTTCTAAGTACGTGTAGGCACAAGGGATTATTAAAGCCGCCCGGGTGACGGGGCACGTCATGCACGATGCTGGTAACTAATGACAGCGGAGCACGGTCACGCAAACATACATATTACTAATCTATTGTATAATCTATTGGATGTACGGATATATCCAGACACACACGAAGGGCACTTCTTATTGTATGAATGTAGTTACACAACGGATAAAAAATCGTACAGAACTTATCAATTTTTTTTCCTGATTAGTAGGTAGGGATAGGTAAATATTTGCAACATAACTTAAATTATCATTAGGTATATCCAAGTTAAGTTTTATAGCCGAAGTAAACCTAATGTCACTTTAAAAAAAACTCTGACGATCTAATCCTCGAACCAGATACAATCTCGTGCATTTTCCTCGACACTATCCTAGAAGACCAAATTTGAACTTACCAATGATGAGCTTTTCAGATCATAGACAGCCCTTCGACACACATTACTAATCTAAATATCTACGGTTACAAACTTCAAATTTCATCACTTTTGAATCCATTATCCTAAACCAACGCACACTATTGCGACGACATTTACCCCTTCCAACACACACACAGCTATACCTCTTTTTATGTATACTTTGCCGTTTTCTACAAGGGTGTATCTCAGGGAGCTATACTAGGTCCTTAAGTCCTTTTAGGAAATGAAAAGAGTATAATAGGAAGCCATCGTCTCAGCAAAATTTCGGATGACTAAATACGAATCCTTGCTCAAATAATAAGGGTTGCGACCCCATCTATGCAAACATCTCAATTACCGCAGTTATTAATTCAGGGGCGGTTGTTAATCAAGCCTGATTCGCAAACATGACGAGGAGTCATCGGTCCTTTGTTGGGTTTCGGTTTTGAAATATATTTACTAAATAAAACAAATTTTCCATTAAACTAAAGTTAATATATTTCAGGTTTTACGATTTTCACTACGTAATAGTTATTTTTCTTTAAGTTCAAAACAATCTATATGTGTTTAACCAATTTAATACCTACATACCTACTTGCAAAAGATTAACTTACGTAATTTTTTTGTTTAGAAGTGCATCGAGTACAGTCAAGAACGGAAATAAAACATTCGTGGGATGTTTCTTTTAAACAATTATTTGCTTAATTTTCTTATTGCTGTAATAGAACATACAAATTGCCAAAAAGCCTATTTTTACATTACTAGGGAAATATATTCAAAACTCAGCTATTTTCTAGAGGTTCTTGTTTAATTTTCGGTCATCTACTATAATACTAATACTTCAAATTGAAAATGTTCCAAAACGAGTAATTTCTAAAAATACTGGTATCACTCCGACCCGATGTCGTTTCTCACGGCACACCCTAAGCCTACCAGCTATCTAGGCAGTTTAGGTGTTATCGGTGATTTTGGGAGTTCTAAGGCACCCCCGTATTTCAGTACCTTCGAGGTTATTATGGAACTACAGTTTGCAGTTAGCAGAACATAATCTGCGATGAATACACGCATAAGGGGGAGTTTTCATATTAATAATAATTTTCGTTAATCATTGAATAAATATGCTAGTCCACCTACAATGAACACCACAAACCTATAAGTACCTAATTAAAGTTGATTGTGTAGTTGACTGGCTTGGCTGTATGGAGCTGAATTGTAATATAATAAAATAAAAAAGTTATAATAAGATAGTTATAAATATAAACTAACTTTAGCCACAGATTATATAATAGTTCTTACGAACAGATACTTATCTCTCAAAGAAAACGCAAATACCTACCCTTTCGATACCTACACAAAAATACAATGGAATGACCTGCTCCCCGCACCGCGCGCACCGGCACAAAGCTAGGGTTGCCGACGCGACGTTTAGAAATGATTTTACAAATAAGTACCTACCTACTTACCTAAACTATAGATTTCGTAAGGTCGGGGTACTTTAGCTCCCCAAAATAACTCTGAGCAAGATAAGTTGCAATAAGTAATTAATAATTAAAATAGCATAATTTCATTCCGACGAGTGACTGCGAAACATTTTAAAAGGTCATATCTCCCTGTAGTAACCGCAGTGTTTACGTCGTTTTATAAACCGCGCAATGAATCAATACCACCTACGTAGCTTGTAACTATCGTAAAAATGATATTTATACCTATTGAGAATGTCTAATTACTTTTCCTAGCTATCGGAAGAGCAAAAACGGTTTTTTTTATTAGTTTTGTTGTTTTTGCATCCATTCACACTACAAGCTGTGTTGTTTTGTTCGTGACGAAGACATTTCTTTCGCATACATTTTGATATATTCGAGCGGGCAGCGACGCGACGTGCGTGCGTGAGCGCGTGTGGCAACCAACTGGCTTGCTTTTCTACCGTGAACGGGAGTAGTTTCGTAGGTATAAATCCGAGCTCGCGCGGAGAGTTCCATAGGCCTGCTTTAGCCCCAAAACCCTGCTACCTTCCAAAAAAGTGCCGCCTCTTTACCAACCGCCTGGTATCCTAAGGGTAGACCTATATAACTATACCTAATCCACACGAATCATTTAACCTTTTGGACGCCAATGACCGATATATCCGCACCGCAAGTCCAACGCCAAAGACCGATTAATCGGTCACAGATCACAGAGCAACATAGACCTACGTGCATATGCATAAAGTTCAATTTCAGTTTTGACACTTCTGTGACGTGGCATTCGAGTGACAGCTTTTGTGTTTGACATGGCGTCGAAAAGGTTAATTATTGCAATCCGTAGTTATTCTCAAATATGCTAGTAACTTATTATAAGGACAGGTTTATTGATGTCATCAACATACTGCCGAATCAACATCTTTGTTCTAGAACATAGGTAGTCGAAAGACTGTCTTAAGGTAATTCAAGTTACTTTAAAATAATATTTCAAGAAGCGAACATCGAGAATACTTAACAATATTTACCCCAACTACGTTTCAACGGTCTGTAAATAAACCCCATATCAACACAGCCTACAATCAAAAGTATCGTGAATCTTAAAGGACTAATAATAAATGATGTTATCGCAGTCCCCTGCTCAGCCCCTTGCCTGTTTGCAAAATATTTTGTCTCAGCTATAAATTTCAATATAACTAGAACCTCAGATACCCAATAACTATACAAAACAAGAGGTCAAGATTATACTGGTCGTCTTTAAAGTCAGGTACGGTAAACAACGCTGTTTTGGCTGCGTCACCCTCAATTTGCAAAACAAATTAGCAGGCTCCTTGACAACCGACGGAATGGTGAGATGTTTATAAATATAGCAATATACCGTAAGATACTGTTTTAAATGAACTTTGTGAAAAATTAAATTATGTTTTTTACAAAGAACTAGGCCTCCAAGACTGACTCATGAACAGAATCGTAAGGAGTATTTTTTTCTTCGATAGTAGATTGTACCTAACTACCTAGTTCAAAACAGAGCTACTTAGAACTGTAGGCCTAGCTCATATAGCTCAAGCCGACTAAATTTTTCTCGGTTATTATTACAATGGTAGTTCATCAATAAGATTCCGAATGATTTGGCATAAATGGCTATTATGGCATGTAAACTAAGTATTTTTTCACCTCAGCAGCTCGAACAAGGGTACTTTGCTTCTTAAAAACAGTGAGCAAAATGCGATTTTGCTCACTGAGTAATTTTGTCTCACTCAGTGAGCAAAATGACATTCAAGTGACCTTTTGTAGTCAAATGTCATTTCAACATGCGGGCTCTAATACAAGTTCGATATACTTGGGTTCTATTATCTCTGTCCCTCTAGGTATGTTCTCACTGCTTAGGGTGAAAAATTGTGTGTACTACACGAGATCAAAGTTATTTACATCTCGTGCGCTTTTTAATCCCTTACTACGCTCAAGATTCTAAATTAGATTCACTCGCTACGCTCGTGAATCTATTATAGAATCTTTCGCTTGCACGGGACTCAAAATAAGCACTCGAAGAAATATCAAACTTTGATCTCTTGTTGTACAAATAACTATTATCTGCTTATTTAAACATAGGTATTTTTAGGAATAAATTTAAGTTTTTCTCCCCTTTTTTTATCTTTACTTAAATCATTTTCTGTTTTCATCGAATAATTATTATAATATTTGCCAATTTCCCTTTTACACATTTACAAATACAGTAACACAGGATTGAACTTAATATTAATCTTCATATTATTATTATTCTCAATGCCAGAACTTATGTATACTCGTAACTAGATACGTATAAGTAAATCTATCTAATTGTATCGAAAGTACGATACATATGATAGCTCTAATTACTAAGGTCGAGTGACTATTCCAGGTAATTCTAGCCCATAGAGACTCTAGGTCTAATAGGTAATGTGATAATCTGTCAGCAATTTGTGCGCGGGCTCGTTAGGGCGGGTGCAGTGCTGCGTCTAAATTATGCATGCATGCGGCAGGACTAATGAGCGTAGGGTTGAAAGGGTGAACGGTGAAAAAATGGAAATGGAGTTGCAGTTTTATTTATGTGGCGTTCCACAAGGCTCTGAACTTGGACCCATTATATTACCTTTTTTCAGGTTAACTTACACTGCATGGTTTAAATATGGTTCCAAAATAAATTGTTTCTGTCAGATTCAGAAGTTGACAGCAAGAGGAGAGATTTAATGACTGTACCTAGTAGTAATAAGATTTCTTATAAGTAATACATACTTCTCTAAAATTTGTGGATCTATCTCAAGCAAAAGCCAGTAGGGGGCTGTCCATAAATTACGTCATCGATTTTTGACGATTTTGGACCCCCCCCCCCTATAATCATCCAAAAATCATGCTTCAAATGACCCCATTTCCTCCTACTTCACGCTACCGTCATCCGATGTCCAGACCCCCCCCCCCCTAATTTGAAATGACGTAATTTATGAATAGCCCCTAGGTGGTCTTCAAGCGTCAAAACCGCACTGATTTTAAACGCGCTAACCCATAAACATAGGTTACCACCATCACCCTTTTATGCCTAACGTTGAACATATTGTTATTACTGAAGATCTGTAAAAGCCTCGACAAATACCCGACGGTGGTCCCACTGTATTTAAACATAAAGGATACATTAGTCGTTTGAAAGAAAAAAAAGAAAATTAAAAACGCTTCACGTCAAACGTTAATGCTTTGGAGTTCAGACGTTTCTCATTTTAAATTTCGAAACTCGTCCGTTCGAAATCGTCAACTAACTCAGTGTCTTCTACCACTGCGTTTTGATCTCTATCCTAACGTATTTTGGTTGAAATTTGTTTGGCATGTTATTGGATTTAAGACTTTTATATTTTTAAAGTAGATGTATTAAGGCTTGCACACATTCGGCGGCATCTTTGGACTAAGGTTGTGTGTGCAAGTGATTAGTAAGAGAACCTCCGCAGCGCGGCGCTTGGTAAGGATGCTCACTGTTTGTTTTAAGGTTCTAATGACATTTCACCGTGCCATCATGTGTCTAGGCATTTATCGATGTTCAAACATTTTCCTTTACCCTGACTTTAAAGGTTTTTAATATACTCAAAACGGGTACACTGCAAGAAAATTCCACAGTGTGGTGGTAAACCGTTAACTCGCTCTGGATTGTGTTATTCATGAAGGAGTGAATTTGATTTGAAAAGTGACCGAAACTGACGTGACTAACATATTGAATGCTACCATTTTTTGGTTAGCGATATAATATCTCTTAGTAACACAATCACAATATTTCAATGTCTAATAATTGGGTGGCTTATTGCTACTTACTTACAAATACAAATGGTTTATTCGCAGTAATATGGTTACATAATGGTCTTAAAATAGGTACAAAGTTGTTCTACATATTACGCCTTTTCTGGCGTCCGAATATCAAATGAAAATCTTAAAATTAAAGGACTAATCTATCATGCACTTATTTAAAAGCAGGCTTTTGAGCGCTGGTTTATACATGTTTTATCAAAATTAGTTCATCCATTTTATTGCGTTGGTTTTATTTATTTATTACCTGTATCGTGAGAATTTGAGACCTCTACAATCTTAAGTCTCAATGAGTCACATTAATGGCCCCGCAAAAAGGGCCCATTCCCACCGCCGTCCTAAGTTGTTGTGTCCACGGTAAAGGACAAACATCGACGCGAAGCCCGGTAGCTTTTAAACACGGAGCTCGCTAATAGTGTCCCAAAAACACCGACTTTTTATGTTAGTTTGTCGTAATGGTGAGCTTTCCCTTGGGATGAATTCTTAAACTTAAAATGTATCAACACAGATAAAAGTTACATAAATAGTTCCCAAATTTTGGTAAATAAACATTCTGCGGGAAAATATTTACTCGCATATCGGTCGTATTTAGAGATTTCTACACCGACTTACGTTTACAAACGCTGCAGGCGAATTATGGATGGCTTTATCCACGTTATTAAATTAAGTGTCACTTTTTAACAGCACGTGATTGAAAGAGGCAGATACTGTTTTTATCACGCTGTCACGTAGACATACATGATCATAATATCCGTGCTGGGGTGTATTCATTTTTTTGTCATTTACAGAGTAACTTGTGCTACTTTTTGATTTGCTGGATCTATCGCTGATTTATCGAACAAGTCCGCAATTGTACTGATGTAATTTGAGTGTAACACACCATACAGTACTTTTATGTTTTCAAACATGATATCGTTGGCTCAAGTTGGAAATCTCTCATATTATTGTTAAGAGGTTTGAAACTTTATGTAGGTACCTACTCGTATTGTGGTCTAAAGTTGTAATGTCTTCGATGTCTACGAGGTTTGCGACTTTAGCCGACGATATATGTCGCTCAGCTCGCTCGACATGACAGTGTGAAAACGCGATGATTTCTTTCTGTCCCAAAATCCATATCGTCACATTACATATTGACATAGCGAACCCCGGTAGCCTCATACCAGAGTGCTAACTGCGCCTGTACGAAAACACCGCCTGTGTTTATACGTTCACTTTTTGTTAACAAAGGGAAAATGTTTGAAATGTTGGATGGGGTCCATTGCGTAAAATATTGTGATTGTATGTAGGTATTATGATAAAAGGGAATTTAGCTAAAAGTGCATTGGCGTAACTTCGAGAGGTAATTTTGAAAATGCCTAATATATACTGCCATGCACAGACCAGAGGAGGGAACAGAGGATCGGAAAAAAAATTGCCGGGTACAGTGGCTCACTCAACCTAATCCCAATATGACAGAGGCTATTTGCTTCCCTGCTAAATACACCAGAAATATTCAGTAATCGAACAAATTCAATTGGACGAGCAATGGTTGTTCTAACACGTAAGGGTGCTACAGTGTATAGCGATATTTGGGCGATATGTTGAGCCACTGTTGCCGCCTTGACCTTACTTTTATTTTAAGTGTTAAATTTTCTCTGGGTAGTATGAGCAGGTACTTTCTAAGCATTAGCTACCTATTAGAAGTAGCTAATAGCTACTACCAAAATGAAAAACAAACAATGAATGTGAATTTCGACACAACTAATTATAAGTAAGAAGTCGTTTTGTTTTATTTATGGCCTATTTAGGCTGTTAACACACTGTTAACTCGACTCCTCATTTCTCATGATTCTATATTGATATGGAAAAAACATTGTTGTTTTTACGCTCCCAAAAGCAACAAAGGTTCCTAATTGAACTTTACGGGAAGGTAATAAGGAGAGGAGTGAATTTTATGATGGTAAAATAAGTTTGTAAATATCCAAAGATTATTTTTACAATTACCAAAAATTAAGAAATAGTATTTTGTCCCTTCTGTCTCTTCGTTTAAAGGTTATGTAAGGATATGGTTAAGGTTTTTAGATGGTAAAATAGCTTTGTTACATATGCATGTGATTTTTGTTACAATTTGCCTGAGATTAACTTTACTGCCATAAAGCTCAATATCGTTTAACTTTGTAAAGTGTATGAAGCATAGTTTTATAGTGTAACTGGACATTTTAATTACTTTTCTCATGTTTTAACAATTTTAACGGAAGCGAGTCTTGTTAGATTTCAAATAATGGTTTGTTACTGGAATTGAAACATTAACTCTAAGAGGTAATTATGTTGTTGAGATTTTAATGAAATTTTAAAAGGTTTTCGTGTGACCTCGTATAAAGCTGATAAATCAAATAAATGCATACAGATTAAGTTATTAATAACTTATGAATTAATTTAATGTTCAAACACCATACACCTTAAAACTAAGTATGTCTTAGTTATTTTGATTGCGATTAGCCGTTTGTTTGACGTTTAAATATATTATGAATACATTTCTGTATCAATGAATTACTTTATAATACTATTAATACTGCCGTATTCGAACTTCTAGATATTCACAAGAGACGACACGTACTAAATTCATTCTAGATACTGTTATAGGGCAGCCTCCGTTGGAATTTCGAAGAAAACTCTTGAATACAACCCAAACAGTTTATTGAACCCAAAATACACTGCACAAACTTACACACTAAAAGATTTAGGATATTACTAGATCTATGTTAAAGAGTAAATTACGAGTGACCATGTTTTTACTGTTATTCGAATTTTTATACAGTAATATTGCTGTCAATGCTTCACCTACATTTTAGTTTTACCTGGTAAGCAAAATAATTATACATGTATATAACAGGCCCCCCGATAAGACGAGGCTTTATCTTGAATAGATGAAGCTGAGTGAGAAAATTACATATAAAAGACTTAATGGAAAGTGGTTAATTAATATACATTTCAAAAACTTTTATAAGTACTTATAGTTAATCTTATTCTATACTAAAGCTAGTTATGTTCAGCAGAAGTGTTTGATTGACAACTAAGTAAATTATGTTAAAAGTAATACTAAGTTAAGTGTTACACTTGAGCAGCTAATAAGTTTAGGAATTTCTATAGCCGACACAGAATAGTCTTTGATATCGTCATTACATTTTACAGTAAAATGACAAGGTTTTGATTAAACAAAAATCCATTTCATATTATTTAGTAAGTACATGCCAAATATCGACATCACAAGAAATACATTTGGGGTTACACTCTTTTGGTACAGATTTGAAATTTCGGTGAAAAGACGAGTTTCGCAACATGGGTTAATGATTCTGGAATAAATAGGTAGTTAAAAGAGGACAGATGGAATATTCACTATTCACTGTAGTGCAAGTGTTTAGGTTATTTAATAAAGTAGGTATAATGTAGTTAATTCGTGATATAACGATAAGGATGGTTTTAGTCAATAAAATAGCATTTAAAACATGATCTAAGTAATTGGAGATCGTGAGTAATGATGAGCTCTCAATTACATTTACAAGGTGGTTGTCACGCGACATGTAGGTTAGTTGTTATAAATTTATTAATTTACTTTTGTAACTTGAGATAAGGCCTGAGTCATGTGTTCTAGTGAGTTTATTTTTATTCCATTATAATTAATATAGAAATGGTTGAGTTGAAAACATCTATGCAGGAGGGTTTTGAAAGAGAATTAGGTTGTATTTAGGGATGGGCAGGCTTTATCTCATTTACGTGATATTTAGTATGGCGGCGGTTAATGCAGAGAGTAACGTTATTCTTATTATGAACTTTAGCTATTTTGTACGGCCCTTTCCAAATAGGAGATAAGGCTTTTCGAAGCCTGTGGTGTTGTTTTAGATATACAAGGTCGCCAACCTTGTATGAAATTACACGAGAGGGTGAGTCGTAGTATTGCTTAGAGGATTCTTTACTTTTAAGAATATATTCGAGGGCCTTTTCTCGACTACATCGCACGGATATATTCGTCGTAAGTGAGACTGTCACTAGTTTCGTATAGGGAATTAGGAATATGAGGTTTGTGGCCATACAGAAGTTCATATGGAGTGTATTGAGTGGTACTGTGTGGGGTAGTATTATAACAAAGGATAGCCGTAAATAGATAGCTGTGCCAATCGGAATGGTTTTCATTCACAAATGATTTTAAATATTCCTTCAAGGTCGAATGGCTGCGTTCAAGGGCACCATTCGTCATTGGGTGATAAGGGGTGGAAAATAAGGGCTTTATTTTAAAAATATTGGTTATTTGTTTAAATAATTCTGAGGTAAAACACGTGCCAAGATCAGTAAGGATCATTTTTGGGATTCCAAATAGAGCCATGAAGTGAACTAAATTACGAGCAACTTCCTCGCTCGTGGCGGTGACCTGTGGGTATGCGCATGAGAATTTGGTAAGGTCATCTTGGAGAGTCAGGATATACCTAAATTTTTGAACACCAGCTTCTGGAAGGGTGCCGACTATATCTAGAGCTAGTCGTTCAAATGGTTTGGTGCTAGAGGATGTTATTACCATTGGAGCTACATTACATTTCCTTAAGGGTTTATTGATTTGGCATAGCTTGCATGACTTAACATAGTTTTCGATATCTTTGCGCATTGTTTTCCAATAGTAAGAAGCCTTAATCCGATTAAACATTCTATTGATTCCGGGGTGTCCAGCGATTGTGGAGTTGTGGTTTTCTTTAAGGATTTGAGGAATTTCTGCAGGTGTAGGATAGATTATTTTGTTTCTGTAAATGTGTATAGTTATGTTAGTATTGTGAAAAACATATGCAATCATATTATAGATTTTAGCATAAGAAATGTTTGTAAATGGCTCCGTAAAGTCCGACACCGCCAAGTCTGTGAGTGTCGGGTTGTTTTGTAATATGATATGTCGTAGTGATTGTAGCAAATTAAAAATAGTTTTATAATTTGTCTCGTCATAGTGATGGACTTTAGTGAATAGGAAGTAATACATTTTATTACTACTGGGGAATGGTAGGACGGAGTCAGGTTGACGTTCAGTATTTTGGAGGTCTTCTTGATTTGGGATTTCAGATAATATTTCGTCGATATAAGGCATAGAAGAGTCAAAATCAAGAGAAGTAGGGCATGCGATTGAGTTCAATTTAGTTTTGACTAAGGTTTCGGAATGTTCTATTATGTTTGTATTATACCTTTCAGTGGATTTGTTAGACTGGGATTTCATGAATTGTTCATAAGGACATTGGACTGTAGTATTAGGAATTAGATTTTGATTTCTGCTCTGGCTGCGAGTTAGGGCATGAATTGGGATTCTGGAAAGAGCGTCGGCATTAGAATTAAGTTTCCCTGGTTTATAAACGACTTCATAGTCGTATTCCTCCAATTTTAATCTCCATCGGATAAGTCTACTGCCAGGGTCCTTTACATTGAAAAGCCAAGTTAGTGGGCGATGATCGGTGACAATTTGGAACTTATTACCATACAAATAAGGACGGAAACATTTTACAGCGAAGATAATGCCTAAAAGCTCTTTTTCTGTGGTGGAGTAGTTACATTCGGCTTTATTCATAGTACGAGACGCGTAGGCGATTGGGAGATCTCGTCCTATGGGACCTTGAGAGAGTACAGCCCCAAGGGCACTGTTACTAGCATCTGAAGTCACAACGAAAGATTTGGAGAAATCGGGGTACTGAAGTAGAGGTGCCGAGGTAAGTTTTTCTTTCAGGTTGTTGAAAGCCAAATCTTGTTCAGAGGACCAATTGAATACGGCGTCTTTCTTTAAGAGAGAGGTAAGGGGTTTTGTTATTTTGGAAAAGCCATCTATGAATCTGCGGTAGTAACCTGCTAGGCCAAGGAATGATTTGATTTCTTTAGAATTACGTGGGACTGGGAACTCAGTGACGGCGTTTACTTTGTCGGGATTAGGATGCACGCCTTTGTCAGTGATTACGTGACCTAAATAAGTCACTTCGCGACGTAGAAATTCACATTTGTCAGGTTGGAGCTTTAAATTAAATTCACGAAATCTATCAAATATAAGTTGCAATTTTTTGACGTGACTTTCAAGATCACGGGAGTATATTATGCAGTCATCTAAGTATATATAACAATGTAGGCCTTGTAGACCTGAAAGGGCTAGATTCATGAGACGCTGGAAAGTGGAAGGTGCATTTTTCAGGCCAAACGGCATTCTTAAAAACTCGAAGTGGCCTGAAATTCCATTAGGATTAAGAACAGTAAAACCAGTTTTAGCTGAGTCAGAGGGGTCCATTTTAATTTGATGAAATCCAGACACCAGGTCCAAAGTTGAGAAATATTTAGAATTGCCTAGTTGATCTAAGATGTCGGTTATGAGGGGTATTGGATAGATTTCAGTTATTGTGACGTCATTAAGGCGCCTGTAATCGATAACCAAACGCCATTTTTTTTGGCCTGATGCATCAGCCTTTTTTGGTACAATCCAGACTGGTGCACTCCAGGGGGATATGGAAGGTTGAATTATATTTTGGTCAAGCATTTTCTTGATTTGTTTATCAACTTCTTGACGGTGACATTCGGGGAATCTGTAAGACTTAGCATTAATTGGCGGGGCGTTGCCTGTATTTATTGAGTGTTGTAGGGCGTTAGTATGAGTCAAAGGGTCTCCTTCGAGATAAAAAATGTCAGCGTATCTACTGCAGCAATCAAGCAAAGATTTCTTTTCTTCAGAATTTAGATGTGTGTGACGAATGAGATCTAATACACGTTAGACGCGGTTAGTTGACGTTGACGGTGCATGATTTAGGTTCATGACAGATTCGGCGGAGTTTTCTACAAAGACGGAGTAGTCGATTGGAGTAATCTTTACCTTAAGGTCCTTTATCTCGACCGGGGAATCAGTGGTATTTAAAATAGATACATTAACACGTTTATTCTGTTTTATGGCGACTACGCAGTTGGCTAAATACACCCCCTCACAAAACTTATGGTCTAATACTAATCCTTCATTTCTCCCATTTAATTCTGAGACGGAGTTGGAAATACCGCATTCAATTACACTCTCCGATCTAGCAGGAATTATGTAAGAAGGCTGACTAAAATAAATGTGTAATTGCTGACCATTTAATGAAATAGAATCGGTTTTGTAATCTATATTTGCGTCGTAGATTTTGAAAAAATCGTTACCTATGATACCGTCGTATTTGAGATTGACCTCGTCTTTAATAGCGTGAAATTCGTAGCGAATTGTTTGATTTGTTAGACAGAGTCCTAATTGTAGGGAACCTAGAGTCTCACAGTATGAGTCAGAGTCGTTAATACCTTTCAGTTTAATAATTTTAGACGAGAGTGGAGGTTTCTGTTCCAAACTGGAGTATTTAACAATACTTACACTAGATCCTGTGTCCAACAGGAAGCAGAGAGGTTTATTGGAGTAGGGAGTATTTAAATAAGAATGTGGTAGTGATATTTTTTCCTTTAATGACTTAATTTCATAGCAGGGAATAGAACGGCTACTACTATTTGTTTCTAATTTATTTTCAGACGATGGCAAGGGTTGAGGAGGAATGGATTTCGCTGTAAGCTCTTCTTTACAGGATTTGGAATTGGAGACAACATCAGCGTATGCCCTGGTAACCGTTTCTGCACACGGATCAGTGAAAGAATTGGTAGGGTGTTCCTGATTAACTGGATCATGGGGTGCATTAAATTCTTGATAAGAATGAGAGTCCGTTTTGACCACTTTATGGCAAGGTTCAGTGGAAGGATTAGTACAAGAAATAGCGAGGGATTTGGTACAAGATGTAGTGGGGAGGTTATTGTAAGACTCAGTGAGAGATTTGGTATAAGATTCAGTGAGAGGTTTAGTACAAGATACAGTGGGAGAGTTAGTATAAGATTCAGTGAGAGGCTTGGTACAAGATACAGTGGGAGAGTTAGTATAAGATTCAGTGAGGGATTTAGTACAAGATACAGTGGGAGAGTTAGCATAAGATTCAGTGAGGGTCTTAGTACAAGATACAGTGGGAGAGTTAGTATAAGATTCAGTGAGGCTTTGAATGCGTGGCAAACGTTTTCGATGCCGGAAACCGGCGTGAGAGACAGTGATCGTGTCATGAGAAATACGCGATTCCGGTAGACACGAAACCGGAATCGTATTTAGTTTAAATGATCAGAACAAGTTTCGCATGAGTATGTGTTTACTTGACTGTTACGTGAACTTACACTGGAAATCTGAGGCCGCGAGTCAGCTGTTTCGGGTGAATCGGCTGAGTTGTTTAAACGAAGGTTATTATTATATTGTCTTTTGCGACATTCGCTAATGTGATGACCTATATTCTTGCAATAGGCGCAAATTTTTGGTTTGTTTGAAAATTGAAAATGAGATTGAGTCTGTGAACTAGTAGAAGGCTGATCGGTTGAATTTGGAGGGAGTTGCTGAGGTTGGACATGGAAGGAATTTCGCTCCTTTCTAGCACGGAAACACTCGGATGATGAGTGCCCTGATTTGTGGCAAACATCACATATTTTGACCGCCTTAGTATTAGTGCGCTTGAGATTAAATATTTTTTCTTCCTCAACTGCAAATGAAATTCCATCGTTAAGATTTGAGGGGTTGTGACACCTAACTATAGATGAAAATTTGGGATTTAACCCGAGTATGAATGTGTTAAGAGCGAGATCTTCCATGGCAGCTATGCGTCCTGGAAGTTCCGTGGCATCCGTGCAAGAGTATTGTATATCGGCTAGAATTCGAGTCAAGCACGATTCTATGCGTAGTGAATATTCCGTTACTGATTCCGAAATATTTTGTTTACAATTTTGAAGCTCTAGAAGAAGATGCGTAGAATGTTTCTTTTCACCGAATGTTGTTTTGAGAAATTGTTTAATTTCAGCCCATGTTTTGAAGGTCTTCAGGCAGCAAGCCAATTGGGCCTTACCTTCGAGTTGTGACAAAATAAATTTACATAGAACATTCTGCTGTTCTGAACTGGCTAAGCTTATAGCATTTTCGCAATTTGTCAAGAATGCCGGTAGGGACTCGCGATCTCCGTTGTAGGGTTTAATGAATTTAGTTAAGAAAGATAGGGTAATTTTGTCACTCATTTTGGGTTTTTGGAGCTTCGGAGAAGTTTGATTAATTTTTAATTCAGGCGCGGAAGTATTCGGATCTGTATGCTTAGTACCCGATTGATATTCGTCAGATTCCTCGGTTATGGCCTCTATTTTAAGATTACTCATTAATTATGCCGTTCAGAACATCAGTAAATGTTAAAATAGAACTAATTATTATACTAAAAGTAAAAATAGTAACTAATTGTCCATAGAAATTGTAAAATAATCACTGGAATGCACTTTTAGTTTTGAAATAGAAGGAATTAGGTACTTTCACGAATAATTGAATTAAACTCACAGAATGCTGATGCGCAGAAACATACTAGGTAACAACGGGTTGATGACCGGCCACACGATGCGTCGTATTGAGGTTGCACACGGCGAAATACGTAGGTAGTAGAGGTGTCACGTTGTCTCGAAACGTGCAGGTATCCAAGATGGGATAGGTGCGGGCTAGTGAATCCAACAGAGTCACCAGACTGATCGTCGACCTGGAGCAGTGCGAGCGGGGTAGATACGTTGTTTGTGTTCCGAATGCGGGCTCGGCTGGGTTGCCGAGGCTGATCGTCGATCCGGGGTTGCGGTTGCGGGCTCAGCGACAGTGCTGAGACTAACCGTTGATCTGGAAGCTGTCCTTTGAGTTCGGAATGACGGGACCTGACAGTCTCTTATGTCATCCCACCGCTGCCACCAATTTGTTATAGGGCAGCCTCCGTTGGAATTTCGAAGAAAACTCTTGAATACAACCCAAACAGTTTATTGAACCCAAAATACACTGCACAAACTTACACACTAAAAGATTTAGGATATTACTAGATCTATGTTAAAGAGTAAATTACGAGTGACCATGTTTTTACTGTTATTCGAATTTTTATACAGTAATATTGCTGTCAATGCTTCACCTTCATTTTAGTTTTACCTGGTAAGCAAAATAATTATACATGTATATAACAATACGTTATAGTTTAGATATCAACTAGTTCTCTTTTGCAGCGCAATTCGGGCAACCAATGTCACTTTTACGTTAGATAGAATAAGATATCTAATAGATGTGAATTGGATCTCTAAGTCTTATCCTGTGGAAATCGTTCAACAGTATCTCCAGGATCGCGCAAATGTCAAATTTGACAGGTTAGATCTTAAACATATCGTTATCGTATCTTGGTGATATCTAAAAGATGTCTAATAGATGTCTATTTCAAAATCCGAATCGGGCCCAAAGTCTCTTATAGACAACTAGCTTCTGCCCGCGTCTTCGTCTGCGTTGAACGATGATAATGATTGGTAAAAGTTTCATTCCCGGGCCTCAAATTAATATCCGCATACCAAATTTTATTTAAATCGGTTCAGCGGTTTAAGCGTGAAAATTAACAGACAGACCGACAGAGTAGGTAACTATCGCATTCATATTAGTAGCAGGGACTAGTAGGGATATTCAAATACTGTACCTACTACAGATATATGTAAGTACCTAGGTATTTTTACTTATTTGAGGTTCCTATAATACCCTTCAGTTTGTCAAATTATCAATCTGCATGGAAACTGTTTTGTAAAATTTATCTTCAAGGAAAAAATAGTCAGGCTTGTAAATAAGGTAGGTATTTAACTTTTTACGTAGCTCAGGGTCCAATTTAAATATGCATTGTTATTTCGTAAAACGACCCAAGGCGTTATTCCCACACTCAACTCGTTAATCTATTAACTTATATTTTAACTAAAAAAACCGGCCAAGCGCGAGTCAGACTCGCGCAAAAAGGGTTCCGTACCATTATCTACGCAAAAAATGGCAAAAAAATCACCTTTGTTGTATAGGAGCCCCACTTAAATATTTATTTTGTTTCGTTTTTAGTAGGTATTTGTTCATAAAGCAGCAACAGAAAATACATCATGTGTAATTTTCAACTGTCTTGCCATCACGGTTCATGATACACAGCCTGGTGACAGACAGACCGACAAGCGGACAGTTATGGAGGCTTAGTAATAGAGTCCCGTTTTTACCCTTTGGGTACGGAACCCTAAAAACCGACAAGGATTTAATTAAATCCGACCCAAATCTCAGCCCAAAGTCGTCAACAATTTATAAGTGCAATCGACCTTCCGACAAAAATACAACGACATAATAAAACCCGCCTCGGTTTCAGGAACTCGCGTCTCAATCTAACCGACTATTCCAAAAAGACTTATGTTAGTACCAATTTGATATTGAGTTACGTCGTTTTGTAAGTAACTGCCCCAATCTGCCTTTTACGGTTCGGCTTTTTGTCATCGCGGTCTCTTCCAATAAAAACATTAGCTCATTTTAGTGCAGTTAACTCTTAAACTGCCCTGGTTTTTAAAAATTCACCTTATGTTTATAGAAATAAAGGTGATGGTGAATGTAAGTCGGTGCTTGAAATGTTAAAGTGAATCACTTTGACGCATAAAAGTCACGAATTAAAAAGGACAACAGAGGACAAAGAGGCCATTTTGCATTGAGCCGCGACAGTATTCCTTGTGGTGCCGCTTTGGGTGTTAAGAAAGTATAGAAGCGGCATAAATTTAAATCACAGATAAGAGCCCATCAACATGCTCACTAGCGCCACTGCTAAATAATTGTGATTATTTAAATTTAACGATATATATTTAAAAAAAGGGGGCCGCTATGCACTGTATTTTGTATTTAATTGCCTTTTGAATACATTATAATAGTTTTAACGTTGCTGGATTCGTCAATCTATGCGTCCAAAGTTAAAACTTAAAACGGCCGTTTTTGTTTTGAGTTCATAGTTCGACGAATCCATACATAGACATAAAAACTACTTTGATGTATTCAGAAGGTACTTAAATACACGCATAGATTGACGAATCCAGCAACGTAAAAACTATTATAATGTATTCAAAAGGCAATTCAATACAAAATACAGTACATAGCGGCCCCCTTTTTTAAATCTCTATCGTTAAATTGAAATAATCACAAATATTTTCCAGTGGCGCTAGTGAGCACGTTGATGGGCTCTTAAACGTTTGCAAGTCGGTGTCAATACAGTCTGGCTAATGAAAGATGAACCTGCAAAAAGGCGACAATTTAAAATTTGCCTTACTTACCTAACCAAAAGGTACAAATGTAAGTCCGGAAAAAAGATTAAGTAGGTACTCAAAATAATATAGAAATCTCTGAATCCGGGCCTGGGTAACTTCATCACCATTAAGGGGCCGGCCCATCAGATTACCAGTTCGCCGGACGATACCTATCAGCCTGTCAGTTATTTGCCACTTTTACCTTTTGCGAGCAGGTAACTGATAGGCTGATATCGTCCGGCAAACTGGTAATCTGAGGGCCCCTTTACTCATTACCTTTCAAAGATACAAATATTGCCGAGTCTAGTCTTCCCAAAGCTGTAGAAACGCATTTTCTGTGCAGTGTAAATTCGGGCAGTGTCGTTTTGACACTGCACCGCTAATTGGGCACTTGCCGCGATCCCGCCGAAGAGGCGCGCGGCACGCCGCTCTTAATCTTCTGCCTTTAGCTTCTTGGTCTCACAAATTTTCAAAGTATGTTTCTATTGTATCCTTCGAGCAACACCGGGAACAGAGTCGGCATTCGCACTATTTCCTCTCTGCCGAAACACCCGAATGCCCAACTGGGCACAATGCACACATGCACACAAGTAGCGCGGTGCATGTTGTGACTCATCCGTACACAAAAAGAGATCGAGGTGTGCAAGATTTGTCTTTGACGTGTGTCATTTTCTATGTATTAGTGTCGTCATTACAGATTAGATTTTCTATGTAGTGAGTGAGAAGTGCGACTGTGTGCACGTTTGCCCCCGCAAAAAATGGCAGAACGATTTGTATGGTAAGATATCGTTTAGGCTCCTCCCTTCTGACGTGTCGGAAGCCGGTGTTGCTCGAAGATTCTATCCGACAGAAAAATGAAACATGGTATGCGGGACTCACACGTGAGAGAGGAGGGAAAAAACAATTGATTGCTTCTCTTGCATAAAAAAACTAGAGGAAGACTAAAATGAAGATCCCTCATGGTCGACCTCCGGTAGGAGATGGCACTGGAAGAAGAAGAGAATGGATATGGGAAGACGAAATTAAGTCAGCAGCAGGTAGCACATGGTCCAGAATAGCGCAAAATCTTGCAGAATGGAAAGAAATAGAGAAGGTAGATGTAGTATGTAGTGCAGGGACTCCCGGCCGGAAACAGGCGGTCTGTCGATCGCTTATGGCATTTATTCAGCACAATTCCCTGGAGTTGGAGCTGCAGGTTACTGTCCTAGTGGCATTCCTACTAACACTATAATATTCTCCTCAAATCTTCTTGTTCTCCTGTAGAACAGAACCACATCCTTAATGTGGCCTTTTCGCATACCTACCTTTAAGGGGCCCACAGATTACCAGTTCGCCGGACGATATCAGCCTGTCAGTTGTTCGTATTAGCTGTCACATTTTGCGTTTAACTGACAGGCTGATATCGTCCGGCGAACGTTATCAGTGGGCTCCTTTCAGTGTACATAATACAGTAAGTCTCCTGGTATCTTTTATACTTGTATCCATTACCTGGAATGAGGGAGTGCTCCCGGTACTGAGTATGTATGGCGAGAACCGGGAATTCCCGGTTCCGCTTCTGTGTTTGTATAGAAAACCTGGAATGGAGGAGAAGTTCGCCAAATTAGGCTCACAGAATACCTACTTATTGGATGTAGTAGCTTAAGCAGAATTGTATATTGTGTAAACATCTGAATAAAGGCATACTATTAACTATTATGCAAAAATAAATAAGCTACAATACGAATTGTACAGAATACGCGTCAACGACAATGAGAACCCGTAAACCGAAACTACAAATATTGCCATAATAACTACATTGAATCTATTATTACTAGCAGTTAGAGTACCCTAGTTAACAAGCAGATCATTCTTTGCGACAATTTGACAACAATAACTTCTATGGATACAAAGCCTTTAGATCTTCTTTCAAACAAATTCCAATCTTATTTAGAAAAAATAAGGTAGCATTTTAAATGTGGCGGAACTAGGTGTTTTACGCAAGAAAAATTAGCACAAATCTTTTTGTGAAGTGATAATATATTAGATACAGAAAGTCTTCTGTGTCGTGTCGTAAGTCGCCATTGTCATGTGTCAAATGTTTGGTTAGAGTATATTGGAGAATCACGATCGGGATCCATAGATTTATGAAATCATATACAATATTTATTTTACTACCCTATAGTTCGTTTTTATAACATTAGAAAAAGAGTACGCGATCACGCCGTGTCTTTTAGTGGAAAAACGCTTTTTAAAAATCAGTAACTATTACTTATGAAAACAAAAGAATGTAAATAATCGTTTATGATTTTTAATTGTTACATATTTGCCGTGACTTATTTTTCAAAAGTGTTTTTCAATAAACAGACACGTCAAGATTATTTACCTTTTTTCTAATGTTTAAAAAACGAACTATATATACGCCCTGTACAAGATGACAATCGTTGAAAAGTCACATGCAAACTTAATGTAAGTCACGTGACTTTTCGTAGCATTGTGTCATCCGATACATTTTTTCTCTTCGTTTTGCGATTGTCGATGTCCTATAGCCTAAACTTACATCAATTTGTCATTAATGTCATCATTCTCTTGCCCTTGTCCCATTCACTTGGGGTCGGCGCAGCATGTCTTTTTCTTCCATAGCTCTCTCTCGCCCGTCATCTCATCATTCACTTGCATTCGTTTCATATCATCTCTCACACAGTCCATCCAACTTTTCCTCGGTTTTCCTCTCCCGTTAGTTCCCTCCACATTCATTCGTAATACCTTTCTCGTCACATAACTTTCATCCCTCCGCATCACATGCCCGTACCACGCTAGGCGATTCCCTCTTACTTTTGTCACTACATAATGTACCAAAGTAAATAAACAAACAGCAATATATTCGTGTAAAATCCGCCTTATCAACCTCGATCAAACGCGCTATCATCACAAAATCTATTATTATAGCCCCTCACACCATTCTACAAAGACCTACCATACTTCCATCACCTACTGTATTTTTGTTCACAAGGCACAAGCAAATATTTGCCTCAATGAACCAATAGAAGTCTATAGTTTTACACACAAAATTTCTACTGGCTCTATTTTCTTTAAACAAACTAAAACGTAAACTAATACCAGACATAGACCACGTCACGTAAGTACCAAGTTCATGCCAAGTTTCATGTAATTTAGAATAGAATAGAATATAGGGACATTGCGCTAGTTTTCGTCCGGCTCTAGTTTTCGTTCACTTGACGAAATTTGAATATAAATAAACCTTTTGCTACACAAATTTGGACTTATTGCAATCCTTATTATCTAAACAGTTTATCTATCTATATAAAAAATATATTTCGCAAGCAGCAATTTAAATATGAAATGTATTATTTTGCTAATCCGTCAAGTGGACGGAAACTGACACTGGACGGTAAACTGACGAAATTACCCTAATAGAGAGCGTTCATTCAAGGCAAAATAAAATTTAAGCATGTCGATTAAAATGAGAACTTAACTTCTATTGTATGGGAGCGGCGTTTTCCGGCGGGTTCATGTATCTTTTAAGCACTGTAACATCTTATAAAATAGTAATCACTCATTTGCATTTTGGTTTTTCCTAAACGAGCACTCGCAAAGCATTTGAAAGACATCCAACTCTACCCCATAAGAGCGACAGCAATCATTTGAGCCTTAATCTCCTAATTTTTACCAATCGACTATAGCTCCAATTCCACATACTTCAAAGTCGATTTTTGCGTGTATTTCATTTAGCCTGTGAATTAAGATTGCTGCCTAAAAGGGAGGAACGGTCAAATTAAAGTGGTTACGGTGTAAGTGTTACTAACTGCACATCGTTGGACCTTATGCCTATTGTAATAAAGTCCACCGATGTACAGTTAGGAGTGTTTGTAGTACCTATAGTAGGAATTGTCACGCGATATGTGAATTATAGGAGAGGCCCGATATTAGTGTCTTCTATCTCAAGTGGAGGTAATTTTGATTAAATCTATAGAGGCCTCGTATTTTGGTAAACGTTTTACCTAACTACGTTTTACTAATGTAACAACCACGGCAGACTACCCACATCTTAAGTAATAATTTCTGATTTATTTCATTTTTATTAAATTTTGCGGGTACTGCAACATTGCCAGAAACAGGTATAAAACGCGGCCCTCCTACCCGGAGCGGTCAGTCGTCACCGTCGATTGAAACTGTAAACACTTAAAGTGAAGTTGAAGTTAGAATAAATCGTATTATTCGAAGTGAGAATAAAGTCAAGTGCTATATTATGAAGTTGTTTATTTGTGTTTATCCCTGTGGAGGTTTCACTAAGCGGAATAATTTTGAAAATGGCAAATATGTACTAAACTAGAAGCCCTTTCTACTATGGCAACAGTAAACAGTGGCCTGAGGGCCTCTTGCACTACCTAACTCGGGGTTAACCGGTTAAACCTGGAGTTACCATGGTTACCAGTACAATTTGACGCTAGGTTAACGGTTTAGCCGGTTAACCCTTGGTTAGTGGGATAATGCAAGTAGCGCTTAGTAAGCGTTGCAGTAGGTAGGTTAAGTGTTGACAAAATATGAAATGCTTCGATTGATTAGACATTAGCTATTTTCAAAATTACTCCGCTTTCCAAGTTACACCAATGCACCTTAATTTAAAATGAAATTAGTCTTTCTTTATTCAATAACATATGTATCTGTTAGAATTGATCCCCATAGGAGTTATATAGTGTAAGAGACATTTTTTTTATTTTAGAAATTAATCGCACTTACCTACTTGCACAAAACAAAAGACTAAAGCTTCATATTCATGACTATTGTCATTTAGGTTTTAAGTTTTTAACATAGGTATTTCATATTGTGTGTTTTAAATCTAAATATTAGTGGTGGTAATTGCTATAACAGTTCCAAATTTTAGGCATCTACGTCAAACGGTCTCTGAGAAAAACGCATTTAATTGATTTGCAAGACCGAAGTAATCCCGTGTTCCGTAAACAAAGTTTTGCAAGGAACACTAAAAATGCTATTGTTAATAACGAAAATTATCATTTTTTTTGTCAACCAATATCAATCTCATACTGCACACAAGAAAACGCATGAATTTCTGTAAAATTTCCGTACTCGTAGCGACCCATTTTCATTAGGTACCTACATTTTATTAGGACCCCATCATATATGTAGGAAAACCAAAAATGCGTTGGTATGACGACATCAAAAGAACAGCTGGATCAAAATGGGTACAAAGAGCGCAAAATAGAACAGAATGGCAAAAATTTAAAGCGGTCTACATCTCAAGGATTGAAAAGGACTAAAAAGAGAGAGAGAGAATACATACGTAGATCACATAACCCCGACATGTCGAAAAAATCAATCGCCACCCTTTTAATCAACCCTCGTAATGAAATCTGGGGCGCCATCAAGGGATTAAAAATAAGTATATGATGGGCCCTCATTGGGCGACTTAATGAGAATATTTGACAAATCTGGGGTCCGCATTATTATGATGGACGATGAAATTTTTGTTTTTTACTCTGATGAGAAGGGTAATGCTCTTTTTGCGTATACATATATGTTTGTAAATATATTTCATTGAAACGCCTTACAGTCCAAATGGCTTGACGAATTTTAAGGAGTTGTATGTTTATTTCGAGTGGCATTTAGTTTTTTAGATAGAAAGATTTGGATCTGAAGACGGCTGTGGAATACCCATCCTTGAAGATTAGATTTCTCTTCTTTCTACCACACAACTGTATTGAAATAAGCTTAAAATTGTATTATTTAACGTAATAAATATTATATACAAGACTGATTTTGAGACGGAGCGATTTCTTGACTGATGTGACGCACTCAACATATTGTGATAACAGCAACTTATTGGAAAACTCATTCACATGTTTACTTACTTATGTTTATTCATTTAATTACGCTCAAAATTGTACCTACGTTTCCATCATTTAAAAGTGTCCCCTAAATCACGGGTGACCCCAACCGGCACTGCGTGAACAAAAACTCCTAATTGGTAAATAAGGGTCCTGATTGCATTTATTTACTACAGGAGCACTTAAAAATGCCAGTTCCTTGGGGATTTCGTTTCGAGTTTGATTGCACTTTTTGTACGAATTTGTTTGGAGGGAGATAAAAGGTATTCGATACCCGATTTAGGCACTGTACTAAAGAAAACCACTTTATCTATAGAGATCTGTATTGATATGAAGGTCGTTAGTGTCTACGTGACAGCGTGATAAAACGTGTCCGTCACTTTCTATCCCGCGGTGTTAAAAATGACAGTTATTTTATCACGTGGATAAAACCATCCATAATAAGCCGGCTGTATGGATATGATGGTTGTATTTGTCTACGTGACAGCGTGATAATGACAGTGTAGTCTTTCAATCGCGGGATGTCAAAAAGTGACACTTATTTTATCACGTGGACAAAAACACCTACAATACGCCTGCCTTACTGTATGGATACGATGGTTGTAGTTGTTAGTCGTGACCTCCTGCTTCGTAGGCAAAGTCACTACTTACTGTCTATAGGCTAGGAGACAAGGCTCAAGAATCACAACTCCTTCGATATGCAAAAACAGCATATCGTTTACTAACTGACAAACTTCACAATTACAAAGTACACACACTATGTCAGATGCCTACCCACGGCTAGCCAAAGCCATAACATAACCCCCCAATAACCGTTTACGACGTGATGTAACGTCGGCGCCAGTTAAATATACCCGCGGCTCAGTCGCGGGACGTCGCGCGCTAATCTTATTGCCGAGTGCGTCAGTGTGTACTGGAATAATATAGAGCTGATCATACCTACTTTGACTTACGTATTTCTTAATATAAGAAGTACATTGTGCAATAAGAGAGGGTACGGACAAAATCGTTAACGAGAGTCAATAGAAACAGGGTGCGTAGTGCAATCGTTAACGCTTCGAAGCAAACGAAACGCAACTGTCACTGTCGCACTTGTGGGGAAGAATTATTAGAGAGAGATGACTACGATTACGCTACGGAGCGTTAATGATTGGCACGTTGGCTACGCGCCCAGGTTCCCGTGATACACACGGAGGTTTTTTGTCACACATGAGAAGATGAAAATAAAGCTTTAGCCAAATAATTCAAATAATTGTTGAATAAGGATATCGTCCCAATTGATTTACTGTTTGACGTAAAGGCATGAATGAAAGGTAGAGAGAGACCCGTTCGGCCTACAGCCATGATTTACAATAGTGTAAATAAAAATCAGCTTAATCTGATTTTTATGTTTAATCATAAACTAAACAGAAGAAATTAAATATTTAACATCAGTGTTTTTAAGGTACGGCTCGATTTTAAATAAATGTTAGCCTAACCTTCTTAGTTCAATATGACCTAATTAGAAAAACAATATAATTATGTCACTAAATCATATGACTTAGTGACATAATATTTTTGTCCTGCTCTACTAAAACTACTTTTGCTGGTAAATGAAAATAATTTTACCAACTCTAGCAATATCTCCTCAGCATATTTGAAATATCTGATCGTGTCTTGAGTGATCCTGGATTACCGTCCATACCTTTCATTGCACATTATCGTAATTTAATCCTTACCGACCAACATTTAAAGTTCATTTTACTGTAAATGGAACAGCAATTGACTTGTAACTCGTCCAAGAAATACATCTATATTGACATTGATGTTTTACGAGTTAATGCTGGTACTAGATCTGTCCATGGCTCGATCCCATGCACGTTTTAATGGATATCTTTGGTATTAAAAAACTAAAACAGGTCAGTACTTAAATTATATTTTTGCGAAAGATATTGCAAAAATAACTATAGGCCCGATTCGAACTTTAAGAAACATTAATTTATTAGATCTAGAAACGATATGGATTAGATAAGTCAATGTCAAATGTGACATTTCTTCAAACAAAAACGTCACTTTTGACACCAGAGAATTATCAAAGTTATGCTATATGAAACTGGAATTAAATAGTCTGAATCATTTTGATCATGTCACGAGATTCGCGATGTCATGAAATATCAAAAAACAACCGAACACTTATGATAAAACGATGAACCCTACAAAAATTATAATCATAGTATTCTGTCAGCAAGAATAAAGCCCCCTTATTAAAAACTGCCATTCATACACATTCATAATCCTGCCATTATAACCGGTTCGATTCCTCGTCCTATAATTGAAACCGAATCCTACGCACCCTCTGGGACGGTATATAAGGGGCTGATTGAATTTACCATCGTCCCATTAGTGGATGACGTTATGCAAAATACGGTAATTATAATTCATTAACATTTTGAATATTTAATGAGGATGTAAGTTTTCTTATGTTTTTGTTTACGTAGACCAGAGGCGTTATCATAGTCGCATTTTTATCACCTGTCATGCCATGCGTCACTTTCACACTTACATATTTGTAAGAACGTGACAGGCATGGTGACAAATGATAAAGAGTCGACCATCTTAGCCCTACAGCAGGCGTATTACATGGCTTTATCCACGTGATAAAAATAACTGTCCCTTTTTAACACCGTGGGATAGAACGTGACGGACACCGTTCTATCACGCTGTCACGTAGCCAAGAACGACCATCATATCCATACAGAACGCTGATGTAGATGACAATTGTATACAGTGACAAACGCCAAACAAAAAGGTAGGTAGAAAAATGTACCGGGATGACAGATGCTACGTAAGTCACATGACTATCCATACATTATTTAAGTTTCGATGGTCGTCTTGGCTAGGTGTGAGTGTATTTTAATTTTACTTTAAAGCGAATAAAAATAATGCTCCCAATTAAACTGTATAATAATTATGTATAAAAAAAATGCAGTGACTAAAAAAACATTAATAGTCAACCCCGACAAAAAACACACGTCCGTTGAATTTCATAATCCCGTGCCAAAGTGCACTTGTCAATACGTCCATCCACAATACATACATGCCATCTATTCAAATATATTCAAATTTCCCTCTAAAACCATACCAGCTTTTATATAAGAGTTATATTCCCGTGCTTGTGTCCATATCGACAACAACTATAGCAGTTTACAGTTTTTACAACGCCGTACGAGTCCTTACTCCTCATTAATAAGAGTTATAATCACGTGGTTTTGTCCAGATGGGCAGCACTTATAGCAGTTTATAGTTTGGTTTTCGGGCACACTGCCATTTTGTAATCCTAGAGCTAAAGTGCACTTTGTCAATACGAGGGGGCGATTACTGCTCCATGTATTTACTTTAAGCTCTGCGCTGGTTTTAGGCAGCTTTATATAGATATTTACACATTGTAAAAGAATGGTATCGGAAATAATATGACACGTGTAGGGACAAGTACCTATTACTGTATTACTGTGTGTGTGATTGTTTTGTTCAAAGTTAACTCGAATATCTTCGTTCGGGTGCTAATATTTATTGAATGTCGCAGTTTCGAGGTATCGTATTTTCATGAAAGTATTTAAAAAAACTCAGGCAAGTCAGGCATCACCGCCACTTATTATCTGTTGGACTTGTGGACCATAGTTATAGTACAGTAGGGCTAAGATGGTCGGCTCTTTATCATTTGTCAACATGCCTGTCACGTTCTAACAAATATGTAAGTGCGAAAGTGACGCACTATAGTTGTGTGATTTAATAAGCAGAAACGTCTGCCAACGATGCTATTTAGCTTAGAATAAATTTAAAAGTGGAAAAATTACTGTCTTGATCAGAGGCCGTGAGTTCAAGTCTCACCCAAGACAGTAATTTTTTCCACTTCTAAATGTATTCTTACTAGAAGAACCCTAGTCTTGGTTATGAACCAAGACTAGGCAGAATAAGTGAAACTGATAGTTAAAGCCAGTTTTCTTGTAGAAACAATATATTTTAAGATATTGCCATTACATTAGACATCGTAATAAGTTTACTATGTATTGTGCCAGTAGCATACAACCTCCAATAATTCTGCTTTATAGTTGGGTGGTTTACCAACTACATAAAACTCAAAATATTGCGAGACAATAAATCTTAGTTTACATTTTATTACGAAAGGAAGAAAATATCGTAATTAAATATGGATGCAACGTAATGAGCTATGCAAATCCCGCGTACCTACCTACTCCTAGCCTAACGACTTGTACTGGCAGACAATCAGGAAAATTAACTGTTAGGGGGTTTTTCCTACTGTTCGACCGAAAAAGATTTTTTGGCGAAACCGAAACAAAAAGTTCGGTTTTGCTATAGTTTCGGCTGAAACCGTACCTTCGGTCAAAACATGATTCTATGCCGAATCCGAAACTTTGGTCGGACACTAGTTTTTATTTTACGTCAATTTTTCTACATTTAATACCGACGTTCCGACACAATGAATTTTATTATTAAGTAGGTTAGTATTCAAGTCTTTACTATTGCAAATATAGTTCACAACAATTGTCAACAAGGCTTGGAAGACAAGGGGAGAAGCCTTTGCCCAGCAGTTGGAGTTGGGACACCATAATAGGCTAGTAAAAAAAAGGATTCAAGTCTTGTAATTATAAGAAGTGCGTATATTTTATATTGTTTCTGTAACAGAATACCCCTCACATTACATAAAAAGTCCAAATCAGGTGATTTCCCTTCTAAGCACATAATAAAAACATCCCTGATTCCGAAATAGTTAGGTATATGTGTCTACCAATAACATAAATCCATTTTTTGACTACCTAATAATGTCCACTGATCTATTTACAACTTTAGTATGTATAAATATTTAAATCATTTTCTATATTAGCATTATGTACAGCTAGCTAAAGTTTATATTTTTACCTTGGCTTTCACTCTAACATCTTTCCAAAAGTACACCCAGATTAATCTTTAAAAAGAATATTAGGTTGAAAGCGTTGCTCTGTTGTCTGTACGTTAATGCGACTTTTGAAGAAAAAGGTCCGTTGTTGGTAAAAGTCGTTATTATAATGAGAATCGCCATTTGGTCCGACTTAGCCCAAGTTCGTAGCTTAAGTGGATAAAGGTATTTGTTTATGTTGGAAATATGAAAATTTTACTCGTTTCTTTTAGTCATATTTAAAAAAACTGGTGAGATACACATTTAAAGTGGCGAGTGGTACCAAATAAGTGTATAACCTTAATTTAACTGAGCTGAATTGTGTGAGCAGGTGAAATTATTATGTATGTTTAGGATGTATAGGTATGTTTCTTATTCAGCATTATCAAATTATTATCAGAAACACTGTTAATGCCATATAAGTTACTTGAGTTAAGTACTAACTTTTACAAGATATCCAAGTAAGGGGCTGTCCATAAATTACGTCATCGATTTTTGACGATTTTGGACCCCCCCCCCCTATAATCATCCAAAAATCATGCTTCAAATAACCCCATTTCCTCCTACTTCATGCTACCGTCATCCGATGTCCAGACCCCCCCCCCCCTAATTTGAAATGACGTAATTTATGAATAGCCCCTAAGCATATTGCCTGTTATATTCTATAAGTACTTTAATTTACAATGATGAATTCAAATAATTTGGGGCCATCTTTTTTAAAACAGGAACACAAATTCCTTGATAACTGAGGGTTCGAATATTAAATTTATTAGCTGTGCAAAATTCATTTCGTTCATAAATGTTACCCTCCTAAACTCTAACCCTTCTAAATACTTGAAAGTCTTCTAGCGGACCCTGAGGAGATCGTTAATATATGCACATAGATAATTATGACATCTATTCGTATCATTAAAAAAAACCTAATAAATAATACTTATAACCAATCACTTTCGTTGTACAGTCTGTATGAAATAGATGGTGACATTCAAATTGGTCAAATGTATCGAAACACACGTGTAGGTACGTACGTTACATACCACCAAAAAGAATAGATAGTATAGAGGGGTCCTGTCATTGTAAATTTTGTAGTCACTGTAAATTTACTGCCATCTATCGACACACGACTAAAACTCAAAATGAAAACGTATAGAGTTATCAAAAAAATTATATATATGGATAAATGATTTTATTATTTTTATATCATTTTGATCCATGTTCATTCACTGATATCTATGTGTTAAAATTGTTAAATATAAAACGGTGTCGTCACGCCATCTAGCCGAGGATAGGCTAAAGGTGTGTGCGCCATCTATTCGAGAATGACTTTTACTTGAATTCCGAGGCACGTTTTTTCCTTAGACTTTATTCGTCTTATACGAAGTTACATATGTCTTTGATACCACTTAGGTACCATAGAAATAAACACGTATCCTGCAGGTTCAGCATGGTTCCATCTTTATCGCCTGTCACTATGCCCGTCACTTTCGCACTTACATACTTGTTAGAACGTGACAGGCATGGTGACAAGCGATAAAAATGACCACTTTGACCGTCTCTAAAATTTACTTATTTGAATCTATATTTGTATATTTTTTAATACTCTGCTACCTATACATATAAAAAACAAAATTAGTTAGATAGGTATCTAATACTGTCTTCGGGTTATATGTATGTAATTATTTTATAATATTTATTATACACTTTATAATCCATTTAATATATGAGTTTATAAGATCTTCTTTCGTAGAAATTTGGAAAATTACCTACCTACATTATAATTTATAATAAAGTTAAACCCATTCAAATAGGTATTACTATGCCAAATCAAAAACTCAGTGCTTATGCTCAAGCACAAAAACATTCAAACAAAACTAAATCATTGCACACATCCGTAAATATTCATAAATAGAAATAAAAGAACCATTGCAAACCCGACCGGCCCCACTTAACCCTAAAACGTTACATTTTAATATAACCCAAACATTAATGAGACGGGCATTGTGTACCTCCATTATGATTTTAGCGGGATAATGCACGGGAAATGACTGCAAAAGAAATTTAACAGCCATGAAAGGGTTAACTGGGACCCGCAGGATGTAACCTTTTTTGCCCCGTATTGATATTAATGCTTGTTTTTGACAAAATTGCGAGATTGCGGGGCTCGGACGCTTAGTAAACCGGTTTAAAGCTTTGTACGGTGTTACGTATTATGATGGTCATTTCCTGGTGCCTTTTCTTATTTTTCGCAGTCTTTTATAGAATTTAATAAGGTCAATGCGGGTAAGTGTGACTTGCCTTCTCATTGGGGCTTGTTTACACATTGATTATAGTACTTGTTTTTAGTAATAAATTAATTCCCCATTGATAATTGTTTTTTGCGAGTTCATACATTTACCTACTTGCGTTTAATGGCAATTTTTTGAACTCGCAATAAACTCTAATAAATATGTAAACAGACCTCAATATACTTATAACTACTGACAGATGTCTATATACTTATAGTATGTATATAGATACTACATATACTTATAGTATATAGACAACTGTTTAGAAATTCTTTCTGTCACTCTTATATCGAAAATAGTTTCTCCTTTTCTCTTATAAGGAATATTGTAGGTAAATTATGTGGTTTATTGTAAGCTTAAGATCATCATTTCAATATTATCATCTAATTTAAACTCTAATAAATATGTAAACAGACCTCAATATACTTATAACTACTGACAGATGTCTATATACTTATAGTATGTATATAGATACTACATATACTTATAGTATATAGACAACTGTTTAGAAATTCTTTCTGTCACTCTTATATCGAAAATAGTTTCTCCTTTTCTCTTATAAGGAATATTGTAGGTAAATTATGTGGTTTATTGTAAGCTTAAGATCATCATTTCAATATTATCATCTAATTTAAATGGGCTGTAATAATAATATGTTAAAACACTACATATGGTCAATCTTCGGCCCGTAATACCTGTGCAACAAGGGTCAGAGTCGTGCTGTCAATGTCATTAAAACACTTTCTACTCACGAACTACTGAATATAGAAATTACTTGCCTCTGCCCGCGACTTCGTCCAATAAATGAATTGAACGTCCAGTTAACAATCCGAACGTCACCTGGTTTTCTCCTAACGAATGTGACAAAATTCGGGATTAAAAATACCTAATAGATTTTAAAAAATCATGTCGCAAATTCATCTAAATCATTTTAGGCGTTTTTGCGTCATCGAGGAATACACGAAGTCAAAGATAATATATGAGGTACCTTACTCTTCTAATAAGGTGAAAAATGTAAACATATCTGTATCGTCGACTGTATTATTTCTAAACGGCTGCAATTTTTTTTAACATACTTTATACACTACATAGTGTAACTTGTCATGTCAAAATGGCAATCGAAACTAGTTTTTGATGATAATTGATGGCTCAACGCCCGTCAAATAAAGAGGCAATAAATATTATTGCGCCGAGTCAAAAGTCGTACGCTAATATTTTGCAAGCTAGTCAATCTTAGTCACAATTGATAGGACAGGTTGTCTGAAAGTCTAGATAGATTGTCATATTTATATGATAGGAATCAATTAAAATTTAATAA
Organism: Cydia splendana; assembly: GCF_910591565.1. Lineage (NCBI taxonomy): Eukaryota > Metazoa > Arthropoda > Insecta > Lepidoptera > Tortricidae > Cydia > Cydia splendana. The sequence goes on from NC_085976.1 coordinate 11,332,478, forward strand.
AATAATAACCTAATAAAATATTTAGATGAAATATTCTGAAAATATAATATGTTTAACCCACTTAACTATCTTGTAACACAAAGCAACTTAAAATAAGGGCTCCTGAATTTTTATTCTTCCTCGCGTTATTCCTGCATTTTGCCACGGCTCCTGGGAGCCTGAGGTCCGCTTGACAACTAATCCCAAGAGTTGACGTAGGCACTAGTTTTTACGAAAGCGACTGCCATCTGACCTTCCAACCCGGAGGGGAAACTAGGCCTTATTGGGATTAGTCCGGTTTCCTCACGATGTTTTCCTTCACCGAAAAGCAACTGGTAAATTTAATATCAAATGATATTTCGTACATACTAAGTTCCGAAAAACTCATTGGTACGAGGCGGGGTTTGAACCCGCGACCTCCGGATTGAAAGTCGCACGCTCTTACCGCTAGGCCACCAGCGCTTGTAGGTAATAAGGGCTCCTGAATATTCAAAATAAGTGCAGATTTAGTGATGTTTGACGTGTTTGTTGAATAAACATAATGATATTTTTTCAATTCCTATTGCGTTTAAAAAATGACTGACTGAAATTTGCAAGTGACGTCATTTAGATATAACAATGTAAGTTTGAATAGGCCTCATAGTCTAGTCATATACTCCTCTAATTATATATACCTTATTCATGATAATTATGTTATGATGAAGCAACGGTCAAAAAACTACGAATTACTATGGAATTACTCGATAAAACTTAAATTACTAACAATATGCCACAAATGCGTGAAGGCGCGGCGAAATATATGAAGTGTCATCGTGACAGTTGGTGCTTTTTTCTTTTATCTGGCGGCTCTAAATTCGCGTATATTTGGCCAAGCGAGCGAGATGTACTACACTGTTAGAGTCAGACCAAGAATAGTCTGCAGCAGATTTGATAGCCCACGCAGTGAAAGTGTTATTTTAAACGTCAAACTTCTATGAAATTATGACGTATAAATGACACTTGCACTGCGTGGGCTATCAAATCCGCTGCAGACTTTTTTTGGTTCGACTCTAATTATCCAGGACTAAATACTTCATATAAACAGAATTGAACTTCACCTCAGGTAAGTCCGTTTAATCCTACCATTATACCTTATTCATGATAATCATGATGAAGCAACGGTCAAATCGCCCCCGTTGCTTACCGTATACCTAGTTACCATAGACCAATAAAAAATAAACAACAAAATATAAAGCGCATACTTAAAGGTTTAGTACATACATTTTGCTTCTAGAACAGTGCTACCAGCTCGTTCGATATTTCATATCAAATTCACACGATCGTGTCTGAGCATCTGTCACGACTCGATCTACGCAACTTGTCCTGTGTGGCTGCTAAAAGTGCGGAGCGAGTTGTTTTAAAAAGTATAACATTAAAACTGCTTAGTATTTTTAGGCATTTTCATTTAACGAGTACCATTAACAGCCGGTTAGCAATCGTGATAAAACTGACGGACAATGTCAATTCCCATAAATTTTATCAGGAATGTGACGGTTAGACGTTGCTGAAATACGACTCAACTCACGCTTTAAAGTACAAGTTAAAAGGAAAATCCTCAGGTAGGTATATTTTTCTTCGTTGTCTCGTCTGATGGACCAACAATTACAACGCATGAGAAAATTAAAAAGTTTTGCAAATCGGTGACAGAATTTCAGCTTATCGAGTGAGATCATTTCAATACTGGAGTACTTAATACTTGGGTACCTACTAGAATATCAATTATATCTAAAGTTTGATTCATGAATTCTTAATTGTATGTTGGGCAAATATAACTGAAGAAATATGTACCTATAGCAGTCTGGCCAGCTGATCATAAGGGACTTAAGTATAGTTGCGGCAAAAGAGCCTCATGTGCCCGGCGGCTAAATATCTCTCGATATTAAGTTACTTTACGTAAAACAAATGTCAATAGTATGAAATCATCGCTCATTTATGTCACGTGGAGTACAATCAGCGTCATATAGTAGGTCATCCAAAGTATTCAAATAGTTCGGTACGCCATTCGAATTATATGGTGTAACGAACTATTTAAAGACTTTATTTCTTTATTTCAGTCACATGCATAAACTTACAGCTAAGGATGCCAAAACGCTTATGCATACAATCAGAATCAAACATAGTCTAAAGATTAAAACATTAAAACAAAACAAAAACAGTCAAATACAATCTGTACAATCATCGTATTTAGTTCCTCACTGCGTCACTTGCACGTAGATATTTTCAGCTACCTACGTGCTACCGTTAGCTTTTGCTGCCCAGTCTCTGGCAGCAAACCTCTAGTTTCCTGGCCCGAGCGCCGCTAACTCGCTTCACTAAATGTGCTCATTATTTTCACGTCTAATTTTGGCTCACGACTAACTGTACTTTCTTTTCCTATTGATTATTAATCATTTTAATCGCTCTTTCGATAATTATAACGTACTGTTTAATTGAGTTATTTATTTCGCTAAGAAAATTCGGTTTTTGTCCAGTTATTAATCAAAATTTATTACATAGTCAATCAATCTAAAGGCTTTAATTACTAAGTAAATTACTGGTAAAACAATCTGGTGTATGTTTGAATATTTATATTTGTTACAATTTATTGCGATAGGTAGCGAGTTAAAGTAGTTAAGATTATAGGTTATGTACCATTTATGTCTCTTCTGAATCCATTATTTTGGCTAGCCTCTGTTTTATTGTTATGACGAAAGAACTTTCATTTTGAAAGTTTGTTGACTGAATAAACTAAACTTTAGAGTCTGTTTGAAAAGAGAAGAGTCGTGGAATGTATTGGGGCCCATACATTTCACGACTCTTCTCTTTCCGGACTCTAATGTTTTTAGGAAGAAAAAGAAGAAAACAAAATCGCTTAATTTTATCAAATCATCACTTAACATGACATGACTATCTAAGGTCAATGGTATCAATGTGGTCTGTCCGTATATGAGTTGATATCTGCGGAGCACTGATCATTCTCATCAGGGTCTGAAAACCCCTAAACACTGAGAACGTTAAAACAACGAGGAACAATATGATACCCGGCCTTCAAATCTATTAAATTATGTGGTTTAATACATACATAGATGGTCATCAATCATCATCATTCAATTTAAGAGCTGGGCTCTTGTCGGTGCAGCGTGATGAAGTTGTTTCCACCTTGGTCGGTCCAAAGCCAGCCCTTTAGTGTCCTGGTACGACACGGCCCCTACATGCTCATCTTTACTTGGCTCATAATATAATTTTTCCTTGGTCTTCCCCTACCTCTCCTACCATTAATTTTCCCTTCTATGATGTTTCTGATGAAATGGTCGTGTCGTAGTACCTAGATGGTATACACTCTTGTACTTAACTATAACTTTTTCTGTAGTAAGGCAACGTAAGCGCGTGGTATCCATACAGAGGGCTTACCGCGAACCAGGTTCGACGTGTTGCCTCCCTGTCATACTTACGTACGAATTTACAAGTGCGACAGAGAGGCAACATGTCGAACATGGTTCGCGGTAGACCCTCAGATCTTGTCTAAGTATAATAACGGGTGCGAGCGAACGCGAGTGCCCGTTCAATTACGACACGTACTCGCAGCTTCGACCCTTGCCGTTATGTCTGAAGTCACAGACTTGTGCCTGATTTCACCAAAAGACTGCATAAAGCTAGCTTTTACCGGCGATTTCATAGATAGCTCTTCTTCCTCGCGTTATCCCGGCATTTTGCCACGGCTCGGGAGCCTGGGGTCCGCTTGACGACTAATCCCAAAAATTGACGTAGGCTAGAGGGAAAACTAAACCTTATTGGGATTAGCTATGCTAACCATGAGCCGTGGAAAAATGCCGGGATAACGGGAGGAAGTAGAAGGACAGAACCCAAGACTAGGTTCCGATCTTTGACTCTTGATTCGCTCCCTCTCCAATCTTAGAGCCGCTCCGCACAAACACCTAATATCATCATTAATGATTACAGACTAATGCCCAGTGATTAATGATAGCTTTATTGTCTTTAACGAGAGATATCGGCCACGATTTCTTTATTCTGTAATTAGATGTGAGGCAAGGATGAATGATTGAGGCTAATCATTTGATGTGATTTACCATCGGATGTGACCTGGTTTCGGTGGTGATTTTGAGCAATTAATGGCCACGTATGGCTAATTTATTAGGCATAATTAGCAGTGGTGGCACGACTGCACGAGGCTTCAGATCTGGCATAAGACTCGAAAAGTAGGAAAAGGATCACAACTCAAAGGACTTCGAAGTCTTTTAAGCGCAAAGTCGCAAATCTGAGACAGACTGACCGATTCGAACTTTAATATACGTCCATTAATAGATCTAGAAACGATATGGATTAGATGTGTCAGTGTCAAAAGTGACGTTTATGTTTGAAGAAATGTCACATTTGACACTGACATATCTAATCCATGTTGTTTCTAGATGTATTAAGTAATTGACGTAGGTATCTTAAAGTTCGAATCGGGCCGAGAGTTAACTCAAAAACAAATATCGCATTTTTTTTAAAGTAGTAAATACACATTTTTTTTATTTTTTGGTTAGTTCTACGAGCCTTTTCTCATTGTCCGATATATCGGATGTCGGATATGACCACAAAGAAGTAAAATTTAAAAAGTACCTACCTTTTTTATTTTGATCTGTCCATTTAATTAACTGTGTGAGGTGTGCAATACAAAATATATATATAATGTACATGGAAATAGTATTGTACCTATTTAATTAATAATCGAGTTCAAAACAAAAATAAAATGACTTAACGCCACTTGACTGGGAACTCTCTTAGCGGCTGTAAATTTCCACGGGTCATCCGACATCCGACATCGCGTCGGACAACGTGTGTGTCGCTTATACTCGCATGTTGTGTCTCTGTCTATCAGTGTTCATTACAAAAACTTACAAAACGGACATATAAATAACACGTCGACGTTACACCCAGTATTTGAAGTCAGTCAATCCAACGTAACATGTCATTTGAGCTCCATAAACGTTACCTCAACGGTCGCACTCGTTTACTGCTCGTTACCTCATTTTATTTCGGTACAATTTGCACCACTGTAATTTGAGGTAGATTTATTTGTTATAGTTTGTTTTTATTTGTGAGTAAAGTGGGGTTTTTAAGTGTCCTTTTCTCAATTTGCTTGGGAGAGTTAAGTAATATTATTTAGTTTTTAACGCTTCCGCCAATTTATTACTAACATAATGAAGATAGGTAGGTACTACATAATTAGGTATGATTAAATAAGTACTTACTTGTAAAATTAATGAAATATTTAGGCTAAAATTTGTCTTTTTGTGGTAGAAAAAAGCTGTAGGTAAGCTGTATTTATATGTATTATATTTATGTATCATATGTCCGCCTCTTCTACTGTAACTCTACAGGCCGCATTTCTCTCCCGATTCTCGTGAAATTTAGTGAGTACGTACCTATGTTCTATAATTATATAATATCTGGGAGACCGAGCTTTGCTCGGAAAACATATAAACACTATAAAAATTCGCGTTTTCCCAGAGATAAGACCTAGTTAGATCAATTTTTTGTCCCCATAAACCCCCATATAGAAAATTTCATCAAAATCGTTAGAGCCGTTTCCGAGATCCCCGAAATATAATACCTACATATAAGAAAATAAATAAATATACAAGAATTGCTGGTTTAAAGGTATAAGATAGATAGATTATAGCAAGATGTAGATACTTAGTATTTTTATACATTCATTTTTTTAAATGCAACACTGCACAGTCACTGGTAGGTACTTTTATATTATGTAGGTTAGTTAGGTACATGTACTACATAGAGCTACGTACAGTCGTCTATCATATCACCGGGCAGATGCGATGAGAGTACAGTCGGCGAGGGTTGACCGTCAACCCATATCAAACTTTCAGCTGCGCGAGCCCGCACATAAATCAGGGTGGGCGTGAGTACAGACGCGATCAAAATTGTTTATTCATCTATTTATTTGTATTCTTTTATTTATTTATTTATTTGTATTTTATATGTTTTCGTTAGTTCAATATGTGTTTATGTTAGTCTAAGTTGAAAATAAGACGTGGATGGGAAGTGGTTATTATTTAAGTAACTAAAAATAATGTTTGTGTTGCATAGAAAATTAAATATGTACGTACCTATACTTATACCTAATGGAGCAGAAGAAGCAGTTTTTGTATTGAAGAAGACGATCGTAAACAATCTATTGATATTATCGATTGATTTAATGTTATTCAAATTATAGTGTACTTATCTGAAAAAATCTGATTCTACCGTTAAAAAACTATCTATTTATTTTAGTTACCTATTCATACCTATACCAAATTAAAGCAAATAAATGTGATGAGGAAATTATAATAAAATGAAACAATCAACAAACAGCTTTTGCTGCTAAACTTATTTTTATAAAATCGATTAGAAGATACTTTCGTACCCAACAGTACCTAGAAAATTTTCCCGCTCGCGCAAACCTACTATCTTCACACTCACCCACACAATTACACCTAAATTTTTTTACAAACGCACCTTATTACGTCGTGTTAGAGTACGTTTTCCCTTGTCAACGGTTTTTGTCCTAGTGGCCCGGTTCGGAGGGATTTGCGACTGACCTATATAGAGGGGAAAGAAATCAGGGGATCGTAATCCTGAGGGCCTACTGCGAACACCGAAGTTCGCAAATTGCGGGCATCTTTCTCTTTTCCTCCAATTAAGGCGTAGTTAAAGTGACAGAGAAAGATGCCCGCAATTTGTGAACTTCGGTGTTCGCGGTGGCCCTCTGGATAGATAACCGCTGTCGACGGCCATTGTTTTTTGGCAGTTTGAAAAGAAACAATGGTCTGTGTCAGTAAATTGTAGCTGAAAATAAAACTTTTCTTTTTTATTCTGAGCGAGTATTAAACTTCTACAATTCAATAGGTACCTAATGAATTAAATCTCCAAAGTCTAGTCTATTTTAGGTAGGTATTTGGTAAATATAGCGGATTTATGCAATTCCTGCTCGATCATTATTGAAATCGATGATATTTTACAATAGGGTATTTGACAGTATTTAAAATAAATTAGTTTACACCATACATGAAATAAAGCACCAGAAGATTAGTACAGAAACGTAGACAGCAGTTATTTTTTAAGCACAATTTATATTTTATAATCTGTATAAAATTATAAAGAGTAGGTAATTTGATTGTGACGTCACATGCTAGTGTTTCATATAAATCCATAATCCATAGTAGCAAAATAGTTTTGACAGTTCGAAAAAAGAAACTGATTTGACTAGTAGTCAAATACCCTATTCTCAATAAACTGGCTGATACTTCCATTGAATTAAAAAATAAAGTTGGCTCTTAAAACTGTCTACACGCCGGGATATAAAAGAGCTCGGCTTGCAACACTTATAATAAAGCGTGTATCACACGACTCCATAACATAAACGGCTGACAGGACCCTAGGCTAAAAGCCAAGCATCTGCCGCATCCTGTCTCGTTTTTTTTTCATTTAAATTTCGAAGAGAAATAAAACTGAATCATTGATAGCCAGTAATCGCTGTCGTGGTAAAATTTTAGTGAGGATTCGTTTAGTTTTTGCAAGTTTATAGTGTGAAGGTATTATAGCTTTCTTGTAATATCGATTAAATATTGTTAAAAGTAGGTACATATTTCTATACACAGAAAAAAACATGAGTATGCTTGCAATGGGTAAAATAAAATGATGGTTGATTTTATTTTTACAAGTATGTAGTAGGTACCTACCTAGTTAATAGAGTCGAACCAAGAATAGTCTGCAGCGGATTTGATAGCCCACGCAGTGCAACAGTGCAAGTGTCATTTATACGTCATCATTTCATAGAAGTTTGACGTTTAAAATAACACGTGCACTGCGTGGGCTATCAAATCCGCTGCGGACTTTTCATGGACTGACTCTATCTATTTATTGGTAATTATATTAAAATTCCCTAGGTACTACTTAGATATTACTTAGATATCAATCTAAGTATGTAGGTAAGGCATATATGTTTTAAGTTCACTGTAATACCTATCAGGACTGAAAATCTTATTTCGGTTAATGATTACTTACCATTTTTAGGCACTTATTAATATTTAGTTGACACTAATGAGATTCTCGACTTTGGTATTATCACTTCCTTTCAAAAACACTCTTAAGTGTTTTAGTATTAGACATTTAAACACGTTACAATAACACTTTACAAAAATTTTAATTAACCAACTTCAAAAACTTTAAATGCCACTTCTAAGCCACTCAAGACGACAAGACTACTCCAATATCTCAGACCAAGTGCCCCTAAGGTCTGAGATACGTAATATTATTATAAAGACCTAATAAAAGAATATTCAAAATGGCGATCAATAAAAACAAGATGGCAGCTTGGGTGCTTGCAATGTAAGGGTTGTAAAGGGCTTTTATTTATTCGTGACAAAAAGAAGGGCTTTATGCGTTCCTCGTTGTAAAAGCCTGTGATGAAACGAGTAATGAACATTATTAGCGATAAAAAGTTGACTTTAATGCTTGGGCAGTTAACATTTTCATTATAATAACATTATTAACACATTGCAAAATGACGGACGATGATAGACGTCAAATACTTTTTTTTAATAGGTATGTCTTAGATTATACTTAGTGACCCGCCCCGGCTTCGCACTGGTTAACAAATTATAGGTAGGTACACTTAAACTTTCATCAACAATCACTCTATCGATAGGTGAAAACCGCATGAAAATCCGTTCAGTAGTTTTTGAGTATATCGCGAACATACAAACACACAAACAGACAGACGCGGAGGGGGACTTTGTTTTATAAGGTGTGTACCTAGTGATTGTTACGTTCCTTAATAGAGACAGATAGAGTAGAGTCGGACCAAGCTAACTATGCATAGATTTGCAATGACAGTGTGGAAATGTCATAATTACCTAATGTCAAATTTCTATGGAGATTTGACGTTTATAATTATCTTTTAATCGGTAAAAGTAATTATTAAAGTTTATCGTATCTCGTAGTATTGCGGTTTTCATTTTATTTATGATTTTATGATTATGAATTTTCAATAGATATACCAGTAATCAGATAGGTAGGTAGTAGAGTCCGCTTAAGCTAATTTTGCCCCGACTTGTACAAAAGGTGTCATTATAAAACATTTCTAATCCACACTACCTACATTCGAATACACGCGACATTGTATCAAACGCTTGTCCCCGTGACCGGCAAAAGCCCTTAAAAAACAACATAGAAAACGTCTTTTTTACCCCTAGGGATCGAACAGCTGCGCTTTTATACAACAATGATACGGCCATGCTATGCCCGGGGCAATCGGCACACCGGGCTATCCGACCAAATCTAAAAGACATCTCATACCTTACAAAAGCTACGGAGATACAACTTTTATATTCCGCCGGTTGTAACCGATTGCGTATATACAGGGTCCCCTTTTGTTGAAAGTCACGCTTGATTTGGGGCGAAATTTTGTCCTTTTTGTTGTTTCATTCTGCGTTATGAGTGTAAAAATTGTCGGATGCTTTGTTATCGCTCACAACGGCCTTTCGAAATGATTGTAGCATCGGTTATGGATTAAAATTTGTATCGCCGTGCTTATAATGTAAATATTGTGTTGGCAATTTGATGTGTATGTCAAATTTTGATGCTCTCGTGGGTTTGAATGGGACAAATGATGATATTTTTCTCAAAATAGTGTTTTTTTAGGTTCAATATTATGCCATACTAACTACCAGCAGCTTCACTTAAATTTAAATAACATTCACAATTCATTCTTAAATTGTCATTAACAAAAAACCGTTTTTGTCCCACGGTAAAATACATAACGGTGACACATTCAAATGCGTTCCACTTGAATCGTAGCTCGTGATTGGTCGGAGCTTGGTGACAAATGGGGACAGCACGGACCAATCAGAGCGCGGCAGCCGGGATAATGTCCCTTAAACGATGTCATTTCGCTGCGGTGACATTATTGTGTTTTTTGTCTGCGTAGGTGCTTTGTGTGTGTAACGTGTAGGTAGGTATACTATTGTGTGTGGTGTGTGTGTGTGGTAGATACTGTAAGTAGATATATGACGGTACACAATGTAAGATGGGGGTCTCTACACTGGGTATTAAGTAGTTCAAATGTGTAAATAAGTAGGTACTTAATTTTTTGTCAAAGTTATAAAATGTCAAATTTTCGAAATTGTATTTGTATCGAAAAAAATATGGTTGTCTGTAAAGTCGGTTTACGGGCGATAATTTTGCGTGATAACGTCATAAAAAAACAATACCATTACATTACGTAACGTTACCATGGAGATCTACCCACAACGTTACCATGGAGATCTGTCCACAGCGTGACACTTTTGTAAGTACGTTGGACTTTGTGCAGGTATGTACAGAACAAAGCCATAAACGCTTATTTTGTTTACTAATATCGTCATTACAAGTTTAATAAAGCAAAGGGCATTATAAACCGATTTACATGGTTGTAGCTACGGCCATCACGCAACGATCGTAGTTTAGATACGGCCTCGCACTCAATTTCGTCCTTTAAGTAGGTTGTCGGGTTCAGGTATGAGATACATTGAGATTATTTTATTTAGATAGGCAAATACTTATTTCGACATGGACTTACCTATCGATTTTTTATGCTTGTTCATACTTAGAAAATATTGATACCTACCTAAGTGATCTATTTAGTTTGCTCTTGAGTTTATTAATTTTATTATTTAATTATGTTGGTCTAAAGCTAGGTATTTTACGATATGGTTATAAAACTAAAAACAACACAAAACATTATAAATTTAAATAGAAATTAAAACTGATAGTGTCTGCCTGCGACTTAGTCTGCGTGGGATGATGATGATTGATAAAAACTATCCCATTCCCATACCCTTCCCGGGCCTCAAACTATTTCCATGCCAAATTTAATTTAATATGGTTCAGCGTTTAAAGCGTGAAGAGATAAGTAACAGACAGATAAAGTTATATACCTATTTTAGCATTTATATTATTATAGGAATAATCATACCTACGAGTATTCTAAAACAGTGGCCAAGGTGGGATCACATTGGAGGGCTCTGGAAAGTCTCTTTAATTTTCCTTTAGGGTTGACAGATACCTAGAGAATGGCTTATCTTTGTTTTAATTCTTAATTTGTATTGACTCTTATAATTTGACATAAAATAGTAAACTTACATATCTTTAATTTCACAATCGCGATTCTTCAATGCAAATGCAAATAGCGCTACCAATCGAATACCGCTCCTATTATACTCCAACCCACGAAAACTAAAATAGAAACCCCCAACGACCCCTAGCTATAATTACGCGTAAAGATGACAGATAAGCTGGTGTCATTTGTTACACAACTCCACACGAACCCGATCGTGTCCTGATACCGCGTTATACTACCCTCAATATTTAAACAACTCATTTCCATACAACTTTCTACTAACTTATGCCTTTTTGGAGCTGTATCGTGGTATAAATCAACGCGTGAATTTGTAAATTAATAGTTTATTGAATTTGTTATTTGTGTAACGCTTGGGGCGAAGTGTTGAGAGGTTTGGAATAGGTTTGGTTAAATTGTAGGTTTTCTTGCGTAAAAATTGAAGTGGATACATAGATGCGACTCCACCCTATAGAGAGTTTAGGCGTATCTGCTGATGTGCCGTCAGAAAGTTTCCAAAATTCCGATAATTCCACGTGGGAAAATTTCGTAATCATCTCACATTTTTAAGTATGTAGGTCAAAATTTTCCATTTTCCTTCCTGCGAAATTTTCCTTAAATTTCCGAGACTTTTTCTAACTTTTTGGAACTTACTTTGGCTTTTCTAGACGTATCTGTAAGTTCGAATCGGGCCGTAATTGTTTAGGTAATACCTACTCGTCATTCGAACATAAGTTACCTACATAAATGTGATGGTTTTTACATTTTACATCCAGACAGTATTAATGATATGACAATATTTCAGAAAGTAGGTACTACTTATAAAAAAAAAATAAAGACAATATTTATGTGAAATGTTATTATTGTTATTAATATTGTTGATAAGTATTTTTTTAGTCTATAATTATGACATGCAGACAGAGCAAAACGGTTTAATAACAAAATTACGTAGGTAAATACTTTATAATTAAGTGTCTTTTGTCAGAAAAAAATACCAACACTATGGCACACTCAACAAAATGTAAATACATATGTTCATATTGAATAAATAAACAATTGTACCTACTGTCACATTTTAACACATCTGACGCTGTTTATTGTGTCACTATCCATAACTTTTATATCTTAAACTACTCCTCCCCCTTTCCTTCGAATAATTCTATAGTTCTCAAGGGCTTGTTTCAGTAATACAGAGGTCTTGTAACACTGGTCGGGTTAGACCTTGTCACTGGCTGTCGAGACATGTGGATGGCATTTGTTTATGTTGTAAATACGCTCGCCATATGTCGCGGCAATTCTCTGGGTAGGTATATGCTATATACGGAGGATGTGCCACTGGTGACAACTTGACATATGTGGATCTTAAGTTATACATAGCCAATTATGCCAACTTTTCTTGCCTTGTTTTATGATAGTTGTTCAGCGAACTGGGGCTGGGCAGACCCACACGAGACGACGTATGCACCCACAAAGGTGGGCTAAACTAGCCACGGAGGGGGTTTCACAATGTAAGCGCCGGCATGGTCGGCCTAAGCGGAGATGGCGGGACGACCTGGACGGATTTCTCAGCAACTGGACGGATGCTGCAGTTAATCGGGAAATTTAGAATTCTAGGGGGGCCTTTATAGACTCTTCAAAAAAATATAGAATGGATATTATCGTCGATTGCTTAATAATAAAATTCGCATAAATCTTATTGAATTCATTTTTATAGTAAAATGATAAAGATAGGACCGTAAATGTTTCATGTAGGTATGTAGCTTTTAAACATCGTCGTAGTAATACATATACGAAGGGATTAATCATTAGACCAGATTCCAGTAAATTAATGACGCGGAGCGTTGATAAACAAGTACGTATCTTTGAGGCTACAATTTCCGGGTTTAATTCCCAGGACCCGTGAGCAAATATCCTGCTCATGATCTTATAAGCCACACTAGCGTCTTTTGAGCGTCTTAGTTAAATGCTATGGAAAATGACGTTGCTGCCCAGTCGCGTCAACGTTGCGTCGAGCAGAAGCCATAGTTGACTAGAAGCCGACGCTCGGAAGACGCTAGTGTGAAGTCTCTTTATAGGTTAGCTTTATACGTAGGTTGGGGATAATTATATTTATATTGCTTGTAGTACCCTTGGCCGTTGCTTGGCGTATAAAGGCTCTTTAGTCGCCATAGCGAAATGGAGGACTCAGCAAGAAAGGAAGGTATATGCAAGATGGCTTGGGAACGTTGTATGAAGACAACACACGAGTGGAGAATTGGAGATAAGTACATAAGGTGCAGGGGGACAATTTCGTCTACGGGATCATTTCAACTGGGTGTCATTCTGAATCCCTAACAACGTTTGTCCTAAAGTCACTTGCCCTAACTGGTTTGTCCTAATGGGCACATGCCCTAACGATCAATTGTCATAACATAACGATTATTTTCCATAATGTAATGGTTAGCCTAAGACTCATTTGCCCTAAGCATTTGTACCATAACTATCAAGATCCCTAATGTTTTTTACCATATTCTTCGAAATCCCTAACAATGTTTGGCATAAAATAACATGTTCTAACTGTTTTGACCTAATGGCTATTACCCTAATGATCAATCGTCATAACAGTTACTTTTCCTATTGATCAATTATCATAACAATTACTTTCCATAATTAATGGTAACGAACTGTTGCCACAAAAGTGGGTTAGGTTAGGTTAGAACCGTGACCCTCGCAAAAACGAACTGCTGCCACAAAAGTGGGTTAGGTTAGGTTAGAACTGCGACCATTGTAAAAACGAAATGTTGCCACAAAAGTGGGTTAGGTTAGGTTAGAACTGTGATCCTCGCAAAAACGAACTGCTGTCACAAAAGTGGGTTAGGTTAGGTTAGAACTGCGACCATTGTAAAAACGAAACGCAATAGGGAAATCAAAATTAGGGCATACGAGTGTTAGGTCAAGCAACGATAGGCTAAGTGAAATTAGGTAACATGATGGTTAGGATATATAATTTTTAAGCCTAACAATAATTAGGCAAAAAAATAATTATGCTACATAACATTAGGATAAATACTCAATATGGAAAGTGTCATTATGGAAAAAGATATTAGGACAAAAAAAAATCGCCCATTCGATAATAGGGAAACCAAAATTAGGGAATACGCGCGTTAGGACATCTGATCATTATGACAAACAATATTAGGGAATGCAAAGATAGGAGAAAAGATTTTAGGGATTCAGATATAGATCCATTTCAACTAATCTAAATATCTTCCATGTTTTACATTATTAACTAGAGTCACACACAATACACACAGCACATATTTTTCGCTATCTGGACATATATGGCACTCTAGTTAATAATGTAAAACATGGAACATATTTCGATTCGTTGTAATTACCTTACTCGTATGTGACACACGTAGATGGCTATAGGAATATATCTTGTGCTAAATATGGTTTTACGGTGTGTTTCATTAATCATAAAATGATACCTACACTGAAACCCTTCTAGGTTACCAAGGAATCACGCGATCTAAATCGCAGCGACAATCGCGGACGATTTACGGAGATTGCGATCGCTCACGGCAAGCGGGGTTGATCGGGTTGATCCCTATCTGCACGGGAGGCTCGGGAAATTCAGGGAACTTGGCTTTTCGTGAATCATGAAACCTGGGGTTACACGAAATTGTTGTTTTGAGATATACACAGCCTTGTGATATGACCAAATTTTAGTGCCAGTTGCCACATTTCATGCTCCATGTCTCGAGCTATAGGTAACCTATATTTAATAATTTTAAAATATAGCCGCTTTGGGTTTGTGTTTTTTATTTGCAGTGTGATAAAATATGTGTATTAAATCACTCTTTTGCGTTTTTTATTACCATATTAAAAAATGAGTCAAAAATTTTGATATGCGTATATAAAATAATTTTATTTGTTCCCTCTAGTTATGTGAATATAGGTTGTTTTGTTTTAATTTACATTACCAACTAAAAGACTCGCATCACAATTATGTTTAACTGTTGCATCAAGGGGGCAGGTATCATGGTGTTAATGCCGTACAGATACAGAGCATAATTGTTTTCCATCGTATTTTCTCGGAAACGTTCGTATTTGTCATGCTACTTCAGTCAACGTCACTTTTGGTACCAAGACTGACTGAAATAGCAAGACACGTTCGTATTTACGTCTCTGTGAAAATACGAAGGAAAAAATATATGCACTAAATACATCTGTATTTTCATTCAGAGAATTTTTAAGAGTTTGGATCTTAGGAGAAGTGTATTTCTTAAAATCTGATTGTGTACCCTTTTGTAACCTAAATCAGCATTAAAATTACCCCTTTCTCTTTAAGAAGAATTTAAGACCGGGAATCAGGTTTCACGGTACTTTCATAATTTAACCCTTTTACGAACTACAAATCCCCATTTCCCATATTAATATTCCATTTTCAGTTTTACACCCATAAATATGGTTTATACGGCAAAGGCTTGATAGTATCCCCGGCACGCGAAGGCTCGCACTTTGTATACAACTTCCGGCACAGCACTTCCGGTCAACGGGACCGGAAGTGAGGCGTTCTCACTCTATGTCAACTTAAGTACTTGTTGTGATTAGCCGGAATTTATGGGTTTGGGGGTAATTACGTCTTTATAATCGCTAAGGGGCGTGATTTGGGGTGAAACGGATTATTTATTAGTGGAAATTACTGGGTACTTATTAGTTATTACCTCACCTCTGAAAATAGTGGGGTGGGATATGTTAATTCGAAAAATGTGCCTTATTTGCAAAAAAAAAAACGAAACATTATTTAAATTTTTAAAATATTATGTTGTAGTAGGTATGTTCATATATATATACGAGTAGGTATGCCCATTTAAAGTAGACCATCACTAATATCACTATCAAAAACAAGGCTCGGAACCGGTTTTTTCTTCATACAAAAAATACCGGTATTATTACGTTCTTTTTCGTTCTTTGGTTTATTATTTCATTTTTGATGGGTCAATCTAATAATACGTAGTCGTTACTTAAATACATGGTTCAGTCCTACGGAAGGAGCATACGATAATTAAAAATATTGAGCTATTTTGGGATTTAAAAAAACCGGTTCCGAGCCCTGATCAAAGCAGCTGGAAACTATCGAGAGCGCAGACTTCTGTTGTAAGTTCCTGATTCCGTGGGAATTTGCCGAATGCTACACCGGAACAGGTGACGCAACAGAAAACTGTGTCGCCAAAAATATTTTTAGCTTTTATAATTTTTATTATTGTATGTAGGTATGTTCGTTTGTAAGGCATGTACCTATTTGCCTAGAAATAAATGATATTTAATTTGATCTGAAATAATGTCACCGAAACTAAAGTTACTTGTAGTTCCGCAGTGACTTGGTGTGTACTGTTATACGGTGTAACTTATTTGAATAATAAAATAAAAAATAAAATAAAATAAAAATGTCGCTACCAATTGTTATGCTACCACTGTCCTGTCTCGATATAAAAACGCAATTTGATAGACAGTTGTACATTTTTACTTTTAGTATGGAAATCAGTCACATTATTTTATCACGAAAATTGACAGTGCTGCAGCAGTACGGTTGCAACAGAGTAATGCTGCTGCAGTCGCCATACCTTAGAAAGTGATTGAAAATGCGTACGAAGCGAGCGCGAAAATTTTTCGATATAAAAACGCAATTTGATTGACAGTTGTAAATTTTTACTTTTAGTATGGAAATCAGTCACATCATTTTATCACGAAAATTGACAGTGCTGCAGCAGTAACGTTGCAACAGAGTAATGCTGCTGCAGTCGCCATATCTTAGAAAGTTATTGAAAAAGCGAGCGAAGCGAGCGCGAACATTTTTCGATATAAAAACGCAATTTGATAGACAGTTGTACATTTCTACTTTTAGTATGGAAATCAGTCACATCATTTTATCACGAAAATTGACAGTGTTGCAGCAGTAACGTTGCAACCGAGTAATGCTGCTGCAGTCGCCACACTTAGAAAGTTATTGAAAACGCGAGCGAAGCGAGCGCGAAAGTTTTTCGATATAAAAACGCAATTTGATAGACAGTTGTACATTTTTACTTTTAGTATGGAAATCAGTCACATCATTTTATCACGAAAATTGACAGTGTTGCAGCAGTAACGTTGCAACAGAGTAATGCTGCTGCAGTCGCCATACCTTAGAAAGTTATTGAAAACGCGAGCGAAGCGAGCGCGAAAGTTTTTCGATATAAAAACGCAATTTGATAGACAGTTGTACATTTTTATTTTTAGTATGGAAATCAGTCACATCATTTTATCACGAAAATTAACAGTGCTGCAGCAGTAACGTTACAACAGAGTAGGTAATTCTGCTGCAGTCGCCACCCGAATGTCACTTTTATCATATCTTATAGTGTTTAAGTAAACGCGAGCGAAGCGAGCGCGAAAATTTTTCGATATAAAAAACGCAGTTTTTACTTTTAGTCCCAACCAGGCGCGAATCCAGGATTTCATGCAGAGAAGGGATGGGACGTTATTAGATGGGTATACTTGTACACGTATAAAAGTTTCATGTAGGTACCTACTCCACGACAATGCTGATGCTGATGCAGCCTGCGCTTTTTTTGCCTACGGTTTTAGTGCCCCCTAGACGTAGTGCCCTAAGCAAGTGCTTATTTTGCCTAAAAGGGTTAATCCGGCTAGGGAATGCAAATCGGTTATTTTTTGTATGGAAATAACCGCGGTTTCGGTTAATAACCGATTATTTCCATACAAAAAATAACCGAAAATAACCGATTTGCATTCCCTAAATCCGGCACTGCAAATGACAGAGGTCAATGTTTTTTTTTCAAAGTACCCACCTTGTATGAATATGGATTTGATATGGGTGCGATATAATTACGATTAGGTATAATTCATGATGGAGAAAATTAATAATTTTAAATAATTATGCAATTATACGCGTGTTGATAATTATGTGTGTTTATTTTACCACTATGTAACTATGTAAACTCATTTTTAGTTTTCTTTATTAATTAATGTTTACTCAGTTCCCCAAAAGACTGTGCAATGAGGGGCAATTAATTTACTGTCGTTTAATTTTGTTGTATTATTAATTTATTAAATCAACATAATTATTCAATTATTTTTGTTGATATCCGTACCCCCTGTTCTAAACTTAGAGTTAATTTGGCAAAATCTTTCCTCGGTAGCTTATTCATGTCACAACGTACTAAATTCAGCGCCATCTGTTAGTTTACCAGGGTACTCAATAGTGGTAGCACATATTTGAAAAAAGTTTGCCCCTCCTTCCTAAGTAGCGCCATAAGATTCAGGGGCAAACTTAAGTCAATCGAGTGTTGTGGCTACGCCCCCTTTTAGATGTTGAATTTTTATAGCCTATAACCTGGCCGGGGATTTTCTCGACAGATTAGTAAAGTTTTCATCAAAATCCGTTCAGCCGTTTTCACGTGATGCGCTTTCAAATAAACAGACAAACAGATAAACAGATAAACAGACAAACAGACAAAAATTCTAAAAACTTTTGGAACGTGTTCTGTTATCGATTCTAAGTATCCCCAGCCAACTTTTTGCAAATATCTTCCATGTACAGACTTTCGACCGTCTTCAGCTTTATTATATGTATAGATTAGCAAAAAGTTGTGCTCAAGTTATTTTGAACATCTCATCGGCTCAGCAACGTCTGTCTATGCCTATCGTAATGCAACACCTAACACGCTAAACAAAGCTTCCGTGAGACATTTAAACACCGAAACTCAGTTTGGACAAACAGTTAGTGCGCACATGATGTCGATCATTAGTACCGGACAAACAGACGGACGTGGCCTATTTAATTATGGCGTCGTGATGGACCAGTTTGACTGTCAATGTTAGACAATACAAACAAGGAGTTGAAGAACTTGTCGGGGATTTGAGTGTGATTTGAAAATTATTTTAAATACCGTAAAGTCGGGTTACTTTAGCTCTGGAGGGTAACTTCGGCCATTGAGATTTACTCGGTTCAGGTTATATTATTGCACTATATTTATGGAAATATGCCATAAGGTTGGTTTTAGCCAACCTTTTTACACGACTGCCCAAAAAAAAGAGTGTATTGTTTTCAGCGTTCATGTTTGTATGTATGTGAGTTTCTTTATTCCACCTTAACTTCTGATAGCCTTAACCGATTTAGACGTATGGTACATCATTAGAATCCTTACGTCATCCCGGGTGACATAGGCTATGTGACGTCATTATAAAAACAATATGGCGGACTTAATACGCTATATTACGCAACCTTTAGAAAAAAATATCGTGCAAACCTATCGAGTAGGGTATCAAAATGAAGGGCTGTGAAAGCCGATTAATAATATATACGCAACATGTGGGTTTAAGTTTAAGTTTGAGAAAGTAAGGATTGACAAAATATGTTAAGAAAAGCTTATCTCATAAAACCAAATATTATTATTGAATGGGACATTAAAAAGAAGGGGTTTGACCGCTGATCATAAAAAAATATAATTTTATTATATTAGGTACAGTATACTACTCATAGTTTTTAATACACCTTCTAAATTGCGCTAATGGAATCCAAAGTTTAAAATATAGCTTCTATTTATTAATCGATATGATGCAGTCTCTCTAAGCTAACTCTGCACCAACTTTGGTAGAACAAATTGTGAAAGTATCATAATAACCGTATGTTTTTATTTAATTTTAACATTTATGATTATGATATTTTCACACTTTGTCTTAGCGAATGCTATATGCAAAGTCAGCTTGGTATTTTCTGGATAAATGATTTCTTCTAAAAAAAATTGTAGATTCTTTCCTAGGACGCCCGACGTACGTGGCGCGCTGTACGCGTTCCAAAACCGGGCGCCTTCGGTGTCCTCATACTAAAAGCGTCGGGCGTAGCCCGACGTACGTGACACGCTGTACGCTTACCAAAGCCGGGCGCCTTCGGCGTCCTCATACTCAAAGCGTCGGGCGTAGCCCGACGTACGTGGCGCGCTGTACGCGTTCCAAAACCGGGCGCCCGCATACTTATAGAGTCGGGCGTAGGTAGCCCGATGTACGTGGCGCGCTGCGCGCGGTCCAAAGCCAGGCGCCTTCGACCTTCTCATACTAAAAGTGTCGGGCGTAGCCCGACGTACGTGACACGCTGTACGCTTACCAAAGCCGGGCGCCTTCAGCGTTCTCATACTCAAAGCGTCGGGCGTAGCCCGACGTCCGTGGCGCGTTGTACGCTTACCGAACCCGGGCGCCTTCGGCGCCCTCACACTTAAAGCGACGCACGTGGCGCGCTGTACGCGTTCCAAAGTCAGGCGCCTTCGGCGCCCGCATACTAAAAGAGTCGGGCGTAGGTAGCCAGACGTACGTGGCGCGCTGCACGCGGTCCAAAGCCAGGCGCCTTCGACCTTCTCATACTAAAAGAGTCGGGCGCAGCCCGACGTACGAGACACGCTGCACGCTTACCAAAACCAGGCGCCTTCGGCGTCCTCATACTCAAAGCGTCGGGCATAGCCCGATATACGTGGCGCGCTGCGCGGTCCAAAGCCAGGCGCCTTCGACCTTCTCATACTAAAAGTGTCGGGCGTAGCCCTACGTACGTGACACGTTGTACGCTTACCAAAGCTGGGCGCCTTTGGCGCCCTCATACTAAAGCGTCGGGCGTAGCGCGACGTACGTGGCGCGCTGAACGCTTACCAAACCCGGGTGCCTTCGGCGCCCTCATACTTAAAGCGTTGGGTGTACCCCGCCGTACGTGGCGCGCTGCACGCGTTCCAAAGCCAGGCGCCTTCGGCGCCCTCATACTAAAAGAGTCGACGTACGTGACACGTTGTACGCTTACCAAATCTGGGCGCTGGAGGCGCTCTCATACTAAAGGAGTCGGGCGTAGCCCGACGTATGTGACGCGCTGCACGCGGTCCAAAGCCAGGTGCAAATCATAAAACATATGGTTGGTTTAAAAAATCTAAAAAGTATAAAATAAAATAAATTAATTAAAAATTAAAAAACACGACTGCGAAAAAGCGAACTGAAAAGGCAAAAATAATTTATAGTTGTGTTAGTTACCCAGTCACATGATTGATATTTTTCATTGACTGTACCTGTGTATTTTATTTCAATTGCAGTCGGGGACCTTGATGTATTGACATTTTCCCATTTAAAAGGTCCCCGACTGCAATCGCAGTGACTTCTCGCTTGCACTAATATGCGAGTACGAGCGAGATGCATGGAAAGTAAGTTACGTAGACGTGAGCGTATATGTCAATGTCAAAACTGATGGTAGACGTACTTAGCGACTTTCGTATCGTATTGATTGTCACTGTGACAAGATTCGAAATGGTACGATAATTAAATTATTTGACTGTATCTAACGTAACTACCTATAGTATATACCTACCTATCTAAAGTGAGATTTGTGTAACTTAGACAAGCTATAGCTAGGTTAATAATATAATCATATGTATTAAAACCATCTATCAATTCCAAATCAGTTATAAAGAAGGATTCAAGAACGAAGGATATATTTACAGAATTACAGAAAGTACAACAACGGTATTTAGCCGGTATTCAGGATGAGTTAGGTTAGACTAAAGTGACACCAAAATTATATTTTGTAATGAACCATGAATATAAAACTGATTTTACTTCACGAAAAAAAAATTCAAATTAGAATTGATTATGTACCTACCTACTTATTTGATTTTTAGTTTAATATCTGTTACGCACGCAAACGTAAGTTTACTCTTTCTATATAATTGTGAACACATTTGTCTCCGCTCCTTTTTTCCACCTTCATAAATTTTATCACACCTGGCCTTCGTTGTTCCCACCACCTGTATGCCGACGATCTGCAGCTTTACGACCAGTGTGAAGTGACTAATATTTCGAGTTCGATTGATAGGCTCAACCTGGACCTATTGCACATCCAACAGTGGTCTGAGCAGTATGGCCTTTATGTGAACCCGTCTAAGTGCCAGGCCATCGTTATTGGCAGTTCTCGTCAGGTGGCTAGACTGGACTTTGACACTATTGCACCAGTAAACTTTAACGGATCACCAATACAATTTAGTCACAGTGTTAAGGACCTAGGCATTATGCTCGACAGTTCGTTGGATTGGAAAGCGCAGGTTTCTGAGGTCAGCCGAAAAGTTATGGGTTCTCTTCATTCACTAAATAAGCTAAAGCACTTTTTGCCTATCAAGACTAAAATTCTCCTTATAAACACTCTAATTCTACCTATAATTGATTATGGTGATGTGTGTTATCCTGACCTAACTGAAGAACTTCTCAATAAGTTGGATCGCCTTCTCAATAACTGCATTCGTTTCATTTTTTGTCTGCGTAAATACGATCATGTCTCTTCATACCGCTCCCAGCTTGGCTGGCTTCCCATCCGTCAACGACGCAGTGTTTGCATGCTGTGCACTCTATACTCTGTCCTCAACGATCCACACTCTCCTGTATACCTCAGGTCCCTCTTTCAATACTACGGCGTTTCTCGCAACCGTCAGCTTCGCTCTTCTGGCAATATGTCCTTATCCATCCCTCCACATTGCACTGGCTTTATGTCAGATTCGTTCTGCGTGCAGGCTGCGCGCCTTTGGAACCGACTCCCCCTTAGTATTAAAAATGCCCCAAACAAGTTCGCTTTTAAGAAATCGTTACGTGCTTTCTTTGCTGGTAGAATGAAGGATTCCTAGTTTTAGTTATATAAGTTATATATTTTATTGTATATATTTAATGTTAGGTATATATATATATATATATATATATATATATATATATATATATATATATATGTATATTTATATTATATGTATCGTGTATATTTTGATGTACTTGCGTATGTATGTTAAAATTCTTTAAATTAGCGTTGCGTCCTTATATTAAATTTTGTTAGTAGTAGTAGCAGTTGCACCGCCCACAATCTCTCTGCTTTGCCTTAAGGTTGACTGGTAGAGAATGCTTTTGGCATTAAGTCCGCCTTTTGTACGATAAGTTTTCTTTTGTGCAATAAAGTTTAAATAAATAAATAAATAATAAATAAACATAACTTTAGCACACTAGTTACGGCACCTAATAGTTAGTTAAACCTTTATATAAATAACATAGGTATATACCTACCCATACTTAGCTGAATCTACCGAACATAATTATCTTTATCGAGATCTCAATTTAAGTAAATGTAAGTAGTAACAAAATGTTGAAAAAACTGTAAATTATTGTTATTTACATTTTGCGGTCGTAACACAGTCATTACGAAGCAAGTATTCGACTACATGTTCTTTTATGATCCACTTTATTTCACAGATTGGCGTGTAAATTACTGCCTGACACACTATGTCACTTTTACTTTGGTTACTGTCAATTTTGCTTGTAATTTTGGCACCATTGATGAAGCAAATTGGAGTTTTCATGACATTGCCAAGGAACCGTTTTTAAAATTAAAAATAGACTGAGTAAGGTGGTGGTATTGGTGCTCGACGCGGTCCCAGTACATGTCATCTTGAAACTTAAGTCATTGTCAATAGAGGTGAGAGCAGGGTGTCATCTATTGGGCATTAGCATGTCGAGCACTAGTACCACGGCCTTACGCGATGTTATGCCGTAAAAATGTGTTAAATAAATTAATTGTTCAAAATGTTGAGGTGAGGCGAAAGGGGAGATTATAGTAACCAACTAATAAAAATATATCTTATTACTGTCAGCTGCAGATCGACTAACCTAAGCATTAAGCATCAAAAGTATCTACAATTATTTATTATCTTTACATACATATATAGGTATAATGTGTCTATTTCGTAAAACTGTAACAGAGTTTGGCAAATAAATTGGTGCGTTGTTCAATGTTTTGACGACCGGTCTGGCCTAGTGGGTAGTGACCCTGCCTATGAAGCCGATGGTCCTGGGTTCGAATCCCAGTAAGGGCATTTATTTGTGTGATGACACAGATATTTGTTCCTGAGTCATGGTGGTTTCTATGTATTTAAGTATATATTATATATATCGTTGTCTGAGTACCCTCAACACAAGCCTTCTTGAGCTTACTGGGGGACTTGGTCAATCTGTGTAAGAGTGTCCTATAATATTTATTTATTTATTTATTTATTTACAATTGCACTTGACTGCACTTTGTTATTATGTATTTATATTAACATTTCAATACTAAACGTGGCACCTTCTCAGGAACCTATCACCACTTTTACTGTATTAGCATTTATTTTTTGGCTAAGTTACCCACATTTGAAAATCATGAATTTAATAAATTTTCGAATGTTAGGTATCAATCCGTATACATAGGACGATATTCTAGATGACATCATCAACAGGATACAGTACCTATTCTTGACGTCACCATCACTGTGGGAACGCGTTATAGCATCAGTGTCCTGTCAACATAAACAATCTCGATTATGTATGTTAATGTATGACAAAGCATATAGCTAAGGATAAAAAATGTAGACATCTGTTTATAATGTCACGACCACTTTTTGTGTTGTCTCAAGCGTACGGGTTGATTCACCCACACGCTGTGTGTTTGCAGTGTACGTCACAATTTTTAGGGTTCCGTACCCAAAGGGTAAAACGGGACCCTATTACTAAGACTCCGCTGTCCGTCCGTCCGTCCGTCCGTCCGTCTGTCACCAGATAATAGATAAGGAACCGTGATAGCTAGATAGTTGAAATTTTCACAGATGATGTATTTCTGTTGCCGCTATAACAACAAATACTAAAAACAGAATAAAATAAAGATTTAAGTGGGGCTCCCATACAATAAACGTGATTTTTGACCGAAGTTAAGCAACGTCGGGCGGGGTCAGTACTTGGATGGGTGACCGTTTTTATAGATAATGGTACGGAACCCTTCGTGTGCGAGTCCGACTAGCACTTGGCCAATTTTTAAATGTGTTAAACTTATATATGGCGGGACACAGTCATAGTTGTAATTCCTTTACACACTGCTGGCTTAGGTAAAGCTTTTATATATTGTTGATTTACCTAAGTCACCTAAGGGATAGCATTTAACGCCTATTACGCTAAGCATTAGACTCTTTTGATTAAGGAAGATGGAAGTTTAACGGCTCGGCCACGACATTGCGCGACTTGCGACGGCGGCGGCGACAACCATAGGTCGCGCAGACACAGCGATCGGACCTTTCGTTCCCACCTATGGTTGCCGCCGCCGCCGTCGCAAGTCGCGCAATGTCGTGGCCGAGCCGTAAGGCCTTTTATATAGGTACACATTAAAACTTATAATATATTCTTTTAAAATAACAGCCGTGATATATCGGTATTCTGTATTTCGCTAAGATCCCCACGTTACAGGCCGCTAGTGTGGGGATCACTGTACTGCCTCTCTTGTTATATTAATTTCAGATTTTTTTTTCAGCAATATCATTTACAATTCAGTCTCGATGCATATTTCCTTTCTCGATGTCGCAATGCAATCGCACGGACGTCAATAGTGTGTTTATATAGCTGCTAAAACTTGTATTAGGTATCTCTAACATAATTTAGCCCTATGTTTGACTGGTAGAGAATGCCTTTAGCCATTAATTCCGCCATTTGTACATTTTATTTGTATTTTGTGCAATAAAGTTTAAACTAGTAGTTCGCCCCGAACTGAGAACTCGCGGTTAACCAAAAATTATATAGCGATTGACTTTGTTGCTACTTAGGTACTCGTATAGTGCGACATAAAATAAATGAGGGCGCCACTTTCTACGTAACTGTCACATTTTTGACGTAAAATGCTTACACATGGCAACAATTTAGTATGGACATTTTTAAGTTCCATTTTATTTAATTTCTACTATTTTATGTCGCTCTATAGGCGGCAATGGATCAAAGATCGCGTGGATTTATTGCAAGGTCTGTGGAGCCCTTAACTGATAGATTTAAGCAAAGAGGGGTCCCTTTGTTTCACATAAAGTTTTAAGTCATAATGTATTGCTTGTCATATTATCGTTAGTCATAAAACTGAAACCGTTAACGTTTCAGGATTTTCGTAAGGTTATTTTATAGATGGGTTAGGTTAGATTAGGTTTGTTTTATGGCAATCCTGAAAAGTTACGCGTTTTTGAGAAAAACCAATTATGACTAACGAAAATTCGGACAAACAATACATTATGACTTAAAACTATTTGGGAAACAATAGAGACCCAAGCAAAGAGTAGTATGTATAATATAGTTGGCCAAGCAGATCTTGTCAGTAGAAAAAATGTAGGCACGAAGGGATATGGTCTCATAGAAAATTTGAGTTTCGCGCCTTTTTCTACTGACAAGATTTGCTTTTTTGCATCAATTTTGAAGCGCCGTTTACTAGTTTAGCGTTAAGTAATATAGATGGCGCTATTTTTTCGAATAAAGGGCTTCGTATACGGCTGTCCCTCCCCTGGATTTAAGTCACCACCATAGAGATTAAAATAAACTATATATATTATATTATTTTATTTTTATCTTGCTAATTATTTCAAAATGGTAAATTTAAAAACGATATTATAAAAGTGTAAGTCGAGCACTTTCATTTGATACTAAACTCGACCATGTTTCTTGCAAAAAAATGACCAGAATAGCAAGACCTCTCACAAACAGCTTTTAGGCCTTCTAAGCTCTTCTAGCTCAATAACCCCTTGATCGGGCCTGCTCATAATTTAATGACTAAAATATAATGCCCTCGACTACACGTTTACCCAATTTCATTTAAATTAGAACAAATTTACTTAAGTTATTGAGTATCAAACTATCTTCTGACAGTTCAGCTTAAAAACATCGAAATGCCGGGACGTGCTGCTAGCCAGCCGCGTGTTCAAAGTCGAATGTAAGAACTTCGCTTCGCTTCGCTTCGCTTCGCTTCGCTCGCTCGTTCGATAAATAAAAGCACATGATAGAGTACCTACATACTTACTTTAAAGCATGAATGGTGACGTCACGTGGGAACAGATTCTCGCGCGTCATCGCGTCAACGTCCTCCGGACATAAACAATCACTGTCACAGCGCACAGTTATGTTAATGTAATGACGAAGCACATACCGGGCGAGATGGAACTCAAAGGCATGCCGTGGCGCTGCGCTGGCGCCATTCTATTACGCTTTTGCGTCTGGATGGGATATACACACGCAGAAAAAGGAAATTAATAAAGGAGGACTAAGTTGGTATTGATTGGCAAAAAAATATAATTTTCAATATTTTTCATTATCAAAAATAGCACAATATACCTAATACAAATATTTAATTACAACATAAAACACACAAACATCATCTTCTTCGCGTTATCCCGGCATTTTGCCACGGCTCATGGGAGCCTGGGTCCGCTTGACAACCAATCCCGTGATTTAACGTAGGCACGTTTTTACGAAAGCGACTGCCATCTGACCTTCCAACCCAGAGGGGAAACTAAGCCTTATTGGGATTAGTCCGGTTTCGTCACGATGTTTTCCTTCACCAAAAAGCGATTGGCAAATATCAAATGATATTTCGTACATAAGTTCCGAAAAACTCATTGGTACGAGCCGGGGTTTGATCCCGCGACCTCCGGATTGTAATTCGCACGCTCTTACCGCTAGGCGCCCAGCGCTCTACTACTACATACTACCAAAAAGAATAGATAGTATAGAGGGGTCGTCTCTGTAAATTTTGTAGTCACTGTAAATTTACTGCCATCTATCGACACACGACTAAAACTCAAAATGAAAACGTATAAAGTTATAAAAAAATGTATATATATGGATAAATGATTTTATTATTTTTAAATCATTTTGATCCATGTTCATTCACTGATATCTATGTGTTAAAATTGTTAAATATGAAACGGTATCGTCACGCCATCTAGCCGAGGATAGGCTAAAGGTGTGTGCGGCATCTATTCGAGAATGACTTTTACTTGAATTCCGAGGCACGTTTTTTCCTTAGACTTTATTCGTCTTATACGAAGTTACATATGTCTTTGATACTACTAAAGAAGGACTGAGTATTTATCTTGAAATTCATAAAAGTACGTTATCTAACAATATTTTATTTGTACAGAGTATATTGCAAGTACCTACGTACACTCGCCCACCCTTCCAGGGCTAGGGACATTTACGATCATTTTACAGCGTGTTAGATCAGAAAGGGCGTTAATTAGGACACCGCCACCCACGGCGCGCCAACGCCATCGGTCTATCACTTGCGACATGGACTCCACGGTGATGTTATAAACAGTATGGCAATGTTGATAGCCGGTGATATGAAGTACCTACGTAGGCTAGGTACACTCGTCCTTGCAGGGCTAGGGACATTTACGATCATTTTACACCGTGTTAGATCAGAAAGGGCGTTAATTAGGTCACTGCCACCCACGGCGCGCCAACGCCATCGGTCTATCACTTGCAACATTGATGCCACGGTGAAGATAGAAACAGTAGCTAACGCAATGTTGGTTGGTGGATCACCACTTCAATTTGAAATTTCTTGCGGGCGCCGAATCATAAATTAAGTCATACGCAGAAGAACCGAGATCGCCAATATGTCCAGTCAATCTAAAAAGATAGTCCATTCAGACGTATTAAGAGACACTTGACTTTGCATTCAAAGTGCTTTAACACATTCAGGGCCAAGAACCCGACAGTCGGGTACACTGTTCGTAGCGACTACGCGCTACATACGGCGAAAACTTGGCTACGCGCTACGAGCGTAACCCGTAGCACTTAGTGGCAATGAATGTGTTAATATAGAACGCCGTTAAATTGAGCCCATTTTTTAAATAGCAATTGTATTCAAACCTTTCAAAAAGAGCGCATGCACTCCCATCTTATTATTATCTCTGGTGTTTCAGATATCAATTTTATTCATCTGCTCGTCTGCCTCCTCTATCATAAAAAAATCATTTCTTATTTAATACAAAATAACTATATTTTTTCTAAATACCTAAGTATTTTCATCGTTTTCTCTTCACATAATTATTAGGTGCCTAGTAGTACATAGTACATAAGTAGGTAGTTAACCCATATTTTGAAATTTGGTAATACTGTTTGAGCTTCGACTGTGGGATGTCTTGGTGACTTGTGAGTCAGCGGATGACTTTCATCTGAGGCTATACGTGGGCCGGTGCCAAACCTAATCCAAACATAGGATCTCGTGCAATATAGATATTACAACATGTGTGCTGTGCTGTGCGATGTCAGCGGCTTTTGATTTTAATGTACCTATAGGTACAGTTAGCTACTAGGTTCAAACCCCGGCTCGTACCAATGAGTTTTTGGAACTTACGATATATCATTTGATATTTACCTACTAATCGCTTTTCGGTGAAGGAAAACAACGTGAGGAAACCGGACTAATCCCAATAAGGTCTAGTTTGGAAGGTTAGATGGCAGTCGCTTTCGTAAAAACTATTAGTGCCTACGCCAATTCTTGGGACTAGTTGCCAAGCGGACCCCCGGAACGCGAGGAAGATATGTACAGTTAGCTGCAGAGTAAAGTACCTCAGACGAAATGTAAATTAGCGCGGAGTAACGCGGGTGGTTTCCAAACCGGTGATCGTGATTTAATAATTACATTATCTTACGTCATTATAGTTATCTGTTAATTATGTTATTCGTAATTCTATCATTCTAATCATTCATCCTCATCATATATCATAAATGGACCAAGCCAATAACGCAAACGGGAAAGTTTGACGTGATAAAATGTATGAAAAAAAAAGTTGCAGGGACCTCTGTTAAATGGTGTACTAATATAATAATGTATAATACTTAAATAAATAAAGTGTGGCACCTTATTATGTCACCGATGTGTTCCGAAAACAAATGAAGGTACTTAAATATTATATGTGTCGGGTAAATCCATTCAACCCTGTCAGCAAATATCTACCCTATTACCTTTTCTTAATACCAAAATCGCATAATCTGACAGATGGATTTACCCGAGTTTGAAGTTAAGCGACACATATATAGTAGGGACATATTTTAATTGTCTTGCGAGGAAGGTACCTTATTCCCAATATTCTTAAATATATTGATATAAACTTCCACGATTTACGCTCAATATTCAACTTAAACGGGACTACACATCACTTAAGTAATTTAATTCATATTGTGTCTCATTAAATAAAATTCAGCCTGTCTAAAAGTGCACCGATTACTAATCAGCCTGCATCGACCTCGCGTGCAGCACTCGCCTTGGTCTTTGTGAACATCCTCGATTTATGGCGCTTATCTGCTAATGTGATGTACTTGCAGATATGCATTTAGATCATTCGCAATCGTGATTTCGCGCCACAACCGTACGTTAGCTACTCGTAAGAACGTTACGTAACAAATAGTATTGTAACCATAAATCAGAGTCGCATTTTCCCAGCGCAATTCCACATTTTCCTAACGTTTTCAACTGATCTGTAACAGAAAAAACCGGCCAAGTGTGAGTCGGACTCGCGCACGAAGGGTTCCTTAGCATTACGCAAAACACGGCAAAATCACGTTTGTTGTATGGGAGCCCCACTTAAATACTTATTTCATTCTGTTTTTAGTATTTATTTGTATAGCGGCAGCAGAAATACATCAACTGTGAAAATTTCAACTGTCTAGCTATCACGGTTCATGAGATACAGTCTGATGACAGACAGACAGACAGACAGACAGACGGACAGAGGAGTCTTAGTAATGGGGTCCCGTTTTTACCCTTTGGTTACGGAACCCTAAAAAGCCAATAACAATACGTACATTTTTATGATAAGAAAGAACACCGCGAAAGTAAGCATAATCTTCATCAAGCACTTAATGCGGTAAAAAATATTAAGTCAATAATGAATAATGCGTACCTATAATAACCGTACTAATACTTACTTAAGATTATTTACTTAATTATTATACCGCACAACTGCCCGATAAGCGTTTAAGGTAAACGTACTATTGCTCGACATGCTAATGCCCAATAGATGACACTTTGCTGTCACCTCTATTGACAATGACTTAAGTTTCAAGATCGCGTCGAGCACCAGTACGTTTACCTTACATACACACTTCTATAGAGTTTTTTTCTAATGGCAATAAATAAAAGACCTATAGCCAAGTAGGTAAAATCCGATCCAAACTTGACTACAAGTTGAGAGTGAGCACTGTTATAGTTGGTGAAACCAATTTGTCAGTCAGTAAGAACCAGGAAAACTATACTCATCCTTTTCTTTTGGGTGCTAGTTTAGTAAGTGTCAGACAGTCCTTTGACAAACTATAAGCGTTGTCACGTTTGACGCTTAACTTTCAACAAATCCTTGAGATAAATGCACCTGCGCTTGTGACCATCAAAAGTCGACTTATAAAACTACCTAGAATTAATTACGGATTAAATAATCCCACATTTCTGGTAGCCCGTCGAACGACTCAATTAAAACAGTTTGGTGTCATAAAGGTCCCATCGGCCCTCGTTACTGTCCTCATTTTACAGCCCCTAATGGCCCGTTCCGAGAAGTTGACAGTCACAATAAATGCATAAAACTTGCCTAATTGTTGCTATAAAACTTATACTAACCTACGACATTCATCTCAATATTTAAATCACATCAAAACGTCGCATGTAGCAATTCTGTACAACTCAAACTCGACTATGAGATTTGGTTTTAGAGTTGATTTTCCTCTATTCTGGATTTGAGTACAATGTCTGACACCTGAGTTAAGGATCTAATGATACCTTATTGTATCGTGATAGAGTTTGATTTACATTAGCAGCCACTTATAATTTTGCTACAAAGCCAAAGGGTGTCATTTCAATCGCTTACCAATTGAGGGTAACCAATGAATTACAAACTCGGGTGCCAAAGTAACTTTAAGTACAGTCACGGACTTTAATTGTTGATTTGAGAACGGTATGAAATGTCCAATTTAAATTAAACCCTACATGGCTCAACAATAGCTACGAACGATCTGGAATCACGCATTATGACTGGGTCCCCATAACGCGCGCCGTATCAACGATCGAATAATACCTATTTATAATATAAATCTTACCTATACCTACCATTTTTTTTAAATTCATAAGTGATTTTCATGACTGACACGAATTATTGACGGTAATCCATTCTCTACAAATACACCTCGCACGCAGCTTTGGATATTCTCCAATACAAAATTACCCGCCATTCAAAAAAGTTGTGAAGATCGTCATAGTTGATAGGGATTTTGAGGTCTAGTTACACTGGCTCACCTGAGATTTAGTTTCAAGCGCTTGCGCGATGACAATACAGGCTGAGCTCGTTAGTGTGACAACTCTTGGATGTAGGGCAGAGAGAAGATCAGAGCATGCCGAAGGTTTATTGATTTGAGATCGATGCAGCGGGCTACTGTGTTATTCATGTAAATACGGCGTTTGAACTACATATTTCTTCGATTTTTAAATTTCTGGATGGATCTTAATAAGTATAGGTACCTAATTAAGGTTTCTATATCCCTAGACGAGTTCTATCAAAAGAAGACACTAGTCCAATTTTGTAAACTTGTAGATGCAGATAGGTCTAGGCTAGACATTGTCATAAAATATCTAATTATATACCTACAAAATAGTACCATAAAATATATTGAAAATCATAACAGAGTGAAAATATCCAAGCGTAGAAGATGTTGTACAGTAGATATTACCATTACATATTACAACTTTCAAAGTCAATATGATTGTATATTTGTCGTTTGAATTTTAAGCTTTGAATATGTATCCAGGCATTTTGGAGAATAATTTTAAAACTTCATATAAATAATACATGAAATATGTTAAAACAGAGATTAAACAAATGATCATAAGTCTAAACCTAAATTAGCCTGAGGCATTGATCCCAGGACACGCCGCGTTACCCCTCTGCACAGTGAGGCTGAGTTTTTGCGCAAAAAATGCGCCTGCTCGTAGGTCGCCAGACACTCAGACTATAGTTTGGTAATATTATAGTTTGGTAGAAATTTCTTTTAAGTAGGTACTAGTTTTTTTTTGTGTCTGACGACCAAGGACCGAAAGTGTCAATCGCAAGTGCCGCAAGTACATGTTTTCAAATATTACAGAAAACTGTTATGTAGCTGCAGAGGTATTAAATTGGGCGGAAAATGCGCTTACAAATCATCGCACGCGTGACGTTAAACAAAAATGTAGCAACGTCTGTAATGGCCTTTACAGCTCATGTTATTAATATATTTGTTTGTATATAATAATTCGAACCGTCACACTATTCCCGTCTATTTGTTCACATGAGGACCACCCGCGCGGTAAACGCGCGTTTTATGGCATCGATAATAAACGCTGTTTACACGTGGTCGCTTCATGTTGTCAACTGACTATGTTCCAAAGTGTAAGCGAGGCACAGATGTCGGACAAACCATAGTCTATAGGTAGACACCGCAGCGTGTCGAGCCAAATTCAAGAAAATAGTAGGTTGAGTAAGGTCATTTAGCATGCACTTTAGTCTCAGGCGATGCCGCTTAGCACGACTGTTCCTTAGGTCAAATAAAGCTGATTTGCCCCGGTAGCCGGGAGATCGTACCATGCAGACCCCCCAAAAAGGGGGGGTGAAAGGGTCGGCTCCCCAGGTCCAATCTATGCTATATTCCTTCCTAGTCTGAGCAACTAGGGCAAGTTATATATCATTTTCGTATAATTTAGGGACGCGGAATTCATTTTCGAAATAATTATTATACCTTTCTATACAAAAAAATATATTTTTGTACAAAAAATGAAAATGGTATGTAATTTTTTGTGACAATTTTGGATGTTACAACCACAGTGTGGCGATTTACACTAAATAAAAAATTGGACGATGTGGCCCATGTATTCTTTATTAAAATATCACTTTATAGTAGGCATTCATACATTTTTTCGTAATAAAAAAATAATTGATAGCGCGTGGCGGTAACGATTTCCATACAAACGTCAGCGTCACTTTTTAACAACATGGAAATAGTTTGAGGCCCAGGGAAGCATATCATAGGATAATTTTTATTAATCATCATCATCATCCCACGCAGACGAAGTTGCGGGCAAGAGCTAAGTAGGTAGGTAAATGAATCGTCTGAGCATGGCTATCATTTGGAATATCACCCATACAGTGTGCTTACACCGCAAGGATCGATCTTAAAATGGTTTTCAGTAGAATAAAGACGCATTAAACGTAAAGGCTAGTAGACATTAGCCTTTGTCTCAGTAAGGGTGTAATATAGTGTAAATATTGTGAGCGACGATGGCGGTATGGACCACCAGTTCCGTTTGATGGGCTGGTATAACTAATAAACTTATATTATGTTATGTACTTATACCATGCCGCTAGTTAAGTTCCATTATCGTATCAGCTGGAAGACCTCTGCTGGAAATATGCCTCTCTTAAGAAAACTAAAGGCATTTTTTTGTTTTCTTAAGAAAGCCATAGCTCGCCGTGCTTAACTTGCGACGGATGTGTTAGGGGCTTCCTTTTGCTGCATGTGTCCTACCATTCAATTGTCGCCTCTTTAGCGGAAGATATGTAAGTATGTAGTTTGTAGCTATAACAGAAGGATTGTAATACATACCTATATAACTACTAGTCATAAGGAAGACCATTATGCAGCTAATAAATAGGTGTAGACATACCTTTTCAATTAGGTAATACTTTAAAGACTTAGATAGTACGGCATATGATGAGCTGTAGCCAGCCGTACAATCGACATCAAAAATATCTACACATTTATCGTCTTATTACAACGGAGCAAAGTCCAAAAGTGCAAATATATCTTTGACATGAACTGCACAATAAAGCACCTAAGGCGCGATATGATCGCGCACCACTACGTTGACATGCTTCAGAGCAATGCTCTTTATACTTACTTACAAACTTACTTTTACTATCTATTTAAAACTTATAACCATATAAATAAGTCTTATTTTAGTTTGACTCACGGTTTTCTTTATATGGTTTAAAAACGGTAGCTACAAAAGAATATGCACTTAATTTTCTTAGTCATTAAGTTTTAAATCCAGTAGCGTTGATCAAGACAGCGTCTGATGCAAGGAGGCAGTTAATGCAGACGCTGCATACTTTAATATCATAAAGATAGTGTTCATTTTTGTTTGTTTTAAAGGTAAATAGTTAGAGATAGTTGCGCTTTCGGCACACGAGTCCCCGCGGGAGCACATGTGACGTGTGTTGCATAAACGCTCTTTGTTTTGTCTTGTACTTTGTAATTCTCGTGGTAATATAGCTTGGACTGCGGTAAATAGAAAATTTGAGCCTCTGTGAAGCAGATTGTACTTTTGTAGGCATTCTTCATTTAATTGATATTGGCTTTTATTAGGTTACTACAGTACACAGCCAGAGGCACAAATAAATTAACACATTTGCATTCAAAGATTTTTAAAATTTCCGAAAGACAACTAATGTAAGTCACATGCAAAACTTCAGAAATCTTACTACAATTATGTATAAGTACCTAGGTACCTTGAATAATTTATCGACTTATTTTATACTAGTGGCTCTGTGAGCTGTAGACCTCGCGAGCAGAGTTTAAAACTGAATAAATGTATGGTTCCGTTGTTTTGAAGAATTTAGAGAATCTAATTTGACCATAAAAACTTAACTATCAATTGCTTACAAAATTCGGGAATTGGTTTAGATATGCGACCTGTAGAGTAGAACATATGGACATACGAAACAATTTTTGGCTAACAGGCCAATTCAAACTTACACTGATATCAGAAAGACATCTATCTAACTGATGTCATTTAGTTATCGTGCATTTCACTCGTTCTTGTCCGTACATGTATTGGCGCAAGCGAGGCGCACGATGACTACTAAATAACATGATAAAAATATCATCCCGATGTCAGTGTACGGTCGATGCCCCTTAAGTATACACGTCGCCATACTAATTGTATAGAAAAGTGGATAGAGTTAGACCAAGAAAAGTCTGCAGAGATTTTGACAGCACACGCAGTTCCAATGTTATTTGTGCCAGTGTCAAAATCTCTGCAGACTTTTCTTGGTCTAACTCTACTTATGTTAGGAAACCAACATTACCTTTGAATTAACCTGTAAACTGCAACTAAGAAGCTTCGTGCGCGAGTGTGGCCCATAATTTCCGAAAATCATTTTTTCTTCGAGGCAATTACTCCGTTCTCATATTTTGCGTTGCCCATAATTTCCCGAAATCATTCATTCTCGGTAGCAATTACTCCGTTCCCATATTTTCCCAATGGTTTTCTTCCGCAATCGCCTATTTTTAATATTTTTAAATTAATCTTTTCCTTATAGGTTTCGTTCTTTTAAATATCTAGGATAATATTTTCTTGTTACTGTATGTTAATAGTGTAGTAATTATATTTGTTACTTGTAGGTATTTCACATACAACAAATATCAAAAACACTAAAATTAAAACATAATCTACAAAACTACAAGTAAAAAACCAAACGCTGTCAGCCAATAACTCTAACCTACCTATCTCTGGGAGCAGATTCGTTTTTAGGGTCATCAAAAAAAAATAACCCTAACCTACCTATCTCTGGGAGCAGTTTCGTATTTAGGGTCATCAAAAAAAAAATAACCCTAACCTACCTATCTCTGGGAGCAGTTTCGTTTTTAGGGTCATCAAAAAAAATAACCCTAACCTACCTATTTGAAAAAAACCTGGTTATTTTTACCACTAGCATTAAAAAAAAGAGAAAATATGGAGATAGAGAATATTTAGTTAGTGAAAAAAAACCTACTGGTTATTTTAACTACTGGGATTAAAAAGAAAAGGGAATAAATTGAGAAAAGGAAAATTTAGTTTATGAAAAAATGTACACGAAAAATTAAATAAAGCGAAGAAATTCCACTGGGAAAAAATGAAAACGGAGTAATTGCCTCGAAGAAAAAATGATTTGCGGAAATTATGGGCCATTTTAGCGAGGCGATCCAAATTAAAAGGCTCAAAGTCTAACTAACATTATTGTTAGTTAGACTTTGAGCCCGGGAAAGCGCAACGTACGAGCAACCTACAGCTAGTTCCCTGAGCCCAAGGTCGACCACTACCCTAGGCAATGTTAACCCCTGCGATTTATGGATGGTGACCGCCCATGCTATAAACGTAAGTGGAAATTGACTCCTGGAACAGCCATGCCCTTGAACTAAAATCGCTAAAAAAATTTTCAAACAAAAACTCAAACGAATACGCTTACCTCGCGCTTCGCGCTCGCTTGATCAATCAGCAATATGATGATTAAGTGCAAAACATAAATAAAAAAATTTGCATTTACTGGGGATCGAACCGGGTACCTATCCCATATCCTTGCTTGTAAGCGTCTTTCCAACTGCGCTATGATAGCATTTAGATGAGCTGACGAAATTTGGTTACTTATTCTCGAGTAAGAATTTAAATATCTAATCTAAAGAGAATAAAGTGTATAGGGGGCAGCACAGGAGCCGTCAGATCTTTGGCGCGAAGCGTAGATATGTAGTTTATGATTCCGATGTAGCCCACGAGATGGCAGAACCTACTATGCACAAGGAAACGTACTTACGAGAACGGTAGATGGTAGCACTTGCTTTGGCAATGTACATGTGCACATATGTTTCCGATTCAGGCCACAAGATGGCAGGCCCTCCAACGCGCACGGTCCCTATAGTGGGCGCGCGTGAACTATAGGGGGTAGCATAGGAGCCGTCCGATTTTTGGCGTGAGGCGTAAATGTGACGTTTATGCTTCCGATGTAGTCCACAAGATGACAGAACCTACTATGCATAAGGAAACGTACCTACAAGAACGGTAGATGGTAGAACTTGTTTTGGCAATGTACATGTTTCCGATTCAGGCCACAAGATGGCAGACCCTCCAACGCGCACGGTCCCTATATGTAGTAGAGGGTTATTGTCATACTAAATTTTGTAGTCACAGTAAATTTACTGCCATCTTTCGATACAGGATTAAAATGAAAATGAAAAAAAAAAACAATAAATGTATTTGTGTAAAAATGTCCTATAATATTTATTTATTTATATTTATTTATTTATATGTATGGATAAATGATTTTATTTTTATTTTTAGAACGCCATATGATTTTGACCCATGTTCTTTTACTGATATGAGTAAAAATTGTTAAATATAAAATGGTGTCGCCATCTAGACGAGCATAGGCCAAAGGTATGGCGCCGTATATTCAAGAATCAAATTTTCTTTAAAGCGCAAAAAGCCATCATCTCTTGCAAAAAATAAACGAATGCGCTTAGCCCGCGCTTGATAAATAAAAAATACGATTTTTTTAATTTTTTCAAAATAAAAAAATAAAATAAAAAACAACAATTGATACGAAATTTAAGTATAAAAAAATACAAAAAGTTATGTAGCAGCATACAATTACTGGGGATAGAACCAGGGACCTCCCTATGCAAACAAAAAAGCGAACGTTTGCAAAATGCGCCATGATAGTTCTTACTAAAGCTGACGAAATTTAGCTACTCATTCTCAAGTAAAAACTAAATATCTAAATACCGCCGAAACCAGAGATACAAATTTTCTGAATTTTTGGCCATTTAATCTATAAACATATATCAAAAAGAAAAAACTCTTATGATATCGATACGACTATTTGTTTAGGCGACAGGTATCACGACTCCGCCATTTTTTAAAATTTCCAAAAACCGGATTGACAAAAAAATTTTATTTAGTCATAGAATCTGGTCACAAAATTTCATGAGAATCGGTTAAGAATTGCGACCTGTAGAGGAGAACATCCGGACATACGAAAGCAAAATGCCCGAGTCAAAACGTAGACCTTCGCTTCGCTTCGGTCAATTAAGGTAAGATGGGTTTAGACAACATACTTACTTAGTTTATTTTGCTCGGGACAAGACAAGTATGAGGATTCCATACAAGTATGATAGTCTTACCTTGTCCCGGTGATAGTCTTACCCCACCTTACCTTAAGGACAGAAAAACAGAACCATATTTTTGGAAATTACTCTAAATGATGGAGCCTTGGGGGCAGGGCTCGGAAACCGTTTTATTTTCCAAACCGGTTCATTCACCCGGGAACGAATAGGATTTCGTTTCCGTTTGCGGTTACCGGTAAAAGAACTGTTCTATTAATACTAGAGGAGTTGTATGAAAATTTGTAGGTGAGGGTTTTTGTGGAACGAACTTAACCGGTTAAATTGAAAATATCGAAGCGAGATAGAACGAGTAAGTATTGCTATCTCTTTCACGTATGACAACGAGTTTAACCGAGAGTCTCCGAAAGCCAAGAGTAACCGGTAGGTATTATATCGTTCCCTGGGAACCATAAAGTTCCGTTCCCTTTTCTTACCGGTTAGGAGAGAGAACGTAATTTTTGAGTTCGCGTTCCATCAATTAACCGGTTTTTTAACAGGTGTTTTAATACCGGTTCCGAGCCTTGCTTGGGGGTTCGCGAGGTCTACAGCTCACAGAGCTACTAGCACCTAATACTCGCTACATTTTAGCTTGAAATCTTATAACCTATTTAGTCAGTTCCCCGAGTGTCGACCGTGTCCGGCGCAGAGACAGTGGCTGGGGGCAACTGTCCAGTGAACGCTGATGCCCTGTAATTACGAATAAAACAGATTTCACTAGAAATTCTCCGTCTGCTGTTCCGGCAGCTAAAAGCCATTATCCTTCTTTTTCTGTTTCAAAATTTTAGTTCATGGCACAGTTCTGGTCACCAGAACTGTGCTATGAACTAAAATTTTGCCCAACGGATCAGCATTGCCATCCAGTGGGGCAATGCGGCCAGCCTTCTGGGCATTACCGAAGCGACTACGACTTAGGTATTTTGACATTGGAAATGTCTTTTCGTTCGCTCCAGTATACGGTCCGATTTCACGAAAAAGTGCGATCCCCTTATATCTCGGAAAGTTGTGAAGATATGATATTAAAAAATAGGCTCAAAAGACGCATAATCACGAGAGCTGTAAGGTGCAAAAATAATTATTCGAGAAAGTCAAAAACAAAAAAAAGTTATGGTCGAAATAGTGAAAATAAAATTCAATTTTTTCCGAATTTTTGATTTTGGTGCTCGATAATTTGGAAACGAAGAATGATATCAAAAATTTGAGAAAAACGGCTCTGGACAATTTAGTCAGCTACAATTTGAGCCTAAAACAAAGACGATCGTTTATTTATAAGTTTTTATCGATTTTATTATGTTATACAAATGGCACATAATGGCATGGCATTGGTTTGGTGTTGCCCCAGTCACCCAAAGTCAGATTTGTACTGATTAAAATAATTTTGAATCTTGTAATTATTTTATCACACAGACTAAAAAGTTTAACCCTTTGACCTAAACACTGGACATAACCTTTGACCCTCTTTTTGTATTTTTTTCATAACCAAAATCATTTCTACTTTTGAGCGCCGAGGAAATTTGAACTCACGACCTGTGTTTTCTGCCGATTTAAGAGTTAATCAGAAAACTAGTCTTTATGTGTATGCAACATCTACTTAACTTTCGAGTACCTACCTACAAGAAGTCGTTTTTAGTTTTTTGTCTTTTAAAAACTTTCATAGCTCTCCGACGCCGTCAAATCACACATACCTACTTAATCACTACCACATTAGCTATAATCCTTTACGGTTAAGATCAAACATCTACAACTCAATTTAGACCGTCAGCCTGTCCGATCATAAATAGAATCGAAGTGTTATTTCCGGCTGAACCGAAAATCATACAACTTTCAATACTAAAACAGCTCAAACGCCGTTTTAATCAATAACTGTATTGATTAAAACGGGGTCTACCGACTAGCGGCTATGCGACATCATTAGTAATTTGACAGATGACAAATTCATATTGATTATCCTTGTAAGTATCGCTTTAAGTTCCTTTAGCAAGCAATTCTAAATAGCCATATAACCTACCATCACTGCCAGTAAAATAAGTATTTCGGGCCAGATGAAGATGGCCGGTACGCAGAGCTGGACCGCGTAGTGTGGAAATGGAAAGCCGCGAAATAGGTAGTTAGATTGGCAATCTAGTCAATATTGCTGAAGACAGTTGGACGGGGGTACCTATATACTTTTCACATCGCCTAATCAGAAAATGGATTTTTCTTCCCTGCTAGGAGGGATCAAAGTCGCACTTTTCTGTTCAAGGACATTTCATTGCCAGTATAAAATATTAATATAATTAACTATGAACATCGTACGTACAGCCTGGCAAAAAAGTAGAAATTAAAAAGTGGCAACACTGTAGTGTCAACACTGAGATTTTTTTATTTTCCTCATAGTTGATGTGAAAAGCAGTATGTGTCACACGGTATCAAAATTATTTCGTCTTGGGTGTTAACTCTTGAATCCCTCATTACGCTCAGGATTCTACTTTAGAATCCCTCACTACGTTCGGGATTTTATTGTAGAATCCATCGCTTCATTCAGGACTCAATGTACGCCCTTGACGGAAATATATCATTTTGATCCCTTGTAACACAATCTACTATAATATTACCTAACATTCACGACGACGCGCAGATTTATCAAAACTAAACTTTAATAGCATGGCAATACAAACCAAAGCACGCGTCTTTGTGAATAAACCGATCTATAGTCGTAAGTCGGTTTGGCATTCTTTATTTACTTGACGACTTTCAGCTTATATCCTTCCCACCTTCTTGAGGCCTTCTTAAGCCACTATACTACACATTGTCGCTTACCTCTTTTCAGATATAGATAACCATACTAGTATTGGGTTGTTAGTAAAGATAGATAAATACGATGATGGGCCGCGATGGCTCCATTAAATGTATTTGGTAGCTTGTCTGTCAAGGTGTCACATTTGTTGTGCGGTGTAAAACTTAGGAGGTAGCGGATTATTCAATATACTAATATGTCTGAATGTAATCGTAATTTAACTCAAATTCAGGGAGGTTGTTCTTTATTAGATTGTCTTCATTTTACAGTAATTCTACCCGAATTCTGTACGTTTCACTCTCACACCAGTTTTGTATCAGAGGAGCTAGAGCAGCATGAAGAAGACAGGGGATCAACTGTAAAGAGAAGTTTATTATAGATTTTAAATTTTTGTACCTCTTATGTAATTTTTTTTTTTTTTGTTTTCACCTTGCTGCCAAGTATTGCGATTAAAACATGAAAGTGACAAACGACGCGGAACACATTACTAAAGATGTTCTTATTTAAAATTGAAATAACTATGTATTCATGCCAATATTTGTACGTAATAAAGCTCAAACCTTTTTATGCAAACAGAGAAAAGTCTGTGACGTGACACGTCGGCGGTGTGTACAGCAGATGCTATACTTACAGTCTAATGATGAAAATGACGTTCGCTTAGCGCTTGTCGCTTGCCAACCAAATGATAGACACGAAATCATGCGCCCGCGCCTCATCCCGAACCTGTAAACAACTTTTACCGACCTCGCCGAATCGTGTCTGCAAGTGACGTTACACTTTAACCTGATGACTACCAACGACGGAATATATATATATAGACGAAGATCTCAATACATTTTTGACCCCGAAACACTATCCAGTGTGCAGCCGGCCATATGGAAAAGCGGTCATCCCTAGAGTTGTGCCGTTCTTTAGAATGTTCTCTGCTTACCTACTATGGGAAATATTCTTGAGCGAGAACATTCCCCATACAAAACGGAGAACTTTCTCGAGAAGTCATCCTATTTCCCTCTTAATGGTCCAAATCTTGTTTCTCATTTGGCCACCCGGACTTTTGTGCAATAGGAAAATGTCAAATCAATCTGGCATTCTGAGAATCTGACTTTTTACGAATCTGACATTTTGCTAATCTGACATCTTGCTAATCTGACATTTTGAATTTCTGGCATAAAGCGTCAAAACTTCCATATGATGGAGATTTATCTGACATATCACTGAAAGTTATTCCTTCTTCATAAATATACTTTACACTTTTTTACCTGTGCGTAATTTTATTCGCTCATTATCGTTCCATTCGCCTCTTTAAATGCCGTTAAAACAATCCACCAATGAGTCTTATTTGCAATTTGCACAACAAGTAACTGTATCTGGCATGTGGAAGCTGATGACGATAACTTACGGGGCCATAAATATGACAATTGTTAGCCGTACACGACTCAGGCGTAGCTTGTCAGGACACAGATGCCAGCTTTGTATACATATAGGTAATATTGGTTGCTTAAGCGCAAGCAAGTTGAGTTTGCAGGCAACTAGTGTAACAAGATCTCGAGGATAATAGTTGCTTTGGTGACAGTGACATATTTTAAATTGAAATTCAAAGTGACAGTCCATTTCCAACGACAGCAGCACTTCCATTCATTTTACTATGGAAATTGACAATAACACCGACGCGTTCGTACTAGTAGTGCAGCTGCGGTCAGAAATGGAATGCTATCCTTATTCAGATTTGACTGCAGCAGCGTTGCTTCTGTAGCATTAGGGTAACATTCCATTTCTGACCGCAGCTGCACTACTAGTACGAACGCGTCGGTGTTATTGTCAATTTCCATAGTAAAATGAATGGTAGTGCTGCTGTCGTTGGAAATAATGGACTGTCACCTTTAAGTGACTAGAACGGGCCGGAGCCGGGCCGAAGCTTCCGGCGCTTCGTGTTCAATGGAAAGCACCACGTGATCACCGATCAGCCGTTATGGAAAATGACATGTCGGACGACTCGGCTCGGGCCCGGCCCGGTTTAACGTGAGTTATCCTTTATGCTGCAGCGTGAAACAGGCGATGTCACTCTCAATATTCTTGACAATTAGACTGTCGTTTATTTATACTGGTTATAAGCTTGCATTAGAGACAAAATGTTTTGTGAATTAGGTACCTGATAAGCTATTGATTCAGGTTCGGTGTTACTGAAAGCGAGGAGATGCACGACCATGTGCAGAGGGTCTACCGCGAACCACGTTCGACGAGTTGCCTCTCTGTCGCACTTGTAAATTCGTACATGTGACAGGGAAGCAACACGTCGAACGTGGTTCGTGCACGGTTCGCGGTAGGCCTTCAGTACGGATATGATAGTCGTATTTATCTTTAAGACAGCCTGATAACGGCAGTCTCTGTCACTTTCAAACGTGTTGCGTTAAAAAATGACACTTATTTTATCACGTGGATAAATCCATCCATTATTCGCCTAATTTTACGATTGTTTTTTTTTCATAAGATGAATCATTTTCTAAATTATCTTGAAAATGCGAACTTAGGAATAACTGTTCTATTTAGTTTCTTGTGTTACCTACTGTAAAATAATTAAACATATTTCAAGAAAACTATTCATGTAATTATTTAGAACGTTTTCGTTTGTTATCTGGCCTATCGATAGTTGGCGCTCTATTACAAGCATATTAATGCCGCTTCCGCTCTTCTACCCGCTAATCGCTACCACTGGGCTGATCCTTCTTGTACTCTATGGCACTCTATACCCGTCGTCGCCTACGCAGCGTATTTATGACGACTCGCGATGATTTATAGTATCGGTAGCGGGCAATTAGTCGGTTTACTGTGTCGTTTGTTTACTGTGATTGGTGTTATAATATACTCGTTAGTATAAGTATACCCACAGGATGGTGTGATGATTTAAAATGTGTACAAAAATGTGTACATAGCAGCAGATAACGGATGAACTAGAAACTGGTGGAAAGTTATTATTTATTATTACATATATTCAAA
Source organism: Cydia splendana (assembly GCF_910591565.1). NCBI lineage: Eukaryota > Metazoa > Arthropoda > Insecta > Lepidoptera > Tortricidae > Cydia > Cydia splendana. The sequence goes on from NC_085976.1 coordinate 11,377,210, forward strand.
CTCCACTGTGTCCCACTGCTGGGCAAAGGCCTCCCCTCTCTTTTTCCACTCGTCTCTGTTTAGTGCTATAACTGGCCAGCCTTTCAAAAAGGAGTCCAAGATGGAAAGTAGAAACGTTAAATATTTAGATATTTCTGCGGTATGACGGTTTCAAACCAGATTAAATGCAATACACCATACCTACACGAGACCAGAAAGCCACATGCATAGAGAAGCACTGAATACCTACACCGGGGTCTTGGAATACTTTGATTCGAATCCTTACTAAAAATAATATTTTAAACAATCCGCCATTGTGGAATGCCAAACGAACATGAAGTACAAAGCAAACGTCTGGACACAAACATCAAAGAGGACCCGGTTATGTCCTTAAACCACATCCAAAAGAGAGTTGTGGGCACTGTGAACGTCATCTCGCTTTGTGTGATAGGGCACAGCACAGCGGATGTCATTCCAGATCTACCTTACAGAAAACCGCAGCCAAATAACACTAGACCCTACTCATAGTTTTGTGTTCCTGCCGGTGAGTAAGGTTTCCAGAGCTCAACGAGGGTGCGGAGCTGCGGAGTATAAGGGTTGGAAACGCGCATGTTCGCATGCAACACCTCTGGAATTTCAGGCGTTCATAGGCTACGGAGACTGATGCTTACCATCAGGCGGGCCGTATGCTTGTTTTCCACCGACGTAGTATAAAAAAACATCTCCAGTCGGTTATAAAAAAACCTTGCTACTGCTATAATATTAGGTCATTACCTATGAAATTGGCGTTTTGTTCGGAGAATTTCAACGAAACACGAATTTCCATACAATTAATTTTGCAGATATTTTTTTGATGGCTAATTCAAACCAAACAAAATTTTTCCAGTAATTTTTGACACCTTTAAGGTATGTTTTCAATATCTCCATTTCTTGAAAATTGGTACCATTAGAAAAATATAAGTAATTTTAATACTCGAAAAGACCTATTTTCAAGGCTTAATTCTGAACACTTAACAATAAAAAATAACAATTAATTGTATGTAAAATCGTTGTTTATTGAGTGCACTGTAGTTTTATTGTAATTGTGTATGTACTTTTGTAAAAAAAAAAAAACTAGGATCAGACTTATATCTATGAACAAAAACGCCAATTTCATAGGTAAGGACCTAATATAATAACGAAATACATTAACTATAATATCTAAATAAAACATAATATTTTCCATAATCATAGCAATCTACACACAATAAAGATATAATCCGCCAAATAAAAAGTTTCCTACCGTCATTGTCACTTTGTTGCCACCAACAAAGGCTTTGATTGATAGCCGGGGGTGCCAACACAACTTCCCGTCACTTCCGGTTGATACTTTTTTTCACTTTTCACGTTTCCGGTGTCAGCTGTCACGGAAACACGACGGGCGTTTTCTGAAATTGAATTTTTGGTTTCAATTTTTTCTACGCACACGGTGGGTAAAGAATTTTTGGCAGTGTTTGGGGTAGTGAAGCGGTATCTCTCTTAACTTTCAGAATAGGTACCTAAATGAAAATACATGTAATACCTAAATATGAATTAACGAGGTGCTATACAAGTGTAAGATGCACATGCAAGCAAGTGTGAGAGAAGTATGGCGTTTTACAACAACAATCACTAACACTACTTTTGTTACTAAGGTACAATACAAGTGAAATAAAAATCATTCCTCTTTATTTTCTTCATTAGTGCCCCCATTACTAAAGACTGATTTGATTTGACACATTTAGAAACCAGCTTCACAAAATGTTTATTGATTGAGTGTCCATGATCTAAATACTTGTCCACTTGTTGCACAGATTATCTGTATTATTATAGAGTCTAGGCATCTTTCAGGTATCATATTTGAGGTTTACGACACTGTTTCTGAGTGCGGATGTATAATTTTGTAGCGATCCTTTTTATTAACTTGAGCGAGTTTCAAAGTAAAACGTCATGTTTGAGACAATAAAGATAGGGTTAAATTGTCCATATTGCAGTACCAACTCATAAATAGCATTGGTACCTATGTACAATGTCATGTAGAAGCATTACTCATTCTAATTACAAGTAGACAACAAACTCGTGACTGTGCTCCAAGCCACAAAAATCAAAACCGCCAAAGGATCCACCGACCCACATGGTAATCAGAGCGCCACTTCCAATACGTTACACGTCCACTAAAAAAAGAACCCACCTCTTACGTACCCTTCCTTCAAAAACTCTAAGACTGAAGCTAGAAGAAGTTCAAGTTATTCTGGTGGGAGGTTGCGTGAACAAAATTGGTAGAAGTGAACGTGTTATTTATTGTTGCTCGTTTGATGAAGTGCTGCACAAATTACAGTGAGACATGCAGATGGATCGTTGCGTCATCGTTACGCTTTAGATGCGTTTGTCAAATGAGGCAATGTGGTTGCGAGTGCGATTTACCAATTAGATATGTCGTAAAATATCTTGATTAGGAATGATTCAGGTATATGTATCCATGTAGATATATTAGGTAAAACGTTAATTGTAATTGGGTACTTTCCTCTACTTAAAATAAATTATTTCACACCGTGCACGAAATAAAGCACCAGATCATTATTAGAAAAACATAGATAGCAGTTATTTTTCAACACAATTTCTATTTAATAAATCGGATGGAAGTATAAAAAGTAGGTGAGTTGACTGTGACGTCACTACACACGTTTTCAAATAAATTCCATATTAGCAAATCGTTTTGACAGTTCTAAAAAAGAAGCTGATTTGACTAGTAGGAAAGTACCCAATTGGTATCCCAATAAGGTATTTATTAAGTTTTAGGCACCGCTGCTTTCTGGGCATCCACTGTTTAGAGTTTTAGAGGAACCTCGACACGAGAAAAGAAGAAGGCGAAGGAAAATATTTTAAGAAAAGCAGCCCTTTCCTAAGTTAGAACGGCTTTCGATTTTATAAATAACCATGTACAAAAATGTCACAGATTGAATATGTCAGTTGATCCAATGCAAAGGTGCTATATTGTTCAGAAAATTTTGAGCGCTAATAAAAATGCAGAAACAGTAAAAGATACCCCGTTATCACAAATAATCTAAATACACCCACTTTATAACAACATACAAATTAAGCTAAATCTTGAAAAAAAAATGGATTTATTCTACATAAAAGATGTTGTTTACCCACGACATTATTAAACCACTTTCCTCTAAAACGATTCTTGTCAAAGCAACTTTTTGTTACTCAAACGACAACCCCTGAAATACGCCAAACTTCACGCAATCTACGTCGCTTCCCTAACCTACTGAGCGGTGACTGGCAATCTGGGGAAAACAGGAAAAGAAGGAAAAAAGCGTGTTCCTCTCGAGATATCAATTTAGAGGAAATTACAGGCTAATCTGTCACATCAAGATACGCCGGGGGCAAGTAATCCGGTCTCCCCTATTTTTTTCCCGGACCTTTTTCACGAGGGGACAATCTCGTTAATTTATCAACTGCTTGTTGAGCGTTTAAGCGATTTTTGACGTAATTGTAGGTAAATGCTGTGGAAATGGTTCTTGGTCATTTTAAGAAGGGATTTTTTCGTGACTTTCATGTTTTCAGGGTTGGTATGAGGAAAATCGGAATAGGATGTAATTTGAAATCAATCAATACATATGGGAAAATGTGGGAATGTAATTTTATCAATTAGGTTCCTTATTAAAAAAATAGACACTTAAAAATGTGGTGTTTACAATACATAAAAATGTGTGTAATAGTGAGAAGTAGGTATAGTAAATACCTTAGTCATTTTGAATTATTTTATAACTAAAATAGTTAGTTTAGTTTCCCCTCTGGGTTGGAAGGTCAGATGGCAGTCGCATCCGTAAAAACTAGTGCCACGTCAATTCTTGGGATTAGTTGTTAAGCGGACCCCAGGCTCCCATGAGCCTGGGGTCCGCTTAACAATTATCTTTCAACATTTTCTTATAAAAATCATCACAGTAGAAAGCTATGGGCAACACGGTCGCCGCTTACTCGAAATAAAAACTATTAATTTAATAAAGCTTAAAAAGACTGATATTAGTTTACAATAACGACTCGCCCATACGAGCGCAACCAAGGAAACAAAATAAGAAAAGAAAGTTTAACTTAGACCTATGTATTTAAGTTAGTTGTTAAGCGGACCCCAGGCTCCCATTAGCCGCGGCCAAATGCCGGGATAACGCGAGGAAGAAGAGAAGAAGAGTTAAAAAATGACGATAATTTGTCTTGACATTTTACAATATTAAATTACTCTACACCATTTGCACTAAACTAAACTTTTAATTCCACGCCAAACATACAATGAAAAACATAACGAGCTTATTAAAATCCTAAACGCAACAGCTCACTCCCCCAAAAAAATAATCCCGTCTTTCAACAAAAAGGCCGTTTAAAAAGACAAAGTATCACTTCTGAACGTCCCCTCGCCAAATCTCTTACCATAGATCCCGGGGGATTGCACTTTTTTTTTTCTTTTTTACGAGTCGCGGGATTAGTACACGCTAGCCGATGTAATTGGTTCATTGTTCCTGGCCGGTATTTAATGATTGGCCTTTTCGCCATTCTTTTGTTTTGTGATTGGCATTGTTGTTCTTTTTTCGTTTTTAAGTAGCGGATTTGGTGTTTGGTGGAATAATTGCATTGCTCCCTAGCATTTAACGTAGTATCAATGACCTACCTATAGCTATGTTAAATATGCAAATATGGGTGTTTACATACCAATTCCAATAAGTTTAGTCTCGATGTCTTTTCTATATAATCGTTATTACAGGGAGTCATCCCTCAAAAATCATTTATGAAATCGTAGAAATAAAATAAAATAGTTCATTTTACTTATACCTAACTAATCTTAAGAAGCGACTTAATCCGAATATTTTCTGATTGTGAGTACCTACCTAAATCGTCTATCTATGTCATACGGATGGACAGACGAACATGGGGAGACTATAAAAGTCTTTTGTTGACTAAGGAAACCTAAAAAGTGAATACTTTCCCAGGCCTACGGGAAAGCAAAATCTTACAACAAACAAATAAGCTTCCATAAAATCGCCGCAATTGAGAATTAATTCCATCGAAGCCTCCAAAGCCATGTCAAAGTATTATAAAACATTATTAGACATTAAAATTTAACAACTCCCTCTCGCACAATTTGCTTTAAAGCCTATCATTAATAATTATTTGTTGCTCGGCAAACAGTAAAAGCGTAATAAAATCATAAAATCCGATCGTCCGGACTAATCAGCTTATACGAGCTTAAAATGTAAAGTTCGCTAAGTGAGAAAGCCTTGGATGTGACGGCAAGGAATACTTGAGGAGTCCCTTTGTTTGACATAATTATTGAAAGTCATAATGTAATGGATTGTCAAAAAAAAACATTTTTGTTTCTTCATTTCAGTTCAATTCTCAATTTTAAGTAATTAATCAGTGCTTTTCACAGTTACAACTTAAAATCACTTGTTACACATTTTTTATATAGGTACATGATTACTGACACTGCAAACTACAAAAAAATTGAACTCAAAAATTACCTGTGACCCCTACACTAGGCTATGCCTGTATCGTAGGCTGACACAAAAACGATTACCAAAAATTTCTCAGTTATCTGCCTGCGCGCTAAAGAATTAAGGAATTAAACTAGTAAGTAACAGAATGCTTTACAGATATAAACAATTTGTAGGATAAGAAAAGCGAGTTTTAACATATATTTAAAAAGAAAAAAAGATTTATGAAACGGTACTCATAGTTATAGGAGTGTGAATAAGTGTCTAAGTGTACATATGTGAGTTAAGAATGAAACCGTTAACTTTTCATAATTTTCGTAGGGTTATCCTATATATAGGTCAGGTTAGGTTAGGTTTGTTTTATGGCAATCCTGAAAAGTTACGCGTTTCGGAGAAAAACCAAATTATGACTAATGAAAATGTGGACAAACAATACATTATGACTTAAAACTTTATGGGAAACAATAGAGAACTATAATTGTAATGTCAAACAGAGGTCGCTACGCTAGAAGGATGATGATATTGATGATAAATTCGTGCAAGGAAAATCTGCCCACGTGTTATGTTATTTTATTAATAGCCTATTCGATACCCTACTTAGTTGACAATCGTACCTATTAATTAAGCGGAAAAAATTGTTATAATTCGTACTGCATGTAGCGCACAGACATAAAGTCTAAATTACAACCAAGTTTTCCGCGTAATTCGTACGAGTGTGTAGTAGATTTACTGATCGATCGGATGGACTTTTTTGTTACAAATTGGAACAATCCATTATAACTATTTGAACATTTAAACAACATGCATTATCGAGTTCTCGCACACACCATACAATCAGCGATCAACCCTCTATCGACCAGGCACATCTGCCGTCCCACCCTCGAACAACGGTTTGAAACAATAGTGTGACATTGCTCAAAATGTGCAATCTGTAGGTACTTACGTGTGCTTACAATTTTTTCACGGTTTTCTGACAGGTGGTTTTGTACAGAATGTACAATTTGATCTTATCTAGTCATAAACCACTTCACGACCAAATAATTATGTATCTACAATTGTAGGTACACTCCATTGATCAAATTGATGTCTTCACGGACTCATCTCTAATAAATAGCTCATTTCGCCACCTTTGTGTATAATTTACTATTTGAGCATGTAAACTGCATGCATTTATTATCCAGTTCGCGCCCACAGCGCTCGGCGATCAACCCTCTATCGACCAGGCGACACATCTGCCGCCACCCTCCACACGAAAGTTAACATCGAATGGATGCGGCAAAATATTGCTTGGTTGAAATAACAATGGTATGGTCTGTATCATTTTCGGTGAAAGAAAACATCGTAACGAGGTCAGACTTATTAAGACCTCAGGATGACTCACGTTAGACCGGGCCGGGTCCGGGCCGGAGCTTGGTTCTTACTTTTCTATGACAGATGACCGGTGATCACGTGATGTTTTCCATAGACGACGACCACCGAAATATACGAAACGTGATGACGATTCCATAGAAAACGAATACCTAAATAATCAGGCCTAGTGTCCCCTTTGGGTTGGGTTGGAAGTTCAGATGGCAGTCGCTTTCGTACAAACTAGTGCCAATACAATTCTTGTGTTTATATTGCCAGAACGAACCTCTAACTTAAAGATGCAACACAACCAACGCTACGAGTACCTATATCTAGATGTATACTTGTAGAGGGGTCTATAATTTTTAAATGACCTCGAGATAAAGGTTTTTCTGGTAACCTAAACCATAGGAAACTGGAACAAGGAAGCTTAATTATTTCTCTAAGCCTAAACATACACATTTAGGTATTATTGAATGCGAGAGACTCATAAATACTATACTACTACTACTACTACTACTACGGGAATATAGCGTAAGAGACATTATGTATTAGGTAGTAGGTACGCATAATCACTATCTACCCTCTTGCACGGCAGTCAAGTAAAAATACAATATTTACAACCGTAATATCGTTAATATCTCCCTCAATTCTCATCTTCCTCGTTGCCATCTTTATTAGACTTGGAAAGTAAACAAATTAGCCCCCTAGGTTGCAAATGGCTCCTTCTTCGGTCGTTTTAAGGATTTGATCAATATTGGTTTTAAATTACCTTCAATGTCATCTTGAAAGGGATTTGATTCGATGAAATTGTTATGAGAAAACTTTTTAGCGAAAAAGATCCACTTGTCTGTAAAGTCGGTTTACGAACGATAATTTTGCGTGATAAAGTCATAAGAAAACATTGATGAATAAATGGCCGTAACGTTACCATGGAGATCTGTCAACCACGTTACCATGGAGATCTGTCCACAACGTGACACTTTTTCGTGCATGCTACCGGTGTTCATCGATTTATAAGACGTTACCACGTCAAAATTTTAGCCCACACATTTTTATCTACCCCGCCGTTATACTCGTACAACAGTACCCGAGACTACGATACTTGCTTAAGTATACATAATATATGTACCTACACATACCTTACATAATAAAGGTGCACAAACATTACCCAATAACCGTACCAATTCGCAAATTTTAATATCCGCCGCCTGTGATCACTGACGCGCGAACATCTATCCTAACATTATTTCAGCCATTCACAATCAGAACATCCCAATTTACTACCAAATATCTAAAGACTTACGCTGTTTTGGTTTCGAGGTAATGATTTAGACTGGCAATTGTTTCGGTAGCTCGGGGCATGACAGCTCCCACTTTGGCTTTGACTTTTAATCAGTTAGCAAATATTTAGCCCTGCATATTGAGGAAGCCTGTGTAATTGCATCAGTGAAGTCATGTGAGTGAGTTTCGGATTGCGCACGGTTGGCTGCGTTTTGATATGTCGCATACCGTTTGTTTGGGGATTAGTGGGTATGTAGATTAGCTTGGCTTTGTTGACAATTGTTTGATGTTGATCGTGTGTTTTATTTGCGCGTCGCTGGGTAGTGTTCGTGTTGCGTTGTTGTTTTGATTTGGGACTATAATATCACAAGGCCATAAAAATCATTCGTTTCTAACATTCATTTAAATCTTAACAGACATTAAATACATGTGCACATACTCACAAATGCATAACATACAGAAATATGTAGATAAACTATTATAAATATCCATTACTTATACAGTGAAACTTGGTTAAGTGGGACCTGGATAAGTGAGAAATCTCCATAGCTGGGACTCATGGTGCGGTCCCGTCACTTTAGCACGAAATTACCTCTGTTAGTGAGACAAAACAAACCTCTATAACTGGGATTAATACTTTCGATTTTACAGTCATATTTACCTCTATAATTGAGACAGAGAGTGTACTTTACCTCTGTTACTGAGACTATTTTTTTTTAAAGAATAATGAACATTTTTCCTAAGTTGTTTTCTTTGAATTGTATACCTCTGTATCTGGGATGACGTCAATTTATAATTAACCTCTTTAACTCGGACTAGTTATTGCATATAAATTTCTGCACTCGTGCCTACCCTACCTAAATTATTTATGTTTCAGTTTGGTACATCTAAGGTCCGGATGTTAGTTAGTTTAGATAATAAATATTTCGACGTTTAATATCTTGATTATTACTTACTTTAGTATTTAATGTAGTAGTTTCTATTTTTTGACTACTCATTCAAAATAAATATATAATTCAGTCTCAATATTCTGAAGCAGTCTCGAACTCATGCATCATGTTTACAAAATACGTTATTTTATTTAATAACTGCACCTCTATAACTGAAATAACCCATGTTCTCACCTCTATTAGTGGTACCCTCTGTAAATGAGACAGATATTTTTTTGTACCTGGCTATCTGAGACACTGGGTAAGTGGGACACCTCTTTAAGTGAGAGAAATTTGCAGGACCCTTGAAGTTCCACTTATCCAGGTTTCACTGTATATATATAACATACCTACTCGTATATGTATTTATCACTGTACTCGTATGTGATTAGATTGCATCACATTGTTATCTATGCACTTAAAACTTTTAACAATTACCATGAAATTAATTAAATAAAAAAACTAAAATGACTCTAAGGATGTCTCATAAATTATTATCCGTCAAGTCGTTTCAAGTAGACCATCAAAGAAAAACACTTGCTCGTACAACTTTATATAGTTGATATCAAGTTAACTTTTCGTCTTAGGTTGATGGTGTAAAAAAGTTAATCTGATAGCTCGACTGTAGGTATAACTACTCAGTCTTCTCTACTTATACCTACTCAATGCTTATGCTCTCATCTAAACTTATGACAGTAATTTGTTTAATCTACGTACATACATATAAATCCACGTATCACATACCTCATTTGTCCTTAACCAATGATTTGTCCACGTCCGTGGACGGCAATCACGACGCAATCAGACTTGTCACGAATGTAGACGTGAGCAATCATTGCAATCACTGCAATCATTGGACAGGTTGTAAACATATTACAGCGTGTGATGCTACTGTCGCTTTAGAGTTTATAAATATTGGAACTCGTACAGTCCATCTAAGCTAATTTTGCACTGACTGGGCAAGCGAAATTCTGTGATAGAAATGATAGAATATAGATTCAGTTATACCGTAAAACGGGGTGAGTAGGTTTCGCGGGGAGAGTTGGGTTATGAATGGGGAGAGAAGGGTTGAGAGGGGGGTGAGAAGGTATATTAAGGCTACTAGCTGCTACAAAAATAATGTATTCCAATTTAAAATGGAGCTATAGTAATACGCATAATAAAAAAATCGATCCAACAATCTTCCAAAATCACCTTTGTATGAAAACCCCTCTCACCCCAAATACGAGGCACTACGGGGTGAGCTGGGTTTTCCTCTTTATCGTCAAAGTTATGAAATGGAACTACCCAAAAAAAAAATCTTTATTTACATACAATATATATACAGTGGTACTACTAAACGAAATTAATAACTAGCTTAAATCTAAAATAGGCCCTTGAGGCATTGTACCAAGGATGCTGGCGGCATTTCCTCGCTGTATCGCAATGCTGATACGTTGTGCGAGGTAGCCGCCAGCTCTTCGGTCACCAGTTACGTCAACCAGACGCTTCGCGATTTCTGCGAAAAACTTATGCGCGCTGGGACCCCATGGACCTAGAGTTTCAACACCAAATGGTACAAAATGGTACTCTCTACCGAGGCTCTTATATTTGTTACGTTTTAGAATTTCGGCGCTTTCCGCCGCTCCGCCCGCTTTTACAGTAGTCTGTTGGAGGTGGGACGGTGCCAGTGTGTCTACGCAGGTAGCATCCCACACCAACATCCGTCCCAAGCTCCAAGGAACTAAGGACACTCCATCGGGCCTCTTGCCATCATCTCTGATAATGCCAGTCGGCTCAAGAAGAGCAGGCACATTGATGGTGGCAAGAGACCGACGGACTATGTCATTAAGCGACGCATGTCTCGAAAAACGGCCTGCACTTTTTTGACAAGATAATCCGTGGTGTCCCAGTCGGTCCACGTTCGTGCCACAAGAGCATATGTGTGGCGTACACACCGAAACCCCGAGTCGCAAACCAGTCGCCAGTCTAAGGGAGGCCGGATCCAAGAAAGTACCAGTATTGGGCGAAGGATGGGCATGTAGCCATTAACCGGCTTCCCGGGCTCCGACCGCCAAAAGCCTCGCGCGGTCTGGACCTGTACAGTTGTTTAGGAGAGTATTGTAAGTTAAATCACAGTAAACATTATCCCAACTCCTTTGTGAAAATGGGTTGTCTGGAAATTGTTTGCCTGGGCAAGCAATTTTAAAAGCATTTTTGGCGTCCTCAAAGCCCGCGATCTCACAGTTTGTGGGCAAAGCCCTTAAGATATTTCCTATTAGACCAGACGTGCTATGAGTGGACGCCAAAAAGGCTGGGGAAGCCACACTGGAAATTTTGCGAATTCCTAAACCTCCAAACCGAATGGGGAGGGACGCTTGAGACCAGGAAGGCTCACTTAGCTGAATGTTTAGAATCGTCTCTAAACTAATTTTTATCAAATCATCTACGGGCGACAATAAATTTTGATGTATCCAGAAAGGACAACAGCGGAGCACATACGTAAATTTAGGGACAAAAAGGCAGAATTTAAGAATCACAAGAGCATAATGAGGGCTAATTTCGAGTAAGCGATCCGTGTGACTTTTGAATTTAGATATGGCGTGCCATCGCCTGATTGAGTTGCGGCATGCATCCACTTACCGGAACTAACACAGCAGTAATTAAAGCACAAAAAACTTAAAGATAAAATAACAAGATTCACTAGAAATACAATATATAGTTCGTTGTAGACGTTGACATCGGCCCTCAGGGCGACACGACGTAGCCGTGCAAGACCACAACGTCTGAAACAAAAAGATATGTTATTATTTGTTCAGTACTGGGCCTGCCCACACTATTGCACAGTAATCTGGTGTTTTTTGATAAAATAAAAGCAGTTTTAGGCATCTAGAGCCATGTATAATTTGAAAAATAAGCCAAAAATATCGCTGTGCAAAGTGACAGACAGAAGGTTGACAGTTTTTTTTTTCTTACTTTTTAAATAGGTACGGTTCATATGTTGTCGGATACCTTGTGAAATATTTGCCACATCACAAAATACCATTAAACTCCTCTTCAACGATCTTTACAGATACCAAATATTAAAATATGTATTTTAATTATCTACATAATTTTATGTGAATAAAATGATTTGATTGCATGGGAAGATTACACTAGGAACATAAATTTGATAGTTACCTAACCACTTTATATTACCGTCGGGCTACCGGTTGTCATTAAAACAACTCAGATTTATCCTTTCCGTTAGTGTTCTCTTCGTCAGTTCTCTATTTAGGTACCTAATCAGACAAGTCGCAATCTAGTCACTACATCAGTGTAAGTATGGATGTAAATATGTGTGATTTTGTAGTAAAACTTGCCAAAAATCAATGATTTTCATATGAAGTGCCCTAGAACTCCACATTCAACACTTACCCCTTTGATTGGTCCCTAAAAGGGGTTTACCCAAACCCTTTTAGCCCGGGCATGGGCGCATTCCTCGGCGTATTCCATCTAGAAGGCAAATCACAAAGGTCTTGTGTCGGACTCCCGTTCGACCTCGCATTACGGTTTCAGCACATTTGCCCGCGCATGGACATGGGTCAAACATTTAGCTGTTAAGGGGGAGATTAATCGACAGTTTCTATTATATCTCCATCGATGATTCGTCAGTCTACTTGTTTTTAGTTGAACATATGAATGTTTTTGACCAATATTCGCCTGAGAGCCAAAACACGATGACAAACGATGTTTATAGGAAGATAGATGTACGGAATGTCAATACAAAAGCACAACAAAAGGCTTGTTATAAACTTGAAGCATCTATAGGTCTTGAGCGAGGTTCAGCTCACAAATCTAGATGTCTTATAAAGGCCCTAATTTCTTAGCCTTTTATATTGACATGTTATTTTACCATCAATGAATTTCTAACCAAGTTTAGAATGTCCATTTAACCTGTGCCCTGTACAGCTCTGATATAAGCACGTAGCCCACGTAGGTAAGAAATGTCATTACAAAAGACTTCCTTTAAACTTGACGCATCATAGTTCTCGACCGAGGCTCAGCTTACAAATCTAGATATAGTTATTATAAAGGCCCTAATTACCTAGCTTTTGATATCGGTATGTTATTTCACTATCTATGAATGAAGACTATTATAGTCTATAATACCCGTGCGCCGTACGGTGGTCGCTTTTTGTGTTGTACACGAACACGTCGCCGCGCCGATGGGCACACGTATGGAATGTCATTTCAAAAGGCTTGATTTGTTTGAAACTTGAAGCATGTCTATATATCGACCGAGGATCAGCTCACAAATCTAGATATATTATAAAGGCTCTATTTTGTATATCGACTTGTTATTTTACTATCTATGTATTTCTAACCAAGTTTAGTAAGTCCCTTTAACCCGTGCGCGGTACAGTGGCCGCTGTTTGCGCACGTCGCCGCCGATTGGCGCACGTACGGAATGTCATTACGCGGACATGCTCGCGTCCACACGGCACGGTACCGTCACGCACAAACGTGCAAAATGGAACAATATACAGATGTAGTGCATAATTGTTTTCCATCGTATTTTCTCGGAAACGCTCGTATTTGTCACTACTTCAGTCAACCTCAGTACTTTTTGTACCGAGACTGACTAAAATAGCAAGACACGTTCGTACATTTCCGTGGAAGAACGATGGAAAATAATTTTGCACTACATTTGTAAGCTCATTTATTGACTTATAAATTATCAAAATATGCATGTGATAAGGAATGGCGGTTGCTGCAGGTTAATCGGGACCTAGAGAATTAACATTACCCGTCTACAAACCCGATTGACGCGATTGTCAATCACAGTTAAATGGTTTAATCTTTTCTAAAATTGCCTTTAATCATTTCGTTTTTGTTTAACCTTAGTTTAATAAAATTAATGAAGAAGATAATAACCTCATCATTGACACATCGGTTATTGGAGTGTTGATAAAATGAATATTTATTGAATAATATTGAACCTTTGATTCTTGTTATGTAGTTAGCGAGAAAAATGACTGAACAATAACACAGACACAAAGTTGTTTTACAAACACCTATTTTGAAGCTTACATAGGTAATGTATAAAATCATAAAATTAATAATAGGTAATTATCGAAAAGAAGATCTTCTTATATGTACCTCATCTTTCGTAAACTATAATCCATATTGTCATCAACTGTACTCACGTTTTCCATTGACGTTCGTTCAGCCCGTACTTTATGTGCAAGATGAGACGATATCAGCTGCTGCTAAAACTTTAAAAAATATATTTACGCTGCAATTTTAAAGAACATCTTGACTTGGCTTCTTCAATATTAGTCCAGCTACTTTGTAAATGAAAAGGGTAATCAAGTGCACTTAATTTAGTTAATCGGTAATGAAACACGCAGTGTAATTGGCAAACGAAAGAAAAGCATGCCATGAGAAACAGTAGGTATGCAGCTTTTAAAAATGTTAAGTTTCATGCCGTATATACATATTATTATGCTGACCTTATATTTATCGATATTACATTTAGCCATGAGGTTAAAGAAACGCAGTATTATAATGATCCAAATGAAAGTAGACTATTATTATTCGAGTGTTGTCTCATTTATAATCCATACCTAGTAATGACTAGTGCAAAAGTGAAGTCAATCTATATTTTTGATAGTTTAATATTTGTTCTCACGAATTAATAGTGTTTGTTATCGTCACAAATTGTCCGTAACCCTTTCACAACTAATAAATTCTTCATACTCACTTCATGCAGGTAAAATTGTATTTCGAGCAACAATACAAGACGACGCATTCTTTTTCTAAACTGGTCAAATATTTCCATCATGTTACTTTTGTCACTTTTAAAATTAAATGATTGGTAAGGTACTATTCTTTATTAGGTATATTATCTTCAAGAGATCATTTCTATTAATATCTCAAAGAAATAGTGAAATCCGTTTTAAAAAAACAGTATAAGTTTGAGCACCACAATGTCATGCATAATGGAGTCGCGACTACCGCTGGCTACTGCGTCCTTATTGCTATCCATTTCTTTATTTTTAGCAATCTAGAACCAGACAAATTGGAATTGAGACAATACGCACGTAACGATCTGAACTCTGAAGACAATCAGTACAGTAGGAATATCGTGGGACCTAAATGGCGTCCTTGGGGTACCCAGTATCAACATTTATGGATAAAGGAATTCTTGTTATTGATTGCTTGCGTTTTTTAATGTAATTAATACAAAAATACATGTAAAAGTATGTCTAATCGGATTTAGAGAGTCTAAAGCGTCTATTTGACTGGAAATGTTCAGTGACAATGCAAGCGAATGCATTTTATGATGCATTCCGTTTCTGATTGGTGCAATCTGCGGGGATTGTTGCACGATTGTGTTAGATGTGTGGAGCCTATTTCAGTAAATCACCGGGCAATTTTATAGTCTTGGCTGAGGAAAAATTGACATTTCAAGAAGAAACACCGACAATGCTACGTAATTGTAGACTCGACAGATAAATTTTCCTTGTGTTTCCGGAAGTTAAAGTCGTGATTCCAAGTTTTATATCTTGATCATTTTGTACTTGGAATATGGAATAGAGTCTTAGCAATTTTTTATATTACGTACAGCTACTTACCTACTAGTTGATAATAAAACTGTTCTACTTTTTCAAGCATGTTTCAGGGGGCCTAGCCAAATGACAATCGTTAGTATAATACACCGACTGAAACTTTAATAATTGTTATCTTGGCTGGGCACCACGGAATTATAAATTTGAATTTGAAAAAATATAAAATTTGAGTTCGATCTATGTATCTTTTCAAAATGTATCTGTCAAAACGCATCAAACTTAAAAGTATATCACATCTATAAGTGCCCATAAAGATATCTTTCACGCTTAGCAGAGCCGCGAAGTTATTTATACCGGCGCGGCGGTTAAATCTCGAATGAATGTCTCTGTGAATCTATCGAGCGATGATAGCCATATTGAGTTCTACTCAAACTAGTTTGTCATGCCTCGACATATAAACAACACGTAGACGAAGGTATCTATTTGATTCCAAATTCGAAATAATCATCTAACACAAAAACCAAACAAATGACAGTCACGTCGCATTCCATAAAAAAACACCCGTCTTTGATCGGGTTTCTCGACAAACGATTCTAAACCCTTCTGTTTAGACCATAAGAATTTTTTTGAGCCTGTATGTGTCGCTAGGTAACTAGAGTTGAGAAACGTTTGACATTCCGCCTGGGCCCAAATTGCAGGTTCGATGCGTCGGTAACGTTTTTCTCACACGATTCGAGAGCAAATAACTGGGTGCTGATGATATGGCAATATCGTTTCACGAGTAATGCTTGAGGTGTGGACTAACAAGCGGGACACACGGACGTAACGTTTGCGTAGACTACACTACCTGCGGTCCACTAGCTTTCTGTAATGGTAAATCTGTCACAAACAGGAATAGGTCTTTATTAGACAATTTTTGAAGTGAAAACTTCTTTAGCGGCGCTGTGCACTTTTTGAGGTGGGGAAAAAGTGTTAAACTCGCGTGAGATTACATCACCGTAAGACGGTCACGTGACCTGTTACATGAATTTAAATGCCATCTAGCGAGTTTCGCTCTAACTGGTATTAATATGAGTACTAACAGTGATGTGCTTAGGGGTTTCAAGTAATGCGACGAAATAACGCTAGATTTCACTTCTGCCGGCACTCCCTGAGTGCAACCCGTTGTTTTATTTTTATTCATTTGACACAGACTTTCCATTAAAAAAAAACTTTAGAACCGACGCTTACGCCAGTTTTATCAGATACTGCAATATTTTTCATATTTGCAATTATTTCGTTAGTCCGATTTAGCTACCTACTTTTTGAGTTCATATTCCACCAAATTCAAATTCTTTCCACAGAATTAATACCTACACTTCTCTAGACCGAGTGAGTGGCTGACCAAATATGATTTCGAATTTAAAACGTTTTCATTGAAGGTTTAGTACACAATGTACACATAGATTAACTTGAACCAATATTTTTACGTTATCCAATATTTTTACTTTAGTTATTACCTAATCATATAATATCTTGGCTAGTGTTTTCTACTGTGTAAGAGTACCTACTCTGCCATCCTCCGCTGCAGTGTGTACCATACCTAAGTATAGCCCTGCCTCTATCTGGCTACAACCAATTTTCGCCTCTCATATTGGTAGCGTGTAAGTGTCGATTGCATCACGGCTTAGAAATTGATTTCGATTCCGTTCAGCCACGACGTGCCTTGGAAGAAATTCAGTAAATGTACATTAAAATACCTAAGAACTTCTCAATCTATCATCCCAATGCCAAATGTTACGACTCTTTCGTACTAACAAGTTCCCATTTCGAGAAATGTTCTTGAGCGATACTTAATGCCCATTCTGTAACAATGGGAATTTTGAAAACAATTTCTCGATGCTGCGCTTGTAAATTTGCACATTGTATTACTGGATAATAACTGAAAAGAAACCCTGAAACTAAACATAAGGTTCTCTCTTCTTAAAATTTGACAGACACGTCTTATAGCGGAATTTAGAAGTGCAACGACGTTATGTTCATCGTCTTCCTCCTCGCGTTTTCCAGGCTTTTTGCCACTGCTCATAGAGCCTGAGGGCCTACCGCGAACCACGTTCGACGTTTTGCGTCTCTGTCGCACTTGTAAATTCGTACGTAAGTGTGACAGGGAGGCAACCTCGCGGTAGGCCCTCAGAGGTCCTTTTAACATATCCCAAGAATTGGCTTAGCATGCACTGGATTTTACGAAAGCGACTGCCATCTAACCTTCCAACCCAGCGGAAAAACTGAACTTTATTGGATTTAATCCAGTTACCTCACAATATTTTCCTACACCGAAAAGTCACTGGTCAATAAACATCCGAAAAAACTCATTCGGAGTAAAAGTCACACGTCTATACTGTTAGACCAACCAACTGAATCAATGGTTCGACAAATTCTCGTTTGCGGTACCTACTTAATTCCTATTGTCATACAATTTCTGTTGCCATTTTCATTTATGATGACCTTGAAACTAAACTATGTACGTACTTAGGTACTACTAAAGCATTTATAAAGTTAAACACCTACAAATTGAAATTGGAAACTCTGTAAACAAACTTACACAGTTTTCTATTATTAGAATCCCTAGTAATATTATAAATGCGAAATTAACTCGGTCTGTCTGTCTGTTTGTCACCTCTTCATGCTCTGAAGCGATTTAGATAAAATTCGGTAAGGAGATTTAAGGCTCGAGAAAGGGCATAAGTAGGATGTTTTTTTATCAATAATCCACAATAATAATAATAATCAGCATTCCACGTAGACGAAGTCGCGGGCAGAAGAAATGTGTAGACCTGGGTTACCCGGGTACTCAACAATTGAATGTATATTTGTGACCGAGACGATTCGGATCACTGGGGAAATCGGATCAAAATAAGCAATTCTGTAAAATTTGAAAGATCGCGGTTAGTCACAGCCAGTCAATCAGCGTCCCGCGTTCGCTCTGTTCCTAACGCATGTCGCCACAGTTACTGCCATTGGAAAAGACTCACGCGTCGGTCACGGTGACACTTCCCGATGCGTCGCTCGTACAGGTTTATTGTGATTTTACCGCCGATGTAAAAAATGTGCAAATCAGGTGCAAATACAGTCCGTGATAAAAGTAAACGCAAAATTCTAAAGGTTTATAATTGTTATTACTTATTGTTAATGGCGCATAGTGTTTCCTGATTTGATTTTGTTTTTATTGCATTTAAAGGTATATTTCCGTTACGCGAAAATAATTCAAACGTATGATATGGGGTTATTCGGATCATCTGATTGGGGGCGATTAGGATCACATTATAAAACAAGGTTTTTGGACGTTTTTTTTGGCTTATTTTGTGTTCACATGTTTTAGTTGGTGCGTACGTATAAAAAGAAGAGGTATCAGGGGGAATGGTCGGGAAAAAGGTGACTACAGCTGCTAATAAGGTTTTAACGAAACCGCTGTCCCTACGTAGAGTATTTTGTTACCAACAACTAATTTTCTCATAAGGGGTGAATCGGATATGTGTGATTTTTCATGTTTTGGTTTGCAAAAGTTTACAGTTTTTGTTTATTTTCATTTAAGTTATTCGATTTTGTTGCTAAATGACCATTAGCATGCTTTGGATTTATTGTTAAAATATATAGTAGCATATAGGAGTGATATTAGGTTGCGCTTTCTGTAGGTGGGTCATTCTCGCATTTCGTGCAAATCGGTATTATTTGCAATTTACCAAAAATGTGATGGTGTTTTCGAATATCTGTTAATGCAAGGTTGTAACATAGGACCTAAAGTATATTGGCCCGCCATGAACAATTCTAAAAAGGTGGTTATTTTCTTTATATTTACAATTAACCCCCACTATTTTCATTCCTCTCTGCATGTAACGCGTGAAGTTAAACTTTGACCTCCATTTGAACCTTAAGATACTAAAAATAGAAAACTTGTTGTTGGTTCAGTAAACAAGTAATTTAGTTATGTTTTATATCCTATAATATTATACGCTAAGAAATTAACAATAAAACTATACAGCCTTATAAGTGATGGTCCAAGCAATTTCTTCATTACCGACGCGAGAAATGGATTAGCTATATTTTGCTATATAGCAAGGGTATATAGCACTTCCCGCGGATACAACACATTGTTCGTCAGTCAGTTGGCCGCGTGCTACCACAGCGGACGTCCGTATGTTGCTTTTGACGAAAATACTTACGTTCTCTCGTGTCGGGAAGGAGTGTGGTTCAGATAAATCTTCATCGCCATCTAGTGATTTATACAGTAAGTACCAATTGTACATTATTAAAATTATACCTAATTGATGTGTTTTAGGGTTGCCTTTCGTGTGGCTTATTCTGCGAAATCAAGATCTGATATCAACCGACCTAGGCGACGAAAACTTCCAAAACTTCATTCATATCTGTTTCATTCATTTCTTTTCCTTCCAATTTTGCCAGGGAAGGTAATGAACGAATTTAGAAGGTAATGATAATGTATATGAGGCAGTGCATTTAATGGAAAGAGGGTTAAGTTATTATAAATAGAATGTTGGTATAAACATTTAAAACTATGTAATAATATATAGGGGAGCCCAACTGGTGATATTTTGGATTTAACTAGAGCGCAGTAGATTAACATAATCTACCGCTCTATATATAATACCACTCAAGGACTGTGCTGAGAAATTTGACACGTTACTAAGAGACTAAGTGAGTTGGAATCATCTGATACCTGTCGACGATAAGGTAGAGAACGGGGCAAATGTTTGGAATAAAGGGCAGAAACTACAGAAACATAAACACAGGCCAATAAACAATAATAGTGCCTCCGCTGTCAAAAGCGACAATTCCCAATCCGTGCGTGATAAATCTCAGAAAACTTAGGTACCTGCATAAGGGGTCTTAACACCAAAGTAAGTTTATCGGGCTTCTATACTGTTGGTCCAGACTACTTAGGTACCTGCATATATGTATCTTAAAGGGGTGTTTAGAGCATTTGAATGGTCCAATACACTCCATGCTTAATCTGGTACCTACTCTCCACAAGTACATATCATTATTGGAAGATTTCACGGGTAAGACCGATCCCAAAGTCAAGGTATTCTTTTCTTTCAGCTTTAGCAAAGCTGTTTGAGTCCATACTCCATGGCACGTTGTCGAAACAAGTGAAACCATTATGCCTGTGCAACACTCAGCATGGTTTCAGAGTGAAACGGTCTGTGAAAACTAACCTGACCTTGGTTGACAGTGACACCATCTCAGAGCATCTGGATATGGGTATCCTGATAGACGTCCTGTATTATGATTTCCGAAAAGCCTTCAATCGTGTGGGTAACGATGTATTCCTACACAAACTAGACGCTATTGGGTTCAATCCACATTTGCTTAGCATTTTTGCCAGTTATCTGCGTGATAAACCGCAGCACGCAACGACCAGCATGGCCACTTCGTACCAGATCCGTACCATACTCGTTCTGGTGACAGCCAAGATTCAATCTTGGGGCCTTTCCTATTTAGAATAATGGTCAATGACCTGCCCTCGGTTATCCATAACGCTCGTTGTCTACTCTACGCCGACGATCTTAAATTGGTATATTGAGTTGAGAAGGAGGAGGATCGTAAGTTGCTGCAGGAGGATGTTTCATCATCTCTGTGCCAATAGAGTCGGGGTAACAAACTGACTTTCAATGCGGCTAAGTGTCAAGTGTGTAGTTTTAATCAAACCCTATTTCCTACACATGCTCAAGAGTCGTCTCAGTAAAGGATCTTGCGGTCATATTCGATACGCGGCTAACATTTCACGACCATATCAAAGCACTAGGCACTGTAGCTTCAGTAGATTAGGCTTTGTCACTCGCATTGTCAGAGAATTCCATGACCCTTGCCCCATAAAAGTTTTTTACAATGTTCTGGTCAGAAGCAAGTTGGAGGCGTCAGCATTAGCCTGGATCCCTTACGAGTCAACGTACATTCTACTATTGGAAAAGGTCCAAAAGAATTTCCTTAGGATGTATTACCTAAAAATATTTATTTTAGGAACCCTGGGCTTCATTTCTTTGGAGGTGTGTCAGGTGAGGCACAACTTAAGCCTACTACTTTTAGCTTGTTGGGCTTTTCGTGGAGACTCTGGCTGCCTTGAACTAGTAGAGAGACTAGAGAGGCTTGTAAGACTTTTTGTACCGGACATTAGAAATATAACCCTTAGGCTTCTCCTGGTGCATCTCCTGTTAACTCATGAGTGCTTGAGATTTTGTGAGTTTATGGAGCTACGGTGGATGGATTGGCAGTCGAGTGTATTTGGATGTTCATTTTAAATTAAAGTATGTAGTTTCTCAGTGTGTTGGTGACAAGACTGATGTAGTGCTGTGTAATCATTAAATAAATAAACAATACGAAATACGTCTTCAATCACGTAAATTGTGCTTGACCATCGCTACAAGCTAGGTGGTAAATCATAAGTCGCGATTGTCAAGCCGGAGTATTTGTTAAGTCGGCTTGATCGTCTGCACAGCGCTTAAGACACGTGATTTTAATGTTGTTCATTATATTAATGGTGTTAATTTTCATTAACTAAAGTTTTTTTATTGCGATTTCATAAGTTTGTTTCATTACCCTCCACTGATAAAATTACCATCCATGCCCATTTCATTACCAGCGCGTAGTTCATTACCACCAGTCTTATTAAATGAAAAGGGTCATTCCATAATAAACGCTACCAAGGGTTCAAAAATGAAAATTAGTTTAAGAAGTCAACACTAACCTATTTCCATAGAAAACATACCAATCCTTCATGTCAGAAAAAAAACCGAAAAAAAAAACAATTTTTACATGTTTTTCATGTACTCGATCGCAACGTTTAAATGATAGGCGTAAAACTAATTTTATACAGCGATATTGGCAAGACTAATTAAAAAGAAAGTAACTGTAAACTGTTACAAATTTCCCGCAGTTATTTCAGGTAAAATATCGTAATTTTATAATTTGTCTTTAAAAATATTAAAAAGCATGGATTAATCGGTTTTTAGAAGAGTATTCTAGACTGTGGTCTCAAAGTAACACCCGAAACGAAAAAGAGATAAAAGTATGTGTAACTTTTCCCGTAATTAACTATAGCCAAACATGTTTTGCCAAAGAAAGGCTATGATGTGAACCTATACAAATGTGTAATAGTTGTTGTTTTAGCGTCTGCTTTAGTCGTATGTTTTAAAGTTTGAAGTTGTGTAACACCCGAAACGTGTTGATCGTCCGCCTGTCCGTCCCCGGCTTTTCTCCGTGATGGTTAGTGCTAGAAAGCTGCAATTTGTCATGGATACATAAATCAATCATGGCGACAAAGTAGTAACACAAAAATTACAAAAAAAGAATTTTTTAGGTTTGCTCCTGTACAAAATATTTTTAATTTTTTTGCGACTTTAATCCTGTGACGTGGGGTGTCGTTGGATAGATCTTTCAAAATGAATAGGTGTCACCATCGACCATTTTTTGATTAAGTGAATATTTTCGGTAATATTCGCATCGAAAGAAAAATAATTATGATATTTTCGAGAAACAGTTTTTATTGTTAAGATTAATGTATTTTATAATAATTCAGCATTTATTACTTATGTTTTTAATCGAATTTATTAAAAAGACAATAATTTAAATAAAATGAGCCATAATTTCGTATAAATCTGTCTTAATTTCATACTCGTAACACCCGAAACGAACCATGAGTAACACCCGAAACAGGTAATTTATTTTATTAAAATTAATTGAAAAGTGATACTAAGTGTTACTTCAGTGTTTCAGTAGACTATACTAACTATTATTACTTGACATAAATAAAACTGGAGGTTACTTGACAAAATTCGCTAAATTATGCATTTTGGTACTGATGGTCCGAAGGTATAGGCCAATTCCCGTAACGCCCGAAACAGCTACTTTTTAGTGATTCTCTCGTTATTGCTCTTATACTTTAATTATGTGTGTACAGGAAAAGAAAATATTATCAAAGTAGTAGATGAATCAATAGTTATAACCTCCTAGTTCCTGTTACAATATCGAATAAAACCTTATTTTAAGAGTTCAAGTGTAACACCCGAAACGGTGGAATGACCCAAAAGGAATAAGGTTACGAAGGTGCCTTTAGCATAAAAGTGTCAATAAATGAATCCACAATGCATGAAAACCCAAAAATTTACCATTTAAAAGAAAATTTACAAATCGAGAGAACATCACCGATTTGCACGAAATGAGAGAACGACCCAGGTGGCGTGATAAAAAATTTAACTAGAAAGGAGGAATAAAAAGAATGCTCAAATGCAACATTAAAGATACCAATGATAGTTGATCTCAATTATTTGACCTTGGTTATTCTTAATCATATGATTAACATTGTTAACCATTATTAATTAAGATTTTATGACAGAGTTTTTTTGATCCGTTTTAACCCTCAAAATGGGGCGAATCGGATATTTTAAGAGGTTTTGTATTTTATTTTTCATAAATCATATTTAAGTTTGATTTTATGTCTGAACCTTGGATTCTGTTCATTAATAAATAATTTATCCAACTGAATATTAATAAAAACAGTATCACCTTAAAAATTGTATTTATTGACCGTCAAACAAAAAATGACCCGATTCGCCTCGGTCTACCCTAAAGATGCAAGCAAAGGTCATCCTTATGGCAAGCGACAATGTGGTACATTTTGCTTGAGAACGTCACGTTTTATAAAGTCAGTCTCAAATTAAAAAGCGATGGGCCAAATTAAAACTTGTATTAACGCTAAGTGTTGCAAGCAGCTCAAACACGATATGAAATGTTAATACTTTAAACTAAAGCCCGCATTATCTTGTCACAGATGTATAACAAACTAACGAGGATCATCACACTTGACCTAACTGAAACATTGTGACGCCGTCAAGCGTCTTTCGGAACACCTTCTGCTTTCCAAGGGTTACCTTTTTCTACACACGAAATTATACTTTATGTAAAACACAAAAGGTTCTTTTTAGACTATGCGTCGGACCCAAGTTCAATCATAGAGTGATCACATTGACGAATTCTTATAAAAATTCAAACTATTATTCCGCCATTCGAATGGATGCTCTACCTAAATAGGGATAAGGTTGTTTTTTCTTCACTGCCTCGTTAATATAGGATGTTTTATATTACTTAAAGATAAAGACGTCAGTATCAAATGACATAGAGTAGGATATTTGAATACATGCTGAGACGTTTCACTGTTCTTTGACAGGCGTCAAGCGTTGGGTAGCGTTACGGACATTGACAGGGTTTTTGTTGGTTTAACCCTACAATGCTGCGTCGGTTGTATGGTAATCAGTTAAGACAAGTGTGCTGTAGGTATCTGATAAGTTGTTAAGGCAGATGACGAGTTAAAAATAGTTACAACTACTTTTTTTTAATTTTGTGCAATTCCGAGGCAACCTGCTAGGTTCTACACAAGAGAGTATGTTTTATTAAGTATTTATGAGTTAAGGTTATGTACGTCTTTCCAGTGGACATCATCGAATAAGCGGACTAAAAAACCTAATTTTCGTAGGTACTGTATCTTTGCATGTTAAAATCTATTACTTCTTAAAATTTATATGATGAAAGTATTAGAGGCATTTATCTAAACCGTTAACTTTTGTAATGTACGAGTACACAGAAAATACGCCAGTTTTCCCGGTCGTTTTTGACCCAGTACCTATTGCTTTGTCAGTAGGTACCATGGAGTGAAATAAATGTTATTACGAGTACTACATAGACATATATAAGAGTAGCTGATAGACCGAAGGCGCGGAGACGTTTTGTCGCCAAAATAATTATACTATAGTGTTTAAGTTTTTAAGAAAAATAAGGTCCATGTTATGTTATACGTTTCATAACTTCTTTGCCGAAAGATATTTTTCATTCAGTTTTTTCTCACATGTTTGTCTTTGTCGCCATTTTAAGGTACTTATACCTACATTCTTACATAGGGGCTATTCATAAATTACGTCATTTCAAATTAGGGGGGTCTGGACATCGGATGATGGTAGCATGACGTAGGAGGAAACGGGGTCATTCGAAGCATGATTATTGGATGATTTTAGAAGGGTGGGGGGGGTCAAAAATCGTCAAAAAAGATGACGTAATTTATGGACAGCCCCATAGCTACATATTCTGTAGTTAGATCGGTAAGCACACAATCAGGAAAATAATGACGTCCACTACTTTTTTTAAACAACAATAATAGCTACCTCACAGGAATCGAGAAACAACATCGGTAGAATAACAAGCCAATTTCACAAATTGTCCTCATACACCATTACGGTATTGTACAGTACGTGACTTATTCTCTATCCATACATCTGTCTGTATTGAGAAGGACATAAGAACCTCGAACTCATCTTCGGAACCATATACCGAAGGAACCGTTTGTAGACTTTTTTTTCTTATTTATACTTTTAGCTTACAGCTAAAAATTACAATTACGTACATAATTTGATGGTTATTTGCTTAACATGGTTAGAAAGCGTGTTTTATCAACCTTTAGTCTAATTTTGTGAAGACTAGTACCTAACACCAAAATCGCGGAAAAAAATGATTTTGTCAAACATTTCGGGATTCTTGGAAGATGTCGATGTTTTCTATGAAACAAGTCACATTTTCGTGATTTCGGGGTTGGCCATATGGTAAAAGTGGCTCAGTATCGCCATGCAACAATTTGGTTAAGGTTTTAGTAAAAAACACCGTATTTTCACAATAGTTTTTTGCTCAAAATACAGCTTATAAAACTTTATTACGTTTTGGTTTTAAGACGTAACGATGCGCAATGGAACCTAAAATAGTTTGAACAAGAAAATAACGCGTGAAGCTGTCGTGCTGTCATTTCTGAGAAATTGGTTCTGTTTATATTATAGAGGTACTATTGGGCTTGTAAATTAGTTTATGTTTTTGATATACTTATAAAAATAAAGATATAATACTTGCGAGGGCACAGAACAGGCAACACTGATTAAAATAGTAGATTGTACAACAAGGGCATAAAGTGACCCATTTTTACCCGAGGCAATTTTTTGGTCTGAGCGAAGCGAAGACTAAAATAGTAGACGAGAGTAAAAATGGACATTTATGCCCTTGTTGTACACTCTGCTTTTCACTTCGATTGCGAGGAAAATATACAAAAAATCAAATACTTTTAGGTTATTTTAACGTATTTAACTATTTATTCAAGACTAAAGAAAATTGTTCTTGGGCCGGTCGGAGGCGCGGGGCACGCCGATCGGGAGAGCGCCGGTCGGGGGCGCGCCGGCAGGGCTGGCAGTTTGTATGGCAGAATTTGGACTTTATTGCTAAGTCAATAAGGGTCGTAATAGATGATTTTACTTTATGCTCTAGAGCATAAAATGCGATTTTATGTCGTCTACGCACGACATAAAGGTGCACTTTTTGAGCATGAGAAGTGAAAATATATATTTTTTTACGGATACGTATTCACACTAAATGTGACGTTCGAATGTCAACTGCAGACTGCAGCTGCATTCATTCATTCATTCATTTATTTTGTTGTAAAATGATTGTTGCGGCGTCGTTGTTGCTGCCGCCTTATCTGTACATTTCTGGTACTCACTGGCAGAGCAACAAACTTGCTTGTCGCTACTCGCTTTTCCTTAGCATTAAGATAGAGAAAAGTCTGCAACGATTTTGATAGCACACGCAGTGCAAGTGTTATTTTAAACGTCAAACTTCTTTGAAATTATGACATATAATTATCACTTACACTGCGTGTGCTATCAAAATCGTTGCAGGTTTATCTTGGTCTAACTCTAGCTGCCTAAAAGACGGAGACTTGTTTTTACATGGTTGTATTCCAAAAATAAATGACAAGATGATTTGGCAAGGTTATAGTGACACCACAGAATAAATAATAGTACTAGGTAATACAGAAGACTCACTCTCTAACAAAACGCGTCTGTTACGATCAGGACAGATATGGCCGCTAGGTGGCGACAGCGCCATGCGCGGCTTATGGCTAGCCACCAAAATTGGTGTGGAACGGATGTACTTTTAGCTACCTGTAGCAAAGCGACGAAATCGCGGAGTGAGCCACGCCTGGTGACACTTTATCACCTAGCTGCAATTGACAGGCCGTTATAATTATATCTTATCGAAGCGCGCGACGACCAATCAGCGATGATCAATTGTAGCGACTTTCTCGAGAACAGTGTAAGCGTATCGCAACCTTTGAACTCTATCAGGACCTGTTCTGATGATGTATAGCGTCCATCTAATTAATGGAGTATAAGGCCGGCTGCATAGTTGTTACTAGGAAGATTGAAAACGTTACAAAAGTTCGCAAGTTCTAAACTTTGTTTTTCCGTTCATTTAATAACTCGTAGTATAATCGTTTGCAGACGTATCTGCTTGATAAAAATTTGTTACAGAGGATAACGATTGGAAGTCGACAGATTTTGACTGTTTTCAAAGATTTTGAAATTTAACATGGAGGTGCATTCGGTTCAGGTCCAGCATTTCATCAGCAAAAAATAAATATACTTGTTTCAGTAAGGTGCCCAATAGATGACATCCTGCTGTCACCTCTATCGACAATGACTTAAGATTCAAGATTACATGTACTGGGACCGCGTCGAGCACCAGTACCACCACCTTACTTATAGGTAGGCATGTTGAAATATCTTAAATCATCCCTCAGTTGGTATAAATACGTCAATATTAAAATAATCAATCTCCAATCCAGGTGCACTCGCCCTAAAGGCGGCCGTCGTGACATCGATTCGAGCAACGCCTAGCCAACTGCTATCTAATTAAATTTTATGTACCGATCGTCGTGATTACTGGCTATTTTAATTTTAATACCAACTTAATGGTTTGAACGAGTTTTTATATTGCGTTTGACGTGTCTTCTTCATTGGTGCTGAGGCATTTTTTGCAAGTGGAGTCTGTTCCAAATATTATGAGTATTATGACGCGCAAGGCTTCTTAGCAATAAAGATCCTTGACAAAATCATCCACAGGGCAACTCACGTTCATCAATCCTACGTGTCATCAGTAATGAGCAACCGATCTTACCACCGTTGCGCAACCCACGTTTTAGGTTAGGTAACCTCTTATTTTAGGTGTCAAGAATTCAAGATTGCGTCCGGACAGTGACAGGTGATAGGCGAGAACAGGTGAGCTTGCTAAAGCCTACTGTCTTCGAGATGGGAGATAATGGGGGTTTAGATTAACTTGATATTGGTTTTGTTGCCCTTTTTATATTTAAGTTATGTAGATATGTTGGTATAGACCTATGCCTTGTGGGAATATTCCAGGCAGAGTAGGAAATTCGTAAAATATTTATATGAACCTCCACATTAGAACCAAATAAAAAGCGATAGACAACGCAAAAAATGTTTACACCTTTGACATTCAGACAGTTCAGTCTCTTATCAAGGATTTTATATACCAAAAACAAAACTTAGTTACTAACTTATATAAGTTATATAATATTTATAACGTAGGTAATGGAAGTAGTTACATGCTCATGTAGGTATAATGAATGGTATGATTATTTAATACACATATCAAAAGGCTTATAAATAGGTCTTAGTACTAAAACGTACGAAATAAAAGATTTGCTAAGCTGTCCATATTTCGGCTTGAACTTTGTCCTTTCGATATATAAATCAGAGGAGTAGCGTATGTTTGTTTGTATTTTTAATTACCTTGTCAGTCAAATAGAAGTTCTGTTATTATTAAATGTTAACTTTTATATTAGCATGTCACGTTTCAATTTATTCGTAGACTTGAGACCCGACACCTGTAGCGAAAACGTAATTTCTTTTCATTAGGATTATCTAATATGATGTATTCGTATTTACACCCAGTTACGATAGCCTCGGAAACATGTAGGTAGGTTGCTCAGGTATTTTCTCAGTTTTATTGAATTTTGTATAAATATATATGTCGGAGAATGGCTGAAATGTGCCATCTATCGCCTTCAAGAGGCGTTTTGTCATGCAAACCTTGACAAATAGAGCAAACTAGGGTGTTACGTACACTTGAGTGGCGTTCGACGCAGTTCCGCCAAGACGTCATAGAGTGCGCTCTTAAAACAATTGAAGTCCAGAACAATTGAAGTTATGCTGTCAATCAATCTTCAGAAGGAGCACGATGAGAACGAACGGGGGAAGATGACGTCTGTGGCGGCTCCTGGGTCTAATCCACTGGTTTGCTTAAGATAAGAAACGTAACGCGTGCTATGATTTGTAATGAGTCTTGTGCAGTAAAGATTGTGAGTTGAACATCGTATTTCATTGAAGGCCCTCGTCATCCACGATTGAAGGTTCTGATGTGCTGCCGATAGTATGATACGCCCACAATTCCCGACATCAGAAGTGTGGCCGAACACAGGGAATTCGCTACGGAATTCCTCTTGAAAGCTCAAATTTGCCAAATGAAGGTGGACTGAAGGTCCCAAAAATCTACCCTGATTTTGAAAATCCCTGGCATTCCTTAATTCAAGAGTTTTAAAGGCCTTAGAAAATGAAGAAATCTCATGCTATCGCTGGTGGAAAATAAAGAAGTATCGTGATGGAAAATATTTGAAGTGAAATGACAGTTGACATATTTGATATTTTATAAATTGTGATCCAGTTTTTGCATTGCTTTTTATGTTTTGTTGTGTGAAATTTTCGTGAATGTTGTTAATGTTGTAACTCTAAGTAATACGTTTACAGTCCTTTGCACCATGAAGAATGAAGATAGTTGCTGCGAGATCTCCCGTCTCGCACGGGTTGGAGCTGCGGTTGCAGAAACGTGGGTGCCTTAGTTTGTTTACAGAAGCTGAGAGGAGCTGCATATTTACTGGTTGCCAGACTGTCGCTGGAAGTTGGAAATCGCGTGAGTTGCGTCCATTGTTTTATGATTTGTAACTGTGTTGAGTGTACCTCACAAAGCCGGCGTGATGGGTTCTAGTTAGGAAAATTTGAGAACAGATACCTACGAGATATCTACTCTAGCCTTTAATGGTCAGAATCAGAATGTATGTAAAAAAACTTTTGGTACGTGGACTTGTAATCTGCTGTTAAGACGATGTAAGGCTGTTTAACGATTTTCTGAGCACTATGGCATGTAATACCGTCACAACTTGAATAGCTTCTAGCAAAATGCACCTTAATTTTTTTTGTGTGGAGACGTACTATTTCAAATTGTGTCGTGGACCAAATAATATTATCGTGAGAAGCGTCACGAGTGGTTGATGCCATTATTCGATCACACTGTGAATATAAAATTCTCACCTTTAAGTATGATTTCTATTTTGCTAGCTTGTGCCTATGATGCTGGTAAGTATGTGCGTGATATTTTTTTGATATGAAAAGTAAACCGAGAACTTAGTGGTAAAGTTCATGACCGTTGACGGATAGTTCTGACTTAGTTTTAATCATGTGCAATTGTGCATTCCTTTGATTACTTAAAATGACTTCACATCCAAAATTAACTAGTCAAAACGAAACGTAAACGTAATGAGTGAAAATTGTGTGTTCCTATTTGAAGAACCTAAATGGTGATTATTTTAACCGCATCGAAGCCGAAGGAATCCTTTTGTGGTCATTTTTGCAGTCAGATTTTAGAGTTTACAGTACCTACAGAACAATTTTAAATTTGGACCCGACATTTAATTTTTCAATAATTCTGTGATTCAGTGATATGTTGTTTGCGATGTGTATCTGTCAAAGGGCCATTATGATTATCAAATTGAATTTGATGAACAATGATAAAATAATTTAAAATTAATTGATTAACTTTGGAGGATTCGATTTGACACTTGATTTGACTTACTTATCACTCAATGGGTTAAGATAATTTTGCATATTGCATGAATAATAATAGCTGAGTAAGCAGTTTGAGAAGGATATTATTCATTGATTTATTAAAACACTACCTATTTAAAGGGACACATTTTGGGATTAGATTTCTCTACGTAGGTATACCACTTTCCGCGTTGGTTTTATGACATTGTCGTAAGAAACGAAACGTGACGTTCATGCCTCTTTGAGGATAGTTTATTTGAGAGGTTCATCACTTGAGTTGGCGGTCGCAACCGGAACCTGAGTTGTCCAGAGGGCGTTTGAGGGCTGGGTGCTGGAGGGCACAGTCCTATTCGTAACTGCAATTCATGGGGGTTTCGGACCGGGCGATGAGGCTAGCTGTGTGTTGGAACCAAGCTGTTGTAAAGCCAAGGTGTTGGCACTGTTATTTGGAAGTTGGTGTTGACTTGTAGGCATTGGTTGATGTATGTGAAAAGAAAGTATTAATGATTAATTATGTGTGTATGCCAAAGAAAAAAAAAACCTGTCAATGATTATGTGCAGATAGACACATTTTTAGTTTTTCGCTCGACACTCAAAGCTGTGCGCGCGTGCGTCCATTAGGGACAAAACACACGCAACGTGATTTAAAACAAATTTTAAAATTCCTCATATTATGGTTAAAATTATTGTTCCCCTTAAATGTGAAGGCAAATGACAGAACGGTTTTGGCATGCTATGTTAGTATTTTTCGGTAGAAGGCAGCAAAAATGAGACTAGAAAAAAAAGGGAAAATAACGCTTTGTCTATTACACTTATTATCCAAAATTATTAAAGTATGTTACTACGTACGCTATTACGCACGTTATGGAACTAGTACATAAAGTTGTTCGTACTCCTTACAGTAATTATAATGTTCCTTATGATCTTTTACGAAACTAGTTGTCGATGTTTAGCGAATAGAGTCGAACGCATTTATTTTCTGTTTGATCGATAAAGAAGTTAGCAAAATTTGAGTACCTACAGCGGTTTGATTTAGAATAGAAATTCTGCCACTAATACCTGTTACGCTAGATCGTTCGTTGTAAAACGAGTTGTGAACTTCTTTATTAATTTCATGCATGTTCAACCTTTTTGAACCTCTTTGAGAGCTATTTGGTTTTTGAAGTATTGTGTCAGTCAGCTAAAGACAAGTCGTGTCAGTGTGTAAATATCACATAATGATCAAGTTTTCTTGCCTTTTTCTTAATAAAAATTATGAAAGCGATAAAAAAAATACAATTTGGTTTTCGTAGAAAGTATAATACTGGACTTACCTGATAATATATCAAGTTTTGAAAATTTCTCAAGCTGTCTTGTAAATGTGTTGTCCGTACAGAAGGAATAAAATAGAGAAGTCGGTTTAAACTGAACTGAACGCAATTTTGGTACGTGTTTAAACTATTTAATATGAGAATCGAATAAGTAAACTGTCGTAGTCCTATTCCGAAACTTAAAATTACGTGTCGATTAATTACAATATGCTTCTTTTTGTTTATGGAATTAATGATTGTCTTTAGGAATACACAAATAATTAATGGTGCCAAAATTTTATCAAAATATTCAGGGTATGGTAGAAAGCTGGTTTGAAATCAATTGACCTGGCTCAATCTTTTTATACTTAGGCGGGTGATCGAACGAGCGAGCGAAGCGAAGTGAAGTTCTTACATTCAACTTGGAACACACGGCTGGCTAGGGGCACGTCCCGGCATTTCGATGTTTTTAAGCTGAGCTATCAGAGGATAGTTTGATACACAATAACTTAAGTAAATTTGTTCTAATTTAAATGAAATTGGGTAAACGTGTAGTTGAGGGCATTGTATTTTAGTCATTAAATTATGAGCAGGCTCGATCAAGGTGTTATTGAGTTAGAAGAGCTTAAAAGGCTAGAAAGCTATTTGTGAGGGGTCTTGCTTTTCTGGTCATCTTATTTGCAAGAAAGTATGGTCGAGTTTGGTATCAAATGAAAGTGCTTGGCTTTTATAATATTGTTTTTAAGTTTACCATTTTTAAATAATTAACAAGATAAAAATAAACATAATATAGGTATTTGACATTTGACAAGAAAGATAACGGCTTACCACAGATACAGTTTATTTTAATCTCTATGGTGTTGTGATGGGCTCCGCAGACCTTGCAATAAATCACATGCGGTTTTCGATCCTTTACCGACTAAGTAGTAGGTTCATTAAATTGATCTAACTTTTTGGCGAACCGCGAGTTCTCAGTTCGGGGCGAACTACTAGTTTAAGTCAAACTTACTAAACATTTTAACCATGAGATAACGGAGATGATACACGCGTCTTGGGTGAGAGGCCATCGTGTGCGTGCAGCCAAGTATCTTTCAAACGGATAAACTAATTTCATCGCTGTTTTCTGTGATCCTAGCTAACATTTTGAGGTAATGATTAAAATGGCAAATAGATCTGGATCAAGGTATCCATGAAATCAAATAAGAAAATCTATTAGTGGGAACACTAAACTTTTAGGGAATACTAAACGTTTAAGTAAAGAATAGGTGCGCAGATAATGTTCATAAAATCAGTTAAATATGGAAAACCATTTATTTTCGAGAACTCAATACAAGATGTGTTTCAACTGAGGGGAATCTCTGTGGTGAGGTTCATTTAAAAGCTAGTTTGTATTGTATCTTTATGGTGATATTATTTTCACGCTGTTGCATTTTAAGTCTCTTAATGAATTGTTCGAAATGTATCTCTACCCCATTTCCGTTGAAATATGGCCTGATTGAATATCGTGATGCTACTGATGCTGAACTTGTTCATTCACAACAATGATCTATGTGCGTGTTATTGAAAGAGTTGAGTTGAGTTGCCTGTCAGTATCTAAAAGTTATGGAGGAACTTACTTTGGTCAGGTAGGCCGAGCAATGAGCTTAGATACCTCAGATTGTTGTATTCTGTCCGCAGATGTATGCAGTGATGCATACAATGTCAGGATGCCGTGGTGGTGCAGATGATCTGCGCTCCACAGTCTCTTTTGGGAGAAGAAGATCTCATCTTCGCTCTAGTCTACCAGTGAAAATCATAAAGGGGGATGGATAACGTACGGAGGGACCCGTACAATGTCAGGTTGGCCGTGTCGGAGAATGGCTGAAATGTGCCATCTATCGCCTTCAAGAGGCGTTTTGTCATGCAAACCTTGACAAATAGAGCAAACTAGGGTGTTACGTACACTTGAGTGGCGTTCGACGCAGTTCCGCCAAGACGTCATAGAGTGCGCTCTTAAAACAATTGAAGTCCAGAACAATTGAAGTTATGCTGTCAATCAATCTTCAGAAGGAGCACGATGAGAACGAACGGGGGAAGATGACGTCTGTGGCGGCTCCTGGGTCTAATCCACTGGTTTGCTTAAGATAAGAAACGTAACGCGTGCTATGATTTGTAATGAGTCTTGTGCAGTAAAGATTGTGAGTTGAACATCGTATTTCATTGAAGGCCCTCGTCATCCACGATTGAAGGTTCTGATGTGCTGCCGATAGTATGATACGCCCACAATTCCCGACATATACTTAAGTACTTAAGCATATTATCTAAAGCAGCGGTTCTCAATCTTTTTTTTTGACGGAACCCTTTTGAAAAGCGAAATACTTGATGGAACCCTACAATAAAACAATAGCTTTTAGAAGTGTGTTTTTTGCATAGTAAAATTTTTCGAGGCGACTAAAGCATAGTGTTCTAAATTCTTGCGGAACCCCTGCAGGGGTGTCGCGGAACCCTAGGGTTCCGCGGAACACACTTAGAGAATGGCTGATCTAAAGTATTATAACATAACAGCAGTAAGTAATATGCTGTGAGAGCGTAGCATCGCTTTGACTTTATTAAAAGCACATGAAACTTGGTATGGACAATCAAGTAACATAGGTACGGCTATTATGTGTAATATGTCTGGCTATTTTTCCCGTTTTTAACCGTTTAACATACAAAACTTTTACACGCCCTATTTTATTTGTATTACAATTTTATATCGATAGGTATGTTACAAAAATGTCCATGTCAAAGTTTCATGTTATATCCGTTTGCCGTTTTAAAATGAGAGTGTAACTTGCATTGTATGGGAGAGGTTTTTTGGGGGAGGGTTCGTGATACTCCTAAGTGTGTATATACTCTCTAAGTGTGTATATGATGATGATGATGATGATGATGATACTCTCTTAACAACATAGTAAGTAATGTGCTGTCAAAGGCGTCCGAAAACAGATGACATAGTGATGCGCGCCGGCGCAGCGGGCGTGATGTTGCTCGCACGACGTCGCGGATCGCCATGAACGTCGGAACGATTATCTGGAAGTACCAATTTGGATGGTCTCAATAAAAATCTATAAAATCTGGGTTCACTTAACAATCGAGACTGAATTTTTTAAATGGGCAAAATTTAACTTATAGTTAGCCCTGTTTAAAAGTCTTGAATCACTAAAGGTTTGTACCTAAATCATGATTCAGAAAGAGTTACCTAATAGTTATGGATAGGTATATCGTCAAGAGATTTTCAATAGATAATATGCAATAGTGCTAACCACCAATTGTTTTTGTTAATCTGTATTTACTGGTGAGAACCTGTAATTGGCTTCTTGTATCACATTTATAAAACCTATTAACATGTTAACAGCTGTTGGATCTCCGAATAGTAATAAATAAATAAAATAAATAAATAAATACGCACTTTGTATTATTAATGACTGTAGAAGTGTAGATGCGGATTTTGGTTAAAATAATTTTGCTCAGGAGATTAATTAAAGAAATATTTCCACGGAGTCAGCTTTTGTAACTAATTATTATAATTAAGTAATAGTTACCATTCGTTCCAATCGCCTTTTCTTACAATGTGGAACCTAAAGATTAGCTAGTTTGTTAAAATATGCTTACCCATGGTCTAATAAAACATGGTCTTCCATTCCCAGAGTGACACGGGCCTACGTCACAATAACATTGCCAATTTATTTCAACATAACATGTTACATGGGTACATTATACCTATGGTTAATAAGTTAAAATATTTCTTTATAATTTTATAATTTTCATTTATATGTATTTAAGCTTAAATTTTACAATAACACGTCATTTTTAATTACTCGTTAGCAATATCTTCCGATTCACGAAAGAAATTTCAGACTTTCGGGTAATTCTGTTTATACTACACTACTGGCAACACAGGATAGCGCTGTGCACATTTGACAATTCGGATCTAGATAACTTCATGCCCTGACCGTCATCCTTGTCGAACGCGTGTTAATTGTTATTTCCTTCTCGCTCAGTGTCAGCAGTCGCAGTGTTTTCCAAACTTTTCACGTCGTAAGCTTGGTAATTAATGTGTAACTGATGTGAATTAGTTTTTTAAACGTTTGTCTTGTATAGATAAATAAAGTTTAATTTAATACATTAGATTTGTTTTATTTTACTATGTTTCTACATGAATAACTTAAAATTAATGCCGTTAAAATAATTTTCACCGTTGGTTAAAATTCTCCCACATTTCAAAGTTTGAGAACCTGTAAACAGCATGATGACGTAGGCGCGTGTCAGTTAGGTCATACGCGAATCTCGGAATGGAGTACCAGGCGGAGTATATTATTATACCATGATGCTTACCTATATGGAAAGTTTGACAGTCATAACCGGCGCTAATATGTTTAACGGTAACGGTGGTCCCAAAAGGTTACCGGTAATACACCTCATACGTGCCATCAAACCCTACTTTTACCATAATTAATATTATCAGTTTCAAAACTACCTGTTTGTCCATTCCATTAATTCTATAATTGAACTTTCAAACTCAATATTATAAGCAAAAAAGTCACGCGTCTTAGCCTCCGATTGTACCGATAATTTTTCAACACATCCACTTATTACGATCATAGTCACATTAACTATAAACTACAATTAAAAACCGACCTAAGCTATAAATATCTTGAATCGAGATTCATTTGACGAATTTTGAAAAATTCATTTAGTTCTCTCATCCAAAAATGAACCTCATTCTAATCAATTTAAGATTGAATTTAGTTTGTGGATGTTGTAATAGTGTATTCGTTGGCATCGGTCAGAGAGTCGTGACTAGACCGTCCCTAGCACCTGACGTCCACTTATAGTTAATGCCCCGGTGTAAAATAAAAAGAAATTCCGAGTTGATACTGTTTTTAAATGGTTCGGGTTGCGAAAGACTCGAAAATGACTTAAGACAAGTATGGTCACGTTTATCACGCGATTAACGATAAACTTCATAACTAGTGTAACTTTTATTTACCGACGTTTCGACACAGGTTTCACTGGTCGTGGTCGCGGCTAACTGATGTCCCAGCCAAATGTCAAAACAGAGATTTGTGCAACTACCCGACGAAAAAGGCAATAGAATAAATTTCGCGTAGAGCCGTCTATAAATGTGAGTTAATATGTGTTCAAAACGCGAAAGTTTTAAATATTATAGTGTAACTTTTTCAGAAAGTTATTTGAGGCTGGTTTTGTCTTTGATATGCGACAAGTGGGACCAGCACGGATATCATGATCGCATTTTTATCACCTGTCATGTCATGCGACACTTTCGCACTTTCATACTTGTGAGAACGTGACAGGCATGGTGACAGATGATAAAAAAGCGACGATATTAGCCTTGATGGGGTCAAATAAGTTAACTGTGGTTGATTTAGTACTTACCTAAGCTAAATAGATAGATAGAATACTCTTTATTGGCACACCTCAGTAAAACGATACAGAAAAGAAACAATTGATGACTACAAGTTTATAGAGCTTAGTAGTCTAGTTTGTCTACCTATAAATACCAACGCTTATAGCACAGCGACTCACGCGAGAACGACAAATCAGGGCTTCTCGATAATCGACAAAGCACCAAATTTTTCACCCATTTTATCGTTCATGCTGTATCGGTTAGTAAGGTTTCTTCTGGAGTTAAACCGGACTAGTTTAAATGACTGGCCTTCAAATAGAGCCCATAAATATTAAAGATGACTCGCGTTAGACCGGGCCGGGTCTGGGCCAGAGTTTCCGGCTCATCGTTTTCTATGGAAAGCATCACGTGATCGCCTGTCATGTCATAGAAAAGTAAGCGCCGGAAGCTCCGGCTCGGACACGGCCCGTTCTAACCTGAGTCATCCTTTATGGCCACGGTTATTTCAATGTGGCTTTGCAATAAAAAATGCATTGTAATCAATCAATATTTTTGGCTTGATTTTAATTAAAGCGAAGCATATGGTTTCTTCTGATCAGAGGGCCTACCGCAAACCGCGTTCGACGTGTTGCCTCCCTGTCATACTCACGTACCAATTTACAAGTGCGACAGAGAGGCAACGCGTCGAACGTGGTTCACTGTAAGCCCTCTGATTCTTGGAGCAATTCGAAGCTATACTTATCTTGTCAGTGAAACTTAATTTGAATCGAACAATTCATTTCCAAAATCAATCTGGCCGAATGAATTTCTTTTCGTTTTCTACACATGGCTTCATTGCCGTCTGTCGGGAGAAAAGTACAGTACAAAAAAGTAAAGTAAGACAGTACAAAAAAGGACTTATCTAGATAAATACCTATGCGTATTTTTATAAAAGACCGGGAGTCCGCTTTATCCCATAAGTTGAAGATGATCACTCTGTCTCTCTTCTCACCAATCCTCATAATTTTACCACTAACTTTTCATAACCGTGCTATTTGGCAAACATTACGTTACAGTCAATTTCAGACAAACCTACCCTCTGCAAAGAAGTCACCTCCACGTTTCTCAAATTTCGTGTCGCCATTGAATCCGCTTTTCCGTGAATTGAAGAAGTAATCAACCATACAATAGAGGCATACACGAATTCTGGCCATTCCGCCTAATAATATTGCCATCGTCAAATTGTCATTACCATGCTATTTGATACCTAAACATGACGTCACAGTGCCGTGTAGCAGTGCTTCTGTATAAAAGATCCATTTTTCTCAAATTTCACGATGCCTAAACATTCCTTTCCCACCATAAGCCCTTAACGTCAGAGTGTAAGAAGTAGTGCATGCACATACAAGCACTAGATGGTCTCAATGTCGTGTCATGTACGGGTTCCCATGGCATTCCGAGTAAAGGACCCGGGACAAGCGCCATTATTGCCAGAGAGTAACGAGTGCAGACAGGTCATTCTGGTACTTTAAAAATAAATAAATAGGTAGGTATGTACAGTCGCCTGCGTTCACGGTGTTTCACTTTTAGACTCTATTCCAGTAGGTATATTAAGGTTCAAAAGTGAAACACCGCAAACGCAGGCGACTGTACATACAATTAAAATAAAAAATGTGTTTAGTTATGACTATTTCAAACCGCCGATTTTTTTAGTTTTTCAGTGACGGGTACTATTTAATTATTAACACAAAAGCCAAGCTTATTATTTCACTTTAAATTGCTAAATTGTTGCTCCTGGTTATATAAGGAGTGGTCCGGAAAAAAAGGAGCAGCACATTATGTGGATTTTTCATTTTATTTTGTAATAAATTGTAAGTATATTTAACTACACAAACGGGTCTACCGCGATATAATTTCATTGTTTTTACCTTTAATTCCGACGTTTCAGCTGAGTTGCACCAGCTGTGGTCACGGAAAGACTGACGTCCCAACAAATGTCAACGGAGATATTAATAAAACACCACTAAACTACCCGAAATTAGTTTATAAAAATGTTCGGGGTAGACAAAGAAATTGCAGCTACCCGATAAAGTTTAATGTTTATTGTCCACGGCACGACACGCAACACTCACAGTATCTGTACACTGGTCCGAAGATATATCCGCTGGTTTCAACATTTGAATCACTGGTCCCCAAGTAGATAGTGTATAGGAAAATTAAACAAAAGTCCTCTCCTTCACGATTTTCGTCGACATCTCTTCTAAATACCTAAAACTGGTATGGATGTGTTCCTCGTGGTCTCTAGAATACGAATTGACCGGTTTTAGTTTATGGAGAGGGGGACGGGTCGAAAAAAAGGGGGGGAAAGTGGTCGGCCGACCAGCATTGATATTTGTTCACATCTCGAGTCCTATGGGGCCGATCGGTTCATGTGAGGTGTCGTTTGAAATAGTATTAAGCGTGCTATTATTGTTTCATAATAACCGTAGTCATAACTGTAGTCGTTTACAAAATATTTTAAAATATATGATTTTTTACCGTGCATGGATGGCATAAGTATTGACAAAACATGCGTCTAACTCAATAAATTATAACTTTACCGCAATTAATGTTCTTACAAAATATACGAGAAATTTCATTAGCTTTCCAGAAACATAAGTTTTATTGGTGTATGATATTATATAACCAAGTAATGATGAATTTTGTTCAGCATGGGTCACTACGCACCATCACGTAAATGGCGGGCGACCGACCTCAACTGTTCATTATTTCTCGGGTTCTATTTTACTGATCAATTGGTGATGAATACCATTAGAAAGAATATTAAACGTACTATAATTTGTTTCTAATAACCGTAGTCATAACTGTAGTCATTTACAAAATAATTGAAAATATATGATTTTTACCGTGCATGGACATAAGTACTGGTAAAACATGCTTCTAACTCAATAGATTATAACATTACCGCAATAAATGTAAATATAATCGCATTTTCCAAAATATAAACGCATTTTGGATACTTACATTATCAAATGTACTGTCAAACAATAATAGAATGCTGCTGGTCTACCAGGCGCTCGCCGCGCCGTGTGTTTGCTTGCTTGCTTGGCGAAATTGGTCCTGGCTTACATATATATTTATAATTGTACGGTAACTTAACACTATTTTTGGAAAGTTAATAAATAGTTTGTTGATTTTATTCTAAAAATTTCACGCTATATTTACTACATTATCTCTTCCTCATTTTATTTCAGTGACTAAGCAAACCTCTTAGGTAAAAAAAAATTAAACATTTTCTTTAATATTTTTAAAATGGTTAATTTTGGGCCTCAGATTTCAAACAATCGAGTATTCACAGAAAATTTAATATGCTTGCAAATGGTATCCACCAAGTATCAGAAAAATAGAACCGGGAATATAATGAAAACTCAACGATGGCCGGGCTGCATTTACGTGACGGTGCACAGTACCCATGCTGAACAAAATTCATGATTACTTAGTTATACAACATTATACAGCAATAAAACTTATGTTTTTGGAAAGCTTATGAAATATCTCGTATATTTTGTAATTACATTAATAGCGGTAAAGTTATAATTTATTGAGTTGCATGTGCATGCACGGTAAAAAATCATATGTTTTCAATTATTTTGAAAATGACTACAGTTATTGAAAACCAAATATAGTACGTTTAATATTCTTTCAAATGGTATCTATCACCAACTGATCAATAAAATAGAACCCGAGAAATAATGAAAAGTTGACGCCGGTCGCCCGCCATTTACG
Source organism: Cydia splendana (assembly GCF_910591565.1). Lineage (NCBI taxonomy): Eukaryota > Metazoa > Arthropoda > Insecta > Lepidoptera > Tortricidae > Cydia > Cydia splendana. Next base: position 11,419,002 of record NC_085976.1, read on the forward strand.
TGACAGCGCTTAGTGACCCATGCTGAACAAAATTCGTAATTACTTGGTTATATAATATCATACACCAATAAAACTTATGTTTTTGGTAAGCTAATGAAATATCTCGTATATTTTGTAATAAAATAATTGCGGTATAATTGTAATTTATTAAGTTAGACGCATATTTAATCAGTACTTATGCTATCCATGCACGGTAAAAAATCAAATATTTTAAAATATTTTGTAAACGACTACAGTTATGACTACGGTTATTATAAAACAATAATAGCACGTTTAATACTCTTTCAAACGACACCTCACACGAACCGATCGGTCCCATAGGACTCAAGATGTGAACAAATATCAATGATGGTCGGCCGCCATCTTTGCCCCCCTTTTTTTCGACCCGTCCCCCCCTCCATAAACTAAAACCGGTCAATTCGTATTCTAGAGATCACGAGGAACACATCCATACCAGTTTTAGGTATTTAGAAGAGATGTCGACGACTTTTTTCAAAACAGGCCGGTTTCCTCCAGTCTAAGACGATAACACCCTAAAAATTTCAATCGTGAGGACGGGTACAAATAATCGTCTACTTGGGGACCAGTGATTCAAATGTTGAAACCAGCGGATATATCTTCGGACCAGTGTACGGATACTGTGAGTGTTGCGTGTCGTGCCGTGGACAATAAACATTAAACTTTAACGGGTAGCTGCAATTTCTTTGTCTACCCCGAACATTTTTATAAACTAATTTCGGGTAGTTTAGTGGTGTTTTATTAATATCTCCGTTGACATTTGTTGGGACGTCAGTCTTTCCGTGACCACAGCTGGTGCAACTCAGCTGAAACGTCGGAATTAAAGGTAAAAACAATGAAATTATATCGCGGTAGACCCGTTTGTGTAATTAAATATGTGTACAAAACGCGAGAGTTTAAAGTGTTAAATTTGTAAGTAGTTCATTTCTATAGTGATCTGTAGATACTATTCTTTACAATGAATACACTCGTATTTCATATAAAAGAGTGAATTAGAGTTTTAGCGTTTTATATTACATCTCTCATGACACTTTTTGAACAGTGTATTTTGAAGGAAATTATAAGGTTTTTCTCATACACATCGTTTTTTCTAAAAGCTAATTTGATAAGCGAAATAATACATTATTAAATTATTTTACGTTCTATATAAAACTTTTTTTATTTGACTTTGAGGTTTTTACTTTTGTATATTTGCCATTTTTACAGAGATTTTTCTTCCATAGAAAAACCTCTGTCATAGGTTAGATTGGAGAGACTTCCTAACTACCCAAGATAAATTCCAGTTTATTGGAATAGCTTATTCGTTAGATGATGTTCATAAAAGCTTAAAAAAAGTTATGAAACTGGAACTTCATTTGTGGCATTGTAGAAAACGGCGAACAAATACATTATTATGTATTAATGTCTCATCAAATTGTACTGTTCAAAAAGTTAAAAAAGTACATTGCAATAAAAATGAGAAAACTCAAACAATCTCATATTTATCGATATTATTTTATTTTATATTTTTATTTTATAGTATAAACTAAATTACAAAAAAAAAATGCTTCATAATTAGAAAAAAAAAATACCATATAATTCACGGGTACTTTTTTACTGGACCACTCCTTAGAACATGCTTGCATAAATACGTAAATATCCATTATACTCTTTAAAAGCCATGAGACTATCATAAATGCGAAGATAAACTAATTAATATAAAGTAAAGAAAAACTTTTTTTAACAATTGTTAACAATTTTATCATTTTGCACTTGTACCAATTGAAATTCCAACACAACATGATAATGTTACCAATCTGTTTGTTTTCATTTTGTAGATTTTTCATCGCTTGCATCCAAGAGTTCCCTACACTTTCTACCTACTCGCCACTCTGTCACCACCATCTTCCCGATGCGCGGCGCACGTAAATACACACAAAGAGAGCAATCGCGAAAGACAAAAGAAAGAAAGGCAAGATAAGAGGTAGCTGTCAGGGCAGTCACGAGCGGTGCACTATGAAGCCACGGTAGGTACTTATGCCGCGGTAATTATGGACGTGGGAATGACGGGATGGTAATGATGTTTTTCGGAATTTTACGTGTGTGATTTTTTCTGTTCCTTAAATCCTTTGCGTATGTATACGTATACTTATGGATCGAGTGATCGAATTATATGTGTAATTGAAACTATTTTCAGGTTTGACGCGGGTATGAAAAGAAGAAAAAGAGGAAATTTTTAGGCATCCACGGAATTACTTGTCACGGTAATTATGGTATGATGGTAATTAATAATTGTAACAATGTTTTTCAATTTATTTTTACGCATACTGTGATGTTTTTATCCTTTGCATTCGTGATTGCCTAATGATTTTACTTATGTATGTTTAACTATTTTCAAGACTTATGCGGTAGAAACACAGCAAAGGAGACACATTTCATATAGCCACGGGAGGTACCACCCTATGCCGCTCTAATTACCTATATAGGGACATGGAAATGACGAATTAGTCACAATTACAATTTGTATGTAGTAATTAAACTATCCTTGGTACCTACTTTTTAACATCTTATTAGTTAAATGTCATCTGACATACGCAGTTATCATCTGTTTTTTTTGTAACCATCCTTGCACAAAATTCATAAACGCATCAATGTAGAATAAACTACAACCATCTTACATGTGTATAACCGACGGAACGACAAAAAATCACATCCTCCGCGGTGTCCTTTGCTTTACATAGGTACCTAAAAGGGACAAAGGGACAAAGGGTATATAATCACATGTATAACAAACATGGTAGCTCTGTAGAAACATAATCCACATCCTAACTTTGACAAAGAACATGAAATTGGATTACAGAGCACTTAATATCTTCTTTCTAATGCTTTCACAAATAATAACGACGTATATTCCAAGTCATGTCAATTTAAAACTGAACCTTAAGTAGAATAGATATGGTTGTATTTTGGTTACTTTTATCTTAGAGATTGAGGGACTAGAAGCGAGTGAGGTCGTTTAGTATAGACGGGCGACAAAAAAATATCACCGCTCGAAAAGATGTCATATTAAGAAACATGTCAATCATAATTTTATGAAGTATTGAATAGGCCCCGTTGTTCATTTTGCGTATTATTTTTTGCTCCGTTTAACTTTTTTGAGGGTTGTTTGGAAATTGGGGGTTTTCGAGTACTTTCCATTATTCTTTTACAATATAGATACTTGAGTGTTTGCGCAAAATTTGAGTGTTCTCTTCCTGTAAGCAAATTGGGGTGGTTAATGTAAGGATTTCAATTTGAGTTATTAGTTATGTTTAGTAAGAGACTCTTTGGTCATAAATATTTCATATTTTTAATCGATCTGGGTCAAATTGACCGCAATTTCTTTGTTATATCAAGTGCCGTCTTCCTCAATGGGTACTGTAATACACATCTAATAATTGCAATTTTAACATAAAGTGTAAACTCTATACCTATAGCCACACTCAAAGAGCCGCACACTTTTGTCGTTATAGAGCATAGAGAGAGAGAGAGAGATAAATATTCAAGTAAACCATCTCAAGGCAAAAATGTCGACGTTATAGGGAGTGACGAGTGATGTTATATGAAGTTTACACCGTAATTAAAAAATAAATATTCGTGGATCATCTTACATAGATCGACCTAGCTCCAAACTAAACAAATCTTATAAATAGGTACTTATAAGCAACGATATACACACTTAATTTATAATAAAGAAAATACTTGTACCTACCTATTTACCTAAGAACGGAAATCGATTTCAAACCAGCAAATTGCAATTTTAATCAATAGCATATATGGTAATGGTAATTACATATTTATAAAATATATGACTAGTCGACTAGAGACGATTGTAATAAAATGGAAATGAAGAGGTATTCATCACAGTATTCAAGTAGGCTTCTAGTCATTAATAATACTTATTAGTAATAATAATAACTTATTACTTACAATATTATATTACCTACAAGTCTTAGATAGTCACAATACCCTCTTCCGTAGAAAATGACTTTCTTGTCGCTTGACTCGGCTCTCTACTGTTCGGTATCGTAAAACTAGAACTCTGTTTTTTTCGGAAAAACACGATTTTCTAAATAATAACACGCGAAAAACAAACCCCCAAGAAACGACTTCGGATCATTTCAATATTTTCAATTCGAGTTTCATTGAAGTAAACTTTTCATTATCATTAAGTTGCTTTTAAGTTTTAAGAATCTTTTCACACTAAGCCACAAACTGTGGTTCTTTATGTCTGAGCAACACGCGTGACCTCATTGTCCAACCCTTAACACAGCAGCGTCAAAAACCAACACCATGCCATTGTCTTGCAATTACCAAGGGTTTCACAAAATTTTGACTACTGACTTACCCACCGTACCAACTTTACTCTATCAAGCTCTTGGAAAATAAACTCTACCTCGTCAGCGTTAAAGTCTTGTTTCCAGTAACGCAAGCCGTCAAGAACAGAGCTTGAGGAAGTAACCCGTCGATTTGGCGTCAAGAATGCTCCAATTATAAAAGACCTTTCAAAGCTTTGAACTTGGTTTAGAATAAAGGTCTTCTTAAACTGGTGGCAGGGAACAATTAGCAACTTATTGGAATTGCATTGCCAAGTGCCGCTAAAATGGCTGTCCAATACAAACACAAAGTATGCGTTCTTTTTTAATTTCCTAATTAGGAAGTAAATGGACATGGATATAAAGATCCTCTGTTCTATAGGTGTCTAACTAGAAGTCTTACTATTTTGACGTGATAATGTCATAAATCGATGAACACCGCGCGGTAGCATGCACGAAAAAGTGTCACGTTGTGGACAGATCTCCCATGGTAACGTTGTGGACAGGTCTCCATGGTAACGTTACGTTATGTACTTAATAGTACTGTTTTCTTATGACGTTATCACGCAAAATTACCGTCCGTGGTCCGTGGGTAAACCGACTTTACAGACAAAATACTAAAAAAAGGTAAATACTTAAATGTCATTTAGAAAAAATATGGTATGTATTTACATATCATACATACTTAGTTTATCTTATTATTCCTCGTTTCCTCATGACTGAGAGTTGCGATCACATGAAGTCATTGTTTTATGCACCAAGCCTGTCCACTCTCCATTCTGCATCGACTGCATCAGGTTTTTATTTTGCTGGATTCTATATAACAAATAAGTAGGTAGGTATGCTGAAAGCACAGACAAGACATCCTCCAGACTGAGCATAGCCCCCTCTGCCATAAATATACGGTAGTTTTACTCCATTTTCGAGTCCAAGTGTCTTTGTGTGACGTCCGTGTCTTTGAACGGACCAATCACGGCACGGGACTCGCTCACCTCGTCCCCCGCACCCCAGTATTTTTGGCAGCATCGGTTTCATGAAATAATTGCTCTAAACTCCGTCTAGAGGATTCCTAGTCTATGGCTGAAAGTAGGTATGTATGTATGTATATGCTGCAAGTCCACATGCAATCAGATAGCTCGGAAGTGCACTGGAACAGTGGAGGGACAGTGCGGGACAGCGGCACGTGAAAGTGATTAGTGCACAACGCGCCCTTGTGCTGTTTGAGGGGACACTGAGGAAAAACAGGACATGCCATGGAATAAGCAGAGAAAACTGAAAGAAATGTTGGCATAACTGTAACAAAATATTTTGTTACTCCTTACACAACAATTGGGACTTGCGAACTAATATGTTACACCGGCCAACAGGTCGTTTTGTAACAACGGTTTTAGGATATTGATCAAAATTTATTCCTTTACTATTTAAGTTCAGTTTTTTTTTATTACTTATTTTATCTTATCTAATTATTTTATTAGTGAAGTATTGTAGGTTTATTGTATAAGGTGTAAGTCCAAATACAATTATGAGATTTATGAGCCTACCTATACATTTTTAATGGTAGGAAACAACCACCTAGCTACGGCACGCGGTTATTGTAGCTATTAGATACAACAGGAGCATTTAAATTAAATAAGCTTACTCAATTTCATACAGACGCTGACTTCGCTTTATGTACTCTACGCCATCGCCATTCATCCCGGTCCTGAGCTAGTCTCATCCAGAAGTGCCCCGTGATCTTCCAAATATAGACCACCCAATGACCTAACGGACGCCGGGCCGGGCGCTTCTTTCATGTAAATGTATGTTTCAGGTATCTGGTAACCAACAAAGATGCATAAAACAAGCGAACGGCTAATAAAATTATGTATCGATGAGAAATATTAAATGATGACTATTTAACCCTATTCTACTCTCGTCGGCGATGTCGCGTGCTATCGGGTTTCCCCGCCACCGCCACAATGGCCGCTTTGTACTGTACTGCAGCATGCAGCACCCGAACATAACACACAGCTAACATAACACTGAAAATAAAAAAAAACTAAATCGGCTGTTCAACCTCAAAGCTTAGTGAAAAAATGAAATGAACATGAAATTTGTGACAGCATACCTAATTTTATCTTCATTTGATAGATTTATATTAAAATTTGATATTTTTTAGCGATGGGCTTTTTACTCCAATTTTTCTGTTAAGTATATATACTCAGGTACGCAAGCAACATTTAACAACCTTAAGGGCTCATTTAGACGGTGCCAGAAATCGCATGCGAGTTATTTATTACATTGCGTTATCCGATCGGTCGGCTGAGTTGATGTAACCTCAATGGTCCGCAATGTACCTAACTAAAATAGCATGCGAATTCGCGCGCAGTCTATATGAGCCCTAAGTGTCCTTCGAAAACTGTTTTAATTGTTCCGTATTCTCGCGAAATAAATTCCAAGTCCAAACAGATTTGCCAATGTTACTAAACGGTTCAACTGACCTTCACTGTTCAACTGGCCTGGTCAGTTGGACGGAGAAGAAAACAAACGAAGAGGTCTTACGCATGGTAGGAGAGAAGAGGAGTTTATTGAGAACCATTGAAAACAGAAGAGGAAAGATGCTTGGACAGGAACACCTGCTACGGCACGACGGATTTATCAAAAATATCATTGAAGGAGTTGAGGCAACGAGACGGAGGGGGAGACCAAGGAGAACGTACATATATAGATCAAGTAAAGGAAAAGTTCAACGTCGTGTCGGATCAGGCTGTCAAGGAGAAGGCAGAGGACCGACATGCATGGAAATCGCTCCACTGACAAGAGTCTAACTCTTAAATAAATGATGATGACTAAACGGTTGTTATACCTATATGCATGGCAGGCTGAGATATAGCACCGATGGCTGTCAGATATTGGGCGTATGATGGTCGCGGTTATTGACGTGTGTTATCAAAAAGTGACATCCTAGACAAGACTGAACGAACTAGACTTTTGACACTGCTCGATGTCACTTTACGTTGCATCTATCCCCACCACCCAAGTGTCACTGTCAAGTTGCGTATACGTAGAGTAGATCTTTACCGCATCGTTTTATCGCGAGTTTCACCTAGGATTGCCCAGGACAATGGATTCTAATACGCCTTAGCCTTAGTAGGCAAGACAGCAACGCCTAACAAAGGATTTCATTGTTATTGGTCCGAAATGAAATAAGTCATAATAGCAGCGCCCGCGTCGATCGGGCCTTATTTATGTTCTGTTGAGCTGCCACATTTCGCCGCCAGGGGCGCTAGTGCCGCCTACCGCGATTTATGTTAATGCAAACAAGAGTCACTACATTAAAATAAACTGGAAATAGTGTGATTGTTTATTATACTAGAGTAGTTCGTACCTATTCGTAGAGGTGAAATATGCGTCAAAACCTCGAGGCAAATATTGGTTAGAATATTTTTTTTTTTAGCCTACTTTGGTATCCCACTGCTGGACAAAGGCCTCCCCTCGTTTTCTCCACTCGACCCTGTCATCGGCATTTTCCCACCATTTGGGGTAGAATGCGTCCAAGTCGTCCCGCCATCTCCTTTTCGGTCTGCCTAAACCGCGACCTGCACCGTCTATTGTGTTCCGTGGGTCCCACTCAGTAACCATTTTGGCCCACCTTTCTGGGTGCATGCGGCAGACATGTCCAGCCCAGTCTCACTTAAGACGAAACAGGAGCTGAGTTTTAAATATTTTAGGTAAATATACCCGTCTCGCTAACGGAAGCGGCACCTAAAAGTAGTGCGATAAGGACAAGGCGAAAAATCCTGCGTAAAAATTTAAAAAATCGAGGTTTCGTACTCCCCTGTTTCCTCCTCAAAAACTTAACCAATCGTAACCAAATTTGGAAATCTAAATGATTATGAAATTATCTGTGTCGGACCGTTTCGCTTTTTTGGCTAATTGATATCAGTTTTGAATGCCACGCCTCTCATTGCGGCATAGTCAATAAGGCCATTTTGGCCATTTTTGAAGGGCTCTAGCGCCTTAAAAAACAAAAATATCAAAAAAAGCAAAACGGTCCGACACAGATATTGACAATATTAATTTGTGTTGAAAAAATCATTGCTCTAGCTTCAAAAACCACGGAGGAAAACGAGGAGTACGTTTGTATGGAGAAATGACCACTCCCGTTGGCTCTTAAGCTTAGCGGTCTTGACGCCTACATCTACAACTCTAGTTTAGAATATATGTAGAATTTTCTGTTGGCATTGGTTTTCTATTATATGTATGTACTTACTTAACTTACATAAAGTCAAGATCACACCATAATGTGAAAATCATTTTTTTAATTACTTATTAATGTACCTACCTAATTTTGTAAACGAAACGTGCCTTTAGTAGGTACATTTCGTACATGACTTCTATTTTCTATAATAAAATAACAGACATACAGTCGAAAGTTTTTATTTCTGACCCATTTTGTACCATGTCACAGTGACAATAGTACTTATGAGGTCTCTAGCGACTTTCAAGTTCAAATAGGTATGTATAGGTACAATTTATAATAGAATAAAATTGGAAGAAATAAATGAAGTGATAAAAAAACCTAATATTAAAAACATATTCACTAACAATCAGATATACCTATCAGATTTTTGTCTAAGTACCTACACCTACTGATAATCTGTTTAAAAGACTCGGTCTTAACAAAGTGTAGATGTTTTTGACCATCTTACACTTATTTAACTCTATGATAGTCAGGATACCTACAGGCCTATTCGGATTTCGAGATAATCATAAGATCTTGAGACGATTTAGAGATCAACTAGATCTACATTAGATATCGACTAGATGTGACTTGGATATCTAAGTCATAACTTGTCGAAATCGTTCAAGAGGACGTCCAGAATCGCGGAATCGTCAAATTTTACATATCTATCTTACAAATATCTTTAAATTATCCGTATCGTAACTTGTTGAAGTTTAGTAGAAATCTAATTCATTTTCCGAATCGAGCCGCTAGGTAGGTACCATTGACCGGGGTGACTTTCAAATGCAGGGGCGACTTTAAAATTCTAGTTTTTAAGCCATAATATATATTTATGCGAGATTTTTTACGGTAGGTAAATATGAATATATAGTAATCTAACTAGTTACAGGAACATTTTCAGTAAATAATGAATAATGGTAATTCTATGGCCGTTTTAAATCTATCAAAGTAACCCAAAATTTCCAAAGTCACCCCGGTCTACGGTACCTACTTTATAACCGCTTGCATTGCAAATTCTGACAAACGTCTCCGTGGTTGGACAGTTATTACGGAAGCTTAATTAAAACTGACACTAGACAGTTTATAATGTTTGTTAAAGAGAAACTAAGTATGAGAAACTATTGGGTTTTGTAATAAATTCTTTACGTGTTTCAAATAAAAGAGAGGGCAATATAACGTATACATTAGCTTATAATTATAATTATTACTGCGACATTTTAGAAGTTGTTATTAACTATAGTCTACAATCTACATGGAACTGGATGATTAAATAGTTTCTAAACGTATTATTGGATACGTACGTCTTATTTTACGCAGTCTTGTAAATTATCAACGGTCTGCAAACTTTACGTACAGTCAGAATCAAACTAAGCGGATCAGAGACTACGTGTAAAAAGTTCCTAATATCTACAGAATCTACCAATCTCTAATACTTTACAATACAACACTAAACAAAAAGAGATTTATGTTTCTATATATATAGAACAATTATATTATAACTGATACTATTAACAGCGAACTGTAGAGTATCTCTATTTGGAAAATATTCCAGGTTGGCAGATAGAGTCTGTGCGGAAAGAGAAGAGTCGTGGAATGTACCGGGCCCAATACATTCCACGACTCTTCTCTTTCCGAACAGACTCTACTTTTGACGTTGTTTGATTCGCTACTTTTGATTCTGATTGTACGTAGTTATGTAGCTATGTAAAGTATGTATTTTAGATCCAAATTCATACCAATTGTAAGAAAGGAAGCTAAACAAAAGCCTGGGAAGAGAGGAAGTTTTAATGAACGAGGCAGGTGTGACTAACAAAACGATTGAATCTATTGCCCTCCGTGTATGGCACGGTGTGCTTATCGCATTCATCTATAACACCATAGATTACTGTGTAATAATAATAGATCAATATTTTTTTACTTAACGGATGTGGAAGGAAACGAGTTTTGTTTCGATGTTCATACATAGATTTCCTGTGTATTTTTAACGTGTGCGTATGGAACTGACAGTATCGATTTTTTTTATATTTATTTCTAGCCGTTGACACCAATGACACCTAGTGGGGAAACTACTTAAACTATTTGAATGACGTAGGTAAATTTATAAGCAACCGGATGCAGGTACATATCACAACATAGAACTTCAATGACAGAACTTGTCTTTCAAAGCAAAGAAGCAAACTTTTGCAGATACGCTTTGGATAGAAATTACAACTTTCTGATTCACACCAATAAACAAAAGAAAAACGGCCAATGCCATTCATGTTATAAAAAAATTATAACCCGTAGAAACTACCTAACGAAATAAAACATATATTGACAGTGTACACTATAGAACCCGAACTCAATTTACCGAAGGTGCGATATGCACAGATAATTATATCCCATTCTGTTCCCAGCGTACTCTGTCCGGCAAAACATCAACCATTTTAATTATCTTCGGGACACCATTAACAATAAATCTGTGGCTACACTCACGCCCCCTGTGAGTCGTAATCAGGGTTACCTACCAGACACTTTCTGAAGTTCGTTCAGTACGGATATGATGGTCGTTCTTGTCTGCGTGTTAAAAAGTGACAGTTATTTTATCACGTGGATAAAGATGGATAAAACCATCCATAATACGCCGGCTGATCCGTCTATTTTTGGACTTTTGTTCTAAAGTCAGCTTTAGAACAAAAGTTCTGAGACAAGTATTTTCTATGGTTGTTTTACAGTAGGTCCTTCGCGAGAACTTTTAAATTGATCTTCAACTTAAATGACTTTTACCAAATTTATTAAGGTCAATCCTGCGAATAATATTATAAATTTTAACTTTTAAATATTAAATTACCTCTCGTATTTTCTATAGGGCAGCTATTTATTGCATTTCGGAAATAGTTCCATAGTACAAGTCGGTAAATATTTCACCTCCCGGAATATAGCTAAGGCTATTAAGGGTTAAAATAATTTTACAATAGGTACCTAAGTGCTATAGAAAACAAGTTTTATAGTAGGTACGTATTGACCAAGTTCTTCAATCTTACGGTACTAAAAGTACGTAAACCAAAAAAAACCGGCCAAGTGCGAGTCGGACTCGCGCACGAAGGGTCCGTACCATTACGCATAAAACGGCAAAAAAAAAATTATTTAATATTTATTTTATTTTGTTTTTAGTATTTGTTGTTATAGCGGCAACAGAAATACATCATCTGTGAAAATTTCAACTGCCTAGCTATCACGGTTCATGAGTTACAGCCTGGTGACAGACAGACGGACGGACAAACGGACAGCGGAGTCTTAGTAGGTAATAGGGTCCCGTTTTTACCCTTTGGGTACGGAACCCTAAAAAAAAGACCAATGTTTCATTAGACTAAGTATATTATGATCGAAATCCTGACATATCGGTAAAAATCCTTGATCCTGACATCTGGTGACCCTAGTGGCAATCGGCTGATCGTGCGCGGATCGGTCTCCGAGTTATGGCTAATTATTGTTTTGTTTTACCGATCATAAACAAGGCCTGTGACCAATTAGGTAATTATGGAGCTTGGAATGACATTTTTGTGGCTGATGCTTCGAGATTCCGGTGGTGAAATTTTCGGTTTCGTGTTTTAATTTTTAATAGGTTTACTTACCTATTAAAAATTAAAACAGATATTTTTTACGAATTTTTTTAATTATTTTATAGATTCGGGATTCTTCCGAACCCTGTTTTATAAGATAATTATAAAAACCAACACCGGCAATTTTGCTTCTAGATAATGAAGGCGTGGACTACCTATTAGATAAAAACATGCCCGTTTTTTATTATGGGTTTCATTTGCTTTAATTTTTTAGATACATTGTTTGGGTTAAAAAATCTACTGCAGTGGCTAAAAAGGCGGGATCTCTTTCCTGACGTTCAGTAAAAAAGAATCCCGCCTATAAGTAATAAAGTATCAGAAGTGAAATTAAATTAACCCTTCTCATTTCATAGGGATGAAATTGTTCACCAAAAATTTGGTATTATAGCTTCGAGTCGTATGTCTACAAATCGTGGATCTTTTAAACTGACGTAAGTTGTATATGTACCTACATAATTATTGCGGCTTTGTACAGTCAGCATCAAATAGATTGTGACGGTCAAAGTGGCCAAATATATCGGAACACATCCTTATTTCTATGGTAACAAAGGTGTGTTACGATATATATTTGGCCACTTCTGCCGTCACTGTCTATTTGATGCTGACTGTACATTTTTGCAATCAATAACGATTACTTATAGGTACATTTCGTATCATATAGATATAGAGACTCGAGTTATTGAAATTCCATTATATTATTATCCCTCGAGGTCCTCCTCAATAAGCTTATGAATTTCCTCTGACCAACCTGAACTCTGAATCCAACCACGCAAAATTTTCATGCCAAGTCAAAAAAATCTGGTGCTATAGGATATGTACCAAGCACTTGGCAGCGCAGCGACCAAATCAGTACAAACTTAGCGTGATCAGATACCAAAGGGCCTACCATGACCATCGAAACTCGCAATTGCGATCATTCCCTTTTACTCCAATTTACGCGTGATTAGAGTATCAGAGAAAGATCTTCGCAAGTTCGCGGTAGCCTCAAATCACAGACACGGATATACAAGATCTCACGCGTCACAGTCGTCACACGCTATCTGTTCAAAGAACGCGGCATCTGTGAACATTATCACGTCGCTGCAATGACAGGGTTATCTCCCGACCCAGAGACAATGGACCGATGTCCTGTCAGCTGGCTTTTTAGGGCACTACGTCGTTGCTAATTAGTTCGACGTATTTGGAATACTTGGGATGTCTTAGGTGATCTGCGAACGATCCAAAAGAACTGTTGTCTCATACATATTTGCGAATCATATACCAGGTGTGGCCTGTAACACGAGCAAATAATTAAAACATAGATTGTACTCCTCAAAAGGTGACACTTTTGTTCAACAACTTTTAAAAATTATGAAGTCTTTAGACTTCCTATTTTTCATACAAAATAAATATTATCTTCAATGGAGGCCATTATCATTGTGATTGACATTGCTTGTCACGCCTTAAACATAACAAAATTCGCAATACATTGCGTCTTAGAATAAAGTTTAAAGTGTAGGTATTTAAAAATCAAAATGCCAGGTTTTTTTAAATGTCGCTGAACTAATGTTGGTCAGTATGAGGAGTTCAGCCTACAGTTTAATTTTTTGCTCATATTACAGCAGGCCACACCCGGTATTATGTCTGTTTTAATAAGAAAACTTCCGTGAGACACAAGCACATTAAATATATAACGAACGGTACGTCTGCCACCAGTTTTGATATTGACATAACGCTCACGTCTACGTAATTTACTTTCTGTACATCTCGCTTGCACTAATATGCGAGTACGAGCGGGATGCATAGAAAGTAAGTTACGTAAACGTGAGTGTATATGTTAATGTCAAAATTTAACTGATGGTAGACGTGGGTCAGTCACGTATTTTGAGTCGAAAAACGCTCGACATGTTTCACTCCGTACCGAGGAGTGTCATCAGGAGTTTTATATCAATCATCATCATCATTCTACGCAGACGAAATCACGGATAGAAGCTAGTTATTTTATAAACATGTAGAAATTAATTCAAATGTGCAATAAGCATGTGGGACAGAACAAGATCAAAATACAGGGTGGCCAAAAAATAAGTACATTCCCCGTTGCTTGGGAGGTTATGGGATTAAACTGAGCAACTTTTACTACGGGAACAACCCCGAATCGCGAAAAAAAAATTTGGCATTTGGCGATTTCGGTGTTTAATCTTAATTTATTGAACTACTCTTCATCACAGGGTTATTTATTTGCGGTCAGGTTAAAAAATGGCAAACATTTAGATCCCAACCATTAATCCTTAACAATATCTTATTAATAACCTTTCATAATCAGAACTGGCTTATCACGCCATCGTCATCCTCAAATACCTAACGACATCGTCTCACGATTAATCAAAATTCCACCCAAACTTAATTATTAGACATGAGGTTATTTAATTTATTTCACCGATGGGACGTCCTAAAATACATGGGGCCCCGCCCAGCCATTACAGGCGGGGACGGGTCGCGGCGCTAGTCGTATATCATCCTGAGGAAATTACCCACAGCACTTATGACACTACCAACTTAGCGTAACTCGTGGTGAAATGTGGAACTAAAATATTTTGAAGACACTTTAGTGGTTGATATGTACGGTGGCGCCGCTGTCTAATGTTTGGAGAAGGTTGTAGGTTCTAAACGAGGTGAACAGAACGTTCACGCTTTAATTTGGGATGGGGTGGCTAAGTAATGCCATCTGAGATTGAGATCCGGTGCTTAGGTTGACCCTTAACAGAATCGAGGCAGAATGTTTATGTAGATAACCATGTACACGTTCTGTATACTGTATATGTACTTCTTCAGCGCAATGCTAAAGTGTTGGATCTTGGCGATTGAAGGATTTGTAAGTGGTAAGTAGGTAGAGATGGGCCGAATATTGGGTAATTATTCGGTATTCAGCATATTTAGCATATTTATCAATGTTCGGCCGAATAGTTCGGTTCGAACTGTCAAACAAATTCTTTTTTTAGGGCGTCCGTTGGCGCGGGTCACGCGGGTGCACTTCGCGGTCCAGGCATGAGGCGGTTCCGTTTCTTTTCATAAACATTCCCGGCCAGTCCAAAGGGGAAGGTTAAAAAACACGTGCGGAGTGCAGATCGCGGACCTATATGAACTTATTTTAGGCACTTTTAGCCCAACCGAATATTCGGCCGAATATTTGTATTCGGCACAGTCTCTAGTTGTAAGTATCTTGGACAAGTAATCATTAAAAAGCTGGTACTTACCAAGGTTTATGTTTCGTAATTCGTAAGATTGTCCTATGTCTGTCCTCGGGCCTCAAATTTACTAAGCGTGAAAGAGGTAACAGACAGGTAAACAGAGTTACTTTCCCATTCATAATATTACTAGGGATGTTAATTATGTACTATTAAAATCATTGTTAATCGATATTAATTAAATCCATTTTTCAATTAAAACTATAGTCTATTAAATGTACCGCCTACGTCGATCTTTCGTCGTTAATAGTCCCTAAATCATTACTCAATGACAGTGCGCACCTTTGTCGACGCATTAAACGATCCAAATATCGATCAATCCCATATGGCCTAGCCACCCTTACTAAACGTATCGAACAAATCGTATAACGATCACCATTTCTCAATCGCTTTTTATCTTGGTACACAATTAATATTGTAGAAATCATTAACGAGAGAGACAAGGGAACAAAAGTCGCCGTCCTTTGTGGTCATGGTGAAAAAAGAAACGGATAAAAAGGGCGCCGCGGGGCGCTGTGGGCCGCTAAACCAACACGGGATGTGTCGACACGGCATCTGTCTGATGTTCACAGAGTAACCGGCCAACGTTGTAGAAGCGACGCAAAATTGAATAAAAATCTTTGAGGATTATCAAAGATTTATTTATTTTTGTGTCGGATCCCCGGTCATCGCCAGATGCGTAATATGGTACGAGAGTGAAATGTTGAGATCAGTGGCGTAGCTAGGCGTGGGCGTGGGCGAAGCAGGCCGTCGCCCACGACCTCGCGCCCTAAAGGGGGCCTCGTGCGATGCCTCTTTGGGCACAGTGAAAGAAAAGGGCCTCGCAGATGCGACTTCGTCCACAGGTAGATTAGTTCACGCTACGCCACTGGTTGAGATTGAGACTAATTCAACCCAATCGCGTCAATTTAGTCAAATGCGTTGTTACAGTAAGCCTGCATGTAGCAACTAGAGCCTCTACCATCAGTTTCAACATTGACATAACGCTCGCGTCTACGTAATTTACTTTCTGTACATCTCGCTTGCACTATTGCTCGCATATGCGAGTACGAGCGAGATGCATAGAAAGTAAGTTACGTAGACGTGAGCGTATATGTCAATGTCAAAACTGATGGTAGACGTACAGGTTGCATGCAACCTACGGCGATGACACGAAAACCATGAGTAACTGATTGAACGTCTTAATCGCGACATCAATGCGGCAATGACGGCAATGCAATTTATTAAGGAAATTGACAGTGACATCGTCCGTGTCACCAGTAGCGACGTTGCAATAGTAACGTTGCTGCAGTGGCGTTGCCATCCGAATAAGTATATCATTAGTAACAGTATAGTAAGTAAATTATCTCAACCTGCGGAATATTTAGTAATCAATGCCTAAATCATTGCAAACATGACACTTTGATGTATACTTTAAGTAGGTACCTATACTACAAATCTAAAATTCAATGACCAGACCAAAATCCACAGCGCACGTTTCATATTACATAAGTCTCATATGCATATATATTATATATGTTTGGGTTTGGGACGTGCGTCTGATACTGAGTCGCTACGACCCAAATTGAGTTAGTGTCACGCGTGTGACACTAGGGCGCTCCACGGGTTAAAGCACGCATTTGAAACTGCTAGAAGAAAAAAATCCCTGGCATGGCATATCTGGCAACATTATCTCATCTTCGCCGGCGCGGGCGCCGCCGCAGTTGATGTAGGTTTCGAGTATTTTGGTTGTCAGTGTTCTTGATAACGGCTAAACGGATCGTGATCAAAAAACGAACACGCGTGTAACGTGTCTCGTGCTTGTATGCTTGTATGGAATTTTTGGAAGTTATTTGTAATAGGTACAGATCACGTTTAAACGTATTGGGTTATAAACTAGCGTAGCGTGGCGTGAGAATAAAATAAAGATGACAGTCCATTTCCAACGACAGCAGCACTACCATTCATTTTACTATGGAAATTGACAATAACACCGACGCGTTCGTACTAGTAGTGCAGCAGCGGTCAGAAATGGAATGTCACATTTTTCTTGTTGAAGGATACCATAAAATCAAACAACATCATACAGATGTAGTGTTAGTGCATAATTATTTTCCATCGTATTTTCACGGAAACGTACGAACGTGTCTTGCTATTTCAGTCAGTCTCGGTTAGAGATGGGTAACTACCCGGGTAAATACCCGAGAGCGGGTATTTACCCGGTATATACCCGATATATACCTACCCGCGGGTAAATACGCGGGTATTTTCGTTTTTCTTCTAAATGTTATGTGTTTAATGGTATATGAGTATAAATAAGATTAATTTAAGTATTTTTTTATAATGTTACATAAAATGTATGTGCAAACTAATTACGAAAAGGTTGCTATGAGGTGAAGTTCGATTTTAACATATCAGTCCAATTATGAAAATCGTGTAAAACCATTCCCTTGCTTCCGGAAATGTTTTAAAACGCTTTTAATATACATTAGAAAGATGAAAATAAACACTACTTATGAATGTTAAAAAAAAATGCAGTATCACAACTTGGGAAGCTCATAAATCAAATATAGTTAGTTTTAGGACAAAACTGTATATAACCTTTTTTGTAGAAAATTCTATCTACTTTAGTTTGTACATACAACACTTTTCGATATTAATGACAGATTCCAAGAAATATGAAAAATTCACTTTTACCCCCCTCCCCCCAACCACACCCTCCGCCGACCGAAGTTCGAATGTGTATTATCAACGCATAAGTACGACAATTTACTCAAATAAAAATAAAAATACTCTTATGACGGCCTTTTTTTAATATTTATAAAAATTGTACTAAAAATTCCTTAGTTACAACTGCAGGTTTCACTAAACCATTTCATTTTAAATGATACAGAATAATTACAACCATTAACTCGGTTAATATCTCCCCTTTAACACAAATCGACATATTCAACAAGAAATGAATCTACCCGTCCATTTGGGTAGATACGGGTAAATACCGGGTAGATGGGTATTTACCGGGTATTTACCTGGGTGGGTAAATTGGGTAAATACCCGCGACCCATCTCTAGTCTCGGTACAAAAAGTACTGACGTTGACTGAAGCAGCATGACAAATACGAACGTTTCGGAGATAATACGATGGAAAACAATTTTATTATGCACTCTAAATCTGTACTGTAGGCAGGTAACGGGTTGTGTATAGAAGGACCAACAGACCTTATAATTTCTTTTTATTCTGAATACCTAAGGTAAACATACTAGTGCTCGACATGCTAATGCCCAATAGATGACACCTTGCTGTCACCTCTATTGGCTCTATTGACAATGACTTAAGTTTCAAGATGACATATACTGCGACCGCGTGCGTCGAGCATCAGTATGTTTACCTTATATTTCAATCGCTTTAAAGATCCTAATTCACTTTATAGCTGCCTTTGATAAGACCTTGCTAGACCCTATGACACCTTTTGAAAAAGTACTTATCAATACTTCTATTAAAATAAGAGACCACGTTATACAAAACACAATTTTTTTTTTTACAATTCGCTTGACCATACCGCCCACTGCAAATCGGGCTATCTGTCACCCGTCACGACTCCAACTGTAAAACCAGCATATCGTTATTCTACACAGACCTTATATGAAGGGACTAAGGTTTATTTAGGCTTGGCAGGGATGTTGAGCTGTGGTCGGTGCGTGACATTCCGTGCGGCGCCTCAAAGCGGCCGCCTGCGGTTTTGTGACAACCCTATCATGCACGGACCACTAGGGTTGAAATTAAAATTTTATAACGTGTGCTACTAGTAGGTATATGTTACAAATACAATAAGCAAGAAAAACTAATTTATATTTTATTTGAACATGATTCTGATTAAGGAAAATAATTAAAATTTTAAACCATAAAAAGTTTAACAAAATGTTAATTTGTTTCAAAATGGATAAACTGACGTGCATAAAGGATGACTCACGTAAGACCGGACCGTGCCCGGGCCGGAGCTTCCGGTGGTTACTTTTCTATGACATGACAGGCGATCTCGTGATGCTTTCCATAGAAAACGATGCACCGGAAGTTCTGGCCCAGACACGGCCCGATCTAACGTGACTCATCCTTAAGGTCTACCTAAACATAAATAGAAAAAAGACCACCATCTTGTACATAAATAAACTGCACATCTGTTTCATATTTTCGTTAATTATTTTTATTGTGCCAATTCCAAAACTAAACTATAAATTTTTCACGTGCTGCTATAAAATTAGATAAGCTTTAGACATTTATATCAAAATCTACTAACAACAACACTTGACTTCTCATCAACCTTAATACCATTGCAATAAGATATACAAATGGTTAGTTATTTGTGTCGACGATACCGCCCGCCGCTCGCCGACTGTCGCACGTCACGCGCACAACGAACTAATGACATTCCGCACGGCGCCTCAAAGCCCTCCTGCGGCAAATGACAGCCCTAGCATAGGGTTGCCAAAATATATAATATATGCAGAATAAAAAACATACGTACGCAAGAAATGTTAATACCTACTATGCAGCGTTATTTCAGCGTTAGTTTAGTTAACATAAGACCTTTTTTTCTACAGCTATAGGTAATACGCTAAACTGAAATAAATGTCATATACTAAGAAAAAAAATATTTTTTTTCTGAAAATAATTTAATTTGTTCTAATAGTTATATATGTTGTTTTGAAATAAAAATAAAAATAGAAATACTATTTAATCGATGATTGAAAGTGGGTTTGTGATAATTCAGAGTTCTAAGTGTTTTAACTAATTTGTGAACGAAATTTTGTAGCGTACCTACACGCTACAAAATTTTGCAGTGTGCAAAGTTCTTAATGAGTCTTCAAATAAAGTCCGTGAATGCACAAACGTGGTCCATTAAGTATACCTAGGTATACCTAGTTCAAATGTGATTGATATGTTTTTAAGATCAGCCAAAAAGACCAAAAGTTGGGTAATAAGTAGGAAGTTGTCCTACTAATACTATTCATATTAATATACCGGTCTGGCCTAGTTGGTAGTGTCCCTGCCTGCGAAGCCGATGGTCCTGGGTTCGAATCCCAGTAAGGGCATTTATTTGTGTGATGAACACGAATATTTGTTCCTGAGTCATGGGTGTTTTCTATGTATATAAGTATGTATTTATCTATATAAGTATGTATATCGTCGCCTAGCACCCATAGTACAAGCTTTGCTTAGTTTGGGGCTAGGTTGATCTGTGTAAGATGTCCCCAATATTTATTTATTATTATTATTTTGTGTCTCCTTTTGGATTTCACGGACCTATAAATCCCGGTCTTTTGATAGGCTTGCGTGGGGATATAGATCCAACACGTAGAGGCCCCTTGGAGAGCTTTAATGTCATGTAGAACGCCTGCTGGAACCCGTTCACAGGCGCAACAATAGACACCCATGAACCGGTCTCAGCAGGCATTGGGACTATTGTAGAAAAAGTGAACAGTATACCGGTCTATGGATTGATGTTTGGGTGGACAATGAGACTGGGCTATTGTAAAAGAGGTCCGGACACCTGCCATAACAATGTTAACACCGTCATCGAGGCAGGCGGTGACTCGCCGCTGACTAGATGGGCCCCTGAAACTGCCGTCGCGAAGACGACCAGGAGCAACATCGGTGTGAGCGGCTCAGGGGTGTCGAGAGGTGTGCGCCGCTTTCTACCCAGTGGCTGTTAACAGCCACTGTGCCAACTCGCGTCTTATGCATCTTTCACTTCCACCCCTGGAGCATATAGCTCTAGCGATTCCTCTCTGGACGGCCAATGAAGGCAAGCCAGAGCTGAGAGTCCTGCGGATCCCCTTGGGGTCCACTCCGACCGACGAAGACACGCCGGAGACGGAGACCCTGACCGCCTCTCGGGAGCACTCGGGTCCGTGGGGTCGTTACTCCCCAACAGCTCGCCACAAGCTGCCCTGCGGGCTTATTATTATTATTATTATATACTGATTTTTACAGACATTAATTGGTTTATAAGAAAACACAATTCCCCTGAGGGCGCCACTGGACGGTCGACTCAGTTTTAATGTCGAGAATAAACTTTCGTCCTAACGTGTATCTAATTTCGCTTCGACCAATAACAGTGGACCGTTTGTCATACATGATAGATGCCGCGGCGCATCAAAGCGGCGACACGCGGCGACCGCCCGCTGGCGACAACCCTGCGTCCTCCGGCCGAATAGGGTTGGCAACTGTACGTTTTTTATCAGGGATGCCGCGAGGTAAACTTTGCTCAGAATTATCCTAGCGAGTTAGCAGAGTCTGTCTCCGAAAGAGAATAGTCGTAGAATGTATGGGCTCCGTTACATTCCACGACTCTTCTCTTTCCGCACAGACTCTAGTAGAGTTGAACTCACGCATATAACGTGTTATTGTCCTGTTTTGTAATGTTAGTGGGATATTTAAAATAAATCAATTATTTAAACGAGCCATTGCGATATTGAACAAAAATATTATTTTAAGCTTAAATATCATGCTCTTAGAGTAGAGTCGAACCAAAGTTTATGTAAAATTTATATGTAAATATGACATTTATTATGACCCTGTGTGTGTGTAAACAACTAAGCAATCGAGTAATTATCAACCACGTGAAAATAAACTACCTACTTATAGGTATTCCTTCAAAGTACCTATGTATGTATGCTAGAAACTTTAAGTACTTACCTATAAGCACTGAGGTGTCACGTAAATACACATAAAGAAAAGGTGCATCATTTATTCAATGTTGAATATCATCACATAAACATGTCAGCAGCTTTTGAATAATATAATCATAATGAAGCATGTAATTAAGCTATTTCCGATTATCGACAAGTTGCATGCTATTACAACCTTACCTAATGAATGCGTTAATGTTTACTTTCTTTATATCTCACGAACAAAATGTAAGGACTTTTTTGGTCCGTAATAGTACATTACGAATTACGATACAAGTGCGAAAAGTAGGAAGTTCGCCACTCGTTGCGAATTTCCCACTATTCGCACTTGTATCGTAATTTACTATTGCGGACCAAAAAAGTCCTTACATTTTCGCACGTGTATTGTACAACGTTTTACAGTACCTACATATGGCCCTTTAAATTTTCGACATAGGCACGTATTGTGCTAATTGCCCTTAAAGCAGTGACTCACGTTAATGATGACTGTCCATTGCTAAGTCAAACTTTAATAAGCATTTGACAATCTACTCATAGTTAGCTAGCGCATAATGTATAAGTCTGTGTAAGTGTAGTGTTATCTATTTAGTTCGCCTGTCAAAACGAGGTCAGGAATATTTTGCGATACTTTCATTGTGTAAACTGAAATAAGTAGATGTCATAATGTAGGGTTTTTGGTATTTACCATACCTACTTAATTCGTTTTTAAAGTTAAGGGTAGTTTGAAATTGAAGACTGTTTTTGGTTGGGTATAAAAAGAAACTACACTCGGCCGACGGGGCTCAGTTGGTTGTTGAGTTGTGCTAGCAAACGGTTGTCATAAGATGAGATTATTGTGAATTGGAATAAGACAAGAAAATAAATGGATAAATATATTCAAGGGTGTTGTTATTTTACACTTCAGAAGTGTGCAGAACGTAAGTACACGCCTACTGTTATTACTTATTGATTTAGTGAGATAACTGATAATAACATGACCCTTATTCTGAGCTTCGAGATAATTAAATATACAAAATTATAATGGATTACGTAAGAAATATGGTACTGGTAACATTTTTTATTTAATTTAAATAAGTACCTACATAATTTATTAATAATATTATGATGATTATGATTATAGGCTATCTAATTGCATGTCAGTTAAACTTAGGTTAGTTTGACCCATAAATGACCCTTAAATGGACATAATCATAAGAATATATGCGTCAGTTGGTCGAGAATTCAAAGTAACAAAATCAAGTAGGTACACCTTCTTCCTAATAAATACGTGACGGTAATTACTTCTTTTGCTACTTACCTACCCACACACATGTGGAAATTAGGCAGAATATGTCAACACGTGGGTCTTGATATGTGTTGGTTATGGAGTGTTAAAGGGTGCCTTCATTTTCATTATTTTTTCACAACGGCGCACAGTTTCCGAGATGAATTGATATTTATGATTTACAACCAGGTCTCGCAAATTAATTGATGATTTTGAGTTTTGATTTTGATCCTTAATGTTAAAATTTGTGGTAATATAAATAGGTGGCTACTATGCAAACGGGGCATTAAAGGGGGCTTGAATTTTCATTCATTTTTCGCTACGACGCACCGTTTTTGAGATAAAATTAATGTTCATAATTTGAACTACCATTAAACATAATTTTATGTATGTAATTCTTTTAAAGTTTATAAGGTATTATGATATAGTATATAGGTACCTATATGTAACACCGGATACTTTTACTTTTCATGCCGAGTTGTTGGAGAATATGGCTGACGATGACTCATGATGATCAACGGCGCTTGCAAACGTATGGCAGTGAAAAAGGAATCCAGAGCGAAGCAGAGTCCTGTTGTGAAAGTCGGGAGTAACCCCGCCTCGACAGCCTTAGTGAGGGGCACGCGCCACTGGACATCAGGTCATGTACACCTACTTTTACTATATTATGAATGATTTGATATTGTAATATGTGTTGGATACTGTCAATTGATTTAAAAGCTGAGACTTCATCTCATTCATCGAATCTAGCACATATAACATAAGTATAAGAATATTTTGCCAAAAGAGGTTACAATAGAGGTTAGAATAGAGGTAGGAGAGGTTTGCAATAAAAGTTGAGAGAAAAATAAATTTGATGAACCGATAGAAAACTATTACTTGTGTACCAATTATGAGAAAATTTTGCCTAAATATATCAATTTAATATGTATATATCTTACGAAATAATAGATACGGTCGATGAGTGGTTCTCATCCTAACCATTTGACCGACTTTTTTGATTTCTATTTAAACTGCAAGGAAGCTCCACATTTATAATGTCATCTAATTATAAACTGAATTATTTATTGATCAAGTATCGAGTATCGAGTATCGAGTATCGAGTATCGAGTATCGAGTATCGTGTATCGTGTATCGCGTATCGCGTATCGAAGTTATCAATCAAAGAGATGGAATTATTGAATTATCGAGCTGTTGGATTATTGAATTGAGTAATTGAATTATCGAATTATAAAATTGCTGGATTATTTTAATTATTGAGTTATTGGATTAATGAGTTATTGGATTGAGTTATTAATGGATTGAGTTATTGGATTGAGTTATTGGATTGAGTTATTGGATTGAGTTATTGGATTGAGTTATTGGATTGAGTTATTGGATTGAGTTATTGGATTGAGTTATTGGATTGAGTTTTAATGAGTTACGTATTCATGATTTACGTGTTAATGAGTTACGTGTTAATGAGTTACGGTTTATGAATTACGTGTTAATGAGTTACGTGTTAATGAGTTACGTGTTAATGAGTTACGTGTTAATGAGTTACGTGTTAATGAGTTACGGATTAATGAGTTACGGATTAATGAGTTACGGATTAATGAGTTACGGATTAATGAGTTACGGATTAATGAGTTACGGATTAATGAGTTACGGATTAATGAGTTACGGATTAATGAGTTACGGATTAATGAGTTACGGATTAATGAGTTACGGATTAATGAGTTACGGATTAATGAGTTATGGATTAATGAGTTTCAGATTAATGAGTTACGGATTAATGAGTTACGGATTAATGAGTTACGGATTAATGAGTTACGGATTAATGAGTTACGGATTAATGAGTTACGGATTAATGAGTTACGGATTAATGAGTTACGGATTAATGAGTTACGGATTAATGAGTTACGGATTAATGAGTTACGGATTAATGAATTACGGATTAATGAGTTACGGATTAAGGAGTTACGGATTAATGAGTTACGGATTATTTTAATTAACGGATTATTTGAATTAACGAATTCTTAATGAATTATCGAGTTACTGAATTATTGGGTTACTGAATTATTGAGTTGTTGATTTACTGAATCATTGAGTTATTGAATTATTTAGTCATTGAAGAATTATAGAGGTTTTTAATTATTGAGTTATTTAATTATTTAGTCATTGAAGAATTATTGAGGTTTTGAATGATTGAGTTATTGAGTCATTGAATTATTGAGTCATTGAATTATTGAGTCATTGAATTATTGAGTCATTGAATTGTTGAGTTATTGAATTGTTGATTTATTGACTTATTGCATTATTGAGTTACTGAATTATTGACTTATTGAATTATTGAGTCATTGAATTATTGAGTCATTGAATTGAGTTATTGAATTATTGAGTTATCGAATTATTGAGTTGTTGCATTATTGAGTTATTGCATTATTGAGTTATTGCATTATTGAGTTATTGCATTATTGAGTTATTGCATTATTGAGTTATTGCATTATTGAGTCATTGAATTATTGAGTCATTGAATTATTGAGTCATTGAATTATTGAGTCATTGAATTATTGAGTCATTGAATTATTGAGTCATTGAATTATTGAGTCATTGAATTATTGAGTCATTGAATTATTGAGTCATTGAATTATTGAGTCATTGAATTATTGAGTCATTGAATTATTGAGTCATTGAATTATTGAGTTATTGAATTATTGAGTTATTGCATTATTGAGTTACTGAGTTATTGACTTATTGAGTTATTGAGTTATTGATTTATTGAATTATTGAGTTATTGCATTATTGAGTCATTGAATTATTGAGTTATTGAATTATTGAATTAATGAATTATTGAGTTAATGAATTATTGAGTTATTGAATTATTGCGTTATTGAATTATTGAGTTATTGAATTATTGAGTTATTGAATTATTGAGTTATTGAATTATTGAGTTATTGAATTATTGAGTTATTGCATTATTAAGTTATTGAATTATTGAGTTATTGAATTAATGAGTTATTGAATTATTGAGTTAATGAATTATTGAGTTAATGAATTATGGAGTTAATGAATTATTGACTTATTGAGTTATTGAGTTATTGAATTATTGAGTTATTGAGTTATTGAATTATTGAGTAATTGAATTATTGAGTAATTGAATTATTGAGTTATTGAATTATTGAGTTATTGAATTATTGAGTTATTGAATTATTGAGTTATTGAATTATTGAGTTATTGAATTATTGAGTTATTGAATTATTGAGTTATTGAATTATTGAGTTATTGAATTATTGAGTTATTGAATTATTGAGTTATTGAATTATTGAGTTATTGAATTATTGAGTTATTGAATTATTGAGTTATTGAATTATTGAGTTATTGAATTATTGAGTTATTGAATTATTGAGTTATTGAATTATTGAGTTATTGAATTATTGAGTTATTGAATTATTGAGTTATTGAATTATTGAGTTATTGAATTATTGAGTTATTGAATTATTGAGTTATTGAATTATTGAGTTATTGAATTATTGAGTTATTGAATTATTGAGTTATTGAATTATTGAGTTATTGAATTATTGAGTTATTGAATTATTGAGTTATTGAATTATTGAGTTATTGAATTATTGAGTTATTGAATTATTGAGTTATTGAATTATTGAGTTATTGAATTATTGAGTTATTGAATTATTGAGTTATTGAATTATTGAGTTATTGAATTATTGAGTTGTTGAATTATTGAATTGTTGAATCACTGAATTGTTGAATCACTGAATTGTTGAATCACTGAATTGTTGAATCACTGAATTATTGAATTGTTGAATTACTGAATTATTGAATTGTTGAATCAAAGAATTATTGAATTGTTGAATCACTGAATTATTGAATTGTTGAATCACTGAATTATTGAATCACTGAATTATTGAATTAATAGGTTACTGCAGTTAATGTTACAACAATACATTGAAATGAAAGCGATAATGAAGACTGCATGGTTGAACCTGTTTGTACTTACGAGAACTTGGTTTGGTTCGTAAGCTACTAGAACAGAACACCACAATTAAACCGAGATCAAGGAGGATTGATAGCCTCTTATTGATTATAGTAATATGTTTTCACTCAAACTTGAATAAAATAGGTTAGTTTATAATTATTTTTTGTATAACTTTGTACGTTATCAAATAATAGTAGATTACCAATGAGGGCATTTTTAGAACAAGTCAGATGGTACGGATAGGTAAAGCATAACAGGTTTTTGCAGTTCTATCGTTTATGTCTGCCATGCCATGTAATATTTAAAACGTATAATTTATTTTAATTCCTGAAATGAAACATTACCGACGTGTAAAAATATTACTGATCCTTTTTCTACGGAAACAGACCTAGGTGCTATGTTTATTCCCGAACTGTGCGATTTGGTATTCTGTAATGTTGAAATTTAGGTTTATAGACTTCAGCTATTTAACAACAACGTTTAGTGTATTATTAATATACTGTTCAAGTCTTTCATAAAACAATATGCATATTATAAAAATAAAATTAATGGTCTTGAAATCCCAACGCGTCTTGCAATTGATGAACTAAGTACTTTGTCAGCTTGGATAAATCCTAACAATCTAGAATATACGACCTTCTCTGAAAACATTGGGATTACAGGTTTTTAGTTACCAATTTGATGATTGATTGATGCATTAATAATGGAAACATAATAGGTCAAGTTGTACACAATAAGGTCCCAGTTTTACACATGTTTTGCATATGAATATGTGAAGTTAATTATCGCTGTTATTCATCATAGTAATATTTTATAAATTATAGTCAGGGTTAAAGTTATTGAAAGGTTCTCAGGAAAAATGAATCCTGTCTCAAGAGTGAGGTTTATAATTGTTGATTTCTTGACATGATATTTGAAGAGATGTTTCAGTCACGAGAATTGAATTGGTTCGTGTACTGTCTACCTGCAGATAGAGATGATCAATACTTATGAAAATCGAATAATAAATGGCAATTATTGATCTGTTACCCTGAATTACTTAGTCAATGTTGGATATTTTTAGCAAGTTGAGCGCCGCACCTCTACCGGCGTCCTCCGCTTCGCGTGACACTGAGACCAGGAGCCAGAAGCAAGTACAGTCAACAGGCGAGGCGATGACTGAGCTGCCTCCAGCAGGAGCCCGCCTCGCGCCGCCAGAGTCCGGTGCGAGCCGTCTCCAGCAGGAGCCCGCCTCGCGCCGCCAGAGTCCGGTGCGAGCCGTCTCCAGCAGGAGCCCGCCTCGCGCCGCCAGAGTCCGGTGCGAGCCGTTTCCAGCAGGAGTCCGCCTCGCGCCACCAAAGTCCGGTGCGAGCCGTCTCCAGCAGGAGCCCGCCTCGCGCCGCCAGAGTCCGGTGCGAGCCGTCTCCAGCAGGAGTCCGCCTCGCGCCGCCAGAGTCCGGTGCGAGCCGTCTCCAGCAGGAGTCCGCCTCGCGCCGCCAGAGTCCGGTGCGAGCCGTCTCCAGCAGGAGCCCGTCTCGCGCCGCCAGAGTCCGGTGCGAGCCGTCTTCAGCAGGAGCCCGCCTCGCGCCGCCAGAGTCTGGTGCGCGTCTAGAGCACGGCGACCGTCGCTCCGCGCTCCCGTGCCCCGGCCGCGCCGCAGCCCGCACGCGCTGACCGCCAGAGCCAGGGCCCTTCTCACCGCTCGACGGTCGTCCATTCTGATGACATCGGTGTCGGCCTCTGGTCGATGTCGAGTGGATGTCTCCGGCAGAAGAGTAACAATTTTAACCCTTCGTATGCCTTAGTCAAAATTTACTACTGAATTAATAACCTTGAAACTGTAAATTATAGTCCAAATTGTGTGGTACGTATACGGGACCAGGCATACGAAAGGTTATTTACACGATGTTTTTGAGATTTTGACGTGCTGATGACTGATTGAAACTGTTTTAAGTCACGAGAAATGATCGGTTCGTGTGCTGACACAATTAAGTAGTAGGTGCGAGAATAGAACTGGTTCGTATCCTACACATTAACTCTGATCGCAAGAAATTGATCGGTTTGCGATTAGTGTATCCACTGTTAAGTATACGTAGTCTGTCGGCCAAGTGTAGGGTTTCCACCTGGCACGTGTATGAGGACATACACGGAGTCAGGATGGACGAGTGTAGGGTTTTTGGTATTTACCATACCTACTTAATTCGTTTTTAAAGTTAAGGGTAGTTTGAAATTGAAGACTGTTTTTGGTTGGGTATAAAAAGAAACTACACTCGGCCGACGGGGCTCAGTTGGTTGTTGAGTTGTGCTAGCAAACGGTTGTCATAAGATGAGATTATTGTGAATTGGAATAAGACAAGAAAATAAATGGATAAATATATTCAAGGGTGTTGTTATTTTACAATAAACGAAAGAAAAAGTGACCTAGGCCTCCAGGTTTTAGGCATCTGCCGCGAATTCAGAAAACGTTGGTTCGAGACCGGCTCCGGGCAATAGTGTTTCTTTCTACGTGAAATATTACAAATAAAAATATTTTTATAAAAAAAATGTTTCCTAATGCGTACTACCTTCATTGTGTGTTACTTATTATCTATTTTCTATATCTACAGCGCAATATGCTTGATCAACAGACGTAAAGGACATGTAATTTACGCCGTCCGGTGTAAGTGTTCCAGGACTTACGATCCCTGCGTGTCTCCTTGCCCATAACGCCGCTTCCTTATTTATGCAGCCTTGTCACGCCACAACTGTACGGCTACCACCAGTTTT
This sequence comes from Cydia splendana, assembly GCF_910591565.1. Classification (NCBI taxonomy): domain Eukaryota; kingdom Metazoa; phylum Arthropoda; class Insecta; order Lepidoptera; family Tortricidae; genus Cydia; species Cydia splendana. Next base: position 11,449,058 of record NC_085976.1, read on the forward strand.
GACATTGACATAACGCTCACGTTTACGTAACTTACTTTCTATGCATCTCGCTCGTACTCGCATATGCGAGCAATAGTGCAAGCGAGATGTACAGAAAGTAAATTACGTAGACGTGAGCGTTATGTCAATGTTAAAACTGATGGTAGAGGCTCTGTCCCTGCAATTTATCGTAACGTGACCGATATGGTAGGGCATAAGCTTAGAGCATTTAGTAACTGGAGAAGCGTTGTCTGTCATTTTCTGTACAAAACAGTCTGTCGATTTTTGCGGGGAAGGGGGCGTTAAATGTATGGTTTTTTTTTTATACCTATGCAATTCAAAAGACGTATCGTAAAAAGTTTAAAACTATAAACCTATAAAGGCACTCATAATAATGGTCATATCACAAAATGCGTTATGGAGCTGAGTCTTAAGCCTGAGTTTGACAAAGGGACCTGTTTAATATTCTAGCTCAAAAACAAAAGATCGTAAGTAACAAATATTCTAAACTGAAATACGCCTTTTTAATACAAGAGCTACGACATTGTTGATACCTTGTTTATGAAGCTTCGTTAATTAGGTTTTTATTCATACGGCCGTAAATATAATAAGTTTCAATGGGTGCCTAATGAAGATTTATCGAGATTGTGGTGACAATATGCTGTAATAATGAATATTTCTTTTATAGAGCAGCGTATAGCCCAAACCGATAATGTAAATCAACTTTTGATTGGATTTTCTGTCGATAGGTAGCGTATTAAGTTACTCGAGAGTTGCTAGACTTACATAAGTAAGTATGAGTAACAATAACGCGGCACATTTGACTGCACAGTGGACTACAGATTTCCAGGTGTAGGTATTATGGATGGTTTATCCAACTGATAAAATAAGCGCATATTTTGAAAATGGGGCTAATTATGATAATTTTCAAAGATTTTGGACGCTCCCTAATTATTGTAATCATTAAAATATCGAAAAAAAATTACGAAGTGGTAAGTTTAGTATATGTATTGTTCTCGTAATACCAGCATACGTAGTTAATAGTTGTTAGAGTTTAGTTTTAATTTTAATGTTTACTTAGTTTATTTATTTTGATCATTTCTTACTGACTTTACTGCCTAAATAAAATGAATACTGTAAGCCAGCATATTATTTGCCTACTTCCCAATAATATATCTTCACGTCTAGACGACTCACCAGCTCCAGTCGCAATCACGATTGATTTCCAATCACGCTCTATTAGCAGCCGCAGACAAAGAGTGTGATTCCTGATCGCCGGTGTGATTTCAATCAGGACGCTACCGCAGATGCAGTAATGCGTCGCTTTGTGTGATTGTTTTGTAACCGCGTGATGAAAAGAGGCGAGTCCATGTAAGGTAAATTTGCAGCGACATGAATAGGTAGATCAAAGTGAGGGAGTGTTATCCTAAAAGTCACATTTTCATAGAAATTGAATTCAGCTTACGCGGTAACTTTTATCTTAAGTATAGGTAGGTGTCATCTAAATTAGTAAATTATATTCGTATTTAATCCTGGATAATTAACAGTGTAGTACATCTCGCTCGCTTGGCCAAATATACACGAATTTAGAGCCGCCAGATAAAAGAAAAAGAACCAACTGTCACGATTAGGGCATGCATTACCGGTCCCGGTACCATGAATTTCATTTCCCGGTTCTGGGCATGGCCGGAACCGGGATTCCCGGTTCTTCCCGGTTCTCAAGGCATGTTTTGATTACTTTTAAGAAATTGTTTGTGTTAGCGACAATCTTTATGAATGCCTTATTTTCATATAAACAATTGCATAAGAATTAATAAATGACTTATTTTATTGTGAACAAACACTTAATTGGCGTTTCAACCTATTTTACCAAATTAACCGGTAAGTACACTGCCTCCGCCTGGGCAGAGCCACACGGCCCGGCCGTAGCGTAGTCGATGCACTCAGCACTATGACGGCACGGCCTGCCTGCACGATTGTCTACTTTACTAGGTTAGTTTGTCGGCTTATTTGAGTCCCCCGTTTCATAGCACCTTTATTAAATGTTATATAATGTCCCGAGCTAAAGTACTAAAACATTACAACTATTGAAATGGGAATAAAATGGGTACCGGGTCTTCAGTACCGGTTCTTTTGACACTATAAAATTCCCGGGAATTCCCGGGAATATGAGAACCGGGAATTCCCGGGAGCATGCCCTAGTCACGACAACACTTCATATATTGAATTAGATTGAACTTCACTTCAGGTAAGTTCGTTTAATCCTATCATACTTATCTGGGAGACCGAGCTTTGCTCGGAAAATTTATAACAACTCAAAAATGCGCGTTTTCCCAGAGATAAAACCTAGCTAGATCGATTTATCGCCCCCGAAAACTTCATCTAAATCGTTAGAGCCGTTTCCGCGAGATCCCCGAAATATATATATAAATAAACAAGAATTGCTCGTTTAAAGGTATTATTTATTTATTTATTTTAATCTTTATTGCACAATACATGAAGGTACAAATGGCGGACTTAATACCTTAAGGCATTCTCTACCAGTCAACCAATGGGTCAAACCAGAAAGATTAAGTAGGTGCAGTGTCTATAAAGTAAATGAATTTGTAACCAAAACTATACATACATATATGAATTTTAAGCATGTTGATAAACTTACACATATACTTAATACAAATAAACCTACATAGATACTATACATATTTATATACCAGAGGTATCAGATTAGATTAGCCAAAAGATGACATTAAAATTGTGTAGATAGATGGTACATTTTTGGTCGCCTCATATCCTACACCTTGACTGTATACCTATAACTATACGCAATAGAATCCCCTATTATGCTCTGATATCTTTTGCCACATTTTACTCGACTAACGTTATCAATCTATACATCCATCACCCCATCACCTCACTTAAAGAAGCTGTTACAGTAATTAACTGTTATTAAAGTAACCGCTATTAAATTGGTTCAATTCAATTGTGCTATCTACATTCAATTGTGGGTAGTTGACGTTATCGGTGTAAGAGCTTTGCGTCAGTTTTGGGTGACCTTAATGCTGACCTATCACATGTTAAATTGCTAATGCCAAATAAAATAATGCTAAATTAACATTTTAAGAGACATTTTATTCATTGACGAAAAAAATATTAAGATGACTTAGGGTCTCCCCAGATATATCGACGCGCATTCGGCAAAATCCGATAGGAAACAGCTTTATGTCCGCGCAATAAGCGCGAAAAAGCCGTCGACACGTCGGCAGGTGCCGGCCGATGCGAGCCGAGCCGAACAACGACTTTTTCGCTTTTATTGCGTAGACATAAAGCTTTTTCCTATCGGGTTTTGCCGATTCCGCGTCGACATATTTGGGGGAACCCTTAGCGCCACTTGCACCATCCCACTACCAATAGGTACAATTTGACACTGGGTTTAACCGGTTAACCCCAGGTTAGTGGGATGGTGCAAGTGGCGCTTAATGGCTACGATTCGGATTTTAAAAAATGTGATACCAATATCATAGGTCATAGGTCCCTAACAATCTCAGGCCTCAGCGCATCTGACTTCCATTCATAGAATACTGTCTCAAAAAAGTAGATACCGTAAAACGGGGTGAGTAGGTTTCGCGGGGAGCTATGGGTTATGAATGGGGAGAGAAGGATTGAGAGGGGGGTGAGGTGGGTTTTTAAGGCTACTGCTACAAAAATAATGTATTCCAATTTAAAATGGAGCTATAGTAATATTCATAATAAAAAAAAATCGATCCAACAATCTTCCAAAATTACCTTTGTATGAAAAACCCTCTCACCCCAAATACGAGGCACTACGGGGTGAGGTGGGTTTTCCTCTTTATCGTCAAAGTTATGAAATGGAACTACCCAAAATAAAATACAAACGTCCGAACCACTTATTATATACACCATTCAGTTTTCACATGTAAAAATAAAATTTTATCGAGGTTCGAAAGTCAAATTTCACCCAACTCACCCCATTTTACGGTACTGTAATTATTATTGTAGGTAGATATGTATTAAGTTTTTTTTTTATTTAAAATGTGTGAGTAAAAAGGAAATGGGCAACGTATTATTAATAAATAAATATTGTATAGGTATTTATAAAATTCGTTTTGCAGCGAATTAAATAAGTACTCGAACATCTAAAACTGGAGACAATTCGTCTAGAAGTCGGCGTAACAAAGTTTCTATTAAAACTAACCTTTTGCCAGTCTTCATAAACAAAACGAATGGCCCACAAAAACTTGCCATTTATTCGGCACTCACAAACGTCAGCGAAGTCGTAAAATATCGGAAGGCATCATCAAAGCCAAAAGGGACATCTAAAAACACTATTATTAGATCACAAAGCAGCCATTGTCACAAAAACACAACTAATGAAGTCAGACCAGAATTTTATTCCAGTAAAGTTTCACATCGTAAATTCTCGTCAGTCAAAACGGGTATAGAAAAAAAACTTTAATAAATAAAAGCGCAAAGGAAATTGAACTTTAAAGTCTTAGCGCGAAGAACTCGGCGACGCCGTCACGCGCTAGGGTAAACTGTCATAAGACAAGTTCGGTCAGTTTACGTAGAGTCGATTTTTTTTTCTAATTTCGTGCTTTCTTTGGCGGCAGTTTATTGGGGCCAAATGACACGACAGGTGACGTTGTTTTTCTGTCGGGGGTGTATTATGCGTTTTATTGGGCCGTTGTCAATGTCGTGCGATCACGGAATAGGTCGGCTAATTTGATGCGTTTAGAACGCAGATGTTGCGATAGAATAGACGTATATATTATTTATTTTTAATTAAGTAGGTTCAAACCTACAAAGCCATTATTCTGTTTTTGTTATTGAAGTTTTAATCAAAGATTTGATAAAGGAGCCTTTGGCGATATAATGTATTTTGTAATTGTTTTAAAATTTAAATGAAAAAAATATAAGTAGGTTAATTATCATACCTATATTATTCAATTTCAGGTATGTGAGAGTTTAATACCTAATATTTACCTAGGTATGATGGTGCGAGATTGATTTATACTTGCCATTTAGAATTTAACATAAGTAATTATTCACTTTTATTTAAAATAAAATCAAGAAAATCACACCCACAATCGTTCTGAACGCTAATAATAGGTAATTATAATTGCTAATATTTGTAGAAGGTTTTTGATAATTATCTGAATTAAAAGTACCTACCTAAAATACTGCTAGATTAATTGAGTTTATAAAATGATCAATTTGTTTCTCGGCACGTAATAATCACTCAAACTGTAAACACTCCTAACGACGAAAATCAAATAAACGAACAAAAAACAAATGACACACGATGAACCGCGTAAGTACTTACGTTAGAGCACATCAGTCAAAATCAGAAAAACAATAGCAACTGCGTAATAAATAACGTGTCCCTAAGCGGGCACTTGTTCGCTATTAAAACTACATTATTGTACGGACAGCAAAAACCACAAAAATAAAAAATAAATTGCAAGATTGATGACCAAAACATACGGGCTGTTGATTTATTAGAGCGATTTTAGATTTTACGCATTATAGTTCTAAGAAAGACGATCTAAATCTTCTATGTACCTAAGTTATCATTTTTTTTACATAGATTGGGACAAATACATTGTTTGTGTACTAAGCAGGTACCTAACGATATAATGATAACGACGTCATTGGCAGATTTAACTTTAAAAAAATAGACGCTATTCCTTTTTAACGACGCTAACTAAGCATTGGTAGCTAAATGAGAAAAATAATGAACGAAGTATGGAATGAGAATCATAAGCAATAAACAAATAAAATCACCAATCATATTAAAACCTTACCACGTTGTCTTTTATGAAGCAGGTGTATTAAAACATGGTTGTGTCGACCGTACCACTTAATAACCGGAAACAACGGATGTCATCGTTTTAAAATTTAAAACAACAAAATACTTCATGGCCATTACGAAATGATTATTAAAAAAAGATTTTGATTTGGCCAATAAACTAAAACAAATTGACCTAATTAGGAAAAAGAAACAAAAGGTTTAGTAAGTACCTAGGTACAAGTAAGTAACTTTTTAGCTGAAAATAATGTTATGTAGAAATTATATTTTACTGGAACATAATTTCAGGTGTGTAAGCTTTTTTTTTAATATAATTTTTCATCCCATAAAACAAACTAAAAGGAGTATTGTAGATACTTATAACAAATGTTTGGCTTGTAGGTAGTGTAACGGATCACACGGGCTCCCGTACAAATATTAACTATATTACATGTATATAACAAGTATAATTAAGTGTATGTATATAATCAACATTTATTTTGGTAAATATGACAGTAGGTCAACAGACAATTTTATTCTAATGTCTAGGAAAAACATCATCAAACCGTAAAGAATCGCAACCCCATAAATAAGCTTATATAATTATAGTTTCACAAGTAAATAAGTCGGCAAAACTCTAAAACATAAAAACATGCTATAAAAATTAACATAATCTGTAAACTTCAATGGAATGTGACCTTGGTATCTAGGCGCGAGAATGTAGGTCAAGGCCGTTGCCATGGTTACCATACGCGGGATTGGGATGCCATATATTTAAAATTACCCTAGAATGTTGGGAGAATTGTTCAACTCTGGGGAAAGTTAGAGTTAAAAATATTAAATTATCATAAGGAGTTTACACTAATTAGCTTTTTATTTACTTGTATTGTACTCAGTCAAATAAAAAAATATATATATTGTAAAAAGGAAAATGGCAAATACCACTGTGAGAGTTTGTTTGTAGATAAATGATTAATATTTGAAAAATTAGTCATTTATTAAATCAGTCTTACGTGGAGGTTCTGGGTTCGAGTCCCAATGGGGAATATTTGTATAACATGGGATGGTCATGTGTGTTTGTTACTGGATCGTGGGAGTTTTCTATGTATACGAAAGGATATTTGAAAATATATGGGAATGGGTCGTTAACAAATATCTGTGGTGCAGACTTGGTTTGGTTAAGGTCAAGACTATGATAATGATAATGTGTAGAATCTTTTAATGCGAAAGTAAATAGGCGAAATTACCATGATAAAACAGAAGGATCAATCTCTATATGGAATAATGGAAGTAGTTTCAATCAGAATTGTTTTCATATGTCTTAATAAAGTTATTAAAGTCAACTTCCGCCAATTAATACAAATATAGTGTGCAACTACAACTTCCCCACTGTTTTCATTAATTAAATAATAAATTTTATTGGGAAATTTAAATTTGGGAGGATAGAAACACTGGTAACTGCGAACACTGTGAATAGTATGTAGAGAGGGGATTCTCGGAAAAGCGTGGCTTTTAAAACAAAAAAATGTAGGAGAACCGTAACGGTATTGAAATAAGGGAGGATTTTGATTAACTTGAAAAAATAGAAATGGAATGAGAAAATTGGCTATAAATAGAAGAGCATTTTATTTGGTGGGAGATTCAATTTTCAAAATTCAGACGTGTAAGGCGAAGCTCTGTCCGATTGAGCCTAGATATTCAGAAGTGTAAAGGCGAAGCTCTGTTAGTGCGTATAACATTGAGCCTAGATCTAGATCTCTTACGGAAAGTCTTATTTGTGCGGGTATTCATAAATTATCTATAACCGTTCTATTAATTAAGCATAGCTCAGTCTTCGTGTCGGTAGACATTGAGCTCCGGTTCGGTGTTAGTGCGGGCTTCGAGGAGCCCTAGTGGAAAAAGTTCAACGGGTGCTCTGCCGTCGCGCCGTGAGGCATTGAGCTTCGGTCAGGAGTTGGAGCCAACTACGAGGAGCTGGCAGGAGAGAAGGAGAGAGAGGAGAAGGTGGCAGAGTAGCTGAGCTACAGAAATAGAGGTGCAGTAGGCTCCAGGTTGGTGCTTCAGCGGAGAGCAGTAGGCAGTAGACCCAGAGAATAGATTCGGCGGGGTGGTGAGTTAATTCATCTATTTAACAAGTAACATATTAATTATTCAGATATTATTTAAATTCAGTAAATATCTAGAAGAAAGACTTTTGACCTTTAATTATACCTTCTTCATATAGAATAGTTTCATTTAGAATATCAGATAAATAATTAACAATTAAAGTTTTTTCTAACAAAATAAATAGATTTGAATTGGATAAATTAAAGTTCCATTAATTCCTCAAATAAATATAACTGTGTACTAATCCTAATAGCACTGTTAGTCTTGAGGGGTTGATACTAACTGTGCCAACGAAGCTCCTGAGGCTTTCAGTGATTTCAGAAGAGTGTTTTGATTCGAAGTGATTGTCAGGCAGATGCCATTTTTAAAGTAGGGAAGTATTAGCATACTAAAGTAAGTCAGATTGACATAGAATTTGGAGTGGTACGAGAAATGAAACGATCCTGATTCGGTAAGAGATTAATTAGAAAAACTGTGATTTAGTTTAGGGCCAGTTGTACGAATCACGTTTAACAGACTGATCTAAGTCAGCCGGTTCTCCTCGGCACTTTACTATGGAACCTTTCGTACATAAAAAGAATGTAGAGAACTCTTTAACGATACGGACAGTTTCGTGCAACCGACCCTTATTGTGTTAATTTTCAGGAAGTGAATGATAACGATTTAATTATGTAATGAGTGTTTGTGTGTAATTATTTTCAGGATTATGTAATTCTTTATTCAGTTTTAGGGTGTTATAGATAAATTCAATATTTGAGAGCGTTTAAAATAGATATTGAAAGTGATTACGTTTCAAGATGATTTTAATTTTGTGTAAATTTCAGAGCGTTTATTTTTCAGAATTAAGCTTTTACTTAACATCTGCATTATCCTTAACCAATTATTATTTCATTAACCTATTGAGCTATTTGCTCAATTTCCATCTACATTCTAAAACAATTAAACGTCAATTTCAAAGTATGTTTATTAAAAATGTAATTATTTATTTTCTATAAATTTTATATACTTAAATATGTATACTTATTTCCTCTCGTAGCTAGCTTTCGAAAAGGGAAATTAGAGTTGGCTAATTTCTGACATTCCATTACATAACAGGATTAGCGAAACTGACAATAAGACCATTTTGATTGTTACATATACAATTTATTCAAATTATAGAACTATTTTAAGAGTTTTGAAGTGATTCCTTTAATCTTTGAGAATGTTTGTAAAATTCCAAATCAACAAGTAAGAAGGGTTGGATTTATAATTTAATTTTGTTATTCTTTAGAAGAATTAGATTAGTATGTATCTATTGAAATACTAATTTTATATAGTAAAGTTTTAGTGATTTAATAAAGTTCACATATCTCAATGTTAGGCCATTTAGTTATGGTAGGATTTCGTCTCTATCACTGAAAGGTTGCGAGTAAAATCAAGTATTCAATCTACATAAAGCAGATTGTATACAGTATAATTACTGATAATGGCATGTAATAGGATCAATAGTTCCTCCTAACAATTTATATTAAAGGATAATGATTTATTCAGATTGATAGACAAATTCTGGCACTGACTATGTGTAACACAATGTTGGGTAGTGTTCCGCTATACTTGGAATGTGGTATCATTACATGCCTGTGGAATTTTATAGTCTGGAAGTTTGAATATCTACATTAAGGCTAAGGCTGGACTAACATTATTTTTATTTGAGGGTATTTGAGTCTAAGGACGTGCCATTTGACGAAAATATACTCTATAGAGTGGATTTGATTAGTATTAAAAGATGACTGTATGATAAAGGTCCAATTTGGATTATCCTGAAGGAGGTCCGCTTTCCTTGCTAGAACGAAATTAGGATACGAAGCCGTCTTCATCCTGACGAGAAAGATTGGAGTGGTTGTAATAAAAATATCCCACAATTCAAAAAATATTTCAGGGATCAAATGTTCCTTATTTAAATTTCTTATTTGTAGTACTTATAATTAGTGCTTACAAAAGTGTTATGACACTGCTATAGAATCCCTCTCATAAATGTTCTAAGGAACCATTACTCAATTTTTAAGAATATAAAAATTGAGTCCGACAACTCCAATTACTCAAACGCTTCAGCTGGAGAAATGATATAGATGATATATATACCTATAACAAGGTTCCAGTGGGTAGGAGACATTACCCTAATTATATAAAAAACTATTATTCATATCTTATTTTATATTGTGTACTTTTTTACTCACTTTTGAGATCATATTAAATTCTACCATCATTTACTTATCACTACATTAGCATCAATCAATTTAAATTCATAAATTCTTCCATGTACTTTTCTCTATAAAATAGTTCTAGGTATTTTTAACAGGCTAACTAATCCTTCTAATGTAAAAAGATTCTGGATTATTACACATAACTTAGGAGTCCTACCATTAACTAGACGATCACAATTTTCTTATGGCCAAGTTAGTTTTATTGTAGACACAGGTAATTTTCTAATTAAGGAGTGTAATTAAGTGGGGTTTAAGTAAGTTTAGTATATTGGTGCCCCGTTACAGTAGGCAATAATTATTATTTTTACTAATTTAGCGCTACTTACCTAAATCAAAAGTACTTTAAATACATCTAAAGTACCATTACTCAATTTAAACTCAGACAAGCATCCCCAGTCAATCATAATTCAATCGAAATTCAAAAATCCGTTTCAAAGGTAGCGCAAAATTCATAAATCGAATGCCGGCAGCTAATCCTTTAGCTCGTTTCACGCTCTGCCTCTATGTGGGTGGCCAGTGACATTGAAAAAAAAAACAACAGGATTTTCAGATCTGACAATACCACCCCTGTAGTCAAAGGTACGACAACCCAAAAATGTCACTTTTCTATTGTCCGTTAATTGTTCGGTGGCGCTACCGCATTGTGAACGTAATATTCGGGAAAAAGTCATTTTTTGTCCAATTTTGTGCTTCAATGTTGATGTGACGACAAGTCACAGAGGGACAGTGTTACAAATAGGTTAAGCAGACAGTATAATAAGCTTAGGCTTTGTGAATTGTGTTCTTTTTTTTTACAAACATACTTTTGTATAGTGCGTGTTACGTTAATTGTAGATGGTTAACGATGTACGCATTGGTATGAAAAACGCAATTTGACCGCATCGGTTTATAATTGCGTATAATTTAATTGGGTTAACGTTAGTTAATGCTAGCGTTTCGTTGACTAACCTTCGATGAATGAATGTGTTTCAAGTTTTAAACACAATTCATATAATGCTTGTTGACGAGATTAATGAGCGACCTGAACCTTCAGATAAACAAATTCATTTACCAAATCTTGCCAGCGTCTAATTACTCTACACTGCACACTCGACAGACAGCCATTAAACATCTACATCGCTAGCGCAAATTTCACATTTGCGCAACGTAACAAAATTCGCAGCGCTGCCTCTGTTTGTTCTCATCCGGCTAAGTCCCTAAAAAGCGATCGTGGTGACACCCCCACCCTCTGTCTCACTCGCACTCGCCTCAGAAGCGACACAACGTGACATACACGCTTTTGCCACCAGACGGCCGAAGCGCCGGCCGTTAGCGCGCAATACTCGGCCCTACTCTATTTAGTTTTAAAGCTAGCGCCGAATCGCGCGACACATTAGAGGACATTTGAATGTTACACGCGAAACGTCCTAACTCCCAACTAGCACAACTCAAAATAAACCATAATACTTTAGCATAGAGTTCAAATTGGGTTGTATACAGAAAATGTGATGTAAAGACACAGTTTTCAAATGTCACGTACTAGTCGTCTCTTTTCTCCGGAGTCCTGTCGCATCTGCTCCTTTGGCATCCTTCAGCATGCGTGTCCCCCCGCGATCTTGCGTCCCGCTCTGCGGCCGCTGAAGCCCAGTGTCCGGTCGCTCTGGCTGACAGGCGGTCGTGTGTCGAGATATACATGTGTGAGTTGTGATGAGCGGTGAAGTGACGCTGTGTGCAATTTATGTTTGTTTGTGATTGTAAGAAGCATTCATGATTCAGGTTAGTTGACCTTTAATTTTTTTTTCAGGAATTTCAGTAACTGGTATTTTTAGTATCATCTTATTAGACAATCAAACTTTAAAAAAAAACTTGTTTCATAGTGTTTAGTGTCCACACAACAAATACGAAGCATGAAAAGAGTTAAAAACACTAGAAATTAACGATAATTCTTAGTCCAAATCATTAAGTTGTGCAACTAATCAACAGTTATTATTTCATCAATGACACGCGTAGGTGTCACATGCAATTGAATTGTAATTTCATTAATGATCATTGAGTTAATGGTTTCAGTGTTTAATTGAGGTACACACAATTAATTTTAATATTATATTGTTGGTTTGGTTTAAATTAACATTAGTTATCGTAAACATTAACAACTAATTTATCTTTGATATAAGAAAATTATATTTTTCAGTAAAACAAAAATTGTATCTTATGCAACTTTAGCATTGTGCGTGTACTGTGCGTGTGTCTAATGTGCGGCATTTTTTTTTCTTTAATTCTTAACCGAAACATTTATACGTTCATATATCGATATATTTAATGCAGATTTCATGCTACTAATGATACATAATGTAACCTACATAATAGTACATAGTAAGAGCAGAAATAGTGTAAGATCGTTTGACCGACGGGTGCCGTGTTAAGTTCAAATGGTAGTCGGGCAACTCGAATTCCAATACTTACTTACATTTCTTATTTCAATATTGCTTTTATTAAAGATTTATGCTTTATGACATATTATTTAAAAAAAGGACTATATTTCTGACCATGAAACGTTTGTAACGTAATTTTGCTTAACTTATTGAAATATGCACAAAGTAACGCAACATTTCAAAGCTGTTTTACGTATATCAGCATAGCCATACCTATAGTCATTGCAAATCTAGCAACATGATTATGAAAATGTTGATCATGATCATGAAAATGTTCCGTTTTTACGTTCTATGACAATAAGTACATTTTGTATAGGTAATAAAAGTTGATGGCACGTGTCACTATCACCAGCAGTTGGATAATTTGAATATGGCCCGATTCGAACTTTAAGATACTTACGTCAATTAATAGATCTAGAAACGATATTTAGATATGTCAGTGTCAAATGTGACGTTTCTTCAACCAAAAACGTCACTTTTGACACTGACACATCTAATCCAAATAGTTTCTAGATCAATCAATTGACTTATCTTAAAATACGAATCGGGAAGTAAGCCTCGAGTCTCCATTTTTAATATGTAGGTATTAGATACTATTATAGGGATCAAGAAGACTATATCTACACGCGTATTACATGTAGGTACAGTCAGAAACTCTTTATAATTAGGTATCTTTCACAGAATTGGTATACATGTACACAAAACATATCTCTTTTTGTAAAGCTATTAAAGAACGAATACTTAATTTTGACGCGCAGTCTGATCCGTTACTTTTGATGCTGTACATGTATACATCACCAACATTTTCGTAACAGTCCACGTATTTCACCGTAAGTCCATTGGCAGGTTGATCCATCTATCAGTGTGAGAAGAACCAGGCCCGGAAAGTAAACATCCCAGAATAACAGGCCTTATAATAAATTGATGGACTTTGATTGGTGGCCGCTATATACTTAAGAACACATTGACTGACTTTAATATGTGGCGCACAAATAAGAATGAAGTAACAAGAGATCAAAGGAATTTGTGGATCGTGTACTGGGTGCCCCTTAATACGCCTAACATTAATTGTCATAATATGAATTCGCATAACAGTTTTGGCATAACATAATTGTGCATAACATTAAACAGGCATAATATTAAAAAAGCATATCACTTATTGCGCATAAGAATGTATCCGCATAATTTAAATATGCATAACATTATTAACTATAACTTTATTTTGCATAAAATGAATTAGCATAATTTAATAAAGCAAGAGAATTATAGATGGATCAAGGCAAAACCAACTCGGTTAGGTTAGGTTGCAGGATCGAGCGAAACGAAGCGAAGCTTTTGTAACAAATAATAATCTTTTTGCTGTAAAACATTATTAAGGCGTAGTAAGTTCGTGTTCTTATTTTATTTAAATAATTTTAGGTATTTTTAATATTTAGAAATAATTAAAAAAAGCTTTTATAAATTTGATTTTTTTGTGCATATTTATTTAAAGTGCATTTTAGACCTATTTTAGTGTTTTTTTTTTATCGATTAAAAGTCAAAAACTCAGGATTCGAATCGCTCAAGTCCCTAGAAAAGGCCGCAAGATTGCTAATAACATTTTTGGCAACCGTATTGTGATATTTGTGATCTAAAAAAAACGCTACATTAACTTAAAACTTCGTTCTCTGAATCTACTGAACCTTAATTCGAGCCGCTCTGTCTACATTTTTATTAATTTGCCTTTTATATTTATACCATTTAATAATTATGCAAAGTAACATTATGTTTATTATATTTATCCCAAGTCATCGATATGACAATTTACGTTATGCGCATTAACATTATGCGTACTCAGTTATGCGGAATAATGTTATGCAATTTAGAAATTATGCGTAACATACGTTATGCCAATTTGAATTAGGAGTATTACGTTATGCGAATTAATATAGACCCTCGTGTACTAAAGTTTCTGTATCTGCTGATCTTTGACCAGTAACTTTACAAACCGTCAAGAAGAACCGACAACCGCTGGGGTAAACGTGTTCTTGAGTGGAGACCGCGACTCGGCAAACGTAGTGTAGGACGCCCTCCGACCAGGTGGGATGACGATCTGCGAAAGACTGCAGGCAGATGCTGGATGCGGCAAGCTGAAGACAGGGCGCTTTGGCGCTCTTTAGGGGAGGGCTATGTCCAGCAGTGGACTAATATAGCCTGATGATGATGATTATGATGAACTTTACAGTAAAGTAATGAATTAAAATCCTATAAATAAAGAGCGGTGGTGGCCGAGTGGATATGACGTCCGACTTTCAATCCGGAGGTCACGGGTTCAAATCCTGGTACGAAATATATCATTTGATATTTGCCACTAGCTTTTCGGTGAAGGACATCGTGAGGAAACCTGCATACATCTGCGAAGAAATTCAATAGGGTATGTGAAGTCTCCAATCCGCATTGGGCTAGCGTGGGGACTATAGCCCAAGCCCTCTCTCGCATGAGAGGAAAGCCCTTGCCCAGCAGTGGGACGTATATACGCTGAATTATATGTATTTAAATGAAAGAAAACTCCCATTGCAATGAAATGGAACATCGAATTTGAAAAAACAAGTCTAAGAACTCGCTGGGAAATCTGCTTGCAAATACAAAAAAAAACATACTTGATGTGGTTTACCCGATTAAGGCCTACGGTGCCACAGGCAGTCAAATTTATAACTCCACACTTTTTGCTTCGGGGGGTTAAAAATATTAATATAAAGCCAAACTATAGAATAAATGAGGCAACTTATGGTCAGGAACAACATTTGGCCTTCTCAAATTCATCTCATTTTGACATTGGGTAATAGCATCTCGGTAGACCAGAAACCAGCACGGATATCATGGTCGCATTTTTATCACTTGTCATGTCATGCGTCTCTTTCGCAGCTTCATACTTGTTAGAGCGTGACAGGCATGGTGACAGATGATAAAAAGGCGACCATTTTAGCCTTGCAGCTGTTAACAGCTATTGGAAAACGTATTCAATTGTTTACAGTAAAAGTTAAAGAATGTAAGAATATTTCTATACAATAAATTCCACATACACTGGTTTCTAAGTGTCAGTTACCGCTGTTATGCCTGATAGGTCAAGAGTTCCCTGTTAAGTTCGTTCGTCTTGATGACGCAATAATATGCGAGTTTCTCCGAACCTAACGCATAGATATATTTTGCAAAAGTTAGTACTTACCTACAGTAGGTAAGCATCATGTACACAACAAGACAGTGACAGCAGCACCTGATTTTTGTCGTTGTCGCAGTCGTTTTGTCACTTAAATAGTCAATTTAGATAGCACAATATAAAGCCGTATCTTGTATCGACTTCATGTCAAAGAAACAAGCTCTGTGAAGCTGAAGCCATTGCACTTCAAAATATCGTTTCCCGCAGCGTCTGCCTTTTGAAATACGGCGTTTTAAAGTGGCAAAATAAGGCGAAATTACATAACATTATGAATTTACTTACGCATTTCATTCTGATGCCCTCTGGCGACCATTTTCTTCATTATTTAGGTAAACAGTCTTGCCAATTAGGCAATTAACTACACAGTTTTGTGCAGTCTGTATCTGAAGAATTATAAGAAACCGTGATGCGTTAAGACGCTGCCATATAATACGTAGATCCACAGTAATAAATTTGTGGATAGTGTTTTTGTTACATATTTCTATCGTTAATTTCTACAAGATGTACCGAGACAGACAAGTTTCTAAGTTTCTTGTTAAAAAAATTGACGCAGAACGGACCAATGTGAAGGAACAAATTATACACTTTGGTAGACATTACTACAAATCTAATAATATTCTAGCTTAACAAACCTATAACAGAGTTTATAAATTCTCCTTCTGTCTTCATCACCAGTCTCGCATATCTTTACAAAACGTCATATCTAATCAAAACCTAGAAGAGAATGAGACGACCGGTCTGGCCTAGTGGGTAGTGACCCTGCCTGCGAAGCCGATGGTCCTGGGTTCGAATCCCGGTAAGGGCATTTATTTTGTGTTCATCACACAAATATTTGTTCCTGAGTCATGGGTGTTTTCTATGTATATAAGTATGTATTTATCTATATAAGTATGTATATCGTCGCCTAGCACCCATAGTACAAGCTTTGCTTATTTGGGGCTAGGTTTGATCTGTGTAAGATGTCCCCCTAATATTTATTTATTTATTTATTTATTTATTAGTACCCTTCTAACAAACATAGACAGATACCACTCACCAAGTCACCACTTCTACTTTTCCAACAGCGCCTGCCTTCAGTGCCTTCTGTTAAGTCAGCGGTTCTCAATCTTTTTTTTTGACGGAACCCTTTTGGAAAGCGAAATACTTGATGGAACCCTACAATAAAACAATAGTCACTCACAAGTAGGTATCGGCGGTGGCGGCATAGTAAAATTTTTTGAGACGACTAAAGCATAGTGTTCTAAATTTTTGCGGAACCCCTGCAGGGGTGTCGCGGAACACACTTAGAGAATGGCTGTGTTAAGTAAACGTAAATCACGAACTCATGCGCGCGCGGATGGCAGGTTGGGAACGTACTGACTGCCTCGGGTGATGTCGTGGCGTAGGTATATAGTCTTAGTTAGGCACATCGTAAACATTATAGGTTATTTTGGTAAAAACATGGTAAGGTTCATCTAGTTGTCGTTGAGTAGGTAAGTCAAATCGACAGCCTAATCCAAACATACAATAAAAACTTTTAACTAGCCTATGAGCCCGTAGCTCAATAGAGAAATAGAGTATAGGTATTTATTGGAGTGTAAAGTAAATGCAAAATATCTAAGTAGGCTCGGCGCAGTTTTGACGCGTGAAGTAAGTTGGTAGATTGCAACAAGGCGCCACGCTTACCTATTGTGGTGGCTAGATTGTCAAACACCGCTTCTACAAGCGCACGCGGATGGCAGGTTGGGAACCTACTGACTGCCTCGGGTGATGTCGTGGCGTATACAGTCTTAGTTAGGCACATCGTAATCTTTATAGGTTATTTGGTAGAAACCTGGTAAGTTTCATCTTAATTGTCGATGAGTCCGCGCATTTAATAAAAGTCAAATAAGTAAATAGCTTAATCTAAACATTCATATAGTATTTATTTACGTGTAAAGTAGGTACTTAGTACGTAATGCAAAATATCTATTAAATAGATTCTATTTAAATAGGCTCAGCGCAGTTTTGACACCTAAAGTAGATGCGTAAATTGCGTTAATGGGGGGCAGGCATGTACCTAGGTACCTATTGTGGTACTTACCTAGTGTCAAACGCTACCGCTTGACAACACTATCAATGCTGTGTTTTGAATATACCTATATTTTATCAACACTCTTGTCGCCTAACACTCTACAGTCTACAATGATAAATAATAGGCGGATTTAATAGCTGTTGAGAAGGTTGAGTGACAGAGCTAAGTTTAATATTGTATAAAATGTTATTGAGATACGCACAGCTTAAAGGATGACACATGTTAGACCGGGCCGTGTCCGAATCGGAGCGTCCGGCATATCGTTTTCTATGGAAAGCATCACGTGATCGCATCGCCTGTCATGTCATAGAAAAGTAAGCGCCGGAAGCTCCGGCCCGGACACGGCCCGGTCTAACGTGAGTCATCCTTAAAGCGTTCGAGAACTTTGAAATTTAGAATATATTTTGTTCAAATATGATATAATATGAACAGCTCCACTAAAAAAAATTTTGAAATCCAAGCCCTTTAGGGGATGAAAATGGTGTTGAAAGTTTGTAACGACTTCTATACACTGAAGTCGCGGGCGGAGGCTAATAGTATTTGCCTGTATTATTTAACTCAATTTCCGGCAAGCTCACGGTGACTGCTCATAACAAAGCGGCAACAGAAATACATCATCTGTGAAAATTTCAACTGTCTAGCTATCACGGTTCATGAGATACAGCCTGGTGACAGACAGACGGACAGTGAAGTCTTAGTAATAGGGTCCCGTTTTATCCTTTGGGTACGGAACCCTAAAAATGGACAACGTAAACGTAATGTAAATGTGACGTTATTAAACCTCGTGTTAAATAGTTACAGCATTCTGTACGTAGTACGACTATTCTGATAATACCTAATGAAAGCCAGCGTTTGGGACGTGAGTATGACATTAGTTCCGGAATCCGGAACCCACCGCGCCGCGGGCACAAGCACGGTACAGTTTGTTTCTGATCTGACCCTGCGCTAGGTGACCTATTGTCCTACCTGTAGGCTTGACAGTAGGTATCTCACGCCCGAGATAAAGTACCCGTCCCTTTCTAATTAATACAATTGGAAAAATACGTGTAGTCTATATCGCGCGAGGTGCTGTCGCGGTGCAATTCTGCTATGACGCGATAACACCCAACGAGTGAACCGTGAAACGTATAAGCATATTTGTGTCGAAGTTTAGGCAAAGGTCCCTTTGTCGCTTACCATAAGGACGAGATTTGCTTGTATCTTTACACGAATAATCTTTTTATTCAATCGTATGGCATAAATACAATAATAGGCAATTTTATACAAAAATATAGAAAAATTAAAACCTTAACATTCAGGGTGCTGAACCAAGAAGTTAGCTGCGTCTGGTGTGAGATGCAGCAGAGCCTTGGTATGAATGGAGGGGGGATAATATGTTCCATGGTCGTTCTCTTCGCCGCAATCACACAGAGCTTAGTCCCTCCACACTTCGTCCTTATGGCAAGCGACAAAATGGGACCGTTTGCTTGGTGACATGAGGCAACACATCGAACGTGGTTCATGATAGGCCCTCAGTTCCAAGCCATTTGTTCCACACTTGCGACGCCGGAGGCGCGACGCATACAATTTGTTTCCGAACCGGGGTGCAATTTATTCCCGACTGATCTTTTTGATAACGTTGCTGAAAGGTTTTTTAGTGTTATTAATGTTTTTGTAAATGTTACGAATGCGTTACTGTTTGTTTTCCGCTTTTAGTTTAGTGGCGTGCAATTGGTTTCGATAACATTAAAATAATGATCCTTTTTTGACTTAAACGTTTTTTAGTAGGTATATATGTACTGCCAAAGCAAGGAAAAAGTTTAAAGAGGTAATCTTTAACTACCTATATGTAAATAGAGTCAGTCTAAGGCGTATGAGCCGATTGGCTAGATAGGTATTATACTAACATAAGGATAATTATATTACCTCTAATTATCATTGAAGGAATGACTAGAAACATAACGCTATTGATACCTACCTACATGTTATTATCAATTTGACCTTTTCAGACATTTGCTCATTAGCCATCCACCTATCGATAAAAGAAAACATACTAGGAATTAGTGAGCCTACGTGACTAGAATACTAACTATGAATAAAGTAATGGATACTTTATCTTCTACCAAAGTGCAGCGAAATTATTGTATTCATCGCATGTTAGTAATATTTTTTGCAAATGTCTGTAGGTGGGTACTTTTTCTTTAAAAAGCTAAAAAATATAGGTAGGTATGTAGGTACATACTATCCTAATGCAGTAAATAGGGAGAGACAGTAAATAGTCACTACACTAAACTAGTCACTAAACAAGTCAGGTTCACAAGTATACATATAGGTATGTATAATGATATGTATATATAATTATATACTTACGTTACTATGTTTAATGTGAAAAGAGTTAAAACTTAACACTATAATACATTAGTAATACCTATGGAATTTTGGCCTAAAATAATGGTAAAAAGTTCTTCGTGAACAAAAAGTTAACCACTTACATACATTGAGAAGGAGGTATTCTTTAGGTTGTTTTAGAACTTGATATCAAAAGAATCGTTTGATTATTCAAATACACAATCTATCCTAACTCCAGGGCTGTCCCCAGGAAGGATCGTGCTAATGCCATAACGTCCCGGGCATGGCTGGATTATTGAAATAAATCGCAAGTCATCAGGCAAATGCATAGTTTCTGCACAGCACATTAGGGAGATTGCTGGCGTCCCGGGCCAGCGTGCAATTTGTACAAAACGGGAGTTTGTGGATTATAATAATAATATCTTAGGTAAAGTTTGAGTCGGGTTGTAAATTTTGTCGTATTTCTACAACTGAATAAATAAAAAACAATAATCTTTCTGTTCCTGAAAATTAAGGATATACTATAAGGTAGAATCGGGGCTACGTCGGGGCAAGCCAACTCTGCATGGCGTTTGCATTTTATAATAAAACGCTCACTGTGATCTATTCAAATCGGTGCAAACTTAGCTTAGACGGACTCTAGAACTGACGTGACGTACGCATTTGCTTTAAGTCTCATTTTTTTTTCACGTTTTGGAACTCAAAATCCCATTAGACTTAACGCAAATGCGTACGTCACGTCACGCTGTCGAATGAAATTTACACTATAAGGGGTACAGGTAAGTACTTAAGTCCTTGGACTAGTGAAGTGAAAAAATTGTGACTTATATCAACTAAAACTGGTCCCGGTATAGTTTTGGTCCTTAACTTCAATTCTGGCTAATGGTACCACTCTCCTCCATCTCTCCACTAGATTGTAAGGCTGTTAAAAGACTCTGACAACCGTATTCGTTTTTGTTTGAAGAAACGTCACTTTTGACACTTGTTTGACACTTGTTTGACACTGACATATGCGATCCATATCGTTTCAATATCTAGTATTTGACGTATCTCATTGTTCGAATACGGTTGTGACGTTTGTCAATCTTGATCGCGATGGACAAATTTAAAAAGCCGGTAACGCACGTATGATTTATTCGCCACCGATGTAGGTAATATAAAAAGTCAATTAAATACCAGTGTCGCGTCTCCCGCCAATTTTGGCATAGCAACGACCCCGAGGCTATATGTCCGCTTACTAATTGTTTCCACGAATAGTTTTACGATGAGTAGCTGACATTAAGATCCAATCAAAACCGTTGCAGATTTAAATCAATTCAATAGCTTCAATAAACAGATTATGCAAAAAGTAATAAGTTGGTTCAATTCGAACAATGGTTATAAGATGTCACAGCGACACGATACCGATCTGTCAGTGTCAAAACTGTCAAAAGTGTCGTTTTTGGTCGAAGGAATGTCACTTTTGACACTGACAGGTGGATATCGTATCGCTGTGACATCTTATAAGCTGTTCGAATTGGGCCCACAGGGTTTGATTAGTTTCCGCGAATGAACAGGTCAGGGCACTTCGGTTATAATTAGTTTGTTTATTTTAAACATGGCTTCGGGCTTTGTTCTTCTCTGCCGTCCAAATATAAAGTTATACTTTTAATTAAGCAACGGAAATTATAATAGGGTATTTGACTGTAGTCAAATCAGTTTCTTTTTTCGAACTGTCAAAACGATTTTGCTATGGAATTTGTATGAAACACTAGCATGTGAAGTCACAGTCAAATTACCTACTCTTTTATACGGGTATATAGAAATTGTGTCTAAAAATAAAAATAACTGCTGTATGCGTTTCTTTACCTATAAATCTGCTGGTGCTTTATTTCATGCGTGGTGTAAAACAATTTATTTTAAATACAGTCAAATACCTTATTATGATTAAAACGACAAACGCTTTGCTTATTCTCACATTATACAGTTCAAGTGATTTACTTTGACAAGCCATTAAAAACAAGAGACGAACGATTTGTCGCCAACATTTATCACGTTCCATAATCAAAAGCCTTTTTTTTCATACAATTAATTCGAAATTGAAATGTTTACGAGTGGCCAGTGTAGTGCAAAACATTCAGTGTGGCCTATGTAGTAAAATAGATAACGTAAATGTGTCAATTTCACTCCTATACCTACTTTATAGTTGGCCCATGGCCCATGGCCCATGGCCCATTGATAAGGTTAAAGTTGCTAATGGAGCAGTGTCAAACACTGGTGCATTGATAATTATTACCTAAGTACTTATTAGGCACGCCTAAATTAAAATACACGCGGGTATTCTACGGAAGAGAGCGAAGGTAATCACATCATGACTAAAGACTTGGTCACTTTAACTTGTTAGGTTAGACACAATGTGTCAAAAGAAAGTGTCATTGACAGCTATTTGACACATTATTTACAATTAACAGTGAAGTTCTAATTGACAAACTCAGTATCTTAACGGTTAGAGTAGATGCTACTTAACTAGCGGAAACTAATAATTATTATGTTATGATGTCTTTATGTCATTTTCAATATCATTTTATCTATTATAAGTAGTTATTACAAATAAATTAAAGTAGGAATCCAGAGTCACAATGTGACGTCCGCGTTCTTGTTTGTACCTACTAGCGCCATCTATGAAGTGTTTACGGAACTAATATTTGTTGAAGTTCGTTTGTTGTTGAATTTTTGCTTGTTTTGGTAACTTAAGGTACTTTGGATGTTCTTCGTATTCAAAAATTTCAAATTGAATAGTAATTAGACAAAATTAAAAAGGCTTTGCGCAATTATTTTTATTAGGTGTTCAAGAAATACCTACGAGTAATAAAAACAACTAACCTATTTTGTTGTTTTTATTACTGGTCTAAAAAAATATTTTTTTTTGACACGAAATGCTTTAATATTTATTTAGGCATTTTATTAATTTATCAAGCGTATGTAGGGTAGGAACTTTGGGAAGATTTAATTTTATTTTCTTAATCTCCATGCTTAAAAAATAAATAAAAAACCTTTTGAATACAATTTGCATTTTACCGCATACAAGACACGTTAGCAACCGTTGCTACAATTTAAAATTTAAATCCAACCGAAAAAACAAACTAATCAATCATCAAAACAATCAATCACCTTGCAGTGACACGCCTCCGCCCATAAATTATAAACGAGGAAAATTATAAAATTATAATCGCGAGGCAAAATTATAATTGGCCGGCAAAATTATTAGGTGCAAAGTTATATTATTGCCGAGTTGCCCGCGGCGCGCGTATCAGATGCGCCGACTGACAGGCTAAGTGATGCGCGCACTGATAGAAACTTGGGTTGGAGGCTGTATGCTGAAACTTAGGTTTTGGTGCCCTTTTGGCGTTACGGTTGTGTAGGTATAGGTACAGTATCACCTGCAATAATATGTTACACAACGAAGGCAGCAAAAATATCTGACACGATCTTATTTGTAGAGCTATAACAGCGTGTGACATGTTTTTGCGGCCTTCGAAGAGTAACATATTATTGCAGATGACTGTACACGTTTTACCCGTGGGCGTAATTCTATGTATTAATCACTCATCAGATACCTACAGGTTCACTTTAAATTACGAGAGCTTTTATAATTAAAAAAAATTAAATGCAAATCTTGAGGTACAGTTCAATATTGTCCTTGTATCTGAACCTCTCTTGATTATGACATTATGACTGTTTTAGGGACTCAATCTCAATATTGCGTGAATGAGTTGCCAAATTTTCCAAATTCCAAATTATTTATTTGTTAAACATAGGTACAACAGTACGTCTTAAATGTATAATAAAGTATCACTATGCTTCGCCATATGGCATACAAATACTTACAAACTTAAGAAATAATTAAATAATACACGTTAAATTAATACTTAGGCTACAAAATTTCCAGAGTCTGACAAAAAATCTTGGATTGAGTAGTATGCCTTAGTTATTAGGAATTCATACAGCATTTTTTTTTTAATTCCTTTAGATCATTAATTTTTCAAATCTCTATTGGTAGTTATGATAGAAACTTATGTTGTAGAGTGTACAGAATTATACGTTGAAGGATTTCGATGACGTTGCTGTCTCCTATGTCTTTATCAAGCAAAGGCATGGAATGCCAAGGGTTACCTCTATATCGTTTCGTTATACGGACAACTTTAGTAGACAGAAACAGACTTGTACATTTTAGTCACTACATAGGTAATCTAATTGGCCCTTTACATGGCAAAGTTTTTAATTTTTTTGCAAATTATGTTATTTTTTTCTCTACTAGGCTAAAATTTTGCTTGAACTCCCGACTTTTTTTCTCGATTATAAAATAGCACCTATTTTAAAATATCAATAAAATAAATGGTATGGACGTTCAACCATTATTCTCGCTCTAGTATGGTATAGTATAGTATAGTATTAGTAATATAATAGACGTCCTTAGTGATGAGATATTATATATTATGTTGCCCGTGTAAGTATAATATTTAATCCCCAGTAGGTACTACCTACATCTTCAAACACGTTTCTCAAAACAAAACTATTCCCTATTTAACACCACGTTACCACATGGTTAGCACACAATAACATTGCAAATTTCCTTAAAAAACAAAAATGACCCAGCCAGTTCCGCGAGCCACACAATAGCTTATCAGTAGGGTACGACCGCCCATTGTTGACCTGGCCGAGGACGCTCTATTTACGTGTCGCACATACGGTTTACTTCAAAAGGACTTTTTTTTGACGATTATAAAATAGCACCTATTTTAAAATATCAATAAAACAAATAGTATGGATGGTTGAACCATTATTTTCGCTCTAGTATGGCTAACATAATATGAGATAGGCTGTCCGTGTAAGTATAATTTATTTAATCCCCAGTAGGTACCTACTACCTAAATGTTTCAACACGTTCATCAAAACAAAACTATTCCATATTTAACACCACGTTACCACATGGTTAGCACACAATAACATTGCAAATTTCCTTAAAAAACAAAAGTGACCCAGCCAGTTCCGCGAGCCACACAATAGCTTATCAGTAGGGTACGACCGCCCATTGTTGACCTCGCCGAGGACGCTCTATTTACGTGTCGCACATACGGTTTACTTCAAAAGGTCTTCGCAGTATTGTTATTCGGGGCACCTGAGATAATTCTTTTTGGACAGCTTCTTGAAATTCTGTTGTTTTTTGGTTTTGCCTAAACGCAGATGTGGCGATAACGTTATGTTAATTTCGTGTATGTTTTGGTTTTGACAATGAAGTTAGGTAACTAGGTATGTAGTAGAGTAGTTTTTTTTGCAAGTTGATTGTGTCAGTTTAAAAAGGACATATTTACATTACCTAAATATTAAAAACACAAAGTATAAATGTTTCATAATTTTGCCTACCTCTCGAAAGGTCAAGTAATAAAAATATGGGTAATCACTAATCAATCAGGAATCAACGTAGACCCAGAGTTTTTACTATGATGGATTAAATAAAAAAAATATTAACTACATTGGCGCTACGTTTGTAATTCTTGTTGATGTTGCGTACCTACTTACTGAAAAGTCGGCTATAATAGTATCTAAATAGTAGTAGTAGTAGTTAAATATCATGAATGATATTTAACTAGTGAAATGTTCCTACTTAATATTAATAAAGTTGGATATGTATCGACCCATATTTCAGAAATCATTAAATAAATTTTATTAATTTCATAGGTAAGTACTTACATTAGGTGTTACATTTAGATATTGGACGGCTATGAACCCTGTAAGGGCACTGCAAATTACATGATGTATTTAAAATAATAGACCAAAAACATCCACAAATTAACGCATCCACGCTAGACAGTTGTTTTGCTTTTACATTAAATATTTTTATTACCACAAAAACTTCGCCCATGTGTACAGTCAACTGTAAAAAAATGGGTGTAGCCAACTTATTCAAAAATATGTCCCATAGTTCTTAATTCGCTGACATAAGAGCTATGTATATTTGTGTACCCATATTTTTACAGTTGACTGTAGGTACCTAAAACACACACAGTTTACAACTTCACAAATTCTCTGAACATCTTACATGTCGGCATTTCAAATAGCATTCCTTACAATAACAAACAATATCTACTAATCCCTCTACCCAGTTGACAACCTCGGCACTTATTGTATACCATTATCCTTTTAGCCAAACAAAAGCATTAGCCTTCTGCAATGGTATTTAACACCACATAACAACAAAGGATCTCTTATCAGTCGGGTTTAGGTCATTGTTATCAATAGGCACGTCCAGGTAGGTCATGCCCCCACTCTCGTGACCGCGAGACTTTGAGGTGTCATGGTTTAGCCTTCGTGTCATAGGATTAGTTGTGATCCAGATCTCAAAGGTTAAACTCGACTTAACAAATGACGCGAAAGCTTGCTAATTCATAAGTGTATGTCTTAGTCACAGACTTAGTGAGTCTTAGTGGATTAGCGTTAAGTGCTTGTGAAGTTAGTGATTGACAATATGTGCGAGGATTATAATAGTCTGAAAAACCTATCATCGTTTGTGAAACGGTGGTGGGAAGATGATCATGTTAAGGTTTGTAGAGAAAGCATTACTTATTTACTTTTATTAAGACGAAAGTGGACGAGCGCCTCCCCGAAACCGCGTTTCTATACAAACGTGGTTTTGTTCCCATTTTCCGCTCTGGATAGTAACATTATTGAAAAAAATTGTAAGAGTTAGGTTAGGAGCATTTAAAAATTTGTATGGATTTTGTTTTCGCACCTGACTCTTATTATTGTAATTAAAAATTCGAAAAAATCAAACGAATTGCATAGCTATGTTTAATATACATATATTATATATCAAATTGCATAAAAATATTTTCAGTATTGTTAATATTGAGGGAGGAAAATGTCCCCATTTTACGTAGTCCCACATTTGTATGGAAAAGCGGTCGTTCCGTTTCCTTTTAACTCTGTCTTGAATGTAACTTATGTGTTAGGTTAAATTATTTTGATTGTCTTTCGTCTTACTTTGAACAAGTTTCAGTACGTGTACACCAAAAAAACTCAATCTTCCCGTCTCAAATCTCCGATCGATTGACCTTATCCAATTATTATTTAATACCCATAACGCGCTGTAAGCCGAGATTATCCCGATACTGTGTCCAACGTATCATTACCTTACGTTAAGCGACCAGTAATTTCACGTGGCATCTAAATTGTATCACATAATATGTGACGGTTTTAAATTGAAGTGAAGACGTAGTTAATCTGCTTTAAGCTGAAAATGTTTCATTACTTTGTGCAATCTTGTAAGATGTACCGCCGTGTGTTTATATGGTTTGATAGCTGTTTTAAATTGTTCTAAGAACTTTACCGACCGAATTTAGCAAAATCGTTCCTTGTATTAAGTCAACAATTCTAATAATGGGTCTACCGCGATATGGTTTCATTGTTTTTACCTTAAAATCCGACGTTTCAGCTGAGTTGCACCAGCTGTGGTCAGGGAAATAATTTGTGTGTGGTGTAATTAAATATGTGTACAAAACGCGAGAGTTTAAAGTGTTAAATTCTAATAGAGTAACTTTTTTGCAACAAAGAAAATGTTAGAAATTTTATTTTTTGCTTTGCTGATTTAAAAAATATATATTTATATCTGTGTCGTGAGAAATAGGTTGTAAAATGACACAAGTGCAGTCAAAAATCCTACGAAATGTATTCACATGATTTTGACATAACGTTGTGTACAAAAAATGTTAACAAAATCACATGGTTCAAATGAAAATGTAATCACGAAAACACCACTCAGTGTAAGCTAATATTGTTCCAAAGGCGAAATTCGTCCGCTTTCTACACATAGTGAATCATTCGTGTATGATGTTAATTAAATTACTAGACGCATACAAAACGACCACCCACGAGGCCATGATGCGCCATTGTTGAAAGAATGACAAATATTGATACAATCCGTCAGTGCGCTGTGTCGATATTTAGGATATTAATGCATGAAACAATGGTACGATACAGAATGTACCGTATTTGCGTTCTTTAATGAAACTTAGAAATTGCCACAGGTTATTTAATTTTAATTTGTTGGTCGGTTATTGGGTGTTTTACCCTAGCAATTTTGCTGTAGGTAATAATTGAATTAGGGCGCCAGTACTTGACTTGCATACATTATTAAATTCCTGTAGGTATACGATAAAATAAAGTAAATATGTATCTTATAAAATAGTTATTTAGTGAGTAGTAGGTAAGGTACCCTTTTAGTCTAGTAGGTATCTAACTTAGGTAGAGTTAGACCAAGAAAAGTCTGCAACGATTTTGATAGCACACGCAGTGCAAGTGTTATTTTAAACGTCAAACTTCTATGAAATTATCACATATAACACTTGCATTGCGTGTGCTATCAAAAGCGTTGCAGACTTTTCTTGGTCTAACTCTACTTATTTTCCTATTAAGTATCTTTAACTTTTGCCTATTTTTCAAAAAAAAATTAACTAAACAAAATAATCAATAAACAATTTATAAAGATGTAATAATAATTCTTAGATTAAAAATACATACTTACAATACGTTCAAAAAGTCCGCCTTGAACGCTCCCGCGGCGTCGTCCTTTTAAATCTTATTTGCCACTTGCATTTGTACGCGTCCGTACGCTAAAGCATTGCGTACCTTACGACGCAATGTTTTCACAGCTAATTGCTGTATAATATATCTACACTAATACTAATACATGTAGTTAATACATAACCATCAGTTATGTTCTTAAACTGGTCTTAAACATTTACCAATTATGTCGCAATGTTGCTAAGTGGTTGTTGAACCGCATGTGTATAGTGTGGCAAACAAGTTTTGTCACTATAGTAATTGTAGATTTAAAACAATTTTGTTATTAGAAAAAGGCGGCAAGTTTAAAAAATAAATACAACAACACAACACAACAACTTTCGGACATTATGTCGTCAACATCACAGAAAGAGTCCGACTTTCGTACAAATCTCGATTTTTTTCTAATCAAGGAATCGTTATAATTCATTAGCTACTTACTCTTACACAATTTTTTTATTATTATATGGGCAACAACAAGTTTATTTAAACTGAAATAAATCTTTACAAATTTGAACAAATCTCGAATTTTGCTCTTTTTGACAAAGTGGCTTGTGAGACTAATTATACCTGTTTAATGTCATAGGTAATTAAAATTATCTCTCGTACACGACGTACAGTCACCTGCAATAATATGTTATACAACGAAGGCCGTTCAAATATCTGACACGATCTTATTTGTAGAGCTATAAGAGCGTGTCACATATTTTTGCGGCCTTCGAAGAGTAGGGCAAACCTTGGCTATTCGGTGATACGTAGTTATCCGGTGATAACAGTTTTAATGTCTTGTAGCCGCGTTACCTGGTAATTATATTACTTGAAACCATATTACACCACATTAGTCAGATCCATGGTATCTCTTAAACATTGTTTTAAGCAATAAAATTACCGGGCAACTCGGCTAAAAGACAATAAACCGACTATCACCGAATAACTACGTATCACCGAATAGCCAAGGTTTGCCCTACCTAACATATTATTGCAACTGTAGGTTCATATGTCAAAAGACCATAATATATTAATCATTTGACAGTTATCGCATATAACGGTCTTCTCCTATCATTGGCATTGACAGATGTCCATACCAAGTAATAATATAAATAAAATGCCATAAAACACTGTCACTGTCATTAACTAGGCGTGACAAAGCTACCTACAACTTTAGTAGAAAACGGTCTAAAGTTTTGAAGATTTCTATCTAAGATAAGACTTTTTGTAAGTAACCATGTTTAAAGTTCATCATTCCGCCATTTTGTGATAAACTGCGAGAAAAAATAGATACGTTCATCTAGTTAGATGTATGGGAGTGTAATTATTAGGTAGGGGGCTTGCGCGAGGGAAACTGGAAAGTACAGTCGAACTGAGCAGTTTCATGGCTAAAAATATATATAGGTTTTGCTTACTTTTTTAATAAGAATATCTAGAGTCGAGAGCGCAGAAGGAAACCCATTTCAATATTAACACTTTGTAACACTAACTTGTTTAATAATTTATCTTACGCAACCCATGCCAAAAAGCAGATTTACTTTTCCACGGTAGAAAATATGTAAAATCGTTTTTTGCAAATTTAACACTTTAACGGCCCAGATGAAAAAAATACATGATTCAAGCCTCCTAAAAATTCTGCATAGGAAAAAATATCACAAAATTATGTTATAAGGTGGTCATATTGTATGTTTCATATTGTATGTTTTGCCGTAATGTAAGTGTGTTCTATAAAGGGTTAAATTGTTCGTTCTTGAAGGTTAGCAATATAGACCCCAGTATGTAGTTAGTTAAAAACTAGAGGCGTTCTCAGGCTTAATGAGCACGTTTCAAAATTGCTTGTAAATCAATCAGAAGCGAAATGGTTGCGCCGCGACTGTACGCGAACCTGTTTACCTACACCATGTATCATGGCTGGAACAATATGGCATGTCACGACAGCGGGTAAAAACGTATCTCAAAAAAAACTACCCCCCAAGCGATTTCCAACCTTAATTCCACAAAATTAGGTTGAGTTTTGAATGGGGCGGCGATGAAAAAATGTCGTGATATATGTCCGCTTGTCCATTGCCGGTAGGCGTGGGTCAGATGCACTGAGATACTCTGCGAATTTATCCTTTGTTATTGAAAATTGAACTGTATGTCAGAGTAATAAGATTTAATGTAGGGTAATTAGTGTGAGTGGGGTTATTGAACTTTGGGTTAAGTTTGGAAGTTAAGTCCAGGTTTAAGAATCGGTGTGACTTTGTAAAGCGTTCGGTTGCTTTGTTAGGTTCGGGACAAGTTACATAGTTATTCTGAACCACATTATACTACTCGTATGCAAGGCTATGATACAAAGTTACGTAGTTAAGTACCTATACACGTATCAAAGATAAAAAGATCGGCTAAACAGACACCGTAGCTATTTGGAATTCCAACCTTCATTTAGGTAGGTTATTAATAACCTTCCTGAAATGATGCGAACGAATAGGTATGACTTTTTAGGATTTCGTACCCAAGGGTAAAAACGGGACCCTCATATTACTAAGACTCCACTGTCCGTCTGTCACCAGGCTGTATCTCATGAACCTTGATATTTACTTATTTCTGTTGCCTATAACAACAAATACTAAAAACTACGGAACCCTCGGTGGGCGAGTCCGACTCGCACTTGTCAGGTTTTTATAATTCTTAAAAGTAGGAAGTTCGAAATCAAAACCTAAACGCCTTACATTGTAATATTTCATAAAGTACCTACAAATAACAGTAATATAATAACATTGCGTATAAAAATGTGATTTAATTAAAGCATCAACATAATAATGTGATTGGTTAATGACATACCGCGATAAAATGACCACATTATTTTAATAAGGACACGGCACCGCTAAAATATGGCCCACTAACTTAATGTAAGCTTAATGTAAGCTTAGGCTTTAGCTAATTTAAGGACGTTAATGTTATGGTTTGAGATAAGCGGGTGTGACGTAAAACATGGTGTCGTGTGCTTTATATTTATGCTAAGGGCACGTTTATGGGGGTTTAAAAATTTTTTAAACCCCCTTATAATAATTAAAAGATAAAAAAAAATGGTTTTCGAAAAACCATCAACTTTTGGGTTATTTAGACTCAGATCCACGAGTACCTACTATTGAATGAGAAAAAGAAAAAAAGTGTCCCCAGTTTTTCATACAAAATTTGGGGGTCAGTTTTGTAACGGTCCATACAAAATGTATATGAAAATGCGTTACAAAACTGTCATTTTTTTTTGAAATCGATAGTCCTCGTGATTTTGAGTAGAAATAACCCAAAAGTTGATGAATTTTCGAAAAAAAGTAAATGGTAGTAAGTGAAAATGCCCATAAAGGTACCGTTCAGATAAACAGACTACACCAGCGGGCTCAGCACGGTTCCATTTTTATCGACTATCACTATGCGCGTCCCTTTCGCACTTACATACTTGTTAGAACGTGACAGGCATGGTGACAAGGGATAAAAACGCGACCGTGCTAAGCCGCCAGCTTTACTTTGCAGTTATGCGACGCGAAATTACTGCTGACTGCATTATTATCTTTCAATTTTTTGAAAATTAAGCAACAAATCTTTTAAGACACATTGTCGATAAAGGGGTTAAAACTACGTAAGATAAAACGTGATGCATGGATTTTAGGGTGATAGTACAATTTTTATTAAGTAAAAAAATTGGTGTAGGTTGAAAATAATATAGATATTCACCTTTTATTCTGAGAAACAGCTGCATTTCAACTTATCCGTAATTTATTTTGATGTAAATCTTTAAAATTATCTATGTCAAAACCTTCGATTAGTCCCAAATTATAATTTTAAAGAGATTCTAATACCAGACTAATGACAAAAATACTGGCCACATGCATTTGAAAAAACGTAAAAGACATTTCTCCTTACAAAAACGAAATTGCTTTCAAAACGCTCTATAATTTGTCTCGGCTTATCTCATTCTTAGAACTATGTTTTTCCTAAACGACACTTTATTATCCTGTGTTTATCCGTTTTGTTGGCATTGGAGTCGGAATATTTTTTTTATAATTGCCCCGTTTTGGTGAAATTGCCCCTCAGGGTAAACGGCAGTTTAATTTCCAACTTATTGCTCCAAGCTCGTATCTAACACAATACTTTCATTTCAAAATAAATCCTCCTCCGCACAAAATAAGGTTGTAAATTTAATGGCAAGGCGACGAGTGAAGCGAGTTTGAAGTGGAGCGGGTGTTTTTCCCCAGAACGGGGTAATGACATGGCAACCCCGTCGCTTACACGGTATAATCGAGTGACAAACGATTTTGGAAGGCGACAATCGAGTAGTCACGGAAACAGGGGCCGGTGGCACGAGGTTTGATCGTTGGTTAATTGGAAGGGTTGCTTTTGCGGAAATTGAAATTTGCGAAACGAAACGGTCTCATTTGTTATTTTTATTTTCCGTTCGTATTCTACACAAAATATCAGAGAGCTTCATCGTCAATTAGGTACTTGGTTGGTCTGGTTATCTTATCTTATCTTAATCCTTAATATTTTTTTCGAAATTAAACTTTTTATATTCCAACCAACTATACTATAACATGTTCGTTTTTAGATTTTTTCATTTTGTACTATTTTTTCCAATATTTTTTTGTATAGCACGCGTTTTCTTGTCGCGTGTTTAAGTTTTTTTCAAATGCATTATGTGGTATAATATATTTTTTTATTATCTACTGTATAAAAGAGATAATAAAGCAATACTAAACGAGGAGTCCTACGCTGAACATAATTTACCATAAGTACACATAACGCTTCCTGCGAACCGTCTCATGTTCTATATTGAAAGCTCCGAGGCATTAATGTTACAGTTAGAATAATATAAAGTAGTCGCAAGCTCATTTCCTTAGCATGTGCTATTTAGTTGTCTGTCCTACGGCGCTTTTAGTTATTACTATCATATTATAATATTACGTGCTTGTGATACTGATCGTGAACTAAAACAGTATGAAATAAAATGTACTTTCTTTTCCCTTTAAAAAGTTGTGAAGTAATCTTTAGTGAAGCGCCTAATGTCTTCTTATATTTCAACAACTTATTTCTTGACCCTAAATTTCTTTCGTAAATTGTTGATAAAAAGTACGAACAAGTTATTAAAATAGGAACGTAAAGATGTACTTAAAAATAAACCGTAATAAATTGTCGTAGTTATTATATTATTCAGAACAATTCTCAATCCATTAAACTAAAGTTAGAGCGTCAAATTAAGTCGAAGTTAACTTTGACATCGCCGGCCCGAATGCTTACCAAATGAATAGTAATTTAGTTTCGGATTAAATCGTTTCCAACACGCGACACCGCCACTTTTCTATTCCCGAGACTCGAAACCGTCATTTTACACAATTTTAGTCAATTGCTCTCCGTTCTTGGAATTAATTTGATATTAGCCTTTGAAAACGCAAGGTGTGGTTTCCTTACTGATTGTTATTTTGAAGAGTTTCAACAACCCGTGGTTAGGACACGACACGATAATCTGCTGCATATGTAAAGTACAAATTAAACGTTTGTTAACTTATTATATGGAATATGGTATTATGCTAAGAGCTTTGAGTTTGATTAGAGGCTTTTAAATATGGAGATGTAGGATGTCTTTCAAGTTAATTGGTGGTAACAAATCACCTTTAATGTACCGTTTTTCATCCTTTTAGCGGTTAACCTTCAGATATTTGAAGAGCCAAGCTGTTTATGCGTGATTTTAACATTGAATTTTTTTGTTACAGGAATCTCAGTCGAGCAGTGCGGAGCGATGGAGCGGCCGTCCCGAGCACAACATCGCCCTGCAACAGATCCTCAAGCTGCAAGAGGCCCGTGCGCTCCACAAGACTTCCCTCCTCCCCATCTACAAGAAGAACGGCCTGCCATCGCCACCAGCTAGCCACGACTATGAACAAATGAAAGACAAGGACTACTCAGACTCCAGAGCCATGGAACAAGTCAAAATAGAAGCGGAGTTCAGAAAGCTGATGGAGCATTCGGCTAAAAGTGTTCACGATGAAGACTCATTGAAGTACTTCCAGCAAATGATGGAAGCTAAACAACGGTTCGAATACTTGAAAAATATTCACGAGAAAGAAAGAAGGAAGTATGAAGAGAAGCATTTAGAAGTCAAGAGAGAGACACTGTCACCTAGCGAGAGTAGGTCTACCCCGCAAACCCACTCACCGCTGCCTAGAGCGTCGTCTGCTGAAATGTCGCCTAATCACAGTGTCCATCTTTCTACCTCATCCAGTCCACTCTCTAACCCTAGTCCTAGAAATTCTTCCCCTTTAAGCCATTTACAAAACATGCAGCCTTTCGACTTTCGAAAGAAAAAGGCTAATGACAAAGAAGATACGAGAAAACTTGGATTCGATATGGGATCAGCCGAGAAGGCTTCTGTAGATATGATGACAAATCAGTTCTTTAACTTCCAGCTCCCTGGCAATCTGCCTATGCCACCTATGACAATGCCGTCAAGTTTTAGTCATCCTGCCGCTGTCGTTGCTGCTCTTAGTCAAAACCCTATGGGTTTGGCCTCTTTACAAGCCCTTCTTCCACACATGTCAGCAAAACCGGTCGAATCTTCAGAAAAGGAGTCAAACCATGCTGCAGGCAAAAGCAGCCCAGACGGTTTGAGATCAGAAGATGAAAATGTACTGAATCTAAGTAAAGATGCTTACGGAGAAGCAGCACAGAACTCAAGAAATATGATGATAGGCAAATGTATAAGTCCACCGAAAAGACAATGGGGTGCATCACAGATTCCTTTGAATTTGGGAACGCAATTCATCAACCCCACAACTGGCAAGAAACGTGTTCAGTGTAACGTTTGCTTGAAAACATTTTGTGATAAAGGTGCTTTAAAGATCCACTTCTCGGCAGTTCATCTACGAGAAATGCACAAATGCACTGTTGAAGGCTGCAGCATGATGTTTAGTTCTCGAAGATCAAGGAACCGACATAGTGCGAATCCCAATCCGAAGTTACACTCTCCACATTTAAGAAGAAAAATTTCCCCACATGATGGTAGAAGTTCGCAAATCCATCCAGTTTTATTATCGCCGCATAGCGCAGGGCTAGGTTTGCCATCTGTTATGAACCCGATGCATCCATTTGGCTCCTACCCATTGCTCAACCATCCCGCAAATATGAGACAGTTTGCTAATCTCCCTAACAATCCCAATATGAACTTTGGTCACCTAGATCAAAGAAATCTAATGCGAAGAGATTATGACTCAGCAGAAAACAAAGATCAAGATGGTCAAGGTGAATCTGACGACGACGACGGCATAGTTGTAGTAGCAGGTGACGACGACGACGAAGATGGTGACCATATGGATACCAGTGACTACTATTCTAATCTTAACAAATCGACTGGTTCCGTAGATGATTCAGAGACTGATTATGATCAAAGAAGCGTCGGAGAAAACAATGATGGCCATGAGAGGACGAAAGAAACTGCTAGCCCAGAAATATCTAAGAGAAAAAGGAAAAACTTAAACCCGACTCGACTCCATAATGACGTCTCAGAAAATAAAAACAGTCAGCCGCCTAGTGACCATCCACAAGAAGATGTACTTGATCTGAAGAGAGTTAAAACGGAAGACAGCTCAAATATTGATCTTAACCATCAAAAGCAAAGATCAGAAGAGGTGAGAATCAAATCAGAACCCTCTCTGTGCAAAGAAGAACCATCTGAAATTGTCTTAAATGCTGAAGATTTACGTGTCAAAGAAGAATCTAGTGATAAAGTAGCAAATGAAAAAACGACTGATAAGGTTTCTGAAAGCGACCAATTCTCATCTGAAAATGCTCTGAAACGGTTGGAAAGTCTTTCAAAAGGTGACTTCCATAGCTTGGCTAAACGAAATGACAATCATAGCTCGAATGGCCCATACAATTTGTCAATGAATGAATCTATTGATTACTCCGATCGATCACCTTCGTCGTCAGTTTCCAGCTACGATTGCACACCCGAAGATATTCAAGGACAAATATTCGGGCACTTTGAGAAAGGGTTCTTCATAAGCTCAACTGACATCCCCATAGAACCAGAAAATCCACGAAAATGCATCGTCTGCGGAAAAATGTTTCCGAATGTGTATGTCGTTAAGTCTCACTACCAGAATTCTCATTTGAAAGTCATGCATAAATGCAGCGTTGAAGGTTGCAGAGCGTGTTTTCCGGTTAAAAGAAATAGAGATCGTCACAGCGCCAATGTCCAACTCCATCGAAAACTATTAAGCACAGAGGCACTAAGAATCAGAGAAGAATCACCATTAAGAACTTTAGAAAAAACCAGAGAGCAGATCGACCTAATAGCCAAATATTCAGACGAAGAACCCGGCGTTCCATACATCGAATCCCATAAATATTACCACGCTAAAGAATCGGACAAGTTAAAGAATCACTTCAATCACCACATGCCTTTTGGCCCACCGTACCCACCTCTACAATTGCCCGAAGCGTATCTAAATAGTCGAGACATGTTTTCTCAACATCCGTTCCTATTCACACCATTTGGCATGTTGCCAAATTTCCCTCCAATTCCTTTGGGGTTTCTTCCTCCTAGCTTGAATGGCTTCGGCCCGCAGAATTTCTCCCCTCCATTAATGGGGAAGTTAAACTATTGTGTTGAAGACGAGGCGCCACGGCCGAATAAAGATGGATGCTATCCATGTCGGGGTTGCAGGGAGTCGTTCAAAGACTTATCCAGTTTAAAAGCGCATTGTGAGAGCGTCCACGCGCAATCGCTGCATCGGTGTTCCGTGAGTGGCTGCAATGCTGCGTTCTTCTCAAGGACTAAAAGGAACTGCCACAGCGAGTCCCACCTCCGAGTGCAGAACGGTCGAGGCATTCTTAATCCATCGTGACGCAATTAGATATCAGTTCTATCGACTGCATAATAAAGTCGAATATCCAGTGCATTTGTGATTTTTTATAGAATTACCAAATAGTAAGTAAGTCTAAGTGTAGTTGTGTAGTTAGGATGGTGAATGCCAGTACCTTATAATTCTCATTCAATCTTCGAATGTAAAGCTTTATCACTCTTACCTGCATTACCCACTCAAAAGTCGTGAATAAAATGTATGATAACTAGCTATAAATTAGTTTAAAGGTAATTTAAATTTAAACATTCCATAGTAATAATTGTGCAATAATTCATGTAAATAGCTGAAATAATTGTAATAAATGTATAAAATTGTGGCTGTTATTTGTAAGTTTAATATTAATTGTAAAATATAAGGTACAAATATAAGATTCCGTGATTTTATCAGATCTTACATAATTGTGTTTGTACACGATATCAATCAGAATTATTATATATTTTAATGGTGCTAAATAATACTCATGTAATATTACATTGACAATGTTCAGTCACTGGTTTATTAAACCACCGTTAAGATCCAAAAATACATAATTTTAAGATTCTATCTCACCTATCTGATCATGTTGTGATGAATATAAAACAATAGATGCTATATTTAAACATATGTGTAGGTATCTAGTACATTTAAAGTTATGACTGTAATACAACGAGCTGAAAAAATTGTATGGACACATTATAAATAAATTAATTAATAAAGTAGGCATGCAATTTTGCGGCTGGGTGTACGTTGGCAATCATTATTTTTCGCAAATATTCATAGTCCAAACATTTATTTTTAATTATTTAATGAAGAATACAATCTTTACCCGTACATACTTAATGAATAATACCCAGGCTCATAGCTTTAAATGTTCT
This sequence comes from Cydia splendana, assembly GCF_910591565.1. NCBI lineage: Eukaryota > Metazoa > Arthropoda > Insecta > Lepidoptera > Tortricidae > Cydia > Cydia splendana. The sequence continues at coordinate 11,487,517 of NC_085976.1, forward strand.
TTACTTATACTTTACACGAAAATGTCAAGAAATTCATTAAAAATTGCACAAAAACATCAGGAATGATTTATTTATAATATTGGCCCTGTAATGCCATAGCTGCTTACAGTTTCTATATTATATGATTCAATGTAAGATTGTTTAACATTTTTATAGAACCAAAAAGTATTAAAGCCGATGGACGAGAACTGTAAATATTAGTAGTAAGCATGTTACTTCCTTTTGCCAAACGATACTATGCAATAAAATGTTTTGAAAGAACTTGAATGATTTTATTCCATACCTATAAGTTACCCTATCTTTCTTCAACCACAGAATAAATAATAGTACTAGGTACAGAAGACTCACTCTCTAACAAAACGCGTCTGTTACGATCAGCACAGATATGGCCGCTAGGTGGCGACAGCGCCACGCGCGGCTTATGGCTTTCCCCAAAATTGGTGTGGAACGGATGTACTTTTAGCTACCTGTAGCAAAGCGACGAAATCGCGGAGTGAGCCACGCCTGCTTTAACGAACATTCCCAAAGAGCAAAGAGCAGTAGAGCAACAAAGGAATAAAATAAAAAAAATATCTCGAGACGTCTTACACTGATCAACCTAGCCCCAAACTAAAGCAAAGCTTGTTCTATGGGTGCTAGGCGACGATATACATACTTATATAGATAAATACATATATACATACCTGTGTTGCAGTAGCGGCGCGTGAGAATTTTTGCTAGGTAACCCGTAGCAAAAAAACAACACCTACCTAACCTAACATTAGGTACCTACTTCTTCTGCGCTAGGTGTGACCTTGGACGCGAACCGTTGCAGTTAGTGTAGCCCCTAGTAGTATATAATATAATATAACCTTTGCCGTACTTGCCATCACTAATTAATCTCAAAAGATAGCGTGGTAAACGTGTTGACTCATTTAGCAAACAATTTACAACACAACAATCAAAATGGGCTACGTAAAAATACCTATTCTTAAAAAAACACAAACTGACCTTAAATACACCTGCACTGCGAACAATACACAACACTTACTTACACACAAAATACTACCACAACTAAATTTCACTGGTTAAGTAAGTTTTAAATATCAATTATTTTATGCACAAAAGTAACTAAATCACATATAATTTTCCAATAACAAGTGTTTGTAAAACACCGGGAATGGCGTATGAATGTTGCCATGATATTCTTTTTCATCCACGAATTAAAAAAGCTAGATCTAGAAATAGGACTTTATTTGAAGAAACCTCCGTTAATAAATAACTCAATTTGAAACTATATAAGATTCTTGGGCTCAGTAATAAAAGTGATCTGTATTTTCAAGGTTTCCACAAAATATGATATTAATAGCAGCGAAATACGATAACATTTTGCACATTAACATTCAATTAATGTTTTATATGGCAACATTAAACAATTGTGGAAAACATGACACACTCCAATTTTAACCTTATTGCCTTGAATTATGGTTTATATTTTCAAATGAAGCAATTTCCACAAAATGGTGGAAAATTACACACTCCAATATAAACCTTATTGACTTGAATTAAGGTTTTTATTTCAAATGAAGCAAGAAAAAATTGTGGAAACACTACACACTCCAATATAAACCTTATTACCTTACATTTAAGGTTTTTATTCAAAAAAAAACTCGACGCAGGACCGAGTTATTTTTGAGCTCTTATACGCGGACTCTCCATAGCGGAGTTAATGCGTGTGTGCGTGAATTTTCGTATCTGTGGTGGTGGCTCATCAATGAATAGTGAAGTTTAGACTCGAGAAGCTACACTTCGCGCGCCCGCTATGATTGGTTGAAAAATCTATTACAAAGCTTTAGTACTACGTAGTGTTTTCGTTATGGATAATAAGTTTGGTATATGTAGCAAGAAATGTTAGGCAAGCCGGTGGGAATCGGGTTGTATGGAGTCGCCGCCACTGCTGTGTTGTGTATACAATAAAGTGATTACTACTACTATACATAGAAAACATCCATGACTCGGGAACAAATATTTGTGTTAATCACACAAATAAATGCCCTTACCGGGATTCGAACCCAGGACCGTCGGCTTCACAGGCAGGGTTACTACCAACTAGGCCAGACCAGTCGTCAAAAGATAGGAACATGGGAAGCCTAGCACCCTTATAGCACAAGCTTTGCTTAGTTTGGGGCTAGGTTGATTCTGTGTAAGTTGTCCCGTAATGTTCTGAGTTGCTAAAAGTCCCAAAAAGTTGGAAAATATAGGAAATTTCTACAAAATTCACAAGAAATTCCGGAAGTTTTTATTTTCGAAATAGAAAATTTTGTTCGTTAACACTTTCGCTGCGAGAATTAGTTAACATCGCAATTAAGCATACTTGCATCGGACTGAATCTACCCGATGCCGCAGCGAACGTGATTACAAAAATTGTTAAATATCAAAAATTTCGCAATTCTAGAAAAAAAATTCTAACCCTAAATCATAATAGGTATCCATACACATTAATGTGTGTGGTTTATGACACTTCTACTAAATGTGAGTAAGTACCTACTCTCACAACTGGACGTATTCAAACTTACAAATTAAAATGATGTACCTACAGAGTGTTACTGTTTGTACAGCTACAAATTTAAAGGAAATGGCCCTTATAGAGCCTTCTGCCTTAGTTTTATTATCTACTCTCTGTCTCATGTCCCATGTACCTACATTTTGTGTTGGTATCACTCGAGTGGCGCGTGACGCGTGACATTTCGTGACACTCACGCCACGTCACGTACAGTGTGACATCGCGTGCGGACGCTTCGTTAATGTTTAAATTCGATTATCGAACATTACTGCCGGATTTAAATTGATTCTGTTTGCTCGAAGGGCGTTGATAATTGTGCTGTGAGTCACCTGGGGACTTGGGACGTACCTAATAAAACAATGATAGCACGCTAGAGTTAGACCAAGAAAAGTCTGCAGCGATCAGCCCACTCAGTGCAAGTGTTATTTTGAAAATGAAAAATAGTTTAGGTATATATTAGGGTTACAATTTCCATTACAATAGTAATAAGGTTGGAACCTTCTTTTAAGTACTTATAAAATATACTTGTGGCAGAAGGCCCCGCTCTTCCATAATTTGAAAGGGTACAATCCCAAGTAACACAAAAGTAGCTGAATATTGTTTGAATAATAGAGCTTTCCGTACTGTGATTAATTTGAATAAGATGATAATTTTACTCTATTATCCTGCTTGTGTGTTACTTGGGATCCATAATATACTTAATTTAGTATGTTACGACAAAATATGTTACTTATAATTACTATGAGACATGCTATAAAATTATTTCGAACTCAGTATAAAATTATAAACGTCAAACTTCTATGAAATTAATACGTATAAATAACAATTGCACCGCGTGGGCTAATATCAAAATCGCTGCAGACTTTTCTTGGTCTGACTCTATTTAGTCGGAAATAAGAAATCACGTAATACCTAAAGCTAATCCGGATGGGTGCTTGGACGGGACAGTGTATAGGCACAAAACCTCCACAATTGTTTCCAAGGGGTTAAAACTTCTAGGAAACTCGGAGCAGCCCGGAAGTCGAAATTACCCAAATTTTTTAGTGAAGCGCTAAAAATTTACTTACAATCTATGGGGCCTAGAGAGAGAGAAGATGACAATCACTAATAGAAAATGCCAATGGAAACTTAAATAATGTATGGAACCAGTCACGTGACATTTCGTAGCATCTGTCATATTTGGTCATATCGATACATTATTTTCGTTTTGGTAGGGGTTTGTCGATATAGGATTGTCATCTTGGCTAGGCGCCCAGCTATGGGTGTTTTATATCGCCATGATGATGATGATGATGATATATTTCGGCTGTCAAATTTCCGGCACTAACATTCCACACCATTTTACGCGTTATAAAACTTTAATGAAATCGAAAACTGGGCTACCTAAAAACAATAAACTGAACACGTAAAAACCTTATTCATAGGTACCTGAGCATAAACACAGACAATAAAAAACGCACACAAAACAGCTACCTTTAGCCACAACAATACGCACAAGTCTCTCCGTTCATTTACATAATCAACTCTCATCAGCGAGATTTGCATCCAAAACGCACAACGAATTAAATTCACAACACTACTACCAACAGCACTAAACACCTACAATAACTCTTATGCCAAACAAAATAGGGTATAGTTTCGTATAAGTGGTTGCCGAGATAACGTGGTCAAGTATTCAAAATAAGAATTCAAACGTCCCGCTTGTCAGCAATTTGTTTTGAAGAGAGAACATTTCTAATTCGCAAAAAGAACGAGCGTTCTATGTTTAAAAAGTATCGTCACGCAACCGGCGTTAGGGTGTGTGCAAGGCGAGTTTTAGTATGTTTTTTTTTTCATAAGGTGATAAAAACTAATATTTTATTGTAGGTATATTACCTAATACAAACATTTACACAATTTCAGGTGTGTTTGATAGTGTCTTGTCTACTTGCCCAAATAAAAATCCGAACTCTTGTCACTAATATAATTAACTCTATTTGCAAATATTACAAACAACTCGTAAATTTTTCTTGGTACAAATTAAAACAACAAATTTTATATTAAGTGTCCATCCAAATTCACTAGTAGCAAAAACGCACGACCACTAAGTGCCACTGAGTCGGTAAGTGTGCACACACCTTAACAAACTTCCGAATTTGAATTTAAAAAGTTCGAAATGGCGCTCTCTAGATTTTTTTTCTGCAGCCGTCATTAGACCGCGGCTTCTTAGGGAGCCAGCTTATTATTATTAGTGGTTGCAACCTAGTTGGGGTGCCAATTTGTTCCTCCGACATCGGGTGCAATTTGGACATCGATGGACAATTGGACACCCGTTGTGATTATTTTTTAAGTCTGAAGGCGGCTACTAGAGATACCGTGCAGATATGCGTAAGTGAACTTGGCAGAAAATATTGTCGCCTCTTGGAAATGGACTCTTTTTAACTAGATTGAACCCTGTGTTATTTTTTTAATGTGTGGATACATTTTAACATAAAAGTAACCCTGTGACCCATTTAGTGACGCGGTGGCAACATAGTTGCATTTTTATCGCCTGTCACTATGCCTGTCACTTTCACACTTACATACTTGTTAGAACGTGGTGTGTCATCATTTTTATCGCCTGTCAGGCATGGTGACAGGCGATAAAAATGCGACCGTGTTACCACCTCTAAAAGAAATTTCTGCCTATTATTGCTTTATACTGTAAATCAAATTTCACTGTAAGTCCTATTGGGAAAATGGGGAGAGGTTATCATATCGGTTCAGGTAGGTACTAGGTAATGTGTGTTTCGAGCCAGCAATTGTTTATGAGTTCACCTATATGTATCGGTATTTTGAATGTTATGTAAATTTACATGCAATCACAAAATATTTTAAATTGCGTGCGATCAAAAAAACCCGTGGAATCCGCACGATTCGGACCGATCCGTCGACCATAAAGCACGTCGCATTTATCTCTGTATTTCTACACGCCCATCATTGTCTCCGATTCTTTCAAAAAGGCGTAAGTGCCACATTATTTCAAACCGCTTACGACGTTTTTAACGGTTTGCGGGCTGCCCCCGGGACAATCGAAAACGGACAATTCGAATTTTGAATTTGGAAGCACCGCCGCCGGCCGCCATATCGCACGCGATACGATGTAACGGCCATTGTTTTTAGGGATTCGTGGGAATGTTTAAGTGTGATATTTGTTGAGAATTGGAATGAGATTCGTTAGGTACACCCCCCTCTTATTTACACCAGCAGGCGTATTATGACAGCGTTTTACACAAAAATAAAACGCTAATTAAATAACTTACCATATTCGAAACCTAAGAATAATATTGAGAATGGCAACATTGTGTTGTCGGTCGTATTGTCCTTTTCTAGCATATACGTCCCTCTCTCTCTCACACATTCCCACCACAGAGCAGTTGGTTTTGACAGGTGTTTGACAGTTACCGCCAAAACAAATTTCCAAGTCATTGTTTCAAAATTATACATATTTACACCAGGCAGGATTAAAACTTTAGGTTTCGAATATGGTAAGTTATTTAATTAGCGTTTTATTTTTGTGTAAAACGCTGTCATTAAACAACTGTACCGATATTCGAAACCTAAGAATAATATTGAGACGTGTTTGTAATCGCCTGGTGGTGGGAAGACGCCAAGCCAATGTGATTATACATGTACTTATTATGTATATGTAATATTATTATATTACGAGTGTTTAATTAATTATGCAGTACACCCTTTATTTTAACACCTGTGAGGAGAGAGGTATTATGTAAAGCATACAATTTGATATACCATTATATTATGTTACTAACTTTACATTTCATATACGTACTTAATGTACTTATAAATGTTCAAAGAGAAAAAATGAGTCACCACAATGGCGCTATACTTAATTATATGTATGTGAAAACTAGGTAAAAGAAGATGAGATAAGTCAGTTTACTCTTCAAGGAGCATACAACATCTGTGATAAGGAGTGATGTAATTCAAGTATGAAAAGAATAAAATCATAAAGTACTCGAGTAGTTTTTATTTATAACTCCCAATTATTAACAAATTTGATAATAATTATCTAGTAAAGTAAGCAGTTGCAGGGATATAACAAGGACAAGACCTTTCTTATTTCCAGAATCCCTCGGGATTAAGTAGACGAATATTTTAAATATTCGTTATAATTCACTATCACTACCCACAAAGTTAATATTGGGTACCTACTTACTAAAATGTCATAGGGAATTACTGAATTCCTTTAATGACTGTGAGTCAGTGTGAGCTATATACTTGGTTATAGCTATAAAATGCATTTAATCCTTTGTACGCTTTACTAACGCGAACGCGAGCTAATGTACCTAAACAAACCTTACTTAAAATTGTGAAGGTTACTTTGAGAGCTTAAGCCATAACATAACACTCATGTGGGCACGCCTGGTTATGACGCTTTTTGGTGCTCTTGGCGTTCAAATGGTTAATATAGAAATGCCACAGAACCTTATCAATTATATTTGTAAAGGTGCAGGCTCATTCTGCTTATATTCATGTTTAGCTATCATCAAGTGACCTTAATTGTACTCATTAATTTCTATATATGCAGTAAGAGTAATTTACCTTATCTGGTGCCTACTAGTAGGCATAAGCTTGATTGGTTCTGAACGCTAAAGTGGTTTAATTTATGTAAACCATTCATAGCATTGCTTAATTCTGAATATTCAGTTTCCTCTTTCCAGTGTGTAATTTATTAAGAATAAGGTACTTAATTCGAAACCTTAGCTCATCGCATATGTGTTTTTAACCAAAGCGCAAATTTGTGTGTTTATTTAGTGATCATACATTATTTGCAATTACTGTGCGGACCATGGGGTCCCCGACCTTTTGCCGGCCACCCGTGGGCCCAAAGCCAACAGCGCAGAGGCCCTTTAAGAGAGACCCATTTCATCCAATGCTAGAGTCAACACTTTGTCGAATCTATTTGATATTTATAAGTATACATAATGAACTAAGGATAATTGTAACTTTTTGATATCAAATATACGCCGAATTGTCAATTATTTTATATTTTGAAATACATATAATATTACTGGATTTGGATCAGTGTGCTTTTGAATACTATATCTCTGGCCTACTATATAAGCTAGTCTATTAGCATCCCGCCTCCTGGAAGGCAGTCTACAGACTTTTTAGATATATATTCACAGTGGGGCTAAGTGTGTGGACCTAGTTTTCCGACACTTGACTGCATGAGATTATAGTGAACATTTTTTCAGGTCTCGGGCAAGAAGGGTACCTAGATAGGTTGAGGTCCTTAACTTGTGGATTTGGTAAGAGCAAGACACAGGCGGGGTGTAAATTAATTAATCCACCATGTTTCAAGAGATTCATGTGCATTGATGCCTTCAGGTTACGCTGTACAGACAGACTAACACTTTGGCAGAGTTTTGCCAACATATAATAAATGACTGCATTTGTTTGGGTGTACATGTTCAACACCAAAGACATATTTATATATTTCAATCTATTTTTGAAAGTTTGGCGTTTCAAAATAGCTTCGCCTTTTCGCAAGGCGTGCTCCTGTTTCTCTATTTTATTGTGCAAGCGAACAGTATCACAATGCTATAATTTTGTATAAATTGAGAACTAGAGGGTCATGCCCTAGGCGTGACCGCCCAGAAGTTGTGCTAGAACCTTTCGTACAAGCCATTCAGTCACTGTTTTTAAAAACCTTTTGTAGAGGGTACATTCCACGTTCTTAAATTTGTTAAACGTGTAGTATCAAGCTATGACAAGTCATGATAAGTGAATTAAGTGGTAACAGTATCTGGTCCGTGCATAGAAGCACTTGCCCTTGAGGTTAGGGCATGGGTAGTTTATAATAAACTTAATCCGTGCATGGGAGCACTTACGATACAGGTGGTTTATAACTTCCAGGGTCACAATACAGACATAAGGGTGTAAAATACATAATTCATAAACGCCCGTTAGGCCAGTTTTGTATATTTTATTTCAAACATGCTTGTGCAGCACCGCCAGCACATAATAATTTCCCATACCATGGCAGTCAGGGATATAATAATTAAATAGGTAGGTAACCTTGGTCATATCGTGTACATAGGTAGGTACTCGTAAACATGTTAACTGAAAGACTAGTGCTCTCGAGGCAAATATAATTTATGCAACTGTGAGCTGCTCTTACGTTGGGATCATATGTATTTATTTCTAGTCTGCCTTAGCAGGCCTAGACTTCAAAGGTTTTTAGATATTCATAGGGCCGTTAAACGGACCTTTTGTACACCTTGAGCAGGCTGTTTGTTTCACACTATGAGTAATATATATTGTAAACATAGCTTATTTCAGAATGGAATCGTAAGCTCTGTCGTGTCGTGAGCTTACCGAGCCTGATTTAATTAGAGTCCACTGATTATCTGGACCTTGGAGGATTGAGCACTCCTTATTCTAATTATCAATATTCTGCCTGGGCTTATAGTCGAAATTCAGCGACTAAATTTCTTAGTATTATCTATGCCGCCCAAGTTATGAGGCTTAGCGTCTCCAGACCACAATTTTATTTATATATTAGGTTGCAAAGATTTTATCATCTTTAAAATAAAAATGAGTCGAGATAGGCCTGGAATCTTAGGTTATTTTTTACTTTTTATGATTTTAGAAATGTTATTGTAAATAGTAAGTAGTTTTCACTTTTACCACAGTTAATTAGCCCAATTTTGGGTTTAGCCAACAGGGTGTTCGGGACCCTTAGAATAGATTGGTAAACAGAAATGAAAACTCTAATAACGAAGCTTTGCCTATTTCGACTGATTTTTACCCAAAACATTATTTTAAACCCTTTTTACTTTCTCTAAGAGGAGATATTTACAAATTCATCTTTGTAATATTTTTCTGATTGTGGCCTACTCGCTCGCTTGTGTTATAACCATATCATTTATATTTCTGTGAATATGTCTGACATGCCTTGCGCAGGCTTACATAGGTTATAATATCATCATCAATAACTTGACGTCAGTTTGTGAACGAATCAAAGATTCTTTGGCACACCTTACGCAGGTGGAAACATGGCAGCCTTGCGCAGGCTTAGATAGGTACATAATATATTGGTTTTATCACAAATAACATGACGTTAGTTTGTGAACGAATAAAAGATTCTCTTAGGCACACTTCACGCAGGTGGAACCATAACAGACGTAGGTTTAAGAATATCATTCAAATCAAATACCCTGTGGGTAATATTCCCTTAGTTGCGGGTTCCTTGCTCGACAAGGTGAAAGGCTTTAAGAAGTCTTTAACAGGCACTTTTAGAGAGTGTCATTCACGGTGACGCGCAGATTTGCCAAAACTAAACTTTAACTCTACAGTTAACTAATATAATTTGACAATATGAACCAAACCATGCGTCTTCGTCAATGAATCAATCTAAAGATTCCCGTATCGTTAATGCCTTCCAAATCACAGGCTTCCGATTTTATTTGAAACGTTTACAAGTGTACTATTTATGTAGGTAGGTAGGTAGGCTTAAGAATTGACCCTCTTGTATGTAGTTACGTATAGAATTAATAATCACATTATTCAAATCCAAAATAACACAAGCACATATAGCAACTACATGCAAGAGTTCTTTCCTTAACCTTTTTAGGCTGTAAGTACCTGCTAAGTTATTTATTTAAGTAGGTACCTACCTACATTTTAACCTTTTTTTTTTTTTTTTTTTTAATCAAAGATCTAGTTGGAGAGATATAAGTTGGTAGATAAAGAGTGAAATACTTCACGATTTCGCATGTCATTCTTGCGCAGAGCCATGCTAATCTCTCTCTGTGTCTAGTCAGATTTAAGTTTATGTACTGCCGAAGTACTCACTTTCCACAAAAATAAATGCAATGTTTGCGATGTAGGTTTGTTCGTTACCTTGTGTCCCTCAGAGCGGAAATAGAAGCCCCGCGAAGCGGGGCTTCGTCGACTCCTAAGCGGGTACACATTATTTATCAGCAAGTTTATTACCAAAAAATAAATTTTGCAATAAATATTATATTAACCCGGAACGGGATAAAAAGACAAATTGCTGATAGATACTTGGACAGATAAAACCTACACGTCTATAAGCTTCTACCTTCATACGTAGGTTCTACGTAACACGTATTAACTATCCGATCCTTTCGTATTCGAAAACACAAATCACTTGAAAACTGAAGGGTATGCCTCCACAGATCACCATTTAAGTATTATAATTTCAACCGTTATTATACACACACACAAAGATTTAAACTAACAAGACTCTGAAGAGACTTAATGTAGGTATAAAATTAAATTATAATGGTGACACGTGCACGCTTTACCAGCTCGATGTGTTTTCTAACATGTGTTTTAGTATTTTCATTGGCATAGCCACGGTGCGCGCAAGCAGCCTTTGAAAACACTTGCACATCACTATTCCGGATCGTTTTTATTTGCTAGATAGTTTAACGGACAACTAAATTTAAATATTTATTTCGAACGGCAAAAGCCGTTAGAAACTGTTTTTCAATATAGTCAGCTAAACTGGGGTATAAATTCAAAAACTCACCAGCAGTTTAGCTTCACGACCTTCCAGATGGAAAAACAGCAAGCCAATGACTTGGAAATTTGTTTTGGCGGTAACTGTCAAACACCTGTCAAAACCAACTGCTCTGTGGTGGGAATGTGAGAGAGAGAGAGGGACGTATATGCTAGAAAAGGACAATACGACCGACAACACAATGTTGCCATTCTCAATATTATTCTTAGGTTTCGAATATCGGTACAGTTGTTTAATGCATGGTTTTATCCACGTGATATTATTACTGTCACTTTTAAACACCTCGGGATAGAAAGTGACGGACACCGTTTTATCACGCTGTCACGTACACAAGAACAACTATCACATACTGTGTGTAAACCTCGCCTTATACCACCCTGTGTGTAAACCTCACCTTATACCACTGGTATAAGGTGAGGTTTACACGTGAGGTATTAAAATAAAACAAATAATTAATTCACAGCCCGGTACGCTCACAGCGGTCACAGCACCAATCATAATAGCCGTAACACACTACCGCACCGCACCAAGGTCACGGTGCGGTGCGATAGTGTGTTACGGCTTTAATGGCAGCCATCTATCAGTGTAGCCATGCAGCGTTCCCTTGGAAATTTATGGAAACGCTACAAGACTCATTATGGTTTTCAGAGTACTCTTAACTAGATAGCCATATACACGGTGTGGCCTGTAACACGAGCAAAGAATTAAAACATAGATTGTACTCCTCAAACGGTGACACTTTTGTTCAACAACTTTTAAAAATTATGAGGTATTTAGACTCCCTATTTTTCATACAAAATAAATACTATCTTCAATGGACGCCATCGCCACGCCATATTAGTGTGATTGACGTTGCTTGTCACGCCTTAAACATAACAAAATTCGCAATACATTGCGTCTTAGAATAAACTTTAGTCTAATAAAAATCAAACCACAAGTTATTTTTAAAAGTCGCTGAACAAATGTTGGTCAGTATGAGGAGTAGGTACAGCCTACAGTTTAATTTTTTGCTCATGTTACAGGCCACACCCGGTATGTATAAGTACTCTGGCAAACCCGCTATGTCAGTAGAAAAACGCGCGAAATTAAAATTTTCTATTGGAGGACAACGCGCCTACTTTTTTAATTTGCCTTCCGTCTACTGACGGTAATGGCCTGTCAAACTACTTAATATACCTATGTGTCGACGAGGTATACGTGGCCAAATCATGGGGTCTTAAGGAACCGACAAAAAAAAAAGATTTCTATTTTCCTTGACAGTTTTCGGTACAGTCTGTCCGCACAGACTCTATTCATAAGCATGTTAACTATAAACAATACAAACAATAATTACTACCTTCATATTTCTATTCACGGAACCCTATTCTCAATTGCTCAGTAACAAAGGTTAAGTAGTTCAAGGTCAGATGCTCAGATGTAGGTATAAGCGCATGTCGGCAATGTTTTTGTCTATGTTGTATCGTTATCTATGGACCTTCTGAGAAGCTCTAAATTACCTCATATTGCACCGATCACGCTATAAGTACGTATGGATTTAGTTTGTTGGCGGATATAGGTAGTTTATGTGAGGCTAACTCTGTACCTAAACCTATGTATGTATCTTTAGGTATTTAAATAAAAGTAAACAAACAATTTGTACATTTTCGGGTAGTTATAACATTTATTGGTTAACCAACCAAATACAAAACCGCCTGGATCAGTCACTAAACGGCGTGACTTTAACCTACATTATTTGATCATGTATTTAATGTTTTCATCTACCCTCAACTGGCTTAAGGAGCCATTTGAGGGTAGATTTTGTTTACTTTTGTTTATATACCTAAAGATACAGAGTATAGTATCTGAAAAATAGCTGTAGGTATTTCAGTTAAATTGAGATCATGCCAGAATTTCCAAAGGTTTTCATGAATAAACATTAAAAAATAAAACCCCTAATTTTAGTTTGACAGTGTGAGAACTTTCATTCGTGACTATTTATTTTAATGTTATTTAAATTACTTTCTTTTCTTTTAAGAATGCGTGATCGACCGTTGCAGTTTCTGAATTCCAAATTCAAATTTGTCGATTATTCAAATTTTTCGAATTATCGAAATTCTTCGCGACTCCTGTATCTTTTTGGGAATACGTGGGAAAGTTTTGATGTAAATTGGTCGCATTCCAGGGTTCCAAATGATGACGTTCGGAATATGTATTGGTCAACGTCTTATTTTGACTGTTACACGGGATTTACATTACGAAATTAGTTGCATGACACTAATAGGGTATTTTCCTACTGGTCAAATCAGCTACTTTTTTAGAACTGTCAAAACGATTTGCTAATATGAAATTTATATGAAACATTACATCGTGACGTCACGGTCAACTCACCTACTTTTTATATTTCTATCCGATTTATTAAATAGAACTTGTGTTTAAAAATAACTCCTATCTATGTTTTTCTAATAATTATCTAGTGCTTTATTTCTTACATGGCGTAAAATAATTTATTTTAAATACAGTATAATACCCTATTTCACCCAAAAATCGCGCAGGACACGAAATTGATTTGCTTTCATGAAATTAATGCATGCATTACGAAAATATTACACGTGAAACTGCAGGTAAAACTAATGTCACGAAATTAATTTCACGCCACTAATTTCAAAATGCAAATCCCGCTTTAAGTTACGAATTATACCTAGTTTTTTGTTTAAACAATTGCCTTTATTCACATTTCTTCAAACTTCAATAAACAATTCACTAATTTAGTAAAGGGACAATCACAGGGGACAATCTATAAATATATAATTATGTATGTGGTGCCAGTCACTAGTCAGTACCCACTTTACGATTTGTATGTTATAAAAAAAAGTCAAAATGCGTTTTGATTAGTTTCCAATTATTGAGCACCTGCTTAACTGTTCTGAAACTGGCTTCATTCGTATTTATACTAAACTAGCTTTTGCCCGCGACTTCGTCTGCGTGGAGTTAGTAATTTGGATAGCTTTTTTTTTATCCAATCTGCTTTTTATCGATTCCTCATACAAACTTCCACCCCCCTTTTCATCGCCTTAAAGGGTGATTTCTGTGATAAAAACTACCCTATGTCCTTCCTCGGGACTCAAACTATCTCCATGCCAAATTTCAACTAAATCGGTTCAGCGGTTTAAGCGTGAAGAGGTAACAGACAGACAGACAGACACACACTTTCGCATTTATAATATTAAAGTATCGATTAAATTAAAAACAAAATATTGCCAATAAAAAAATACGTCTAAATTCTCGCACGAAACCGTCGGGAGCAATTTTAAAATTGGAATCGAAATTCGTTAACCATTTATTTGAATTAAGAATCGGTCGCCAGAAGCTCAGTTTGAGCACGCTTCTGCCTACGCACGCAAAGGTTTAGCGCCAATTTTATATAAATGCCCACTTTTGATCACGTTCTGAAATCGTCTTTATTATTTATTTATTTTAATAGCTCATGCTCATGAGAAGCGCTGGTGGCCTAGCGGTAAGAGCGTGCGTTCAATCCGGAGGTCGCGGGTTCAAACCCCGGCTCGTACAAATGAGTTTTTCGGAACTTATGTACGAAATATCATTTGATATTTACCAGTCGCTTTTCGGTGAAGGAAAACATCCTGAAGAAGCTGGACTAATCCCAATAAGGCCTAGTTTCCCCTCCGGGTAGGAAGGTCGGATTGCAGTCGCTTTCGTAAAAACTAGTGCCTACGTCAATTCTTGGGATTAGTTGTCAAGCGGACCCCAGAGTTCATTTTGTATGCAATGACGTAATCGTTAATTATTTTATTCCAGCTGTACCTATGTAGGTACAGTGGCCATCAGATATATCACAGCGGCCAAAGTGCTCATAAATATCTGAATGCGTACTCTAACACAGAATAAGGAGTAGGTAAGTAATAGTATAGGTACTACCGTACAGAAAGGACACTTCCTACAAAACCTAACTTTGACAGCGATTCAGGGTCGAATTATGATATCCCTTTCTAACTTAGGTATATGGCACTACCCCTTTCGGCTATTTAAGGTTGTCAAAATTCAAGTAGTTATCTTATATATCTGTGGTCGTGCACGCAAAGGGACGTCAAGTTGTGTCAACCCTAATAATTGCTCGGAGCAATGCTGAGCCGAACGGAGCCGAGTTTGCCCGAAGGGAGGAGTGTCTCCCCACTGACTCTAACGCCTTTACAATAAAAGTGTGTTCAGATATTTGTGAGCGCCTTGGCCGCTCCGATGTATCTGATGGCGACGGCGACGGTACTGTACCTACACCAAAAAATCGATGAAGAATAGTAGGTATAGCTATGTGTAGAATTATTGTTTTATTGATTCAGTCAAGTGTCAAGTAAAATTCAGTAATTTCAGGTAATATTTTCAGGTCAATGCGCAAAATAGCAAGTAGGTAGAGTTGAACCACAAGATAAGTCTGCAACGATTTTGATAGCACACGCAGTGCAAGTGTTATTTTAAACGTCAAACTTCTATCAAATTATGACGTATAAATGACACTTGCACTGCGTGGGCTATCAAAATCGTTGCAGACTTCTCTTGGTCTTACTCTAAGAGTAGGTAGGTATAGACTAACAAGAAATTGTAGGAATTAAAAAGTGGCAACATCGTAGTGTCGTCCCATTCAAATCAATCTAAGAAACGGGACGATACTACGATGTATCGAAACTTTTTAATTTCTACAATTTCTTGTCGGTCTATAAGTTAACCAACCAACAACCAACCATAGAGCACCAAAAGTCTGCTGCGATTTTGATAGCCCACGCAGTGCAAGTGTTATTCATACGAATTATACGTCATAATTTTATAGAAGTTTGACATTTAAAATTACACTTGCACTGCGTGGGCTATCAAAATCGCAGCAGACTTTTCTTGGTCTAACTCTACCAGTAAACAATACTAACGCTATTTAAAAAAGGAACACTAATAAATCTACGTCCGTAACGTAGTTAACGTAACACATGCCGTCCCGCTTGCTCCTAGATCTACTTCATATTTCCGTCTTGCTTCATGCGACACAAAGTGACATCTTTGATTGTCACCGACCAATGACGCGAACGCCGCTGTCATTGGTTGAATGACTTAGATTATCCTTTAAAGTAAATTTGTAGGTAAGTACTTCATAAACGCGCTACAAACCTCTATTAGCTAATAATCGTTTGTCTTTATCTGTCATTTTGACTTATGTATTTGTAAGAAAGGGATAAAACATAATTTATCTAAATCAGGCCCGTAAAGTTTTATGAATGAGGGGGTTACAGTAAGCATTCAATGTTTTTAGAAATTACCTAATTGTAATGTAATATCTTTAAGACGATTACTCTAAGTCTTATATTACTAACGTAGGTAGGTATATGTGTATAACGTAGCCTATAATTACGACTGAAGTAAAAATATCACACGATTACTTTTGTTATATAACAATAAAAAAGTCGAAAAGAGTTTTTTCTACATGGCCTGAGAAAAATGTTGTGGATATTGCACACTTTTTTTTATTGCAATAATACGGAAAATCTTTAAAAAAAATAGACTAGCCGGTAGTAAAAACAATTGTAACCCCCAAATCTAATTATAGAGTTTAAAATCACTTTAAATACAAATCCTATCAGTTCTAGGCATAAACAACTTAATAGTCGAGGGCGTGCTCCCGCCCATTGGTTGGAAAATATGTCATCGCACTACGCGTCCTCCTCTGCGATTGGTCGAAACTGTCACCATGTCGCATGCAGTGACATCCACGATTGGTCGGGGCCACGCCCAGCCCGCACGTGCTCTAAATTTAAATTAGGCACGCTGCTACTGGCTGTTTTGAAAGTCATAGAGAATTATTTTTAGTTTTAAAAATGCCGTTCCGGTTTACGAATGCTAGAGTTTTGAGCGTCGAACTTTTAATTGATCCTGTTACTGAAACTTTATTGCGAGGTTTCACTTTTATTATTTAATTTGATGCTTTATTTACCTATTCGTAGTAGTTTAAAACAATCTAAATCTGGAACTAACTAATTTTTTAGTAGGTAGTTACATATTAGATAGAAAAAGATAATCTTTCGAAGAATCGTCGAACCTACGCTTCGTTTCGTTCTAAAAATATAATAATATATATATTATTTTTATTGAATATTCGCATTAATTCAGTATTTAAGTTGTCTATTGTTTTAAAACTAGACGCAAAAAAATACCAATCTACTGACTCAAATACTATTTGGCTAAGTAGACGCCTATTCAATATGCTCTTACTAACCTACTTATTCCTCTAAATCCAGGCAACTTCATTAATCTCATTTTCAATATAAATGCCCCTTACTATAAATACCTACCCTAAAATTGTTTTCTAAACATTAGAGACATTAGAGGTTTTTTTTTAATTGCGAGAGGTCGCAGCCAGCGCGGCTGCGCGGGAGTATTGATTGGGACGAGGGGTTCACGCCCGGACGGCGAGGTGACAAATGGGATGAAAAAGATTTAGCATTGTCTATGGTATGTTGGGTATGCGGCAGTGAAACCGAGATACGGCATCATTATATGGGGTAAGGTCAATACAGAATATTAAGGAGTTAAGAAGTTGAGTGATAATTTTAGGTAAACCTAAATACCTATATCGTCAGGTGACAAGCAAAACTCACTAATTACTAAAAATAATTAAACAAAAGTTAACCTTATTCAAGTACTAATATAGTTCACTATGGCTAGGAACTTGAGGTGGTAATTAGTGAGTTGTGCTTGGTGCTTGTCACCTAACGATACATTAATGCCTTATTACCTATTATTTGAGACAAGGGGTTCACGCCCGGACGGCGAGGTGACAAATGGGATGAAAAAGATTTTAACATTGTCTATGGTATGTTGGATATGCATCAGTGAAACCAAGATACGGCATCATTATATGGGGTAAGGTCAATACAAAATATTAAGGAGTTAAGAAGTTGAGTGATCATTTTAGGTGAACCTATCAACCTAAAATAAGTAGGTATATAATAATATTAATGCCTTATTATTTGAGATGAGGGGTTCACGCCCGGACGACTAATAGTTGACAAATGGGATGAAAAAGATTTAACATTGTCTATGGTATGTTGGGTATGCATCAATTAAACCAAGATACGGCATTATTATATGGGGTAAGGTCAATACTAAATTTTAATAAGAGAAGTTAAGTTATAACTTTTTATTTTATTTTATAACTTTAGGTGTAGGTAGGTATATATTAATGCCTTATTATTTGAGACGAGGAGTTAACGCCGGGACGGCGAGGTGATAAATGGGGTGAAAAAGATTTAGCATTGTCTGTGGGTATGTTGGGTATGCGTCAGTGAAACCAAGATACGGCATCATTATATGGGGTAAGGTCTATAGAAAAATTAAAAGAGCTGAGAAGCTTATTTCTTGAAAATAGATACCTAACATGTGTAAACTGTCAAAAGCATAATCTACCTATAGGTAGGTATGATGGGTATGCGTTAATTAAACGAAAATCCTACGCTACAATTATCTACGGTAAGATCAACGCAGGATTTCAAGGAGTTAAAAAGTTGAGTTATAACTGTCTTTAGGTGCATATCTGAATCTCCAATTGTAATGTGCTTAAAGTATCTACCTATTCTAAATGATTATGTCGGTTATGCGTAAATAAAACCAAGATATGGCATTATTATGTGAGGTAAGGTCAATGCCGAAATTAAGAGAGAGAGAGAGAGAGAGAGAGAGAGAGAGAGTTAAACAGTAAAATTAGCTTAATTCATGTTAGTATTTCATTCATTCATTTCATTCATTATTTTTTACCTAAGATATACCTATAACACTTTAAACTCTCGCGAAGTACCGACACATATTTAATTTTATTTGCCGTGACCACAGCTGGTGCAACTCAGCTGAAACGTCGGAATTTAAAGTAAAAACAATAAAATTATATCGCGTTAGACCCGTTTGTGTAAATAAATATGGGTAACTATATGTCTCACGATAGTTTAAATTCGATCATATAGTAGGTACCTATTTTTGAATCAGGAATCAGGATATACCTACGGACACTCTACCCCTGCTAACCCTACCTATTTTACGACGTTTCCCTCCAAACCTCATCCACTCCGTCCCTCACATTTGCATTCCATTTCATTTTCTCGGACACTTCACTTCCTTTTTACTGTCGTTTTATTTTTCCTTAAGATTAGTTTGTTTTCGGGTTTTATTTCCACTTACTTAATGCACTTGCCACAAAAAATACCGCTCTTTGGTAGTTACTGTCTTTTTACTTAAGTGTAGGGTTACCCTTTATATTTATGCTAAGGTTAAAGGTATACCTAGTTTTTATGAGTGGACCTCTAAAAGGGGTGAGCTGGTTTATGTTCGCATTGACTCCTAGATTTTAGATAAATGGGTATGAGTGCACCTTAATACAATAAATCAGAAGAACCTATAAGAACCGGGAACCGGACCATCGTAAGTACAAGTAAGTAAGTAGGTACCTACCTTAATATGTTAAGAAGATGACCCATTTTGGAAAGAGCTTATAACTGCCATAAAAATATATATTTAGTTATTTTAAAAGGGCTACAAATATAATGACCACCAAAAAATACTTTGGTACCCTAAAATAAGGCCTAAAAATACAAAAGTACCACCACTTTAATTACGACTGCACTTCAAATTGTATTCAAATACCAAATATATTGAATGATCACCAAAAATCATGAATGATCACCAAATCTTGAAGACCAAATTAATGCGATATTTTCACCTAAATAAACCACTATGATTACCAAAAAATTTATACATATTACCAAATAAAGTAAACTGATGCCAAAATTACTAGCCCCTCCCGCTCAACCCCCCGTAGCCCGCACCGCATACCTACCTAACCTAATCTACTTTTCTAGTCGCATTTCGTTATGCTACTAGAAAAGTAAGTTAAACTGCTATCAGTTAAGTGGGTTAGGTTAGGTTAGCACTGCGACCCTTACAGAAACGAAATGGTACTAGAAAAGTAAGTTAGGTTAAGTTTCAACTGCTACCCATACAGATACGAAACGCTACTAGAAAAGTGGGTTAGGTTAGGTTTGAACTGCGACCCTTACAGAAAAGAAATGCTACTAGAAAAGTGGGTTAGGTTAGGTTTGAACTGCGACCCATACCGAAACGAAATGCTACTAGAAAAGTGGGTTAGGTTGGGTTTGAACTGCGACCCTTGCAGAAAAGAAATGCTACTAGAAAAGTGGGTTAGGTTAGGTTTGAACTGCGACCCTTACAGAAACAAAATGCTACTAGAAAAGTGGGTTAGGTTAGGTTAGAGCTGCGACTGTTACAGAAATAAAATGCTACTAGAAAAAGGTGACGAAGTGGATTAATTAATTTAATAGGATAACGATATATTAAATGATTGCACATTTTTAATTAAAATGTGGTTACAATTTTGTGATCATTTACTATTTTTGCGTTTACAATGATTATTTTGGAGCCATTTGCTTTAATAGGATAGCAAGATTTAAAAATTTGGTTATCATTTTACATTAAAATGGAGTTCTAATTTTGGTGGTCATTTACTATTTTTGGGTTTACAATGATTATTTTGGTGTCATTTTCTTTAATAGGATAGCGAGATGTAAAAATTTGGTTATCATTTCACATTAAAATGGGGATTGAAATTTGGTAATCATTGACTATTTTTACGTTAATAATGATTATTTTGGTGTCATTTCCTTTAAAAGGATAGTAAAATGTAATAAAATTGGTAATCATTTCACATTAGAATGGTGTTATAATTTTGGTGATCATTCATGATTTTAGGGTGGTAAAATAGATTTTTTTGGTATTAAATTTTACTAAATCTGGTGATCAGTTAAATAGCAGCCTTTTAAAAGTGACCCAAGCGATCGTAGTCATGGCAACGTGTCACAAAAAAAGTAATAAACTGAAATAGATATCATTTTCATACACTAAAAAGTGACCAAGTCCACTGGTGGCCGAGGCGGGAATCGAACCCCCATCTTCAGCTTAACGTGGCTAATGTCCTGACCACTAGACCACCCGGCCACGGCGGTATATATTATTATTTAGGGGCAAAGACCTCCTCCCTCTTCTTCCACTCGTCTCTGTTTAGTGCTATATCTGGCCAGCCTCTCAAGAAGGAGTCTAAGTTATCCCGCCATCGCCGACGAGGCCTGCCGGCTCCCCGGTTAGAATTTGGGATGGCTATACGGCCACGGCGAGGTACCCGTCCCAAATTCTCTGGTAAAGAAAAGGTTGATACTTACACCTCTTGGTTGGTGTTCCTTCGGGCTATCAACTCGCACTCGGCACACAATCGGAATGACCCAGCACGTTACGTGGCGCCATCGCTCACAGATTACATTTCACTAGAGACCCATTCCGTTAATTAAAGTTTCGAATAGCCTAGTACTAATCCAACTAGCTAGCTTAAAGGGTTAATCCAGTTCTCGGTAATGGAACATACCTAAAACCCACCAATTATCCTATCCTAAACAACCCTCTCAATCGAAAAGCAACCTTATAACTCGTGCCTAAAGTCTAGTTTAAAATAGTAAAGTTGAGGAAGATAAGAGTTTTACAAAGTTGTTGTAAGTCGTGGCCCCCGCTGAGCAATGGCAATTTAATGCGGATCTAAGAGCGAGGGTTTGATGTGTCTGATTTAACTTTACGTCAAATACCTTAAAGACATGTAAGTAGTTAAGTTCGCGTATAAATCGAAGGTTTAAACTATTAGCCAAAGAGGTGTAAAGTCTGAGAAAAAGCTTGGACCCGCGTATTTGGCAGGCGAGCTAGATTTCGCTATACTCTGTATCTTTAGGTATTTAAATAAAAGTAAACAAACAATTTGTACATTTTCGAGTAGATATAACAATTGTTGGTTAACCGACTAAATACAAAACCGCCTGGATTAGTCCCTGAACGAGCTGACTTTAACCTACATTATTTGATCATGTAATGTTTTCACATATCCTCAACTACAGCCATTTGAGGGTAGATTTTGTTTACTTTAATTTAAATACCAAAAGATACAGAGTATATATATACCTATGGGGCGTCATGTTTTGTGGTAACTTAATTGCCAAACGTTAACTTTTGGCAACCGGAGTTACCGCACAATCTACTTAATTCATGTGTCAAATTCGAGGCTCGGATTTTTCTCAGAGTTTACATGTATTCTACTTCAATTAATAATACCTAACCTAATACCTAAGTTTAAATCATTAGGTACCTATTATAGTCACATTGAAACAAGTATAGGATCGTTTTTCTTTAATTATCAACTAACCACATGCATATTCCATCATCAAACAAAGCCCCTGCCGCGTCTGTCTGTTTGTGTATTTGTATGTTCGCGATAAACGAGATGTAGTATTCACAAATATGTATTGTTGTGAGTAGGTTTTTAAAAATAATAAAACAGTCTATATCCAGCTGTCTTGTGTTTACTTCACGTGCGAAGCCGGGGCGGGTCGCTAGTTGTGATATAAGTAAAACTTAGGTTCCAAATAGGTATCCTTCAGAGCCTAGTCCTTATACTTTACCAATCAGTCTCAATTGGACTAACTTTCCGCCTATTAGCGAGCGGCCAGACCAACTGTCGAGTTATTGTTACAAGCTACAAGCAGATGAGTCGTACTTAAGAACCACTAAGATGTCTCACGTTAGACCGGGCCGGGTCCGGGCCGGAGCTTCCGGCGCATCGTTTTCTATGGAAAGCATCACGTGATCGCCTGTCATGGCATAGAAAAGTAAACGCCGGAAGCTCCGGCCCGGACACGCGTGTAATCTTTTATAATAATAAAAGTGTTTTCAAAGAACTTTGAATCATCTATAAAACTTGAAACAGAGTTTTTGACTCTTTTTACAGACTTTTACTGTTAGTATGTGATTAATAATTAGGTAGTGTGGGTCAAATCTTGGAAGCTAATAAATTTAATTGACTAAGGTAAGTACCCGATTTCCGATTGAGCTGACATTTTGCGTACCCACACATGTTGCGCCGAATATGGCCGAATATAAGTACGAGTAGTAGTGAATAATTGTTTTCCTTCGTATTTTCTCGGAAACGTTCGTATTTGTCATGCTACTTCAGTCAACTTCAGTACTTTTTGTACCGAGACTGACTGAAATAGCAAGACACGTTCGTACGTTTCCGTGAAAACACGAAGGAATATAATTATCTACATCTGTAAGTTCCTAGCTTATTAGCTTGTCATGGATTCTAATGTCCTTCCGGTTCACTATACTCTGTAACTTTAGGTATTTAAATAAAAGTAAACAAAATCTACCCTCAAATGGATCCTTAAGCCAGTTGAGGGTAGATGAAAACATTACATGATCAAGTAATGTATGTTAAAGTCAGGTCGTTCAGTGTCTGATCTAGGCGGTTTTGTATTTGGTTGGTTAATTAATAAATGTTATATATAATATAATAGTTATAACTACCCGAAATTGTACTAATTGTTTGTGCCTAAAGATACAGAGAATAGTATTCGACTCATAAGGATTAGCAATTGGAATTTTGCCTGCGCTGTTTGTTTTTGTTCCAACTTACCCTTAATTGGCGGTTCGGACGGCCCTTGACAAACCCCAGATTTCGACGAGTTTCATTATGCCTATTCAATTTGCAGAAACTTTCCGTTGGAGCACTAGTAGGCTAAGGTAAATATATTACCTATAAGGCAAGTAGCCACTGCAGAAGAGCAAGATCAAGGGTCCGAACCTTACTTTGTACTGTAAAACAACTTACAACTATGATCCAAATTCAAGTTCCAGTAAAATATGTACCTATAAGTATTTTGTTGAGTATATAATATAGAAAGAGCATTAGTGTATATAAGCTCCAAAATAAATGTAACGAGTAATCGTAAAGGCTCGTTAAAAACTGGACCATAGTTGTACTTAAGGACTATAGTACCTGATTTTACGGTACCAATGTTTCGTGTGTGTTCGCCAGTACGGTTACCATCAGTTTGTCACTGACATAAACGCCGTCGAGAACGTAATTTACTTTCTATACATCCCGTTTGCACTAATATGCGAGTGCGAGCGAGATGGATAGAAAGTAAATTACGTTCTCGACGGCGTTTATGTCAGTGACAAACTGATGGTAACCGTACAGACCTGGACGTGCCTTAAGGAAGGTACCTAGGTAAGAATAGTTAGAGACTAAGATGGTCGCCTTTTTACCATCTGTGCTGTCACGTTCTAACAAATACCTATAAAAGTGCGAAAGTGACGCATGACATGACAGGTGATAAAAATGCTACCATCATGATATCCGTGCTGGATTGGTTACTATTACGAGATAACTAAAACTAAGCTAAACTGACCACCCGCGTCGTCACACGACACACGTATAAGAACAGTACTCCGTTGTCTTTCCAGGAAACCGTTTAGCGTGTTACTTAACCGCGAAGTGAGCTTAATTAAAAGATAACATATTTGTACACTGATCACATTTAAAAAAAATATAGCTCTATGGACTAGGTATATGATGTACTTCAAAACCATTAGAAAAGCTTTGACTGGAGTCTGTGCGAAAAGCGAAGTCGCAGAATGTATTGGATCATTTGGATTCCATACATTTCACGACTCTTCTCGTTCCGCACAGATGCAGACTCTACATGGTTTGTTGCAAATTCCGTTCCATTCATATATTTAAAGCTAATTTATGTTATAATACGTCGCAAAGAAATTTGATGACACGCCTTCTGGAACTTATTCAACCCGAAATACAAAATACATACCATTTTGTTAGGTACGTGTTATTTTTTTTTAAAGTTAGCTGAAAAAATTGCAAAGTTTCTCTATGGTTTACCCGTGCAACAACATGCCGCCTCCCTCGTTAGCGTTCGAATTTTAAATTCATTCGAGTCATTTGCTGTCGCACTCGCGGCTGCGCGGGACACGTGACGTCATTAGTCAAGAAAGCTGGGTGGCGAAAACATTTTGATACATGGGGAATTTTGTTTGAAATATTTCCTATTAGCAACTAATAGATAATATTTATCTGAACTAAAGATCAAAAGGTCCGTTGCCTCAATGCATAATCACCCTTACGTTCATTGAATTCTATGACCGAGAAAACAAGAGTGACGACCGGTAGCCATAGTTACCAAATTCAAGCGCGTGGCAAAAATAATGATCAATTACTAACGAGTTGTCTTATGTCGATAGGGTAGACAAGATTGCGCATCTTGACCAACTTATAAGTATTCAATTCAGCGCAGCGCCATACTTGGCGAGCAACAGAGATAACCTACTTGGGCATTTTAAGAGCGCTCTTACAAGAAAAGTCGAAATAATGCAAAATTGATGATACTAGTCGACGAAATTCAGGACTTTGCGCTCATTATTAGAAACAATGAGTACTTGTTCCAGTAAAAGCGTCTTCTTATCTTTATAAATATCGTTGTAAATATTAGAAAAAGGACTTATTCAATTAGTAATGATTTTTTTTCTGGTGGTCGTTTCCGAAAAACCCCGTGAAGCACTGAATGGCGAGCTCTTATTTGGAAATGTTGAGAATTTTACTCTGCTAAACCTGGCTATTTTGTATTACTAATACCCTGTACTTTAGGCATATCAAACTATATTTTTCCTACATACCTTTGAGAAAGAGAAAATCAAAGTAAAACGAACTCGATTTTCTCTCCGAAACAAGTGTCAATTCCTACGAAAATCTACTTAATATCGAAGTCATTTTCATACTCAAGCAATCTGCAACGTTTGCTTATACTGTTGGTATACATTAGTGTTTATGAAATTCTACTATAATTTTTTGGCAATTTTTTGAAAACTACTCTATATTACCGATGACGCGCGCTGCACCAGCTCAGTGCCGCGGCAGAGCTTGTAGAGGCAGGACGTGTGTCGGTCGGCTCCGCACATTTTCAACGGCGACGACGAGGTTTTTTATCATTGTGTGCGGCGGGCGCCGTGTAAAACGCTATACTGTGTGCGTGTAAACCGCAACGAGAGACTTTGATCCTAGCACTGTTTTTATAGTATTATAATTTATAATGGTACAGTTTAATAAACTACCGGACAGGATTAAAAATATTTGAAACGACCTGACATTCTATATGTATTTATTTGACTCAAGATAGTACTCAGGGTCTGATGATGGAGCCGGAAGGTGGTCACCGGTACCAATCAACCATGCAACTAAACCACTTCGTGTTTGGGCTCGTTTGATTCGGCTCAACAAGATCTTTGACTTAAGATAGTACTCAGGGTCTGATGATGGAGCCGGAAGGTGGTCACCAGTACCAATCAACAATGCAACTAAACCACTTCGTGTTTAGGCTCGTTTTATTCGTCTCAATAAGATCTTTGACTTAAGATAGTACTCAGGGTCTGATGATGGAGCCGGAAGGTGGTCACCGGTACCAATCAACCATGCAACTAAACCACTTCGTGTTTGGGCTCGTTTGATTCGTCACAACAAGATCTTTGGCACAAGATAATACTCAGGGTCTGATGATGGAGCCGGAAGGTGGTCACCGGTACCAATCAACCATGCAACTAAACCACTTCGTGTTTAGGCTCGTTTGAGTCGTCTCAACAAGATCTTTGACACAAGATAGTACTCAGGGTCTGATGATGGAGCCGGCAGGTGGTCACCGGTACCAATCAACCATGCCACTAAACCACTTCGTGTTTAGGCTCGTTTTATTCGTTTCTATAAGATCTTTGACACAAGATAGTACTCAGGGTCTGATGTTGGAGCCGGAAGGTGGTCACCGGTACCAATCAACCATGCAACTAAACCACTTCGTGTTTAGGCTCGTTTGATTCGTCTCAACAAGACCTTGGACACAAGATAGTACTCAGGATCTGATGATGGAGCTGGAAGGTGGCCACGGGTACCAGTCTACCATGTAACTGAACCACTTCGTGTTTGGGCTCGTTTGATTTGTCGCAACAAGATCTTTGACACAAGGTAGTACTGAGGGTCTGATGATGGATCCGGAAGGTGGTGACCGGTACCAATCAACCATGCAACTAAACCACTTCGTGTTTGGCTTCGTTCGATTCGTCGCAACAAGATCTTTGACACAAGTTAGTACTCAGGGTCTGATGATGGAGCTGGACTGTGGACACGGGTACCAGTCTACCATGTAACTGAACCACTTCGTGTTTGGGCTCGTTTGATTTGTCGCAACAAGATCTTTGACACAAGGTAGTACTGAGGGTCTGATGATGGATCCGGAAGGTGGTCACCGGTACCAATCAACCATGCAACTAAACCACTTCGTGTTTGGCTTCGTTCGATTCGTCGCAACAAGATCTTTGACACAAGTTACTCGGGGTCTGATGATGATAGACAGGTACCCGTCGCCACCTTCGCGCTCCATCATCAGACCCTGAGTACTACCTTGTGTCAAAGATCTTGTTGAGATGAATAAAACGTGCCTAAACACGAAGTGGTTTAGTTGCATGGTTGATTGGTACCGGTGACCACCTTCAGGCTCCAACATCAGACCCTGAGTACTATCTTGTGTCAAAGATCTTGTTGAAACGAATAAAACGAGCCTAAACACGAAGTGGTTTAGTTGCATGGTTGATTGGTACCGGTGACCACCTTCCAGCTCCATCATCAGACTCTGAGTATCACCTAGTGTCAAAGATCTTGTTGAGACGAATCAAACGATCCTAAACACGATGTGGTTTAGTTGCATGGTTGATTGGTAATGGTACCTTCCAGCTCCATCATCAGACCCTGAGTACTGTCTTGTGTGAAAGATCTTGTTGAGACGAATCAAACGAGCCCAAACACGAAGTTGTTTAGTTACATGATAGACTGGTACCCGTGGCCACCTTCCAGCTCCATCATCAGACCCTGTGTATCTTCAGTGTCAAAGATCTTGTTGAGACGAATCAAACGAGCCTAATCATGTTACTACATGGTTGATTGGTATCCGTGACCACCTTAATCATCATCAGATCCTCAGTACCAGTTCGTTTTTAAACCCTCGTTGATACAAGCTTTACAACCTATAGGTACCAAATGCAATGACGAAACATGTAAATAAGCGAGTAGGTACCTATAATTTCTTTCGAGTAATATACCTTCATAAGTACGAGTATGGGGCTATTCATAAATTACGTCGTTTCAAATGGGCGGAGTGGGGGTGGTCTGGACATCGGATGATGGTAACATGACGTAGGAGGAAACAGATTCATCCGAAGCTTGATTTTTGGATGATTTGAGGGGTGGGGGGGGGTCAAAAATCGTCAAAAATAGATGACGTAATTTATGAACAGCCCCTATGTACATTTGCACTGCATTTAGTATTTTCGTACTTACCAAATAACAGTTTTAGAACTTTAAAAGTTAAGTACAGTTAGTGTTGTTATGGTTGATTTCAATATGCTTCGCGAAGGATCAAGAATGTTTAATCCATCATTGTAGTGCGAGTGTGGTAGAAGGGATCGGCATACTGAGCTCGCACGGCCTGCCGCAGCGCGTAAAATACCTAAACTCGCTCAACGCCGAAATGTAATAGCGCTCTTAACTAAGCTATGACACCGAGAGAGTAAGATAGATACTCGAAAAGCTTAGTAATGTTCATAGCATCGAGTTGAATTTGCTGTTATGTTAGAGATATAGCTGCATTTCTCTCTTCTCAACATTTCAAACAAAAATGACGCAACAACGCATTAACATACCAAGAATCCGTCTAAGCTAACTTTGCACAGACTCGAACAGAACAATGTGAATGAGTGTCATTATAAACGTCATACATAGAAACTTGACATAAATGATGACATTGGCAGATTTTGTCCTCGCAAATGTATGACAGAAAGCCGTGTGCCAAAGTACCAAAACCTGTCAGTCCTCGTAGGGCGCCGTGTCGCGGGCGGCGACATGACGAATGGCTGCTCCAAATTTAAAATCTGCCGCGTAACGCGAGCTGCTAATGGCATTGTTTATGGACTTTCTCGGCAGCCAGTGTTAGTGTTGCCATGTACTAGACGAGGGAAAACGAACAAATAAACAACTTTTATAAACTTTTTAATTTGAAATGTATTTATAGATGGTCAAGCAGATCTTGTCAGTAGAAAAAGGTGGCAAATTTGAAAAATGTAGGCGGGAAGGGATATCGTCTCATAGAAAATTTGAATTTCGCGCCTTTTTCTACTGACAAGATTTGCTTGACCATCTATATAATGTATGTTTTTAATCTTGCAAGCCAAATTAGACCCACTTCCTATTATTAGATTGAGCTGAAACTTCACATACATATGTAAGTAAGTACAACATTACAATGCAATATTATAACATTAACATCGAGCTGATTTGATGAAGGACAATCCTGTGATAAAACAACGCAACCTGATTGTGCTTGGGTTTGTTAGAATTGTCTCGATGACTAATAGTTGCCTGTTAAAAGAAAAGTGGGTACAGTAAGCCAATTTTTTTAAACAAAATCTTATTCTTATATAAAAAAAAGAACAAGGAAAAAAAAGACAGAAGAAGATATATAAGAAGCCACAGATTTTAAAGAACCCATCTGCACTTTTTAGGGTTCCGTACCCAAAGGGTAAAACGGGACCCTATTACTAAGACTCCGCTGTCCGTCCGTCCTTCCGTCCTTCCGTCCTTCCGTCCTTCCGTCCGTCCGTCCGTCCGTCCGTCCATCCGTCTGTCACCAGGCTGTATCTCACGAACCGTGATAGCTAGACAGTTGAGATTTTCACAGATGATGTATTTCTGTTGCCGCTATAACATCAAATACTAAAAACAGAATAAAATAAAGATTTAAGTGGGGCTCCCATACAACAAACGTGATTTTTGACCGAAGTTAAGCAACGTCGGGCGGGGTCAGTACTTGGATGGGTGACCGTATTTTTTTTTTGCCGTTTTTTGCATTATGGTACCTACCTTCGTGCGCGAGTCCGACTCGCACTTGCCCGGTTTTTTTTATAAGTTTATAACCAAATTAAACACGTGCGACATGTATATGTTAAATGTTTCTTTTTTTGCATATATATCTATCAACATCGCTGCAGACTTTTCTTGGTCTAACTCTAAGTAGTGCCATTATTTCAAAAGTTGATTATATTTCTTGTACTGGCAACACCGGTTGCCAGTGACTTACGAATCTGCAACCATTTTGGCTGAACGATTGCTTCTTCTTAATGAAGCCCGAAATTGTTTAAGTGTAGGGAAGTTAAAAAAATGCAAGTAATGTTTGTGTAGAATTGTAGATAAATGTGTTTCCGAAGCAAAACAAGTGGATTGAAGACATGTTTACCTAAATGTGTTTTTTTTTTCAATTCTTTTAATTTTGGGGTATGGCTTAGTGGATTAAATTACTATGCAGATGACACGACGTTGGCAGTGCGGGGAAGAGACTTAGAGGATACCCTAAGAAGAGCTGCGGTCGCAACAGAGCTCACAGTAAACGTAGGGCTTCTTGGACCCAATGTAGCCCTATCAAAAACTGACGCGATAAATTTTGGACGGGGCGTCATTCTAGACCTGTGCTAAAAACCATACAAACATAAGACTCAAAGCCCAATGACAAATAGTGCAAACAGAAGCATAACGCCTCAGTCTAAACTAATGAACACTAATTGCGATTCTGGAATTTAAGCCATCCAGGAGCCTTAGAGCTCTAGTCTTGGGACAGATAAGGCATTTTTCAAATGATAAGGAGGCCAATTCTGACAAGAGCGTTTCTTTTATTTTTTTGCCACTTTTATATATTGTGACCTTTTTAGGGTTCCGTACCCAAAGGGTAAAACGGGACCCTATTACTAAGACTCCGCTGTCCGTCCGTCCGTCCGTCCGTCCGTCCGTCCGTCTGTCACCAGGCTGTATCTCATGAACCGTGATAACAGTTGAAATTTTCATAAATGATGTATTTCTGTTGCCGCTATCGCTATAACAACAAATACTAAAAAGTACGGAACTCTCGGTGGGCAAGTCCGACTCGCACTTGTCCGGTTTTTTGTCACTTTTTTGTTATTTCTAGTAAGGATCGCGAACCCTTTTCATGCTTATAGGAGAAATAAAGTATCCTTAAATTTTCACACATTTTTCAAACTTTCCTTTTTGTTACCGCCATACAAAGTAAGAGTAGGTATATGGGGAAATGGTAACACAATAGGAAAAAGCTCTGGGACATTTTTTTATCCCATTAGGATCGAAAGAGCTCGTGATTCTGAGTAGAAATACTAAAACAAAAGTGGCAAAAAAGCTCACAATATATAAAAATGGCAAAAAATAAAAGGAACGCTCACTAAACCGTTTCTTAAGGATGACTCACGTTAGACCAGGCCGGGTCTGGGACGGAGCTTCCGGCGCTTACTTTTCTATGACAGATGACCAGCGATCACGTGATGCTTTCCATAGAAAACGAAGCGCCGGAAGCTCCGGCCCGGCCCCGACCCGGTCTAACGTGAGTCATCCTTTATCCTAGTCGCAGTTAGGCTCGGAGTAATTAACAATGGAGCCGCCATTAACAGGCGTTCCCCTCTGTCGAAAATAGGCGGCCAATGGTCAACCACATGTCAACCATATGTATGGACTGACGTTTATCTGACATGACGTATACATTTGATGTGCCCCTCCCCCGCAAAAAACGGCAGACTATTTTGTACTGAAAATTTTAGACATGGCGTCTCCGTTGGTTATATCCTCTAAGCAGTTAGGTATATAATTAAAGCTATGCCTATCGGTTAAAAATTAGTTTTTATGTTCATCTCTATATACATATGATGGAAAGAGAGGAAAACAAATACGAAAGTATTAAATTTGGTAGGTGAGAAGATATCTCTGCTAAGAACAATTGGAAACAGAAGGGGAAACATGTTGGGGCACCTGATACGTCACGATACTTACATAAAGTCTATAATTGAAGGCAGAAAAGAGAAACAGAGAGGCAGAGGAAGACCGAGACGTACGTATATATTGACCAGGCCAAAGGGAATGACGCAGTGACGTATCAGGAGCTCAAAACAGTGGCAGAGAGAAGAACAGAATGGCGATTACTCCACCGACAAGAGCTAGGCTCTTAAGAATAATGATGATGATACATAAGGATCAACAAAATTACTCGGGATATAAATCAGAATTGGCCTCAAGGGTCTGATAAGACTGGTTGGGGCTTGGTCGTGGCCCGATTGGCGTAAAGACGCTAATGGCACTCATTGGCCGAGAATCAGTTTAGCGTCTAGCATTTGCCGAATGCATTATGCCAAGTCGAACCAGGGTTTCTCAAACTTTTTACCCTCGTACAATCAGCATCAAAAGTAGCGGTTCAGACTACGCGGTAAAAGTATCTACCATTCTCTAAAAGCTTGAAAACAAGAGATATGTCTCTATATGTAAGCACTTAGAATGTAAAGGCGGGAAACCACCAGTGTGCGGCAGTGTGAGGCACCAGCATATTCATTACAAAAATGCTTGTGCCGCACAGTGCCGCACTCTGCTGGAATCCCGCCACTGTACTCGAACTGTCTGTAGAGATTTATCTTTAGGTGAAAAAGTATTAGTAATATTATTATTCGAGAACGATTGTGGCACTATACATTAAGAATCATCAAAATACCTAGTGACTTTGTTCGATTTCTCGAAGGTGGAATTTTGAAGCACAAATTGTTTTGTATAACGACACTATGGTTTTCTAGCGACATGACGAAATGGAGCGTCATGTGCTTGCAAATATTCTTGAGAAATCTAGCGAAATCTCCTAGCCCACAGAGTTCATAATGTTTGATGTCATAGTCTGTTTTTAGTTTAGGTGCTTGTCGTTTGTTGCGAACCCCTTTACGATAACTGGCGAACCCCCGGAGCTTCGCGTACCACACTTTGAGAACCCCTGTCCCACGCGGCCATCTTGGCACGCGAGCGTTCCAAATTTGATTAGTCGCGGGGTAATTAGCGAGATGACCACGACAATAGACCATAGACCTTATGACAATGGGACAAGGTGTAAAATAGGGAGGAGTTTACTCAACTGTTTATGTCTATGAGTCTTTGTTTTCTATTACAAAGCCCGCACTATAATGTGTCGTAAAATCAGTAGGTTCACCTTCAACGCCTTCCTGAATATAGTTTTTTTTATACCACAGTGGCAACGAAGCATAAGTATATATACCACCCACCGGATGGCGTTTACTATGGTCATGCACTTGCAACTCCATGGGTTATGTTTATATGCACGCGTTGAATTTTGCTCCGCAAGTGTCCATTTCTCCAGAAACTTCTTGCATCGAACAGCTAAACTGCGTAATGAACTGTCGCCCGAGGTTTCCGGAAAATAACGTACCCCTATCTTAAAGTGTTGCAGGTGTACTCGTATATCGCAAAATATAGTAGTAGTAGTAAAACACTTTATTGTACAAAAATCAAAACAAAACAGGAAAAATAACATTCGTCATTAGTACAAAGGCGAACTTATCCCTTCAAGGGATCTCTTCCAGTTAACCTTTGAGCAATTGAGGGAGAATTGGAGACGGTAGACATCCGTACTGTACCAACAGCGTAAATAAAAGAAAAAGAAAAGAATAATAATAATAAACACATACTTAATATTATAATTTACAACATTACTGCAACCGTGGTAAGCACATTGACAACCATCATCCATTTCTCAATGTGCTTACCACAGTGCTGCTGGGCGTATGAAGTCCGCAGCAAAATGTGATATACGGACAAAACTTGTCCGCAATCATTTCATATTTGAATATATGCCTATATTATGCAGCCAACAGATCTTGTCAGTAGAAAAAGGCGGCAAATTTGAAAAATGTAGGCGCGAAAAGATATCGTCCCATAGAAAATTTGAATTTCGCGCCTTTTTTTACTGACAAGATTTGCTTGACCAGCTATATATTTTGAATATATACCTATATATTACGATACCAAATTATTTGTAGCAAACTACGCCAAGTGGACGGAAATAGGCACTGGACGGTGAACTGACGCAATTACCCTACTTGTATTAAGGCTCATTTAGACGATGCGAGAACTCGCATGCGAGTTTCATTACATTGCGGGTTTTGATCGGTCGGTTGAATTGGACATGGCCAACAGTCCGCAATGTAACTAAAATCGCATGCGAGTTCGCGCGCCGTCTAAATCAGCCCTTAGTATTTGCGCGGGCGAGACGCACTATAACTAAATAACATGATTCAAATATCATTCTAATCTCAGTATACGTTCAAATTGGCCTGTTACGTCTAAGTCTACCTTACGAAGGTGAGATATCTTATTAAAAGCGAATTAATAGGGAAGTTACCATCATACAGAGTCGCTTGTCGGAACCAATGAGTAATGATGTTAGTGCGTGCTTGGCCCTATAACGTATGCATATGTATGTAGGAAATATCGGTGTCGAATGTAATGGCCCTGTCATGAAGGCTGTCAATGGTGATGAGGATTAAATCAGATTTAACATATAAATGAGACAATGGAACATATGATAAGTTAGAAGTGTGTGTCAAATAAAATTCATTTTACCCGAGGTTCTAAGTTTGTTGAACGGCCTTTGTGTATCACTTCCCCTTTACATCACAAAAAAAATATGGTTGTCTGTAAAGTCGGTTTACGGACGATAATTTTGGGTGATAACGTCATAAGAAAACATTGATGAAAAGTTGCATACTTTGGCCGTAACGTTACCACGGAGATCTGTCCACAACGTTACCATGGAGATCTGTCCACAACGTGACACTTTTTCGTGCATGCTACCCACATGCTACCGGTGTTCATCGATTTATAAGACGTTATCACGTCAAAAAGATTTGAAAATATTAATTAGGATAATTCATCCGATAACGAAAAGCCCATTAATTTCCATTTGTAAAGACATGGTGACATTTAAAGTTTGTCAGGTCATGTAAAAGCAACTAGAGTTAGATTAAGAAAAATCTGCAGCGATTTTGATAGTCCACGCAGTGCAAGTGTTATTTTAAACATCAAAATTCTATGAGTTTATAACGTATAAACAACACTTGCAATGCGTGGACTATCGAATTCGCTGCAGACTTTTCTTGGTCTAACTCTAGACTATTACCTTAGTGACAGGACAACGGTAGATAAAGAATTAGTCCTTTCATTCTGGGTTTTCTTACTGGAAAAAGTGCGGTTATGGTGGAAAGGTATCTAATCAGATTTCAGATTTCAGCTTTCAGATTTCTCTATGACGTCAGTTAACCTCCTATGACCCTGCGTTCAAAATTTTGTACATATTCCAAAATCTATTTGAGTATATAAGGGCTCCAAATTCAAGTACAAAACAATGGGGTTGGCCGGTCTAATTTCAGATGATTTATTGATAAATGTACATCTCATTTATATGTCAAATAAAAAATACAAAGTATTCGAAAATAAAATTTAAATTTAAATTTGTTAATAATTACTACATACATTGCATGAAATTGTATATAGGTACATATTATTTTATTTTTATTAATCATTTCTGTTAGTAACAATTCATTGGTTGTTGCTAGGGTAGGGCAGTCAAGTCAAAGTCATTTATTTATACTATCAAATACTATTTTAGATATAACATGTGAAGGTAGGCGCATCAGTTACCTACCTATCCCTTTGAGCACACTTGTCCCGAGTCCCGACTGATCTTTTTGCATTTGTGTCTTTCGCTATTTGCGATCCCTATACTATAGGTATAATGTATTTGATTAATTGATTATCTTCGGAGAACTTTGCAGACCAGTAAGAACCATTCTAACCTTCAGTTGTCATAGGAGGTTGTGTTTAATTTTGCCAAATAAAGATACCTATCAGACGAGTATAATGTGATACATAATGGAAGCGTTATAGCCTGGAGGCTTTACCCAAATGGTACCCTCGAATGATATACAATAGTCATTTTTAAAGCATCATTAAAATGGAAACGGCCTTGACATTCAAGCGAAGTCTGATTGATGATCTGTCAATATTACGTACCTACCTATGGTATCGTCAGCTCCAAGGTTGTATGTACTGACTGTTTTGGTGACAATGATGTTTTTAGTTAAGTGGGTAGTTAAAATTAGTTTTTATCATACCTACTCGCTCGTGAAGAGTACTTTTTGATGTTTTTTGCATAGGTATTGCATAGGAACACTTGATGGTTTTTGCATAGGTATTGCGTTCGACAAAAATCGTTAGGCCTTTTGTTGAGTACTGCCGAGGCTTCTGCTGAACCTTAGCTGTTTCTTACAATTAAATGGGTTGAACCAAATATATTTGATCAGTCAAGCTTTGCCTTAGTCTAGAACGTATTTGTCAGGAAATTCAGGGAGCGACGATGACGCGGGAGGCAGAATATATATAAGGTTCTACCGCGAAAAACGAAATTTATTTATTTACTTCTCTATGGCTCGGATATCTAATATCGCTCGCTCTTAGGCCCTCAGTTCCACGTTTGTCAGTAACAATTGTAACACATTACATAAACGGCTGGATACACCTTAAAGTACGGTTAAATACTCATCATACTCACTGTAGATCGAAAAGCTATTAGGTTGACAAGCCTACGCATTAACTAGTAAAGATAAATGTTGTTCTTTTTTCAAAACGCAACGGCCGTCCCGCCCCGGCGCGCGATTGGCCGATAGCGACGCAGGCGCAACTCCGGAGGACTATTCGAAATTTAAGAATCACAACTTGTATTGACATTACTCGCAGGACATCTTGTTCGTGCGTAAAGTGTACTGGGATAGCTAGAGGTACGTCAGTTTTCCACCTTCATGGTAGAAAATAGTTATTTGTACAACAAGAGATCAAAGTTTGATATTTCTGCGAGTGCTTATTTTGAGTCCCGTGCAAGCGAAAGAATCTATAATAGATTCACGAGCGTAGCGAGTGAATCTAATTTAGAATCTTGAGCGTAGTAAGGGACTCAAAAGCGCACGAGATGTAAATAACTTTGATCTCGTGTAGTACACAAAATTTTTCACACCTTAGCAGTGAGAACATACCTATTAAACAACTTGAAAAATGTAATCCTTCTTCGTTTCTTAATACCTATGCACTCATGTTTTCTTAAGATATACAAACAATTAAGTTTAATTACCGCAATCTAACACAAAAACAAAACGTAATAATAAATTTCAGTAAAATAATATGGAAATAAAGAAACATCAACTGACACTTCAACCAACAACTTTTTTTTGTAAAAAAAGAACTTTGTAAGATACGGTCCGAATTGCGGATACGTACTATTTGTCAACTATAGTAGAAATTCTTAAAAGTAAAATAATTAATTTTGCGTGATAATCTGTGTATTTTTTGAGTTCATTATTTTATTTGTACAATAAAATACCTAAAATATAGTATTTTTATCAAATCTTAAACTTTATATTAATTAAATAATTATTTAGAATTCATACTCGTACGGAGCTCGTACGTGGTTTGGAACGATGCGTTCTGAAGTTTTTCGGGGGTCTATTATAAACAGTCAATATACCGTTGAATGTCGTTTGAACTTTTTTTCGTCTGTTTCTTTTTGCTAACAGTGTGAAAGGGACAGAGATAATAGAACCCAAGTATTTCGAACTTGTATTAGACCCCGCATGTTGAAATGACATTTGACTATAAAGGTCACTTGAATGTCATTTTGTCTCACTCAGTGAGCAAAATCGCATTTTGCTCACTATTTTTAAGAAGCAAAGTACCCTTGTTCGAGCTGCTGAGGTGAAAAAAGAATTTCTGCCGTAGGTAAAGGCTTGGTAAAGGTGACGTTCGGCTGTTAACTGCCGCGATTATGACGTTCATTTTAACAAGGAAATTTACAGATACAGCGGCGGCAACGACGATGCCGCAATAATAATGCAGCTTCATTTGACATCCGAACGTCACTTTTAAGTTCCTGCGGCAGATTTTTTTCTGCCATGAAGGTGGAAAACTGACATACCTCTAGGTATCCTAGTGCTCGCTACTGCCTTTTACCTGAACCTTTCAATTTTACTCGTAATTCATATTGATAGAGATTCAGTGTGATCATATATAAACATAGCAACTTACAGTGCCACATATTGCTACATGTAGGTATCTTATTTCTGAATTGAATATGCTTAAAACGACTACCTGTTTCACATAAACAAAATATTCGAATGAAGTATTACCTATTCATAATAATCATCATTGATTGACGAGATCTCACTAGTATCAATGCCATGCTTCTATATGCTCAATAATAAATGCCTACATATCCCACCTTTAAGTTCTGAAGGCCCACCGTGAACCACGTTCGACTTGTTGCCTCTCTGTCGCACTTGTAAATTCGTTCGTAAGTGTGACAGGAAGGCAACACGTCGAACGCGGTTCGCGGTAGGCCGGCTCTGGCAGTGTTTTGAATTCGAAACTAACAACGTTATAATTACTGGCATCAATCATCAGTGTCTCTGCCATTAATGCGTCATGACATTGACTTTAAATAAATCTCTATCAAACATATATCTATGTCAGATTTGTCAAAAAAAACCGGACAAGTGCGAGTCGGACTCGCCCACCGAGGGTTCCGTAATTTTTAGTATTTGTTGTTATAGCGGCAACAGAAATACATCATCTGTAAAAAATTAAACTGCCTAGCTATTCATAGCATAACGGTTCATGAGATACAGCCTGGTGACAGACGGACGGACGGACGGACGGACGGACGGACAGCGGAGTCTTAGTAATAGGATCCCGTTTTTACCCTTTGGATACGGAACCCTAAAAAGAAGTACGAAATAGAGATTGTTGTATAATTATCGAGCAAGGCAAACGTCGCTTGACTCGCTTGTTTTTGGAGATCCACAGGCAAAACAGGAAACTGTATTTGATTACCTGTTTTATATGTAATAACATTTACTTATTGCAATTACAACTAAGTATTAAATATCTACCAAAGAATACTACGACAGTATCAAGCTATCTTTAAAGGGGCCCACAGATTCCAGTTCCCCGGACGATATCAGCCTGTCAGTTGTTCAAAATTTCAAAAGTTGGTAAAATTTTGCGTTTAACTGACAGGCTGATATCGTCCGGCGAACTGGTAATCAGTGGGGCCTTTCAAGTAGGTATAATGTTCTATTAATACAACGAAATACAAGTAGGTACCTAATATAGTCAGGGCCGTCTTAAACTATGCTGGGGTCCCTGGGCACATAAGAATTTGGGGCCCCTTTTGGAAAGTAAAGAAAGCTAATTAAACTAACATTTTTCTACTATGATCTTCTATTTATTATGGGTAATCAAATATTCTGTTACTGTCTGTCCTTCGGGGCCCCGGGCACGGGCCCCGTGTGCCCTTATGGTAAAGACGGTACTGCCTATAGTCCGACATGAAATTGTAGAAAATTATTGAGCGTACCACTTCCTACGTAACTGTCACATTTTTGACGTAAAATGCTTAAACATGGCAACAATTAACAGGGATTTTTTTTAGTTCCGTTTTATTTGATGTCGCACTATATCTAGGTAAAACATAATAAAGACACTTAAATTAAAAATTCACAGATTTCGTGCCTCACACGACTATCGAGCACATTGGAAATGAATCTACGGAATTCGAAAAAATATTGTCGCTGAGCGACGAGAAAGTCTGGATAAGGAAAAAGTTACAAAATAAAACTACAACGTTGAATGATAATTATTTTATTCTTAGACTAACACAAGTATCCTGGACATAACGCATGTGAACAAACAAATTGCAAAATTTCCACACGCGTATCCAAGTTTGAATAATTGTCGCCGTGGCGCATAAGTATAGGTACATATATTTAATTACACAAACGGGTCTACCGCGATATAATTTGTGTAATTAAATATGTGTACAAAACGCGAGAGTTTAAAGTGTTTTATATAGGTACATATTTCATTTTTCGATTAATAAGCAGGATATATTAATGTTCAAGACAAATACAAGAAAATTATTACACGGCAAATCCGTAGTCAACTCGAGAAGTGGTGATCGGCAGCGGCCCATTTGCTGCAAGATATGAAATTTTCTTGACAGCAGTTTGACGCGACGAGAGATGAACATAACAGCGTTTGTCTATGTTGCACCAAACCTGAGTTCCAATAGGTACTACCAGGGTTCAGCATCAGCTATCTTGGGTAATGCTCATCATGACGAATCGGGTGTCCAAAACAGCGTGTGCCTATGTTGCACCAAACCTGAGTTCCGCTAGGTACAACCAGGGTTCAGCATCAGCTCTATCTTGGGTACTACTCTCCTAAGTGCTCATCAAGACGAGTCGGATGACCAAAACAGCGTGTGCCTATGTTGCAACAAACCTGAGTTCCTTTAGGTACAGCCAGGGTTCAGCATCAGCTCTATCTTGGGTACTACTCTCCTAAGTGCTCATCGAGACGAGTCCGATGACCAAAACAGCGTGTGTTTATGTTGTATTAAACCCGAGCTCCACTAGGTACTGCCAGGGTTCAGCATCAGCTATCTGCTAGCAGCCGCCAGCAACATGCTGAGCAACATTTCTTTTTTATGTTTCTCTGTATAAGTTTTTATTTTGTGTTTCCCTCTCCCTCTCCCTCTCCCTCTCCCTCTCCCTCTCCCTCTCCCTCTCCCTCTCCCTCTCCCTCTCCCTCTCCCTCTCCCTCTCCCTCTCCCTCTCCCTCTCCCTCTCCCTCTCCCTCTCCCTCTCCCTCTCCCTCTCCCTCTCCCTCTCCCTCTCCCTCTCCCTCTCCCTCTCCCTCTCCCTCTCCCTCTCCCTCTCCCTCTCCCTCTCCCTCTCCCTCTCCCTCTCCCTCTCCCTCTCCCTCTCCCTCTCCCTCTCCCTCTCCCTCTCCCTCTCCCTCTCCCTCTCCCTCTCCCTCTCCCTCTCCCTCTCCCTCTCCCTCTCCCTCTCCCTCTCCCTCTCCCTCTCCCTCTCCCTCTCCCTCTCCCTCTCCCTCTCCCTCTCCCTCTCCCTCTCCCTCTCCCTCTCCCTCTCCCTCTCCCTCTCCCTCTCCCTCTCCCTCTCCCTCTCCCTCTCCCTCTCCCTCTCCCTCTCCCTCTCCCTCTCCCTCTCCCTCTCCCTCTCCCTCTCCCTCTCCCTCTCCCTCTCCCTCTCCCTCTCCCTCTCCCTCTCCCTCTCCCTCTCCCTCTCCCTCTCCCTCTCCCTCTCCCTCTCCCTCTCCCTCTCCCTCTCCCTCTCCCTCTCCCTCTCCCTCTCCCTCTCCCTCTCCCTCTCCCTCTCCCTCTCCCTCTCCCTCTCCCTCTCCCTCTCCCTCTCCCTCTCCCTCTGCATCTATGTCTATTTCTATTTCCACCACCACATAATCCCGATAATTCACAACAAACACCGATAACGAACTCTGCGAAACATGAAGTCATAAATGTCCTGTGAAAAATGTCGTTCTGACTTTTTGACTATTTTAAGGTTAGGCTACAGGGCAAACCCTTAACCCGATCGTCTTTATTTTAGGCTCAAATTGTAGCTGACTAAATTGTCCAGAGCCGTTTTTCTCAAATTTTTGATATCATTCTTCGTTTCCAAATTATCGAGCACCAAAATCAAAAATTCGGAAAAAATTGAATTTTATTTTCACTATTTCGACCATAACTTTTTTTGTTATAGACTTTCTCGAATAATTATTTTTGCACCTTACAGCTCTCGTGATTATGCGTCTTTTGAGCCTATTTTTTAATATCATATCTTCACAACTTTCCGAGATATAAGGGGATCGCACTTTTTCGTGAAATCGGACCGTATACTGGAGCGAACGAAAAGACATTTCCAATGTCAAAACTATAAATATGTGTAAATATGTTATTGTAGGTACTTACCAATATTATAATTTTATCCTGCTATTCGGTAGATTAGCTGGGTTCAGAAGTTATACACGGAAACCCACATATCTACAAAATAAATATATTTCCATTGCAAATGGTCCGTTTTGTTCAACATAAAATTATAATTTAAATTATTCAATTGAAATTTGATTAAGTGATGTAGGTACTAAGTAAGCACAGTATGATAAATGATTGGCATTTATTCCTTTACAAAAATAAAGCTTAGACGTGTAAGTTTTAGTATCCTTTATACTTAAAAACCTAACCAAAACAGAGCTA
Organism: Cydia splendana; assembly: GCF_910591565.1. NCBI lineage: Eukaryota > Metazoa > Arthropoda > Insecta > Lepidoptera > Tortricidae > Cydia > Cydia splendana. The sequence goes on from NC_085976.1 coordinate 11,529,608, forward strand.
TACTTATTTTGACTATGCTTTAGCTGTCTGAGAAAAGCTGTAAAACTCTACATTTCCCATTTTACATTTTATACTATGGAACCCTTTACTAAACCCTGGCATGTCATACTCTTAACTAATTATCAAAGTTATCCGCTTGATGGATTGACTTAGGTTTTTGTCGCAAACGATCTGCTTCAAGGTCTAATTAGATGTGTGATTTATGAAGAGGCCAATTATCGAGAGGTAGAAACCGTTAGAGGATCGTTAGGAAGCTGGTATAGTCGGGTTTCGGGATCAAAAGGGCTTTTTAAGTGTCTTAAATTGCGTGTTATTAAAAAACTAAATCGTATTTGTTGTATATAAAATATAAAGGTGCATTTTTTTTCATTAGGAGTGAATTAAAGTAGTGTGAAAAACGTGAACTTTCGTGGGATGACATCTACATCCTGCAAGTTGATAGAGTTAGACCAAGAAAAGTCTGCAGCGATTTTGATGCCCACGCAGTGCATGTGTTATTTATACTTATATCATAATATCATAGAAGTTTGGCGTTTAAAATAACACTTGCACTGCTTGGGCTAACAAAATCGCTGCATCTTTTCTTGGTCTAGCTCTATCACCCAAGGCTTAACGGAGGTGGAAGGGGCATAATTTAACCACTTTTTAAAGAAAAATCTCAATCTATAAATTATACGTTACACTATATTGCATGACGTTACGGAACTCCGATTCTAACGTTCCGTTTTACCTCAATTTAGCAAACGGTTCTAGTTAAATCATTAAAAGAGCTCGTGGCATATGGCGCCTATCCCTTCCCTAGCCAATCATTAGATGAAGAAAAAAACCACGCGTGCCAACCGCTCCCAATAATTTTGTGCAATAAAACACAAAAATGCTTTTGCCGTTTGATTTTTTGTTCCTTTTAGAACATCACAATAGAACGCGAAACGAATTTATTTCCATGCAGTAGGAATGGAACACTGTAATAAAATAAACGATTTGTTTCTAATTGTTACCTAATGGTTTGAGGCCTACCTCCAGCAGAGTTAAATTTCCTCCATCTTCTTATCCCAAAGCATTCTAGTCGCCTAAAACATTAGTCCCCGAAATGTCTAGGCTCTATACTTCTAGATAGACTATGAATGAATGAATGATCATTTATTTGTCAATAGTGGGTTAACAAAAAGGTCTTAAAACTATAAAATGCATCTGTACAAATGTATTGCATAATTGTTTTCCTTCGTACTTTTTCGGAAACGTTCGTATTTGTCATGCTACTTCTGTCAACCTCTGTACTTTTTGTGCCGAGACTGAGTGAAATAGCAAGACACGTTGTACGTTTCCCTGAAAATACGAAGGAAAATAATTATGCACTAGATCTGTAGTGTAGATATAGATATGATGGCTACTCTTCTCTATGTGATAGCATGATATTGATAGTCCATTTCAATCGCACTAAGTACCTATATTAAAAAGACGTTTATTTTAGCACTTGGACTAACTGATTGCCCAAAACCAGTCAACCGGAATAATTTCGCAAGAGAATAATTTGTTGTGCCAAAATCAAAATGGACACAATAACTCCAAATTGCCCGTCACAGGACACCGATTAAGTCCCATAAGTGTTTCGTGATCCAATTTTGTAACGGAATACTAAAAATAATTGTAGTAGCAACAATGTTGCTGCACGCATTGTAACAAAAATGCAATTGTAAATGAGTTTTATTTCGAAATCGAAATAAAATGAGTGCAATAAATACGAAAACGCACTATATTAGTGATCGCTACAATGGTCGCTCGCGGGTACCTCATTGTTCACCTGACAGTAAGCGGTGTCCGGCGCTTTTTAGGGTTCCGTACCCAAAGGGTAAAACGGGACCCTATTACTAAGACTTCGCTGTCCGTCCGTCCGTCCGTCCGTCCGTCCGTCTGTCACCAGGCTGTATCTCACGAACCGTGATAGCTAGACAGTTGAAATTTTCACAGATGATGTATTTCTGTTGCCGCTATAACAACAAATACTAAAAACAGAATAAAATAAAGATTGAAGTGGGGCTCCCATACAACAAACGTGATTTTTGACCGAATTTAAGCAACGTCGGGCGGGATCAGTACTTGGATGGGTGACCGTTTTTATAGATAATGGTACGGAACCCTTCGTTTGCGAGTCCGACTCGCACTTGTTGTAAATTAAATGCTAAAGGTTAACGTTCACATTGCGACTTGGTGCCGATCGGCGTCGTTGCAACTCAAACTTCCTACTATGTTGTGAACTGAAGAGGTACGCCTACATTTGGTCCCGCTTTTGTCGTGTGGAAAATGGGCTGATTATTTTAGCTGTAGGTAATTGTCGCATGAATAAAGGCAACATAATACGTTAACGCTCTATCTTGTTTGTTTTAACGTGATATGCATGATTGAAATACCTATGCACACCTATACAGTGACAGCGATATCACTTCGAATTGAAGTGCACGTGCCCGTTGTAATATACCAGTCCTTATGAGGGACGGCACACCGCTTGCGTGACGTGTGCGTGCATGGCTCCAACATTTAACGAACGCGCACGTTCACGTCTACACGCAGCCGGTGTGCTCTGGCCTTAAAAATATCCATAATACAAATAAAAGCCAAACAAAACGGAAACTATACAAGTTTATACATTTCATAACCTCGTAAGTCCCCGTGTACTTGTACAAGTACAAATGAAAGAGAGTTCCAAATTCAAAAGCGCAAAAATTGGCTTGGGTCATACGAGGTTGGTCATCGCATATTCATCCACACAAAAACATCGCAAATCGAGGCGTAATCGAGTGCGTACATAAAGGTAAGGCACAATAATTTATTCCGGGATAAAGGCAGGCGCCGCGGGCGCCATATCGCTCGGTCACATTCTTGGGTACCAGCGTAAAACGACATCCAAGTGCGTGTCGCAAGGGGTTCCGTATATCATTATTTTTGAAAGAGTGGCAAAGTAATTTGATGCAAATTTTGAGTTGTTTCCTCATGTTGCAAGGTGGAATAATAAGTATTTATATGTTGATTTTGAATGATTATTGCCCCCCCGCACGGCAGGTGGGCGAAGTGCCCTCTCCGCGGATGCTGCTGCGCCTGGGACAGACGACTTTATGGCAACACGGGCTTGCCCATAACCCGTACCACCCTCTCTCTTCTCCCCGACATATTCCACAGGAATGACGAGTCAGTACGTGTGGTGTCGGTTTGGACGCAGGTGCCTGGCTTGCGCCTAAACGGTGGCTCCAGATCCGGGTTTAATATTAGTTTTCCTTCTTTTTTTGAGCCTAGCTGTCAGCGTCTCAATCCCTTAGTCGCCTCTTACGACACCCACGGGAAGAAAGGGGATGGTGCTATTCTCGCCCGTGTGGTGTCGGGCCAATTTTGAATGATACCTATCAATATTTAATACTTAGATATATTTTCCTAGCGTCGATGTGGTGAACATTTTTGTGATTCACTCGGTAGTAGGTAGTTTGTCTAACTATCGTGCTTCGAAACTCTCGCAAGGCTCAAGATTGCACTTTTCGAATTTTGATAATTTTTCGCTTGCTCGGGTATCAATATTGTAAAACAAATAACTAATTCCACTGCACCGTTATCTTGAGCAACAACATACATACTCGATTCGACGTAGCTCAACATATAGACACATCATCATCTTCCCAGCGTTGTGCCTGCTTTTTGCTAACCTAATAAAGCTTGACGTCCGCTCGTTAAACTCCACAGAATTGAAGCACTACCACCAGTTTTAACATTGACATATTCACTCACGTTTAAGTAACTTACTTTCTATGCATCTCGCTCGTACTCGCATATTAGTGCAAGCGAGATGTATAGAAAGTAATTTACGTAGACGCGAGCTAATCTGTCAATGTCAAAACTGGTGGTAGCCGTATTGGTGCAGGCTAAACGTATAAGTTCGGAAGTACCAAGGTTTAACACGTTTGCAGACACTTAGTTACACCTGGTTGACACCTAGATTTTGTGCAGCGCCGTATGAAATTACCGAGCATGTGTAGCTAAAACTCCAAGATGAAAATGATCTCAAGATACAGTCAACTGTAAAAATATGGGTGCACAAATCGCTAGACCGGGCCGTGCCCGGGCGCACGCGTCCGACATTTCATTATAACGGCTAATCGGTGATCACGTGGTGCTTTCCATAGAAAACGAAGCTCCGGAAGCTCCGGTCCGGCCACGGCCCGGTCTAACGTGAGTCATCCTTAAATCTGTATGATATAATAAAATCCCAAAAGATTATTTCAGGACGCGGAACCCTGAAACAAGTCAGTTGGCCCGCGGCAGTGGTGGCGCGCGGACGTCCCATGTCGTTGGTGGCAAAAAACGCACGACTTTTATTTCTTCTTGTGCAATATATTGCATTTATTTACGTTTAACGTCCACAAACGCTGTCATATTGTAGGTAATATTAAGCTAGAATATTTTTACGCATCGAATAAAACATGATTTACTTAATCATATTTTTGATTTTCAGGTTTTCTGAAAGCGTTTGCCATCCTTCTTAACATGAAACTTTAATCATTCACCTAACCGGGCTAACTATTTGAATGCTGCGTACAGTCAAGTGTAAAAATATGGGTGCATATGGCTTCTCAAAAATGTGTCCCATAATTCTTAATTCGCTGACATTAGAGCTATAGGACATATTTTTGAGTATGATGTGTGCAACCATATTTTTACTCTTGACTGTACCTAATAAGCTGTATTACTTAGCCCCTAGTTGGGTAAATAATTAAACATTGTTAGTAAACCCTCGCAACTGGTGCAGAATAGATTGTTAATTATATCCTATTTTAAAATTAACTCGTCCTCAGAAAATCGTTACAAGACCTAACATACATAAATCCATGCCTTACATCACCCGTTTTAAGTCTGCTACTATATAAACCTTCGATTTTACTACCCCTACACTGCAAAAACTTACTGTCCATCTTAAGTCACCATGCGATTTTGAACCATATGACATACTTACAAAGTATAAGTTACATGTTTTCATTTTTATTTCAGACTTATTAACTTAACTTTTCATTATGAACCTTATTTAAAAGTGATAAGGTGTAATTTTGGATGAATCTGGAGCCAGTGTAGTAAAGATGCGTGTGCGCTCGCATTAGGCGTCTGAGCGTGGGAACGCGATCATTACTGGCTGATAGTGATGGGCGAAGTTTTATTTTCGCAAGAATAAGTACCTCATTTTTCAAGTAATGAGGATGTATTTATGGGTTATTCAAAGAGGGTATAGTTGAGTTGTTATGTTATAATTTTTAAGGGAGCTAGTTATCGTAAGAACTAGACTACAATTTATACTAACGTATACAAATAGCCTTTGTTCACTGACTATCTTCTTCCATCTTTTCTGTCGTCCAGTTCTGATCTCTTTTTATGTACGTAGATAATGGAAAGTAGTATTGACATTATTTTGTAATTTTATTATTTTATTTTTATCTTGCCATATTATATGACTCGACCACTTCTATTTTATTGATCATGTCACTGACAACATTTATATCACACATAAAAAATATCTCTATTAGAGACTTGACCTGACTGAAATATGACAATTTGCATTTGAATGGATATACAAGGTGACAACATAAAATTCATCACTCACCTGATGTCCAATAACCGCGAAGCTCAATACCTGAAAAAAATGAGGTAATTTCCCAACACTACTGGCCAGTCTGGACAGCCATCGCTGGTCGCTGGCGTAATTTGTGCTGATTTTCCGCCTAATCGTCATCGTAAATACGGGTAGTGGCAAATAATGGTCGAGGAAAGGTCCGGAAAGATGCGCGGGAGTCGATCATGACACGGAAACGATAAGTGCTCATGTTAGGCGCAAAGGTTATGCGAAGGTTACATAAATATTATTGAACCGTGAAAATATCAAGTTACACTATTAATTAAATAGATCCTATAGGTAGGTATGTACCTACCTACATATACATACTGAAACAAAAAATTATTTAATCATAACACCATCGTGTTATTTTGCTACAAAGATGATTGATTTGACGGTTTGTTGAATATTATTTAATTCAGATGTCGATAAACATTTGTTTTGTTCCATTAATGACGTTTTGAGTAATATTAAACTGATTATTGCGAAGTCAATAATGTTCACCTACCTACCTCTATTTGAACTTAGAAACCAATCACCAATCCAAATAATCCAATACCAATCACCGGCCAACTCTGGTCCGGAGTCCGGTCCTCAATATCTTAATAAACGAAAAAATAAAGCCACCAAAACGGTTGTTGTGTCTTTCTTCGTCATAAAAAACTTCGGCGCATGACATGACACAGAGGGCCTACCGCCAATCACGTTCGACATGTTGCCTCCCTGTCACACTTACGTACGAATTTACTAGTGGAACAGAGAAGCAACACGTCGAACGGGGTTCGCGGTAGGCCCTCAGATCACGGCATGGGACTATTAGATTCAGTGGACCTGACGCCACCTAATTTAACTAATGGACAATAAAATAGTGCACACTATTGCACGCGGTGTTGTTTAAATTCTCTTTTAAAGGAGTGGATATGTGACACGGATTATGACTGTAAAATCGGAGACAGTGCATAAAATAAAACACTAAACATGCTATTAGGGTTCCGTACCCAAAGGGTAAAACGGGACCCTATTACTAAGACTCCGCTGTCCGTCCGTCCGTCCGTCCGTCCGTCTGTCTGTCACCAGGCTGTATCTCACGAACCGTGATAGCTAGACAGTTGAAATTTTCACAGATGATGTATTTCTGTTGCCGCTATAACAACAAATACTAAAAACAGAATAAAATAAAGATTGAAGTGGGGCTCCCATACAACAAACGTGATTTTTGACCGAATTTAAGCAACGTCGGGCGGGATCAGTACTTGGATGGGTGACCGTTTTTATAGATAATGGTACGGAACCCTTCGTTTGCGAGTCGGACTCGCACTTGGCCGGTTTTTATTATACCTACTCTGTATCTTAAGGTACTTAAATAAAAGTAAACGAATGATTTGTACATTTTCGGGTGGTTACACCCTTTATTGATTAACCAACCAAATACAAAACCACCTGGATCTCTCACTGAACGACCTGACTTTAACCTACATTATTTGATCATGTAATGTTTCATCTACCCTCAACTGGCTTAAGAAGCCATTTGAGGGTAGATTTTGTTTACTCTTTTTTAAATACCTAAAGATACAGACTTATAGGTATTCCCAGAGAGCTGTTAAAATAAAATCAGAACAAGCCATTTAACTTATCCTCTACAACCCATGAGGCAATATCCTTCCAATGCCTTCAGAGCAAGGAATTAAAGACAATAACAGTGATAGGGCCCCGAGACGACCGCTACCAATCCGCCATTAGACCGTGCCATCGGGTGCCAACATCTCGACGACTATTAAAACTGAACACCACATTACTCTGCCAAGTGTGGTCGAGGGGATAAGAGGTGGCCATTAGGCAAGATTTACTTCAGAACAATTTATAAGCAACCAAGGTAAGTGCAGTTAACGTTTAAATGCCAAACCGTCTCTCTTCAATGATATACCGAGACTTATTATCTCTCGTGGTTATTATTCGCCTTAGGAGAGCTACCAGTAACAATTAAGGCGCTTACTCTACGTATACAGTCAACGTCTACGACAATTATGTTTACAGTTTTATGCTGTACTCCTTTGTAATGAGGAGAGAAATGTAAACATAACTTTGACGTCGACTGTACTACGGTACAGAACCGTATGCTAACGAAATCGTGATGGAAGAATTCCCCTTCTTCAAGCTACGAGTGTGGGTATTGAGAAGCAAACAGCAGGTAGTGTTCAATAGTGCAAGATTGAACAGTAGGTAAGTAATAGGTTGAAACTGTGACTAATAATAGCCCAAGTGATCACTGGACAAATACTAGAGGTTCTTGCAACTTGGCTGGTAAGCAAGCTAGATTAGATTTAACAAGGTACTTACGTATATACCCTGCCACCTCTGGAAATCGCAAAACTAAAAATAATTTAGACATAGACATAGATTTTTGTTCATTTAACATCACAAACATCGCATTAAAATGTTTCTCTCTTCTTTCTCGACGTAACACAATCGCTTTCGCCGACATCTTACACCACATCAACGCCTATATCTGTGCCGCGATCGCGCTTTGGCAAATGATGTTAATTTTCGAGTTTTACAGCGAACAAAGCAATGTGTTATCGCGCAGCATCGCTCACGAGCGCACTATCGCCGGACTTCGCTTAGGCCGGGGAGCCAGTGGGAGCTATTTATTATCTAGGTACTATTGGTACGTTAAACATGATAATTACTAACCAGAAGCGGTATCATGGTCGCATTTTTATCACCTGTCATGCCATACGTCACTTTCGCACTTACATAGAGTCTGTGCGTGCGGTAAGAGAAGAGTCGTGGAATGTATTGGGCCCCATACCATACATATTATTTGTTAGAACGTGACAGGCATGGTGACATATGATAAAAAGGCGACCATCTTAGCCTTACAGCCGGCGTATTATGGATAGATTTATCCACGTTTATCCACGTGATAAAATAACTGTCACTTTTTAACACCGCGGGATATTATACAGTGACGGATACCGTTTTATCACGCTGTCACGTACACATTGTAGACAAGAACGACCATCATATCCGTGCAGTACGGATAGGATAGGGTACGAATAGGGTTGCGTAATGCGTCCGAACTTTGAAGTAGGCTCTAAAGTGCTTTTATCCAGCAGCCGATGTTCAACTGTTCATCTATCAGTTAATGTATAGCAAGTTCTACAATCCGCAAATGCCGGTAAAACAGCACAGTAGATTTTTTCGGCAACCAATGCTCTTAACTTACAGGGACAGAGAGAAAAATTAAAATCGTACCCCTTACGTTTACGTTTCTTTCAAATACATAAGTCAAAATGTAATTTTCTATGACGGCTGATCGGTGATCACGTGGTGCTTTCCATAGAAAACGAAGCGCCGGAAGCTCCGACCCGGCCCCGGCCTGGTCTAGCGTGAGTCAACCTTTAATCTGTTTATGATCGAAGAAGCCAGTGCATACCAGCCTTTAGTAGAATCGGTCGCAATGACTACCGACACGCAGCGCGCCAAATTACGACCGGCGATGCGATCGAGACGCGACGACAAATCGCACGACTACGAGTAGCGCGCCTAACACCCGTTCTCACCACTTTTGTAGTATGATACCTATGTTTTGTGATTTTATACACGGATTCTAGAACAATCTTGATACTAGTTTTGCAGCTCATTCCATGCAGGGTCTCTGTGATTTTTCAGTCATTGTCAGCATAACATACTTTTAAAAAGATAATTTAACGGCACCGATGTGCATACTCGTTTTAATAAAGGCAGGTGGCGTCAGGCTGCCTGACTCAGGCATACCTACTGAATCTTGTAATTAGGGTTCTTAGTTTCAAATATGGTTTCATCCGTGAATAAGCACGCAACTTCGTACCTACGCATACCTTTTTGAAAGTACCTAATTGAAGTAAAATAAGTTATCATCTGAAGTTTCAATGGTTGGCGTGAATGAGGCTAGAGTATTAGGTGTGGTTTGAATTGTTGTTTGAATGTTCAGAGAAACAAAAATGAGCCGTTCAGTTTTCAGACTTTTGAAAAATATGTAGGTAGAGACAATACTGGTTAAGTATTTATCCTAATGAATTGACCGGGTCCACATTTGTTTCAAGGGTAGATACAACATATTGCATAAGCGGTGCAAATGGTGCAATGCGCTTTGCTGTTTGTAGGTATTATTTCTTTGAATTCGACATTTATTCCCAAACAGATAATACAATTGTTCGGCACTTAAAATTCTTTATAAGCCCTGCAAAATATTTGCTCCCGGCCATTCACCAACTAGATTATTCTCAAACATCGACAAAACAACAATAGGCCAACCTCGACCAAAATATTAAATGTCAATCCACTTTTGTTGCAACAATTATTCACAATTGTAATGCAATTATGATTCTGCAATGTTCAATGAACAATAATGATGTGAGAGAGCACACAATAGGAAATATGACAAGGTGTGACGATTGGACCTCCCGGATGGTCCGAGTTTACCATCTTAGATCTGCACCTGTCAATCCTCAAATCACACAAATATAGCCATTAAATCTTAGGATTAAAGCGCTTCTAATTTTTTATGAAAGCCAGGTTAATTTGGTGAAGATTAGAATAAGACTGGCGCTAAAGCATTAGCTTGCGCGGGAGCAAGAAGATAGACAAATTTCATGGCATATTGAGTCTTTTCATGCTTCGCGCATCAGTAGACACGTAAGGCTTTGTCTGGTTAAGTTTTACAACCTTTTACTACGAAGGACAGAAGTTACTATTGATAATACGGATAAGTAATTCGAATGGAGTGGTTAATTTGTAAGAAGAAAGATAGTAAGATAGTAGCAAGTAGTTTTTATGTTATAGAGGTATTTGTTTTTCTTGTTGTAAGGTGTTCCTTTTTGAGTAATATTCAAAATAAAAAGAGTAAATTCTGATGTTTATTTATATGAATTTACTGAAGTACGACTAATATTAGGTACATTTAAGTAACACTTCATATGAGTTAAAGCTATGTACTATTATTTTCGTGGTTCCCTAAAATAGGTAGGTACCTAAGTATAAATCTGTCAGTGTATTCTTTACCTATATTTGAATTTTTTCCTTTATATAGGGTCTGTCTGTTAGGTAAGGTACCTCTTCCTCTTCATACAAGACCGCTGAACCGATTTAGATGAAATTTCGTATGGACATGTGTAGAGTCCGGGTAAAGGACATAGGATTATTTTCACCACCACCCCTTAAGGGGGCGAAAATTGGGGTGGAATTTATTATGAAAGTGGTAAGGTAAACGTACTAGTGCTCGACATGCTAATGCCCAATAGATGACACCTAACTATCACCTCTATTGACAATGACTCAAGTTTCAAGATGACATGTACTGGGACCGCGTCGAGCACCAGTAGGTACGTTTACCTTATGTGGGTAAGTATACTAATTCTACGCAGACGAAATCGCAGGCAGAAACTCGTTCGTTGACAACATTAAGTAGGTGCATTCATCAAAATCAAGATTAGGTACATATTATACACGAAAACAAGTCATATATCCACATGCTCATTTGCTGATCTCAATTCGCACTCATACACATGTTTCTGCGCACCGTACATAGCAATTAGTGCGAGCATTCGTTACACCAAAACTAACAGCCTAATCTCTACTCTCATACAACATACATAAGGTTGTTTTTCGAATGAAGGGGTTTTGTCAGTTATGAGCCAATTGCTGTTATTTCAAGCGCTGGGTAGTCCAACACTCAAGTAAACCAGAGCGCCTACCGCCAACAGCGAAAAATTTTACAACGTTTTTTTTCTCTGTCGCTCGAATATGTAAGAGCGATAGAGAGGCAGATCACGATTAGTCCTAGCTTGCCCCTCACCATAGAATATATTATAATAGTACCTACTACCGTACAGAAAGGACAATTCCTACAAAACCGAAGTTTGAGAGCGATTCAGGGACGAATCATGCTATTCCCTTTTGTAATCTATGGTACGGCTATTTAGGGTTGTCAAAATTCAAGTCTTTATCTTATCAGCTGTGGTCGTGGTGCAATAATTGCTCGGAGCAATGCTGAGCCGAATGGAGCCGAGTTGAGTGTCTCCCCACTGGCCTCATGCGCAGTGAGTACATACCTACAGTCTTTACAGTGCGTGAGGGGCAAGCCGAACTCTCCTGCTACTCCGATATCGTGTTCAAACTTCACAGTCAAGATATTGTGTTCAGACTTCACACTGGTTGGGCTAAAGGGCCGGTACAGACGGACTGCAACCCGACCTCAACTTGTATGGGAACTGCACGCCGACGTTGCAGTAACGTTGTTGTGCAGTCGGATTGCAGTCCGTCTGTATTGGCCCTAAGAGCTCGCCTCAACAGCAACGGGAACCCACCGTAAGGCCCGATACGCAAATTGCCCAGCGGCTATTTACAAAGGGCTCTTTTGGGACAATTAGTTCCCGTGCTTTTTGCCAAGTGGTTGAGAGAGATTCAAATTGGACTTACAGTCAGAGGCAGGTGCTTATAAATATCTGAACACCTTCAAGAAAAGAGCGTAGGTACTCATCCTATTTCATATTATTGTAAAGGCAACGCACTTACAACCTCTCTGGTTTTGCGAGTGTCCATGGGCGACGATAATCGCTTACCATTAGTAATTCCAAGAATGCAGTTGACGGTAAGTTTGGTAAGACAAAACACAAAACTATTTATTTCTAAAATCTTTAAAGTGAGAAGATAAAATCAATAAACAGGAGGCACGCTCTAACGCCACCTAGTCACGCTACACTCGCTACATTACTCTAAAAGAGCAACTAATCCCCGCACCACGAATCACGAGCGCGATCAGATCGCGGCGACAAATCGCACGACCTGCCGTGTGGTCACTGCTTTACGAGATCTTACACTTGATTTAGCTTTTTTACACGGTGGTAAACTAGGGACAAATGTTTGGTCCATAAGTTATACAGCACGGATATGATGGTCGCATTTTTATCACCTTTCATGTCATGCGTCACTTTCATACTTGTTAGAAGGTGACAGGCATGGTGACAGATGATAAAAAGGTGACCATTTTGTGAGCGAACGTTTGTATTTGTCATGCTACTTCGGTCAACCTCAGTGCTTTTTGTACCGAGACTGACTGAAATAGCAAGACACGTTCGTACGTTTCCGTGAAAATACGATGGAAAATAATTATGCACAATATCTGTACTTATACCTGTACAGTGTACCTAAATTTAAATGGACACATAAAATGGAATAACTACAACATAATGAAGGCATATTCTATTTTGTAAAGACAAAGATTTGAGCTATGAGCAATGATAGAAACTTCTGTTGTTCGCTATGGTACCTATGTACATACAGACTTCAGAGTTAAGTGACCCCCCTCCCCTTTGTTCCCTAACTTAAACTAAACTGAGCTTGAATTGAATTCAGTCAGACACCTGTACGGTCAAAAGTAGGTACCTATACGCCCAAATGTAACGCCAACCAAACGCAACCTTGTCCTCGACACCGCCTATCACAAAACGTCGTAACTAACCATTGTGTCCATATTAAAAGTACCTTATGTGTTAGAAGGGTGTTGTAATCGCGCTATTATGTGTAATTATTCGGCCTCGCACTCGGCAATTTGGACGTCGCGCCCCGGAAGCATGCGCTTATAACTTCTACTGGATGTATACTTACACTTGAATGTATGTTGATTTAGGGAGTTTTAGCACTCCACACAAAGTCAGAATCAAAAATTGAACCGCTTTTACAGGTAATATTTTCACCAGTTCGAAAACAAGAGAATGGAACTTTTAATGTTGTCGTATTGAATTTTATTGTAACACGAATGTTTTACGTATGAATATTTGGTCTATCGTGAGATTTTCGGATGTGCCCTCGGACATTTTTAAAATTGCGAAAATTCCACTCAGAAAAGTTCGGAACTTCCTCATATTTGGCACAGGAATCAATATTTTAATTTTCAAAATGAAAGTTTTTTTTATTCCCTGTTAAATTTTCCTAAAACTTCCGAGAACTTTTCCAGCTTTTTGGAACCTTTCCGCAAGCCCTATAGATAAGAGGAGGCCAGAATTTTGTACCTAATGATAATTTAATCATAGTTGCAGTACTGGACTATAGTTCGGTGGTTTTACGTTACCTATATCTCATTTTGTAGACGATCACCCTTACAGCAGATGGTTAACTTTTAACCTTCAGTCTTACTTTAATACAAACTTAATTCAATCTACCGATACACCCTTAATCTCATTCCCATAAAGTTCACTTTGGCACTAGACGGTGTATCGCGAGTATTGTATTTATTAAGGCGCGGCTGTCAACCCGTCAGTAGGCGCTGTCTTCGTGTAATGAAGCACTACTTCTGCTTGGCGGTTATACTTGCTTTATATTTCTTATGAATATGCTAGAAATCAGTAATTTTAATAAGTACGTGCTGAAATACATACGTACTGATTCAAAGTTACGAAGACTAACAAGACTTTTAACCCACGTCTTTGCTCATTTACCGGTCCGTAACTCGGTATGAGACTAATAAGAACCATAGACAATTCTATTGTGTCGAAGTCTAGTCAAAGGTCCCACTTTGTCGCTTCGCTTCGCTCGCAGCAATCATAAAGACGAGATTTGCTTTTAAGAATAACCTGTTATATAGCGACTTTTTGTTTGGAAACGACACATATGTATACGAACACTGGGGGGCTTCCGCAGACCATAACCACTGGCTCAAAGCTACTTATGAGGCTGTCCCGCCACCACAGAATAATTAATAGTACTACCGTACAGAAAGGAAACTTCCTACAAAAACGAAGTTTGACAGCGGTTCAGGGTCGAATCATGATGGCCCTTTCTAATATATGACACTGTCCCTTTCGGCTATTTAGGGTTGTCAAAAATCAAGTGAATATCTTATCTGTGGTCGTGCACGCAAAAGGAAGTCAAGTGGTGCCAACCCTAATAATTGCTCGGAGCAATGCTGAGCCGAGCGGAGCCGAGTTTGACCGAAGTCAGGAGTTTCGTACCCCTGCCGCCACTTCATCAGACACCCTAATTTAAAGATTAGGTTTATAATAAAACAAAAGAGCCACTGTAAATAGATAATAAGTAATAGTACTCGGATACAAGCGATAGTTTTCTCATTACACTGGTATTGTATCAGTTTACTGGTCTGGTAGTAAACGCGATGTCGTGCGACGGCGGCGTCAACTCGCACCCGCCGAGCTGGCCGGTGCCGACCCCACTTCTGAACAAGGACCGCGAGTTTCATAGAAAATTATGTGTGATTTTTACATAATAAAGGTAGAAATGACAGTAACACAATCCAATAAGAATGAACTTCTTAGAATCTGATGCCATGTTAGCGCCACCGGCCAGCATTCTTATCAGTCCAGACAGGATAAGATTAATGTAAATAATGTATGGATATGATAGCGTTTCTTTTCGTTTTCTGCAAAAGATCTTCATCTTGACTAGGTCCCTAGAGGAACGATCTTTTGGCGAATAGATCAAGAGTATACGTAGGTAGACTACGTAACATCGAAAATCGAAATTTCGCCCTCTATCGCCCTCGGTGTGCGCCTGTACGTAGTATGCAGGTTCTACGATGCACGTTTTCTGTTACAATTTAATTGGTGGTCTACTTATTGGAATTCTGATTCAAATAAGACTATCACAATTATTGGCGGGTAAAGGATGACTCACGCTAGACCGGGCCGGGGCCGGGACGAAGCTTCCGACGCTTCGTAGCCGTCATAGATAATGACATGTCGGACGCCTCGGCCCCGGCACGGCCCGGCCTAGCGTGAGTTTATCCTTACCGCGGTAAATATGCCGGCAGGAACTGTCACCTTATAAAGAAATTTCAAACTTTTCATTGTTGACCGAAGCGAAGCGAAGGTCTACGTTTTGACTCGGGCATTTTGCTTTCGTATGTCCGGATGTTCTCCTCTACAGGTCGCAATTCTTAACCGATTCTCGTGAAATTTTGTGACCGAATTTTATGACTAAATAAAATTTTTTTGTCAATCCGGTTTTTGGAAATTTTTAAAAATGGCGGAGTCGTGATGCCTGGCGCCTAACCAAATAGTGGTATCGGTACCATACGAGTGTTTTCTTTTTGTGATATGTTTATAGATTAAATGGCCAAAAATTCAGAAAATTTATTTCGCTGGTTTCGGAGGTATTGAGATATTTAATTTTAACTAATTTTAATTTGAGAAGGAGTAGCTAAATTTCGCCAACCCATCTAAGAACTATTTGGCTCAGTTTGTAAACGTTCGCTTTTTCTGTTTGCACAGAGGGTCTGGGTTCGATCCCCAGTAATTGTATGCTGGGATATTATTATATCTTTTTGTATTTTTTTACACATACATTTCGTATTGTTTTTTTTTAATTTACTATATTTAAAGCTCTTAGCACCATGTTATTTAAAGCTCTGCTCGCGAGGTCTACAGCTCACAGAGCCACTAGTTAATAATTTACTTATGAAAATGATAATTTACGTTAACTACTTACTTACCTGTGACTCCAGTTTTTTTTTCTATGTTGTATCATCAGTCAGTCGGTCCTCGCTAGAAATACGGGCGGCCGGTTGCTCTTTGTATAGGTACTTGCTTTAAATATCGAAAAAGAAATTGTAACACAATCCAAGAACTTGATCCGACAAGTATGAGGGTAGCAACAGGAAAAGTCCCAGCGGCTAGATCGCGCACGATCTGCGCGGCGCCGATACGGGCGATTTACTGCTCTATTCGCCGATAGATCGCGCCACTAGCACTCCACTAGCAAGTAATACTGTGGAGTCGCTAGTCATTTATGACCAGACTTTATGATTTTTTATTCTGCTACTTATCCTTATTAACTTCGGAAGATCTCCTACAAAAAAATATTAATTTTAGAAACGCATATTTTAAGGTTAGGTTAGGTGTGTTTAATAAAATTACGATCTCAAAAACCACTAGATGATTTGATGATTTGTTACGCTAAACCTAAACACAAATTCATCAATTCATAAAACTTTACGGGCCTGATTTGGTTAAATTATGTTATATCCCTTTCTTACAAATACATAATACAAAATGACAGATGAAGACAAACGATAATTAGCTATTTGAGGTTTGTAGCGCGTTTATGAATAAGGGAGAAAGTAGATACCGAAATACAAATTATTACATTTTTATTTTTTTTTATTATAATCAATCAGTACTTACCCTTTTCACCACCTTCTGACGGAAAATGTATTAAAATAGCAGGTATTTAAATTAAATGACTCTAAGGGCCACCCAACACTAGCGTCTCCCGAGTGTCGGCGTCTAATCAACTCTATGGCTGCTGCTCGACGCCATTTTCAATAGCACTGACTAGACGCCGACGCTCAAAAGACGCTAGTGTCAGGTGGCACTAAGTAATAGCAAAGAGAATAGAGTCTATAGAGACGGATTGTCAAAGTAAATTATGTAGCCACTGTAATTTTACTGCCATCTTTCGACAGAACATAAAACTGTTAGAACGCCATTTGACCTTGATCCTTATTCTTTCACAGATATGTGTTAACTTATTAAATATTAATATTAACGCCATCTACTCGACTATAGGCCAAAGGTATGGTGCAACGTTTTCGAGCGATGGCGCCATAACCTTCAGCCTATGCTCGAGTAGATGCACTAAGGGGTAAATTCACAATCTACGCGGCCAAAAGTCGATTTATCAAAACAATAAATACCTCTGCGATAACAGCTACCTGCGGTAGAGGACCCTTTAGCGGCTAGATAACAAACCCCCCCACCCTCGTATGCACTTTCTAATTAGTTTCAGGTCAGTCGGAATTTGATCGTGTCACTTCGTGTACGTTACTTGTTCTCGGCGCTCTTATAAAAGCAAAACTTTAAAACTGTGGTTTTTTATTTTTAAGTGATCTAGAGTGAAAAAAATCATGGATTCTGGAACAGCAGGTTAGTAATTTATAAGCAAAAATAAAAATATGCTTTATTTATTTGTTTTTGAGGCTAGGTTAATGCTCTGAAAGAGAGACTGTTTTTGAGCGTTATTTTTCGCAAAAAAATAACTTCACTCGTTAATAAGTAATACAATAGGGTGAGATCGAGCAGAATTGTTAATGGCATGTTATAGTCTATGGTTTTGGCTATTAGAATTTAAAAAAAAACTTTCCGCATGCTTCCGCCAAATCATAATTTTTATACTTTAAAAATAAGTCGTCATTTTACTCAAATTTAAACTTTTTTTTGGATTGAGTTTAATCGACATGTTTATTTGTTTTAGATGTACCAAATACGTCAGGAATGAAGATCGTGACTAGAAAACACATATTTGATATCTTCAAAAGTAATAATTTACGTACATTGGAAGAAAAACTGTGTTCCTTAAGAGATCAACTTTTTTCTAGTGAAGGCTGTACTAATGATCAAATAGAATTATTTAAAAGCAATTTTGCTTATTTCAAGTCAGAATTTAAGACTAGATGGAGTAAGGCTCAGTATAAAGAAGACAGATTCCTAAAAAACAATCATTCTTGGCTAGAAGGCACTTTCGCGATTCCCGTTGCTGAAAGGTCAGCAAACCGACCAGGCCGGCCGTGCAAACATTTTGAAGAATTAAGCGAAAGAAGTAAAAGAAGAAAAACGGAGGATCTTCGGTCTAACTTTGACAAGGAGGTCATAGTACATGCTACGCAAGTAGAATTAAGAAAATCTGGGAAACGTGACGCTTCTAATGTACTTAGAGAAATAATTAGTTCGCCAACTCGCGCAACAAAATATAAAAAAGCATACTATCGGACCAAGTCTTCGAAAGATAAAATAAGACCTTTGACTACCCAGGAAGCAATGCAAATGTTCATTGATGCAGACTTATCGCGAGCACAATATGATATTATACGAAGCACGAATAAGAATTTTTTTCCTAGTTACAATAAACTACAGACAGAAAAGAAAAAGTGTTACCCGCCATCGGAAGTGTGCACTGTAACAAGCACTAGCGCGGAAGTTGAATTGCAGCCTTTAATGGACCTCACGGTTAAGCGACTATCAGAGCACCTAGAAGAGGTACTGATAAGACTAAAAGAACAAGAACGCCAATCTCTGAAGCTTATCTGCAAATGGGGCTGTGACGGGTCCCAGCAAACCCAGTACAAACAAAAGTTTGAGAATGATGCGGAAAGTGACAAGAGTTTGTTTCAGAGCTGCTTCGTGCCTTTGAAATTAGTATGTGGCCAAAACAATGAAAAAACTATATGGGAAAACCCTACTCCCTCCTCTCCCAGGTTTTGTCGACCTATAAGGTTTCGATTTATAAAAGAAACCACTGATGTTACGCAAGAAGAAATTAATCATGTGAACACTTGTATAAGCTCACTCATTCCAACTGATTTTAATTTGTGTGGTAAAACGTTTAGAGTAACACATGAATTTATAATGGCTATGGTTGACGGAAAAGTTTGCAATGCCGCAACAGGAACAAGATGTACAACTCAATGTTATATATGCGGTGCAAAATCTCCTGATTTCAACAAGTTGGACAAAACAAAAGATGTTAATGTTCAGACTCTTCAATTCGGCCTCTCTATACTACATGCCCGCATAAGATTATTTGAGAGTATTCTGCATTTGGCGTATAAACTGCCAGTAAAAAAATATAGGCAAAGAAAAACCGAAGCTGAGAAACAACTCGAGGAGGAAAGAAAACGAGAAATTCAGACAAGATTTCATAACGAAACTGGCTTGTTGGTAGATATGCCAAAGGCAAATTTCGGCAACACGAATGATGGAAACACCAGCAGAAGGTTTTTTGATGATCCAAAAGTAGCATCAGATATAACTCGAATCAGTTACGAGCTGATATATAGATTAAAAGTAATTTTAGAGACTATATCAAGTGGCCACAAAATTGACTGTGAAAAATACGACAGTTACGCAAAGGAAACAGCAGAACTATATGTCAAATTATACGGATGGCATCCCATGACGCCCACGATGCATAAGATACTAGTTCATGGTGCTGTTATTATAAAAAATGCATTACTACCCATTGGACAGCTGACTGAAGAAGCTGCAGAAGCGCGTAACAAGCATTTCCGATCATATCGGCTTGATTTCGCAAGGAAGTTTACGAGAGAAAGCTGCAACACGGATATTTTAAATCGCCTACTTTTGAGTTCCGACCCCTTACTGAGCTGCAGGAGAAAAGTTAAAAAAAGGAAGCACAGTACTTTCCTGCCAGAGACGATAGAATTGCTATTGCCTGCCGATCCGAACCCAGAGTGCTCTTCTGGAAGCGAAGAAGAAAACATCATAGCAGAGACTGTAGCTTAATATGGCAACTGATTTTATTTAAGTAATAAATTATTATACACATTTTACTATATGTTTCATTTTTTCCTCTTTTGTGCATATGTCGAAATTTTACATATCAGTAGAATTTTGAAAAAACACCCTATAAATAAAAAAAATATATCATAAAACAGTTGTTTCAACTTCGTAAATCGTTAAAAAATACAAAAAACCGCAAAAATAATTTTGGCCCCGTAGATCGTGAATTTACCCCTATGTGAGATGGCGTTAATATTAATATTTAACATGTTAACTCATATCAGTGAAAGAATAAGGATCAAAATAAAACGGCGTTTAAACAGTGTTAATCTTCTGTCGAAAGATGGCAGTAAATGTACTATAGCTACATAATTTACCATGACAGTAACTCTCTACTTCAAATTCTCTTCGGTAATAGAAACAATAGAAAAGTCCATGTGTCGACTCCACGGCTCTTAGTCTGAGCTTTCTCCAGTAAACCAAAGCAAGTCGGGCGGCCGGTAAATTGAAAACCATCGTGACTCCACGTGTTAGATCACGGACGCTGCGATAATGGACATTGTTTGTAAGGGTCTTCAAATTCTTGTGGATCTTGCTATAAAATAACGGCTAGTCAATGTAATTATATTTATTTATTAATTTTGGCCTTAGTGACTGTTTCAGCTCCGGTATTGGAGGCGTTTAAAAAAATGCTCGCGTGTCCGAAGTTTCCGAATTTCTGTAGGAGAAGTTTTGAGAAATTTGGATATATTATTTATTAGTTTCGGCTCTTTAGGAAAAAACCATCGAAAATTATTTCAAATGGAAACATAAAACAGAGCAACTGGGTTTTTAAAATAAAATAGCTTGTTAATGTACAAATTTCCCGAGACCACGATTCGTTTAACCCCAGCTCCTGCTCTTTGCTCCACTTTCTCTACTCAACACCATAAAACAGTTAAAGGAAAAATTAGTTTATATCCGGTAAGTTATTTTATAATAAACGGATTGGTTGGAATAAAATGCGAAAATGGCGTGAATACTCAGACTCTGATTTTATATAATCTGATTGGAACGTGAAAACGTGACGCGAGGTTAGACCAGAGTACCTACCTATATTAAGGCTATATAAATATAACTAAGTACATTTCAAAGTGTGCGTCCGAAAATGTTGTAGGTACTTTGCCACGGACGTGACGTGCTATACAAATCTGCTGGTCTATACATAAAACAAAAATAACTTTTTAACATAAGTCATGTTGTACCTACATACATACAAATAGGTAGGTAATAACGAGTAATAATATAAAACGTGCCTATGACTATAAAAATTTAAGAGCTTAATAATGTAATTATAATGTCATTACAAGATAATGATATGCATAGAACTATATATTCTAAAAAAACGGTTGGAAAGTCAAGGTTTCTTTGTAATGATAGCTTTAATTTATTAGGTAGGTACCTAGTTAAGTTGAATTAAATTTTATACCACGCTGATAATGGCACAAAAGAGTACGGCGACCCGCTCGATGGTAAAACAAAACCTCTTGTCTATGGAATCTAGTCAAATTAGAGGATTTACACAAGAATTATTGATTCCTTGCCCATATAACCATTCCAGTCGCAGAATCACAAAGTGGTAACTAAATGTCAGATGTGTCGTAACAGAGTCCACACAATGTGTCTAGAATTGTTTCGAAACAAAGTGTCGTCGCCGTGTCTACACTTTTCCGTAACAAGGTGTCGACACATTTGTGTGCACTTTGCGTGCGGTTTGCGACTAAATCTGACAGCAAATTTGTGACAGCAAATGTCAATATAAAATACCTCTTGAAAACCAAGGTTTGTCAAACTACTATTAGTGTCTCGTGTGCTCGTAATTCTAGTAAGTCATCATGGGCAATGCAAATGATAATAATCGACCGAAACCATATAAACACCCAACACCCGTCAACCTTTTACAGAAAAGTTTTTAAAGAAATGCAATAAGCTACTTAGGTCAGGCAACGAATGCTCCAAAAGTTGTAGAGGGAAATGCTCGGAACACAATTTTTGACTCCGTAACTCGGTTTGACAAGTTAGGAGGTGAACATATCAAAAGTCCCCGGCCGTAGCCCTTGAGCGGGGGGTGAGAGGGGGCTTTGAAGGTCCCATTTTCCGGTTTTTCGATTATATCTCGGAAACTATGCATCTCAGCGACATGGCCACTTATACAAAATGAAAGTTAATTTAATTTGTTACAAGTTTATTCAGTCAATTTTTTCGATATGTTGAATAGTTTTTGAGATATCCGCTCTTGAAAGTTTATTTAGGGCTCTCAATTTTATCTTGATATATCTATATCAGTGAAGGTGCTAGGCCGTGTTTGGTATCGTTTTCGTATAAATCTGGGGTGCTGAATCCATTTAAGGTATCACATTGACACCATTCCACAAAATAAAAATAAATCTTTTTAGGGTTCTTTACCTCAAAAGGAAAAAACGGAACCCTTATAGGATCACTCGTGCGTCTGTATGTATGTCCGTCTGAATACACAAAATAGTTCTTTACCTATAGATGACAGGAAAACCTATTAGAAATGTGCAGTCAAGCGCGAGTCGGACTTAATGTACGGAACCCTTAATACGCGAGTCCGACTCGCACTTGGCCGGTTTTTTTGAAACTCCTCTTGACGCTTAACCGCTGAACCGATTTCGTTGAAATTTGGTATAGAAATAGTTTGCGTCCCGGAACAGGACATAGGATAGATCTTATAACCAAAATCATCTTTTGAAGGTGTGAAAAGTGGCGTGGAAATTTGTACGGGAAATCAATAACCGCTGAACCGATTTATATGAAATTTGGGATGGTCTACATCTTTGATTTAGTTAAAAATGATAAAAAAACATGACTTCAAACCTAAACTTAAACAGTATTAACTTCAAGAAGTCAATTCTGAATTCCCCCCTACACCTCATTTCACACCTTTAAAGGATGATTTTTCAGATAACTTATTATGTCCTGTCTCGGGACCCAAAATATATGTGTACCAAATTTAAATTAAAACTGTTCAGCAGTTTAAGCGTGAAGAGGAGTTTAAAAGCAGTGTGGGCCGAAAGTTAATTCAAATTGAAAATGCTGGCCATTAACCATTATAAATTGAATCGTAAACTGTAATCGTCCGTTACGGTGTAAGGTTCAATTTATAATGGTTAATGGCCAACATTTTCAATTCGCATTAACTTTCGGCCAACACTGTTTAAAAGAAAGTATTTTAATAAGTTTATATGTTTTTACTTCGGAATGGTGTCAATGTGATACCTTAACTAAATTTGGTACTGCGAATTTATACGAAAACGATACCAAACATGGCCTCGTAGCTTTACTGTTGTAGAAGTCAAAATAAAATTGAGAGCCCTAAATTCTTATTACTTGGCCAAACTTGTGTAGAAGGAAAAGGTAAAATAAAAGTCTTCGGCAGGAATATAAGACACAAATATATATTTTTTTTGCGTTACTATTTCAATCATCAAATATAAACATACCTTGATTATATTATTCTAGTGAGATCCTCATAGATAAACAAAAACATTTACTTAAAAAATTACAAGGTCGAAATGTCACGGAACTTGTGAGAGTAATATATGAAAAATAAAAACTTTTATGACAAAAAAATCTGGACACAATTTAAGAATCACCCAATTGCGTCGAGGAATCATCTGTATTTTTGCTTGTTTCATTACCTCCTCGCTTCTTTTTTGTCCTTTGTATTCTGTAGCAATTTGTTAGATCTGAAAATAAAGATAACTTGCGTCGTCACGGATGTCGATTTATAGGTTTTAGGGAGTGCAGAATTCGAAAACGATGATCATTTTATAATCCAAGATGGCGGCTACGTATTTTGTCATAAAAGTCGTCATGAATATCGTTTTATAGGTTTTAGGAAGTGCCGATTTCGAAAATGATGACCAGTTTGGAATCCAAGATAACTGCCGTGCACTTTGTCATAAAAGTCGTCATGGATATCGTTTTATAGGTTTAAGGGAGTGCAGAATTCGAAAATGATGACCATTTTGGATTCCAAGATGTCTGCCGTGCACTTTGTCATATGACCCGTCATGGATGTTGATTTATTGGTGTTAGGAAGAGTAGAATTCGAAAATGATGACCATGACCAACGTGCACGGCAGACATCTTAGATTCTAAAACGGTCATAATTTTCGAATTCTCCACTCCCTAATACCTATAAATCGAGATCCATGACGACTTTTATGACAAAGTGTACGGTAGACATCTTGGTTTCCAAAATGGTCATCATTTTCGAATTCTGCACACCCTAAAACCTATACATCGCCCCGAACTGTGAACTCGCGGTTCGCCAAACAGATCAATTGAATGCAGTGCTACTTAGTCTGAGATGGGCATTTCGTAATTGATTCCTGATTCCACGATTACTTGAAATTACTTTGTAATCTGATTACCGATTCCTAGATTACTTTGTAATCTAACAATACCGAATTACCAAGTACAATTCCATTTGAGGAATCAGGAATCAATTTTTCGAATACTACAATTACTAGTAATAGAAATCAATGTCGATTCTTCATTAGGTACAGGAATATATATTACTTGATTCCTTTCAGATTACATTTCGTACTACTACATAAGTACTATCAAAAGTACATTTCGATAGTAGATATAGATGTTGTTGACTTAGGGTCGGTTGCACCAAACTGTTCGTATCGTTAAAGAGTTCGCTAAATTTTTATGTATGGAAAGTTTCATAGTAAAGTGCCGGGGCGCGCCGGCTGACGTTGATCAGTCTGTCAAATGTGGTTGGTGCAACTGGCCCTTACTAGGATGCATCTACCGATACCTTATTTGAAACAGGTGTGCAGATTTCGAAATTGATGACCATGACCAATAAAACGACATCCATGACGACTTTTAACATAGTGCATGGCGGCCATCTTGGATTCCAAAATAGTTATTACATATTTTCGAAATCTGCGCTCCCTAAAACCTATAAAACGACAGCCATGACGACTTTTATGACATACTGCATGGCCGCCATTTTGGAATCCAAAATGGTTATCATTTTCTAAATCTGCGCCCCCCAAAACCTATAAAACGACACCCATGACGACTTTTATGACATAGTGCATGGCCGCCATTTTGGATTTCAAAATGGTCATCATTTTCTAAATCGGGGCCCCCTAAAACCTATAAAACGACATCCATGACGACTTTTATGACATAGTGCATGGCCGCCATCTTGGAATCCAAAATGGTCATCATTTTCGAAATCTGCGCCCCCTAAAACCTATAAAACGACACCCATGACGACTTTTATGGCATAGTGCATAGCCGCCATTTTGGATTCCAAAATGGTCATCATTTTCAAAATTGGGGCCCCCTAAAACGTATAAAACGACATCCATGACGACTTTTATGACACAGTGCATGGCCGCCATTTCGGATTCCAAAATGGTCATTATTTTCGAAATCGGCACTCCCTAAAACCTATATATCGACACCCATCTCGACTTTTATGACAAAGTGTTTTGCTACCATCTGCATGCAAGACATTTCTATTATTTTTACGTACAAAAATGGCCCCCTGGTCAACTTTCAATCGAGATTTAATCGATAATTTATTCGATTAATATTCAGATTAATTCAATTTCAATCTATGTTAGGTCGACTAACCTAATCGCGATTAAAATTTGAGAATTAACTTTTTTTATTCCATTAATTAGTCGAATAAACAGTTAATCGATGAATGCCCATCTCTGACCACGGCATTTTTACACTTTGAGAATATCTGAAAACAAATCAACACAAGGAGCCATTTTGCAAATCCAGTAACATACCAGTAACTTTGTTATTACTTTTGACAGCGCGTGTCATGTGTCAACACAGAGTCGACACAAAGTCGAAACATTGCAACTACTTTGTGACTGCAATATTTCTCAGCCTTAAACCATATTTATACATCATAATTAACAAGTTTCGTAGTATGTAAAGCGTTATTTCTGTTATTTAAGTATAGTATACGCATCGAAGTACTAAAAATGCTTCAAATAATATAGTTATGAACACAGGCACTGAGAAGTAAACAATTTCATTTCCGGCTAAACTAAAACAATGTGGTGGCGCGTTGATTATATTACACTTAGTTTATCAAATCACTCGAGCAGTTTAATTCCCCATAATAATTTAAGTCCTATTGTAATATAAATGCAAACAATATATAATTACGTCTTGTAATCCGTTTTAGAGATGGCGTATTAATGTCACTTATTTTTATTTAAGTATTTTTCCATCTGACAGTTTCCATTTGACAGGAACAAAATGAACGAATGAACGAATGATTTTGGCATAAAGTAGTCGCAAACCCGAAACAATGTGTGCACACGGCGACCACACTTTATGTCACTTTGTGTCATGTGTCGACCCTTCCCCATTTCTGGTAACTGTGTCGACACGGCGACGACTCTGCGACTGGAATTGTGACCGAAACAGACGGTGTCGACACAAGATGTGTCAACACCGCGTCGTAACGGCGACTGGAAATGGTTGTATGGGTGATGTTAACATATTAGTGCATCCTTGATAGTTCTAGCTGTCTTCGTTGTTATCAGAGTAATAAGGACCTATGTATACCTATGGGTGCACACATCATACTCAAAAATATGTCCCATAGCTCTTATGTGAACAAATTAAGAACTATGGGACATATTTTTGAGTAGGTAAGTTATATGCACCCATATTTTTTACACTTGATTGTAACCTACCTAGTCACTTTACAAATATTTCGACATGGGATTTAACGCTTTTTTGTAGGTACATTAAAATGGCACTGATCCATGTTTTTGTGCAAGAATAAGAATAAGAATCTTTTATTTGCGATAAATATTACCAGGTACATCGGTGTTCATGCGATAGGTGGACATATAAATGCATAAAAGCCAAATTTTCCCACAGCCCAAATCTACCATTCATCTCCGCAATTGAGTGCACGCGCTCCCGACGGTACGTGTTGGGACTGCGAAAGCTCTGAAAAGCCACAGAAAAGACGAGCCAGAGTAACATCATCATTATAAGTATTTTGGTGTGTGAAAGACGCGTCGAATAGCCACAGGTTCTATTTTTTCAACTTTGTTTTCTGTATTTTCCTGGCATGCGTAGTTACTTATCTACATACTGTTTTATTTATAATAGTAAAAAACGTTCAACGTCTTGAGGCTAAAGGACTGATTTTATGTAGGTATCGACATTTGCAAGTAGGTATAAATTTATATTTAATGTTATTTTTACATATTATATTACGCTTAAAAAATAGTATTAGTTTAACCGTATTGCTTCCACAGGAAATTGTATAAAGTTTCCTTTGGCTCGTCATCGTCAATTGGATACAAGTGCAGTGCGCATAAGGTGCACGTTCGTAGTGGTGTTCACACAGCTGATTGTATGAGCTTGTTACTCTGGTGAGTTCAGCTCTGTGCCAAAGCTCAGTCCGAAAGCTCACGTTTTCCTCGAACAATTGACGGCGTGAGGACGTTAATCGATACAATTCTTAAGCCCTGGAGCTTTGTGTCGTGACACCGCATGACATAAAAGCTCTTGCAACGGGAATTATTGAAATTGTGTGCGAGTTTTCTTCAAAAATAATTACTTCTGTACCTGTGTTTGTATCGTTCTTGTGAGTATGGGAACATTCCTGAAATATTCCTGGAGGTGAGTAAGTGTTCCACGGATTGAGGTATGCACCGTGTGAAAGGCGAAAGGCCTGATGGATATTTCTATTTGAGTTAGGTACCTATACCTAAATCAACACAGTAAATCCTACAGAATTTTTTACAACAAGCCGAGTTGAGTATAACTATAGTCGAGTTACTAAACTTCTAGGACAGCGGGTAAGACTGGAATTACATCCCAAGTGGGTATTTTCATTCCAAAACATGTGCTCACGCGCGCGGTTGTGACCAGTGTTAGGTACTTAACCCGAGATCTATAACTGAAGCATAGAATAGATAGAGATTAGAGATAGACCGAGAAAAGTCTGCAGCGGTTTTGATAGCCCACGCAGTGCAAGTGTTATTTTAAACGTCAAACTTCAATGAAATTATGACGTATAAATAACACTTGCACTGCGTGGGTTATCAAAATCGGTGCAGACTTTTCTTGGTCTAACTCTAGTACAGTACAGAAGCGATTTGTAACGGTCCTCCTGAGTTTTCCATCAGAGTCCGGTAAGCCCTAGATTTGTAAATGGGCGTATTCTCAGGCCAGTTTTGACCAGTAAGTATAACTACAAATCTGTAACTGAAGAGCGAATTGTACCGTCCAGTCTTCTACGATCTCGAGCTCGCTATTTTCAGTGCCGTAATGACACAATGCACACACGTGCACGGTCGTGACCAGTGTAACTAAACATCTGTAACTGAAGAGTAACTTTTACCAGCTTTTCCGGTTCTACTACCCCACGCTCGCTAAGCCTTGTATTGTACGCGGGTGTAGGCATTCCCAGGCGGTGCGGTAATGACACCGCGCACACACGCGCACGGTCGTGACCCGCTGATGGCACCGCGATTGCGATGCCCTTTTTAATTCGCACAATAACGCACCGTGCGTCCGAGCGGGGCACACGGGGCGGTTTGTTGCGTAGCGACCATTTTAAAATCCATGGTGATAGGTGTGTGATGCAAAAGCGTGATAATTATGTCAAAATGCAACGTTATTGATTTGTCCAGGAACAGGTCACAGAATGTTACAAAATTACAACTAAGAGCACTTCAGTCTAAAAAGCTAGCTGGATCTAGAAAACATGTTTTATTAATAAGGTTCATTGAAAGTATTAAGTCTGACTCTGAACAATTCCCCGTTTGGATAAATGTCCATAATTCTGTACCTGGACATAATGTTGTTTCTACATCAGCGGCCGCAAATTGCACATTTAAAGTAGATAGCGATGTAGGTATGTATGATGCGTTATAACTTTTTGTCTTTCTATTACAGAAGGGTCCTAATGATCCATGTGCATAAGGAAAGCCACATTTTACGATAACTGGATTGTCAAACGCTTGACAATCCTGTTACCACATAAGATTTCATCTTGGTACGACCTTCGTTTCTTTATCTATTTGTCTTCAACTCTCATTCCCACTAAAAAACATATATAATATGTATTGCATTAAGAGGTAAACACCAAAGATATAGGAAAATATGCCCCCGTGTGGATCAGCGTCAGGCATCGGGCCCCGCCCTGCGCAGACGTTTCGTTAAGAGCTCGATCACTCGCAAATGAAATGGCCTATGCGCATGGCCACGGATCACTAGGACATACCACTGGATGGAGCATTTATCCGTGTCAATTGCAATCCGATTTGCCTAAGGTTAGAATTAGATTGTTCTTTATGTGACTTGTCTTCAAATGGGTCAAAATAACGTAACTACATATTTGGAATGTAGGTTTCCAAGCAAATCTCATCCTGATAAATCAAATCTCATAATATGGTAAGCGACAAAGTGAGACCTTTGACTAGACTTCGACACATATTTTGTTGGATTCTTCTAGATTGGTACAATCTGGAAAAGGGTTAAGTACTTATTATTGTTCCCGAATGTTACTGACGGTTGTCACACGTTGAGTGCGCGCGCGTAATTAATAGTTGTTATTGTATAAGTATAGAGATATTAGAGATAGAAAATAGCAGTGTACGAAATTCTACGTAATCGTTATTAATAAGTAATAAAAATCGATGTTAATTTTTTTTTACTATTTTTCCCAGAATGAGCAAACAATTACGAGACACATATATTCATATCGGGCAAAAATAAAAAATCATGCAAAGAAGGGATAATTATGCGATCTGCTCCATCTAGTGTTAGGTTATTACTAACACGATCACATAACGCTTTAGATCTTTCGCTTCTGCGCACTCGGATAGGGCGTTATGTTGCTCGTTAATAATTAGAGATTTTATGCCTTTGCGACCATTTACAGGCTGCAGTTCAAAATGGCGCTTTATGCTTTGGATTAAGTATGTTGCAATAAGTGGGAAGGCTTGGGGTAAATGTCAGTTTGACGAATGTGTATTTTTTTTCTTCCTTGAAAGTTTTAACGCAGCGGTGCTTGTATAATTTAGAGTAAATTGCTATGAACATCATTATCATTGTATTGTTATGTATACCTTCAACATTATGTATTATCATCATCAAAATCATATCAGCCAGAGGGCGTCCACTGCTGGACATAGGCCTCCCTCAAAGAGTGCCACAATGACCGGTCTTGCGCCACCCGCATCCAGCGGACTCCCGCGACCTTTACCAGGTCATCAGTCCACCTTTGGGGGTAGAACCCTATTATGTAAGTATTTTTTTTAAGTATTTACCTACAAGCAGGGAAATGGAAAAATATTAAATTCGCTTCAACATTATCTTTGGCCTACGTTCTATCCCATAGTTTGCAACATTGCACATGTCTCTTTGAATGGTCAAGAATGACTGGACTATAGACTCCACATGAGTCACTAAGTGGCTCTGTGAGCTGTAGATCTCGCGAATCCCAGCTTTAAACTGGACAACTGTATGGCTCAGCTAGAAAAAAAAAATCCAAAAACTGAATCATAAAAAAAAATCTATGTAATCATCGATTCTACTCACACAATTTCATGAGAATCGGTTGAGAATTGAGACCTGTAGAGGAGAACCATCCAGATGGTTTTGGACATACGAAAGCATTTTTGCCCAAGTTGAAACGTAGACCTTCGCTATCGCTCGGTCAATAAGGAATTAGGGATATTACTTATAATTACTTCAAAGATATATGAAGATGTTCTGTCTAGATAAGGTCGAAAATAAACAAATATAATTATTTACAGTTTTATTTCTTTATACAACTCTTCTTATGTTTCAATATCTCCACCGCCGTCATATACAAAGTTTCCTCGCAACTTTCACACAGATATTCCCTAGCATTTGGTTTATTTTCCCTAGAGGTCGTAGGTGCTTCAGTTTTGACCTCAGTTTTGAGTGAGCATGTGAACTGTGTGTGTTGTAGTTTTTCTAAGGGGGACAGACAGACGGAAATACCGCAGTTAGGGCAGGACCAGGGGATGTTGTAGGATTCTTGGTAGCTGGTGTAACTCCAGTCGTTGTCTACCACGCTGAAAAAAAAAGTTTGGGTGACACCAAGGTGCTTAGCCAACATGCCAATCGTTAACGCTCCGTAACGTAGAATAGACATCTCCTCTACCACTCTTCGATATTAGTGCGACAGAGACATTGGCATATCGTTCGCTACCGAGCGTAAACGATTGGCACGTCGGTTACGCACCCGGATATAGGACAGTCGAAACTATCTTACATTGGATCGCGCAACAGAAAAAAAACAGTAAGAATACCCAGGAAGACCAGGAAAACATGGGCAGAAAGCATTAGTACTTCGATTACTAGGTACTGATGCCATTAGGTAAACATTTTTATTTCGAAAGAATAAAAAGAAAGAAATACATAACTGAAATAAATGTCATATACTAAGAAAAAGTGACCAAGGCCTCCAGTGCCCCAGGCTGGAATCGAACCAGCGTCCTCTGCTATCGCGGCAAGTGCCTGTAGATAGCAGATGTGCGACATTTATTTCTGTTTATAATTTATATAGTAGTGTTTCTACTTGAAATAAAAACAAATTAAAATATTTTCTGAAAATAATTAGATTTGTTCTAATACTTCTAATAGTAAATACATAACATAACATTACTTTGTTTACTAGAATCTAATATTACAAGTCGACATAAGACAGTTGTCGCCAGATTTGAACTAATACGTAATTTTTTTTTATGATAAAGGAGGCAAACGAGCAGACGAATCACCTGATGGTAAGCGATTACCGCCGCTCATGGACAGTAGCGTGCACAGAGATTTGGGACTGGGTAGGCAAAATTATATCAGAAAACCGGGCAAGTGCGAGTCGGACTCGCGCACGAAGGGTTCCGTACCATAATGCAAAAAAAGGCAAAAAAAAACGGTCACCCATCCAAGTACTGACCCCGCCCTACGTTGCTTAACTTCGGTCAAAAATCACGTTTGTTGTATGGGAGCCCCACTTAAATCTTTATTTTATTCTGTTTTTAGTGTTTGTTGTTATAGCGGCAACAGAAATACATCTGTGAAAATTTCAACTGTCTAGCTATCACGGTTCGTGAGATACAGCCTGATGACAGACGGACGGACGGAAGGACAGCAGAGTCTTAGTAATAGAGTCCCGTTTTACCCTTTGGGTACGGAACCTTAAAAAATGAGAGCTACTAACTCACCAAAAAAATTGCGTGATGGTTTTCATTTTGTTGTCAAGTCTTTTCAATTACTTCTTTTTGGCTAAACGAAAGCTTCGAAAACGCATCATTTTTAATAGTTTGCACACACACACACCCACAACTTTCACAGATAAAATTATCCATTTTTTCACTAATCGCACTTTATAATTTCCGGCAACTGTTAACTGTTATCTCATAAACTCACCAAAACAAACAAACAATGGCGACCGAATAAAAAATGTAAATAAACTTAACCAAATACTGTAAACGAATAAAAAAATTGTCTCGTTTTTGCACTAAATTACCATAGCAAATGCTACTTTTTAAAATAGTCACGTAAACATCGGAACTATTCGGAAACTTTCGGGCGTCATTCGTTTATGTTTGGTACGAAAGACACTGCCTATTGCGTCTAAATGTGTGCGTTACTTGTATAATTGTGTGCTCGTACTTATAGGAAGGCCCACTATACTGGCACCGCGTAACGACGACTCACGGGGAGGCACACATAGAAAGATTTAGACGGAAATGTTTTCTGTCTTTGCCGTGCAAGGCACGTAGCGGCGCTAGTGCCGCGTGGTGTAAACTTCGTCGCGTAGAATTATTATAGATGATGACTTGATGACAAAGCTTAACCGGTAGATGGAGCGCTTATTAATTTTTAGAATGTTTTAAGTTATATCGATTACTGATAGTACGATCAGGTATAAATTAAATTAAGTAGTTTAAGAGGATAGACATCGGAATTATAGTAGGGTAGGCAGTGCCTTTTTGCCTTTATGAAGTGCACGCCACTGCTCATGGACACCCGCAACGCCAAAGGGGTTGTAAGTGCGTTGCCGGAATTTAAGATGGGAGTACGTTAAAATATACGAAAACTCACCAATTATAAACAATGTTATCCGTCACATATACGCCTCCCTTCTTTTCATGCGCATGGCATTCGTAACCTTCTTCGAACGGGTTAGGGTCGATATTCGGGTGAGCTTCGTCAGGTCCATAGTACAACACCTTCAGATCACCTGGAAATAGTGTTAATAGATATCAATTGTAAAATGAGCGTTTTCCAAAAAAAAATACATTTCATTCATGTCTTCTAAATATTGACTTCTTGGGCTCATTTTACTCAGAATCATTTCTACATTCACGCCTCATACATGAAAAAATGTGTCCCAAAATTATCACTAGACCAATCACATGGCCTACCGTGTAACACGACAATCGAAAGTTCGGTTTCTGCCTCTCTATCACTCTTGCCTATTCGATCGGTAGAGAGGCAGATAAAGAAATTTCGATTTTCGCGTTTCGCGGTAGGCCACCTGTAAACAAACCGCCTCAATGTCAGTGAAAACTTGTCAAAAAACTGTTTTTAAGGCCTAGTATGTTTAAGTTACTCTATGGTTTACTAAACAAATTAGTGCTGCACTCTGGCGGCAGAACATTGCAATAATACCTACTCCCTATTGAAAGGAACCAAGGGGCATGGTAAACTAACCTGGTAGCAACCTCTTTATAGTGTAATAAACTTCGCTGGACATGTAAGAACTGAGATCGCATGACAGGTCGTGTTGTAGCTGCTCGTAGTTCAGTTTTGGTTGCTTCTTCAATTCTGATTCAACTGATTTGTCTGGATTTGCATCTGAAAGAACAAGAAACTGTCAGTTATGAGTATGTTGCCACAAGTAAAAAAAAACCGGCAAGTGTGAGTCGGACTCGCGCACGAAGGGTTCCGTATCATTACGCAAAAAACGGCAAAAAAATCACGTTTGTTGTATGGGAGCCCCACTTAAATATTTATTTTATTGTTTTTAGTATTTGTTTTAGAAATACATCATTTGTGAAAATTTCAACTGTCTAGCTATCACGGTTCATGATATACAGCCTGGTGACAAGACAAACAGACGGATAGTGGAGTCTTAGTAATAGGGTCCCGTTTTTACCCTTTGGGTACAGAACACTAAAAATCGAAGTAAAGACGTAAGGCTCATTTAGACGGTGCGAGAACTTTTGTAACTAGACGCACTAGCTGATCTAGTCAACATAAATAATGATTGACCCAGCTGATCAATCGAAAATATTTTCATAAACTTTAAAACATCATTTATTATGTACAAATGTTAATTAAAATAAATACATGTAAGTAACTATAATGTATGCATTCAGTACATTAATTTTAAATAAAAGCAAAACATTCTCACGAGAAATCCGAAACAACAAACAAAAAACTTAACTGAGTCAAGTTTCATAGTGGGCCATTAATCAGAAAAAGTGATTCGCTGAAACCAAAGAGAATGGAATGTGTATAGAGAATTACTGTCGGTGAATTTTGTAGTCGCGAAGGTTATGCTGCCATCTGTTGACGCAGTATTGAAACTAAAGATGAAAATGTATAAAAATATCAATAAAACATATATATTTACATATCGACATAAATGATTTTTATTAATTTTGGATCGCCATGTGCTTTGATCCGTGTTTTTTTACATTGATGTGCGTTAGAATTGTTAAATATCAAGGGAGTGGCGCCATCTGTTAGAGAGTAACTTTGTCTTGATTTCCGAGGCACGGGGTTTCTTTTGACTTTGCTTGTCTTATGGGAATCACACCTCTTTGCCAAAACTACTCAAGTTTGGTACTCGAGTTTAAAGTAAATAAATAACAAAGATCTTATATCGAAGTGCGTCTAACGCGTCAAATGCGTCAAACGCGTTTCGTTAATGTCTTTTATGGTTATAAATACCCCCACGCCAAGCTGGGAACTGATGATTCTATTTTTGTCCGTCGGATTGTCACGATCTCTGGCTCGCCCGTAGACGTTAAAACAAAGGTCTTATCTTGACGGTTGAATGTTTGGCTTTACGTAGTTACTATGCTGCTTTTTGTCAGACTGTTCAATTGTTAGTTCAGTGTAAATACTTACGTGTGTTTTGGTGATTTTTGTGTTTTAGAGCCAGATTAGTGTCTGATTGCACGGTCAATCAACTGGAAACGCCTAACCTAGCGGTGATAAGCAGGCTTTTCCGGGAATCCAGCAGGGTGACCACTATTTCCTACAACTAAAATTCCCTGACTTTTCCCGGTTTTCCAGGCGTTTTTTCAAGTTTTTCCCTGACCATAATCTTAAATGTAATAAATATAAAATATATAATTGGAATACATTTTTGCGCTTTTGCAGAATTATCTGCTAGCAAATCACAATTTATAAATATGTACAATGAAATAATACAAAAACGTAAATAATAAGAAGTAGTATCTGAATAGCTCAGTTGGTAAGAGCGAAAGCATAGTTAGACGGAAGTCGTGGGTTCACATCCTACTTCAGGTGACGTTTTTGTACTGTTTCATTGCATTTAAAAATTGTAATTTGCTATCATACAGTTCTTACAGTTACCCAATAATTCATTTAATTTTTGACCATTATTGTTAAAAGCTATGTATACAGGAAAAACCAATTGAAACAGTAGGTACCTCTGACTACTGAATTTATTGGATATTAAATGTAAGTATCATATAATATAATCGAGCCGCGTGGATCTTTTTTTTTCAATATTTATTTTGTCTATACCGCCGTGGTAGAGTCAGACCAAGAAAAGTCTGCAGCGGATTTGATAGCCCACGCAGTGCAAGTGTTATTTTAAACGTCAAACTTCTATGAAATTATGACGTATAAATAACACTTGCACTGCGTGGGCTATCAAATGCGCTGCCGACTTTTCTTGGTCCGACTCTAGGATATAGCGTCATAAACGCGTCTTTGCGCAATTATAGACTCTTGCGAAAGATTTTCCACTAATATCTCCTTATTGATGGAAAAGCCACGCTCAGCACTATAAGCGTTTCCGTGGGATAACACCATGACCATTTTTATTAAAGTTTGCATGTCTTTATTTTCCTTTTTTTATCAAACCGAGCCAAACATCATCCAGTCGGTGACCATCCTTAATGGAAAATTGTTTCATTGATTTCTCAAATTCAGGTGATTTACAAATATCATTGCAGACCATAGAAGGTAGGATCGTATAGAAGTGGTATACGCGTGCCTCCGTGAGGGACAAAACATACGCAAATGCGACACTGTGATTGGTCGAATTCATTTGTTGCCCACCATAATCCATACTAAATTTACGGTGGGGAACAAATAAAATGTGAGACTGTGACAAGGACAAACAATAATAGCTCTTTCGCTGCTACTCCTACTGAAAGATACATAAGACTATCCTGTTCGGTCACTTCTCCCCACCCTCATGCCAGATTCAGTTTTAATACTAGATTCATGTTGCAGACACTTTTGGCGTTATCTGCTTCATATCCTGAAAGCCGGTTATTTTTGACAAATATGTCCAACACTTTATCGAGCCTCTCTCGTCGGAATTCTGCATTGACTGCGATTGCGGGATCGAAACAAGATATTCCCTTAGTCAAAGCATACGAAATAATTTTAGTGGCGCGATCAACAACGCTAACGTTCTCGAGCCAACGTACAGTCGCCATCAGATATATCGGAGCGGCCGAGATGCTCAAAAATATCTGAACACGCACTCTAACGCCTTGACAATAGAGGCGTGTTCAGATATTTGTGAGCGCCTTATCCGCCCCGATATATCTGATGGCGACTGTACGTACTGCACAAAAATTTAATGGGAATGTACTCGAGCCTGAAAACCTTGTATAGTCTTCACGTCGCGCGGGGCTATAGCAGAATAGGTAGTATAGAGAACGTAAAAACACTACAACCTTCCATCCCGAGGCTTTCAGTGATTTTTTAAACGCATTGTTGAGATTATGAAGTCCACAACTCCCCATGTTGAGCAGAATTGGGTCACCTGCTTCGCCCTTACTTTTGAGTTTGGACTTTAGGTCTTGCAAAAAAATATTTTATTTACATTATCCATCGAAACCTGCAATATTTTTTTTGTGTCATTGCCATCAGTCGTGGCAAGAAAAGCCTCCAACAAATCAGCAGCAGTTGCGTGCCCCAGAAAAGCTGAGCCGTAATATCTACTTCGGACTTGGTTTTTCTCATTGTCCCAATAACGGAAAAAGATGTCCATCTGCCCTTTCTGAGCAACTTTATTAAGGGATTCGTCAAAGCCTATGGTAACGACATCACAATCAGAACATGCTTCTTTTAATTGTCGAAAAAAATATGGCGTCCGTAGGTATACAACAGTGTAGGCTACTTTTGTTCTTTGAAAGCGCATTTTTTTTGCGATATCAGAGTCCGGAATCATCAGAGGAAAGAGATCCACGGCTTGTCCACCGCTCCTTTGTTAGCTATGACTTAGTACTTGATACAAACACCAAATGATTTCAGCCTTCGTAACTTCGTCCTTAATCAGCATTGTCATTATAACACGTTTTTCTTTAATATTAGTGTGATGTGATAGAGTGATCGCATTTACCTACTATAGTAGATATTTATAATGTTTGGAGATGGTAAAATTAATAATTTGTTTTTTTATTATGTACTTATATTATGTACAATCGACGTCAAAGATATTTATGTTTACACTTTTGCACCTTACTCCTTTGAAACAAGGCGAAAAATGTAAAGATATCTTTGACGTCGACTGTACATACAGAGACAATTTTTATTCCCTGACCTCCATTAAATTTCCCTGACAATTCCCTGACTTTTCCATGACTAGCGAAATTCCCTGACTTTTCCCGGTTTTCCCGGTTTTCCAGAAAGTGGCCACCCTGCCAGTAGAGTGTTAGGTCCAGGTCGCGAGAGGGGCCTGGCGTCAACCTTTTTACCTACACAGGTGACGATTATACCTCTTACGTTCTCTTCAAGGTCTGACAGAGGGATGTGAGGATCTCACGTGTGGATCATTAAGAGTAATCTTTACTCACTGAAATCTGTTGGTAATTGAAGAAGCGTGGTCTTGTTATATATATTTATATATTCACATTTTATATTTGGAATAGGGCGCCTTATTCGTCAGTACCCTTGGCTACGGCCTACACTGCGGAGGGAGGCAATCACACAGACACTAGGGTTTGCAATACCTCGGTTTTGTCGGCCGAACGTTTACAGCTTAAATAAGGGTCCCTCTCACACACACTCCTCCCTGTAAAGATAGAGGTTCGCCTCTAGATTTACACATTAGAATAGGGACATTGGGGTAGAGTTAGGGTAGAGTCATTATTTGGGTGTTAGGGTTATTTATTATTTCTTTCTTTATTATTATTTATTCTCTCACATATATTTTGGTTACACACAGTGTTAAAATCATTAGAGTGTTAACTGTTTTAAAATACAGAATAAAATTAAAGTCTAGTTTCAGTAGCATATGGGTTACTGAGGTTCGTACATTAGATATGATTTAAAGGAAATACATTATTATATTGGGTGAGATAGGGGAACAAAGTTATTTGAGGACATACTAAATAATTTTGTTATAGGGAGCTAGTGACAGGCGAAGCAGTTCACTAGTGACAATTTGAGCTTTTCTATATCGGGGTAACTAAGGGTATTAAATCATGTTTAATAGACGATTGCTTCAGTATTCCATACATTTATAGTAAGAATATCCAGATGAGTTTATTGGCGTTTCTTCTTGTCTGAAAATAGGTTCAGAAACGCAGATAAAAGTAAATATTACATAGTGCTTAGGAATACCTATTAAAAACAAAACAAAATAAAATAGGTATTATTTAGTTTAGAGACCCGTCTTCATGCGAGGCGTGACAGTAGATAAAGTAGGTATGTTTGTACGTATTAATATTAGCAGGTTAGCGAATGGATATAAAAGGAAAATATAATTACAATTAAACAACAAGGGCTTATACTACTGTTCACGGTAACTGGTCACGGTAGGGCTCGGTAGGAGATAAATTCTAAAAAATATAATTTATTATTTATTTTTCATATGATTTTATTTTTCATTCGATAGTGTTATAATATGGAAATATTTACAATTACATATGGTATTTTAGGGGTAATATTTTAAATCCAAATCTAATCAGTCTGCACATAAAAGACCATGGGTACTAAGGTTCACAACGTATTAATTTCACTAGACGATCACATGGCCAAATCAATCTATTTTTCTTAATTTATAATCAATTCTGGTTGAGTTTTATTAAAGTAGATTAGCTAGTAGAGGGTTAAGGTACAACTTGCATGCGAGTTTCATTATATTGCGGTATTTGATTGGTCGGCTGAATTGGATGTAACCAATAGTCCTCAA
The DNA here is from genome assembly GCF_910591565.1 of Cydia splendana. Taxonomy (NCBI): domain Eukaryota; kingdom Metazoa; phylum Arthropoda; class Insecta; order Lepidoptera; family Tortricidae; genus Cydia; species Cydia splendana. The sequence goes on from NC_085976.1 coordinate 11,569,014, forward strand.
TGTAACTAAAATCGCATACGAGTTCGCGCGCCGTCTAAATAAGCCCTTAGGATCGGTTGCACCAAAGCGTCTGTCACCGTTACAACGTTCGTTAAATTTTATTGTATGGAAAATTTCATAGTTCACTGCTGACTATGGCTAGTTCCATAGTGCACTGCCAATTGACGTTGATCAGTCCGCTAATTGTGGTTGGTGGCCATTAGGGGTCGTCCGTATTACATCACACAAAGAGATTTTTAGAACCCCCCTCCCCTCACCCTCTTGTCACACTTTTGCATAGGAAAAAGATAGTTATTTCATAAGTACTGGCAAACTTCGCATGACCCCCCTCCCTCTGTTGCTGTGAGATAATATGTGGATGAACCCTAAGGGTCGGTTGCACCAAACCGTCGGTCACCAATAAAGCGTTCGCTAAATTTTATTGTATGTGAAGTTTCATAGATCTCTGCTGCGTGACGTTGATCAGTCTGTTAACTACGGTTGGTGCAACTGGCCCTTAAAGACGGACAATACGAGATATTTACCCGCCAATCGCCTGTTGATCAGAGCGTCCCACCGCTGTCGTAGCTTAGCGGCTTTCAAGAGAAGATTCAGTCCCGTCTCTGGGTACGGGAACTCCAGTAACAACCATGAGTCACACACGATTCTGAAAGCGAATAAAGTAGTGGTTTAGCATTTTTTGTCTCCTGTCTCTCGTGACACAGTCAAGTACACTGTAGATACAATCGAACAAGGGTTAACTAAAATATCGTAGTCGCAAATAAGACAGTTGCGGTAGATGGCGCAATCTTTTTTTTTGCTAACAGAAATGTTCGCTCCAATACCCGAGTCGTTGATGTTTGAGTGAAGACCGCCAGGCTGAAGTGGGACTGGGCCGGACATGTCTGCCGGATGCATGATGACATAGCCACTAGCCGGCATCCCCAGGGTAGTCGTGGCAGAGGCAGACCGAGAGAAATGGCGGGACGACTTGGATGCATTCCAGAGGGATTGACGGGATCTTGCTGAGCACAGCGAGGATTGGAAAGGGAGAGGGGAGTCCTTTGCCCAGCAGTGGGACACACACATAGGCTAATAAAAAAATAAACAAAACAGAAATGTCGTACATTGGCGCTTGACAGCGCAGCTTAAGCAATTTTTACCAAAAACGTCAACTAACGCACGCGGCGACAGTCCAATATCAATTTTCGTGCATTCGGACAAGGTTCACGATGACGCGCATGATAGGCGTGGCATTCAACGGGTTAATAATGAACCAGCGCAATTTTCTTTAGCGTTATGCATCGAAAATATTTTGAAGTAGGTACTTTACGCTTCTTTGTATTATTTTGTATTTTGTACAACTTGTACATACTAGACGTGTGCGCCGATTAAAAAATGATCGGCGGCGGCGTTTGCCAAAAAATCGGCGGCGGCGGCGTGTTTTCGGCGTGAAATCGGCGTGACCTTGCGGCGGTTTTCTTAAGAAAAATCATAAATTTGTTGTTTTTCTTGAAAATTTTATCAATGCAGGTCAGTTAACTACGTATAGTTTGAATATGCTGTGAGTAAAATATGGTTTGTAAATGAATATAGGATAGGTACAATAACTTATTTTCCCTAGTAACTGGCTTGCATTAAGAGGTTACCTGGTCCCAATGACCTTCGATCCGATCTGGAACTCTCCGTTTTCTCAAGCTTTCCTTGGCTTATCCTATTAACAATGACGTACTTTAACAAAACAGAACTCCACATATCCTAGACATTTGCTAGACTATAGTGGACTACTATGGCTTCTTTTTAATGGTTTTCTTGTCGTACAACCACCAGGCGGCTTAGCACGGTCGCGTTTTTATCCCTTGTCACCATGCCTGTCACGTTCTAACAAGTATGTAAGTGCGAAAGGGACGCGTATAGTGATAGTCGATAAAAATGGAACCGTGCTGAGCCCGCTGGCTTACTGAGACGTATCTTCTTTCTCGTTTTCTCATTGCTGAGGCTCACGACCACATGTAATCTGTCTCCATTTCGTGCGGTCATAAGCCGTATGGACTGCACGGTGCAGACTGCTGCAAGCCGACCTCTTCATAGCGTTCGACCATCTCACACATGCTCCAACTCGAGCACGTTTACCATTCATTCGGCTTAAATTCATGTGTTTCTTCACATCATGCGTTGGATAATATGTCCGAAGAATCTAAGGGCTCACGCATGGCATGTTGGGAAGAGATGAGTGGCGATATAGAGCTCTTTGAGAATGGAGGCGTTTGTTCTTCTAGCTGTCCAAGGTATAAGCAGCACTGGCAGCAGTCTTCGTTCGTTCGTTAACATTTGACGGTGAATACTTAGGATTACTCAGTTACTTTAATTGGTGTGTAGTTAGTAATAGTTTCTGCAACTGGCTATTCAGTTTCATTTAATTAATAATTGATGTACTTATTTAGTTGGTTTAGTTGATTTAGTTACGCTTCCGGCCTGACCGAGGCACCTGTGAAGCTATATTCTCTGTGCGTCAACTAGAAGAGAAAAGCAGAGAGCAAGGTCGTCAACTGTCTCTCTGCTTTGTTGACCTCGAGAAGGCGTTTGCCAGCGTGCCTCGTGAAGCCCTCTGGATAGTTCTGAGCAAGCTTGGATGCACGGAGAAGTTTGTAAGGCTAGGGAGACTCCTACACGACGACATGGAGTGCTGCGTTGCTACTGACGACGAACAATCGGACTTCTTCCCCGTTACGTGCGGGGTGAAGCAAGGTTGCGTCCTAGCAGTCCTTAGCGTTGTATTTTTCGGTCGTAGTCCAAGAAGTCTTACTCACATGCTCTGAAGGTGTTCGCGTCCGCTATCGCACTGACGGCAACATTTTCAACCTGGCCAGGTTTAAAGCACTCACAAGTCTCATACTCAGTGAGCACAGAGATCATGTATGCAGATGACTTGTGCTTTGTGACTGAGTCCCAGGAAGGCATGCAACAGCTCAGGTCCAGCTTCGACGAGGCCTGTCGCAGATTTGGGCTCAAGATCAGTGTCAAGAAGACTGAGGTGATGTCGCTGGACGTTGTCAGTCAACAGGCACTGGTCGTTAGACACGGCGAGGACCAGCTGAAGCAGGTGGACAAGTTCCGTTACCTGGGGAGCACCTTAACATCCAAGTGCGACCTTGATGCTGAAATTAACGGCTGCAGCTTTTGGCAAGTTAGACCACAAGGTCCTCAGCTCGCACGATTAAAACTGGCCACTAAGATATCCGTTTATATGGCAGTCGTGCTGCCCAACCTTCTATACTCCGCTGAGACGTGGACCGTTTATCGCCGCCATATCTGCACGCTGGATCGATTCCACCTCAGATGCCTACGCAAGATACTGAAGATCCGATGGTCTGATCGTGTTCGGAATACCGAAGTGCTGCGTGGAGCAAATGTGGGTGGTATCGAGGTATACCTCATGCGACGTCAGCTTCGGTGGTGCGGTCACGTTTCGCGGATGAACGACCAGCGTGTGGCTAAGCGCATCTTTTATTCCGAGCTTGAGGAGGGCAAGCGGAAACAGGGCGGCCAATTCCTCAGGTACAAAGATGTGCTTAAGCGGCACATGAAAAAGTGTCGTATAGAACCCTCGCGATGGGAGCAGCAGGCAGCCATACGGACGGAATGGCGGGCAGCAATAAATGCCAACGTAACTGATTTTGAATCGCGACGGCGCTTAGAGCTGGATGCCAAGCGCGATGAAGTAAACGCCAGACCAGCTGCGGCAATACATTATAATTACTCAAATGGTGTGCTCACATGCCCGCAATGTTCGCGAACTTTTATATTTGTGTGCGATGTATATTTGACAACTGTAACATAAATAATACAAAAAATACATTTTGTAATGCAAAAATCAACTTGGAATAGCTAATTAACAACACTCAAGGTCACGCCGATTTCACGCCGATCATTTATCGGCGGCGGCGGCGTGGTCAAAAAGCCCGGCGGCGGCGGCGCGCCGGCGCGGCGCACACGTCTAGTACATACAGGGTGACCACTATTTACTACAACAAAAATTCCCTGACTTTTCCCGGTTTTCCAGGCGTTTTTTCAAGTTTTTCCCTGACCATAATCTTAAATGTAATAAATATAAAATATATAATTGGAATACATTTTTGAGTTTTTGCAGAATTATCTGTGAAATTATACAATGAAATAATACAAAAACGGAAATAATAAGAAGTAGCATCTGAATAGCTCAGTTGGTAAGAGCGAAAGCATAGTTAGATGGAAGTCGTGGGTTCACATCCTACGTCAGGTGACGTTTTTGTACTGATCCATTGTATTTATAAATTGTAATTTGCTATCAGACAGTTCTTACAATTACCCAATAATTCATTTAATTATTGACCATTTTTGTTAAAAGCTGTACAGGAAAAACCAATTAAAACAGTACCTCTGACTACTGAATTTATTGGATAAATACTAAAGGGAACACTTTATACGGGCCTTAATCGTTTTAGTTAGTACTAGACTTCAACGTTTTGCGTATTATGGTACAAAAGCGACGAATTGAGAAACCTCATTTTTTGAAGTCTGTTAAAAATCTTGGGTATAACTGAAACAAAACTACCTAGTCATCAGTTATCATGTTTATAATATATTTGAAAAAATAATAACAAAATCTATTGCATCTTGGTAATTTGATTTTCCAATAACGCAGCTTCTTTGGCAGCTCCTTCGAGAATTTTTTGCTTTTTTGCTTCTAGTTCTCTGACCATTTCCGCAGTTTTTCTTTTTTCTGCTCTGATTTTCGCCTCTGAACTTAAACTTTCCTTCTTTTCGTGTAGCTCCTCCGTGTACAAAGAGTGAGCACGTAGCCGCGTGGATCTTTTTTTTTTCAATATTTATTTTGTCTATACCGCCGTGGTAGTATATAGCGTCATAAACGCGTCTTTGCGCAATTATAGACTTTTGCGAAAGATTTTCCACTAATATCTCCTTATTAATGGAAAAGCCACGCTCACTATAAGCCGTGGGATAACACCATGACCATATTTATTAAAGTTTGCATGTCTTTATTTTCCTATTTTATCAAACCGAGCCAAACATCATCCAGTCGGTGGCCATCCTTAAGAGCCCATCAACGTGCACACTAGCGCCACTGCTAAATAATCGTGATTATTTAAATTTCACGAAAGATAGTTAAAAAAGGGGGCCGCTACGTACTGAATTTTGTATTTAAGTACCTTTTGCATACATCAAACTAGTTTTTATGTTGCTGGATTCGTCAATCTATGCGTCCAAAATTAAAACGGCCGTTTTTGTTTTGAATTCATAGATCGACGAATCCAGCAACATAGTACGTAGCGGCCCCTTTTTTTAAATATCTTTCGTTAAATTTAAATAATCACGATTATTTAGCAGTGGCGCTAGTGTGCACGTTGATGGGCTCTTGATGGAAAATTGTTTCATTGATTTTTCAAATTCAGGTGATTTACAAATATCATTGAAGGCACTTTTGGCGTTATCTGCTTCATATCCTGAAAGCCGGTTAGTTTTGACAAATATGTCCAACACTTTATCGAGCCTCTGCATTGCTGCATTGGCTGCAATTACGGGATCGAAACAAGATATTCCCTTAGTCAAAGCATATGAAAGTGGGGATGTTTGGCACAATGACACGCAAAATTCTATCAGACTCTTTCGACAGTCTTGACGAAAACGCAAGATATCGATATCTTTTCAAAGAGCATTCTTTACAGCGAAGCCCAAGTCGATTTCTTTCGGGTTAATCAGATTAAGACTCCTTTTTCAAGTCAATCGACGTGATATTAGTGGCAGAATCTAATAAATCCACTTTAACAACTCTTTGCATGATTTTTTCAGTGTGGCCAAAAGTGATTCGTATAAAAGTGGAGCAAGTGGTGCGTCGGATTGAATTAATTTTAAAAATGGCTGTACTTGCACCGCCACCGATTGAAAAAAGGCCAATTTAGCCTTTAATAATTTTGTCTTCAAATGCAGCATTTAGGTACTACTGTAAAGCTTGCGCTGTCAGGTGCTTTGTTTTTGTTTTTAATTCCCTGCACATATTTTTCAACGTTGGGTACCTATATATAATTTTAGTGACGCGATCAACAACACACATTTTTCATGGGAATGTACTCGAGCCTGAAAACCTTGTATTGTATAGTCTTCACGTCGCGCGGGGCTATAGCAGAATAGGTAGTATAGAGAACGTAAAAACGCTACAACCTTCCATCCCGAGGCTTTCATGTGGAAAGATATATCATGTTTGGAGATGGTAAAATTAATAATTTGTTTATTTTTTATTATGTACATACAGAGTCAATTTTTATTCCCTGACCTCCATTAAATTTCCCTGACAATTCCCTGACTTTTCCATGACTACTGAAATTCCCTGACTTTTCCCGGTTTTCCCGGTTTTCCAGAAAGTGGCCACCCTGTACATACCTACTAAAGCCGATATTGGTGTCGATGGAATGAGCCAACAGCAGCAGGGTTTGAGCGGCGGGCATTCTCATGGAGTTCACGATGTATGGCTTCGTCGTTTCTAGTAGCGATCTGAAATTAACACAGTATATTTTATTTTTTTGCTATGAATCGAATGGGTGTATGGGTGAAAGGTGATTGGATGAATGGGTGATTGGGTGAATGGGTACCACATACAAGTAACACAGTATCTGGTGTTTAGAGAAGACAGGCAGTTTGCTCTTGTAGCCGGCGGGCAGTTCTGTCTGGATGTCGGCCTCACTCAGCTGAAGCACCCTCGGCTGTTTGCCGAACGACCAAGGGTGCAGGATGAATGGGTATAACATACAAGTAACACAGTATCTGGTGTTTAGAGGAGACAGCCAGTTTGCTCTTGTAGCCGGCGGGCAGCTCTGTCTGGATGTCGGCCTCGCTCAGCTGAAGCACCCTCGGCTGTTTGCCAAACGACCAAGGGTGCAGGATGAAAGGGTGTTATAGATGAATGGGTATAACATACAAGTAACACAGTATCTGGTGTTTAGAGAAGACAGGCAGTTTGCTCTTGTAGCCGGCGGGCAGTTCTGTCTGGATGTCGGCCTCACTCAGCTGAAGCACCCTCGGCTGTTTGCCGAACGACCAAGGGTGCAGGATGAATGGGTATAACATACAAGTAACACAGTATCTGGTGTTTAGAGGAGACAGCCAGTTTGCTCTTGTAGCCGGCGGGCAGCTCTGTCTGGATGTCGGCCTCGCTCAGCTGAAGCACCCTCGGCTGTTTGCCAAACGACCAAGGGTGCAGGATGAAAGGGTGTTTAGATGAATGGGTATAACATACAAGTAACACAGTATCTGGTGTTTAGAGGAGACAGGCAGTTTGCTTTTAAAGCCAGCGGGCAGCTCTGTCTGGATGTCGGCCTCGCTCAGCTGAAGCATCCTCGGCTGTTTGCCGAAGAACGACGTAGGGTGTAGGAATACGAAGGGCTTGCTCCACGTGTGGTATAGTTGCTCGGATACTGACTGGAATAAAAAAGTATTCCCAATAAGGCTTAGATAGAGGCTTAGTTTAGCAAGGGTCACTTATTACTGGAGAATATCAGAAAGACTCACCACCACAAAAAAGGGAGTTTTTGATATAATACCGTTAGTGACAACATGCGTCAGTTCCTAAGCGGACGCAAAAAAAGACAATGATGAGAAACATGTCGAGCAATTTTAGACCTTAGAAACGTGACTGACTGGAATACTTAATTTATTTGAATGTTTGCACATTGTATTGTGTGTTGTGTAATAACAAATATTTTTACCTTGCAGTGATTAAATTCGTCTGCAACTGCTATTTGAGGGTACAGTGCTCGGCATAACACCACCTGTAAAAACAAAATGCACATTAGTCCGATATTTCTTTGACAAAAAACTTCCCTTTATCTTTCAGTAAAAAGGGTTGAGATCGAAAATGTTTGCAAATCAGTCATATTTGTTTCTTTATAATTTATAAGATGGCTTTCTAGTTGATGCAGTGTCGTCTAGTCATTCTTCTACGTAAATTTATAATACGAGTAACATCATAAGTGTAACCAGGTGGCGTAGCACGGTCGCGTTTTTATCCCTTGTCACCATGCCTGTCACGTTCTAACAAGTATGTAAGTGCGAAAGGGACGCGCATAAGTGATAGACGATAAAAATGGAACCGTGCTGCGCCCACTGGTCTCACACTCTATGTCCCTGATGTCTAATGGATTGTTCTTGTTAGATATCTTAGATCCGTCAATCACACCTTTCCTCCTTTTTCCCACCTAATTGACCGAAGCGTTAGCGAAGGTTTCAGGTTAGGCAAAAATTAGCAAATGTCGATACAGTTATTGTTTTTTTTTTTCAAAACGACTCCTCCAGTCGTGGCGCTTCACGAGGTTTACAGCTCATAGAGCCACTAGTTTATTTTACTAATAAATAATATTTACTTATTGACTTACCTTTAAAGTGATAAGGTCCCGCCCGCTGCTCGCGCTCGCTCCACTTATGAGCGAATGTATCCGCTGTGCGTCATTGGTTATTCGGAACTCTATGTCCCTGATATCTAATGAATTGTCCTCGTCGACATTAGAGACCTTAGATCCAATAGTTATACCTTTCTTCTTTTTTTGCTACCCAATTCTATTTGTTCTGGTTATTTCTTTTGTCTTTCTTACCTTCAAAGTGATAAGGTCCCGCCCGCTGCTCGCGCTCGCTCCGCTTATGAGCGAATGTATCCGCTGTGCGTCGTTGGTCATGCGGAACTCTATGTCCCTAATGTCTAAGGAATTGTCTTCGTCTGCGTTTTCGTCGACTATCTCCCATGAGTCCACTTTGAGGCGTTTCTTGCGTTTCTGCTCTTCGGCCGCCTTTTGTTTATATTGCCTGGAAATGTAAAATTGTCATGTCACTTGTGAATGAAACTTTACTGTCGATCTTTTTTAGGGTTCCGTACCCAAAGGGTAAAAACGGGACCCTATTACTAGGAATTCGCTGTCCGTCTGTCTGTCACCAGGCTGAATCTCATGAACCGTGATAGCTTAGTTGAAATTTTCACAGATGATGTATTTTTGTTGCCGCTATAACAACAAATACAAAAACATAATCAAATCAATATTTAAGTCGGGCTCCTATATAGAAAACGTGTTTTATTGCCGTTTTTTTGGGTAATGGTACGGAACCCTTCGTGCGCGAGTCCGACTCGCACTTGGCCGGTTTTAATTTTTATCTGGCTACCTGGGTTTTTCTGACCACGCGTTCTACAATTACTGAGGATATCGTGAAATCTTGACTATAATCTTAAAGAGACCGATCCGGCCTAGTGGGTACGGGTAGTGACCCTGCCTATGAGGCCGATGGTCCCGGGTTCGAATCCCGGGACCATCCCTATTTGTTCCTGAGTCATGGGTGTTTTCTATGTATATAAGTATGTATTTATCTATATACGAATGTATATCGTCGCCTAATATCGTATAAGCTTTGCTTAGTTTGTGGCTATGTCGATCTGTGTAAGATTGTCCGCAAGTATTTATTTATTATTCTCTTATATCACGCAGTTCCAGGGGTTCCCCTGTGTATAGGAACCACACTTGATGGTACAAATTGTGAATTAATGGTTTTATGGGAAGTTTAGTGATGACTTTTTTACCTTCTCATATTTTTCAATTGTTTCATCTGACCGTGCCTTAGCGACCTTTCAGCGGAAGACATTGATTCCGGTTCTGGTGTCTCCATTAAATTGTTGTCCTGTGAAAGATACATAAGATGTATCGAAATTGTATACTGCATATGTCGAGACAACCGAAATAAAATACGAAAATAGCTAGGCTATCATATCGTGATATTTTATTATACTTGTCCCCTGGTCTGAATTTTGAAGGTGCTTCAATCACCTGGCGTCGCATTTGGTATTGACTCATCTTCAACAACGACATTAGCGTCATTGACAATGTCGTCTTCACTTTTACCAACCGGTTTAGTATTTCTTATTGCCTTCAATGCTAGGAGAGCTCACTACCAAGTCAGCTTAGGATGTCTTCATTCGACGACCGGTCTGGCCTAGTGGGTAGTGACTCTGCCTGCGAAGCCGATGGTCCTGGGTTCGAATCCCAGTAAGGGCATTTATTTGTGTGATAACACAGATATTTGTTCCTGAGTCATGGTTGTAATCTTTGTATATAAGTATGTATTTATGTATATAAGTATGTATATCGTCGCCTAGCACCCATAGTACAAGCTTTGCTTAGTTTGGGGCTAGGTTGATCTGTGTAAGATGTTCTCTAATATTTATTATTATTATTATATTATATTATATTCTGGCCCAGGACTAATTGTACTATGTAGACACACTTAACTCACCATTTGTGGACCTTATCTCGTTGCATTAAAGTTGACAAAAGGGTAGTTTACTGGACTAGCGATGGTATATATTAGTTTGCATACTTGTAAAAGGCTTCTAAGTTGCGCAGCCAGCTTGGTCAATTCGTACAGGCGTTGCTCCTCCACACCGCGACGGCGGCACCAGGCGCGGCCGCCACCACGAGCCTACATAACATACATAACACTAATGATTTACATACATTGAATTGTGTGTTGTGTTTCGGCCTAGACTTCTTGCTAAAACCAGGGGTGCGGGCAAACTCGGCTCCGTTCGGCTCAGCATTGCTCCGAGCAATTATTAGGGTTGGCACAACTTGACGTCTCTTTTCGTGCACGACCACAGATAAGATAATGGCTTGAATTTTGACAACCCTAAATAGCCGAACGAAATAGTGCCATATATTAGAAAGGGACAGCATGATTCGACCCTGAACCGCTGTCAAACTTCGCTAACTCATCTTTGTGAGCTCGACCCCGGCACAAGAATTTCACACTTTTTTTTGTGAAAAATTATAATTACAACTTACCTTCTCACCGAGCCACGAACAATATAGTGATAGTAGAGTTAACGGATCCCCGTGGTCAGACTCGTCAGGTTTTCTTGCGTTCTGTGAAATGACAAAATTAATTTTAGATAATCTATAAATTGTCAATCACAATGAAAAAATCAACGATGATCAACTCTGGCCAACGTGAGACTCGAACCCACATCCTTGGATCTTGCACGTTGTCACAGTTACAATGAATTCGCGTTGATTGACGGATGGTCAGCTGGCGGAATTGGTAAGGTAACGCATTGGACCGGCAATCCAAGGATGTGGGTTCGAGTCCCACGTTGGTCAGATTTGATCATCGTTGTTTTTTTCATTGTGATTGACATCTATATTTACAATTTATAGATTGTAATAATGTGGTACGTCCCACAATAAAAAAGCAAAAATATATTAACATTTTAATTTTAGATACTTCCGTTCTTGTATGTATTTTAAAGTATCTGGTTTTTATATTGTATACTAACCTCGCATTCAAAATCCCTATGCGCTCTTGTAGTAAATATCGACCTTATGCCTAAAGCAGCGGCCAGGGCGAGAGCAGAATCTCGTTTATGTGGTGGTAATGTAGCGCTGCCTATCACTAAGGCTTTGGCTAAGGAGACTTCGACGGGCAAGTTGGCCAATGCTCGACCTAGTGCCGTGAGTTTTTCATTGGCTGTTAGGGCGCCCTGGAAAAGGTAGAAAATTTGTGTGATTTTAAGCAGGAATGTACCTAAATTCAACTGTAGTTAATAAGCCATAATATTATATAATTTCCTGTTTCCTACATACGTAATTTCTATTATCTGGGAGAGGACACTGACTTCTGTAACACAGGTTTTTACCTAGCTCAGAAGACAGGGACTTCAACACCCATATGTCAATAAAAATATGTAGTTTTTGTCAATAAAAATATTTTATTTTTTATAAGTGTATCTGGCGGTTAATGTTTGTTGATTGTAATGGTGGCCTACACTGGCGGTATATCTTTTCTGCTCTTATCTGTGTTAGGATGGTATTCCACCTATCCAATTTCTTTCCTATGTGTATTGCGTGTCACATTTTGCTTTAATGAGAGAATGAGACGCACTGACATTGGACAAAGAAATTAGACAGGTGGAATACCACCCTTAGTTTAATATATTTACATGTTGTTTTAATTCTAGCAGAGCATCGGGCGAGACGTTGACGAACGGGAACCTTCTCGTCGCTCACGCCGAGCGAGCTCATGAGGAGTAGAGAAGCGAGCGATACGCGGGATACCTACTTCGGAAGTATTGATTACATCACATTGTACAGTTCGTTAATGTCTACGTAGCTTTCATATACTATACTTACATGTTGCTTTAGTTCTAATAGAGCATTCTCTATAGCTTGTTCGGGTGGAGCATCGACAAATGGAAACCTCCTGACGTCGCTCACGCCGAGCGAGCTCATGAGGAGGAGTAAGGAGGCGAGCGGTACGCGGGATACTTCGCTGCTAAATCTATATCATTCTATAGTTTGTTACTATTAACCGACTTCAATTTCATAGAAGGAGGAGGTTCTGTATTCGGTTGTGGCTTTTTTTTTCTATGTACGTTCACCGATTACTCCGACATCCGTAGTCCGATTTGAGTAATTATTTTTTTGTTTGAAAGGAGCTACCTCCGAGTTGGTCCCATTTTAATTTGGTTCTGTTCTGATGATGGGATCCATGAGGAATTGAGGGAACTCCTCAATTTTTAAAGGCACATGCATGGTGTTTTGGGGGTTTTCTTAAGCAACTCGAGCATTTTCTCCCGAAAACCACCAATTTGATGAAGTAGACCTGATGATGATGATTATTTTGATGATAATGATGATGATTTCTTTAAATGTAAGTATGTTCAGTGATTACTCCGGCACCTGTGATCCGATTTGAGTAATTCTTTTTTTGTTTGGAAGAAGTTACCTCCAAGGTGTTTCCGTATTATTTTTGGTTCTGGTCTGATGATGGAATCCATGAGGAATTGAGGGAACTCCTCAATTTTTAAAGGCACGTGTTAAGTGATTTCGGGGTTTTCTAAAGTAACTCGAGCATTTGCTTCCGAAAACCACCAATTTGATGTACTGCAACTGTAGCCTTACCACGAGTTGGACATTGACATATTCGCTAACGTCATATTCGCTAAATGTAACTTTTTATGCATCTCGCTCACACTAAGGTTAGTACGAGCGAGATGCATAGGAAGTAAGTTACACACATGCTAGTGAATATATCAATGTCAAACTCGTGGTAAGCTGGTAAGGCTACTGATCGGGGGTTAGGGTTAGGAGTTAAGGGGTCAGGGATTAAGGGGTCGGGGAATGGCGGTTGAAGGGTTGCTGGTTCAGGATCGAGGGGTTCCTGGATCAGGGGTTGATGTGCTGTGAGGTTGAGTGATCGGGGGGCTGAGGGATTGGGTCAGTGGCGGGGCGGGCGGATGGATTTAGTTGACAGGAATTATAATTTCCCAGACGGACTCGAGAAAATTCCTGATTACATATTTACTAAAGTAATAGGTACACGAATTTAGTGTTAAACATGATCTTGTTTTTCATTCATGCATCGCGCTCTTAACAATGCGTTAAAACTAAAATGGTAAAATAAAAACTTTTTCAAAAAAAATTAAACCGACTTCAAAAAGGATGAAATAAAATATTATCCTTTTTTATGTCTATGCGTTACCAACTGATATGTTTGAAGTCGGTGCCAAGCCAAGTAGTAACAATACCAGTCAAAAATAATCAGCTTTATGGCTATAAATCCCATTAGAACTGTACTAATAATATTATAAATGTGTAAAGAATTCTGTCTGCCTCTTTGTCGCCTTTTCATGGCTAAACAACTGAACCGCTTTAGATGAAATTTGGCAAGAAGGTAAATTCCTTGAATTGTTTTATATTTTGAAATGTAGTCCTCTGGATAAGGGACGGGAAATAACTCAGTCCCAATCCCAGACTTGCGTGCTATAGACTGTTCGAGCATTAGTAAGAAATGCTCTTTAAAAAATACGACGGCAAAAAAATGCATTTATATCTACACTAATGTGCCGACAAACATGGTACGGACTGCGCCAAGAAGGTTTGATCGTGTGTTCTGAGGTGTGTTCTTAGGTCCAGTCGACGTCAATGATATGTTTACACTTTTGCACCTTACTTCTTTGTAATAAGGCGAAAAGTGTAAACATATTTTTAACGTCGACTGTACCTACAGAAAGTACGTTCATTGTCGTCGTGTAAGGCAATCCAACGTAGGTAAATCCTTATCGAATCGCACCAAAGTCATGGTATGCTTCAAAATTTGGCTAGGCACCGACTTCAAACATATCAGTTGGTAACGCATAGACACAAAAAAGGATAATATTTTATTTCATCCTTTTTGAAGTTGGTTTAATTTTTTTTGTAAAAAGTTTTTATATACTTACATGTTGCTTTAATTCTAATAGAGCATTCTCTATAGCTTGTTCTGGAGGGGCGTCATCGAACGGGAATCTCCTCACGTCGCTCACGCCGAGCGAGCTCATGAGGAGTAGTAAGGAGGCGAGCGGTATGCGGGATACTTTGCTGCTAAATCCATTTCGTTGGAGAGATTGTTGCTGTCTGTAGTGTCTGTGTTGCTGTTTCATATACTTACATGTTGTTTTAATTCTAATAGAGCATTCTCTATAGCTTGTTCGGGAGGGGTATCGACGAACGGGAACCTCCTGACGTCGCTCACGCCGAGCGAGCTCATGAGGAGTAGTAAGGAGGCGAGCGGTACGCGGGATACTTCGGGTGTGCTGAATGGGTCCATCTCGTTGTATTGTTTCTCGGAGTATACGCGATAGCAGACGCCGGGGCCTGAGGAAGGAATCTAGATGTTTAATTTATGTGAAAAGGACGAAGTGCCCTATACACGTTGCTAAGATTTTACATATCAATTATGGCTGACATCGAGCACTATACTTAGCGAGGAAGATTGTAAATCTGATTTATTAACTGATAGAATGCTAAAAATGCAGCTAAATATTTTTTTGGCTGCTGCTTACACATCTCAATAGTTGTTTGACTGACTAGTCATAATCAGTTTTTTTTAACTGTCAAAACAATAAAATTTATAGCTATAAACTCCATAGCTATATAAGGGAAGTCACGGTTAAATAACTAAATAAAAATTACTGTGATCTACATCTGTCCAATTATTTTCTAATGCTTAATTATTTCATGCACGGTGTTGAATAATAGCTTGTTAGAAACTTTTAAGTAAGTACTTGATGACTGTATTACAAAGAAAAACTCGTATTCAACAATTGATTTGTATTGAAATTGATAACAAAATCCTGGTACCACTTACCTGTCCTTCCGGCTCTGCCTTTCCTCTGATCCGCGCTCGCTTGAGATATCCAGAACTCTTTCAATCGCTGCATTTTTGTGGTTGAATCGTAGCTCATTTCTTTAACCTTTAAAGCGAAAACATGCCTTATAAGCTTTTATCTAAATATCGACTTTATTTTGTTTACATTAAGGCAGGAAATCAAGTGGAATAAAATCATCTAACTAGTATAAAACCACCTCTAGTATGTACCATCAGCCGTAAAAGTGCATGGCGACTTTATCAATGAATTCATTCATAATTTCTTCATGCAATTTCGCAGCTGTGTACGCACTGTACCTTTCCAGAATCAACGACGAATCTAATTCCATCGATAGTGACAGATGTTTCGGCGATGTTGGTAGACACGATACACTTTCGGACGCCCTCTGGTGGATAATCGAACACCTAGAAAATGTTAAATACAATTAATTAGTCTGTCATCTACTCAACCGCATATCGTCACTACTTTGAAAAACTCTTATCTCACACTGCTATACTCAAAGTTGAAACGCAGTAACTCTGTATGCATCCTATACATATGTAGTTACGACATTTTTTTTTTGACAGAACAAGATACGATTTTTTTTCTCACGACGTAGCATGTTACAAGTAGAATTGCACCTCACGGCGTGGCTCACTCCGCGATTTCGTCGCGACGCTACAAGAACATGCGGCCACACAAGTTTTGGTGTCTAGCAGTAGTATTTGCCGCGCACCGCTATGGAATGGACGCTCGCGCTTGCGCTTATATCTCTCGTAATAGACGCGTTTTGTTAGAGAGTGAACCGTCTGTACCTAGTACTATTATTTATTCTGTGACCTCACGCACTTCGTAAAACGCTTCATGATGCGGTTTGTTTAATCAGTGTCAAGACTGTCAAGTCAAAAAATTACGTATCTCAGTGACGACCAGACAAGCCGCACGCTTGTTCGCTACGATCGTGGGAACAAAAACTTCATACCTTATCTTGTTCGGCAATAGACAAGCCACTATGTAAAGGAAGTACGATCCATTTCTTCGTTTTCTCGGTATACTGTTGTGCCGCGTCGCAAATCGCTGTTATTTCTTGTACGCCAGACATGAAAATCAAAAGGTCTCCTCTCTCGTCACCTGTAAGAAAAATCAGTTTGTAACGTAATGCGTTTTTGCGAGAGCTGTGATCGGCTGTGAAAACAAAACACTAGTGGACGGAATAACCCCTATGACGAAATTAGCCACATTGACCTTACTGTAAGTGGACTTACTAGGATATTTGTTGTCAATCAGCTGCATTATTTGAACGTAAGGCTGAGGGTCGAGTCTGTCTTCTCGCGTAGGTTTATCTTCAATAAATATCGGCTTGTACTGCAATTCTATTGGAAACAATCTACCTGGTACCTGAAATCATACATAATATAATAATAAATAAGTAACATTTACTATTACATTACTATATAATTTACTAAATAAGTAATGTCCAGAATACACAGTACATACTGGGATGACTGGAACTGGGGAAAGGTATTACGAATGAATGTGGAGGGAATTAACGGGAGAGGAAAACCGAGGAAAAGGTGGATGGGCTGTGTGAGAGATGATACGAAACGAACGCAAGTGAATGATGAGATGACGGGCGAGAGAGAGGTATGGAAGAAAAAGACATGCTGCGCAGACCCCAAATGAATGGGATAAGGGCAAGCGAATGATGATGACTGGGATGACTGGGATGAGTAATGCTAAATGTTGTATGTACCTATATGAAATGGCCCTGAATAACGCTATACTTTTTGTGACTGGATTGGCCTACTTTAGGGCTTGATAACTCAGTCATCGAGGCCATAGAGCGCCATGTAGTGCACCCGTCAAACTTGTGGCGTTACGCTATTTTATACAATTCAATTAGTATTCCTATGCTAAAGGAATACTAATTATTGTACAAAACATGTTGCAAATTATAACTTTTTAAAGTCATAAGGCACAGAGGCAAAAGTGTCAAAATAGCGTAACATTGCATTTGCAGATCAATTATAAAGACACAATGCAGTCACAATTACACTTATAGCGATTTAGAAAATATGAAAACTAATTTTCACAAAAATTATCCAGCCATATAAATAAATAACCCATAATTTGCCCCAGAAATTTGAACCTCTAGTGCAGGGAATAGAGTTGATATTGGTTTTGTTTGAAAATTGAACGAAACAAAACAAATGCGACTCTGTTCCAATTGAATATGATTTAAATTTCATCGAACTGAATGAGTACTTTAGGTAGGACCTTGGGCCTTAGGAGAATATAATATTACCTGTATGACAACAGCTGATTCAGCAGAAAAATAATCCTCAAACAGCTTAATATTGATAGTAGCGGACATAAGCACCAGCTTGATGTCTGTCCGACTGTGTATCAGGCACTTCAGCACACCCAACAGGAAGTCACCCATTAAGTGCCTTTCGTGAATCTCGTCTAGTATAATCACGTCGTAGCTTGGCAGGTTTTCCGATGACATCTAAAAATATACATAGGGTAATTCGCCAGTAACGGGCCACTGTTAGTAATTGGCCACCCTAAACTAAAAATGAATTCTATTCACCTATAAACTGAATTCTTTTTAGTATAAGGTTTCAATAACTGGCCAGCCTTCAATAGCTAGCCACCTTACCTATACTAAAATGAATTCTGTTTATAGGTGAATAGAATCCAGGATCGCACAAAGTGGAGGAAAGCAAGTAGCTGACAAAGGCCGGGATAACGCTAGGTAGAAGAAGGAAGAGGTGAATAAAATTCATTTTTAGTTTAGGGTGGCCTCTCACTAACAGTGGCCAGTTACTGGCGAATTACCCTAATTATCATTTGCCTCTAAATGCTTCGTAAAAAACACCATGGATCTGGCCTCGTAAGGCTCAATGTACGTTACAATCTAGAGTCTGTTCGGAAAGAGAAGAGTCGTGGAATGTATCGGGCCTCATACATTTCACGACTCTTCTCTTTCCGCACCATTGATGTATATATCTAAGGACTGGCCTTACGGGCACTAAAAAACCGGACAAGTGCGAGTCGGACTCGCCCACCGAGGGTTCCGTATTTTTTAGTATTTGTTGTTATAGCGGCAACAGAAATATATCATCTGTGAAAATTTCAACTGTCTATCATGGTTCGTGAGATACAGCCTGGTGACAGATGGACGGACGGACAGCGGAGTCTTAGTAATAGGGTCCCGTTTTACCCTTTGGGTACGGAACCCTAAAAATGGTACTAGTTCAGCGGTGCCACTCACGAATTCCAGCCAATCGTGCAGTCTAACGCAACTAATTGCGACCAATCGCGCGCGTGATGCGAACTCATCAACCAATCGCGCGCGCGATGCGATTTCATCAAGCAATCGCGTTGTAGCGGTGTCACACCGCTGTACTGGCCCCTGTCATGCCTAGCATTATTATTGCCCGTAAGGTCCGTCCCTAGATATCTATGTCAATGTTCCGCACAGACTCTACATATTCGTTGCAATCTAATTAGAACCTTCCATGAACCAAATAAATTGGCAATTCTTTTGATTCATTGCTTTTTCTGACAAACGAATTTCAGGCCAATTAACTTATGCAACAAGGTTCAAATTAAAAATAGGAAAATTTTCTATGGTGCCTTACCTTCGCCCGCTTTCCCACTGACGTCCAGTTTTTTGCGGGTACGGTTTATTGCAGGATCCCGTTTTAGTAGTACAGGTGCTAATATAGTAATATTCACACGAGGATTCTGTTTGCGGGATCCTGCATGCATACTACAGAAAACGGGATCCTGCAAAAAACCGTGCCCGCTAAAAACTGGACGTCAGTAGGAAACAGCTCTTACGAGGCTAGAGCCACTAGAGGAAGGCATCGAAGGATTTGCCAACTTGTGTTGTTTTTCGAATCGTTCATAACTGTAAGTCAGTATCCAGTGCTCCATTAGGAATATTAGGATGGTCTAATCGGCCAAGATGGAGAGCACTACAAAATAAAGCAACTTACGGTGGTCAGACTCAGACATGAGGATTCGATACAGAAGAAGGGAGTTTGCTGACTAGTTACCTTTTGAAAGTTAAGTATTAAAATATGGGCCACATTTCACTTAACTACTTATTTAACACATGTCCCAATCTGAATTGTCAACCTTACAGTTTTGTAATAGAGGCTTGTCGTGAACCATACACGGGGCATGGACAGTGAACATGTTAAAATATTGGTACTTTTATCACATACTTGTCTGAGCAGTAATCCTTCAGTGATGAAACTTATCTTTGTGTCTGCTGTCTTGCTCTTTTCAAATCTGATTTGGTAACCAACTTTGCTCTGGAATTGGCTCAGAGTTTCAAATGCTACTCGTTTTGACAGAGATATGCAGGCTATTCTCCTTGGTTGAGTGCAAGCTGAAAAAAGGAAAGTAAATCTTTAATAAGTGGAAAAAACAATTTCACGTAAAATGTTGCCAAGACAACCAATATGGCTCGCACTGTCAAAATGTTATCAGATCTCATGTAGAGCCAAGCTTCTAAAACTACACACCCTAAATCTATCTACAAGCCCTAACTTCACAAACTCTACACCTTAGTATTATGTGGCTTGACCGTTACTACAAGAATATTGTAAAACAGAAAAGTAATGATCAGTGAATAAATTTTTCACCCTGGCTCCCATGTGAATGTGACATAGTCGAACAACCAAGTTTCAGATTTAAATGTAAAAAGTATATAGTAACAAATTTAACCTTTAAATCAGAAACTATACATATTCCTCACCTATATTTTGGAAGCCAGCTTCATGTAGATACTGCGGCACCTGTGTGGACTTCCCACAGCCAGTGTCTCCGGCAACAATAACTACCTTTTCATTCTGTACTGCTGTTATTATTTCTTGCCTGAAAGACAATGAAATTATGGGATAATGGATTTAGAAGTTGGTTTTTATTTTAAGTCACGCTTTATAGTTCATAAGGTCAGATGTGACTATAGTTTGTTAGGTTTTATAAGGTAGCATAAAATTGCCAATGGTTTACATTTTGAGTTCTTGAGTTTAAAAGCACTATGTGTATAGTGTAGGTATAAAATAAATGTATCAGTCTGTAAAAAATACTTACAGTCGAAATTTGATTAGATTTAGAACATTTCTTTGATTAGAAAAGCCACAGCAAGCAAAAATGAAAACAAAGAAGTAAATCTATCTGCTGGTGCAGTAAACGTAAATTAGTGGTAACAATAAAAACTTACCTATATTTAGCTACTGGCAAATCCCTCTGAGCCTGCCTTAATTTCCTTAGCTTTTCAAATTTCTCCTTATTCTTAAAGTCCAAATAAATTGACACTACGTTCAGAAACGCTTCAAATGTTTTCTTATCCATTTTTCTCCTCTCTTTTTCATCATGAGCAACATCAACATATTTTAACTTAGTGTTAAAGTTGATGCAGTTAAACTTAGAAAAATGTTTTTCTTCAGTTTGATATTCAAGTATAGGCTTACCCGCCTTTTTCAACGTCGCTTCGTACTTTTTAACAAATACCCAGAAGTCATCTAAACTATTTGCCACTGTATTACTTTCATTACTGTATAGAATTATCTTATTCAAAGTGCGCTTAAAGTTTTCGTAACTGAATTCGGTTTCTGGCTGTGAAGTGCTGGGGCCTGGAGATGTTTTACGCTGTTTGTAATCACGATACTCTCGTGAATGAGATCTTCTTCTCTTTGAAGAATGCCTGGACGGACTTGCAGTACGAGGCATAATGCAATCATGGACAAAAATTTAACAATATTTTTGGTAATTTGTTTATCTCCTACAGTTAAAATATGAATATTTACAAATGGAAATTAACTTTTACAGTATTTTAATTTTATTGACAATAATGACAATAGATTAGGTTTCATATTTCAGTGCAATAGATATTCACACTGACAAAATGTGGTATACATTCAGAAATCACATAATAGTGCGATTATTTCACATGGCATATACATAATTTTAAATATATAAATTAATAACGAATTTATGAAATAATTGCATTAGATTGACTAAACATTTTGTTAATTTAAATTACTTTTTAATACATCCATAATTTCTTAAGCAGATCGAAATAAAGTAGTTCCCGAGATTAGTTTTAAAACGTACCTTAAATACCGTTCCAAAACAAGTAATATCCATTCGAGCTTTAAGGCAAAGGCTTCTTTTAATTTCACCTTGCAACAAATCGCATGCGATTTTAGATACATTGCGGATCGAATTGAATTCATTGAACTTATTAGCCGGGGTAGGGATTTAAAATAGCATGCGATTTTTGCAAGGTGGCCTTTAATCTATAATATGTATGTAATTTTCAACCAAAACGGGTACGCAGTTCGCACAGACGGTACAGACGGCACCGCAAAAAACCAAACATTGAATTTTTTTTCTTTGCCTCTCTATCGCTCTTGCATATTCAAGCGATAGAGGAGCAATGACGGACTAACGAACGAGTGGTTCGCGGTAGGCAAAAACCTTTAGCCCCCTCCACACTCGTGCGCGAATCGCGGCGCGAAGCCGCGAACGCGAGTGTGGCGTCGATTTTCGCAGACAGCGAAATCGACTCCACATTCGCGTTCGCGGCTTCGCCCGCGATTCACGCGCATAGTCTGGAGGGGGCTTTTGAGCAATCAATGGTGTTTCGAAAATTCACAAGCCCACGTTCAAAAATCGGAAGCACTAAATGAGATTGCCCTATTTGCGACGAGAAATCGAAGTCAAATTGTAACATCTGTAAATCCCTTAATCCATTTATATGTCATTCGATTTCGAGCGTATCCTTTGTTTGATTGACGTGTTGGTACTGTCAAAACCAGATGCAAAATAATTATTCCAGATCAGAGTTGAATAATTATTAGTATGGGTTAATAAATACGTGTAATTGTTAAGTTTTAAGTGTACATACATAATTCATAATAATAAATAATTTATCTGCCTGTCAAAATCTCCAGTCATGGATGAGGATAAATTCGCTTTAGTAGAAAAAATACTCAAAGATGTCGATAATATCCTGTCGAAGAACGCTGACTTGTAAATATTTTGACCAACTGGCAAGATTTCAATAAATATTGCGTCTGTTTGTAAATATTGCGTTTTTAATTTTCAGGTGTTCGTTCGACATTGTGCCCGTGGACTGCAATTTTCAGAATAAATCACCAGTTTTGCTTTTGGAAAACTGTCTAGGCTTGGAATCCTGGTGTATGAAGCATGTTTACATGTACTGCTACTCGGAATTAATGGACAAATACTTTGTAAAGCCAAAACGGAAATCTGCCAAATCATCTGTTAACTCTGAGCGTTTGGAAAAGCTGCTTAATGTGACATTACTTTTAAATCCAGAGTTGAGTACATTCTGGAATAAGAGGAAGGAGCTGGTACTAAGGTTACTGCTGGATAAGACTGCTGAGCTACGGTTTACAAAATTAGTTTTGTCAAGAAAGCCAAAGTGTAATGATGCATTTTCTCATAGGAGATGGATATTGGAAGCCATTTTGAAAGGTTTGTGTGTATTTTTTATTATGTGTAATCATTATAGCATTAAATAACGTTTGTATCTAGCCAGATTATTTGTGTCAAGTTTAACGCTAAGTTCAAACATAAGTAGAGTAGAGTAAAAACATAAAAGTTCCAACAATGTAGGGGAGGTAGGGGACCATTTGGCAGTCGCATTGGGCTTGGGCACCCCCTCGCAATAAGTCCTGATTTACAAGGGGGTGCCAGAGCCTCCTGACTGCCCAATGGTACCCTACCTCCCCTACCTATGTCACACGTCTATTTAAATTTGTGTCTATTTTAAATTATTTTGAATGACACAGCATAAATAAGATTTCTATATTACTGATAATAGCTACTGATATTAAAAGAGATTTGACCATTTTAATTCAAGTATTTGTATCAGTAAATTAAAATTGCGATATCAGTAATAATTTATGATGTTACAGATCAAAATCTTCAAACAAATGATATTGAGATGTTGATCAATGAAGAGCTCCACATTTGCCAATTATCTTCAGACAGGAGTCCCAACAACTACCACAGCTGGAATCACCGGACTTGGCTACTCCAGACGCTTAAACTAGTTGAAAAGAAGTTTGATCTTAATTACCTCTATGTCAAAGAATACAATTTCTCCGCAGGATGGGTGTCAAAGCACATTTCAGATTTTAGTTGCTTCCATTACAGACAATTCTGTATTAAGAATATATTTGCTATAACCAATGAACAATGGAAGTCATTTGAGGCTTCTATAGATGTGAATCTTCGTAAAAGTTTTGTTAGAGTATTAGCAATGCATTTCCCTAAAGACGCAACCATGCAGGCGTCGGAAGAGGATTTAATTTCATACTCCGAAGAAAACCTTATTAAATTACTTCTATGTTATTCTTCAAAGAGTTGTGATTGTATTGCCGATAATGTTCTTTTGTGTCGGAAGTTGGAAATTTTATTTCATGAACTCGTCTTAAATAATGAGTTAGTGAGATTTTATAAAGGCCATGAAACACTTTGGTATCATCGGAGATTTATAATACATGAGATTTTGTCTTCCATGCATGATCATTTTGGAGTAGTCAGGTTAAATGGGGTGTTAGTGAAGGATGTCTGCAGAAATTGCAATCATGATGAGTTAAGGCAGAAACAGGCAAAAATTGTCAGGTATGACAGCAATCGTATATATTGTTGTGTGCTATTTAATGTATTATCAAGGCATGAGCAGGAGTTTATTGAAGAGAGGCAGAAGGAATGTGACAATTATGCCGGCAGGCATGAAAAGTATTTAAAGTTTGTTGAAGGTCTCAATAATGTCATGTAGATGATGATGATGATGTAAGCTATTGCCAATATGCGTGAAGAGAGTTATGAAATGGAAATATTATCTGAAAATTTTCCTTGGGCATTTTAATGTTGAAAAGTCTCAGCTAAAATGGTAAGTAAACAACTTATAGTAATAAATATGTAGTTATTTTCCAGTAGTATCAAAGTAATATTTTGTAAAATTGTATTTAGAATGGTTTACCTGATTACTAAATCATAGTCACAATCTTATTCGGGAAGAGACACATAGTGTCTGATCAAAGCCAAGAGCACGCCAGATGCGTGTGCTTAGACGTGCACGCTCACGTGCACTAAAATATTGAAGACGTGAATGCACACGTCACTCAAGCGTAGGGCTGCCATCTCTAAATTCGCCGAACACGGACAAAGACTTAAAAAACCCGGACATTTGGCGAAAATCTCATTTTTTCCCCGGACGTGTATTTATACCGCTTTTACCTACTTGGTACACAATAATGCCGGTAAATAATTAAATTCAATAAGGTGTTACCTCACATAAAACGTGTCCGGACACTTTGAAAACACCCCCGGACCCCGGACGGCTTCCAAACTAGGACAAATCCGGGGAAACTGAACAGTTGGCAGCCCTACTCAAGCGGTGTGCAGTCTCATATAAAGATCTATACGTTCATTAAAATGCACACGTGCACGTGCACGTCTACGCACACGCAGTGTGCAAATGCCATGGAAGTAAAGTAGGTTTATAACTAATTTTACCCTTTAGAATCGTAATAAAATTTCCTCCTATACCTATATTTAAGACTATATTGGAATTATTATATGCATTTGTACATACGGTTTTAATTAGATTTAGTATTTTATTTATACACGACATCATAAAAATGCAGCTTTAGTTATATCATAATATACATTTTACGTGTGTAACGATTGAATTTAAACTTTTGTGCGCCAAACGATAACCGTTACCCAAGGCTCGGATCCGGTTTTTTCTTCATATAAAAAATACCGGTATTATTACGTTCTTTGGTTTATTATTTCATTATTAACGGGACAATCAAAAAATTACGAAGTTGTTACTTAAATACATGATTTAGTCCTACGTAAAGAGCATAAAATAATTAAAAATATTGGGCTATTTTGGGATTAAAAAAAAACCGGTTCCGAGCCCTCCGTCGACCACGAATGGCGTCATAGCAATATACTAAAAGGGGTATTTTATTAATTATTGTAATTTGATGGCATACTTTTTTATGGAGAATATTAATGATATAGGTACCTAAATACTCGTAGAGCAATAATAACAGAAGGTACCTGTCAAATAAACTTGTAGTTTTGTATTGCAAAGTTTGATCGATAACCCTGGACGTCATATGACGTCGTGGCTTTTTGTTAACGTGATTGGATTTTTTTGGCGATATAAAAATATTTGAATTTTTTTTTTTAAATTACTATTATTAAATGTATTTCATTAATAAAGCCCTTGAGTTAGGTGTTGATAAATAATATGGACTGAAGCCACTGAAGGATCGGTTCACATCCATGCAAAGGTTGTCTAGAAGAGATCGTTTTTTAGCAATAGAACCGCCAGTTGTTTATCTCTACTTACCTACCTACTTAATTTTTTGTATTGCTTTCTTTTATTGAAGTATGCAATAAATATATTTTATTGTATTACTTATAATAATATCAAAGATATATGTAACTCCGTATGAGATAAATAAAGTCTAAGAAAAAAACGAGCCTCGGAAATCAAGAAAAAGTCATTCTCGAATAGATGGCGCCATACCTTTGGCCTATTCTCGGCTAGACACTGTTTGATATTTAACAATTTTAACACATATCAGTGAAAGAACATGGGTCACTATGGAACAATAAAAATTAAAAATCGGGCAAGTGCGAGTCGGACTCGCGCACGAAGGGTTCCGTACCATATAAAAAAAAAAAACAAAAAAAAAAGCAAAAAAAAAAAAAACGGTCACCCATCCAAGTACTGACCACTCCCGACGTTGCTTAACTTTGGTCAAAAATCACGTTTGTTGTATGGGAGCCCCATTTAAATCTTTATTTTATTCTGTTTTTTGTATTTGTTGTTATAGCGGCAACAGAAATACATCATCTGTGAAAATTTCAACTGTCTAGCTATCACAGTTCCTGAGATACAGCCTGGTGACAGACGGACGGACGGACGGACGGACGGACGGACGGACGGACGGACAGCGAAGTCTTAGTAATAGGGTCCCGTTTTACCCTTTGGGTACGGAACCCTAAAAATCATTTATCCGTAAACATATTTTGATTAATTTATACATTTCAATTTTATTTTAAGTTTTAATCGTGTGTCGATAGATGGCAGTAAATGTACCGTGACTACAAAATTTACTGTGGCAATAGCCCTGTATACTATCTATTCTCTTTGATAATATACAATCATCATCATCATTATATGATTCGAAGAAAAATCTTCCAAAATCCATCTAATTAGACAAAAAAATAATCAAATTATATGCGTTGATTTTAATATAAAGACATTGATAACTAGAATAAATAAGTACCTGTCATGTATTGGTTTTATTAAACCTTGAAGAAATAAGCAAGTCTAACCCATTTAGCGCTAATCAAGCCTTGTTACGGGTGTGTACCTAATGATCGCTATAACAATAAATGATATATTTCCATTCGATATAACAACATATGGTATAATTTTGAAAGATATATCACTAAGGTAATATAATCAATAATGTGTATACCAACAAGAGGAATACTTTTATATTGTATAGTTAAGGGTAGATATAAAATTAATGTAATCTAACGATTACCCAATATAAGTTATAAATTACATAATGTCTAGCTGTATAATATATAATATTACATACATTAAATTTTTCGTCTATAAAATTGAATTACCCAACATTTATAAATTACTGAAAAAAATTAAGTACTTCATTATTTTATCGTATGAAATTATATTAGGCTTAATCCGTAAAATAAAATGTATGCGGAGAGCTTACATTTAGACATCATACTAATATAGGTTTTAACATAGCAAATATGACTTGGTGACAAATCGACGAAGCCCCGCTTTGCGGGGCTTCAATTTTCTGCTCTGAGGGACAAAAGATAACTAACGAACCTAACCTAGCCCAACCTAAAACAGCGGTTGTACACGCTCTTCTTAGTTATGCGAGCCCCCCGAGCCGCCTTCCTCTTCAGATATGGACATATACCATACTTAATTCGACTCTCCAATATCAAATAATATGTCTATAATACATAATAGCTAATTAATGTTATACCGAACCTTATTATAAAGTATGCGCGTTATACTACCTTAGCATTAGGTTGAAAGATATTATAGCAAATACCTTTTATACTGTATGAGAGATATATCTGATAAAAATATGTGATTCGTATGTATATGTCTAATAAATTATATCCGTTGATCGTAATATCGACCAATAATATATCCATAGTTGTTATATATAGTGAACCTTGTTACACCTTCAAACCTTAAAAAAACCGGGCAAGTGCGAGTCGGACTCGCGCACGAAGGGTTCCGTACCATAATAAAAAAAAACGGAAAAAAAATGCAAAAAAAAAAACGGTCACCCATCCAAGTACTGACCACGCCCGACGTTGCTTAACTTTGGTCAAAAATCACGTTTGTTGTATGGGAGCCCCATTTAAATCTCTATTTTATTCTGTTTTTAGTATTTGTTGTTATAGCGGCAACAGAAATACATCATCTGTGAAAATTTCAACTGTCTAGCTATCACGGTTCGTGAGATACAGCCTGGTGACAGACAGACGGACGGACAGACGGACGGACGGACGGACGGACAGCGAAGTCTTAGTAATAGGGTCCCGTTTTACCTTTTGGGTACGGAACCCTAAAAAGAGCGTATAGATTCATTTTAAACGCCGGCATCGCACTTGCAACCTTTCTGGTGCTGCACGTGTCCACGTGACAATGTAGATTTGAATTGGCCTCCTGGCCTAAGTCCTGTGCCTGGGTATTTGGCGTGGGCATTGACATATATCTAAAGACGGGCCTTAAGGGCAATAAGAATGGGGCTAGTACAGTGGTGTAACGCACATGAAGTCGAGCCAATCGTGAAGTCTGACGCCACAACGCGATTGGTTGATGAGTTCGCACAACGCGCGCGATTGGTCACAACTAGTTGCGTTAGACTGCACGATTGGCTCGAATTCGTGAGTTACACCACTGAACTATAGTTGGTTTTTTTAGCATTGGAAAAAAGGTAAACAGTCTTGACTTGATGTGTCTTTTTATTGAAAAACACTTTTGAAAAATAAGTCACGGCAAATATGTAACAATTATGAATCATAAACGATTATTTACATTATTTTGCTTTTATAAGTAATAGTTACTGATTTTTAAAAAGCGTTTTTCAATTATAAAACACGTCAAATTCGCCTTGTCTTTTCCTAATGCTAAAAAAAACCGAACTATAGTTCTTAGTTTTATAGCCCGTCTTTAGATATATGTCAATGGGCGTAGGAGATTCCGGGGCAAGTCTTGGAGGAAAAAATATTTGGTCACTCTTGCAGAAGTGTTGATTAAAAAATCTCGCTGTCATTACAGTAAAGTTGGAATGGTAAGGAATGTTGAGCAAGTTTACGGTACGGCGAGCAGCAAAAGTGCATACCCATTTCATGAATGAATTCCATTCAGAAAATAGATATGTACTTTTGCAGCTATTGTGTAGTGTGTACATGACATGTTGCTACGTGATCTCGTCTCTACCGTGATACTATTATGCTCGGGAGGTAGACTACCCGTCGTTCTCTAATTAATACACGGCGCGATTCGGGAAATGAATTAGAGATTAACTAGATACGATATAGTAAAGATATGTGACATCCCACGGGTAAAGGTACCTTATGGCGGTTGGCGCTTACGCTATTATTAACGCCGCTCCAATATTATTGCGGCGCTATGCGACGTAAGCGCCAGCCGCCATGAGGTACCTTTTGCCGTGGAAAGTCACATATCTTTACTATTTCGTATCTAGTGAATATCTAATTCATTTCCCGAATCGCGGCGCCAACCGCCATAAGGTACCTTTTGCCGTGGAACGTCACATATCTTTACTATATCGTATCTAGTTAATCACTAATTCATTTCCCGAATCGAGCCGACAGTCAGAAAGAGACGGGTATTCTATCTCGCGGGCGAGAATACTGAGGGACTACCGCGAAACACGTTCGACGTGTTACCTCCCTGTCACACTTAGGTACGAATTTACAAGTGCGACAGAGAGGCAACACGTCGAACGTGGTTCGCGGTAGGCCCTGTTGCGCGCTCCTGTGCTAAGCCTACGGGTACCGATACATACAGGTAGGTAAACTTTGAATGCTCTGTTTTAACCTCGTTTTAACCCATTCTGCGCTAATCACGACACGTCGTTTTGCCTCTACGAAGCATTTTTGCTACATACTGGCGGGAAATCCATGTTATGCGGCTATGTTGTAGTAGCTCAGCGGTGAATGTCTTAACAGGCCGCGTAGCCAACGTGCCAATCGCTTACGCTCCGTAGCGATCGAAACGCAACTGTCACTCACTAATATGGAAGAGTGATAGAGAGACAAAGCGTTTCGTTGTCGAAGCGATAGCGATTCACCTTGGCTAGGCCGGCTGGACTAAGCGAAGCGTAGGCCGGAGAAGCCGCGTAGCATCTTGTAGCACTGCTACGGGTTTCCGTAGCATCTTATTTTACCACGGATTTTACGTCTACGGTTTCTTAAACACTGCGCGTTTGGATTATTCCCAAGGCGTATTCCAATATTAAAAATAGTATTATAAATCTCGATTTGATATTGATTTGATATAATTTCCTAGTTCCCAGCTAGTCGATGTGGGATAAACTTTTTGTTGAAATAAATGGATTAAAGTATGTATAACAACTTTAGTGACTAAAATTGGACTTTTGTTATGCGGTCGTATTCAACACACAGACATAAAAAACGTACATAAGTACTAAGTACTTAGTAATATTTTTCATACGATATAACAAATTAATAATACTTAGCGAAAAGATCTTTCTGTGCCAATGCCAAGAATTCAGGATTGTAGACCACCGGATAATAATGGCGGCTCGATTCGGGAAATGAATTAGAGATTCACTAGTTATGAAATAGTAAAGATATGTGACGTTCCACGGCAAAAGGTACCTTATGGCGGCTGGCGCTTACGTCGCATAGCGCCGCAATAATATTGGAGCGACGTTAATAATAGCGTAAGCGCCAACCGCCATAAGGTACCTTTACCCCTGGGACATCACATATCTTTACTATATCGTATCTAGTATGTATCTAGTTAATCTCTAATTCATTTCCCGAATCGCGTCGTGGATTTTGCGAGCGACTACGAACGAGAACCCACCAAACGGGTTCCCTGCACTCAACGTGTTAACTGCTGAATAGTGAAATTTTTGTATGATTTGAAATCTAGTTTATTAGTGTCTTTTGGAAACCTAAGCACAAAACAGGTTTAAGTGTTATTCAGTATTACAGAAACTGAGGTTAAAACTGAACTTATCCCAATAAGGGTTCTCTTCCACCTAACCTTTCAGTAACATCTTTGATTTGCATGCTTAAGCCCTACTAATACTAAATGCGTAAGTAACTCTGTTTGTCTGTCTGTTACCCTTTCACGCTTAAACCATTGAACCAAAAATTTGGTATGAAGGCCTGGGGAAGGATATATAGGGTGTTTTTTTTAGTTATCATTATCAACATCCCACGCAGTCGAAGTCGCGGGCAGAAGCTAGTAGGTTCTATAAAAGCATACGGAACCCAAAATATCATTGACACAGCAATTTTAGTAATGAAATAAATTTCTATTTATAGCTAAAACTCCGTTAAATTAGCTACTGCCAAGCCAACGCATTTCACGAGTAGTAATTTCAATAATACACTACTATGTTTGCATTAACTAGTCTAATTGTGTGTGGCTGGTGCATACGCAATACGCACTACTCTGCTTTTACGAGATGTGGGTCAGGAGGCTCGCTTGCGGGGGACGCCAATCCACCCACCACCAAAACAAACTAACCCTCAAACGAGAATCATCGTAAATCCAACCTTACTGCCACACAATAAGATTCAATCTTTAATACTCCGTCCGACGCTGTACAGTCACTCCTATTTTTCACACCCAAACGTTGCTGACGTCACAGCCGCGTCGCGCGTTCGCGATTCTTCCGATCGATATACGTGCCGACTTCGGCATTTTCCGGAAATTCTCGGGTCCCGAATGACGCTGCGACCACCACGTGCTAGTTACGTAACGCTGATGGCTACAATTCATTGACAAAGGTTATTTGCGAGGAGCCTTGGCTCAACAAGCTGACACATTCGGTTAAAAAACTTTGACGTCAATTATTTACAAACAATGCTGTTTATAATGGTAGGCGTAATGCCGTTTTTACGGACGCCTGGCCGTGACAAACGGCATTTTGTAATGAAACCTTTGGTTTGGGAGTCGGTAGTTAATGGGGATGTTAAATTAAGTACTTATGTAGATATGTTTTATCGTTGCCTTAGCTGTAATTGGAAAAATCTGGGAGACCGAGCTTTGCTCGGAAAACATATAAAAACTCAAAAATACGCGTCTTTTCCCAGAGAAAAGACTAGCTATATCGACTTTTCGCCCCCGAAAACCACCATTATATCAAATTTCATCGAAATCGTTAGAGCCGTTTCCGAGATCCCCGAAATATATAAATAAATATATGTATACAACAATTGCTCGTTTAAAGGTATTAGATTAGCAAAGCCAATAATATAGGTCAATAATTTACGACCATTTTGAGGCTTTTTATGTTGTTAATGAAAATTAATCTTAAAATGAACGAACCCACACGAATCGACATATTCAACATTGGTATTACTCTAAGACCGAATTAAAAACAAGCAAGTGGCTAACCATGGATGCCGCAAATGGCCCTTATTTAATTGTTAAAGAATTTAGAATAGAATAGAATAGAATAGAATAGAATAGAAAAACGTTTATTGCAAAAACCATCTACATACTGACAGCACCACACATATAAATTTAAAAAAGAGGATCTTATACACTAAACAGTTTAAACTATTATTAGCTTAACTAACATGCAATAATAATCGTAGTATTTACAATATTTAATGCAAAATTTGGATTCAGACCTACAAGTCGATTTCCTTCAGATTGTTAATGTTGATAGATTCAGATTGAAATTAAGAAATTATTCCATTAGAATGCATTAAATACAGATGTAATGCAAAATGGTTATCTTTCGTATTTTCTCGGAAACGTTCGTATTTGTCAGGCTACTTCAGTCAATTTCAGTAATTAGGGTTCCGTACCCAAAGGGTAAAACAGGACCCTATTACTAAGACTCCGTTGTCCGTCCGTCCGTCTGTCACCAGGCTGTATATATCTCGTGATCTGTGATAGCTAGACAGCTGAAATTTTCACAGATGATGTATTTCTGTTGCCGCTATAACAACAAATACTAAAAACAGAATAAAATAAAGATTTAAGTGGGGCTCCCATACAACAAACGTGATTTTTGACCGAAGTTAAGCAACGTCGGGCGGGGTCAGTACTTGGATGGGTGACCGTTTTTATAGATAATGGTACGGAACCCTTCGTGCGCGAGTCCAACTCGCACTTGGCCGGTTTTTTTTTTGTACCGACACTGACTGAAATAGCAAGACACGTTTGTACGTTTTCGTGAGAAAACGATGAAACTACTGTACTCCATCTGTAGGGTGATAAAGTTTTGCCTAAAAATAAACGCTCTCATTTAATTGGCGATGACTGTACTTAGTATTAGTACCCATCATCTGCATGGAATTTATTAAAGAGCCTGCTAAAGTTCTTGCGTAATTCAAGAGATATTACGTCGTATATTCAACAAAAGGGCCCTAATATGGTAATCCGACACATTACCTAGAGCAAGAACGTTCCAAGTAATTTCAAAGGTTGCCTTCAAATTAATGGGAATTATCTATAGGTACTTAACAAGCAAAACGTTTGAAGAACTTTAACTTGACTGCGGTTTTTTCTTGACTCGTATGCCCGTGTCATAAAAATGAATCGACTGATACCTCACCAAAATGGGATCAATCATTTTCACGCTACGGTGGAACATACCTAAATATTGTTATTTAAACAACTGGAACTGGTTAACTGGAAGAGATCCCATACAGGGATAAATTCGCCTTTGTTGTATTTAATTCACTCTGTAACTGTGTTTCTTGTGTTTTTATTTTTATGTAAATTATGTACAATAAAGTATATATATACATACATAAGGTGTATTGTGTATTTCCATTTGTCCCCGCCCACGTGACCGCCGCTAAACAGGAGGTGGGTATACAGATGAAAATGATTTCTATAAAGCGCTTATTCTCTTTTTATTATCTGTGCCCGGTGGGGACAAATGTGAATAAACACCAAACATAACTTCATAAGTCTGCTAAGTTCTTTGCTGCTAAGGTACTACTTGTTAACCTTTTTGCTGACCACCTTGGATCTATTTCTGTTACCAAAACATAAAAAAAAATCTTTTAATGACATAATGTGTCTTTAATGTCATTCATCAAGACATCTAGCAAGATGTTAAATATGTTAAATTGTGCGATTTAAGAAATATCGTGCCATCAGTTTCAGCGAAGTATTAGCAAAGATGCAATGAACGTCTAACGAAACGTAGACTCGGAAACTATTCTGGATTATTTGCACCATTGATACACAGGTGAGTGCGTTCATTACTGTACAGTGCCAACCTTTTCTGACGTATAACATACAAAGGCTCCAAGATCGTTGGCCCAACATAAGGCCTACTTGACCTAAGGCCAAGTAGCCCGGCCCTAGGGCGGCAAGATATTAGGGGCGCCAAATTGTAACAAGAAATTCGCTGATGATAACAACAAGTAACTCAAAATGCGGTCAATATGATGGGTGATGAGAAAGGGGCGGCTACAGGGCCTGGGGCCTAGGGCGGCAAAGACTGATGCAAATCTGCCACTGCACCTATGCTCTGTGTTTGCTTCCTGCACTTTGTCATAAAAAGCAAGCAAATAAATTATTCAAACAATTTTCAAAGACTTAAGCAGGGAAGTTGTTTCTTCTTTAGTGATTCTTCAGAAGGTAATCGCCTTAACGGAGATCAAAAAAATATAGCTTCCATGAAAAGCTAGGCGTGGTCCCATTAATCGACTTATTTATCGCACTGTTGACACGCTCTACGGCAATTTAAACATCAAAAGGCTGAGAGTGGTCGTTTGCTACCGCGAATTAACGTGCCTCCCCGGGGATAAGGCCCAAATTTATTATGACACCTCATCGTATCTCGTGGCGATTTATTAAGCCAACGGATACGGGGCTTTGCTAAACATGATAGTAATCAACAAAGCCTACGATATACATCAGTATAAAGTATTCTGTAAAGGTGTACCCACACCCTGAGCTTTTGTGGACCATCTGTGGTTGTTCCACTGTTATACTCTGTATCTTTAGGTACTTAAATAAAAGTAAACACATAATTTGTACATTTTCGGGTAGTTATAACATTTATTGATTATGATGAACCAACCAAATACAAAGCCACCTGGATCATCAGTCACTGAACGACCTGACTTTAACCTATATTATTTGATTATTTATGTAATGTTTTCATCTACCCTCAGCTGGCTTAAGAAGCCATTTGAGGGTAGATTTTGTTTACTCTTTTTTAAATACCTAAAGATACAGACTATAAGTAAGTTAATTAATGTTACCGTGTTGTAAATGCACAGTGTTGCTCCACTAAGTTAACTGCGGTGTGGATGGCCCTTTACGCTACTCACATTCTGATACTTGGTCAGATAATAACATATTTTTCTCAAACATGCAATGAAATATTGATGTTATGTTCCTTATAATAGGCTGCGAAGTATGATGTTTCAGGTGCGGCTAGGACAAAAGGTCGTTAATGGAATTTCATACACATCTTGCAGGCCTAGGCCGGCAAAGTCCTCTTTTTTAATTTTCATTTCACAGATATTTGTGACACAGCATCGTGGCATTCATCCATAAAAAAAAACTAGAGGCAGTATTTGCTTTATGGTTCGTAATGACACTCTGCCACTACGCCTATAAAAAAAAACAAAAAACAATGTTTGCTATAATTTGCAGTTTTATTTGTATAAAATCAACATGAACTTAATAAATAATACATTCAATTTTATTTTATTTTATAATTTTAAATTATAAATTTAACTACACAAATAAAAACATTTAAAATATTTCATCTAAACGTTAGCGGTAAAAAGGTCTACTCAAACACGCGTAGTTATATTTTTTAAATTGTTATGGAGGTAAAGTTGAAAAATATTCATTCTGTTTTATTGGATTTATGGTGCGTTGTTGATTTTTTGACTTTAACCCTTTACCTACGGGCTATTGAATCGCTCCGTCACCGCCCAATACGGGCATGTTTTGGCGAGAGTCAGCGGTTAGGCATAATTTCACTTACTTGTAACTTTTGAAGTATTACAGCTACACACTTGAAACTTCACACACACATTAAGTATAATGTGATTAATCAATAAATAATCACTTGGAGTAATAATATTCACTATTTTTTTCTGCTATCAAGCAATATACCAGTCACTAAGAGATTGAAAATTTTTAAGTTACTACTCGCGGATTTCACAAGTTTACGTTTAAGAACATTAGTTTATAGTATACTTAACACAAATAAACACTTAAATAACGATAATTATGAAAATAATGCATAAAAATCAATCACAAAAAACGTTGCACTAAAACAATTTGCCACTTATGGAAAATAGTGATGTGCGTCTATCGACGCATTTGTCGATATATCGATAACCTAGTTAATGTAAAACTGAAATTTAACAACTTATGATTGTGGTGAAATTATTATTAGGTACAATAGTACCTAATAATGATTTCATAACATGTTAAATTCCAATATTTTAACCAAAAACGGTAAAAAAACACTGAAAATAACACTCCAAACACTCCCACGCCGTACTCTCATATCGACAACAAGTCGATGAAATTTGAAAATAACACTATTGTCCGCCATATTGAATTCAATTATTAGCACCTCTGCAGTACGGGTGTCAACTCCAGTTGCCAGCAAAAAAGCGGTAATTTTAAAATTATGTTTATGTCAGAGCCATCTACCGAAATATTATGATATTTTTTTCTTTGTATCTATACTAATCACAGTGCATAATGTGACCGCTATTACCAAGTCACAAGGTCTCGTTTTGTTTTAAAAAAATGTTGAACACGACCATTACTTCGATCAACTATAGTTGACACCCGTACTGCAGCGGTGTTGCCTTACTGGCAACTCTGGTTGACACCCGTAGGTAAAGGGTTAATATGAGTTCCGACGAAATAATGAAATTAATATTAATTGTAATCGTAGGTGTTGGAATTGGCAGCGTAAGCAGAATTGATTTTAATAACTTGCTGCCTCTGCCGCCAAGTCAAAGACGAAGTATGTATATGGTTGCTTATGGCAATTTTATTATTTGAGAAACTAAGAAAAATGGCTTACAGTTTATTAGAAACAGTTTTGTGGCATATTTTAAATGAATGTAACTACAAACTCGTCAACACTGTGGAAATTATACTTATTTACTCCATGCATAAAGCAACGATGTATGTGAAACATGATATCAACATGAAAGACTATGTAAACTTATGTGACGAAAACGACAGTCAGACGGATACAAGGCGAAAAAATTAAAGATACATGAAAATATACGGGTAGTAAAAATACACGACTCGTGTAAAACATACGCGTGATAATGATATAGGTACGTGTTGGTTATATTTTGGGTGTAGTTTACTTTTAGTTTTTTCTATAAATAAAACTTGGGTTTCGTGGATTTTTTATTTTATTTATTTCATTGCATGTTTGAGAAAAGCACTATACATACCTCGGCGGGAAATGGGGTTGCCCGCGCCCAGACCTATTCGGCCTCGCTTCGCTCGGCCGTCTATATGTCTTCGGCCGGCAACCCCTTTCGTCCCGGCCTCTGTGGTAATGTACTATTAAAACTCCGAATCGCTCCAATATAAACATAAAAATTTAACGCATATTTTACAACTCATCAACGAGCAAGCGTAGCGAGCACGCTATAACACGTAGCATGTAAATTGTATGGGTGGCAGAAAATCGGCCTCACTTGCATGCTAGTCATGCGCGCTAGAAACGTAAGTTATATATACTTACTTGTATATCCGTATACCTGAGGTGTCATTCGAACTCTTCAAATTGATTTTAATTTGGATTCATATTGAAATTCGCAGCACATATTTATGTACTGGCCATTTGTGGTCAAACTTGTACAGTAGGACAAGTGTTTTTTAACCTCCAGTCTTATTGTGTGAGGTGGTTTGGTAGGTCATACTGAATATTTTTACTATGGTAGGTATCAACCCCGAAGTATGAAAAAAATAGGTTGTAAGTACCATATAGATAACATCGACATCTGCTTGGCAATAATGTGTTCTCTTTTTTCGCGATTTGGCCACATAATAAAAGTTTAGTAATATTTACAAATATCTGGTATGATTTGCCTGATCATCTAAATATGACATAAGTTTGTAATAAGCATACATCGGATTCTAGGGGGCAAATTGTATGACGGGATCCCTATCCGTCATACAATTTGCCCCCTAGAATCCGATGTATGGTAATAAGCGAGCGAAATAGAAGTGACATCAAAATGACGTCAAATTGGGATACTTACATTAGTAATGTTCGAATGCCTCGAACACAAGGGTACACAAGTCGGCAAGCAGCGACAACGAGTTGAAAACTTATTTAAATTGGACGAAACTCGTGTGGCTCTGTTTTACTTTAATTAAGCAAGCTCGCAAATTACTTGAGAACGTCATTTATCGTGGTTAAAAACTGGGTTTGTTTGTTTTGTTTATGTGCTGTAAGCCTTGTGTATCGATTGTATCGTTTTGTTTAGGGGTTAGGAGTATTTTTACTATAAAAATTAAATACTCATTTCATAAATCGCATAATCAACATATTGTAAAAGTCTAAAGTATTTACAGCTTAGTCGATTAAGCAGCTTCATAGGATCTCCGGGTGGTAGTTTTTTTAGTAGGATATAATATAAGTATAATTAATATTATGATTCAGTGGCATAAGTGATTCAGCGTTTAGAACTACACATTGGTCTTTCGTCTCTATGTAGCATTTTCTTTATATACCGGGAAACCTATGGTATGCGGGCACGACGTACCTATAACAACGAATGAGTGAAACTTCGAATTTCATACTGTGAACCAAAATCAAGTAGGCACAAAATCTAAATAGGAACTCTATATAATTATAATAATATTAATTTTAGGTATCGTCTTGGGTCGTCCCATTCGTTTTTCGTCAAGTTCTTACATTAGTCCTATTCTGCTTTCGTCACTCATTCTACATTGAAAGCCACCGACGATTGTGACGAATGTAGAATGAGTGACGAAAGCAGAATAGGACTAATTTAAGGACTTGACGAAAAACGAATGGGACGACCCAAGACGATAACTAATTTTATTATACTTTTATTTTTTAGTCTTTTTGTGTCTACCTATAGGTAAAACCAAATGGGCGTAAGCAATTTCCAAATAGAGCCTAAAACAACCCATCTATTATTAGGGCAGTTCATTGTCATGCGACTCACGAATCGGGCTGCTAAGACAACGACTGGAAACACCTGAAACTGTTAACCCTTTTGGTGTCAGGCGTTGAATAAAAACTTAGACGCCACGGAGCAAATTGCTACGTTTTATGCTAGGATTTATTTAAATAATTGCACTAGGTATACAGGTAATGTCTTCGGTTACCGCGATAGCTATGAAATAAAACTAATACACTATATTCGAAAAGCTTGCAAATGTGACAGAGCGCTAGTTGCTCGCCTATTGAATTTGAAAACCTATAACCAGACGTCGGATTTCAGAGGGCAAAATTCAATGACAGGTGGTTCCTACATCGATAAAATCTATAATAAATATTTTTCCCATATACCTACTAGTGATCGTTCCAAGTTTTTTTGTAAAAACATTATTTTGTAGAAAGTAAGATAAAAATGTTTTCACAAACTCATAGGTACTTTGTCATCATCTCCAAAATCCGATGTCTGCCTATGACACTTCGTTTGTGAAGTATTTCATAAACAAATAATAATAATGTACAAAAAAAATAAAATATTTTCTGAAAAAAATTTTTTTTCTAATAGTAAATGGTACCTCATACTGAAGAAAACTTTGATAGAGAGAGAGATTCTGTAAACCTGCTGCCTGGCCTGTGTTATTAAAAACCAGTTGTAAACTTTGAAGCCGGTAAAGAGTGAAGCAATATTTAAAAGTAGGTACGAATATTCTTGTAAAACAAAGTACAAACAAAGTACAAGTTCTGCAAAACTTATCGAGTGAGGTTCTCCGAAACATGTTGCGCGTAGTGACTAAAAATACGTGATTCCAGCTGTAAAAAAACTTAATGTTCTGCTAAACTTGTTCAATAATACTTGATATCCTTAGACGTCGTTCAAACCTCGGCTCGTACCAACGACGACACAACGATCATTTAAGTACAAAATATAATTTGATATTTACCAGTCGCTTTTCGGTGAAGGAAAACATCGTGAGGAAACCGGATTAATCCCAATAAGGCCCACCCCTCTGGATTGAAAGGTCAGATGGCAGTCGCTTTCGTAAAAAACTAGTACCTACGCCAATTCTTGGAATTAGTTTCCAAGCTCTCATGCAGCATGCATGGTACATGCATGGTTGCAGGCTCCCATGAGCCGTGGCAAAATGCCGGGACAACGTGAGGAAGAAGAAGAAGATCCTTAGACATCGTGGCGTCTGGGGCACACCTTTCCCTGACGTGATTTACCGGTCTTCTACGGGTTAGGGTTAGGCTCTCGGAGTTACTTTCCAGGTAGTTTTCATTTTTGAGAAACCGAGAATATCCAGAAAAGCGAATGCTTTGGTCAGAATCCTAAAAATACCCCGGAAACTATGCGAGTCAAAACGTACTGCGAATGACCAA
The DNA here is from genome assembly GCF_910591565.1 of Cydia splendana. NCBI lineage: Eukaryota > Metazoa > Arthropoda > Insecta > Lepidoptera > Tortricidae > Cydia > Cydia splendana. The sequence continues at coordinate 11,609,124 of NC_085976.1, forward strand.
GAGTATTTCACATTCGAATTTTTTTGGCAGGTAAAGCTCATCATTTCACACCCTCATTCATGCTCCAAGCCACAAACAAAATTAAAAAAAAACCGGTCAAGTGCGAAGCCGACTCGCGTTTCAAGGGTTCCGTGCACTAAGTACCCAATTATTAACAATGTATTTTTTTATGTGGAACGTGAATGAAATGTCTTTAAAAAACCCGTAGGGGTCGGATCAAACACTAAGTAATTAAGTCCGACTCACGCTTGACTGCACATTTCCAATAGGTTTTCCTGTCATCTATATGTAAAGAACTATATTGTGTATTTTTTTCAAATGGCAGATGGTCGGACAGACAGACGCACGAGTGATCCTATACCTAAGGGTTCCATTTATTCCTTTTGAGATACGGAAACCTAAAAAATGTTTAGAAATTTCTTGAGTGTACGATTAAGCACACGACTTGGGTCGTCTAGTTTAAAGTTGCACACGCCATATTTTCACGCAACAAAATTACCATAATTTTTTCGTGCCGTCCGTTCCCTTTTTACAAAAATTATGGAAAACGTTAACAAAATCAAAAAAAATTATCGTTGCATACTTTTTTTCTCCTATGAGGATCGAAAGTCGGTGATTTTGAGCAGAAATAACATAAAAAACATCAAATTAAAAAATAAACTATATAAATATCGCGTAACTACCACAAAAATGGTTCACAAAAGTTTTGAGCTATAAAAGTCTACACGGTAATCTTCGAATACCACAAAGTGCGTTCAGAAACGTGGTTTGAATTTTTAAACAAGTGGTCTTCGCCGACTATTTATATTTGATTAAATTCCAGTCCCAGTGGAACAGCTACATGGACGATTTTTGTTTTGATCAGGCTTCCTGACAGTTAAAAATTACCGGAACCTGATTTACTTTTTAAATCACAAAGATCAAAGCCATAATAAAATTAATGTTTGAACGAAGCGGAACAGCTCGGAAATTAGTTTGTAAAATAAATAATCACAGCCTATATAAATATTTTCAATTGCCAGGCACAGGAGTTCTTTTATGGGATTTTACATCAAGGTATGCAGGTGTCCTCGCAATGTTTTCCTTTACTGAAAAGCTATTGGTAATTTATCAAATGATATTTCGTGTATAAGTCTCAAAACAGTCATTGGTAGGAGCTAAATAGAATTCAAACCCACTACCCGCGGATCAAAAGTCGTGCACCTGAATTTCTTATTTCAGTCACCACCGCTATAATTTCTTATTTAAATGGTGTGTTCGGGTAATTCCGAATATCGAAAACCGTCGTGTTATGATTAATTTTGAGTGATTATCATCTGCTTTTCGGAATTATCCGACATATGAAATTACCCGAAACACCTTATTAGTTTATCTTATATTTAAAAAGGTTATTATTAACTTTACTTAAGTAACGGTTTTCAGGTCTGAATCGAGCGCAAGTTCAACCTGTGCGACTGACATCTCTCCATATAAAAACGACGTATCTCACGATACTCCCCTAGCCAGGTGCGACTTTCTTAAGAAATCGGTGGATCGGTTATCGGACCTCATGCCCGGTGTGTGTTGACTCTCGGGGCTCTTGGGGTCAAAAAGTAGCCGAAAACACCTCGCGTGATTTGTGCACAAAACCCCTAATATTTCAAACATAGACTAGCTACCATAGACTACGCATTATACCTAAAGCATCGAATTGCCGTGGTCACTACAAATAGATAGCTATTCTTATGAACTTACATGAACACATTATAAATGAATTCTTTCATAGAGTGGACATGCAACTGATGCAACTTTGCGGCTGGGTGCCATAAGCTATGAGTCGATCCACTCAGTTGCATCTAACTTTAGGTGTGACTTATAATTTGAAACTCGTAGTGCTAGAGTAAAATAAGTTTATACTCGTATATGTAAATTAAAACTCAAACAAAACCCAAAATAACATTGGTAAATGACTGTCCTTAGTTCTGGACTATAGTTGGGAGGTTTGACAGTACCAAGTATGGGAGTGCGTGGTGACCGCGAGTCGTAATACAAATGCGCCAATTATGGTAAGTGCCCTATGATTTCAATTTTGTTTACCCTGTTTTACGATCCGTACGAAACGTACGATTTATTATCACGGACAGCATTCACGAAATCCACCCTTTTGCTCTTTAAATCTTGTACACTTTTGTTAGTAAACATAGCTCGTATTCTTATTAAGTGAGAAAATTATGATCTTCAATGTTGCACATTGCACTTGCACAGTATAGTTAGTCTGTACTTACTATGAAAAATTAAGAATCATATTTAATTTTATATTCTTTATTCCTTATTATGTTTTTATAGGTAGGTACTATCTAACATACCTACAAGGTAGCTAGCCGATCTTATGTTATTACCCAAACAACCAAACAACTTTAACAAGAGAATCTCTTTTTTTAATTCTTAGCAGTTGCATTGACATAATAACGAGTCTATAATACTCTATAGTATATGTTTTAATCAATTCAGTGGTACGCCTGGTATACACCAGTCCAAAAACTGCTTTTATAAATACTTAAACCTAACCTAACGCGACCTACATAAGTTAACACTACTCAAGTTATGGTGTTCAAGTACACTGAATCATTGCAAGTCACTGAACAGAAAACGTCAATACAAGAGAAGGGATGACCCAATTTCAGGGCCGGATAAGGGTCAGTGTACCAACCATGAGAACTGCATGAGCAGGCCCAGGACAGTGCAATAATTGCATCAAGTTTAACCGGGTCCGATCGATGTGAGGGTATTTACCTCTCCGGGCGAAAATAATCCGGTGCCGGTGATGTCAGAGTGTAGCGTAGTACGCTTGCGCGGCCGGTGGCGAGTAGCCGGGCGTCAGTCGGTCGCCGGCCCGCGTGAATCGGGCGCGCGAGTCAAAATATGCCGCCCCGCGGCGGCCGGTGAGGCGGCGGCCCCGCCGACCGCCCCGGGTCGACGGGCCAAGCCAGCTCCAAAGACAAGAGCCTCACCATGTCTTTGCTCAGCGTCACAGGTAGCACCTCTCAAATCACTCGCCGTTTCCAACCTGGAGTGCCCGCTTGGCCTGTGAATCTTGAGAGCTATGTTTTGCTTTTAGTGCAGGAAAACACTAACAGAGGAATACCTCAGGCCCAATGGATCGAAATAGCTGCAGGATGCGTTGTGCATTATTCTGTTTCATGAATTCAAGCAGGCACTCCAGGTTACAGTAAGTCAACGGTTAACTTAAGTCTTGTGTAGTGTTTTGTACGGTATTTATAGGAAAGTTATTACCCAGGCTAAAGCCTTGAGTGCTCGCATTAAAATTGCCCGTGAACGAAGGCTACCTACGTGATGTTTTGTTTTGTCTATTTGGATTAAACTGGATGCACACAGCAAATGGTTTTGTTAGTGGTTAATAAAATCCGAAGTAAAAGGAAATGTGTGTCGGTACTTCTAGTTGTGACTGAATTAGTCTATATATATTTATCATTTTGGAAATTCCTCGGATGTTTTAAGGATGGATTGATGTTGCGAACAAAACACAACAATTTTTGTAGGCAAATGGATTGAGTAGGTATTCTAAAAGTTGTATCTGCTCCAGTAGAAGGTTTCGACTTCCTCACGATGTATACATTTAATTTTGTCACGAATAATTTCATTGAACCGACATATAAATAGGACCGTTGCTACAGTTTCCTTCTTATTTTAAGGCAAGAATTCTTCGCTATGATAAATAGCGTGAATATTTCATGGTTTAAACCACCTAAATGTTTAAGTGAAAATTCATGTCATGTCCCGATGCGGTTGACTGGTTTCAGAAGTAACGAATGTAGGTAACATAATTTGATATAATACTTCAAATAATCCTTTTGGCGTTTTCCTCATTCGTAAAAGAACGAAGGGTATTATGTAAGTTGGATAACGGTTTTGTTTACCAAATATATTTGGGTTATGTGACTACATTGTTGACTTTATTATGTGTAGAGTTCGACCAAGCTAAAGCTGCAGCGACTTTGATAGCACTGAGCGTGGAAGTGTTATTTTAAAAGTCATAATTTCATAGACTTTTGACGGTTAATGATAAGTTGATAACACTTCCCCGCTCCGCTCTGTGCTATCAAATTCGCTGCAGAGTTCGCTTGGTCTAAGTCTACCTCTGTGTTAAGAAATTGAGTAAATTTGTTATTTCAATTTCAATAATTGTTATCATGGTATCAATAAGTCTTCATCCAGATTTCGACTGTCTCAAGTCTAGTGCGACCAGAACCGAGATTGCCTGCCTCGTGTTTCATGTCGCCTTCGCTGATACTTTGTGTAAAATACTCGTCCGACAACCACAAGCCGGTGAATACCGATTATTTCACGATGATAGGCGTACATCGCCGGTTGTGTCTGAGAGGTCTGTCTCTCTGCCCGATTCGAACTTAAATATACGTCAATTAATAAATCTAGAAGCGATATAGATTAGATGTGTCAGTGTCAAAAGTGACGTTTCTGTTTGAAGAAACGTCACATTTGACACTGACATAAAATGTGATACTGGTAACGTATTCTCGAAAATATTTTTCGGTCAGTTGGGTTGTCTATAACTTTTCTTTCACTCTCTTGTACTACCAATTAAAAAGAGACGGGCGCATTAATCCCAACGTTCGACTAACTATAACCAATAACAAAAGATGCCTATCATCATCAGTTTACTGTTAATCGATTATAGTGATAACAATCTTGTTTTTATCTCGCTTTTAATCTACTTTCCCACCCACAAACAAAACCCACCAACCACGATCATCAGTCATGATGGATGCGACCAAGAAGAGAATCTACTTTCCAATATGTTCGTTTTATTGTATAAAATAATGATAAGGTTCTGTCTTTTCAAGTGAAGAGACCTGGAAAAATGAAGAGGAGTCAATTTTCAAAAACATGGTTCTTTAAAGTCCGTAAACGAGTACCTAGTAAGTACGAGTACTGCAACTTTAGTACTGCAACTAAAGTTAGCCTTTAAAGATTTTATAAAAGCTCTGTGTTCGGTTGGCCGGGGCACATTCTATAAAACATTAAGGGGCCCACTGATTAACAGTCCGCAGGACGGTATCGGCCTGTCAGTTAGAACAAAATTTTGACAGTTCTGAACAACTGACAGGCCGATACCGTCCGGCGGACTGTTAATCAGTGGGCCCCTTTACAGTAATTCGACGAGACCGTCTAGACAGTGCAATCGTGTCAGGTGTGCGGGTGGGTCGCATGTACCCGAGCTGCATACATAGCCATTGTTAGTAGTGCGGTACTAACTTACAGGGCTAGCGTGTCTTTAATTGTCACATATTATATTATTTTGGGCAGTTGTGTAAAAGTGTGTGACAACCCAGTGTGTTCTTGTGCGGTGTCGGAATTTACGCTAACATCAAAGGCGTCCGTCCACTGTTAACTGTTACTTTTTACACTGTGGCCGGGGTCTGGAGAATCTTTAGCTATGTAATAAATTGTAAGTGAAGTAAGATCATTTAAGTGAAAAGAGATCCAGTTATTATTTCTGCTGAAACATCTCAACCTTAGGGCATTTAATAATCGGAGTTGCCTTTAAGAGCTTACCGCTCTGCCGAAAACTTTGCACAATTGTGCAAACTTTTGTATGGACTGACGTTTATCTGACATGTAATATAACCATACATTTGACGAACCCCTCCCCCGCAAAAATCGGCAGACTTTTGTACAGAAAATGACAGCCAAAGCGTCTCCAGTTACTAAATGCTCTAAGATCTCACACATCTCATCTCACTCCCGTATACATAAATACTTAATAACATTAATTACTTAGATATGACACGTGTTTTTCCGGTTCATTGCCAACACATGTATTGCTATTCTCTCCATGTTAACCACACATTGTATAACTTTAGCAATAAGCTTGCACGTGTACAAAACTCTGAGGCTACCTACAACTTCCTACAACTAAACTCGAACGGTCAATGTTTATTGCAAAATAGTGTATTGTACAACAATGTCATAAAAAAGTTTTATGACGGTGTTGTAAACTCGTTTTTTACTCCGATTGTGAGCAAGAGAAAAAACCTCGTACGGTCTATACATATAAATCGGGGCCAAATTAATGAAATACATAGTTACTAAGTTCACTAACACAGTGTTAAAGCTTAATGTTATTAACAAAATAAAGAATTGTTATTATTATTGTTTATTAAATTATTAGCCGATTAAATGTATAACATTAGAATGCAATATTAGAGGAATTCTATTATAAATTTATAATCAACGTTCAACGTATTTAATGCATTTAGATTTGCAACAGTTTCTTACATTTTTTCTACGTAACACTAAAATATGTTCCTAAATATCTAACCTTTGGTAAACAGGTACATACAGGAACGATTTTAGCCCATACCCACCAACACCATGTATACAATAGGTTGCTAATGCCAGCAGGGCAGGGGTTCTCAACTTAAATGCGTGTCGAGTCCCTCTTGACGACAATTTTTTTTCGAGCCCTTAAACAAGAAAGTTTGGAAGCATTTTCTTTATTGCTAATGCTTTCCTTGTCCAGTTGCGACTTTGTTACGCTCCCTTGGTTGATAATACCCCGCTTACAAGTAAGACAGTTAAATTGTCACTTTGTTCGAAACAACGTCACTAGAGTCTGTGCGGAAAGACAAGAGTCGTGGAATGTATGGGGCCCAATACATTCTAAGACTCTTCTCTTTCCGCACAGACTCTATCGAATTTGTATTATCTTTTTTTTTTTTAGGGTTCCGTACCCAAAGGGTAAAACGGGACCCTATTACTAAGACTTCGCTGTCCGTCCGTCCGTCCGTCCGTCCGTCCGTCTGTCACCAGGCTGTATCTCACGAACCGTGATAGCTAGACAGTTGAAATTTTCACAGATGATGTATTTCTGTTGCCGCTATAACAACAAATACTAAAAACAGAATAAAATAAAGATTTAAATGGGGCTCCCATACAACAAACGTGATTTTTTACCAAAGTTAAGCAACGTCGGGAGTGGTCAGTATTTGGATGGGTGACCGTTTTTTTTTTGCTTTTTTTTTGTTTTTTTTTTTTTTTTTGCATTATGGTACGGAACCCTTCGTGCGCGAGTCCGACTCGCACTTGCCCGGTTTTTTAGATCGTCTAGGTCAAATATCCAATAAAGCATTCAGTGAAGTACTGGCGTTGACCGATTCAGTTATCGAAATTGTTAATCAAAGCACACTTATCTGCTATCGATTGACGCATATTGCTAAATACTTCTGCGAAATGCGGGCGGATATGCATGATAACCGGCGCGTTCATTGCAATGTCAATGCAAGTACATATTTATTCCTCTTTATTTATTTTTCGTCTTAAGTTAGGTTAGTTAGTTAGTTAGGTATATGAATATAATAACACTTACAAAACAATAAAAAATACATAAAAACGATTAAAAAAAAACCTAACCTAGGGTGCCGCCAGCGGGGCAAGGCCCAATTTACCGGTGGTCAGGGCTGCAGAGAGAGGAACCGGCGGACTATCCTGGGAGAGGCCTTTACTCACGAGGAGGTCCGCTCATTCAAATAAAAAGTATAGATATAAATTGTGTTATATAAATATTAAAAAAAGTTATATGTAACCTTAGTTTGTAAACTTTAGTTAGTAATGAGTTGGAATAAAAGGCTTTTTTATTTTATTTAGCCACCCTGTATAGCTACATTACTAATGAGGCCGGAACTAAAGGATCGATAATTTATTGAAACAGTGGTTGTTTTTAAAGACTAAGAATGATTATAAAAGTGGTTAACAAATGCCTGAAGTAGGACTTCCTGTGTTATAGGCAGAAAAGGACAATATATATTAATTGCTACCTACCATGAACTGACATTTGTTGTTCACGCTAGCTGTTGCGTGAACTTGATCGCAGTCCATCTCGCTCGCTCTGATCTATTGGTGCGATCGAGTTCATGCAGTCGTTAGCGTAAATGTCCAATGCCAACTTATGTTAGCCGTACAGCTTTCAAAATAGTTTATCCTAATACAGTCGCCTGCAATAATATGTTACTCTGTGAAGACCGCAAAAGTATGTGACACGGTCGGCTTTACAAATAAGATCGTGTCCGATATTTTTGCGACCTTTCTTGTGTAACATAATTATTATTGCAGGTGACTGTACATATCGTGTTACATGTTATACATGTTAAAAAGATGATATGGATAAAATTCAAAAGAGACTCAAACAAATAATTTCGCTTTACATTTTGTTATGACTTATGACAAAAATTGTTCCTACATTTTATGAATTCTCGACGTGGGCGTGAAATACTTCATCAAAACATTTTAATTAGCTACCTACTAATTTATTTGAACGTAATTTGTATATACGACAACAACGGTTTCACTCACTTGAATTTTTAGTCGCTATTGGCGACATGTTTCGGGCCCGTCGGGGGTCCTTCCTCAGGCTCGAGTGTCGAGAAACATGTCTCACGAAAGTTTAATATCGGTAATTTGTATACCCATAATATCGTATTTCTAATAAGTAATAAGGAATTCACCGAAAAAGCGGTTGTTAAATATCAATTGATGTTTTGTACTTATACTTACATAAGTTCCAAGAAACCTATAGGTACAAGCCAGAGTTCGTGATCTCTGGAGGCTCATTCAGATTCAACAATCCGTTACGGTTTTGATCTCATTTTGATGGGAACTTGAAGATCGCTGACGCTGATTGGCGCATGTGAAATGAAGTTAAAGTCGTGCGTGAGATGCGTGCCAATCACCAAGACAGCAAAGGTCTTATCAAAGAGAATAGATAGTATAGAGGGGTCCTGTCACAGTAAATTTTGTAGTCACAGTAAATTTACTGCCATCTATCGACACACGACTAAAACTCAAAATGAAAACGTATAAAATTATAAAAAAATGTATATATATGGATAAATGATTTTATTATTTTTATATAATTTTGACACATGTTCATTCACTGATATCTAGTGTTAAAATTGTTAAATATGAAACGGTGTCCTCACGCCATCTAGCCGAGACAGGTGTGTGCGCCATCTATCCGAGAATGACTTTTTCTTGATTTCCAAGGCACGTTTTTTCCTTAGACTTTATTCGTCTTATACGAAGTTAGATATTTCTTTGTTTGTTTGATAAGACCAAAGTTATCAAAACCATAACAATTTGTTAAATTTAAATCCTGGACTGAAAGTCTCCGCCTTACCGTTATGCTTTCAACGCTCTTCCATAAATTAGTACATTTCATTGCAAGTGTGGAAAGTGTGTTATTATTTACGAGTCCCGAGATGTTTTTTATGAGCCGTAAAGCCATTTCCAAAGTTACCTCAGTGCAAGTGAATTTAATTTTGTTACCATTAGAGACTGAAATATACAAATCTATACTATATAATCGCTTTATTTGCTAGAAACTTTAATAATTATTTTTATCTACTTAGATGTGAAGACGGCGTACTAAACGGGATATACAGTTTGACTACTAAAATCTCGAATCATCTAAGGTTGCTGTGGAAATATCAACTTAATCTTCTGTTACCGAAAGTGCATATTTCATCATCACGTCGTTACACGTGTTCGGCTCAAGCCGTTTGAATGCAAGAAGCAAAACGTTTTATCCGCGACTTTATTACAAAAGCAATTAGGTTGGTTTTGCTTCGGTTAGTCGAGGAGGCTCGCTACTCGCCATGGCTATCGGAAATCCCGTGTGCAATAGGTTTTCCTGCGTTCGTTACGACGGAGCTGAAACGAGCGACGTTTTACGGGAGGTCTTGTTTAAGGCCTGAATTCTGCTGGAGCAAATTTTGAATTCGATCATTTATGTTGTATTGTTTCTCACGTCCTTGTATTTATCATACCTTGTTATAGCTCGTTATTTTTAGCATTAGAAAAAGACTACGCGATCTTGACGTGTCTTCTAATTGAAGGTCTAGGTCATAATTTAGGTACAAGTCCAACTGGGTCCATTTCGTAGTACACCTAATGATACCCACGATAACAATGTGACGAAGATCGGTAGTTGCCATAGCAACTAGCCGTATTATCCCAATTAAATTAGCCTGTTCATAAATTAACCGTTTGGAAAGGTCCATTCGGGGGATGATACACTTAGTTGCGCCAAAGACATATGTAACTTCGTATAAGACGAATAAAGTCTAAGGAAAAAACGTGCCTCGGAATTCAAGTGAAAGTCATTCTCGAATAGATGGCGCACACACCTTTAGCCTATCCTCGGCTAGATGGCGTGACGACACCGTTTCATATTTAACAATTTTAACACATATATATCAGTGAATGAACATGGATCAAAATGATATAAAAATAATAAAATCATTTATCCATATATATACATTTTTTGATAACTTTATACGTTTTCATTTTGAGTTTTAGTCGTGTGTCGATAGATGCCAGTAAATTTACAGTGACTACAAAATTTACAATGACAGGACCCCTCTATACTATCTATTCTTTTTGGTTGCGCTAAAGTTCGCTAAATCTAAAATCAGCTACCGGTGTTATCACTACACGTATTATGTTATATTGCACGTATTCCCCAAGTCGTTTTAGCAATTTTATTGTAGTACAGTAAGTAGCAATAGTTGCTAAGCGGGCCAGGTGTTCAAAATAATCTTCACGCGAATTTATTGTTAACAGAATAAGAGCGCGTCAATGTAATTTTGAACACCTCGCCCGCTTAGCAACTTCTGCTGCTGACTGTACGTACGTACGGTGACGTACAACATTGGGAGGTTGTTTACACATTCACGTGTCGTAAGAATCTCGTATACAATTTATTATAAAGCTATATTGCTGGCGATCGATGACGTGCAATCGTGCATAGCAATTTATCATTGAGTTTAATTAAGAGCTTTCATAAACCACCTGTTAGACCGCCGTAATTATTTCCATCCACTCTAACAATTCAGTAGAATAACAAATACACAAATAATGATTGAAAGAACAACGCACAAACACGCTCAGATGTGACCATTTCGTGGCACTCCTTCCTATGTTTTTTCTATATTTTGTATAATGTTATTTTCTGTGCTGTGTCTGTGCTTACGAATAAATATTTTCTATTTCTATTTCAAATATCAAGATTATAACAATTAAGTACCTATACCACGTATAGTGCAACATAAAATAATAGAAATTAAATAAAATGGACCTAAAAAAATTCCATACTAAATTGTTGCCATGTTTTTAGCATTTTACGTCAAAATTGTGACAGTTAGGTAGGAAGTGGCGCCCTCATAATTACCTACAACTTCTTGTCGGGCTATAATTATGTTGCTGCGTTACCTATATACTTATATAGCTGTAATTTGAGTTTCGTATATCTTTTATCTACTAGGCATATATTGTGTTTTACATGGGTTTACCATGGGTTTATGGGGTGGGTACGTAATTAAAAAAGCCACCATTTTAAAATGTAAATAAATACATACTTAAGTTACAATGAGAAACAGGGAAATGAATAGCCTTCCTATGTATTTTTGAAGTCGAGCCTTTGATGTGCATAGTCAGTACCGTAGCGAGCTGACAGTCATTCTGAGTGTCACAATAGAACGTCCCATTGTGAAGCGGCATACTAAACATTGTTTTTACTATATTACATATGTAGCAGGGATGTAACGGATGTGGTTTTATCGGAACCGAAAACGGAAACAGATGTTTTCAATTTAGTTTAACGGAAACGGAACCGAAAACGGAAACGGAACCGAAAACGGAACCGGAACCAGAATCGGAGCCTGAGTGATAGGTGGACGAGATGTTAAGAGTAGGTCTATTAAAAACAAAAATTCCAAATATTAATCAGCCTTTATTATGCCAGGCCTTTATTGGAATTGCACCACGCGCGTTTACCCGACTGTCGGTGCAATAATGTAAAATATCGTTGTTTTTAATACAATTAGGTACTTTAATTTGAATGTTTTTTTTCCCGACTTAAGTCCCAAAATCCCGAAAAATTGTCATTTTTTCCCGATAACAGCGCCTTTCGATCTGGCAACCCTACACACTACGCACAGTCAGAAGTCGGTACACAACAGAACACATACGATTTTAATTTTAATAACACGAATAAAACAAAGTATACAAACAAACAACAAATTAGCGTAGCACGTGGCAAGTGGGGCGATGAGCGAATGACTGGTATGAACCTGTTTGTTTTTGATGTACGCCGCCACCGCGCGAAGCATTGACATCCGTTATAACTTCCGTTTCAAACATAACGGAACCGGAACAGAAACGGATGTGTAATACCAAACGGAAGTTCCGCCTTAACGGAAACGGAAACGGAGCTCCGTAACATCCCTGATATGTAGGTACCTACTATGCTGCCTCTCTACGCTTAATACCTAGGCCATTTCTAGGGGGTTCCGTACCCAAAGGGTAAAAACGGGAGCCTATTACTAAGAATCCGCTGTCCGTCCGTCTGTCCGACAGTCCGTCTGTCTGTCTGTCTGCCACGAGGCTGTGTATCTCAGCCGTGATCCTAGACATTTGAAATTTTCATAAATGATGTATTTCTGCTGCCGCTATAACAACAAATACTAAAAACAGAATAAAATAAACATTTAAGTGGGGCTCCCATACAACAAACGCGTTTTTTTTTGCCGTTTTTTGCGTAATGGCATGGAATTATTCGTGCGCCAGTCCGACTGGCACTTGGCCGGTTTTTTCATTTTTCTCCGATTTTGATAAAGTTTTGTGGATAGATAGAGTTCCTTATTCTGTAAAACATTAGCGCAATTTTACCGTATGTCCTACAAAATCTTCCACTGAGTTACGGAAAACGTATGCAATTTTCCGTAACTAAATGGAAATTAGCTTACATTTTTTTTGCCCCAAATTTGGATTCCGACCAGATAATTTAGAATCTACCTACTTAATAATAAAACTATTTCCAGCGAACTCGAAATACATCGTTTTCTCGTTTCGTTAAATCCAGACTCGAGACATAATTAGCGTGCCCCGCTCACGTTGGTACGTACTTAATAGAATGTACGATTTAAAGAATAATTCACGAAAGTTATACAGCAGTAGAATTATTCAGTAAGTCAATTAATTTATGGGGGATATCCTCTTTAGCTTTACACAAGCTATTCCAAACAAGCGTCACTTATGCATAAGTCGGAAATCGCATTTAGATTTTAAATGGCGCTCCACGGGTTAAACTTAGCGTTCGTTTGAAATACTTGTCGACCAATGGGCATCTTGGGTTGGCATACAAAAGTACTGTTCATTGTTACCCTACCTTCTAAAATAAAAATAAACATGATAAGTACCTAATGTACCTATGCAAAATGTAAATTACTGTTCTAAATAGTGTACCGTGCAATTTTAATAACAATTTTAATAAACTTCCGTGAGACACAGACATATTACGTCGGCCTACAAACTCCGTAACTCCCCCGGAGGAGTTACGAGGTTTGCGACTTAGGCCGACGAATTTAAATTATATTAAGAACGGTACGTCTACCACCAGTTTTGACATTGACATAACGCTCACGTCTACGTAATTTACTTTCTGTACATCTCGCTTGCACTTATATGCGAGTACGAGCGAGACGCATAGAAAGTAAGCTACGTAGACGTGAGCGTATATGTCAATGTCAAAACTGATGGTAGTCGTACAGGTCACTCACGAGTACGGAGTGAAACATGTCGAGCGTTTTTCGACTTAAAATTCGTGAGTGACCCGTTCTTAATATATTTAATATACAGGGTGATTCAGGAGACGTGAGCAGGGCTAACACTGCGCATTTCGTAAATTATAAGCAACTGTTTCGTATGAGTATTAGTGAGGTTAACGTTAATTTTCTAGTCGTGTTGAAAAAAAAAGGTATTAATTTATTTACGACTTGCATGGTCACCCTAAAATTAGAATATTCTGTGTCAAATTGAATGTCATCACGGTCTGGTTACTTTTGAAAACTCGTATCTCACTCAAGTTTGACAGTTTATTTTCTTCGTAATCAAAATGCTGTCATTACGGTCGAGACTTTAAAGAGGTTTTATGTTTATTAATTAGGTCTTGTAGGGTAACCATGATTGTAGAGAATTAAATTTGTCCTCACTAAAAAGTTAAAAAATAGGAAAAAGTGTGGTTGTTTCACCTAAATACGACGGCGATCGATCAATTATCAGTTACTGAGTGAGCAGGATTAGTCCTGCTCACGTCTCATGAATCAACCTGTATAGTGTAGGTACCGTGTAGTTACGTAATAAGCACCGATATTTCGTTGTATTTTCATTGTCCTACTTCCATTCCTCAGTTCAATTGTAAATCCCAATGTTGTTAATAAAAGGCGCTCGGCTCAAAGAGGCTTTCAAAAAGATTTCTAGAAAAATAATTTTCACATCAAAAAACCACTGAATTTCCTTTTTATTAATATCTGAGTAGTAACTTCCTCTATTATCTTGTCATAACAACAAGGTTCGAAAAATACTATAATGAGGTTACGATTTTTTATCGTACAGAATACAAAACCTATTCGTTTTCAGAAGCTGGTTATGAAGCCTTGCGAGGGGCACAATAGTTATTTGTACAACAAGAGATCAAAGTTTGATATTTCTTCGAGTGCTTATTTTGAGTCCCGTGCAAGCGAAAGATTCTATAATAGAAGCGAGTGAATCTAATTTAGAATCTTGAGCGTAGTAAGGGATTCAAAAGCGCACGAGATGTAAATAACTTTGATCTCGTGTAGTACACAAAATTTTTCACCCTAAGCGGTGAGAACATACCTAGAGGGACAGAGATAATAGAACCCAAGTATCGAACTTGTATTAGACCCCGCATGTTGAAATGACATTTGACTATAAAGGTCACTTGAATGTCATTTTGTCTCACTCAGTGAGCAAAATCGCATTTTGCTCACTGAATGAGTCAACTCAGTGAGCAAAATGCGATTTTGCTCACTGAGTGAGACAAAATGACTCAGTGAGCAAAATCGCATTTTGCTCACTGTTTTTAAGAAGCAAAGTACCCTTGTTCGAGCTGCTGAGGTGAAAAAACATAATATCGATTGACACCTCATCCATCAAAATGGGCACTTCAGTTTTGACACTACGACGGAACATTTATAAGACAAAATACAAACCCCACAAGGGTATGTAGATCTATAGATACTAAAAATAGAACTATTTGTCTTGGCTTGATCCTAGTAGTGTAAAAAATAGCATCCCAAAAGGGCCATTTGGAACTATGAGAATCCCTTGGGGCGATTGCCTCTCTGTGGATACAGTCGAGTTTATAAATAATATGTAGATTACATTTTTACACCTTAATCCATTGCAATAAGGTGAAAAAATGTATACACATTTGTGAACGATATGTCACAGACTAGGTACCTACAGTCATTTGCAGTAATACCTTAGGTACACAACGCAGTGCGAAAAAATTCGTTATGCACGACCTTACTCAACCTCTTTAAGCAGATAGTAGGTTAATAAGCTCCAATTAATAATTAATTAGAATTCAATACTTACTGCACGGATCCACGTCCCGACATACGAGGGGTTAAAGTACCATCGCCCACACTGTTAACTGTACATAGGTGGACGTTATGCCTTTTGTAATAAGGTCCACCGATGTACAGTTAGGAGTGTTGCTGTTTGTACCTAACCTAACTTACTTGGTTGGCGCCGTGACCCAAAATGAGTCTTGGCCTCCAACACAAGAGTACGACACTTTGATCGGTCCAGAGCGGTATCTCGCCAGCTTTCGCCGACGCCGAGCTCACGGAGATCTGCCTCCACTCTATCTGCCCAACGGTATTTAGGATGACCAACAGGACGGCGCCCTATTGGTCGACCGAAGTAGGCCCTTTTGGCTGCCCAATCTTCACCCATCCTTTCGAGGTGGCCAAGCCAGCGGAGACGATGCGCTTTGGTCTCACCTATTATATTCGGCTCGGCTATCAGATGTTCTATTTCGGCATTCTTTCGGATCTAGATATTCTAATCGCTTGTAAACTTCCGAAAACTCTCACAGTTGTGATATGTGAAGGTATTTCGCAATCTCAATAATTGAACCCTTCTCGTGTATTCGTGACGTTGATTGATTATATCGTGGAAGTTACATTACGGGGCCGTGAGAAATGGGGGGAGCGGTACATTTTCCTAATTTCAAACTTTTTATTAGCTTCACTTTGTGATTCATGTACGAAGTTTAAATCCCACAAATAGTCCAATTAAGACCCTAATAACTTTTAACGAAAAAAGAACTGAGTTTACAAAACGGTATGTCATCATTTTGTAGGCTTCAACAGCAGTTACACTTTACAAATTATGCCTTTAAATTATATAAATCTGTTACCTAACGATAGATAGGTAGGTACTCGCTTTCGTCTTAAAAGTATCAATCTACTTTTTAAGTTTAGTTTAAAAAAATTGCAAACAATATTGATGCCTTTTCATAATTATGATAACTTATTATTATGCTTGAACCAAAATTTAGTCGTGCCACTAACATAGTTGATAATGTAATTTCAGAAAATTCCTCACATTTTTGTATGGGGATAGAAACTTTCTGAAACGTAAAATGGAATCTTCTTATGTTTCCGCAACTTGCACATGGGTGTATGATACTAGTACCTACCTACCGAAATATTAGTATTTATAGCTGAAAGATCTAAATTGACCGCCTCTGTGGTACTTGTCTCTAATTATTCAGCCCGTCGTAAATGCTACCTTATTACAACGGAATAATTACCATCTTGCATTGCCGTGGGCGCAAAGTAGCGGTGTTATGCAAGCATCACGTATGCAGGCTCGAGCGTCACCTACATAAGGGAAGCTCACATTGACACATACAATATTAGGGTGTGTGTGACAAGTGACAACGTGCTTGGCGATGGTTTTAAAGTTGACGAAATATAAAGTGAGCCGATCTTGTTCATACATGTTCGAGAGATCGGCTCACAACAAACAGGCCTATTCGGATTTCGAGATAATCACAAGATCTTGAGACGATTTAGAGATCAACTAGATCTACATTAGATATCGACTAGATGTGACTTGGATATCTAAGTCATAACTTGTCGAAATCGTTCAAGAGGACCTCCAGAATCGCGGAAACGTCAAATTTGACATATCTATCTTACAAATATCTTTACATTATCCGTATCGTAACTTGTTGAAGTCTAGTAGAAATCTAATTCATTTTCCGAATCGAGCCGAAACTAAATAGTTACGACGCGATTCGGGAAATGAATTAGAGATTCACTAGATATGAAATAGTAAAGATATGTGACGTTTCACGACAAAAGGTACCATTATTGGAATATTGGAGCGGCGTTAAAAATAGTGTAAGCGCCAGCCGCCATAAGGTACCCTTTCCGTGGCACGTCACATATCTTTACTATTTCATATCTAGTGAATCTCTAATTCATTTCCCGAATCGCGCCGTTAGTTAGATACGTACCATGTGTACTGATAACTCTAAGCATAAAAAAATAAAAATAAAAAATTGTTATAAAGTATTCTAAGTCGTAAACAAAAGGAAATGTCAGTTAACATTATGAGCTTCGAAACGGAGTTGTTGCTCAATTTTCGACCGGTGGGCATCTAATAATTTCAGTCCAGAACCTGTAATTTAGGATTAGAATGAATGGCATCAGACTTAAATATGTAATAGTATTAGACAAATATTGTTTCACTGACATAATACAGTCGTGTTGAAAAATACGAAAACAGCATGACCTAAAATGAAAGTTATTAATATGACAAAATTATATAAAAACGGTAAAGGTCTCTGCCCACTAGACCGTATCATACCATGACCGTAGTAGGAACGTGTCAGGCAAAAAAATATTATTTGTATTAAAAAGTATGAGACTATGCCCACTAGCCCGTTCCGTCACCGACCATACCCGTCGCGTGCCATGCACGGACCGTCAAAAATTGTCGGCGAGGATATTTTGCCGGTGCCGAAACGCTTGAGTGCCAACCTCAATCTCTAGATTAATAATGAAATTGAATCCAGTAACTGTAATGCCATACGATAAATAAATAACGTTGCCAGACCGGTGCGTGCAGGCGGCGAAACGGTGAGCATACGGGTTATAACCGCTTATGGTTACCGTTCTAAGCCCGTTATAAACGCGTTGCCATATTTCTTACTCGCTCTTGCCAGTCTACTATTCGCTCGCTCTTTCTGACGAGTCTTGCTCACGCGAATAAAACGCGGGTACTGAGGGGATTAAACGCGGATGCTACGGGGATTATAGGCGGATGCTATGGGGATGATACGCGGTTGCTAAGGGCACTAAACCCGTTATGTGTGAAACGATGTGGACACGGTGTATTGGGCATAGTAGCCCGTATCACGTTACATTCCGTGCCTGATACGTTCACAGCACGGTCATGGTATGATACAGTGTAGTGGGCAGAGACCTTTAAGGTAATTAGAAATCCTTTTATCTGAATCTAAAGCACGTCAATTACACAAAATTAAACGTCAAACACTATTATTGTAGTATTCGTTTCGTGAGTCAATCTACGAGTACCTACCTATTAACTTACATCTACATAAATATTTGAATTTCTAGTTTTCTACGTATTTGCAACACGATGTTCTTATATGAATTTATAGACACAATTAAATATTCGAATGCTTAACTAGTTAAATAAAAAAAGATAAAATTTTAAATTAGTTTTTGTTGCTAATTTCAATAACAAAACAACAACACGAAACGATTGAAAATATAAACGTGCCATTTTGATAGGAACAGTCAGCAGCAGTAGTTGCTAAGCGGGCGTTCAAAATGATCTTGACGCGACTTTATTGTTAAGAGAATAAGAGCGTGTCAAAGTAATTTTGAACACCTCGCCCGCTTAGCAACTTCTGCTGCTGACTGTATTAGGCGGCTCAACTTGAGACAAGAAATTGAAGACAAAACTTTACTACCCTCTGTATTGACAACACGTGGAAGGGATGTCACGCTTACTCGAGTCCGATACGATTCCCGAGGTTCAAGGAAAACGCTGCTTCTGTTTGAAAACGGTGTATTCCCATTTGTCCCCGCCCCACGTGACCGCCGCCATACATGAGGTGGGAGCAAATGGAATTGATTTGTATGCAGTGTCCCATCTATGCCAGGCGGGGACAACTGGAAATAGGTACCTATACCTTTGAAAACACGTGCGGGGTTATAAAACCAATTCACCGTATTGTGCAATAAAGCTTTTACGACTTTCAATTTTCACCGAGGAAATACTCCTGCCGGTTTTTCGAATACCATATAATAAAGCTAATTACACTATACTTTATCTAATAAATGAATTCAATCAGTACTTATGAAAATGTAGGTGCTATGCAGAACTTCCATTAAACTTGTACCTTAGTTTCGTCGCCGCTCGTGGCTTGCGCCTTGTCAGGTGTACCTACTCCGGAAACGATGTCATGTCAAGACGGTAGACTGAAATGCAACGGCAACGGTTCATGCCTCATAGAGCATTTAATAGAACCTATAGCGTTATTTATTACTGCATTCTTGCCTGGGGAGGGTCAAGCTCATCTATCATTCTAAAAATAGAAAGAGCGCAAAGAGCGGTGCTGAAGGTCGCTTTGAGGAAACCAATTAGGTACCCTACAACCGATTTATACAATGACGCTCAAGTCCTTAGTGTCCGGAAACTCTACATAATAAGGGTGGCACTGTACGTACATAAAATAGTCCTTAGCTCATCAAGTTACACCACACTACTTAATAATCGTATTTTTAAAATTCCCGTAACAGCAGTCAAAACTACATTTGCACACCATTTTTCTGTCTTTTTATACCCCCGTATTTACAATCGACTAGTTAGGTTATATGAATTTAAAAAACACTCCATTTTCGAGGCAAAAAAACTCTTATCAAAGAACTTGATGCATCTATCATATTTAGACACAGAAAATCTAATAAAGATACCATATTAACTAAACTCACCTACAATAACAATACACAAACACACCACGCTCACACACACACTCACACACACACACACACACACACACACACACACACACACACACACACACACACACACACACACACACACACACACACACACACACAAGTCTTGTATTATTACTTATTAATATTATATTTTACATTTTATTTAATGAAGAATTATTTTTGTTACTAAAGGCATAAAGATAATTTATGTTTATGTTTGTTTTAATATTTTTCATCTCTTTCTTATCTATTTTTTGTCATTTATATAAAATGTAATTACAAGTTATTTAGAGTTAAATTCCATTTCTCACCATTCTTTTCTATAATTTATTGTAAACTAAATAATTGTCTCTCTGTTTTCAAAAATCCATTGTTGTAACTAACCGATTGTATACTATATTATTATTTTTACTGTAAGCCGCATTATTTCTCCCACGGGACAGGCTATGCCTAGTGTGGGAGTCAGCATAACTGTAACACTGCTATTTTCTATTTCAGAAATAAAGAATTTATTATTTATTTATTATTATTATTCTCTTTATTTATTTTTCGTCTTAAGTTAGGTTTGTTATAATATGAATATAAAAGTAAAATATAAAAAAACACTTACAAAACAATAAAAAATACATATAAACACATTATAAAAAACCTAACCTAGGGTGCCGCCGGCAGCGGAGCTTGGCCCAAGCTGCCGGTGGTCAGGGCCGCAGAGTGAGGAACCGACGTACTATACGCGCCGTGTCCAATATTACCGCCTTCTGCATCTGACCCTTGATCCAACCACCCAGCGAGAGTCTCTCTAGGTGTTGGTCGAGACTCTTCGCTATGAGACCGTTCGCTGACACAACTATCGGAACAATGATCGTCGAGTCAACATCCCACATGGCGGTAATCTCGTGAGCTAAGTCTAGGTACTTGCTGGACTTGTCCTTCTCGGCCTTCACGAGATTCTCATCATGGGGGATGGTGACGTCGGCGAGCACGGCCCGGCGCTGCGATCGGTCTATCAGCACGATGTCAGGCTTATTGGCGACAATAGTCCTGTCAGTGATGATAGATCGATCCCAATAGAGCGTGGCACGACCATTCTCGAGAACAGGCGCAGGTAAGTACTTGTAGTACGGTACTTCGCGGTCCACAAGGCCGTATAGAAGAGCAAGTTGCTGGTGAATAATCCTGGCTACGAGATTATGTCTGTGCAAGTACTCACCGTTAGCAAGATGAGAACAACCGGAAATGATATGCCTGAGTGACTCTCCGGGACGGCGGCATGCCCGACAAATGTCGACCGTACCGTCCTTCAGGATATATTTCCGATAGTTGTTCGTCATCATCACTTCGTCCGCAATTGCACAGGCAAAACCCTCGGTTTCTCCGAAGAGGTCCCCGAATCGTAACCAGTTCACCGACGCGAGCAGGTCCACATCGGGTCCCGTGAGGGCCTTGTAGAACCGCCCGTGTAGCGCCTTACTCTCCCATGCCGCCTTGCGATCCGCAGTACTTAGTACCACAGGTTTGCGCCAGTTCTCGTTTGCCAAGGAGAGCGGCGTGAGGTTCCTGTCTACTGCCACCACATCACGATGCATCCCACACTCGTTGTTAAGGAAATAATTCCTGAGATTGTACACCTCGCGGTTGTGGAGATCCTTGGCGTTTAGGAAGCCTCGGCCTCCACACTTCCGTGGGATGTACAATCTCATAACTGACGAGCGTGGGTGTAGCATGCGATGTGTGGTGAGCAGTGACCGGACCCTCCGATCCAGGGCGTCCAGCTCGGTCTGAGTCCACCTTAGTATGCCAAAGGAGTATGTGAGAAGAGGCATTACCCAGGCGTTGAAGGCGCGCACTTTGTTGCCTCCTGACAAAAGACTGTTAAGGACTTTTGTGAGCCGACTGAAAAAGCGCTCCTTCACCGACCGTCTAATACCCTCGTCCTCAATACCCAACGACTGTGACATACCAAGGTATTTATAGGTCCCTGATTCAGAGATAGACCTGAAAGACATTGTCTCAGAAAGTTGTAAATTTGTTGAATTTACAACCTTCCCCCGCTGTACATGCATAACCGCACATTTATCGACACCAAACTCCATGTTGATGGCACTACTGAAGACTTCGGTGGTTTTCAGTAGCTCCAACAAGCCTTGGGTATTTGGTGCAAATAATTTGAGGTCATCCATGTACAGAAGGTGAGAAATAACTTCACCCTCTCTCCGAAGCCGGCAACCTAGTCCCAAATCCTTCAGCAAGGTGCTGAGGGGATTCAGAGCTAGGCAGAACCATAGCGGACTCAGACTGTCGCCCTGAAATATTCCTCGCTCAATCCTTATAAAATCCTGTGGGCCAGGTCGGTCATCCCCGCCTCCTGGTTGACGAAGGACTGTGGTCCACTGCCCCATACACGCGCTTAGGAAGGCTCTCAAAGCTGCATCAACTTTGTACAGCTCTAAGACCCTCCCCAGCCATGAATGAGGCACCGAATCATAGGCCTTCTTGTAGTCAATCCAAGCGGCTGAGAGGGCCCCCTTGGTCCGCCGGATTTGTTGGCAGATGGTCATGTCTATGAGGAGGAGCTCTTTAGTACCACGGGACCCAACCCTACATCCATTTTGAGCAGAGGCCAAAATATTGTTTGCGACAATGTGCGCGTTGATTTTTGCTCTCAAAATGGATGTAAGGAGCTTGTAGAGTGTAGGCAAGCATGTGATGGGTCTGTAGTTCTTCGCTTCCGTGGTACTACCGGACTTATAGAGCAGGAAGGTGACACCAGTTGTTAAGGAAGGTGGGAGAGAACCAAGTTCGAGGGCTTGTTGAAATTGTGCTGCTAAGTAGGAGTGCGAGCATCGGAACCATTTTAGCCAGAAGTTGTGCAATCCATCCGGCCCAGGACTTTTCCAGTTCTGGGCCGTGCGGATGGCACAACTTACGTCATCGGGGCTGATGGTGACTGCCCCCATAGGTTCAATGGACTCGCACTCACGCTCGACAACACTCATCCAACTCCCCTCGGTGTGTCCGACAGGCACCGACCAGATGCTACGCCAGAAGTCATTCATGACAGTAGCATCCGGTGGCCGCGAGTCGGATGCACGAAGGTTGGTTTCCTCCCACTTTCGGTACATCTTCCTTTGGTCACTCTGGAAAAGACGATTCTGCTGGAATCGGTCCACACGCTCTCTGTAGCGGCGAATACGGTTTGCCCATGCATAGACTTTCTGCTTTAGAAAGTCGATGCGCTCCGTAACGTTGGCCATGTAGTCGCGGGGCCTGATATCCGTCCCCACGAATGCCTGGTTTACAAAGCGCATTACTCGGGGGCGATTGTTGCCCCCCCTGAAGCAGATCAGCTTTGCGATAAGAGTCCTAAAAGAGCTGATACGTCGCTCGATCCGTATTTGCCATGCGGGGGCACCTCCGGCGGTCCTAGGTGCACGTTCAGAGTCCGGAAACTTGACTCGTGCAACACGGCACGCCGCGATGGCTCCGCAATACATGATCGCGTGCGTATCATCTAAATCTTTACTAGTCCGCAAATATGGCTCTAGTAAAGCGTTTAGGGCTCCCATTAGCGCTAGATTGTGTCTATTCATAGGCAAACGTGGTAATCGTGGCCTAGTATCGGGTGTGGAGCGGTACCGCGTAATCGCCTCGTCCAGAGTCCTCCTCAGTTGCTCATTGGCTGTACTACCCCCACTCTGCGCGAACTCCTCCTCGTCGGCACTGAGATCTACCCGCGGCGCCCCCGGTGCCTGGTCGGGTGCCGGCACCGGATCCGGCGACGTGGCGGGCGGATCCCGCGCTGAGGTAGAAGCTGCGCGAGCAGAGAGAGCCTCCAGGCGAAGCCGATCAAGTGTCGAGTCATCCAACCGCTTTTGCCGCTGGATGACTCGCACCTGATCCGATAGTCGTTGCGCAGTCACGTCGATGGTCGGTTCGAGGGCCTGAAACAGTGGAAGCATTCGGACACGGTACGCGCATAAGTTGGTTCCCCCCTCTGTAGCCCCATAGTAGGCGCGCATGACGTTCTCATTAATAGTTTGAGACCATCGCATGCGACGCACTACACCACCGGCAGCGGGAGCCGTGGGCGGGGCAGGATGTCCCGCAGGCCCCAAGCGTGCCGACAGCGGTGGCCGCCCGCGCCGCGCAGGTGGTCGTGACGGCGGTGGCGGCGGCCCGCACTCATCGCTCGACTCGCTGGTGTCGGGCGCGGTGGCGAATTCATCGCCCGACGACGATTGCGAGGAGACGGATGATGCGGACGGGGGTGGTGGGCGTGCGTTTCGTGGAGACGCTAGTTGAGCTCGTGTTTTGCTTCTCGTTTGCATTTTCTTTCACAGGGAGTTTTGTCGTACATGTTAGGACATCATATTCTATGGCCAATTATAACCCTTATATACGCAGCAGTCTTGGGTTATATTTTTCATAAAAATAATGTAGAAAGCAACATGTAAATACAAAATCTAGAAAATAATTTGAGAAAATTTATAAAAACACGACTGACGTTGACAGCGTCATTTTTTTTTTTTTTTTTTTTTTTTTTTTTTTTTATTATTCTCTTTATTCAATTAGGGTCTTAGGTTAGGGTTTTACAATGTGAGTATAAAAGTAAAATATAAAAACACTTACAAAACATAACAAAAATATATAAACACATTATAAAAAACCTAACCTAGGGTGCCGCCGGCAGCGGGGCAGGGTCCAAGCTGCCGGTGGTCAGGGCCGCAGAGTGAGGAATCGACGTACTATACGCGCCGTGTCCAAAATTACCGCCTTCTGCATCTGACCCTTGATCCAACCACCCAGCGAGAGTCTCTCTAGGTGTTGGTCGAGACTCTTCGCTATGAGACCGTTCGCTGACACGACTATAGGAACAATGATCGTCGAGTCAACATCCCACATAGCGGTTATCTCGTGGGCTAAGTCTAGGTACTTGCTGGACTTGTCCTTCTCGGCCTTCACGAGATTCTCATCATGGGGGATGGTGACGTCGACGAGCACGGTCCGGCGCTGCGATCGATCTATCAGCACGATGTCAGGCTTATTGGCTACAATAGTCCTGTCAGTGATGATAGATCGATCCCAATAGAGCGTGGCACGACCATTTTCGAGAACTGGCGCAGGTGAGTACTTGTAGTACGGCACTTCGCGGTCCACAAGGCCGTATAGGAGGGCAAGCTGCTGGTGAATAATTCTGGCTACGAGGTTATGTCTGTGCAAGTACTCGCCGTTAGCAAGATGAGAACAACCGGAGATAATATGCCTGAGTGACTCTCCGGGACGGCGGCATGCCCGACAAATGTCGACCGTACCGTCCTTCAGGATATATTTCCGATAGTTGTTCGTCATCATCACTTCGTCCGCAATTGCACAGGCAAAACCCTCGGTTTCTCCGAAGAGGTCCCCGAATCGTAACCAGTTCACCGACGCGAGCAGGTCCACATCGGGTCCCGTGAGGGCCTTGTAGAACCGCCCGTGTAGCTGCTTATCCTTCCATACCGCCTTGCGGTCCTCGGTGCTTAGTACTACAGGTTTGCGCCAGTTCTCGTTCGCCAAGGAGAGCGGCGTGAGGCCCTTGTCAGCTGCCACCACATCACATTTTTATTATTATTATTATTCTCTTTATTCAATTAGGGTCTTAGGTTAGGGTTTTACAATGTGAGTATAAAAGTAAAATATAAAAACACTTACAAAACGATAAAAAATACATATAAACACATTATAAAAAACCTAACCTAGGGTGCCGCCAGCAGCGGGGCAAGGCCCAAGCTACCGGTGGTCAGGGCTGCAGAGAGAGGAACCGGCGGACTATCCGCGCCGTGTCCAAGATCACCGCCTTCTGCATCTGACCCTTGATCCAACCACCTAGCGAGAGTCTCTCAAGATGTTGGTCGAGACTCTTCGCTATTAGACCGTTCACTGAAACGACTATCGGGACAATGATCGTCGAATCAACATCCCACATGGCGGTTATCTCGTGAGCCAAGTCTAGGTACTTACTGGACTTGTCCTTCTCGGCCTTCACGAGATTCTCATCATGGGGGATGGTGATGTCAACGAGCACGGCCCGACGTTGCGATCGATCTATTATCACAATGTCAGGCTTATTGGCTACAATAGTCCTGTCTGTGATGATAGATCGATCCCAATAGAGCGTGGCACGACCATTCTCGAGAACAGGCGCAGGTAAGTACTTGTAGTACGGTACTTCGCGGTCCACAAGGCCATATAGAAGAGCAAGTTGCTGGTGAATAATTCTGGCTACGAGATTATGTCTGTGCAAGTACTCGCCGTTAGCAAGATGAGAACAACCGGAAATGATATGCCTGAGTGACTCTCCGGGACGGCGGCATGCCCGACAAATGTCGACCGTACCGTCCTTCAGGATATATTTCCGATAGTTGTTCGTCATCATCACTTCGTCCGCAATTGCACAGGCAAAACCCTCGGTTTCTCCGAAGAGGTCCCCGAATCGTAACCAGTTCACCGACGCGAGCAGGTCCACATCGGGTCCCGTGAGGGCCTTGTAGAACCGCCCATGTAGCACCTTACTCTCCCATGCCGCCTTGCGATCCGCAGTACTTAGTACCACAGGTTTGCGCCAGTTCTCGTTTGCCAAGGAGAGCGGCGTGAGGTTCCTGTCTACTGCCACCACATCACGATGCATCCCACACTCGTTGTTAAGGAAATAATTCCTGAGATTGTACACCTCGCGGTTGTGGAGATCCTTGGCGTTTAGGAAGCCTCGGCCTCCACACTTCCGTGGGATGTACAATCTCATAACTCATTATTATTATTATTATTAGTACTATTGGCTCTGTGAGCTGTGGACCTCACTTTAAGCTTAGAAAATGTAAGTGAAATATAAATTAGTTCTTTGAGTCGTTATCACAGTGAACTCACAATGGTCTTAAGCGCCATATATGCTATTGGCGCTTAAGTCGTTTGTGCCAATTTCCGCTTTTTAATAATTTTCCAAAAAATGGATCGATAAAAAAATCAACATAATCATATAATCTGGTCACAAAATTTCACGAGAATCGGTTAAGAATTGCGACTTGTAGAGGAGAACATCCGGACATACGGGACATACGAAAGCAAAATGCCCGAGTCAAAACGGAGACCTGGTCTACGCTAACACTACGGTCAATAATGCATAATGCAAACGAACATTATGTACGTATTGTTAGATGTGTTATCGATTCTGATAGTGAAAAAAACAGATATAAAGTTTGCTACTACATATTTACTGACGACGCAACCTAGTTCAGGAATCTATGTAACGTAACGTATCTGTGTAAGTAAGTTAGTTTTAGCTGCGTTTCACATCACTTTTAAAAACCTGTACAAATTAGCAATAATTTCTAACAATCACTTTTAAAATGATGCTTATAAATTGACTTCAATTGCCCATTTAAACCTTATCTAACTAATAACACGATGATGAAGAGACTTAATAATATAGTGGACATGCAAGTCCGTATAATGATCGCCTTCCGGAGGTTGGTGGCCGGTGGCTCCGATAGGAGTTATGTGACTGAGGAGTCTTCGGAGTGTGGCGTGTCGTCGCAGTTAATGGCAGACACGTGACTGCCGTTGGCTATGACAAATAGGGCTTAGAGAAATGCGAATGGCTTGAGTCATATATCTACAGATTTAGACAGACTGAAATACATAATTTTCTATAGACTTATGTCATTTCCACTATTAGGGCTGATTTAGACGGCGCGCGAACTCGCATGCAATTTTAGTTACGTTGCGAACTGTTGGTGATACTCGTACCAAAGAAAAAACATTAATTGCGCCATTTAGGGTCTTAGCTATTGGTTGTTCAATACTTACGCTACCTATAGAATTTCCAATTTAGCAAGAACCCTAAATGGCATAACAATTTCGTGTGGTGACTCTTCTTCCTCGCGTTATCCCGGCATTTTGCCACGGCTCATGGGAGCCTGGGGTCCGCTTGACAACTAATCCCATGATTTGACGTAGGCACTAGTTTTTACGAAAGCGACTGCCATCTGACCTTCCAACCCAGAGGGTAAACTAGGCCTTATTGGGATTAGTCCGGTTTCCTCACGTGTGGTGACTGTCAACTCAATTTTTTTTGAAACCTTATTCTGCTAAGCCATATCCGGGTCCTAGTAGTTATGTATTATGGTATGGTATGTGCCTACCTAGCATTAAGTTGTATGTGCCAACTGTATCTACTTGGTTGCAAATAAACATTGAAACTCATCATCTATGGTACTAGCGAACATGGACACAAAATTTGAACCCGTAACACTCTCATAAAAGTATAAAATTTTAAAAGTATGCAATGTTAAGAACAGGAGTCTTATTTAGCGCAGGTACCTTAGTAGTAGCGAGGTAAGTACTAAACAATCAGATTTCATCCACTAAGAACGACATTCCGCCACCCACGCCCCTTTGAAAATTACACAAAAACCTACATTAAACGGAATTACTCGGGCTAAAATAAGTGCACATCCACTGACCCATTTGGCTTTGAAATGAAATGCGAAGAATGGGCGAGGAGAGCGTTGAATACGAAAAGCTGAGTCGACGCCTCCATTTAGTGCTGCCGTATTGTTGTAGGCGCGTTTGTTTAGGTTCAACCTTACCCGAATTGTGCATCCCGTTTTTGCTTATGGAAATTGGTGTTTATTGATTGCGATGGGGCGAACAGGCGTAGGAAAATATTCGCTGAATGTTTTTTCACAAGCTTTTATTCTTTTGACAATGGAGTAGGTAGCTACTAGGGTTAGGCTCAAATTGGTAGTGACAGTTAGTGGCCAAATATATTGCAATACACACGCAACACGCTGTTTTACAACAGGAATATGTACCTATATGTTGCGATATATTCTGAGCACTTTGACAGTCACTATCTGTTGCTGACTGTCCATCACGTAAATAAAGTATACTTCCTAGTATTACGAGCCAGTCACCACAAAATGAGTCCAACAGCCCGATTCGAACTTTAAGATACGTCAATTAACAGATCTAGAAACGATGTGGATTAGATATGTCAGTGTCAAATGTGACTTCTCTTCAAACAAAATCGTTACTTTTGACACTGACACATCTAAGGGGATGTGCACAAATCACGCGAGGTGTTTTCGGCTACTTTGACCCCCCTCCCCCTTGGTGATATTTGGTGAGGTTTTTGGCTACCCCCCCTCCCGCACATAACCTCAAGTGTATTTTTTTTCTATCCGACCGGTCAAGGCCACGCGCTCTAAAATTTCGTCGTTCGGCTAATTAAAGTAAACAATGATTTTTTTTTACATTTTCATGTACTTAAACCATTTATTGGATAGTTAACCAACCAAATTAACTATTGCCTTGATCCGTCCCCTATCGTTCTGGCTTCAACCGATTTTCATGTCTTATAACTTTTGAACTGTTATGAGGTTATGACATTCATGACGTGTCTTTTGATTAAAAATCGTGTATGATTTGTTAATGGTTACATATTTGCCGTGATTTATTTTTCAAACGTGCTTTTCAATAAAAAGACACGCAAGATCACGTATCTTCTTTCTAAGGCTAAAAAAACGAATTATAGGACCATGTAATAACAAATATTTCAAAAATAAATCAAATTACGTTGAGTCAGTATTAATATTAGGTACGTAGTAAAACTTCTTTTTGTCTGTGTAAAGTTTGTCACATTATTGTGGTTTGATTACATTTTGTTAAATACCTAAAGTATAGTATAAATAGTTGAAGTGTCAGCTGTCAGTGTGTGAACATCAGTGCTGTGATCATTTAGAGCGAAAAAACACTAAAAGTGTATGATTTAACACAAATCTGTGATTTACGTGTGCACTAAGTGCTAGTGAACCTCATATACTGTTATCTACGTGGAAAAACTAGTGTACAATGTTAAATTCGACAGAAAACCGATCGCCCATCTGAACATTTTAAAAAGCTTACCCTCATATTTCAACTTTTTCCTGGAGTTGTCAAAGTCATTATGATTGACATTTAATTCAGTGTTGCCACTTATGCATAAGGATTCCCTCGGTGAAACCCCACAAAATGGGGGAATGAACAACACACCACAAGACGGAGGAAATATTGTCACTCCAAAGAGCAAGAGCCTTGTGCAACAAGTATTCCATAGGAGTATGTTTGTAAATCAAACAACCCCCCCTGCGGAAGAAGCTCCAAAAGAAGCACAGAAGGAGAAAGATCAACAGGAATGGCCACTAGGCTATATTAAACCTCCAATATGGCAGAAGGTGCCTGAAACTCATCGCCACAAACGCAGACGGACCAGCGGCTCACCACCGCAACCCGGAACTTCTCGATCTTCTTATACTGAGAACAGGTTTGATACCCTGCCCCTTGACCAGGCAGATGACAGTGTAAATGAAAACACTGCCCAAAAAAGCCAGAACCCAGCTAAAGTCAGTAGGCCACCCCCAATTGAACTATATGGAGTCCAAGATGTAAACCAGCTCACTATGTTGTTGGAAACAGCAGTTGATAAGAATTCTTTCACTTACAAGATTAATAAAAATAAGATCATCCTGAGAAGTGCCAGCTTAGAAGCCTATCATAAAATTATGACTAAAGCGCGCGAGTCAGGTCTAATTGGTAATACTTTCAACATAAAAAGCCAAAGAAACTACAGAGTAGTCATAAGAAATCTTCATCCATCCACCCCGATAAGTGTTATCAAAGATGAAATAGAGGCTACCGGTAATACTGTTACAGGAGAAATAATTAATGCTAGGTATGGACCAGAGAAAAAACCCACTTCAATATTTTTTGTTAATGTATTGCCAGGACCAAATAACCAAAAGGTCAAAGAACTAAAATACATATATCATCAATCAGTGGTTATTGAAGACCCGAAAAAGAGAAAAACAATTGTACAGTGTCAAAGGTGTCAAAGATATGGACACACCAAAAACTACTGTATGCGTCCTCCATGCTGTGTCAAATGTGGAAAAGGACATCTCTCCTCCCAATGTAAGAAAGACCGAAAAACCCCTGCCGTTTGTGGCTTATGTGGAGCTGACCATCCTGCTAGCTATAAGGGCTGTGAGGTTTATAGAGAACTACTAGCTAGAAGAACTAGCAATTATAAACAGAAGGAGGGATATACTGGTCCCAATCCTGGAGCGAATAAAAATAGCACCTATGCAGAAGCCATAAAATCCAATAATAATGCACACAATGTGGCTACAACCACACAGCCTAACCATTCAACCCCGGGATCCCAGATTGAAGAACTACTGCTGAAACAAAATGAGAAATTTGATTTATTCTTACAACAAATGAGTGCTTTTATGTCGCTCATTACAAAACTAATCGATAAGCTTACAAAGTAAGTGCAATAAGACTAGCAACCTGGAACATAAATGGACTAGCTCCAAACAAAAATGAAGTTAACCTAGTAATGACTGAACATAACCTAGACATTTTATTAATATCTGAAGCTCATTGTACACCTGCGTCTAATATCAAATTCAAAGATTACCAGTGCCACATAACCCTACATCCAGACGGCAGAGGTCATGCCGGTACAGCGTTGATTGTGAGGAAATCAGTCAAACATTTTGTTATGCCCGAGTACAGGACAGAACACTTACAGGCCACAACAATAACCGTTGAAGATGCAGCAGGGCATCTGAGCGTATCTGCAACTTATTGTCCACCCAAACACAAAATCACCTGTGCAATGTATGAAGATTACTTCAAGACGCTTGGAAATAGATTTGTTGCTGGCGGAGACTGGAACGCCAAACATACTTACTGGGGCTCCAGGTTAACAAACACTAGAGGCAGACAATTGTTAAAAAGCATAGAAAATTTGAACCTTCTAACACTCCACCTCTGAACCAACCTACTGGCCTGCAGATGCAAAAAAGCTCTCGGACCTGCTAGACTTCTTCGTGACAAGGGGTCTGACCAGGCACTATCTCAAACAATGACAGCTCTTCTGACCACACACCTGTCTTATTAACTATAAGCACTATGCTGATTGAGAAAAAAGAGCCAGAAGTGATGTATAATAAACACACAGACTGGGAGGCTTTCAAGAACTACTTAGAGGAATCGGTTAATCTAAAAGTTGCGCTTAAGACACCTGATGACATAGAAACCGCAACTAAGTATATCACTGTTCTCATCCAAAAGGCTTGCTGGTTAACCACTCCCGCAAACCACAACCGCAAGCAACGTGATAATTATCCATTATCCATTAAAAGCATTCTACGAAACAAAAGACGCTTGAGGCGGGTTTGGCACCAAACTAGATTGGATGTAGATAAAACTGCATTTGAGAATGAAGCTAGGAAATTAAGAGAAATGTTAAAAAACTGGCATAACATCACCTTAGAGACGCAACTAGAATCACTAACAGGAACAGCAGCAACAAACTACTCGTTGTGGAAATTTACGAAAAACTTTGACCAACCGCAACTAGCTAAGGCACCTCTTCGAAGTAGCACAGGCTGGGCGCGAACTCCACGACAAAAAGCAGAAACCTTCGCAGAACACTTACGAAATGTCTTCTACCCGAATGCCGCGAATGACGCAGAATCTGAAAGAGAAGTAGTCAAAAGACTAAGCCAGCCCTTGCAAATGTCACTTCCACCAACTCCAGTAACTGTACGCGAAGTCTGGAGAGTAATCAATGATCTGAAAGATAAAAAAGCACCAGGATTCGACCTCATCTCAAAGGAAGTTCTAAAGCATCTACCGAGAAAAGCAGTAGTGTTCCTGGCGACACTATACAATGGAATCCTAAGAGTACAATATTACCCCAGCTTGTGGAAAGTCTCCCAGATACTCATGATACACAAACCAGGAAAACCTGCTAACGAGGTTACCTCATATAGGCCAATTAGCCTACTACCGATCCTGTCAAAAGTCTGTGAAAAACTGCTCCTAAGAAGAATCCTTCCGATACTAGAAGAGACAAAAGTCATACCAACGCACCAGTTCGGCTTTAGACAAAAGCATTCCACAATTGAACAAGTTCACAGAGTCGTGGAGCGAATCAGAAAGTCACTGGAAGAAAAAGAATACTGTTCTTCAGCTTTTCTAGACATTCAACAGGCATTCGACAGAGTATGGCACAAAGGGCTGCTTTGCAAGATGCGCACATACCTACCCCACAGTTACTTTAACTTGTTTCACTCCTATCTATCAGATCGCCTATTTCAAGTTAAAGAGGATGATGAGACCTCTAAGCTCTTACAAATAAAAGCTGGAGTGCCCCAGGGCTCAGTGTTGGGACCGGTGCTCTACACGATTTACACGGCTGACCTACCACAAGTGGATGGGATCACCACGGCCACTTTTGCTGATGATACTGCCATACTTGCAAGTAGCAGGGATCCTGGTATCGCATCACTTAAGTTACAAAACGCGCTAGAGGATATAACAAAATGGTTGCAAAAATGGAGGATAAGAGCAAGTGCATCAAAATCTGTTCAAGTTACTTTCACGCTCAGGAAAGGAAACTGCCCCCCAGTCACTCTGGAAAACTCCACACTGCCCCACCATGACAGTGTCCGATACCTCGGCTTACATCTAGATCGACGGCTTACATGGCAACAACACATCAAAACAAAAAGAGAAGAACTAAGATTTAGATTTCGCTATTATTACTGGTTACTTGGAAGAAACAGTAAACTCTCCATAGACAACAAACTCCTAATCTACAAAACTATTCTTAAGCCAGCATGGATGTACGGCATACAACTTTGGGGCAGTGCCAGCAAATCCAACATCGCAATAATACAAAGAATGCAAAACAACATACTGCGGTCCATGAGCAACGCTCCGTGGTTCCCAACCAACTCAGAAATACATAAATACCTGCAAATCAATACTGTGAAGGAAGAAATCCTTGACGCAACTAAAGCATATCACCATAGATTAAGTCACCACCCAAACGACCTGGCAGCAAAACTAACAGACAAGGGATATGATAAAAGACTAAAAAGAAAAGACATCTTCCCTCATACATAGACAATCCAAAATTGTCAAAGCGAAATGAGTAGAAGCCCTCGCTGGAGGACTCGCTCGTCATGATATAAAGCACTCAACCAATCTGCTTATAGTCTAACTGATTGCAGATAAAACGAGAGAATATAAAAAAATACCTAAAGAAATATATAAAGCACTATAGCTTATCACATAAACGCCGGCGCGCACGTCTGCACCTATAGTTTTCTTTTTGTTTGTTGTTGAATTTTTGATTATTAAGTGCAATTTATAGTAGCTAAAAATGTATCATATGTTTGATTTTTGATCTCATCTACAATTCGTATGAGTCTGATTTGTAGTAAAGCAAAAAAAAAAAATAACATGGTGTTTTTTACAACTTTCAAAATTTCTCGAGATACTCGAGAAACTCGAGAAATCCTGGTCGAGAATTCCCGTGCCTCGAGAAATTAAAAAGGTCGAGAAACCAGAAATCCTAATCCTAGATCTATGAATTGACGTATCTTAAAGCTGAATTCGGGCAGAAGCAAGTCTTCTCGCCAAGTAATTACAACAAGTATTTACTTGCATACATTTAAGTATCAGTAAAACACTGAGGATTATAAGTATTATAACAAAAACATATTGTAAATTTTTGGCTCGCTCGACCCAGCGACCTTCGCCTCACTTGGCATCTGGCGAGTCCACGGCCAGTCCGGACATTATTCGCAGTTAGCCCCTTTTTGCTCGCTCTTATTTAACTTATTAATACGTTTTAAGCGAGACTGTATGTAAAATCCTGGTTTTATTTTAGCTCAACAAAGTTTTTCCTTTAATATTTTTTTTAGAAGGTACTGAATTGTATTATAAAATATTCCTATTCCATCCGTATTTTTCGTACCGATCACGATCTACCTCAACTGGTGAACTAACACCTCATTTCAGATCGTCCATTCCATTTCATACAATGCAAAACGCGAAGTTACAAATACAAGTTACAAAATTTGTTTATTTTAGTTTAGTTGACGTTTGGCGAAACTTTAATTATAGGTACACTGTACTTTGTGTTTTGTTAAATAAATAAAATAAAATAAATGTTTGGTAGAAAAATATGTCTGGCACCACACGACATTCAGCTCGATTTAGATTTAACAGTTTGTTATAGTTTAGATACGACCTTGGAGATCGCTCACGCTGATTTGTGCATGCGAAATGAAGAGAAAGTCGTGTGACACCAACACGATTAAACAATGATCAAGGTCGCATCAAAACCAGTTCAAACCATACATTATTTAAATCAGAATAAAGCCAGGCGTGGCTCACTCCGCGATTTCGTCGCTTTGCTACAGGTAGCTAAAAGTACATCCGTTCCACACCAATTTTGGTGGCTAGCCATAAGCCGCGCGTGAGGCGCTGTCGCCACCTAGCGGCCATATCTGTCCTGATCGTAACAGACGCGTTTTGTTAGAGAATGAGTCTTCTGTACCTAAGTAGTACTATTATTTATTCTGTGATTACGCTCCCTAAAATATTAAAATCGTTTCACAGACTGCAAAACAAACAAACAAGTAACTGTCAAAAATATTTTTTGAAACACACTTTTATTGCCGACTGTACTTTCTCTCCTTTGCATGTCTATCAAGTACTTCTCGAGACCTTTCAAATAAGCCTAAACTCAATGTGTTTATGTTTTTCCATCCTTTGACTACCTTCTGACTGCATCATCAGATCAGCTCCATGTTAGTACAGTGAAACCTGGATAAGTGGGAACTCAAGGGACGATCAAATTTGTCTCACTTAAAGAGGTATTACACTTACACAGGATCTCAGTTAGCCAGGTATAAATAAATTTGTGTCTCATTTATAGAGTGTTCCATTAATAGAGGTGAGAAAAGAGGTTATTTCAGTTATAGAGGTGGTAAATAAGGTATTTTGTCAACATTGTGTACGAGTTGTAATCATCAACAATAAATAAAGGTAGGTAAAATAATCCTTGTCCTTAAATAGCTTTTTTAGTCTGTTAAAATTTTAATTCGAATTAACTTTGAATGATTATACTTCTACAAAGGATGGATTTTGTTAAATTAAATTTAAAACGGAATTAATTGCATCTTAAGTAGAACTTTAATAAATGAAAATTAATTTTTGGTTTTTCGTTTCGATAGTTTTAACTACTTACTCAAACTAACTATAAATAAAACTTGAAGTCGTTTAGACACAATTAACCGAATGCGGAATTTTTGGTTAGACCAAAGTCCAAGATCTTCAATAAAGTCCAAGTTAGAGAGGTCATAGATTGACGTTATCTCAGATACAGAGGTCAATTCCTATAACATTCAAAAAAACCAATGAAGCAAATGTAATATCTCGAATATAGTCTCAGTAAAAGAGGTAAAATACCCTCTCTGTCTCAGTAATAGAGGTAAATTTGACTATAAAATCGAAACAACTAATCTCAGTTATACAGGTCTGTTTTATCTCACTAACAGAGGTAATTCAGTGCCAAAGTGCCGGGACCGCACCATGAGTCCCAGCTATAGAGGTTTCTCACTTATCCAGGTCCCACTTAACCAAGTTTCACTGTATATTATTGCATTGTCATCGGAAATATGAAAGTATGCGAAATTTCAGCTCAATCAGACACCCGGAAGTGGTTCAAATTTAAGTTACAAGATTTTAAGCACCATAGTTACAAAGAGATATACGTATATACGCAGTGAAGCTACATAAAAGTGTGTGAAAATGCAAAACAATGAGATTGAAATTTTGTTCCTTTTTAACAATAGGTTGAAGGATCGTTGCAAGTAAATTATTATTACCTCCAAAGCGGCTTATGGCTGTATATTCAATCAAAATGAAGCTTACTTGATATCATTAAGGTTTGTAATAGGATCGGAGAAAATCTCTTCTGCGAAACCGTTTTCTTTAATGACGTCCTTATTGAAGATTTATGTTTGAATACAATATAGGTATAGTTAATCAACAGTGCTCTTATATTAACATATAAAAAATACAGGACCGTTATAATCGTGTATGACGATAAAAAAAACCGGGCAAGTGCGAGTCGGACTCGCGCACGAAGGGTTCCGTACCATAATGCAAAAAACGCCAAAAAAAAAACGGTCACCCATCTAAGTACTGACCCCGCCCGACGTTGCTTAACTTCGGTCAAAAATCACGTTTGTTGTATGGGAGCCCCACTTAAATATTTGTTTTATTCTGTTTTTAGTATTTGTTGTTATAGCGGCAACAGAAATATATCATCTGTGAAAATTTCAACTGTCTAGCTATCACGGTTCGTGAGATACAGCCTGGTGACAGACAGACGGACGGACGGACGGACGGACGGACAGCGGAGTCTTAGTAATAGGGTCCCGTTTACCCTTTGGGTACGGAACCCTAAAAAGATACTAAAAAAACTTAAATTTGAAGGAACAAAAACAGCAACGCCAAAAAGTGTAAGCACATTGTGGCGAAGACCGGCATATAAAATGTATTGCAGAGAAATCCGTCATAAGGAAAAATACGTACGTCGCACAGATACAGTCAGAAGGGAAGAGCTGTTTTCATTTGGCTCTACCGACCTTCTGTTTGTCGAGTACCTATGTGTAAAAATGCAAAGGTTAAAAGCGACAAAAGTTCTTGTAGGTAGACGGTCTTATCCACATTGACAATATTTTTTGTAAACTTAATATGCGTAGGTTATTGTTTAATATATTCTTGCAACTTTAGTACCCACTGCTAATATCTTACTAGTTCTACATATTTAATAAATCACTACACCTTATAAAACAAAGTCCTTCGCCGCGTCTGTCTGTTAGTGTGTTTGTTTGTATGTTCACGATAAACTTAAAAACTACTGAACGGATTTTCGTGCGGTTTTCACCTATCAATAAAGGTTTAGTTGTATAATTTGTTAACCCATGCGAAGTCGAGGCGGGTCGCTAGTTATCTCGATATAAACTATTCTGTACAGTCTGAGCTTGATTTATCAGACAGTTCACGTGACACGTAAAAAGTTGCGTAAAATGTGACTTTATTGTATGCAAAGAACGGACACGGCTCAAGCTTGGTACCATCGCTCACACTGTTAACTGTACATCGGTGGACATTATGCCTTTTGTAATAAGGTCCAGTAAGGTACAGTTAGGAGTGTGGCTGTTTGCGCGAGTCATTCTTAAGATTGCTACGTTTCCTCGTCCGTAAGAGCAGCCATACACGGACTGCTCGAGCAGTAACCCAGTGATCAACATACACGGACTGCTTTTGCAGCTTGACCGCATGATGAAATTTCACCGCTCAGCCAACCGCCCGAAGCAGTTGCAACTGCTTGAGCGGTTCGTGTATTGCGAATGACGATTTTGTATTGAAACTGCAGATCACCCAACGGCGACCGCTTGAAGCTGTTGGCACTGACTGCTCAAAGCAGTCCGTGTATGGCGGCCCTAAGACCGCCGGTATTCTACTCGTATTATTAGAATGCGTGACTGGCCCGGCAAAACCTCTGGCTTACAATGTGAAGTTGTGATTCGAAGCTAGACAATGTAAAGTCCTTGTAAATGTTTCTGGGTAATAATAATAATTATTGAATGGAAATGAAACGGCAAAATACTTTTATGGTTCAAAATTATACCTAAATGGGTATAAAAGAAATGCTAGGCAATGTGAAGATTTGTGATACTCTTAAAATAGATGTAAAATCCTATTCTATGCATTAAATACACCTCTAGAAAATGGGTCATTTTATATAAAAGTTCTATATGGACACGTTTTCATTATAATTATTTGAACCTTTGAAATGTGGTGGTTCGAAGTCATCAGTGTCAGAGTCCATTTCAAGCTTCACCGGGCCTAAATCATTCATACTCGTCTTCTTCTCCGAAGATCTTCACAACATCCAGTTTGGTGTCGTTTTTCAAAACTTCCTTTCTTGATGGAGCTCTACAACACAAGAATATTTTATTCTCTTTTTGTTGTTTTGTGTTGTAAGGTACATCACAAAAGTGCATGGCTACTTTCTGAATGTATTCCGTTCATAATGTTTCCATGCAAATGCAGCTCACTGTAGGTACAGATATACTGACTCGACGCAGCGATGATGCCATTAACAGAAATATATTGCACACTTCATGCATTTTTGCATCCCATATGTCATAGACGTACAAATATAGTCGCGTGGCGAAGCGTACTCGAGCGTGGCCTTGAGTGTGTCCAATTAGTAGCGTATAGCGATTTCACTATCGCGCGTAGCGATGTGCCGTTCTCGAAATTTTCCCGAGAACAGAGAAATCGGAAACGTTCTCGGAATTTTTTAGGAAATGTTCTTTGACCTTTCGTCGCGCGTCGCAAAAGCGATGAATTCTTTGGTTTAATCGCTTAGTGTAGAAGATAAGATAAATACCATGGAAGCTTAAAAGCAAATACTTGGCACCATTCATAGCAATATAAAAAATAATACTAAATGATAAAAAAGCCAGGAGTAAAATTGCCCAAACATGTTATTTGAGGCAAAAGGTATAAACTTAACAAAAATAAATATGTATGTCATTCGATTAAAAAAAATAAGATTGTTCATAACGTATTTATGCTAATAAGAGAACGTTCTCGAGAAAGTTGGAAATTTTCCGGAAATTTCTTCGGAAAGGAATTCTCAGAAACGAGAACGTTATCATCAGCACATCACTTAATCGCGCGTTTAAGGGCCATACTGTTACGGGTTGAGGAATTCGTTAGTGTTTTATGAGCACGCGAGTGAAATAGTCTGAAAGGGCTATTAACAAGAGTTTATGGGATAAAATTGCATGTATGTTTTATTTGTTCAAACTTCATTAAAGGGTTATTATTACGTAATAACTAAAATAACTGACCTACAATGCCTTGCACAGTGTTGGTTAAGATTAACGGCGCGATTCGGGAAATGAATTAGAGATTCACTATATATGAAATAGTAAAGATAATGTGACGTTCCACGGCAATATTTATTTAATATTTATTTATTTTAATATTTAATATTTATATCTGTAATATTTATTTACCAGCCCGCCTTTTTCCGTGATTCAGACTAACCCCGGCCCATAGTTCGCAGCCGACATCTGTTCTGACATTATATTAATTTACGCGCTCTTCGCCTCGGCGTATCGTAATTAAATAGATAGCTATATTTATATACTAATCGAGATTTTAATATTCCGGGTGTCTGGAGAAAATCCGGAAGCCCGGTTCAGATTAATCAGATTTAACCTTTTGAACGCTAAGAACACCTAAACGTGTCTTTACTAGTCGGGCCCACAGCGCCAAGGAAATATATACAGGGTGATTCAGGAGACGTGAGCAGGACTAACACTGCGCATTTCGTAAATTATAAGCAACTGTTTCGTATCAGTATTAGTGAGGTTAACGTAAATTTTCTAGTCGTACCTATTGAAAAAAAAAAGTTATTAATTTATTTACGACATGCATGGTCACACTAAAATTAGAATACTAAACTACCGATATATTCTGTGTCAAATTGAATGTCATCGCTGTCATCACGGTCTGGTTACTTTTGAAAACTCTTAGGCCAAGCGCGCACCACGACTTTTTGTCGCGCGATAATTTAGTCGCAGAAATGTAACGTATGTGTTTATATGGCAGTGCGCGCATATGCGACAAAAAAATCGCAGCGATTTTAAAATTGTGATTTGTCACATTTTTCCGCGACTACTCGCGACGCGATTGTCGCAAAGTGAATTGCAGCATACGGAGTTGTATGGCCCCGCGCGCACTGCGATAATAAAATCGCACCCGGACCTCAGTCGGCATTTCGCTCTTCGAGCGTCAACATGTCGGAATGAGAAAAT
Source organism: Cydia splendana (assembly GCF_910591565.1). Lineage (NCBI taxonomy): Eukaryota > Metazoa > Arthropoda > Insecta > Lepidoptera > Tortricidae > Cydia > Cydia splendana. The sequence continues at coordinate 11,649,847 of NC_085976.1, forward strand.
GAGACGCTAAATGTTGACCATTTAATTATGGAAATAGACGGGGATCACCTTTGTGTTATAAATGCTCAAAGTCATACAGCGATCGCATATTAAAGACACGTTTCATGACAAACGACTGGTACGAAATCCATGTAGAGAATGAACGACTCGTCGACTTTTTCATCGCAGTGCGCGCAGTGAATTTTCTGCGATATATTACAGCGCGATTTTAAAATCGTGTCGCAAAAATTAAAATCGTGGTGCGCGCTTGGCATTATCTCACTAAAATTTGACAGTTTATTTTCTTCGTAATCAAAATGCTGTCATTACGGTTAAAGAGGTTTTATGTTTATTAATGAGGTCCTGTAGGGTGACCATGATTTTAGAGAATTAAATTTGCCCTTACCAAAAAGTTAAAAAATAGGAAAAAGTGTGGTTATTGCACCTAAATACGACGGTGATCGATAAATTATCAGTTACCGAGGGTCCATGATTAGTCCTGCGCACGGCTCATGAATCACCCTGTAGGTGTTATGGCGGACGCTGTCAAAGCAACCTTCACACTTTCGAGCAAGGTTTATATAAGCTCCCTTGCGCCCGGGATCGTGGCGTTTGAGTGATGTTTGTGTTTATGACATAAAGCGTTTAAAGGGTTAACAACTTGGAATAGTTTTGTTCTTATTTTGATAGGACTCTGAGGATCACTTACGCTGATTGGTGGATGCGAAATGAAGTACAGTGGAACCTCGTTAACTCTAACCTCGATAAGACGAAATTCTCGTTTTAACATGAAATAAAATGCCCTTTCCCTTCCCTTCTATTCCCTTCCCTTCAGAGCCCAAAGCCTCTATAACTCGAATTATTTAACCTCATTTACACGAAGTAATGCTCCGATGGAAAAATCAAATGATAGTGAAATAAATACCTTTTATCAAAATATAGAAGAAGCTATGAGCAACAGCCATAAAAACATAATTTTACAAGGGGATTTCAACGCCCAGATAGGGCAGACAGAACCAGAGGAAAGTGCAGCTTTGGGAAAATTTGGGTATGGTACTCGAAGCCCAAGAGGAGACAAACTTGTTCACTTTGCAATGGAAAATCAACTGAAAGTCCTTAACACACTATACAAAAAGAAAAAAGGCAGACGCTGGACATGGATATCACCGGGAGGCGACACAAGAAACGAGATCGACTACATCACAACAAATTTCCAACAAAACTTCAAAAACTGTGAAGTCATATCCAACCTACAACATAACAGCGATCACAGAATGCTAAGAGCCACTTTATGCATAGATACACTTCGTAAATCAAGGAAAAACTTTAACAGAACTCTAATAACAACACCGCCTGAAAATCTGGCAGAACTCAGGGAAAAAATACACCAAAAACTGGACACCATATTTACGGGACAAACCCCCTACCCCGTGCAAGAACTTTACAACAAATTTGAGGACATTTTAAAAGAAAATTTAGCGGGAAAATCCAATACAGGACGAATGGATAGAAATATTTTGTCAAAAGATACACTAACACTAATAGAAAAACGCCAACTTTTAAGAAATACAAAATGCAAGACGAAATCGCAAAGAGAAGAACTGTCAAACCTTTACAAGATTACCAAAAATAAAATAAAAGAAGATATCAAAACCTACAAATTAAATGTCATCAGAGAAAATTTAGAAAAATCAGGAACAATAAAAAAGGCACAAAAAATTCTAAACAAAGGAAAACCCATTATGCCAAAACTGAAAAATAGAAAAGGAGAGGAAAAAACCAACAGGAAGGATATCAACGAAATTGCCACAATTTTTTATGAGGAGTTATACTCGTTAAAACAGACAAACCAGACAACTAGAAAACAAAATGAAGAGAGAAATCAAAATGTAGATCCATTCACAGTTGAAGAAGTACAAAAATCAATACATAAACTTAAAAAAGATAAAAGTCCAGGACCGGATAACATCAAAAATGAAAGTATACATATGATGAAACCAGTAATAGCAGTTCCACTAACAAAACTATTTAATAAAATTTTAGAAGAAAATGAACAAATACCCACTCAATGGACAGAGGCACATATATCCCTATTATACAAGAAAGGAGACCCACATGACATATCAAACTACCGACCAATTAGTCTAATGTCTAATATTTACAAGATTTTTTCAATGACACTACTACAACGCATCACACCTATTTTAGATAATAAACAGCCAACAGAACAAGCTGGATTTATGAAGGGTTTCTCCACAACAGACCACCTTCAGACCCTATGCCAAATAATTGAGAAACACACAGAGTTCCAAATACCACTTTATATAGGATTTGTCGACTTTAAAAAAGCTTTCGACTCGATCACTCATACATCGATATGGCAGGCACTAGAGAATCAGGACATACCAGAAGTCTACATACATGTCATAAAAAAGATCTATGAAAAAAGTACAGCCAGAGTAAAAACAGACAAATTAGGAAGACAGATCCAGATCAACAGAGGGGTAAGACAGGGAGACCCAATGTCACCAAAGCTGTTCATAGCGGTCTTAGAAGAAATATTCAAAAATCTAAACTGGGAAGAAAGACAAAAAGGCATCAAGATAAACAACAAATATTTATCAAATCTTCGATTCGCAGATGACCTGGTAATATTAGCATACAGTGCAACTGAACTCAGTATATTACTGCAAGAACTAAATGCACAAAGTCAAAAAGTAGGTCTAGAAATGAATGAAGAAAAAACAAAAGTCATGACCAACTCAAAAAAAGTGACTATACAAATAGAGAATACATCACTGGAATATGTTGACGAGTATATATACCTTGGAAAACAGGTATCATTCACAGACTGCACAAACAAAGAAATAACAAGAAGAATCGGACAGACATGGAAGAAGTACTGGGCCATGAAGGATATATTTAAGAAGAAACTACCAATAAAACTAAAAAAACTAGCCTTCGACTCATGCATTCTGCCCTGTCTTACATATGGTAGTCAAACATGGTCACTCACAGGAGATATCATCAAACGAATTCAAGTATGTCAACGGTCAATAGAAAGAAGTGTCCTTAACATAAAGTTATCAAACAGAGTTAGAAACACAGAGATAAGAAGAAGAACAAGATTTATAGATGCAGCAATACATATATTGAAACAAAAATACAATTGGGCCGGGCACATAGCCAGGATGAAAAACAACAGATGGACAAAAATAGCTACAAATTGGAATCCAAAAATTGGTAAAAGAAAAAAGGGCAAACCAAAAACAAGATGGGAAAAAGACCTAATAGAAACAATAGGAAAAGACTGGAAAGAAATGGCAATAGATAGACAAGAATGGAAGAAAATGTTGGACAAATACTTAAATATATTAGAAAAAGGCGATTCGGAAGAGGCCTAGGTCAAAAAGACCTTACGAACATGCATATAGAAATATACATACATAAAATTATAATTGTTAAATGAAATGTTAACAGTTCGTATAAGAAAGGCTTTAATAATAATAAAACACGAAGTAACCAATCCCCTTCACGACTATTCAGTACATTTTTTACCTCTACAACTCGAAAAAATAGTCGTTTTGTTTTACCACCTCTATATCTCAAAGTTATTTACTAAAAACCTCTGTAACTCGAAAAAGACATTAAGACTGTATTTTATGCGTTTCTATAATTACCTCGCTAACACCTACACCTACAGAACCTCCTTAAGTCGATGCCCTCCATAAGACGAAACCTCGTTAACACGAAGTTTTTGGCGTTTTCCTTGAGATTCGTGGTGTGGAGGTTCCACTGTATAAGTCGTGGGTAAGATTTACATCAGTCATCAAGACAAACCTCAAGGTAGTATGAAAACCAGTTTGAATCCGTAACAAACTGAGAGAAGAAAGAGAGTAGAATAATCTGTTAAGAGGAAAGTGGACGAACGCTTCTCCATACAAACGTAGTCTTCATTTTCCTCTCTGGATATTGACATTGTGTAATATATTTTTATACAATTAGTACACAGCACTCGCACTACTATATCTATCTAATACCTTTAAAAGGGCAATTCTTGTTTATTTATATATAATTTCGGGGATCTCGGAAACGGCTCTAACGATTTCGATGAAATTTGCTATATGAGGGTTTTCGGGGGCAAAAAATCGATCTAGCTAGGTCTTATATTTGGGAAAACGCGCATATTTGAGTTTTTATATGTTTTCCGAGCAAAGCTCGGTCTCTCAGATATTAAAATTATAAATAAACTGAAATAGATGTAGATACGAAAGAAAAAGTTTTCCAGTGGCTAGGTTCAGGGCGTTAGCCGCGTAAGCTGGGGACGCCGGTTCGTTTCCTGCCTCTGCCACAGAAGGGCTGCAGGCCCATTATGGATGGGTATATCCACGTGACAAAATATCCGTCACTTTTTAACCTTTTCGACGCCGTGTCAAACACAAGAGCAGCCACCCGGACGCCACGTCACCAAAGTGTCAAAACTGAAATTGAACTTTATGCATATGCACGTAGGTCTATGTTGCTCTATGGTCTATGACCGATTAATCAGTCTTTGGCGTTGAACCTGCGGTGCGGATATATCGGTCATTGGCGTCCAAAAGGTTAACAGAGCGCGAGTGACGGAAACCGTTTTATCACGCTGTCACGTAGACAAGAACGAACATATCCATATGGGTCACTTTTTGTTTAGTATATGACATCGATTACGGGTTATAATTTGATTATTCATTTAAATACCCTTTTGAAATACTAATAAAGTTACTAAGCGCCACTTGCACCATTCCACTAACCCGGAGTTAACCGGTTGAACAGTTAACCCAGTGTCAAATTGTACTGGTAACCATGGTAACGCCGAGTTTAACCGGTTAACCCCGGGTTAGTGGGATGGTGCAAGTAGTGCTAAGAAGAACAAATAGTCTAAACAACTAAAACTGCCCGCATAAAAGTAATCACACAGAAAAAAAACCGGTCCGAAATGCAAACTTGCGTTCCGAATTACAGTAAGCATCTTCAACTTTTCGCACACATTTTTCAATCTTATCCCGAGGAGGTAAGTTTGAAAATGCCCCGGTACGTAATATTAAACGTTTGTACAAAACGGACTTGAGTAAACAGGACGCTTTGTTAACGCGGTTGTGAAAACAGAACTCGTTGAGTGTATCTTTTTATTTTAAGTAACGGGTAATATCATTGAATACAAATGTACGGATTACATTAAAAAAACTTAATTTTGTACACGATTTTGGGTTAGGTACCTACGTTTCTTGATGTAATGGTATGTTTTTGCTACAGGGTTTTTTTAGCTAGTGATATTCTTATGTTTATATGAACTTGCATTTATGTCTATGATTCTAATGAACACGCAAAATTTGAACCCATTTACAATGTTGTATTATATTATAAATGTATGATAGGCAAGCTTAAGAACAGAATGGTTACTGATTCTTAATTTGCTGAGGTTTGCCTCAGTTTGATGTAAAAATCACAAGTCAAAGGCTCGTGCCACAGAAGTTTTTTTAAACAAATAAATCTCAAGTAACATCGATCGAATGATGTCAGAAAGATGGAGCGTTACGTTCTACAACGTAGCACGTCTACGGCGGCGTAGCTGTTTCGTAGCAACTTCGCGTTCTTGGAAGCACTTGCTGAGTAGTTATTCTTTGTAACACTAGTTTTTTTAGTTTAGTTTAAAGCGATTCACCAGGTTAAATATTACAATATAAAAAAACAGTTAGTTGGATTTTTACTAATTATCGCCATAAAATATTTTAGTACCCTGACTATAACCAGCGGTAACATTTTACACAGTTAGAGTTTTAAAAATGCAGAGAAAACAAAACCAAACAATTAAAATTTCACGAATTGGTTTCAATTTCCCTCGTAAATGTATAAAAAAGTGCTTTAAAAGTAATTTTAAAATACGATGAACTCGAATTTAATTAGTAGATTTAAATGCCGGTCCACAGATTTCTATAAAACCACTCTACAAGGGTTTGTTTTTTTTAATAATTTTATGATTGCTTCCTTGATCGCTCTATTGTGTTCGTCTGGCCGCAAGCCAACGCCTCCGTCTACGTAATAACTTGCCTTAGAACGTGGACTGACAATGCGCAGCAGAACCGAAACGCCATATGTACATTTTGTTTTGAATGCTGGCGAATATAGAAATGGCGTTTTGAGATTTATATACTGACTAAGAATTTTTTTAAGATCTGAACCAGTTACAGTTCATGTTGTATAGGTGTTGTTTTCATGTTTTTTGAAGTGAAAACTTCTTTAGCGGCGCTGTGCACTTTTTGTGATGGGGAAAAAATGTTAAACTCGCGACAGGTCACGTGACCGACAGATTCGACAGATTGAAAATTCGTAAGACGGACACGTGACCTGATCGAAAAACTGTTACAATGTCATTGAGTTTTCACTTCTGCCGGCACTCCCAGAGTGCAACCCGTTGTTTTTTTTTATATATTATTGACCGCGCGAGCGCGTAATGCGAACGTCTCCGTTATAACTTAGGCATAAATACTTTCGAATGTTTGTCCGGCTGTCTTTTTTTACAAGTTGCATTTCTCAAACGATTCACGAGAAATTTTGTGAGCAGGTTCGATAATTATATAGCATTTGCATGTAGATCGAGTTTATGGAGAGTTTTCTAACATTCTTGCTAACACATCTAACATTCTTCTTCAAAGATAAACCAGTGAGAAGGATTAGAGCGCGCGTAACGCGCTCCTTACGATAGCTTATGTCGGGGTACGCATGACTCTTTTAGTATGAGGGCGCCTGCGGTGACCGGTTTGGAGCGCGCAGAGCGCGCGCCTTACCATTGGCTTACGTCGTATTACGATTAAATTAACTTTTTTAATGTGAGGGCCAATTCACAGTGCCACTAGTCAACAGTTATATCATCTCATATGGCAAATATTGTACCTAGGCTGGACACTTAGCCGATGACGGAATAAACCAGATAAATAAGATTTTTCATAATCTTGATATAAAGGTGATAAATTGCTGGCCGTTATTGTTGTTACTCTTGTTGAGAGGGTCTGTCTCTTTACATTTTCTAAGGCTCTTACACCCTTTTGTATCCAGGCGTGGGGTAAGCTATTTAGACCATAAATAACCTGATATCTTACGACTTGGTGAGTTTCTAAATCCTAGTGCTTGTGTGAACAGAGAGATACGAGAGATAGCACGTGACGAGAATTTGTCTCGTCATAAAAACGGCATCTGAATGTAGAACGCATTTTATGGCTTAAGCAGATTTTATTGATATTTATTTTATATCGTAAAACTGGATTTTATTTACCCAATCACCCAAGAGAGGTCGCTATTAGATGCAGAGTGAATCTTGCATTGCGCTTTTTTTTTCATCTTAAATTATGTACTATTGGGGATTTCATTATTTTCTAGGAGGGAGGACCTGCATATTATGTCGATTTCGTTAGTCGGCCCATTCGAACAATGCTTATAGGATGTCACAACGATACGATACCGATCTGTCAGTGTCAAAATAATTATTTACGATACAAGTGCGGAAAAGAGGAAATTCGAAATGAGTGACGATAAATTAAAACACGACCGAAGGGAATGTTTTAAATCGACACGAGTTGCGAATTACCTATTCGCACGTGTATCGTACAACGTTTTACAGTACATATGGCCCTTTAAACTTTTGACATACGCACGAAAAGTGCTAGAGTCTGTGCGGAAAGAGAAGAGTCGTGGATTGTATGGGGCCCAAGCCACAAGCGCGCACAGACTCTATTTTATGCACTAGTGCGGGAAGATAATACGTACTGTAAATGTCATTTATTCAACCTAAAACGTCACTTGACACTGGCAAAATTTGCCGATTTAATCGGTATCGTATTGCTGTGACATTTTGTTCGAATTGGGTGCACGGCACGTGCACGGGTGCACGTAGCGGTTGAACTCCCATTGAAGAATAGTATGAGGTACGTTAACTGGTGCAGACGCGTGTGTCGGACTTTACCGGCGATGTTAAAGTTCGTAGATTTCTAATAGAGCCCGATGGCTAATCCTATTGTCTAATGTTAAGTAAAACCGCTCGTGCTACTTACCTGCAAAAAAAAGGGTCTTAATTATTCTATTTGGCACCTGAGCGCGGGCTAGTCCAACGCTCAAAAAACCAGTGTAGGTGCGCTCTCTGATAACGCGCCTTTGTTACGCATCTCGATGACACCTTTTAGACTGGTTCTGTAGCGTTCGACTCGCCGGCACTTTTTTGCAGGTGGTTGTGGCGAGCGATTTTACTTAACAATAGACAATAGGATTAGCCGTCGGGCTCTATTAGAAACCTACGAACTTTAACATTAACATCGCATCTAACACCGCATCTTTCTAGATCTATTAATTGACGTATCTTAAAGTTCGAATCGGGCCGACTATCTCAAAACGATGATGTCACTCAATTAGATGCCGTAATTCCTTAGAATGGCATTAGCATATTTCCCTCTTAATTCTATCCATGACGTTAGGGCTGCGGACCCGGATCCGACCTTCGATCCAAGGTCACGGCCGGATTGCGTACGATTACGTCACGAGCCGCATTTTTACATAAAGGTATAATACGTAGTCGGTTTGAAGTTATTTTGAGCTTGCAAACATGACATGTTTGATAGACATTCGTGTAGTCTCCTCGTATTGAAGATTTATTATAAAAAAACTTAGTTTCGTAAAATAAAATGGCAAAAAGTGATAGTTATTTAGTTTTTTGAATTGATACATTCTGACTTCCTGACATTACTTACAGATTTGATTATTAGTACTTAAGGTCAATGCAGCCAATTTTGACAATTGCTTTTAGTTTCGGCAATCGCTGCTTTGTCGAGGAAATTACCAATTGTGTACTGTTTTAGGAAAAAACGGTTGTTGACGGAATTTTCCGTATGACGGATTTGACCGGATTGACATTACTGCCGATTTCTAATATTAAAATTAGGAGTGCTGGAGGTGTATTATGATTGCATAAATATGATGGTCGTATCAACTTTTTAGCGTGATAATGACAGCGTCTATACCTTTCAATCGCGTGGTCTTAAAATATTGATCTTGAGGTATACAATGATTGTTAACGTGTTTGTACAGGTTTTGAAAAGGGCATAGACAAACTTGGTTGATTGGTTGAGGTGACCGCGCTCTTCAAGCGCGAAGGCCTAAGGTTGGTATTCCACCTGTCCCATTTCTTTGTCCAATGTCATTGCATTTTCACTCTCTCATTATGCAAAATGTGAGATGCAATACACATTGGACCAATATATTGGACAGACGGAATACCACCCTAAGCTACACGTGCGTCTGAAGCAACTTTATTGTCTCACTATTTTTATTCACCGCCCTCGCTCGCAATCCCTCTCAAGCTGTGAACTTTCATCACAACTACTCAAATGTAACAGGGGAACTGGGAAAGTTTCAGTATGTGGCAATCTGAGTTGACATTCCCTTTATATCATCGTCCACACTGTTAACTGTACATCGTTGGTCCTTATGCCTTTTTTAATAAGGTCCACTGATATGTGTTAGGAGTGCTGCTGTTTGTACTATCTCAAACACATTTTTTTGAATGGACAATTTTTTTTATGTTGTCGGAGGTATGCAGTAGGCTCAGCCAGCAGAGTTTTTGAAAAATATCTAGTAGCGCTTTTTAGGGTTTCGTTCCGTTCAAACAAAAAAGTCACTTTTGACACTGACATACTCAAACTCATTTATTTATAATATAATTACATATTACACGTCAAAATTGAAATTAAATTAGATAAATTAAGTTACAATATCTTTATTCATTTCTCATCTTAAGTTAGGTTATTTATAATATGAATATAAAAGTAAAATATAGTAAAACACTTACAAAACAATAAAAATGAATATAAACACATTATAAAAAACCTAACCTAGGGTGCCGCCAGCAGCGAGGCAAGGCCCAAGCTACCGGTGGTCAGGGCTGCAGAGAGAGGAACCGGCGGACTATCCGCGCCGTGTCCAAGATCACCGCCTTCTGCATCTGACCCTTGATCCAACCACCTAGCGAGAGTCTCTCAAGATGTTGGTCGAGACTCTTCGCTATTAGACCGTTCACTGAAACGACTATCGGGACAATGATCGTCGAATCAACATCCCACATGGCGGTTATCTCGTGAGCCAAGTCTAGGTACTTTTACAAGTTACAATTATTATTAAGTTACAATTACATTCTTATTACAGTTTTGGTTGGTATACCTAAATAAGTGTGTCAAATATTATATCATATCTAATCCATATCGTTTCTGGACGTAATCAATGACGTATCTTAAAGTTTGAATCGGGCCGGTTGACTGGGGTTTTAACGACCGCGCTCATTCAAGCGCGAAGGCCTAGGGCTGCAGTAGGATAGGTATAGGTACGTGTTGTTGGCGTCACCTTATTGTTATTTTTAAACACGATCCGTCATCATATTTCCCCTCAAACGCTGAACTTTTATCATAAATTTAGAACTACAATAGAATATACGAAGAAATTTGTGCAATTTTGTTAAGTGTGTAAGTTTTCTAATATTATTACCATGGAAATCTTTATCAGCCGAATGACGTCCTCTGCTGAACGAAATCGTCCTCAAATATCCACAACATGGGTTAGTGAGCTGCCTGCCTGCCTAATGCAGACTTAAAACTTTGCGTGTTTTGGTATATAGTCCTTACCCGAGAATTTATCTGCGCCAACGGTCATCGGTTCTACAAAGGGTCAAAAATAGTAAGCATATTTTTATTAAATTGTTAATTTAGGTTGCCTCACTTATTCTTTTTTAGCATATCTTTCAAAGTAATCTACTAGTAGATACTTTATTAGCAATGGTGGAAAACATAAGGTTGATTTAGCTCCCCGATTTCCGAAAACTTTTTTTATTTCCCGGATATTGCATTAATCAGTTCGTACGACCCCGGCCTTTAAGGCTACTTTTAAATACTTAACATCGCAATCCAATTAACTCCTAATAACAATCATCAACTGTACTCAGGGTGTATTAATTAATCAAAAAGTTGAAAAAACTTTCGCAAGCGCCGCTGAAATTTTAATCTTAAAGTTAGGAACATAAGGTTGGAAATTTGAACAGCTGGCAAGCGGGAAGTTTTTGCAATCAGTTGGGAGTTAATGGCTTCGTGCCAACAATAACGGATAACCGGTGCACAGTAAAGTTTGAAAACAGTAGTATTTCCAGCTGAATACTGTCAAGGCCGTATAATGCCAAGGTAGCATAAGATAAGTACAGTCAGCAGCAGAAGTTGCTAAGCGGGCGAAGTGTTCAAAATTACCTTGACACGCTCTTATTCTCTTAACAATAAAGTCGCGTCAAGATCATTTTGAACACCTGGCCCGCTTAGCAACTTCTGCTGCTGATACAGTATCGCAAATTGACATAATTTTAAGTATCAAATGAAAACGTATGAATGCCGTATTCTTTGTGATATTAATAAATACCAGAATAAGATTATTGAGTTATGATTATGATATCAGTCTGTAATATTGCAATATTACAGACCATTATAGCAGTATATATTAGGTTCTGATAGTTTATTCAATATTCAAAATTATTCATAATTCAAAATTAACTTTTGTCGTGTGCTCTGCCCAACCAACGACTCCAGTTAATTTTGGTGCCTAAATGTAAGTCGACCATTTGATTACTAGATTTACACCAAGACAAGTTGCAGCGATTAACGCGGTGCAAGTGTTATTTTAAGCGTCAAACCTCTATGAAATTATGACGTATAAATATCACTGCGTACGCTATTAAAACCGTTGCAGACTTTTCTTGGTCTAACTCTATAAATGTTTTTTGTAACGGTAATTGCTTTGTCACTTGATAGAAATATATAACTAGGTACTAATATATGACGAATTGTTCTTACCGCTTATAAAATGTTTACTTTAGTATATAACGGATAACCGGCGGCTTGCACGAATATAAAACTAGTGCGATGCAAACCACAAATGTTGCGTGAATAGTTCGTTTACCCGCGAGGGATTTGGACGTACTCACTCGAGCCAGCGAGTTGCTAGTTCACGGAATGATTTCTCGTGTTTACTATTTACTGGGGCCTACGACAATTCTATCTTTTATTTGGCTGAGATATGTGAGCCTGGGCCTTCCTCTGCGTCTTTTCCCCTCAATCTTGCCCTCCAGGATGTTTAAAATGAATCTGTCGTGCCGTATCAGGTGGCCAACCATCTTGCCCCTTCTGTTAGCTATTGTGTCTAACAGGCATCTCTTCTCTCCGGCCATGCTCAGGACCTCTTCGTTCGTCTTCCTTTCTGTCCCTGTCGTACGAGGGAATTAAAAGGCTAGCGCAGCAAAAAGAAGAGTGGCGATTACTCCACCGACAAGAGCATAGCTCTTAAATACTGATGATGATGATGATGATGATGATGACGCCAATTCTGTGGATTAGTTGTCAAGCGGACCCCGGGCGCTCATGAGCCGAGGCAAAATGCCGGGACAACGCGAGGATGATGATGACTATATCCTAGGGCGGAAAAGTTATGAAGATGAGATGTACTGTAATGTAGTTGTGAGCATATAATCTTTGATTAGTTATTAGTATGGGTACATTTGTTTCCCATATTTGCAGTACTTAAAGTATTCGATACCTACACTAAGGTATGCCTAAAGCAAAGTGTGCTCTTCAAAAGAATTGCATCCCTATTTCTGTGCGGGTATATAACGACGTCTTGAGTCTCGAACCAACGTACGTTAACGTGATAATACTTCAATACGTCTTGTTATGTGTTATGTTAATATAGTTTAAAATCAGTGATCAATATGTCAATATAGAATATTGTAACTTATATAAGAGAGACAAAATTATTGGATTTGATGCTCTCTTTAGGACCGCAGCACCTTCTTTGGTCGTAAACCGTATTATGGGGGCCAATTCGGACGTACCTATATTTAACATCAAAATGATATCGAAATTATTTAGTTATCAATCGTGCACGCATATCGCCCGTACTTATCCGTAAATGTATTGGCGGGCAAATGAAAAACAAATTATTAAGATATCATTTTGATGTCAAAATGTCAGTTTGAATGGCCTCCCGCTTTGGAGATACCTTTGTGATTCAATATAAGTTTTATAGTTTTCTTCTACCTTGCATTGTCCGTCCGGCTGTTGCCGCGGGTCGCTAAAGGGGTCTGTGTTCACTCGGATGGGTCTGTATTCAACCGGGCATTACTTTTCAAGATAATTTGTTAGACGCAAATACTTATTTCCCTTAGAGCGACTTTTGTCTCAAATGTACTTTAATCTCGTTCTGTTGTGAATAAACTAGCCTTTGTACAGCAATAAAAAGTATCTTATCTTCATTCTAAGTAATACTCTTTTGTCCAGAAGTAGATTAAAGAAACTTGTTCTAGATTATTTGATTAGTCTAGAGTAGGAAGTGACTAAACATTTTAAGTACAGTTAGCACTCGGGATTGTTATGCCATTTAGGGTTCATGCTAAATTAGAAATTCTATAGCGTAAGTATTGAACAACCAATTTAGCTAGAACCCCAAATGGCGCAACAATCGCGGAGCGTGATGGTACCAATTTGGAAATTATTAAATGTAGGTAAATAACAGATTCATTTTTTATGATTCAACGAGCGATTAAAAAAATGAATCTGTTTGATAACGATTTAATATTTTAGGGGTTATTCCTTTGGCATACCCGGCAGCCTAAATGGCTTGACGGATTATAAGTATTATAACGCGTGTCGTCAGATATTCATGAAAGGGGTTATTATAATATCCTGCTAAGGCCCACCATATAAAACGCGATTTGAATTTGAAATCAATAATGAAGGAAACATGGTTTGAAATTCTTTTGTTTTGAAATCGAATGACACAAAAGAAATAAATGTAACTACTATGTCCAATTTTATTGAAAATGGTTTAAATTCTATTTAAAAGTAATTAGTGTAGTACTTGTACTAATTAGGGTAGGACTGTGGGCCTTGTTAAAATATAATAAAAAATAAAAACCGATTTTTTCAATTATTTTAATTCACTAGTGTAAATAAAACATGTACTTTTATTGAGTACAAGAATTGTAATCGTAATGCATGGAAAAATAGAATACGGCAAATTGCCAATGATAAAAGACTGGGATATAACTAAATACCTAAAGCATTTTATTTGATATTTTAACATCATCTTCTCAGCCGTAAGACGTCCACTGCTGAACATAGGCCTCCCCCTTGGACCTCCATTCGTACCGGTTGGAAGCGACCCGCATCCAGCGACTTCCGGCGGCCTTAACAAGGTCGTCTGTCCATCTTGTGGGTGGACGTAAGGACTTGGCATCAACATCGACGGCGAATACATCACTCACCTTCGGTTTGCCGACGATATCGTAGTCATGGCAAAGTCGATGGAGGAACTCAGCATGATGCTCGATGAGCTCAACCGAGTTTCACAACGGGTGGGCTTGAGAATGAACATGGACAAGACGAAACTTATGTCAAATGCCAATGTTGTGCCCATCCCAGTCTCTGTTGGGAACTCGGTACTCGAAGTTGTTGAGTCGTACATCTACCTAGGACAAGTAGTCCAATTAGGTAGGTCCAACTTCGAGAAAGAGGTCAACCGCCGAATCCAACTCGGTTGGGCAGCGTTCGGGAAACTACGTAATGTCTTTTCGTCCGACATACCTCAGTGCCTCGAAAGACGAAAGTCTTTAATCAATGTGTGTTACCAGTGATGACTTACGGCTCCGAAACGTGGTCTTTCACTATCGGCCTCATCTCAAAACTCAAAGTCGCTCAACGAGCTATGGAGAGGGCAATGCTGCGTGATCAAATCAGAAATGACGTACTAAAGTCACCGACATAGCCCACCGGATTAGCAAGCTGAAGTGGCAATGGGCAGGCCATATTGCACGCAGAGAAGATGGCCGATGGGGTCGAAAAGTGCTCGACTGGAGACCACGGACTAGCAAGCGCAGCGTAGGATATTTTAACATACAAATAATTAAATACAGAAATATACAAAATGGCAGACTCGCTGCTTTATCTCTTTAATTATTGTGGCTAGCAGTGGCGGCGCATGCATAAAAGTTAACTCCCACCGGCTTGCCTGTTTTTGAACGTTTGAGCAGAGTTGTAAAGGAAATATGTAAGCCAAATTAGCCCCGGCTTGCCTATGGATATGTTTCACGCGCCGCCTGGTGGCTAGGCAGATAGGTCGTTAGGGCTTATAAAAACACATCTGACCATAAATCTGCCTAGATTGCCTCTTATTCTTAAGCTGATTCGGTCAAAGGCCTGCTTGAGCTTGATACGGATCGCGAGCGTATATCGCTGACTTAGATCTAGTACATTGTGCTATGAATTTAACCTCCTAAAGGGGCCCACTGATTAACAGGCCGCCGGACGGTATCGGCCTGTCAGTTGTTCGGAACTGTCAAAATTTTGTTCTAACTGACAGGCCGATACCGTCCGGTGGACTGTTAATCAGTGGGCCCCTTTAGGCTCGCGGTCCTAGCTATAGTACCTACTTATTTTTTTTTCAATTGCACCAGAGTTTCATTTGTTATGTTTCGTTCAATTTTCAAACAATATCAACTCTATTTCTTCATGCATAGCTTAAAATTTCACCAGCAAATCTTGGATGTTTCATTTGTATGTCTGGGTCTTAGGAGGAGCTTTGACGTATAAATGTGGAGTGCCTTTATAAAAAAAATCCGACAGCTCACTCTATGTTACGATTTCTTTTAAAATTTAACCTTTTGTATGCTGGAACGGGATTCGTGCACTAAGTTCATGGTTCATGGTGTGTCTTCTGCCTTAGGGAAAACCAAGGAGAGCGTACAAGTACATACTTGGAATAACTACAGGAAAAACTCAACGTCGTGTCGTATCAGAGCGTTTTCCAAAAAAAGTATACATTTCATTCATGTCTTCAAAATATTTACTTCTTGGGCTCATTTTATTCAGAATCATTTGTACATTCACGCCTCATACATGAAAAAATGTGTCCCAAAATTTTTAATGAAAAAATGTTTTTCCAGTGCGTCACGTTCATCGAAATAAAAAAAAATGTCATATAAGAATGTGACGATCTGGAAAGGAAATCTTTGGACACATTTTTTCATGTATGAGGCGTGAATGTACAAATGATTCTGAGTAAAATGAGCCCAAGAAGTCAATATTTTGAAGACATGAATTAAATGTACACTTTTTTTGGAAAACGCTTATCAGAGAGTCAAGGTTAGGCAGAGGCCCGACTACGTAAGAAGGCATACAATTCTAATTAATTAAAAATACTGTACATGTTCGTTTCTGCATATAAAAGGTAGGTTGGCTATTTGTTTCCTGATATAACGACCAGGAAAGAGACATGGACCCAAACAAAACCATCATCAAGTCTACTGAACATTACCAACCGCGTCACATTTGCTCGGCCCAGGGACTACTAAATATTCAAGAGTTAAGACGGACAACCTCCATCCATTAGATCATAATATATGTCATTAAAAATATAAATAAAATAATCAAAAAACAGGCATTTTTTTTATTTTTCAATAATAAATAGCAGTAGGGTGACAGTTTTCATTCGCAAAAAGTATAATGTAAAAAAATGCGCCATCTACAACTATGATGATTCTTGCTTGTATGGGGTTGGCGGTTGTCAGTCTTCTTTACTTATTAGACTTCTCAACGTTACCTCGGAGACGGTGGTAGGCTCTAATGATCGTTAGACACGCGACAATTTGCAGCTCGCTTTTTATCTTGGCTTATAATTAGCAGACGTTTATCTTTTTCGTTTCCTACCATTTTTCCTACTTTCGGAACCGTTTTTCGTCACGAGTAAGTATTTATAAACAGCAACAGTACAAGATGAACAGCGGGAACATATGATGATGATTTTACGAATTTTCGAATTCATGGAACTTATTTTGACTTCGCCTTGAAAGATATTGTAATCGTAAAAGCAGACAATCGTCGTGAATTGTACCTACGGGTGACTGTACAGATTGGTTGAATAACAAAGCAATAGAATGTTCAGATTTTTTTGATAAAAATATTCACTGAGAACCCAGCTAACATTATTAATGCACAAAGGATACAAATACCTACACACCATTTTTGTGGTAGCCAGACCGGCAATTCTTCAAACAGATAGGTATGCACATACTCGTACGTACAGCAACACTCCTAACTGAACAAAGGTGGACCTTATTGCAATAGGCATAAGGTCCACCGATGTACAGTTAACAGTGTGGGTGATGGTAGAATACAAACAGCCACCGCGAACAAAGCAATCTACTTTCAAGTTTCCTTTAGCTTTGGTAACGATCTGATACGATATAATGACATGTTCTTACATACTGCTTGTTTTATCGATAGCTGCAGTTTAAGAGAAATTAAAGAAATCCGTTTTGTTTGTGGCAAACGAATTTTGTGATACAAAGACATTTTAGTACACGATCGATTCATAAGATAAATTTATACAATTGAACTATTATTACTAACGTATAGAACGGGCACAGATAACCAGTATTTTGCGCTATGAGTTGCTGCCGTTTTGGCATCAAACCATAGAAGCGGAGCGTGAATCTCGTGTCCTAAACGCGTAAGCGCCATGAATTTTAAGGCGCTTACGATGTTTTGGTCACGTGGTACAGGTTGTGATTGCGACAATTTCATTGTTTGATATGTCATTTCTATAGTACCTAATAATACCCAATAATTTATACTAGTGTGTACCTAGTACTTGTAATAGGTAATATTAAGAAGGTAAGATACGATGATGTCTGAAGGACAATAGTTTGTTAGAACAAATGTTTTATCGCTTATAACAACCACAACATTGCATGTTTGGTAAATTTAAATACTATAAAATCAAAATGTTAAGATTATTTTTTTCCTGGGCAACTAAACGTAACTATAGCAGAGAATGGCACTAAAAAGTTAGGGTGAATCAACTTATTAGTTTTGTAGTCTTGATAAGTCAAGACATCGCAAAATCTCTGCCATTACAACAAGCCTTATTATAATGGGACTCCTGACATTTACTCACATGTAGAGCTCTTAAACAGGCACTTAAGTTCAAGACAGAAAACAGGTTTTATATTTTATAGGGACTTTAACGAGCTTGAGTTGGAAAACTAGCGATAAATTAAGTAATACTTAAGTGCTTTCACTACTTTAGAAGTCATCCTTGACGTTTATTATTCAGCCATTCATGTAAGACAAATTGCAATTATAGTTCAGTCGTTTCACTTATGTTCGTTTTGATCAGAGACAAGTAATATGACAAGACTGCCGAATTCTTCATTAAGTCATTGTTGTAGCCAACGGCGCGATCCTCTGTTTTAGCCCATAATAAAAAATATATATATCTAACAAGTGAAATATCTCATTCCGGGAGTGGGCAGTCAACGTGAAAAAATGTTCAAACGCTGGAAAGTGCAGGGGTCAAAATGTCCATACCTACGGAACCGGCTGTCTATGCAACTAGATGTAACTAGAAGGAGCCCCGCGAGCTATTTCTGGGCGGTTTGCCCTTCGGGCATCTGAAGCTACCTAACGAACCTAACCTACCTACTTTTTGCCACATAGACAGCCGGTTCCGTATGGACATTTTGACCCCTGCACTTTCCAGCGTATGAACATTTTTTCACGTTGACTGCCCACTCCCGGAACGAGTAAATCAACAGATGTCAATCACAATGAAAAAATCAACGATGATCAACTCTGGCCAACGTGGGACTCGAACCCACATCCTTGGATTGCCGTGCCGGTCTAATGCGTTACTAATTCCGCCAGCTGACCTTCCGTCAGTCAACGCGAATTTAGTCATTGCAACTGTGACAACGTCACTAGCGACATCTGCATATTCTCTGCATATTATCTAGATATTGTTGTTTATATTGTTGTTTAGAGACGTAGCACTAACTGCTTATCACGGTTATGTGTCATCTCTACTTAGCTATGGCTTGATTATCTGGGGAAATTCGGTAGATATTAATGATGCATTCTTGGTACAACCTACCAACCTACTTAGAACCATGTAGACCCTTATTTAAAGAAATAAAAGTATTACCACTTCCATGCTTGTACATCAAACAGATGTGCTTGTTTGTAAGAGTACATCCTGAATTTTTTGAAAAGCAGAGTACTTTCTATCCAAGATCCACTAGAAACAAAGACAAATTATTCCTGCCGAGTTCTAGAGTTAAGCTTCACAAAAACAACTCGTTCTGTATGGCTGTCCAAATTTATAACCAGCTGCCTAAATGTATCACAGAATGTCCTACAAATCGCTTCAAGAAACCACTTACGGAATGGCTGCTAGACAATAGTTATTTGTACAACAAGAGATCAAAGTTTGATATTTCTTCGAGTGCTTATTTTGAGTCCCGTGCAAGCGAAAGATTCTATAATAGATTCACGAGCGTAGCGAGTGTATCTAATTTAGAATCTTGAGCGTAGTAAGGGATTTAAAAGCGCACGAGATGTAAATAACTTTGATCTCGTGTAGTACACAAAAATTTTCACCCTAAGCAGTGAGAACATACCTAGAGGGACAGAGATAATAGAACCCAAGTATATCGAACTTGTATTAGACCCCGCATGTTGAAATGACTATAAAGGTCACTTGAATGTCATTTTGTCTCACTCGGTGAGCAAAATCGCATTTTGCTCACTGCGTGAGACACAATCAGTGAGCAAAATGCGATTTTGCTCACTGATTGAGACAAAATGACTCAGTGAGCAAAATCGCATTTTGCTCACTGTTTTTAAGAAGCAAAGTACCCTTGTTCGAGCTGCTGAGGTGAAAATGTTTTTACTCCGTAAAGGACTATTTAGTAAATAATATCTAGTTGCCAAGATCCTTAATAACCATAAAATCTGACATCATTACTTAATACTATAAAATTGTTAGTTACCTATTTGTTTTGATTTGACCAAGTAATTTATTTTTGTGTAATATTAAGACATTGAATTTTCTGTAATATTTTGACATTAGTGTATATATTGATTTGTTAGTTTGTTTTTGTACTTGTTGTAAATATTATTGCATGCCTTCATTGCCTTCTCTGGTAGAACATAAGACGCTCTTAAAAATGTTATCACCTTATGTACATAATTCAACTATGTTCTCGCAATAAAAAATATTGATTGATTGATTGATTGATTTAAAGAACGCACTTGCAACACACAAGAGAGAGTTGACCACATTAACGCAAACAATACAAACTCACCACAGGTTTAAACCTGTGTCTTACATAATCTATATACCTATTTAAGACCTCGCTAGCATCGACAATAATCGACATAGTTGATGAGGGACAAATTTGTGTGATGAATATAGTCTTTATTATTTACTTGTCTTTGGTTTTTATGTAAAAGTAAGTTAGCATATGTTTGAGCACTTTAGCAAAGATACGTAAAACTGTGTTGATATAATTTAAAACCCAATTATTTTTTCCATATAAAATTCTCAATTTTAAATAAATTGTAATTTAAATGTAAATGACTTATGCTTGGATTTGCAAAGCTTTACATTAATTTAAGCTAAAATTTATATAAAAAAATCTCTACAAAGTAAAATAACATTTGTTGGCTTTGTGATTAAAACAAAACAACCTCTCTGTTCGTAATAATTAACTAAGTCAACATATTTTATTTTCACAGTTTTTAATCGTCTTCGAAATTTAAGAGAAGAATCTCCTCAATTTGGTTCTATTTTTAGTGCGTATTATCAGTGATCGTAGATTTGAAACCTGCTTCATAATAGCCAACATTTTTAGATCTTAGGTACTTGTTATTAGATAGCTTTTTACATGTAAGAAAATACCATGAGTGAATCGCTCTAATCCCAAAATAAAATCTTAGTGCTTTCGCCAATTCTGAGGATAAAGTAGTCCACTGGGCACTGACGTTCAGCCTCTATAAGGATGCAACCTAGAAAGCGGCGCCGATGAAAAGGGGAGGGGGTGGGGGACAGATGGTACTGACGCCTAATAGGGGGTATTACTGCAATGTTCTGCCGCCAGAGTACAGCACTGCACTAAGCTAGCTAGTAAACCATAGAGTAACTTATACAACTGTGCCTTAAATTGTTTTTTGACAAGTATTCACAGATAATAAAATATGACATTGATGCATCAAGGTGGTTTGTTAACAAGGGCCTACTGGGAAACGCGAAAATCGAAATTTAGTTTTCTGCCTCTTTATCGCTCGAATATGCAAGAGTGATAGAGAGGTTAGATAACGAAATATCGATTTTCTTGTTTCGCGGTAGACCCTCAGATTGTGATGGATTGTGGTAGTGGCGGGCTATGGCGCCCCCTACGCAGAGTTTCGCGTAATATTCCCTATTCATACGCAAATGAATTCCACGTGGGGCGCATATCTTTGAACTTTCAGAAGCAAAAGCTTTCTTGAGCTCAGGTCACGACGTTCACATATGTCAGTTAAAAATATGGGGCAATGCGAGATGTAAGGTTCCGTAGAAGCGTTGGTATTTCACTAATATTTCCAGGCATAAACGATTGTAATTAGGAGAAGCCCAACCGGGTACTTACGGATATATTACAGAAAACATCAACCTAATCAACACTTTTAATAACAAAACTTCCAACACTACTATTAAAATAATTACTTAGATGTGTTGTTTTGTGATGAAATTGATGATAAATTAAGTCATGTCATGTCATGTACATAAAAGTTAGGTACCTATAAACTAATTATTTTTAATTTAATTTATTTTATATTGCTATTATTATATGGTATATTTATTTTTATTTCTTACAAAGCAATTTCCGTGCTCACTTCGGTGTGAATGATGTTAAGTGCAATTGTTATTTTGCTTCTTTTTTGTTTGTTTTTTTTTTTATTTTTTTGTTTACATATAAAGTACCTACCTAAATAGATTTAATCACTACATTAATAAATTACATTAAAATTAACTATAAACTAAACTTACTTATTTGAATTAATTAGTGACTTGTCTAAGTATGTTATTTTTACTTTTTGATATTTTAAGTGATTAATTTTGCAGTATTATTACTATGACTATTTATGGCTACGACTATTCCTTTGTACCTGCATTAGTCTGTTATGCTTATGTTGTTAACACAGTAAATTCCTCTTATATATGGTACCTAGAATTTAATGGTAGTAACATGCGTGTTCCTCCTAAGTTGCATGCATGCTCAATCTATACTCTATATCTCTAAGTATTTAAAAAAAAAGTAAACAAATAATTAATTTTGTAAATTTTCGGGTAGTTATAACATTTATTGGTTAACCAACCAAATACAAAACCACCTGGATCTGTCACTGAACGACCTAACTTTAACCTACATACATTATTTGATCATGTCTGTTTTCACCTACCCTCAACTGGCTTAAGAAGCCTAATACCTATAGATACAGACTACAGTGTTCGCTAACTGTAAGACTCTTGGTGGCATTTAGGCATGAAACGTAGTAATGAATAGGTTGCTCTGTCATTTTCGTCTTCTGGGACATTTTACCGCAACCCTTTACGCTTATCACAAAGCAGTAAAGTTCAAAATGGGCGAATTTGTTGCGGCTTAGAGCAGATGATAAACGTCAGGCGTTTCCCTAAGAGAAGGTCAATTATTACCGAAACACTTGGCTCCATTTCATTATCAAATGGATTATTTTGTACATTTTATCAAGGTTCTCGAAATGGCATTACACGTAGGACGGTTATGGGTGGGTGTACTGTTGGCGGCATCTTAGTCTCAAGTTTGGTACGTTTTTGTTTTTATAGTTGATTGATTTTAATCATTATTTCAAACCCTTTTAAAAATTAATACTTAAAGCTTGATAAATTACCATCAGGCGATTCGTAGGCTCGTTTCCACCGATGTCATAAAAAATGATAAAATGTTAATCGTTAATTGTATCTAATTGATGTAGATTTAGTTTTTAAGTTTTGTAGGTTAGTGATTTAATTATGTTTTAGGTATGACTTATGGTATTATTTTGTTTCTAGGTATGTATTATATTAAGTTTGTATGCACTAATAAATATTTAAGTGCAATGTGATATCAATGTGGTAAAAGGCCATCTTTAAGGGAAGATTGTCTACATCTTTCTTTGTCTTTGTCTTGTCAACTTTCTTTTTATCTCTTGTTATTGTTTGTGTCACAAAGCATGTAAATTGTGGTTGAATAAAAATTTTATCTATCGATCTACATCATGAATCTAGTATTAAACTGGATTGGGCATGAGTGGTGGGGATAACTGACAGAACGGGATAGTCTTACGTATCTTTCAGTAGGAGTAGCAGAGAAAGCGATATTATTGTTTGTCCTTGTCACAGTCTCACATATTTTTTGTTCCCCACCTTTTTTTTAGTATGGATAATGGTGGGCAACAAATAAATTCGACCAATCACAGTGTCGCATTTGCGTATGTTTTGTCCCTCACGGAGGCACGCGTATACCACTTCTATACGATCCTACCTTCTATGATCTACATGCTCTTCAGTCGCTTTTAATTCTTACGTTTGTACAGTCACCTGCAATAATGTGTTACACAACGAAGGCCGCAAAAATATCTGACTCGATCTTATTTGTAGAGTCATAAGAGCGTGTCACATATTCTTGCTGCCTTCGAAGAGTAACATATTCTTGCAGGTCTGTACACATACGCAAATTACAGAGGTCAGTTAGAGCAGAAGGATGGAAGCGCTTCTTTTTTGACTGTGTCTGAGCGACGTAAATATACGTAAATATACAAATACATAAATTCTTGCCCTATTACGGTCTTCCCTGCAATAAACTTTATATGCCGCCTTCTTCACATTAACCTTAGTCACTTAACACTTCAGCTGCCAAGAACCAACCGGGCATTCTGTATAAGAATCGAGGAGCTTGGCACTGAAAGTATTAAAAATTAAAATATCAATTCCGACCTCGTTTGAAGCTTAGGCCATAAATTATAAATGAATCGACCAGTTCAACACTGGTTATGTAAATAGATTTTAACCAATTTTAGTAATGATAGGTTTGATTTGGAAACATTTTTTTAATCAATCCTATTGATTGTAATGACAGGTTATTTATGGTCTGTAAGTGACAAAAGTAACGTTTCTGGTTGAATAATATCACTTTTCTCACTGACAGATCATATCCATATCAAATCCAGATCAAATTCATAACCTGGCGGTCTAGCATACGAGTACCTATTACGTTGCGTTCTCGCGCGCAAGTCCATACTTACTTGGAAGTCCCGCTAGCGGCTAGATGTAGGTATGGAGTCGCGCACGAGAACGCACCTCATGCTAGATCGACTGTTATTACAATTAGATAAGCGTCCTAGTGTCATATCTTTTTTATTGATGTCCCTAGAGGCTCGAAATCTCATTTATGAACTTTCAAATCTAATTCGGCAATAGGCCACGTAATGGACGGCACTTTGACCTTTATTATTCGAACATCTCAGTTTAACCATTTTCCCTTTTTACGACATTATCTGTCCGCCACGGTATTTGAGGCACTTTGGAACTTTTTAACACAAAAATCCACAACTTTTTATTGGATTGTGACCGTTTTCTATTAAGTACGAGCTTCAGAATCTGCGAGCTGGTAAATTACATAAAATATTAAACTAGATAAATCCTAGGGTAGTTAACATTCTCAGTTATGACTGGTTAAATATTTAATAACATTCATTTGGATTTGATTTGGTTTGATTTTGTTTGATATTTTACATTTAATATTTGCTTCGGGTTGGTGTGGTGAAAAATTTTGTGTTTCACTCGGGGGCAAATTTTGTTTAGGTAACCGTCGTGCTTTAAAACGCTCGCAACGCTCAAGATTCCATTTTTCGAACCACTCGCTACGCTCGTGATTCAATTTTGGAATCTTTCGCTTGCTCGGGTATCAATATTAGCACGAGCGGTTAAACAACAACTTTGCCCCCTTGGAAAACAAATAACTATTGTTATAATTTATATGTAATTAAATACTACTTATACGTAGCCTAAAATTAAGTTACTTAGGTAAACACTATGAATGAAGGCAAACAGGAAAAATCGTCCTTTCCTCGTTTTTACGCACAATAGCAAAAAAACCTAACTTATTTTTAGAGAATAGTTATTTGTTTTACAAGGGGGCAAAGTTGTTGTTTAACCGCTCGTGCTAATATTGATACCCGAGCAAGCGAAAGATTCCAAAATTGAACCACGAGCGTAGCGAGTGAATTACAAAATTGTTCACCACACCAACCCAAAGAAAATATTAACTGTAAAATATCAAACAACATCAAACCAATACAAATCGAAATGAACGTCATTAAATATTTATCATTCAATCAACATTTAACAGTCAATTCTACCAGCTAAGGAAACAACACAAAATATGCATCTGATTACTTTGCTCCACATGTGGATAAAATACAACTTTCTTATCAGTTTTTGAACAATCAAGAGAGCCACCAGCTGGTGTGGTGAAAATATGTTTTATTGGTTAAATTAAATGTTTTAATGAGTAAAATAATAAATAAACTTATTAAAATTAAAATTGATATCCATGAATATTTCAATTGTATTTCTCTTTCTCTTATGTAATAGTACATTACTACAGAGGCCGGGACGAAAGGGGTTGCCGGCCGAAGACATATAGACTATAGGATAGGTCTGAGCGCGGGCAACCCCATTTTCCGCCGAGGTATGTATAGTGCTTTTCTCAAACATGCAATGAAATAAATAAAATAAAAAATCCACGAAACCCAAGTTTTATTTATAGAAAAAACTAAAAGTAAACTACACCCAAAATATAACCAACACGTACCTATATCATTATCACGCGTATGTTTTACACGAGTCGTGTATTTTTACTACTCGTATATTTTCATGTATCTTTGATTTTTTCGCCTTGTAACCGTCTGACTGTCGTTTTCGTCACATAAGTTTACATAGTCTTTCATGTTGATATCATGTTTCACATACATCGTTGCTTTATGCATGGAGTAAATAAGTATAATTTCCACAGTGTTGACGAATTTGTAGTTACATTCATTTAAAATATGCCACAAAACTGTTACTAATAAACTGTAAGCCGTTTTTCTTAGTTTCTCAAATAATAAAATTGCCATAAGCAACCATATACATACTTCGTCTTTGACTTGGCGGCAGAGGTAGCAAGTTATTAAAATCAATTCTGTTTACGCTGCCAATTCCAACACCTACGATTACAATTAATATTACTTTCATTATTTCGTCGGAACTCATATTAAAGTCAAAAAATCAACAACGCACCATAAATCCAATAAAACAGAATGAATATTTTTCAACTTTACCTCCATAACAATTTAAAAAATATAACTACGCGTGTTTGAGTAGACCTTTTTACCGCTAACGTTTAGATGAAATATTTTAAATGTTTTTATTTATGTAGTTAAATTTATAATATAAAATTATAGAATGTATTATTCATTAAGTTCATGTTGATTTTATACAAATAAAACTGCAAATTATAGCAAACATTGTTTTTTGTTTTTTTTTATAGGCGTAGTGGCAGAGTGTCATTACGAACCATAAAGCAAATACTGCCTCTAGTTTTTTTTAATGGATGAATGCCACGATGCTGTGTCACAAATATCTGTGAAATGAAAATTAAAAAAGAGGACTTTGCCGGCCTAGGCCTGCAAGATGTGTATGAAATTCCATTAACGACCTTTTGTCCTAGCCGCACCTGAAACGTCATACTTCGCAGCCTATTATAAGGAACATAACATCAATATTTCATTGCATGTTTGAGAAAAAGATATTATACGGGCACAATAAATGACATTCAGTAGATAGGTACTTACCAACAGAAAAACATAATTTCATAGTTAATTAATAAAATTAATTTCATTTTACGCAATTTAGAGTATTCTATTAATGATGAATATATTTGTATAAATGAGTATAAACTCTAAAATTAAATATAGCAGAATAGGAAGCTTCAAAGCCTTAAATTGAACTCTGCTCGGTGATTCAGAGTATTTAGCGATTCGTAGACAGATAAACGATATGGCACGGCGTAATTTGTAGGGAAATGTACCCCATTTTTCTTTGGGACGACAGTTTAGGGACCCACAGAAGTAATAACACACAGTACCTTGAATAAAACACTTGATACATAATACAGTATATGTCGCATTTAGTACAAATAGCAACACTCCTAACTGTACATCGGTGGATCTTATTACAAAAGGCATAAGGTCTACCGATGTATAGTTAACAGCGTGAGCTATGGTACGGTTCAAACGAAGCCAAATAATAGAGACCTTACGAACTACCGATTTGACCCCTATGTACGTGTAGGTAAAATAATGGCTTCAGAGAATATAGACTGATTTAAACATTCGCGGTTTCTTCTATAGTAGAGCTTAGGCTGGGTAAGACATTACAATTTGGTGCCGTGACCAGGATATAAAATTAATAATATATTATTATTAAACATTATCAAACTGCACAACGGGACTTAATCGCGTATTCGCGGAGTGAGTCTTCTCCGAGACCACGGGGACAACGCCGTCCTCGAAACGTCGGAGGTAAATCTTAAAACTGAAATACGCGATTAAGTCCCATTGTGCAGTTTGATAATATTATTATTATATTAAATATTCAAGATTTACATATACATTAGATACACATTATTAAATTGTAATCACGTATTTAAGTTTTGCTAACGATAGAAATACTAACTACTGAGATCAATATAAAATAACCCAGTAGGTACATTGATGTCTCATCCTTTATTTATACTGGCTCAGTCCAACTTATCCTATACACGAGCCGGCCTCGTTTAGCGATATTTCTTTAACGGTACCCTTATAATGACGTACGTCATCTAGAATAGTTTTTCATATATCTCATATCCTGGCAAATATCGCGGCTAAATAGTTTATTCGAGCTTCTAGATTTGTGCTTGGCCTCATTTTCTTATCACTTGCGTTGTATCTCGCTCATACTTAACTAATTTTAAACATAAGTACATGAAAGTGCAAATGGCGGACTTAATGCCAGAAAGCATTTTCTACCAGTCAACCATGGGCTAACTAAACTGAAAGATTGAGTTGGTGCAGTTAGGTTAGAGTAAAATTTTTAACACAAAATTATACAAAATGTATTGGAGTAGGTAATACTATTTGTGTAACTGTACCAAAATATTGTAACGTATTATTATCGCGGACATGTTGTGTTCATATCAAGAGGGTTGTAAATCTTTCTTGTTTGTTTAAATTATTAGTACTTATAGGTAAGCTAGTTTTGTAACGTCCGGTATTATGAATCTAATAAAATTAACCGATTTGCAAGACCGAAGTGATCCCATAAGTGTACCGCGAACAAAGTTTTTGTGCGGTACACTAAAAATAAAAAGTATTTTTTATTTTTAGTGTATTTTAAATATTTCTAGTTTCGTTAGCGGCGCACTATAAATTCTAAATTTAACTCAATTCATTTTATTAGTCTCTTTTGTTTCAATTAACGTTTTATTTAATTGAAATCTCAGTTTCGTCTTTGTAGTTAGCAATATTTAAAAATTAGCAAAACGAAAATAAAATGACAACAATTTGCGCAAAGGTCAAAGCAACCCACATAAATTTTGAGGAATACTGCGTGGGGTGGACAGAACTCAGGACATAGGAATTAAAAGTCACCATTCGGGAATAACATTAATCTAGATTAATATTTCAAAGGATAATTTATTTTGTAGCTGTGTATTACCGGATTAGGAACTTAATTAGCGAAATAGACTCTTTTTTAAGCTTTAAAATGTCATATGTTATTTTTATTGCCTGTTTATTTTGTGCCTCTGCCAACTCTGTCAGAGTAAAACCAGTCTTTAAATGACCACTTTTTCAGCATGTTTACCTACTCGTACGTTCAAATGTTATTTATTTTATTTAGACATTTAAATCAGGCAACAAGGCCCATATTACAAATACCTTACAGACTAACATACATACGAGTACAGTGAAACCTGGTTAATTGGCACCTGGATAAATGGAAAACCTCAATAAGTGCAACCAAAAGTCCGGTCCCGGTCCCTTGAGACCAAAAGGCCTCTATAATTGAAATTATGGAACCTCTATAATTGCAATTTAGATTTTTAGGGCTTTTCGTAATTTTGCCTCTGTAATTGACCACATCGCAACTAAGACCTCTATAATTGACACTGTGCTAAAAAAATCCGTTATTTTTACTCTTCTTTTTACCTCTATTATTGAAACTAGTCTTACTTATTACCTCTGTAATTGAAATAATGTAGTTGTAGACAGCAGAAACAATATTTTAATAGCAAGGATCATTTTATTTATATCTTCATCCAAAATTCAATTTATTTATTGGGTATTTATCGCAGCCTGTAGTAGGTGAAATAGTTTTGATTAAATCAAAAACAAAGTATGCTTTTTACATTCTAATAAAACTTTCTTCTACAATTCAAGGGAATTTTTTAAATCCAAATGATTAATAAGAAAATAAAGTAGTAATTAATGTAGTGTATAAGTGCAAGTATAGACAGAAGCTATATAATAGACCAGAAACCCAGAACGTAAGCGTGTAAATCTACTTTCAATGGTTATTTGCACCTCCATAAAAGAAATTTGTCAGAACGCAACCTCTATTAATGAAAACCTCTATAATTGACACAACGATTTTTTGAACCTCGTTAATTGACACGACCTGCTTAAATGAAAAACCTGGTTAATTGACAAAAAATGGCCGGTCCCTTGAGATTGCAATTATCCAGGTTCCACTGTATATATTTTATAAACTTAAAACTAAACACTATTTAGTCAACAAAACGGCGTGGCTCCGTAGCAACTGCTGCTCTTGTGTCGGATTCGGCAGTTTGCCCCGGAACCTCCGAAACACGACACCTTTCGGCCAGAATTCGGCGTACTCGATGGTCTCCTGTAGCGGTCGCGGCACGCGCACCATAAAAGAATTGAAGTGCACGTAGTGGCGCGATCGAAGCTGGAACACCCTCAGCGTATACCCGGTCTTCTGGTGTACATACTCCACCACTTCAGCAAATGTTAATGAGTCTACTGAAGGAGATTGGAGGACTAACCTGCAACGCCGTAGTGCTATAAACGTTAGCTTAGCAAACAAAGGAGCTAACGCAGCTTACTTGGGGGCCAATTCGAAAGTACATTTTTATGTAAAAATGGTGTCATTTTGTTATCATTAGCGCGTGATTCGCTCGAACTTGTTCGTACATGGTGCGAGCGAGACGCACGGGGGAATGATAACAAAATGACATAATTTCGGGCTGCTATTTAACTGATCACCAGATTTAGTAAAATTTAATACCAAAAAAATCTACTTTACCACCCTAAAATAATAAATGATCACCAAAATTATAACACCAGTTTAATGTGAAATGAATACCAATTTTATTACATTTTACTATCCTATTAAAGGAAATGACACCAAACTAATCATTATTAACCCAAAAATTGTAAATGATTACCAAATTTCAAACCCCATTTTAATGCGAAATGATAACATCTTTCATATTTTTACATCTTGCTATCCTATTAAATAAAATGACACCAAAATAATCATTGTCAACCCACAAATAGTAAATGACCGCCAAAATTGTAACCACATTTTAATTAAAAATGTGCAAATATTTAATTATATCGTTATCCTATTAAATTAATTAATCCACTTCGTCACGTTTTTCTAACCTAACCTAACCCACTTTTCTAGTAGCATTTCGTTTCTGTATGGGTTGCAGTTCAAACCTAACCTAACCCACTTTTCTAGCAGCATTTCGTTTCTGTATGGGTCGCAGTTCAATTCTAACCTAACCCACTTTTCTAGTAGCACTTCGTTTCTGTATGGGTCGCAGTTCAAACCTAACCTAACCCACTTTTCTAGTAGCATTTCGTTTCTGTATGGGTTGCAGTTCAAAACTAACCTAACCCACTTTTCTAGTAGAATTTCGTTTCTGTATGTGTCGCAGTTCAAACCTAACCTAACCCACTTTTCTAGTAGCATTTCGTTTCCGTATGGGTCGCAGTTCAAACCTAACCTAACCCTCTTTTCTAGTAGCATTTCGTTTCTGTAAGGGTCGCAGTTCAAATCTAACCTAACCCACTTTTCTAGTAGCATTTCTTTTCTGTATGGGTCGCAGTTCAAACCTAACCTAACCCACTTTTCTAGTAGCATTGCGTTTCTGTAAGGGTCGCAGTTTAAACCTAACCTAACCCACTTACTTAGAAGCATTTCGTTTCTGTAAGGGTCGCAGTTCAAACCTAACCTAACCCACTTTTCTAGTAGCATTTCGTTTCTGTAAGGGTCGCAGTGATAACCTAGCCCACTTAACTAATTAAATAGCAGTTCAAACTGCGACCCATACAGAAAAGAAATGCATGAATGATTAGCATTTCAGTATGCTACTAGAAAAGTAGGTTAGGTTTGGTAGGTATGCGGTGCGGGGTACGGGGGGTTGAGCGGGAGGGGCTAGTAATTTTGGCATCATTTTACTTTATTTGGTAATATGTATACATTTTTTGGTAATCATAGTGATTTATTTAGGTGGAAATATCGCATTAATTTGGTCTTTAAGATTTGGTGATCATTAATGATTTTTGGAGATCATTCAATATATTTGGTATTCGAATACAATTTGAAGTGCAGTCGTAATTAAAACGGTGGTACTTTTGTAATTTTAGGCCTTATTTTTTTGGTGTTCAGTAATTTTTTTTGGTAAGCATAATTTTTAGGGTTCCGTACCCAAAGGGTAAAAACGGGACCCTATTACTAAGACTCCGCTGTCCGTCCGTCCGTCCGTCCGTCTGTCACCAGGCTGTTTCTCATGAACCGTGATAGCTAGGCAGTTGAAATTTTCACAGATGATGTATTTCTGTTGCCGCTATAACAACAAATACTAAAAAGTACGGAACCCTCGGTGGGCGAGCCCGACTCGCACTTGTCCGGTTTTTTATTTAGGGTACCAAAGTATTTTTTGGTGGTCATTATATTTGTAGCCATCATTTTGTTGTCAAAATGTAAGTTTAAATTTGCCTCTTGATTCCTGTAAGAATTACTGTGCTAAAATTTTAATTTATTTGTCAACGTGTTCTTGAGCCATCCTGTTTTGAGTGCAAAATTGTTAACTGTGAAGGTGTCTTAAGATACTCGGTCTGCAATTTAGTTGTAGGTACCTATTCAATTTATCATTTGTTTTCTTACACGTAATAATAAGAAGAAAAAAATCAGTTAATGAAATCCCTAGAAACCCTAGTTAAGTGACCGATTTTTTCTTCAAAATTGACGATAATTCGGTTGTAGCTACGAGTATAGTTACAGCTAACAATTGTTGATGTTATTGACCGTTTGGTCGTTTTCCCGCCGTCAATTTCACCCCCGATGTCGCCTGAGCGCTCGGGTCCGACAAAAGCATTTGCTTGGCCACCGTGATTCATGGCCTCCCACTTTGACATGCTTTGTTTAATGATTTCGGGTCGGGATGATTATTTATAATGTCTAACAGAGGTTTTGGATTACATGTTACTGGTTAGATTGGGTGGCTCGATGTTAACCTTTTTCCAGGCCGCACCAATATACAAGGTTTTCCCCAAATATCCAAATATATTCCAATTAATCCAGCTTTGGTGATTCATTTAAAGACAAGTCAAATTTCCCGAAAGTGCAATCTAATTTGAATCTTAAAACTGAATGCTAAAGTTGAAATTCTAGTGGCGCATATGTGGTCGATAAATCGTACTATGCCTGGAAAATGGTTAAAAGGTTTAGGGACACATTTTGGCTCCAAATTTACAGGTCTAAATATCTTATTACTAGTGGCTCTGTGAGTTGTAGACCTAGCGAGGATAGCTTTGAACTGAATAAATGTATGGCTCCGCTATTTTGAAAAACTTCCAAAAACTAAATCGACAACTGAAAATTTATCACCGAACCTGCTTACAAAATTTCATGAGAATTAGTCATACCAAAAAAATACAGTACTTACGAGGGGCGTTCAAAATATTCTCGGTATTGATATCTTACAACCTCTTCTAAAATTTCTTTTGTTACTGGCCGCTAAGGTTTATTCATTGACATTAAAAAAAAGTATAATTCGAACCGAGATGTTCTTTTGTTTTTCTGCAATTGCTGAACAAACATGAACATCATGTGCGAATTGACAATGTTAACTAAATCAGAACATCAATGCGTCATAAGATTCTCGACAAAACAGGGTAAAAATAAAAAAACCATAAAAGAGGAAATGGATTGTGTTTACCGTGAGTCTGCTCCTTCTTTATCTACCATTTAAAAGTGGTCAAGCGAATTTAAGGGTGGAAGGGCTAGTATTGAAGATGACCCTAGACCTGGTCGGCCTGTAGTAGCTACTTCACAAGAAAATATTGATAAAGTGGAAAAACTTATATTGGAAGATGGTCGAGTGAAGGTAAAATCTATAGCTCAAGTAACCAATCTTTCTATTGGTATCGTACATGATATTATCCATGACCATCTTAATATGTCAAAAGTAAGTGCAAGATGGGTTCCGCGAATGCTGACTCGGCTTCAAAAAGACATGCGTGTAGCGTGTAGTTCCGATGTTATTGACCTGTGCGGTGAAAATCCTGATGAGGTGCTGCAAAGAATAGTTACTGGAGATTAAACCTGGGTTCATCATTATGACCCAGAGAGTAAACAAGAGTCCATGCAGTGGCACATTAAGGGTTCAGCTCATCCCAAGATGTTCAAGGTCGTCCCTTCAGCTGGCAAGGTCATGGCCACGATATTTTGGGATTCTGAAGGAATATTACTAATCGATTATAAAGAAAAAGGTGTAAATATCACAGGACAGTACTACGCTAACATTCAACGTCAATTAAAGGATGCTATCAAAGAAAAGAGGCGAGCAAAGATAACCAAAGGTGTTCTGCTTCTGCGTGACAACGCCCCCGTCCATACTGCTCATATTGCCAAGGCAGCTATTGTTGAATGTGGGTTTGAAACTGTTACTCACCCACCGTATAGTCCGGTCTTAGCCCCCAGCGTCTTCTTTTTGTTCCCCAATCTTAAAAAGGATCTGCATGGAATATTTTTTTTCTGATGATGAAGCATTGAAGGCGGCAGTGGAGGAGCATTTTTACACCAAAGACAAAAAAAAAATTTTATCGGGGATTTAAAAAAAATTGATCGATCTTTTAAGTGGATGAACATAGGGAGGGAGTATATTGAAAAATAAAAATATCAAACTTTTCGTACTTGTTTGTTTTCATTTTCATACCGAGAATATTTTGAACACCCCTCGTAATATCAAATATTAAAATCTGTTCAGAAAGAGAAGAGTCGTGGGATGTATTGGGCACCATGCATCCACGACTCTTCTCTTTCCGCACAGACTCTACCGGAGTTCGTTATTTATTAAGGTTCCGTACCCAAAGGGTAAAACGGGAACCCTATTACTAAGACTCCGCTGTCCGTCCGTCCGTCCGTCCGTCCGTCCGTCTGTCACCAGGCTGTATCTCGTGATCTGTGATAGCTAGACAGCTGAAATTTTCACAGATGATGTATTTCTGTTGCCGCTATAACAACAAATACTGAAAACAGAATAAAATAAAGATTTAAGTGGGGCTCCCATACAACAAACGTGATTTTTGACCGAAGTTAAGCATCGTCGGGCGGGGTCAGTACTTGGATGGGTGACCGTTTTTATAGATAATGGTACGGAACCCTTCGTGTGCGAGTCCGACTCGCACTTGCCCGGTTTTTTATATTAAGTACATTTTCTGATAAGGAGATAACACTACTAAAGAATACTCTCAGAAAATCAGTAGCATTCGAATGAGACCGGATCTTAAATATTCATTTGCTTCAGTGTACGGTAATATAAATCTCTGTCGTAGATTACGCGCAATGTAATTAAATAAATGGCTAAGAATCTGCGGCATCTTCTAGTGGCATTAAGTTAAATGTATAAAGATCCCATCGAATTTGTTTACATTTTGTAACAAAACGTTGTTGATGGTCGGAAAATCTGTACGTTGATGGTGTCTTAAAAAACTCTAAAAGAATACAAAAGATTTGGCACCCAATTAAAAGAGAATGTCTTGAAATAACTCCCACAATTTTAAAAGTAAAAAAAAAACACATTAGAACAAAAACTGCTTCTTCCTCGCGTTGTCCCTGCATTTTGCCACGGCTCATGGCCTGGGGCCTGCTTGAGATCTAATAACCCCATGACCCTCCCCCCACAAATAAATTTCAATCAAGGGGGATCAGTGACCTCTGCAGCTGACCGTACCTATACATAATATTTTGGAAAACGTTTGTTTTTACCATTAAATGTGACCGCTTTGCTACTTAAGCATTTTAAAAGGGTAATTGGGATCCTTGCCCAGCATCAGAAAGTTTGTTGAAGCCCAGCAAAGCTACGGACGGCAGGTGATACTATAGTTAAATAGCAACTGCATTCAACGACAAAGTCAACACTGTCAAAGCGTTCCGAGGTTTTGATATATAAAATACCTCGGTTTTTGTCAACTTGCTCGGTTTCACTTCAAAAGAATGTATTAACATAGTTTTAGTACCTTTTTGTGTTGTGCATGTTTGGTTTTTAGAGTACGGATGAGAGAAAGTTTTTACAGTGCTATTGATATAACGACTACTTGTATTCGACCATTATGCATGCATCAGTTACGAATAAAGCTTAAGTTTATTTGATGGTGGTGAATATTTGTAAATTGTAAATAGGCATGATTTATTTAGATAATAATGTAACATTCAGACACAATTGTATTATTGTTTATGAATAAATGAAATGAAATGTATTATTAATAAGCTAGGATTTTGAAATTATTTATGGACAACGATTTGTTTCCCGATTTCTTTCTTCTCCGAGACCACGGGGACAACGCCGTCCTCAAAACGTCGCAGGTAAATTTAAAACTTAATTTTACGCGATTTAGTCCTGTCGTGAATAATAACGATTTCTTTGTTTAGAAAAAACATAATCTAGATTAAAAACCAACTTCGTGCTGGTTATGGCTGTGAAATAAAAAGCTTAAAATGATTTGTTACATTGTCATTCTTCTTTCTTGCCGTTCCCTCTCCTCTTCGCGGAATTTATCAGCTAAAAAGCTACATGTGTTTTATGTTGAATAGAATTTTACAACTAAAGTTAGTGAAATCTTTTTAAAATAAAAAAAAGGGTACAACTACTACTTTCCTTTCAAGTGCCGGTATTTTTACACCGATAGGTACAGTCAGCTGCAGAAGTTGCTAAGCGGGCCAGGTGTTCAAAATGATCTTGACGCGACTTTATTGTTAAGAGAATAAGAGCGTGTCAAGGTAATTTTGAACACCTCGCCCGCTTAGCAACTTCTGCTTCTGACTGTACGTCGCACGTCGCTAAAGCAGGCTGTATTTAATAAGCTCGTAATAAATTTATACCAAGTTACTAACTTAAAACACGTTGAAAACTTAATAATAGGCCTTCAAAACTCGGAATTATTGACGGTGAAAATGTTTGGAGCAACATTCGAACTTGAGAAATTTAAATTTGATTTTATATTGATTTCTCATTACTTGCCATCCGTCTTGGTCTTACCTGCTCAGATATTAGTGCGGACGAGATGCAATGCGAATAACATTTAGTAAAACAAGTTGATTTTAGAGGTCCGAATATGACTGCCGGTTGTTATGAAGGCGTACAATATGTTAACTATTAGACACGTGTAGGTAAGTTACACGTAAACTCGTGTTTAAAATAATTTTAAAGTTAAAAGTATGAATTTTAATGATTAAATTTGTGTCCATTTCCAAAACTTGTAGAAGGGATAGGCAAGGCTATAATTATTGTAAAATAAAAATTAATGGTCGTGAATTAGTATAATAACTTGGTTCATATGTTGTGAAGTATGACCGAACATAATTTATGAAATCGATGTGATATTTCTTTGATATATTATTTTAATTATAAGCTATGTTTTAAATTATTGAAAGGAGAACATTCAACCGGATTATTTTAAACATAAGTAGTTTTAGGCAGTCGACTTTTAAATGATATCGCGTTTTCGATCCGTTATGACACTTATGACCGCTTAATAAATTATCATTTTTTGCAACGGGATATTCCATCTCTGAATCTCAAATCTGATACCGAATCTACTTAAAAATACTAGCCATCGAACTTGTCGTCGTAATTTCATAAAAACGTTCAAAGAATGAGGTCACAGATGATTAACAAGCTGGTCAGCATCGATTGAAGGCTGAGGTTTACGTGCGCCACGCAACCCTGGAAGCAGATTGAAAAAAATTGCGATTTATTATTTTCATTCAAAAATTGGTACAGTAAAGACCAAGCGCAAAAACTTGGTATATTTACATAAATTGTTAGAACATAATATGATATGTATAAAAACTGAATATAGGCACATCTTTGGTCTCCGTTTATATATTGAACTAGTTGAAGATCTCTTTGATAAAATTTAATCCGATTAGCGTGGTTTGTTCTCCTGTGTTTGGTAGAGAGTAGAGAGCACTAAATAACTGTGGCTCTAGTGAAGAGGGATCTATCGAGGGAAATAGTCTCTTGCAACACAGACTTGTAACCCTTTTCACTAGAGCGACAGGTATTTTTTCGAGCTAATACAGTTCTTCACCAAGTTTTAATACACCCCTTGTGTGTGAAAATGTGTAGTGACATAATTGTTAATTAACAACGGTTTTGGACCTAAAAACATGGCAACGGTCCGATAAATAGTCAACATTTTGATCTTTTACACCGTGCCCGCGGGTTTTCCGAAAGATTTTAACCACCATATTAGGCATATAGGCAGGATTATGTTTCTTGCGACAGTCGCATAATTTCTTTTTAAACTCGATTTTTGGTGTGCACGTACATAAAATACATAGACTACATACAATAGACACATAATACATACAATACATATAATACACATACATATAGTACATATAATAGACTGTAAGTATAAGAAAAAGAAATACATTTTCAAGCCTCAACAAATATGATTTCAATAACCTTCGTGTTAAACCTTAATACCTAAAGTCACATCGATTTAAACTCAAAACTAAACCAACAAATCCCCGGAAAGCGGTTAAACAGCTTTACATTTCTCAGTGACGATGATTACTCGTAGTTGACTACCAACTTGCCTAAACAAGCCGACTTAAGTTTAACTGATAAAGTTAAGCTTAGTTCCCTAGGCGACTATAGTTATTTCACTTTATTATCTGACTCTGAGTTGATATATGGCTCTCCAGTGAAGAGAAAATGACCTCAGACATTTTGAAAATACTTTTTTCTTTCAGTGTTAGGTAGTTCGGAAGTTGGCTTAGGCTCGTGAGTTTCTTTTGTTTGCTTTTGCGGACGTGATGCGAGATTCGTTTGTTTTTGTTCAAGAAGTTTCGGTCTAGTCTTGGTTAGTGTAAATATATAGGCAATTGGTAGTTGGTATTTAGCAGTCAATAAGGGTCAAGTAATCGGGAAATTAATGTTAGCCACGACGAATTAAGCCGAATAAGGGCAATCAGCGGAAATAATTCGTGTAGTTTTGAAAATTGGTACAGTTATACCTTGTGGTGTCCAGATAAACATACTAAAAGTCCTCGAGGGGAAGGGGTGTGTTGAGGGTGTAGAGGGAGGTTGTAGGTACCTTTTTTCAAAACTATACGAAATATTGAGCTATCACATATATAAAATCGAAAAAGCAGAACGGGATAAAAAACGAGGGAAGAAGCGAGATGGCGCCTTACAAATTTCTAAAAAAGTTTTTGACATGTTTCTCAAAAACGACGCACGTATGATAAGAAAAAACTGTTTCAATCTATTATCTAAATATGGGAATAGAACTAGAGCATAAAAACTATCGCTTTCGATACGTATTTAATTTACAATAAGCAAAATAAATTTTCATAACAATCTTTATTTTGGGACGATCGGCCGTTTCTCGGCAACTCTCGGTTAGTTTCGTTTCGGTGGTGCCGCAGACTAGACCAAATTATTCGTAAGTTAAAGTAACCTAAATTATGTTTGTCATGTTGGTATACAGTTATTTCGACGTTTTTTTACACGAAGTAACATAAAAAGTGCTGTCAACTTCAACCTTAGTCTTTAGCCTAATATACGAGTGACTTATGCCACATATGACTTATCATTATCAATCAAAATAATATTATCATATTATTAATAATTTGTATTTTGTTGTTTTAAATTTCTTTTTAAGTTATATTATTCAGATTGACTTTCACGGCTTCGGCAAACATTGCTATTCGTCGAGATGGGCCAAAAATACAAAGTTGATAGTAAGTTATAATGTAGGTAGATAAAGTACATGTTTAGATATTTTTGAGCGACCTGGTAAAAATAAGCAAATGTACAGTCAGCAGTCAGCCAAATATCTTAATATAACTTTGTTGGCATAGAAATAAGGATGTGTTCCGATATAGTGGCGCAATATTGAGAGACCAAAGCTAGCCGCTTTAGTGGCTCGGACACTTAGAGAGAATGGGAGAGGAACGTGCCGTGAAGAGAGCGTACTTGGGACAACAAAATGGGACACGCCCGAGTGGACGTCCTAGGTACCACCGAAACGACGTAGTTGCTCAAGACCTGCTCAACCTCAACCATGGCGTTGGCGACTGGCGAGAGCTATCGCAAGACCGAGAAACATGGCGTGATCTGGTGTCGGAGGCCAGGACTCACTTTGGGTCGTTGCGTCACCGTAGCCATAGTAAGTAATGTTAATATCCAGAAAGCGAAATGGGGACTACCTACGTTTGTAATTTATGGGCGGTGGTCGTCCATATTCATCTTAAGGCGGAAATTAATCTAATGAACGTTTTTGCAACTAGGCTTATAAAAATAAATAATCATTTTATGTTGAAACAAGTTTTAAATAAATACCTACAAAGGTAGATGAAAAAATACAATATTGCCTT
Organism: Cydia splendana; assembly: GCF_910591565.1. Lineage (NCBI taxonomy): Eukaryota > Metazoa > Arthropoda > Insecta > Lepidoptera > Tortricidae > Cydia > Cydia splendana. The sequence continues at coordinate 11,689,783 of NC_085976.1, forward strand.
TTATCAAATCCCACAATTTTTTGAGAAATTTGCGAATTAAGCTATCTAAATAACGGCTAGAAATAAGAAATCCCTATCACAGTTATACTTAAACCCTGGCAGGGTTCAATACATAATAATGTCGGTATTTAACTAAAGATAAGACAAACTTTTTATTTCATTTACGCGAGCGGAGCTGCGGGCCCGTCTAGTTTCTTTATAATTATGAATTTGCAAGGCAAAAACATTGTAAACGAGTTGCTATGCTATGTTTTCATTCCTACCTGCTCACATGCAATATTATTAATGCACTCGCTAGTTAACTTTAAATTAAATTTGTCACTGCGCTCACTAGTATAAGTCTATACTTAAGTTTATATTTATAAGTGCATGTTTCTCATTTAAGTGAATGACTGTTATTCTTTTTGAGAAATAAAATATCTTTAAACCGAATTTACATTAATAACAAAAGTTGCTAAGATTTGATTTTTTTTTCTGTATGTTCATTTTATATGACCCTGAATTAGAACTAACATCGTTATTTTCTTTTGTTTCAGTTAAAAAAGCGCGTTATGTCGGTATACAAGGTGAGTTCATTACTTTATAATATTATTTAAGCTACATTAATATATTATGTTCAATACATGTATTATATGCCTATTGATTCCCTAAGCGCCACTTGCACCATCACACTAACCGGGGGTTAACCGGTTAAGCCTGGAGTTACCATGGTTACCAGTACAATTTGACACTGGGTTAACGGTGTAACTGGTTAACACCGGGTTAGTAGGATGGTGCAAGTGGCCCTAATGCCACTAGTTTTTACGACATGGAATGTTTCCTCGTGGCTCTTGTAAGATCGCAACCACGACGTTTTGCCATATGACCACTTTAATTTTCTTAAGATTTTCATCAACTTTTCGCGAACGTAACCATATATAAACGCATATGGCCGTCTTCCTCTTCGTCCTCATCAATGAAAGATCAAAGATGGCGTTCTAATATAATTTTCTATTCAACAGCAACACAATTCAACACGTACGTGACACTCAAACTGCAGAATGTCAAGTCGACGACGGTGACAGTCAAGGGGCCCACACCGTGCTGGGAGCAAGATTTCCTGTTGTAAGTACACGTGCTAAAACGAACTTTAACTATAAAGCTAGAAAGCTCAAATTCTACTGACGACTATTGCAGACAAAGTCGATTGCTAAAGTTCACAATACTGTGAAAAGAGAAATGAATTTTATGTAATAGGCGCTAAGGGAGATTGTTCTTTGGAGTTGATTATTTATACAAGGTATACTTTTGCTAAGCAACAGAGGTTTCTGTTCAACAGTAGTGAGGTTCTTTGTGGTTCTATAGCTATTGAAATGCCTATGATTGTACTTTGGGTTTTGAGTTTTATTATATAATCCGGGAAGACTAAGATGAGAATAGGTCCGATGAGATTATCAAGTGAGAAAAATCACGGAAGGTAACAGACAAGAAGAAAAAGACATAAAAATAACATAGGTACAGTCACCTGCAATAATATGTTACTCTTCGAAGGCCGCAAAAATATGTGACACGCTCTTACGGCTCTACAAATAAGATCGTGTCAGATATTTTTGCGGCCTTCGTTCTGCAACATATTATTGCAGGTGACTGTACAGTAAACAATAGTTAAATTAGAAAATAGTTACACAGCAAGAAGATACAACATAACGACTATATTACGCCTACTACGACTATTTACAACACAACACTGTATCAGTCCGGTCCAACCATACCTTGGCTGAGCATTAAAGCTGCATATGCAATTAGCGCCAACGGTGGCTACACTCTATATAACTAAAAAGGCAATGACAGATCAAACAAAATATCGAGCGTTCAAGAAATCTAGGTTAAAATATCTCATAAGATTCATACTTTGCTCTACTTAAAAGAAAACTATTTAGGATAGACAATTGAGTAAAGTTAGTCAGCAGCTGTCAACCGGCCTTTGATTCCAACCGCGATACGCGATTTCCGTAATACTGTAAATTTTATTAAAAATAAAATTTTCCGTACAATATTCCCAATGTACTTAGGTAACTGAACATTTGTAGGTATTTTTGCAGCCACTAATTCCACTCGAATTGGCACTTTACACTTAAAACCCCGCGAACAACTTATTGCATTACGAGTTTAATTCAGTTGTCTGGTTCTCGGTATTGAAACTTGGCCAATTCAGCGCTTTAGTTTCACCTGGACGACTTTTCTTTTTAATTATATTTTCACAACCGCAGATAGAAAAGTATAAATTTTATTGGTGCTCGCCGTTTAGACATTAATTATGACAACTGTCAGGATTTTGATGACAGGTCTTAAATTCTGTTTCGATTTGAAGAAATGTATACTGTACTATTATATCTATGTGTTGGCGCCTAGATTGCCCCAGTAAGTACATATGTTGGTGCGAGCGGGGCAACCCAAAATTCGGTACCATATCTTCAATGGTTAATTTAATCAAAGTCTAGTTTCCAAAAATCAACTGGTTTACTTTGCACTGTAAAAATATTGATAGTAGTAGTAGTAAACACTTTACAATACACTTTTACAATATTGATAAAGCTATTGCGTTCAATTGTTTGCCGAACTTGCTTTATAATTTTACCAATACAGTGAAATTGTAGAATTTTGTAACGTCGCACTTCTGCGTCAAATCCGGTAGTTCTGATTTTTTGCAGACTTATTTATGATCTTGGCCCAATTAATAATCCAATTTTGTTACTTTGAGCGCCGAACGCAACTTTGTCAAAAATCGAAAAACCTGCGAAAATTTCGGTTTTTATTTAGTTTTGGGCGATTCTAACCCTAAAGGACTAGTTTTTGATAGTACCTTCCTTAGACGTTTTTAAAGAAGACTGAATTTGCTACAATACGAGATTAGAACTGTCTCTGTAGATGGAATAGTTTACGAGATAAAGGCTTTCAAAATTTAGATTTTTTTGAAATTGAGCTCGTAAGCTAAGTGAGTGCAGTGAGTATGCACTTTTGACTCTAGGTACTAGGTAGGTATTCGTTTTTCAGGTTTTTTATTAAGTATAAAGAAGTAGTTTCAAATTAATAAGCTCCAATAATAAACCCGACTGCAATTTGTATGGGAACTGCACGCCGATTGCACGCCAACTGCAACGTCGGCGTGCAGTTCCCATACAAGTTGCAGTCGGGATGCAGTCCGTCTGTACCAGCCCTTAGACTTTTAACTCCTTGCTCTGATATACAATCGTGATTTGGAACATGTGCCAGCTTTAATGATACAAAGCCTCATAAAACTATAATCTTTATATAAAGATAAGTCATTCTGGGCCTAAGAATAGTCTGGTCAGCTAGATAAAGTAACAGATTGTTAGGGGAATGAAGGTTACGTGACAGGGATTGCAATTTTTTCTAACCAGATGGGATCTCTGAAAATGGACGTGTGTTTATAGGAAGCGCTTTATTGTCTTTTAAATTGGTTTTTCGTATTTGATCCCGTATATCTAACACCACACTGGCCAATGTTTTGAGGGAAAAGAAACATTTCCGAACTTCAAATATGTACATTATGAAATATATGTACTAGGAAAATTGAATAGAAGTAAATTTTTGATGGGTGGCGATAGACAAACAACCGATCCAAGATCGCGAAAGAAACAAAGTTAAACAAAGGTTGCTAATCAAAACCAAAATATTACTTTGCTAATCCGCGAAAAGATAACGTGCTAGTCAATCAGTGCTAACCTGTTATACTTACACGAACAACGACACACGAACGTTACGTAGAGAGGCGAAACACGTGGCGAGTATTGTTCTTTTGGTGGTGGTTTGTTATATTTATTTGCGTATTTATTTGTACGGTGGGAGGGTGGGAACATTAATTGCATGTAAAAAAATACGCAAGTAAGTATAACGGGTTAGCACTGATTGACTAGCACGTTATCTTTTCGCGGATTAGCAAAGTAATATTTTGGTTTTGATTAATAATTATAGATTTCCGCAAAGTAACGCCTGATTCTATTCACTAAAGGTGGTTAAGTTATGTGAAAAAGGGGGAAAATATACAAGCTAATCATTTTTAAATTCACAAAACTGTCCTGCGGTTATTTTCGTGATCCCCACCTACGTTGTTTCACTGTACCTACTCTGTAATTTGCAGACAATGTGAGCATCGGAAAATCCGCAGGAATTCGGCTGAAAATCGAGCGCCGACTGAAAGCAGCTAATTGTCCCTATTGAGACCCGGTCTAAAACGAGGGCTTAATTCTCTGGTGAAATAATTGGTCTGCATAAAACAATCGATTATTTTAAAGTCTAATGGCATTAGTGTGTAAGTGGTAGGTGATTCACTTCAATTTAAATTTAGTGGCCCATTTTATAACTCTTATCCCGTACCTATAGATAGAAGATAATTTTATTCTGGTTCATAAGTACGTATATAAGCGTATAAGGTTTGATTCCTGCCTAACAATATTCGATTACTTGTTCAGAAAGTTTGCTTTCATATTAAGTTTAATAATTGAAATGTTTTTCATCTACTAGTCCAAATTAAATACGCGCATATAACACCCCTGGAAGCTACTGTGACCGCTTACCATCAAGCGGGTCGTATGCTTGTTTGCCACCGATGTAGTATAAAAAAATATCTAGGTCTTTGTTTGGGATTAACACCATATGTTTTGAAAAGTCCTAAGTGCACCAACTTGACAGCAACCGAATTGTGAATTGTGAAATGTGCTAAGTGTCATACTCTAAGCGGTCGGTTGATTAGACATCTGGAGACAGCTGGAGGGTTATAGGGTTCCTTTTGCTACTTAGCTTGTCGAGGTCTTAGCGGATGGGAAAGTTAGGTTTCGATGGCTTCTTGATGAAGATTTTCGTTCCTACACAGGAAATTATGTTACCCAGAATGAGGATTATGGGAGGGCGTTGAATTTAAATAATATTACACTGAGAATTTGGCATGAAGTGAATGCCTATTTTAATTATAGGAAATGTAGAGTAAATCACCTATCAAATAGATCCTAAGTAATCAAATTTTAGCTTAACTAGATAATGAGGCAATAAATTTGGATCATTTTAAAGCCTACCTTTATCCGTGACTGTTATTTTAGGCCTTTAAATCCTGGCAAGAAAATATTTCTCTTTATACGGTTCGGCGTAATCTTTAGCAATATTTCGTAACCTTCGAGGTCTTTTAGTTCCAGTCGGGCTAGCACATGACTGGCACGACAGTATCTCGTGGCGAGATAGGACTACCCATCCCTCTTAGATTAACTTAGTTAGAAAAAGACGGGTAGTCTATCTCGCCGCGAGATACTGTCGCGCCAATCATGTGCCAGGCCTACAGCTGCAAGTATGCTGCAAGCGAGCGTTCGTCTCCATCGGTTCGGTGTTAATTTAGTTCAGTCATTATAGATTTTGACCTGTGAATAATCAGTTATTGGATTTTTTTTTCGTAGGTCCCTCGGGGGGGGGGGGGGGTCACTGGGAGTGTAAATTCAAAAAGTAGACTGAATAAGGCTCCTGTGTATATTCGAAAAACGGTTTTTCTTGAATAACTCGGCCATTTTTGATTTTACAGTAAAACCGTGAGAACAAAAATTGCAGGAAATTTGATTCTCTACAAGTTTGGTCCTCACAATTTTTCTTCTAGGATCGATATTTTGGAAATTAAATTTGAAAAAAGCGACAAATTCAAAATATTTTCATCATCTCGTTTAGTCCTCTTTATTTATGCCGTAAAGTTGAAAATAAACGAGATGATGAAAATTACTTAAGTCGACTGTTAAAACTAAAACTAGCAAACTTAACACTTTATAGGGCACACTTGAATATTATTCGGCAATAAAGAGCACCCAAAATATAAAATCGTCTTATATAGCACTTTAAACTCTCGCGTTTTATATACACAATATCTGGGAGACAGAGCATTGCTCGGAAAACATATAAAAACTCAAAATGCGTCCCAGATTTTGCCCCCCCCCGAATACCCCCATCAAAACCCCCCCGTCAAAGTTACAGAGCGACATAAAATAGTAGAAAATAAATGAGGGCGCCACTTCCTACGTAACTGTCACATTTTTGACGTAAAATGCTTAAACATGGCAACAATTTAGTATGGACTTGTTTAGTTCCATTTTATTTTATTTATATATTTTATGTCGCACTATAAGTTATTTCTCCTGCACACTAGATTTCTACATGACATGAGTCACCCTGAAACTCCCCGCCCCGCCCCGTCCCGCGAACTCGCCTTAAAGTTATCAAAACAAACTAATTTTTGGGTCAGTAATCCGATAAAATGTTTTTGTTCGTCGGCACCACGCCTTTGGTTTGTTTACGATCACAGCGTAAAACGTAGCGTAAGCGCACAATGTAATTATTTGTCAGTATATTGACTTCCCTTGTAAAAGTATCAAAAACAAATCCTTCACACCTCTGTTTCGGTGCCAGCAAAACTTCACTAATTGTAAATATTGTGTAAAGTCTAAGATAAAGTCAACTGAATTTGACAGTTAATCTAGTTGACGTTTGACAATCCATTGACCACACAACAAATTTTAAACGCTAATGGGTCAATTTCACCAAACGAGCATTTTTGTCTAATTCCCATGGAATTTTGAAATACCAACATTACCCAAAAAAAAATATGCTGATAATTTGATAAAAAATATAATAAACTTTAATTTTCTTATTGGGTAAAAATATTCATAAAACTATAAAAGTTATTTCAATTTAAAATTTTGGTCAGGGCACGGGAATTAGTGTGTCCATGGGAATTAGATTTTACTAGCACGGAAATTAGAACATGGCCCAGGAATTGTTTTCTTAACTTATTTTGGTAGTTAAAACTATTATTTATGTATATTTTAATCTACAATAAAATACTGCAACCATACTGAAGCGGCATCGAACATATTTACCTTCTTTAATTTTAGTTTCGGACGACAAATCTACGAAAGTATGATACACTAAAAACTACGTATTTGACTAATCGTTTCCTTTATTTTAATGGCAACTAATCTCTCTTTCTTAGTAAAATGTACATATTTCAAAACAATACTTTGAGTAGTTGCGTAAACTTGTCCGCCTTACATACAAAACTATTCATTAAAAAGTGTCATTATGTATCTGCATGTAGATAGGTACAAGGTGTATGATCTGGTATATGACCGTATAGGAAATGATACTAAGAAATAAATAGGGGCACAGTGAGAAGAAGTTATTGTGTAAGTTAATCTGAAGAAATCGAATATGCTGCCTTCATAAATTCATTACACAAAAAAATTTTGACCACATATGAGGTAAGGTGGGGTAAACTATCTCCATGCCAAATATCATCAAGATGATATTGGTTCAGCGGTTTAAGCGTGACAAGATAACAGACAGACAGACAGAGATACTTTCGCATTTATAATATAGTAAGAATAGGATATATTTAATTATTCTTGTATTAGAAAAGCTAATTTATAACAACTATGAGGAACTATGAGGGTTTTCTGGGGTGAAAAATCGATCTAGCTAGGTGTTATCTCTGGGAAAACGCGCATTTTTAGTTTTTAGGTAGGTATATGTTTTCCGAGCAAAGCTCGGTCTCCCAGATGTTCAAACTTTATACGGCATACGCTGTCAGCTGTCTAATTTACAAAAAAGAACATTGCAAATTTGATTCATTTTGTTTTATGTAACCTTAGGTACAGGTATTATAATATGTAATAATTCCAAAAATAGTTTTATGTTTATATAATATTTTAATTTTATAATATGATCAATGAATAAGGTAAGGTGGGACAAGACTAACAGTACGAGGATTCCATACAAGTGAGTCTTACCCCGGTGTCGTCTTACCCCACCTTACCTTACGTATTAAAATTGCCCGGGTTATTCGGGTCCACCCTGTATGTATTATAGTACTTATACTAAAAACTGTTCACAGATTTTTGTGCATTCTTTAAGATTTTCTTAAATGTAAAATACAAAGATACACGTCATATTGTTATTACATATAATATATATTCAATGCCAATATACATATATATGTAATAATAATATGACGTAAACATTGCCAATTAACTTACAGTGCCCCCAATAAAAGATTTGTTGACAATATATGTAATACTTCCTAATTCCCGTGCCACTTAATCAGCTGTTTTAGGTAAATATTCCATGGGAATTAGGGCACGGAAATTAGAATTCGTAATAAAAAAATTCGCCAAAAATTTAAATCGTGTTTGACCAAACTGTTATGTTATCGCTAACATAAAGATACATAAAGGGCTCCTAAATATGACAATTGTTATTGAAAAGCTATGTGGGAAATAAAATTTATAAGGGGCATCGAAATTAGAATAAAATTGTCGCCCACCCGGATTCCGAAATAATTACGCGATTTGCTCGAACACGCCGCGGCTTGACGTACATCCGCTTGCTTTGAGAGACAGCCGAATACTGCCAGTACAGGTGAGGCGGGACACGAGGCGGTTCAAATACAGACGTCGGCTGTCAGAGCCCTTTGAGTTTTGCCGACGAAATTGTACTCGCGCGCTCGGACAAAATTTAAACATCGATCACGAGCTATTTACCACAATGAAGTTAATAGTGTATGTGCTCAGTGATAGTAAATATCATCTAGTTTAAGTATTTGATACTAAATTAGTGATACTAATGTACAATTTTTCGTAGGATTTTTCATTATGCTCAAAAGTAGATTCCGGACAGGGCACGGGAGTAGTAATTTGAGCCTTTATGTATTTTTAAGTGTACTCTAAAAACCAATTAATCAGTGAATTCATATGGAACTCGGTGTGAAAGTGTGACTTCTTTATGTAAAAAAAAAATGGTAAGTATTATCTGATGCTAACCCCCGATTTTCATCACGGACAGAAAAAAAATCGTGTTCAGAAATTTACCCTAATAAATATTTTATTAGACTTTGAACACCATACAATCAATGGACCTTTGTATATTCCTATGTAGTAACATTAGTAACTGACCTATTGCTGATGAAACACAAATAGAAAATATTTGTGTCGTCAAATTTGCTTTACATTGATTTAAACATAACATTTGCATTTAAAGCCTGCAGTTTAGAACACAATAACATTCTAGTAATCTCAATAAATATGTGCAATAGGTACTAATTTATGTTTAGAAATCACAATGTATATATCTTAAGTACTTACATAGGTAAAACTTTACAATTATATGTTATAACTTATACCTATATACACACGATAACATCCTACCAATGCTTAAGGGTAAGGCACCCTTGACGAAACATGTTCGTCCCTTAGAAGGGACGCCTAACTACATGTACATGTCAAGGCGGCCAAAGGCCCTGACAGCTACCCCTCTCAGAGCTTATTCATATGACTAACAGAGTATAAGCCTCTGTCAAACCAGAATAAATGCTCCCTAAAACGCGTATTTCTTAAGGATCTAGGGGACTCATTTATTTTGGTCTATGCTAGGCAGGAGCTAAGTAAGTGAGAGGAATACAAGGCCAGCTGCTTGCGTAGAGATTCGGTCAGGAAATACGGCCAAGATATTTGGCGCGACGCCAAAGGGATATTTAACATTATCTTTACCGCCTTAACTCTTTTGGTTTCACTTCAGTTACGGAACTAGTTCTCGGAGTAGGTATTGATTTGTGTATAATCTTGTTATAGGTTCTAGTAACATTGAACAAGATGATACGCAGGCTGTGGTATTGTAAGAGCATTAAGTTTAATATTACGCCGAACAAAACATTATGACAAAACATTATTATTTACCCATCTTACCTATTATCTATTAAACGTCCTAGATTTAAGTACTATTATTTTGGTGGATCAAAAGTACTGAATAATATGTTTTTCCTGATGTATCGCGTATTTATTTTGTTTACCTTTGATTCTGCAGAATTAATCAGGGTTTCATCCACCAATCGGCCAGGATCGAAATTTTTTTAATTTTTAATTTAATTTATTGTTTATTTCACGGTTGTATACATTTACAGTTAAACAGAAAGATATGATAATATACTTAAACCTACAGTTTCCTCAATTAAAAATACGACAGCTAATTACAGTTATAATTACTTTAAACAAAAATATCTGAGCTATAGCTAATTTTATTTATCAGGGTACAGTCGAAGTCGCAAAAATTACATTATTATTAGTGTTTTATTCATTAATTCCTTCACTGTACCAACTTCAACTTATATATATATATATATATATATATATATATATATATATATATATATATATATATATATATATATATATATATATATATATATATATAATGTGTATACACAATAAAGTAGTTGTAATATACTTGCACACTCACATATAGGTACCTATATAATATATGTTTATTTATTAAATGCAATTAAAGGGGAATGATCCTAATTATTATTTGAATGCTTTCCTAACATCATATATCGAGCAATTGAATATATCGACTTCAGACAGTTTTGAATTATTATTAAATAACCTACAAGCACGCCTAATATAATTATTACGTGCATAACAATTTCTAGTTTTAGGTATTCCGAATAGCTCCTTTTTGCGACACATACGTTGCCTGCTGCGAGAGACTTTGAAGAAAATCTCTTGAAGTAGCGAGGGAACATCTAGATGTGAGTGAATTATTTTGTAAAGAACAACAGCATCGGTACAATCACGTCGATCACTTAGTTTCTGCATATTATGATAATTAATAAAAAAACCGGGCAAGTGCGAGTCGGACTCGCGCACGAAGGGTTCCGTACCATAATGCAAAAAAAAAAAACAAAAAAAAAAGCAAAAAAAAAACGGTCACCCATCCAAGTACTGACCACTCCCGACGTTGCTTAACTTTGGTCAAAAATCACGTTTGTTGTATGGGAGCCCCATTTAAATCTTTATTTTATTCTGTTTTTAGTATTTGTTGTTATAGCGGCAACAGAAATACATCATCTGTGAAAATTTCAACTGTCTAGCTATCACGGTTCGTGAGATACAGCCTGGTGACAGACGGACGGACGGACGGACAGCGAAGTCTTAGTAATAGGGTCCCGTTTTACCCTTTGGATACGGAACCCTAAAAACGCGAATGTTAAGTATTTTTGTTTTTAGTTAATCGAATAACTGAAGTTAAAATTCGCGATATTTTGCAGTGGACTTATTTTAGTTATAATTGTAATGTTTACCCAGTTCCTATATTAAATGTTACTATCTAAAATGTTTTCATGACAATATACAGGATGGAACATTACATTTCTAGAGACTGAGCTGAAAGGATAGTATTATCTAAGTGATCTACAACCGAGTTATTATAATCGTAAAGCTGGATTAAAAAGTAAAACAATATCATTAAAATTAAATATTTTTGTGTTGGTGACAACCTTACAAAGTTATTTACATTTTAAATTGACACATGTCAATCATGTCATGTCGTTCAATAAGATCTACTTGCTAGGGTAAACACAGATTTTTGCACTAACGTTTAATAAACTGTAGAAATATTAACGTTATTAATAAGCGAAAAATAAAGTACGTAGCCTAAACACTTCCCCGTTTGCGTAAAAGTCCTTCGTTCTGTTTTACCCGATATAGTCACTGTAAACTTTTGAGGCCTACTTGCACTTTTTTGAATTTTGATTAATTATCTTATGTAACTGTTTCCTAGTAGGTACCGTTTTTGTGTTTCATGATATCAATGTATTTGGGCACAGGAATCGTTTATGCCCCCCAGGGAGAACCCAGATCATGTTCTATGTCGGCCCAATTTAGGGTTTCTGCAATATATTCTTATGAGGAGAGAGCGATTTTGTTTTTGCGAGGCCGAGGATAATGTCGTCAAGATATTATAGCGCCGAAGGTTTGTGTCAGTACCTAATGTTTAAAATAAATAAAAAAAATGGAAAAACCTCTACCTCGGAATAAAAGCTGCAACTCTCGGCTACTTAGTTGTTAGATCGGGGGCTGGCATCAGCGAGTCACAAGATCGAGTTTTGCCCTAGACCAGGGGTCTCCAAACTTTTTTACCTGAGGGCCATATTGCGCCTCAGAAACTTTCGCGCAGGCCACCGTCGGTTTTTCCGCCGGGGGAGGGTATCTGGTTGCTGCTGTTAGGAACAGTTCCACTCTCAAAGAATGCTGAACCCCGCGGGCCGGATTGGAATGCGTCACGGGCCGGGGTTTGGAGACCCCTGCCCTAGGCGGTGAAGTTTCCATTTTACCTTTACTTCAATCATTGTGGTAGTTTAAGATACCTCTGCTCAGTACAAAAATTAATTCGTTTTTCAATAATTGTGAAATTATGGCATTATTAAATGTTTTAATTTAGTCGAAGCCAGTGAATGTCGAACAGAATAAAAAGTGTGTGATAAATGCAATTTATGACAATCATTAATAGATTCATATGTAGATAATTGTGGTTAAAATAATTATGTACCTACCTACATTACTTCCGGTTTTAGGCTTCAGAGTTTTTTAATAGGTGTTTGATCCTCAAGTGATTACATCCACTATTTTAAAAAAGCTCAATAGGACGAATAAAAAACAGGAACCGAGTATTAGTGGCATAAGGTAAATGTGGGAAACCGTATGTAAGGGAAGTAGTGTAGTAAATAAAGGTAGTGGACCCCGCAGTAATTCCTCAGCCAGAAAAAACTTTACAGTATGATAAAGTATCAATAAATAAAAAGTATTGTATAAATTTCTAAAGAATAATAATAATAGAATTAAAGTAAATACCTACAGTCTTAAATCGTTAATATCTTTTTACGGAAAAATGCTCCGTTCAAACTTTCTTCACAAGACATATTCATGTAACGTATTGCAACAATATATGAAATATCAAAAAAATATCTCAGCAGAAATACCAGTATTAAGAAAATAAAATTTTTTGGCGTGTCTTGGACCGGAAAATTGCTCAGTCTAATTTTTTCACTGGAATGCCAATTTATTGCCGTTTTATACCTACAAAATGAAAATCTAAAAATTTTCCACTCCCAGTTTTTAATAGTTCTATAATACATACATTTCGATACGCATTTTTTTTGGATTTTTTTACCCACTGCGCCAAATTATATTCTAAGATCATATAAGAAGAAAAAAATGACAGAGCAATTTTTCGATGAAAATGAGCGTCAAAAAAAGGAAGTATCATAAAAAAATATTCTCATGTTTGACAAAACTTTTAGATTTTTTTCTAGTATCACATACTGATACAAATAACTTATTTTGTAAAATAATTTTGGACTGAGGAATTACTCGGTTCAATATATAATCAGATTTGTGTTTTTACCTAACTTAGGAGTGTTTTTTTTTGGATATTTATAATGTTAGTCTCGGCTCATACTATACAATAACCAAGCTAAATTTCATCGACTGAGAAATTAATGCATGGGTCTCCATACAACAACTTGCTTCATTTACTACACTAAAGACCGTATACAAGCTCTTTCGTCGCTTTTAACCCTTCGTTTGTATTGTACACAAATACTCTACCTGTAGTCTGTATCTTTAGGTATTTAAATAAAAGTAAACAAAATTTACCCTCACATGGCTCCTTAAGCCAGTTGAGGGTAGATGAAAACATTACACGATCAAATAATATAGGTTAAAGTCAGGCCGTTTAGTGACTGATCCAAGCAGTTTTGTATTTGGTTGGTTAACCAATAAATGTTATAACTACCCGAAAATGTACCAATTATTTATTTACTCTTATTTAAATACCTAAAGATACAGAGTATACAAAAGATCTTTCTGACTTTGTCTGAGCGACGTATGTACACAAATACGAGAGTTCTTGCCCTATAGCGGTCTTCCCTGCAATAAATTGTTTATGCCGGTCTTCGCCACATTGACCTTAATTATTTTGTTAATGTATAGCAATAAATATAAAAAAACCGGGCAAGTGCGAGTCGGACTCGCGCACGAAGGGTTCCGTACCATAATGCAAAAAAAAAACAAAAAAAAAAGCAAAAAAAAACGGTCACCCATCCAAGTACTGACCACTCCCGACGTTGCTTAACTTTGGTCAAAAATCACGTTTGTTGTATGGGAGCCCCATTTAAATCTTTATTTTATTCTGTTTTTAGTATTTGTTGTTATAGCGGCAACAGAAATACATCATCTGTGAAAATTTCAACTGTCTATCACGGTTCGTGAGATACAGCCTGGTGACAGACGGACGGACGGACGGACGGACGGACGGACGGACAGCGAAGTCTTAGTAATAGGGTCCCGTTTTACCCTTTGGGTACGGAACCCTAAAACAATACAACTTTTACACCCTAGACTATAATTAAACTTAAATGGGGTAATTCGCCAGTAACTGGCCACTTTTAGTAACAGGCCGCCCTAAACTAAAAATGAATTCTATTCACAGATCATTCTAGTACATATTTTAAGGTTTCAATGACTGGTCACCTTATACTAAAATGAATTCTATTTATAGGTGAATAGAATTCATTTTTGGTTTTGGGGTGGCCAGATACTAAAAGTGGCCAGTTACTGGCGAATTACCCTATTAGGTTCTATAGACTGTTGTTCTACCATATAACAGGTCCGAAGTTATTTACTCTGTTTTTAGTATTTGTTGTTATAAGAACAGTGGCAACAGAAATACATCATCTGTGAAAATTTCAACTGTCTAGCTATCACGGTTCGTGAGATACAGCCTGGTGACAGACGGACGGACGGACGGACGGACGGACGGACGGACGGACGGACGGACAGCGAAGTCTTAGTAATAGGGTCCCGTTTTACCCTTTGGGTACGGAACCCTAAAAACTGAACGTACGTTTTGTCCACAGTGAAACCAACGACATCAACCAGGGCTTACTAGTAGAGGTGTGGAACAAAGGCGTCATCTGGGACCGGGCGCTCGGCTACCACTACTTGCCTCTCACCTCCGTCGCTTATAACGAGGTGAGTCAGAAAAGGATAGGTAAGCTGCTGAAATGAACCGTGAATTGCTGATCGAGTTAAAGCATTGTGTTGTGTCCGGCTATGTTTGAAGAAAAAAGCCATGCAATTTCAATTTCTTAAAACTATTTTAAGTAAGCGCATTGAGTGTTAAAATGAAATTTCGAGTACTTGCGTTTTCCTTTTAAAAATTAAAAACTAAGCGGACAAAGTAGGAGCACAGTCTAGTAAAGTATTCACTAAAATCGAATAAAACATTTTTAATGAAATATTATACTAAAAAATGCAAGTCAGACATTAAATTGAGTCCGATATTCAGCATAATAACTGTCGTTAGATTCGAAACCTCTCAGGTCACCTAGTCTTTTGAAATAGTAATAATCTATCGTATTTATATAGTAATAATAATCTTAAAGAGAATTTCGGAGATCCAGTAAGTGGCTACTTATCCTGTAATGCGGGCTATAATGGATTCAGATTGAAAATCTAGTAATGCCGAGTCACTTTAGGCACTGTCGGCTCGATTCGGAAAATGAATTAGATTTCTACTATCTTGATCGAGATTAGGTATTAGGTACCTCAATCAGCAAATTTTGTCATTTGGCTATTACATTTCCCCTAAATTTCAAGTGTTATCAGGTATTATTTATTCTTTTGTTCATTAACCTTTTGAAGATGACCATTGCTGGTCATATACTTACCTTGTCCAAGGATCTGTCAACCACTGGTCTTGTACTGCAACCATGCTACAAACGGCATCATTTCGACGGCCCGGCTGATCGGATCTTTTCATTTTGGTTCTTTCCCGATGTATTGTACTTACTGTAAGATGTTAAATAAATTAATCGTGTCCCAAATTCAAACTTCCACCTTCCAAACAACCAACCAGCTTCACGAATAAATAAGTTATTGATTTATAAATTAAGTTAAATTAACCATTGTGTTAACTAGGCGTCTATAGACCAACTGCTCGTTAATTTAACATGGTTCGAAGTCTGAGCAAACACTTGATCCAGAACACAACTGGTCATTGTGTAGCGCTACAATGGCGCCCGAACGTGGTGGAACTGGGAAACCCTCTTAGTTATTCTTATTGGTAAATTAACCAAAATTGTAATGGCCTCTAACAACAGTCCAATTTTTAGGGTTTTGTACCAAAATATCTGGTAAGAAAATCAAGGAAGAAAAATACCTTTTGGCACTTTCAGTTAAAAATATTTAAATATTGAATACATTAGGTATGGCTTAAAATATAAGGAAGTAAAAGTATACCTAAATCAAAATGACGATATACATAGTGTTAACTAGAAAATATACGTAGGCTTTACTTAGGTAGGTACATGTATATATATTGTTATTTTTGGTATCGACTTTCATTTTCATGAATTCATGATTCTACTACTTCTTATATTTACGAAAAAAATCGAGGGTGTTTTTAATATTTCATTTAGTCTAATATAAATAACATGTTATTTTTACTTTGTTCATGATAATAATATGCATACTATATCGTTCGGTAATCAAATTTCATGTCACAAATGGCTGATGGCAAGGATACCTATACCAAAGATATATGTAACTCCGTATAAGATAAATAAAGTCTAAGAAAAAAACGTGCCTCGGAAATCAAGAAAAAGTCATTCTCGTATAGATGGCGCCATACCTTTGGCCTATTCTCGGCTAGATGGCGTTGACGACACCGTTTGATGTTTAACAGTTTTAACACATATCAGTGAAAGAACATGGGTCAGTCTCAACAATAAAAATTAAAAATCATTTATCCGTAAACTTATTTTGATTAATTTATACATTTTCAATTTTATTTTAAGTTTTCATCGTGTGTCGATAGATGGCAGTAAATGTACCGTGACTACAAAATTTACTTTGGCAATATCCCTCTATACTATCTATTCTCTTTGCCTATACCTAAGCATCGAGTTTCCTCCCACGTTGGTTTGGAGATCTATCGTGCCGTGATTGTTCCGCTTACCTTTCCTATTATTTTAACATTATTCTCGTAAATGTCAGGATTTTTTGCCTGTCTTTGGCCGTTTTAGTTAGGTACCTTAACGTTTCATCAGCAACCTACACACCTATAACAAACCTATAACAATTACCTTTTAAATCTAATAAGACTGTTCGTAAACTTAATTCCCTAGCCAGTTTGCCTTTTCATTTTTCTTCGTGAAAAAGTCTTTGGGAATCGCATTGACATTGCTAAGTAACTTTTACATACTTTAAGTAGAAATCACTATTTACAATAACTTCCCCAAAAAACTTATTTTTTTTGTAGTTGTGTTGCAAGTTATTGTGGTCTCGAGTTGTATGTTTTCAAGTTTTTTTTTTTACTTTTTACAAAACTCCAAAAGCATTGACATAGTGATATTAGCTATCGCTAGAACGTCAAAAACGCTATCGATTTAAAGTAACAGCTAGTATTTCTAATTAGTAGAAGTAAATGGCAGTTGACTTTGTAAGCATAATTGCCATATCATAAACTCAGGGTGGGGTTTACTTTATGTAAGTTATCAAGGAAAGATTGGCCTTAATTAAGTCAAACAATGTAGCACTTATCGACGACCATCGTCGGCTATCGATTATTTAATGATGTTCGTAACTTTTATTATAACCATAACATAATGAATTCTTAACTTTACATAAATGCCTTTATAAAAGTATGATAATGGATATAATTTGTTTAATAAATATAACTAAGATACAAAATATACAAAGTTACTGTAAGCTCTCTAATGACTGTGTTTTGGTTTTCCACGTTACATAGGTACCAAGTTCTTAAAGGATTATACGATTCTAATTTTAAAATTTGATATAGATTACATCTTATTTTGATACGACCTTGATTCGCGTGATCACTTTATCAGGCTCCTCACTCTCATAGTAAAAATTCGAGGGTGTGCGGTAAAACCCGGTAAGTCGTGCAAACAAGTTTTTGAAATTAGAACTATATGTGACGTGTGTATTAGAGTTCTTATTTAACTGACAAAATATCTCGATTTATCGGGTTTGACCCTCGAAATTGTTAAAACAGTGTTGGCATCAAAGAATATAATACTCACTAGGGTTGGCATCCTTGTATGGGTAGATAGAATATTTGTTTTCTTTAAATGATGTTAAACCTTTTCGCTGCCTAGACTGACTACCTAGTACTTATTCAAACTTTTTGATCCTAGGGCCAGCTCCGCTTTGGGCACAGTTTGTAAACCCCAAGTTTTGTTTATGAATTGGAAAGGTTGGCACGTAGGTACATACAGTTTGAATCACTCTTTTTCAAAGATAGTACTTAATTGAAGTAAAACGACAATAAAGTCTTTTATCGTTCAGCAGGAGTGCGGCGGTCGCTGGGTAGAGCTCGAAGCCCAGTTGATGATGCGAGGCGGGGCCGTTGTGGGCACCACGGGGCCCACGGGCCACGCTCTGCTGCTTGACTGCCGGTTTGAACCGCCTTTCGGTAAGTTTACTATTATATATGCATAAATGCATATACTGAGTGTTACTGAGCATCTCAACGCAAGTGAACTTGTAGAGGGAGCTTCGTGGCCAACAGACTGTGTGCCTGTGTGGCTAACTTGTTGCGAGAATGCAGGATTGAATCGCCTTTTGATAGGTATACATATTGTAAACATACGCCCCTTCAATCGCCCATCACCTCTATATAATTGACCGGTAATGCGTACAGGTAGTTTTCAGTAAATTTCTTTATGCTTCTGTGACAGCTGTCAGTCTGGCTCAAATTTATATTGTACTGCGATGTTAGCTGTAATATAACTTTTAACAACTGAAAAAATCTATTGCTATATCTGAAAACAACCAATATTACTGGAATAAGTGATACTTATTTTTTATTAGTCTTTGAATTTCATTTACCTCTAGTTAATATACTATTATTCAAATTACAGACTTTACAGAGAAACACATTGACATTTATTTTACTAAGTAATATATTGTTGATAATTGTAACAAACGCTTACATTTGTGTAGCAAAGCTAAAGGAAAAATATTTGAAGATGATTACGTTTTGTTAAATAATCGTAGTTTTTATTTTTTATAAGACGCATAAGTGTGAATTTTTTTTCTAAAAATTCATTGTCAACGTTTTGAGTCAACCTGTACATAAAACAATTCAAACATTCATAAATTTAAACAACGAGTCCCCTGTGAGACGAAACAGCATCACAATTTATATCGATTGAAGGCTCCATGCGATATCATGACGAAATATATTTTTACGACAACGGGAATTGGCAGTCAAATAGTTTTCGTGATCATCGCCAATCAATGTCCATGAACCACATCATGCGACGTAAGATTTTTTATCTAGAGTTGGTTAGGGTCCACTCCGTCCACTTTTAGAATTTTCGATCTCCACGTCGAATTGTCGTTGGCATCCCTAAGCTTTACTTATAGTACGACAAGAAAGTGTAGAAAATTATAGAGGGCACCACTTCCTAGGTACTTAACTGTCATATTTTTGACGTAAAATGCTTAAACATGGCAATAATTTAGTAGCTATCAGTGGCGGGGCTTGCATAAAAGCCGATTCCCACCGGCTTGCCTGTTTTTGGACGTTTGAGCAGAGTTGTAAAGGAAATATGTAAGCCAAATTAGCCCCGGCTTGCCTATGGATATGTTTGACGCGCCGCCACTGGTAGGTATGGAATTTTTTTAGTTCCATTTTATTTTATTTTTACTATTTTATGTCGCACTATACTGGGTGGTTTTGGGGTCATGATTCCGAATGTCAAAAATATATTAAGATGGTCATACTGAACAAGGTTTCCCAAAAGACCGATACGAATAACGTGAAAAAAAAAAACCTCGGGTCCAAACGTTTCGTTTACTTCGGGCCCTCATCGGGCCATTAGGATTTTTTTTGGTGATTTTGTGTAAGTTTGTGCATGGAGAAATTTGTTTAGTATGACCATCTTAATATATGATTACTATCCTAAACTCACCCAATAGAAGTTTAAGTGGTTTAAAGGTTCGGTGAATTATTTTAATCACTAATCTTATATTTTTTTCTTTTATTTCAATCTGATCGCGAGAAATCCTCTACTTATACAACTTCATAAATTTATTCCTAAAAACAGACTTGTTTGGTAACCGGGTTAAGCTTGTAAAAAACATCCTAACACCACTCAATCGTGGATGTAAACCCACTATATGAAAATATATTGCGGTCAACAAAAAGGAAAAGATCCCAGAATCTTGGCAAGGAGCTCAACTGTGCCACCGTGGCGCCGTCTGACTGGTGGCCTTGCCAATTTTATGTCCTAGTAAAGAACGAATAACCCCCTATTTTTAGGTTATCATGAGAAATGCTCATAATTTTAGTGTTCGGAAACGTTTTCGGGTCAATGGTCTGAGACGAGAAAGTTATATTTTATGATAATGATTAAAGTATCTAGGTTTCACGCTAGTGGTGATATGGTAGTTTTGTATAGTCGCCATCAGATATTTCTGAGCACCCAAGGTGATCACAAATATCTGAGCAAAGCCTCTATTATTAAGATGTTTTAAGTGCATGTTCGGATATTTTTGAGCACCTCGGTCGCTCTCATATATCTGATGGTAACTGTAGGTACCTACTACAAGAAAGCTGAATAATTTCTTACAATATCTGTTCTTTTTTGCTTTCGAACATCAACCTATTCGTAATACCAGATAATGATGATGTAAGTACATAATTTCTGAGAAACGGGCACAAAATCGAACCCATGACCTCCGAGCTCCGGTTTGAAAGTCGACCTACCGGGCTGCCCTAGCCAAATTGAGTTGAAGCTTTATACCAGTAAGTTTTCAAGTTCAAGGCCTTATACTCCGAGGTTAGTCTTTATTCTGTCCTATTCATGAACTATGGAAGCTCATTAGTAGCAGCTCTCGGTAGGTATGCGCTAATGAGTTGGGCTTGGATAAAATGGCACGAATTTATTTTTCACTATTTCGTGGACTAGCGTAGAATATTCGCCTTTAACGATCTTTTGTAATGTACTAAATGTCAGGGGTATGATACTTATTTCGTACATTAAAGTGTTTATTTACTTAATACTTACTTATATGTATATTTTCTCTTTTATTTAATTTCATTAAATATTATGGCTGTGGAAGGTGGATCTTATTAATAGTGGAGAATTTATGTTTTGTTATGTTATGTCTGGTAAAATTTGATATTTATTTACTTACGTCGTGCTTTCATACATTTGGAGCTGCAAGTAGTTGAGTGACCCCGGTCGAATAATAGGTATCCATATCCAATCTCTTCTCGATAATGACAAGCCTACTTATTTGATAACAGGATCATAATCCATGTAAATTTATTTTCAACACAACAACAACTTACAAATAAATTTTGTGAACATACAAATGTTAGAGCAAACGAAAACTAATACGAATTCGTTACCAAGGACCTTACAAGCAAACTAGATGTTCCGTCGGGGCCTTAGAGGATATAACCAACGGAGACGCCATGTCTATAATTCTCGGTACAAAATAGTCTGCCGTTTTTTGCGGGGGAGGGGCACATCAAATGTATAGGTACGTCATGTCAGATAAACGTCAGTCCATACATGTGGTTGACCATTGGCCGCCTATTTTCGACAGAGGGGGACGCCTGTTAATGACCACTCCGTTTGGTTATATTCTCTAAGGTCGGGGCCAATCAGTCGATGCGCTATAAAATGTTCTTATATGACATCAGACTCATTTTAAATATTTTTCAAGGTTTCAATGAAAAACAACGTTTCAGCCCCTTCAAAAGAATCACGGCGCTATTCGGGAAATGAATTAGAGATTCACTAGATATGAAATAGTAAAGATATGTGACGTTCCATGGTAAAAGGTACTTAATGGCGGCTGGCGCTTACGCTATTATTAACGCCGCTCCAATATTTAGCCGGGGCAATGTTACCTTTTGCCGTGGAACGTCACATATCTTTACTATTTCATATCTACTGAATCTCTTAATCATTTCCCGAATCGCGCCGTCACTTTAGAGAAAGAGACTGTGATTCCAACCTAAACATATAACATAAATAATTTCGCACCTCATCTGAGTGACCTAGGCGGAACGGCCAGTTTTAATGTAGGTAAGAACACTGGTTCAATCCAGTACATCGTCGTTATTTGATTATTTATGAATAAACCTAGCTTTTGTGTAAATCTCTCCAGGCCGCGTCGCCAAGATGCCAATCGCTTACGCTCCCTACCGATCGAAACGCAACTGTCACTGTCGCACTAATATGGAAGAGAGATAGAGAGACACAAAGCGTTTCGTTGTCGTAGCCATAGCGATTGTCACCTTGACCAGTTTATTTGGTATCGTCGTGGGTCGGGTCTATATCTGAATCCTTAAGTCTTTTCTCCTATTTTTGCATTCCCTAATATTGTTTGTCATAATGATCAGTTGTACTAACACCCTCTTGGGTCGTCCCATTCGTTTTTCGTCAAGTTCATAAATAAGTCCTATTCTGCTTTCGTCACTCATTCTACATTCGTCACAATCGTCGGTGGCTTTCAATGTAGAATGAGTGACGAAAGCAGAATAGGACTAATTTAATAACTTGACGAAAAAAGAAATGGGACGACCCAAGACGATAACGTCAGTGGCGTGCACTTCATAAAGGCAAAAAGGCACTGCCTACCCTACTATAATTCCGATGTCTATCCTCTTAAACTACTTAATTTAATGTATACTTGATCGTACTATCAGTAATCGATATAACTTAAAACATTCTAAAAATTAATAAGCGCTCCATCTACCGGTTAAGCTTTGTCATCAAGTCATCATTATATCATTCTACGCGACGAAGTTTACACCACGCGGCACTAGCGCCGCTACGTGCCTTGCACGGCAAAGACAGAAAACATTTCCGTCTAAATCTTTCTATGTGTGCCTCTCCGTGAGTCGTCGTTACGCGGTTACAGTGTAGTGGGCCTTCCTATAAGTACGAGCACACAATTATACAAGTAACGCACACATTTAGACGCAATAGGCAGTGTCTTTCGTACCAAACCTAAACGAATGACGCTCGAAAGTTTCCGAATAGTTCCGATGTTTACGTGACTATTTTAAAAAGTAGCATTTGCTATGGTAATTTAGTGCAAATACGAGACTATTTTTTTATTCGTTTACAGTATTTGGTTAAGTTTATTTACATTTTTTATTCGGTCGCCATTGTTTGTTTGTTTTGGTCAGTTTATGAGATAACAGTTAACAGTTGCCGGAAATTATAAAGTGCGATTAGTGAAAAAATTGATAATTTTAACTGTGAAAGTTGTACGGTGGGTGTGTGTGTGCAAACTATTAAAAATGATACGTTTTCAAAGCGTTCGTTTAGCCAAAAAAAAAGAAGTAATTGAAAAGACTTGACAACAAAATGAAAACCATCACGCAATTTTTTTGGTGAGTTAGTAGATCTCATTTTTTAGGGTTCCGTACCCAAAGGGTAAAACGGGACTCTATTACTAAGACTCTGCTGTCCGTCCGTGCGTCCGTCCGTCCGTCTGTCATCAGGCTGTATCTCACGAACCGTGATAGCTAGACAGTTGAAATTTTCACAGATGTATTTCTGTTGCCGTTATAACAACAAACACTAAAAACAGAATAAAATAAAGATTTAAGTGGGGCTCCCATACAACAAACGTGATTTTTGACCGAAGTTACGCAACGTCGGGCGGGGTCAGTACTTGGATGGGTGACCGTTTTTTTTTTTTGCCTTTTTTTGCATTATGGTACGGAACCCTTCGTGCGCGAGTCCGACTCGCACTTGCCCGGTTTTCTGATATAATTTTGCCTACCTAGTCTCAAATCTCTGTGCACGCCACTGGATACCGTTTATTTCAACTCCTATGCTTGAATAAATGAAGAAACAATTTAGCACTCGACTCAATTAAAATCCTGACGTCAAACGTTACGTCGTTTTTAAGAGATGATCTAGTATATACTTAAATTGTATAATTTGATCTAATAATAGCATAATATAATGCTAATAGCGTGAGTTTTTATAGGATAATTTAAAGCGTTAATAACTGCTTCCATTTAATTGAAGTAATAAATGTTTCAATTTAACTTATTTACGCCTACGCACGCTTTACTTAAATGCAAATGAAATATACATATGGACGTTCTTATTGTTGGATCTAAGTCTGAGTTTTGGTCTGAGTAATACAATACGGGTAAGTGATACTTGCCTCTTATGTTTAGTGGCAAATGTATGAATTCGCAATTAAACACTGATTGATGAGTAATTTTAGGTAGGCAACTGCATTGGCTTTTCAATTACTTATGTATAGGGATGTACCGACTAGTCGCCGACTAGTCGGGAAAGCCGACTATCCGGCCACATTTGTAGTCGGCGATTAGTCGGCGACTAGTCGGCAAAAATGGCCGATTAGTCGGCACTTAATTACAATACAATACAATACTCTTTATTGCACACCTCACATACACGAAATATACAATTAGTGAAAGAAAAAAATAATCAGTCAATATTTGCCATATGTTTTATGTCTATTTTACCAAAATACCTATTCAGGGTGCAGACGAAAACTTTTGTTCATATAATTGACCGTTGGATCGTTATCGTATGTTGGTGGGCTGGTGTTTTCCTCTACAGGTCGATTTCAACTGATTCTCGTGTAATTTCATGGCCAAGTTCTATAGTTAAATGATATTATTATTATTCTGTTTTTGTTTTTTTTTTAAGTGAAAACTTCTTTAGCGGCGCTGTGCACTAAAAATGTAACAGGTGTCACGTGACCGTAAGACGTAAGACGGACACGTGACCTGATCGAAAAACTGTTACAATGAGTTTTTTTTTATTGATTTAAATGCCATCTACTGAGTTTCCCTCTAACTCTCGACTCTGACTCTCGAGTACTAACAGTGATGTGCTTAGGGGTTTCAAGTAATGCGACGAAATAACGCTAGATGGCGTTAACCTTAATTATACATAGTGCGTCATTGAGTTTTCACTTCTGCCGGCATTCCCGGAGTGCAACCCGTTGTTTTTTAG
Organism: Cydia splendana; assembly: GCF_910591565.1. Classification (NCBI taxonomy): domain Eukaryota; kingdom Metazoa; phylum Arthropoda; class Insecta; order Lepidoptera; family Tortricidae; genus Cydia; species Cydia splendana. The sequence goes on from NC_085976.1 coordinate 11,714,702, forward strand.
GGTTCCGTACCCAACGGGTAAAACGGGACCCTATTACTAAAACTTCGCTGTCCGTCCGTCCGTCCGTCCGTCCGTCCGTCCGTCCGTCCGTCTGTCACCAGGCTGTATCTCACGAACCGTGATAGCTAGACAGTTGAAATTTTCACAGATGATGTATTTCTGTTGCCGCTATAACAACAAATACTAAAAACAGAATAAAATAAAGATTTAAATGGGGCTCCCATACAACAAACGTGATTTTTGACCAAAGTTAAGCAACGTCGGGAGTGGTCAGTACTTGGATGGGTGACCGTTTTTTTTGCTTTTTTTTTGTTTTTTTTTTGCATTATGGTACGGAACCCTTCGTGCGCGAGTCCGACTCGCACTTGTTTTTAAATGGTGTAGCCATGGGGAACTGTTAATTGCAAAATTTAGAGACTTATAAACAGGGCACGTCGCTCGTAAAGACGCTGACCACAGGGGATAGGTTCTTCACTGGCGACTACGTACGGGAAATAGAACCTTGGAAATACCTCCTACAAGTTGTACTGACGGTCTGCTCAGGATCGCAAAATAAAAGAAAGACAGAAATTTAACGAGGATTCTTGTGATAGGTCTTTGAACCTGTAGATAACACCTTTTAGCCAAGTTAATATGATGAATAGCGCAACCAAAGGAGCAAAACTATTGTTTTTCACCTGAAATTATACGAAACTAATGATCTGGCCGACTAACCGACTAGTCGGCCGACTAATCGGCCATTCGAGCGCCGATTAGTCGGCTTGTCGGCTAGTCGGCCAAATCAATAGTCGGTACATAAGTTATGTACATTTGCTTCCTTTACCAGAATTTTAAAAGACGTTTGTTAATAAGAGTAGATAATACCAAACTTGTTAAAATAATTATAAAAGTCAACAACGGCGAAACCTAAATTGGGGTTACAATCTCCTGGAAGCCTGTAGATTTTTTTCTGCTTGTTTTTGATTTAATTTGAATAAACTCGTTTTAACTGTTCGACGTCCCGGAAAATAATGAATGCAGGACGAGATGAATGGAATCAGTCATGAATATTTTACATTTTAAAATAGAGTCAAAAAAATATGAAGAGCTTTAAAGAAAAATGTTGCTAACGAATAACCAGCTTCCTGTTAAACTTTCTGTCTAAACTCTATTTCTTCCTTCCGCTGAAGAACAAAAACGTTTCACCTATTTGGAATTTGGAATTTGGAATACCTAACGTGGGATATTGTAATGTTGACAAATGTTGGATGGAACTAACAAATGAAAATATCAAGATCGAAATGGTCAGGGGCGTTCTAGTGTAAAAAACTGATAGTTATTCCTAACTGTCCTGTTTTGCGTCTACACCAAACAGCAATAGCATAAAATCTCTTAAGCCTCAAACAAAACAACATCGTTCACTTCACACTCTTGTCTCGAAGAGGAGTAGGTAAATAGCGGCCATATTTCAATTTGTTAAATTTTTGTGGAACTGCTGATATATCACTCGCCCTAGTTGTTGATATTACAAAGTTTTATTGAACCCCCCCTGGATTAGATATGAACTTTAAAAACATTTATTTTTGATTTGTTATTGACTTTTCTTTTAGTGCATAATAAGATAACCCTCTTAAAAACACTTGTGCCAAGCGCCCCATTGCCAATACAAACTGAACTCACCTAGCTTGTTCTTGGCAGTGAATGTGTTTCGTCTGTTTTTGATGAGTTTCCTCTGAAAGGTTCACTTCCGTAGTTTAAAAGGCATGTAAGTCGTTGACCCTGGCTTCTATCTAGAGTCTAGACAAGAGTCATAAACTTGTAACGGTCATGTTCTGAAAACATTAGCCTAATCTCCATTACTACTACCTATTAGGGAAGCGCTTATGCAAGAATTGTAACGTCGAATCGCAGGCGGAGTTTACTCATTAATTTGCTCATCCTTAGTCAATTCTACGTTACGATGCTTCGTGCTTGCTTAAGCTTGTAATGGTGCTTGTGTTCTTCGAGAAATACTGTAGGTACAAAATAATCTATACTACTTAAGTCAAGCGTTTATCAATATGTTAATTCAAACCTCCCGTGGCTCCAGTACTTTTCTAAGGAGGCTAACTTCATCAAAAAACAATCCCGACTACCGCCCCCGACTTTTATTTTGATCGTCTGCCATCCTGGCGCCGTCTGGACGGCTTGGTGGCTAGACGTCAAGGACGCGTCGGCAATGAATGAACGTACAGACGCCTTGGCGGGAAATAGTGGGGGATGAGTTATGTCAATGGTTGTTGATGTGGGGAAGGCGATATTGGGAAAAAACTGATCATCACGATATTCACGTTATTTTGACTGAAGTGAACAAAAGTTGTAAAGAGAGCTTTGATGTAAGTCACGATCTAACGACCGTCATAAAATAGAGACAAATTTATTTCACGTGCTTGTCCCGACCTCGGAGAAAAGATTGATTTGCCAAACGTGATATAATCATACTAGCTATGTGTGCTCACAGATACTGCACCAAATTGTTTTGTTTTAGTTTTATGAACGGTGCTAAATGCCCTATTTAGCAAACCTATCTTAAATTTTGTTTATTTCTAATAAACACAAATGTCAACATTTACACAAATGTCAATATTAGATTTGTAGAAGTTTAAGTAACACCATAAGTACACCTAGAGACATGCAAACTCGATACAATCTACATTCAACCGTCGTTAGGTTTTCAATCACCATCAAAGTGTATTCGTAGCACGACAATACGCATGTACTATCTCAAATAAACCTATTTGTGTTTACCAGTGACCTGTATTGTATTGGCAAACAAAAACGCCTGCTGCGAACCCTTTTCACGTCTTGACGTTTACGAGCAGGTGAGCACCTAGTCTCATATTGCGGCATGACGCGGGAAACTTTTGTAGGCTTTGAATATATCTCCAGTGCCTATAACAGTTATAGTAAGTTACACCTGTCCTGGCACTTTTTAAACGTCAAAAAAATTGCACGCGTCAAATCGGGATGGTCATCTGAATTTAAACTAACATAGTATTTAAAATAGTTTATTATTCTAAAACACAAATAACAGAGGGCCTCCAAGAAAAACACCTTTATCTAAATAAAGGCAGCGTAAAGGATGACTTAGGGCGATTGTGCACTACAATGAATTTTACTGTCCGGCAGTCCGAGTTTTTACGGTCCGATATGGCACGCCATTAAATGTATATAGTAGCTTGTGCACTAGACGTAATTTTACCGTCCGACATTTTACTTTTCCTCATTCCGGGCAGTTTTTTTCCGGTCCGAGATGACAACTATGAAAAACGTGTTTATGCTTGTGCACTGCATCTGGAATTAATATTATTCATGACTTGGCCGGGCGGGGGCGGACTAGGGGGGGTGTGTGTTTCATGCCACTGCGCCGCACCTGCGAGTAAAAAGACGGACAAGTGCACAAGCCAATCATCCGCTTTTTTCATGCCATATGGGACCATGAAAACTCGGACTGCCGGACAGTAAAATTCATTGTAGTGCACAATCGCCCTTACGTTAGACCGGGGCGTGTCCGGGACCGGAGCTTCCGGTGCATCGTTTTCTAAGCATCACGTGATCACCTGTCATGTCATAGAAAAGTAAGCCCCGGAAGCTCCGGCCCGAACACGGCCCGGTCTAACGTGAGTCATCGTTAATACGATACTTTTTTTAGATTTAAAAATACGACGGTTAAATTGTTAAAACAAAATAAATAGGTATTTTTTTGGAAGGTTTCCGACATTGACTTGTACTTTGATGATAACTTTAAAGCAACAAGCTTGACAGCGATTAAAAGGCGGGAGATACAAAATAAAGTGGAAATAGGAATTGCTTTTTTCTGTAGAGAGAAAGCTATCGCTATTTTTGTATTTCCTTATTTATTTATTTACTCCCTTATTCATAAACGCGCTACAAACCTCAATTAGCTAATAATCGTTTGTCTTTATCTGTCATTTTGACTTATGTATTTGTAAGAGAGGTATAAAACATAATTTAACTAAATCAGGCCCGTAAAGTTTTATGAATAAGGGGGTTATACTTTATTGCACATAAAATAATAAGTACAAATGTTGGACTTACAGCCTTAAGGCATTCTCTACCAGAAACCACTGGGCCAAAAAGAGACAGAAAAAGTTGTTACGTGTCGATAAGGTAATTGAAACACGGTCAATAACGTTTTAACACAAAGATTAATTTATTCACTAAAAACACTACTATCCTAAATAAAACTAAAGACTTAATTTATAAAGAAGTGGGCGCCAGGTGAAATTTCGTCAGATGTTCGACGGGGATTCATCCAAACCCTGCCAGTCTTTCTAGCTCAGTCTATGTTCGAGTTCAAATACATCTAATTGTAGCCGTATCTCGAGGGCGTTTCGGTAGGCTAGAATAAACGAAATAACATTATACTTGGCCGCCCATTAATGGCAAAATTGTCTGATTTGAATTCCTTAAACATAACACTTACCCCTATCGGATATGTTCCGGCACTTTAAATAAAAATAAACTTCGTCACTGCCACTGACGGAATGTCCAGAATTTACTTAATAACAACTTTAGATTTCGGAATTTCGTTACATTTTAAATTCTTAATCACCAGGTACAGTGCAGGACATGACTGCTTTATTAGCGGTTACCAGCTCAAATGCCATAATTTTACCTGTCATTCCCACAACTAGTTTTTAAAAATACAAATTATAAAACAGAAAGAAACTTAGAAAAAGTTAGGCCGCTCTAGGATTCGATCCTCAGACCTTCAGCTCAGTAGTCAGAGCGTCACCCATTGAGCTACGGATGCAGTTAACAAACTGATCGAAATAGTCGATCAGTTTCGGCACACGGCCGTGCAAGCTAATATGCGTCATAACTGACCGACCCTACGGTCTATTTTCAAATGTCTACACTTTAACATAACATACCCCTTCCCTCTTTTAAAAATAAATAAATTTCAAATTTATTTATTTTTTTACAAAATATGGCTTCAAATCTTTGATATGCCATGTCCCAATACTTTTACCCTGAGCATTATTTAATCTAAAAACTATGTCAGATAACTTCTCCACTACGACTGCCCTCTCGAATTTAGGAGCCAGTTTAGCCATGAATTTGTCACTGGCCTTAGAAAGGCATTTGGTTCTTTTCCAAACTATATCACCTAACTGGAAAGTTTCCGGACGTCTCCTGTTATCATAATGCTGAGCACTCTTGAAATGAGAATGTTTAATTCTTTCTTGCACTTCTTTAAAAATCTCTGCCCGTTTCTTAAGACTTTCTAAGTAATTAACTATGTTTATTACATCACTATCTGCTGGTACAGACAACGGCCCTCCAAAAGGTGATGGTGATAAATTTGAAACCGTTGTTTCCCTACCTAAAAATAAGTACGACGGTGTGTATCTAGTAGTCTCATGCACAGCCGACCTGATTGCATGGCCTATATGGTCTAAATTGACATCCCACTCGTTATGTTTCCTACCTTTAATATACGACGAAATCATAGTCCCAATAACGCGATTTACCCTCTCCGTCGGATTGCTCTGGGGATGATAGTGCGGAGTGTACCGTAGTACCACATTGTACTTCGCCGCTAAGTCCTTAAACAGATTAGATTCGAATTGCTTCCCGTTGTCGCATACAATTGTTTCCGGAGCGCCAAAAAGTAAAAAGTGCCTTTCTACTATTTCACACATTTTATCGGCTTTACCTGTTCGAAGAGGAAATAACACTGTAAACTTACTAAATAAGCATGACATGACTAGCAGCATGGTGTTACCCTTTTTACTTTTAGGAAAGGGACCCATAAAATCCATGGATACAGCCTGCCATGGCCCCGTTATTTCCCTGTGGCGTCCCATGTGCCCCAACGGTAATTTTTGTGATACTTTCCGACTAGCACAACATTCGCACTCATTTACATATTGCTTCACATCCTTCAACATGTCATACCAAAAGAATCTCTGTTTAATCCTAAGATACGTTTTTCTAATCCCTAGATGACCTGAAACCGGATTGTCATGACACTCCTGAAGAACCTGGCCACGTAACATTTCGGGAACGTACAGTTTCCATACATCCTCTTCATTAGGATACTCCTTCATTGGTATTCTTTTGTAAAGAAGGCCATCCGAAACTAACCATTCCGAATTATTGCTTGCAGACGAGACTTCCGTTACCTTATCTTTATACCATGCATCCTTGTGATGATCTAAGATTTCAATCAAATCTAATTCGCATTCCGGCTGCGCAACTCCTCTGGACAAAGCATCCGGTACCGTATGACACTTTCCTGGTCTATGGATGATGTCGAAGTCAAATTGCTGTAACTTCATAGCCCAGCGTGCTAAACGGCCATGCGGATCCTTCATCCTGTGCAGCCACTGTAAAGCACTGTGATCTGTCACCACAGTAAAATGCGTACCATCAACGTATGGCCTAAACTTTTCTACTGCATAAACTACACTAAGTAGTTCTCTTTCGGAGGCCGAGTACTTCTTTTCACTATCATTTAATTTCCGACTTAAGTATGCTATAGGCTGTTCCGCATCATTAGATTTTTGACAGAGTACCGCCCCAATACCAGTATTTGAAGCATCACATTGGATGAAGAATGGCTTATCATAATTCGGACATGTCATTACCGAAGTTGAAGTAAGCAGTGTCTTAAGTTTTACCCAGGCCGATTCTGCCTCAGATGTCCAACTCAACTTTTTTGCTTTTCCCTTAGTGAGGTCATGAAGCGGTCCTGCTACGTCAGCGAAGTCTTTTACAAAGCGTCTGTACCAACTGGCAAGCCCTATGAAACGTTTCAACTCTGTAAATGTCTTTGGCCTGGGGAAGTTTAAGATCGCCTCCACTTTCTCTGGATCCGTCCTGAGCCCATCTTTATCTACAATGTACCCCAAGTACCGTAAGCTAGGCCGAGCAAACCGACATTTTTCCACGTTAATCGTCAAATTGGCTGCCTTCAAAGTAGACATCACCTTCCTTAATAACTCCATGTGCTCATCAAATGTAACCGAAGAAATCACAATATCATCCAGATATGCCCATACTTTGCCCTCTTCCGCATTGAACAAAATATCCATCAATCTCTGCTGCGTCTGTGATGCATTCACCAGGCCAAATGGCATTACTTTGAAATGAAACAGCCCTCTACCAGGCACAGCAAAAGCCGTTTTTTCCTTACTGCCCTCTTCTAGCTGTATCTGCCAAAATGCCGACTTGAGATCGATAGTACTTAAAAATTTCGCGTTACGCAAACTATCAAGAACACTTGTCACTCTAGGCAACGGATATGTGTCACGTTTCGTGACTCGATTTAGTTGCCTGCTATCGAGACACAACCTATTATCCCCGTTGGGTTTTTTTACAATTACTACAGGCGAGCACCATGAGCTATACGACGGTTCCACCACATCTTTGGCTAACATCTCATCCAATTCTTTTTCAATCATCTTTTTTACCACTGGTGAAACATTGTACTGTCTCTGATATATTGGCTTACTGTCCGCTGTGTCAATGGTATGTCTCAATATCTCAGTCCTTCCTAACCCACAACCAATCGTCTGTTTCATTTCATCTATCAACCCTTCCAGTACTGCTTGCTGCTCCGACGTAAGGTCTTCCTTCGCCACAATTATTGGATTATTTATCTCCATCTCTCCGAGTTCCACGCGACTACGAGTAATCTCACTTTTAAACCGAATTTCCACCCCGAACTCCTTAAAAAAATCTTTACCCAACACTAACTGTTGTTTGAGAGCTGGCATCACCATAATCGGCATTACACTAAATTGACCATCGAAGCTAATCGGCACCTCAAACATTTCGGTAATATCATGCGATGCACCACACGCTGTAGAAACCCCCTTTGGTTCCATACTGTTAGCCCTTAGCCCAAGTCTGTTCATCACTCTAGCAAACTGTAAATTACCAACCGTACGATTTGCACCACAATCTAACAATCCAGTGTAAGCGTGACCCATAATGCTCAACTGTACGTAAGTTCTATTGTCGTTCTGTTTCTCTATTAATAATGGGCATAAATCACACTCAGAATTATCATCCCGCACAAAGAACTTCCTCACCGTCCCCAACCATGCCTGCCACTCACTACTATTACGCTCCAGGGAGAAATTCAGTTGGCAGCATTCGTTGAACTTCCCCCTTGCTCTTTTCCCTTGCACACACAATCTTTTGACGTTACCCCAAACCGTCCACACTTGAAGCAAAAGAGCCTCTGTCTCGGTACCGAACACTCTCTAAAAATATGTCCACTCTCTCGACAATTCCAACATCGCTTGGCCGCCACATTGGATGCACGACTTTGTACCGATTTAACTTCTGCAACTTCTATGACCTTACTAGGAGCTACGGATTTCTCTGACTGGCCTTTATACGCCAGGTCTGGTTCTATTAGAACCTTTTCACCTTTCGGCTGTTGAAAATTGTCACAATTGACCTTCGTCCTCTCAACAATCCTCAAGACATTTATCATCTCCTGTATGGACTCAAAATTATCTCTGCACACCGCCTGTTGATAATAGGGCTGTAAATTTTTAAGAACAATTAGCACCTTTTCATTTTCAGTAACCCTAACCGGTAAACGGTTGAACATGTTCTGCATCACCGAGATATAAATCAAAACAGGTTCACCACTCCCTTGAGTACGTGCCCTGATTTCTGCTAAGAGCTCTTCTTGATAGTAGGGTTTTTGAAACGCTCGTTTTAAAAGGATGACCAACTCATCCCAACTGTCGGCATACTCTTTGTTGGCCCTGTACCAAATTAAGGCGTCTCCTTCAAAAAAATCCACAGCACCACGCCACAAGTCACCGTCTGTCGCATTTCTTGCCTCTTTTAACTCTGAAACCCGCTCTATAAACGCATTCACGCTCATGTTATTTCCTCCCGAATACTTCAGACCCCACTGATAAATCGGAACCAACTTACGTCTAGGAACATCTTCATCAAATGTCGATGATCGAACTAACCGTGACCTACTGTCCCTATCATCAGCCCAACGTACAGCTGAGAACGATACACCGCGACCTGGTTCGTCCCCTGCTACATGACTCACCTCTTCAACACCCCCTTTTGGACTATTTTTTAATTCAACCGAAGTATCAACCTGACTCTCTAACTTCTGTATTATTTTAGTCCCTAATTCCCCTAGACTATTCTGTAATATTTCCTTATCTACCGCCGTTAAATTCTCATCTTCAACTGCCTCGTCCCGAGCTTCCAACTTTCCCAACAAAACTTCGCATCTCTGTAATAGTGCGTCCTTGCGCACGCGAGTCTCGTCTACATCATGCTTTATTAATGCTAACCTGTTCTGCACATGATATAGTCTGGAAACTAACCGCCTAAACAATGACCTATCAGGCTTACCAGATAGCTCTTCAACATAATTCGAGAGAACACCCAATTTTGCTGAACATATTTCAAGTTCATAAGTTGAATCTGCCTGAGGAGCTTTAAGTTCACAAGCCCCCTCCTGCGACTGTTCTGACAACATCAATTCTATCAACAGTTTTTTTAATACTGGTACAGTTGATTTTAATACCACGCCCCTACACGCTAATTCGTATTCCAACTCATCCTTTAACAAAAATTGGGGATCCATTTTTATATACAAACAGTCAACCAATACACAAAATAAAATAAAATCAGTGAGCAAATAAAAAGCAAATAACAAAATTAAAAAAACACTAACGCTAAAATTACACTAAACAAATTATTTCAATTAAGTAGGTAGGACTTTTTTTACGAAACTTCCCCAACACAAGATACAGCAAAATACCACAAGAAAAAAAAACACCGTTAAATAAATCACACAAAAACACTTAGTTTATTCTACCTAATCTACTGTTGCCTTAAATCTACAAGTTTTGTTTTTAAATAAAATCGATTTCCAACAATAATACACTAAAACCTTTAATCACTAGTACATCTACACAAACCTACAGTAACCTAAATAACATGTAAACACAACGTACCAAATAAATGCAACCAAAGAATTGCAAATTCACCGCAACGACCTTTGAACCTTGCCGACCGTTTAACAACTACCACCCATTTTATTAACGTTGAGCGCCATTGTTACGTGTCGATAAGGTAATTGAAACACGGTCAATAACGTTTTAACACAAAGATTAATTTATTCACTAAAAACACTACTATCCTAAATAAAACTAAAGACTTAATTTATAAAGAAGTGGGCGCCAGGTGAAATTTCGTCAGATGTTCGACGGGGATTCATCCAAACCCTGCCAGTCTTTCTAGCTCAGTCTATGTTCGAGTTCAAATACATCTAATTGTAGCCGTATCTCGAGGGCGTTTCGGTAGGCTAGAATAAACGAAATAACATTATACTTGGCCGCCCATTAATGGCAAAATTGTCTGATTTGAATTCCTTAAACATAACACTTACCCCTATCGGATATGTTCCGGCACTTTAAATAAAAATAAACTTCGTCACTGCCACTGACGGAATGTCCAGAATTTACTTAATAACAACTTTAGATTTCGGAATTTCGTTACATTTTAAATTCTTAATCACCAGGTACAGTGCAGGACATGACTGCTTTATTAGCGGTTACCAGCTCAAATGCCATAATTTTACCTGTCATTCCCACAACTAGTTTTTAAAAATACAAATTATAAAACAGAAAGAAACTTAGAAAAAGTTAGGCCGCTCTAGGATTCGATCCTCAGACCTTCAGCTCAGTAGTCAGAGCGTCACCCATTGAGCTACGGATGCAGTTAACAAACTGATCGAAATAGTCGATCAGTTTCGGCACACGGCCGTGCAAGCTAATATGCGTCATAACTGACCGACCCTACGGTCTATTTTCAAATGTCTACACTTTAACATAACAAAGTTGTTGCTTATACTTAATGATCAAAACGATAGGTAAGCAGTACTTATCCGGGTTTTTTGCACTTTTGAACTGTGGTTTTGAAAATTCAATTTGTTAAACTAATTTCGTGGCTGTCACGAAACTATTTTAACACATTGAATTGAACTGAAACAGTTGAATCTAAGTATCTATAGTAAAATATTGAATTGCGTAAATAGCAATAAGCTTCACGATTCCCATCATGTAATTTAGTCGAAAAAAATAATGAAAAGGAGGACTGAATGATGGAAAAACAAAATGAAGTTAAGAAAGGTAAATAAGTAAGTATTAGAAAAAATAAAACAGTTCTTCTTAAGAATTTCTTCGGAGCCTTATTAATGATGTTTACAGAGATTTCGTTGGAACCAAGTGATTTATTTAACGTAACGTGAGTATTTTTATTTTACTTGTTACGCACTAACGACGTGTTATTAGATGCTATCAAAGGATTTTTTATTATACTTTATTAAACACATACATTTTGTGACAGAGTGAACTTCTGTCTCAAAATTGCATGGCCTTTTTATGAATGGTTATGTTCATAATGTGTAAAATTTTGCAGCTCGCTGTACACGTACATACATTACTAGGCCTTGAAGTATTCATAGTCATAGCACGGTAAGATGAAAGTGAACTCATACTAACAAACGTTGACGGAACTTATTCGTTTATTAAAAATTAGACGTAGTTTTCTAAGAAGGTAATAAAATGTTTAACAACGTCAGAACAAATTAAAAAAATATACTTTTATAAGATTAAGTCTTATTTCAATAAAATAGTCACATTTATTAAGTTCTTTTGAATTCGTACTACATACGAGTAGGTACCTATAGCAAGTTATGTATAGGTCTGCAGGCGTTCAGCCGCGCGTGAAATGTGTCCGGTCTTTGATGTGACATCGATCGGTTCCTAATGGATGAAATGCAGAAAACACTAGTGGGCGCCTATATCGGACTATCCATTTATGTACTGTCATAATGTGTCTATATTCTGGACTTTTAACCTTTCATATTTTATGTGTGTGGCGTTAATAAATCGTGGTTTTCGAACCTCAGTTGTTGTACTGTATAAAGCAGAAAAAATCGTACCTACTTCACTAAAAAAGCAAAAAGATGTCTAAGAATTCTTGAGATTAATAAAAATATTCATTTAAAAAATAGTACCTACCTGTTTACTATTTAAGTAATACTTATCTAAATGTGTGTAATCACAAAACAAAAAGTGATTTTGCCGTTTTTGGGGTCCAACACCACGTGATTTATCACGGTCCGAACTCATCTTGCTAATTAGGTTAAGATACTGAATTTTGTATTACTTAAAATGATTAACTCATATATCAATTTAACGTGTATTTTATAATGTTTAATTCTATATCGTATTCATGGAAGTAAGATTAGTAATTTTCATTACTATTACTAAGTAAAGAGGTCTGGTATAATTTTCCTAAAATTTTAACTGAATATGAAATGGTTACATGTTATCTCGTGTCATACAAAATTAAGGTAGTAATTAACATAATTGAAAATAGACCGTTGTACTTTTTAGCTCATTACTATCCCTAAAACATTTCAAGAGATAGGTGGATACATTATTTCATGTCTTGCCATGTTAAGGGTTATATAAACATGAATAGTGGAAATCCACCAACCCGCTGGGTGGACACTGTAAAGAAGGCCTGCCAGGGATCTACACAGGCGCCTATTATTAGGAAGGCGGAAAATCGTGCAGAATGGAGAGCCTTGGTACACAAAATAACGACCACATTGGTCGCGACCCTCAGTCATGAGACTCATTATGAGGAATCGAGTAAGAAGAAACATGAATAATACGTTAAATACGAAGAGTCCGACCCTGGACTATGAGCTACATAATACTCGTACTTAGGCCTCGCGAAAAAAATTAAAAGACCCTGTATACAATGATAATGATAGGTCATAAAACAAGACATCCCCAATTACAAACAACCAAATACAATGTTGAAATGCTCAGCATTTCCTGGTGAGTTTACGATGCTCTGTTAAAGACGACTTTTATGACGCTTTAATATTAGCTACTCAGTATTCAGGACGGGATTGGAACCGAAAATAGCGTTTCGGATGCCTTATCTCCCCTTGCAGGAAAATGTCAATTGTGTCGCGTAAAAGTTTCTACTGTATATTTTTTATTTGTTTAACAAGTTTTACGTTAAGTTTATTATGAGTCGCGCAGTTTACTTTTATTTCTGTAAATTTGCTTTCATTTTCGTCCTTGGTGGTGACGTGGCCCTTTCGGCCAGGACACCAATCTTCTTATAAAGAATGCAGTCGCTGGTCACTATGTCGACCAAACTGTGCACCTAATCAAAAATTAAAAAAAAGTATTTGTATTTTGTTTTTACTGGACTACTCATACGGCAAATTTGCCGTAGTCCAGTAGTAGGAACGGTTATTATTTTAGAAATTTTGTTATTTACATTTTAAGTGTGTTTCTCCACAGATTTGTTAGTCAACTTTGGTTAAATGAAGTAAATAATCTATTAATTTTTATGGCTCAGGTAACATAGCATTCTTAATAATATCTACTATTTAAGTCAGAAAGTCTAATATCGATAACGCGTTAGGTACTTAAAATTATATTAAAAAATGTTAATAATATTATTTTTAATCTTAAAGTATGTAGTTAGTTTACTTAATAATAAAATTTAGAATGCAGAATTTTAAGTATTCGCTCTTTATAATCGTTAAAACTCATGAATAACGGCCTAATCCCTAAAGCCCCTAACGAATTTTCTTTTTTAACACCGTAGCTTTAAAACTTCCGACTTTTTGTTTGATATCACAGCAACGTTGCTCACGGTTGATCTGAACAAGGAAGTTCCTTTACCCTCTCTTGTTAAAGAATTTTCATTGTTTTCAAAACAATGTTTTCATAAGAAAACCTAAGCAACTGTGAACCTTACACATCTTCAAATAAGTGTCAGGCGACTTTAAGCCAAGCCAACCGGCTTCCCGGTTAGCAGTATGTACAGTCGCATCAGATACATCGGAGCGGGATGGTCAAAAATACCGGAATATGCACTTTAACGTCTTAACAATACAGGCTTTGTCCAGATATTTGTGAACATCTAGGCCGCTCTGATATATCTGATTGCGACTATACCATTAAGAGGATCTGTTAAAAAATGAATCTCTTTCGCTATTACAATAACTTTCTGTGACTTGTAAGAGAACCTCTAGAACTCTATAATGAAGGTGTATACGAGTTTCTATCTTATTATATCTCATCCCGAGGTGAAACCTTTAAATTTCTTGGGATGCAGGGGCACTGTGTTAAAATAATACAGTTTCAATGGCTTCACCGTGATTCCCAAAACTCATCTTCACGTTTTATTATTCTAAGTCTACATATTTTTTTTTATTCCACACACGTATTGTATACACACGTGGCGCTGTTTCTCATAAATACTTAACTATATCACTCTCGTGTGGAAACAAAACACAATATGTTTCCAAGAAGATTGGAAGTTAGACTTTAAGTAGATACACTTAATTACCGTAGGTAGGGACTTTACCGTTGAAATAAGCTGGCAGTATTGAAATAGTTTGTAATGGCGTTTCACCTACAGCTAAAATTAGAATCTATTTTAGAGTGTTACAAGTATTTTATAATGCGACTAACGTTAAGGATAATATTTTGTCTATAAGTACCTACTCATTAGTCTTATCGATTAATAGAATAAAATAATCAGTTAATGTGAGTCTTAACCGGCTAAAAATAAAACGGAGATTACCGGATTATTAGAGGTTCGCTCCAAACTTTTCTTGAGAACGCTAAGATTTTAAGAATTTATAAACAAAAATTACCTCATTATGTTTTTTTATACACTGCTTAAATTATAAATAGGAAATAATAACTCTAAGCTTAAAAACACCTGATTAATTTAAAACAATGCCATTTGGTGAGTTCAAACTAATGAACTATTCATCGCTGGTAGTATATTACAAATCCTTTAAAGAAAATAGCAACTAAATTTGTGAATCTGTTCCAGAGATAAATGGGAACATTCATTCATATGCACAAACAAACACACAAACAGCCTCACACTCTAAACGCAAATATAAAAAACAAAAACAAATGCTTGTGTCAAATAAAATCCTAGAATATTCACGTACAGATGGTGTGCATAATTATAGTTTTCCAACGTAGTTATTTTCTCGGAATCGTTCGTACGTGTCATGCTACTTCAGTCAACCTCAGTACTTTTTGTACCAAGACTGACTGAAATAGCAAGACACGTTCGTACGTTGAAAATAAGATAGAAAATAATTATGCACTATATCTGTATTTCGGTCTAACGCGTCTACACTTGGCTAATATAAGTTTGGAATTAGCGTCGCCTGAAATAGCCCGGATCGGAGGCAGGCTGCGCTGGCTGAAACGGGGGCAGTGAAGAGTCATGACCTCTCTATTTATGGAGGCAGTAGTGTAGTTCGCCGTGAGGTGAGATTGGCGCACGAATGTACTTATTTAAATTATGGAAAAGTAAGATATAGGATCACAATTCATTTTAATTGGTTCCTACATATAGTCGAGGGTGGAAGCCCTAAACGACGGCGTTGCATGAACAAAAGATTTCCTTTGGCAGGATTGGTCCTTAGGACCCTAGGATGGATTTAAGAAGTGGAGCCACCGAAAAGATATCATTTTAGTTACTAGGCCAAGTTTGGTATCGTTTTTGTATAAATCGGGGATGCCAAATTCATTTATGATATCATTACGGCACCATTCCGAAGTAAAAACACATAAAATATGAAAAAATACATATTTTTTATTCCTCTTCACGCTCAAACTGCTGAACCAATTTAGTTGAAATTTGGTACAGAGATGGTTTGAGTCCCAGGGAAGAACATAGGATACTTTTAATCTCAAAAATAATCCCTAAAGGGTGTAAAAAGGGAGGTGGAAATTTGTATGGGGATTCAATAACCGCTGAACCGATTTAGATAAAATTTGGTATAGAGATAGTTTAAGTCCCGGGGAAGAACATAGGATAGTTTTTATTCCAAAAATAATACCTTAAAAATTAAAGGTAAGGTGTAGGATTGTTAGCTAGTTTGTTAGTGCACGACACCTTGCACTTTGTGACTATGCGCTGAAACTTGGCACAGTTGATTCTTAGCTGGTCATGAGCAGATACAGACCGGGAGACCTCGAGAGCCACGTCTCATTTAGTGGGGGGGAGGGGGGAAGTTCGACGCCGCCGCGCTTCACTTGGAGCAACATTTCTCTAAAACTATACCTATTAGGGAATGTAATATATCATTTTCGGATAAATTAAGGATGAGGAATCTAGTTTTGGAACAAAAAAGACCTACCGATTTGTCACCACTTCTGAGAGATTTAAACATAGAAGAAGAATCAGAATGTACCCTACTAGGAATAACTCTTGACTCTCACCTTGACTGGAAGAAACATATATCCAAAATAAAATCCAAATTTTCTTCCTTCCTCTATGCTTTATATGTTTTAAAGTCAAACACCCATACTGAGTGCGCCTTATCTACATACCAATCTTACGCTCAAGCCTGGTTACGCTATGGCATTATCCTTTGGGGCCATAGTACTGATACACACGATCTCCTTATAGCTCAAAAAAAATGTGTACGTATATTAGCAAACATACAACAAATAGACAGTTGCAAATCATATTTCACAAGCCTTAAAATCTTAACACTACCGTCCCTCTACATATTAGAAATATCCATTTTTGTCAGAAAAAATACCGAACTATTTGAATACTGTAAAAGCACACGCCGAAAAAATAAACTTATATCTCCGGAACCAATCTTAGAAATGTACAAAAAAGGCCCGTACTGCAGAGCAATACATATTTATAATAAATTGCCCAACACAATAAGAAATATAGAGAAATTAAACCCCTTCATATCAAATCTGAAATCACTTCTTATAAGGAAAGCATACTATTCCATACAAGAATTTATGGAAGATAGCTCTACTTAATTTGTAAATAAGTTAAATAGTAATAAATTAATTATAAGTAGGTATAAAGCTAAGTACATACTAACTTTGATCTCCCTCATAGGTTAAGTATAATTTTATAAAATGTAGTATAACCCAAGTCGCAGAAGCCTAACTGTGGCAAAAAAATCTATGTTCCTGCCTAAAGGCAACGTGTAAAAGCAAAAACATTGTTATACTACGAGTATAATACTACTATACAAAGTAGTCCTACCTAGCTATAAGAATACTTGCTATACCCTTTATAGGGTGCCATGTGATTCTATGTTTTTATTTACCAACTATGTACCATGGTTTGCAAATAAACGATTTCTATTTCTATTTCTATTTTTAAAAACAATGCACTTTCTAACAAAAAAAAGCATAAAGTAGAAAAGACTAAAAAACGTATTTTTGATTTTTTCATAATTACCAATTTTTTTTTAAAGTATAGCAGGAATCTGAAACCAAAAATACAGTCGTAAAGCTACACTTATTACGTTTAAGAAAATATATAGTTTAATATACAAAACTGTTGATAAATGGGAGATAAAAAATAATATTAAGCGTGGGCCAGAGTGATCTCAATACAAAATATTATGAATGTGGGAAAGTTACTTATAATTTGTTCTACAATCGTTTATTTTTTAATAATTTCGTAAATAACTCGTAAACGGTAGCCCACAGCAAAAAAATATCTTTTACGTAAATAATCTGTTTAAGATTTCTTATAAAATAAGTGCTCCTTTTTTTCGCTAAGGTCAATATTAAAAAAAATATTGAAGGGAGAAAATAAATACTAAGGTCCTCTTTTTTAGTCATTCGTAAATAACTCGTAAAGGATGTCCAATAGCAAAAAATATTTTAACACAAGAATAATTAGCATAAAATTTCCTACAAAAAAGGTTATTCAAACTTTTTCGCTAGGATCAATATTTAAATAGGGGACCTTAGAATTTATTTTCTCTCTTTAATATCGTTTTTAATATTGATCCTAGCGAAAAAGTTCGAATGACCTTTTTTGTAGGAAATTTTATGTAAATTATTCATGTACTAAAAATTGTTTTGCTATTGGCCTTCGTTTACGAGTTATTTACGAATGACTAAAAAAGGGGACCTAAGTATTTATTTTCTCCCTTCAATATTTTTTTTTATATTGATGGTACCGAAAAACAGTAGTACTTATTTTATAAGAAATCTGAAACAGATTATTTACGTAAAAGATATTTTTTTGCTGTGGGCTACCGTTTACGAGTTATTTACGAAAAACAAGAAAAATAAACGATTGTAGAACAAATTATAAGTAACTTTCCCACATTCATAATATTTTGTATTGAGATCACTCTGACCCACGCTTAATATTATTTTTTATCTCCCATTTATCAACAGTTTTGTATATTAAACTATATATTTTCTTAAACGTAATAAGTGTAGCTTTACGACTGTATTTTTTGTTTTCAGATTCCTGCTATACTTTAAAAAAAAATTGGTAATTATGAAAAAAACAAAAATACGTTTTTTAGTCTTTTCTACTTTATGCTTTTTTTTTGTTAGAAAGTGCATTGTTTTTGTTCCAAAACTAGATTCCTCATCCTTAATTTATCCGAAAATGATATATTACATTCCTTAATAGGTATAGTTTTAGAGAAATGTTGCTCCAAGTGAAGCGCGGCGGCGTCGAACTTCCCCCCCTCCCCCCCCCCCCCCCACTAAATGAGACGTGGCTCTCGAGGTCTCCCGGTCTGTATCTGCTCAAGACCAGCTAAGAATGAACTGTGCCAAGTTTCAGCGCATAGTCTCAAAGTGCAAGGTCCCCATACAACGGTGTGCAGTAACAAAGCAGCTATGTATGGGAAATCAATAAACGCTGAACCGATTTGGATGAAATCTATGTCTACATCTTTGATTTAGTCGAAAATGATACTAAAATTGACTTAGAACCTAAACTTAAAGAAGTAACAAACAAACAAACCTGCATCAAAAATCTGGGTGGCTCCACTTCTTAAATCCATCCTTGGGTCCTAAGGACCAATCCTGCCAAAGGAAATCTCTTGTCCATGCAACGCCGTGGTTGACCTTTTTATGCTCTGAGCAACATCAACTAATAGTGAAAAGCACTAAGTACAAATAGATTGTAATAGTTAATGAGGAATTTTAGCTGTCGCATAGCTGTATGGAAAAGGTTCAATATTTTAGTTCAGTAATTTCAAAGTGGCCAAATGTATCGTAACACACCTCTTGTTACCATAGAAATATGGATGTGTCAATGTCTATTTGATGCTGACTGTATTTATCTCGATTGATTATAATAGGAGGTAAATAAATACATATTTGAGTAGTTAATAGTAACTATGATAATGATACACTCTATAAAACGTGTGTTGTTTCGTTAGAAGAATATTCGGTACTTTCATTAGTTACCTACAAATACCTAATTATTTTGTACAGAACCCTCGTCGGTGCGCGGAGTCGCTATATTCTAACTCATAGTGATCTTTACGGTCACACAGACCAGACATGTCACACATGTAAATTAAAAAAAAAACAACGGGTTGCACTCCGGGAGTGCCGGCAGAAGTGAAAACTCAACGAAATTGTAACTCAAAATATTAAAAACAGTGCCATCTAGTGCAAAAGTCTGCAGTACTATGTATAATTGAGGTTAACGCCATCTAGCGTTATTTCGTCGTATTACTTGAAACCCCTAAGCACATCACTGTGAGTACTACAGTTATATTAATACCAGTTTGAGGGAAACTCACTATAGTTCGTTTTTTTAGCATTAGAAAGAACTTCAAAGAAGGTAAGCGATCTTGACATGTCTTTTAATTGAAAAACGCTTTTAAAAATCAGTAACTATTACTTATGAAAGCAGAAGAATATAAATAATCGTATCAGATTCATAATTGTTACATATTTGCCGTAACTTATTTTTAAAATGTGTTTTTCAATTAAAAGACACATCAAGATTGTTTACCTTATTTCTAATGCTAAAAAAAACGAACTATAGATGGTCTTTAAATCAAAAAAGAAAAACACAATGACATTGTCCGTCACACGTGACGTCACGCAAGCGCCCTGCGCCACTTAAACGAAACAGCAGGCTCAGGCATACATTTTCGCCGCGCGGTAGAAAGAGAGGGTTACGTCTTACATCTTACGTCTTACGCTGTCTCGAGTTTAACATTTTTTCCCCACCTCAAAAAGTGCACAGCGCCGCTAAAGAAGTTTTCACTTCAAAAACCGAAGAAAGTGATATTTAAAACAATGTTGGTTATTTTATTTTTAAATGAAATCTTCTTCTCTTCTTTTTAATGAAATATTGACGATCAAACCGAACACTGGGAACACCCCGTAATGCCCGGATTCTTTAGAAAATACATAAAAGAGGTGATTTTCCTCTAAGACGTGTTCCTTGTCTTGCAGGATCTTCGAAGAAAGGGTTACGTGGCGTTTAGGACCAATAAAACGTTACGGCGTACTATTACTTACATTGTATGTGTACAAGAACTATGTTTAAGTGTCCTATGAGTGTGAGAGGCTCTTTGGAACCACGATTGGATTTATTTTTATGATCTATGGGCCTAATGGCAAACCTCTATTTTATTAGAGGGAGTCCGGGAGACTTGCCCAGGTGGGTTTCATAAATGGTTCAAGTATCCTGGGCAAGTCTCTCGGACCTACCATCATATTTAAAGAATTTAAAAAACACGATAGGTTGCCTACATAAAATTAACGTTCTTTTGACATTATTTGCATCTTATGTATTGATACGATCTATCGATTTATGCTGCGATTGACATACAAAACAAAATCAATTTATAAGGTTTGATAATAACTCCAAATGAAAGAAAATATCAAAATAACCAAACTTTTAACTTGTATCGCCTATAGACACGCAATATAAATACATTGAGGTAATATACCGATATTTGAAAGAACTGAAAGTAAATAAACCTTTATTTGAGAAACTATAAAAGCCTCCAACATCGATTTATCTACGGCCGACTGCAGAATGTATTTTTAACTAGCTGTCTAGGAATATCGTTTGGTATTCTCAACCGTGAAATAACTTGAAACAGGCGCCAGTTACTTCGTGCTAGTGATGTGCCTATGAAGTTTTGTTCCCGGGAATTTTTCAAATACTGGGGTTTTGAATACTATTTTTTTTTCTAGCCTACTTTGGTGTCCCACTGCTGGGCAAAGGCCTCCCCTCGTTTTCTCCACTCGACCCTGTCATCGGCATTTTCCCACCATTTGGGGTAGAATGCGTCCAAGTCGTCCCGTCATCTCCTTTTCGGTCTGTCTAAACTCCGGCCTGCACCTTGAATACTATCAAATATGTATTATTAAATACACATCTATGTTAATAATACCTATGGTCGTTTATAAGACCACTTTAAAATAGGTAATTTACGAAATTTTTCGTGATTTTCCAATAATTTATTAAGTGACCGTGAAATTCCTACTTCTGTTTAGGTCGCATAAACGAGTGGCAGTCAGAGGGTTTTAAAGAGGGTCCGCTTCCAAATAAGAAAATACGTATTAAATTTATGTCTCATTCATATTCATATGAAGTTAGATGGTTTTAGTTTAGCGCATTTAAAATATGTTAATCTGAAGTTACAATGTGTTCGGAACTTGTTTACTGCCAATATGTTAAGTTCAATATTGTGAATTAGCTGAAATTAGCAAATTAATGTTTTGCTAAAATAGTCTTGTAAAAGTGTATAGGTACAGAAATCTTAAGTAGTTAGCAGACATGCAGTATACAAAAATCTATAGGAAAATTCGGTACCTACTATAGCGTATTAACACGTATAGCAGGAGATCTAAGGTCCCGTTTTCTAAGGGGACCTTGCATTTTGGAGACAAAGCAAACCGCTTGGAACAGGTGTTCCTGGGGGTGACCTGAGCTGATTAAGCCCGGTTGCCAAGAGGTTCCCCCCAGTAGGTGGGCAGGGGAGGGGGGGTAAAAGTGCCTCCGGCGCGCCTCACTCTAAGCTTTATAGCTGCATACATCTCGCAACTATATCAAGTTTGGTGTCATTTTCGTATAATTCGAGGATGAAGAATTCATTTCTGTGACTAAATTTTCACTCACCCATACAAAAAATTCGAAAAATTCAAAATTCCAAAAAAATCTTTAGATTTTTTTTTTCTAAAATCCTCTACAAAATGTATACTATGAGGATTTGCTCTAGAAAAAAAATACCTGTGAATAGCCCAGTTCTCCTACTATACAGAATAGTAAACTTGTCAAACATTTTTTTTCATAACTCTGTTAAAAAAATGTTTTGTGTCGCGCGGCGTACTTGCATTGTAAGAGTGGTATGCAACGTTTAGGATTTTTAAGTATGTTTAGATGATTTCTGATAAGATGTTATTCTTCTGGTGGTAGATTACATTAATAAATTACTTCAGGACGTGACATATATACAAATATAAATTAAATATATAAAGAAAGATGTTGGGAAAACTTTCGCTAATAGAGTTAAGTATTATAGATGTGATAAAATTAACATAGGAGATGTTTGTCAAAAAATACGGGTTAAAATAAGATATTATATTGTTCGTAATTGCCATTACATGCCCATGGGACTGTGCATTTTAGGTTTTTTTTTTTAACGCAGTTGCGCCTCCCTGCGCATTTTGTTTTGCAGCGGCAACGAATAAGCTCTAAACAAGCAGCAGCCGCCGCAGGTAGGCTTGTCCATATGGGCTCCCAATAACCTTGTTGTTTGGACCAGCCCCAGTCAGCAGGGCATGGTGGCTGTTGCTGAGGGGCTATAATCTGTCCCCAAACATAGACCAAATCGCGCCGTGCGCCAAAAACCGCCGTGTCGCCGAAATAATTTTCAACCAGGTTGACAAGGTGCAGAAAACCCTAGAGGCAAAGCAAACCGCTCTATGTGCGTTCCTTGATGTTGAAGGTGCTTTCGACAATACGCCCACAGAGACCATACTCAATGGTATGAAATCAAAGGGAGTAGACGAAACCACCAGATGGGTACATAGCATGCTCTCAAACAGAGTAGCCACTCTGACCATCAATACTATATATAGAGCATGAATTTTATACCACTAAAGGGTGCCTACAAGGACGGGTTTTATCCCCACTATTATGGACCCTAGCAGTGGACCAACTTCTTGCAATCATGTCAGGCCAAGACTTTGATACCTACACAAGGATATGCCGACGACCTTGTAGTCATCGTCAAAGGCCCTTGCCTCAACACAATATCCAACCTAATGCAAGGAGCTCTAAACACAATATTCAAATGGTGTAGAGAAAATGACTTGTCCATTAATCCGAGCAAGACTGTAATAGCCATTTAACCATTCACAAGGAAACGGAAGCTCGATAAACTCACAAAACCAAGACTTAATGGACAAATAATACCGTTCTCGGCAGAGGTCAAGTATCTAGGGGTCACCTTTGACCAAAAGTTAACTTGGAACCCTCACCTGAGAAACATTATACAAAAAGTGAAAATGGCCATGTGGTCATGCTGTCAAATGGCAGGAGCAAGATGGGGCTTAAGATCCAAATTGCTATGTGGTTATACACAGCGGTAGTGAGGCCAATTGTCACCTACGCCTCCGCAGTCTGGTGTAACAAAACCAGCCAAAAGACAGCAATAGACACTCTAAACAGCCTGCAACGCACGGCTTGTTTAACAGTAACAGGCGCCTACTTCTCGACACCGGGAGCGGCCCTAGATGCCTGCTGGACATCATACCACTCCACTTGCAGGTGCAAAAGGAGGCCAAGCAGTGCGTCTACAGAATATGCACGCTAAACAGGCCAAAATAGCGCTCTCAGGCATTAACCAATCTAAAATCCTGGGTTTTTGCGAATATAGCCCTTAGCCTGCCCACTGATGACGCTCACACCGAATGTCATCTCACTAAACTGTACACAGTAGAAATACCTCCTAGAGACAAATGGATCAACAACCAAATGTACGTCGAAGAGGGAAGCCACATCTGATATACAGATGCTTCCAAGAAAGGCAATGATGTAGGATGTGGGATCTATGGTGAGAGATCTAAGCTCAGAGCTAGCGTCAGCATGGGCATATTGGCCTCAATCTTCCAGGCAGAAGTCTTCGCCGTCAACAAATGTGCGGAGATCAACCTGGATAGAAACCTAAGACACCAGCTTATCTACATCAACTCAGACAGCCAGGCTGCTCCGCTGGCACTAGAATCCCTTGAGTCAAACTCAAAACTAGTCCAGAACTGTAAAAGAAACCTAAATGCACTGGTTTACTCCAACAAAGTTACACTTAGATGGGTACCAGGGCACTCCGACATTAACGGAAACGAAGAAGCGGACGAACTTGCTAGAAAGGGCGCAGACACACCCCTGGTCGGCCCAGAACCCTTCTGTGGAAGCACAAAACGAGATACATATTCTCTGCTCAGCAACTTAGAAAAAACGAGAGCAATCGATTGGTGGAAGTTCGTTAAAGGACAAGAACACTCGAAAGCTCTGATCAAAGGGTTCAACAGCAAAACTGCTAAGGAGCTTTTAAGACTCAAAAGGCACAAAACCTGCGCGGTGACTAGAATACTGACTGGACACTGCAAGTTGAACAAACATATATGTTTCAAATTGGCAAGAAACAAGATGCGACATGCAGGTTCTGTCAGGAGTCAGAGGAGACTGCAATGCACATTCTCTGTTCTTGTGGACTACTAATGTCAAAAAGAAGTACCTACCTAGGGCGACACGTAGTGCAACCCTATGAGGTACAAAACATTACGGCCCAAAGAATCTGGAACTTTCTGGATGCAACGGGCATTAGTAATGAACTTAAAGGGCCGTCACAATAAATCAATGCTGGTCAATGCGACACTCAAAGGCCCACAACACCACAATAATAATAATAATGTCCCGCGGGGGCAGCTTGTAGCGAGCTGACGGTGAGTGTCGACACCGCGGACCCCTATTCCAGAGGGCCCTGTCATCTGGCCCTCGCCTCTGTGCTTGCCTTGATTGGCCGGCCAGAATGGAGTCGCAAGAGCGGGACCTATGCTCCAGGTTGGAAGTGTAAAATGTCATAACGCCGGCTGAACGGATTACCGGGATCTGGCTACTGCAGACTCACCTCTCGACAACCTCACAGCCACTTCAAAGTGTTGCCCTGTTGTCGCACTGTGCGTGCGGCCATTGCGGGGCCCACTCAATGAGTTGGCGAGTCACCACCTGTCATTTACAATTTTGAGACTGATTGTCACGGCAGGTATCCGCTAGTCTCTCCCATAGCCCATTATCCAGTCCATCCAACTTTCAAATCTGTAGCCCATGACCTTAGTTCCCATCGCAGCACAAAAGTGCTGCACTGTAATAGTCTTTGCACCTGGCGGGGACCATCTCCGGATGTATCACATTGTGCGTTCGGGGATAGTATCCACCACATGTATCCCTTGCTTTTAGATTAACGTGCCTTAAAGGGCCTCTGCGCTGTTGGCTTCGTCCCCACGTACGCCTCCCAAAGGTCCGGGACCCCATGGTCCCGAGATATGGAAAAGACATGCAAATAATAATGTTAATTTTATCACATTTATAATACTTAACTCTGTTGGCGAAAGTTTTCCCAACATCTTTATTTATATATTTAATTTATATGTGTATATATATCACTTCCAGAAGTAATTTATTAATGTAATCTACAACCAGAAGAATAACAACTTATCAGAAATCATCTAAACATACTTAAAAATCCTAAACGCTGCATACCGCTCTTACAATGCAGGTACGCCGCGCGACACAAAACATTTTTTTTAACAGAGTTATGAAAAAAAATGTTTGACAAGTTTACTATTCTGTATAGTAGGATAACTGGGCTATTCACAGGTATTTTTTTTCTAGAGCAAATCCTCATAGTTAAAATTTTTTAGAGGATTTACGAAAAAAAAAATTAAAAGTTTTTTTTTGAATTTTGAATTTCTCGAATTTTTTGTATGGGTGAGTGAAAATTTAGTCACAGAACTGAATTCTTCATCCTCGAATTACACGAAAAAGATACCAAACTTGATATAGTTGCGAGATGTATGCAGATATAAAGCTTAGAGTGAGGCGCGCCGGAGGCACTTTTACCCCCCCTCCCCTGCCCGCCTGCTGGGGGGAACCTCTTGGCAACCGGGCTTAATCAGCTCAGATCACCCCCAGGAACACCTGTTCCAAGCGGTTTGCTTTGTCTCCAAAATGCAAGGTGGTGGACCTTAGATCTCCTGCTAGTACGTGTGTACGCTTACGTTTGCTAGTACCTAAATTAAAAAAAAAAAAGGAAAAAATGTCGAGCAGCTATATCATGCGAACGGCTAAGGAGTGGAATTCACTTCGCGCAAATCTATTCACAGTCCACTATAACTTGGATCTTTTTAAATCGAGAGTTAATAGACATCTTTTAGGTAAGCATGTTCCATCCTCATCCTTTCAAGGTCTAGTAAGTATTTGAATTCTTCCTATAGGTATTCGTGTCGATTCTTAACAATATCATGATCAGAGGGTCATTACATTCATAATCACTGATTCGCTAAACAAAAGTCTAGTAACAAGGTAGGCGACGTAAACCATCAACTTATTTTCAGTAGATATAACGCAACCATGAGCGCTGAAAGCTCAAAAATTAAAAGTAAATTAGTCACTTATTTCTCTAGGCGCATGCGCTTGTCGAATACTGAGCTAGAATCTCTCGCCAAGCTTGATGAAAACTTAGTAAATGAAATTTTCAAAACTTTAAAGAATAACTTGCAAAGATTCGTTTTTATTAAGTCGGATTTAAGCGAGTATGGTGGATATTAAGCCAATATGAGGTTAGTTATATTTCATGTTATAAAATTCATAGTTTCATACGAAGAGCTTTTTTATGTATACTGCATTTTCATAAAGTAAATGAAGCCAAAATATCAACTTAACTTGAAATTTCGGTAAGCGATTTCCATGGGACCATTTAAAGGTTAAAGTATGTATGAATCGGCTTTGAGTAAAAAAAATATTAAGTTTGAATTTTTTTTTTATCATATGTGATTGTAATTGTAATAATTGATTTGACGATGATAGTCCAGTATAACTGAAATATCATCTTGGTGTTGTTTAAATAGGTGTTTTACTCATTATAGTATATTACAGGTAATCTTACTCCGTATCTCTAGACCAAATAAAAGCTCAAGCCGTCATAAATTGTTTTACACATTTTTCATGATCTTTTAGACATAAAGGTAGGCATTGTACTAAGTTATACCTTATCGCAGCCAATTCTAAGGCGGGTCATGATTTATTCGCACCGAAGCCTGACGTAGCATTTTCGTCACGCAAGCTTGCTTTTTGCTGCCACATATTTTCTGTAAACTCTTGATATAGGCCTGAATTTTGAACCCTATTTCTGAGGCTCTACAGTACAAATACTGATAGATATGAATCTAATAAAGCAGGGCTATTTTTAAAATAAGGCTATTTTAAGTATTACCAGGTAATTTTTGCATTTAATGTGTTTTTTGCGTCTAATTGAAATCTAGTACGACAACCTGAGTACTTAAATGCTGCGTGTTGTAGGTACCTGTGTATATTTTATGGTCATGTGTCATGTGTTGTAAACATTGTCACAGAATTTCTAACTACGGAATAACTAGGGTTATTTTTAACACAAGGCTATTTCAATTGCTTATTAATTATTATGCTACATCTAGCTATACAGCTAGATTCATCATATCCATACGGATATGATGGTCGTTCTTGTCTACGTGACAGCGCGATAAAACGGTGTCCGTCACTTTCTATCCCATGGTGTTAAAAAGTGACAGTTATTTTATCCCGTGGATAAAGATGGATAAAGCCATCCATAATATGCCGGCTGGACATATCAAGTTTTATCGCTTATTGCAGAGACCGGAAAAAACTCGTGGGAAAATATGGTTAATCCATTATTCGGGGTCTTCCCAAAGGGCCATAAAAGGAACGCTATTATTATTCAAAGATGACCAAGGCCTTATTTAGTATCGTTCTAAATATCCCCATTAACCGATAATAAAGCAAATTAGGTCAATAAACTCACATCGCTCCAGTAAATTAATTCTAACCCGGCGTTCAGATGAATGCCTCGGCCACGAAACGCACGCCCCAAGCGTTCACGCTCGACGCTGATGTCAACCGGGTGATAACCACAACTACTTGCAAAAAAACTAACAATAATCAATTAATCATCAACCTTGTTTTATCACTAAATAGTGGGTTTAAACGGTTTATTATGGTTCTGAACTTGTGCTAACTGTAGTAGTAGTAGTAGTAAACTCTTTATTGTGCAAAAAGGCATATTGAAAATAACATAAATACAATTAGTCGTAGAAGATAATTAGTGAATCATGGTTATGTTGACGATATCTGACCACATTGGTTAAAACAAATTTATGAAAAAATCAACGATGATCCAACTCTGGCCAACATGGTGTGTTTTTACAATTTATAGATTGTAATTGTGGTATTAGGTTCCACAATAAGAAAGGAAAAACATATTATTAACAAATGTATGGCGGTCGGGGTCCGCGTCGGCGTGCCTACTCGGAGCGTATGTTCCGTTGCCCCCGGGTAACGGTAGTAGCGCGGGTGGAAATTAATTTAATACAAGAATTAGGTCGCGTATAATGGCGAAGATAGGACGAGAGCTAAACGCACTGTCTTGATCTTGTGACCTTTTATTTTAGGTCAGTGTGCAATTAGGGAAAAGTTACACGAGAACCTACTATCTTGTTTAATTTTTGCACTAGCAGTGTAGATTGGATAAAGTGTTTTTTTGCACTAGCAGTGTAGATCTCGAGGCGTATTATGGATGACTTTATCCACGTGATAAAATAACCGACACTTTCTAACACCGCGCGGTTGAAAGTGACGGACACCGTTTTATTATGCTGTCACGTAGGCAAGAACGACCATCATATCCGTACAGGTTTCGC
Source organism: Cydia splendana (assembly GCF_910591565.1). Classification (NCBI taxonomy): domain Eukaryota; kingdom Metazoa; phylum Arthropoda; class Insecta; order Lepidoptera; family Tortricidae; genus Cydia; species Cydia splendana. The sequence continues at coordinate 11,743,561 of NC_085976.1, forward strand.
AGCAGGTGGATAAATAAAATCTCAAGATTTGTTTCTTACTTTGCAAGTTTACAAGATCAGCTTGTTTTAATAAAAAAATATCGATCAATTTGTAATACGTAGAGCTACGTATTTAACACCATTTGAAACACTGCACACTACTAGAATGACACTAATAGAATTAATACTATAAGTAGGTACCTACCTAATAGGTGCGTAATTATTTTGCGTATACTTATGAAAAAGAATTAAAGACGCATCATTTTACAGAAACAGGGCTTAATGGTCGTACACGTAGGTACATTAAGCAATACTTTTTGATGTTTTCTTAAAGAATACGTTAAAATTTCATTTTATTATCAAACTTAAACTTTTGAACACGCCTCGGGTATTCCCCACAGTCCAAACCATAAGTTCAGTCTTGCGGTATATTGAATTTGAATACCGATTTCTAGCCTAAGATTGCTCAAGAACTGAATGTCAAGGGAATCCTGGTTTACAAATCCTGCATAGTAAGTTTTGTATTCTTCTTGGTATTTCTCTTCAACCATAACTTTTCTAAATGCTTACAGTTTTAGTAAGTTTTTCCTTCGCGGGTAGTTTTTCCATAAAGAGACATTTTAATTTTAATAGTGTAACTGAGTGGATGAGACAATTATTTTCAGCCCGTATGAAATACTTATTTTTCAAACACCGTTATCAATGTTACACTTCATTGAAAACAAAATTACGTAGGTACTTACCCTAAATTAAAACTTAGTATTTGGAATAAGTTTTAGTATAATTTTCATAGTCAAAATAAATAAGACGAAGGTGAAGACTGGTGGCGAAGAGACGAATTTTTTTTACGCAGCTCTCTTTATTGTGAATTCATTCGATATGAAATTCTTATTAAAATTATTATTTTAATATTCTAAATGGGCGGAGATAAGCAACAACGGCGAAGTCAGGAACCTTATATTCTCTATCCTCTAGAGTTCACTTATATTTTTGAAAGATGTTGGATTATCCCACCATTTAACTATCCCAAACATTAAATAAATTAGAAGCATAATATAGATAACATGATTTTTGTAATCATGATAAAAATTCAATTAAATTTAAATAATCAATTACCTGTTTCATGAATGAGGAGGACGCGAGGAATACCAAGACATTTAAGGCTTTAAAATTCTATACAATTTTCGGGTCAGTAAACTTTTTAAAGTTGTTATTTTAAACAGCTTTACAGAGTCAGTACCTGCCTAATTATCTATTTATACAGAGTGGCTAAAAAATAACTACATTCCCGTTGCCAGGGAGGTTTTGGGATAATACTGAGCAACTTTTACTATGGAACCAACCCCGAAATCTAATTAGGCTGGTCCATTTTCTATGGGAGGGTCATTTTTTTTTCACGATTTCGGGGTTGGTCCCATAGTAAAAGTTGTTCAGTATAATCCCAAAACTTCCCTGGCAACGGAAATGCAGTTATTTTTTAGCCACCGTGTATAAAACTTGTCACTTTTATTAAGTTACGTACCTGAGTAACGACGTTGTAACCAATTGAATAACCATTTTGCTTGTTTCTATTTTAGACGCAGAAGGCACGGGCGGCGCCGACTTACAGCGTAAGCTGGATCTTCTCAACGGTGCCCTCGACGCTGAACGCGCCGAGCAAGCTCGTCGGCAGATGCAGTATATAGCTCATTGTAAGTAAACTTATTAACTAAACTATCATCATCATTAATATTAAGAAGGCCTGGCCCTCACTCTGTCATTGCAGCATTTTCCACTCCAGCCTATTCTGGGTCTTCGTCTTTACTTCTTGATATGAGTGGCTACAGCATTATTCTTTTATCCGTGTCGTGTATGATACTCGGGGTCTACTCTACCTCTTTTTTTCTTAATTCTGACCTCCAGTATGATTTTATTTAACCTTTCGTGTCGGAGTATATGACCTGTACATTTAGCTTTACGTTTTCCAATGACGTGCATTATTTGTCTTTTTTCTTTTGCCTTCTCCAGAACTTCATGGTTGGTGCGCTTTTTTTTCAGAAAAGCGCTACTAAACTATGTATAAACTTATTAGTAAGCAAGCTTTTACCGGGTGGGACATATTGCTACGCAGAGTGATGGCCAGTGGACCAAAATGTTGACGGCTTGGTGGATGCGTTCGAATGAAAGAAGTACCTGGCGTCCTTTAGCTCGTTGGGTGGACGACATTAGAAACATCGCGGAGCATTTTGGATGAGACTAGCGTACACGAAGAGAGGCCTATGCTCAGCAGCGGGCGACAAGAGGCTATAATGATGATGATGATGATGTAAAGTTATTAAGACATAAATTCACATGGGGCCTTCGACGCTGTCTCTGTACGGGATTATGATAATAATATACCTAGCCGCTTTTCTACTATTCTGATAATATCATGAAAAATACCAGCACCACATTTTGGAATGGACACATTAGACAAAACGCCATTGACATTACCGAGATTAAATAAAACTCTTGTATTCTAACAATATACCTACTTATTATTTATAAATAAGAATAAGAATATTGATTACTTTATCATGTACCTACTTTCTTGCTGTTGTCCAATATACTCATTATTTATTTTCCAGCGGGTTACTCCGAGGATTCCGACTACACGTCGGACCTCAACTATCCCGTGGGTCAGCATGCCAACTGCAGCGCCTCGCAGTTCCGTACCGCCGCGCATCAAATGCACACGCCACAGGTAATAGCGTAATTCGCCAGTAACTGGCCAGTATAAGGTTTCAATAAATGGCCACTAGACTGTGGAGAGCAGCACACGAGCACACTGTTTATATAAGTAGTTACATGGGGAGTTTAATTTTTTGATTTAGGCCACTGGATGGTGCTGCTCAAGGAAGCGTACGTCAGCGATACGCTTAGAGGCATTAAGCGAGTTTGCGATTCAGGTCACCCTCTAATCACGTCAACTTAACGTTACAACTTTTGCTTATTACATAACAAAACATCAACGCGTCCGTTCAGGGGCCATTTTTATTTTATATTTGACCAAATTTATTTATTTACTCGCTATATTAACGTTTTTAGATTTGTCTTGAATATAATATAGTAATTATGCCGATATAATATGCCTATATTATAAATACCCAGTTGTAGTTATTTAAATTAACATCCAATTCATGCGATACCTAACAGAAAGCAGAAAATAAATATTTTAGCACAAAAGCGAAAACGAGGAACATTTTATATTTGATTACGTATTTAGGTACTTTCAGGAACATGTCTTATATAGTAAACCAAACAACCGAAAATAACTCCCAAAATACCATAAACGTCGGAATAAAATAAGTTGCATTCAACTGAAACAAAATTCACTGGCTTGTACTTTTCTATCAAATAAAATGTTCACTTTATGCAATCTCAGCTCTATCTAGTTGAATATTTATTTTATAGACGTTTATTGAATGCAGATCTAATCGTGTGTACGATATGTCTGGAACGTTATACGTTTACGTTTTATGACCATTTTATAGCAATTTGTTATGTGTTTCAAATCTTAGGAGCCATTTTATTACTGAAATGTTTTATTTGTTTGGTTTATAAGTTCCGTTTTATGACCAGCATCAGCTGCAATTTTATATATTATATGTATTTAATTATCTAAATCGATCTTTATAATTATTTATTAACTGTCACGCACACTGTATTCTAAGAAAGGTTTTTTTAAATTATATCCCTAAGGGTAAAATGGGGTAGGGAGAGTTTTTTTATAACTTGTTCGCGAACAAAGTGGGGTGAAAATGAGGTATTTTTTATAGCTTCTACGCAAACAAAGTGGTGTGCTGAGGTACTCTAGGATGTAAATTATGCTTACCTACTACTAGCGACTAGGGTGTTTTATGTTAAGAGGGTTAAGAGTAGAGTACCCCAAAATTCACCATTCGTGTTGATTCACTTTCAATTGACAAAATAATTATGATTCCAGTTTCGAAGAACTTCAACTCGTCATAATTAAATTAACTTATTTCTTTGTAATTTCAGAGATCACTGGAGGTGTCCAGAGAAAATTCATCGGAGAGAGAGGAATATCATATGCACGGAGACACCGACCCGCTTTACTATAATAGTCAGCCAAGAACAAATAGGTAGACTACACATACCTACTCCAACTAATATGTATTTAACAAAAATTCTAAATCGTACTTACTTATAACACAATCTTCGTTGAGCTTGAGTTGAGGGTGGTTGGGGAATATGCAAATGGATCGGTAGCTTTTTGTCCGACAGACGCATAATACGAGATGTAGTAGATGGAAGCTCTTCCGTAAGCATGGATATTAACTTATGGCGTTCCGCAGGGTTCTGTGGTATCCCCAACACTGTTTGTGCTGCATATAAATGTCATATCGTCTATCGACGACATTCAATTCTATGCAGACTGTACTGGGAATGGAGATGTACTGGGGATGCCGATTAAACAGGCCATGCCAACATCACTCGTTCCGTGGTGCTAGAATATCGTAAAAGGCTTGTGTCGGATATCTAGACTATACTCTATCCAGAGTTTTGGTGTGGGGTCGGGACAATTTAGTCCGGGTCAATCCCACCAAAACACAAGTTCTATCCAGAGTTTCGATGTGGAGTCAGGACAATATTCATCAAGACGCGATGTAATCTATTTACATAGATTTATTTTATCGTTGTAGTTTCCAACTTTGCCATTGGGTCGTTTGGTTGCCATGATATCTCGATAAAAATGTTTCCCGTTTCGTTGCAACTATAGCCATTAGAACTAAAGCACTACGAGTGAACGTATAACTTCTCTACTATTCTATTCGGTTACTATTTATCAAAATAAAACACAGATGGCGTTCAGGAGCAACAATAAAATTATTTGATACTAGCGCCATCTCTCGTGAATGGTTCAAACTATTTACCTTGAATGTTTGCTAAGAAGGGGATGATTTGGAGTATCTTATGTTTACCAGCCAGTATGATTGGGTTTTTATCCGCAATACGCAATTCAACTGTCATAGCAACGTAAATAAAGACATAAACATTAACAGATTGTTTATTACTAGAAGTTTTCATAATAAATAGATTACAGTTTCAAATACATCAATATCAATTAAAACCAAAATATTACTTTGCTAATCCGCGAAAAGATAACGTGCTAGTCAATCAGCGCTAACCCGTTATACTTACTTGCGTATTTTTACATGTAATTAATTAAATACGCAAGTAAGTATAACGGGTTAGCGCTGATTGACTAGCACGTTATCTTTTCGCCGATTAGCAAAGTAATATTTTGGTTTTAATTAGTATGGATTTCCGCAAAGTAACGCCTGATTCTATTCACTACATCAATATCATCAATATAAGTTGCACAAGCTTAAATCACGAACCATTATCGCTGTCCCATGGTACTGGTACTAGGTATATAATAATACGATACAATCACCAGTACTGATATGATGGTCGTCTACGTGACATCATGATAAAATGGTGTCCGTCACTTTCAGTCGCGGTGTTAAAAAGTGACGGTTATTTTATCACGTGGATAAAGCCATCTATATTACGTCTGCTATTTGGGGAAAATCACGTTCGTTCTGTACATTTATAATAAATGTTTCTGGAACTCGGGAGGCATGTTATATGGTTATATGGCAAAACATGTTATATTTTGATATATTTACTGAGATTTGTTTGTTTTAGGTTAGAAACGTGGTCACAACTACATGCTCAAACAAGCGTCGAGTCTGCGATATCTTGGCGAACAGCTGCCGATTGGCAATCCGCAGGTATGATATAAAAGATATAAAAAAAAAAGTTACATTTTCTTAACTCTCTGTTCTAGCGCCTCCACCGACAAGAGCCATGCTCTTAAATGATGATGATGATATTTTCTTAAATATTACATTCTCCATTTAAGTTTGACCAAAGTCATACGTATTTTGTAACAGCACTAACAACAGCTGCTACACAACTTATGTTCATTGCGTCACGAGGAAAATAATTGTGAAAGTGACATCTGGTGGATCAATATGGTCACTACTACAAGGTACAAAATGGCACAGATTTCAAATACCTTGACCGTACAGTAAGATAATTTACTGATCAACTCAGGTAGAACCAGGGGCGTATTTACCCTAGGGCCATCCGGGCCATGGCCCGGGGCGCCAACCCCCAGGGGCGGCATATGCCGCCCCTGGCGGGTTGCATTTAGTTTTTCTTCCTTGACTTCTGGGGCGGCGAAACGTATTGGCCCGGGGCGCCAAATTTCAAAATACGCCCCTGGGTAGAACGCCGTGCAAACGAATGTTAACCATCTTCAAAATATTCCTAAATGACATCAGAAATATGTACTTATAATAATACAGTCAGCAGCAGAAGTTTCTAAGCGGGCCAGGTGTTCAAAATGATCTTGATCTTGAGTTAAGAGAATAAGAGCGTGTCAAGGTACTTTTGAACACCTCGCCCGCTTAGCAACCCTTGCCACTGACTGTACTTGTATTTATGTGTTTATTTTTAACTATTGCAGAAGACCAAAGGCGGCCGAGCCTGGAGAGGCAGAATACGCTTTACGACGAAAGTATGGGCTACGGTTATGACCCATATTCCAATAGCACGCACATTAGGTATGATTATTCGATTATTAACGGTTGCATCCTTTCCCACAATAATACAACAAATAATAAGCATAAACCATAAACATCAATCGTAAATACTTAGAAATAACGTAATCATTAAATTGTACAACGGGATTTAATCGCGTATTTAAGTTTTAAGATTTACCTCCGACGTTTCGAGGACGACGTTGTCCCCGTGGTCTCGGAGAAGACGACGAGAACGCCGTCCTCGAAACGTCGGAGGTAAATCTTAAAACTTAAATACGCGATTAAGTCCCGTTGTAAAATTTAATAATGTGTAAAAATCGTGAAAGTATAAATAACGTAATGTAAAGAAATTCTGTTACCTATTTAGCTCGTTTGTTTAAAAACAGCCACTAAGCGCCTCTTGCACCATCCCACTAACCCGGGGTTAAGCGGTTAAACCGTTAACCCAGTGTCATATTGTACTGGTCACCATAGTAACTCCAGGTTTAACCGGTTGTGCAAGTGTAGAATTTGCAAGAGGCCTTAAATGACAATAAATTATGAGCTATTACTTTTTAAATCACATAATTTGATCCAAGCAAAAATACAAGTCAAAATAAATCTTCACGTCACATCACGTCACCTAATAAATAATCTGTGTTTCCAGGGACCATTCGCATTTATCGCAGCAACCCAGCTACGAAGAGTACTTCGACTCAAGTAGCTTCCCGTACCAGATATCGTACGCGGCAGAGGACTCAAGGCAGTGGGACAGCGGCGGGCGCTACTTCTACGATGAGTGCTGCGGCCTCACGCCGACGGAATACGAGAACATAGTTAATAAGAGGCGGTCTTCTGTCGTTCAGTTGCCACAAGTGCCGCATAAACAGGTGAGGAACAAAAAGTTTTGGGGCCACCGAAGTGCGTGTCGGGTGATAAGTAGTGCGTGTTTTATTATACATAAGTCGAGTAGCTACCCCATACTAGATGTCGTACTACGACGCAGAGGATCAGCGCGGATTCGTGGCAGTGGGACAGCGGCGGGCGCTACTTCTACGACGAGTGCTACGGCCTCACGCCGACGGAATACGAGAACATAGTTAATAAGAGGCGGTCTTCTGTCGTTCAGTTGCCACAAGTGCCGCATAAACAGGTGAGAGCTGCAGTCAAATGTCAATGGTTCATTCGATACCAGAAATACGCCATGACATGGCGTTGGCGCCGCTGGCTCCTGCATAGGGTGACTGGGGCGAGCAAAAATCTAAGTGCGTGTTCCCGTAGATATATCAGTAGGTGGACCTATTTATAGGAAACATGCGTGAACTGTAAGGGCAGTTTTAGATCCATGTGTCATGAGGTGGCAGACCATTCAATGAGCATGGTCTCTTTGGTTGATTTGAAAATGTTCAGCCTTAAGGGGTCCACTGATTAACAGTCCGCCGGACGGTATTTGCCTGTCAGTTGTTCGGAACTGTCAAAATTTTATTCTAACTGACAGGCCGATACCGTCCGGCGGACTGTTAATCAGTGGGCCCCTTTACTATACATAACTGCTGTAACCATCTGTCGTCCAATTGGTCTGCCTAAGATAGTTTAAACTTGCCTCATTTTTCGAAAATTTGTCCATCTAATAAGAGATACTTAGACCAATAGTGGGACCGGATTTTTGCACTAAAAGTTTTGATAATTCTAAAGATGAAAAAGTGATACTTATCTGACATGGGACATATTTTTAAGCATATTTGTAAAATATGACGAAAAGTTAGAACGAGCGTTAGATATAAATTAGGTATTTATATATTTTTAGTAATGATTTTTTAATATTGAATTAAAGTGCAATGTTTAAGTTCCATCGTTTATAATATGTATGACGCTTTATAATGTAAAATTATTAGAAATTTTTTTAACGTGCTTCTTAGTCAAACTACAAATTAGCTTATTATTTTGTCGATATTGAATTAAAGTTTAATAAATCCACAACAACATATCTAAATTCTTAAGTTAATAGGCAAGCTAAAAATTTAGAAGAATAAGATATATGCTTTAGAATTAATATGCGTTTTTTGTCCTATAATATCTAATATTGAATTAGAGTCTGTAAAAATAAGTCTATTACTATAAAATAATATACGCAGCCATATTATGGAAAATAAGAAATTTCGGTGTGTAGCTTGCATTGTAATAGTAAAATATATTTTAAAAGGCGCGAAATTCATACATACGCCGCGCTGGTCCGTCAGTGTCGCCGGCGCGGCGCCCGAGACCCTATCATAGCCTACCTATACCTCGCCCCTCGCCTCGCCCCTCGCCTCGCCCCACCTGCCGCTCACAGCACTGTCTGTCTTTTCTTATCATTCATTTGTTTGTTTACTGTGGACATATATAAATTAGATGCGGACATTACGTGAAATCAAAGGGGTCCCTTTGTTTCCCATAAAGTTTTAAGTCATAATGTATTGTTTGTCATATAAGAACCTTCGGGCTCTCGAATTAAGGTTTATTTTTGAATGGCCTTAGTAGCAGTTTGATAGCGTTCACTCGGCTCGGAGAGTTGGCGAATGTGCGATTCATTCGCCGAGTTAGCGGATCGGATACCAAGTTATCAGTTAGTTTAGTGGCCGAGTTGATTAGGAAGAACATTTGAATTTCGAAATTGTAATAAAAATGTACATTGTTTGTCAAAGGACTGTCTCATTTCAAACATAGAGAGAATCATCATACTATCGTTGACTTACACTAGTACTAGCACCCAAAAGAAAAGGATGAATATAGTTTTTTGTTTTTATTTACTGACAAATTGGTTTGACCGACTATACCTATTTCTGGTTCCTATTGTCATGTCCTGTCCTATTCAACGTCAATATCATATTATGTATATTATAAACCAACTGCTCAATATTACACGTATACATATTGAATATACAATAAGGTAAGTGACCTCACCTTATTGTATATTCCGTGTCGGCCGTATATGTCTATATACGGCCCACCTTAAATTAAAATGTTTTTTTTTTTAATAAACAGGATATTAAGTATGAAAAACTCACTCAAATAGGTATCTTATTTATTGAAGTTTCTTCATTATACCAAAATAGTTATAAAAATATTACGATACTCTTGGAAAATATACCTTTTATAAAAGTCCTATTGTGGGCCTTATTGAACACTAGCAGGGTATTACTTAATCCCGCAAAAATAATAATTTTGACAGTAGACAATAACAGATTTTATTGTTTTTAACTTAAGAGTTATACATATAAAAATAACAATATTTGGTACTTCACAACAAGAGGATATTTATAATAAGTTAAAAATAATTCTTTTGGGCCTTATTAACTAAAGATATAAAAATTGTCTAGTTTATGCGAAAATAGTAGGTAACTAAAGTCACTAAACATAAAGCTTTATTATTATTATGTTTTAACATCTGGGGGCACGGCAGTGCCCCCGCCAAGACGAGCAAAGCGCAAGGGCACTATCTACCTTTTCTCGAAGCGCTTCGTCGTTTTTTGGAACCCTCATAACTTGGGGTTGGATTATACTAGATAAACAAAGTTCTCGGACTTATTAAGCATATCAATTGCATAGCTCTTATACTTTAGATTTTATTCATATCTAAAAACTTCAATTTCGTCACTGACTCACTCACTTGATGATTATCAATACCTTTAGGGTACTTCCTGAAGTCCTCTAAGAAGCTGAAATTTGATATGTAAGATAGTTTTAGTACACAAACAACAAATAAATTCAAAAACTTGAATTTTTTAATCCTTAAGGGGATGATGAGGGGGTTTAATCTTGTATGGGGAATCAATAATCGCTGAACCGATTTAGTTGAAATTTGGTATGTAGATAGGTATTGTTATGGGGAAGGATATAGAATAGATTTCAATCTCAAAGTTTACCCTTGCGGGCTGAAGGCAGATTTCAACCTCAAAGTTTACCCTTACGGGGTGAAGGGTTTATATGGGGAATCAGTAAGAAGTACATTGTGTAACAGATGCCCCCAGATACTTATTTCAGGATTTTTAATAGTAAATCACCCCCAACCCTTTAAATTAGGGGATGGAAGATTGTCATAAGCAACTTACAAAAAGAAGTGAAATCCCACCAAAAACATTTTGATGTAAAATGTTGCCCAGACGAAACCATAAGGCTCGCACTGTCAAAAAGTTATCAGATCTCTTGCCAAGCTTCTAACTCTACAAGCCCTAACTTCACTAGCTCTACACCTTAGTCAAAGTATGTAGCCCGGCCGTTTCGTTTCTACAAGAACTATTGTATGTATAATAAAAAAACCGCCCAAGTGCAAGTCGGACTCGCGTTCCAAGGGTTCCGTACATTACACAATTTTTAACAATATGTTTTTTTAGTGAAAAGTGAGTAAAATGTCTTTTAAAAACCCGTAGGGATCGGATCAAAAACTAAGTACTTAAGTCCGACTCACGCCACAGATTATACAATAGTTCTTACGAACTGATACTTATCTCTCAAACAAAACGCAAGTACCTACCGTTTTGATACCTACACAAAAATACAATGGAGTGACCTTCAACGCGCCGCTCCCCGCACCGGCACAACGCTAGGGTTGCTGACGCTTAGAAATGATAAATAAATACCCACTTAAACAGAGGAGTGAAATAAAAGGAAAGCTAAATCTTAAATTATACCTAATATTCCGATTATGCTTTAGTGTTTGCGAAATAGTCATTTTAAAAGGTCATATGTCCCTGCAGTAACCGCAGTGTTTACGCCGTTTTATAAACCGCGCAATAATCCCAGCAAGAATTAGTTTTAAAACTTCGTGTAATTTAAAACCAGATAGAGATTAATGTTACATAGTAAAGAAAAATAATAGAAACCCCATGAATAAAGGTAATTAATTATAAGTTAACCAGAGCAAAAATGAGTAGGCACTTTCCGGTGTAAACTTACTGTCGTTAAAATAAACATTTACCAAAATAAATTAAAAATTTACTACCTATTTCAAATAGATAGATATCTAAATCTATACATTTGTCACACATATTAAACATTACATGTTTAATTAAAGAAATTCAATAGTAGGTAGGTACCTACTACCCGCGCGATTCGAACTTTAAGATATCGCGCCGTTAGACTTCACTAGATATGAAATAGTAAAGATATGTGACGTTCCACGGCAAAAGGTACCTTATGGCGGCTGGCGCTTACGCTTATTATTATCGCCACTCCAATATTCAGTCGGGGCAATGGTACCTTTTGCCGTGGAACGTCACATATCTTTACTATTTCTTATCTAGTGCATCTCTAATTCATTTCCCGAATCCCGCCGTCCGTGTAACTATCGTAAAAATTGACAGTGCGGCGCGCGGTGACGTGCGTACGTGAGCGCGTGTGGCAACCAACTGGCTTGCTTTTCTACCGTGAACGGGAGCAGATTCGTAGGTATTAATCCGAGCTCGCGCAGAGAGTTCCATAGGCCTGCTCACGCTTAGCTCCACATTTCTTATAGGTTTTCCTGTCATCTATAGGTAAAGAGCTAATATGTGTATTTTTTTCATAATAAAAAGACCCAGTAGTTTCGGAGATAAGGGTAATGTAAATTTTTTGCCTGTTTTCTTAAATAACTTCTAAACTATTTATTTTAAAATTATGAAAAAAATATATTTGAGATTCTAATTCTAAAATGAGCCCCTTCATTTGATATATAACAAAGATATAGTTTTTTTTCTTCTATTTATCATTCATCTCAAAAGTGACCCCTTTATTTAAATTTATATTACATATTTACTTTACATGTATGTCTTTGGGTTATAGACAAGTTTCAACTTATTAGTCCAGTAGTTTCGGAGCAAATAGGCTGTGACAGACGGACAGCCAGACACACGAGTGATCCTATAAGGGTTCAGTTTTATTCCTTTTGAGGTACGGAACCCTAAAAATAATGATTATAATAAGTTTTTCACCTTATGCCCATGTGGCGGTAGCAAAACAGCCAAGCCACATATTTTGACTAAGGTGTAGAGTTAGTGAAGGGGCTTGTAGAGTTTGAAGCTTGGCTCGACAAGAGATCTGATAACTTTTTAACAGTGCGAGTCTTAGGCTTATGGTTTCGTCTTAGCAACATTTTACATGAAAATGTTTTTGATGGGATAATTTTTTACAGTATAAATATTTCTTCGTAACAGTTAGTATTATCTTTTAACATGATTTTTACTGTACATCTGGGCCCTATTTCACCAACGTGACAGGTGCGACATTTGTCGACATCACTGTTACTGACGTCACAGGCCTTTATAGGCTACGGTAACCGCTTACCATCAGACGAGCGGTGTGGTTGTTTGCCACCAACCAGTGTTGGGCGTAATTAATTACTCGTGTAATTTAATTACATGTAATTAATTACTCGTGTAATTTAATTACATGTAATTAAAATGTTTGTAATTTAATTACATAAAATTTAATTACATGTAATTAATTTTTCTGTGTAATTTGCAATTGTGATTACATTAATTAGTAATTAAATTACTCAATTACTTTTCATTTACCTTTTTAATAATATGCAAATATGAACGAATTTACTTGTAGTAATTATAAAGAAAAACTTTTATGAATTCCATTATACGCTGGATAACGTTATAACATATTTTTTATCCCTGGAATCATACCTTTACAGGGTACTATGTGACAAACCACGTTGAATATGGCGGTCGGCGCTTACGTCGCGTAGCACCGCATTAGTTTGCACGATGCACATCCCTGGTGCGCCGGGTGCGGGCCAGCCCCAACCCTATCCTGTGTGTGATAGCGGACAGACTTGACTGCCCGTATATGAGACACTGCTGCGAAATGCATGTTTCCAGCAGTGTATATATATTGTAATAGTTAATTAGGTACTAACATTAGGAACGTAAGTCTACTAACAAATCTGTTTGAGTCCATAGTTGCTCGAAATAAATATTTTTCATTTCATTTTCATTTCATTAGTTAATAGGGCGCCGGTAATAATGACGTAAGCGCCGACCTAAGGTGCCTTTCGGGTTGGACTGTAGCAAAGGGGGGGCTGGGACTTGGACAATTGTCACAAGAAATACGACAGTTGTCACGAAATTCCGACACAGAACTCATTTACTGTCATGAATTACCGAAAGTTCTTTGAAATCTTGTGTCAATTGTCATCATTATCATCATAAACAAGAAAGATACCTGTTTTTTGCCGATATAATAAAGTTTTTTTTAAATAATACAATGATAGTGACAAACAGGAATAAGGCCCGTCCGATGGTAAGCTATAACCGTAGCCCATGGATGCCTGTGACGTCAGCAACAATGTCACGTTGGTGAAATAGGGCCCTGGTGCTACATTACGACACCGGTGCTATAATAAGCACATTAAAACACTCCCTTTGGCCGTGTTTTAAAATTCGTCATTCGTTGCAAAATTTCAATTTTTCGCACTTCTATCGTAAATAACTACCTATGTATTAATAAAAAAAGTTACCTATATAAGTAAGTAGTTACTGCCTTTAAAAAGTATAAGTGTCTAAATGTTATTAGACTTTTTGATTCTTTAAAACGTCTTTAGATCAATAAAGCAAGTGAAAAATTATTAGAGTTAGACCAAGAAAAGTCTGCAGCGATTTGGACAGCCCACGCAGTGAAGGTGTTATTTATAAGTCATAATTTCATAGAAGTTTCTTCAAATCGGCCTTATTAATGAGAGATTAAAAATATTCAAAATTATCTAAAAATATTTTAATCTATTATTTCATCTCATACGTTCAATAAGGCCCGGGACTGGACCTTTTTACCTGCACTGACAGTGGATCTTCTTAGCAACAAGTACAAATTCAGAATAATAGGGAGCAACTGCTATTTTTGAATGCTGGGCCTTGTTACCCGCCGGGCCTCATATGCCTGCACCTCACCTACCTTATTTATTTGTTTTACAAGGGGAAAATTTGTTGATTAATCATGCTAATATTGATACCCAAACAAGCGAAACATTCTAAAATTGAACCACAAGCGTAGCGAGTGGTTCGTAAAGTTGAACCTCGAGCGTAGTGAAGGTTTCAAGGGACGAGGGTTAAATAAAATTTTCACTACATCAGCTCGTAAAGGCCCTCTTGACTGTTCGAAACGGATAAGAAGAGTGGCATTTAATTTGATGCAAATTTTGAGTTGTTTCCGTAGGTATACTCGTAAAGCTCAGTTGGTTGGTAAAATTGACTTTAAAATGATAAATATTGAATAACGTTAGTTTGAAATTGATTTAAATTATAAAGTAAATATTATCGGAGATATATATATCGGATATCGCTCTTAAACAAAAAATATATGTCGCTAGTCATTTATAACCTAAAAGCGCCAAATTACGCAAAATTATATTGAAATGACACCTGTCTATTGAATTTGAAGAATACTTTAACAAGGGTGGTTATCTGTATGACAATGCACCTAAAATAATTTTCAAATGTATCTATTATTTCTATACTTAACACGATAACGAATTCTACGTAAACCAAACCGCGGGCAATCCCTAGTACATATAGAAATAAATAAGTGTAGGTAAGTTTCCATTAGTGTACCTACTATTAACAATATAACTATTTACCATTGATAATAATTTTATAAACGTTTTGCGTATTTTTTACGGGCACCGCGCTAATCGCTAGCCCGCCACCGTCGATCGCTGCCTCCTGCCACGGCGCACAGCGCGGCGCGCGAAAACGCCGCGCGTTTGAAATGTAACTCAATATAAGCGCGGAATGCATACTTACGTATCAGTATTTAGTGTCGCCGTGATTTTATATTTCTAATATTTTGTGTGGGAACTAAGATCTTTATTATGACCGTGTAATATTAACTCTACAAACTTTAATTCAATATTGGCTATACTGCTTAACCAGAAATCAATATCTAGACAAGCACATTGTCTACATTTCTAATTTTTTACAAGTATACTAAGTTGATAGATAATATCGTAATTTTACAATATCAGCTACTTTAAATCTTTATTGACAAAGTAATTCGTGTTTTTACGTTCACCAGAAAGCAGCTGTTCCAGATTTCTAAAAACCAAATATTGTGAATAAATTAAAGTGTTATTGAACATGTTACAGTTTTTTGTAACTTTAATTTTATATTTACATAGTTATTTAGCAAAATTGAAATATTTAAATATGGCCGAACGCTCAACCTATAATTTTCTAATATTTTACATAAATGTTATTTAACATGCATGCAATAACATATCAAAAAAGAAAAAACTTTAATGTTATCAAAACCCATTTTTGTTCCACCGCTGGTCTAACTTTTCGGGCTTAAATTAGTGCCTTTCGGTTTACATTTCTTGAAACAAGTTGAAAGAAATTCTTCAAAGGGATTCCTTTGTACTGGTTTAAATCTTTCTGTTTTGTGCAATTCTGATTATTTAATCTGTTTTGTTGTTTCAGCTACCGGCGTCCTCTCGGTTTTCGGACTTCAACGGTATGGCGCCATACAGACCGCGGCAGCGGCGGACCGCCGCGAGTCTTCCTGGTTAGTTTATTTTAGAAAGTACATTATGTACCTTTTGAAGATTCCCTGTGGATTTTTGGATATCAGTTACGTTTACGTACCTATGCGCCACAAAGAACTCATACTGTACTTTCAGTTTCTACCGCTGTTGCTTAATTACACTGGAAATAAACCTACTTTATTTCAATAGAGACATGCATCACATGCATGATCATCATCATCATCATCATTCTAGCCTTCAGTCGCCCACTTCTGGGCATAGGCCTCTCTCCGTGTACGCCACTTATCCCGGTCCTGGGTTAGTCTCAAGCAAAAGTTCCCTGCGATTTTCCGAATGTCATGCATGACGTGAATAGTTATCTTTAGGGGAAGCGGGGTAGATAGGCACAAGGGGCAGTTTTGAACACCCACTAATTCCTTAACTAAAAACTTATGTTGACCTTCTACAATGCTAAAACGTGGCTTTGTATGTGTGAGTGAGGTACCAGCTTCGGCACATCTCTCCTGCTAGCCGTTGTGGCTTGGTGCGTGAAAACGTGTTTCCGCGGTTGCATAGTAAATAAATTATGATTTTTTTATCGAGTTGTGGTGCGAAGTTTTAAACTTTATCGGATGAACATTATAATGAGCGCTAAGTACGTTTATTCAGTAATAAAGTTAGCTTATTATTTTAAAGTAATACTTAATAGTATATTTTTAAATAAATATTTTTAATTTATTTCACCATTGGGGTACTTTGGTACAATAAAGTTTGGGGCAGCTTTGAACATATCAAAGTGCCCCTCTAGTGTATCTAAGTGCCCTGCCAGTTTTAATGCTAAGAAAATATTTTAATTTATTTTTTTAGAGAATAGTGTTAACGTACAAGGAGAAAGAATATTGACAAAGAAAACTTTAAAACAACTCAAGTAGCTTTTTTTCAAAAACTGACACTGATTTCATTAAAAGCTTTTTTTTGTTGTTTTAGTGCACCTGCTTAATAACTGTAGTATGTTCTAATAGCACCGCACTTAATAGACGTTTTATAATGTTTAAAAAGTTTACTACCAACTGGTCAGCTAAGTTGATCTGTAACGTGTGATCTGCGGGGCAGTTTGAAACACTTACGGGGCACTTTGATTCACGTGCCAAAGTACCCCAAAATGATGTATCAAAGTGTCCCATGTAATA
Organism: Cydia splendana; assembly: GCF_910591565.1. Taxonomy (NCBI): domain Eukaryota; kingdom Metazoa; phylum Arthropoda; class Insecta; order Lepidoptera; family Tortricidae; genus Cydia; species Cydia splendana. Next base: position 11,760,786 of record NC_085976.1, read on the forward strand.
TATCAAAGTGCCCTGCAAGTGGGGCACAATTGAACAAATCCCATTTTTTGTTAAAATCCGTATATCTCTTTTACTGGCCATAAATTTAACAAAAAAAGGTATACTTTGTGTACCTTAGTAAATTTGTCATCTACTAAGTACAAAAAGAATGTATTTTGAGTTTATTTTGCGGCCTAAAATCAATTTCAAAATAAGGTGTACCAAGCTGCCCCGCTTCCCCCTACTTTCTTACGCGCATTTTTTTCTATGGCAATATGAAACCCATATTATACCAATATTTTCAGAACACAAGACCGCGTGCCGCTTCCTTTGAGGCCGCACTTTGTTGTTGCAATATCAATTAATTCATACATTGTCAACAGCAACCCCCTCGTCGACGCCGAAGCGCGGGCGCGCGCTGCCGGTGCCGCCGGGCAGCGAGTCGGGCTCCGTGCGCTCCCGCGGCGGCCGACGGCTGCCGCGCGCGCCCCGACCGCCGTCGCAACACGTGCCTTACCTACCCGGTAACTATATGTGAATGTCACGCCTTCGCCAGACAAAGAATGAAGCTCTTGAGTAGTTGATGGATCTTTTCTAGGGGGTAATTGCACAAAAGATCCCTATGGGTCGAAGTGTATCCAATGGCAAGGGCCCCCGAAAACAATAAGATAAGATACCCGGTAACTATCTTTCTGAAGGTTCGGGCGATTACTGCAGCATTACTGTTGCAACGTTACTGGTGCAGCGTTTGACCCCACAACACTTTACTGTCCATTTCCTTGATATAATGAATGGCAGTTGCAGTAATGCGGCAACAATAAAACGACTGCGAGTCATCAGAATACTGTCTTCTTAGCTACACTGCCATCATATTCGCTATCGTAGGAGTTCCAATTTTTTGCAACTCTCTTGTAAACAGGTTTTCAACGCACAATATATCAATCTCTGCGCTATCGCATTTATAGTCTGGCAAATCATATGTCTGTAGAAACATGCGCGCTGTTCAAAATGTGTTTGAGTTTTCGTACTCACATTAAATTTTGCCGCGTTTATCACTGAGAAAGAGTACAGATCTCGCTAAAATCTGGTAAGTGCATAAGGTCATCAGCCTGCGTGTGCGTGGAAATTTCGCACTTCGTGTTGTTATAATAACGTTGATCGACCAGCGGGCAATAAATTACCTCTACCATTGTCAGGCAAATATTTTCTCTTTTTCATTTCGAAAAAGGTAGTTTTACACCGCGTATGTGTTATGGCGTGTGCTTTCCCCAAGAGTAATTAATTATCATAAAAAATCTTTTTTTATACGCTTACCATATTATCCGTATCACAGCCCGTACCTACTTATATTGATTTATACTGATATTCCGGTAGAAATCATCCAAAATTTCAAAACTTTGATATGGAAAAAGCTCCTAAATTTAAAATTTCCTATGGGGATTTTTTAAAAGTAATAACTTAAGATCTTTAACTTTTTGCGACTTGCACATGAATCATTGACTGTAGGTTTCATCCATAAATAAGTTGATAGACTTTGGTTTTTCCGCAGAACCTGTCAAAACGATACCAGACGTGAGCTATGGTTATGACAGCTTCGGGTACCAGCCGGAATACCAGGACGCCGTCACCGAACAGTATCAGGATCATAATTACAACACGAAGTAAGTATAGTTAGAGGATGGATACATCTCCATTTAATTGAACTTGCTAAAATATCAGATCTAAGATTTACAAAAAAAAGTGATACTTCTGATTACAACATTATTATTTGTTACAGCTACGATGAAGATGGAATGCAGCCTTTCTTTGATGAAACCCCACACGCTACACCCCCCGCCGCAGGTAACATTCGCATTAACATAAGCGTGTGGTAAATAAAAATATGCAAAAAATCTTTTATAATACATAGTAATGTCATGTGTACCATTTGTACTGTCGTCATTGAATAACGATTTATAAATGAACTATTGATAACGGTTTCCGCAATAAAAGATTAATCAACTCAGTTAGTGACCTAGTACAGCTGACAAATGACGTTCCGACTCGCCAATTGGCTCTGTGAGGAATTAACCTTTAACATATTCACAATTTTCTTTAAAATTTCAGCTCAAAAAACTTCGTGGAGTGAAACGGAAACAACGACACAATTCACATATCCAGTTACTAGTGAAGAAGACTCTTTAGTTCCCTTATCAGTGCCATCAACTATATCAGCGTATTTACCGCAACCCCCAGTTACTAACCAACACGATGTTTATCAAGACCAGAGCTATCAACAATACGATTTACAATTCGACACTCAAACACAATACCAGACATACGATCAGCAACAACAATATCAGGAACCACATAGTCAGTACATGGATCAAACACAAGACTTTCAATATCAGCAGCAATTTGAACAAGAACAATATCAGGATTCACTAAAACAGCAGCAGCATTTGCAACAGGAACAACAATATCAAGAACAGTTTGCGTTGCAGCAGCAAAGGCAACAACAAGAACAACAATTAAGGCTGCAACAACAGCAACAACAACAATTGCAGCAGCGACAACAACAGCAAGCACAACAAAAGCAGCCAACGCAGCAACTCCAAGCGAGCGTTCTTACTGGAGCTGCCACGCTAGGAAACTTTATGGCTGGTGGTGCTAAAAAACTTGGTAGTCTATTTGGCTCTGCCGCTGCAGCTATTGCAACACCTGCTGTGAGTCAACCGCCTGCAGCCGCTTCAGTTCCTGCCACTACAACCCATTACATACAATCATCAGTTATAGCACCAGTGACGCCTTTTACGAGTACAACAACTCTACCCGCATCCGTCCCCGACGTATCGCCGCCAGTGCCCACCGCAACCACCTCAGCATCTATCACATTACCTCGAACACCGTCGCTTAGAAGACAAGAGTCTATACAAAGACCTTCTGTGCAAAGGACACGGACGTTGCCCGATGCACCAGAAGAATTACCCCCTTCGAGTTATGACGAAAGTGCCTACGAAGATGAGTACCATAAGACTGAATACGATCAATCTGTTGAACGTGATAGAACAGGATCTTTGGATAGGTATCATGACGATGAATATGTGCATGATATAATCCCTGAAGAGATCCTAGAAGAAGGCCATTTGCCAGAAGAGAGAGCTCAGCAAAGCCCCTCTATTCAGAAAACTGCATCGCCGACTAGATCCGGCTCAGTAATAAGAAAACCTTCTTTAGACAGCTACCATAGTCAAGCCCCGTCGATAATTGATCGGAGAACTTCCCAAAGCTCTTTTCATCTTGAGGAGAAACTAACTGTCCCTACCACAAAAGAAGGTAAGCATATATTATCAATGTATACAATTACTTAGATTAAAGAAAAAGTCACGTTTCTATCGAAATATTTGAATAGGGAATATTACGCGAAACTCTGCGTAGGTGGCGCCACTACCACTATCTGTCACAATCTGGGGGTCTACCGCAAAACAATAAAACCGAAATTTCGTTATCTAACCTCTCTATCACTCTTGCATAATTATTCGAGCGATAAAGAGGCAGATAACTAAATTTCGATTTTCGCGTTTCCCGGTACGCCCTTGTTAACAAACCGCCTTGATGCATCAATGTCATAAATTTTATTATCTGTGAAAAAACAGTTTAAGGCACAGTATGTATAAGTTACTCTATGAGTTTACTAGAGGCGGTAGTGCTGCACTCTGGCGGCAGAACATTGCAGTAATATCCCCTATTGGTAGGAGATTTGGTTTGTATATATTAATATAGTTCGTTTTTATAGCATTAGAAAAAAAAGGTAATCAATCTTAATGTGTCTTTTAATTGAAAAACACGTTTTAAAAATAAGTCACAGCAAATATGTAACAATTATGAATCTAATACGATCATTTATCATACTCTGCTTTCATAAGTAATAGTTACTGATTTTTAAAAAGCGTTTTTCAATTAAAAGACATGTCAAGATCGCTTACCTTCTTTCTATTACTAAAAAAAACGAGCTATAGTGCTCCATTAATACAATATTTTTTCAATGTTGCAGTTAAATATAAAACTGTAATAATAATAAATCTTATCCTAATACGTTTACGACTATCTTAAAAGCTAGGCAGTTTTATTAACCATCAAATATTTTTCAGAAATAATTGCTGACAAAGCAAAAGTCAAATTTCAAGAAGAACGCCCGACATTTCACGAAGTTCCCGAAGAACCAGAGCAATTTGAAAGACGAGAATCTTACGCTAACCGCGAAGAAGAAGACAGGGAATCGTTCCACGAGGACGAGCCTTTTAGCGAGGAGCAGGAAAAGTTCGATGATCAGGAACAGTTTAACGAAGGAGACGAACAATATAATGAAGATGAGGTGTTTCAAGACGACCAAGACACTCATGAGGAGGAGCAGTTGGAATTCCAGCCTGAGAAACCAAAGCTGACGCCGAAGCAACGGTGGCACCGCGCGTACAACAAGATCGTGATGCAGCTAAATGTGAGTCATTTTTACATTTCGATGAAAGCAGAATACCTTATAAATTATGTTTTTTAATAATATTATTTCCTGTTTTATTAAAAATTAATTCTCTGAATAGTTACAGGTTCTGCTATCATTATTATTTTTATAGTATCGGCCACTAATATAGAACTTTTAAAAAACTTATAAGGAACTTTTTATTATTTACTTTTTTTACTTTGAGTGAGATTAATTTTGTAGATTTCTTGCTGATTGATAAATGATTCGGCCATAAACCAGTTAATTAAAGTTAGTTATATATTTTTGGCTGGTACTGTAAATATTTCGATTATTTTGTAAACATGGAGAATTCATATTTGAGCCACCGAGAAAGAGGTAAGTTATTAACAATATAGAAATTGAGTAATGAGTTGATAAACTTATAAAAAGTCAATATATATGACCTATATTACATTGTCTCAATGACCAAAACTATTATTCCCATCAATTGAAAAATTTACCAAGTGATGTGCCACAAGTAATGAAACCGGATGCTACGATAAGGTAAGTACTTAATGATGAGATAATAATTTAAATTAGTACAGTACCTAATATAGGTATGCGTATAAGTACACAAACTTGCTCGGTAATTGTAATACAGTTAATGTTTCTTATCTCCGTCGTTTATGTAGGTACCTTTTTACTTCTGATAACTTCTGAACGCTACGTAGCGACCAACATGGATAAAATATTAAACTATATTTTCTGCAAAAATACTGAATTTAAAAATAATAATATATTGCTTTCGATGTTAAAATTTACATTCTTACCCAAGAAAAATATATCAAAACAAAGTTAAAACTGTATCCAACTGAAATCTAATTCTTGTAACAATGTAAGTAACAAGATTAACTCATATAGTGACATAGTGGCACTATGTCCCCCGCTGTGTAAAGCTCTCGGGAACGTGTATGTTATACCTAAGTACATAACTGCTTAACGAACGCTGACCTCTTAATGAGACCTTGAAAATATATAGTTGTGTACTCTTACATAAGCAAAGTTCTTTGTGTTATTGTAGGGAGAAATGATTTGTCGCAAAAAGGAGCGACATTCGGAATGAAAAAATAAAATATTGAATTTTTTATATAACAAATACTTATAAAAAGTAATATTATAGAAATTTACAGACTAGGGTCGATAGGTACCCGCGTAAATGTGCCTAGAACGCTGCTGGCGTTGCCTCTTTGAACAGCCAGCGAAATATGCTGGACTATATGCGCCGGACCTGGGGTCGCCGCTTTTTTCTCGGAGGCGTTTACCTAACTTTCTTATATTTTTTTTTTGCGTCAGTGCAATTTCTATAATATTACTTTTTATATTTGTTATATTGAATTTTTATATTGATATATCTATTATTAAGCCGCGGACCGGTAGGCTACGTAGGAAATAGATGCCTCCCTCACTGTCCAAGGCTCTAGAGATCACCCGCGGTAGGTTCGCTGTTGTTCCGGAACATATATAAAGATTACAGGTATCGGATATATTAAATGAACACCAATTTATACTTTAAGCAACTGTCAATCGCCAAAACTTGTATGGAAAATTACTAAGAAAACGTATGAAGCTTTTTAGATCAAAAGCCTCGTCATATGTTGAACGAAATTGTCTCATTAAAATCAAACGGAAGATCCCTTAAACGAAATACTTAGAATGAAGATATTAACATTCAGGGAATTATTACAAAGTTTTCTTTGATGTTGTTTTATGCAAATTTATTACGGCGAAGTGGATTTTGCGCATAATTATTCTCATATTAATGTGTAAGATGAATCCTTGTCAATTTCTCTTTCCTGAAATACAAATTTATAAATAAATAATTTCTTTATTTAGACAATACAGCCCACAATTGTTAATCAGATACTTATAAACTAGGTTAATTTTACTCACATACTTAGACCAAACTTAGACAGCTCGTTCAAAGTTAAGGCAATTTTTTTTTATTTTTATGACATGTTCGAATCATTGCTAAAAAAGTAGGTATGTCTCATTCCGTATTTTCAATCGGTAAGTAATATACAGTGAATTATGATATAATTGAGGGTTGTATGTAATTTTACTATTAAGTTTTGTATTGGGTTGCTATTAAATTAACTTTACTATACTTTTAAATATCGTGTTGACACTTAAGTTCTTGCAAACAGAGGTGCCGTAGGAAAGTTCCTACTTTATAGTTAAACTACCTATTTAAGTCCTAGTTGTTCTGGATTCCAAATAGCTTTCATGATCGAGTTAATGGTTGTTGTTTCAATTGCCCTACTTTATCTAACGCCAACTGCCGCATCCAAGCTTTGCTCACATCGGCAATAATCGTCTGTGGACATCGTCCCCACGAGATTATAACTACCCTATATAGAAGTGTGTTTCCTTCCCGGCCCCAAATTGTACCAATAGGGAATACGATTAGTGTGACATTTACATGAGTGGGTTTATTTATTTTATCTGGCTCGCAGGGAAGGGGTGTGTAATGCTTAATATAATTATAAAAACTATCACACATTTGTTATAACGCCACTTGATATATTATTATATGTTATAATGTAATTTTTACTATACGTTTCCTTTATTATATTGTGATTTCATCTAAACTGTCATTGATATAATGCCTAAAGTAATATAATTTTCAAATAATATATAGACATATTTTATAATGACATTTGTTATATTATATTTTTGTATAACGTAATACTTCATACAATTTTATCAAGTATAATTACATATGCTGTATAAAATTTTTTGTCATATTTCATTTACTGATAACGTAAAGTTTTACATACTTTTTATAACTAGTACGCAGCCCTACTTCTTTTGCTAGCTATTTTATTCTAGGGAGGTCGCAGTTCTAACATAACCTAACCAATTTTTTCACGGTGATCGTTCTGCGGGGGCCGCAGTTCAAAAACCTAACCTAATCTAACCTAAACCACTTTTTTTCCTACAGTATTTTATTCTACGGAGGGTCAAAGTTCTAACCTAACCTAACCCCTCCTTTTGTTAGGTAGTTATTCGTTTATGCGGAGTCACAGTTCCAACCTAACCTAACCCATTTATGTTATGCAACTATTATGCCACATAAATAATTATGTGATGTCACTTGTTATAACAAATAATATGCTTTAGAGTATGTAATAATTATGGCAATGTTTATTAGACGAAGTGTAAATATACCGTATGACCATTATACCAATAATAACATTATGAAAACCGTTAATTAGGTATTACGGCAGTATGCCATTTATTACGTTATTCAAAATAACCATATATCAAACTATAATATATGAAAAGTAATTATAACAAATGTAATGCACCCCAGGGAAGTGTTGTCGAACAAACTAATTTGATTGTAACTTAGTATATTGTTGTAGCGGAAAATTTATCTTCAACCGTAGATTAGGTTTCTATCATTCTATCATTGGACAAGGCTGTCTGATTGGTTATTAAAGTTAATTGACACCATGTCTTCGCGTCAGTCGTAAAAATATTGTATTAAATTGGGTTATATCACTACCTACGGTAGGGTAGTTAAGCTATAACCTTTCGAGATTACAATTGTCTATGTTTTATAATAATCAAAGGGATCCCTTATCGATAAAGGGTTTTATATTTTCTTGAATGCTATCACATGAGCAAATATTGACCGGTAATAAAAACGTGGATATAAAAATATTTGTATTCCCAATAGTTCCTTTTTGATGTCATATTTTCTTTTAGTATATAATATATAAACCAACATATATAATATATACATATACACCAAGAAATGTAATCGGTGATCAGGAACCAATTTTTCTAATTCAGTCATCGATGGCGATCACATTCTATGGGACCAACCTCGAAATCAGAAAAAAAAATTGCCTGTTTCATACATTTGAGCTGGTCCGATGTTGATATTTTCTATGAGAGTTTTTTTTTCGCGATTTCGCAGTTGGTTTCATAGTTAAATGTGATCGCCATCGATGGCTGAATTAGAAAAATTGGTTCCTGATCACCGATTAAAAATCATCGTGTATATACTTACGCTTATGTCACGAGTAATTTAACGTAAACAACAGTACCTAATACAATTAAACTGTCTTAATATTACATTTTACTCCGGAAAACGACCTTTAGGAAGCTTTCCACCGGGAACGCTTGCGCGTCCACGTATTTGATATAACATTAATTACACAAAGTACCTAAAACTGGATGCTAATTAATTTTAGGTTTGATTAAGGTTTGCAAATACTTTCAATTTGACTGGGGCAAAAAGTTGCGTTATTATCCTAATATAATCCTACATCCGAACTTTTGGCATCCCGCAGTCTGGTGCCCGAGGAGGTAGCCACCCGCGGAGCTATCGGCTCTCTTTGAACCCGATCACCTCATTAGTTCAGCTGAGTTACTCTTACGTACATAGGCAACTACGCAATCCACTCAGTCCGTTAGCAGACTTCGTCCCGTACGCACTCTTTAAACGGTACGATATTTATATCTTGAAGAGTTTAGAACTATACATGATGGCGGAAACGAACCCGTAATGTCGCGATAGCGGCATCCTGCGGGCCGTGGCCTTACTGATACGACTCGTACGCAGCTATTTGTATGCAAATGAAGTGCAGCCACAGGTGTGAATGTTAACATTCAGTGGCGTCCCGGACGTGGCTTGTAATGTACTTTAAACTGGTCTGATAAAGTCGTAAAAATGGTGCGTAGCCGTAAAGTGCAGGCAATTAGCGAGGCTGACGTGCGTCGTGACCAGCCTTGCGCTAGCGGGTCCCGCTTGCGCGTCCGTCGGGGCTCCAGCTTGACTGACTTAGATAAGCTGCGAAGTGCCGGGTCTAGTGGCGGTGGTTCCATCGGGGATCTGATGAACATGTTCAGTGGGAGTGCTAACTCGGTGGGCAGTGATACGTTGGTGGCTCGGACTGTACCTCTTGAGACTGTCAGGAGAAGTGTTGCTCTGCCTTCGTCTACCCTAGCTCGCCCGACTCCATCACCGCTGATACACGTGTCACGTCCAGTTGGACCGCTCACGATGGCTCAACGAACGCTTAGATTCAGCAGGCTGTTGAAATACCAACCCTGCTCTGCCGACGCTCCTATAACTTTGGTGAGTGACCCGAATATGACCTTACGATAATTGTAACATCAAAACATCATCTTTAGGTAGTTTTAATATTAAATTACGATGCAAATAAAACACTACAAATCAATTCGTTAAAATACCATAAAAAAAACGGAAAAGAAAATTACATAAGCGATGTAAGTTGCTCTGAAAAAATCTGCAGTAAATATTTTATATTTAGTCAATCAAGACTAGACTCAATTAGCGGGTAAGGAGGTTATTACTACAGCTTCTAGTAACTCCTGGGCTCCATTTCTCGAAAGGTAAAGGCAGGCTCTAACAACAACAGAAGCAAAAGTTTTAACTTTTGTTTTGATATTATTTACTATACAGTTAACATCAAAGTTAAACGATTCACTAAAATCACAACATAGGTACTTTATACCATTGCACTATAAAGCCGATAGTCCAATGAATAAATCGTCAGATGAAAACCAAAAATCAATTATTATTACCGCAAGTTCAGGGCCATAGTTAACCGTAGGTACCAAAACAAGGTTAATATTTTTTTTGTAAGTATTTAGTGATTTTTGGTTGACGAAATATTTCTATCAATAAACCGCATTTCTTGTCATTATTGGGTCCTAGCTAAATTGGTTGTTCAATACCTACGCTATAGAATTTCAAATTTAGCAAGAACCCTGAATGGCATAATAAACCTATGTGGTGCCTGTTAGTTTTGGAGTAAATTTTACTTGATGTTGACTGTAGCCATAGCCATACTTGTTAACTCTTGTCATTGTCCCATTATCTGCCGCTTGTAACAACTTACTGATATGATTAACTATCGATTAACACTTATCTCGAAATGATTCGAGTTCTGTTTCCTTTTTATGCAATGATTTGAGCACAATGTTAATACTTACTGTATTAATACCTACTTAGAGTTTTATGTATATATTTCGAATATAGGATGAAGTTTTGGGAGTAAATACCATTTTTTCTTAAAGTTTATATGTATGAAACTATCATGTAGGTAGGTATGCAAATATCACAATACTAATACTCCAGTAGAAATAAAGATCGGAAATCAAACTGTAGTGCAAAATAGAGTTATTTTTATTGAATTTATTCCATATTTTTATTATGTAAATAAACCTTCATTGTACAAATAGAATCGATAGCAATGCATAGAGAAGTAGATGCATTAGCCAGAGCGGAAAGTCATGCATTTTCAAGTGCATTTCTATTTAAATAGTTCCATTTACATTTGAAATGAGTACGCAGAACTTACAGGATGCAGTAGACATTTCGCTCTGAAATATAAGGTGAGATCCAGGCTACCCTTGTTTATTTTGTGAAGAGAAAAAATGCCTCTCGTTTTTTTATTAGTATACCTAAAGATAATTTAATTCCCTTTCTGTATAGTGAGTTTGTTAGTCGTTAGTCAGATTGTAACCTTTTGTAGGTTTTTAATAAGCGAAGTGGCTATTCGGGACGGTAAACGCTATTGAGAATTTTTCTTTACCTTTAGCTGTTCATGATATTATTTTCCTCTCTCTTTGTACGCCATTATATTGCTTAAGCTTTAATATAGGTTGGTGAATGGTGAATGAACTTTTTTTGTCACGCGTTCCCATTGTTACGTACTCCTAAGTTACTCTTTAAAACCTGATTATAAGGCATTTAAATTCAGCAAACACTCTTTTTTTGTGGTAGTTGAATGTTAAGTATATAGGTACAATTTCTTCTAACAAACTGTGCTACTATTGTCTTCTCGTTGACGGGATAGAATAACGACAATAAATAGTTGATCCACCCAGGTACATAACTAAGTCCTTATTCATAACTTTATGAAAAAAATTACACCACTCATCATTGTACAAGTTTGTAGCCTTTGGCGTCGAGACACTAGGTCCGTGGGGTAGGGGGGCACTGGGGCTCCACAAGGCGCTCAGCATACGCCTAAGGGAGGCCACAGGTGACCCTCGCGCAGGCAGCTTTCTCGAGCAAAGATTAGCCATAGCAATCCAGCGCGGGAACGCTGCCTGCGTGATGGGCACTCTACCAAGAGCAAAGATTTTGATAGGTATTTTTAGCTATTTTAGTTTTATATTCATTTTATAACACTTATTATATAATAAATGAGTTTAATTCCCTCATCATTAATTCAGTGGCACGGAAAATTGGCTAAAGCGTGACTGTCTAGACATCTGAAAATATAAGTTTACCAAAATAATAACATACTTAAAATAAATAAAGCCCTCCAATAGTTTCAAATAATAATAAAGATTTAGGTTGGTGTTAGACCCTGTCATCCCTTAGAAATAAAACACAGATTTAATTCAAGACTAATTATTTTACAACATGAGCGTCGTTTGTAATTATATATCCAAAATTATACTTAAACTTAAGTTCTCAATGCGAACCTTGCTTCGTAAGGCTCACGGGCCTTACTTATCGATTAATTTTAAATAATTTTCAATCGAAATAAAACTGTATTCTTGTGTAGTTGAATATTTATACAAATCGAAATCAACTTTCACTTTCAAATTTCACTTGCATTTTTTTTTGTTTTCTTGTATGCCTGGGAGGGTAACATGCACTTTCATTTATTAACTTTTATTGATAAATGTGTATCATCGTCCGTACTGTTCACTAAATTGTAAAGTCATAAGGTTCAGCAATTAAATAGTTATTCGAGAATATCGCTGTTATAGTCTGTTTTTTTGACTAACTATGAAGTACAGCCCAAGGCAATCGTATGGAACGCTCATTTGTTTCTTGCATACAAAATGTATGGCGTGTTATAGTTAATAAAAAGCAAACAAAATTACGATCAGACAAATCAAATTTGAAACCACGACGATACAATGGCCAATTTCTTGTAAATTTCGTATTTGATGTGACAAGGTTCTACCTAACCCACCATTCAACTTGTTTGACCTTTAGTTTATTCAATTTATACTCGTACACATACACAACAATCATATCAAATTACCTTTTGCCCTTTTGATAGATTGTAGGGACGTACAAATCCCTCGCCATATAGATATTGCAGCATTTCCTTACTTTCTTTTATAAAGCTTTTTGTGGAAATTGATTCATGTCAGCCGCTTACTTATAGTTTATAGTTAAATAAATTCGATAACGTAATATATAATAAATGAAGTGAACGGTATTTGCGCTTAAACGGCAATCATCACTCATAATGTACATAAGCAGAAAATTTCTTATTTCTGTTATCAAGTATCATACTATATAAAGCTAATCTACTTCTTATTAAGCATATTTCTTCATGAATTTCAATAAGTACTTCAGTTTCGGCATTTCAATGTTGTGGATGCACCTATTGAAGTCGCCGATAACTTTGACCGAGTGCGTCATCATCCGGGAGATTATGTCTTTCAGGCACACGCTCAGATCCGATACTTCTTTGAAGCCGTGTATGCCTATCTCCGCCATCACTACAGGAAACGGTGAGGTTTCGTAGAGGAACTGTAAGAGAAATATTTTCATGTTTTATTTTATGCATGTAAAGTAAAATCGAGCTTGTATGTATTCAATTCACCATATGGACCATTCTACCCGAAATGGTGGGGAAATAACGACAGGGTCGAATGGAGAAAATGAGGGGAGAGCTTTGCCTTACAGTAGGATACTGCGTTAGGCTAATAGAAAAACATATTGGCCTTATGACTTTCATCATAATTTAAATGATTATCATAACGAAAAGCCATGCTGTTTAGACGACAACGGTTTAACTCACTTGAATTTTTAGTCGCTATTGGCGACATGTTTCGGGCCCTTCGTGCACTAAAAACTCAAGTGAGTGAAACCGTTGTCATCTAAACAGTTTAAAATATGTCTCACGAAAGTTTAATTTCGATTAAAAGCCATGCTTTTACTAGTTCACAACTCGTACTTACATAGCAACTAGATATAGATCTTAATATTACTCGGCTACTAAACTGCTAGGTACCTGATCTCTAATCAGCTACATCCAATTTAAGAATTTAATTTTAACTCGATCTGTCAGCGATTCATTCATTACTCGTACATAGGAACACTTCTCTATCGACCCATTATTAAGACAATACTACATTCATGATATTATTTCAGATGCTCGGTTATTGAATTTTGTTTCTATTTCGTATACCTAACCTTGCGTTTCACTAACAAAAACATGACTAGAAGAAAATTTGCAATCTAAAACAATATGGGCCTCTAATTACTATGTGACACGTGTAAACCTCTGGGCCAACATTCTCCTAATTACTATTGACAGTAATTTTAAGCCCGAGTGACGTCAACCATTTACTTACTAAGTGCGTTGAAGCGTTTGATTACATGGCAGGTGCTGCCAATATTGAATTTTTGATGCTTGTACATACCACACTGTTAACTATCCATAGGTGGACCTTATTACAATAAGCATAAGGTCCACGTATGGACAGTTAAGAGTGTTGCTGTTTGTACTAATGTGAAGGAAGCCTACAGGCGGTCTTCTTGTTCACTATTAATACATGTATTAGGTATGTATGTTTATATAAAACTGTCACTTCATAATCTTTTGTAACAGTCCACGTTAATGACTTAACTAGCTTAATAATGCATGTTTTGTTTGAAATAATAATACCAATTAAACTTAATTTTAGTATAATTTTAATTTGCATGGCTTTTTAAAGCCTAAATGTGTATGGCTCTATATATAATAATGTAACACCATTGTATACCACATTTAATGGCAAATAAATATATTTCTATTTCTATTCTATTTCTATATTTCATACGCTATGTATGTTTTCCACAATGATGTTTGTGCTGAACTGAATGCGTAAAAAACATAATAAATTCTTCATTTAAAACTGTGATAGCGTGATGAAGAATGTGAATAGAAGGGCCTAGTAAGAGGCGATCATGGCACGTATGCGGGAATTGTCATATACTGCGTCATATCATATATTGTTATGCCAAGTGCTCTTACTACATCTGTTAAGTTGGAATCATATGATTATCATGAGGCTATTTTGTGCCGCTGTTAGTTGTCGCCAGTCGCTACCAAACCATTCCTATTATGTAATACAAACTTTTCTAAAAAAATATTACTTTTACTTCTCGTCATGTAATTTTTTTGTAAAAATTGCACAGCTTAATTTTTTGGCTGTGATGTGGCATTTAGTGCACAAGAAAAAAAAACGTTTACAATTACCATAATATTATAATTCAGTGTAGGTATACCTACTAATTCTCTGTTCATTAAGTGATACATTCCTTATGAATTTTCTTCATAATTTTCTTCATTGTTTCCGCTTTAGGAAGACCTTTGAAGTGACCCGAGAGATAAATTAGATTGGCGTGTATACCTGCATCGTTAGTAAAACAAATGATCGTTATCAACGTGCAGTTTTCGTAGCAAAAGGTATAGTTGGCAGAATAAACAAATACATTTGAATATTTACTTTTATTCTTAACTATAAAATAAATACTTATCTTAGGATTACACCTCTAGATATAACTCTTCACGGTACCTTTTAACTATTATTATTCTCTTTATTTATTTCTCATCTTAAGTTAGGTTATTTTATAATATGAATATAAAAGTAAAATATAAAAACACTTACAAAACAATAAAAATTAATATAAACACATTATAAAAAACCTAACCTAGGGTGCCGCCAGCAGCGGGGCAAGGCCCAAGCTACCGGTGGTCAGGGCCGCAGAGTGAGGAATCGACGTACTATACGCGCCGTGTCCAAAATTACCGCCTTCTGCATCTGACCCTTGATCCAACCACCCAGCGAGAGTCTCTCTAGGTGTTGGTCGAGACTCTTCGCTATGAGACCGTTCGCTGACACGACTATAGGAACAATGATCGTCGAGTCAACATCCCACATAGCGGTTATCTCGTGGGCTAAGTCTAGGTACTTGCTGGACTTGTCCTTCTCGGCCTTCACGAGATTCTCATCATGGGGGATGGTGACGTCGACGAGCACGGTCCGGCGTTGCGATCGATCTATCAGCACGATGTCAGGCTTATTGGCTACAATAGTCCTGTCAGTGATGATAGATCGATCCCAATAGAGCGTGGCACGACCATTTTCGAGAACTGGCGTAGGTGAGTACTTGTAGTACGGCACTTCGCGGTCCACAAGGCCGTATAGGAGGGCAAGCTGCTGGTGAATAATTCTGGCTACGAGGTTATGTCTGTGCAAGTACTCGCCGTTAGCAAGATGAGAACAACCGGAGATAATATGCCTGAGTGACTCTCCGGGACGGCGGCATGCCCGACAAATGTCAACCGTACCGTCCTTCAGGATATATCTCCGGTAGTTATTCGTCATGATAACTTCGTCCGCAATTGCACAGGCAAAACCCTCGGTTTCTCCGAAGAGGTCCCCGAATCGTAGCCAGTTCACCGACGCGGGTAGGTCTACATCGGGTCCCATGAGGGCCTTGTAGAACCGCCCGTGTAGCTGCTTATCCTTCCATACCGCCTTGCGGTCCTCGGTGCTTAGTACTACAGGTTTGCGCCAGTTCTCGTTCGCCAAGGAGAGCGGCGTGAGGCCCTTGTCAGCTGCCACCACATCACGATGCATCCCACACTCATTGTTGAGGAAATAATTCCTGAGATTGTACACCTCACGGTTGTGGAGATTTTTGGCGTTTAGAAAGCCGCGACCTCCACATTTCCGTGGAATGTACAATCTCATAATAGTTAGGGAGGCGAATAGGGGAATTTTCGGCAATACTCGAGCGTGGCAGTTTAAGATATGAGAGATACCTTAGACCTAATAGAACAACCTTGTAAAGTATTTAGCTCTATATGTAGTGACGCGCGCCTAGGATAGACGATCAGATTAGTTAAAAAAAATGGATAGTCTGAAATACTCGAGCGCCTCAGATTAAGATATTGGGGGTTGATTTTAGTGTTTAAAGACTAAATTTAACTAATCTGACGATAAGTCCTTGACGCCGACGAGTTATAGGGTCGCGAACTTGTAAAAAAAAAACGTTAATCCGGCATTCTCGAGCGCGATTTTTTTATTTTTTATTTTGAAGAATATAATCTAAAACCTACTAAAAATACAAAATCTGCCGGTTTCCGCATGACCGGAAGTGTGGAGGAGCCATTTCGTCTTCCTAAGAACGCGTTGCGGCATATAAGTCGCGAACGATACATTTTACAAAAAAAAAGTTTAAATAAACAAAAAAGGTAATTTTATTGTCATTCTTAAATTCCCCGTTTTATCAAGGAGAAAGAAAGGAAAAAAAAGAAACCAAAAAACCTTTTTCGGTCAGATTAAGAGAACCCACCAACATTTTTGTCAGATTAAAAAAATATGCTTTCAGGATACCGAGATAAACCTCCCCTATGAAAATCTGACGCGCTCGAGTATTTCAAAAAAACTTTTTTTTTTGCATTTTCAAAAATTCATCGTAACTTATCGTCACGCCGAAATCGTCAGTTTTTTTAAAGGAAGCTTCCTTGGGGCCTACTTAACACCCCTTCCGAAAATCTGACGCGCTCGAGTAAATTTTTTTTTTTTGCATTTTTGACTACTTTATATGCCTACCCCCACCACGAAAACCGGCAGATTAGTATACCGTTGTTATCAGAGGCACTCGGGGCATACGTAGTATGAATATCTGACGCGCTCGAGAATGCCCAAGTAACTGTTTTTTTTAACATTTTTGAAAAACCGTACACGCCAAACCCACCGCTAAAATGGTTTTTGCCATACGAGCTTTTCTTTTCGAAATTATTTTATCTTTCGATTTTGATAGGTCTCGACGGCGTCGTTGAATTACGCCATTTAGCTACCTCGCCTCCCTAACTATAACAGACGAGCGTGGGTGCAACATACGGTGTGTGGTGAGCAGCTGTCGGACCCTCCGATCCAGGGCATCCAGCTCGGTCTGAGTCCACCTTAGTATGCCAAAGGAGTATGTGAGTAGAGGCATTACCCAGGCGTTGAAGGCGCGCACTTTGTTGCCTCCTGACAAAAGACTGTTGAGTACTTTTGTGAGCCGACTGAAAAAGCGCTCCTTCACCGACCGTCTAATACCTTCTTTCTCAATACCCAACGACTGTGACATGCCAAGGTATTTATAGGTTTCTGATTCAGAGATGGATCTGAAAGACATTGTCTCAGAAAGTTGTAAATTTGTTGAATTTACAACTTTCCCCCGCTGTACATGCATAACCGCACATTTATCGACACCAAACTCCATGTTGATGGCATTACTGAAGACTTCGGTAGTTTTCAATAGCTCCACCAAGTCTTGGCTATTTGGTGCAAATAATTTGAGATCATCCATGTACAGAAGGTGAGAAATGACTTCACCCCCTCTCCGAAGCCGGCAACCTAGTTCTAAATCCTTCAGCAAGGTACTGAGAGGATTCAGAGCTAGGCAGAACCACAGAGGACTCAGACTATCACCCTGAAATATTCCTCGCTCAATCCTTATAAAATCCTGCGGGCCAGGGCTCTCATCCCCGCCTCCTGGTTGACGAAGGACTGTGGTCCATTGCCTCATACACGCGCTTAGAAAGGCTCTTAAAGCTGTATCAACTTTATACAGCTCTAAGACCCTCTCCAGCCATGAGTGAGGCACCGAATCATAGGCCTTCTTGTAGTCAATCCAGGCTGCTGAGAGGGCCCCCCTGTTCCGCCGGATTTGTTGGCAGATGGTCATGTCTATGAGAAGGAGCTCTTTAGTACCACGGGACCCAACCCTACATCCATTTTGAGCAGAGGCCAAAATATTGTTTGCGACAATGTGCGCGTTGATTTTTGCTCTCAAAATGGATGTAAGGAGCTTGTAGAGTGTAGGCAAGCATGTGATGGGTCTGTTATTAACTATATACTTATAACCTTTTTCGCCCTAATATATTTTTAAAACAATGTACGCCAATGTCATAAAAATACAACTATAGTTGCGTGCAATATTTTAGAGACTTAAATTAACCTTCCTGTGACTTCTGTTAACATGGAAAGGTCATTTAGCTATTAAAATGGTTTTTTTTTCAATCGACGTGAACGACTGACAGCCAAATCTGTTGAACAAATGATAGTCGTTTATTCAGTATAATTTGGATAAGTGATTATAAATATATATATAAATCTCATAATTTGTGAAATATATAATGTTTAAAATACTTGCGTATTTGTTTCTTTGTCAACCATACTTTGCTACCAATACAGCACGTTGATAACGATCACTAAGTACAACAAATATTAGATGACAGACTTAGACTTTGGCAAACTGGTTGTTTAATGATTGATTTTCAAACTGTTTTGTAAAGTCGGTTTTTTCGGTCGGTAAGTACATATAGATTATTTCAAATGTTTTTAACGACATTTACCGAACCCCTATTTTATACCCAAATTCATCGCTTCATTAGAACTGACTTTAGGCAAATTATTAAATATTCTACCGCTAATGCAAAATATACCTACCAACCTCCACCAATTTACTCGAAGCTTCGAGTCTCACGTTCTTGATATATTACACTGGCTGTCAGAATGCTGAGTAGACGCAGAAATTCGGCCGCTATGAATGTTGATATTACAAACCGCTCTTACAAAGCAATCAAGTCCGCATGTTTACTCTGCGTGAAATGCCTCATACTTCGACTTTACAAGTCAATCAAGCTTGCTAATTTCCCTTCTTGATTACTAACTCACACTTTGTTTTGCAAACTTTTTTGTTTGCGTTCCGAATTTGATTGTCTTTGAAGACAATGAAGTCGTCTGACTGAATGAATTATTTTCATCTTCTATTAGGTTTTTTGGTTTACAATACCATTATTGATGATAAATATCTTAGTTTTTATTAAATACCTAAATTCATCAAAGTAGGGGAAAGATGAAGCAAACTGCTTAACTTTACCCACATAAGAATATTGTACTCTTGATATTTTATATGGGTTAAATAAGAGGCCATTATCTCGTATAGAATAGAAAAAATAAAACAATACTTACCACAGTCCGCTCCAGATCTTGACTCTCATGAGAACAGTTGCCGCCAACTTGCTGTTGCTTTTGGCACTCGAATAATTTTGATGCCGAATATTTTTTTAAGTTTTCTAACGTTTCAAAGTGTACTTGTAGTTTTTCTGTAATATTTAAAAATGAATGTGTAATAAATGCGTATATTATGTAGTAACTTAATTGAAACCCTGAACATATTTAATTTTATATAATTTCAGGTTTCAATAATGTTTATATATATAAAAAAATAAGGGATTCAAGTTATTATGAGATTGACAAAGCTTTATCGAGTATTAACATGTCACATATGTTTAGACTTTAGATTATAAACATATAAAGCCATAACACACTTGGAATATATTTATTCCAGGACAATAAACTAGTTTCAATACGTTCGCAACACATTATAATAGGATATTATTTGTTTTGATATTCAGTGTTGGCAACGGAACCGTTCAGAACTGTAAACAAACGAGGTGGGGTCCAAATAATATGGCGTAGCTTGATGCGTTTACCGGAAACTGGAAGCGGGCGGGAAACAAACAAAATATCCTTAGCCACACGCTGTTTGGACTAAAAATGCGAGAGAAAATTTAAAATGTATTTGCGCTAGAAAGAACTAGCGCGTTACAGTTCCGGTATACTACCGTGTGGGTTTTAGAGATTCATTTTTGCAATTTGCACTCTCATTTTGTAATATAAAATGTGGTTCACTACACCTGACAAGGTAGACTCTTCGTTCGAAAATCGATCTCGCTGTATATTCTAGTTATTGTAGAAATATTTTTGTAATATTTGAGCATTAATCAGAGAGGCGTACCGTGAAGGGTATCCAATTTCAAATATAAATATTATATAGAACTTCACTCCCTATACTAATTTTCTTGCTGCTACTAAAACATAGGTTATCAAAAAACAATGGAACCAATTCTAAACCTCTTCCTAGACTGATTCCCTTGATGAGGATACAAATACGAAACTGGAAATTATTAATAATATTCTGAAGATATTTTTTTCCTACGATTACCATGGAAACAAAAATATGACAATACATCTCACCTGGTAACCGCTGGACTCGCTGGTAACCTAAAGCGAGGCATAAAGTGACATTTTCGTCGGCAAGCTGTAGATTTTCTCCCAGCAGCTTGACGATAGTTTCTTTACAATATGTGCCGTTCCGAGGTTTCCGATCGTGTATGATTACCTAAAAATATAACATTAATTTCCTTCACAAACAATATAATGAGGTCTATGCTCAGCAGTGGGTTATAAAAGGCTGATATGATGATGATGACGATCTGTAAGAAAGCGATTAGTTTACTGTAAAAATTAACAAATAATAATGCAGCAAATTTAAATAAATTAGAATTATACCAAGAAAAGTCTGCGGAGATTTTGATAGCCCACGCAGTGCAAGTGTTATTTAAAACGTCAAAAATGACGTATAAAATTAAATCGCTGCAGACTCTAAGTACCTACTTATAGTTTTAAATATATTTTTTATGATTTATGACGTATTAACTTATAGTTTTAAATATATTTTTTATGATTTATGACGTATTAATTATCAAACCACGAGTTTTAAATTCTAAAACTAGGATGGATGCATATTAAAAAAAACAAACATACTTGAAAATACAACGATATTTGTTCCAAATACACAGTCATGTAGTTTATCGCCTTGTCGGCTTCATTTTTCATGAGAAGTTTTATTTGTGACACCAGCGTATCCATATCTTCTCTTGATTTTTGTGTTCGCATCTGAATGTCTGCTATAAGCGCTCGGTAGCCATTTACTAAATTCTCTTGGAAGTCTCCAGACTGAAAATAAATATATTGATACGTAAGGAAATACATAATATATGTTACTAAATAATATTTCAAATTAGCACTTATTATAAGTCTTTCAGATAACATTAAGCTTGTTTTTGTTGTTAGTATCATCGCCCACACTGTTAACTGACAGTTCGTAAACCTTTTTACAAAAGGCATAAAGTCCAACGATGAACAGTTAAGTGTTGCTGATTGTACCTACAAGGTATTTGTAATCTTGCAATTTTACTCCTTAACGATCTTTGTATCACAAAAAGTATTTGAGTATTTTCGTGCCGCGGCTTTAATAATCAACAATAGTTCTAACTCACAACAATAATTTCAAAATATAGGTAACTGTTTACAAACCATTTAAAATTTTAAGTGTTTTGTTCAAAGAATTTGTCCTCTTTTAGAAGCACAAATATCTAAGTATAATCAAATAACTTTGCTTTACGCTTGTGTCGAGTCATGAAATGTATTCCGACAAAATTTCACTAACAATAGTGTGCCTAAGTGGTCCAAGGACGTGGAATTCAGGTTTCTTTCATACGCTATTGAATTATGTGATTTTCCAGGTAGAATTTCTACTTAATATTTTCCTCGTTCACTTTCTCTTCTATAAATATTTCTCTCTTAAGAAATAAATACTTAATTCTCTTACCTCCACAGTAGATGCAACGTAGAACGCCAGTACAGCACAAAGTATAAACTTATTCATGTTTATGTTTATGCCGCATTCCAGGTCACCGTAACGCACTTGACATTTCTTCCCTTATCAACAAATATCCCTCTAAATACTTATCCCCAAGAAAATATGAGGTAGTTACAAATTTACTTTAATTTAATGTAAAGCAGGTATCAAATAACGATCCAGGCTCAGTGGTTATCGAGTAAAGACTGATTGTTTTGGACGTCGTCTTTTGTTTTGCCTTACTTCGCCGCTTTCCTCGTTGATTGTTTGAAATTTGCTCCAAACTTATGACGGTACATAAATGAATCGAAGCATTATTACCGCGGTCAGTTGGTGAACAATTAATTGTTTGTCGGACTGCTCATAAAGTACGATAGTTTATAGAAAACAAGAACAAGTGTGTGTAACTTTGCTTACTCTAATTGTTACCCCTATTTTAACGAAACTACGATGAAATAAAGAAGATACTTATGAAAGTTATGAATAAACATTAATGTTAATAAAATAAATAAATAAAATAAATAAATATTAAGGACATTTTTCACACAAATTGACTAAGCCCCACGGTAAGCTCAAGAAAGCTTGTGTTGTGGGTACTCAGACAACGATATATATAATATATAAATACTTAAATACATAGAAAACAACCATGACTCAGGAACAAATATCTGTATCATCATACAAATAAATGCCCTTACCAGGATTCGAACCCGGGACCATCGGCTTCATAGGCAGGGTCACTACCCACTAGGCCAGACCGGTCGTCAAAAATAAATATTAAGAATAAAGTTCTAACTGAACCGATTCTACGAGTAGAGGCAAAATTACTGAGCAGAAGTTAGTTTTCAGGTATCTAGTAAAAATAGTTTGTAGGAATAAGGCAGCGAGTCTTCGACATAAAGTACCTAGTAAGTGTCTTGGCAATATGTTGCTTTAGAGATAAGCTATATTACATTTAGGGTAAATCGATCTTGAGTAGTTCAGAACAATAAAATGGAATTATCATAATCGTGTAAAACATATTTACAAAATGTACCCTTGTTGCTTGATCTCGAATGCATTTCATTAGGTAAGTAACGAATGAATTGTTTTCAAAATAAAATTTTAACGAAAACATTTCCTACTGAAAAATAGTTATAGTAGTAGCTTTAGTTTTAAGTATAGCGCCATCTACGTGATAGCAGTGGCATCTTCTGACGGTGAAAGCAACGGCTATTCCTAAGGTCGTTTTTACACAGATAAACGGCAGAGTCTTTTACGCAAAAAGTTTTAATATTATTTCGCGTGATGGCGCTCGCAATCAATTGTTTGCATAGACATCCATATTTGTTTTTTTCTTTATAAACTGTAAAGTTTACTCAGTCCTCTGAAGATGAAGCAATTATTTTCAATGTCAATTTACTTCAAGAATATTTGAAGTACCAAGATGAATTTGGTATTAAAATTTATTCAAAAAAAAAAATTACTTCATAAGTACGTTGTTGTAAACCAAACAACATGCAAGAAGATTTACTAAAGCATTCTACCCATGTCTTATGTACCAACTCGTACACGTAGCCACTTATGTTTTATTGATAACAACAACATAAATCTAATCAAAGGTTTACGGCCCGATTCGAACTTTAAGATAAGTCAATTAATAGATCTAGAAACGATATGGATTAAATATGTCAGTGTCAAATGTGACGTTTCAAACAAAAACGTCACTCTTGACACTGACACATCTAATCCATATCTTTTCTATGTTTGTATCTTTAGTTATTTAAATAAAAGTAAACAAACAATTAGTACATTTTTGGGTAGTTATAACATTTATTGGTTAACCGACCAATTACAAAACCGCCTGGATCTGTCACTGAACGACCTGACTTTAACATACATTATTTGATCGTGTAATGTTTTCATCTAGCCTCAACTTGCTAGAGGAGCCATTTAAGGGTAGATTTTGTTTACTTTTATTTAAATACCTAAAGAGAGTATAGATCCAATAACCGACGTATCTTAAAGTTCGAATCGGGCAGTCAGTCATTCATTAGCTGTGTTCATTAGACTGTATAAACTACATGTAAAATCAGCCTTGTCTTGTCTTGCTCCTTTAACGAGAGGTTAGGTAAGCAAACTCCGAATTTAATTTGCTGGCCGGATTTGAACAAGAAACGCGTGCTGCTCACCAAGCTTCGCTGTTTGGATTTATCCCAGTTCAATTCAAGTAATCTGAAATCAACACAACGGCATTGGCATTAAAATATAAAAGTAGTTAAAAGAATGTAACTAAATTAAAAATTAAATATTATTTATTGTTAGGCAACTCAGGCCCATAAATACATACCATACAAACTAACACACATACCATAATTAAAATCTTACAAGCTTAAAATTATTTCGGCGACACGGCGGTTTTCTGTTGTGTCGCATGTTCCGGTGTTGGATTTGGCAGATTCCCATGGAACGGTAAAATGTACTACCAATTGCTTGTATGGACTAAAGGTATACCTACAGTTAAAAGAGTCATGCTGCTTGTTATTGGTATTTAATAATATTTAAGTAAAACTAGCATTATAATAATCACAAATTTTAATAAGCTAGCACCAACATAGTTTACATTAAAATAAATATTTTTCATTTTCATTCATTCAGATCACCGTAACGCACTTGACATTTCTTCCCATATCAAAAAATATCCTTCTAAATACTTATTCCCAAGAAAATATGATGGAGGTATCTAGTTACAAATTTACTTTAATGTAAAGCAGGTATCAAAGATTAGTTCATTCCTTGCCTATGTAATTATGCTAGCTCAGTAGTTTTGAGCATAAACGTGCTCAAGGTATTATGGTACGATCTGCGAACATATTGCTCCAGCCTGTATCTGGAGGCAGCCGACCGCCACTGATACGATAGCTTAGGCTTTAGTTCTAAACCAACCAGGAGACATTCCTTTAATAGGTATATCTCTAGTATTAGCTAAGAATATCTGGGAGACCGAGCTTTATATTTGTTCCTGAGTCATGGTTGCTCTCTATCTATATAAGTATGTTTATATCGTCGCGTACGACCCATAGTACAAGCTATGGGGCTAGGTCGATCTGTGTAAGATGTCCCCAATATTTATTTATTTAAAGTATAAGTTATTATTTTATTATGAAAAGAAAGGGCCTCTATGCTACACACTTTACAAGTATTTGACATAAGAAATAACATAAATGTTACATTTAAGTAGCTATTACGTACAAACAAATCCTCTGGTAATTCCTGGTTAATATTAAATAAACATATTAACCGCTTGAATGTTTCTTAAAGTGTCTCTCAAATGGCACATTTAAGACTTACGCGAAAGCAGTGAATATACTTTGGAGGTGCGTATATTACATAATTTAAGAGATGTTCGAGTTAAAACGAAACCAGTTATAAAACTGAAATTAAAACAATCTAAGTACCTAACCTAAGGTATACATTATTATTTGAATATGTATTGTCTTATCTTGATGTATCTACACCACGTGGACCAAATTAGATATTATGTTGTTACAATTGGTTTAAAAAAGGGATTTTAATTTGAGGCTTTATTTTAAACATTTTATTCAGACAATATCGTTATTAAAACAGTTAAAATACTATATTATGTATGATATTTCTCTAGCAAGATTCTCAACAGACAGAAAGTGTTTACGTTCCACCTTCCCCTTTTCAAATTTTGAAGTCTGTTAAAAATGTATTTTATGGTACTAGCATAAAATACACTATTTTCAATAAGTACCTGACTTGTGTTATATTCTTTATATTATTAGTATAGTATCAGTATTACGAGCGATTTTTACACGAAATAATTATGTACTTACCTAAAACCAAGCCTAAACAAAGTTTGTAGCTCACAGTGGCAATCTTAAGAAATAATTAATCATTAGATCCTCCATAGCAAAGTAGCGCGAAGTTTTTAGCCTAGCTTTTAGCTAGCCTTTTTCACACCTTATATTGAAAAGCTTCAGTCTTGAGCTAATATTATAAAGCCAATTTGAAATATGTTCTTCCTTCATCAACTAGACAGACGATACTTACATTACAAATAAGTATTTCCTATGCTAAATCTACTACTAGATAGGTTTTGATATGATGCAATTACTTGCGCTGTTTTTAGGGTTCCGTACCTCAAAGGAAAAAACGGAACCCTTATAGGATCACTCGTGCGTCTGTCTGTCTGTCCGTCTGTCACAGCCTATTTTATCGGAAACTACTGGACCAATTAAGTTGAAATTTGGTACACATATGTAAATTAGTGACCCAAAGATGCACATGTTTTTTTTATAATTTTTAAATATATAGGTTCGAAGTTATTTAAGAAAATAGCCAAAAAATTACCAGCCCCCCCCCCTTTATCTCCGAAATTACTGGGTCTAAATTTTGAAAAAATTACACAATATAGTTCTTTACCTGTAGATGACAGGAAAACCTTTTAGAAATGTGCAGTCAAGCGTGAGTCGGACTTATGTACGGAACCCTAGAAACGCGAGTCCGACTCGCACTTGGCCGGTTTTTTTATAATAAACTGATCGGCGATTGGCTCTAGTCACACCTGATGGAAAGTGAACACAGAGCCTAAGATGGAGCTCACCGGTTCAGTAATAGCCTATTCACTCTAGCTTTAAAGAGACCGAGGTCATATTTCTCAGGGAATACAGATGACGGGAGCGCATTCCATTTCTTACAGGCCTATTCGGATTTCGAATTATCACAAGATCTTGAGACGATTTAGAGATCAACTAGATCTACATTAGATATCGACTAGATGTGACTTGGATATCTAAGTCATAACTTGTCGAAATCGTTCAAGATGACCTCCAGAATCGCGGAAACGTCAAATTTGACATATCTATCTTACAAATATCTTTAAATTATCCGTATCGTAACTTGTTGAAGTCTAGTAGAAATCTAAATCATTTTCCGAATCGAGCCGTTAGCCGTCCTTACCAAGAAAGACGAGGCAAATCGTTTTGTGCGGAGAAATGGGATATTAACAACGAACGGGTGCATTCGCTTCCCGCGCCTGGACGTCCGATGATGGAAAGGGGAAGGTGGCATCTGGGATGCAGCTCTTTGGTACGCGTGAAGCGTGAACGGTGAAGGTCGTATCATAACATTGACTAATTGTACAATCAGGATACCGCTCTAGATTAATAATTTCACGAGCATACAAACGTTGATTTCTGACTTTGCGGGCGGTGCAGCAATCTGGACGCCCGCAATCTCCCTAATTGGTTTTGCAATTCGTCTAATTTCACTGGCCGCGAGGCGTTAGAGCAGATTGAACGTCGTTTACTGTGTTTGAAATCTATTCCTGCCAATTCAATTCAAATTCTATAATCTATTGAAAGCTCAGAAACCTTCATAATAGAATAATTATATTGTCTACTGGCACACTGCGAAGTTATTGGATCTTTTCAAACACTAGCGAAAAAAGTGGTATTTTCTGTGGTAATGTGAGCTGTAAACCTCGCAAACCCCCGTATACCATCTTGAAAAAAATAACGAAATCTTAATCCCGGACAGATATACAAAAGCATTTGTTTTTACCAAACTGAAACGGTGACCTTCTCTTCGCTCTGTCAATAATATTATATTTACAAATAAAAAAAAAACTATGGAAATGGCATAAATGCATTGTAAATACTATTTTCAAAGTCTGTCGCAGCGCATGTTAGACGAAGAAAGTTAGGAACTGAAACTCGAGTTAGCGAATGACTTTTTCTTTTTTAATCTATCGAACTTTTTTAAAGTCGGCCAGAGCTAATCCGTATTGGGTCAAGTTTTATTTCAAAGTTTACAGATCAACCGCGGATAACTGTGTCTTGGGAGACTAATATTGTTAGGTATATCAACAGTTTGTATTATTAGAAAACGAAATATTGATAGTAAATAACTTATAATATATATGCGTTTATTACGTAATGAAGTTTATTTAAACATCTTCCTTCAGTATTGGAGTTTTAACAATGTAATGACATTACAACTGACAGTGAATTGATTAGAATGATGGAATCAGAAATGACATAAATAATGACGGAAGATAATGAAGTTATTAAACTGTTTTGATATTTTTGAAGTAATGACATTATACTGATAGTGAGTGGAGTGCAATAACATGTGCGGTGTTATTATGTCCGATACGATTTGGATTTGATTACGAGTATCAAGTACATTCGATACTTCGTTTACTACATATTTATAACTTAAAACACGTGCCATAGAAACATAGGTATTTATATTTAAAATGACCTGTCAGTCGGCTGAAAGGTGAAAATATAGCTACTGCCAGTAATTAGTGGAGGTTTATTTTGATCACAACTAGATTTACTTCCATTCTATTTATGTCAAAAGCTTCATTAGTCTACACTAACAATCAGTGAAAATAGAAAAAGCATTTAGATATTTCCAACTGTATTTCAAGTGTTAACTTATAAGTGTTTATTTGACAAATTTCCTTTCAATCACAAGTCAAATTTCGTGGAGTCAGCATTAGGTTGTATTTTCTGTGAAACTTTTCAGTTAGATAGGAGAATGTGAAAGATATTGCTCGGTTAAGCTAAAGTCGAGTCAGATACGGTGCACTGTTTATTGGCAAAGGAGTTAGAGCTACTGGATTAAGCTTGATCGGATAGACTTTCCTATTCTTTCTTTATTTTTATTTTACAGTAGCTAAGAAATTAAACGTATTCGATAGATAGGGTAAATGCTTTTGAGTCACACAATTCGTCTGATTAATTGAAGAACTTTTATTTGAATATTTTCAATATAAAGTAGTAAATAGAATGTCCATGCATAGTTCGTGATCTGCAACGTAGGCTTCGACAAGTGGACACAAAAGCAAATCAGCTACAGGCTTAGTCATCTACTTACAAATGATGTGATCCGAAACAGGCTTTGTCAATCTTAATCACTAAATTATGTAAACTAGGCTATGGTGCCACCCCGAACCGAACTATATTTTTTTCGCTTTTGTTGATTATGTTGTTATCTTTCGTGATTTTTTCACTTGATGGTCTCATCGGAAAATCAGCGCTAGAAGCCGTCAACATCATGCTGGAGACCATTTGGTGGCACTTTTTCCTTCCTATGTTTTTGTTTCATAAAATCTTGTCTTCTCTGCTTGTGCATACGAATAAATTATTTTCGTTTCTGTTATTATATACTGAAAATAAATAATGAAGGCAAATTAGAAAAAAAATTACAACCTAGAGTTTTTAAAGGTTAAAACCTTGTCTTGATAAAATGGCATCGAAGCATGGCACGTCTGTCGTTTTGGAAATGAAAATGTAGAATAACCATTATTTCATTTTCTTTGCCGGTCACGCTATGCTCAGCAAAGACGCCGCGGGGACTATTAATGAAATAAATAAAATTAAAAAAAAAAATCGATTCTCTTTCTAATAGAACACGTCTGTCCTTTAAAGTAAATTAGTGACCGGAGGCTCTTTTCGAGTTGGTTTGCAGACTTTGTGGTATTTTTTCTCTGTTTGGATTATAAAGTGTACAAATAGGTTTTGAGGCCTAACGCTTACTGAAAAGTTTTGTTTCAAATTATTTGCTAGATTGCGGCAAGGTCACCTTTGAGTAAAAAACTGTTGACTTATTTCGTTCTTCTTTCGTGTTGCTTTTAACAGTTTTAAATGTTGCAAAGTTCTAGATATTATTTGTTGTTATTTTGCATTGAATACTTAACAAAGAAACTAAACTCAGATTGTTCCTTTGTGCAGGTACAAGTTTTGTTCTTTGATTCCATTTCCTTTGGAATGCTCAACCCCTGTAAAAAGTTGAACTAAAGTTTGTGTACACCGTCGAATGTTTTTAATGAGAAATATTGTAAATGTGCCGTACAGTCAGCAGCAGAAGTTGCTAAGCCGGCGAGGTGTTCAAAAATACCTTGACACGCTCTTATTCTCTTAACAATAAAGTCGCGTCAAGATCATTTTGAACACCCCGCCCGCCTAGCAAATTCTGCTGCTGACTGTACAACAGATATTGCACCCAGTTGTGCAATCGTTGGGTTAATTGAGTTCAACAGATATTCAGAAAGTAATTTCTTTTTATACAATTGTTACAGATATGATCTATTAATTGTCAACAGTGACATTTCGGGTTGAAGAAAATTGATAACAAGATTTGAGTAGGCCTCCAAGATATTGCAATTCATTCTATCTAACATGTATTATAACAAGGCTACAAATATAATTCATTCATTCATTCATTCATAATGATCACCAAAAAATACTTTGGTACCCTAAATAAAAAAAACATGCTTACCAAAAAAAAATACTGAACACCAAAAAAATAAGGCCTAAAATTACAAAAGTACCACCGTTTTAATTACGACTGCACTTCAAATTGTATTCAAATACCAAATATATTGAATGATCACCAAAAATCATTAAAGATCACCAAATCTTGAAGAGCAAATTAATGCGATATTTTCACCTAAATAAACCACTAAGATTATCAAAAAATGTATACATATTACCAAATAAAGTAAAATGATGCCAAAATTACTAGCCCCTCCCGCTCAACCCCCGTACTCCGCACCGCATAGTAGGTTAGGTTTACCTAAACTACTTTGCTAGTAGTAATGTTGTTGAAATGCTAGTAGAAAAGTAGGTTAGGTTAGGTTTGAACTGCTATCAGTTAAAAATGGGTTAGGTTAGCACTTTTAGGGTCGCACCCTTACAGAAATGAAATGTTACTAGAAAAGTAGGTTAGGTTAGGTTTGAACTGCGACTCTTACAAAAACGAAATGCTACTAGAAAAGAGGGTTGGATTAGGTTTGAACTGTGACCCTTACTGAAACAAAATGCTACTAGAAAAGTGGGTTAGGTTAGGTTTGAACATCGACCCTCACAGAGACGAAATGCTACTAGAAAAGTGGGTTAGGTTAGGTTTGAACTGCGACCCTTATAGAAAAGAAATGCTAGTAGAAAAGTGGGTTTGGTTAGGTTTAACCTGCGACCCTTACAGAAAAAAAATGCTACTACAAAAGTGGGTTAGGTTAGGTTTGAACTGCGACCCTTACAGAAAAGAAATGCTACTAGAAAAGTGGGTTAGGTTAGGTTTGAACTGCGACCCTTACAGAAACGAAATGCTACTAGAAAAGTGGGTTAGGTTAGGTTAGAACTACGACTGTTACAAAGATGAAATGCTACTAGAAAAAGGTGACGAAGTGGATTAATTAATTGAATTGGATAACAATATATTAAATATTTGCTCATTTTTAATTAAAATGTGGTTAAAATTTTGGTGGTTTACAATTTTGAGGTTTACAATGATTATGTTGGAATCATTTTCTTTAATAGGATAGCATGATGTAAAAATTTGGTTATCATTTCACATTAAAATGGGGTTTGAAATTTGGTAATCATTTACTATTTTTGGGTTAGTTAATAATGATTAGTTTGGTGTCATTTCCTTTAATAGGATAGCAAAATGTATTAAAATTGGTAATCATTTCAAATTAAAATGGGGTTATAATTTTGGTGATCATTTATTATTTTAGGGTGGTAAAATATATTTTTTTGGTATTAAATTTTACTAAATCTGGTGATCAGTTAAATAGCAGCCTTATAACAATAACATGTAAATAACAACTATTGAAAGTATAGATTAGACTTAGTTGGGTGGCTTTATGTTTACTTCAAGATAACTTGCCTAGTCAACATCCAACACGAATTTTAAACCATTCCTTTCATCATTTGTGCAACAATGTCCTTTAATATTTATTTATTAATTTTTGTAACTTGCGCACCCGAGTTTATGAAAAATCTCCTCATGTTTTTGTGGATGAAACCTTTTCGTAGACCGTCATTTTACTAAGAAGCGTATCAACCTGATTGCCTTCAGGCCAGTTTTATTTGTCTTTTTATTCCTGAAATGAAATAGCTTTTTGGTCTAGGGGCTGTGTTATAAATGATCGTATTTGCAAATCTTGGTTTTACGTTAAGGTTATCGGGATAGTAGAATAAGTAATGCTAAGAATAAATCTTTAGTCTGAATCCTATTCTGAGTTTAAAGTGTTAGCGTTTTGTCAAAAAGATAACCCTTTTTTGTTTTGTTTTTGAGCTTTCCAATAAAATAATGGTACTGACTGTAACTATACCCTAAATTCTTTTCTATAGTAATTTCACTACAATTTGTGAAAATCATTCAAATTCATGTAATTCCCAAGATTCGAAACTTACACAGTTCATATGAATTCTGTTCCTCTAATAAATCATCGACACCATCTATAGATAGTATAGATACGTGAAATCATGCACGGGTTTTCGAGGCCTTCGGCTTTGCATGAGATTGCTTGAACAGTTGGCGTAGAAAAAAAGGATAAAACAAAAAAGAAAATAAAATTGTGGACGTTCGGAATTTTCATACGTTTTTCGTACGGAATGACAAGTGGGAACGGGAGGACGTCGCTCTACAAACGCTGCCTCTCTTGTACATGTCATTCCGTACGGAAAATTCCGAACCTCTGCAGCCAGCCTTATGGGCCACGCCGCTCTTGTAAGTTATATCGGTCGCGCTCGTAACAGAGGATTGTATTCATAGAGCAAGGGCCAGATGCAATGTGCCAGCGATATCACGCACGAATAGCCCTTGCGATTACGACCTCTTTTGATAGATGGCGTGGTGTTATGTTGACGTGTTTAGTATTGTGGATGAACTGGGTCAGTTTGATAAACGGACTTTTGTTGTTTTTTTCAATTGATGAGCTTTTGTTTTTTACTTTTGCAGACTGACACGCGAGCCAGGGTCGAGTTTGATGAATGAGATACATTTTTCACTTGATAAAATCGTCGCTAAAAATAAAGTTGTTATTTTTTTTATCAATTATGCTTATGAAAATGGATTGTTATTTAAGTTTTGAAGTTCATTGTCATTGGAAAATTTTCAAGAGAGCAAATAACTTTTCCATTGGAAATTTGGCTGAATACAAAAATATATTTAGCTAAATGTAACCATGTAGAAATAGAAACCATGTTAATGCTTATATTTATATGTAAAAACCGGCCGAGTGCTAGTTGGACTCGCGCACGAAGGGTTCCGTACAATTACGCAAAAAACGGCAAAAAAATTACGTTTGTTGTATGGGAGCCCCACTTAAATATTTATTTTATTTTATATTTTAGTATTTTTGTTGTCATAGCGGTTCATGGGTTACAGCCTGGTGACAGACAGACGGACGGACAGACGGAGAGATGGACAGACGGACAGCGGAGTCTTAGTAATAGGGTTCCGTTTTCACCCTTTGGGTACGGAACCCTGTAAACCGGTTTCCATTTAACATAATGCTGCTCTCGAAACCTTTTCGTCAAACGTTTTATGCGACCCGCGTCATTACTTTGTCGTAAAGAAATATCAAGCTTTACGGCTCACATTTCAATTAATTTAATATCTAGCGAGATTGAAAACTGAACATTCCGAAATAGAAAGCGGATTTTATCTGCATTTATGCATCAAACACCAACTTTATTTATTTATTTTATTTTATTATTATTCTTGTTTTTGAATCCTACAGCCGTATTCGAACAATGAGATACGTCAAATACTAGATATTGAAACGATATGGATCGGATATCAAAGTGTCAAAATTGACGTTTCTTCAAACAAAAACTTCACTTTTGACACTTGTTTGACACTGACATATCCAATCCATATCGTTTCAATATCTAGTATTTGACGTACCTCATTGTTCGAATACGGCTGATAGTAGCATTAGAATCAAGTCTCGTGTAAAGTGTATGTAAGAGTATTTAATAATTACTCATACACACTTTGATAATGTAAAATTGTATAAATTCACGGCTCTCTCAAATAAAACGCAATACATTCTGAACTTCACGAGAAAAATTTTCATTTAATTTAAGCAAAATACTAAAGTTCCGACTAAACATCTATTTTGACCTTTATAACTCTGTGCACAAGGATGCTAACCGCCTAAAGTTTCTCTGGTCGAGACGAGTTAAGGAATGCTTTTGTGAGTAAATAGGTACATTTTGCAAGGCTGGTTCAAACAGGCTTAAAACTGGATTCCGTGCTCCTAGAAAGCGATTGCGTTCAAATACGAGATAACTTTCAAATACTTCTTAATTATACCTTCTTGGAGCTTAGTTAAGAGCAATAAAAACGGCAACATTTTGTTAAGATTATACTTTTCAATAAACTGCAATCTAATTTATTTCAAGATTTTATTTCCCGGCCTATTATCTACTCTACAGAACAAATTACAAGTTTTTGACCCACATCCCGATTTCGTATCAGTTAAGATTTTGTATGCAAATGTCAATCGGATAAGGAAACAATATTGTTGAGATATGGATAATGACGGGACCGGAAGCTAAATAAGTTAACGCAACCCAATTTAGCTTGAACATATTTATTTGATTCATTATCATACAGATAAAGGTATCATCTCACAATAATTATATATGAAACATTTTTTTAGTTATAAACTTATGTTCGTATGCAAATAAAATCTACTTCTGATTATGTAAGCATTACATGGATGTCAATTCCACTTGTAATCTTATACAATGTTAATTCCCATGAGAAATTTATGTTCGCATTTTGATAAAAGAGCCCGAGTAAAATTTCTTTGCTTTACGACTTTTATAAAACAAATTTGAAAGCGAAGTTGCAACGCGCTGTGCTAAAAGAATACAACTGTATAAGAATTGTGGTGATCTATATGCCCCTTTAAATGTACGCCAAGTTTCATATAAAGCCATATTGAATCACGTAGGAGCAAAGCTGCTCAATTTAGCTTACGCTCCGCAACCAAAACGAGCGAATATTAATGTTAGCAAGATATCTCCTATTATCTTCCATCACGTTTCTTGTAAGCTATAAAAATGGATGTTGAAGGTTTTATAAAAATATATTTCAGTTCTTATATTGAAGAAAATATTTTTAAATATTGAATTAACACAATATCAGTGGAACACATTAATTAGTGATGACTGTTACGAGCTTTATAAACGTAAACAAAATTGTATTTGTAATAATTGTCGAAAAGCTATTTATTGATTTGAATGATTCTCTTATAATTAACATTTAATATAAGTATAATGATACATAAGCAAATATACTTACATTGAAAAATTTAGGGTAGAAAAAGGGTTTCAATCGATGTGTGGAAGGGCGGCACGTCGTCGAACCCAAGTCATTATAATTTACCGAACTACAATTAGGTAGTGTTTGTGTTCCTCAATTATAACCTCTAGCCGGCCAGACGTAAAAATATGCCAAGAAAAATGCAATTTTGTTTTGTTAAAATAAAGATTAATATAATTTTGTTAACATTAATGGAATAAGAAACCTTTTAATAGGTCTCTCGATGGCCAGGATAAAGTTGCATTTGGTCAATTTTATAATTTGATAAGAGGTCGAAAATCAGCCACTATTTTGTACAAACGAGTACTTTATTGTTATCCAGATAATATCATCAATTTCTAGGCTAGCGATACCCTTTGTGATCCGTATCGAACTTTTCATTTTGACAAAGCACCGGTAGAACCGGTCGAATTTACTGCCCAATAAACTAACACGCTCTACCTCCAAAATCCAGTGAATGAAAGCTTTTACGACCATGATCTTTAAGTAAATACAATATTTTATGATCTATTATTGCAAGGTCGGAGTATATTGAACTATTTTATTGAGTCAGGTTTGTTTTATGTTAGATTTTATATAAATATTGCCTTTGGCAACCTGTGCTTACAATCGGGATTAAGTAAGTATTATCAGAACCAAACTAGAAAAATAGAGCTGCTGGTTAGACAGCTCAGTGTGTTATGGATTGATATCAATATTTTAAAATTGAGATTTAAGCAAAAAAAATATCTAGAAGATACTTGTCCTTCGCTCAGTAAAAGTATTGTGTTTTGTATTTTATTACAATTTAATTGGATAAATTACAAACGAAATACATTTGATAATTACAAGATAATTGCATTATTTTAGTCTTGGATGGTTCTTACTTATAAGAAAATGAATTTTAGAACAAAATAATAAAATCTTTTGTAAAAATGTAAACGTACCTATATAAAATAATTTCGTATTAAAACAGATCTACATAGAAATGAGCGTTCATTTGCATATACCTATACGGACGAACGTAGTTCCTTCATAGGTAAAGAACTAACTTTGTTACTTTTTGCGTTGCCTGCTCATACCTACGTTCTGATAAGAGCAAAGGGAATTCACCCCTATTTATTTAGGCTCTAGAATTTTGCCTTTGAATATAAAATAGACTAAGGGACCGCGTTAATTTGGGAAATCTTTATTTGAACATAATTTCGTGGTGTAATTCGTCTGTAATAATTTTTGAACCTTGTGTTTGTTTTAAAACATTAGCAGGTACATAATTTATTTATTTATTTATTTAAAATAGCCCACACCCCCTCATGCTTGAGAGGAGGCCTGTGCCCAGCAGCAGTGGGACGTACATAGGCTATTTTTTTTATTATTTAAAATTTGAGTCAGGCAACAAGGCCCATATTACAAATACTTTACAGACTAACACATACTTTACTTTACTTACATATATTATGTATTTTATAAACTTAAAACTAAACACTATTTATGCGACAAAACGGTATGTATGTTTGTAAACCTATCTACTTATAAACCGTTTATGTTACAATTTTTTTAATTGTAAGTATTTTTAAGTAAATCTGCACTGCTACAT
This sequence comes from Cydia splendana, assembly GCF_910591565.1. Lineage (NCBI taxonomy): Eukaryota > Metazoa > Arthropoda > Insecta > Lepidoptera > Tortricidae > Cydia > Cydia splendana. The sequence continues at coordinate 11,797,530 of NC_085976.1, forward strand.
TTAACCAGTAAAAGCTGTTTTTGATACTGTCGATGTCACCGTGTAGAGTTTGTTGTTCCAATTAAGAAAACAAAGAGTGATCTTGCTATGACCTTGTTATACTTATTATTTCATTATAATTATACTCAGATTATGGAAAGTGGACTGATTAACGGGGCCATGTTTGTTATTATTTTTGTTGCATCCTGTTATCTTTACCAGTGCATTCATTTACGTTAATAGCAATTAGTTAAATGGTGTTACATCTCCCTACTTAAAGGGGCCCACTGATTAACAGTCCGCCGGACGGTATCGGCCTGTCAGTTGTTCGGAACTGTCAAAATTTTGTTCTAACTGACAGGCCGATACCGGCCGGCGGACTGTTAATCAGTGGGCCCCTTAAGTGGCCCACAGATTACCAGTTCGCCGGACGATATCAGCCTGTCATTTGTTCGGAGCTGTCACCTTTTGTGTTTAACTGACAGGCTGATATCGTCCGGCGAACTGGTAATCTGTGAGCCCCTTTAAATATTGAATAAATAAGGCAAAACATTGTAACAATGTGCTACTTTGTATTTTACATTGTCATATTACTTTGCAAGTTTAGTGTCTCGTGGATACAATACAATGTTCACTGACATAGCTCGTCTACCTCTCGGACAATGTTGGAGTTTGTGTCAACAAAATATTGTAGCTTTAATAGCTTTTGATTCGCACAATACCCATTTCTAGCGCTTATGAATATAATATTCAATAGCTTGCGCTACTTTTTTTTTTTGTAATGTTTAGAGAGTATTTTGTTACCTTCAATAATAGCGGATGAGACTACGCGTCAATAGTAACTATACCTACATAACAGGTTGTAACAAAAATAATGGGGATCCGTTTAAAGACATATCCGTTATCTCTGAGTTTTTATAAAAATAAACATGTCTATCTACAAAAGAATTAGAGTGTGACAGGCACTTTCGAATGCAATATGCATTATGCATATAGAGAAAAATCTTTTTTGGAAAAAGCATTAGAGTTTGACAAATAATTTTGGCGCGTTTTTCTATACGATACTATTAATACTGAATGTACTATTAATATCATAACCACACACACACACTATGATATTTTTAAACTACTGTGAAAGTTATGTAAATTAAAACTTTATAACTTAAAAACAGCTATGTTTACCAAGTAAGACATCAAAGTAATAAAATGTATTAAATTTTATCCGGGCGAATACCTAGCCCACCCACCACAGCCAAACTTTACACAAACTTCACGCTCAAGAGCGAAGTTTCTGCCATAGACAATTACTTTGTTCTCAAGAGATAGACAAGTAACAGTCACAATCACGGACGGGCCAACAATGCTGACAGTTGTGACAATGACGTGTTTTGTGATGCAGACTAAAGTATAGGTAGTTCCTGGTAATTTAATGTTGCTATTAAAATTAAAACCACATGTACGAGTATTAAGTTAGCAATAAGTACTACTACCTAGTATATATATTGTTTGTTCGTCCTTATAGTTTCGGTTGTGTAGTGGTCGTCCTTATCATGCAATCGAGGATTCTTAATAATTTAGACAGAACGGAAACTTTAATCATTACAAGTCTTACGCTGCTTCATATCTGACTTGTTCAGAAAGTTTTAATAACTGTCTATGTTTCTTGATAAAAAATCTAAATAAGCGTTCCGTTTTATTTAAAACGGGCAAAAAAAATGTACTGACACAATTTTAATGACACAGTTGTACCAATTTAATATGTTGTACTCTACTTTTGCCTATTTGCGTCACAATAATTAAGTATAAGTAAGCAAAATATATACATCCACCACAGAAACATGCAAGCATCACAGAAAAAAAGCTGCCCAGGTATCCTGTAAAAGTTCCAATGGTTTCTACGGTTATGTTAGAGAAAGAAATCAAAACAGTTGAAGTTTGGAACGTGACTCGTCGTTTAGAAGCTGGGAGTGCACGTCTATTCCCTCGGTTACAACGAAAAGGTGGAACTTTTCAGCTAGAATAATATAATATAGGAAATACAGAAATTTGTGTGGGGATTGCGCCTCTAGCAATAGAGATGCTAAAAGCATTTTACCTATACAATGAAATTTGAAACGTGATCAGATATTACATCACAATTTGGTGTTGTTTTGTAAGAAATCAAAGTTTATAAGCTTGGTTTCTCGTTTTTCAAGATTGATAATATAATAGATCATTTTCTTATTTACCGAGCTGACCTGTTTGTCACTGTTATTAAGTTTGCGTAACTGCCGTCGTGTCGTAATGGCAAAGGTATGTTGTGTTGGGACTGATATGCAATCTAAAATAATGTTTTTTTTTTTAATTTAGTTTGTTATATCTTTATATTCGAATTTAAACTGGCTCACTTGTTTTTAGTCACTCGCGCGACATGTTTCGGAGAGCCTAGGTCTCCTTTTTCAAGCACTGACAGTGCGAGCAGCGTTCACGACGGCCGTGTGACTAAAAACAAGTGAGTCTAAAGGGGCCCACTGATTAACAGTCCGCCGGACGGTATCGGCCTGTCAGTTGTTCGGAACTGTCAAAATTTTGTTCTAACTGACAGGCCGATACCGTCCGGCGGACTGTTAATCAGTGGGCCCCTTAAACTGTAAAATTATTTAATTTTAATCTTTATATTCTTTATGTGTCCGAATGTCGTAGATTCCAACCCTTGCTCGTACCCATGCATTTTTCGGAACTTATATTCGATATATCATTTTATATTTACCAGTTGCTTTTCTGTGAAAGAAAACACTAGTCCACTGCATGTAATATTTATTTTCTCAAACATGCAATGAAATATTGATGTTATGTTCCTTATAATAGGCTGCGAAGTATGACGTTTCAGGTGCGGCTAGTACAAAAGGTCGTTAATGGAATTTCATACACATCTTGCAGGCCTAGGCCGGCAAAGTCCTCTTTTTTAATTTTCATTTCACAGATATTTGTGACACAGCATCGTGGCATTCATCCATAAAAAAAAACTAGAGGCAGTATTTGCTTTATGGTTCATAATGACACTGCCACTACGCATATAAAAAAAAAACAAACAACAATGTTTGCTATAATTTGCAGTTTTATTTGTATAAAATCAACATGAACTTAATAAATATTACATTCTATAATTTTATAATTTTAAATTATAAATTTAACTACACAAATAAAAACATTTTGAAATATTTCATCTAAACGTTAGCGGTAGAAAGGTCTACTCAAACACGCGTAGTTATATTTTTTAAATTGTTATGGAGGTAAAGTTGAAAAATATTCATTCTGTTTTATTGGATTTATGGTGCGTTGTTGATTTTTTGACTTTAATATGAGTTCCGGCGAAATAATGAAATTAATAATAATTGTAATCGTAGGTGTTGGAATTGGCAGCGTAAGCAGAATTGATTTTAATAACTTGCTGCCTCTGCCGCCAAGTCAAAGACGAAGTATGTATATGGTTGCTTATGGCAATTTTATTATTTGAGAAACTAAGAAAAATGGCTTACAGTTTATTAGAAACAGTTTTGTGGCATATTTTAAATGAATGTAACTACAAATTCGCCAACACTGTGGAAATTATACTTATTTACTTCATGCATAAAGCAACGATGTATGTGAAACATGATATGAACATGAAAGACTATGTAAACTTATATGACGAAAACGACAGTCAGACGGATACAAGGCGAAAAAATCAAAGATACATGAAAATATACGGGTAGTAAAAATACACGACTCGTGTAAAACATACGCGTGATAATGATATAGGTACGTGTTGGTTATATTTTGGGTGTAGTTTACTTTTAGTTTTTTCTATAAATAAAACTTGGATTTCGTGGATTTTTTATTTTATTTATTTCATTGCATGTTTGAGAAAAGCACTATACATACCTCGGCGGGAAATGGGGTTGCCCGCGCTCAGACCTATCCGGCCTCGCTTCGCTCGGCCGTCTATATGTATTCGGCCGGCAACCCCTTTCGTCCCGGCCTCTGTAGTAATGTACTATTAATCATTAGTCCACTGCATAAATATTTATCGTTTAAATATGTTCCCTGAATCATCATTAATTTTGAGGAGAACTCACACCTGATTGCAATTTGTCTGTAAAGTGTTGTAATATACGACCACTTGCGGCAATTTACGGCAGATTTTAAATTATTGCATCAGGTTGTGGTTATCAGATATTACGTCCCGTCGATTCCTCTGCTGCATAATATTGGGCTTACGTGACATGAGTTTCAAATTAATGTGATTCAATCAACATCAACAGTCAAAGTGAGTCATTACTGTTAATAATAATAATATAATATAGGGTATACCGACTGTTAATATAATATATATACGCGTATTAATACAATATTCACATTATATCGATGTACATATATTTGTGTATATTTGCGCATAGTTTTATTCTCCAGCCTCCAACTTGCAATTATAGAGTTTAGTTTAAAGTCACAAAATTAGATTTATTAACAAAAATATGCGAGGAGTAATAAAACCTACTAGTAATGGTAGTATATTATTGAAATGGCCTAAAATGTTTTAACATTTATCAATTGATAGAAACGTAGGATTATTATCTTTGATAAAATCTTAGTATTTCAAACACTTACAATTGTATTACCATACTTCCAAAAACAATTTACTGATAAACTCAGCATGTATATGCATAAAATCTGCGTCATCAAAAAGATAATTAAGGCGCCAGTGCAGCAAGTGCAGCTTTGACTTGCACTCCAACCTTATTTACCTGCCCGCTTTCCACCGCTCGGTTTCCAAATGACGTAATTTCGTATGAGTTTAACGGGAACATAGGCTTCTTTTAGAAATCAAGGCACATTGTCATGATGCGTCATTTCGGATTCAAACTGCGCTTCATTTCAGCTCATATGTGGTTTAATCTGCGCGTGCTGTTAACTTTGATGCAGATACGGTTATGATTATGTTACGTTAAAGCGCTGGCGGCCTAGCGGTAAGAGCGTGCAACTTTCAATCCGGAGGTCGCTGGTTCAAACCCCGGCTTGTACCAACAATGAGTTTTTCTGAACTTATGTACGAAATATCATTCGATATTTACCAGTCGATTTTCGGCGAAGGAAATGATCGCGAGGAAACCGGACTAATCCCAATAAGGTCTAGTTTACCCTTTGGGTTGGAAGGTCAGATGGCAGTCGCTTTCGTAAAACTAGTGCCTACGCCAATTTTCGGGATTAGTTGCCAAGCGGACCCCAGCCTCCCATGAGCTGGGGTAAAAATGCCGGGATAACGCGGGGAAGATAATGACGGTTATAGTTATGTTCTGGAATAGGTTATTATTTTGCTTTGTTCCTTCCACCGACCAAACTTCTTTCAGACATGTAAGTATCTTCAATTCAGAATAAAAGCAATTATTTGCCACTGCGTCGAAGCGAATTATGTAACCTCTCTCATCTCAGCGATTTTCTCGGTCGCATCGTTCTTTAGAATCATCTTCTCGAGATATTCTTCTTGTTTTGCGCCCTTTAAAGTGTAGTAATGTAAGTATCATCCCATGCAACATCATCCTGATATTTTCTTAGGCTTTTTACTTCCTATCGACCTACCTAATAAAAATGTTATTATAATGACGTAACATAACTCAATGGACGATAAAGGACCTGATTGTACTACTTTTTTAAGATTGTGATTTTTACTATTAGGTAATTGAGTTGTACAATAAGGTAATTTATACGTTTTGTTATATTTTGGATGTATGCGCAATAAATATGTCGTATCCCCCTGAGATTACTAGCAATGACAGTTAATCATCGTATTCGTTAATTGGTTATTTTATTCAAATGTTACGGTGATTCCTGAGTAAATTTATAAAATATTTACAAGCAATCTTGGTCTAAACGAAACATTTTCAAGTATTTAATCGTTATTAATGAGTTCAGAATGTTTCATGTGAAATCACGTCTTAGGCTCGTGAAATACACGCTCGCTTCAACTTGTGGCAACTAACCCAATTAAAAGTTTAGGCTACATAATAAGACAAACTCTCTTCTTAGCTACAATAAGTCGGAATTTAGGAAATGAGTTATTAAAAAATATAATTACGCGGTGAAGAGGTCGGAAATTAACTGGCTGTGAACAAAATAAACTTGTTTTTTTTTCGTCGTCTTTTTTTTAATGTCAGGTATTTTAGGGTTTATCCTTATTTGATCTGACTTGTAGTAGTTTTCTACTTTTAATTATGTAGAGAAAACAACTACAAATGTGTCGTTTAAGTTCAAACTCGGGTCCATTCGACCCTCTCAGCAAATATCTACCTTATTATCTTTTCTTAATACCAAATAATCAGACAGATGGATTTACCGGAGAATGAAGTTAAGCGACTCAAATTTGTTTTAGAATACATACAATTGTAGAATAAATTTTGATTCACACTTAAGCATTACATCTGTGTATGAGTCTACAGTACTTTTGGTCTGAACCGGAAACTATAAGTACTTGGCCTCACATTTTTGTGAGCTTTACGAAATTTTGCAAAGTCGCAACCCTACTGAGTTTTCAACGACGAAGACACTTACCTAATCCTTTGCGCTTTCAACTAGATTATAAATTAACTATTAGGCTCCATTGGCTTAATGCCAGTACTCTACCGTGGCGGCGAGCCCAAGTAAACAGGGCTATATTTGTGTTAACACTGCTTGACCTTTCCTGAGGGCCTAGTGCGAACCACGTTGAACGTTTTGCCTCCCTATCAGACTTGCGTACGAATTTACAAGTACGACAGAGCAACCACGATCGACGTGTTGCCTCGTCGATCGTGGTTCGCGGTAGGCCCCCTGAGTAGCCGGCACAGAGGGAATTCGTGATGCGAATTAAGGCATGTGAATAACAAATGTGATTACTGTGATTAGACATTTAGAAGGTTAATCCTTGATCTCGGAAATTAGTAACAAGTCGTACTTAAAATACATAGTCACGATACATTGTTACTTGCTTTTATTTTGAGGAAAGCGTAACTAATTTTATTATACAGGCATATAACATGTAATAGCAAATAGTTATTGATTGTATTAGAGGTAAAGTTTAAGAAAAAAAAACAACGGGTTGCACTCCGGGAGTGCCGGCAGAAGTGAAAACTCAATGACATTGTAACAGTTTTTCGATCAGGTCACGTGTCCGTCTTACGTCTTATGAATCTTACGGTCACGTGACCTATCGCGAGTTTAACATTTTTCCCCATCACAAAAAGTACACAGCGCCGCTAAAGAAGTTTTCACTTAAAAAAAAGGTCCTCCTATTTTTACGAAAATGGCACTGTATTGGCCATACGTTTTGTGGTCACCGAATTGTCAAAACTTTTAATTTTGACAATCAAAGTTACCGTATAGGTATATATGTGTATAGTGTGCGAGCCATGCAGCGCCAAGCGCCATCTCGTTTATCTGTCAAAATCGAAGCAAAAAATTGTCTTCAGACTTTACGCATCTTACTCAAGCAATATATCTTTGAAAATTGTAAAGTGAAAACGTTGACGTCACGCCACACGGCCACTTTACAGGGGAGATAGAGGAGCATTGGGCAGTCGGGAGGCTCAGGCACCCCCTTGTAAATCAGGACGTAACAAGGGGGTGCCAAAGCCTCCCGACTTCCAAATGGTACTACCTCCCCTACAACTGATCACAGATTTTATACAGGGACCACAATCTTATATCTGATCTGGTAGGCTGATCACATGGTTGCTCGTTCACTGACGTTTTTTTACAATTAGTTTTCCGTTGATTGAAAGCCAATTGGTAAAGGTTGCATAATTTATTGAATACGTGAGCGGGCTATGATCACATTTTAAAACTCGTTACAGCTGCAATCAACTGAGTTTAATTCCTGATTGTCATTTATTTTCAGAAGTAAACATTTTTGGAAAGGCGGGTAAGCCTTATTCATACCTTACACCTCAATTAGCTAATAATCGTTTGTCTTTATCCGTCATTTTGACTTATGTGTTTGTAAGAAGGGGATAAAACATAATTTAACTAAATCAGGCCCGTAATGTTTTATGAATAAGGGGGTTAATCATTTCCTGGGGCTTTAACTAAAACCTGGCTACGCCAACCCTTTAAAAATTAAATTTTAAGGCGACTTTCCTACGGAAGTTTTCTATTGCAAAAAAAAATATCAAGCTAAATTTAGTATCTTTCAGTGTCTATATCTAGAACACAGCATTTTCACAGTCCCGAATCACTGAACAGAACAAACAAATACTTAAGAGCCAACAGGAGTGGTCATTCCTCCATACAAACGTAGTCCTCGTTTTCCTCCGTGGTTTTTGAAGCTAGAGCAATGATTTTTTCAACACAGATTAATATTGTCAATATCTGTGTCGGACCGTTTTGCTTTTTTTGATATTTTTGTTTTTTAAGGCGCTAGAGCCCTTCAAAAACGGCCAAAATAGCCTAATAGACTATGCCGCAATGAGAGGCGTGGTATTCAAAACTGATATCAATTAGCCAAAAAAGCAAAACGGTCCGACACAGATAATTTCATAATCATTTAGATTTCCAAATTTGGTTACGATTGGTTAAGTTTTGGGGGAGGAAAAAGAGGACTACGAAACCTCGATTTTTGTCATTTTTACGCAGGATTTTTCGCCTCAGCTGCAGTTGTCCCTATCGCACTAATTTTAGGGGCGGAGTCAAGTTTCTAAATACGTACACAGCCAGAAAAGTGATGGGCAATAGTCGACATTTAATGTCGATAATCTAGTGATGTAAGAAGTTACCGATAAACCGTCTTGTGTGAAAATATCTAGATCCTAAGATACAAGGGGTTTTGGGTTGAGAGTAGGGAACACATTTTTGTAGTTATGATATACAATCTATTATGAACTTTTTGATTCTAATATTTCAAATTAGAAATCAAAATCAAAAATATTTTATTGCATGGTTAAAATGGGTTAACAAAATTTTTAGGTACCTACAGGCACGCTTCGTAATTGTCGAGCAATTTAGGGTCCTAGCTGAATTGGTTGTTCCATACTTACTCGTGCTATATGGAATGTCCAATTTAGCTAGAACCCTAAATGGCTCAACAATCACGGAGCGTGACAGTACAAATGATTCATGTTCTGTATATCCTGCCCTACAATGGCGTTTATATTTGGTTGTCATGTCTATACTTCGTTTTTAAGCATTATTGAAAAAAAAAATAGTAAATACTAATATTAACCACTAAGTACATAACTATTACAAAAAAAGCTAAATAATTATACGATTGCATGCTTAAAAAAGACACGTCACCTTCACTCTAATGCTAAACAAACGAAGAATAAGAACTAACAGCGATAAGACCGCCTGTTGCTACCTTTATCTACATTGTAAATCGGTTTTAGGGTTCCGTACCCAAAGGGTAAAACACGGGACCCTATTACTAAGATTCCGCTGTCCGTCCGTCCGTCTGTCACCAGGCTGTATCGTGAGATACAACCGTGATAGCTAGACAGTTGAAATTTTCACAGATGATTTATTTCTGTTGCCGCTATAACAACAAATACTAAAAACAGGATAAAATAAAAATTTTAGTGGGGCCTCCCATACAACAAACGTGATTTTTGACCGAAGTTAAGCAACGTCGGGCGGGGTCAGTACTTGGATGGGTGACCGTTTTTATAAATAATGGTACGGAACCCTTCGTGTGCGAGTCCGACTTGCACTTCGCCGGTTTTTTTTAAATTTGTTTTTATGTTTGTGGTGTAATAAAGAATATTTTAGAGTCAGACCAAGAAAAGTCTACAGCAATTTTGATAGCACACGCAGTGCAAGTGTTATTTATATGTCATAATTTCATAGAAGCGACGTTTGAAATAATAAAAAAGTAAGGCCTAAATTATAAAATAAGGCCCATCAATGTTTTTTTTTTGTGTTTATTAAACTTGATATTTTGTCTATAGTATTAGCGGACATGGCCTCAAAATTTAAACCCGCTTAAGAATCGGGCCTTATTTCGTGCATTATATACAATACTACCCATTTTTGTGTAGTCATTATTTATACTATAGAAGCATTGTTTGAGTAGCCAATTATTTAAACAGTATTTTTTTAAAGGGCAACGGTGGCAATATTTTAAGGTCTGGATAATAAGATACAGATCTTAATAAGGATATCAATGTAAGTGAATTTTACCATGACTACCAAACAAACAAATGTGATAGAATTTGCCAGCTGGCATTGTAACATTCAGACAGTTACCTATGTACCTAATCTGAAATATGAATAAATTAGTAATATTTTAAACAGGAAAGTAAACCGAATTTTGGCCTTTTGCTGGACACAATCACAATAGTAATTTGTTTTACAAGAGGGCAAAGTTTATCGCCACCGGTTGATGCATTTGCAGCACCAATGGTAGAAAATGCAAGCTCATCATCAACTGCATAATCGACGTTTGATATGACTATTGAATCCGAGCTTTTTGATCATGAATCATGATAAAACAAAATTTTAGAAGGTCGCAGAATAGTGGATTTAAAATATTTATTTTCTGTGATCTCAAATATCAGGCACGATCATACAAATTGTACATTTGCTGATCTTGCCTTTGTCATTAAAAGACGTAAGGGTTTACACAGAGAATATATATTTAAGTGTAATATGTGCAAAAAAAAAGGAAACGATACACTCTGAAGACCCAAAAAGAAAATGTTAGTAAATACTGCTCCTCCCCATGGTTACTTGGTTCCTTATTCAACCTACCTGAAATTAAACGAGTAGGTTAGTAAATTATATCATTTTACATTATAAAGTTAAATGTTTAGGTATCTCAATCACTTACTCACTGGTGGACATGGACGCAAAATTTTTGCCCATCTACTTATACTATCTTATAAAAAATGAAATTTTGAAAGTTAGCACGCTTAAAGTTCGTTTTTTTTGCATTAAGGTAACAGATTTTGACATGTCTTATTAAAAATTACCATTGAAAAATAAGTCATAGCAAATATGTTAGAATTATAAATCATATTAATCATATTAATGAGCAAGAGCACCCTAAACCGGCGAGCGTGTATGAGGAATGTTATGAATGTGAAGGAAGCGAAAGTGGTATGTCAGGATCGTAGCAAGTGGAAATCCGTGGTCTCTGCCTACCCCTCCGGGAAATAGGCGTGATTGTATGTATGTATGTATGTATGTATTAATCATATACTTTTTTATATTCTTTTGCTTTCATAAGTAATATAAACTAATTTTTGAAAGCGTTTTTCAATAATTATTAATAAAAAGACACGTCATGATTGTTTACCTTCTTTCTAATGCTAAAAAATAACGAACTATAATAACCGGGCCTTATTTGGTACAGAACCTTGATTTGATAGGTACATCGGATATTCTGGGCCCCTGAGTTTGTTACGTAAAGGACAAAATGGTGACATGTGGTTAGAGCTGATACTGTTAAACTAGTGGTTCTGTGCGCTAAGTATAAATAATAAGCTTCAGCGAACTCATTAAGCCTAGAAAAAACCCTACACCCTACTGCCACTTAAGTCAGTCTTGAGTCTTTGAATCAATTTCCGTAGTAGTACTACTACTACTAAGGTACTAGGAGGTAATAAGGCCTATAGTAGGTATAATAAGGCCTACCTGAAAAATAATGTTCTTACAACAGTGTAACCGTGTTAGTTATTTGAGTAACATATATGTAAAGTGATACAATTAAAAGCTAACAGCAAACCAGTACATAAATTATATCTTATGTACTTCTTATGAATTACACTCTTATAAAGGTTTCGGCTAATTACGCTTAATTACTTGAATAAAGGTAGATGAATTGCGTGCGGTCCAATAGGTAACCACAACTCACGGAGTCCAAAACAATAAGCTGATCAGCAAAGTCAAGTAAACAAAGCCAAGTCACAGTAGTAGAAAGATTATCGAGTTCCGTAAACGTAAGCCGGGTCAAAAAATTCAATCGCAACACAGTAAGTAATAAGTGAACGCCTCGTGGCAGTAACGCACGAAAAATAACATTGCAAATTGTCGGCAATGAGGCGCGCGCGGGTGCAAGCGTACGCATCTGTGTGCGTGCATTACACACACAAATACAGTCTCTCACGCCCCGTCAGAGCGACGGGTATATTCAGCTTGAAATCTCAAAATTGACTTTTAGCTCAGCTCCCGTTTCGTCTTAAACGCTGCTTCGGATATCTAAATAGGCTTTTATTGTTTTTAGGGTTCCGTACCCAAAGAGTAAAAACGGGACCCTATTACTAAGACTCCACTGTCCGTCTGTCTGTATCCCATGAACCGTGATAGCTAGTTAAAATTTTCACAGATTATGTATTTCAGTTGCCGCTAAAACACCAAATACTAAAAAGTACGGAACCCTCGGGTGAGTCCGACTCGCACTATCCGGTTTTATATCTGTTTTCTTTATATGAATCTCCACGGAGCTTGGTAAGCTGAGGCAGGTACTAAACTGAACGAATTATGGCCGTCATTAAATGGAGGTTTATTCTCATAAACATCCAGTGGGGTCAGTAAAAGCGTGTTGGTGCTAATCTGTCATAGCGAGGCCTTGACGCCTGACACTGGAGCGAGTGAGATGAGATGAATTGTGGTCCAAGTGATTTGGTTGAGCGTTTGATTCTACTCGTGTATTTAGGTACCTACTTATTATAGTCGTATGGTTTTAAAATGTCGGGATCCGGGAGCTTTCAGGAAAATTTTAGCTGTTAAAATGATAAAAGCAGCAAATATTCAGTATGTACCAACTGTTACATTGTTATTCTGCTCGATTCGAACTTAAAGATACGTCAATTAATAGATCTAGAAACGATATGGATTAGATGTGTCAGTGTCAAAAGTGACGTTTTTGTTTGAATAAACGGCACATTTGACACTGACATATCTAATCCATATCGTTTCTAGATCTATTAATTGACGTATCTTAAAGTTCGAATCGAGTCGTTTACATCAACATGGCAATGTTATCTCGATTATACTGTAACTACTATTTAGCAGTAGTGGTTGCAGATGAATTTCGAGTTTAAAGTTTGTTTGATTATGCTTGTTTGTTTATGTAAGTTTGTTGTTCACAATTAGTTACACTATGTTTATTTGTTAAGAGGTAGTAAAAGAAAAATTAAACCTTGACAAACGGTGCATTCAAAGATAGATATGAAAATACCTATTGATCACAAAGGCGACGCAGTAATTGTATACAGTCAAAAGTCAAATGCTATGTTCATTTTATGACCGTACTATGGAGAGGATAGCAAAACACGCCCGTGTTAATATGGTCAGTTATTCTGATTACCCGCCTGTAATCTCGTCAAATTTCATTTACAATTCAATGCCTGTGAATAGTACGTAATTCAACAGGGAAAGTAACACACGGGGTTTCGAAAGTATATTTTGTATTTCCTATCAAAGGATCTTCTTAACGAAATCGCTTTGCCGGATTTCACGGTGACGTAATACAGCTACAATTTCACAGGCTACGGATCACACTGATTTTGAATAGGACCCCTTTTAGACGCAGTTAAAGGGGTAAATAATAGTTTCAATTTAGCCCTACTAACCATTGATGAGATGGACGAGGGAGGGAGTAATTTTATTACGTACACTTTGAACTGAACTCAAACACGTGACGACCTCAATCGTTCAATATAATTAGGTACCTGAACTTATCTAGCAACTTTTGCCTGTAAACATTACAAAAATACGAACACTAATATGAACCACGGGGTGTTAATGCATTTTGCAAGATGAGAACCTAATTTATAATCTTTTTGCTTCCGTACCCCAAAGGGTAAAAACGGCACCCTATACTAAGAGTCCACTGTCCGTCTGTCTGCCTGTCTGTCACCAGGTTGTATCTCATGAACCGTGATAGTATCTCTGTTGCCTCTATAACAACAAATACTAAAAAGTACGGAACCCTCGGTGGGCGAGTCCGACTCGCACCTGTCCGGTTTTTACACCTTACAAGAATAGCGACAGGAATTACGCTTCATTACAACTTTTCTTGATCACGTTTTTCTTTTAACCTGTACCTCCATCTACTCTATTTAACTTACATGGAGCGTTGTCTTCTAAGTTTAAGATACCCTAGTCTTAGGGATTTAGGTTACACAAGAAACTTAACTAACCGTATCTAAACTCAAGCTCAGCTTAAAGCGATTTGAGGTTTTGCTTCCAGCGTAATGATCTTATCGTGAGAGATATACCAAATCAAAAATGGATCTTGATAGTACTGTCTACAAAAGAAAAAACACTGATGAAAAAGCACCAATGTGACCTATAGTGCTATAGTGTTTAAACTTAAGCATTTTCGAAGATGTACCTATAATAACATATAGTAGTAAATAGAAACTCCAAGTACGTTTTCTTTTACATTTGTTATTAAATCTTAATACTTAATTCCTATTTTGATTCTGTATAAAGACTTTCTTCAAACTAGGCACGAGTAAGCTTGTGTTTTCGCAGAGCCTTATTTAAAGGCAGATAATAAATTCGAAATGATTACATTAGCACTAGTGTAAATTGACTATGGCGGAACGTTTGAATAAACCAAGTCACGAACTTGGAAATACGCCCCTAGGGAGTCCCACATAAATAAGGGTCTAAGAAAAAGCAAAGAGAATAAGATACGCCGCTACTAACAAGGAGAGATACTATTAGGCGTACTTGTTATATGTACGTACGTGACATTGACTGCCGTATTGGAACTTCAAGATATTCACAAGAGACGACACGTACTAGATCCATTCTAGATACGTTATAGTTTAGATATCAACTAGTTCTCTTTTGTAGCGCAATTCGGGCAACCAATGTCACTTTTACGTTAGATAGCGTAAGATATCTATTAGATGTGAATTGGATCTCTTAGTCATATCCTGAGGAAATCGTTCAAGAGTATCTCCAGAATCGCGCAAATTTCATATTTGGCAGGTTAGATCTTAAATATATCGTTATCGTATCTTGGTGATGTCTAAAAGATATCTAATAGATGTCTATTTCAAAATCCGAATCAGGCCCTGAATATCAGAACAGTTAGTCATTTGATTTACAGTACATAATATGGTGCTACTTTATCGCCTTAGGGCAGGATTAAGGACAATACGTGCCTATGTCAAAAATTTATAGGGACATATTCTAGTACTGGAAAACATCGTACAATACACGTACGTAGCAATAGTACATTACGATACAAGTGCGAAAAGGTAATTCGCACTTTTCACACTTGTATCGTAATGTACTATTGCTTACTCGTGTCATTTTGTGATATTGTTATTGTTTGGGCATATTAATTAGGTACTTTTCATAATTATTTTATAGAACCACATATGCTATTACATAATTATACATTTATGCTTATAGATGCCTCTAAATGGTTTTATAACTAAAAGTAAATTTGTAGCAGCAGCTATCACTTACCATTGTCATATCGCCACTATTACTCGTAATATTGCTAAGTACGTATTTATAAGCAGGTATTGCGAAATCTAAGTAATTTCTTCATTAAAAAATATAGGGACTGAAATGTTTGTTAATAAACAACACAAACACCGCAGCGAATGTCACACGAATGTGTATAACCACAACAAGGCAAAATTTTCGCTCGACAAACTCTCTGTTCAAATTCATGTCACATCACACGGTATTTAGCAATTCCATCCGCATGAATGGGTTGCGACGGTAAACCTACAAAGTTCCTTAAAACGGCCAGGTAGCTTTTCTGTCCGCGGTAATATTTCGCGTTTTGCGTCCCGCAGTGCGACTTTAATTCTCATATTTCAGAGCAGTTTTTTAAGCAACTATTTTCAACTACCTGCACAGGAAAGTAGAACAAAAGTTACTGCATTCAGCAATATTTTTAAATTACTGTATCCTTTGTTCTGTTGTTTCAGTAATTTGTTAAATTATATTACGCTTTTATTATTGCTTAATGAACTGCAAGGTTTGTTAGTTGAAATTTCTAGCAGCATATATTATATTAAAGGTCAGGACACATCTATTTTATATATCGATGCCAAAAACTTCCAGAAAATGATAGCATCGAAGTGATGAGATGAGGTCACCGTCCCAAATACGGCTATCTACAGAGAGCGTTAGAAAATATTAACATATATAGGGATCGAATAAATCTCTCCGAGTAAGCGTGGAAAATTGTCGAAGTGGCGACAGCAGACGTGGAAATTGAGTTAGCGAATTTTCTTGTGTGGTTTTCTAACTTGAAAAGTAAACAGGCTAAGTAAATGCGAATTCTGGCATAATCTCAGTAAAAGTTTTCACACCGCTTTAAATAGCGTCAATCGGTAACGGCGGCGGAAAAAATTCTAATCAAAGCTAAAATTATATTTAGTTTAACATTCTTCGTTTATTTGTCATAAAGATGATCTTATAGTAACATGAGGTGTAGGTGCGAATCGGTTTTTCCATTACTCACGGCTTAATATATTTAAAATTGGAGAAAAACATGCCATGATGATGATTGAGCATGACTTACCGATTACTGGTTATGCATTTGACAGCTTAATCTACTTTGTATGTATGTATGTATAAACTCTTTATTGTACAAAATACAAAACACAAATTTATGGCACAGGATAGGCAGTACAAAGGCGAACTTATCCCTTTAAGGGATTTCATCCAGTTAACCTACTCAAGTAGATGAGAATTGAAGAAGAACGGTAGACAAATATAGCACTGAGTACAGTTAAATAGACTAGAGGAAAGTCAATAAAATTATAAAAAAGAGGGCAAGAATAAATAATATAAGATAAAAATTTGAAGTAACAATATAACAAATATATAGAATACCTACGTTAAATATAATAAATAAATATATAATATCTATAGTCACGAACAAGTTAATTCCGGTCCGATAGCCACAGCTTTTTTAACTGCCCCTTAAGCGACGCAACGGACTGCGATTGCCTTAAGGAGGGAGGCAACTCATTCCAAAGTTGAACAGCTCGTACCGCAAAAGATTTACCATACGCACGAGATTTGTGATGAGGTGTTGCCAGTGCAAGATTGGTACTCGATCGAAGGCGATGGCCACTACTTTGACTTATGTTTCGCAATCTTATAAGAGTACTTTTCGCTCGACTAAAGTGTAAAGGGCCTATTCAAATAGTAGTTTCTTGTTGTACAGATAATCCATATCCATAACCGTTTATAACAAGATGTTGTTATCTGAATAGACGTCTATTTATTATCATTACTATCATCAGCGTAAAGACTTTGCGTAACACACTTTGGTGAATAACTTACGGTAAACCAACACAGATTACGAGTTGTAATCAACTTTCTGATACAGAATTCAGAGTATTTCGATGTATTTTACTATTGAACTTATAAAATGAAATGCCAACGTCAAATGTTTCTTCGAAACCACATGGTTGTAAAGAGCTAGTTCGCTTGCGACGGTTACAAAGTTATTTTTATATCGCTGTTACGATGTTACTTTGTATTTTCAATGTAATAGTAAAAATGAGATTACACATATATGTTTACGAGGATGTTTGAAAGCAATCTGAAAAAGTGGACAAGATCAAAGCCTTTTTTCTTGGAAAACATTCCTTTAAAACCACTATCCTTTGAGTTTGGTCCACGCAGGTGGAGAAGGTTCCTAACCTTTCACGGAATCAATAAATACAGTAAAAAATGTTATATTTTAAGTAAATAATGTTTGATATTGGAAAAAAAACAATATGAACAAAAACCTTCTTTTAACATTTTAAAAGCCTACTTTACTTCGTTTACGTCAATAATAAACCTTCTGATCTCCCCAAAAATATATCTGGATAAATACGATTTAAATTGAGCTACACGCAAATCCATTAAAGGACCTCTTTAACTTTTTGACAGTTGCAGTTGCCTAACCAAATCGTATTCAAATGATTTCAACTGCAATCTGCAACGGATTACAGAATCCATTTAGTCAAAAGTGCTTCTGATAAATAAAACCTAGGAAAGTATTCACATTTCAACTCTTCAAAGGTTTTGAAATTCATGATATTTTTGTAAGAAGCATAACAGCACACTACAATTAAATGTCTTTTTTATTTTTAAATGCGTTAAAAGTCACGTTCTGAGTTCTGAGAACCCCATTGTGATAAGAATATTTAATTTTCAATGTAGAATTTATTACAACCGAATCTGACGAATCAAATTTATTAATGATGTTTTTTGCCTTGACTTATTTAGAATTGAAAGTTAGAGCCTTTAGATGAAAATCCCTCTAAATATTTCCGTATTGTCAGCGAAGCGTGAAGGCGCGAAACGAGACATTTTGTCACGAACATTCCGGAAGGGCGGATTGAACTCGATTTGTTCGAATATTATAAAAGTTTTTTGATAGATCCGTCACTTGGATGTAATGAAAATCATGACGTAACATCCTCAAGTAAGAACGCATTCCGAATTTGAGAAAGGAGGATGGGCAGATTTGAATGGACATTGGCCCATGAACCAATAAGAATAAGTGACATACCATCGGAAAGGTTTTTTTTATATACAAAATTTTTTGTATGGCGTGACTTGTCAAATCGCTGTTTAATAAAAATTTTTGACACAAAAAAAACGTATGAAAATGAATTATAAACTAAAATATCGTAACACAAAATCATCGACAATAACAAAATCTTCATGATCTGCGACACAGGAACTTAGTATCGAAAAAAAAACTAAACAGTCACGTTTCAACTCACACTACTTTCTGCGGCGATAACTTTTTTTCACACAGAGATTTGGGACTACCTGCCATAGCAAAAGTTTTAGAACTTAGAATAAGCTATCCAGCGGTATATAGCTTGTCTTTATGGGTCATATAGGCCAATTGCCCACCCTCCTTTTAAAACCGTGTTGTAATTTCTTAAGTTAGGAACATTTTCATGATGTATTAGTTTATGTTCCACCTACCCGAAAGACACAAACAAAAACTTTAAAGTTTAATTTCATGAACCACTTATCCAGAGTTTGAAAGCAATCTTACATGCTACATACAAGCCGTAATGTAAAAGGTTTATACCACATTTGAGTAAAAGACGTCATTCCGAGCAGAAATGAGACTTTAAACACGTTTCGTTAACTCTGAGGTCATGTAACTAGAGGTCGTAGATGTGGAATGAATTGATAATGAAACCTTTTATGAAGGCAGTAATTTAGATTTTATAAAATGCTACAGTGTAACTGTGCCTTTTAGTACCTAATCTAACTTTCGAAGTCTGTATACCGATCGAATATGTTTTTGCAACTAGAACTAAGAACATATTTTATTGTTTTTTTCTGTTACTCGAAATTCCTTTCCTTTCCTTACAGAGCATTTCAGTGCTAGTATTTCAGTATGACTACGTGACACGTAAAATTAGGTTTGCTTCCGCATAAATTCTAGCGAGCTTATTCATGAATATCCGTGTATCGCGCTTCCATGTCTGTTATTGAGATGTGCCGAAATCAAATCGGAATCATATTTTATGTTTTTGAATACTCTCTTTACATAGGTACCTATGGAAGTAATATACAAACAGTCCGAATTGAAATGGACAAGCACTCTGTTCCATTAAAATACGCGTCTGCCTAACGTTAGCCGTGGCATGAAGTATTCGTTGAATAATTATAATTACGACGCTGCACACTGTTTGTGTTAATTTTGCGAGTATTTTCACAAGAAACTTACGATCGTCATTACTTCAATTAAACTCGAATTGTTCCCAGAAATATTAATCCCATCAAAACATTACATGTAAAAAGATGCAAGTCTCGCAACGCAATTCTTCTACTGGTACTTACAAAAAAAATTGAGATGTAATGCGAAACCAAGCCGGTTATTTTAGTCAGTGCCTGGAGATGTTAAAACCGTATCAATGTTTCTTTTCATTTATTCAGTCACAATGTACATTGTATATGAATATTATGAATATAAATGATAATTAAAAATAAAACTTAATGTCATGCAACTATTTTATAAGACTTAATTAATGTTTATAAATAATTATTAAAATGTCCAATGGCAGAATACCTACAATATACTATGTGGTTGAATAACGAGAATAAATTAAATATCTTTATTTTTTAATATCTATATAGGTACAAGTTACATTTTTTATCAAACATGCGCGTCAGTAGTTGAGTGTTTTAAAACGTATGTCTGTGTGTTTTTTACTATTTTATACAATTTCATTCTAATCTATACAATAGTTATTCATAAAGATGTTTTTTCGTTAGGTACCGGGTGGTATAATTATTTGTGTACGCGTTTTACTTCTACGTCGTAATGGTCCCGGATGCACTGCTGAATTTTCGCCAACACGAAATGGCACGCTAGAATTCCCTAAGTAATTTGCATACCCTGTTGACTGCGTGAACAAAGTTATATTGTACCCTACCGGGGTAAAATTACCTAGCAATGCAATGTTTGTACTTGTTGTTTTAAATTAACTTAAATTATACATAAATTTTATTTACCATTCTTAAGGTATTTGATGTAAATAGTGAAAATATTTTTTTAATACAGTTGCTCAAAAAGTGCTACTTTACGTAGCTGTTAAGCGTTCGCAAAGTTGGTTTTTGCGAACTAGTGTTTATTACTTTTCCAGGTTTTTAATTTAATTCTGACCGTAATCGATACGTCCACACCAAAGAGTTCGGATGTTCAAAAACTTTATATGTTTTTATTTTGCCATTAGATATTTATTATGTACAAAAATTGTTACATGATATAAAGTAAATATTTATTTGTTATTATATAAATAAAACGTTATAATATTACGATATTTCACTAAAAAACTATTTTTACTATTTGGCTGAATGGAACAATCATTGCCACGTTGGCTGTCTTAACAGAAAAAATTAAAAATTAAAAACTAAATCTGGCGCCCGCCATATTCACTTAAAATGTTTAGTTGTATCACAATAATTAACTTAAATTGCAACTGTAAGTGTTTTGTATGAAATGAGTTAATGTGATTAATTTCTGTAATGTAGATCAACGCCGAACGAAGTTTATACTGTATAATATACTGTAATATCATTAAAGTTCAATGGAAAATTCGTAACTGTAAGTATAATACTCATGTAACAAATATTTGTTTTATTTTGTTTTTTTTTTTTCGCAAATGTATTAAAAACCGTCGTTCAATGTACGTGTGGAAGTGTTATTATTTACTTGTCCCGTGTCTCGTAAATAATAACACACTTTCCACACTTGCATTGAAATGTAAGCACACAAAAGTAAAGGAAAGCTAAGCATCTCACAAAAATATTTTATTAGTTATCTACTGGACCTAAGGACATCGGCGAGGAAATTAGATTATGTAAATCAACAGTTTTTATGATTTAATAGCCTTGCCTTGTGCTATTTTATATTAATTATTTCATTTATAGTTACTCAGACTCTCAAATATTTTAATCTAGAATCTTCATTACCCTTTTTAACTCTTTTATTGTGTAATTTTAGTAGTGAATTTAGGCAAGGTCATTATTTCAGATCCTATCTGCTTTTGACACGAAACTTAATTAATTACATGTGAAACCTACCATTTTAATAAAAACTTTGCCTCATATTTTATTAATCTTTGTACTTACGTAAAAGATTTGTTGAGTAAAAGCTAATTATTTGATAATATGAGCATATAAAGTGTATACCGGGTGTGGCCTGTAACATGAGCAAAAAATTAAACTGTAGGCTGTACTTCTCATACTGACCAACATTTGTTCAGCGACTTTTAAAAATAACTTGTGGTTTGATTTTTAATACACTTTAAAGTTTATTCTAAGACGCAATGTATTGCGAATTTTGTTATGTTTAAGGCGTGACAAGCAACGTCAATCACAATGATATGGCGTGGCGATGGCGTCCATTGAAGATAATATTTATTTTGTATGAAAAATAGGGAGTCTAAATACTTCATAATTTTTAAAAGTTGAACAAAAGTGTCACGGTTTGAGGAGTACAATCTATGTTTTAATTCTTTGCTCGTGTTACAGGCCACACCCGGTATAGGTATTATTTATATTAATTATATAGCGCGGTCGCATACGAACATCCCTTAATTATAATGGCAATCCAAAAAAATATGTATCGTATTTATATTTTTCAGTGCTTAGTTTGATTTTATATTAAAAATTCAACAATATACATGCATCAGCGTAACGTATATTACAAAAATAATATAATATTTATTAAGTACAATGCACACCTAACGATCTTTATACGTGATTTCTCACATTTTAATTAAAAACACCCTTGTTATCGTGAAACTTGGTCAGTTGCGAATTAGCAAAGTTGCATACCTACGTAAAAACTCAGTTGTTCCCAGTGCAGCACAACTTTGCTTATTCATCGCCAAGAGCCATGAAATTGTGTTGAAAATCCAGTCTAAATTGGCCACCGTTTCGTTGCGCTAGATTAGTGCATTCGCACGCGAATAGCTGACGCTTACAACGTTAAGTGCATAGTCGGGTCTACTCCAACCATACACTTTCGCGAAAATGTATTTCCTTCCTTCCTCGCTCGCTCTGTCTTTCGCTTGAATCCCGGCGTTTGCAAACAGTAAAATCCCGAATAAGCTTCAAAATCGTCTTTGTATATGTGTGGTTGGTGTGAACCTGTGCCTTTGTCTTGTAGTATATGGGAACTGTTCCGCACTGCTACGCTCAGTAAGAACATGTGCGGAAAATGAAATTGTACATATTTGGCCATTTGTGGTGCTATTATTCCTTGATGGTAGTAAATAATAGTTGTGCAATGTAGGTATAAGTCAATTCACAAGGCCTTGCACAAAATTTGATTAATTTCAGCATAAGCAAGACAAGCTACATAATATGTTATTTTTTTTTTTACTTTTTGGATTTTTTAATTAAAACGAATTCACACAAATTCGCCCAAAACTAGCTAAAAGTAGTAACAACACTAACATTTAAATTAAAATATGAAGAAAGCAAGAGAATTCGAATTAGAAGTAAAAAGGATGTTTCTATAAGAATGTATTTTTATTTTTAAGTGGTGATATCAAATTTCAATAGAACCCTAAAGTTTAGTTAAGTATCTACAAAATGTTTTTAAAATCATTTGACAAACTTTAGTAGTTGCATGAGCATGTATAAAATTGTTTTTATGGTCAAATACTTGTATATAATGTGGTTGAAGTATACCGACGACCGGTCTGGCCTAGTGGGTGGTGACCCTGCCTGTGAAGCCGATGGTCCTGGGTTCCAATCCAAGTAAGGGCATTTATTTGTGTGATGACACAGATATTTGTTCCTAAGTCATGGTTGTTTTCTACGTATTTAAGTATTTATATAAATATTATATACATCGTTGTCTGAGTACCCACAACACAAGCCTTCTTGAGCTTACTGTGGGACTTGGTCAATCTGTGTAAGAATGTCCTATAATATTTATAAAAAAAAAGACAATAAAAGTAACCACTTAACAATAATAACCCCTAAATGTATGTATATCTATAAGTAGGTAAATATTTTTTCTAATATCGAATAACAAAGACAAAACTGTTAAACCATGACTGTGTTAACCTCAATTCCGGAAAATGATCACATATATTAAATTTCCGCTACACAGGCACAGCCCAGTACCTATACGAAATTGCCTCTTTGATCCGAATAAGGGTTTGAATTAAGGGTAAATAAAATCCGTAATCTGATACATGCTTGTTTTAATTATGCTTAAAATGACGTTTTCCGAGGGGTATGGGGTTCTTCAAAAAAGGAGTAGTTATCTTATCTTATTGTTTTCGGGGGCCCTTGCGGATACACTTCGACCCATAGGGATCTTTTGTGCAGTTACCCCCTAGAAGAGATCCGTCAACTACTCAAGAGCTTTTCCCACCATGTCCATGTGTCGGATGATGGAGCTCATGGGTAGCGTTTTAAAGTCCTTTGGTTCCAGGTATCCTGCTCCAAAGTCCTTCATTCTTTGTCTGGCGAGGGCGTGACATTCACACATTAAGTGTCTTACTGTCTCTTCCTCTTCGCCACACATACGACAATCGGTGTTGTCAGAGTGTCCCATCTTGGCCAGAAATCCTTTGACCCCGTAATGGCCAGTAAACACCCCCGTTATGATTTGGAGTTGTCTTTTGCTAAGTTTCCAAAGCTTTTTGCTCCAGCCGGAGTCTATTCCTTGCATAAAGAGCTTTGCATGCTTTAGACCAGAGAGTAGTTACAGGTTTCGGATTGGATTTCAGGATTCGGCACCGCGCACCGATATGTAAATATCTCTGGTGTTGCAGACGTCCATAGGCTACGGTGACCGCTTACCATCACGGGCCGTATGCTTGTTTGCCACCAACGTGGAATAAAATTTTTTTAATCTTATCGTCAAGCGTCCCACGGCCACGATCCTAACACTAGTCTAAGTAATACAACTTACCTAAATTTTTTATCATTATTGAACAGAGTTACATTAAGTTAGTTTTGTTTCGTTCGATTTTAAAACGAAACACACATTGACGTATTATATCTAAGGACTGGTCTTACGGTCAATAAGTGGGCATGGCTAGGAATAGCTATTGATATATACCTACATAAACTTGTGTACAAATTCCTTCCATAATGTCAATATCCAGAGAGGGAAATGGAGTCTACATTTCTATACACCGTGTTTATATTGAATTCCGTTAACTTCGGGGTATGGTTAAGTACGTTTAAGAGAACTAAATGGCATAGTTAATTCAAAAAAAAAAAATTTTTTTTTGCTTTTTTTTTAAATAATTAAATTTAAAAAGTAATTAAATATAGCATGTAGCGTTGTTGTATCACGGGCATTACATTTAACTCAACCAAACAATTGAAATCTGTGACATATCAATGTCATTTCGAACATCGATCGACCGAGATTGTACCTACTTAAGTTTAGTAGCAAATGTATGAACTCATTCTAAACACTAATCAATATGTAAACCGGCCCTAAGGAAAGTGTACACGCTTATAGAGGCCTTATAGGAAAAAAAATATTGATTATCTCCGAAATGGAGTTAATTAGAATATCGGTGTCTTTGAGAAAGTTACTTGATTTAAGCTCAGGAATGCACCCTTGAAATTAACGGAAATAAAAAAAAACACGGTGTAGAGAGGTCGTCGTCCACTTTCCCCTTAAGTTTTGTCCTTTAGTGTGATACACTTTACACTAACGGCTAACACTGGCAGCCAACGATAAATTCAAGCGGCTTGAGCTGCAACGTCAATGTTGATCAATCTGGTTTGAGCCTGACGTGTGCTAGTTTGGAATACCGTGCAAGATTATCCCTTGACTGGTGGCATGTATTTGTTAATTCAAGTAGCCGGCTTAGAATTACTTAGATCGCTTTACATTAATTAAGTTAATTATAGAATATCTTGGTTTTTATTTTTGAAACATTCCACGGGCTGTCCCGTTCACACGCATTTTATTTCGTGTAATATAAAACTTTTTTCGACGTTTAAAACCGCTGATTATTTTACTGGCCTATATTTTTGACCATTTGTCACTCTTTTACTTGCAATTTTTTAGAAAATTCGTGTTCACACACGGCAGACAACTTCACTACTTCTTTTGTTATTTTGAACCCCATCTGCATCTGTTCTCACCTACCTAGTATACAAACTTTATAAAGAGTTAAGTTTTCGATGATACTTGTTGTGTTTATACTTAAAACGTGTATGTGTCTCCGTGCTTTGCATGTTGTAGAAAATAACCAAAAATTTTAAGGATAATATATTTTCGTAACGATATAGGTATTAATAAGGTGCAACATTTTTTATCGCATACTTGTACCTCCATAAATTTATCACAAAATGTATATTCTCGAAACAAGACAAATTCTTGAGCAGCGCGACAAAACTCCATAACGGCCGCAGGTGCGAGAACAAACGGGGAGATACTCTGAATTTAAAATTCAAGCAAAGTTGCAATGCAAATTTAATCAACATGCTGCAAAGTAGATAGTGATGCAAGCTACTATGTGGTGTTGGCGTGGGCCCCGACCAATGAGTTCGCTTAGGTCCTTATACTAAATTTTGTTTTGTGTAAAATAACATTAGCTGTTGGTATTGAGTAGTAGTAGTAATCACTTTATTGCACACAACACAGGTTTACATAATATTATTATTATTTTTTGTTTATTGAGCATTGTAGGACACAAAAATATATTTTCTTTGCTTTCTTCTACATTTGTATTGCACCTAACTGAGAAAATGTGAAATGGCGAGTGATCCACATTATTATTAGTTGTTCCATATTCATGTGATTTTAAAGAACCAACATTGTTCTTTCAAAAGATAAACTTAAAACTTAAAATAAATATTTTTTGCTACTCTAATGTCTAAATATTTCGTCGGTACCAATTTTCACCAATGCTGCTCGAAATTACATAAAGTAGATATGTAGGTACCCACGTATTTCAAAGTTTAATGGCCGTTAAAATTTCAAAGAAGGCGATAGGCCTAGGAACTTGTAAGAAGGTAAGCGATCTTGACATGTCTTTTAATTGAAAAACGCTTTATAAAAATCAATAACTATTACTTATGAAAGCAGAAGAATATAAAAGATCGTATTAGATTCATAATTGTTACATATTTGCAGTAACTTATTTTTAAAATGTGTTTTTCAATTAAAAGACACATCAAGATTGTTTACCTTATTTCTAATGCTAAAAAAAACGAACTATAAACAAGACTGTACTTAATAAAATGAAATTTTATGAAGTACCTATCTAACTACATGTTAATAAACCCGGTTGAATTAATTACCTATACCTAGAGGGTTGGGAAATAGTTTCTTAATTTTTCACTTTAAATCATTTGAATAATTAAAGGGCACGTACAGGTAGGTACTGAAATTAGGTCATTATAATAATACAATGAGGGTCGTTCGTTAACTGATTTTAGGGTACATTAAGTAGGTATGTGAACGCGAGAATTATCGTTTTAGGTTTCCCTTCACAATTAAGGTGACATTAAAGTAGCTACTGTTGCAAAATTGCTGATGCAACGTTGACGCGGGCAATGTCACTATAAAAATATCCTTGATAAAATTAGAGACAGATCGAATGTTCTATAGCATAGCATAGCGACAGCAATGCAGCAACGACAGCTAGGTACGCAATATACGAGTATCAACGAAATTAGCAGATATATCGTACCGTATTTGCTAATTTCGTACGATATGTGCGCGTCAACGCTGCAACAGTAACGCTATTGCAGCTGCGCTAGTGCGAATGACACCTTTAGAGACTTAATATGGTATGAAAGAATAATGATAATCGTTACAATTAATCAACTGTGAGTTAATAGGCTAGGCAGTCAGGCTTCTAGGAACCTAAAACAGCCGAAATATCCATTGAATTACTTACTAATTTCTTTTATATTTCAAAATGATAATGGCTACAGTTGAGTCTTGTATTCTCATTTCTTCTTGTACAAAACGAGTATTTGAAGCACTTACTAATTACGAACAAGCATTAAGTACTTAAGAGATTAGTGTTTTTGAGTCTCGTTAAACTTTGAGAGAAATGCACCGTGGAATATAATTGTGGGTAGTCTGGTTGCACTGGGAAAAACCAGAGTTACTATATAAATGAGTGGAAATGTTTTTACGCGGAGAGTGGAACATGTGCCAATGCAGATTGCAGTAGTACTTACTAACAAACCTAAACTTTTGAAAATAGTATTTTGAGATACTGAATCAAATAGTTTATTTTAAATGTTCATGCTATATCAGATATACGCAGCAATCCACCCAATATTTTAATTTACCAAACATCTAGGATATTGCGAGTATTAGGTTACTAGTTCCAGTATTTGTTTTGAGTCGTGATTTGAAATCACATCATTCGGTTGAAAGCTTACCACTGACACTCTATACTTATCTGAATCATCATCATCATCATTGGCCTGTCATGGTTTAAACAGCGTCCACAAGAGTGCGGCACTTCCGCAAATGACTATTAAGTCCAATGCGAGAGCGGCAGCCGCGACCGCATAGCTGGCAGGAGAATGCCGTGACCGGTGACGAAGGTGGGAGAGCGGCGCGCTGGTGTCTCAGTTCTCGCCTATTGTGAAGAAGGCTAAACCACGCTTCATCGTGTGCAACTACCCCTTCACCCAGGGTTTTCCTCCAGTGGTCGTGAGCAAAATAGCGCACGCTAGCAAAGCGATGAAGGATAGCCATGTTGTCCTTCCGGATCGTTCCCACCAACTGGAAAAGGGAGGCTGAAGATCGCGACCACTTATCTGAATATTGCTATATAAAATACATGTATCAAGAAAATATTACTGTAGGAACTATCAAGCCGAGATTTTTTTAAATTCTCCTCTCCGCGTCTTCCAATACTTACTGGATTACAAAATAAATAGGTAAATAAATTATACTCAAGCCATATTGGATTCCCGTACTAGGTCAAGGCTCAGCCTATTTCAAAGCGTCTCGGTCTGGAACCGAGGCGTTTATATCCAGAAAATACTCGGTAAAATACTTGCAAGTATTTCCATTCGGAGTAACAGTCGCCGGCGTTGGTAATATCCGGTGCCGAGTATTAATCAATGTTTCCTCGACGGCGGTATAAATTGGAAATGGATCTGGAATGTCATTCCAGCTTTTAAGTTAATTACTGAAAAGGAGAATATGCGAATAGTGATGCTAAAAGGTTAACGATGGGCTGTATTTAAACCATCTAAAAATGGAACTTTAAAATAGGCGCAATGTGACGACCGTTTAGATTTCCTTTTTTAAAGTTTTAATTAGCTAGTACTTGAGCAAAGGTATATTTGTAGATTTAGGTCTACATGTGACTTTAATATTTCATAAGCAAGTTATATTTGATTTATCTATTATAGATGATTAAATGAGTAGAGACATTGATTTTGAAAGTTGAGTGATGATTGAATTAGTTATGTTTTATATTTATATAAACTTTTGTATCACAATTAGTAGAAGAGCCGGCCGCAAATTTTCTAACCGCCTTGATACCACGATGAAATGCACAATGGTTTCCCATAAAAGTGATGCTAAGACCGAATTCGATAGTCTCCCACGGCGGAACTTGCCGAAAGTACGAAAAAGAAGGCCACTTCCGGTGCGAAAAAAGGGGGCTGATTTAACCCATCTGATACCGAAATAATAGTTATGGCAGCAGTTAGAAATTTACATATAGACACAGAAAAGCGAAGTCTGCCAGTTTTTTTTTGCCGGAAGTGCTTGGCAGACGCTCTCAAAGGTGGCCACCAGGACCCCTAATTTAACCCATCTGATACCACCATGAAACCAATTCCAGTCAGTAGGTATGAACCCTCATGTCAGGAATATATAAGTCTACCCAGGCTTTTCCTGCCGAAACACCTTGGCAGACGAGATTATGTGAGCAAGGTAACCATCGGTTACCCTACACTAACCCATCTGATACCACCATGAAACCAATTCCAGTCGGTAAGTATGAACCCCCATTTTAGGAATATATAAGTCTGCCAAGGTTTTTCCTGCCGAAATACCTTGACAGACGACTGGAATTGGTTTCATGGTGGTATCAGATGGGTTAAATTAGGGGTCCTGGTGGCCACCTTTGAGAGCGTCTGCCAAGCACTTCCGGCAAAAAAAAAACTGGCAGACTTCGCTTTTCTGTGTCTACATGTAAATTTCTAACTGCTGCCATAACTATTATTTCGGTATCAGATGGGTTAAATCAGCCCCCTTTTTTCGCACCGGAAGTGGCCTTCTTTTTCGTACTTTCGGCAAGTTCCGCCGTGGCAGACTATCAAATTCGGACTTAGCATCACTTTTATGGGAAACCATTGTGCATTTCAACGTGGTATCAAGTCGGTTAGAAAATTTGCGGCCGGCTCTTCTACTAAATGAAATATTATTTTGATTCGAATACTTTTACAATTCGCTCAAAACTTAAAAGTTTGTTGACGGTTAAATGTACTTTGAATGATTAAACTTAAGTAACTTATTTAGTACTTGAAAATGAATAACTACCTACACCAAACTCTATTTTATAAATTGAACTGTAATTTTATTCAGCAATTAGCAGGGAATTTTCTTTAATATTATCCACTTATTCTTTAAAATCAAAACCATCTTTAGATCTCATCGGCAATTTATTATGAAAAGTGCCTCGAAGGAGATAACATCGTTATGGTTCTCGCGAACTAAATGGGTCACCGAGGACTGCGGCTGCAGTGACCGCCCGTATATCACTGGTATCTTTCAACCAGCTTGTATTAACTTTGACTTCACTGAGTTATCAACACTATGTTTACGTTCCTACAGTATTTTCTGTGCTCGCGGGTCTGCCAGATTCAGATTTCGGGCTGATCCATTCGGGCGGTCAAAGGATGGAGTGGACAATGGTCCATGACTGTTAAGTTTTTTGAAGATACTTGCTATTTAGCTTCTGCCCGTGACTTCATTTGCGTAAAATAAGTTATTATCTACATCGGTTTTGCAATTTAAGCGTAATAGACAAACAAAGTTAATTTTCATTTGTATATTTACAGAGATTTTTATAATTGAAATCAGCTAACAGACACATCTTTTCCATTCCAGTTTTTTAAGCCCCTCGTGCTTTATGAAAAGATATTGTGTTAACGACCACAAATCAGCTAAAAATCGTTTACCTATAACTTTACAAGCTTGCAGTACTTCTTACTTACTGAACATACGTCATTGATCCATAATTTATATTCCTTCTATAAATGTAAACGTTGTTAATGTAAGCGATTCACAAACAATCTCTCTACCGTGTCAAATAAAGGATGTACCTAACTGTCGTCACGTTTTACAATCATGTTCTGTCCTCGAAGTTAAATGCATCTGTAGACGTGCAAGCGACGTACTAGTACTGGGGTTGTAATTTTATTAAAGACTTGCTGTTAGTGCAGAGGTTCCATAAACGTGATATATTTTACGATTATAGCTGAATAGACACCCATTTTGTGACTGCGTGACGTGGTTGCAGTGAACGGATATGTGGTTGCTTATAACATTTTCTTATATTTGGAAATCTCTGTATACAAATAGGTATAATCTACACCCATACATTATTTTGCTTGTCGTGGAAAACAATATAAACTTTTGTTTGTTTAATTTTTTTAGGAGCTTCATGATGATTTTTTTTGTTAATTTAACAAACACAAATTGTTTACGTGCTGTTGCGATCGCTTGGACAGGTCTCCACGGAAGACCAGCGTCAAGATACATAAAAGGTAACTTGACATCAAGCTGAGGGGAGACCTTTTCAGTGACGTTTCTCTTCTTCTAAGTCGGTCCCTCACTGCTGAGGATCGTGACTCCGCTTACTAATTTTTCCTATGGCAGCTCTCCACTTCTCCCTGTCGGTTGCTTTGTGGAAAGCGTTGCTTAGTGTGATGTCCATCTGGGCGGATATTTGGTCACACCAGTCAGTGACGTTTATGTTTTATATTAATAAAAGTGTTGTATTAGATTTAAGAAATACTGTAAGCGTCCTCGATAAATTTCTTTCTTTCTTCTTTTTTCCTTTCAATTGAAGTAATTCTACATTATAATATTATGGCATTATATTGCTTAAATTCCATTAAATTATTAGAGAAATGTTTCGATATTACTTGCTCGTAGCTCTCCAATTCTTGTGAGCTACATTTATCAAACTACATAAATTATCGCTGGTAGTTTGTGGCAGTTACTGTGGGCTTGGGTTTCTTGGTATGAGTGTTTTGAACGGAAGTAGTAGGTACATATATTGTAACATTCTAAGTAAACCGGGACACTAGTCTAGTCTATTAGTATAGTCTAGCCCAGTTTCGATATAACACTGGGAATCGTGGGGGTAAAATCTTACAACTTAGGGATGGATGAATCAAGTAGGGCAAACCTTGGCTTATCGGTGATACTTGGTAATTCGGTGATAATGCATTGTTAAATTACGCTGAGCTCACAATTCTGAAATGTAAGCAATTAAATCGCTGCCAACCCGATTGCAAGCATCAAAACTGACAGCTGCCAACGATTTTATAGCTCGCATTTCCTCATGGTGAGAACTGTGTAAGATTATAACGGAGTATCACCGAATTACCAAGTATCACCGATAAGCCAAGGTTTTCCCTAGTTCTAATAAAATGTTATTGCCATATAAAGTTTACAGTGCAAATATCTTTTGATGTAGAAGTACTGATTTTTATTTGTTTATTAAAATATCTTTAGCGTTATTTGACAATTTGAAAACCCTGGTAAAAATTTTTAAAACCAGATTCTAAGATCTATAGGTAAACAATTTTTATGGATAGGTAAACATAAACACTTAAGTTTGGATTGTTAGAAAATTTTACTAACCAAATACTTAGTATACTTACCTATTCTTACATGTGTACATATATAGAGATTACTCTATAAAATGTATTCCTGAAAACTCTACCAATCGGTTAGATCGTAGTGTGCATTTTTTTATTACTACCTACGTTTAAATGCATTGTTGCAATTGAAGCAAAGCTCGATGTTTGCTGTGCAACTTAATTAAGTTTCAAGTTAACTTGAAATATTACCTTGCTAACGATTCCCAAGATAGACAACAACAATGCAATCACTTAGTTTCCGGGTAATACAAACTAACAAAGTCTCAATTTAACTGCATATCGGGTTTCCACGCTTAGTTGCTGCATTGTAAACTTGTAAACAGAGAGGACGATTCTGTTTTAATAAACTCGGTTTTCAACTTGTTTTTATAAGACCTTGACCGTGAGTACAGTCGTCATCAAATATATCGGAGCGGCCAAGGTGTTTAGGTACAATACCTGAACAAGCACTCTAACGCCTTGACAATAGAGGCGTGTTCAGATATTTGTGAGCACTTTGGGCGCTCGGATATATCTGATGGCGACTGTACCAATCAGCGTTAGCGGCTTACGATGATTTGAGCTGAGAAAATGCAATTTTGATTCGTCTCATAAGGCATTTTGCTCGCACTTATTGGTGGGCGTGCGTTGACTTAAGGTCGTATCAAAATGATACCAAAACCATATCAAATTGTTATAACAGAATCAGCCTCAAAGGGCCTTGTAAACTGGGGTATGGAGCATGATAATTTATTATCTCGGTCGCTCAGTGTTCCAGATTTTAATTAAAAACCCGACCCAGCGCTCACAATACTTGGCGCGTTTTGCGTGAAAAATATGACAGTGCCATTTTTTTGATGTCGGCAGTATTGATTATTAGCGTATACATTTACCCTTGGTATCTATAGTTTTATATACTTACTATACTTAGTCGCAATTTGGCTAACCACTGATAAAATGTACTAGGTACTCGATCTATTTAACCTTTTAACCGCCGGGGACTGATATACAAGACAAACAAATTCGGGCTCATTTCGCTGGCTGATAAATAAGACAAAACTTCGTGTAAATTCGTACCGCCGGCGACACGAGCATGCTCGGTGAAGGTTTTAAGATACTCAATCACAAATTGATCTGTTAATTGAGTTATGGTCAATTTGGGCCTCAAAATTTATTCGTACTGCATACACCTCATGAATATTCGATAATTAATACTGTAACCGACGTTGCTAACTATCGTGTTCTGATAGTTTAAATTTATTAAGATACCTACTAAAATAAGTACATATATTATGCATATTCTTTAACTTTGCAACTTTAAAAGTATTTCATTCACCTATATTTTGTTCTAAATTAAAATGAAATCTTATATTTTCGAAAACAATGTATAAGTATAGGTATACCAATATTTACTATCCAAACTTTGGGTACATGCCCCGTTAAATAGGAAAGTTCAGCAGGGCACCCGCATTGTCATATAATAACTATTGTATGTAACTGACAAAAGTAATTCGAACCCAATACCTTAGAATCCTTAGGTGATATTTACTATAAGCTTATAGCAGAAGTTACATTGTCCAACTTGGATGCTGAGGTAGATTTTTTTGAAGATGTTCGAAAGTTTCTTAAAAGTTCTTCGTGCCATTCGGACATCTTAAAAATCTAACTATACAATACATGGTATCGGTTTTATGAACTCATTCAAAAGACCGACATGCAAAAATATGAAATATTATTCATAATAAAGCCGTATAGAGATAAAACGTGCATGGAAAATGTTTTACAGGATCGCTCAAGGCTCTTGCATTGTCATACATTTTCACAGCTTTAATAGTACTTGCGTAACAATAGAGAAAATTTTTCGTATCACGTTTGTAGTCGTATATATTATTTGATAAATGTTTTTCTATTTACATACACATACACTATTTACGACACATACGAGTACAGCTCATACAATGATTTTAAAACGAAATTGTTACTTCTACAGTTTGTGTGCATATAAGTTATGATTTCATCATAGAGATTAATAGAAAAGGAGTACTCGTTACGCGGCTAAGGGCTTAATGATATTGATAATAAGACTTCATAGCCCTTAGCTTTGGGTATGTTCACAAGATCTCTGAACCTGCACCTTATTGATGTATGTGACCCATAAGTAAGTACTGAAAAGTCTGTGTTAAATGCGTTAAAAGCCGTAAATATCTCTTAAAAAACTTCAAACGTTGTCTTGTTATGTTATGAACAGTAGGTACCTACATAAGTCTTAATTAATGCGTCACCTTAAAAACTTACTCATATTAACGTCAACACAACATTCAAAGGGAATAAAGCAGATGATAAGTCTGTATATCGCGAATGTACACGAAGTATGTCGCATAGGAGTGTCCGTAATACTGATTTATCGTTTTGGTGCAAAATATGCGAGGCGGCGATATCAAAGCCGTTTTTCATGGTAAACTAGACATTCGCAAAATCTATTTTGTCTAAGCTAAGAGGAAAGGGGACCACCGCTTTTCCATACAAACGTAGTCATTTCGCAGTCAGTTTACATTATGAAAAATATTATTATATAATTTTTTGATTATTATTGTAATAATTTGGAGCGAAAAACAGATTTCATACAAGTTTTTAAATGCTCCTAACTTTTATAAAAATAAAAGATTCTAAAATCAATCATAGGGGCATATGTAGCTGTGCTTGATAGGTATATAACAAATTGTGTCAAAATATTTTCAATAATGTTAATATCAAGAGAGGGAAATAAGGACTACTTACGTTAGTAAGAAAAGGCGATTTCGCGCGGATCCTCCACTTTCCTCTTAAGCTATAATACATATAATCCGTGATTCGTGAGTAGAGCCTCTACCATCAGTTTTGACATTGACACAACGCTCACGTCTACGTAATTTACTTTCTGTACATCTCGCTTGCACTAATATGCGAGTACGAGCTAGATGCATAGAAAGTAAGTTACGTAGACGTGAGCGTATATGTCAATGTAAAAACTGATGGTAGACGTATAGGTGTTAAAAGTACTTAACTTCTTTGTGGTCAAAGAAAACACGGGTGTGTTTAAACATTAAAACGCAAATAGCTCATAATTCGAGCCATAAACGGTTTTATATCAAATTACGTTCCGAATGTCATGATTTATTTAGGTCATACACACACATCAGCCTGTTTAAACAAGCAAATTGCGATTGTCATGAAAGCATGTGATTATAACTAATATTTTTTCATGAAAATTACGGAGTAGCTTGCAGTAATTTGTCACTATTGAACGTGACTGTAATTACCCACTAGCTTTTGTAATATAACTTTTGATTGATCGTTTCAGAAATATCAATTCTTAAATTATAGGTAGAGGATTTTATTCATTACAATGTAAAGTACCTAATAAACTGATATTGACATACTCGTATACGATTTGAAACGTTACTGGCTAACGATATAAACACACCTCAAAAAAGTATAATTATATGAGTTATGAATTGTATAAGTAACAAGATGTTTTGATTTAAGTATATGGTGTTTCCCTAAAACGATAAAATGTATAAAATGTATCGTTATAAAGAAAAATATAATGCTTACAACAAATAATTCGATACGTAATAAAAAATACACAATGGCAAGGAAACCCTTTTGTGTGTGGAAGTAGTAATATTGACTGTACTCGTAACTGTAGGTGGGTACTTACACAAAACGCGAATCGGTTCACCTAAAACTAATACTGTTTTATATGTGTGTATGTTTTTGTTATTTACGTATTCATCTCGCGCGAGAAGTAATAAAGTCGTAAATGAGATATAAAATTACTTATTCAGGCATGCATTATCACGTAGGAGTTATTACCATAAAATACAACCCTGATGGGAATCATGGCAGCATTATGAAATAAATTGCAAATAAGCAGCACTATGTCTTTTTTATCTGAGCTTATGCAGAGGACGCATATGTTTTATGTTTCACGCCCAAAAAGAATAACATAACGCGCATAGCATACAATATTTTATGCTTTATCCACATTCATATAAAAATGCGTACATGGCATAAAATGATTCAGGCTGATTCAGCGAGGCTTTGCATTAATTCGTAGTTTCACGTTGCCGTCATACTTTTTTTCTGAATGCAAGGGTGACGAATAACACGAATGAAGCGAGTGTAATATAACGTGAGTGACGTGTCTGACATATTTTTTGTTAAGCTCTATTAATTGAACAAGAATTTCTGAGTAAGGACATTCAAGCGTTTCTGGTCTATCAATGTGTCAAAATATTAGGTAGGTATATTAAACAATTAGGTCCGCGAAATATATATATCAAAAAATAAATAAGTTATAATCTAAATATCCTTGACCTTATGACTTACCTTGTCGGGATTTACAGAGTCGACTCTACATGGGGACTTTTAAATATGCTAATATCGGGTGTAACAGAACGAGGGACTTTTATGCAAACGGGGAATTGTTTAGGCTACGTACTTTATTTTTCACTTATTATCTTTATTAATCAGGTTAATATTTCTAACCGTTTTTGAGATACCGTTTGTTAAACATTAGTGCAAAAATCTTGACATGACATGTTTCAATTTAAAATGTAAATAACTTTGTAGGCTGGTCACTGATATAAAAATATTTCATTTTAATGATTTGTTTTACTTTTTAATCGAGATTAACGATTATAATAACTCGATTGTAGATCACTATCCTTTCAGCTCAGTCCCTAGAAATGTTCTACCCTGTATATATTTATTTCTGATTTCGGTGTGAGACTTTTATCTTTTACACAAAAGTTTTATTAGAAACTGGTGAAGCAGAAAATGTTGCAAAATAATGGAAGGTAAAAAGATTTCACTCGGGTACAGAATAAAAGGCTCGGCCTGTCCTGAATAGGTGCCGTCAGCTGCTGGAATTCCACTCGGAGCGATCGTACTGTAAAGGCACTTTGCCGAGAAGTTTTTAAATCATCATAAAGAAACTTGGAATTTTATTGAGAAATTTGAAATGTTTAGCAGTTGTTTCTGTTTTAAATTCGGGTTTTAAAATAAATCAAGTTAAAACTAGTTTAGCTATGGAGAGGGCTATGCTCGGAGTTTCTCTACGTGATCGAATCAGAAATGAGGAGATCCGTAGACGAACTAAAGTCACCGACATAGCCCACCGGATTAGCAAGCTGAAGTGGCAATGAGCAGGCCACATTGCACGCAGAGAAGATGGCCGATGGGGTCGAAAAGTGCTCGAGTGGAGACCACGGACTAGCAAGCGCAGCGTAGGACGTCCACCCACAAGATGGACAGACGACCTTGTTAAGGTCGCCGGAAGACGCTGGATGCGGGTCGCTTCCAACCGGTACGTGTGGAGGTCCAAGGGGGAGGCCTATGTTCAGCAGTGGACGTCTTATGGCTGAGATGATGATGATGAAAACTAGTTTAATGAGAAATTTAAAAGTTATATTAATAATTATGTAAATTTTACGTTTCGATATATTTTTAACTAACCGCTTATTTACTATATTAAAACAAGTAGCAGTAAATTATGTAGCCAGTTAGCTTTCATCACGACCAATTCTGTTTTTCTGAAGTAAAGCAGTGTAGCATGCTAATTTGATGATGACCGGTCTGGTCTAGTGGATAGTGACCCTGTCTGCTAAGCCGATGGTCCTGGGTTCGAATCCCAGTAAGGGCATTTATTTGTGTGATGAACACTAATATTTGTTCCTGAGTCATGGTTGTTTTCTATGTATATAAGTATGTATTTATCTATACAAGTATGTATATCGTCGCCTAGTACCCATAGTACAAGCTTTGCTTAGTTTGGGGCTAGGTTTGATCTGTGTAAGATGTCCCCTAATATTTATTTATTATTTATTTATTATTTAATTTAAAATAACGGCAAAGAGCATAATTTATTCTATTAACTTCCTTGGCGCTGTTTGCAAGATGCCAGGCAAATGGAACCTAATTTTATTACATAAGTATATTCAATGGCACGAATGTATTCTTTAGCTTAATGTTTTCTTAATAAAATGTGATTACGAAATAAGTCACATTTCAATTTTCAAAACTGGTATTTTTTACTTGGAAATCTTGAAATATAGTCAAGTTTAGTAGCAAACAAATGATAACAACATAAGTTTTATATTAAGTTGTAATAAATCAATAAACTTACGACTCCATATATAACACTTATGTGTAATTGTTTATACCCTCCTTTAATCTTCTTCTTCTTACTCCTCGATTCCTCATGAGTGAGGGTCGCGACCACATGAGGTCGTTATTTTGTGCACCAAGGCTCTCCATTCTGCACGAATTTCGGCCTTCCTAATAATAAGCGCCTGTGTAGATCTGGCAGGCCTTATTTACAGTGTCCACCCAGCGGGTTGATGGATGTCCACTACCCCGTCCTCCATCCACCATGCCAACCATAATGAGCTTTTCAAAGTTGTCCGGCTCCCGTCTGGCCACGTGTCCAAAGTAGTTAAGGATCCGCTGGAGGCAAAAACCCTAAGAGTCTAAAACCCTATTTGACTGGAATATAACACCCATATAATTTTCAATTCCCTTGTACCATCCAAAAATGAGTACCTACCGACAGAGTACACATGGATAATCTTGTTAAAAACGAGTCCTGTTTCAACCTGCGCAATCCTTGTTTATATTTTACCCATAATTGTTTACGACAACATTGTTATGTTTTGTACTACACCGCTTTGTTTACGATACGGCTCATAAACGAGTCACGTTTATGTAATGATGTTAATACAAGGATGTGTACGAAAATGATTTTTCTTTCACTCTTTGGTTAGAAGACCATTTGTGCTTACATTTATTTTAAGGATCAACCACATCACAGCAAATACGCATCGTTATGCTGTGTATAATGACTGTACATTACTATACCTTATAAAACAAAGTCCCCCGCCGCGTCTGTCTGTTTGTGTGTTTGTTCGCGATAAACTGAAAAACTACTGAACGGATTTTCATGCGGTTTTCACTTATCATTAGAGTGATTATTGAGGAAGGTTTAGGTGTATAATTTGTTAACCCGTGCGAAGCCGGGGCGGGTTGCTAGTAATTATAATGAGCGCTACGTTTTACGCTGCGATGTCGTTCTTTTAATTGATTTAAACTGAAAGGTTTTGGTTTAAGTACTTGATATTTTTATGGCGTATTTTTCTATAACAAGTTAATGAAAAAAAATTAAAGACAAACCACACTGGAACGGGGCAGCGTACGGTTACGTGTCTTAAACATTGCGTTTTTCATTAAACTTTCTGCGTATTTTGCGCAGCTAGTAGGTATTTTGATTACAAGTGTAATTGAGATATAAAAGTTATAAGTTCGGCCACTTCAATATAACACTGGCCAACAATTTCTAACTAAGCTCATTTTGTTTAGCTTACCGTACTTGTAATCTTGTTCGCAAAGAAAATCTGGTTTAAGTATTGCTTGTATTGCCCTTCCATTCTGTACCGTGGAAATAAAAGAAAACTCTGAAGTTTATAGGATTACATAATTGCTTTGTTTTGCTTTTTGGGGCTTTACTTTTTGTTTATATTTAGGCTGCCAGTAGGTAAATGTTGCGGATTTTAAAATACCTACTTTAAAATCCGTTAAATGTATGACTGCCTATTCAAAGGGTGTAAAACAATCTCCATTTGAAGTTTTTGTTATAGGTTTATATTTTATTTGGTTTATATTTGATTATAGAAGTTAACAAACGGCAGTAGGTATATATTAATTTGAATCCCACCATTATTCAATTCTAGACTATTATTTTCAGAATGCGATTTGACTAAGAAAACATAGTCCCCCGCCGCGTCTGTCTGTTTGTGTGAATCATGTTTATTCGCGTTAAACTCAAAAAAAAAACTGAACGGATTTTCATGCGGTTTTCACCCATAAATAGAGTGATTCTCGAGGAAGGTTTAGGTGTATAACTTGCAAGGTTTTGTGTAACTCCTGCAAAACCGGGGCAGATCGCTAGTAAGAGATATATCTAAAGTATAAAGAGCCATGTTCAGCGAAGCGTTTTGTATAGGATCGTCTTGAAATAAACTTTATTTTTAATATTAAGCTGCTAAACTTTGAAAGTTAAAATAGATATACGAGTAGCTTAGCTGGATTAGAGAAGAAAACAGTAATATTTAAGAATATTAATGTTTAAATAGTTTCATGCATGCTGTAATTTCCGAAAAGGGCAGTAAAAGAATTGCCTCCTAAGCTTCAAACATTCAGACACTCAGAATCAAATCATTCGTAATGGCAATCCTGTTTATCCAAAGCTAATGGTATTTGCTAGTGGGCAATGCAGCGTGATGTTTGAACAGGGCTAATAAATACCGGCAATGCAGGTAATTAGACCTCCGTTACATTGTCTAAATAGTTACTTTGAAAATTGCCTATTTTTACCACAACTTTATTTTAAAAGTGAACCTTGTCACTAAAACTATAAGGTCGAACTTCGAAAGAGAGTTTACAGTTAGCGCATTTGAATCCAGTGACAATAACATGGCCTAACCAAAACACGTACGAAATACCGAATTAGGAGCAACCTAGGTACCATCACCCACACTGTTAACTGTACATGTACAGTTAGGAGTGTTGCTGTTTGTACACTGTCTCTTACATAAACTTTGAGATGAATATTATTGTTCAGTTTGTTATCATTATGCATTTTAATGGTTACGTATGTTACGTGCAACATTCCTTGTCAAAATTATTGCAATAATTTACTCTGGTTATACCCATATATTAATCTGGTTAGGTTAAAAAAAATACCTAATTTTATGTCAAATATGTTATGTCTGTTGTTACCTAGTTCTATTTTTCCGTTAAAATTTCTTTTTAGTTTTATACGTATGTAAAATGTATAATTATTGGTGCAAAAAAGAATATTTACTTACTTACTTATTTGTGATAAGATTAAATGAGAAAAAAATAAAACAATCGTCATCTTATCTTTTAATTTGCTGACATCTTTGAACTCTGACCTAATAACCGTTCGTTTCAATTTTAACACTCGTTTCGTTAGCTTTCACATCTCTCTAAAATTCCTAATTCACTTAAGCAAGTAATCGCAAAAGCATCTTTGAAGTCATAAAAATAAAGTTTATTTTTCATGACAAATATTTTAGAAATCTGAGATAGAAAGTTTAAGAAGTCGATTTTATATGACGGCGGCGCATAGCGCATACCGAGTTCCAATTACCGCTAGAACACTCCCGGCGCGATTCGGGAAATGAATTAGTGATTAACTAGATACGATATAGTAAAGATATGTGACGTCCCACGGATAAAGGTACCTTATGGCGGTTGGCGCTTACGCTATTATTAACGCCGCTCCAATATTATTGCGGCGCTATGCGACGTAAGCGCCAGCCGCCATAAGGTACCTTTTGCCGTGGAACGTCACATATCTTTACTATTTCATATCTAGTGAATCTCTAATTCATTTCCCGAATCGCGGCGCCAGCCGCCATAAGGCACCTTTTACCGTGGAACGTCACATATCTTTACTATTTCATATCTAGTGAATCTCTAATTCATTTCCCGAATCGAGCCGTCTATCCAATTAAGGTTTTATATCTCTTGGAAATCTTTACTTCTGAAGCTTCAGAGGGTCATTTGGATGTCGTTGAATTTTGCAAATAGGGCACGCGGTATTCGAAACGATTTTAACATATATTTCAGTAAAATACGTGGTAAATGAAAAAAAAATATTATTTTGCATTATTCATTATCTCTACTATTGCGTAAACATTGTTGTTTAACAAATAAATACGTATAGTCTGTATTATTTATCTCCTTATTCATTATTATACTTCTGTTTATTTAAACAATTATCAATTTATCACCATCAAGATATCATTAATCTTAACGGATAAATAAAAATATGTAATACATTTTTAAGTAGGTTTATTTTAATATTAGTTTAGTTTTGTAGGTAATTTTAATTTTAGGTTACAGTTATAGCTATTATACGCTGTATTAGTTACTTAACGTGAATTAATCTATCGTTGATATCAAATCAATATACTTAAGTATACTTGGAAGTAGTAATAAATAAAATACAGCTGTCCCGTATTTCAGTAGATGTTATCTCGCCAGATGAAAAATTAAAACTGACTTACATTTGGCTGTACAAGCGAATGTGAATATGGCTCGCTATTTGTACGCCAGGAGAACAGTTAATGAATTTTCCTGCATTAATTGCTAAGAGGGAATTGCTAATTGTTTGCCTTATACCTACACAGAAAGCACTATTCTACTGACAACACTGAATTAGCATTGGACTTTTGTTAAATATTCTAAGTGAATAAAAGGTTTTCTCGCCGCGAAGTTGCTTCCATGTTTGAATTAAAATACACTGAACGGAACACTGATTGCAAATATCCTTTATTTTTTTAAATACAACTTTTCTTAATAAGATAAATCGACTCATAGGTATTTTATTACTCAAATAATTGCAAGTTAAATTACCATTGTTATCAGTCACGTCGATTTTCTAGAAATATATTTTTCGAGTTCTTCAATAATTCAAATGCTTCTGATTTATTTAGAAACCTAGAAATAAATTCTACGCTATTTTATGTTAAATTCACCATGTGTAGATTTCTAGAAATCCTTACTGAGCTGCAGAGAGCATTTAAAGCTTTCCGAGCTCTTAGTTAATCTCCAAGCACCGACCAAGTTAGAAAGAGATTAAAACAAGCCAATCTCATACATTTAGTTCGAATGTTTACTGTTTCTTTATAATTAATTGTACTGAAATGAAGTGATAAAATTTAAAATAAAATATTCCATCAGCTAAACAATTCACCATATACAAAAGCTGCAATACCTCAACAACCTAAAAAAAAAAGGTGATTTGGGAAACACTAAATATAGTTAAACACTTAGTTTGAGCTTAAATAGGTACTGTCCAATTCTTTACTTTGTTTTATAGAACTGCTATTTCTTAAATGTAGAAAAACTTTCATCCATTCCATCAAGTTGTATGTCACAGGAAGATGAGTTTATGTACAGTCCCTTGGGGAAACCACTAGAGATGGCTAATTCCTCGCGATAGTATCTGCCGCGCGTCCGCCATATACATTTTACTTAAACATTATTTTCGTTGAGACTGCAAAATAAAAGGATTAAAAATGTAAATGTACAATGTGATTCCTTGTCTTTGAAATATATTTCTTATTTGAGTTATATACAAAAGTCAGCAATATTTACTTTCTTACCTGTGGATAGGAACAGATAGATAGAATACTCTTTATAGCACACCTCAGTAGAAGATTTAGCAAAACAATTGGATGTTCCTGTCTTTGCTTGTATATTATACATTTATATTCGGGCTTTAAAAACCAACAGAAAGTGCATGTACAGAAAAAATTTAATAAAACCATAAACATAATTAATAACAAACTTACAATAAAAATTAACCTAAAATGAAAACTACCTACAAAACTAAAACTAATACCTAAAAAAATAAATAAAACATAAAACATGTACAGTCATGTGAAAAAATATGGGTGCATACAACTTACTCAAAAATATGTCCCATAGTTCTTAATTCGCTGAAATAAGAGCTACTATGGGGCATATTTTTTTAACAAGCTTTTATAGGTTTATAGGTTGTTGGTAATTTAACCATCTTCCAAGTATCGTAGCGTCATGAAAATTGGCAGCTGTATGCAGTTCTGATGACAATACAATAATATGGTACTGTCGAACTGATCTGATGATGGAGACAGGAGGTGGCCATAGGAACTCTGTGATGAAACAACGCAACCTAATTGTGTTAGGGGTTTTTAGAATTGTCTCGATGAGTATTAGTTGTCTGTCGTAAGAAAAGTACAGTCAGCGATAAAAGGTTGTCCCAAAAATTAAATTTTTGCCAAAAACTTATTTGAGTAGATGAGTGCACCCATATTTTTACACTTGACTGTATAGTGATTTCTTAGTGAAATAGTAGG
Organism: Cydia splendana; assembly: GCF_910591565.1. NCBI lineage: Eukaryota > Metazoa > Arthropoda > Insecta > Lepidoptera > Tortricidae > Cydia > Cydia splendana. The sequence goes on from NC_085976.1 coordinate 11,841,767, forward strand.
AATAAGTTTTTATTCTATAATATCTCTCTGCTGATTTGGTACAAAACAGTTGCGAATGTATCCGGTCAAACAAATCAGTAGGTACCGAAAACGCGAAAACACGATTTAATGTTTGAGTTGATACTTACTAAATGGACTTAGCGAGCCATTTAGTCCTTTAATGAATTATCTTTCTGAATTACTAACCTATTTTAAAGTAAATTATAATACTTACCAAGCTTAGCGAATGATGTCCGTATCAATCCTCAGGTTTCTCTTTACAATTCCCAGAAGCTTTTAGGTAGATTATTGCATAATTAAAATCAATTAATCGACAGTGACTCAATGCGTGTGGCTGTAGCTCTCCGCCTGGGCTGCGATGTTTGTATACCTCACAAATGCATCTGCGGCTCCACGGTGGAAGCTAATGGCCATCACGCTTTGAGTTGCTGTCGCTGTTCAGGGAGATTTCCCAGACACCACGCGCTTAACGACATCGTCCGGAGGGCCCTAATATCCGCGAACATACCGTGTGTTCTGGAACCACCTGGCCTCTGTCGCACCGATGGCAAACGGCCGGACGGGTTAACTTTGGTGCCCTGGCAGAAAGGAAAGTGCCTACTTTCGCCGCCTCGCACCTAAACCGGACGGTGCAGACAGCAGGCGCTGCGGCAGAGCTGGCAGCGTTAAGAAAGCGCATAAAATACTCCGACCTTGAGGCGAATTATTATTTTGTGCCACTCGCCTTCGAGGTAACGGGGTGTTGGGGGTCTGACGCCATAGCTTTTATAAGGGAGGTGGGAGGTAGAATCAGGGAGAGGACCTCTGACGCTCGCGCGGGTTCGTACCTGGTGCAAAGGCTGGCCATCGCTATCCAACGTGGTAACGCGGCAAGTATAATGGGCACCTTTGCACCCGGTACAGCCCGCGGAGGCCTTTTAGATTAAAATATTTTAATATTTAGATATATTTAAGTTACTTTTGTATGATTATTTATGTACCATTAACCTTTTGTATAATAAAAATAATTGTTCTATTAAGTGGTACGAAAGGTATACCGGAACGCTAAACAAGGGATATAACTCAAGTATAATTTAATTATGAGTTCTGGGGTTTTCAATTAAAAATAAAACAAACATGTTTTTTTGTAATACGTGGCGTATCTGCTTGTTGCTTTAGTTCAAGATTCATGATTTATCTCGCGACAAACAAATAATAAATAATAAAAATAATACAAGTATACTCTGTATCTTTAGGTATTTAAATAAAAGTAAACAAATAATTTGAATTTTTCCGGGTAGTTAAAATAACATTTATTGGTTAACCAACCAAATACAAAACCGCCTGTATTCTGTCACTGAACGAACTGACTTTAACCTACATTATTTGATCATGTAATGTTTTCATCTACCCTTAACTGGCTTAAGGAGCCATTTGAGGGTAGATTTTGTTTGCTTTTATACTAATACCTAAAGATACAGACGCAGGCGATTGGTTCCACAAAATATAACACGTTGGCATTAGATTGCAGTCATGCACCCGCTTTCGCTAACTTGACATTAAGTACCATACTTGATTTGAGTAGGACACAGATTTTCCTATTGAATTGAAAGAAAATTTAAATTGGATTCAGAAAATCTAAATAAAGCTCCGCATACTGCGTTTTATCCCATCGTTATTCTCACGATTTACAGCTTTGCCAATATTCTCGTAATTCTGGCTTTCGGAAATAGAATCTTTTGATGTTACGAAGTCTGATATTTTCTGTGAATTTAGGATTTTAAAATATGTTTAACTTTTACCGTGAATTTTAGATCTTGAAACGTATTCTTTTGTTTTATGGCGGTGTTGAATACCTTCGCTTATAGAATATGTGTAACGTTTAATCGAGAATTTTAATTGCAGTATCAGGGGTATCTGAATGTATCTAATCTCAAATGAGTTTCTGCTTTAACACAAAGATAAAGCTCAGAATATTAAATCAATATAATATTATACTTGCGTACTAAGGTTCTACATTCTGCTCAAGAATGAGTAGTACATATTCTATTCTATTCTACGAATAAATTCTATTCTATTCTATTCTATAATTATTTACTAATTTGCCAGGCACCGTGTTGCGCTGATTTTAATATTAAATCTTCCAATACATTTATAATTGTTATATCAATGCTGCAATAACATTTGCATATAACATGACATTTGCAAGAGTAATTTAGCCTTGCATGTCTTTAGTGGCAGAGTTTTATTTTTGTCCTAAACGATTATTATTCCGAAATCCACTTGACCGATAAAAGCATTAAAAAACCTACAGACCTATTATGGACGGCTTTATCCACGTGCTGTTTTAGTACATATTCTATTCTATTCTACGAATAAATTCTTTTCTATTCTATTCTATAATTATTTACTAATTTGCCAGGCACCGTGTTGCGCTGATTTTAATATTAAATCTTCCAATACATTTATAATTGTTATATCAATGCTGCAATAACATTTGCATATAACATGACATTTGCAAGAGTAATTTAGCCTTGCATGTCTTTAGTGGCAGAGTTTTATTTTTGTCCTCATCATCATCAGTCGTTCCCTCAATGCTGAGGATCGTGACATCATGTCCTAATATTGCTGACCAGTCTCTTCCATAGGCTTCTGTCACCCGCCATATGTACGGCTTCCTGCAGATGTAGATGCAACGGTGTAGTAACTTGTGCGCTCCATGTAGCGGGTGGTCTGCCGCGAGTCCTCTGGCCCTCAACTTTGCCCGTCATAGTCGTCATTTCTAGGCTATCAGGAGAACGTCGTGAGAGGTGGCCAAAATATGCAAGGATGCGGTCTTGACATATGGTCGACAGCCGGCGGTTTATGCGTAGCTCTTCTAGAATGGACTGGTTTGTACGCTTTGCAGTCCAATGTATTCGCAGAAGTCGACGCCAACACCATATTTCCAAGGCATCGATGCGACTTTTCATTTTGGCTCGGATAGTCCAGGTCTCTATACATAAAGATCGAGAATACTAGGGAACGCACTAGTCTGATCTTTGTGCTCTGTCTGATTTTTGTCCTAAACGATTATTATTCCGAAATCTACTTGACCGATAAAAGCATTAAAAAAATATGCTGGCCTTATGGATGGATTTAACCTCGTGACAAAATATGTCACTTTTTAACAGAGCGCGATTGAAAGTGACGGATACCGTTTTATCACGCTGTCACGTAGACAAGAACGACCATCATATCCGTACTGGAGTTTCATCTAATTTTTACATAACGTTTGTTACGATAACATATTCGAAACATTCTTAATTATCCGCAGCTGATTTGTCCACAACTAGGATTTGAGTCGTAAGCGCGACGTCGCGAAAAAATGTAACACATCAACATGGAATGTTTGGATGTTTTGGCGGGGCGGGCCCGGGACCTTCTATTGATTTTGCCCCGCTGCCCGACCCCGCACGCATCGCAACTGTTGCTTGAGAGAATCGTCCTTGCCCTAGAAGTATGGAATTGAAAAGTGCATTTCCTGGATAAGATAATATCGAAGAAGTATCGAATTTAAAAGTGCATTTCCGGGATAAGATAATATTTGGTAGGATATTGGAAATCCGTTGATATAACTGCCTACTTTCATCTACGAGAATACAATAACTATATGTACATACTTTACTGAGGTTGATTTTCATCAGGAAAAAGAACAAATTTATTTAAGCGTATGTATGGGTATGTGTATGTATGGTCTTTCCTTTAGATCAAATAATTGTAATCATTCAGGGTATACATTTTTGAACATCTCTGGTATTGTTTTGTACCATTCTAATGTTAGTAAAGTAAGAGAGCACTGATTTAAGAATATGCATCGACTTTTCCGCAGATATTTGTTATGAAGATTTGTAATAACTTAATTTTTATGAACGAAATAAAAAATATTTTATTCATCTAAAACTCAACCTAAACTCATAAAATCAGAATACTCGGGAGATGGTTTTCCGCGACACTGTTTTCTGGCAGTTTAGGATCGCAGAACCATTTTCAACACTAAAAGTTAGTTCGCGTTTCCAAATCTTAACTATATATCTCTTCAGTCTTCAACCATTCTCCCTAAGAGAAAATTACCAAATCGCCTAAAAACTAGATATACCTATAGTAGACTCATTTTGTGATATTTCCCTAAGAGAAAATTACCAAATGGCCCAAAAACTAGATATACCTATAGTAGACTCATTTTGTTATATCCCCTTAATACGACCCTACTTTTATTTTAAACTGGTCATGACACACTGCCTTCCATTTGTACACATAATTTTGAAATTAGTAAGCACTTCCTTACTTAGTGATATTTTGCAGAAAAGGGGCGAGATGCGCGAATGATTGAGATGAATGGGGCCCTAAGCTTAATTGCGTGAAAATTAGTGGACGGCCCCCTTTGATTTACACCACTTAGTGCGCCGTGACCGCACATTACAACCATTATTGGGGACAACTATTTTCACATCGTTTATTTTGACTTTTGGACTCAATTATATGAGGTTTACTTCCTTATCCGATGTTTGTTCCTTTTGTTGTATACTTTTGGCACACTGTAAAAAGTAACAGGGGACCGACGCCTTTGTTGTTTGCGTAAATGCGGACACCGCACTAGAACACAGTAATGTCACAGACTTTTACACAACTGCCCGATAAACTACACATTTCAAATAAGACATGCTAGCCCTGTAAGTAGTACCGAGCTACCGAGGTGTAACACACACGGCAATAAAAATAATGTCAATATCACTTTAGTGACATAACTTCTAGCTCACGAGGACATTTTGTCAATAACAAAGTTGAAATTGTCAATTAAGTCGCCCGCGGGCAGTTGTACGAGTTGTGAAGTGTCCTTGTCGACCCGTAGGAAGATTGCTCTCGAAATAAATATGATTACATTATTTAGAGTCGACGTCATAAATATGCCTTCGAGTGGGATAATGTGGAACAAACAGGGTTACAAATACGTGATCGTAGGCTTAATGCTTCAAATAATTTAATCTCTATAAGTAGGTACCTATACCTACCGATATGATGGTTTAGATTAACGAAATAGTCAAATTAATTCCTTCCAGCCACCTGGAAGGTAAGGCTGCGCTGGCATCCAAAAAACTCGGTGTGCTCAATAAAGCGAGGCGATACTTTACTCCGGGGCAAAGACTTCTGCTGTATAAATCGCAAGTCAGACCCCATATGGAGTACTGCTGTCACCTTTGGGCAGGAGCACCTGGATGCCAGCTTGGACCCTTCGACTCAGTCCAAAAGCGCGCTGTAAGAATCGTCGATGATCCCAAACTCACAAGCGGTATTGAACCTTTAAGTCTAAGGAGAGATTTTGCCTCCTTGTGTGTGTTCTACCGCTTGTACAATGGACTGTGCTCTGAGGAACTATTTGACATGATGCCAACGGCCGCTTTCTATCACCGCACAGCTCGTCGTCGGCAGGGTGTTCATTCTCACACCCTAGAACCTAAATGGTCGCGTACTGTGCGATTTAAGAGGAATTTCCTCCCGCGGACGCTCCGGCTGTGGAATGAGCTCCCTTCCGAGGTTTTCCCGAGGTTCTACAGTATGGGGTTCTTCAAAAAAGGAGTGTACAGGCTTTTAAAAGGTCGGCAACGCGCATGTAACACCTCTGGAGTTGCAAGCGTCCATAGGCTACGGTGACTGCTTACCACCAGGCGGGCCGTATGCTTGTTTGCCACCGATGTGGTATAAAAAAAAAGTCAAATTAATTATTTAAAAACATCATTTCGACAAATCAATACGAACGATAAAGATGAACGTGGCTAATTCCGTCATAGGGTCTATTCTGTCCACGAGCGTATATATTTTTGATTTTCAATCGTTGGAAAAAAACCATTTGCTCTTGATTGCTGAAACTAAAAGCAATGTTGTTCGTTGTTCGAGAAAAATGCTAGTGGACGGAATAGTCCCTATGATGGAATTAGCCACATTGACCTTATAGAGGTAGTTATAGAATGCATAGAGCATACTTAATTTCAAAGAAAATATACCTTACAGAAAACCCGTAGACTAATAACACGAGACCCTACTCATAGTGTTGTGTTCCTGCCGGTGAATAAGGTTGCCAGAGGTCAACGACGGTGCCGGGTGTTAGGGTTGGCCTCTGGAGTTGCAGGCGTTTACCATCAGGCGGGCCGTATGTTTGTTTGCTACCGAGTCTACCGACGTAGTATAGTTATAAAAAACTGTTTTAGAGTTATTTCATTGCCTTTATTTATTTATTTATTTTAAACTTTATTGCACATCAAAGAAAAAGTACAAAAGGCGCACTTAATGCCTTGTGTCATTCTCTACCAGTCAACCATAGGGCCAAACAGAAAAATGTCTTTGCAGGGAAAATGCTATACAGTACAACAAAGGTTTAAATAAATATTGTAATATGTAATAAATATTCTGCAACCGTTTCCACTAACCAATCTAACCATACGTCAATCAAGGCTGTCGATATTTCGCTCACAAAGCGAAACGTACCAATTTATGGCTTAGTAAATGAAAAAAAAACTTCGAAACAGAATAAAAACGTAATAAATAAATTCACTTGCAAAACTGCATGCCAACATTGAAATGAAATGAAATGAAAATAGCCTTTAATAACAATCTTATAAATTACATTTCATCTTAATACTACTTAAATAACTATAAAAAAAATTTGGTTTATGAAAGTAAGTGTATATAGTAATTTTTATATTAGACACCGGTTATTTGGTTGTCTTGCTCTCTGGCATAGGCCTCCCCAAGTGTTCTCCATAACGATCGCTCCATTGCTAACCTCGTCCAACATGTTCCTGCCACCTTTTTGATATCGTCTTCCCATCTTCGATATTGTCTGCCTCTTCGTCTCTTTTCATATCTAGGGCACCATTCCGTCAATACCAACATTATTAAAATTTAAATCTTATTTATGTAGGTACTTAATAATGGAAATTACCTACGAGTAAGGATACATTGTATCGGCACTAATATGATTTCTTGTTAACAAAGTCTAAGTTCATTCAGAAATTGATCAAAATCGACTTTGGATAAAATACGGCCTGCATTCGGCGACAAATATCATTTAAATAAATTCAATAATCAGTGTTTTAAATTTTGATTCTTATCCTCGTATTATCTGTTGCGACTCATGGGAGCATCTCGCAACAAAGCGCGTTGAGTGGAGGAACAGCCTTTTAAGCGGCCGCGAAACCCATGATAGGTCCTGGTTTCAAGACTAGGCCCGAAAACGGGGAATAAAAAACATGCGCGATGAGGGTCGCCTCGGTGCGGGCCCTCATTTTACTTGTCACAAATGCGGGCAATTATGCCGTTCAAGGATCGGGTTGTATAGCCACGAGCGGCGCTGTCGCTAGATCATGGATGCTGCTTAAATCATCTGCAGAGATGCAGAAGGCCTGAATGGATATTATCTGTTGTGATATGCGTAAAGCAATAATAGTACTTAACGTTTTTTATTTACTTAATCATCAATAGCCCATTCGGGAACAAACCTAAATGTGCTTTGATTGCGATGGAGTGGAATAGGTGAGCACTTCCATTAATGTTATTACCTCTGCATGTAGCTCATATTCATTTAGAATCAATATATTAAAACTTAAAAGTAGGTACATTGTTTGTAGGTACATCGATATCGATACATTGTATCGTAGTGTGTAGGTACAAATAATTGTAGTGGAATACAATAAAATTGTCTCTTGAAATATTATGTTAATATGCTAAAAGAATGCTTAAAAAGTATCACATCAGTTTGTCAGCATGTTGTTTATTCAAACAAGACAGAATATTTTGTCTTTAATTAATAAATCCCGTGATTTCGTAAGTGTTATTTTTGAATACACCAATATTTTAAATTTTCTCGTCGGCCGCCGGATGTTCGGGTGTCGGAGAGCGTCCATTTTGAATAGAGATGCCACGAATATTCGGCAACTATTCGGTATTCGGCCTATTCGGCCACTTTTCCGAATATTCGATATTCGGCCGAATGTTGCCTACTATTCGGCCGAATACCGAATATATGTTACACCTACCTGAAAAAGAAAAAATACACAAAAAAATAACCAAAAACTAGGTATATTTAATATTTAAAATTATTTTTTATATTTAAAATGTATTCTTGGAATGTAGTTAAATACAAATGCACGTTTTTGAACATTTGTTGATTACAAAATATTTTATTTTTATCATGGGTCTGATTTGATTGACTCTATGTACATTCATTAATTCTGTTCAACATAAAAATATATCTTAGCAAACGTTGTGCTTTTTTGGCGAACAGTTTTCATAATAATTGTGACTCAAAACGTTCGCATGTCATGCCGAATATTAGGTATTCGGCCGAGAGAGGGGCCGAATATTCGGTATTCGGTATTAAGCCAAATTCACTATTCGGGGCATCTCTAATTTTGAAGGCATCTAGCCGCACGAGGGGTTGTAAAACATCGTCCATACTTGTGAGAAAATAATAGTTAAATAACTATGTATGAAACGCACTGGTGATAAATGATGTGCCTGCATTAAAACGATTATATATCATCTTTAGGCCAACATAGGATTAAATTTATGTACCTTAGGGCTACTAACTACTAAAGAATTGAATTAATAACGTACATACATAACACAGTGAATTGAATAACTAAATAGAGGTAATTGCGATTTGATAGATTATGGTTTCAATTGTTTATTGTTATTGTTATGTTCGTGAACCATTACTAGAGGCCAATTCTAATTTACTGATTTGTTAGTATTAATCTTATTATCATACGACCTTGAGCATCGCTTACTCTGATTGGAGCACTCGAAATTCACTGGGATGTCGTCTCATTAGGTATCTCGCTCGCACCTATTGGTGCGCGTGAAATCGTAAGTGAGTCCTGTCAAGATTATACCATGACAAGATCAAAACTTTAACAAATTATTAAATCAGAATTGGCTTTCTGATACCGTAACAAACATATTTGTCAGCAATTTAGAATAATCCATTCCACGTGATTAATAATTCGCTTATAGTAACTACGTCAGTGACACGTACATTCATCTCTACTTAGGTTCAACCGCAGCCTAAACTGGTAAAGTGACACGCAATTATCTAGAGGCATGTAGGTAAACTTAGTCGAGAGTTTCTTTTATTTTTGCCATTTTATATATTGTGACCTTTTTTGCCACTTTTGTGTTATTTCTAGTCAGGATCGCGAGCCCTTTTCATCCTTATAGGAGAAAAAAAGTGTCCTAAAACTTCCATACATTTTTCAAACTTTCCTTTTTGTTACCGCCACACAAAGTGTATGGGGAAATGGTAACACAATAGGAAAAAAAACTCTGGGACATTTTTTTATCCCATTAGTATCGAAGGAGCTCGTGATTCTAAGTAGAAATAACACAAAAGTGGCAAAAAAGGTCACAATATATAAAAATGGCAAAAAATAAAAGAAACGCTCAGTCCCACTGTAGTGACTACCGTGATATTGTAGGAAACCGAAACGACATATCAGATTTAAATCATTCTTGTATGAATGTGAAGTTACTAAATTAGAAGTGGAATTATATTTCCCATTTAGCGCAAACATAACGTGACTGGGAACCGGATTTATCTTTAATTTATTTTTATGAAACGGTTATGGATGGGATTTGGCAGCTGGCAACAGTGACTTTTGACCTAAAATGTCACTGTTGAAAGCTGACAGATCATAATAATATTCATAACCATGTCATAGTATGAATCGGGTTTTAGTAATTTTTTTACATGCTCATCACGCAAAAAGATTTAACCCTTTACTAGGCTGACATTTCGAAAATGACAATCGAATGTCAGTCTTACTCATTGATAATAGAACACGTGTTTGAAGTGCCATATGTGGGAAATATATATCTTAGCCTGATAAAGGGTTAAATACAATTCGCCACACACTTCTCCTATAAATTGAAATCATTTATTGAATTCAGAGGAGAACGATTACAGAATTCCGCGTGAACGTAGTGGCAAATAGATGTAATTGGTAAGTTTAAATGCAATGGTCTAATGAAAAGTACTGTACCCCGGAGATCCAGTCTAATATTGTGCAGTTTTAGGTATCCTAAGGGATTGAGGCACTTACCGACCCAGTTGCGATTCACAGAAGCTGTCTAGAGATGCAGGCACTTAATTAACATATATATGTACTAGGTTACTATGAAGTTGGGATTATAATTCATATCATACACAGCTTCGCTAAAGAGCTCTTCGAGACAATGTCGTTGGTAATAACTTCTATAATGTTTTTATTGGATGGATTTTGTATGAAAAGTAAAAGCGATTAATTTAGCTATGATCACAATTATGATAAAGTTAGACCAAGAAAAGTCTGAAACGATATTGATAGCATACGCAGTGCAAGTGTTATTTATACGTCATAAATAGTCATAATTTCATAGAAGTTTCACGTTTAAACTAACACTTGCACTGCGTGTGCTATCAAAATCGTTGCGGACTTATCTTGATCTAACTCTATGTACTAGGTGGTTATGGGCCAATTTAATTACTTGACTTTTGACATGGAATGTCAAACAATATCAAAGCTTGGATACATAAAAGTTCACATTTTGTCCACACCATAAACTGCCATTGCTTTTAGGTCTCCCACCACATCAAAGCCAATTCAAACATTTTGTAGGTTAAAACAGCAAACCTAAATGTAAACGGACATAATGTAAACATTATTTAATACTTCACTACATTTAACCACAACAGGCACGTAAATTTGTCGGCCGTCAATTGTTCAAGCGAAGTGCGATCGATAGATGTTTAAAGTTAGGCACTCCGCCCGAATAAGGCAGTCTGAATATTTTATGACACAGAGTACGCCCGGAAACGGCGGCCGTACGTGTATCTAATCCTATTTGGGGTATTTCTTTCCAAAACAAAGGGACTTCGGACGATAAATAATACATTTATGGGTTTTTAAGGCAGTGACTTGTCATTGTCATAACACTCTCGTATTCCGCTCAAAAGGTGCTCAGAGATATTTGACACAAAATGTAAAAGCGCGAGAAAAAATTTTACTCAGCAACTCTTATTTTATTTGAAGGAAGACACTTGGACCACTTTAAATGATCTCAAGAGTTTCTGCTTACCTACTAATTTCCGTCGTACCTACGATTGCAAGATTATATTTTATTAAATGTAACATCTATCAGATTTTAATTCAGCGCTTTTGCATTTTTTCCGATATTTAGAAGATGATGTTTGCGCATAAATGATTATGTGCGTGTTTCAAAAATGTCGTAGAACCGATATTTATAATTTGTCAGAATACCTTGATGAATGATGACACTCAACTCCCTTGAGAACAGTATGTCAAGGAATAAATTTCTTAAAAAAATATAAATACTTTCCCCAGAGAGTCAGCTGGAATACAAAGTTTTACATGGATTTTGCGCCTTGAATTCTTAATCGTTTGATTCATTTTTCAACGTCGTGAGATGAGATTTTATGATGTATCACCATTGCAGGAGCTATGACAAGGTAGTACGCCAAGTACGATATTAACCATTACAGCATTTCAAGATTTCACGCCATGAGAAGAAATCTGAATAAGATATTGTGAAAAGATAAATTGTAACATGATTGTAAGATTACTTAAAATTCAAATAAATTTCAATCTATTCACTATTGACATTAGTAATATCATTGAAGCTATGGTATCCTTACTGGATAGTGTTAGGTCGCAATCAGGCCCCAATTTCACATCGGTGACAGGTGCGACGAATTGTAAAATCACTGTTGCTGACGTCACAGGCATCCATGGGCTACGATTACCACTTACCATCGGGCGGGCCGTACTCCTGTTTGCCACCATCATTGTATTATTTAAAAAAACTTTATTATATCGGATAAAAACAGATATTTCTCTTGCGAGGTTTCTGACAATTGTCAAAGATTTAGAAGAATTGTAGGTAATTCTTGACAGGTAATGAGTTATATGTCGGAATTTCGTGACAATTGTAGTGTTTCTTGTGACAATTGTCAGAAACCTCGCAGGAGAAATATCTGTTTTTATCCGATATAATAAAGTTTTTTTTAATAATACAATGATGGTGGCAAACAGGAATACGGCCCGCCCGATGGTAAGCGGTAACCGTAGCCCATGGATGCCTGTGACGTCAGCAACAGTGATTTTACAATTCGTCGCACCTGTCACGTTGGTGAAACAGGGGCCAGGTCGCAATAGAACACAGAAATTTTGCCCTTACTTTAAGTATTAGTAACTTTGTAATTTTTTGAGTCGATGTAAGAGAAAAGCGATATATTTTATACTCAGCATTAAGAATAAAATGACGCTCTATTGTGTCTACTCTATATTCCGTCACTTCTAATTAGTTAGGTGTGGCTAGCTATATTTAAGTTGTTTGTTTGATTGTTGTTGATTGAGAACTTTTCTGAGTGTATAATTATCCCTTCGGGTTTTCGTATCATTCTTAGAAATAAACATAAGACTTTGTAAAACTAATTCAACCTCTAGCCGCCCAAAGGTCTCACATTCCATTCTAATTTTAATCTTTATGTGGACAAATAAAAATTGCATTTGTCTTGGCAAGTTTCGATGTCTGGGAAGATAGATGTCCAGACACGCAAGCATAAACTAACGCCTTGCGGCGGTGGGCCCTCCAATGCTTCTTAAAATAGGCTTGCATCTTTCTTAGACCGATTACGCGAGAGAGGCCGTCTGAGAAGTTTATCTTTAGAAACCTAACGCCAAGTTCGCCAGCCGCTGACAGCGCGTAAGTGTTATTTCAGTGGTTTAGAGGTTACACGACGCCTTTTATAAATAAAAACATCTTTAAATTAAACAAACTTTTAAATTTATTCTAAGCTTAATAGCATCGTTCACACACGTTTCGCCTTGTTGAAAAAAGTAAAAAACATAAATTTAAGAAACTGTTGTGTTGTTGTAAAAGCTTTTGGCCTGTCCTGTTATTTAAAAGTTCATATTAAAATTAGTTATCAGTCCTCTTCTTAAAGAATCTCTTAGAATTTTAAAACACAACTAAGATCATGTTAATGCTAACATACCTAGGTACCCACTTCATTACTTGCCCATATTTAGTATGAATTTTCATGAATACTTATACCGCATTCTATAGCAAAAGGTCGGAAGGATTTTCATAAATTAAGTAAATTATGCCAAGCTGCCATTGAATATTAATGGGACAATTGAAAATAAACTTTCCGCCAACGGTTTACGGTCTGATATTTAATGAAATTGTATGCAGATACGGGTACCCTGGTATATTCTGAGTTTAACTATATTTTTGCCAGTTTCAGTTAACTGTACATAATCTACTTTGTAAAATCGTAAATGTTTAGTAATTTATTTGAGTGATATGGTGTTACATAATATGATTCTGGTAATATTTTTCGGACGTACTTTATTGTTTATAATATTGAAGTGAAATATACAATTTAGGTACACTCCACAAGGTGAATTGTAATCATCGCAAATATCATTGAAATAATCGAAAATATAATTTGGTTGCTACTTAATTAGAAATGCTTTCAAATGCTAAAATTTTCCCATTTTACGCAACATTTTGTCTTAATAAGTGGTTTCTGCACTCGTTGTTAGAGGAGAGTGCATTGCAAAGTTCATAAACTTAACGAATGGGTCAGTAGACATAAAAGTAAATACACAGCTCGTACAGCTTAGTGCAAAGATAACGAGGCACTTTATCTAAATTTAGCTTAGCTTAGCGCTGAACACAGACAAGACATCCTCCAGACTGAGCATAGTAGCGTTACCCCCTCTGCCACAAATATACCGTAGTTTTACTCCATTTTCGAGTCGAAGTGTCTTTGTGTGACGCCCGTGTCTTTGAACGGACCAATCACGGCACGGGACTCGCTCACCTCGTCCCCCGCACCCCTGTATTTTTGGCAGCATCGGTTTCATGAAATAATTGCTCTAAGCTCCGTCTAGAGGATTTCTAGTCTATGGCGCTGAACATCGTCTTATTTATATGGCATAAAAATTTTAAAAATATTACTTTCGAAATTATGCAACCTTTTTATTGGATCGTAATCGTTTTACACCTACAATATTTCGTTAAAACGTTTAATCGCTTATTAAACGTTTAATGGATAAACTGTTACGCTTTAAGGTGTTTTATTTTAATCCTGATCTATGGACGCAAGCATTAAAATGTTTGTAGTAAAACCGGCATTAATAAAAAGGGATGTTAACGTTATTGTGAAAATAGATTACAAACGTTTAAATGTATTGTATTTAAAAAAGGTATGAAACAGATTACATGTCATTGAGTATGTGAGGTTTTCTTACTTCATTCGGTTTAAAATAAAGTGAACCAATGCCTCGCCCGCTCCTTAAGCTGTTTGTAATGATGAAGTGAATAAAATCATAATTATAAATCTGTTAAGTTTTTAGTCAATTATTCCATTGGTTGCAGCCCGCAAAATCACATAACCACTTTATGAATGAATGAATCATATATCTCCATGCAATTTTGCGGCCAGCTTTATCTTGTTTGCTCTAAGGGCAGACCTGTAAATTACAAAATAAAGCAAGAGAACTTGAGACTAATTGACTGCTCTATCGCCCGAATTCATAGTACCTATACACGTTGTTATATACAGGACCTATCAGATATAACATTATATTCCCAAAGTTCATGACGCCTCCCCCGCTGGCTGTAATCTTATCTATCGTAATTATTGGCTATTCTGGCTATTTGCCGCGGCATGCTCCAGTATCGAGCGCCAACGATTTGCAGCTCCAAAGGAAATCCCTTCTCACCCGGTTAGGCCAAAATGTATTTAACTAGTACAGTCAGCAGCAGAAGTTGCTAAGCGGGCGATATGTTCAAAATGATCTTGACGCGACTTTATTGTTAAGGGAATAAGAGCGTGTCACGGTATTTGTGAACACCACGCCCGCTTAGCAAGTTCTCCTGCTGACTGTACATTACACGGGTTGGCACCGTTGTCTACCGCTGAGTTACTGAATCAAACAAAATGGATAAAGGAATAAATTGGCTACTTTGTACCTACAGAATTTGTATGGTGGCGCTTTTATCATCATCTTCCTCGCGTTATCCCGGCATTCTGCCACGGCTCAAGGGAGCCTGGGGTCCCTTGGCAACTAATGGCGAAAATTGGCGTAGGAACTTGTTTTACGGAAGCGAATGCCATCTCGATGTTTTCCTTCGCCGAAAAGCCACTGGTAAATATCAAATGATATTTCGTACATAAGTTCCGAAAAATTCATTGGTACGAGCCGGGGTTTGAACCCGCAAGCTCCGGATTGAAAGTCGCACGCTCTTACCGCTAGACGCTTTATGGTAGCGCTTTTATATTCGGCAATTAATTTTAAATGAACTTAAACATTAAATTTAAAACTGTTGAACTTTTAGCTTCTTAAAATGCATCTTAAAATGGTAAGTTTTATAGAATGCAAAAGTTCCGCATATTATTAAAGAAATTTTGATTTAAGTTAATGCCAACTTGGAATTAGTTAGGTAAAGTTAAATATTTTAGCATGAGCAGTTCAAGCTTGTGTCATAACTTTTCTCATTATAATCGTCAAAAACTACAGTGAATCTAGTTTTCAACTTTTTGTTAGTGTTTTTTAACAGGATTTATGAGAAACAGGTAGAGTTAGACCAAGATAAGTCTGCAACGATTTTGATAGCACACGTAGTGCAAGTGTTATTTATACATCATAATTTCATAGAAGTTTGACGTTTAAAATAACACTTGCAATGCGTGTACTATCAAAATCGTTGCAGACTTCTCTTGGTCTAACTCCACCTACGCGTACGATACCTACGGTTAAAGCATATTATTTTTACAACGGCTACCTATATTTTTAGAGTCTAGAATTATTTATTGTACATCTTCGTATCGCACGCAGAGAAAAGATTAAAAATACATTTGAAAAAAAAAAAGAAGACACTGTTCGCCAAAAATACTAGGCATACTTATAGGAAAGATAATTGAAAAAAGAAGACATCACTGTTCGCCAAAACTACTAGGCATACTTATAGCAAAGATAATTGGATATTCATAGATATTTACTTATAGTGTGGGCGCTTTCGCTTGTACCTTGTACCGTGCTTAATAGAGAGCACAATGGCGTCTATCGGATTACACATTAATTAATACTTATCGGAAAATAATTAGTTTCCACTTTCGGAAACTAGATAAATTCATGGCCATTGCGAACCAGACACTATCAATAAGAATGACAAAATAACATTGTTATGCTCTCAGTCGAAACAAATTCATATTATTAAATTTCACTTTATTATTATTACTATCCGGTCAATTATTATTGACAAAACTATGGCTTTACTTTAAATAATGACATTCTTAATTATTGTGTTTGTCCGGCATATAATATTTATCATATGCATAAACAGTCGCAGATTTTTTTAAGCAAAAGGCAGATATTTTACTTATGCTGAAGTCACTTTTGTACGATACTCTAATACTGACACGTTACGACAAAATAACCAGAATTAGGGTAATTCGGCAGCAACTCGCCACCTGTTAGTAACTGGTCACCCTAAACTAAAAATGAATTCTATTCACCTATAAACAGAATTCATTTTTAGTTCAGGGTGGCCAGTTATTGGCCGGTGGCCAGTTACTGGCGAATCACCCTACTACTATATTTTTTTTTATGTTGTACTACATTTGTTTATTTTATGAAGCAGCTCTTTTTAGGGTTCCGTACCTCAAAAGGAAAAAACGGAACCCTTATAGGATCACTCGTGCGTCTGTCTGTCTGTCCGACTGTCACAGAGCCTATTTTCTCGAAAACTACTGGACTAATGTACATATGTGTACCAAGTTGAAATTTGGTACACATATGTAAATTAGTGACCCAAAGATGGACATATTATTTTTCTCATTATAATCGTCAAAAACTACAGTGAATCTAGTTTTCAACTTTTTTCAAATTTTAAAATACATAGGATCGAAGTTATTTAAAAAAATAGCCGAAAAATTACCATTCCCCCCCTTTATCTTCGAAACTACTGGGTGTAAAATTTTGAAAAAATACATAAAATAGTTCTTTACCTATAGACGACAGGAAAAGCTATTAGAATTCTGCAGTCAAGCGTGAGTCGGACTTATGTACGGAACTCTAGAAACGCGAGTCCGACTCGCACGTGGCCGGTTTTTTTGTCACTTTATTCTAAAAAGGGCTTCCTTTTGATGACTCTGACAACAGTGAAGGCTGATATTTCCTATTGTAAATGGAAAAAGTCATGCTCGTGTTGAGTATTGTTCGTTCTATAAATAGTTGGACAGGTAAGAATTCTGTTATCATTAATCAAGTCACACATAAATGATAGAAAATAATTCTTAATTGTTTTCTCTGGCTTTTCCAAGGCTTCAAAGGATTTATAAAATAGTAAATTGGTTCGTTTGCTCGTTACTCAATCACGCTCAAGTGGACGGCAGTTTCGGTTAGTTGATGTTTCAGTTTAACGGGCGGACGCATTAAGGACGATTCAAACTTTATACCAATTTGATTTCATTTTGACATCACTACCATCACACTTGTATACTGATATGAGCGAAATGCGCTGTGAGTAATAACATATCACCGACGAGTTAATATGTATAAAGCAGACTATACTTATCGCAAACACGAAACATTTTTTGTCTGATAATATCATTTGCGAAACTTTCATTTGACCGAAGTATTTTTTTTTTATTTCAACAACAGTAACAGTAACCTAACCTCTAATTAGCTTCTACCGGAAGGAGAAACTTAGTCTGTTCGAGATCCTGAAAACGGTCAAAAATAGAGATACTACTCCTAAAAATACGTGTGATACCTCATTAGATTCGTCATGATGCCTAGAAAAATGTATTCGAAGCGTGTATTAGCACACAAAAAATATCAATAGTTATAAACAAAAAAAGGGGGAAAAAGTAGATATTTTTTATTTCCCCAATGTGTCAAAAAGTATTAATATTTAAGAAACCAAAATTAATATTACAAAAGAGGAGGATATTTCTAATTAAACATCCATACTTATAGAACTCTATCTCCATTATTTATACTTTTTATTCAACGCTGAATACAGCCCTCCGCGCCTTATTTTCGGGAAACGCGTGTGGCGTGAAAAAGCGATTACGTAACATTAAATATAATTTTAAAGGTATTAAATATTCATTGAAAAATTTAAAAAAACTATGGTGTATTTAAAACATGTCAACAAATGTACTACTTGTAGAAATTTATCTTAAAGTTATTTTTTCAACAAGTTAGGCAATTGTTAATTAACAAAATTTTATCAAACTTCCTTCTTTATTGAAAACGAAAAAAGAATGTATAAATAACTATTGTAAAATTTTCTCACTTTCTAGAGTCCTTCTCATATACATTCTAAATAAGATCACGATATAAAAGTTCTGAAAAAATTAATAGTTTGGTTATAATATTGTTTTATATTTTACAATTTTACCTTGACTTTTCGTTTTTTGTAAATTTTCTGTTATTCTAAAACATATTTTAAGCAAAGTATTAACTTTATTAAAACTTTTATAAGGTATACTTATTAAGCATGTATAGAAGAAGATTAATAATGTATAGACTTTAAAGAGCGACATAATTTTACGATAGTTATTTATACATTTTTTTTCGTTTTCAATAAAGAAGGAAGTTCGAGAAAATTTTGTTAATTAATAATTGCCTAACTTGTTGAAAAAATAACTTTAAGATAAATTTCTATAAGTAGTACATTTGTTGACATGTTTTAAATACACCATAATTTTTTTAAATTTTTCATTGAGTATTTAATACCTTTAAAATTATATTTAATGTTACGTAATCGCTTTTTCACGCCGCGCGCGTTTCCCGAAAATGAGGCGCGGAGGGCTGTGTTCAGCGTTGAATAAAAATAATAAATAATGGAGATGCAGTTCTGCAAGTATGGAATGTTTCATTAGAAATATCCTCCTCTTTTATAATATTAACTTGATTTCTTAAATATTAATAGTTTTTGAGATATTGGGGAAATAAAAAATAACTACTCCCCCCCCCCCCCTTTTTATGTTTACAACTTTTAATTTTTTTTGTGTCCTAATACACGCTTCGAATACATTTTTTTAGGCATCATGACGAATCTAATGAGGTATCACACGTATTTTTAGGAGTAGTATCTCTATTTTTCACCGTTTTCAGGATCTCGAACAGAATAACTGATGATTTTTGTTAAAAATTCTTTGGTCAAATGATAATGTGGCAAATTATAAAACGGACAATTTTTGCATTACCCAAAAAAATCTAGTTCGAATGCCGCTCATTGGCCATACCTTTATAAAGCCACTTTTGTACCGTCAATGCAATTTGGCGCTTTGGCTTTTCACCTACCTACATTTAGCTTAATTAAAAACGAAACTTGACGAGTTCTACGTGCAGTTTGTGAGTAAATGGTGGCCGAATTTAAGAGTTCCGCCTACGGGCAATAATCGTACTTCTACTATACACACTTTCTTACCTAGGTATTTTACTTTAGATTAAGCTTACAAAAACACGCCACATTAACCTACTTTAAGGTTCATACTAATAAAGAACGGAATCTCTTAGTTGGGTGGTAATAATAATATTAAACCACATATGCCCATTGGGTCGTTTTCCCCGCCCACTGAATAGGTAAAACTAGCTCCTACACATTAAAATTAGTAGGGGAGTGAGCCTGTAAGTGTGGGTCGAAAATGACCCAATGGGCATTTATGGGTTAATGTAACATTATCACATTATGCATTCAAATTTATGCAATAAAGTTATAGTAGAATACATAATACTGTTATGACTACTACATATAACCTGATATGAGATACCCTACTGGACTGAGCATAAGTGCCGAGTGTACTCGTAAATACATACATATGCAAGTCAGTTATGCAAGTCATGTATAATCATTATTGTAAGTAGGGGCTATGCAGATATCGTAACAATATCCATATAATAGTTTATTTGATGATTGAGGTTCGATATTCATCCTGGATCGTTTTACAAAGCCTTGTCTTGAGACAGCATCGCTTAGCACGAACATTTTATTGTAAATCACACCAAGTTTATCAAGATATTTTAATCTTAAAAGCGATTCGGTTCAACCTCTTCGTTTGACGGCATTTTTATCACAGTTTCCATTTCGGTGAAACATAAAAACAAAATTGTAAATTAGTTATCGCATATTACGAGTTGATTACATTTTCGTTCATATTAAAAGTCAGCTCTGTGCAAGAATGTTTAATATGTTCAACATTTATTGGTAAATTCCAATGGAATCATATTGAAGGAACGTAAGCAGTGGGTTTCTTCGTGATATGTGACATCGATATTATTATTTCATATTTCATATCATTTCATATCATTTATTGCATACATGTGTTTACAGTAGGTCTTATATATCTTAGGTTACAACATGCACCCATAAGGGCATAGCAACATTGGTACTTAAATAAAATAATACTTAATCTAAATTATATCTTAACAGGTAGGTACACATTATAAGTTTTAATATAATAATCCAAATAAAATATAACATTTTTACATTATTATTATTAAATTCAATTTATTCCGAAATATCATTTAAAAATTCATTTAAGGTATAATAGCATTTCTGTAATAAAAATTCCTTGATTGCCTTATAAAATAATTCATATTTATTGTGCGATTTGATGTTGTTTGGCAGTTTATTATATACCCGAATTGCTGTATATTGTGGGCTATTGGATAGGGTTTTTGTTTTGGAAGGGGGGATAACAAGCTGATATTTTCTCCTAGCACTATTTGTTTCCTTAAATAAATATTTATATTTCCATGCATATATGGCTAATGATAGGATATACTGGCATGGCAATGGCAGTATCCCGTGTTTCTCAAAATAGGGTCTGCTGCTTTCGGGGCATTGAATGCCAACCATTATTCGGACGCATTTTTTTTGCATAATAAATAAATCCTCGGCATCTGTGCTGTTGCCCCACAGCATGATTCCATAACTTAACCGCGAGTGCGCTAATGCATGATAGGCCGACAGAGCAGTTTTTAAGTCTGTTGTCCGACGAAGGTTGTACAGTGCATATAGGAAGCTTGAGATTTTGGTTTTAGTTATTTCTACATGTTTTTTCCAGTTTAAGTTACTGTCAAGGGATATTCCTAGCATGTTAAAAGTGTCCACTTCCTCAATTTTGATGTTATTTATTATTATATTAAGTTCTAATGGTTTGTTAAGTCCGTGATGGAATTGAATTAATTTAGTTTTGTTAAGATTCATTTCGAGATTTTGAACTTCTAGCCAGTTATTGATTTCGTGAAGACATTTTTTGATTGTATCGTTATGACTTTCGCCTTTATCAATTTCAAACAATAACGAAATGTCATCTGCAAATAAGGTGTTGTGTATATTAACTAAATTTGGAAGGCCGTTTATGTATATCAAAAATAGCACGCATCCTAAAACACTACCTTGTGGTATAGATCCTAGCAGATGTCGCTTTTCCGAACGTATTTCGGTGATTTCATTTGTGTGTGGGTTATGATATTTAATTTGCACATATTGAATACGGTTTTGCAGGTAGGATCTAAACCAATCGTGGACTACGCCTCTAATCCCTGAATTATAAAGTTTTTTTAGTAGAATTTCGTGTGATACTCTATCGTATGCTTTACTTAAGTCTAATAGAAGGCCAACGGCGTGTTTTTTCTTGTCTAATATTGTTATAGCATGCTGTATATAGTTAGTCACAGCAAGAGCTGTAGATCGGTCTTTTCTAAATCCATACTGATTTGCATGAAACACATTGTTGGTTTCTAAAAAATTGTACAACCTATTACACATAGCTTTTTCGTATATTTTCGACAAAGATGATAATAAGGCAATAGGTCGGTAGTTACAAGGGTCTGTATCATCGCCTTTCTTAAACAACGGTTTGACTACAGCTATTTTTAGGTCATCTGGGAACTTTCCCTCAGCGAAAGATTGATTTATTAGCTTAGTGATTGGTGGTGTCAGTTCCATATTACAGATTTTTAATAAAGTGACTGGGATTTCGTCAATTCCCGAACTATGTTTAGTTTTAAACCCCCTAATAATTTTGAAGATTTCCTGCTCACTGACAGGTCGCAGAAACATAGATTTTTCCACCGGTTCGTGATCGTTATATTTTTGTGTCGCATTCTTAGCTGAATTATTATTAGAATTTACCGATTTAGACTCATACACGTTAGCAAAATAATCATTAAAAACATTAGCTACTTCCTTTGGTGACTGTACGATTTTATTTTGAGACGGGCTTTTAATTTTTATATTCTTTTTTAAAAAGTTTGTTGACCTCCCGCTTTTCTCATTAATAATTTGCCACATAGTTTTGTTTTTGTTCGTAGAATTTTTTATCTGTAATATATAATTATTTTTTTTAGAGTAGTTTATGCATTTTTTAAGAGTTTTGTTATAAGAATTGTAGTATGTTTTTAATGTGTTAAGACCATTTGTTTTATTATTATTAATGTGTATTCTAAGTAATCTTTTATTTCTGCATGATTTACGTAGACCCTTTGTTAGCCAATTTTTTTTCTTTGTTGTTCTGATTTTAGTGTATTTTAGAGGAATCGTTTTATCCAGTATTTGTACTAAAACGTTTTGGAATGCCTTGAAATTACTATTAACATCTTTGTATATTAGTATACTAGTCCAATCTACAGTTGTGATAGCTTCTTTAAAAGCCAATTGGTTAGATTGACTGTGAATACGTTTTAAGGTTTTCCAAATTGTTTCCTTAACAACTTTAATTTTTTGATGTACTTCAAAACTGTAAACTATTCCTTTGTGGTCTGAAATTCCAAATTCCGTAACTTCGAGGTCAAATAGTGTATTATTTGTAAATAACAAGTCTATGCACGTTTTCGATTGGGCTGCTATTCTAGTTGGCTCTTTTACTACTTGAACTAAATTAACACTGAGCATTAGATCTGTGAGACGTTTAGATAGCTTACTCTTTCGAATCATATCTATATTAAAATCACCTCCTAGTATAATATGTCTGTTTTGTGTTTTTGTTTTTATTATGTGTAATATTTTTTCTAGGCAACCATAAAATGTTTCGGTTTCACGATTTGGTCTGTAAAGGCAGATCAAAATAACATTCAATTTCGGTATTTCTATAGAACAACATTCTACAACATATTCTTGTGATAAATTTACAATGTCATTTCTTTCTATAAATTCTATGCCATCTTTAAGCAAAATTGCCACACCTCCACCATTGCGCTCTTGTCTGTTAAAAGCTGTAGCTAGTGTATAGCCGGATACGTGAACTACATCCTCTTGAGACTTATGAATCCAGGTCTCAGTCAAACATAGGGCATCATAAGGGTTTTCGATCAGAAATTCTTCTAGTTGGTCTACTTTATTTTTAAGACTCTGCATATTTTGGAAGTAAACCTCGAAAGGTATGGTTTTTGTTAGTATCCGAAGTGTCTTCTTTGTTAGGGCTCTGTTGTTCTTCTGCTGAAATAATTGTACTTGTTTCATTTGCGGTGCAATCTTCTAGTATTGGTAATCGGGTGCTTGGAGATGTGTCGCTAGGATTTTGTTCTAAGAATTTTTCTTGTATTTCATACGATGGGATGTATTTTTCTCCGTTGATGTATAAGTTGTTGTTCCGTATAACAGCATATTTTCCAGTTTTCCGTGCATTTATGAGCTGTTCCCGTAGATGGCGTCTTTTACTTAAGGTTTCTGCGTCCAAAACTTCATCGATAGCATATCCGGTATTTTTGAAGTAATTAGCATGGTCCAGTACATATGACTTCATTCGTTTGCTGATTAGCTCTATAACGAGCGGGCGTCGATTTCCTCTTTTTCCGATTCTCTTGGCTGATTCAATAAATCCATTTATTTGTATATGTAGTATCTGGCTAAACATGTTATTTATACGATGACATATGTCTGACTCGTGTTCGCCGTAGTATTCGTCAAGGCCATAAAGTATAAACTTCTTCTCGTTGTCGTTAGAGAGGTTTCCTGCATTGACTTGATTGCTGATGTGGCTTGAGTCTGTTCTTTTCTCAGTAAGGGCCCGTAGTTGGCTTAGTTCAGTCTTAAGTAATTTATTTTCTTTTTCTAGAACTTCTATTTTCGTATTTATGTTTTCTAATTGGTATGCCATGTTCTTTTGTTCTGTTAAAATTGCTGTATTTTCATTAAGGGTATCGTATTATGAAATTATTTATAACAGTGTTTTGGATATTTCTATAATACATTTAACGGATTCTCGTCAAGTATTCATGAAGTTTGTCTTGACTTTTATACCCTGAGGCTCTCATTTTTATTTTGTGTTTTTTCTTTCGTAGCTGAAAGCTTTTCACAGAAACTGTTTCCTTCGTGGAGGCAAACTAAAACAAAATTCTTTGTTGCGAACATTATAAGTTAAGAATATTTTGACTAGGTTGAAACTGATCTCTCTCTTCTTCCTCGCGTTGTCCCGGCATTTTGCCACGGCTCATGGGAGCCTGGGGTCCGCTTGGCAACTAATCCCAAGAATTGGCGTAGGCACTAGTTTTTACGAAAGCGACTGCCATCTGACTAGGTAGAAACTGATAGCTCTAAACTAATAAAAACAATCCCTGGAAAAAAACGAGGTATATAATCTGATAATGGTGTTTAAAATTGGAAGTTTGGATAGCGCTTATAAGTTTATTTATTATGTGCAATATGAAGTGTAATATTTATTATATGAAAAGTAATGTAAAATAATTTATTTCATTTTCTCAAAACAAATTAAATGCATTAATATTTATTCTGCCTAGAACAGGACTAGGTACGTATTTTATAACATTTAATTTGAATTCGCTCCTGACGTATCCTGTATTACTAAACAAGTGAGCCTTATCTTAGGCCCTGTTATTAACTTATTATACTTATTATTTATTATATACCACGAAATGAGACAATTAATGCTGCAAATCGTTGTCAGTTTGTAATTAAGTAGAAAAGCAAAGCATAATAACACTTGTAATAAATACGAAGAATAAAAACACATCAATAAAAGTATATTACGTATTTTCTGGAATATGATCAAATTATCTTTGCCTTGTCTACCAAGTCATATTCTTCGTTATACTGATAAAAACCGATTTGTATTCAACCTCATTTTATTTTGGCAACTTGGAGGGGCCATGACGATAATAACTCACGCAAATTACTCAATATCTTGGAAATTCTGGTCACCCCTCTATATGAAGTATAATAATGTCGTTCTACTTTGAAATTATCTATCAATTTGGTGAATTATTTCATTTGTATAATATATAAGTATTTAGTAATTAAGCAATTAAACTATAAGGGCTTGTGCACAAATCACGCGAGGTTCGATAGGGGGAAGGGTAGGTCACGAAAAAACCACGATAGATCACGTTGGGGGAGGGGTGTATAAGGAAACCTCACGTGTATTTTTCTACAGTAAACTAAACTAAGAAAAAAAAAACCTACCACATGAGTAGATACTTTTTCTCGGTTTCATTAAACATAAATCTTCACTCTGCACTTCAAAATAGCGAGTCTATTTAACGAAAATAGAAAAATAATCAAGATTTTCTATAAGCAATACTTATCTTAAAATTAGGTCGAATTAAAAAAATTCAAAAAAATACACGTGAGGTTGTGTGGGGGGAGGGGAGTTGCCAAAAACCTCACCAAATATCACCAAGGGGGTGGGGGGGTCAAAAAGTAGCCGAAAACACCTCGCGTGATTTGTGCACAACCCCTAAGTAGTGTCCAAATAAAGCACTTTGGTAAACTTTCCTTCAGTATCATACCTATTACAGTCGAGCACATAAACATGTATAATTTCAAGATGAAAAAATGTATACATTAATACACATAATTTGAAACTGATAATGTAACAGGACTTCGATCAAAACCAAAATGCGTGACGTTCGGACACATTTTGTACTAGAACATACCAGCGTACGCAGCCGTTACGTGTGTAATATTATTTAGTTCTATAAAACACAAATTTCAGAATAAGGTCTCTTGTCATTAAAATAAATCACGTTAACGTTTATGCTCAGAATTTAAACGCAAAATGCCACAAAGGATTGCCCTTTGTGCCTTTAAAGAGGTTTTTCGCGGATGCGATTTATCCGGGCATCTTAATTTTATGCCAGTGTGAGACGGTTTTATTTGACCACGTAAAGTGTTCTGTGCACAATGCACTATTTTGATGACAAGGGAAATTGCACCTATTTCGTAGGCACACAGAGAACATTTTACGGTGAACGTAGAAGTGATTTGTTTTGCCACAAAGATGGGATTTCGTGGAATGTCTAGTGGCATTGTAGAACCGTGAACTGTCCGAACTATAAGGTTAGATTACTTTGTGCGAATTATAATACCTAGTAAGATTTCTAATTGTGTTTGATCGTAGACGCTTATTTGACATGAGGAAAATGTATGTACTGTCACGTTGCTCTTATTGTCAAATCAGTAAATGAAGATGATAGTTTTAATGTTCAAATATCGCTCCCGTACCCATACCATGAGTCAATGACAGTGTCAACACTGACATAATTATACAATAACGTCTACGTAATTTACTTTCTATATATCTCGCTCGCACTAATATGCGAGTACGAGCGAGATGCAATTGCATAGAAAGTTAGTTACGTTCTCGATAGCGTTTATGTCAGTGCCAAACTGGTGGTAGCCACACAGGATTATATATTATATCGTCGAGAGTTTTATATAATAATTTATGTGACCATGTAAGTTTTTCGTATATAATTAGGTTAACCCTTTGTATGTCTCTGATAAGTGCTTAGACATACGAAGGGTTAATAGTATGTATATACCAAAGAGGATTTGAAGAAGAGAGTTACTGTCATGGTAAATTATGTAGCTACAGTTCATTTACTGCCATCTTTCGACAGAAGGTTAAACCTGTTTGAATGCCATTTGATTTTGATACTTATTCTTTAACTGATATGTGTTAACTTTTTAAATATTAATATTCACGCCATCTACTCGAGCATAGGCTGAAGGTTGTGGCGCCATCGCTCGAAAACATGGAACTATACCTTTGGCCTATAGTCGAGTAGATGGCGTGAATATTAATATTTATAAGTTAACACATATCACTGAAAGAATAAGGATCAAAGTCAAATGGCGTTCTAACAGTTTTATGTTCTGTCGAAAGATGGCAGTAAATTTACAGTGGCTACATAATTTACTTTGACAATCCGTCTCTATAGACTTTATTCTCTTTGGTATATACTAACTATGTAATACACTTTTAATATTGTATTTATAAAGATTGTGACTTGAAATTTTTATAGGCAGGATCCAGGTGGCCACTGTATCAGACGATTTAATAGGGTGTGAGATTGTGTTGTAGATTTATCGTGACAGGTGAAAGCCTACACTTGATTTGTTGTCTCGGCGACTTTTCACAATTTTTGTATTTTATTTGGAGTTAGGGCTCGACGGAATCTTTATAAATAAATACAGGCTGTTTGGTACATCGTTTGCCAAATTAAAACGGCAGATAGGTTGAGTCATTTGCTATCTTCCCAGGCCTATAAATTTTAAATTTTGCTCAAGTTTTTTTATTCAGCTATGCCAGTTTTTCGTAAATTACAAATTTTTACTTGCGCGGTAGTAAAAAAACCATGGCCAATTTTTTTTTTCTAGGCATGAGGAGATAGCAAATAACTCAACCTATCTGCCGTTGTAATTTGGCAAACGATGTACCAAACACCCTGTAGATGAAAAAATATATTTTCAGACAATTACAGTCCGTAGTTGTTAGTATTAACTTACATGCTATGATGTCTATGATACGTTACAGTATATTACACTAAATTACATAAATGTACTAGTACAGTTAGGTTGCAATCTTTAAAAGTACAAGTACAGTTAGGTTCCCTGAGCCATGATAGTTTGCCTTTAAGGTTTGGCTATGCACCAACTAACATCCGTATTCGAACAATGAGATACGTCAAATACTAGATGTTGAAACGATATGGATTGCATATGTCAGTATCAAACAAGTGTCAAAATTGACGTTTCTTCAAACAAAAACCTCACTTTTGACACTTGTTTGAAACTGCCATATCCAATCCATATCGTTTCAATATCTAGTATTTGACGTCTCATTGTTCGAATACAGCTGTTATTCCTTTCGCTCTTTTCATTCTCTCTTATGTGATGCGCTTTTGTTAGACTAGTCCTGCCCGTCATTATTAGAGGATCGCATCAGTTATGCTTCTATCGATCTCTGCCATGAGACATATACATACGTAACATAGACCGTATAACATATATTTCCATCCAGTCCAACAATGCAAACACAATTATATTCACATTTGTTTTAACTCTAACAATAACTTGTTTAACTCTAGCTTTGATATATTCCAGTTAACCAACTCGTAGTTCACTTTAAACTTATCTGTAAATTAACTACACGTTATTAAACTTATACCTCATAACCTTTAATGATGACCCATCAAAAAGGTTATTAAAAGCGTACTTTACCAACCGCATAGGTCATAAAGTAATCCCAACTACGTTCTAAGTTTTTAATATTCTGTTACTGGCATAAATGCTGAAGTTACACTGTAAGTGTTCGTTTGTAACAAAGCTAAGCCGCTAGCTCGAGTCTACGGAATAGCATAATTACAATTTTCATCGCGGCACTAAAGATGAAACTCTGGGAATACCTAAGAGTTTGCAATTAAATTGTGCTCGCACTTGCTTGTTACTGTTAGTTTACAATTCGTGTTTGATGTTTGTTTGTTTATAGTAGTCGGAACTTGTGGCGTGGCATCATGGGTTCTCTTAAAAATAAATTATACCTACGCAAGAAAATTATAATTCTTGTTTTAGTCATGCTACGAGTAGTATTTTTACGCGTTCAGCGCGGTTCAGTGCTTTAAATATAAAGAGCTAACAGACAGACAGAAAGAGTTACTCGCATTTATAATATTAGTAAATAATTAGTAAGGATTAGCACACAATACTAAGAAGTGTTTTTCTGAGGTGACGAGAGGGTAGAGGGGTATTTAAATTAAACACAGGCGCTCTATCTAATGATCCGTTTACTACTAACTCAATAATCTGTCTCCCTATACTATACCACATTACAGGGGTAGTTGGCCAAGAAAAATGTTTAACAATAACATTTTTCTTTGTCGTTACGTACAATTACAGTACAGTTACAACTAAGAACAATGTACAATACAATTATGTGTACAATAATCTGTCTCCCTATACTATACCACACTTCGTTCATGACGTAAATACCAATGGTAGATGCATTAGTGGGCCGTGTATGGAGCCACTTAAAGCCAGATGGTGCAGATAAGTTCCCACTAGTGTGTAGAGGAGGTACCAGTAAAATATACCTGCACTAATTAATGAACTTTACAACTTTCAACGCTTTTAACGAACGGCTAACGAGGTTAATTTTTTAACTTTAAACTGGTGAATTACGTTACCTTTATCAAGGTAGTGATTTTGAGTATAAAAAAATTATATATGTCAAGAAGTGTTAAAAATTATATGTAAAATGTTTTATATTTTAGTTATAATTGTTCACTTAAAATATTTTTTTGTTATACTTACACGTAATGACACATCAAAACTATTAAACGGGAGAGTTGCGACTAATTACTTCGTTAGAACAAGATTGCTGCAATCAAGGTTTCTTTTATAAAAAATATATTTCCGTATTTTGCTGAGATTTTTTCCCGAGCATATGAAGCCTCGATTTCGTATTTTTTATCCAATTGTAATAATATGATTACTCTTACACATGAAGTATGTTACTTGTCATGAGAAAGTCTCTAGTTTTAAGGAAAAATTGTATCAGATATTGAAAATACTATGTTGTTATTATTAAATGTACCTGTATACGGCTATGATGATCGTATTTGTCACCGTGGCCATGACGCCCGTGACAATGTATGTCATAGATGTCTCTTTAAATAGCGTAGTGTTCAAAAGTGATACTTATTTTAACACGTCGATAAAGTTTGCTGTCCTTAGAGGCAGGCACAGTCCAATAATCAACAGTTATCTTCAATGTCTACTGAAGTAGAATTTTCTTGCCTAAAGCTATACCTAATTTTACTTGCAATCATTTCCCTCGAGTATTCTTCACGTTCAGTAGATTTGGGTTTATGGAACATTTATTTGGTAAAACGCGTTAAAATGTGTCCGCCATCTTATTGTTGAGATCTATTTAGGGTGATCTGCTCTTAATTCAGATTGCCGCGACCCGGCTTTATCACCCCGACCCAGTTCTGGCCGATAAAACTTCATCTTATTTAATCTAGTATCGGAGTGACAGGACACAATCCCTCGTTATGGCCTGATTGAGTTTTATTGATAGACTTGGATAGACTTAGAGAAAACACTGTGCCCTTCACTTAGTAGGTATATTTTCTTGTAAGATAGTTACAAGACGTGATACTTCTTATTGTAAAATATGTTGATGATGTATAAGATTGATAATTGAATAGATGATCAAGGCTCGGAAAAGACGCCCGTCATTTTGAAAACATTACCCTGTTCCGTACAACAGAGACTTTCTATAATTATGGTTATGTTTTCAAAATGACGTTGCGTTTTTCCGTGGTGATGATATGTACATTTTTATAGTTCAATAATAAGGGTTCTATTTAAAGATTGTTTCTTTTGCTTATTCATAAGTCCACAAGATTCACAACTCTTTTATAAAAAATACGTTACTGAATAGTATAAAGTTAACCCATTCTTTTACAAGGAAAATCATGAATTCATGACCAACCCTGAGTCATTATAATAACATCACATAAACTGAAAAAAATATATCTAGCTGTTGAAATTAGCATACTTACAGGATTGTTGAAAATAATGTTTGCATAGCTTTGTAAAGTATTAAACCTTGTTTTCAATCCATGCCATTAATTTCCAAAAAACAACAAAGTCAACAAACTATTCCAAAGAATTGCCGTCAGTAAACTTTCCTTTTACGACTAAAAGGATTCGAACCAAATTGGCTCAATGATTCATCCGGCTTTTCAAATTAAAAGGCATTGCGGGCAGTCTGGCATTATCTTAGATCAATACCCTAAGCTGTGAACTCTATTATCGGAATAGCAGAATGTAAATAGGCTATTTGTCACTGCGAGTCTACCGAGGGACGATTAAGCGGTACCATTAGGAACACCTACTTGCCTGAACAAACTTTTTTATCTTTGCTACCAGAGCGGAACTTTGTTTTACTGATTGAACACTTTCCGTAAAAAATAATTCAATGTAAGCATTATTTTCTGAATTGATATTTCCTGTAATCAAACTTAAGGGTTTCTTTTATATTTATTCAAGAACCAGTTTCAACTGCCGTTCAATCTTTACTTTCTTTTACATTCTAGTTTGGCGTTTATATGATTTGAACTGAGGTTTGTTTGCTATTGATAATATCTAAAAAACCGGGCAAGTGCGAGTCGGACTCGCGCACGAAGGGTTCCGTACCATAATGAAAAAAAACTGAAAAAAATGCAAAAAAAAACGGTCACCCATCCAAGTACTGACCACGCCCGACGTTGCTTAACTTTGGTCAAAAATCACGTTTGTTGTATTATAGGAGCCCCATTTAAATCTTTATTTTATTCTGTTTTCAGTATTTGTTGTTATAGCGGCAACAGAAATACATCATCTGTGCAAATTTCAACTGTCTAGCTATCACGGTTCGTGAGATACAGCCTGGAGCCTGGTGACAGACAGACGGACGGACGGACGGACGGACGGACAGAGGACAGCGAAGTCTTAGTAATAGGGTCCCGTTTTACCTTTTGGGTACGGAACCCTAAAAAACAAACATTAACTTTGATTTCCTTATCCCGTGCAAATACGGTTTCAATATTGAATTAGAAATGCGACTCACCACACGTTTCAAATGCAATTTCCACTTGGATATTCCTCATGTATTACTCAATATTCCGAAGTGCACCCGCAAGTTTTCGATTCTTTTAAAAATGGGCGCATATATTTTTCAACAAGCGCCACGTCCCGCCCGCCGAGCGTCACGTGCACGCCGCCACCGATCCAAAGGTAAAATTTACAAAAGTGCAGCGGTGCGTGTAACAAGCCTGTGCTCGTTAAACTTTTCCAACATATTTGAGTACTTTTTTAACTTTATCTACATAATAAATGTATATTATTTCCTTAGAACATTTAATAACTGGAGTAACAATTGTGCAAACTTTTGTATGGACGTTTATCTGACATGGCTATTTGTACGTTACGTACTTACAAATAGCCATACATTTGACGTTCCCCTGACTGTTTTGTACAGAAAATGTCAGACAAGACGTCTCCAGTTACTAAATGCTCTAAGATTATTTCGAATAACAAGTAATAAATTTAATCGAGAGTAGATTTATCCATTCATCGATTCGACACACCGATATCAATCGGTGTGTCGTAAGAACTGACAGGCTAATTATTGAAGACCGTTTATATCGAAAGACGTTATTTTACTTATCTACAAGAATTTACAATTTTAAATCCTCCAATTGAGGGGGGATTTAAATCTTCTCGAGGCAGAGGTGTACGGTTGGAGCCGGTATAGCTTTATTTGACGTTCATAAGCGCATTGTAATATGCCTACTTGAATAAACTATTTTTTATCTTTATCTTTTTATCTTTAAGACATATAATAGTTCTAGATGAGTATAATAAAATGTTAAAGACAAGGACTAATATAGTCTTGCACTTAGCTTAATGCTGAATCATAAAAAGGCACTTTATTCTCTCCCAAGCCCGTGGGATCCGGTGGATAATAAAATGCATCGTTAGTATTATCTCTTCACACGTACCATGTTTTATTTTAAGCTCAATCCAGGGAACACTTAAAACGTTATATTGGATTTTATAATGAATACAACCTCCCATCGCTCCCATTGTAAATGGTTTTAATACTACTAACATACTTTATGTATACCTACTTAACAAAGTAGGTACCGTTTTATTTCCTTAGAAACGTTTTAATGCAATTACTTCACGCAATAAAATTATCATGTAAATTTTAGCTTAATGTAACGTAATAAGGTCTGAGTATGCTCGAACATACAATTACTCGCAAAAAGTAAGCTAATTACTAATTAAACTTACCTTTTTTAGTCCCTGCGGTTGCTGGCTACTTTTACCTCAAATACAAAAGCATAACTGAGTATAAACGACTTCTAGATATGATGGGATAATATTTAAAAGTTTAAACTCCTTACCTACATCACATAATAGGAAAATATGCGACAGTTTTAAATATCAACTATCCTATATTTACCCAAGTTAATTATGAAGCTTGGTGTTCAAATACGTTTCTTCCTTATCCCGCTGAAATTTACTTAGTACCTACGTTTCCTAAAATTTAGGAACGTACTGAAGATACCTTTGTGTGTAAAACTTAAGTTTGTGTTTGTAGAAGTCAAGGGGAAATTCAAAGTTACGAAGAGTTGGGATAAATAGCTCTAAGTTGGACCAAAGATTTCATTCTGTACAGAACGCAAAGGTTGATTAAGGTAAGGTAAGATTAAGGTTTTAACCTAAATAAATACTACCGTAATCTTTATCTATCTATACATATAATAAAGCTGAAGAGGGTCGAAAGTCTGTACATGGAAGATATTCGAAAAAAAGTTGGCTGGGGATACTTAGAATCGATAACAGAACACGTTCCAACAGTTTTTAGAATTTTTGTCTGTTTGTCTGTTTATCTGTTTATCTGTTTGTCTGTTTATTTGAACGCGCATCACGTGAAAACGGCTGAACGGATTTTGATGCAAACTTTACTAATCTGTCGAGAACATCCCCGGCCAGGTTATAGGCTATAAAAATTCAACCCCTAAAAGGGGGGCTAGCCACAACACTCGATTGACTTAAGTTTGCCCCTGAATCTTATGGCGCTACTTAAGAAGGAGGGGCAAACTTTTTTCTTATATATGCTACCAATATAGAGTACCCTGGTAAACTAACAGATGGCGCTGAATTTAATACGTGTTGACATGAATAAGCCACCGAGGAAGGATTTTGCCAAATTAACTCTAACTTTAGAAGAGAGGGTACGGATATCAACAAATTTAATTGAAAAATTATGTTGATTTAATAATACAACAAAATTAAACGACAGCAAAGAGAATAGATAGTATAGAGGGATCCTGAGTAGGTACCTACATGAAACTTTTATACGTGTACAAGTACCCATCTAATAACGAAGGGTCGTAGGGATCAAGTAAGAGAGTGAGGGTACGTAAGAACATCTCCAACGTAGGCTTTCGATTTGACCTTACGCGGAGGCACTTAAAGTCATGGAAAAAAATCTTGCTTTCGGGCTTGCGGCCAGCCGATTTTTTCGACATAGGTTACCGATTTTATAGCGAATTTTGCTCTCTTGCACGCCCCGTGAAAGCCGAAGCCCGCGAGCAGTAGAAGAGTCGTGATTACATGCATAGATTCGATTTCAAGCCACTCTTTTGCAGTTCGGCGTTAGGTCTTATGCGAGGCCTTCTGCCTTACGGCAAAGTTGATCTTCTACCTTAATTACACTTGGGCGTGGATCCAAATCCAAGCTTTCCTCTTTCGCAGCTGGGCCTTCTGCCTTGCTCACACTTCGCCAATTCAATTCACTTGGTCAATTCCAAGCTCTGCTTTCTTGCATCTTTTCACCTCTCTTGCATCAAACAACCTCGCTGAGACCCTTAAATATCTACTACTACAAGTAAAAATGTACAACTAAAAGTAAAAATGTACAACTGTCTATCAAATTGCGTTTTTTATATCGAAAAATTTTCCCATACTAAAAGTAAAAATGTACAACTGTCTATCAAATTGCGTTTTTTATATCGAAAAATTTTCGCGCTCGCTTCGCTCGCGTTTTCAATTACTTTCTAGGATATGACCAAGGTGACATTCGGGTGGCGACTGCAGCAGCATTACTCTGTTGCTACGTTACTGCTGCAGCACTGTCAATTTTCGTGATAAAATTATGTAACTGATTTCCATACTAAAAGTAAAAATGTACAACCGTCTATCAAATAAAAATATATTTATTTCATAATTAAAATAATACATAAACTAAACATAAAACTAATTAAAAACTAAACTTAAATATAAACTAAATAAGTATAAAAAATTGCCTACTGAAGCCCGTCCCGGGCTGCCCCCGACGCAAAGGTGCCCATCACGCTCGCTGCGTTGCCGCGTTGGACTGCGATGGACAGCCTTTGCATCAGGAAAAACCCGGAGCGGGGGTCAAGGCCTCTTTCTAGCAGGCGACGACCCAGCTCCCGGAGGAAGGACATACCCTCAGCGCACCAGCAGCCTGAGGTCTCGACAGCGAGGGGGACGAATAAGTACCCGCTTAGCGCCGAGTATTTAGCTTTTTTAAGGGACGCCGCGTGCTCAGCAGCCGCTCCTGCCGACCGTATTGTGCGGCTAAGATGCGAGGCGGCGAAAGTACTGACGCACGTGGCGTCCCATAATAAGCACTTACCTCTTTCCCACGGCACCAGGGTCAAGCCGTCAGGCCTTTTGCCGTCCGATCGGCTGAGACCTGGCGGCTCAAGCATGCATGGGACATTAGCTAACACTAAGGCTCTTCTAATAATGTCATTAAGAGCATGGTGCCGTGGGAACCTCCCAGCGCAACGGCAGCAGCTCAAGGCATGGTGACCGTTGCTCTCCACAGTGGAACCGCAGATGCATTGGTGTGGTTGGCATACGTCACAACCTAAGCGGAGAGCAACGGCCACACGCATCGAGTCGCTGTCTAGTAAGGTGCCTAAGTTTGGGGAGGGAAGAGCGTGTAGCCAGGCTCCAGATTCAGGCCTGGAGGCAGCGATTAGCCTGGCTCTGTCAGAACCAGCAGCGGTATGAATAAGACTGTCGAGTAGTCTCTTTACCACGACGTCATCCCATAAACGCTGGCGGTAAGGTTTGTCTGGTACTGGCGCATCAGAGTTCAGAGTCTTCCAAGCCGACAAAGCCTCGGCGGCATAGGGTATTGTGGCCTTGGCACCATCTAAAGGTAAAATTTTAGTGACAAGGTCCACAACCCCGGCCGCCGACGCAAGGAAGGCCGGAAGGCTTACATCTCGTGAGCGTCGTATACCCAGACCGCCATTGCGAATAGGTAAAGAGGCCTGGTCCCACTGGTCATGGTTGAGGGATACATTTAAAAGACACTCAGCAGATTCTTTTAGTGCCAGGTCGAATGAGTCCATGTGTGTGGGGTGTAGCCAAGTAGGCACTGTGCGTAGGAAGTAGGTGATTCTGGGGACGGCGAAGCAGGATCTTAGCAAAGTCAGAGCTACATGTGCCGAGAGCTTTCTAAGCCTTTCTCTTGCTAATAAGAGAAGTTGTTCTCTTGTCTTAAAAGCTCCAGGAACAGCATCGGGAAATATAGGGGAACCCAAGAGGTGAAAGTTTTGACTGGACAGCTCTTTGAGACCAGGTAGTAGGGTGCTAAACGAAGGTAATGAGGAATGTGAATTGGCGCTGCAGGGGAAGAATTCACATTTGTTGGTGTTGACTTCGAGGCCCAGATTATGGAGGAGTGGGAGGAGTGTGACCAAGTCTTGGTATACTTCTTCAGGCTTACCACCAAGAGTGCCATCATCTAAATACCAAACGTTTAGTGGAGATTGAGGACCGGATATTGCTTTTTGGATGGCGAGGCTAAAGATCAGGGGGCCAAGCGGATCCCCCTGCTGAGCCCCCACCTGAGACTGGATGAGGGACTCATTGAAAAAAAAGTTTAGACGGAGATGAGTAAACTTGGTGAAGAAAGGGGTACAGTATTGGTATTTTCTCCCTAACTTCAGATAAGAGTACGTCCCGCTCTACGGAATTAAACGCATTTTTTAAATCTATCTTAATGATAACGGAGTCTGCGTTTTTAGGGTCAAGAACGAAGGCTCGAGTGGCGTGAATAGCAGCTTCACAGCCAAGTTTCGTGCCGAAACCTAATTGGTAAGGCTGCAAGTAAGACGCCATTTCGTCACGCACAGCTCGACAACCTAACTTGGCAGTCAGGCGGCGAAATACGCTGCCAATAGCGATAGGCCTTAAGCCACCATCTTTTTTTGACAGCGCGCACAGCGACGCTCCGTAAATATACGGGGAAACTGCTGGATTTAGCTGGCCACTGAGTAGGAAATTGCAGAGTTTGGTTAAATATTCAAGCAACCGAGGCCCATTCTCGCCAGCAGCACTGGAAGTGAGCTCTTTCAGGTGTGATGGACGGATGCCATCCAGGCCGGCAGCAGAGCTATTGTTGAACGAGCCTAGCGCCTGTGAGACTTCTTCCAGCTTGACAGAGAGAGCGGGACAGGAATTGTCTGGTTCAGGTGGGAAAGTCAACTGTCGAGATGGGGCTGGGTGCTTGGATACTAGGGTGGCAAGGGTTTCAGGATTGGGCGGCGCTATTCCGTCATCCGACATAAGAACCCGTACTGCCCCTCTAAGGTCACCCTCGTAAACTTTGGACTCTATAGTTCTGAGAATCGAGGGCGGTCTCAAAGCGGCCGGCTCAGCTTCCACAAAAAGAGAATCGATTACCCCAGAAGATACAATGTTCCGTTTAACTTTGGTTGTTAAGTTGCCTGCGCTGGTTGAATCTGGCGCCTTTAGAGCAGAGTAGGCAAATGAAAGCAGAGCAAACCAGTCTGGAGTGCCGTTGTTCTTAATACATTGTTCGATAGCCTCGCACAATTTACCTGCCGCCAGGTTGCGAGCCCCCTTAGGTATGTGACGCAACACTCGTACAGATTGCTTTAGGGTAGCAAGGTCATCTAGGTCTATACAACTACTGTTACCTGAGAGGGCTTGTTGCCGCTGTTGTGGCTGAACTGTTAGAGTAGGAGGAAGGGCGGTGGGTCGGGTTCTATGCTTGCGGGTAATATGTACCTTCAGCCCGTGCTCGGTGAAGGTACGCGAAGAGTTAGGGCTGTAGGGGCACTGCGAAAGGGTCGTAGCCTGCATAAGTAACAAACTAACAATTAAAACTAAGTAAAAAGTACAGAGTCTTAAACTAAATACAATAGGATAGTAACTAAATTAACACAGCAACTTACAAAATAAACATTAGAAAAGAATATAAGATTATTTTGTCCGTCATTTTTAAATTACATAAGTATATCAAATAACAAACACAAACCACTAAATAAATTCACAATTAACGTCTGGCACGGTACGGCAGAGTCGATACTCTCTCGATGTGTGGTGCACCGGTGCACAGTCGCCTCTAGCGACGGCAGCGGGGACTTTTCGTCGTAGCCGGAACGCTGGGTAGAGACGGGGCGTCGAAAGAGGCCTTACGGTGGGCGAAAACCGGCACTACGATGGGTAGATCTAGATTTTCACAGGAGCCTTCGGGGACATCGGGAAACAATGAATTTGAAAGGGTTGTAATGCGATTTCAAACCGTAACACATAATTCTTGCATTGCTTGTTTTCACATATATATGTACATACTATTTATCACAGATGATTTTCGTAAAACTGTACCCCGAGAATTGAATTGTTGTATTTATACAATATTACAAATTTAAATGAATTGCGTTTTTTATATCGAAAAATGTTCGCGCTCGCTTCGCTCGCGTTTTCAATTACTTTCTAACATATGACCAAGATGACATTCGGGTGGCGAATGCAGCAGCATTACTCTGTTGCTACGTCACTGCTGCAGCACTGTCAATTTTCGTGATAAAATGATGTGACTGATTTCCATACTAAAAGTAAAAATGTACAACTGTCTATCAAATTGCGTTTTTTATATCGAAAAATTTTCGCGCTCGCTTCGCTCGCGTTTTCAATTACTTTCTGGGATATGACCAAGGTGACATTCGGGTGGCGACTGCAGCAGCGTTACTCTATTGCTACGTTACTGCTGTAGCACTGTCAATTTTCGTGATAAAATTATGTAACCGATTTCCATACTAAAAGTAAAAATGTACAACTGTCTATCAAATTGCGTTTTTTATATCGAAAAATTTTCGCGCTCGCTTCGCTCGCGGGAGACCAAGGCAGGAGGAGGCGCCACCATGGTCTACAAATGCTTAGGGCATCAAAATATCTTAATCCGGCACTGGTCGTTTGCGGAGTCAAACGATTTGGGACTCGCATTTTATACGCATTTCCATGCCTTCCCGAAAAAAATCGAATCATTCGCGAAAGTCTCGCAACGCATTGTGGTTACAAGGGGCACGTGGTCTTCCTCAGGAGTCTGAAGAAGACCACGGTGAGTGACGCTCTAGCCAGGCAGGCCGCTTCGCTTTCGCTCGCGCGCGTATTCGTAATATACCTGTATCGTCCGATATACACCTACTACTCTGTCATTAAAATCACGTGTAAAATTTTAATAAGGGCAAAAAAAACTATTGATTTTGGAGTGTACTTTTATTTAGTGGTACCTAACTGTAAAATATTTTATCTGGACTACAGTCCTCTTGCATATCCATCTGTCAACTTTACTTCAAGTTCCGCCTCCAGGGGAGAGGGAGAGAAATTAGGACTAGAAATTAGCCGTTTACTGACACAGACCGAATTCCACGCGGGCGAAGCCGCGGGCACAGCTAGTTTATAATAAATCAACAAAAATACTATAACAGCCTAAGGAAACAATATATTGATT
This sequence comes from Cydia splendana, assembly GCF_910591565.1. Taxonomy (NCBI): domain Eukaryota; kingdom Metazoa; phylum Arthropoda; class Insecta; order Lepidoptera; family Tortricidae; genus Cydia; species Cydia splendana. The sequence goes on from NC_085976.1 coordinate 11,881,476, forward strand.
TAAACTAACACGATTTTCACTCATATTTTTATTATTATAACTAACATTGGACTTAATCGCGTAAAACTTACGTTTATTTATGGCCTGACGTTTCGAACGTGACGTTACGTTCGTGGTCACACGAACCGTCAGGCCATAAATAAACGTAAGTTTTACGCGATTAGGTCCCGTGTTAGTTATAAATGACCTAAGGAAACATCATGCAAAGTGTGATACAAATGTGATATAACGTGACACTAACGAGAAAATACGTACACAGCAGCAGCTGATTCATGGGCAACATAACCCCTTAATGGACAGAGCTGTGATACATCTGGGTATTATTTCATCTTTGCCCAGCGCTCGTGAACTCAGCACTACCTACTATAAATATTCTCTTTCCGGATTGTCTGCTTACTCCAATCAAAGGAGGAATTTCAATCTAGAAAATGTTTATCGAAATAATCAGTTCTAAATCCTTATACTAGTTTATGGTGAGATTGGTACGGTGGAGTTTATGATAAATATTATTTTATGCAATCAATTAATTTCTTTGATTAGAATAAAAACAATTAAAAAATATATTATAAAAGTTTACAGTCTAAGTTCTAAGTCTAGTTTGTCACTTTCCTCGTTTGCTATTTTTCAATATTTTTAATAAAATAATACCAAAATATTACTTTGCTTATCCGCGAAAAAAAATCACGATTTTATGCAATTAATTGCATGTAAAAAATACGCAAGTTCTAGCACGTTATCTTTTCGCGGATAAGCAAAGTAATATTTTGTTATTAATTTACATGAATTTCCGCAAAGAAACGCCTGGTGGCCTAGCCAAGGTGACAATCGCTTGCTTGAATCGTTTTGTGTCTCTCTATCACTCTTCCATATTAGTGTGACAGTGACGATTGGGTTTCGTTCGCTACGGAGCGTTAGCGATTGACATGTTGGCTACGGGGCCTGGGGGCCTAGCCGAAACGCATTTCGAAAAAAGATATCGCTAACGAATCGATAAAAAATGTATGGGAATGACAGGTACCGTAGATGAGTCTGTCGAAAAATATTAACGAATACAAAAATGTTAGCCAAGTTGCAATGTTGTAACGGAACGCAAAACATTCGTTACCGGAATTCGATATCTTCCATACATTGTCTAGCCAAGTGACACTTTTGACAAGCGAAATGGAATCGTTATCGCCTCCTAGGTGTCGATACGTAGCGTGAGCTATCCCCTTGCAGATAACTTATCGAAGCACAAGAAAATGCCGTATAAAAGTGTTTATAAATTAGATTTTGTAGTAAAAAGCACACTTTAACATTATTGTGGGCGGCGAACAACGCGGAAGTCTCGCTTAGACGCAGGCGCAGTCTGGAAACTGCTTAATAAAGGACTGCCCTTGGCTGGTGCTCTTAGCTTTTATGCTACGGGGTCAGATCAAAGGATTGTGGGCCGTACGCAACATTTTACCCACAGGACTCAAGGTGACCGACGCGCTGAATATCTATAGTGACCGTCTGACAGTGTCATGGAAAAATGGATTGAAGTAGCTTAGCGGGTGAGATTACCTTCCCTAATTTCCATTGTCTAAATAATAAAGAAGTGTTCCAATTCATTTTTAACACCTTACTCACTTAGCTACTTCTATTTCTGAGAAAACAAAAAGCAAAAACAGTAAATAAAAAATAATATTATGTAACATTATGATTTATTAGTTTTGGTTTCACATGCAGTTTTTATCTAATGCATAACATCACTGTCCGCTTGAGTTTTGTTAATTTCGAAGAAGTCTATGAAGTAAATGAGTTCACTGAGGTTACATGATTCAGGCAAACCTTTCCACACTTTCACTTCACGGTTTGAATCATTACTAACGCATAGAGTATTGTCTCTTTTGGTCAAGTACGTCCCTAGCACTGGCTACTGCCAGTCTGCCATGAAGGTGTCGTTGCAGCGGCAGCTCGGGCTGTACGTGCTAACTTGGTGAGGACTTCTCGGCGTGGAAGAAGAGCCGCGGAGCCCGGTTGGTCCTGCGCCGCCGCATTCATCGGCACGAATGACGAGTCAAGCGGTGTCTGAAATTTTAAAATTTTAGATCAAAATTATATGCAATTGACAACGCGCTATTGAAATATTACACTATAGAGTTATTTTATCACTAAATCGTGATTAACTAAGTTAAAGAAATATCAAAATATTCGATTTACTTACCGATAGAATAATTTTTTTTTTCTAAAATTAGATAGGTACGTTGTTCACTTGACAGGTGACAGATGACGTTTCTTGACTTGACAGCTGACAGATGACGGTTTTGAACGAGAACCAAAGACTAAACCATCTTTTAATCTACTTGGCGTGTAGACTAAGCGGTAACTAAAAATATTGCCTCTTGGCTAGATTTTTGTAAATGTCATCGACCAGTCGCTCGCGATCGTAGAGATCGAATCGATACGGAGCGAATGTAATTCGGCTACGCCCCCTGATTCTATTCATTATTGAAACTTTATCTGTTATTCCTTTCTTATTGAGTTAACCTCTCTGTTGACTGAGCTAACTTCCCCCGGCTCAAGCAAACGGTTATGTTGCTTTATCCGGGGTATAAATTGTGGCAGAGCAGTAAAAGGTTTAGTAGTAAACATTAACGGTGTTTTAGCCTTTTAAGAGTTTTATGTAATTGTTATGTTCTCTGCTGCTAATGTTATTGATAATTATTATAAACGAACTATACCTACGTTTACATCGTAATCTGATACCAGATCTGTGTAAGACAATAGTTATTGGTTTTACAGGAGGGAAAAGTTATTGTTTAACAACCCGTGCTAATAAGTATTGATTATTTTTATTTTAAGTTCAATTTTGGATTATTTCGCTCGGGTAGAGCAAGCGAAATAATCCAAAATTGAACCACGAGGAAACTACTAACTGTAATACATATTGTACACAATAATCATATATTATTTACACAGACACAAATTATATTCAAATCAAAGAGGGGTCCTGTCATAGTAAATTTTGTAGTTACAGTAAATTTACTGCCATCTATCGACACACGACTAAAACTCAAAATGAAAACGTATAAAACTATCGAAAAAAATTATATATATATGGATAAATGATTTTATTATTTTTATATCATTTTGACCCATGTTCATTCACTGATACCTATGTGTTAAAATTGTTAAATATATAACGGTGTCGTCAACGCCATCTAGCCGACCATAGGCCAAAGGTGTGTGCGCCATCTATCCGAGAATGACTTTTTCTTGATTTCCGAGGCACGTTTTTTTCTTAGACTTTATTCATCTTATACGGGGTTACATAATTATGTCTTTGTTCAAATGAACGCTATTAAATTTATCATTCATAATCATCACTTAAAAGAATTACGAGCTGGACTGGTAAAAAAAAATATTTTCTATAGGTATAGAAGATAAAAAGGTAATATCCGCTCTAGGTGTCCTGCAGGCCTATTATGGATGGCTTTATCTACGTGACAAAATATCCGTCACTTTTTAACAGAGCGCGAATGAAAGTGACGGATACCGTTTTATCACGCTGTCACGTAAACAAGAACGACCATGATATCCGCACTGAACGCAACTTCAAAACTGACGTCTATAAAGAGACATTATAGGTAAGTGTTTTAAGATCGTCAGAAGCATCACTTTCACACTCAGGAGAGTAATAGTACAAATAGGAATTTGTACTATTAACATGTATGTTTTAATTGGTCACAGTTAAACAGTTTCAGGCCAACAGGGCACAGATATACATATTTAAGTCAAATCTTAAAATGGACTTTCAGTGATCTATGCTCGCTTCTATATCTACAGGCGGTAAAGCTTTCACCACATCTAATACGGTTGTGGTGGCTGCGCTTTGAACGAGGTTGATATATTCTAAAATGAGAAGCTATATATTTAAAACATGGCAACGTTTAATTTTGCGGCACATTGCGGCCTCTGTGATGCAGGAGAATATTTCTGATGAGCAATCGTTAAAGCATTTTCACACATTTTAGACGTTTACACGACATTTTACAGTAATGATTATTATTATATTATTAAAGCAATAATGTATGAGAGGCGTAAAATTTCTTCTTCGTAATTCAAATGATTTCTTCGTCCTTTCAGCCTTTTACACCTACTATTAGCAGGTCGTCAATTTAGCTGCCATTTTATTTAGATTAAATACTGTACAGCTAAATTATTCCACTTTAGTGATTTCTTTAGTCTAACACCCTGCCTTGACTGCTGACTTATATTTGATTTAACGGTACGCGATAACTATACTGGACTTTACCAACTTCCTATATTTCTTATATGTAGGTACAAAGAACCATCAGTGGCAAGGGATCACAAGGCAGCTGTAATTTTCAACTCCTTAGCGGTCACGCCACCAATTTAATTTGCATTTTGCATCATTTACGTGCTTGGGTATACTTAAAGCGCAAGAGAATTTACTAAAACACTTAAAAGAAACCCTCGGTATTGACTTTATAAAATTACTCGTAGTCTCGTTGATATTCTTTACCAATACCCCTGAGGAGACAGTGGCGACCATCCGGCAGTGGTTTTCCGCCCCAATTAGTCTCGCATTAATTCGATTTCCCTGCGGCCGCTTTTTCTGGCACTATAAATTAAATGGGACTCGAATCGGTGGTCGTTTTCGGTGATTATGCTTCTTGTCAAATGACAGTATGGAAGTAAATTTATTTTTGCTTCAATATTTATCCTATCCATAAGAGCCTGTCGTGAATAGTTCCTTAACGCAATGTACCTGTTTGCAATTTATATGTATTACAAATAATTGGTGGACATCAAGCGCTGGTAGCCTAGCGGTAAGAGCGTGCTACTTTCAATCCGGACGTCGCGGGTTCAAACCCCGGCTCGTACCAATGAGTTTTTCGGAACTTATGTACGAAATATTTGATATTTACCAGTTGCTTTTCGGTGAAGAAAAAAAAGGAAACTGAACTGATCCCAATAAGGCTTAGTTTCCCCTCTGGGTTGGAAGATCAGATGGCAGTCGCTTTCGTAGAAACTAGTACCTACGTCAATTCTTGGGATTAGTTGTCAAGCGGACTCCAAGCTCCCATGAGCCGTGGCAAAATGCCGGGATAACGCGAGGAAGAAGATGTATAACCAATACTTACGCTACTCGTAAGCGAACTACAAATTTCCCGAACCATTTGACTGTCGCACCGCGTGTCGTTTTCATAAACGTCTGTGTAAAGCCGTAATAAAAAACTAAACTAACCCACCACATAGAAGCGAGGGACTAAAACAGGACCGTACACATAGTCTAACACCGTACGTGTACAAATAAAAAGCAAAGACGGACTAGTGTAAGTGTCCAACGAGCCTCGAGTGCAATCATGAATTAAAGCGGCGCACTCAAAACATTTGTCGCTTGCGTGGGCAGTGACTGTCGGCTAATGTCCCGGAAAGCGACCGCGTCCGGTTCCGGTCCCGCTGCAGGCATTCGATGTAAATCAATCACACTATGACACAAATAACATTAGTAGCAAATTGGTTCATCTACGCTATTAAATTTTTGAGAAATGTGCAAGATAAATACGTCGAAGTGAAGAAATATTTAAAATAAAATCTGCATAAACATAACCGCTATTTTCGTAGTAGGTACTTATGGCTTTTTTGTGGAAAATATAAATACAGAACAGGTACTGAAGTTATAAATCTATGTTGAATAAGACTTAATCTGAGCCTCTTAATTTGGTTTGTTGTCGCTAAATAAATCTCCCTAAACGAAATGTGCTTACAAAGCAAGTCATCAACAAGATGTTAGGAAGCAAAATCGTGTTGTTTCAAAATAAATTACTGCTCTCTTCATTCATTTGGTTTCGAATACACGCCAAAGAACTGTACAAAATCCGTCACAATTAAATCCGACACGAGTTAAAGCAGGGTTTCACTGAAAAACAAAGGAATTTAAGTCGAAAACGCCTAACTAGCTGCTCTCACTCCGATATCTTTCAAACAAAGCTGCTTTGACGTCGCAAAAACAATGTCGTTCGCTAACTGTCAGTTTTGCACTATTCTGGAGATGTAAAGCGAAAAGAGCAAATTGCACGTCAAAAGCCGCCAGTGGACAAAGCTCGTAGAGTTATTGCGCTCCCGTGACCTATTGTGCGGTGTGACACTTACCGCTATTGCCACATTTCTTTCGGGTTTGAAAAAAAGGATTTTTGCCTTGTTTTAGATACCTACGTTTAGATTTGTGAATAGCGAGACTTATGATTAACACAGCTTAACTTTAACTGGAACGATCAATAAAATACGTTCAACTTATTTTTGTAGGATACGTACGTGTACACGAGTACACATACGGGTGTAATCTTATTTGTTTTTGGAATTCTCAAACCGGAAATATTAAAAGTTTAATATTAAGTATTAAGAGCCCATCAACGTGCACACTAGCGCTACTGCTAATTAATCGTGATTATTGAAATTTAACGACAGGTATTTAAAAAAGGGGGCCGCTACGTACTGCATTGTTTATTTAAGTACCTTTTGAATACATCAAACTAGTTTTTATGTTGCTGGATCCGTCAATCTATGCGTCCAAAGTTAAAACAGTTTTTGTTTTGAGGTCCTAGTTCGACGAATCCAGCAACATAAAAACTAGTTTGATGTATTCAATAGGTACTTGAATACACAATACAGTACGTAGCGGCCCCTTTTTTAAATACCTGTCGTTAAATTTCAATAATCACGATTATTTAGCAGTGGCGCTAGTGTGCACGTTGATGGGCTCTTAAGTCATCAAATGAATGAAACATTTTTTTTAAGTTTACGAGGTGCTCATTTAATAAAAAAATGAATTTTATGTATTTGAAACACCATAATCTTAAAATTAACAGATGTTTAACTTGTGTCAAATTCGTAACTTGTTGTCCTACTCACCATGCGTTGAAGCACGTAGGGCAAGACGCTGACTTTTATTGAATTTATAGTCGTTTTTTTCTATTCTGAATTCGAACCACGTCAAGAATAATAGAATCGTGTTTTCCTCTTTTCTTCCAAACCACAAGTCGAGGGCGTCTCTATGCAGTTTTATTGCGGGTGTCTAACTATGTTGGGGGACGTCAGATAAAACCCATTCAGTGTTATGGCCCACGCGAAATGCTCCACGTTCTTAAATTCCTATACAAACTTTACATATTTCCAGCGCAATATTGTTCTTCTTCGTACGTTAAATTGTTTACATGCCGCTGTTTTTGTCAACATTATCCCGTAAAGCGATATTGTTAAGAGACTTTATAAACGGTGCATTTTATGTTAAAATGTAACTCGTTAAACAGTTATAGCGGTTATGCTTGCTGAATTTTAACTTGAATACAAAACATGTGTTCATTGTGTTGTTCCAGAAATAACTGTTTTAATAAAGTTACCGATATTAGAAAAGGTATTTCGAAAACTTTATTTACAAAACGAGCTTTCGTGACATTGCCGCAGTAGCAAAAAATTAATGCTAGACAACTTTATTAAACCGCGAGGAAAAAATCTCTTTTATCCCCAGTGTTTATTACTGCAAATATTATACTCAGACAAAACGTGTTGAATATTTATGCCGTCTTCGTAATCTAGGACATAACAGTCTAGGCATACCGTCATGTTCCGTCAACTTTACTATGTTTTAATTAAACAAGACGAATGGCGTCACGGTGACTCGGTCGCTTCGCGCCGTCGATGCCGTGACTAAACTCGCTAAGCACGTAGTTGCGATATCTTATGGCTGTTTGGATAGTTGTCTAGGTTCGCTTGGTATTCAGCTTGAATGGAAGTTGTGCGTACTAATCGGTGGTAGCACAATTACTGTTAAGGGTTATAGTTAAAGTGGCATTTCCTTTTGCAACATGAACTTATCCGTCAGGAAATTCCAGTGTGTTACGATGCTTGTTTCTTCCGTTTCTTCTTTGCAATATTTAACGTACGCATACATCTACGATCAATAATCACTGAGCATGATTACAGTCATAATTTATTGTCGAGTTCAAAGTAAAGGTACTCGTATTTCCAGGGCTATAACCGCGAAAATCGAAGTTAGCAAATTGCGTGCATCTTTATCTGTCACTCTAATTAAGCCTTCATTGGAGTAAAAGAGAAAGATCCCCGCAATTTGCGAATTTCGGTTTTCGCGGTAGCCCCCCAGAGCAGGAACGTTAGCCCAGTGAGTTATCCGAGATGCATTTCACACGTGGCAATAAATTAAGTATGTACGATTCTCCCATTGGCAATAGATATTCCAAACTTGCCATGTTAGGCTGGAATCGATTGGTGAAATATTTGCCGTAACCATCGGCTCGATACGCCCACTGGGAATACGGCCGTGCTCAAATTCTACCGTTTTCAACTCGCACATATTAAATATTTAGACGATTTCTGACTAGCTACAGAAACCTCTTTGCATTACTAATATTGCAATTTGGATAGGGTGAAAATCTTGACAAAGCTATGTGAGGAGCAGTTAAGTTGGGTTTCCCACGTTCTAGTATTACAACAAAATCTTGAAAAAGTACTACAAAGTGAATTGGGACTTGGGACATTACATTTTCAATTGTTATTTACTGTTACCTAATACAAACTATGAGCTATGACAGACGTGTCAATCCCCTATACTTGAATGGTACATTGTCGATTTGTCGTCAAATAAAACCTGCTCCGTACACAAGCCTCATCAGAATTCACAGCATGTCAATCTCAAGGCTGCATTAAATTATATGCCGGTTTTATCACTCCTTATCACAATACAAACAGGGCTCTCAGAAAATACCAATCACTCGGATGAAATCTCAGCGTTTGAAACCCTTTTTATTTCCCTGTGTAGCAGCACAAGTTTGTTTATACCTATCGTGATGGCGCCACTGTCTTCTCGCTTCTAACGAATTAGTATGCGGTGGCTCATTTTCCGAAGTTTCTCGTCCGCACAGAAAAGTTTGTGGCTGTGTAAAGGAAATGTGTCGGAGGGGTGCCGCGGGCATCCGATAAGGCAGTTTGGAGCTGGCTTGGCTTTAGTGCAATATGCAGCTGTGTCGCAACGGGCTGTCTGTATTGATCTCTATGTATCGCAATGCTGTAAATTGCTATTGATTACATCCTGTGTATTTTTATTTGAATTATTCATGGCCTGTAGTCGTAAAGAACTAGGTATATGTACTCAATTAATTACAAGATTAGAAACAAAGTTGTGCTGTAATAATCACAAGCTGCGCTTGAAAGTTAATCTGTCTGCTCAACATATAAATAATGTATTATGACTTCCTTCTCCTACCTACTTAACCATAAATAATAAAAATTAAATTTTTGATTATGGTAGGTAAGTAATAATCTAGAAAGTAGGATAATTGGTACTATAATAATATTAATAACATATCGACTACTATATATATTTGTATTTACATTTAAGCACATACATGTTTACAATTATAGTTATACAAATTAACGCCCAAATCCACGCTCGAAACATAAATGGAAGTTATTGACAAGTAACCTTTCCAAAAAGTAGGTCAGCCCGCGTTCATTATTCAGCACCTTCACATACGATTTGTGTATAATAATGTATATTGGATATAATTGTGTGGTTGCAGAAGTGTAATACAATATAATACGTTAACATGAAGAGGCTCTATTTAAATCGTTAAACATATCGTTTATATTGCAACATTTTTGAATATCGCTACAGCTTATTCGAGCTTTAACATATTGATATTTGATATCAATTTCATTCGACATAAATTTTGTTAACACGGGCATTGGACGTACAATAATATATTAAGTGCGAATAAGCCGCGCGACATCATTACTTACATTTTTTTTTTAAATGCGGCTTCTGTTGTTATATATAAGTTTATATATATAATATAAGCTTTTGTTAGGAAAATTAACTAATTAATTGTTGTTAAGATCGTCAGTACTATCAACGCCTTCACTTATTTAGTTGATGGTAAAGCCTAGTTATCAATTGTAATTTCGCGCATCTAATATTGTATTTTTATCTACCATTGTATTTAGTAACGTAACAAGATCAGCGATAGCACGGGCTGTCAATAAATCCCGTTGAATAGGACCCCATCACTGAAAGCGACACAAAACAGTTCGCAATCACGGGATACGTAACATATCAGTCGGGCGACGTGTATTATTGTATCTGTTTTCCATCGAGTAAACCCTGCCACACATGTGAGATTCCTCATTATTCAGTCGTATCTTAATGGCAAAATTAACGATGACCTACTAAGACTATTCATAGGTCTTATAGGCTGTTGAAACCGTCCCAAATAAGGGGTGATGCGTTGCACTGAATAAGGTTTAGCTGTTTCTTATGTTAGTATGACAAAATAGTCTCGTTAAATTGAAGTTTCAGACCTTGACAGGTGACTGGGTCATTGTCTACTACTTGAAAACCAAGAAATTTTCGGGTTAATTTTGATATTTTTCTTAGAGTCACCATGCCGCCATTTTATTCTATCTAGTAGAGATATTTTTCGTATTTGACGTGAACGGATCTAATTATGTTAAGGAAGTGTTAGAGCTACCTTATTTTGTCTTTTCTTGGAGCTAGTCGATACATTAACTGTCTCTAAAAGGCGTAAGTAATGGTCACGGATGTTGCCAACTAGCATCACAAAGGTATTTTTCGCTCAGTTGTATTGTTGCTGCCTTTTATTGTTTTTTAATAGTCCAATCGAGTGTCGACTGTGGATAGAGTAACAAGTAACTTGTTCAGTGTCTTGTCGACAATAAAAGAAATAAGATGTTTTTGATGGTTCCTCTTTGTTTGCGTTTTACATTCCGAGTAATTAATTTCATATTAGAATATAAATGTCTCCTGTTAGGAGAAGATGCGAAATCATTAAAACAAATGGGAGCAATTCTAATTTCAACGTGAGAAACTGGGACTGATGCAATAAGCTAATTAAAATAAAAAAATACTGGACTTACCTTGATTTTTATCGAATTATCGAACTCATTTCGTTAAGCATAGTTTTTTCTACTTATAATAGACAATACCTATTTAAAATAAAAACTTAAGTAGCAGCATGATAAATTTCCACTATTCTAATGATTTATTCTCCTCTAGACAAATCTTTGCACGACAAAATAGTTTAAATAATAAAGAAACACCAAAATACGCTAGTGATAGATGCTGTTAGAAACACTGATTAAATAAAGACACGGTCTGATTCAAACTTTAAGATACGTCAAATATTACGTCTAGAGACGATATGTTTTTGATTGAAGAACCGTCACTTTTGACACTGACATATCTAATCCATATCGTATCTAGTAATATTTGACGTATCTTAAAGTTCGAATCGGGCCGATAGCTTACAGCTTCTGTATTCGGATTTTGCGGTCAACAGCGTATCGATACTGCATGCCAGCAAAACCACTAACACAGACCATTCGCTCCAAATTGCAATTTCGGCTCGTAATACTCATTATTGGTGTGACATCGATGATTTTGGATGCGATTATTCGATTACTCGGATCCACTTTGACGCTGAAATTTAGTGCATTACAGTTTTCAATATCATTAGTCCGGATTAAATTTACGAACTTGTTTAATACTTAAATATGTTAGGTATTGATATATTTTAGACGTAGGTACCTGCTAGTTAGACGTAGGAAGTGTGTAATATTGTATTTTGATGCACCAGTATTTTTATATAATTATGTAAGGATATTGTCGATCAATCAAAATACGACAATAACTGCCCGATTCGAACTTCAAGATACGTCAATTAATAGATCTAGAAACGATATGGGCTGTAAGACTCAAGCGATAGGTAATTGGTTCCAATGTTATATGTTAATAAGTGATAATATAACCCTGGTTACTAAATCTGGCCAACTATCCATAACAATAACATACTCAATCTATTTCTGGCTAAGGACAAAAACTAGAGGTAAATATAAAATGATATTTCGTGAGTTATCCCCGAGGGTCAATTCTTCAGCCAAAATTGTTCGGTTAAAAATCTCCTACAGCTATTGTAGATAGCGTATGCAACCATTTAGTACGACTGGAGAGTAATTCAGTGCGCCGCGTCCGGCCCACAGTGACGTGTCAGCCTTTCCGCTCGGACTCCGCTCAATTCCGCACGACTCCGCACAAATAGGGTAGCTGACATTTTTACAGCTGGCATGAAATAAAATGTGTTTGCTATTATCATATCAAAAGATTCTGGTTGTGTACATTTCCTTATTCTCCTTAACTTAGCGGTATTCCGGTTGAATTGTAAAACGCTCTGCTTGTTTGCTCGCGCTGTTTAACGCTCTGTTTAAATAACAGAAGGTTCCTTACCTTCATGCAATACAAAAAGCCATACAAGCAAATGGGTGTATCTTCGCGGCACTTAAGTCGCCTTAATAAGAAAATGAGTTATTTTTTCAAAGCACATTAATGGCTCAACCGATCATAATCAAAATAATTTTCCTGGAAATTATTTATGAAGCTTTATCTATTTTGTTTTTCAAATTTTTGTACGTGATAAATAAACTCAGTAAGTAAGTAATAGTTTTAGTTTGAAATCTTATTGGTTCATTTCCGCCATCACAAATTAAATACGTATCCATGCATTGCGCTTTATCCTATTGAAAATTGTAGCAGACTTCGTTTAGATGGAGACAAATCGAATGCGGCCCTGGCCTAAACTCCGTTGGTCTCTGCGGTTTTCTCATCAGACAATACGATTATTTCTGTCTTCCGTAGTCAAAAAGGCCTTACTGGCGTGTCTTCTATCCCTAGGTGTGCTCTTTTGTTACCAATGGAGTGCAGTCAAACGTTAAGCTAAGTATAATGATCCAACGCAAATGCCTGTTGCGGACGTTTTTCGTAAAGCCTAGCGGTTAGAATGAAGCGGTTGCTTTTATTCTCGTTAATATTTTGGAAAGCAGCACGAAGAAATAGACGCATTTGTAGATTTGTTCAAGTTTCTGTGAAATAAAAAACCTACTACAAAATTTGTTTTATATAAAACCATTCTTTTGGAAATTGTGTATAAAATGTAGCTTTGCGCATAAAAATAATGGTCGATGCGAAAGTTGACGTGATTAATAAACATGCATAAACACTTTTCACGAGATAATTAGATTCATGTTTCGTGTGTGTGAAATAAATTACGTAATTTTAATATTTTATTGCTTTTATTCGATTGACTGGATATAAAAGGATGACTTTATAATCGATTCATTGCAATCGACACATGCCCGTTTTAAAACAAATTGTAAACGGGTTTAAAATCTTTCATACGAGATACGGAGCGAAACATGTTATTAATACAAGCAATTTTAAAATATAATATAAATATTCAATAACTTTTCACAATAATTGGTTTGACATGACTTTTTACTACTACAGGTGACCCGTAAAAGTAGGTGTGGCTTTTGATTGCATGGAATTGAGAACACAATTATAATGATGATGATGAATGATATGATGCTCTCCTGACCGATTTCGGCCACAGCGACTGTGTGCTCTGGAGTAGGCAATTTTTAACTCGTGTTATTAGAGTGTAGCTGATCCACTCTCTGGTGCGCCCTTAAGTTGCGCCCTGTCTGTACACAATTATACTATTATTCCGACATAAAGTAACCTTAATTTTCTTCGTAACTATCACTTTTAACTTTTCTTCTCTTTTATTTCTTCCAATTTCATGCAGGTCTCTATGAGTAGTAACAAAACCATCTTAGAAATATAGTTTTCTATAGCTAAATAATATTACAGCTTTAATAGAATGAAACGTAAAACTTCTAGCAAGAGACTATGTATACCGAAATGCCTCATAGTCAAAATTATGTTTGCTTGTACAAGTTGTACACAAACGTACACAATTCCCCTGTAAGTAACTGAATTAAGAATGAAGCGATTTAACAATTTTTACGCGTGTCTTGAAAATTGTATGGCAGAGTACAGGGAGGATAAGTATTATGAGTAAGGTATTGTCGTTACTCTAATGCGTGAAACCCCGTTCGCGAAATAGGACAGGTCCTTCGGGATCGACGTCAAATTACTTTTTCAGTTAATGTGGCCTTTGTTCTTATGGACAAATATTATTTTATTACCGTAACTTTGCCTCGTGTTGTAAAGTTTTACTTAACATCCTTTTAGATAAAAAATAGTAAATGTTGTATAGGGGACCTACATAAAATATGCATTGGGTTCTTCTGTAACTGTTACTTTATATACTTATCTGTTTTATATGACTGTTTGTTTCTTAATTTAAAATAAACAGCCCAATTTGCAGAAATAAGAATAAATCATGCAATTCTACCGAACAAAAGCTCTTCGTGTTATCACTTTTTGTAAGATATATACCGGGTGTGGCCTGTAACATGAGCAAAAAATTAAACTGTAGGCTGTACTCCTCATACTGACCAACATTTGTTCAGCAACTTTTAAAAATAACTTGGGGTTTGATTTTTAATACACTTTAAAGTTTATTCTAAGACGCAATGTATTGCGAATTTTGTTATGTTTAAGGCGTGACAAGCAACGTCAATCACAATGATATGGCGTGGCGATGGCGTCCATTGAAAATAATATTTATTTTGTATGAAAAATAGGGAGTCTAAATATTTCATAATTTTTAAAAGTTGTAGAACAAAAGTGTCACCGTTTGAGGAGTACAATCTATGTTTTAATTATTTGCTCGTGTTACAGGCCACACCCGGTATAAAATACAGTAATAACTCGAGTTAAAAATATAATGTATAAAATCTAATCAAAAGGCTTATAAAATAGATTGGAACTGTGACAGTAAATTTGGTAAACCACTGTGTCTAGACTGAATGTATTCTAATGTGTTTGCTTAATAAAATAAAAGTCTAAGCTATAGGAAAAACAAACGATGTCGTGACATTGAAGTGTTCGTAGCAATAACTTCAGTTTTTATAACGGCAACTTGTTTACAAAAACAAGATAATTGACGTAGCTGGTTAACGCTTGTAATCAATTCAAGTGGGTCTGTGGTGTCAACAAGTCTAGCCAATATATTTCCGTTCACTGCATTACATACAGTAAACTTTCGACTATTGTTTTATTTAATTTCTAAGTGTCAAAGTAAGTAAAGTGAAGTGTGTGTGAGTAGTGTATACATGTTCTAAATTTTTTAGAATGGTTGAGTCATATTTATGCGCCGTCATAACTATTTTTGTAAGACGCAAAATCGATGTGACCCGGTTTTATTCTTAGTTAAAATCGTTTTTCCATGTACCTATTCTCGACTGTTAAAACTTTAAAATGTTTAAGCAAAACTTTAGAACATTCTCTGCTTATGTTTACTATGTAAAGTTAAATAAGGTGCATGGGCGCGAGCTTAATTAAAAACCACAAGCTTTTGTAGGTTGACAACAAAAAAGTATGAATTTACATTGTGTAACGGGGAGAGTAACGACATCTCAAAGTTGTAAGGACCGCAAAGAACGGATAAAGGAGGTCCCAAATATAAATGTTATAACAAAAAGTCGGTTTTATTTCGACGAAACTGTTATTTATTGTATGCCATATATAAGTGGAAAATGCTTTACTTATCCCTACTTGGTCACGTAGTTACTATTGTCAAACAGTTACGTTACATTTACATGCAAGAGCAAGATGTGTGCTAACAAACACAATAAAGATACCTATTATATATATAATATTTTATAGTATCTACTATCAATCCTCTTTTATTATTTGTGAAAGTATATTTGTTAAAGTAGGTATCGATATTGATCTGAAAGTGACAAACTAGTCAATGACAAAGTTCAGCAACGCCACATGTTTATAAATACTTAATACCTATGCTATTTATTTACACAAATTACTCATTTTAACATAGTGTTTATTTTATCTAAAACTACCAAAAGGAATATTAATTCGCGAACAATAATTAAATTTCATCAGTTTGTTGTTTTTTTAACGAAGCTATTATTACTGTTTAAGAAAGGCCCCCAAAATTCCTAACCTCCAGTAAAATGTCTCCGAATTTTAATTACCAACGCTATTTCAAGCCATTTTGACGGCTAAAAGTAATACTGCCCGAGAACATTCAACATTCAACTTTATCAAGTTATGCAATCGCAAAAGCAACCTTAACTCGTAAAACATAAAGTTTACAATGGAAAACCACTTAAAACAGAGATAAGAGCTTGGAAAAGTGATCAGACGTTACAGCGGTCGCTTTGAGTGTTATTACACTTTGCCGTGGCTGGAAAAAGGCTCTAAATAAAATATTATTAAATAAGACTGAAGGAATTTATTACGTTTTCGGGACAGTCAGATAGTATGAATTGTGTTTTAACTTGACTCTATATAATTTTACTTGATAAAATTGAATCGACTATTTGCGTGCTGACATAGTTAGCTGAGATATTTCGACAATTACTTACTAGAGAAAATATTCATTACATATCCAGTCGTTAAAAACATCCAATTTTACGCAGGGAAATTGATTGTGATACTTATTTTAAATAGGTTACTAAAAAAACCAATTAAGTAATTTTGTTAGTGTTTCGTTTTACACGTACCGTTTTTGGGTTTATAGGTTAGTTTTAAAACTTATTAAGGTGGGATCAGACGGTTCATTTTTTGTTCATTTTCTAGTTTCATTATTCATTTTTCACTCAAAGTGACACGTCTGAACAAAAAATGAACCAAAAATGAAAAATGAATTCATTAGTGAAAGAATCCAACAATATTGTATATTTTCATTCGGCATCTTTCACTCGCACTCCGAATGAACAGTGTGAAGACAGAAATGAACGTTCATTCGGATTTTGCATATTTTTCTCGAATCCTGTGGGTATACTACCTATTATCTAGCTAGACAAAGATAATGTAAAAGCAATAAAATGGTGTTCAAGTTGAACGAACAAAGTAGGATACATATATGGTATTTCCTAGAAAGGTACTCTGTATAAATATCCCAGAGTTCCAAAACATTCGCCAGTAGCAAGGTATCGTAGTACAATTTGAAGTTTTATTCGGCTAGGTATACTGTCTCTCATTAAAGTGTTTTCTTTCGCTATTAACGGACCTATTACTAATAATAGAAGTTCTACAAAATTACTTTAAGTCATCCGCAAATGATTGCAATACGATTTCGGATCTTCATCGGCTAGTTCTCTCAGCAATGTATTCGAGGCTCCAAATAAATTTCTTCTTGCGATCCAAGGTCGCAGCCACTACCGACGACGCTTTCTTTGCATCTTGTTTGTTAAAATCTTTATTAAATGATCACAAATAATTAAACTTATACCAAGACGCACAACTTCATTCGACGCCATAGAAAAAACGAATAATCTTTCCAGCAGCCGTGTGTGAACGTGAAATGAAAGGAAAATGAAACATTCACTCGAGTGAACATTTATCCGAGTGAACCGTCTGATCCCACCTTTACTAACATAAAATAAATATGTTACTTTAGCATTTCAAAGCAAATAAAAATGCGTCCAAATTTCGAACACAAGAATGTTTCTATACGAACAAGCCATCCTATTATCACGACAGAAAAAACAGCAAAAGGTTTGTCAAGGACAGATATTTGAATCTGATATTCCAGGTACTGCCTCTGGGGGCTACCGCGAAAACCGAAATTCACAAATTGCGGGGATCTTTCTCTTTTACTCCAACGAAGACGTAATTAGAGTGACAGAGAAAGATGCCCGCAATTTGCGAACTTCGATTTTCGCGGTTATAGCCCTGGTACGGTGAAGTGCTTACGTATCTCGCGGGTAAACCGTAACAACGTATTTTGTTTCTATCCTAGGTTTTTCTGAAAAACATACCTTTGAGGTTCATGCGAAAACATCAAATAGATACCGTGAACTCTTGTTGTGTCAGTTCAAATATATATTTTATTTCATTAAATCGTTTTGATAAAATAATAAAGTAATCTGTGTTAATTTGAAAACACATTATAATATTTTTCAAGCTCGATAGGATGACACCTGTTATTTCAATAAAATTTTGCGAGATTTGGCGTTTTTACAATACATAGCTGTCTCGCAGCATTTCTTCATTTATAATTCTTATAGTCTGGCCTAGTGGGTAGTGACCCTGCCTATGAAACCGATGGTCCCGGGTTCGAATCCCGGTAAGGGCATTTATTTGTGTGATGACCTGATGACACAGATATATGTTCCTGAGTCATGGTTGTTTTCTATGTATGTAAGTATTTATATATTATATATATCGTTGTCTAAGTACCCACAACACAAGCCTTCATGGGCTTACCGTGGGGCTTAGTCAATTCGTGTAAAAAATATCCTATAATATTTATTTATTTTTATTTATTTATAGTACATAAATATAATATCATATATACTATATAAATAGCATATTCATAACTCATACGGACGTTGATATTCCGTCACTTAAATGAATATTTGATACAGTAAGTATCAAATAAAAATAGGCGCGAGAATGTAATTATAGGGTTGCTCTTTGATTTTGGTACTAATGGATACATTGGATACCTATTTACTTAGTTTTATCAGGGCGTTAAAGTTATTTATTTTGGTACATTGGAATTATTCGTGTCGACGTTTAGGTAGCAAACGTAAAGTTTTAGTTGATTATCTCGTGTTTTTTTTTTTCAATGTATTATGAATCGAATTACATACCAACATGCACATTATTTACTCTCAGAAAAGTACAATACTGAACACAAATATAAATTTCTCCGATTGTCTATAAATTGAGAAAATATTCGCTTGCAAATACTTTCCACGAAAATTGTTTTGAATATCACTTGAGCCATTAATATCTTAAAATCTTAAATATTAAAGATTGTAACTAGGTTTAAGAAATTGTAATGCTATTTTTTTTTTAAATAAACAGATTTAATTCTCAAAATTCTCTCAATAAGTTCTTTCTAAAAAAGCTTTAATTTTTTTGCGTGGTCTGACACGCACTTCACCAGTTCTATTGCTTTTGATATATTCTATTATGATCCAATAAAATGTATTAATATTTTATAAAAATTGACCTTCACGAACGGTTTCACAATAAACAACCTTTCGCCCGCTTAACCTTCGGTCACCAAAATATAATATCTACAAACACGCTTAAATGTCAAAAAGATTAACGAGTACCAACATTCGTAGTCATGCTCCCAAAGGGTTAAATATTTAAAATCGTACCAAGAGTCAATAATTGCTTTAACGATTTTCCTTCACGCGACATTGAGTGGCAAATGAAGTGAAACGCTCTCTCATTATGGCGGGGGTCGAACCTACGACCCGTGATACCCTGTCTGTTTATGTGCCCATTCATTACATAGGATAACTACGAATAATCAAGGCTCACACTTCAAATTGATTTCTATTTCAACGACCGTATAACCGTAGGACCGTATAAGGAAAGTGCCTAGTATACACATACAGAGCAATTAAAGGGATGTTTACAAAAACAACATAACTGCTTAGAGCGGTTGACACTTTTTTAAGAACATTGTTAATCGTTTCAGGTGTCAACCAGTGTAGTCAGTTATGTTGTTTTTGTAAACATCCCTTCAATTGAAATTTCTTATTCTTAGTGGCATCGACCTATTTGGCTAGTTATTTTGTTAGTTTAGTTATTAAATTACTGATTGATTGATTATTTGATTGGGGACTGAAATCAGCGGTCTCGCTGAATGTCATCCATTTTACTTTTAAAATGTTTGTTAATTCCCCACTAACCTAATTTTTTTATTGTTGTACGTTTAGTAAAACTATTATAGCTGGTCAAGCAGATCTTGTCAGTAGAAAAAGGCGGCAAATTTGAAAAATGTAGGCGCGAAGGGATATCGTCTCATAGAAAATTTGAATTCCGCGATTTTTTCTACTGACAAGATTTGCTTGACCATCTATAGCTTAGAAGCCTATTAGCTATTGTTTTGCAGACTGTACATGCAGTTCATTTCGTGTGTTGGTAAATATATTTTTTTGTTAACGATGTTTTTTTATAAAACTTGACGTTTTCATTAATAGGATTTCTGTGGCGTGCTGTATAAGTTGGCATTTCCTTAGTTTTCATGCCAAAAAATATTCGTCCTTTTATAAATGAATTTAGGAAATACCAAAGAGAATTTGATATAGAGGTGGATTGTAAAAGTAATTTTTATAGCTATACTCGAGTATTATATAGGCCAAAGGTATAGCGCCATCGCTCGAAAAGATAGCACCATACCTTTGGCCTATGCTCGTGTAGGTGGCGACACTTTTTGACATTTAACAAAAATACATATCAGTGAAACTAGTGAAAGAACAAGGATCGAAGTCAAATGGCGTTCTAAAAGATTTGGCAGGCGGGCAAAAGATGGCCGTAAATTTACTGTGGCTACAAAAAATACTTTGACAATCCGCCTCTATACTAAATTCTCTTTGGTGATACGAAAGACAAGTATATTAAAGATATAATTTCCGTTGCAATAACTTGGCTTGGCTTCCATGACAATAAAATTCCCGTTCTATTTCCTAGATTCCTTAAAGCAGTAAGGCGTTAATTAAAAGATGGAACTTGAATGCATATCGCGTTCTACTTCTCGCCAATGACGTCCGGTGGAGCAATTTGAACTTCCACGATTACGAGTGCAGTTTCATTCAATAAGCGCGATTTTTACACGGTTTTATCACTGGACTGAGCCACCCAGTTTTTAATAAGGCAGTCGTAAAAATTAAGTAACTTTTTCAGGTTAAGCGGTCATAATATTTTCTTGATGTTGTGGTAATTTGACACTCTTTTTTTATTGGGGAAGAAACGGATACAGGCCAGTAATATTTACAGACAAAATTACAAAAATTAGATATAGCCTACATCCTAAGACAATTCCCACTAGAAGGTACGACAATAGTTTAAGGATAACAACGTGATCGGAACTAACCAAACAGACTTATACTTACTATACTTACCTACACTAAATTTAAAGTATAACTATGTGAATATGAACACACGCATAGTTTTATCATAAATATAAATTTCAGCTAGTAGGCACTATAAGAGATACAAAAGAAACAAAGCTACACAATATAATAGAAGCTTAAGATTAAAGTTATAGTAAGGAGCTGACTTTGCGTTTAAATTTAACTCTAGTACTAGTAATGTTCGTAACAAGAAACATTAAGTGTATTGAACTCAACTACCTTTTCAGTTTTATGTCAAATTAAGTGTTTCATCACACACGATTGTTTAGCATCAAGTAGGTAAAAACAATATTTTAATCAATACGATTTTAATTAGACACAAAATAAGTAGGTACATAATTAAATTCTGTAATGTGTAGGGGGACAATTTTGACTGCGGGGAATTTTACATTGTTAACTAGAGTGCCAATATCGGATGTGGCCTGTAATATGAGCAAAAAATTAAACAGTATGCTCTACTCCTCATACTGATCAACATTTGTTCAGCGACTTTTAAAAATAACTTGCGGTTTGATTTTTAAAGCACTTTAAAGTTTATTCTAAGACGCAATGTACGGCGAATTTTGTTATGTTTAAGGCGTGACAAGCAACGTCAATCACAATGATATGGCGTGGCGATGGCGTCCATTGAAGATAATATTTATTTTGTATGAAAAATAGGGTGTCTAAATACTTCGTAATTTTTTAAAATTGTTGAATAAAAGTGTCACCGTTTGAGGAGTACAATCTATGTTTTAATTATTTGCTCATGTTACAAGCCACACCTGGTATAAATAGGTAGGTACTTATATCCAGATAGCGAAAAAGATGAGTTGTGTGTGAGTCTAGTTAATAATGTAAAACGAAGATATTTCGATTAGTTGAAATTTCCCCGGAGTCGAAATTGTCCCCCTTCACGTTAAAGAATGTATTACCATATTTTGTAGCCGCCCGATAATGTCGAAGAAAGTAATTACTTAAGCAGGCTCATCTAAAAATAAAATTAATGGCCTTTTAACCACAAGAAAAGTCTCCAATGTTTTTTCTGACTTTGATGTCCTTTTTGTACATCGATAATTTGTAAAGCTTAGAACGAAAAAATAAAACAAATTAAATTCTCAGGGTATTTTAAAACTTTAAAACTTTAACAAGCAAGCATCTTAAAACTTAATGTAAGTATATTGGAAGTAATCATTTAAATGTACCTATATTGTAAATTTACATTAATAATATTACAAATATTATATGCATACAACTAATTATATGTATGTAGAGTACAACAAGGAATGAATGTAGGAAGTTGTGTAGGTATGTTTGTGTTATATCCCTAAGTCCACAAATCGAGCTTTAATTCTCCACAATAAAAATAACAAAAATAAACACAAAGACTACGCTCGATGTTCCGCCATGCTGCCCTCCTAAGCTAAAAGGCAGTTTTTCGACATTTTGCCAAAATTGACTTTTTGTGATATTCGTAATGTAGAGATCAAGATGCATCGACCACTTTGGCCCGTTTTCCGATAAGTGGCTTAGTTTTCGAGAAAAATATCGTAAATAGACCGTATTTGCACTATTTTTCTAAGCGTTCCTAGTCTAAAAAGCGACTATTTGACAAAGCCAGGCTAAAACAACGTATATGCAGCTATACGTTTTTTTACGCTCTGGTTTGCGTAAAATCTTATCCACCATGTCTGGCCTAAAATAACGTATAAGCCAAAAACTAGGCTAAAAATACGTAAAAGACGCTATACGCGCTTTAAGATTAGGATCTTTAGCAAAATTTTAGATCTGATACTAGTCTAAAAAATCGTATAGTATTTTTTTTTGTTTAAATGTCTCATACGTCATTTAAGCCTAGTATCACTTAACTTTTTTACGTCACCATAATAGTCTTTAGAAACGTATAAATGTTATACGTTCTTCTTATTTTGTATGGACGTCGTATTAAACGCAAACAAACTTTTATAATGGTTGAAAGTGCGTCTAACTAGTCTATAACGCAGTATATGCTCCAACCTTCGTCATGCTCCCCGCGCGCCGAAAGACACCCTTATGCTAAGTAAAAGCCCTCAGCCGCAAGCGCAGGCTTGTGGCTGCCGGTATGCGAGCGGATGTGGCATTTTGCGCGCGAAATATTGACCGAACGCCAAAGTAAGAAAAATACTTTATTATTGCATTACCATCATATGTTATCAATAATATGTAGTGTTTACAATCAGTACCTTCGAGTATTATCATTTTTATCAAGGTATATACTTTAAAATTGCCTCGCAAATACTTACGCTCGACAGCAAATACGTCTTTCTAGCGTAGTTTGTGATGATGAAATTGTTCATACGTACTTTTCTACAGCAAACGTTGTTTAAGTTTTATTTTTTCATTCGACGGTTTGACTGCTTTTATTTAAATAAAATCAAATTTATATTAGAGCTAATTGTATCGGGTTTAATTCCCTATAAGCCAAGTAGGTATTTGACATTACGAAGAGTTTAAATCTTATTGAAAAATGTTTTAAAGGGAAATTTAATGAGAATTCTTATGGACAGAATAACATTTTCCGCCTAAGTATTTAGATAACCAGGACAAAGGACCATGGGCATCTTTGTATGGAACCTGGGTCCATCCAAAAACCAACTGAGAGTTATATATATATTAGGCCATTAAATACCTAAGTGGGTTTTATAAAAAACAATATGTATCTTAAAATAAGTTGGTATGTTTGTGTATTAGGTAATAGTTGTATGTTAAAATAGTAAAAGCTATGAGTTTGTAATCTAATAGAAAAATAATTTTATTAAAATTTGAATCTGATTTTTAATTAGGTACAACCGCTAAAATGCGTTTTAGAATTAAATAAAGACAGAGTATGTGCAGGAATTAATACGAGTTTAATTTTATTGCTAATGTAGACTACACAACTCGCTAACGTCTTACCGTGCGATGAAACTCTCGATGATTCGATGCCTATTGATAACAAACTAAAATAACTATTAGAGATTCCACGAATTCGGTAAATCGTTATGTATTATTGTGAGTTACGTGTATGCGAAAACTGGTCACCTAAAAAGATAGATGGTTGCTAAGATTTAAGTCAGCAGCAAGCTGGGATCTCCATACAAACGTAGTTACGCTCTCATTTTAAAACGATTCAGGTAGATTGCTCTAAAACTTTGTACTCACTAAAGGATAAGGTATATCTATGCCTGTAATTAATGTGTAGCTTCAGATACCATAATAAAAAAAATACAGCGAATATAAGTTTTTCATACAAAACTTATTTTTCCTCTATTTCATTAGTTTTGTTGGAATATAAACTAATTAGGTACTGGTATAGATATACCTTATGTTATTGTATGTGCAATTTATTACAATCCAACACGTTTTAAAATGAGTACGAATCTCCGTTTTTATGGGAAGTAATCATTCGGCTGAGCTTATTGCGGACTCTTTTAAGTTTCGTTGCTCATGCTCATTAGAAGTACATGTAATATCATTAGTAGAGTCGAGTAAATCTAGCCTATGATACAAATAAAATCAGAAAGACTGTACACATTAAAAATTTGTACATATTATGGGGTTATCTACCACCAAGTTGTTACCAGTGGTAACTACTGGGAATTTATTTCCCACCTTTCTTCCCAGTAGCTACCACCAACTCAGTTTTGTGGTAATTACTGGGAAGTTTTTTTCTAGTAGTTACCACTGGTAAATGGTGGGATTTTTTCCCTAGTAGTTACCACCAACATTTTTTTACAGTACAATTTAAATGTCGTTTATTATATGAACAAAAAACACTATACTACTAAGCTTTTATTAAAAAAACGAGGTCCAGCGATTACTTTTTGGATTATAATCTTAATTACCATACAAAATTAACATATAAATCGGGTTATTCCCACTAGTTACCATCAAGTTGTTATAGTTAAATAGTAATAAAAACAGTATAAGTAGAATACTATAAAAATAGAGGCTTTATTGAACCCTAACAAAATTGTAGTAACTACTGGGGAAAAAATCCCACCTTTTACCAGTGGTAACTACTGGGAAACAAATCCCATTAGTTACCACTGGTAACAACTTGATGGTAACTAGTGGGAATAACCCAATTTATGTGTTAATTTTGTATGGTAATTAAGATTATAATCCAAAAAGTAATCGCTGGATCTCGTTTTTTTAATAATAGCCTAGTAGTATGGCGTTTTTTGTTCGTATATAAATAAACATTTAAACTACACGTGTCTATTTTTTATTCCCATTTCTTCCATAAATACTAATCTATAAAACCGTATATTCGGTGTTTTTGGTGGTATACGTTTTTTTACACTAGCACGCTAGTCGAAAATCTGGACAAAATCTTAATTTTTCCTAGTATACTAACGAAAAAGGCCGAATAGCTGCTATACGGTCTTTTAACTTAGGATTTCAAGTGGGAATTATTAATTGTTACTAAGCAAAAAGGCAGCATGTGACATATACGGCGTTTTTACCTAGTTTCTACTTCGTAACTAAGTTAGAACGCCGTATAACGCATGTTTACCGCCTTCTTGACTAGTACGACTTACACATTTTTAAGCTTAATACTAATCTAAAGTGTTTTTTATAAAATTAAAAAAAACTGAGCTGTTTAGAAACATACTATAAATACCTAAAATAAGTACATATATATACCTACCACATACAAAAAGAAAAAATGGAAAAAGTTATTCCGTTTCGTAGAAATTCAAGAAAGATGTTTGGGTTGGTTTTTTGTGATTATCTCGAAACTAGCTTTTGTCGAAAAACTGCCTTTTAGACTAGGACGGCAGCATGAGGGTCGTGGCTAGTGAAATCCACGGCACACAATGACACATTATTTGACAATGTGTCACCGGGCACAGTAAATGCCGGTAATCTGACCGGAACTTGTGTTTGTCAACAATATGGCCTCGTAAACTCAGCCACGTTTACAAAGCCGTTATCGGCCATAGTAAAAGTTTGTAAGGTGTGGTTAGGGCTGTTTTTCATGGGGAAAGTATTCGAAAAAATATTGACAAAAATACTTTATAAATATAATGTTAGAGGTGAGCTGAATTCTAAGATCTTTAGTTTATTTTGTTATCAAAGGATTAAATGAACAAAGTAGGTATGAAGCCTGAAATGGTATTACAAATCGTTGGCAGGTGGCAACCCTAATCACTGTCCAGGGTAGTTATTGTGGGCGGTGCGCCAGGGTTAGCACGAAAGTGACATCACAAAACTTGTTGCTTTCCACGGTGTCAAATGGAATTCCATTGCACGGACGTGGCGAGTGCAAATATCGATTCGAATAGCTCTATAATCGGACCGTCTTTTCAATCGTAGCTTCAACACATCGATTAATTTTGCTTTTACAAGGTGGTTGATTGGATTTAGAAATTAATTACTAAAGCGTGATCGTAAAATAATATTTGTTACAACATTGTTTTGCTTAAATGTCAAAGCTTTTAATTCTAAAAATAACGTAACTTGATTGTTCTGGGGATATTTTGGGGATTGTATTTGTTACACGGCTTTGCACTCGTATTGTTTGATATTTGAAACGAGCCCCGGCTAAGAGGAAATAACGATACGCTGCCAGAGTAACAAAATTGGGGCTGTGACGATAGGCTTTTCATACACTGTTTACCAATATTATAAATAATGAAAAACAATCAAACGAACGTCAAGCACGACTTACACAAAATATATGTTTCAAAAAAAACTTATTTTGTTAGATATAGCTTGACGGCGTAACGGCGCAATCCTTCTGCATTGTGTTATACTTTATTTACCTACCTATCGTTTTTTTGTTCATAATTTAATGACTAACACAACTACTTTAAGATAACAAACATAATAAGGATACAACAGTCTAAAGAATTCACATGTTTTAATGAAGTACCAAACTCTATAAAGCTACTATAATTTAGATATCAATTTACAAGAGGTACTTGTTTTAATTGCTTCAGTTTTAAATCTTACGAGTTAAATAATAGCCCATTTGCAATTCAAAAACAACTACATCGTCTAACCTACTTCCTTTGAATGCCATTAAGAAAATAGACGCAAAGCTATATAAAAAGCAATTTAAAATTAAGCCTTAGCTAACAGGATTTGAGATGGCGATGGCGTCTGCTTACGAGCATTATTGATTAGTGCGTCGAGCTACTCAGCTGGAGTTGAATCGAGACTTGGCCGATGCTCGCTATCAATTGTACTGTTAAAGCAAATATGTAGGGATGCAACGGATAGTTGTTTGGCCGGTTATCGGATACCGGATATTCGGCCTAACCATAGGCCGAATACCCGGTATCCGGCCGCCGAATATTCGGCCAGCGGAACTATACCTACATTTCGGTTTTTCAGGTGCGCAATCTGCAGGTTTGACCTGTTTCCTAGTGAACGTTCGCGCGGACACATTTCTAGGTTCGAAATGAGTGCGCGTGCAAGTCAGTGGAATGTTTAAATTGTTTTAAAATAATAAACAAGTACAATTATGACCATGAGTATTTCTTAAATCCTATCTGATTACTCCGAAATCAAGAATTGTTACTATCCGGTATCCGGCCGGACATTAAAATCATGGCCGGATAGGCTGGATACCGGATAGTAACCGAATATCCGGTGCATTACTACAAATATGTTTAACTCGCGCCATGAAACGATCCGTATGGGAAACGCGATGGAATTGTAACTCTATTTTTAAGAAGATGGTATATACTCGTATATCTAAAAATTTTAAATAAGTAGCTACTGATATTCGTTCGTTCGTAATAGAAGGAAAGATTGCAGGCAAGAGAGGAAGGGGAAGGCCGTGAATAAACTACGTAACACAAATAAAAGAAAAGGTAGTTGTAATGTCGTATAAGGAAACCAAGGAGGTGGCCCTGGATAGAGTCAAATGGAGAGAGCTACATCGACAAGAGTCTAACTCTTAAATTTACGACGACGACTGATATTCGTGGTTAGCGTTTATCTTTTGCTGCAGTTAAGGCATCCTCGAATTTAGCAAGTTAAAATGGATTACGATTCTAGCAATTTATTTATATATGCAAGAAGCTAAGTGAGGTATATTTGTGCCATATGATATGAAGTATGTCAATAGATCCGTTTTAGTGATTGCGCTGACGTGGACTTCATTTTTAACTGGCTTTAAAAAGCAAATTAACGAATTTGCTTTGCTTTCTCGATACAACGATATCGATACAATAAAATCGTACCTTGATATTCGTCTTTAAACTTTTTACTTCTTAATTTTAACTATATCAATGGTTTATACGTACATGTATACCGCCCATAAGTAAGAGGCTCTTAGGATAAACCCAACAGTTGGGTTACTCTCGCGTTAAATATTCCATTACATATATAAACTAAAGATTAAACTCGTATTATAAACAGTAAGAGCAAGGGACGGAAGGGATTTAATAAAGCGCCGTACATTATAAATATTTAGAAAACACGAACGCAGGCTTTTATGACTTCGGAACATGCGATAATCTTTGTTATGAAAACTTGGAATCAAAATATTCGCTAGTTAAGCAATTAATCTGTAACCTTAACCGGGACAGGATTTTATCGTGGTGACGGGTTTGTTAAGCCATAATGGTCTGCTTAATTAGCAGTGAAGTGACATTAGCGACAATTATATTAACACTCTATGGGTTAAGGCTTATAACTTATAATCTTAGCGACCTTACACGATCCCCTGTCCCGCGAATTAAACTTTCAAACTGGATAGTTTAAGATCCTATTTTTTCCAAAAACCCACTGTCAAAAAATATTATGACAACATAGTGACAGTCGCTAATGGCACTCATTAAATAAAATTGCTCTACGAATGATTTCAGCGAGATTTAATGCTATGAACTTATGTTTGGTTCAGTGGGTATTTCCAATTGGAACCCTTTTCGAGCATTACTTATCTCTAAGTAATGCTCGCTAAAGCATATTTTCTCAATTCCCATAAGATAAGCCGCGCTTATCGTGTCGTCGTGCGGTTAATGCTTAGAGGATATAACCAACGGAGACGCCATGTCTAAAATTTTCGGTACAAAATAGTCTGCCGTTTTTTGCGGGGGAGGGGCACATCAAATGTATAGGTACGTCATGTCAGATAAACGTCAGTCCATACATATGGTTGACCATTGGCCGCCTATTTTCGACAGAGGGGAACGCCTGTTAATGGCGGCTCCATTGTTAATTACTCCGAGGGTTAATGCGATGGTTTACTTATCGAGGGCGATACCCTTTACCTTAACAGATCCATGTGATTTTAATTATTTATCTTGTCTAATGTGTTGCATATTGATTATTGACTCAGTAAAATGTGAACATATGTTTTTTGTATGTATATGTATATTCGCTAATTAAATTCCAGATTTTTTTATACTATCGTTAATAAAATATGTATGTCTGTATGTGTGTATCTTTTATTGAGGTTGTGCAATAAAGAGGATTTGTATTGTATTGTAAAACCATATGTTTTTCATAATATCTATGTACCGTTTGATAAATTGACATATTATCTACTTTTTGGTCGGTGTGTGGCAACGCTTGTGCTTCAACGATTAATGTCAAATCAGGCGTCAATATTTTAGCTTTACGAGTTTTCGATTTAGGTACTTACCCGCATTGGTTGACCGAATCGTTATTATTCACTTGTAGATGAGGGCTGTCACTTACCAGTCGTACATCACTTACGTCTGGTAATTTTACGACATATATTACATTACATCGAATTACATGGATTACATGCATATTACAGTAAAAATTATTTCTAAATACCAATACAATAATAGTATACAGTAAATACCTTAAATGAGAGATGGAGAGGTGCACTGGAGAGAGCCGGTCTGCGAGTGAGTAAAGAGAAGACGGAGTACATGCATTGTAATTTCAGTAACACCAACAATAGCGCCAGTATCTTCTTACAAAACCATGTGTTGAAAAAGGTCTCCCACTTCAAATACCTCGGTTCTATTATCTGTGATGATGGGTCAATAGACATGGATGTTACCCATCGTATAAACACGGGGTGGATGAAGTGGAGAGAGCTCACGGGTGTGCTCTGTGATAGTAGAATGCCAGTAAGAATCAAGGGCAAAGTATATAAAGCAGCAGTGCGCCCAGCAATGACGTATGGGGCTGAATGCTGGCCACTCAAAAAGCAGCACGAAAATAAGATACACTGCGCTGAAATGAAAATGCTCAGATGGGCAGGCGGCGTTACGAGGCTTGACCATATCAAAAATAATTATATAAGAGGCAGTTTCAAGGTGAAACCTATCCCAGAAAAACTCATAGAGAGCCGATTAAGGTGGTATGGCCATGTGATGCGACGACCAACAGAACACATGACCAAAAAAGTCCTGGATATGGCTGTTGCAGCTCGGGGACCAGGGAGACCCCTGACAACCTGGATGGCAGTTGTAAGAAAAGATATGAAGAATGGAAATCTAAGACCAGAGACGACCCAGGACCGACCGGCCTGGCGACGCATGATTAGAAGGGCCGACCCCAAGTAAATGGGAAGGAGCCAGGCAAAAGAGAGAGTAAATACCTTAAATAACTTGAAGGTTGACCCATATTAAGTAAAAGAGGCAGGGGCTAGACTGTTTAGGAATTTTACGACCCGAATTATGACATTACTCGGAGTGACATTACGTCGAGCTGACTATAGTCTATAGATATACATTGTGTAACCATTGTTTGTTATATATATAGTTAGCTCAAACTCGGCTTCGGCCTTTCTCGTCTAAAGAGATCGTATGTTAGATTTCCGTAAAATATATGTAAACTAGTTTAACGAGAAATCTGGAAAACGTGTCAAAACAAGCATTATTTACTGCTTCGATAACTATCCGATACCCTCGCGTGGGCTTGATTCATGAGAACCGACACGTACATGGTAAATAGTCTACATATATGTATCTTATTTATGTAGGTATGTATCGGGACAATACAATCAATAACTCAAGCCAGATTGAGCCGCTATTCACAACAATCGAACAATCTACCATTAATGATCTCTTCACTGTAGGCACTTGTTTTTGCTTACAAATCACAATTACCTTTTGTATTGCAGTACTCTATTGGCATATCGAATACTTATAAATAAATTTATGGGTCTATTTTAAAAATTAAATAAAATAAATAAATAAATATTATAGGGACATTCTTACACAAATTGACTAAGTCCCACGGTAAGCTCAAGAAAGCTTGTGTTGTGGGTACTCAGACAACGATATATATAATATATAAATACTTAAATACATAGAAACAACCATGACTCAGGAACAAATATCTGTAATAATAAAATATCTGTAAATATGTGTATAATTGATTGCACGATTTAGCTGGCGTTATATAACAGAACTCAGGAAACGGATGAATCATAAGAAACCTAGCCAGATCTATCTAGCACGCCATTTTGTGCTAACTGAATATTTTCTCCCAAGGCGTATCGATTTCACGGCAGGGACTTAAGAGAATAAAATATTGAAAACCTTTCTTTCTCTACAGGACTTTAAAGCGTATTCAAATAGCAAACACGTCGCTACTAAATATTTGATGCTAAATTCCTAGAAGCTTTCCTAAATCCACATCGAAACTTTGGCAAGGGTAAACCTAAACACAAACTATTCAATTTACATCGACACTTCAGTAGTTATATCGAAATGGAATTTTAGAGGCGCGTTTTCTTGATCACGATAGGTGATTTGGTATGTAAACAGGTAAAAGTTTCCCCACCATTCAAATCTCCATGATTGAATTAGTTAACTAATAAAACAAATAAAAATAATTTCTGAGTAATAAAAATCATCCTTTAAAAATTGAATGCTCAAAATTCAGGTCTCCAAAAAGATCAAATACAATCCCTACATATTTTACGTTTGACCGATGAAACATATGAGGTTAACATAATTTTTCCTGATATTGCCTCGCGACTATTTTACTTGGGAGCACAGATGTTCACAGTGTAGAGTGCAGCGGGGCGATAACATAAGGCCCAGAATATATTCAGCCTCCAAAACGAAGGTGCTACTTTTTGCGTAAAATGGCACTAAAGCTGTTTTCAATCTGGCCGCGGTATACTATCCCCCAGGGCAGCTCGAGGCCGTTGAAGAAATCACTCGCATGATAGGGGAGGGTGTACTGACGAGAATATTTATTATATATACGAGTATATATATTTATTGTTTTAATAAAAAAATGTGCTATTGGTACATCCAGGTCACATTTTTTTCATGATACCTACTAAAGTATATTAGTAAAAGTTTGTTTTAAACTTTGAGTATGTGTGGTGGTTTGGATTCGGTGAATGTATTATTTGTAGTCATTTGTTTGGTAAAAGGCCACAAATTTAATGATAGATGAGTTTAGATGACCGACAGATAGTCAAAATGAAGGCAAAATAATTTTGAACTAAAGGAAAAAGATAAGCCATTAAAAAAATAAGTACCACTTATGCCAAACAACAAGTATTTTTTATTACAAAGCTAATAATTACAAATTTCGCTACTGTTGTCTCGCGAATTAGAGGAAGTACGAATGTGGCTAAACGGGCTCTTGTCGCATTTATGCTGTGCGCAGAATAATCAATTTATCCATTATGTCACTCGTGGCATCCGTATCTATCCGTATTATCCTGGTCTAAGTCGATCTCTCGCTGCAAATGTTCAAATGAAGGGTAATCTCTCTCAGAGTACGGGAGACCGAGGTGAGTTGTGACAGAGGAGAGTTGTGACATTGTCGATTTTTTGGAATCTAATAACTGTTAGTGAGCTCGCAACAGTGTGCGTTTGTTAGCTCGCAACTTGAACTAACAAACGCGCGCTATTGCGACCTAGTTTTTAGTTAATAGATTCCAAAAAATCGACAATGTCACAACTCTCCTCTGTCACAACTCACCTCGGTGTCCCCTAGGGTATTATTGAATGGTTAGGTTTTGTAGCCTTCATTTGATGTGACATATAATGTATACCTAGGTACAATAATTGAATGATGAATCAATGCTCTTATATTAGGTACCTACCTATCTTATACAAGCGCGCATAGTAAAACATTTCGCCCCATTCTCCGGTTACAGTTTATCGTATTTTGTATCGAATAGCATACCAGGACGCGTAGCCAACGTGCCAATCGCTAACGCGCCGTAGCGTATCGTAGTCATCTGTCTCTATCACTTCACTATCACTTCTTCTTCTTCTTTCTATCAATTCTTAGATACATGGCACAAGAATAAGCGGGCATCTCGCTCGTTTCTTCCCAGAACGTGCAGAATGTGGAATGACTTGCCTCCTGAGGTATTTCCTTTCCTTTCCTTTGTGCTACGACATGGGATTCTTCAAGAAGCAGGTATTTAGGATTCTCAAGGGTCGGCAACGCTTAAGTGGCTCCTGTGATGTTGCTTATGTCCATGGGCGACGATGACCGCTTCCCATCAGGCGGCTCGTCTGCTCGTTTGCTGACTATCACATAAAAAAAATCACTCTTCCCCACTAGTGCGACAGTGACAGTTGCGTTTCGTTCGCTACGGAGCGTTAACGGTTGCACGTTGGCTACGCACCCAGTAAACACTTCATAGGGCTCTCTAACACCTAAATTATTTAGATAAGGCCTATATCGAGGTATAGCCCCGCATCTCGCCAAAATGTTATTACAACGGCTTCAACTAAACAAGTTCAGAGTATATTAATATTCATTGATTAGATAGCATTCAGCGATAGAATAGTGATAGGTATTTTAAAAGCACACTTAATAAAAATTTAAATAATTACATTTTATTTGTCAATAAAATTCTATTATGTTTAAAAAAAACGTTCTGTACTTGTCTTGAAATTAAATTATATTTCGACTTAATTGAATTAGTTTTTCTTTGCTCAGTTAAAAGGTTATTGATGTCCCGGAAGAGAGCACTTATAAAAGAATCACGTTAGATAGCATTAAAATGTCATCACCGGAAACTTGCCAGTCTTTATTTCCTCGCGCCACGAAAACCGAATCCCTGTTTTATGGTGCGCTCGGGATATTCGTAATTTACTTAAGTTTTGAACTTGCTGACTCTTAGCCGCCGACACATTTATAGCATTGTAAAGTAGAAATATAGGGGGCTCGGAAGTGGTGCAATAAAGTATGGTGGCAATATCGTGGAAATCTTAATAACAAGACTTCCGTGAGACACAGACGTGAGTGACCCGTTCTTAATATATTTAATATGGTGGAAATATCGCAAGTGGGCGCCCAAACACAAAGGTAATGCAACGCAAGTTTTTCATTAACATTTTCCCATCTAAATATTTTCTTGACTTGTGAAAAACATAACAGATTTAGGTAAATATCAAAATATAATATTCCATATTCATACCGTAAGTTTTAAACCTGAAATTGTAGTCGTTTTAAATAACCGCACCCTGTTTGGGCTTCTTATTTATTCATTCAGCGCGGCCGGCTGCCACGGCCGGACATGTTCGTAATTTATCATGAAGCTTTTCATACTGTAAGGATATTCACGTAATTCGTGTATTTGTGTGCCTAGCGGGAACAGGTATATAGGGTAGACCGAGGCGAATCGAATCACAGGGTGAATCGAATCACAGGGTGAATCGAATCACAGGGTGAATCGGATCATCATGAAAAATCCGTTTATATCTGAAATATTTCGTTGATTTAAGTGCTCTAAAATAGCGCTGTAAATGTCTTCTGTTGGCCTGCGGCGCCAGCCTTAGGGCCCGATTCGGATTTTGAAATAGACATCTACTAAACATCTTTTAGACATCACCAAGATACGATAATGATATGTTTAAGATCTAACCTGTCAAATTTGACATTTGCGCGATTCTGGAGATACTGTTGAACGATTTCCACAGGATATGACTTAGAGATCCAATTCACATCTAATAGATATCTTACTCTATCTAACGTAAAAGTGACATTGGTTGCCCGAATTGAGCTGCAAAAGAGAAGTTGATATCTAAACTATAACGTATCTAGAATGGATCTAGTACGTGTCGTCTCTTGTGAATATCTTGAAGTTCGAATACGGCAGTTAGGCAATATTTTTAATATCAACAACTTTTTTAGTCTGATCCGATTCGCCCTGTGATCCGATTCTCCTCGGTCTACTATACTAGGTACAGCTTTAGTACCTACCCGATGATCCGCGTTTAATACTGTAGTAATCTTATTACTTACTGGGGACCGACCTGCTACGTTGTAAATGAACACAGTATAACAAAGTTAAATTTAACTCACTAGCCAAAATTAATATACCGTTGTCGTTCAAGAAATGTACGCTATAAACACTTACCACGATATCATCAATCTTACGCAACCTACATCAATTTGCGCGTAACATAATTGAACGTATGGTTAAAGGAATCTACGAAGGACTAATCGTTTATTACTCTAGACAAATTTATCTTTCGAATCAAGAAACAACCACTGATTTAAACCGACAAGCTGACAATCACAATCACAACAAGCTGACAAGCTGGTATGGTCTTGGGTCGTCCCATTCGTTTTTCGTCAAGTTCTTAAATTAGTCCTAAATTCTGCTTTCGCCACTCATTCTACATTCGTCACAATCGTCGGTGGCTTTCAATGTAGAATGAGTGACGAAAGCACAATAGGCCTAATTTAAGAACTTGACGAAAAACGAATGGGACGACCCAAGACGATACCATAGCTGCTGACAAAGAACGTAGGATATAAAGAGAATGCATTGCGAAGTGAAATGCCAATCATCAAGCGTACTATGGCTTTATCTATGTTATAATATACGTGTCACTTTTAAACAGCAAGCGATTGAAAGGGGCAGACACTGTTATTATCACGCTGTCACGTAGACAAATACGACCATCGTATCCGTACCGAAGGGTATAGAAACCTATGTATCTAGTCTATATAACTTACCACCTTTGAGATTCAGTTTTTCTTCAGTGGAATAAGTGACATAAAGTCATGTTGTTGCTCTTCCTCTATATATGTGTATTTACTGAAAATGTAATTTTCATTCTGATAATATATTACTTTTAAGATATTCAGATACGTCATAATACTGATATTATTAGGATAACTTAACAGCGTTATAATGTAGTTATTTATTTAATCGTATGGCGTAGGTATACATAAACATTCTTAAACAATAGTAGTCATGGTATATTTAATTTCGATTATATTATAACACATTAAAAAAAAGCTATGCAGTTCTGTGATAACGTTGATGCCAAGGAGTACTATTTGGCAAACCATTTAAATATATATATTTGGACGAACGCCATGTTATGTTGTGAACATACAGGTGGTAGCAAACTGCGAATAGAGTGCGTGCCAAATTCCATTTTTAAGTGCTTGAATACTAGAATCTTCAACAGGCAGTGAGTAAATTCAACTAGTTCATTCAGTGGTTCCGACTACCGCGTAGTTGAATGGTTGGATCATTCTACATTGTCATATAAATATGTTTTGCTGTCTGAACTTATACTTATAAACTCCTTGAGGTTCCTGAGGGACTCCTGAAAATGAGGTTTTTCATCATCATCGTCATATTTTCAGCTAAAGAAAGCTCAGTGCTGCCAATGATCGCGACAATATCCTATCCATTTCTCTCGTAGTTTTCTGGGTGCGTATAGGCTGAGTACGGTTGACAAGTTAAACTCCACTCATCATCTATCGTGTTAGATACCAAGGCGATGACGAACACTTTCTAAGGGTCGGTTGCACCAAACTGTTCGTATCGTTAAAGAGTTTGTTAAATTTTTATGTATGGGAAGTAGTGAAGTATAGCAAAGCGCCGGGGCGCGCCGGCTGACGTTGATCAGTCTGTCAAATGTGGTTGGTGCAACTGCCCCTAAGTGGCTCAGCAGTCGAGCTGTTATGCTCGTATAGTAATAAAAAAACTTGACGTATACCAAAGTGTAATTGAGTGAAAAGGGGCAGCGCGCGTGTAAAACCGGTCGATTCCAGGGCAATTTTATTATGAACGTGTTGGGTGTCGAAAATTGATCATTGAAAGGACAGGGTTGACAAAACCCATGGCATGTTGTGACGGGCCTTACAGGTGGTATAACGGGGTGTGTGGGGCGCGGTGCCGTATTGAGCGGGAGGTATTGCGCGCGCAGGGCAGTGCACCGGGCGCCCGCCGCCCGACCGGCCGCCCCACGCTCAGTGGATGCGAACCTAGCCTGCCGCCCGTGCGGCGGTCCCGCCACTCACATATCCCCCACATATCTGTTAACGGAAGCAGTGCCCCCAGGAACCGGTCTTCTAAAGACCCCATCATAAACTAAAGTTGTAACTGAAGTGACAGTGACTTTATTTACTCTCGTGTTACACGCTATAGAAACGAATATTTTGTTAACACGTTATTTTTATCGATTTGTGTTCTTATAAAGTGTTATAGTAAAGGTATTTGTGTTGAAAAGCGGAATTTTTCGCAAAAAAATCGGTCGATCCATTCATCATTTTCCTTTGAAATAGTGGTAAACAAAGTTTGTATGCGATAGTTGATGCGTCTAGTTGTCTTGGTTATATTTATTGAGACACGTGATAATTTTTCGTGTCTTGAATGTCCCGACGTCGCTACCGTGATTAGGTGGTCAATTATGTAACATACGAAATCACGATTACCAGAGCGGTTACGACATAAAGTATACCGGAAATATTTCGAACACGATCGCGTGCTACGTTGCCTAAGTATATAAATTATGAAGTTGTCACAAACTTTCATTATTTTTGATTTATGGTAAAAAGGAACGCTTGCTTAAAGCACGTAGTATCACTGTATATGCAGCTGATTTAAAAAATAAATTAGAATATCCAGATAATACTAACATAATATGTTTGTAGACGATAATTATTGTTCGTGTTAATTCAGTCATTCTTGTATCCTTTTCATTATTGATATTTAGCGTAAGTAATACCACTTCGATCACTATGGTGTCATTTAACTAAGGTATCTAATATCTGAGAGACCGAGCTTTGCTCGGAAAACATATAAAAACTCAAAAATGCGCGTTTTCCCAGAGATAAGACCTAGCTGGATCGATTTTTCGCCCCCGAAAACCCCCATATAGCAATTTTCACCGAAATCGTTAGAGCCGTTTCCAAGATCCCCGAAATATATAAATATCATCATCATCATATCAGCCAGAGGACGTCCACTGCTGGACATAGGCCTCCCCCAAAGAGTGCCACAATATATTATAGATATAAATAAATATACAAGAATTGCTCGTTTAAACGTATAAGATATATTTTAATACTCTGTTAATTTCTTTTAACTTGCTGTGAGCTGTCACATTACAGTCGAGTGATAAAATTAACGTCTACATCACCTTAACACATTCAACACCAAGAACCCGACTGTCGGGTACACTGTTCGTAGCGACTACGCGCTACATACGACGAAACCGTGGCTACGCGCTACGAGCGTAACCCGTAGCACTTAGTGGTATTGAATGTGTTAATAGCTCGTTATTCGTAGCAGACGAAGACCCTGGCGCAGCACTAGCTACGACGCGCTAGTTAGAGAACTAAGGGTGACGGTGCTACGCGTTTCGAATAATAATCTGCCGTATTCGAACTTCAGGATATTGTATTGTATTGTAGTACGGGCGATTTTCCGCAACTCGACGTCCTAAGCCTATTTTAGGTGATAGGGCTGCCAGCCCAGCTCCTCGAGGAATCCCACCAAACCTTTGATGTTGAGTAGGACCTCGGGGAGGTCTCTCGGAGATCCGAGATATTTTGCCCTGTATGGGGCCACTCCGCTGCATTCCAATATAAACGACCAACTACTAGGCACCGGAACAAAGGAAAACTCCAAACGGTTAGATTAGGAATGTTTATTTCAACTACTTGATTACATTCACTTGTTTAATACTCTAGACGCTTAAACTCAACATCCATTTACTTTATTACTCTAGACACTTAAACTCAACATTCGTTTACACATCAATTAATTAACTTAGCTAGCTAGCAAGCCTAGGCAACCTAGGCTACCCACAGCCGTGAGCACGTCACTCCGAATAAGCTACCTATTTCCACGAACGCTCCAAACAGAATGCACGAGTTTGATCAACTCCCGACCAAGAACCGTTGCCAATATGGCGGGAAAATAGAGCCTCGCGATTGGTGGACGACATCGCGTGATATCGATGACGTCAACCAATCGTTGAACGATATTATTCGCCCGCCAAGACATCAACCAATCACGTTATAGCGATGTTGCCAGAAATAAACCATTAATGTTACTAGTGTTAACCATAAATAATTAACTAAATAAGACTATTGAAAATAAATAATTGGTAAAATTCATAAATATTAACGTTAAAAATAACGTAACCTAACAATCGGCTGTCCTGACATCGTGTGCGTCCCCTCGCACACGACACCAGGTGGTAACCCAAGCAACCTAACAATCTGCTTGCTATCTTGACTATTTAAAACAAACTTGTTCAACAAATTAGTCTAAATTATGCTTAACAATTTAATTATTCATTTATAACTTTTACATTACAATGCAAATGCAGACATTGATCTATCAAGTAATATTTAACATACAACATGTAAAATAATAATAGTTATTTTATTAGTAAATTTTAACACTATCACTAGACGATTATAGTTAACCCAAATTATATTTAATCATAAACTGCAAAATTACGAAGCTATCATGTACCAAAATAAACTATAAGCTACATACATAATCCAAGTAATCAATCAATCAATCAATCAAATTTATTTCAGGCAAAAAAAAAATAAACCCATACAAAATATTAAAATTAAAATTATTAAGATTAAAATATTATCATATAAAAATTAAAATTAACAATAAACTTAAAAACATGTCAACAAAAATTACAATAAACAAAAATTACA
Organism: Cydia splendana; assembly: GCF_910591565.1. Taxonomy (NCBI): domain Eukaryota; kingdom Metazoa; phylum Arthropoda; class Insecta; order Lepidoptera; family Tortricidae; genus Cydia; species Cydia splendana. The sequence continues at coordinate 11,921,226 of NC_085976.1, forward strand.
TTAAAATTAAATTAAAATCTACATATATATTTACATTACATTATACACTATGCCTCTGGATCCCATATGTAGGTCATTCCAGTGCCTCCAGAGTGTACCAGCAGGATCTCCAGGAATGAGCTAAAGCAGACTGTTGGAACTGTCACGTACTCGGCGCATGAAGGAGGCAGTGCGTTTACGGATTATCGGAATAAGTATAAGATTTTAATTTAAATAACAAATTCTATGAACAATCGATTGAATATCGAATCTAGTGAACCCAAACGATCGATTGATTGGGCCATGGGAACATCAAAATGAAGTCACAACCGATCGATTATGTCGTGAAATACATTATTTACATCAAACGAGTATTCTGAACGATCGATTATTCAGAATACCTATATCCCCTGAACGATCGATTAATCAGGGTTCCCTAACCTCCTGAACGATCGATTCTTTCAGGATGCCTATCGACGCCCGTCCGAGCCGATCGATTAATGCTCGTAATGGCAGTCGAAGGGCTTTATTCGACACTTATTGCACCAAGCCGCGAACCGATCGATTCTCGCGTACTTGATCTGTAACAACGAAAAAAACATTCTGTAGCAAATCAATCTGGATAAAATATCCTAACAAATATGATATCCATAATAATATCCATGTTCTAACTCGAATCGTTTCCATCATCACTCTCAAGATCATCATTAGGCTCTTTTTCATTAACTTCTAGAGCGGTCACGTGTATCCACGGCTTCATGCGGTCAGCAGCTACGGCCGTTGACCGCCTATTTTCTGTATCGACTAATCCAGGTATTGGAGCTACAACATAGCGGTCATTGCCTAAGACCTTACTCACACGGTATGGCCCTATAAAAGAAGGCATTAATTTCTTGCTCTGTCCGTTATTATTGAAACAAGTTTTTGTTATTTTAACGATGTCTCCCTCTTTATATATACGTGAAGGTGTCCTTCCCAAATCATACCTCTATTTTTGTTTAGCCTGCTCCTGATCTATCCTAGCCTTAACACTCACGTATTTCACACAAATCATTTTCACGGCTATCGAAAACGACGTCATTGAGCATGGGGTTAATTTCGCTATTCATAAGAGTTCCGAGCATCACTTCCGACGGCTTCCTACCTATAGTTTTCTGAATGGTGTTATTCAGACCCCATTGAATGCGTCCCAAATGCGTATCCCAATCCCAACTTTTCTCGCCATGTTTAACGCTTCGTGCCTTGAGAGAGTCTAAAACTGTGCGGTTATACCGCTCAACTTGGCCATTAGACCTGGGGCTAGCGACCGCATTTAAAACATGTTTTATTCCTTTATCTAAGCAAAACCGTTTGAACGTGTGCGAGGTAAAACAACTACCTCTGTCACTAACGAGCCGGTCAGGGTTTCCTAAATATGCTAAAAATGTCTTCTAGAACCTTAATCGCATTTTGGGCATTTGTGTTTCTGACAGGTCTGAGAAAACAGAACTTGGTAAAACTATCAACAACCACCAACAAATGAGTAAAACCCCCTAACGACTGTACAAAGGGTCCAAGGTGATCCACATGAAGGGTGTGAAAGGGGATCTCTACCTTTGCAATAGGGTGCAGTAACCCTTCGGGAGCGCCTAAATTGTTCTTTACATACGCATATTCAATACAGGCACCCACGTATTTATTGACGAACCTGGACATTTTGGGGAACCAATAGTTACTTTTGATTCGTTCTAAGGCCTTCTCAATCCCAAAATGTCCAATTTCGTCGTGATTGAGTTTACACACCTGCCACCTTGCGCCCTTCGGTACCGCCCACCGCGATTATCTTTAAGGACAAAATTCTGTTTGATATATTCTAATCCCTTTTCGTCTAGATCACTTTTCAGAATGTCAATTATTCTGCTCCACTCAGAATCGCCTAACTGCAGCGTGTGAAGCCAATCTTCGCTACGAATACCCATTACCACTGGAAACTGATCCTCGAGACATTCTGACGGCTCAACCGGATTTCGAGATAACGGGTCAACGTGACTCATTTTTACTCCAGCCCTATACTCGACAGTACAATCAAATTCCTGAAGGGTTAGCCACCAGCTTGCTATCCTTGGTATCAGATCACGCTTTGAAAATGTGAAGCGCAATGCACTGCAGTCGGTTATAATATTAAATTCCTTCCCAAGTAAATAGACTCTAAACTTACGAAGGGAACACTCTACCGCTAGTGTTTCCAACTCGTAAGAGTGGAAGTTTTTCTCCTCGGGAGAAGTTTGCCGACTAAAATGCCACTGGGTGAAAGTTCTCATTACCTTGCGTTCGTTGCAGAAAGAAATCGTCGTAAGCAAGAACCAAAATCGACTTTAGACTAAAATGCTCGTTCCTGTTCGTCACTCCACTGCCAGACTGCGTCCTTTTTCAATAGCTTGCTAAGAGGAGACGAAATTTGAGCAAAATTCTCTATAAATTTGCGAAAGTAACTGGCTAGGCCTAGGAACAGTCTCACATTATGAACATTCTGGGGACGAGGGAAATTGACTACGGTCAAAATCTTCTTTTCACCAGGCCGGATACCACTAGCGCTAATTTCGTAGTCAAGATAATCAACCTTGTCACACAAAAACTCGTATTTCGACAGATTCAATGTCAGATTCGCCTGTTCAAACATTTGCAGCACCTCTTCAAGGCGTTCTAGACACTGAGCAAAGTCCTTTCCAAAAATAAGTACATCATCAATGTACGCGGTCGCCTTACTAAATCGCGCCGGACCAAGTATCGTGTTTATCATCCGTTGAAAAACTGCCGGAGCATTCGCTAGGCCGAACGGCACACGATTGAATTTGTATTGGCCGTCCGGCGTAACTAATGACGTCAGATGTTTGCTCTGCTCAGAGATCGGCACCTGGTAATAGCCAGACGCGAGATCAAGAATTATGAAACAAGATTGACCAGCGAGACGCGCTATTTCATCCTCAATAATGGGCATTGGGTACCGCTCTTTAATGGTTACTGAATTAAGCATACGGTAGTCAACGCACAACCTTGAGGAACCATCCTTTTTACGCACAAGTAGAATAGGACTCGCGTAATCTGAAGTCGATTCTCGAATCACACAGGCGTCTAACATATCTCCAACCATCGACCGCACCTCCCGTTCGTGGTGTGACAACCTGTATGGACGATAAACGACTGGACGCTGACTATTAAGTTCTATACTCATTTCAGTGATGCCTGTACAGCCTAGGTCTCTCAAGGAAGTAGCAAAACAATGCTGATATTTCGCCAATAGCTCCATCAGGTTCCGTCTTACGTCAGCTGGTACACCTCTGCCCACGTTCACCTGACTTTCATCTAGCGCCTGCCGAATATGAGTCTCACCCTGCGGAACATCCACTACCCGCTTCACAACGTTGACAATTTCTGCACGACAGAAGATAAGCTTAGCCGGGATGCGACAAGATTCTGAACATGGCACGACAAGTACATTAATGTATCCATTTATCGCTCGATGAAACCCGCCGCTAATGAAATACTGCTCGTTCGGCTTTCCTGCTACACAATTTTTCAAAAGAACCTCGCCGTTGAAAGCCGGCTTAGCTTGTACCATGACAGAAGCAGCTCCATAAATTTCAATTGTCCTAGCTGGGTAAAACATCAACAAGGCATCGCTATTATCAACAAGCCCTGAAGTAGGCAGCTCCTTCCCTACATCAAAGAATTGCAATTTATTACTACTCTTACATACCAATACATGCGCTTGTTCTGTGAACGACTGTCCCACAGGAACAGGGACCTCTAGCCAATGATCACTCACAACCTTGAAAGGTACCTTAGCTTCTACCCCATCGACGTTCATATCGAGACTTAGATTCCCTAGCGATTGGACTAAACCATTACCAAATCCCTTCAAGATCTGAGGAATATTATGTAACAGACCTAATCTACTAGCAGTTGTTTCCCTTATGAGCGTAGCGTCGCTTTCGAAATCTATGAACGCCCTCAACTCAGCACTGTCGACTTAGATATCTGTATAATATTTAGAGCCTGGAGAGTCCACCATGTATACGCTGTCCTTAATTCGCATAGTTTTCTGCACTGTACCGCTAGTATTTGCTTGCACTTTGTCATCTGACTTAGAGAAACATTTTTCCACAGTGTGGCCGATTTTATTACATCGCGCACATTTAAGCAGCGGCTTAGGGCAGTGCAGGAAACTATGACCCCTTTCTTTGCAGTTGTAACACCCTGTACCGTTGGTTGATCTATTGCTATCTATCAGATTTAGGATTTGCTGTGTTTTGACTAACTGATGTAACATCCTATGTATACCCTATCTTTCGCAAATAAATAACTTATGACTTAGTAATATTCCTAACATTCGATCGATCAGATTGGTTGGTTTGATTATAATCCCTATTACTGATCAAATACTGTAAGAGCTGGTCGGGGTGGGTACAACGTAGTGCCAAAGCCCCGGACTTAAGTGTCTTGTCCGTAATACCATGTATTATGCACCCAGCTGCGCGGGCATCTACTATCTCGCATCGATTCACCAGACTCAACTTCTCATAATAGTACACCTCTATGGACTCATAGACTTCCTCCTAATCATATCCTCCAAGGTCTGGCCATAGTTTTGTTCACATGGGAAAACACTCAACAACTTATCTTGCCACTCGGCCCATGTAAACAAAATACTATTCAGACTCACATACCATGTTTTGGCCAAACCTTGAAGTTTCTGCATAGCAAAATGCGTAGTTGTTCTTTCATCCCACCCGTACACCGAGGCGCACTCGTTCACCTTCTTCAACCATATATCCATCCTCTGATTTTTTGATGAAGGATCAAAATTTGGCAATATATTCTTATGATCGATTTTCTGTAATGGTTGGGGTGCGCCTTGGTTCACGGGCAACGATGCTAGACCGTCTCGCAGATTTTTAAATATATCGAGTAAATCATTCTTTGAAAAGGAAGGGCTACGTGACCTGTTAATCCGTTTTTCGGTGTCAGGCTGTCGTGATCCGCGCTCAGCTCGACGCTCCTCATCCTGGCCCCTCGCTGACACGAGGATGCTTCGATGACGGCTGGCCGCTTGAGGTGAGCTGGCGCGCCGCGATGATTCTCGTAGGTCTTCGGCAGCACGTACGCGGTTGCGCTCACGCCGTACTTCTTCCTCCAGCATCCGTAGTCGCTCGCGTCCCAGATCCACGTCCCGATCCGGCCGGTGTCGACTGTTGCTTCGGCTTCGCAGGCGACTACGGCTCCGGCTCGCGTTCGAGTGTGCATCTCTTCGTCTCGGAGTCACGAGCCTTCGTCGGTCTGGCGGCTCTGACATAGTCTGAAATCTCACGTCAGAGGATTTTAGAATCTTATAGACATAAGGAAGCAAACTACTAAGTTTAAGGTAAAAGATCCCATTAATTAAGGAAACGAATGATCAAAGTAATAACGGTTCATATAAATAAATCACAACACGACTTACTTGAAATATCATTACGTTACACAAGTTCTTTGCTCCAACAATGCTATTAAATATAGAAAGGCGTTAACGTTCACTGGATTACAATTTAATCTGTTCCATTGTTGTCCGGGATTCGAACCCGATTGATGTATTAACTACTGTAACTTCAGCTATATAAATAAGGTATAGTATCACTAGGCTTAATTTCAATCGATAAAATAAGTAATCGAACGAAAATACTACCCACTTTCTATCGTAAAATGATATGAACACTAAATAGCATTAACAAAGAAATTGTTTGTTAAATTTAAACTGTTAACAGTATATTATAGCAATAACCACGGTTGAGATTTTAAAATAACATCACTAGGTAATACTTAAACTTTATCGTTAACTTTTAAATAAATAACGTTCACTTGAAATCACTTCGCACAAAAATAGCTTACTATTGGGGCGTGTACTTACGTTTTAACTGTTCTTGTCACTTCTGAAATATAAACGACCAACTACTAGGCACCGGAACAAAGGAAAACTCCAAACGGTTAGATTAGGAATGTTTATTTCAACTACTTGATTACATTCACTTGTTTAATACTCTAGACGCTTAAACTCAACATCCATTTACTTTATTACTCTAGACACTTAAACTCAACATTCGTTTACACATCAATTAATTAACTTAGCTAGCTAGCAAGCCTAGGCAACCTAGGCTACCCACAGCCGTGAGCACGTCACTCCGAATAAGCTACCTATTTCCACGAACGCTCCAAACAGAATGCACGAGTTTGATCAACTCCCGACCAAGAACCGTTGCCAATATGGCGGGAAAATAGAGCCTCGCGATTGGTGGACGACATCGCGTGATATCGATGACGTCAACCAATCGTTGAACGATATTATTCGCCCGCCAAGACATCAACCAATCACGTTATAGCGATGTTGCCAGAAATAAACCATTAATGTTACTAGTGTTAACCATAAATAATTAACTAAATAAGACTATTGAAAATAAATAATTGGTAAAATTCATAAATATTAACGTTAAAAATAACGTAACCTAACACCAGCACCACGTGAGAGGCTGTTTCTTCCTCCTCCATGCATCCACGGCATAGGGGACTGTCTGTGACGCCTGTTATAAAAAGATGTTGGTTAATAAGTCCATGACCTGTTATGACACTGGTTACCATACTCAGTCGAACCTTTCCTACTTCAAGATATTCATAAGAGACGACACGTACTAGATCCATTCTAGATACGTTATAGTTTAGATATCAACTAGTTCTCTTTTGCAGCGCAATTCGGGCAACCAATGTCACTTTTACTTTAGATAGAGTAAGATACCTATTAGATGTGAATTGGATCTCTAAGTCATATCCTGTGGAAATCGTGAAATGTCAAATTTGACAGGTTAGATCTTAAACATATCGTTATCGTATCTCGGTGATGTCTAAAAGATGTCTATTTCAAAATCCGAATCGGGCCCATAGTCTCGTAAGCTCGACTGAAAAGTTACGTTTTTGTTACGTTATAGTTTCTGAACGATCCAAAAATACGAAAACGCACATTGATTAATGATGCCGCTGTAGCTGAAAATGTAAATATATTATGATATCAGAACGTCTACCATCAGTTTTTACATTGACATATACGCTCACGTCTACGTAACTTACTTTCTATGCATCTCGCTCGTACTCGCATATTAGTGCAAGCGAGATGTACAGAAAGTAAATTACGTAGACGTGAGCGTTATGTCAATGTCAAAACTGATGGTAGAGGCTCTGGAAGACCATAATGGGGTTCGCCTTGGAAATATATCGAAGAACTGAAAATTTATATTTTGAATTTAATTTTATATCCTGTGGAAATCGTTCAACAGTATCTCCAGAATCGCGCAAATCGGCTCGATTCGGAAAACGAATTAGATTTCTACTAGACTTCAACAAGTTACGATACGGATAATTTAAAGATATTTGTAAGATAGATATGTCAAATTTGACGTTTCCTCGATTCTGGATCCTCTTGAACGATTTCGACAAGTTATGACTTAGATATCCAAGTCACATCTAGTCGATATCTAATGTAGATCTAGTTGATCTCAAAATCGTCTCAAAATCTTGTGATTACCTCGAAATCCGAATAGGCCTGACAGTCGAGTGATAAAATTTACTTCTACATCGCCTTAATAGCTTGTTATTCGTAGCAGACGAAGACCCTGGCGTAGCACTAGCTACGACGCGCTAGTTCGAGACCTAAGGGTGACGGTGCTACGCGTTTCGAATAATAATGTGTAACTACGCGTAGTCTCATCTCACACTATATAATACATACTTTAAATATTAAAAATGTATCAGTAATGTTGCCTGTGGGCGCAGCACGGTTCCATTTTTATCGTCTATCGCTATGCGCGTCCCTTTCGCACTTACATACTTGTTAGAACGTGACAGGCATGGTGACAAGGGATAAAAACGCGACCGTGCTACGCCGCCTCGTTTTATCAGTTTTCCGAAGCATATCAAAGTAATTTACACAACAATATTTTATTGTTTGTTTGATCCTTAATAATACCAAAAACCCACCAATAAGCTTTTTAGAATTCGCAGAACGTTTGAAGAATTTTCGTGCTTCATGGGACAATTTATAAAACGTCACGTTCAACCCAGTTACGTGTGGTCTTGGAAGTACAAACAAAAGACCCTTGTTTCATGTCTATAGATGTCATCACAAGCAGAATGACAGGCATGTTAAAATCATATGAATTACCATATAGTTGGTCCATATAAATACATGGTTTCATAAGTGTGAAAACATACGAATACGCGCAAATTACTGTCAAATAGAAAAAATCCTATACACTGTCCTATTTTTGAATGAGTTCTTGAAAGGGATTCTTACGATTTCGATTAAATTTTCAATTTTCTAGTTTAGAGTTTGACATACTGGCCAATTCGAATGTACATTGATATCAGAATTATATTTAAATCATGTTATTTGACGACCGGTCTGGCCTAGTGGCCCTGCCTCCGAAGCCGATGCCGATGGTCCTGGGTTCGAATCCCAGTAAGAGCATTTATTTGTGTGATGAACATTAATATTAGTTCCTGGGTCATGGGTGTTTTCTATGTATATAAGTATGTAAAATAATTAAGTAAGTAAGTAAGTAAGTAGTAGTGTAAAATAATTTATATTGTAATTTCATATTATGAAATAAATAAATCTAATCTAATCTAATCTATGTATTTATCTATACAAGTATGTATATCGTCGCCTAGCACACATAGTACAAGCTTTGCTTAGTTTGGGGCTAGTATCTGTGTAAGATGTCCCCTAATATTCATTATTATTTTATTATTTAGCTATCGTGCATTTCACTCGTACTTGTCCGTACATGTATTGGTAAGACGCACCAACTAAACAACATGAGTCAAGTATCATTTTGATGTTAGTGTACGTTCGAATTGTCCTGACAATTATTAATGCTCGATTAGGACGGCCAAAAATACCTATAATTTTTATCACCACTTTCATAATAGCCCTAAATTTCAGTCACCCAGATATTATATTGAATTTAAGTAGTCACTATTTCAAGCGTTACTTTAGTACTATCTAAAATTGAAAACTAGTTTCAAGTCTAACTTTAACCTCACCACTTTATGCAAATACTTTTATTTTTACAGTGCAGAGTTTTCATCTCTTGTATTATCTTTGTAGGTAACCCTTTAGGCCCACTTGCACCATTCTACTAACCCGGGGTTAACCGGTTAAACCTGGAGTTACCATGGTTACAGTACAATTTGACACTGGTGGATGGTGCAAGTGGGCCTATGTTGGCAACAGGACCTGGAGGCAGATTATCTTTAACAGTGTTTTTGCACTTTGTATCATTAGCGCTATCGAATTCCAAGGAGGCTAGAACTCTCGACCTTCCACGTTGTTTGATTAAAATAAAATTCTAAATATCAATTTTCAGTTCTTTGATATATTTCCAAGGCGAACCCCATTAAGGTCTTCCTGATATCATAATATATTTACATATTCAGCTACAGTGGCATCATTAATCAATGTGCGTTTTCGTATTTTTGGATCGTTCAGAAACTAAAACGTTACAAAAAGGTTGACAAAACTACTCATTAAAGTGTATTACTGAGTTTTGAGTCGAGCTCACGAGACTATAAGAGTAATCGAATTTAAACTGTTGTGAGACATACTAACATTGAATAATTTTACGGTTTAGACTCACTTGTATTAAGTCACTCGCGCGACATGTTTCGCGTTTAGCACTAACAGTGCGAGCAGCGTTCACGACGGCCGTGTATCGCGTACGCTGAACGCTGCTCGCACTGTTAGTGCTTGAGAAAGGAGACCTAGGCTCTCCGAAACATGTCGCGCGAGTGACTTAATACAAGTGAGTCTAAACCGTAAGACTATAAGAGGTTACGTCGCAAACTTTTCCTGCGCCAAGTTAAATATTGCATTTATGCTTTAAGTATCATGATTTACCCCCAAACATCTGGTTTTATCTCTCATTTCGCTCCCCTAAAAGTTGAAACTTTTCTTCGATAGACATTTCTCAAATCTCCGCTGGGACCGTATTATCGTTTGAATTTAATGCTTCAAATTTGAGCGGCCTAATTAAAATGCGATTTGTCTTTTATTAGACACAAACTTTGTCAGATATTGTTAAAAAGTACGTACCTACCTATAAAGTAAACTCGAAGATAAGTTTTCATTAAGTACCACGATTAAATAAGTATATCAGTTTACATCACATTTAAAACGAATATATTTGTGACGTAAAAACCTAATTGTTGAACAAAATGTATAATAAATAAATAAATTACTTGGTCACACACAACACACACACACACCACACACACACACACAGACCTACCTAGCCCTAAACTAAGCACGCTTGTACTATATATACGTATAAAGATAAATACATTAATACTTATATACATAGAAAACAACCATAACTCAGAAACAAATATCTATATTCATCACACAAATAAATGCCCTTACCGAGATTCGAACCTGGGACCATCGGCTTCATAGACAGGGTCAGTAGGGTCACTACCCACTAGGCCAGACCGGTCGTCGATAATGCTTATGACCTAGAAAATGCAATTGCTAATACATGCGTGTCCGTAAACTATTCGCGGTGCATGTCACGTAACACGCTGGGAATCACTTAGCGGTCTATTTTCAAAGATAAATTGTTTGCAATTGTATTGAAACTATATTTGATCCAATTTTGTTTATATTAAGTAATCATAATCACACTAGTTTAATTTAGTAAAACATCAGGACTCGTTAACAATCAATACTCAGTATTTTATGGTAGGAGATAAATTTTGGAATACTGTACTTAGTCTAGCCAACCAATATACCAAGCTATTCCAGATTTTTGTCTGCCAAAATTTACCATAGCAATATCATCGTTAATTTCGAAGCAAACTTTTAAATTTAAAAAAATGTTAAATGTAATTAATAATGCACCGTGTTTTTACCGATAAAGGTGTAGTCAGGTACTTAAAGTATTTTTTTATCGTCATACCCATTTGTAGTTTCTCATAATAACGCTTCTTTCATCTTTTTAAACATTTAACACTTAATAATCAATTAAGTACCTAATAATTATAATAAATAAATATTATAGGACATTTTTACACAAATTGACTAAGCCCCACGGTAAGCTCAAGAAGGCTTGTGTTGTGGGTACTCAGACGATATATATAATATATAAATATATAAATACATAGAAAACAACCATGACTCAGGAACAAATATCTGTATCATCATACAAATAAATGCCCTTACCAGGGTTCGAACCCGGGACCATCGGCTTAATAGGCAGGGTCACTACCCACTAGGCCAGACCGGTCGTCAATATATATCAATATAGAATAGGCCTGATGACAAATTTTGAAAACCCTTTTAATATCGTCGGTACACTTGTATTAGTTCCGAAAAACACTATATTTCAGTTATACTCATAAGATTTAACATAGATAATTGCATTTTATTATAGCTAGTTTAAACTTCGCGCGAAAACGCCTCGCATGCCATTTGTGACGTCATTATTTAGTTGGTGGTAGGGTGGTAGATATTGTTTACATACTTACAGTTACGAATTTCCCTTGAATCCGAATGATATTGTTAATTCAGCACCATATATTACGATTAGGGATGATAAATACATTACAAAAATTTATCACAATAACTCATTTTACACAAAAACTCTCACACGGTTGCAGTTTAAGATGAATTATTTAGATACATGTACATTTTGAGTGAAAATCACCGAACGCCGGTTTTACTTTTTAATTTTTCATTTTTTCTAGTTACGACAGCCAACATGGCAATGATAGTTCCATTCAGCCAAATAATTAAAAATGTTTGTTGTTGAAATATCGTATTATTTAGCATTTTATTTAAGTAATAACAAATAGATATCTACTTTATATCGTGTAATAATATTTTTTGGACGTAATAAATGTTTAGTGGCGAAATAACATTTTTTTTGCACCTTTCGAACTCTTTGGTGCCCACGTATAGATTTCGGTCAATGAGGTTGTCTATGTTGCTCTAAGAAATATGTTATGGATTGATGACGTCACTGTTTGGAACGTTTCTGATTGGCGTTTCAGTAAAAATGGCCGATTGGAGAATTTTGCACTTTTATTTTATTGAATATATTAATAATCCTTCAGTTTATACTGAGATTGGGCCATTTTTTAGAATCATATTAACATATATATTTCGTTGAAACCATTATTTCCATGATTCTTTGTTACTTGCAACAGGCCTATTAAAGACAATCACGAGCATTACTCAATCATATTGGCTATTAAGTTTCAAAATTACACAGTGGTACATTACTTTGACTTTAAATAGATAAATTGTCTTCACTACCTTTGCCGTTTCGTTAAACTTTTATTAAAATTATTTCATCCGTACGTACGAGTAGGTGTTACATGTTAATACCCTAACAAAATACACTTCAAAGGAAATGTAGGGTACCTAGTGTTTTACAAAGGGATTCCAGGCAATTTGCTTCTCAAAGTTTTTGTCGGCCCGGCCGCAACCCTTGTACATTCATCACGCCCTCACGGTATAAAAAAGATAAACTTGCTAAGAAAATTGCTGCTGTAAATTTATAGGCTTTAGGTGAACGCTTTTCTTATCTTATACCTACCGTAAAATCAGGTAACTTTAGTCCACAACTTACAACTATGGTCCAAGTTCAAGTTCCAGTAAAATATGTATAAATATATTTTAATTATATTTTTTTTTATTATTGGGAGCCTATAATGTCCCACTGCTGGGCAAAGGCCTCCCCCCACTTTTTCCAGTCTTCCCGATCCTGTGCAGTCTCTGGCCATTCCCTTAAAAAGGAGTCTAACTCGTCTCGCCATCGCCGACGTGGTCTGCCAATTCCTCGTTTTGAGCTGGGCTGGGAGATTTTAATTATAATGAGTATCTAATATAGAAAAAGCATTAGTATATCTAAGCATAAACCCCAAAATCTCCCTGGCAATGGGAATGAGTTAATTTTTGCTACTCTGTATATAAACACGCAATGGCATTATATAACTTACATAAAATCTAACATCAATTATTGGTCTATGCTATGTGAATACTTAAGTGGATCATGCTTTTCCGCCATATTTTACAAGAAAATGTAAATATGTTATTTTGCCATTATATATTTTCCAAGCATCGCGAAAAAATTATACTCCCTATGGGGAAAAAATCTCATTTCATCGAACAGGAAACCTTTTAAAGTACAATAATATAACGCATTGGTAATGGGAATGAAAAGATTTTTAATAATTTTTTGCAGGCTTCGGCATCGACGACATTTACTTATTGTAATAAGTAAATGTCGTTGATGCCGTACACGATGTATTGTAATGATTAAATATCTCTGAGAACGAGCTTTGCTCGGAAACCATATAAAACTGTATAAATATTTAAATAAATCACTAAACCTTATCAAACAAAGTCCCACGCTGCGTCTGTCTGTTTGTGTGTTTATATGTTCGCGATAAACTCAAAAACTATAGAACGGATTTTTATGCGGTTTTCACCTATCAATAGGTTGATTCTTGAGGAAGGTTTAAGTATAATTTGTTAACCCTTGCGAAGCCGGGGCGGTTCGCTAGTACATATATATATATATATATATAAGAGTAGCTCGTTTATAGGTATAAGATAAAAAAATACCTGTTATCATAAGTATTTCTGTATATTTTTTATTACTCAATGCTTAATGAGGTAACCAATTTTGATAATTATAGAACTACATACAGAATTGTGTGTGGCTTCAAAAATCGGTTACAATATATGGCCCAAACACCCAACAGATCTTAAGCAATTTAGCGTCTGTCAAATCACTTAAAGGATTACTCTTTTATTTTTTGCCATTTTTATATATTGCGACCTTTTTTGCCACTTTTGTGTTATTTCTAGTCAGGATCACGAGCCCTTTTTATCCTTATAGGAAAAAAAAAGTGTCTTAAAATTTCCATACATTCTTCAAACTTTCCTTTTCGTTACCACCTTACAAAGTACATGGGGAAATGGTAACACAATAGGAAAAAACTCTGGGACATTTTTTTATCCCATTAGGATCGAAAGAGCTCGTGATTCTGAGTAGAAATAACACAAAAGTGGCAAGAAAGGTCAGGATATATAAAAATGGCAAAAAATAAAACAATCGCTCAAAGAACTCTGATCGCCTAATTTACCTACTGATTCGTCAACTTTCCATCGGAAATAAGGTGACGGTAATTATAATTACCTAAAGTTATTAGGCGTTTGTAATTTTGAAGTTGCCTTCGCAAAGTCCTTGATAAAAGCCGATCTGCTTCTGAGACAGATATCAAGTCAAACTGACGCTAATGGCAGCGGTTGAATCAATTCAAAACCTTGTAATTGCCAAATCTGAAATATATTATTATTTTGGTAAATTATATTATATAAATCATGTTTATCTATAATTGGCTGATATTTTCGTATATAACTATCTTAAATAAATAATTAAATGAGCCGATATAGTTCTTATAATGTAGTTTAGCAGCGGCTAATATTAGGCCCTTAGAGCATTTAATAACAGGAGTCGCCTTTAAGAGTTTAGCCCTCTGCCGAAAACCTTGCACAATTGTGCAAACTTTTGTATGGACTGACGTTTATATGACACGGCTATTTGTACGTTACGCACGAATCATGTACAAATAGACATACATTTGAAGTGCCCCTCCCCCGCAAAAATCGGCAGACTGTTTTGTACAGAAAGTGACAGCCAAGGCGTCTCCAGTTACTAAATGAGATTAGGTCCAATACATAATTTCTGGCGATCCCGGCTGAGCAATCCGCAACCAAATTACATTACGGCCCAATAGTTCCGGGCTTAAAAGTAGGTACACTAGTTTTTTTTTTTTTCATTACGGCTTAAGTATACTATCTCGATGTACGTCAGATACTGAGTTTTGGTAACACGCAGACAAGTCCCGAGAGGGCCTATAATGGGGATGGCCCCCTGTCTCCCTATCACTTGATTGATGATCGATTGCCGAAGGCTGGTATAATTAATGCCCCGGCCCTGCAGATCTTTAACCTACTAGAATGTTTATGTAGGGCGAATTGCGGTTATCATACACCGGTGCTCCCATACTAATTGATTATAAGAGCGGAACATCTCAATTCCGTTGCTTTAACGTTTCTCAAATTACTCGTATAAATTACAATACAATACAAATACAAATATTCTTTATTGCTCACCAATATGGAAAAGAACATACAAATTAAGCATAACTTAAACTATGGTAAACAACAGGCAAATTACAAATACATATAAAGAAACGATTTTTGTTTAGCTAGGAGTAGTAGTATTTGGTTGTTGTAGTAAAAGATATTTAATGATGCATTACATTGTATACCCAGCTACAAAATTGCATGGCAAGTTTGTGAATGAATTCCACTCATAAAGTGGCCATTCAATTTTGCAGCTCACTATACACAAGATATCATGTTTGATGGCCGCGAAGCCAAGTAAATTCTTCAATATACGAAGTCTGTGGGATGTAGTCTATGCTTGACCCCGCCGGCAGACAATTATAAACCCTATTATTAATCTGACCAATTGTCCCGTTGCTCACAATGCCGATGCAGTAGATAGACTATTACTATTGTTCAACCAATCGCTCAATCAGTTCGTGAAAGGTCAGCACCAACAGTGACACAATAACCCCCCCCCCCCCTTACTTTGATTTTGAAAATGTCAGCTATCAGTTTCGTTATTTAAAGTTAACCTGTCATTTTTTTGCCTTGCTTAACAATGTCTATATTTATTAAAATCTATTTGTAAGCGTAAAAGAAGGAGTACGTTGGGGTAAGATGAGATGGTTTTTTGACGAGACGAACAGTGTTGCATTGGAACCACCATAAAACAAAACACAAAGAGGAAGATATAAAGTTTGGTTAAATATTTGTTTTACTCTTACCCCACCAAATTATGCAATATACAGTGTCAGTGGCAGTGTATAATGTTTGTATATTTTTTCTGATAGAAGTTACAGGGCTTGGTGTAAGATTAAAAATCGTCGAGTGAGTATACCTATGACGAAAATACCACCAATGATATTTTGCTCGTAGCTCACGACTTGGCACTCAAGTCGGGATTGACCACTGAGCAACGGGGTATATTGGTATAACTAAATGATAGTTGGATCAATGTTAAGAAAAGAAATAATTATTATTACATGTGATTCGGAATTAGGTACGGAGACTTTTTGTGTTGTACCTTCATAAATACATTTTCAAAGTAAAAACCTTGACACATACACATTGTGCGTCGTTCTTTGTCGCTTTTTCTGTTATATCCTTAAAGCGGCCTCGCAGCAGGAATGTATATTAGGGGGCCGCCCAAGGAAGCTATGCGTGCTTTGTAGAACTTTGATGATGACATACGACATTCCACCCGTCTCTGTAATTTGCTTGGCTCACTTATGTTTAGTACCTAGATCAGGCGTGGCTCACTCCGCGATTTCGTCGCTTTGCTACAGGTAGCTAAAAGTACATCCGTTCCACACCAATTTTGGTGGTTAGCCATAACCCGCGCGTGGCGTTGTCGCCACCTAGCGGCCATATCTGTCCTGATCGTAACAGACGCGTTTTGTTAGAGAGTGAGTCTTCTGTAGGTACCTAGTACTATTATTTATTCTGTGCCTAGATGTACAATAGATTCAAAATTCTGGGCGCACCAGAAAACTCATTTTGTTACTAGAATTAAACATAAAAGTAGGTCAATATTTCTTTCCGTAAGCTAGACTTTTAATTTCATCGAATTCGTTTACAAAAAATTGAATTAAAAAACAAAAAAGGCAAAATAGGGTGTATAATAATTTATTTATCCATCCAGGTTGCATATGAGTACATAATTTCATAACTAGAATATTTGAACAAAAATATTAAATACAGGCAAGCTGTCGTTTATAATGAAAACATTTTAAAATTACGCGATTTAAATATTAAGTATAAAATCGTTAGCAGGTTTTAGGGGAGTGCTTTCCGGTCTCAAGGGACTACGTTGTCCTATAACAACAAGATCCGGTGTCTCGCTCCTTTAGTCCTGTTTTCAGAAGCGAATACACCCTGTTAGAGTGTAACGGAGATTGTGTTTTCTTTGCCTTAAAATGAGGTATAAACATACCTTCGTTTATCTATACATGTGTTCTTAGAAAACACGGAAACGGTAAACGTGGAATATAAGGATACATTTTCGTCATGTTTAGGGTCGGTCCAGACGGACTGCGACCTGAATACAACTTGGACCGGCGTTGCAGAAATTCCTTACTTATTAGTAAAGCGACAAAGATTAATAAAATCAAATCCGTATAATACTTTGTAAACTTCAACATAATATCGCGAACTCACGGCTCGATTCGGAAAATGAATTAGATTTCAACAAGTTACGATACGGATAATTTAAAGATATTTGTAAGATAGATATGTCAAATTTGACGTTTCCGCGATTCTGGAGGTCCTCTTGAACGATTTCGACAAGTTATGACGTAGATATCTAAGTCACATCTAGTCGATATCTAATGTAGATCTAGTTGATCTCTATATCGTCTCTAGATCTTGTGATTATCTCGAAATCCGAATAGGCCTGACAGTAACATGTGTGTAGGTAATTAATGTAATTATTTAAAATGAAATTCGTACCACTTTTTTTATTACGTCTCTAGTCGCTTTCCTCTACAAGCAGGAAAACGCTGAGATCGACTACGAGCGTAGCGCTACGAAAACGTTGGCAGTGAATGCGTTAACATTTCAAAATTAATATTAATCTAAAACTATTCTTGCCCTGTCTAAACAGTTTGAACAAATTATTCCCTAGTTTTCAAATTATTCGAAACGGGTTCCAGCATCCCAAAAGGTTGTTTGAAAACTAGTTTAAGTCTAGGCACTAGGCAACTAGGGTACAGGCAATAGGTAGCCCCTGAAAGTTGTTGATCGAACTAATTTCACCTGACACCCACACTGGTCAACTATTGTTAATGTAGGTACTCGTACGTTATTATTAAATCTGCGAACTAACGGAGTTGTAGAACTTCTGACAGTTTATATTTGAAGACTGTTAAAAATTTAAGGAAATGTTTTTTCGTTTCCCTTATAATTTTATCGTGCACTTCATTTAAGCTTTTAGATAAAAATATTAATACAAATATAGTTACCTACCTACCGTACCTATATACGATTTAATCATAATAAATGAAGATAGTATGTAAAAGCAACTATGTATTCGATTTTGTTACCGAAAACATGTTCATGTATCCATTTAAAAATTCATAATTTTCACTTGAGTATTTATTTATTCTTCATTGCACAAAAGAAAACTTATCGTACAAAAGGCGGACTTAATGCCAAAAGCATTCTCTACCAGTATCACTCTCTCATTTCGCTTGATATCGATAAAGAACGAGAACCGTCAGCAATGAAATCACCGAGTAAGTGCGGACCAAATTCTACGAAAGCTCACTACTAAATAGCGACCCGGGATGAGATGGGTTTTTGTTTCACCCTCATTAACGGCCGTGGATCGCGCTCTGCACAATACTGCGATTTCTGCAAACCGTACCTGTACACACCAAAAGCAGTAGGTCGATAGAAAAGTCGTGGCGTTTTCGCCTTTTTTCACTCGCTTACAGTGTAAAGAGGGCAGCATACCGCTCGAGGCAGCAGCTAACGAGTTATGACTGAACGTAGACCAATCCGAATCGCTGCTCCATTGTGGTCAGAGTGAAAAAGATTTGAAAAATTAATATGCCTTAGGATTTAACAGTGTGAAATTGATTTGAAAAACTGTTTAAATAGATTTCCGTATTTCATTCGTGTTTGTTTTAGAAGAGATAGGTATTCTAAAACGATATCATATACTAATATTTTTTTAATCTAGTTTTTAATTCGATTTAATTCTGAATGCATTGCAAAAAACAAGTTTAACTGTTTACTTTTCATACTAAAAACTAATTGTTTTCATAAAGTTCCTTGGTGATATACATGCAAAATTTTAGTAATTATAGTTCAAGTTAGTTCCAACCCAGTGAAGATTGAATCTAACTTAAACTAATTTAGTACATTGCCTTAAGATTACAATATATTTTCAAGTGCTCGATAAAAAATGGGATCAGCAAATAGATATCGATCTCGGCTCACACAAAAATACATAATATACGTAAAAACACTCAAGAAAATGAATTAGTCCACAATATACAGCAAGTTTAGATTTGGTGATAAAACTGTCATGGAAATGTTCCCATTTTATGATTTAAAAGTGTTTGAAAGCGTGCCGATAATAGGCCCCGTTGCTACTTGATGTTTATGTAATACATTATGAATGAAGTGAACATACTTAATGATAATGTTGACCTGATCAAGTGAACACCGACCTAGTTCTTTGTGATAAAATTACACTCTATTTTGGATTGGGACTGCCTTCGACTTGTACAATCGTGACTTGTAAAAATATTTAATAGTTCGCCGTTTTTCATTTCTTTCGAGACTTAACACAACAGTCATGACTTTAACCTCTTGTCGATATGATAAGAATCTTGACCGATATTTTTCATCTTTAGCATTTTTCGAGAACGAATTTTTGTACAGCACAACGGAGGTTTGATTCCGCGATTTTTTAAGACCACCATATGAAAGGTTAAGCAAACATTCATGAGCAGTGATCGTACATTATCCAGCATTTTAGGTGCACGAAATGTTGTTAGCGGAATTGGTATAAATAATTTCAACCCTAATGATTAATTAGCGTTAATCACGTTAATATTAACCTTAATTTACCATTTCAGTTGAAATTATATATACCAATTCCGTTAACACCACTCTGCTGCACCAAAAATGCTTGAAAATGTACAATCACTGTTCATGAGCAACATTAGTAGGTATTATACATATCAAATATTTATACTAATGATAGTTATAGTAATGATGTCATCAGACTGAGTACCATAATGTACTTATATACGACCAACTAGATATACCAGAATATATAGTTACTTAGTAGACTGTGTACAGTAGTAGGTACATGCACGGCAGTGCTCTAGCGACGCTTTATAATGAGGCGGGCTTATTCATAACGCCAAGCTGTCAACAAAGAATCCTTTACAAATGTTTCTCTCTTATTAAAAACATCTGCGACACTCTCTTTGCGTGTGCCAGCAAGCGAGCATTAACATTACCCTGTAAATCTGTTACCTTGTGAATTATATTACCTTTTAAACTCCGTCAGTTTGCGTGAGTTGCCAGCACGTAATATAAGTTACTAGCCACAATGTGCGATAAAAGTTGCCCCCGCGGTGGCTGAAGAATTATCACGTTCGGAAATCGTCCCAAGTGATTGTGTATTGTGACGTTCGCAAACTTTGCTAATACACTGTGAATCAAACATACCGAAAGTTTGAGAGGCCGATCCCAACTTTATTAGTGCATCAGAATACTTCAGAAACTCGCGTGCTCGCATACCGTGTATGCAAGTCGATTGACAAATGGCATTCCTTGTATGATTTTATGATTTAGAATCGTTCCGTTCACATATCTTAAAAAATAACTCACTTTTCTTTACATTGGTTATACTTTTCAAGCACTTTATTTTGTTTCGTGAAAATTTATTGTAGATTAACCACGATGACTTTGAATAAAAAACAAAAGGATTTTGAAAAATTGTAATTCCAAGTAAGCGCTATTCGAATTAAATGACTCACACAAACAATGAGCGTAGGTAGAGTATATACACAATGTGAATGCCTTTCAAAATTTCTATTCGTAACTGAGTCTTTTGTCAACGCAACCTCTTAAGTACCGCGGGGTGCGGGCTCATTCCGTAAAGTGCTGAATTTGGTAACTGTTTGTACAGGCTTGTATGTTCAAGTAGAAGTAAAGCGGTGTGTCTTACGTTTTGCTGACAGAAAACAATGTGTTCGCAAACTGAGACAGATCTTGAGTAAAAAAGGTTCAATAGATCTGGTAAACAGATAAAAGTTTCAGCTAAGGTAAGCATATTTTTTATTGCCCTTCAATTATTCTTTATACTTGAAGAGGTGATTTCTCAGTACTATTTTCTTTATAATCGTCAAGTTCTCTACAAAGATTATGGCTTGAGTACTTTTGCATTTAAACTCAATCAAAATTTTGAATGGTTCTAAAAGAAATTATTTCCAGTGTATTTTAAAGATAATGGGCACATACGCTCCTTTTTTCAGCATTTAAACCCGCACCAGTATCCTTAGTCAACACTTATTCATTTTATTATAATTTTACTATTCTTTTTTACATTTTCTTCCTGTAAAAGGAACAAGTACAAATTACTGTTAAAGGATGCTTCAAATAAAAATCAGACAAATGTTTGTAGGTACACATATTCCACAACCCATCCCAACAAAGCTAATAAGAGAAATTCATTTGACCAATCCCATTTTCGAACCCTTTGTGAAGGCCCTTCACCCTTTCCTATTATTAAAAAGTTTATTACTTTCTGTAGGTATCTGTAATTAAATTTATTTTGGCGCTTAAGATTTCTGCGTTTTAATCAGAGTTTAATGATTTTATTGATAGTTTTAAGCAGAAACTGAGTTTTTAAGACAACATTATCGAAAGAACTTTGCAATAACTAGTTTTGACTGAAAAATTGTTAAAACTGGCTCAGTATCAAGGCGTTTCGGAAAACTAGTTTTAACTAGTGAAAATGCGTTTCGTCAAGGCGTTGCGGAAAACTATTGTTAAAGGGGGCAAACGCGTTTTCATTAAATACGGGTTGCGAAGGCAATAGGTAATTCGCTAGTAACTGGCCGGTTTTAGTAACTGGCCGCCCTAAAATAAAAATGAATTCTATTCACCTATAAATTGAATTCATTTTAGTGAATAGAATCAGGCGTTACTTTGCGGAAATCCATACTAATTAAAACCAAAATATTACTTTGCTAATCCGCGAAAAGATAACGTGCTAGTCAATCAGTGCTAACCCGTTATACTTACTTGCGTATTTTTACATGTAATTAATATTCCCACCCTCCCACCGCAAAAATCAATACGCAAATAAATATAACAAACCACCACCTAAAGAATAAACCTCGACACGTGTTTCGCCTCTCTACGAGGCATCCTCAGGAGTTGTTGACGGTCTGACGCCCGGCAACGGAATGACCTGTCTAGAATGGTCGGCCATATTTATACCTTGACCACTTCCCCTACCGTGCAAGTGTGAGTGAGATGGAAAAATTCGTAATAACGGCGATGACGCAACATTCAATTGTTCGTTAAGAATCATGCCCCTATTGTTGTACCTAATTATTTCCAGTTGTTCCAGAACACCCAAACGCAATCCCTTTTCGCAAACATGTAAAATATCAAAAGAATTATTCTCAGATAAAGTGTGACCGGTATCTAATAAGTGCTTTGCAAAATTGGACTTCTCTGGATGGTTATGTCTATATGACGCAACATGCTCTTTATACCTAGTAGTGAAACTACGGCCCGTTTGCCCCACATACACTTTATTGCAATCGTCACAGGTAAGCTTATAAACTCCAGACTTTTTCCCATTCTCGATCTTATCTTTGCCATTGCAAAGCTTCGAGTGCAAAGTATTATTTGTCTTAAAGGCCACAGGAATGTCGTTAGACTTCAAAATTTTGTAAATTGCATCAGACAACTTGCCAACATAAGTTATGCTCGCTTTATATTTCTTAATCGGTTCAGAGGATCGTGCCGCATACAACATAGTGTTGACCATACTATTCCGCTTTTTCCTGATGATACCATCCACAACAGACTTATTATTGCTCTAGTTCCTTTTTAAACTTAATTTTTGGATGCTTACCATTAATTTCAGCAATAAATGCATCCAGCAGGCCCATACTACCCGTCCAACAAATAATCAAATCATCCACGTATCTAAAATAGTATAAACTACTACTACTTACTTTTATACTTTTTACTTTTATACTATTTTAGATACGTGGATGATTTGATTATTTGTTGGACGGGTAGTATGGGCCTGCTGGATGCATTTATTGCTGAAATTAATGGTAAGCATCCAAAAATTAAGTTTAAAAAGGAACTAGAGCAAGACAACTCATTGAATTTTCTAGATTTAACAATCACTAAAGTAAATAACAGGCATCAGTTCAAAATTTACCGTAAGCCTACACATACCGATACAGTTATCCCGGCTTCTTCCACGCATCCGTGGCAGCATAAGTTGGCTGCTTTTCATTGTTATGTGCATAGAATGTTGACTGTGCCTCTTTCTGATGAACACTATCAGATTGAATTAAATAATATTTATCACTTAGCAGTTTCGAATGGTTACGATAAGTCTGTTGTGGATGGTATCATCAGGAAAAAGCGGAATAGTATGGTCAACACTATGTTGTATGCGGCACGATCCTCTGAACCGATTAAGAAATATAAAGCGAGCATAACTTATGTTGGCAAGTTGTCTGATGCAATTTACAAAATTTTGAAGTCTAACGACATTCCTGTGGCCTTTAAGACAAATAATACTTTGCACTCGAAGCTTTGCAATGGCAAAGATAAGATCGAAAATGGGAAAAAGTCTGGAGTTTATAAGCTTACCTGTGACGATTGCAATAAAGTGTATGTGGGGCAAACGGGCCGTAGTTTCACTACTAGGTATAAAGAGCATGTTGCGTCATATAGACATAACCATCCAGAGAAGTCCAATTTTGCAAAGCACTTATTAGATACCGGTCACACTTTATCTGAGAATAATTCTTTTGATATTTTACATGTTTGCGAAAAGGGATTGCGTTTGGGTGTTCTGGAACAACTGGAAATAATTAGGTACAACAATAGGGGCATGATTCTTAACGAACAATTGAATGTTGCGTCATCGCCGTTATTACGAATTTTTCCATCTCACTCACACTTGCACGGTAGGGGAAGTGGTCAAGGTATAAATATGGCCGACCATTCTAGACAGGTCATTCCGTTGCCGGGCGTCAGACCGTCAACAACTCCTGAGGATGCCTCGTAGAGAGGCGAAACACGTGTCGAGGTTTATTCTTTTGGTGGTGGTTTGTTATATTTATTTGCGTATTTATTTTTGCGGTGGGAATATTAATTGCATGTAAAAATACGCAAGTAAGTATAACGGGTTAGCACTGATTGACTAGCACGTTATCTTTTCGCGGATTAGCAAAGTAATATTTTGGTTTTAATTTGAATTCATTTTAGTATGAGGTGGCCAGTTATTGAAACCTTATACTAAAATGAACTGGCTTATTACCATATTACATACACAATTGGGGCATTATCTATGAAAAGGGAGGGCTTACGCTGCACAGCGTCGCGCGGCATTGTGTTTATATCGGAGTATCGTTAATAATGGCGTAAGCGCCATCGACAATAAGGTCCCTTTTCATAGATAACGTCACAATTTATTTTCAGTCGGCTGTCTTAGAAACGTTCATGAGCCTGATTCTGATTTAAATTTCTTGATCTGAAACTGTAATGACCTTTTAACTGTCAACAGTGACATTTCTGGTCAAATTCATAATAAATAACAGTAGGAAATATGACTACGAGTAGAAATCCATTGACAGTGATTTATTACCTACCATCTCCTTCTGACCCACTTACTTAAATATATTTCAGCACGGTCCCATAAGTTATTACTCTCAAAATATGCTCTCAAGGAAATAAAGATTGATAAATTGTTACCAAGAAGGTGTTTAAAGGCAAATATCGCCTCTGAACCTTAAAAAAATAAAAGACAATTTACGCGTCTGAGAAGAATTCTCAAAGGCTTTCGCAGAAAGCGGGAGGAAAGTGAGGCCTTTGTTCCGGGATGACATAAAAGCTGACAAAAATGGTGTAGGAAGCAGATTTCGCAAAAAATATCATTGGTTTTACTAGCGGAGATATGAGAAAGTTAGTATCTACTAATGGATGTTTAATGTTCGTTCCCAAATGCAGCAGCATCGGTGCATATCACCAGTAAAAGCTATGTTGAAATGTTTGTGATACGAGTAACGACTTATCATATTAACTCTAAATGTCTCACTTGCTTCGGTCTGAGTGTTATATTCCGCAAAAATCCGTTTCTAAAATAAAAATTCGGTTTAATATGGATAATCAGTATTCCGCTATCTAAATCTCTCATTCATTTTATATTTCCAGTATACAACATTCAGTGATTCTTGTTGACCCCATTTTCTTTGCTCGCTTGTTATTTGTTATTTTGCTCATTCTCTTGGCCTTCACGATACTTGTCTACTTTTTTGCCTCAGCATTCCGAAAGTACTTACATTATCTTGGATTGTTCTTTCAATTGTATTATTCGACATGTTTAGGGTTCCGTGCCTCAAAAGGAAAAAAACGGAACCCTTATAGGATCACTCGTGCGTCTGTCTGTCTGTCTGTCCCCCCCCCCCCATCCTTTACCTCCGAATCTACTGGGTCTACAAAACTTTACCTATAGATGACAGGAAAACCTATTAGTAATGTGCAGTGAAGCGTGAGTCGGACTTAATTACTTAGTTTTTGATCCGACCCCTACGGGTTTTTTAAAGACATTCCATTCACGGCCCACATAAAAACATACATTGTTAGAATTGGGTAATGTACGGAACCCTTGAAACACGAGTCCGACTCGCACTTGACCGGTTTTTTTATAGATAATGTGATAAGTAAAATTACTTAAAGGGGCAAAATATTGTAATGTTTTAAAAACTACATCAGATTATTTGTTTCTAAACATATATATGAACAAAATAGCATAATGAAAAATAACATGTTGAAACTTATGATATGTGATTTATAGTATAAAAGTCAATATAAATTCTGAATAAAAAAACATTCATTTTCTGAAATTACTTGCTGAAACCGCATTGCAAAACTCCATTTGTCTTAAAAAGCGATGTTGATACAGGCCGACAAGCTTCCGGTCTTGTTAGGACAAAAAACTGCTAAACGTCAGCAAAGGGACGGCTCCGTACGTGTCTCAAGGGACAAAGAGGGTAGGGTTGGGTAAAGGGTTCGTTTTAAAATTCTTTCACTGGATTGGGTAAGTACTTAAAAATTTTAAAGATTCCAAAGTCAGACCTGCATAATTAATTTAATTGCCGGCCGCCTTTGAGAGAAATGTGCCTGGTAATAAATGGATACCGGTTAATTCTTTGAATTGTCTGTTATTTAACGATAATATCGGTGGTGTATACAATTTCAAACTTAATTTATGGAATTCAGAATCACTAATCACTACACCTTATAAAACAGAGTCTCCCGCCGCGTCTGTCAGTTTGTGTGTTTGTATGTTTGTTCGCGATAAACTCAAAAACTACTGAACGGATTTTCATGCGGTTTTCACCTATCAATAGAGTGATTCTTGAGGAAGGTTTAGGTGTATAATATGTCAACCCGTGCGAAGCCCGGGGTCGCTAGTGTACGATAAAGATGACTTGAGTTTGTAGGAAACTTATCATCAATTTGTATTTGAGCTGGAAAAACAAAGTGCGTTTGTATCCATTTAAGTCTAAAAATGTACTGGAGCGTATTTAGATTTATGATAACGTTTTATTTTTAACATTTCGGAGGTCGTAAATCACTTTTCATGACAAACGACTACAATAAGAAGTTTAAGAAAACAACCGCGAAGTTAAATGGCGCGTTCGTAAAATAGAAAAGTTGGTTGTTATAATTTTGTTCCTCAAGAATAGAAGTTCGCGCTGGATGATTATTTACGGAACTATAAAGGGGCCCACAGATTACCAGTTCGCAGGACGATATCAGCCTGTCAGTTGTTCGGAGCTGTCAAATTATGCGTTTAACTGACAGGCTGATATCGTCCGGCGAACTGTGGGCGCAGCACGGTTCCATTTTTATCGTCTATCACTATGCGCGTCCCTTTCGCACTTACGTACTTGTTAGAACGTGACAGGCATGGTGACAAGGGATAAAAACGCGACCGTGCTACGCCGCCTGGTGATCTGTGGGTCACTTAAAGCCATGAAAAATCGATTTCAATTAAACAAGTTCGTAACACTTTTCGCAATTTCTCGATGCATTTTGAAACCTTAAAATGGGTAACTCGAGTGAAATTAAGAATTACTTATAATACGGACATTTCAGGACAATTATAGCTACACTTTTAACATTATTTAACGGTACCCTCAAGTTTCTCTTTGCCCGTTCTTGTAAATACGCCTCGGAGAATGCTTGTCGCAAGCTTTTATTTTTGGGTTAATTAAACTTTTATGCTCTATTTTAATTAGCATAATTAATGAAATTTTGTATTGGGAATTATGTACCTAATTAACATTTTACTTAAAGTTTAATAGTAAATGTTCGTAAAGTCAGTCTTTGTCTAGCAAATGATCCTGAATCCATGAAAACACGTAGTAGATAAACTTAAATGAAATCAGTAAAATCATGCCTTACAAAATCAAACTAATAAAACGCACCATAAACAATATGCTTCAAGTCTGCTTCGAAATATTGCAAAATATGTTTCTCAATGTCATTGTATAGTTGAGAACCGAAGAAAAAATCACACACACACACACACACACACACACACACACACACACACACACACACAAAACTTAGCATTCAAGTTGAGTCAGGATTCCCGACGTTTAATTTATTGCTCAATAAAATTCAAGTGCTGTTTACTCATAATTAAGAACCGCATAAATTCCGCCGGACAGAAAGAAAATTTATAGCGCACGGGCGTAATGCCGAAAGAAAGAAATAAATATTATCTTTTATAAAAGGACTGAAATTGTGGAAGCTACAGAAAATATATGAAAGGCGACTTGGCAAATGCAGTCGACTATAATTAGTTATTTCATATACCAAGCTCGGACACAATATTTGAAAATTACCATAATTTTCTTCGGGCTTCTTAATCGTTCGTTCAATATATTGATTTATACTTTCGCGATTCTTATATAAGAAATAGCACTCTTTTTTAGTTCATTATTATATACTCGTATATGTATTAACTACTGGCGCCGCAGAAATAAGAACTGCGTTTTTTTTTCCCTTAATCTAATTTTACTCATTATTATGATTAACATAATACCAAGCCCTTGCATTTCTACTTGCCATCGTTATAACATCATTATACGTACCTTATTTTATTAAAAACGAACAAAGCACTAGCGCTAACAACTGTTTAATCGAACGCCATGTTGCCGCAACTAATGTAATTAATTTGCGATCGTCGTTCCGAGCTAGCATTTTATGTGCAGTCGACATCTGATAATGTAAACACGTTTCGCCGTATTACAACAGCGTAAGGTGCAAAGTTGTTTAATATTTTACTATATCAACCGTAACATTTTTAATTGAAAAGACGTAACCTACACATACGTCCAATAAAAAACCGCGTTTTTGTATGTGTAGTTGTAGCAAGGCGCGGAAAAAGTAGGTTCAAGATTAATCAATCGCTAATGAATGGCATGCTTTAATGCTATTAAATGATTTTGAATGTGTTAGTAATGTTTATTTTCCTGTTTTTCAAAACAGTGTATTTGTAAAAATATCACTTAGTATGAGTACTATGGACTCAGTGGTTAACACAGACGCTGTGTGGTAAGTTAGTGCACAATAAGGTTGGAGTTTTGTGCGACTGATTTGTGCTAATTAATTATGTTCTTTGAGTAAAAATGCTATCAAAACTAGACTTAGTCTCAGACTAAGCCACCTTGTAATAGACGTGCACAAACGACGATGTTCGTTAATCCGTTTTTATAATATCCTTTATAAGTTGCTATCATCCAATGAACTAGCTACAATATGCTTGGGATACAAAATGCCACAAACAAAAGAAAACCATTGCGAAGCGGAACTCGCCGTTCCTATACAATTGGGCACTCTGCATTATATCCACGAAATACGCCATACTAACACAAACTTCCAACGAGGCTTCCACCACAGACATGTAATCCACACACACACATGCGTTTGCTTAGTTCAAGTCTCAGAAGTAGTATGTATAAACAAATAAAACTCCCGTTCACGCTAAGATTAATCATGATAGTATACCGTGATCCAACATCCCGTGAACAGTAACATCTGGGGGAACATTTGAACGGTTGCCAACAGCTGCATACTGTTCCCTGCCTGTTTTCCGTAATAATCTCCAGTCCATTTCGGGCGCCGCAATCCAATGTGGCACAAATATTCGGAACAAACGTTGGGCACACATTGCGTTCGGACTTAAGTTGGAGATTGGGCATGATTGGTGGAAGCGGCTTTTGGCAAATTGATTCGTAGTAGTTTGACTATTTGAGCGAAATTTTGTGTTATTCTGCAGATGTCAGTAACTGAGCTTTACGGTCTTAGGCTAGAATGTAAAAGATAATGCTATGTTCTTTAAAAAGGCTTTACAAAATTATCTTGTTCACTTACTTAAATGTATAACGGTGTTCTATAGTAAAGTATTAAACAGCTCCAAGACAAGATGCTTCAAAATTCATGATTTTACTTTACTGTCTGACGGTAATTTCGCTTTATTAATTATAATCCTGATTTACATTTATGATTTCATAATTTCCAGTTAAAAGCCTAAATGCCTTATTCAACAAGATATTTTAAAGTATTCTCTACGGAATTTACTACAAATCCAATTAGTGTTGAGCAAAAGTTTTGGTCGGTTTTGGCGGCCCTCCAACCATTTCAATCGTTGATTGCCATTCCAAGGCACTACGTTTTCTGTCAGACCATTGGCACTAATTCGGAGGTGTCGTGAGAGGCAAGACAATTACAATTACCCTCTGATTAATTTGCCCCAAGCTGCAAATGATGACGTTTCGATTAATTTTTTTATAAAAAGCTATTTCCTTTTCAGAAGTTTCAATTAGCAAATTATGTTTTTTTTTTTCACTTTGTAAATTCTTAGTGGTGTGGGACTAGTAAACTTGAACCAAAGTTTTGGCAACAAATGACAAGCGATAATATATTCGCTATTCTAGAAGACGCATAGTTTAAAAACACCATAAAAGCACACACACACATACACATGTAAGCAATAATTTTATATATTAGTAAAATTCGATGATAACTATTTTTCATTTGTTATTCTGTAATTTTAATGAATAGTTGATCGTACTTTTTCCCTTACGTTTTAGGTCGACCATTCGGATAGCTGTATTTATTGTTAAAGTTCCGGTGCTTAAGGTTAGGAGTAACACGAATACGTGTTTCATAAAAATATTCCTTTATGCGATGTCAAAGGAATTCCACGTTGGCAAGCGAGTCACGTTTCGGCCGCCTATAGCCGTCCTTCATTTATTTACTTGGTGCCAAAGAACGTGCGGTTTTGGCACGCCCTCCCACCCTATTATTTCATAACAGATATTCATAAATCGAATGTTTTTGTGTATAACTTTTACACAAAAACATTCGTGTATAAGTTATACACAATTGTTCATCAGCGCCGCTAGTCAATCGTGTTTAATGTTTTTTGAATTCATTTTTTTAATAACGCAATCGCAGGAACTTTGTTTACCCTATCTTGATCCTAATTGAATATTTAATTGTAAGGCGAAGCGGTGGTGAAGCTCGGCGCATCATTTCCTGACACTAATTGATCCCATTTCCCTCCCGCGCCGAGTAACGCCCTCCACCTCTGAGTCCATCGCTCACGTGGAATCCAATAAGAACCGCTTAGCTGCCTCGCTAGGGAGCACGTCAACATTTCTTAAACATATTCGAGACTTAACTTGCCCATAATCTTCCCAAGTTAACGGAAGATAAGGAAGTTTAAGGTTTACGTGCTCCATAGAGGTAATCCCCGTCCTTATCCTTAACCTTATGACACTGGCCTGGATATAAGTAACTTATATCCAGATCAGTACAACTTTTTATCTTTTACAGAAAAGTGATGTAATTGTATTTAAAATCATATGTATTTTTTGATCGAAATTACCGATTTGATTCCGTCGAAGTTTAAAGTTTACATAAAGTGTTGAAACGAACATAGTACTTATAATAAAATGATAAAGTGGATGAAATGAACAATGACAATGTGAAAAATAAGTGATAATGACATTTAACAGAACTATAAATGACGCGAACGTTTCATATGAAAAGTGTGAAAAACAAATCGATATGGGATGACTCAAAGTGTAAAATGTTATGTGCAACCCATTTTCCGACCCGGAGATGATGCGCGACTTTCACGACAATGCTGGGGCAGGCGCAGGCGGCGCGATGGAGGAAAACGAGGGCGACGAGAATGGGGCTGCCGAGGTCGATATGGACGACTGCGGCTCCCTCGCGCTGCCGCCCGACCTGCCCCCCTACTCCGGCGACTACATCATCAGTGACTACATGGAGCGCCTCGGCACCCGCCTTAATATCCTCGAAACGGAGCTCAAGTACGCCTGGCGAGCTCTCGACCTCCTGAGTCAGGAGTACGTCAGAATGTGGGAACGTCTCGAGAGGCTGGAGGCCCTGCTCGCGGACCAACAGGGTGTTATATCAACGTTACTCGACTTCTACACGTGCCGCGGTGTTACCACCAGAGATCCTATGACCCGGCTAGAAGTAATTAGAGAAATTTTAGGCAATGGAACTGTAGAAGATGGTATCGAAGAAGGTTTAGATATAGGACGTAGCTCTGTCTTAATGGATCCACAAGAGGAAATAATGGAGTCTAATGAGGCTTTTTACAAAAGCTTAAACCAAGCTTATCGAGACGATCTCGTTTGCGAAGAGACTTCTCGTCCCCCTTCACAATTAGATATGATTTGGGAAGCGCCAGAAGAACACGAGATGGAAATTATACCTGCTGGTTCAAGACAAGTGTACAGTGCAACAGATTACAAAGATTACTGTGGATTACAGGGCGGGCCCGTTATTAGCGAAAGAGATTTGGTACATTTATCGACGTTAAGTACAATAGATCAACTCGCCGTAGAAAAATTACATGAATTAGATAGGCTGACAACACAATTACACAAAGATTCGAGAGAGTTAAAAGACTTGAAAACTAGAATTCTTAGCCCAGAAACAATGACATCCAAACACAATATTGATATCGAAGCTAAAGCACTTGTTGAAGATGGCAATATAATAAATGAACAACTTAAAAATGTTTATTCTGGTGAAGAAAACTGGGGTATCAACGATGTTATGAAAAGTTTTGACGATTTTCTATTGTCTATGCCTAAAGAAACTATCAGTAGAGAAAAATCTCCATCTCGATTATCACTTACTGATAAATCTGTAACGGATCGGGCTATTGATTACTTACCTCCAACGGTATCTCCTCGACGAAATTATGTTCCTGAAAGAACAACAACAGAACCGTATACTACAGTAACTGGACGATTAGCATACAGTTCGGCAGTAGCAAATGCGGAAATAAATGCAGCTAAGGCTTCCAAATCACCTAGCGCACTTTCTAGAGAAAGGTTTGAATATAGTCCATCTTATCAAATGACAGACCCTTCAATGTATTATTCTAGTAAAGGATTATCTCAACCAATTAACGATATTTATAAAACAGCTGGTTTAGATCAGCAATCTCCTATGTCAGTCCATGAAATTTATAAAAGACCTTCTGACAGTAGATATGAAGTTAATTATGAAGAAAGTAGGTTACGAGAGCCTCCTAGTCCACCGCCACCAGCTCCTCCAAATGGAGCTAATTTATTCGCCACTATTGGAAATAACAATGAATCAATGGCTGCTGGTCAGTCAATGCTTTCGGCCGGTAATTTACCATCAGACAATTTACGATTAAGTCCTAGGTCTCCCAAATCCCCAAAAACGTCACCAAAACACGTGAAAAGAGATACTACGAACATAGTGGCCGCTAAATCTGACTCGGGTTTATCATCTATGAGTGGATGGTCCAGCCTGGAGAAAAGCCCAGGCTCGCCAAAAACAGGAAAGGTCGTACATTCTAGTCATGACTCGAACAAAGCAAGAAACGCATCACCTCAATTAGTTCAAAGAATGGCTTATGAAATTGATTCCAAACCCTATTTAGAAACACTTACAGACTCATATGCCCAAGAAGGTAAAAATGTAAAAAGTGATTATAACTTACGAAAAATCGATAAAATTAACAAAGAACTCTCATCAAGGGATTTAAATAAATTTCAAGGGAAGTTAGAAAATGATTTTATTAAATCAAGTATTCCGCATTCCATCGGGGCATCAAGTTCACAATTAAATATGAGTGAATATTTTTATGGAAATGAAGCTCCTTCAATATATTCAGTTGCCGGTAATAGGCAACCAGTATTTACAACGGTTTATAGCACTCCAAGAGGCATGCTTTCTGAAGACCGAAATAATTTTTCCGAATTATTAGATAGAAATGAAATTGTAGAATCCAATGCACCAGTTGCAGACTCATATCCGCCTGAACCTAGTTATCATGCGCAAACGGTTGTTATGTCAGCTGCAAATGTAAATAAGAGAACATTAACAAGAGCAAACACAATGGGCCCTAATGATCCCCAATTTCATCAAAATGGATATAAAGTGACATCTCGTGGTGCGTATCCACCTGGCAACCTTACTGATGCATTGTCATATTATCCAACATCCAGTAGGTATGATTCACCAAAACCTACATCATTAGAAGATCAGCTGTCATGGCAAGGGGGAAGTAGATCACCAACTAGTTCAATGGATACATCTAGTTTAAAGTCCCACTCCCTAAATATTTCTGAGAGAAAACAGTTTCAAAATCAGCTACAGCAAGAATATTTTAAGCAACAACAATATGATCAAAGAAACGGAAATCTCAATTGTTACGACGAACAAGAGTATAATCATCAAATGATACCAGAACACTCAAAAACAAGAAAAGAACAATACGTAGACTCAGGTGGTATGTTAGTCTCAGAGTCAGGATATTTGTCTATATCAAGAAGTAAACCTCAAGATAAAATACCTAAAAAGCCAAAGAGAACATCTTCCTTAAAATCTGCTATGTCCAGCGTGAGCCATTGGCTGCCAGATTTGCATTTACCCAAAAAACATAGATCTCATTCTTTACCTTCTGGTGTAGATACTGTAGAACAATCTCAACAAGAAAAGAGTTTAAAAGAACGCATATTGTCTGCTCAAAGAAGAAAGAAAAAATATCATTTAGTTGCTTCCATGTCAGGCTTATTACAAAAGGCTAGAAGAAAGCATCAAGCAAGTCATCAATCGTTATCAGACCCAGAAACGTCAGAAACTGAGTGGTCAGGAGGGAGATCTAGTGCTCAATCCGAAGATAGTGACAGTGTGTTTTCTGATTCTACTCATGAGACCAATATGTTTGCTAAAGTACCTCCAAAACCAAAACAAAGAAAAAGTAACAACCAGGATATAGTGGAACAACAACAAATGATCCAAGAGTTACACCAGCAAGGGCGAGATTTTCCTGAAGATATTTCAGAACATGACATGGATGAAATTGATAAAATTTCAGTAAATAATACGATTCCACGAGATAAGAGCGATGATATTGACTTTCACTTCGCACGAATTAGCCAGATGAATAAAGATAATATATCGGAATTAGAAAAATTAGATATAGATACTGACATTTCAAACGTAGACCTTTTCGAAGATGATATAAAAGAAGAAGATGACCAATCACCTGGATCTCTTTTTGCAACGATCGGTGATGTGAAAAAGGCAGCTGCTGCCTCAGACGAGGGTCTAAATGACAGTAATAAATCCTATAGTGGAAGTTCGCAAGAATTTGCAGTATCAAGGGCTTTAGGAAAATATAGGTTAAGAAAATCTACATCGATATCTGATGAACAAATGGATGATGATCTCTCTCCACCGAGAACCGAACCCGAAAATCAGGAAGAAGAAATGCCAAGTCAAAAAGAGAAAAAAGTACGCAAAACTAGCACTCCCGAGATCGTTAACATTACAGCACCTGAAGAAACATCTACATACCCAGAAAGAAGTCCATCAATTCAAAGCGCCCGTACCATTCATAGTAAATTTCCGACGAGGCATCAGCAAAGTTTAGATATCCCTAATAAACACGATGATGATGACAGTAAAAGTACTCATTCGTGGAGAAGTGGCTCACGAGTATCATCGAGACGACAAAGCACGGAAGATAGCATCGATTCTGAGGATGAATGGTATTGTTACGAATTAAGGAAACTAGAAGAAATGGAACATCAGTCACATAGTGAAATGGAAAGACAAACAACACTGCCAGAAGAACCTGAATATGAAGATGAGGAAGATCCAGCCAAAGACAAGGAAATATTAAAAGAAAAAATGTCGTTTGTATTACGAGAATTAAAACTTAAAACAGCTAACGTAAAAACTAAATATGACAAAACACCAGAAAAAGAAACCTGGAAAGATATCACAACATTCCCTGCAACTTCTGATTCAAAGGACTTCGAAAGTCCTATTAGAGATGACGAAGATGATAAATTTTATGCCGATGATTCTGGATCCGGTGAAACTTCGGGTCCAGATAGTCCTGTTCAAAGTGGGGATGAACTGGACGAAGAATACGATATGCCGCAGTTTCATGAAGAGACCGCGACAGTTCAAGAACTACAACAACAGCAAGATGCACCTGTTGGGAGTAAATGGAAGTTGTTGAAGGCGCTGAAGGACCGAAAAGCTGAGGACAAGGCGTCTGATACTCCAGTGGCAACAACTCCATCCACGGAAAAAGACAAAGTCAGTGCAGGTGTAAGTTATCTTATGCAGAAATTTCATGAAATTAGAGTTAAAAGTTAGATGCTCGTATATGTTTACTGCAACACTAATGTTAAATAATATTTCGTTTAGCATACAAGTTAAATTAATATTTAGACTGAATGAACTGCAAAATATTATGCTCGCTTTACAATGTCAATATGAATAATAACGATATATGATCAAATAGGTAATCTTGCGCATAAGGCATAGCTGTAGGAAATATTTTACAATGACGTAATACTCTGTCCATTTCAACAACTTCCATTACAACGTTAGCTTATTGGTGTTTCAGAGAAAGTAGCTGTTAGGTGTATACTGAGATTAGGGTGTTTATATTTTACTAACGATTCGACTCGGATAACGTACGCGTAAAACGGTATTGTGTCACCTAAATTTAAAATTAAATATGAAATAGTCAATATACTCCTAAAATCTGAAAAAATAGGACATAAACTAGGGTTGGTAACTGGGGTTGTGATGACTTTACCTAATTTCAACCAGTTTGCTCCAGTAACATTAGCAATCCTATCACAGCAACTCTGAAAATATTTACTTACTTATATTATACTTATAGAGTGCGTGTAATAGCAACTTTATAATATTTATTATACATTATTTATAAAAGTATTAATGCTCTTTCTATATAATTGAGGCAATAACTTAGTAAATAAGGACTTTCTACATGTACGTTAACAGTATTTTATACGAAGCTTGAGAAATTAATCCCTATAACAATAAAACTATACAATTTTTAACTAAAGCGATCTTGCTTAATATTGTTTTATATGAATAACTACATAACTAAAACAAGTAATAAGTAATCATTCAGTATTTTAAAGTAGGCGGGTTTGTTGCTTCACCAGTAATCAGGTAATCATCAATGAAGCTTTTAATATATTAAAGGTGTGCTTTCACGGTGTCGTTGGCTTAGATGGCATTTTATGTACAAATCTCATAAATATCATATCATCTCATATCATAAAAAACGTATTTACCTTACTTACAAAGCACCTTCTAAATAATATATTCCATAAATTAAATAGCATGAAATGCAGAATAAAAAACCTAAAACAAATACTCGCGTAATCGTAAAGCGATAGTCACCTATAAAATTAATAAACAGTTGGATTTAGGCGGTGTGCGATCAAAAAAAAATGATGAGCTAAAATACCGCTCTTTTATCAGGTACAAAAATAAATCTACATATATTTCAAAGCTCATGCTCGATTATTGAAAATCTGTCTACCCTAAAGCCATTAATTATTATCGTGTCTCATTCGACAACTCACACATAATCATAATCACTGTGAAGTATAGCAAAAATTACTTGTCATAGAAATCACGTCGCTTAGATTATCGTATATTTACACAACGTAAAAAGGTTAGTTGGCACTTTATGTACTAACGTATTTAGCGGATGATATTAGATGTTGGATTATGTAGGCAAAAATTAAAATACATAGCGGTTTTAATTAGGTTTATTTAGTTAATATACAAGATATATTCATTTAACTACTTGGTCTGATGGGACAGTGTAATTTTATTGACATAAATTCGTACCTGGCAATTATTAACGTCATTTAATCAGAATCTTAGTTAATCAGTTAATGTTAACTTATCAGTAATCATAGTAATCAAAGTAATCATGCTAAAATATGAATTCTCCTTGTTAACATTTCGATCAATTTCATACAAAAAAATATCAATCCAAACACGTATCAAGTATTAGGTAAGTAATACAGTCGCCATCAGATATATTGGAGCGGCCGAGGTGTTCACAATATCTGAACACACAATCTAATGCCCTGACAATAGATGCGTGTTCAGATATTTGTGAGTGCCTTAGCCGCTCCGATATATCTGATGGGGACTGTACAAACTTGCCACTGAAGAAACACACATTAATCATTATCAAAACAGAAATTGATCGAAATTGATATTTATACAATGTTATTGTTAAGCTTGTTATGTTGAAAATAAAATGTTGTTTTTTTTATTTTTATTTATTTTTCTTTTAATTAATTGTTTTTTTTTTTTGTTTTTAGAATGGTTCCGGAGGATTCAACGAAGGAAAAGGAAATGGGTATGTTTTATAATTAATTCAATAACACAAATGATAGTTTGGTAAAAAATGTCCCACGTGTCATATTTTATTAGTGATAAAAGATTCACTTCATATTGAATAGCGTTCTAACATCAGAAGGCTGTTTGGAGTTCTTATTTTTTATACTAAAGCTTGTGACAGGTTCATATTTATATAATATATAATTGTTTTTGTCATTAGCCACCCAGGAGATAACCCCTTCTACAGTAACATTGACAGTATGCCTGACTTTCAACCACCTCGTAAATACATCCCGCTCGTCTCTGAACTTGTAAGTATGGCTCCATCATCAACTAATAAATTATTTCTTAATATAATCAATAGTCCGCTGTTTCTCTCTCTGGCCGGTTTCAATACACTATCTTAGGAGTAAATATTAAACTATAAATTTCTTCAGTCACTTATCTTGTCGACGTTCCACATCTTAATTTCACTAACAACTTTTTTTTCGTGCAACAAATGTTTTATTGATATTGAAATTGATGACTGAACAAATTTGATTGACAAATTGGAAATCTCAGAATACATCGATGACAAAATCTAATAGGGATAGAAAAGGATGATGAAGAACATCAATAGGTTCTTATCTGGGAAGGTAGATATTTGAAACTGGTCGTAAATGTTTACAGGGTACATATTCCCAAAATTCGCATCTCGCAAAAACGAAACCGAAATTGAGGAACGACCGTTTGAAGTGGTCTCCCTTCGATCGTTAATGTATGAAAGGGGTGATTCTTTGAACGGCTGAATTTGCGTTCGGATTTCGTATTTGGATGTTTCGGAATTTGGAATAAGCGCCCCGCTCGCATCGACGTTTGCTTCCTCAGGCTTAGTAATATTAGGCGCGTAATAAATGTTTTCTTCTTAACGGAATATTTCCATTATTGTGTGTTTTGGACAATTTATGGTGCGATACGGTTGCACGAGAAGCGTGTATACCTTAAACGCTCTTTTTATGACTTGTATGTTAATTGGCACACCGTTATGGCGAAATGTTAGCAAAACGGTTCAGCAAATTCAAGTGTATATCGCGTTGATTTTGAAAGCTCTTCCATTTATTGTCCAAATTAAATATATATATAAACTGAAACTATCAGAGGGCCTATTTGGAATCCTTTTTCTCTTTATTGGTGTCTCTATGTTACCTGTAACTATGTGTCTCCCTTGTAACTTTCACTAATACCTTTACCTATTCTTAGATGGCCTACCAAGTCCAAATTACCTAACTAACGTCACATAAATAGGGGTCACCGGAGAAGTTAGCCGTAGCGAAACCAGTTACCAGAGAATGATTCTGTTCCTAATTAAAATTAATGATGTAATTGCATTTTACCCCTTACCACGGACCCGCAGGTTCTCAAGGTATTTCTCTCCCAATAACACTTTCTATTTCTATGCATGCAACACTTTTATCGTCAGTAAAAAGATAAATTCGCGGCAATTAATAATCCTATAAAATAACGCTTTTTACCTTTTTACTAATGTGACGATATCTATCTAGTTTGCTTGCATCTGAACGGATTATTGAAATTCTGCATGATCCTGGCTGTTTTGCATATTATATGGACTCAATATTTTTTTCTATTTTAACCAACTTTTGAATTACTTTAGTTACTCGAACGCGAACGCGGGAAGGTAAAGTATGTTGACACACAATGTCAATTCTATGACATAGTGCTATATCTATTAATTAAATTTATTTATAATATTTTATTTCAGAATGGAATGCACGTGCTTCCGTGCTTGAATGTTTTATTGCGAGGCTTTGATAAACTCAAGAATATTTTTGTCGAAAAATCATTTGATTTCATGCGCAAATTTTCTGTTCTTCATACACACCAAAATAAGTTTTAAAACATGCACAAAAATGATATGCAGCATTTACTTTACTTATTATAATTTCCTTTCTATTTGTATTTTACAAAATACCTATTTAATAAGGCTTACATAACAAAGTAACATTATTCAGTCATTATTTGTAGTATAAACTCATGATTTATTATTTACATTAAAAGGCTTAAGAAACAGCTTTAATAAAGCATGTTAATGTAGATTAAATTGAAATCGCCAATTCAATTAGAATAAAAATATTGAAGTATTGAAAATACTATTTGCGTAGGTAGGTACATATATTCATTTCATATAAATAGACACTTGAGAAAAAGCTTACATAATGTATTTGATTGCGACTATCAAAATATTTTTATCATGATATTAAAGTTCTTATATTTTTTAGACTATGGCTGCCACAAAAAGGAATGCAGGTTTGACATCAGCTGTACACCGGGCCACGTTGAACGATGAAGAATTGGTAAGATTTTATATAAGCAATAAGTACATTATTGTAAATAATGACTCATATATTTAGCTCTAGCATACATAAGTAGGTATATGTCAAACACCTAATTAGGAACAAAATAAGTTGTTCTAGAAACCAAGTTGTAAATATTCAAAATGTCGCTCCAACTTACTAGACTCTAACTTTGCACAAACTTGGCAGTAGAAAGCATACATGTGTATCCTTATAGGCTCCATAATAGACTGAGCATGATAATTTTGCGTGGCCCGACTCTGGCCATTGTATAACTGAAAACTATAATAATTAGATTGCACCTAATTAACTCAACTCAAATTAATACAAGCATACTGACATAAATCAAAATTTCAGAAAATGCACGTATACAAGAAAACATTGCAAGCGCTCATATATCCCATCTCGTCAACGACGCCCCACAACTTTCTGCTATGGACCGCCACTTCCCCTACATACTGCTACGAATGCGAAGGCCTTCTGTGGGGCATTGCGAGGCAGGGCGTCCGTTGTACCGAGTGCGGTGTCAAGTGTCACGAGAAATGCAAGGATTTGCTCAATGCCGATTGCCTGCAGAGTAAGTTGTGCTTCACGATAGAGGGAAATTTAAAGTTTGGTGATACTTTGAGACGTCTCTTCTTGGTTGATGTTATAATTCTACATGCTTTCGAATTATATATGAACACTTGCTTATAATTGTATAAAGCACGCCTACGTGCCGATAAAAACAATTTGTACTTACGAAGTCTCGCCAAACAGGAACCCCATGAAAAATAATTAATAACCACATTCATTTAATAACCAAATGCCATACACCGGCCATACATCATAAAATTAAGTAAGGTTGTAATTGAAAAGTAAACCAGAGAGGGCATTAATTATTTTTCATAATTAAAGTCTCAAGCGGAACATGCACATGAAAGCCGTCACTTCGTTGAAATATGTGATGTCATGTTGGGAGACTGCAAAGCACAGTTCGCTCCTTATTAAACTGGAGTGGAGGCAAGCGGCACTTGACGGGTCACTCATCGCCACAAGATCTCACCGCCAAGGCACCCGGGCGTATCGATATACAAGTTTATCATATGCCAATATTGTTTCATGTCTATATGTTAGGTCACCTTTGGTAAAGTTATGGTTGGTCTTATCTTATCGTTTTCGGGGGCCCTTACGGATACACTTCGACCCATAGGGATCTTTTGTGCAATTACCCCCTAGGAAAGATCAGTCAACTACTCAAGAGCTCCATGTGCCGGATGATGGAGCTCATGGGTAGCGTTTTGAAGTCCTTTGGTTCCAGATATCCTAAGTTATGGTACAAGTCAATATATTTGTTGATATACCGTGAAACTAATATGCTAAGTAAATATTCAGCCACATACTTGAGGGTGGATTGCGGAATTTACAAAGTACCGTTAGCGAAAATTTTCGTTTATGATAGACGTTTCAGCCGATATTTTATGATAAATTCACAGTTGAATAGGTAGGTGAAGTTTTTAGATGGTCTATTTTCTTTCATAATCCGCTTTAAAGGTAAAGTCACGGTTACTAGTACTTTAAAACAAAGTTATAGTTAAAATGATTAGCGTAATTTTCATTACACTGTCAAACAGGACTGGCATCCGTCCAAATCTCAACGGTAGTCTTGGAACTTCTTTATCTAGTCGTGAACTCGCGCTTTTATACAATTTGCCGCTCTGCAAATTTAAATTTGAATTATGCAGAGTTTATTTCATTATATTATTATAGCAATAACCGATACCTAAAAAAGATACGTGGAAATAATAAATATGTCGCAGATTTACCCGTAATGCCATTTAGTAAAAAAATATTTAATAGTCAAATATTAAAGAGACACTTTGAATATGTTTTAATTACAAGCAATCATCAGTACATATCTATACGTAAGCAATAACCTAGTCATAGTGTTATAATATTATAATTATTCAATACAATGCAGCAACCTTTACCACCAATAGTTTTTGTTTAAAGGGAACACTGAGTAACCAATACGACGGCGTCGCAATTTTTTTATAAAACAAATGTTCATCTGAGAATAACGCTTCTTGAAATGAACGGATGTTCGCAGTAGGTGTCCCCTCACCGCAGGAGTTTCGAGTAGCACTTAATGGAGCACCAGACTTTTCAAGAGTTGCCCTTTGTGCCCTCACTTTGAAGACTGCGTTACTCGTATCGTGTCTTATAGTATTGGAGCTGAGTTGTTTGACCTCGTTGCGCGTTATTGTATTAAGTAACACTTGCTATATACTCCAGTAACTAAATAAGGACTAACACTTATCATCAGTCAGAAACTTGTCGATATATTTTGGTGACTTTTGAATTCGTTCCTTTATAGAGACAAACGGCCCGATTCGAACTTTAAGATACGTCAGTTAATAGTTCAAGAAACGATATGAATTAGATTTGTCAGTGTCAAAAGCGACGTTTTTGTTTGAAGAAAAGTCACATTTGACACTGACATATCTAATCCATGTCGTTTCTAGAACTATTAACTGACGTTGACAGAAATTGTATTTGGCCGCAATAGAGTGACCCGTCAGCGTTTCTAAACTCCGTGCACAATTTAGACTTTGCACCAAACGCTATACATAACAGCTATTTAGAAGCACCTACAAAATATAGAAATTGGCTAACCAGTATACATAATTGTAGGTATAGAAAGCGAAACGTGTTTTGCAAGTCCGTGCCAC
This sequence comes from Cydia splendana, assembly GCF_910591565.1. Lineage (NCBI taxonomy): Eukaryota > Metazoa > Arthropoda > Insecta > Lepidoptera > Tortricidae > Cydia > Cydia splendana. The sequence goes on from NC_085976.1 coordinate 11,964,029, forward strand.
GAATTATGAGCAGTGGTGATGTTTTATCTGTATATTTGTAAGTGTCCGCTCTCTAGGTGGCATCTAAATTGAAGGTAAACTGGTAAACAAAATGTCGTGGTAGTCAAAATTTTAATATAGCTCAAGTTATGCATGTTACGTAAAGTTTTTGCATGTTTCAACGCTAGACATCAAGAAAAACATTAAGATCCAATCGACAATCATCGTTATTCAAAGTATTAGGATAGATCACGTCAAACAATCACTTTCCAAAATCATCTTCATAAATTTTAATCGATGTCGTGTCTCTCCTGGCCGATCGTTTTATATATTTATTTTATATTTTTGACCTCATATAATAATAAAAGCATGGTGTCTGTACCCCTTTCGATTACCTTTTTATACAAATGTACTTATATGCTTTTTCAATGTGCATGGCTACCAGTTACGAAAATAAGTAACACATGATATTTTTCTGAATTGTTATATTATTGGATTCGGCGATAAGTATTGCACGATCATGTAGGCGAGCAGTCGTGTGATAAATTCCTGATTATAACACAAAACTAGAATCCATTTACACTTATCGACTGCACGCCGTATTCATGGAAGTCTACACTTTGAAAATAATTTTCTTCGTATAATTTTTTTTATATCTTTAACTTACTTAACTTTTAATCTGTAAGAAGGTATTCTTTTATTGAAAAAACTCTTACACAAAAAATTTATATCATCTCACTTGGAGTGAAACATAATATATGTAAATAGAACATTTTCTTTTACTGATGACTATCTTATACTGATGTAGATATATTGTTGTTTTAATTTTCTACTAACTGCATGTGAATTATTCTTATATTAAGTTTTTAAAAATTTTCTACGTAACTTAATATTCATGCTATTCAAATCATTCTAATTATGTTTTCAAAGTGTAGACCGTAGATAAAGTAGATAGGGCCCCCTCCGCCATCCGATCCTTCGGGTTGCCCCGCCCAGCGCCGAAACTTGTTAAAGCCCTTGTTGGATTAAATTAGTTAAGTTTACTACTTTTCTGTACCCTACTTCACATCTACACTGTCTCACACACGATTCTAAGTATCGGTACAGAGCCTTGAAAAACAAGCTACCGACTAATGAAAATTAAATCTGACACTAAACTGTTGAGCAGATGTGCCTGTCTAGCAATGTGTGCACGCCTCCAATGTCTGCCCACTTCGATATTATATGTGGTCCCATAGTTTATTTATTTAAGTACATTTTATTTTTTCATAGACTTCCGCGTTTATGTGTTTCTTTCACTATCTTTATGTTTCTATTTAATACTCCTTTTTAAGACGTGTGCTTAGAGCTTACGGAAACGATGACGATGTCTTGAAAAGTAACAATTCAACTACAAAATGAGATATAGACTTTATTTAAATCTGAAACATACAATTCTTATACAGACTATAGTTTGAAAGGGTGTTTGATTTTTGAAATACCAACCTGACAATATCCTCAGACGTGTTTTAGTTGCAACAGACGTCGACGCGATTGCTGTGATATTTTGATTGCAGTAATTACGTCTCGGATAGTTTGTCGGTTGATATTCGTTTTGGAAAGGCGTCGTGCTCCGGTCCGCTTCGGTCGGCGCCGCTCGGGGTTAGCGACGCGATCAGATCTGGCAACGGTAATTAAAATCAGTATTCGGATTTTTTCGGTCTTTAGTTAGCATCTGGTCGGGTTGTGTCCTCGCAGAGGCTGCGGCGGGCAGGAGCGCGGGGCGGGCAGCCGTCCCGGCGCACTTGCTTCTACGAAAGAACTCCCGGCACCGCCTGAGCAGTGTGTTTCGCAGGGGCTGCCGAGAAATCTTCGAAGCACGGGGCAGAGGACAAGGCTAACTCCATCATTACCGCCATGAAAGAACGAATGAAGCAACGCGAGAGAGATAAGCCGGAGATCTTCGAGCTAATCAGGTATTGCAAGTTCCAAATCGTTCGTTGACTAACGAGTATTTAATACTTTATAATAAATGGGATAATAAAGAAGTAATTTTCTTCTTCATACCGCATTTAAGAATTTAATGAACGTAAAATGAATTGGTATTCTTTTTTAGATTGGTTTTTCTGGTAAATTTATACTTCCCTCACCGACATTCCAATTTCTCTTTTTGATAGTTTGATGAATCGTTTGTCATAAAAAATGGTATGCCTCGAAAGTTAAACTTTGCGCTCATTAAACACCAAGGATATTTTTATAACTTTATTCTTATAGCCACGTTTTCATGAAATCAAAGTTAATGTCAACACTTATTTTGGATTTGGTATTGGGTAAATACAAAATGTTTTAAAGTTACTCTTCTATTTTATTCATATTTTTATTTTTATTTCCATACTACTATAATTATACAGTCTTATTTTCAACTAAGCTTAAGCAAACACGAGTAAATTAACAACAACAAAACAGCTTTAGCAAGTGTAATGGCTGACACCACTGTGTATGTAACAGACAGGTGTTCAGCATCGAGCCGGAGCCGCACGCCGCGCACATGAGCACCGTCAAGCAATCTGTCCTCGATGGCACGTCAAAATGGAGCGCCAAGATAGCTATCACAGGTTCGCTGGTAACTGTGTCAATGTTTCTACCCACAGCCAGAAGAGTGCAGCGAACCAGCGAAGATCCCGCTCATCCCAACACACACACCACACTTAAACTTTTCGTCTTTCGTTTCATGTGGCGGCCAGGCGGACTTTTAACGTCGATCCAGACACTCACATAGACAGCCTCGAACAGGCAGAGCAGGTCACTATAGAGGGAACGTCAAAATGGTCATGCAAGATCGCCATTACAGGTTTGCGGTGGTCTTTCGCGGCTCCGGACCGCACGTTCGCAACTTTGGCTCTATTAGACAGATTCTCTTCGCCTGACTTCTGAGTGCGTTCTTTGATAACTGCAAAACCATTTATTTTAACTACTTATGTCTACTGTTTATGTTTCATCTATAACTCTAGTGAACTCCTGTTATTTTTAAAATACGTTGCAGTTGTCAAGGAAATTTTGCATACCCTACTTGAATCCCTACTAACCCAAATCACGGTCGTCTTGCACCGCCTCTGATCACTTTCATCAACAAATCGTAGTTAGGTTTCATTAAAACAGGAAATTCCACGAATCTCACACACCACCTTCTAACAATACAAGACTTAAGTCAATCATGCACACGGATTTATTTCCATCTGATTTAACACGAATTTTTGCAAACACATGAAATAATAACAATGATCGCAAACTATTTACTGACACGTCTGCTGGAATTACACGATTGCATGTATCTCACGAGAATAACACTTAACTGTTACTGTTACGAATGGTTTCAGGAGCCTGCTTACTAACTTGCAAATGAAGAGCCCCGAATGTAACTATAACTTCTCTGATAGGTAGTCATGACCCTACACCTGTCTCCCAAATAGCTACACCCAAGTAACTTAAGTGAATGAAGTTTTAATTATTGAATGAAATAAGAGCATGACGAATGATAATACTCTTTTATCGAACTGATAGTAAAGATGCTGACGCCTTTACTTCTACATAATTATTATATTCATTCATTATTTTCGATTCGTGAAAATTCCGGATTCATTAGATTTGACTGCCGCGCATATCTTTTAGACCTCTTCTTTGAAACTTTCCTGGTCGAAGTTTGCATTAGAGTTGCGATAATGTAGTCGCTATGATCTACTTGTTTTAGAATTGGAATTTGGGCATAGACAAAAAGTTTTGTAGTTTTTTGAAGCTAGTGTCTTCTTCTTGACCCCCAACCTCGTTAGACACGAATCCTGATTGTAGTGTTTCGACACGATCTTCACTAACACCGTTTTGAGTATAAAGGTAAGAATGTTTGCAGCACATTTACATTAAATGCTAATGTGACATGTCACCTGACAAATTAAACGGCACGACAGAATAGTTATAAATATTATAATTCAAATCTATAATATTATTTTACCATTTCTTATTATAAGGAACTACACAAGCAGCGAGTTTGACCTTTGCAAGATTTAGTGGCAAGAGGTTTATCAGAAGTCGTTCGAGCTTGACATAGGTCGGCTTTGAAAGGTCCATTGAAAGCTCCTATGTAAATGTGGTACTAATGAGTCTTTGATAAATATCCCTTTTCGATCCTTTCACTTGCTGACAGGATATATTTAATAATAAATCAACCTGTACGCAGAGATAGCTTTATGTATTCTTTGTGGATTCTAAAAATATCGAGTATTTTATGTACCTTCTTATTGAGTAGGCTAAAGCTCAAATAATGCTTGGATGCTTCCTGAACTAATTTGTTTACTATTTTGAAGCTTATTTTTTTACTAAATTAGCCCTTCGTGGGCAGTTATCTGTGCTCAAGGGTTAATCGCCAAAGATAAGAGTGGGACCTCGGACCCCTACGTCACTGTCCAAGTCAGCAAAGTCAAGAAGCGGACCAGAACTATGCCTCAAGAACTGAACCCCGTTTGGAACGAAAAATTTTACTTGTAAGTTGCATAATTTAATTCTCCTTTCCGCGTCTCGCTTTGTACACGCTTATATTGAAAGCTGCGAGAGCAAATCGTAAATAATTTAGAGCAGGTAAATCCGATTTTGGGTTGTACTTACTTGCAATTTATGTTGACATTGCGCGCGGTGTTTTGCTAATGTTGTGGTGAAGCTATAAACAAGATTTAAAGTGGCAGGTATTGCTAATGTTGATTATGAACTTTGCAGCGAGTGTCATAATTCATCGGACCGTATCAAAGTACGCGTGTGGGATGAGGACAACGACCTGAAATCTAAGCTTAGACAAAAGTTGACGAGGGAGTCTGACGATTTCCTGGGACAGACGATCATTGAAGTAAGTATTTAACTGTTCGTTTGAACCTGAAAATTGTCAGCATTAATGAAAATAGTCTTGGTTATGTATGGTTTAGCTCTTCTAATGTGATCAGTGCAACCGCTTGAATGGATGACATTAATCTCGTTTTGTGTTACGTCACAATATTCTTTCACAATTGCATCTAAGTCAGGCAAGCATGTGAAAAATACGTGGGTCAAACAGATCACTGTGTTATGTCTTTCCTGTGTGTTATGTCTTTCCTGTAGACATACAATAGTTAAGGGCTATAAAGGTTAATTTTCTTATTTAACCCTTATCCACGTGAAAAGGTCCTCCTTTTATTTAGAGAACTATGATAAAATCATTGCTTACATGCCCACAAGCTGTTAACTATTGCCCACAGGAGAGAAAAATGTACTGTTCGCGATAACACACTAGTTTTCTCTCCTGTGGGCAATAGTTAACAGCTTGTGGGCATGTAAGTAATGATTTTATCATAGTTCTTTAAATAAAAGGAGGACCTTTTCACGTGGATAAGGGTTAAATAAGAAAATTAACCTTTATAGCCCTTAACTCTTGTGTGTGTCTACAGGAAAGACATAACACAGTGATCTGTTTGACCCACGTATCACACTACAATTATTAGATAAAGTAAATCATTCTTAACATATAGCGAAATGGAGAAAATGTAATTGTCCATGTACAAGAAAGACAGTTTACAAAAACTACTTTAAAACTAAAGTACGAGTACTATGATTATAATTAGGTAACTTAAAATACTTACTCCCAGGTTCGAACCTTGTCCGGTGAGATGGACGTGTGGTACAACTTAGAGAAACGGACGGACAAATCGGCGGTGTCCGGCGCAATCCGGCTGCACATCAACGTCGAGATCAAGGGTGAAGAGAAGGTGGCACCATATCATGTCCAGGTCAGTCACTCTCTATATTATGTTCATAATCTGTATGATTTTACTCCTTTACCTGTCGGTCCAGATGCTTTTTGGTGAAAGAAAACATCGCCAGGAAAAACCGGACTAATCCGAATGAGGCCTTTTTTTTTTTTTTCCTCGGCGCATTTTGGACGGCTCTGGGATCTCCAATGAACGCGCCAGTGCCGTCCTAGCGCTATGCCCCTTTGTGGGTCCCCTCTTTTTTCAGTCGCAGTCCCTAGCTGCGACCGTCTCCGACCCCGAGAACCGCTTTTAGTCGCCTTTTACGACAGGCAGGGGACACCGTAGCCGTATTCTTACGCCCCGGCTACAGGGCGCATTCCGAATAAGGCCTAGTTTCCCCTCTGGGTTGGATTGGAAGGTCAGATGGCAGTCGTTTTCGTAAAAACAAGTGCCTACGTTAATTCTTGGGATCAGCTGTCAAGCGGACCCCAGGCTCCCAAGAGCCATGCCAAAATGCCGGGATAACGCGAGGAAGAAGAAGAGGAGACCTGTCTTAACATGATTCTATGTATGGCTAACAGTGGTCATGGTCCATCCTGGCCAAATTTGCTTTACTATTTTTTTCATGAACTCTTTTTCGACTCTATACAGCACAACCGTGGTTAGAACCCACGATTTTTGACCACTAAACACATATGAAAGGTTAAAAACTGATTTAAAAATCAACAGTGTCTTAATGCTGCCCCTGTGGTGGCTCGGAGAGGAGCTAGACAACATTGTACACACACCTGCGAATGTGCATACCCAGTTATCGAATGGAATTTGCAGTTGTGTATACGTACAACCCTACCATTTTACTCTGGTATAAGTAACCTCTACAAGTCTACACCTAGTGGCCAAAAAGTTTTTAGTTTAGTACAGTAGTAGTACTATGTACTACTCGTACTTCCGAAGTCTATATCAAGCAAATCAGGCATTAGGTAAGATAACAATTTCCGTAATTCTAACCCACGTACAATTATAACAAGTAATATTGACATTACAAGTTTTATGAAGAAGGGGGTGTAGCAAACATAGACTAACTACCTATTTATTGGACCTTACCTTTCCTTCGCATTCTTATAAAACAATAACAGCTATCCACGAAGTCTCAACAGGTAGTTAAGGACGCTGGCATGCCGCCCTTTGGCCTTCTGCCAGCAGTAATCACGTGTTTCAACCAATTACAAACTTGACTGATGGAGATAGTGAACAGTTAAACATCCGTTCCGGTTTGTTGTCGACGTGTTGATTCAACTTAATGTAATTCAGGGGTCGGATGTAAATCCAAAGCGTTCATTACATGCGTGACTGGTGCTGTTAAATGGGGTTTCAAGAATCGCAATTATGTTGATAGGCGAAAATGAAATATTGATTTTCTTAATAAAGTATGGCAGCTAATCGCAATTTTAAATGTCGCCTCACATTTTGAACTCGCTTTAGCTGCGGGTACTATTCGGTGTTTCGGTATCATGCAGATATGTCAATTTATTTGAACTAAATAAATATGTATTTCAATAATTTTATAGAATAGGCAGTAAAAAATTGTATTAACTCTTTTTTTCTCACAATTCCAATTATAAATGTGATTTTAAATGTAGCACGTAGGTTGGACTAAAGCAAAGGGGATGCAGCACTTAGAAAAAAAATAATCAGAGTGACCATGAATATACATGACGCTGTCTTATTAAATTACAATAATTTTGATGTGATGATTACGATGAACACAAACGAGTGCCCTATTAAAAATATTCTTCTATCTACCTACTACTTAAACACAATTGCTGACGTATCCTTACTAATTTCATTCAAATTATCGTAATCTATTACAACCCTTGTTCGACTTCGATTCCGAACAAACAATCAAGTCTTGTACCAGATCGTTTATAAGAAGCCCTAGAATGCGCCAGTTCAATGGAGCAATTTTTCAGAATAAATGTGAAAAGTTCGCTCGGCTAACTAAGCGAAGTTGCTAATGCAAAAGAATAATTTCTTGCTCCGTATACCTCTATAAAAAGCCCAGTATACGAGTAACATTTCAAACATGTTATCGTGGAGAGGCTCTTAAAATAGAATATTGATGTTAGCGAAGTCCACGTAGGGTTAACTACAGAAATAGGTAAGGTTCATGCATGCATAATGGATGTATGCCAGGTTCCTGATTTTGTCCACATGTCCACCGTTCCGCACGATCACTTACATCAAAAGTTAATTTAATATTCTTAAGATAAGTAGGAATTCAAATAAGTATATTAATATTACTGAGCAAACTTGCATAAATCGGCCGTCTCCCACAAAACAGTGAGGTAGGGCTTATACGTACTCGTACATTACTGACAAGTGTGTCCGTCACATCTGTGTGGCAGTGGCAGACCAATCTGAGGGTATACCACGAAAAAAGAAATTCGAAAATTGCGGCGATCTTTCTCTTTTACTCCAATAAAGGCGTAATTAGAGTGACAAAGAAAGATGCCCGCAATTTGAGAACTTCGATTTTCGCGGTGATAGCCCAGTCGATATATGACGGGAATTAGGTACAGATATTATGTCCGCCGGAGATCTGTCCGCAGACAATATATTATAAATGTGACTTGGAAATTGCAGTTTCATCACAAATCACGTCACGTAGGTACATTCCACAACACAAGCATTATTTAAATGCTGATGCAGTAATGTGTTTGGTGCGGCGCAAACGGTTTGTCTACAAATTCGCCTCAACTTACAGTAACTGCACCGAGCTTTAAGCACTGCACGCTTTTATGCAGGAAATTTCCACTGTCCCGAACAAAGCCGGCTTCAGGTGATGTGCAAGTATAATTCCGTGGGAGTGCGTCCAGCACTATGAAACTTAAAAATGTTTATGTTAACTTGAATATTTAAAAGTTCCTCGTCTACTCGTACAACGCTGCACTGTTCTGGTGTTTCAGAAGCGAAGCGCTCTTAAGTTTTAAAAATTATATAAAAACTTTTCTCATAACCCTTGAGTATTGCAGCGCAATTCTTAAATCTTTGATGGGGCTTCAGAATGAAGTAGTTAGTAAATGGTTCTAATGATTATAAATATAGGTATTTTTGTGAGTAAGTATTAGCTCAAGTCGATGTTTTATAAGGGTTATGAGATTTCTATTCAAATAACAAAGGGGCTTAATAACATATTAAATATAAACCAACTTATTAAAATAAACTTAAACTACAAACAATGATTCTAATGATTAATTATAAGACGCGCTATGTCTAGGTCCATTACCGTATTTCCGATTAGATTTTTTACCGAATGAACTTTATACGAAATCTGTTTGGAACTTAATTACCTACATGAATATTCTTTCGTTTTCTTTAAACAATTATTTCAACATTTTAAATGGATTTATAAATAGGTGTCGTCGGGCGTGCAATTGATTTTGAACTAAGTCGGAAGTATTAATATTTGACAAAATGTCATATAATAAAATGTTAAATCAATTGGAATCAATCAACATTGGCCAATGTGAAAGTACCGAAATGCATGAACAGATGAGGTGACTTTATACAAAAAATAACTATTGAAATACTGTCAACGATGATAGGTACACAGCTACACAAACAAAATGAATACAATACCTATTAGGTAAACACGATATCATTTATTCAATATTGAAATGAAATATGCAGCGAAAATAAACCGGAGAGTTTTAAAATGGAAACAATTGTTAATGTTAAAACGTACCTACTGTTTATTCCGAATTCAGGCGCGCGGTGTTACGCTTCGGTGAGTCTTCCCTATCTCATTACTGAATTTTGTCGTATTTTTAATCAACTTTTGGAGTAGAACCTAAGATTGTTATCCGTATTCTTCTTTGTTTTGCGAAGAGAATTGATAGTAGCATGGCACTTGCACACCACCATGGCGTGGCACCATTTTGATGCAACACAATACGCAACTTGTTTTTCCTGATCTGATAGTTGTCACACCTACAGCCACATATACCCGTTGGCAATATACTCGTAATATGTGGAAACACGAATGGGGCAGCAACTATTCATATAAATAAGCGTTTTGTTATCACTTAAAAACACAAATTAACGTAGAATATTCATTGGAAAGAAAGGCTAAAAGCGGGTGAAGTTTTGATATAATCCAATGCTACTAATAATTAGTCCGTCAACACAAAAAAATTGGGATAATTAGTAAATAAATAGCGTAAAGTACCTTCAACTGTACCGTGAAGGAAGTTAAGTTGAATTTTCAAATTAGGCACTACATGATAGTTATTAATTTTAATCAGATGTTCTTATGACATAGAGGTAAATACAGTGTAAATTAATTAAGTTGTATTATAAAATAACTAAATATTGAAAAAATATATTTAAAAATACTGTCGAGGGTCTTTTCAAATCGAATCTCACAACAGCCTTCAAGTACAAAGCCAACAATAGGTACAAGGCACGCTGGTCGTACAGAAAAAAGATACAATCTTGCAAGATTCTGTGCGCGACGTCCGCTCTCGAGGTTTCATTTCAAATGCATGTTATTAAAAGTTACGGCTCTTTCGCCAGTCTAGTCATCTGTATTGCATAAAAAGAGTGTCCTATTAGTAAGCTCTGCTTTAAATATTCCACGTAACATACCAAATATTCCGTGAACGCTTAATTTACATTGTGTAATTATGTGAATGGTTTTATTTTGAGGTAAAAATAGACGACCTATGTATAAAAGTATTGTTTCAGACTTTTATCTAGATCCCTCGATAATTGTATAACCTTCGCTCGATAAAAAACTAATTCAAACGCACATTTATATTTATAAATAATATAAAAGCTAATATTATTTCAATGATAGAAATAAGGTTGAACTAGTTTAATTTTTCAACGATAAAATCGTATTTATATTTCTTAATGTTTCTATTTTGACATTATGTATATATTGAGGTGTGTGCAAATCATAGTAATGGTCAAGAAACAAATAAAAAACTACATTAATTTTAAACTTCTATTTAAAATTCATAAATAGAAGTATAAAGACGAAATAACGGCTAGGTAGTCGAGAATGAGTTTATGTACCTAGTTTAATGTCGCATGCTACTTAAACATAAAATGGCATACTTAACCCGTGAAATGTTTTGCAACCCGTCGCCATGTAAATTGATGATCCTGAACTTATTAGTGTTCCAACAGTTTCCAGTGGTGAGTCCAAAACTTTATAATTTCCTCGTTAGCGCTCCTCACAATAAAGCGTAATTAGTAATTAAAGAACTTGCGATACGTGACAGGATTAGTTTAAGTGCATTTTATTTGTTTTTTTCTTATCTCTGATGTAAACAGATCATATGTTTAACATTTTGTATAAATACTGCAACTAGCTAGTCGGATAGTAAGGCGTTAGTTATTAACATTTATTTATTTTAGCAATTTAGGTAAGTATGTGTGAGTGGATGGATGTTCATAATGTAATATAATTATGAAAGATGAGATAATATAATGATACAGATAAAATACAATTTATTTCATTAAAAAATGTACAAAAATTAAAACAATCATAATACCTACGCTTACATTGTACATAAATACTGTATAGGTAAATACAGATACAAACATGGTTTAGAAAAGTCAGCATAATACTGGCTCTAAAAATATTTAACATCAAAACCTCAATTAATGTAATACTTGTATCTTAGTTATTTCGTGTTAGTAGGTCAATGTAGTGTACAAGTTAGGTGCTTATTGAGCAAAAACAATAAAGATTATATTAGAAAAATAAAATAAGTAGATAACAATTCGTTTTTTTTTTTTTCTAGAGATAGTGAGGCATTTTAGGTGCCGTCATATTCTATGTTACACATAATTATGTCTATGTTGCACTTTTCTTCGCTTGGCACTGCTCGTCTCCAGTTTTGTGGTCAAATATAACTCCAATTACTAGAAGTAGTAGTATTGTCGTAGAAGGTAACTACTATTGTAGTTTTGAAATGGACAACATTAAAAGTTTTAGGTTATATTACCTTCTGTGCCTACATTACCCCACAATAAGTGGCACTAAGTGTGTGGTTTTCTCCAATTTCAAGCATATAGTAGTAGTAAACTCTTTATTGTACAAAAAGACATATTAAAATAAAACATACAATTAGTAAGAAGTACAAAGGCGCACATATCCCTTTGAGGGATCTCTTCCAGTTAACCTTTTAGTAGATGAGAGGAGAAAGTGAAAAGAGGGTGACTAATGCAGCAAAATGTACAACAAGGTACCAGAAAGATAAAGGATATAAATACATACAAAATGTATAGGATAAACATACATATATATTACATAAAAAGGAATAATGGCTTATATTTGGTGCAGTGTAATAGTGTACGCGACTCTTCTATCTGTCAGTGGCAGAACGCAATCAGAGGCGCCTTTGTTTCCGCGCTTTAGTAAAATTCTTTGAGTTGTCTGGGCTGGAACGATTATGCGGCATGTTTTTTTTAAACATGTTTACACGACATTACAGATCCGATCAATGCGGATGTAATAATAATTTAGTAGACGAATTAAAGCTCAATTTGACATCCAAAACAAAGCAATATTTCAAAAGTTTAAGTTTGCTTTTTTACTAAGTATTTTATTAACATTGAAGTTACAAGCAACCTTTCTGTCTATAAACTGTAATCTTCAAATGAAAAAAAACCTGGTGCAATTGATAAGAAACTATGTTTTTTAGGATTACTATAATAAAAAGCTACTTTTAATTGAATAGATAATTATCAGTTTAATTTAACAATTTTAACACATATCAGTGAAAGAACATGGGCCAAAGTCATATGGCGTTCTAAAAGTTTTAATCCTGTGTTCAAAGATGGCAATAAATTTACTGCGACTACAAAATTTACTATGACAATAATCCAACAAGTAACGTTACGTCAAAGTTACGCAAAGATTAGTGGCAGCGGTGTTCAAGTCGCCACGCCCTCTTTGCAAAGCTATAATTTTCTATGAACGCCTTCATGTAACCTGCGAGTAAAGTCCAATATTATTATGTAGGTATTATGTATTTTTCTTTAAACTGTAGCAATTGTCCCAGTACACTGCTGAATATTGTTATTGCGTCAGAGCGTGCACGGTCAGTAATTCTGTCTAACCATAAAGACCCTAATTACCTACGCAACATTCAAAATTGTTTAATGTGTCAGTATACCTCACTTAGACGAAATTATTTTGCCAGTGTACCTTAAATTTTCAGGACAAAAATTTATAACAAGCAAGGTAATTTTATTTAATAACGAGCCGGACATTTACGTATTTTGGAGTCGGCAGAGTTGAATACAGCTATTACTTTTAATGAAATATTTGGATAGTTTTGTCTTTATATAAATTTGTGGCTAACTTTGGTGTAATTTTAAGATTATAATTATTATAAATACTTACATACTTATATCAAATCATTGAAATATAATATTGTGTGTGAATTGTTGTAACTATTATGAATACAGTTCTAAGAAAAATTACGAACAAAGTTATAATTATTATTTAAAGACGTAGAAATCACATGCAAACCACGGACTGAAAACAGTACGTCCAGTTGGCACGTTTTCGTCATTTACTACAAAGAAAACAAGTCTCGGGCCACTTAACTATGCTATTAACGAGCTTTTCTGTATAGCTTAATTACTTATGTACATTATGCCGTTAAAAGCCTTAACTATTTGCGGTATTTTGAAATAAACCTTATTTTAAATGGATCAGGGATACTTTTACGACGGTACGATTGAGGTATAAGGTTGCCGGTTCGTTGAAAAAGGGTCAGTGGTCACTGTTCTCACGCAAGCAACTTCCAATTGCATTACTCCCGGCGTTCAAAGTGAGACCGAGGAATTTTATACGTTCAACAATTTTACCGTGGAAAATAGGAGAGTAGTAATGAAATATTGTGTTAGTGAACAAATGCTATTATTTATTTAATAGAGCAAATAAGTGTTTGGCAGTATTTGCACGATAATATTAGGGCGGTGATTGTGATTTCAATTGATTCGATTCTTTAACGTCATACCTATAATTTCCGTGAAATATTTTCTTGAAGCTTTGTACAGAATTCTAATAAACCTAATAAAGAAATCTAACGTCCAAAGATAACATTGCAAAATTACTTCCAAATAATACTGCCATACGACTAAGAACCATAGCTGATTCATAAGACGGGGTCAAGTGTAATCCGAGGAAGGTGACAAAGTAATATCCACTTATCGCAGTTGGGTGTTCAGCGAACCACGCATGTATTTGATTGTACATACATCTCCACCCCTAACCCCACCATTCCGCGAACTTTTGGACCCCCCTTCGTAATAATATTTTGCGATAAGCCTTTAATAGTGGACAAGTGTTTTCAACGATCGTTAATTACAGGTCGAATGAATGTGAGTGTAATAGTACTTACTTTCATCTGGATCTCATCTCGAGTTAATATTGATTTTATAGATAAATTCAGGAGAGCTGGCACGAATGGTTTTAGTGAGTCATGCACACATAGATATTATATATATAATGTGCATGACAAAATGCTTACATACAGATTGATTCTTACCTACTCGTATTAAATGTGTATTTAGACAATTCTGTTTAATAGCCACCCAAATGCAATGAAAATCAATGCTTATTTTGTTTTAAATAATTAAATACCTACATTAAAAAATATTCCTCGAGATTGTCCCGATATTGTTTTTCCTGAACCAAGATTAGCGAAGCCATTTAAAAAAAGCTTTACTGTATAAATAATGACTGACGACCAATAACCACTGTCATATACTTTTCCTGCGTAACCCTAAAAAAGTAATTTCTTTTTTCTCTCGAAAAACAAAAGAGCTTGTAACTAGTAATTGAAAGAAATTTTATTGATAACACATAATCTAAACATAAAAGTAATTAAAAACTAAACTAAACTAGTTGTTTGTAAAAATATTAAGAAGCCCCTGTATAAAAATGACACTCACAAGTGACATAACTTACGTTCAATTCATTCTCACTAAATCGCCAGCATCCCTGAATATACCTTATACGAGTATAAGTATTTAGGTAGGTACATTAATGGCTTTGAATATTACAATCACCAATATCGTAAGTAGGTAAAGGGGTGTTGCACAAAAAACCATTTTTTACAGTTATGCGAACTTAAATCATAAATCATTTATTTGCTTGAAAAGGGTACAGTTACAGATGTTCACGTTTGATGTTGGTTTGACGTTTGAGAAATGTATTTAGAAAGTCCTATAATAATAATAGGTACTAAATCGTCTAATACAATGGCGTATTGAAGACCCCGTTGAGAATTCATTTTATAAGTTAATTATTTCGGGGTTTGTATAATAGGTCAAGGGAATCTGAAGTAGTTATTTAAGTAGGGAGATCTGATAGATTTTATTCTTTTCATTATTTTATAGAATGGATCAACAATTTAAATTTAGATTGTAATTCTGAACAATTTAAAAATGCTCGACGTTTAATGGCTTACCTAATTTTGAATTCCCCCCGCGGCGCAATTGGGTCTGTGGTCTTGGCGTCCTGCTAGCGATCTTTCTTTCACTTGAATTTTACGCTCATAATGCTTGCGGGGGCTTTTCTGACAAACTGCGATGTTCTTCGACGAGTTTTGAGTGGGTATAGCGATGCCTAATTGGATTTTGAAATTTCAATATTTATAAGAAACTGCTGGGCGAAAATATTTGTAATTTATAACATACTTATTAATATATGTTAGTTACTTACGTTATTAAGAGCGTAATATTTTTCATCAGTTAGGCTGTTAGACAATAGCTGCCGTCTTTTCATTCGCTGTTAGAATAAGCGCGATTTATGAGCAACATTAAAATAAATGAGCTCGATCAGTACAAAAATGTGCGTTACGCGATTTTTTTGTAGTCATTTTGTCTGCGATGAGGCACGACATAATGTTTTCTTGTTCAAAAAACGTGACACTTAAAATAAATAACATTGTTTTGTTTGGGAGATTTGTGTAATTTTATCGGATATTACCAAAATAATGTCCTGTGGTTAATATTACACAATGTACTTGAATTTAATACATTCCCCAGAGATGAAGAATCCAGTAAAAGCATAGATAATAATGTCACGCTAAAAGGCATTTTAATGGCTGGAAATGCCCCATTCTTTGAATAACAATGATGACGGTAATTAACGTTCGCTATTACATTAGTCCCCTGACTGCTCGGGTGACAGCAAAAACGGATATTTCTGAATCAAAGGCGGCGCTAGTCTACGAGTAAAGGTCAAATGAATAATATAACTGTGTAGTTGTAGAGACTTTTCTCCATACTATACTTAAAACCGAAACAAAGCACAACGGTTTCTCCATGCGATTTCGCAGCTCACTGTACGAGCTGCGAAATCGCATGGAGAAATTATGAATGAATTCATTGAAAAATATAAATATATTTATAAGCAGGGTGCTAAGCTAATAGGTTTACTGACTTAACTTTTATGTTTACTTACTAGACAAAACTGGAGATAAAAGATTGAAGAACCGATAGCCGTTTATCATAATTATATAATACTATCTGTATTGCAAAAGTAGGAGATACGATTCAAAACTTGATAATAATCGATGAAAACCTCGAGTAGCCCCTTAATAAACCTATGGGATAATGCTAAACAAAAATACTTCCCTTCGTTATGAATTTGATCAAAAATAAATATGGGCTCTTTTGGCGTATAGTGCGGCAGTAGATATAATAAATAACAAATAAGAAAACGGGAGATAGATACATCTCATGGATCACAGCCAATCGCTTTCGCTTCTAACAAATTTCCTTTTACCATAACCAATTCTATTTGCAATAAAATAATATGGCCCGCGTAGCTACCGTTTCTTCCGCATAATCGGTAAATCCGAACCCTGAAAATTGGCACCCGTCCAAACAGTATGAAAAAAGATGGTTACGTGAAGTATAACACATTTTGATTGGCACCCAAAATATAGAACATATTCATCGAATATTTTCGGAAGATTCTCGTCGCAAGAGCCATAAAATAATAAAACTAGAGTTGTAATAATTTGTAGGCTTTAATTGCGATAAATAGTACTAAATTTATCAATATGTATTTAGTATAACCAATCTGTAACAGATAGCTATTAAATATACTACATTTTAATGTAAACATTAGTAAATATAACAATTGCTTTAAACATTTTACAACTATACAAGTAGAACTGTATATACAGACTTTAAAACTCTGCACATTCATACTTTATTAAATTTATTACTTGCGATAAAATTTACCACCAATATTAAAAAGGGCACCTTTGAAACAGTTAATTTTTAACGGCCATAAAATGCCGCAGCGTGAGAAAAAGTTTTTTGTCTTGAAACCGCAACGTTTTCCTTAATGAACTTGTGAATTTATTACAACTATTAACTCTTAAAATTCTTAAGCGTATAGACGCTTAAGTTTTAATGATAAAACTTATCGATATATTACAATAATATTATCAAGTTACTTTAGAGATGGGTGTTTTACGCACCACAATGTTTAATTATTACTTGCTTTCTAAATTATTTTGGGTTCAACTATTAACACACGTAGCTTACCTTAAATATACCACCTTTTTTCTGCATGTTCTATCGAACGTCATTTCCTTATAATCAGCTTCCTCTCATTTCGTTCATTATTCAACACGTCTTGAATCGTTTTCGGCGCTTGACCCGAAAACCAATACCTAATGCCATTTACGAAACACATATAGCAATATAAATCGTAGGACGCTGGTCGTTTACCTGCGAGGCCTCCATTTAAACCAATTTATCTTTCCTTGATTTATTAAAGGTCCCTTTAATTAAATGGGGTTCAAAATTGGCAAGCTCTGAGCAAATTACGAGCACGGCACAATTAGATTAAGAACACATTGGAATAAGGTAACGTACCCAACGTATAACCTAACCTTCAAATATTAGTATTAAGTAGGTATGTTTATTTCTCACAGTGACAAAAATGTTTTCACCACACCAGCTCGGAAAGGCTTACTTTGCACTTCAAAAACTGATAGCAAAGTTGCATTTTATTCTCATATGTGAGGCAAAGTAATCAAATGCAAATTTTGAGTTACTACTTACTCGTATATTACTATTACTACTTATTACTACCTAGTAAATAAAACCTTAAATATTAAAGATTGTAACTAGGTTTAAGAAATTGTAATGCTATTAATAGTTTTTGAAATAAACAGATTTAATTCTAAAATTCTTCTTCTAAAGTTGTTTTCTTATGTTTGATGGTAGAATTGACTTTTAAATTAAGATTTCGAATGATAAATATTTAATAACATTCATTTGGATTTGATTCGGTTTGATTTTGTTTGATATTTTACATTTAACATTTGCTTCGGGTTGTTGTGGTGAAAAATTTTGTGTTTCACTCGGGGGCAAATTTTGTTTAACCCTCGTGCTTTGAAACCCTCGCAACGCTCAAGATTCCAATTTTGGAATATTTCGCTTACTCGGGTATCAATATTAGCACGAGCGGTTAAACAACGACTTTGCACCTTTGTAAAACAGATAACTATTTATTAGTTACGCCACTGACATTAGCAACAATTTTACAAAACAGCTAGAGTCTCTACCTTCTTTATGAAAAAGTAACTGAAAATATTTGTATATTTTAATTTTAATTTAACTGAGCAGGTACTATTTTAATTAGACTAGCCAGTATTAGTCTTAATCAAAAGTAAGCTCAAGCCTAATGATTGCTGTTACTCAAAGGTCTGCTTACAAAAAAATCCATTCAATTACCACAAAAGATGCTTTAGTATTATCATGGCCATTACTTGAAATTCTACTTCAGAAAATGTCCCCGAGACATTACAAGTAATTTCCGTTCACGCTCAACTTTTCATCATAATGAGGGAAGGAGACAGCTGACTCAATTTCCCTAAAACTCTGCTCAGCACTTTGCTTCCACCGTAAATGTTTCCGACTGTGATCGTTCTTTATGAGCTTTTACTTTTCGGTGAAACTCTAGTACGTTTCCAGTTCTGTCGCACTAAGCACAACTTAACTTCAAACGATTTGATTCGGTCAAATTATGCTCCTATGTATGGGGAAGGCAAACTAATTAATACCATTCTGAAACTAATATTGTATATGATACCTTTGTGTGTGACGTGGTGCTTTACGAACACTAATACCTCACCCTCCCCCTGACCAAAGATAATAGAGTTATAGAGACGGATTGTTAAAGTAAATTATGTAGCCAGTGTAAATTTACTTCCATCTTTCGACAGAACATAAAACTAGTAGAACGCCATTGACTTTGATCCTTATTCTTTCACTGATATGTGTTAACTTATTAAATATTAATATTAACGCTATCTACTCGACTATAGGCCAAAGGTATGGTGCAATATTTTCGAGTGATGGCGCCATAACCTTCGGCCTACTCTCGAGTAGATGGCGTATATATATTAATATTTAACAAGTTAACACAATAGTGAAAGAATAATGATCAAAGTCAAATGGCGTCTAATCGTCTGTCGAAAGATGGCAGTAAATGTACTGTAGCTACATAATTTACCATGACAATAACTCTCTATTTCAAATTCTCTTTGCCCTGACGCAACCCCCACTGTTAGCATAATATTACCGAATCAATAGGCAGATCTTATCTTCTTGCGCTTACGCAAGAAGATAACCATTCGTAAACCTTAGTTTACGAATAGTTAATTGAGTCAACGACGGTACTCATATATTATGCGGACGGTAATAATCCCATTAATGTACATATACCTATATGTTCTTATTCATTGTCAGCCTTTAAATGACGATGAATTACATCGTATTAACGCCTTAAATTGTCCTTGCATTTACTCTTAAATGTTGTCTGACAATGTAACGAGAGTCTTCGGTATTAAGATTAATTAAAACCTTGAGCCGAGGCGCTCATAACTCGATGACGCTCCGTTTATAAATTATTAATTAATTTTGCAGACGCATAATTAATTTTCTAAAATATTATTGTTCAATTATTACTTCATGTGGTTTTTCAATGAAGAGGCCTAGTTCTATATTTTCTTTTTATTAATGCTCGCTCGTATTATTCCAAATTTTAATGAGTTATTACCGTTAAATTTGGTGCTATGTGTTTAATTTAATACGGTTTAAAATATACAGAAAAGGTTTAAAGTAAAATAACTCTCTCGGTAGTAATTTCAACAAAGGAATTCCCTGGATAAAATTGGATTCCTTATCGGTCGACCACGGAATTTCTTTTATGTAAGTAGGAATTTCCTTCGTATTACTAATTAGTTTTCCACATTTTCCCCACTAAGCGTCTTAATATAACAAGGAGGTAGTCATGTACTTACAAAGGTCACTAGAATAACGTAAGGTTTTTACAGATACATAAGTCTTTGGACCTATTTTTTGTACCCTAATTAATGAAGTCTGTAAGAAGACAAATGGGACAATGCCGCTTCCATCAGCGAGCGTGAATCTCAATTTCACAGTCGTGTTATCTAATGATGATGGCAGAGGCGTGTGCTTTTAGAGTTTATTTGTTCGTGTCTAGACGCAAATATAAGTACATATTTGTATATAAGCAGACCTTTTACGTGACACAGGATCTCATATATCACAATACGAAATTCAAGTCCTGATGGATAACGTGTCGAGTGATAAATCGCTGAGACGAGACTGGTTATTTATAAAATTAAAAATCTAGACGTTGATATATCTAGTTTGGATGTATTGGTGATAAAATAAATCTGTGGTGTCTTTTTTAATTTAATCGTATGGCTTATACAAAAATAGGCAGTTACCTATATAAATGTAACAGAATAAAAATTACATTACAATTAAAAATTAAATTAAATGTCAATATTCAGTGCGTTCAACCACGCAATTGCGTTGCGTTGTGGTGTCATACTTATGTGACATACTTATTCCTAGAGATAAATAACAAAGTATTTATACCCTAAAATTACTTCAATACTGGAAAAGTGTTACTACAAGTTTAAGTGTCAAGAAAGGTTCTAATCTATTCCCGTGTTTGTAAATTAACCCTTTATCAGGCTATTTCAAAAATGACAATTGAATGTTAGTTTTACTTTTCGAAAATAGAACACATGTATGTGGGAAATATATATCCCTTAGCCTGGTAAAGGGTTAGCTATTATTTAATTAAACTTGTCGTCAGCTCTTCATATGTGCCTGTTACATTTAACAAACCGTGACAAAATGCTGCCAACGGATTTTAACTATTTACTCGTTGTGGTTTACTTAGTTATCTCGTGGAACTGTTGCAAAATTCAATGGCCGCTTCTGCTGAATACGTGCTCTGACAAAATGGCACATCTCGTTGGCTAAACTATTAGGAACTAATAGTTGTATGTTCCAATAACATTTAACTTTTATATGTATTTTTATCTTCGAGTTATTTTATTGGGACATGGAATGGCGGTTTATAGGACGTAAGTAGATTAAATCTACTACTTAAATGCTTAATACTTTTCCCGTTACTTGGAGTATTTTAAAATTAACTAATTTTAGTTGGTTTTGTAGTATTCAATTTAATTCTATAACACCCGGTGCAACCCGGCAGGTGCCACCAAGCGGGTGAAAATCCTTCAGACGTCGAAATGGCGCCTCTCAATCCTATCTCAAATGAGATGGTAATTCTGGCGCCTATCAACAAACAACCCTGAATATAAACACTATGCACGATAGTTCGGTAAACAATTCGTTAATTTATAACCGTATGTATACCTACAGAATTCGTATAGTAGGACTAGAATTTAGACTAGAGGAATATTGTCGAAGTAAATTATATAGTCAGTACATGTACAGTCACCTGCAATAATATGTTACTCTTCGAAGGCCGCAAAAATATCTGACACGATCTTATTTGTAGAGCCATAAGAGCGTGTCACATATTTTTGCGGCCTTTGAAGAGTAACATATTATTGCAGGTGACTGTACATCTTTCGACACAAATGATTAACACTATTAGAACGCCATTTGACTTTGATCCTTATTTTTTTTACTGATATGTGTTAAATTTGTTACATTTCAAAAAGTATCGCCATCTACTCGTGGATAGAGGCCCAAGGTAATGGAACCATTTTTTACCCAAATTCACCTTGTACACCTGTCACTTTTTTATTGTAAACTGACTGACAAGTGTAGCGTAATGGAAAGTGAAACATGCAAAGAATGTCACCGTGATATACCTTTATAGATTTAAGAAAATCAACGAAGAGGTTTTACGCATAGTAGAAGAGTGGAGGAGTTTGTTAAGAACTATAGATAATAGAAGAGAAAAGATGCTTGGGCACCTGATATCAAAATCATCACAGAAGGGAAAGTTGAAGCAAACAGGAAGAAGGGAAGACCAAGGAGAGCGTACATGGATCAAATAAAGGGAAAGATCAACGTCGTGTCATATCAGGCTGTCAAAGAGAAGGCAGAGGACCGCCAAACATGGAAATTGCTCCACCGACAAAGGTCATACTCTTAAATATATGATGATGATGATACCTTTATTGATTTTTTTAGATATTGTCAATCTCTCCTCCACAGGACAGGCATTGCCTAGTGTGGAGGTCAATAAAACAATACCCATGTGAATATTCATTAGAAATAAACATTTTTTAATATGACTTTGGTCCGTAACGTCGCAGTTCGGGCGCGACGTTCTAGCGAGGTCAAACACGACTGGAACTCAATTTACGTTCGGCGTGATACTGATTTCCCACGCGGTCCCATTCTCGTTACAAACGCTCCGATTGAAAACAAAGTAGCTAGGCATTTGTTTAACTAACTTGTTTTTATGTGTGTCGACTGTGTTGGCTGGGTTTGGGGATTTTTGAATCAATTAGATTCCCGTTTTATTGAAGTTTTGACTATAAATAAACAAATATAGTCTGTACACAGTACACTTTGACATCAAAATGATATCTAAATGTTGTCATTACGTTAGCATTCGCGTGTGTATTTCGATCGTACTTGTCCATACATGTATTTGTATGTGTTAACGCGAGCGTGACCCACCAGCGAATGAACAAAATTAAATCAATTAGATATCAATTTTATGTCAAGACGTAATTTCATATTGGCTTCCTTGTTTTGCTTAACCCTTTAACTATTTGACATTCCTTTCTAGTCATTCGATTTCGAACCGTAATTCTTATAGTAGAGATGCGTTTTTGTTTTAAGTATGATGGCAAGTATGTTGCCGCTACGGACTAAATGGTTAAAGCGTAACTGCCAGCGCGCGCTACGCGCTACGAACGTAGCCGATTAGTGGTTTATCCGTAGGTTTGAAGGTAAAAACGCCTAAGAGCAAAGAAACGGAGAGACAGGCCTATTCGGATTTCGAGATAATCACAAGATCTAGAGACGATTTAGAGATCAACTAGATCTACATTAGATATCGACTAGATGTGACTTGGATATCTAAGTCATAACTTGTCGAAATCGTTCAAGAGGACCTCCAGAATCGCGGAAACGTCAAATTTGACATATCTATCTTACAAATATCTTTAAATTATCAGTATCCTAACTTGTTGAAGTCTAGTAGAAATCTAATTCATTTTCCGAATCGAGCCGAGAAGCCGCCTAGTGGCTGCCGTATTCGAACTTCAAGATATTCACAAGAGACGACACGTACTAGATACGTTATAGTTTAGATATCAACTAGTTCTCTTTTGCAGCGCAATTCGGGCAACCAATGTCACTTTTACGTTAGATAGTGTAAGATATCTATTAGATGTTAATTGGATCTCTAAGTCATATCCTGTGGAAATCGTTCAACAGTATCTCCAAAATAGCGCAAATGTCAAATTTGACAGGTTAGATCTTAAACATATCGTTATCGTATCTTTTGGTGATGTCTAAAAGATGTCTAATAGATGTCTATTTCAAAATCCGAATCGGGCCCTAAAACTCGAATTGGCATGTATGTTTTTATTGGCTTTCTTTTTTTCGCTTAAATCATTACTGCCATCGCGCTCTACGCGCTACAAGCGTAGCCGATTATGTGGTTTATCCGTAGGTTTGAAGTTAAAAGCGCCTACGAACTGAGAAGCCTGCTCGCTGGCTGTAAATGTGTTAAACATACTCTACTCACGAAAACGTTGTATGTTTGAAATAAAGGAAAAACATTAAAGCACTTGGCAAGTTACGTGCGCTGAAAGATTGAATTACTAAATGAAGACAAGCCAGCTATTTGATTAACGGCTCGATTCGGAAAATGAAATAGATTTCTACTAGACTTCAACAAGTTACGATAATTTAAAGATATTTGTAAGATAGATATGTCAAATTTGACGTTTCCGCGATTCAGGAGGTTCTCTTGAACGATTTCGACAAGTTATGACTTATATATCCAAGTCACATCTAGTCGATATCTAATGTAGATCTAGTTGATCTCTAAATCGTCTCAAGATCTTGTGATTATCTCGAAATCCGAATAGGCCTGTAACACCTAGTATGCGGCCTGTCAAATTTGATCATTGAAAAAGAGACCTTAACATTTAAAACAATAGATTAAAATTCCCTGGTACGGATCAGTATCTAAGGATACGAGGGGTTAATATTTTATTTCTATTTCCAGTACACGTGTCTCCACGAGAACCTGTTCCACTACCTCTGCGAAGAGACGGGCACGGTGACTTTGCCCACGGCCAGAGGGGACGATGCATGGAAGATTTATTTCAATGAGAACCCGGAGGAGATCGTCGATGAGTTCGCTATGAGATACGGAATCGAAGCTATCTACCAAGCTATGACGTAAGTGTTTCTTATGGTAACACTACATGACTGTTATGATTGACGTACAGTCAGCAGCAGAAGTTGCTAAGCGGGCAAGGTGTTCCAAATGAACTTGACGCGACTTTATTGTTAAGAGAATAAGAGCGTGTCAATTGAACACCTCGCCCGCTTAGCAACTTCTGCTGATGACTGTTTCATAAAAGAAAATAACGGCACCTTTTCCTTTTCTTTGCATCTTAAAGGTTTCGTCCAGAGCACGCTATGAGTAATAACTTTGAGTTAAAACACAGAAATTTAATAATAAATAGCAAAACTATGAGATTATTATGCATTTTTTTGTAATTAACATTAATTACGGAGTTCGTAGGTAACTAAATAGCTCATTTAAATCTTTAGGGCGCTAATAAATAATAATATTAATAATTAACGTAGCAACAGCAATTTTGAAACAACTCCTAAAAATTACTTAACATAATTAATGGCAAAATTATCGTTGCGCCTGCTTTATTAATAAATTTTCGCGACGGGCGATAAATAACACGATGATATCGCGTTCCAACACGCCCGTACGAGTTTACCTCTTCAACTGCTTTGAATAATGTTGAATAATACATACGCAAATAACAAGAAACAATAAAATTTGGGTATATCGGATGGTTTACATTGCGGCGAGACGTTTTTACGTTATTGGTAACGCATTGTAATGAATTGAGACATTAATTCGTAAATAAAACAGTGTATCGGTGTACACAAGTAGGCCCTTGGCTTTTTTCTACTAAGCCCTTTTGCGAATATATTTAGTAACTATTATCGGTACGGATCCACTACTAAATAGATATTGACATTTAAATATTTTTGTAAACTGTTATCTTTATTGTAAAATCACATTATTTCCTTAGCTCCGCTTTAAAGCCATTGAGTCAATAATTATAGAATGTATTAGCACCGGGTAGGTGCTCATGTTGACAATGACCAAGCACAACGAAGCTTAAATTACGCTGATGTGGCGTTTACTTAACAAAATTTATGTCGAAAACGCGACGCATAAATAGCACTAGGGCGCTTCGCCAAGCTTTAGTGTGATCGCTCTGTATCTACCTCGTGGTATTGTGCAAAAACATTAGCCATAATACCGGGTGTAGCCTGTAATTTGAGCAATAAATTAAACTGTAGGCTGTATTTTAATAACAAAACGTCCTTGATCCGTTCTTAATATATTTAATATGTAGGCTGTATTCCTCATACTGACCAACATTAGCTCGGCAACTTTTTAAAAAAGCTTGTTAATTTTTAATATACTTTAAAGTTTATTCTAAGACGCAATGTATTGCGTATTTTGTTATGGTTAAGCCGTGACAAGCAACGTCAATCACAATGAGAATGGCGTACATTGAAGATGATATTTATTTTGTATGAAAAATAGGAAGTCTACAGACTTCATAATTTTTGTAAATTATTGAACAAAAGTGTCACTGTTTGAGGAGTAGGTACACTGTATGTTTTAATTATTTGCACGTGTTACAAGCCCCACCCGGAATATGTGGCCAAAATTTACAGTTATGACAGGTTATATATTGCAGTTGTACTTGATCCTATGATTTGTTTATTTTCCAGACATTTTCACTGTTTGTCGACGAAATACCTGTGCGCGGGTGTCCCAGCGGTGATGTCCACGCTTCTGGCAAACATCAATGCGTACTACGCTCACACCACCGCATCTTCTGCCGTTTCTGCTTCGGATCGATTTGCCGCTTCCAATTTCGGGGTACGTTGTAACTTATACCTGAGTAAAGTTATTTTTGTAACTATAAAACTAACGTGAGATTACAACATATTAAAATATAAAATCAATTTTGACCAATGAAAAATAAAGATAACATTAGTTACCTACCTTTCATTTTATCGTATTTTTATTCTTATTTATACCTTATTTTCTGTATCAAAGTGATATTTTTTTTATGCTTTATATCATCCACATTTTTTTCTTTTCGCAGAAAGAGAAGTTTGTCAAACTACTGGACCAGCTGCACAATTCGCTCAGGATAGATCTGTCGATGTATCGCAACAACTTCCCCGCCTCCACGGCTGAGAAGCTCATGGACCTCAAGTCTACAGTTGATCTGCTCACTAGTATTACGTTCTTTAGGATGAAGGTAAACTTGTTCGTTGTATACTTTGTTTATCTGATTACTTGGAATCCACTACTTTCTGCTACATTACATAGAACCCTTTAAACGCTTTATGTTATAAACACAAACATCACTCAAACGCCAATATCTCGGGCGCAAGGGAGCTAATGTAAACCTTACTTCGGCTTGTGGAAATCGTCAGATTATATGTTTTTCGGATTCCTTGAATTATTCCCTTCAAAATAAAAATAAATTAGCCACGCTCGAGAATGTCGAGATGACGTTTTTTTTACAACTATGTAGCCCTCCCTCTTCTTTACGTCACTCTCAAATTGTCAGATTAGTGTAATATACACATTTTAGCATGTAACTAACTCACCCTACTCACCTTAATCTGACGCGCTCGAGAATTTCAGATGATCAATTTTTTTTACTAATCTGATCCTTTATCCTTGATGGGCGGTCATATATATGGGGCAATATTTGGTGGAAGTCCTTAACCGGGTACAAGGTATCCCTGTATATTAATCTGCCGCGCTCGAGTAAATCCCGAAATTCCCTCTTGGGCTCCCCTACTATTACTCGAAAGTGTGAAGGTTACTTTGACAACGTCCGCCATAACAGCCTTGGTGCGGTGGGCACAACTAGTAACGACACCTTTAGGTGTTCTTCGCGTACAAAAGGTTAAGGCTTACACTGACTTGAAAAGTTTTAATTGACTTGTGAAGTTAATGTTAATGAAATCCTATAAATATAAACAATCAGTATTATAACGTACTTTATTATTCACAACGACGGGATTTAATCGCTTAAAATGAAGTTTTAAACTTAAACTTAATTTAAAACTTAATTTTACGCGATTAAATCCCGTCTTTGTGAATAATAATGAGTAAAAATCGTGAAAGTTTAAATCAGTGTAATGTACTTTAATATCAATTTATGATTTTACGAAACAGCGCATTAATCTGTGTAGAATATTTGTGTTTGTTAATATCGTTAATATAGGTAATAACTATTTTGTTAATATGCGGTTAATATTCCAGGTGCAAGAGCTAAGCAGTCCGCCGAGAGCAAGCACTGTTGTCAAAGACTGCGTAAAAGCCTGCTTGAGATCGACGTATCAATTCCTCTTCGAGAATTGTAACGATCTCTATAATAGAGAATACCAGGTATTTGATGTTATGTATTCATTTGTTACACTTTGCACCTTGCCTATCGCACAGTTTTTTGTGTTCCGTGCAAAACTTTGTTCACGGACACGGAACACTTATGTTATGGGATCACTTCGGTCTTGCAAATCAGTTAAATGCGTTTTTTTTATTATACCTAATTTTTTAATTTTTGATGTTGTGAGTTGTGAGATTTGACAAACTTTTTATATTATTGTCTTATTTGTAAAAAAAATATTTTATTATCGATTTCAATATTGTGTATGCTGTATTGTGTTATGCTTACTGTGTATTTTGCTTCAATATGGACACATTTTTCATTTATAGCCACTTGTCAATTCTAAGGTGGATCCGAACGAAGCGAAACGCGACGGAGACCACGGGCCGCAGTTGGACTCTGTGGACTTTTGGCATAAGCTCATAGCACTGATTGTGTCAGTCATAGACGAGGACAGGAACAGTTACGCGCCTGTGTTGAATCAGTTCCCGCAGGAGTTAAATATTGGACAGGTTAGTATACACTTATAAAACTATTATATTTCGTTAGATGACAACGAAAACTCACTAATATCTATCACGTAAAGGATTTGTTAAATTTGAACGGCACTTTATCATTTTTCCACTCCATTACGTAAAGATATTTTCGATGGGCACAATTATGACTGTCTACCAAAAAAAGGATATTTTTCGTCGATGGATGGTTTTCTCGATTTTATTACGACTGAGCTGCTTAGTATTTGATATTAACTACTAATACATGTTTATATAGATCTAGAGTTGGATCTCAAGCAAGTCTAATAGAGACAGGTCGATTCGTAAGCTGATGCGACTTTTTTATTTATCTGTCAATATTTTCATAAAAATCATGAAATGAATCGGCCGCCAGCTCTAGTGTATCATAGAGTACGCTGGAACAAATAGCATTTGCTCAGATATCTGTGTATGTTCATACTAAGATTCTATTTTCCTAATTCATTATTCAAAAGTATCAATTTCTTCATCAGCTATCGGCAGCGACAATGTGGTCGCTATTCGCCGTGGACATGAAATACGCGCTTGAAGAACACGAACAGCATAGGCTCTGCAAGTCTTCCGCTTATATGAATCTGCACTTTAAGGTATTTTATTAGATATAATCATAACAGTTTTGTGGCATATATTCTTCAATTATATTTTTTATTCTGTGGGATGACAAGTCTTTTGGGTTGAAAGATTTTACGTATCTTTCCTTTATTCTTTTGTTGACCAATTGAAGGCAGTAGATAACCATACGATTTTAATTAGTAGGTAAGTTAGTATTCTTAGTGTAAAACTGAGTGGACGCTCGAACGGGGCATTTGCACACTAACCCGAGGGCCACGGAAGGCACGCTCCGGGCATGCAAGTGCACGCTCGACGCGGATGCCGGTCGCCATACTTTTGTTAAACAAAATGGCAGTCGTCGTCATCTTGCACTTGGTGACATTCCGCTGTTATTACCAATCCACACTAATCAAGAAAAGTAACTAACGAAAACTTAAGAATATCGCAAAAGTTCCTGTGTACAAATGAACCCAATATATTCCAGGTAAAATGGCTGCACACTCAATACGTGAAAGACGTGCCGCCGTACTGCGGCGCGGTGCCCGAGTACCCCGCCTGGTTCGAGCCCTTCGTGATGCAGTGGCTTAACGAGAACGATGACGTCTCGCTCGAGTATCTCAATGGAGCTTTCAACAGGGATAAGAAGGATGGGGTGAGTTGGCTGTTATTGCTAAACCTACGTTACTTAATCTTTTTACAAGCTTTAATTTCACTTGCAATGTACCTATGTAAGTAAATATTATTTACTTATGTAACTATGTTTGTACAAGTTAAATCTTGCAATATCTTGTTAATCTTGTTAAATTTGACCAACTTCCCGACTTTCAATGAAGCTGAAAATTTGCATACATATGTAAGTCGGGTGACAATGCAATATATTATGGTACCGATGATGGACACAGGAGGTGGCCATTGGAACTCTGTGATAAAACAATGCAACCTAATTGTGTTTGGAGTTTTCAGAATGGTCTCGATGTTTTTTAGTTGTCTGTGGAAAGAAAAGTACAGTCAGCGATAAACGCTTGTACCAAACATTAAATTTTTGCCAAAAACGTATTACCATATCAAATGTTGAGTGAGTGATGCATTTGGTAATGCATTTGCAAATGGTCTTGGATTTCCTGTAATTGAATGCCTGCCCCCAAACTTACTAATTGATGACCTTAGCAATTAACTATACTTAAGTTTTGCTACTAACAAAAATTAAAATCAAGATCTTCTAAATTAAATTCTCCCCAAACACAATTCCGAACCTGAATATATTGAAAAATTGTTATTTAAATTAAGAGGATTCTCTAACATATTTATATTTGGAGATATTTCCGTACGTTGCACTGCACTGTTTTTTATAGAATCATAATGAAGTCTATTTATTATTTCAGTTTCAAAAATCAAGCGAGCACGCGCTCTTCAGTAACTCCGTGGTGGATGTGTTCACCCAACTCACGCAGTGCTTCGACGTCGTGTCCAAACTGGAGTGTCCCGATCCGGAGATATGGAAGCGGTACATGAAGAGGTTTGCGAAGACCATCGCGAAAGTGCTGGAAGCGTACGCTGACATCGTGAAGAAAGAGTTTCCTGAGCATTTGAAAGAAGAGCGAGTGGTGAGTATTTAATTTTTTTGACTCAAAAAACAACGGGTAAAATCCAAGGCCTACCCAGTGAGATTGTTACAACAGAGCATGAATAATTTCGACTCCGCACATAATAGTCTACTCTCAGTTTGTCTAGCCAACTAGAACATTTTATTCTGTCTGCACTGACTTTGCAGCGAATAAAGTGTGGAACTAGGTACCCAAATAAACGTCATAGTTTCATATATAAATTTGCAAATTTCCACAGTTTTTCACTTATCAACCTTGGACTGCTCAGTCAGACCAAGCTGAAACGCAAAAATTTGACATAATCTCAAAAAGAGTACTGACCTTCAAAGAAAAAATCAAGGCAATATTAAAAATATTACATTAACCCATTTTTTTCAGGCTTGTATACTAATGAACAACATACAGCAACTACGTGTGCAACTTGAGAAGATGTTCGAAGCTATGGGAGGCACCAAACTTGAGACTGATGCGGCGGATATTCTGAATGACCTACAGCAAAGCTTGAACAGCACCCTTGACGAGCTTGCTTCCATGTTCGCTATCAGGTATGCAATATACTTATACACTATGTCTTGTTATAAAAATGATTGGAAAGGAAAGTCAATTCATCACGAGATAGGACTACCTGGAGCCGAAGGAATTCAAAAAATCCCTACTGGTATCTTTTAGGTTTAGGTTATCATCCCATTTTTCGTCGGTATAACGGCTTGAGAAGATGATGTTTAGAACTTCTTACTGAAACGAACTAAATGATCCATCTCTAATAATTTTAATAAATTTTCTTCTGACCGATTCTCATCTGGCGTTCGAAAGTCTAAGAGAAGTGTGTCAGCGGATCTTCGGACACTAAGAGCCCCTTTGAATTGATAAGCATGCTGTTATCATGACATGAAGTTTTTAAAACATTAAAAAATGGTAAGTTTCAGCTGACTAATAGTAGATTGTACAACAAGGGCATAAAGTGACCCATTTTTACCCGAGGCAATTTTTTGGTCTGAGCGAAGCGAAGACCAAAATAGTAGACGAGGGTAAAAATGGACATTTATGCCCTTGTTGTACACTCTGCTTTTCACTTCGATTGCGAGGAAAATATACAAAAAATCAAATATTTTAGGTTATTTTAACGTATTTATTCAAGACTAAAGAAAATTGTTCTTGGGCCGGTCGGAGGCGCGGGGCACGCCGATCGGGAGAGCGCCGGTCGGGGGCGCGCCGGCAGGGCTGGTAGTTTGTATGGCAGAATTTGGACTTTATTGCTAAGTCAATATGGGTCGTAATAGATGATTTTACTTTATGCTCTAGAGCATAAAATGCGATTTTATGTCGTCTACGCACGACATAAAGGTGCACTTTTTGAGCATGAGAAGTGAAAAATGATATTTTCAACAGCTTGGAGACCAGGATAACAGCCAGTGTGAAGGAGCTGGGTGATCTACTGCAAAAGGTTGGCGGCGGCAACGCGCCGGGACAACCACAGCCGCCCGTACATCATGAGGCTGATGAAGTGCTAAGGCCGCTCATGGATATATTGGTATACAACATACCTTTTTTGTTTCATTTAACTAAATAATACATTTCCTAAATTTCTAAATCTTATTCAAAGATTGAACGTATTACGTCTGATACTTTTGTGTTAATACTTTTGCTGGTAATATAATCCACCAGCGTTCAGCGATCAATATTTCATTTATTTTCACGGGATCTATGACTGTGCGCTACGCCTCTTGCGCGAGAGAATAGTGTGTACATTTGGTGTACATTGATATTATACTAGTAAAACAGAGCTGCCGTGACCAGCTATGAATGAGCCATAATCACGACCGCTTTAATACAAGTGAGAAGAGAGTACACAGTATAACACTTTGTTTATTATTTCAGGATGGTTCTTTGACTATGTATGCGGAGTCCTGTGAAAAGACTGTTCTTAAACGACTGCTCAAGGAATTATGGAAGATAGTAATGAAAATCCTCGAGAAAACCGTAGTGCTTCCGCCTATGACTGATAAGACGGTAAGATTTAATATACAATTTTTTATAATAAGTAACTCCATCCTCATCAGGAAGTGAATTATGATTCTCCTTTCGTTCTCCTCACAGAGTAAAAATTAAAAGTAGCTGAGTAGATAAAACATAAAATAGTGCAACTTGATTCTTGAATAACTTGCACAGGACATTTTTAGTACATAGTTTGATGACGTCCGACCACTATAAGATCATTATCAAAATTTGTAATAAATTTTGTTTGTGCCGTAGATGATGCTGAAGAACTTAACCAACAACGCGAAGAACCTCGCAGCGAACGCCAAGATCGAAGATATGACGCAACTCTTTAAGAGCACTGTGGGCAAGCAAGACGTCAAGCACGCGCTGTCTGGAGTTATGGATATATCTAAAGAGGTACATTTTTACTTGAATATTTATAGTTGAGGTACACTATACAAAAGAAGAAGTCGCTAGGGCGCCTCCCTAAGGCGTATATGGTGGAAATATTCGCTGTCCTCGGGTGAAGTCTCGGTAGCTCAGTTGGCAGCGCATGGGCTAGCAATCCAGTGTCGTGAGTTCGAGCCTCACCCGCGAGACAGTGATTTTTTTCACTTTTAATGATTTCTAAGCTTAATAGCATCGTTTGGAGACGTTCCTGCTTAATACAAAATTAATTTCCTACAGCGCAGCGCTTTTTAGTTCATCTGACAATACGACTGCACTGATAGTTACATATCTAATAAATTAAGGTAGAGGTCCGAGTGCTCGTCACTGTCCCGGTACATGATATCTTGAAAATTTACTTCATTAGCAATACCATGACAGCAGGTTATCAAATATTGGACATTAGCATGTCGAGCAATTAGATGTTTACTTTAGTTTTTTTTTAAACTCTTCAGATGGAATTATGAACACCATTAAGTACCATTATTTTGTAAGGGCTATATGAGTCATATAGAAGCAAAGTCAGCAACATCCACTTAAACTGAAGAACAAATAACAATCTTAATGTATAACTTATAAAGTCTAATAAATAAATTTAGTTGAAGTGGATGTTGCTGACTTTGCTACTATATGACTCATATTGCAAACTGGTAATATAATAATAATAATATAATTTTACAGCATTTGTCAGCTGAGAAGAGTCTGTCTCCAAAGCAGTGCGCGGTGCTGGACGCCGCTCTAGACACCATAAAGCAATACTTCCACGCCGGCGGGAATGGGTTGAAGAAGACGTTCTTGGAAAAGAGTCCAGAGCTTCAGTCGCTGCGATACGCCCTCAGTCTGTACACGCAAACGACAGATACGCTGATCAGGACGTTTGTCACGAGTCAGCAAAATCAAGGTTTGTTTGAGTTCTTTGACCCGTATGGGTTGCGTACTCATTTTGTTAAATGTTCTCTTGCTCTTGATAGTTATGCAATTCGCAAGCTTTAAACCGGGGTTGAATACACTTATGAAGTAACGTCTATGGCAGATGATTGCAATCTCTATCGAAATTACAGTAAATTAAAAATGATTCATAAGCTGGTTGGACAAACCAATACAGGACTAGCAAGCGTTACCACATCGAGGAAATCCAGAAGCTGCATAAATAAATCTAGATCAACAAATTAGACGATAAGAGAGCTAGACGGTAGGTACAGGTGCGTCACCAGCATATCAGTCACAACATAATATCCCCGTATCGAGTCGAATGAGCGAAGAATATTATTATTATATTTTTATAGGATCATTGCTCATTCTTGATATATTATCACTAGTATGTGTTATCTGTCAATTTTTGGTCTAAAATTTCAGATGCAGCAGTGGCTGAAGAAGGAAGCGTCGGAGAAGTGTCGGTACAGGTTGATATATTCACGCATCCAGGAACTGGAGAGCAGAAAATCACTGTGAAAGGCAAGAAACGACATAAACGACCTAGAAAATCTAGTATAAAAGTAGTTTTTGATTTTAAAAGATCCGTATATAATAGCAAGACTGAGGTTTCCCATTTGCCCATCGAGCGAGCCAAAGTCATAAAAAATACTTTGATAGCGTACGTCATAACATCTAGGTATGTTCTTAGCGCTGTGGGCACGACAACTTTACGTATTCTTGGCGTCCAAATGGTTAAATGGCTTCGTGGACGTACTAAAATCGTTCAGAATCGGGCACCCACCTAAGCGCTAAAACGCTATCCCAAAACTTATCTCGTCGCATATCTGTAGGCTTCAGTTTGTTTGTTATTATTGTTATTAATATGTAGTTTTTTTTGTATCCAGTGGTCGCAGCAAACGATCTGAAGTGGGTGATCCAAAGCGGCATGTTCCGTCCGTTTATCGAAGTGAACCTCATCGGGCCGCATCTCGCCGACAAGAAGCGGAAATTCGCCACCAAGTCCAAGAGCAACAACTGGAGTCCAAAGTTCAACGAAACCTTCCATTTGTAAGTTTATATCTTTGCCAGCTTTTTTTTTTTGGATATCACGGGCCTATAATCCCGGTTTTTTGATAGGCTTGCGTGGGGATACAGATCGAACACGTAGAGGCTCCTTGGAGAGCTTTTATGTCATGTAGAACGCCTGCTGGAACCCGTTCACAGGTGCAACAGTAGACACCCATGAACCGGTCTCAGCAGGCATTGGGACTATTGTAGAAAAAGAGAACAGTATACCATATACAGTATATATTGTAGAAAAAGAGAATCACAAGATCTTGAGACGATTTAGAGATCAACTAGATCTACATTAGATATCGACTAGATGTGACTTGGATATCTAAATCATAACTGTAACGGTGCGTGTAACGAAACGTTACACTATCAACCTTCATACTATTTCTGGCACCATACAAATTCTAAATTCTCTTTTCAATTTCAAATCCTATTCCAAATTCCATTCAATGATTTTTATTTTCAGTTCGATCACATACTCTGATCGATAAACATCATTTAATCTAACAGACTGTACTTCCCAACTTCCTAAACACGACCGTTTAAGTGTGATTTTTATTAGTTAAACGTAAACGTAATAATAAATAATTCATAAGTGCGTGCAGTTCAGTATAGTGCTCGTTTTGTGGCCCTGCACACCTTCCAGACATATATCTACATCATCACCAAGGCACATATTGTGCCTTTTTATTTAAATAATAAATACCCCTCATCGCTCTGGATCCTGCCTTTTCATTCCCATCATCCCCGTGAGGCTCCTCTACCTGCCCCCTCACAATAACTTGTCGAAATCGTTCAAGAGGACCTTCAGAATCGCGGAAACGTCAAATTTGACATATCTATCTTACAAATATCTTTAAATTATCCGTATCGTAACTTGTCGAAGTCTAGTAGAAATCTAATTCATTTTCCGAATCGAGCCGTAAGTCCTTCCTAGGGCCTCGAACTGCCTCCATACCAAATATCATCGGTTTAAGCGTGAAGAGGTAGCAGACAGTCAAACAGAGAGACAGAGTTAAGTAACTTTGTCTCTCTCATCCCGATCTATTTCTGTCTGGATTAAAAGGAAACGACCTGGTATTTAATATGTGCTACATCGTAGTGTCGTCCCTTTCAAACCAATCTAAGAAAACGGGACGACACTACGATGTTGCCACTTTTTAATTTCTACAATTTGTTGTCGGTCTATAGTTCATGTTAATAATGAATTATGTCATATTTTCAGCATGATAAGCGCCAACGAGCAACTAGCGCTGTTCGAGCTCCACATCTGCGTACGCGACTACTGTTTCGCTCGCGAGGATCGTTTGGTCGGCGTTGCCGTCATGCGACTTGCCGACAACATCGACCAGGTAACACCGCATGACTGGTTTTTTGTTGTTACATTGGACTAACTAAAGTAACGAAATGACTGACGGTTTGGTGCAATCAACTCTTAGGTTAGGTTGCACCAAACCGTCTGTCACCGTTAAAGGCGTTCGCTACATTTTATTGTATGGGAAGTTTCATTGATCTCTGCTGCGTGACGTTGATCAGTCTTTTAACTGTGGTTGCTGCAACTGGACCTAAAGCTTTCCTCCTGTATAAGATAATCGAGACGCACTTATAATGGAGCAATTTTTATATGGCCGTAAAGTGTATTTACCTTAATAACTTTAAAGGACGTTTTATTTTAGACAAGCGGTCCCGTCATTCCAACAAACGTTTATCCATATTTTCTTACCCTGCTACGAAGTTACAAATAAAATTACATGTTTCGATTTATAAATTTCAGAACTCATGTGCTGCTTGGCTCCCACTCGGCACGCGTGTGAAAATGGACGAGACGGGCTGGACGATCCTCAGGATCCTCTCGCAGCGGCACAGCGACGAGGTCGCCAAGGAGTTCGTCAAGCTCAAGTCGGAGATGCGGTCGGAGGCCCCGGCCGGCGCCGGGCCCCCGGGCCAGGGGCCCTCGTGAAACCCGTAAGGGCCACTCGCGAGCCACAGTTCTTCTAGCGACGTCCGAACGGACGCCACCGAGAATCGCCGATCTCACCGATCGCAGTGATACTCGCTCCACGGTCCTCAAACGTGTCTAAACACTCCGATGTGTTGCTACCGCTCGAGTTGTGAGACATGGGGTCACGGAGATTCCGCCGGAGAAGCAGACATGACGCTAGGCGCTGCGGCGGTTTCCGGTCAGTGCTCCTTTTGTTTAGTACGGCCTCGTGGCGTATTTTGTAAATATTATAACAGTATTAAGTTACGCGACAAGTAGAAATATTTTGCACAAATTCCTAAAGTTAGCGAAAAAGACTGACCGTAGGCGGCCGCGGTCGCCGCGACGTCCACGCGCTCTAGGTATTCAGCAAATAAATCTACACTTTGCACTTTCTTAGGCACACACTACTTATTTTATCGTGTCGTGATATTACTTTAAATATTCCATACGAACGGATTTGATAGGTTAAAGTTACTTACTTACTATATAATTGACTTTAATTTTAATTTTTTGCACATTTTGCTGGGTGACTAAAGGGGTGGACGATTCACAATTTATGTAATAATACTTATATGGACCAAACTGTCACAAATACGGATACATTTATCCTAATCCATTAACGTTAAATCAACATTATTTATCTAATTAATCATCTACTCGTTATACGTGTACAGTAAAATAATATATGGCCTTATGTAAATTATTTCCTCGTTTGTTTGAGAATACTTTGCTTGTGTCAAGTTAAAAGGTACTAAGTGTTAACGATGTACTGGATGTCGAGAAAACGTGAAATATGCGTAAGGTAAACGTACTAGTGCTCGACATGCTAATGCCTAATAGATGACACCTTGCTGTCACCTCTATTGACAATGACTTAAGTTTCAAGATGGCATTGTACTGGGACCGCGTCGAGCACCAGTACGTTTACCTTATTTCCTGTATAATAATATCATGATAATCTGTATGGTGTGTAGGATCGCGGGAGTGTCGCGAAGCATGATTGTATAGGAGATGAGTGTTTCAAAAATGGTATGAATATGGTTAAGGTTTATTATTTCTACCAAACTATTGTAATGTTTTATAAATATTCTGTTCGCGTCCCGTTATGAGTGATCTTTGTTGTCTTTCGTGGTCCATGTCGTTGCATATACTGATATATGTAAATACCAACTAAATATAACATACTATCACATATTTGCTCTTACTTTTAATATGCTTGGCGTGTCTAATGTGTAATTTGAAATCTCCTATAACATTATGTATAAATTATTAAAAATTGTGATATTGTTATAAAATGATACATCTCATGGATATTTTATGTAAACCTGTTTTAGCTGATAAATCCAATATTGAAGTGTTGGTTGTTAATGTTATATTTCTTTTATATACATACCTCGTTTATTGATAGGGCACTGATAAGGATAACATTATTTTCTACTTAACTTTTTCTAATTATGGGTTACTCATTTTTGACAAATATCAACATTCCATTTTAAATTTACTCACAAGTCACTAGCATTTAAAACGATCAGTGCTCAAAAAATAATTTGTTAAGGCTATAATTATTATGGCAAATATCACTAACGAATCGTTGATTTAACAAGATAATATTATAATTATGACAATTAAATATTTATCACAGTCCAATCGAAACACAGCGTTTGAACATCACGTAAATAATAATTAGTGTGTGTATATTTTCAATACCACTAAGACTTCTATTTCATAAACTAAAATCAAATTAATTTCTTATATGTATTTACGTATTTAATACAAATACCAATTTCATACATTTACGATTATGACAAAAGTTTTGTCTTTTTAATCCTTTTCTAAGTATCAAAATTATCTTTTGAAAAGTACTAAATTCATGGTCAGCATGTAACATTACACTTACTTTACTACATATTTATCAATACTCTGCCTACTTCCATTGAACTTGAACTTGTTACTCTTCTATCAGTTGTATCTCTTATGGAACTAATTATTTTGTTTAGAAAAAATATTAAATAACAATTATAGACCAACCGCTTAAATGAGTCCTCGCCTGCGCGGTACGGGGGCGACGGGGTATGACGACTAAAGGGACTGAGGAAGGTGCGGGCGGCAGGCGTACGCGCAGGCGAGGACTCATTTAAGCGGTCGGTCTATAATGTTTCCTAGTTGTACGTACTTTACGGGCTTCCTTTCTACACAGATTTGCTATAGAACTTTAGAATTTGACGTTAGATACTGTTCAATTTACAAAACATGTTTAAAAAAACTCTCCAATGGTAAATTTATGTAGTTTAAAGCAAAAAAAATGTGAAATAACTAGTCAAATCATAGCGTAATAATATTGCGCAAGACGTTTTAGTAACCGATGTAAAATTTGTTTGGACAGCATTATCTATCATCTCTTTAACTTAAATAGTTGTTTCTACCTTCCTCTCCTGCAGAAGTACGAAGGCAGTAACTTAATACTAAATTGATAAGTGTTAAAAAATAATATAAAATTCAAAATCAGACTGAGTGAGCTTATAAACGAGTTACATATA
The DNA here is from genome assembly GCF_910591565.1 of Cydia splendana. Classification (NCBI taxonomy): domain Eukaryota; kingdom Metazoa; phylum Arthropoda; class Insecta; order Lepidoptera; family Tortricidae; genus Cydia; species Cydia splendana. Next base: position 12,003,442 of record NC_085976.1, read on the forward strand.
AACATGTTTTGGATTTTGGATTTCAATGTTTTGTATACGACATGTTATCGGGTGTGTCTTAGTGTACCTAACAGTGTTAGTCAATGTTAGTTGTATATGTTATGATAAATGTGAACGTGTGTGTAGGAGAGATGTAACCGGAGTTTGTAATGCAGAATGTTTAAAAAACGCAGTGTTAAGTCTTGGTTTTGAACAATTGATTAAATAATTTCAATTTTGTGAGAAAAAGATACGTAGTGCACATTCGTGTACGTTAGTGCAATGGATTTGATGTTGCCAAGGAGAGTTGTTTGATATCCGCAATAGATGAAAGTATATGTGGTCCGTTTATTAAAGTTATTGTGATGTTACGAGTACTTGTAAGAATATGAAGTCTAGGTGGCTTTGAAAATGTATACGATGTGTAGAGAGGCACATCACTACCACCATGGAACTTAGATTTTCTAAATATTAGGATTTATCATGGATTACATATCTATAGATAGAAAATGTGGTTTGTCTAGTCCAAATCTCAATAAATAATAATATATATTTACTCGTCTTAAAAATATACTAATAAAATTTTGTTAATGAATTTGTATTTCCGAGTCGACTGAGTCTGTGTTTCTATTTGTATAGCGCTATAGCGAAATATTGTCAAATTGAAATTTAATCGTTCTGTTTAGAGTTCAAGCAATCTATTCAAGGTAATAATGTTCTTAAATACATAAGTCAGTGTCAAAATTAAACGTTTAAAATAAATAGTTAAATTTCTTGTCCGTCGCAAACGTTGTTAAATACCGAATAGTAAAGGTAGATACATTTAAAATTTCTAAACATTTCAAACTGTCACGTTAATGCGTTGAATAGAGTGTTGCAGTTTTTGAAAAATCATGACAAAAAGGATCGCTTTCCATTTAACGCCAGGTTCATTATCTTGTCTCGTTTCCGAACATTCTTTATTAAGCCCATGTGTCATTCATTTGTAAATAATCGACTCTTCTCTCGTCCTCTCGGGGGCTACAATACAGAGCGTGTGATAATACATCATTTACAAAATAACAGTATTAATGTATTGTTTACCGTGTACCAATAATCATTCTATATTAGTTTCATCGCAACAACGGCTTTTGGATTTGCGGTTCGAGCTAGAATAAAAGAAAAGCGCACAGTCTCCATCAACCTCATCAAATTAAAATTGTAATTGACACGTTACCTTTACCATTTGACAATACTTGGTAAATATTATTTTTAAGTGTAAAATGTGATCGTCACATGCATTGGCATCATTGTAAGTCTGTTACGCTCCAATTTTAGTATTAAAATCACTAAACATTGCATATATCTTTGTATAAATGCATATATGTAAATGTTACATGTTTAAAACACATAATTGAATTTAGAATTTTTATGAAAAAATAAATAAATATCCGTATTTCAAATATATCTTGTTTCGTTTCATTTGAGTTAATTTTGACTAAAACCAGCCTTATTATCGGAGGCTCTTCCTACATCCCTTTCTTCCTATTTATCCATTTAGTTCGTTTTTCGTATCCATTAATTATTTAGGTAAGGTAGACGTCCGAGTGACCGTCACTGTCCCAGTACCTATAATCTATTGTCACCTTTTAACTTACGTCATTGGAACATGAAGAGGTTGCCATCTATTGGGCAATAGCATGTTAAGCACTGGGACGTTTACCTTAATATCTATAGATCTCGCATCTACATTTTAGATTTTAGTAAAAGCATGTACAGTCAGCAGCAGAAGTTGCTAAGCGGGCCAGGTGTTCAAAATAATTTTGACGCGACTTTATTGTTAAGAGAATAAGAGCGTGTCAAGGTAATTTTGAACACCTCGCCCGCTTAGCAACTTATGCTGCTGACTGTACATATTTTACGCCTTCTATTTTAGGCTTTTGCTGCTGCGTTCGAGGGCGCTGAGGTATGTTACCACCATTAATATAGTAAATATCTATATAGATCTTGAAAACATTAAACAAAAACCACGTGGACCGTTGTTCGGCCGGTGAAATTGCAAACAGTTATTTGCATGTCCCAAAATGTATGAAGCCATGCAGCGCCATCTAGCTCAGCTTGTCAGAAACTTTTCCACTATAGATGACGCTAATGCTCCCGAGTTCTCTTCAAAATAAATGTGAGTTACAGTGCGAGTCAACCAAACACAGCGACTAAAGCACACTGCAAAAGTTGTTTAACCATCGCGCGCACTAGGTGGTGCTATCATAGCATTACTCGTACAGACTTGTACAGATGTATTTTCACGGAAACTTACATGACGACCAAGGTAAGTTTACACAAGTTTCTTGGGGTAGATGTTCTCCTCTCATGAAAATGTTATTTAAATATATGACTGTACTGATTTACTCGCATTTGGCGTTATTCTCCACTTTTCAAGCCATTCTTGCATAAATGAGTTTGTAATTGTACAGCTTCGGGTTTATGTGACTTGCAATACAGGCTGTCTCATCTGCATCGGCGTGCAGTTCCCATACAAGTTGCAGTCTGGTTGCAGCCCGTCTGTACCGGCCCTAAGAGTCAAAGTATATAAATAGTGAACGACAAACAAATCTAACCATACATAATTCAGGCACATGTAACCAATGTCTAGTAGTAAGTTTATAAGAAATGTCGGTATCATTTTACATTACACTTTTTAGTCAATCATTTACTTCTTTATGTTTTTATGAAACAAATACCTAGTATTTATTTAGTTATTTCTACGAATACCGAGATGCCTTAGTTATAATTTGGCATACTTTGTTAGATTTTAAAGATAAATTTACTAAGTTATAAGTTCAAACCTAGTTACTGTTTGGCAAAGTGATAAGTTTTTCAGATAATGTCCACATTAAGTACGAGTGGAAGAAACTTTTTAATATCAGATACTTTCTGAGAGAACTTCTAAATTACTCTAATCTATTCTTCCCAACTTTTAGGTCCCTACCTGCTTACTAACTGTAGGTACGAAGTCTCCTGTGTAAAAAAAATAGTTTGCAAAACTAACAAACAAGAAACGAAAAAGTTTCATTCAACTTTTGACTAATCTACAAAAATTTGGAATAAACAAGAAAAGTTCCGAATAAATGTGTCAACTTCCCTTCAACTCCGAACCGCCGCTGATTGTGATACTATTTAGGGACCTGCAAACAAACAGATCGGAACGCAGACGCTTGGCAGTATGTGCTTTCGTAGCCGTGACGTCACATTACAGGAGAGTATTTAAAACACGTCACCCATTCATGAACTTCTAGTCTGAAAGAACATTTCATTACCAACGGCCGTCGCGTACGCACGTTGCACGCTCGAATTTTCGCGCGCTATTTATATCGCATTTTTCAAGAACAAAGGGCTTTATAATAGTACCGGTAGTGTGCGCAGTGAAGATGAGCGGAAATTTTCTGACTATCCCCGGAGATGAGCCGATGCAAAGGCGGTCACGGGTAAGGCTTCTCTGTTGTTGTTGCATGAATGAAAGCCGTTTAATTGAGGGTGAAGGCGATTTCGAAGGCTGCTATTGCAGTGGCATCTTCATTTATGTTACTTATTATCAGCAATTATATCATTGAAATCTAGAGTAGTACAGTAAGATTAACCCCCGCCGCGTCTGTCTGTTTGTGTGTTTGTTCGCGATAAACTCAAAAACTACTGAACGGATTTTTATGCGGTGTTCACCTATCAATAGAGTGATTCTTGAGGAAGGTTTAGGTGTATAATTTGTTAACCCGTGCGAAGCCGGAGCGCGTCGCTAGTATTTTCATAATTTCAACTATGTACTAAGTACGAGTATTTAAAACATTACGGAAACTCCGCACGTAAAAATGCAATTTGTATGTCTTTATCTCGGCCGACCTATTATAATTTGGCTCCAAGGCGTTTTATTCATCAGCATTTAAGCAAACCAAACTTCCTGTGTTATTTATTATTTGCCAGCGTCGAGATATAATTAGAATAATAATGTTTCTCTTTGACCACGTCACCCACATGCATATGAAAGCGGACCTTGTGTGCTATCTCTATTATAGTTAGTGTTTTCAATCGTAAAATTTTTCATATTTTGCCATTACCGTCAATTTTATCTGTGTTTTGACTGTAAAATATTACTACTATGTTTTCATCTTGCTTTTAAACGAGTGAAACTTGTCCATCCGGCAATGCACATTTCTTTATTTAAACAATTAAAATATTTAAAAATCAATTGAATAGTTATGATAATCAGTCATCTTTATGAAAGACTAAAAGTACTCTGTCAAATGTTGTCTGGAAGAGATCGCTTTTTAGCGATAAGACCGCCTGTTGTTACCTGGTTCTATTTTCCGTTAATATTTCTTTGTAGTTTTACATGTATGTAAAATGTATAATTATTGATGCAATAATGAAGATTTACTTACTTATTTACTGTTCAAATAACTTGAAATTATTTTTTATGAAAAATAATGCATACAAATAAACTATAACTCTCGCGTTTTGTACACATATTTAATTACACACACTAAAACAATGAAATTATATCGCGGTAGACCCGTATGTGTAATTAAATACGTAAACATAGATTTCGTTTCGTTAATGAACAATCTTACACAAATAAACCAAATGTTTCATCTCAGATAGAAGCTCAATGAGACTTGTGTTGTGGGTACTAAACGGTTTTAACTTACCTATATCAATATCAACTTGTTTGGCGATGTAATCGAGAGTACTTAAAGTAATAGGCTTTTATTATTATACATATTGTCAAAAACTATTCACAAGTTTTTCAATCACATGGAATCAGATATCTTCACATTCATATAATCACTACACCTTATAAAACAAAGTTCCCCGCCGCGTCTGTCTGTTTGTGTGTTTGTTTATATGTTCGCGATAAAACTACTGAACGGATTTTCATGCGGTTTTCACCTATCAATAAAGTGATTCTTGAGGAAGGTTTAGGTGTATAATTTGTTAACCTACGAGAAGCCGGGGCGGGTCACTAGTATAATATATGTGAATCTGCTCTCAAAAAGTTCATCCCATTAAATCGTGGTGAAAAATAGAATAGATGAACAAACGGATACACAGTTTATCTTGTTTACATAATAGGATCGCATGAAGATTAAAATAAAGTGTTGCATGTGTCTGTCTAGGCTATATATCTCCAACACCGCGTAATGAGAACTATAATATATCGGTCAGGCCGAACGCAATATTTCACAGCTGTGAACTCTTTTCATTCCGATTTAATTAAATGCAGACGCACGTTTGTTTTTTTATTTATTTCGACCAATTTGAAAGTCAATATGAGAAGAATGTCTTCAGAAACAAATAATTATATATTTTTTCAAAATGCCTACGTATTTAAGTTCTACAAATTATTAAGAAATAATAATAAAAAAAACTTTTTTTACAATAAAATCTTAATTTTATAAATGATATGAATTAATTAATGAAACCACTACAAATATCTAAAGTAAAATGACCTGGCTTGATTATTGATAAGTTATATGTAGACAGCTGTTTAGTGGAGAATCAGCTGTTTTTGATACTAGCAACAGTGTCGCGAAGTGGGCCCTTTTGGAGTGTGAAGTGGGAGTAATCTCCCATGTATTTAACGACGGCCCGATTCGAACTTCGATACGTCAATTTATAGACCTAGAAACGATATGGATTACATATGTCAGTGTTAAGTGAGACGTTTCTTCAAACGAAAAGGTCACTTTTGTCACTGACACATCTAATCCATATCATTTCTAGATCTATTAGTTGACGTATCTTAAAGTTCGAATCGGGCAGCGAATCTCAAAGTAACGCACTCTTCAAGGTATATGTACCTACCTATTCGATTACATCCACATACAGTAGAAATATAATCTATCGAATATGTACTCGTATTTGGTTGGTTATTGGAAATAGGTAATTATCAGACATCGTAAATTTTATAGCATTTTCGGTGCAGCGGAGTGGTGTTAACGGAATTGGTATAAACAATTTCTACCCTAATGATTAACTAGCGTTAATTGGGCATTTTCACTTAATTGAACACCTTTAACGGCCGGTTAGCAATCGTTACAAACTGACTGTCAATATCAAATTCCATACATTTTGTCAGGAATGTAACGGTTAGATGTTACTGAAACACGACTTAAGTCGCGCTTTAAAGTACAAGTTAAATGCAAATGCCCAATTACGTTAATATCAACCTTAATTTACCATTTAAATTAGAATTATCTATTCCAATTCCGTTAACACCACTATAGTTCGATTTTTTTAGCATTAGAAAGAACTTGAAAGAAGGTAAGCGATATTGACATGTCTTTTAATTGAAAAACGTTATTTAAAAATCAGTAACTATTACTTATGAAAGCAGAAGAATATAAATTATCGTATTAGATTCATAATTCTTACATATTTGCCGTAACTTATTTTTAGAATGTGTTTTTCAATTAAAAGACACATCAAGATTGTTTACCTTATTTCTAATGCTAAAAAACGAACTATACGCTGCACCAACGATGTCTGGTAATTATGGCAGTTACATAGATTCCGTGTGACCTAAAAAAAGTTGAAATGTAAATATGCCAAACCAAATAAAAACGTAATAAAATTTAAATTGCGTTACAGTAGACACAGTCGCCGCGGGGTCGGATAAATAATTTGAGTGGTACACAGTCAGAATGTTTGTTTCGCAATTAAACCTTTATCCGTACGTAGGAATTACGGCGAGTCAATTTTATGTCACAAGATTAGTTAGCATTCGATTTATCTGTTGTTAAGGTTCCATGCCCGAAGAGTGTTAAACGGAAACCTATAAAGGGGACCCTTTTTATATAGGACTACTATATTTTAGGACTATAGGACTAGTCGCGTTCTCGTTGCGATTGCGACAGTCCGTTTGGTATGGATTATGTATATGATGTAATAATAACTTAATGCGTAACACAAATATGTATACTACCATAAGTCTGCTATCTAGATAATAAGCTAGGTACCACTTGATTTATATAATTACTCGTGGCAGCTTTGTTTCACAAATTAATAATGTTTTATTATAAATAGGGAAATCAAAACGTTGCATAATATGAAACTATGATATTCTTACATAGGTAATAGAGTTAAAAACCCGTATGAGAAGTATTTATAAGAATCTTCTACATAATTATGAATTAAAGCAAAAATTCGCATAACAGATGTTTGTTACACAATCACGATAAAAGGGCTAAACAAATTTAAGGCAAGTTATACGGGGCCTAAAAGTTAGTATGGATCATCTTCGTCGCGGGCGAAGTCACCGGCAGAAGTTAGTAATAAACAAAATGCTACCTACCTATCGTTTTACTTGGGTAAATTTATGGGATGTAAATATTCATCGTGTATACATAAATTTTAGATAAACGCCATTATTACGCCGTTATGCCGACCCGAGGTTAAACGAGAATATTACGTACTTAAAATAATATAAACAGTGCAGAGGAGTTTTCATTGATTGAATAAAATCAAATACTAAGATGCTATGACGATAGTAGGTAGTATCTGCCTGCGAACCCAATATTCATGAAATGTGGGTCACACCTTATAAGTGCTCCGAGAAAATTTCTACCATAATTTATGTCATGGCATATGGATTGGACTGAATAGTTTAAGAATATCATTATTATTTTTGTGTTTTAATAATTTTTAAAGTACATATGGTGCTACTTTACCACCCTAGGGCGGGATTAAGGACAATAAAAATTAAAAGGCCATATGTACTGTAAAACGTTTTACAATACACGTGCGAAAAGGTAATTCGCACTTGTATCGTAATGTACCTACTATTAAATTACCTAAATATATTTTCATTGTAATAATGTTATGATAATTGTTGACCTTTTCATAGCATTTATTTTGTTATGGATATGTTAAGTAGGTATGTATTCATTGTACCTTGTAAATACATCATAAAACAAGCATGTATAGTCTAATTACTACAGTCTTCTCTATTCTAAAACGTTTAGTAAGTTCTGAAGTCATCATCAATAAAAACTATTGTTAATTTAAGCTAAACATTAACATTTTTTAACGTTTCGTAGTAGTAGTAGTAGTAGTAGTATTTTAAGTAAACAACTTAAGAATTAACAAACGTTTAAATAGAGGAAAAAATAAAGAGAAAACGTGCAGTAATACACAGAAAAATATATAAAAAATATTCTGCGAACAATCAACAAACAAAATGTCAACCTAAATAAAGTTTCAATTAAATAGTTTACTTACGTGTCAAACCTGTTTTTGGTATTCCGGAGTTTCCTAGTATTATTTTGGCATGAATATGCTGTTGTGATTTTTGGTTAAATAAAAAAAACATTAGGAAATGTTCCAAAAAATGGTGTTTAAATGTTTTAACCCCTTATTCATAAAACTTTACGGGCCTGATTTAGTTAAATTATGTTTTATCCCTTTCTTACAAATACATAAGTCAAAATGACAGATAAAAACAAACGAATCATAGCTAATTCAGGCCAGTATCGCGTTTATGAATAACGCCATAAATATATTGATTTGACCGTAGGTTCATAAAACATAGCCGGTTTTTATTATATATAGTTATATAGTTTTTTTTATAATATAGGTAATAGGTAAATACCTTCATCTTCTTCTTCAGTCGGTCCCTCAATACTGAGGATCGTGACATCATATCCTTCTGTTGAAGATCAGGTTCCTCCGTAGGGTTCAGTTGTTCCCTTTGACGGGCGCATGGCCTCGTGCAGTTTTAATTGCATAGGTGCCGTAATTTGAGCACACCATCTAGTAGGAGGAGGGCCCTGAGGTCTCGTGCCTTCAACTTTGCCCGTCATTATTACTCTTTCCAGGCTATCCGGAGAGCGACGTGAGAGGTGTCCGAAGTATGAAAGCATTTGGTCCTGGTATATCGTTGACAACCGGCGTTTTATGCGTAGCTCCTCCAGTATGGACTGATTGGTACAGTCACCTGCAATAATATGTTACTCTTTGAAGGCCGCATAAATATCTGACACGATCTTATTTGTAGAGCCATAAGAGCATGTCACATATTTTTGCGGCCTTCGAAGAGTAACATATTATTGCAGGTGACTGTACGCATTGCCGTCCACGGAATTCGTAAAAGTCGGCGCCAACACCACATCTCAAACGCGTTAATACGCTTTATCATATTGGCTCGTTTGGTCCATGTCTCCGAACCATACAGAAGATTGGGAAAACCAGAGAGCGCACAAGTCTAACCTTTGTCTGTCTTAATATACTAACCGTACGTACGATCCTTCCAAATCTTATCTAGCCGAGCCATAGCTCATAAGAAATACCTTCATAAGATCCGGCTATTACAAGTGCTCTTTGAATTGTATCCACATGGTATCCACAGTCTATCGATACATTGAAGCCCTTCAGATTTCATCTTATTGATGTGTCTGTTTTCCCCACGCTTTCAATTTATTTTCGCAACAAAAACGCCTGATAAACCTTTAGTAAAATAAAGCTGTTTCTTAAAGCAATTTAAAGGGACTATTTAGGAAAGCCTTAATTCAGAAGGAATTACTTAAAGGACCTTCAATTCCATATCTTTGATCCAATAATGGAATTACATTTTTGGAATAACGCTCGCTTCTGTGAATTGAAATGTAAACAATGCGGTGTCAAGTTTATTGTCTTTGGGAAATAAATTATTGGTAGAAATAATTAATTTCGATTCGTAGCCACTAGAGTAACCCACTAAGCCAGACAGGTCGTCAAAAAAGGTCATTTAAGCTTCATAAAAGAAATAAACGGTTCCTATACTACCCATGATAACTGTTAGGTTTTTAAATTCGGTTTTTAGTTTATGGCGATAAGAGATTTTAGAGTCCACGTTACGATGTGTTCCGTGCGTGTGTTATCGTGTGTTATGTCTGTCGTATATATTATACTACTTTTTGGTTATGACTTCCCGTGTGTTACGGTATAATTTTTGTGAGGGTAAACCTCATATTTTTATTCCAACAATGGAAATATGATATAAGTATCAAGCTAGTGAATAGTTTGACAAGTCCGCTGTCGTCCACAGTTACAGGATATTACCAAGCGTCATCATTCATCAGTATGTCCGGTAAAACGGGCAGTGTTGCCAACTCGGATTTTGTAAAAATGCTAGACTAATGTCTAATTATGCCAAAATTATGCCAAAGATTTTTGAAACACCTATGCTAAAAAATGCTAAAATATCACTTGAAATTAGACACTTAAAACACATACATTTTTCAAATTTATCGCCTTTTTCGTCCATCCGTCCACAAAAGTCAAAATTCATATGAAAATATGAACCACATAAGCCAATGGCGCATATTGTTGCTGCCAAGTTGGTGCAAACTTGGCTTAGACTAAATTATGCTAAAAAATATGCCAGATGCTAAATGGAAAATTTTGGTGCCAAAGCGAGTGAAAATATGCCAGATCTGGCATCATTTATGCCAAGTTGGCAACACTGAAAACGGGACAACATTACTGGAGAAAACAAGTTGTCGTGGGTGTATGGATACAGATCGTTCCCTATTATATTAATAATCTCACGGACCAATTAAACATGACTAAATTAAAATGAATAGTGCTCGAAAATACCTCTACAAAATACTACTAGTACAATATCTAATATTCTAAAAGTAATACATTCATATTAAAGCAATTGAACCAGCAGTTATATTTAATAACTTAATTTTATGGAAATTAATCCTTTTTATAAAATGTATATTATAAGGCAGGTAAAAGTAACAGGTTAAATCTATTTGTTATATATTTAAATTCTTTGTAATTCAACATTACTTACCTATGTATATATAGTACAATAAAAAATCTAACGTGGGAGTGACGAGTTTAATGTATTGAAGCAACGAAAATTCTTTATTTTCTGATTAATAGTGTCACCTACACGTCAGCATAATACCTCGCGCGTATAGAATTTAATATACGTATTAACCGGGCAATAAGGCTTTTAACCTTTTATTAATATTTCCTAGAAATCAAACCAAGGAAGCACCGATAGCAGCTGACAAGGCGTCATCTGATATATATTTAGTTTTTACGATAACAGTCACACTAATGCTCAATATACCTACGTAATTATACTTATAGTATGATACTGGCACTACGCCAGGGTCAAATACTTTTCTACTGAACAAAAAACGTTTGTTGTATTATATTAAAGTGAACATACACCGTTATAGCTTCGCTGGATGATTTTGCGAGCGGCGCGCTAATCAATTTGATTGTCACGAAAAACTTCAAAACCTAAAAAATGTTGGATAAACTGAATGTTTCACAAGCATGTCTGACATAATGTGTGTTATGCTATGCGGTCTTAAAACTCAGAAAGAATAGAAACACAGAAACAATTTTGCACAACTGTTCCATTTTATTTCAAACTCACAATTTCAAATTGTTTTCTCAAAGTTTACATCCTATATTTAGACAGTGTTCATGCTACATACCTACTCGTACTCGTATTACAAAATTGGACATTTGAAATTCTATGCGAGTTAACAGTACCTAAACTAATTAGAATTTTCCTTTAGCTCTCCACACACAGTTCAGATATTTCCTGTTATTAAACTCCTTTAATCTAGGGCACCGGGAATATTAAATACTATGCACAGAGCAAACACAGGCGGTTTTCTGTGATACTATGTCATAAGTTAAGCATTGTACCAAACGTTCATTGTTTAAGTCGAATATAACAATGTTTACGAAGTTCGCCCAAAAAAACTTGTAGGTACACAGTATAATATATTTCCTTGACGCCAGCATGCTAACAAAATGCCATTATAATTATTTCCTCTTGGATGAACCTTCAAACTTCATCTTTGAATTTTTGTCGAACATTTACTAGTAACAAATAAGAACAAAGAACCGGCACGTTTACAACCCGCTGGCGTCAAAAGGGAGGTCAACTCCCCAATAAAAATTTAACGTTTTGGTAAAATATTAGAATCAAGTATTTCACGCTCTCCCTCTCCCACTCCGGAGGAATCGAATACATACTATTGTGAGGCGATGACAATCAGATTGAATTGAATTTAGATTGTATGTTATTAAAATTAACAGAATGCAGGACGAAGTCAGTGTCGACGGCCTTTTAGGCGTAGGTACTTTTAACAAAAATGAAAATTAAGTAATTAAATTTTGCTTGACTTGGTACCTGGCCTGAGTAAATCCGAGCTTATGTTTTATAAGCATAGAAATAAGTGTCTAAAAATAACAATTTAATTATGTTCTTAACTATAATAGACGGTACCTATATTTTGCCTTAACTTGAAACTACTTATAATACGTAGAATAAGAGAATGTATTTCTTGTTATAATTATTTGATTATTCTGGTGCCTGTATTTGCTTAATTATCAATTAAAATAGCTAGTATGTTAGTGGTAGGTACTGATTACAATCTCGCGGCAGAATATCAAAGGAAAACTTCTAGTTGCGACTCCTCGACTCACAAGAGTGCTATTTACGTAAACTTTATCGTGTCAATCTCATTCGCGCGGCTTCAGCGTACCGCTCAAAATACGGCTCCAATCCAAACAAGATGCAATTTGTTTATTTAAACTGCGAAATAATCAAAATAAACGTTTAAATTTATCTCCGAATGCCATGAATATTCGTGTAAGTTTTGGAATGCAGGAAGTGAGTCAGGACGTCAAGGCGGGCATCATTCAAAGCTAACGAGTGGTGCCGCAAGGTCGACGCAAGCGCTCGCCAGCTGACTCACGCGTCTGTCATTCACCCGCGCACGACACATGCAACGCGTGAATAGGGAATATTAGGCAAAGCTCTGCGTAGGTGGCACCAGTAGCACATACAGTAAACAAACCTCATTGACATCATCAATGACACATCATGCGTCACCAGGTCAATCACATGGCCTACCGTGAAACACGACAATCGAAAGTTCGGTTTCTGCCTCTCTATCACTCTTGCTTATTCGATCGATAGAGAGGCAGATAAAGAAATTTCTATTTTCGCGTTTCGCGGTAGGCCACCTGTAAACAAACCGCCTTGGTGCATCAATGTCATAGTGAAAACTTGCCAAAAAACTGTTTAAGGCCTAGTATTTATAAGTTACTCTATGGTTTACTATACACATTAGTGCTGCACTCTGGCGGCAGAACATCATCATCATCATCATCATCAGGCTATAGTAGTCCACTGCTGGACATAGCCCTCCCCTAAAGAGCGCCATAGCGCCCTGTCCTCAGCTTGCCGCATCCAGCATCTGCCTGCAGTCTTTCGCAGATCGTCATCCCACCTGGTCGGAGGGCGTCCTACACTACGTTTGCCAAGTCGCGGTCTCCACTCAAGAACACGTTTACCCCAGCGGTTGTCGGTTCTTCGTGCGATATGGCCAGCCCACTGCCACTTCAGCTTGCTAATTCTTAGAGCTATGTCGATAACTTTGGTTCTCTGTCGGATGTATTCGTTACGAATCCTATCCTTCAGAGAAACTCCGAGCATAGCTCTCTCCATAGCTCGCTGAGCGACTTTGAACTGGTGGACCAACCCTACCGTGAGTGTCCATGTCTCGGCTCCGTAGGTCATGACAGGTAGGACGCACTGATTGAAAACTTTTGTTTTCAAACATTGCGGTATGGATGACGAGAAGACTCGGCACAGTTTCCCAAACGCTGCCCAGCCCAGCTGGATCCTCCTGGCGGCAGAACATTGCAGTAATATTCCCTATTCCCGAAGCTTACCGCATGTGAGCCTATACATTACGAAAATGGGAATCAAGCGTAGGTAAACCGCGTCAGCAATCACTAGAGTCAGTCCATGAAAAGTGCAGCGGATTTGATAGCCCACGCAGTGCACGTGTTATTTTAAACGTCAAACTTCAATGAAATTATGACGTATAATGACACATGCACTGCGTGTGCTATCAAATCCGCTACAGACTTTTCTTGGTCCTACTCTATCACTACTTATTTGCGCGCTTAGGCGGGGCATTGTGATGCAACACTTCTGTTGGATTACAATGTATGCAACCGGAGGTATAGGTTTTTATTCGAACCGCTTACCGAAAGTTTGCTGTCGGTAAGCAGTCAGAATATCATCATAAGATATCGTTTACAGTAATTTCCGAGAGTGGTATACTAAAGCAATACATGAGCAAGAATTGTCCAAGATATCTAATCAGATTAAAAGTAGTTCCGTAGGGACAAGTGTGCTATCCAAGTAAATAAACTCATATCTCTGAAGTAAGTATACAAAGAAATCAACCGGGTTTACTGTCGTGTGTCTAAATACAGTCATAATCACACAGATTTAGATAATGTACTACTTTTATAGCATAACCATGCCTAAGTATTATGTTTTAGGTAAGTAAGTAGCTACCTACTAAATAGAAATAATAATATAACATAGATAATATGTGTCGCTTAACTTCAAACTCGGGTAAATCCATTCGACCCTCTCAGCAAATATCTAACCTATTACCTTTTCTTAATACCAAAATCGCATAATCTGACAGATGGATTTACCCGAGTTTGAAGTTAAGCGACTCATATAGGTATATTATATTATTATTTCTATTAGGCTTTTGATAGACATCAAAAGCCTTTTTTGCAATAATCACATCAAATTATTTTAAAGGCTGCAAAGCGTATGGGCTCTTTTTATTAATACTGTTTACCCTTACTCTAATTTGACTCTTAGAATAAATACGCGTGGAATCAAAATAGCCTTTTTAAGTAATCTAATTAATGAGTTAAAACATACAATTTCAGCGATGTATGTTAGAATCTTCTTTAATAATTGTTAAATTTACTATAACCCTGTTAACGGGCTTACCGCAAAAGGCAGACAGTGTGCCAACAGTCTCTAACGTTTTTAATAATATTTTGCGTTCAAATAAGATTTATAACCAAAGAGAAAATGAGTGCGCACATTTATCATTGCGGTGGTCAGTAAAAATATAAAAGTAAAAAAAAAGATTTAAAACAAATTACGTACGTATAAGCCAGGTTCAAATTGAAATTCATTAAATGAAATCCCTTGAAATTCATTAAATGAAAGATAAAAGATGATCAAATCGTGACATACCTGGCACGCCCAGTCGTTAATTTAAAAAAGCTCGGGTTAGCTTTACTAACATTTGATTAAGGTTTTACACAATAACTAAGTACATCCAGATAAACGTCATAATTGATTTTGGCAAATACAGTGAAAAATTAATTTGTACAATAAAGTTGTTTATTTTGTCAATTATTATCAGCTAGTTAGTTATCAATAGATACCTATAGTTATAGGAAACTCACGGCCCGATTCGAACTTTAAGATACGTCAATTAATAGATCTAGAAACGATATGGATTAGTTAGATATGTCACTGACATAACACTATTAGTTATAACACTGGTCAAATGTAACGTTTCTTCAAACAAAAACGTCACTTTTTTGACACCGATATATATCTAATCCATATCGTTTCTAGATCTATTAATTGACGTATCTTAAAGTTCGAAGCGGGCAATCATTTTACAACTAATATACATACTCGTAATATATACCTACTTATGGACAATATTGGAAGAACGCAAAAGTTTAATTACTTACTGGATTACATCACCTAAAGTAATTTCAAAATTAGTATTTTTTTTTTGCGATCCTCTAAATTTGTCCATGAGTGTATAATATCTCCATCTCGACAGATAAATGTTTCTTCATTACATTATGCTCAGACAAAGCGCTGTGATATACAAGATGGCCAAATTGCTTAAATACCCCTTCAAGTGGCGGTCAACCTGGTAACGGTCGGATCGAAAAGCAGTAAACTGGCGGCCCACCACTCACGGGTCGATGCGAAAACCAGTAAACTGTCGGCCACCAGTCAGTGGTTAATGAAGTGTTGCCGTATTTAGAGGAGAAAATGAACGCATTTAAGTATAGTTACGCTCTTCTAGCGCCCAAAATTAGGTAGCTCGTTAGACAAGGATAGTATACCATAAGGAATACAAATACACTTGGTATAAAATTTGTTGGTGAGGACCATTCATTCGGGAACGACCGCCTAGTCCAAGTGCAGACTTGATTTTTGAGAGGTTGTTTTGTAAAATAAATTGTATATTAGGTCCCTTTTAATCATATAATCTTAAAAATAAAAGTCTTAATTTGATCATTAAATAGCAATCACCTCCAATCATCAATTTGTTTTATGGTGGTAGTCATTTTTAACAAGGAAACCGGAAAACTGTAATTCTTCCGGAGTTTGATTAGGTCTGGCCAAATGAATAAACATTATAATAATTTAATTGCTATATTTAAATAGCGTATTTAAGGCGTATATATATAACGATATGTCATTTAATATACTTTCAAACATAGAAAAGCTTTAATCGACGATTTTGTTAAATTCTCTTAATCTGCGCTGACCACCCATCGGGGCCCCGCCACGTGACTGCTTTTGCGCAAATCCGCGGCGCCACTTGACTACTTTTCGCGTTTTCGCTGGCGCCACTTGAAGGGATATACGGTGACGAAAAGTAAAATGTAGTATGAATCATCTTTCAATTTGTAACCCTTTATTCATCGCGTCAGATAATTAATGCCACCTAATAAACACTTATCAGGTGCAACTTTAAATGACAGAGATTGGCAACTTTCCTTCTGAATGTGGCGTATCTGGCAAGTGTTAGCACCCACCATATACACATCTACCTGCTATCATAATATAAATCTACGAGTACTGCGCCATGATGGGGAGTAAAACAAATTATAATAATATTAAGGCTCCTCATTCCTCATATACAGGCCGGCTACAAAATAAGTGCATTCCCGTAGCCAGGGAGGTTCTGGGATTATACTGAGCAACTTTTACTATGGGACCAACCCCGCAATGCAAAAAAAATTACACTCCCATAGAAAATAGACAAGCCAAAATGTATGAAACACCCAAATTTTTATTTGCGATATCGAGGTTGGTCCCATAGTAAAAGTTTCACAGTATAATCCCTAAACCTCCCTGCATGACAACGGGAATGCAAAAATGCTTGCGCCTCAGTGCCGCACACATGTGGAATCACGCCTTTATAAATTTGTATATTTATACAGTTTACACCTTCCATATTTAAGTAACTTAAATTAAACCTGCTTGATTTTGATAACATAAGATTAATTACAGTTATCAACTGTGTTACATGTTTTAGGGTTCCTTACCCAAAGGGTAAAAACGCGACCCTATTACTAAGACTCCGCTCTCTGTCTGTCACCATGAACCGTGATAGCTAGGCAGTTGAAATTTGTCACAGATAATGTTTCTATGTTGCCGCTATAACAACAAATACTAAAAACAGAATATAATAAATATTTAAGTGGGGCTCCCATACAACAAAAGTGATTTTTTTGCCGTTTTTTGCGTAATGGTACGGAACCCTTCGTGAGCGAGTCCGACTCGCACTTGGCCGGTTTTATTTGCAATTTTATTCATCTTAAGCTTAATAACTAGATGTGTTGGTTAATGGAGTTCATTTAAAGACCGTGGCATTTCTACACGTGTAGGCAAGGCGTTGAGTAGGTAAGGAGACTGTTTACCTTCATCACAAATAGTAATGCATGTAACAACACACAACGTAAATTGTTGAAATGTAATTCAAATTATCGTAATTTCTAAACTACTACGATGACAATAGCGTTACCAAGAATCATCAAATGTAGAAAGACAACACAATTTATAAATGAAATGGCAAATAAATTCAATGTTACGAGTACCGTGTGTTCACTCACCTTACATTTACGCTTGTTAAATAAAAGAGACGCAGTCACCTTAATTCCGCATTCAAATTATAAGAAGTAAAAGATGATGTAAGAAATAATATGAGTAGGAACAAATATAAAGTACTGTAGAATTGTAGATACTTATGAGTAAGGACTCGTACACCGCGAAATATTTTTTTAATATTCTTAGATATCAAATAGAATCATCCGTGGCTACTGTTATGACCCACATACACGCACACATATAAATAATATAATTTATATTTAAAAATAATAATTACTTACCGTGCATTTAAAACAATAAACTCAATCTTAATATTAATTAGGCTTTCAAAATTATGTGTAGCGTAAAATCCGCCCAAGTTAACAGAATTTATTTTTATCTTTCACACAACCCGTCTGCCACCCCGATAGGCATTTGCAAAATTGAATCGACAAGTCTCGACCCATTTCAACGAAAAATTTTCAGAATGTTTGATTTAGGGATTTAGGTGAGATTTAGATAATTAAAGTTATTAGACTTCCGCATTTTGTTCATTTAAGGTGCCTTCTTCTGATACCGTTTTAAAATACCATCAACATGAATCGTTTTAATTAAATCACAACTCTAATAGTTAACATAATAGGTAGGTAATAAATGAAACCTTACCAAAAGAATATTCAGAAACAGTGTACTTCCTCACTCTCGCTGACCGATATGTAAGTATGTGCGCTCTCGGGTCCGCGGATAACATGTTTTTTTTTCTTTTAATAAAAGTAATCGATGATTTTTTTCAAAAATATAATTGCGCATTTTAGGAGCAATTCTCATATTTTTAGCTTTTGTGCATAAATTGTTACAATTTTTATAGTGCGTTATAGACCTATGTTCGTGATGTTTTTTACCGAACGTCAAATTAGATTCGAATCAATAAAGTCACTAGAAAAACCTCAAGATTCCGAATAAAATTCTTGGTAACCGTATTTTGATCTAAAATAAAGCGGTACGATATTTCAAAAACTGCGTTCTTTGATCGGCACCTTGAATTCCGCCCATGACCACGTCCGCATAACAGTCGCAAACGTTTCAATTTCTTAAATTCTTTCTTGGTGGAGCTCTCCAATAGGTGAAGAATATTAAATTTGTTTTATAAATTTCAAATGGCTATTGCACCGTTAAGGTTATACCTTGTGTGCCAGGTGTTATATTTCATTACAGAAGATAATAAATAGAGCCGAATAAAATATAGCGGATTAAATAGAGCGGAATAAGCGTTCGTAGCCCATCTACCAATGTACAAGTTGCAAAACATTCTCAAAAATTCAGTAACATTCTCGGGAATTTCCGGAAACTTACACGAGAATTTAAATTAAATTTCCAATGAGAACGTTCCTTATGAGAATTATCAAAAAATATACTATTAGTATTATTTTAATAAACTCGTAAATAAGACAGTCAGTTAAAATAATTGATAACGGCGGTGTCCAGCGACTTCCTGAATAATTTTTATGGTTCGTAAAATTTAATTTCTGAGAACATTTCGCATGGAAAATTTCGCAACTTTGGAAACTTCTCCTTGGTGCATTGCTAAGCCCACCTTGTTCCTTACTAGGTACTAAAAAGCTGAATAACATAATAAGAGCCCTGGAAAGAAGAAAGACAGGTCTTAGAAGATATCTTTTGTAAAAGCCATAAATTTAATGCGATGCCCGTCAATCAAAATAAGAGCTTATTCCTAATAAGTTAATCGTTAGATACTCTACCTGTTCCTACCTACGTATACTTGTATTTTTATCATTTTTAGGGATAATTTATTTATCCAGTTGTCTGGAAAAAGTTCGACTGGGTTTTACTCGTTATTCATTCATTACACTACAAATTGTAAGTATTTACAATTACAGAATATTTAGGTTTGTTATAATATGTAAGTATTTACTTATTATAAGAAAGTGAAATAATTTCACCGTTCCTATGTCTCACAAAAGGCCATCGACATTCTTTTAAAATATTTTAGCACGTCTATAAAAGTTTCGGTTTTAATTTCGACCGAATCTGAGTCAAAAACGAACATTCATTTCGGTTTCAGCAAATCCGGTTTTGATCGGACACTGCAACATAGAGTAATAATGCTAAACGATTATGAATTATGAAATAAACAGTGCAAACAATATTGCAAAGCTAGCTACTATTCCGGGTAATTAAATTTCCCTCTTTGATGTTCGCAGTTGTTGGTATATTTTCTACTTTTGTTATTTATTCATGATACTCTTTTCTTTCATTTCCAGGATCTACCATAAATAAGAATAAAAAGAACCGGGCAAGTGCGAGTCGGACTCGCGTTTCTAGGGATCCGTACATAAGTCCGACTCACGCTTGACTGCACATTTGTAATAGGTTTTCCTGTTATCTATAGGTAAAGAACTATTTTGTGTATTTTTTTCAAAATTGTAGACTCAGTAGTTTTGGAGATAAAGGGGGGGAATGGTCATTTTTATGCTGTTTTCTTAAATTTCAACTTAATTGGTCCAGTAGTTTCCGAGAAAATAGCCTGTGACAGACGGACAGACAGACAGACGCACGAGTGATCCTATAAGGGTTCCGTTTTTTCCTTTTGAGTTACGGAACCCTAAAAAATGATTCTTGTCTTAATCAATAGTTAAGTATACTTTTTTGCCTAAGTATAATTTTTAAAAAAGCAATTACCTACTGTATTTTAATTGGTATTTCATGTTTGGTACGGTAGTTCAATGAAGTCTGCGCCAAAGAAGGCTTATAATTTTTTTTTTGTTAATATTAACTTGCAGTTTTGTCTATGGTATGGTAGGTACATACTGGCGAATATGGATTTTTGAACAATTCACAAACGAGGCACTATATTAAATATTTTTATTCCAGTAACAAGGTAATTACTCGTAGTTAGGATAAAGTAATATGTTTCAGATGATTATTTTATTTTTATTTTATTTTATTTTATTAATAGTTAGGATAAAGTAATATGTTTCAGATGATTATTTCAGTTTCAAAGGATTCGTACCATTAAGCAGTAATGAGAATTCTAGCTCAGGTATCAACATTTATTATGAAAGTATCTTAGACACTCAAGTTCAACCATAGCTAGTGATCCAAAAGACTCGAGCCCTGTGAGCCTTTTTTTAGGGCTCGCCTCATTTCTTGACGCCTAAAAGGCTATAAGCCTTTTTTATTTCATTACTAAAAAAAATAAGTTCAAAAACTAAAACCCGACTACTCGCGCTCTAAAAAGTATGAAACAAGATAGAATTCTTATCTGAAAATATCATACAGGAAATATTATAAATGTTATCATTTTTTTTTATTAAAAAAAACAACGTAATATAATTTACTAAGTTTTTTATAAATTTACAGAGATTCAGAGGATAGCCGTGGTCGTATGCCACTTTACCTTAAAGTTTATAATCGTGGCATACAACCACGGCGATCCTTTGAATATCTCTGTAAATTTATAAAAAACTTAGTAAATTATATTACGTTGTATTTTTTAATTAAAAAAATGATAACATTTATAATATTTCCTGTTCAGATAAGAATTCTATCTTGTTTCATACTTTTTAGAGCGCGATTTGCAGTAGTCGGGCTTTAGTTTTTGAACTTATTTTTTATTTAATTAATTTTGGGGTCATGATTTCGTACTGATAACCATTTTTAAAGTCACTTTATATTACTTTTGCGAGGGCGTCCTCAATACAGAAATGCACGCAGAGCGCCGCATATATCGGGCTACGCCCGACTCCTTTGGCTTTGGAACGCGTACAGCGCGCCACGTACGTCGGCTTTATTTATTATGAGGGCGCCGCGTCTTTTGACCGCGTGTAACGCGCCTCTGACGTCGGTCTACGCCCGACTCTATTAGTATGAAAACGCCGAGACTTTGAATCGCGTGCAGCGCGACACGTACGTCGGGCTACGCCCGACTCTTTACGTATGAAGGCGCCTTCGGTGCCCGGCTTTGGACCGCGTGGAATGCACCACGTACGTCGGGCTACGCCCGACACTTTTAGTATGAGGATGCCGAAGGCGCCCGACTTTGAACCGCGTGCAGCGTGACACGGCCCGACTCTTTAAGTATGAGGGTGCCTTTGGCGCCCGGTTTAGGACCGCGTGCAGCGCGCCGCGTACGTCGGACTATGCCCGACGCTTTTAGTATGAGGGTGCCTTCGGCGCCCGGCTTTGGACCGCGTGCAGTGCGCCGCGTACGTCCGGCTACGCCCGACTCTTTAAGTATGAGGGCGCCTTCGGCGTCCGACTTTGGACTGCATGCAGCGCACCACGTACGTTGGGCTATGCCTGACTCTTTTAGTGTGAGGGCGCCTAAGGAGCCCGACTTTGAACCGCGTGCAGCGCGACACGTACTTCGGGCTACGCTCGACTCTTTAAGTATGAGGGCGCCTTCGGCGCCCGGCTTTGAACCGCGTGCAGTGCACCATGTACGGCGGGCTACGCCCGACTCTTTAATTATGAGGGCGCCTTCGGCGCCCGGCTTAGGACCGCGTGCAGCACGCCACGTACGTCGGACTACGCCCGACGCTTTTAGTATGAGGGCGCCGAAGGCGCCCGGCTTTTGGCCGCGTGCAACGCGCCTCGTACGTCGGGTTACGCCTGACTCTTTTAGTGTGAGGGCGCCGAAGATGCCCAGTTTTGGACCCGAGTGCGGTGCGTTACATAGGTACGTTTCAACATGCCTCGCCTGACCACTGCCAGGGCGTTTTTTTTGTCCTTCATTATTTTACAAGGTGAATATTCTGACCAACTTTTACAATGAGACCAAACCCAATGTAGTAAAAAAACACCCTGTATAGTGGCAAACAAATTTCTTTTGCAAAAACCTTCTTGTATCACCAAGTCGGGTAACACGCGGATAGAATCCAGAGCGCTTGTAGATTCGTAGTACGAATTACCTACCTAATAAATTAATGTTTTATCGGGTGCATGCAAGCAAATCCGGGTGCAAAAGCTAACAATATGATGTATATATTTTAAATGTGTTAATTAAGCCCTTTCAAATGATATACGACACATTAACATTACTTATTTTTATTTTTTTTGGTTCGTGACTTTATGACCTCTAGAGGGCGCCGTGTTCAAATTGTTATGACGACATATAGCCTATAACCAGCGGACGACTAAGACGATTCGAATGACATATCGTTTGTCAAATTATAATGAGTACTGTAGAAGTTATGAGGGAACAGATGAACATACATACATACATACCCACATACATACCGGTCAAAATCATAACCCTCCTTTTGCGTTGCCGTAGTCGGGTAAATAGGCTTTTAGCCTTTTAGGCGTCAAGAAATGAGGCGAGCCCTAAAAAAAGAGCTAACAGGGCTCGTGCCTTTTGGATCACTAACCATACCACTATTAATCACATTAGAACTAAAATTATTCCAATCGTACCTACTATGTAATTTCATCAAGATAAAATTAGATCAAAATAAGTGATGTTGGCCATTAACTTTTCAATACTTCATTTAAAAAGTGTATTTTTAACCCAAAATCGACGAAATCTTATTCCGTCTCCGATATCGCCAAGTCGCACCGGGTCGCTTACTAGGCCAATCAAATTAGATCCAAAAAAGCGTTTTAATACCTTCATTAGGTACTATAAATTCGTATAATCCGAGTTTGCTCCATCCAGGAGGCGTGGATACATTTTGGGGGCCTTGGGAGATACATTTTACCTTGGATTTACAAAACCACTTGATGAAGAAGGAATCCACCGTCAAAATAAATAATACTACCAGCAAGGTTGTTGTGGATAAAACTGGTAAAAACAAACCGATTTTGAGACAATTTTACAAAAAAAAAATGGCGGCAATTTTTTACAATCTTTGACTATGAATGAACTCATATTAAGGTATCTTTCGGATTCTCAGATATCATTTTTTATCATGATTAGAGCAAATTTTCCGTCGGTTTGAACTACAGTCAGCAGCAGAAGTTGCTAAGCGGGCAAGGTGTTCAAAATGATCTTGATGCAACTTTATTGTTAAGAGAATAAGAGCGTGTCAAGGTAATTTTGAACACCTCGCCCGCTTAGCAAACTTCTGCTGCTAGGTACAAGCAACAAACTGTAAAAGAGCAAAATTTTTCCACAACTCCTGGAATGGAGCAAACTCGGATTAGGTACGCTAATTTAGAACCAAATTAAGACGATTAACCGCTTGCTGGGAATTAATTCATGGAAAAAATCTAATTTGATTGGCTTATACGCGATTATTACCCTGATGGAAATTTTGCCTGTTTACATTCGAATTCGCATCCAATGTGAATGCCGCCTTACTCTTTGGCACAGGAACACAATCGCTTACCGAAATTTACTTAGGACCAAATCATTGTACAGAGACTTTATGTGCGAGTAATTTTGTAACTGGGTTTGAAATCATTGTTCAGTAGGAAACAATACTATTATTTACGGTCACGTATCCGAAACGGTTTCGAGTCCTTTATTGATATTACATGTCAAATGTAACTTAGGTAAATGTTATTTTATTTCTATTAGGACTCCGTAGGGGTATGTGTTCTACTTCTACTGTATTGATATGAGATATAATTATATAATATGATATAAATATGTACTTAGTATTTTTTCGTAGGTGTGTCTTCGTGAGAAATTCCAAAAAAATAAGAGAAAAAAACATGTGTTAGACATGGCAGTAAAAAATATGTATTATTACTTCATTCTATTATGATAATTTTTGGTTTTGTTATTTAATTTATTCATTTATTAAATAACATATTTTTCAAGACACTAACCCGAAACACCCTCTTGAACTAAGATCGGACTAATGGCTAATTCGAACTCTAAGCAAGGAGAATAAGTTGCATACGTTGGATAAATTTTAACTTTTCTTTTTAAACGTTCGTAACACACGGCTGACACGACTGAGCGGTTACTACAATGTGACAAGAGGTGCGGGATGAAATGGAATCACAAATTGTATTGCTACTGATGCAAAAAAACTACTATTTTGGAAGCGATTGCGATCATACGATCTTACCCTCCATCCGATCCTGTCCCGGGTATTCCTTAACCAAATCCCTCGTGGGGCGCGTGGGGCTCTTTTTAGCTTAGCCTGCTAACCTTTAACAGAAATACAAAACAAAATTCCTTCGTATTCAATTGTTATATTTCATAAATGACTAAGGACAATATTTTTTCTGCGTATTGTTCTAAAACCCAATAATAAGAATGGTTGATTAATAACCATCTACATGAATATTTATAATTTCTCATTTTTGTTTCCATTTCCAATCGGGCCCTGCCGGCGTATTATGGATGGTTTTATCCATCTTTATCCACGTGATAAAATAACTGTCACGTTTTAACACCGTGGGATAGAAAGTGACGGACACCGTTTTATCACGCTGTCACGTAGACAAGAACGACCATCATATCCGTACTGCTTATGCCGGCGACATTCTTCGTCTTTTATTCCGAGTCATGCTAGTAGGTACAGTACAGCGCATCTATTCTAGTCCCAGCTGCGTTGCCAAGTCGTATTGATTTGTGATGGACATTACCACGACAGAATTACTGGCTAATAAATGTTGTCAATAGAACAAACGGCTGCTGCAGTAAGAGATTTAAATTAAAATGTTTGCGGGTAACGTGAGGCGAAATTGGTTAGTTATGTTAATAGAGCTTGTTAAGTTTTTTACAATTTATACTCTGTTTATATTTGAAATCAATCCTTGAATTTATTCCATAGATATTTCTAAAGCCAATCTTCTTTCTTGTGATTCGGTGTAGTACAATCAGCATCAAAAGTAATGGATCAATTCTCAACGCGCCAAAGCACCTACCAACAAAAAATCAACTCAAATCAAATGTACAATATTCATACGATATATATTATTTGCATTTGACATTGATAAAGAATAATATCTAGTCATTCTAGGACGACGTATGTCACTTCGTTTGTTTCCACTAAATCTCGTAAGACTTTTCTGCCCCAATAATACAGGGTTCTATGTTACATTTTAAAGATAGTTGAAATTCGACTTAATGTCACTATGACAAAGTTCAAATTTCAGTTCGATAAAAGTGAAACATAGAACCCTGTAATATTGGGCCAACGACTTGCTATTATATAATATCTTGCGACGTTTTCTCGTTTTAAGTAAACCGTATTTCTTCCAGAGTTCATCATTAACCAACCTGATCTCGGCGTTCGACACCAAGGCACAGTCACACACGGAGGGCCAGAAAATATGCGCGTTCAGTGGACAGTTCGACAAAAACATCAAACCAACATTCTCGAGGGAAGAATATGGAAAGTAAGTTATTTTTAATCAATAAACTGATTAAGTAGCTTGTTTTTCCGGTATTTAAGTAGTAAAGTAGAATACTTTCAGTTATTTTTCACATTAGTACCTCCATAGTTTTAAGCTTTAATTAAATTGTCATAAAGATTAATTAAAATAACTGATATTAAATTACGTAGGTTCACAAAGAAGGAAGACAAAGTAGCACCTTACAATAATGCATCGTATTAGAATTTAGAATAGGTACCTATCTAAAAATTTGCAGTAGGTATACTAAAATTACACTACATTATTTTTCATGATGGAAATGTAACTAAACGCAACAGTCGCAACACTATCCGTCTGAACATGTAGTTATTATCCGACCAAGAACATTTTATGTAGAATATTGCCAAGACCATATGGCTCGCACTGTCAAAAACTTATCAAATCTCATGTGAAGCCAAGCTTCTAAGTAACTCGACACGCCCTAACTCTACCAGCTTTAATTTCACCAGCCTGTCAGTTAAATGCAAAAGGTGTCAGTTCCGAACAACTGACAGGCTAATATCGTCCGTAATCTGTGAGCCCCTTTAGTCAAAATATGTGGCATGGCCGTTTGCAATACAAATAAAGATGAAATAGAGCAACACACTCGCTATGGTACGGGACAGACGTAATGAAAGCTCTATAATGAGGACCTGATTAAGAATTAATAACATAATCTGTATTTAAGTATCTTAATTATTGTTTACCATATTAAACGTTTCGTTACATTCCTTCGTTTAATTATAACATATTCTGTAACTAAAGCACGTGGAATATTAAATTTCACAGAAACATTGATATCGGATAAGTGCTTCTGAAATTATTTATGAAGTAGAAGTGAAAAAGTTCGGCGCCTCAACTTATTTGGAAATCTAGACATGATATACATATGTACTATACCTAAGTAAATACAATTTACTAAATAATAGGCCTCGAAATAATTAATTGTCATTGTGACTGGCAATAACTGTGACACGGGTAAATTACATTATTGAGAATACCAATAATCAATACCTCCAATAGGTACTAATGTTCTTTCTTCTTCCTGCTAGACCTGTTCCCATTTACTTAGGGTCGGCCTTCCTTGTCCTCAATTTTCATCTAGCGCGGTCTTGCGCTACGTCTTTATGTAAATGAGCTTCTTTTAGGTCTTTTTCAACCGTCGTCCACCAGGTGGTAGGTGGTCTGCCTGAGTTGCGTGTAGTGGTTGGCAGTTTTAGGGCAATCTTCACCATATGGTCTTTTGAACGCCTTTGGACGTGACCATACCATCTTAAGCGTTTCTCCTTGACCTTTTCGACAATCAGGGCAATCTTGAAACTTCCTCTGACATACTGATTTCGGATTCTATCCAGTAGCGTGACACCGGCTGACCAGCGTAGCATACGCATTTCTGTGGTGTGCAGCTTGTTCAGATGCTGCTTATTGGTTGCCCAACATTCTGACCCATGCAGAACAGCCGGTCTTATTGCGGTCTTATACAGATGCCCTTTTACTTTGAGCGGCATCTTTCTGTCGCACATCACGCCTGTGAGTTGACGCCACTTCATCCATCCAGTTGTAGTTATGTGCGTAACGTCATTGTCAATTTTGCCGTCATTGCTAAGCACAGAGCCTTGATATTTAAATTGCTTAACCGTAGGTACAAACGTATCTCCTATCATAATCTTGATACTTTCGGGATTGGTGACATTATCGAAAATGCAGGACATGTGTGCGGTCTTCTTTCTGCTAATTTTAAGGCCATTGGTTTCCAGTGCCTCTACCCAAGAGTCCAAACTCCGCTGAAGTTTCTCCACGCTATCCGAAATTAGAACAACATCATCGGAGTAAAGAATGTTCCAGGGCAGAGGCTTTTGACATTTTTTCATGAGATGATCCATGACGGTTTTGAAAATCAATGGGCTTAGAGTGGAACCTAGATGTACCCCTACGCTGATTTCAAACTTTTCCCCTTTGCCAGCTGGGCTTAAAACTTGAGTAGTAATGTCCTTATACATATCTTGTATAAGATATATGTAAAACTCTGGTACTAATTGCTGTCTTAGAGCTTCCCAAATGAGATCGCGTGGAACATGATCGAACGCCTTCTCCAAATCTACAAAAACCATATGAAGGTTTGTCTTGTTTATTTTGACTTTTTCGATCATGATCCTCACCGTTTGAATAGCGTCGGATGAACTTCTCTCTGCTACAAACCCGCATTGATTTTGTGTGAGCGATATAAAGGTTTTTAATCTATTATTTAAGATACGCTCCCAAATTTTAAGCGTGTGAGACATTAGCTTTATAGCCCTATAATTACTGCATTCTCTCACGTCTCCTTTTCCTTTATAGAAAGGGATTAAAATGCTGTTTCTCCACGAGTCGGGCATAGAGTGCCCTTCCATTAGTTTGTTAAACAACTTATACAGCCAAACTACTCCATAGTTTCCGAGGCGCTTCCAGACTTCGACTGGGATCTCATCAGGGCCCGGTGCTTTGTTATTTTTCATTTGATGTATCGCTGCTTTGACTTCCTCTGGGGTTATACTCGGTAATGGCCCTTGGACTGTTTCGGGTCTGCAGTAACTATAATTTCTTGGATGGCACAAATTAAGAAGGTGTTGGTAGTACTCGTTCCATCTGTTACTAATGTCACCATCCTCGGTAAGCAACTTGCTGTTCTTATCATAAATATATTTTACATGTGTTATTATGTCTTTTGTGTTGGTTTGACGTGTTTTTGCTATTTTGTGTATATCTATGTCTGATTTAGCAGATTCTAATTTATCATAAAATTCGGCGTTAATTTCGGCCATTGAAATTGCAACTTGTCGTTTCGCTTGCCTCTTAGCATTTTTATAATTTACAAAATCAGACTCTTCTTTGGTTGACTGCCACAACTTGAAAGCGTCCTTCTTGGCTGTTACTGCTTTCTGTACTTCTGAGTTCCACCATTTTGTTTCTTTGTTGGAACCTTTTTTGCTTCTTGTTCGGCCTAGATGTTCTTCGGCTTTTCGGATACAGACTTTTTCAAAGTTATTCCACATTTCCATTGGTGTCATAGCAGTAACATCCATGGAACCAATATGTTCAGATAGTTCTGTTAAGAACAGTTGTCCCGCAGATTCGTTTAAAGATTTCCATTTAATTTTTGGTGTCAATTTACGATTAATTTTAAGTGGTTTTGGAAGATTGTATACGCTAACTAATATTCTATACTGAGTTGTAAGTGATTCCCCGGGTATGACCTTGCAGTCTTTGTAATTACCCAAATGTTTACGCCTTGCAAGAACATAATCAATTTGGGTGGCATGTCCTCCACTTTTGTAGGTGATTTGGTGGAATTCACGCTTTTTAAAGAAGGTGTTTATGATAGCAAAGTCAAGACCTGATGCCACGTTCAAAATTGTCTCTCCATCGCTATTGCGAGTGCCATACCCGAAACCACCATGCCATCTTTCCGCGTACGTCAATAGGTACTAAAGTTAATATTTTTGTGTTATTTTCTTCTTCATTTCCATCAAATTCAAGATATGAGAATACATAATAATAGGGAATAGTGATGTGCCTTTCCCGGGAAAATTCCCTTGGTGGGATTATTCCCGGAAACGTTCCCGGGAAATTTCCCATATGAATTGAAAGTAGGGGAATTTTGAAATTGCGCATAGATATACTATTTTATTATCAGAAATTCAGTCAACACTTAGCATCTTAAACTCTTTTTAAAAACATTATAAACTGTATCTCACCCGCCAACGTAAATTCCCTATACTCCCGGGAAATTTCCCATTCTTCCCGGGAAATTTCCCATTCTTCCTGGGAAATTTCCCATAGTTGCTGGGAGTGATTCCCTGACCAAAGTATATTTTTTTAACAATAATACGTCATTATTAAACAAAATCGATACAAATCATCACAGTTTAATCAGGGTCAAAATAAGTTAGATACTAATAAGAATAGTGGAGTTCCGTAAGCTTTTTACCAAGAAACTCTTCTACATACGAGTGTTAAGGACGGGTTCTTGTGAATGTTTTTGCATTAAATTATCAAAATATCCAATAAAAAAACTGTAGCCATAATTTTTTGGAGATAAAATTTTTTTTATCTATTTGTATGGAGAAAATTTCGAAATGGTCTGACTTCGTTAAGATTTCGCATTGAGGTACATCGGGCTTAAAATCGGGCGGGGGCTTAAAGTGATGCCATTTTTTTTTAAACATCCAAAGTGGCGAATGTTGTAAGCAAATCCACTTTCCAAGTTTTTTTTGGGAAGCCACTTTGCATTTTACGGTTTTTGGCTACTTTATTTTACTAAACGCAGTTACTTGTCGTTATAGCTAGCTTTAATTAAAATTGTAATACACTTAATCTATGTTTCAATATTTTTTTGTTTTATTTGTTCCCAAACAGGGGAATATCCACAGATA
The DNA here is from genome assembly GCF_910591565.1 of Cydia splendana. Lineage (NCBI taxonomy): Eukaryota > Metazoa > Arthropoda > Insecta > Lepidoptera > Tortricidae > Cydia > Cydia splendana. The sequence goes on from NC_085976.1 coordinate 12,033,892, forward strand.
TTCCCCTGTTTGGGGAATATTCCCGGGAACACCGGGAAATTTTCCAGGAATTTCCCATATGGGAATATTCCTTGTTCCCGGGAAATTCCCACGGCACATCATTAATAGGGAACCATCATGAGTTGCTTGTGGTATCAAATTATCTATGTAACTTTTGTTGATTCTCACCAATAAATTAAATAAAAACTATGTCCAAAAAATGTTTCTATTGAAATTAATATCACTATAAAGTCATCTTGTGGTAGATAATTGTGACACGTTGGAGAATATAGCCGTATGACTGGCGTATGAATCAAAGCAGCTAAGACTAATTTCCTAAAAACGTTAATGAATTTCAAAGCTAACACGTCAAATTTTTGATTGACAGTTTGTTAATAAACTTAATAATCAGAACAAACAACCGGGGATCGCAAAATATGTCATATTTTGACATTGTAATTTCATATTCATGAGATAAGAATAACATGGGTAGTTATAGTGATATATGTATGTATAGGTACCTTCTGAAAATCTAAAAGGTACAAATCATTTAAATAATAGGTACTCATTTAGCGAATTATTATTAAATGTACCGTTTTCAAGGTTTTAAATAAGATTTTAATGTCTTTAGGATGAATAAAATTAATAACTAAGGTCACCGTCCCAATCATGGACTTGCTAATGGCCAATAGTTGACATCTTGCTGTCAACTAATTATTTTGCTAATGACTTAAGTTTTTTGCAATTCACCCATGTACTAGGGCAGTAATGAGCATTCGGACGTCTACCTTATTTATACGTATTATTAAAAGGTGTTATCGTACCTAATTAAACCATCTCTTTAATTTCAGACCTATTCCTGGATCCATGACAGAGCTGAGAGGCGCAGAGGCACAGGCACGAGTATGCACAGAGATGAAAGAGCTGTGCGAGATCATTAATCAATACGGGAAACCCCCCTGCAAAGGCCTACTGCCTCCGGAGCTACAAAATGCCACAAAAGTAATCTCATTCGGGGAGTTATTTTCGGTGAGTTCTGCCACAGGCTAAGTTTTACTTAATTCACCACGCACCCTGAAGTAAAATTAGTCGTTTCTTAATTTTATTATTCGTTTTTCCGTTGTATTAAATTGAAGTTGTATTAATTGTACTTTTTTCCTAATTAGAACACGACACCGAATATCTTCTTAAATCCCCACTATTTTTATTACACCTTGTATGCTTGCTTCATTTTATTGATAACCAATTCGAAATGAAAATCACTCAAAATCAAACCGATTACCAGTGAGTCGTGCTTAATTAGCGCAAGCAAGCGAATCGAGGAATGAGAGAATCGTGATATCGGGAATATTTTGTTACTTTATTAATGGACACCTACACAAATGGATTGTTTTAAAATTAATTATACATATTCTCACGTAAGACTTGAAAAAGAACCTTGAGAGAAATTGTATTTTAAAGAAGTCCTAGAACTTCAATATTGCCCTTGAAATTATCCGAAAAACAACTGGCAAACAAAGCGCTCGAAAACAAACAGGACCCTAGGTTACCATTGAAATATTATTACTACGTATAGATAGAAACGCCACTTCTGACACAACAGATCCAATCCATATCTAATTTTTGACCTTTATTAAAATTAAAATCAGGCCGAAAGTATACGTTTTATGCGCGTATTTTTTGCACATTAGCGATCGGATAAACATTGAACACCACTGCTAATCTTGATTTGGCTTAGTTGAAGTGGAGTGTTAAGTTTCAATAGGGATTACGGAACGTTACAAAACGAGTAGGTATTTAGGTCAAGTAGGGTCAGAGGTACCTAAGCCAATTTGTGGTGAATAGGCAGTTTCGAATAAACGGTCCTTTGGTAACCAATCTGTTGTTGCCTTTAGTTATATGCTCATGTTTTCTACATTACATTGTAATACTTTTGTAGTAGGTTTTATAATTTTAGCCGCATTTGTATTAATCTGACGGATAATCGAGAAGAACGTATTTTAACAGCGACGCTCTAATAAAAATCGCATAATATATCATCAGATTCAGACAACCTTAGATATTCAATAATAATAAATAAATAAAATAATACAAATATCTACTGTACTGTATCTACCTGAAATAAAAAATTAAAAAATTAAAAAAAATCCACATTGAGTCAAGTAGCGCTTGATTAATTTTGGGACTAGAACTATCTGTGTAAGATTGTCCTCAAATAATTAATTATATATTTAATTTTCCTACCTCATCAACCTGGTATAAACGCTTCAATCGGATGCAATGCATCATAGACCGGACAGATGTGTACCATCGAACCCAGTAGCGTCCAACTGTGACGTCACACATTCCGCGACGCGCCGCAGTCACGGTCGACATTTTAAATTTGGAATCCGTTTACCAAAGCTACCGCGTAATTAGCGACGCCGGCGCACCCTAATATGGACGCGGAAACTTCCCGTTCAAAATAAACATTCCGATTTACTTCGGAAATTACTGTTTGCAATATAAACCTTGGCCGGATGAGTATAATATCTAAATTTCAAGCACTGCGTCATACGTCGAAGTAACCGGACTTGACTTTTATTTATGTAGCAATCGATCGATTTAGATTTGAAATCAATATTAATGATGTCTGCCAGCTCGAAATTCGAATGTGAAGTCGACGTATTGAATTGATTGAATTCAAAGTGTATTGTTTACACACACTCGTTTGAAAAGGGCTTACAACGCGCAGCATTATATGTTTTTGGAATCAATTTGATTTACATTCGCTGAGTGCATTCCCGTATCTGAGTAGGTACCTACAATCTACATGCACTCAAGCTGTTCCTACGAAGCCTGCGTTGTAGATATAAAAGTATGGTCCCCAATGACCTTTTATTTATGTAGACGTGTGACGTTCATAGTTGACAAAATTAAAAATTGATCCAACGATTTTGACAGCTTGACAGGTTGGCGTCACCCATACGCCTAACTAAATATAGGTTCCGGAACCTATATTTAATGGCTCACAATCGTGCGCCTGGTACCATATCTACCTCAATTTACTTACATCTATGATGGTCCCTGAATAAAAGAAGCTGTTCCTATATGAACGTTTTTTATTGAAAAATTAACTTATTTTATGGTATTAGTAGGTATACAACTTTCAACATGACCAACTTTTAGAATAGCTTTGATGGTGTTCCATTTGCAAATTATGACACCCACTTTCAGAGTATAACAACAGAAAATTGTCTAATTTTTAAGTCAAAACAGCATAGCGCTGCATACTTTTATTCTTACGCTGTTCGTAAAAAGGGCTATAAACAAATGTTATTGTTACAGATATACACAATGATCTCTGACAAGCTCGTCGGTATTCTTTTACGGACCCGAAAACACCACCTCACATTCTTTGAAGGCGAAGTTTTATTCCAGGTAAGGGATTCCGCAGTTTTATAAAGAATTAATATAAAATAAGTAAAGGATGATTCACCGAGCCGTCCGACGTGTAATTTTCTATGACGGCTGATCAGTGATGATCACACGTCACGTGGTGCTTTCCATAGAAAACGAAGATCCGGAAGCTCCGGCCCGCCCACGGCCCGGTCTAACGTGAGTCATCCTTTAATCGGATTGTTTTCATTTTGGCATGCCATGAAGAAGAATTTTTGGGAGTCCTGTTAAAGTAGGTACCTAGAGATGTCAAAATTTCTAGCTCAAATTATAACTCAACGAACAAATCATTGTGTTCATTTTTGTAATTTGTCAATTGAACCTCTAGTCCTATATGAGATAATGGCATTATTAAGAATATTTTTAATCTAAATAAACTTATTCTCCTAAACTTATTCGTTTAAGAAAAGTCATAATTAAAGCCAGTATTATTTCGTGGCACTTTAATCTTATCTTGTGTTTTCTTTTTTATTATGTATTGTCTCGATTGTTTGTGCTTACGAATAAATACTATTCTAAGTCAGAATATTTTCCGGGATTTCTAATATAATGAGATTTTTGTTTGAAGAGGTGTCTTTCCGCTTTACTGACTAATTAAAAATAAGAAAATTACCCATCCTTGTTTACGGTTGGTGAAATTGCTCTAGAATCGCGTAGGTATGACTAGGTTATTTTTAGTACTTGGCTGAGGCGTGTCCACAACATAATGATGTAATAGGTACGGCTAATACGTCAGTGTGTCCGGTGAATACGGAGAAAAAGCTGCAGTGTGCATTTACAAAAACTAATACTCCTGGAGGCCAATTTTAACTAAACGTGCCGTTCGGATTCATACTGCACCAGCTACTCTCTTCCTTCCTTACCGTATCCGGCATTGGTGACTCCATCAACAATTCTTATCCGGATTATGAAATGCCCTTATGTGGCTCGCAAAACCAAACTTTGTCTTGAAGATGCGGTCACACGATGCGCAATGGAGTTGTCCAGTCGAGTTGCGGGTGTATGTGTAGGAGGGCTTAGGTCGCGTCTTGCGGATATGACGCTTAGCATCTAGGTCTTCCAGACGCTGCTGCTCAAATTGACCAGTTACTGCAGCAGTACTGAAGTACGACATAACTACCGACTGCATTGCGGTCGCGAATGTCCAAATTCCAGGCAGCAACAGCGATTTCGACATTAGCGGCAGTAATGCAGATGACTGTTCCAAACTAGGGCTCGCGGTCGCGTCCGGGTTTCGTGTACCCGTCGCCGGGGTCCCGTTCTCGTATTACACGAAACCGGATTTGTGGCCCGTTCGGAAGGGGTAATTAGGGTCCGTGTAATTGAGGTCCGTGTACCCGTGTTATCCGTGTGTCCGGATCCACGGATATTAATTACACACGGGTCCGACCCACGGACACGGACACGGACGCACGGGTTGGCGTGTAGCACGGATATCGGGAGCCTCCATTCTGATATTACCTACTTGCACTATTTTTGGTGCGACTGAAATAGTAGGTTGAGTAAGGTCATTTAGCATGCACTTTAGTCTCAGGCGATGCCGCTTGGCACGATTGTTCCTTAGGTCAAAGCTGATTTGCCCCGGTAGCCACGAGATCGTACCGTGCATACCCCCTAAAAAGGTGGGGGGGGGTGAAGGGGTCGGCTCCCCACGTCCAATCTATGCTATATTTCTTCCTGTTCTTAGCAACTAGGGCAAGTAAGATATAATTTTCGTATAAATTAGGGAGGAGGAATTCATTTTTGAAATAACTATTATACCTTTCCATACAAAAAAATTATTTTTGCACAAAAAATGAAAATGTTATGTAATTTTTTGTGACAATTTTGGATGTTACAATCACAGTGTGGCGATTTGCATTAAATACAAAATTGGACGATGTAGCTCATGTATTCTTTATTCTGAAAAATATCACTTTATAGTAGGCATTCATACATTTTTTCGTAAAAAAAAAAAATATTTATAGCGCGTGGCGGTAACGATTTCCATACAAATGGAACTATGCTCAAAGTCAAAGATTAAAAATGTTTACTAAAACACTGAATTTGGCATTTTAAAAGTTTAAATTAAATGTTTTAATGATTTTTCCATGCGTTTTTGGTACAAATTTGTTGTTTTTATTTTTCTTCCATGCAAACTTTCTCCCCCCCCCCCCATTTCCCCTCTTAAGGGTAGATATTTTTAAATTTGTTTTCATAACTAACTTACCAATACCTTTTGTAATTAATCGAGGTTCAAACTTTCAGGTTAAAATGTTCAGTACTTTAGGATTTACATGTGTTTGAGTTAAAGACATTTTATTTCATAATATCCCATACATTATAATATCTAACTAAACTCTGCTTACTTCCAGACATTATACAATCTAAACCCCTGAAGATATGAAGCTGAAATTTTCAACATCAATTAAATGCGACAGGTTTAAGTTTAAGATAAAATAAAATTTTATAAAATCAACCCTTAAGGGGGGTATGCACGGTACGATCTCGTGTCTACCGGGGCAAATCAGGCGGCTTAGCACGGTCGCGTTTTTATCCCTTGTCACCATGCCTGTCACGTTCTAACAAGTATGTAAGTGCGAAAGGGACGCGCATAGTGATAGACGATAAAAATGGAACCGTGCTGCGCCCACAGCTTTGTTTGACCTAAGGAACAATCGTGCCAAGCGGCATTGCCTGAGACTAAAGTGCATGCTGTTCTATACATTTGTGTTCCTTACTAAACCTACTAGAAATATATATAAAAAATAACAGACTTATTAAGTTTTTTTTGCCAAACTTATTGTTTAACGGCGAAATGAGGCACTCATTTTCAAATTTAGTACCTTAATCTAACTTATGTTAGGTTGATACATAATTACCTAATTGTCATTCATCGGGGTTTTCGGGCCGGGAATGTTTTACACTAGCCAGATAACAGGTAAAAACTGTAAAAAACGATACTAATTTAACATAGAAATGTTAGAAATGTCAGATTGTTGTGCTTAGAAAAGCACATTTGGACCTTACTACCTACGTTTAATTCATAGTTTGGTAATTATTTTACGATAAACAAAGTTATAAATACACGAAATCATTCCCGGCCCGAAAACCCCGATGTATGCTAATTATAATTAGAATGCCGCTTCCTGAGCCTAAGCGTTTAAGTACTTAGAAAACTTTTGGGACTTTTCCTAATAATAGCCCCAGTGGCGTATGTTTTATCGCTGTGCCATCTTAAGTTCTTAGTTTTCAAAAACTTTCTGTTTATACTTTGCCGGACTCGTTTACCGTAAAATTAGGTAACTATAGTCCTATTATAGTTGATTATCAACGAGCCTTTTTGATTTGTACTCGTTACATTTTTTTTGTTGCTTATACTTATGCTATTTCTATATTAGATAGGTACTCATTTTATTTAATTTTAAACATATTTTACTGGAACTTGAACTTGGACGATGGTTGTAAGTTATGGACTAAAGTTACCTGATTTTATGGTACCTAATAGGGTTGTTGCATAATTATTTTCCCACTCTGAGATAAAAATACTTTTTTTTGTTGAAACAATTACCGTCATTGTAGCCAACTTTGCATCCAGGGGTAACTTTGCCCAAAACGACAATTTTAAACAAATTCGTTAATGTAGAAAAATTTAAAATTGTTCTGGCCACCCTGGTATTTTTAGTAGAAAATAGGTTATATTTGTGACAATACTATAGAGAGTGTTCCTAGCCATTGGACAAAGCCGAAATGTACATAATTATGCATTAGGGTATTTAGAACCAGTATACAAAGTATCATAACAATCGGTGTAGCGGTTACGAAGAAATTAACAAATTACGATTTTTTTACTTTGGAGCAACCTGTATGTGTTAGTAGCTCCTGAGGTAATAAATAGTGTGCAACCTTCTTCGACCGTTTTGATTATCTTTTTTATTTATGACATTAATAAGATTCTGACTTTTGACAAATGTCATTATTGCCGCACATTTTCAAAAAAATTGTCAAAAGCACTGCCAATGATTAATGCAGTATGTTTCTTTTTGTTGTCGATTATTGAAAATAACTTTTGTTTAATAATTTACTTTTTTTATCTTTTGTTCTAATTAAAAAATATTACCGTTAGAGCATTTCTGCGAAGTAACCCTACGTGGGATTTCAGGGTTTGTCCAATGGCTAAGGTCACCCTGTATACCAAAAATGTCCATAACTTGACTTGAGAATTTTCAGCGAGTTGTCAAATATAGGGTACATTACTGCGAGCAAAAAGTTGTTGAAAAATTAATGCTCGTAGAAAAAAATTGAGAACCTTCTGACATATATTTCCGGGTTTCAGTTATAAAACATGAAGCATAGATTATGTCTTCTTCTTCCTTCTTCCTCGCGTTATCCCGGCATTTTGCCACGGCTCATGGGAGCCTGGGGTCCGCTTAACAACTAATCCCAAGAATTGACGAAGGCACTAGTTTTTACGAAAGCGACTGCCATCTGACCTTTCAACCCAGAGGGGAAACTAAGCCTTATTGGGATTAGTCCGGTTTCCTCACGATGTTTTCCTTCACCGAAAAGCAACTGGTAAATATCAATGATATTTCGTACATAAGTTCCGAAAAACTCATTGGTACGAGCCGGGGTTTGAACCCGCGACCTCCGGATTGAAAGTCGCACGCTCTTACCGCTAGGCCACCAGCGCTTCAAGCATAGATTATGTCTATTGGGGTTTAAACTAAAAATACCTAAAGACACAAGAATTTTGGCGGTGGGCAATGTAATCCGGTGATGTACAGACCTATGGATGCCAACATTGCCCACCGACAAAAACGGCTTAGGGTTGTCATTTTCGACTAACTTACCCAACTTCGCAAGTAAAAGAAGGTTATGTTTGTACACTAAAGTAAGTTCATAAATATATACTGAATTTAATTTGTCTTATTATCCTTCATTTATATGTTTTATCCCATTAACGCTGGTAAAGTACAGCAAAAATCATATTTTTGGCCATTAAACTATTGTAACAGATTTTCTCAAAAGTGACAACCCTAGCATTTGTAAAATGCTTAGGTGAGTCTTGTATGGAAAAGGGCAAAAACGGGTAGGTAACATTGCCCACCCAATTCATTCAAAAGTTTATATACTTATCGCTGAGTTATTAACAGGGAATGGTAGGATTGCCCAAAAGCTTTTTGTGATCCTTGGACATCATCGTCATAAGAGCAATATTTGAGCACCAAATTGACGTGGGCAATGTTGGCCATACCCCGGATATCTTTGCCCGCCCTCTAAAATGCCAAAAAAGTGGATAAAAGCAAGATTTAATTTTTTTTCTTCAAATAAACTGACGCGTTCGATAACAATGGACGTGCTGAGCAAAAGAAAGTCATATGATGTCATATATTTTTTTGGAGAAATTCGTGCTTTTTCGAAAAAGGCGGGCAAAGTTGGCTACAATGACTGTAATCAACAATATAATCACCATCATTATCTAGAACATGTAACCATCTGCTGGGCAAAGCTTCAATACCCTTAGCCCAGAATGAAAGTGGCTGAGAGGCAAAAAAGATCATTTTTTAATTTTTTAGGCAAGGTAATTTTTTAGGTCGCCGGAATTTTCGAATTTCTTTTTACGAAGATGCTGTTTCAAAGCCTGAAAAAGATGATAGTCGGAAGGTGCTGGATCAGGGATATAAGGTGGGTGAGGTATTATTGTCCAACCGAGCTCCTCTAGAAAGTTACAGGTCAATTTTGCCGTATTTAGTCTTTCATTATCATGAAGTAATTATACTTCGAGACGTTTTGGCCTTTTAATGAACAAGCGACTCGTTCAGTTTCTGGAGAAGAACCACCTCCTGTCAGAACATCAATTTGGCTTTCGCCGAGGCAAGTCTACGGAGGACGCTGTTAAACTACTGACAGATACCGTCACTTCTCACCTAGACGAAGGTAGAGGTTGCATCGGCGTCTTCCTCGACTTGGCGAAAGCCTTTGACACTGTGTCGATTCCTATTCTGCTCCGTAAACTTGAGGGCTTTGGCTTTCGTGGAATACCCCTAAATTGGTTCTCTAGCTACTTGACGGACAGAAGCCAACGTGTCAAAATAGCAAACTTAACCAGTTCCTCCAAACCTGTGTCTTTTGGCGTACCGCAAGGTAGCATTCTCGGCCCTATGCTCTTCACTGCGTATGTTAACGATATTCTCACTCTGGAACTAAAGAACAGCGAAGTCTTGTGCTACGGTGACGATACAGCCATTTTGTTCTATGGCGACTCTTGGCAGGACGCGCAAGATGCGGCTGTTTTAGGGTTACAACGTCTGTCAAAGTGGTTAAATCTAAACCTTCTTACTCTCAACACTGATAAATCTAAATTCATAGCCTTTCACAAAATAGCGGCATCCAGCCCACCATCCTTCCTGTCACATTTGAAAGTCCACTGCCACACTTGCATAGTCCCGCCGAACCCTCAATCTTCCGCCTGTTCCTGTAACTGCATAAAAAGAACCAACACACTCAAATATTTAGGCGTAATTATTGATGAAAACCTTAATTTTAAAAACCATGTCTCGACGACCACTGGTAGAGTTCGTAAACTCATCTACACTTTTAAACTTTTACGTGAATCTGCTTCTGGTCAGATACTTAAAGCTGTTTACTTAGCCCTCTGTCAATCAATTTTAAACTATTGTATACTTGCCGGGGGAGGCTCTGGTAAATCGTTCATGATAATTTTGGAGCGCGCACAAAGAGCGGTTCTAAAGGTCTATTTGGGGCGTCCCCGTCGTTATCCAACAGCTGAACTCTTCAAAGAAGCCCAAGTCCTGCGTGTTCGCAAATTGTTTTTGCTACGTGCTATCTTATATACTCATATTATTATGGCCAGTCGTCTGCCGGATCATCACTCGCTCACTTCAAGTAGAATTTACAGTATCCCTAAACCTCGTGTTCTCACTTCCTTTGCGCAGCGCTTCTCGGCATTTCTCTTCCCGCACATTTACAATAAAGTAGTTAAAATTTGTGACATTAGGCACTGTAACGTATATGAGGCAAAGAATCGTATACTAAACCTGCTAAAGTCTTGGAACTACGAGGAATCAGAAGAAATTCTGAATCCTTCCCAAGTGACTCCTTACTCCACGTACTCATAGGATTACCTCTTCATTCCTCTTCGAGTTCAGTTTCAGTTTTTCATAACGCTCGGACACACTTAAATCTAACAAACTTTTACATTCATTACATTCTTAGATTTTCATTCACACACTTTCCACTCCCTTCTCACAACAAGCTTACAAACACACTAGTTCACATCCTCTTTCTTTCCTAATTCCTATTCTTATGTTTAATATATTTATAATTTTTTATCACTGGTAACTCGTGATGATCATGACCCCCGCGATACAGGCCATGCCTAGTGCGGGGTTCACTGTAACGTGCTTGTTAAAATTTTACTGTCAATAAAAATATTGTTATTGTTATTGTTATTGTTTTTTCTTTAACAGCGTTCGCCAACTTCTGTAGTTGATTCACGTAGGTTTCGGCATTGATAGTCTGATGGTCGTCCAGTAACTCCCAAAACAACATTCCTTGCGAATCCCAGAAAACTACAGGAGAAGTTTGCGGACTGCTTTTCAGCTGTGTTGGTGGCCGTTTATGTTCGCACTGTACGATCCATAGTAGTGTTTGTGCCAAAAGCAGTGTTAATCTTATGTGCTGTTTCCCTCGAACTGGTTCCCAATTTGTGTTCTTATAAGTAAATCGCTCGAAGAAGTTGTTGGCAATTTTTTTCGATTTTCGATTTTAACTATATAATGTAATAATAATAAACCCGCGCTTATATACCCTACGTGAAAGATTCGAGAACATTATATTACTATACAGTGTGTTACCGGCATGCGGGCTTTTATTAAAACTGGTAATAATATGATCCATTAGCAGTTGTTTGCGTGTATTAGCAAATCATAATTATGTAAATTAACTGCTCAATTAAATTTCCAAAATTCGCACACGCAATGTAGTGGGTGTACTGCGTAAATGTCGTTACTCATATCATATCGCTAACGCACGTGGTACAAGGCATGTCGTGGTACGAGGGTAAAAAACAGAGACAACAATCGTAAAATTATTGTCGTTCTTATCATTGGGTTCATGTATGGAGGTTTTAATACATTAATTAAAGAGTTTTTTGTCATCTTTGACATGACAATTTCAAAAGTCATCAACACGTCGGGTTGTCAAAACAAACCAAATAATATTAGAAAAACTGGTATTAGCTTTTCTTTAAAATGGGTTACAATGCTCGAGAGTTGTTGATACACGTGGAACTGCAGCTCAAGGCTTAATCGGAAACCCTTCCCAAATTGACGACATCCACACAATGCTCGATTGATAACAACAGCGGCTTTTCAGCGAGTTCGTGAGAATAGGCCAATCGCCCCTGGTCAGCCTGAAAGGGCCATGCACGGGATCATGCCAATGCAAGTTGAGGAAAGGATTCTCGGGCACTTCAGACAGGTACCAAACCAACGCCAAGTACTCGTATTATGTAGGGGTTAATGTATTATTTTATTAAAATGTGGGGTTTGTATTTAAGTTTAATCTTTATCAATGAGACCAGAGTGGCTTTAATTTGGTGTTGTTATCTTAAGTGCATCTTGAAATAAACTTCGTAATAAACAAAGTATGAAGAGCTGTCATTAGCACTTACTTGTCAATTTACTGTGCTGTACATTGCGGGCAATTAAAATGTTGTTAGAAAGTTAACGAAGTCTGAAATTTAGTTTATTAATTAAATTAATGTCATTGTTACATTATAGACATACGATATTTTAACCTCCCTTAAAAAAAGCCCGGGTCCTGGTAACACACTGTATACTAGATGTATTCTAGAATATTCCTGAGTCTACCGAAAAGAACAAGAAAATTAAGAAGTGGGAAAAATATTATGCAACAACCTAATAATAATGTTAAGCAGTAGGCGTACTTAATCCTTAGCCTAGATCAGGGATCTCCAAACTCCAGCCCGCGGGCCAAATCCGGCCCGCGACGCATTCCAATCCGGCCCGCGGACCCCCAAAGCAAGTGCCCACTGTCCGGCCCGCGGGAGCCAGGCTCCAGGGGTTCAACACTCATTGAGAGTGGAACTGTTCCTAACAGCAGCAACCAAATACCCTCCCCGGCGCAAAATCCGACGGTGGCTCGCGCGAAAGTTTCTGAGGCGCAATATGGCCCTCAGCTAAAAATGTTGGGGGACCCCTGGCCTAGATACTTAAAACCTACGAGCGTTCCCAATTAAAAACCTGTAACAACTTAGGTACGACCTTTTTAGGTACAAAAAGTTCCCTAATTTATTAACAAAATAACTTTGTTATATTTATAAATAAGGTATATCTTATAAAGAAATTAGAGAACTATTTTTGTTTTAATCCGATTATTTAGAATAAATTTGTCTCTTTATTTTTATAATAACAACGTGTATTTTTAAAATTAACTACTTACACTCGACCGCTCCTGATGTCTGTGGCGTTTACTTTTCTCCTTTGCTATTTTTGCGTTCGAGTCTTTTCTATGTTTTATTTTACCCACATTTCTTTGTTTCCATAAGTGGGCCGTTATTTCAGCCTTTGTATCTTTAATATTAGTGGTAATATGTAGTATTTACTTACCTAGTTTATGATGGAGTTTCTAATTATTTGATAAATGTATGGCAATTATAACACTCGGATATTATAGTGTGTTTTAAGTGCCTATTGTATATTTAATTATTTAAGTACTCTCCATTCCGCAGTACTTAAATAATTAAATATACAATATCGAGACAAAAAAATTTAACGATGCTTTTGGATCAAAATATTATGTAATTGTGATTTATCTCTAATAAATAAATGAAAAATATAAAAATGTGACTATTTCATGGTGAAAAACCAATAGAATTTCTGCCCGAAAACGACGAAGTTGCTTCATATGTCTTATACAAACTACAAAACAAAAGTTTTAATTTTTGTTTCAGAAACAAGATGATGACGTCCCCGTATTCCTCTTGATGCCAATGGCTGATATCCGCCAGTACTGCGACAATAAGGCGCTACAAGCCAGAAGATCAGTCTCACCCATGCCTCAATAATTCAATGTGATATAGTAAATAATACAAACATGGGAACTCATCAACACAGAAGCCAAACGACAGCGAATTTAAGGATGGCTCACCTGGCCGGGTGTGGCGTTCGATACTTCAGTTTTCTATAGAAAGCATCACGTGATCACCGATCACCTGTCATAGAAAACATGGCAGAAGCTTCGACCCGGACCCGGGCCGTTCTAGCGTGAGCCATACTTTATACACGGATTAGTAACTGTGATAGTTGCACTAAATGGTGCTGACCCGCTGACCCAGTTCCATAAATATTTCCACACATTTGCCGCCAGTTAGTTATTTCCTAATGACACCTTGTATGTTGCATATTGCGAATAGATTGTTTTTCAGTCATTTACATACTAAAAATACAGGGATAAATTCGCCGTTGTTGCAGTTAATTAACTCTGTAACTATGTTTTTTCCATATGCATGTACAATAAAGCATATACAATTGTACATACGTTACGTAAAACTATATACATTTTCCTAGCTATAGCCTCGTAAGTCCCAGGCTCGAAACCGTTTTTTTTTTTAATCCGAAATAGCCCAATATTTTTAATTATTTTATGCTCTTTACGTAGGACTGTATCATGTATTTTATGTAACAACTTCGTATTATTAGATTGTCCCATTAACACATTCAATACCACTAAGTGCTACGGGTTACGCTCGTAGCGCGTAGCCACGGTTTCGTCGTATGTAGCGCGTAGTCGCTACGAACAGTGTACCCGACAGTCGGGTTCTTGGTGTTGAATGTGTTAAAAATAAAATAATTAACCAAAGAATGAAAAAGAACGTAATAATACCGGTGTTTTATATCTGAAGAAAAAACCGGTTCCGAGCCTTGAGTCCCACCATACAAAAAATTAGTTTTTTAATGTAAACCTTGTTATGTAATTAATTGCGATGAGTTTCATTTGTTTCAAAAAGCAATAAAACAAAAGAAATTTTATTGCAACGAATATGTACATAAAATGTACATTGAGCCTTACGAGGCTACTAGTATGATCGCTCCCAAAAGAGATGTATACAAAAGGATAAAATTGTTTTTTTTACTCACTCGTTGAAGTTAAATATACTTTGTGAAAAATAGTACCACCGGTTTTACGTAACAGATTTTAAGTGGTGGGGAGAGTGGGGAATTGCGGACACTCACTCAAATCCACAATAAATAAATAAAATCATTTCCTTTATTACTAAACTTTGGACATTCCTCTACAAAACTATCATTAATATTAATTCGTCACCAATCGTCCGGGATTACTCAATGACGTTTGAAAAATACGGACATCCTTTGGGATGATAATAGATCGCTTTGGAATAAATGCCGACGACCTATTTTAAGTATCACACATATAGAAAAAAACTCCCTGTACAGTTTTAATAAAATGAATTATTCCAAGTTGGATTGTCCGCAATTACCTAAGTACTTTAGGTGATTGCGGACGCCAAACATTACCAAGTAACAATAACAACTAACAACTGTCTGCAAATAGCCTGAAAACCCATATTCAAAGAAATTTAAAACAAATCTTAAGCGCAGACACACGTCGTTTCATGTTAATAGCTATTGTTAAAAGAAAACGATAAGAATTAACAAACAAAAACTTCTAATAATCTTACCTTCACACTCCTCCTGTCGGAATGACAGTAGACAATGTCATCATAACAACTGTCCACTAACTCTAGATGGCTCCTCGGCCATCTATCTGGATACCTCTATTCAAACCGACGTCGCGAGACGCGGATCGCGAAGGGTTAATAGCCGTCAGATATTCTAGTGTCCGGAATTACTTAATGTCATATTTACCCCACTTTCCTCTCACACCAATACAAATATGAAGTGAGATTAGATTTTATAAGTACCTAATTAAAAAAATATATAAAAGACGATACATGGTAAAAAAGATACGCGCTAAGTTTCTGTGTTGATTGATGTGCCTTATAAGAATTTTATACGCTTTTATGTTACCGACTAACTAAAGGTGATATAATATAAAAATAGATCTTGTTGCACAGTGCCTCGTCAGATTTCAATTAGTGAGGCAAGTAATATTATCTCGCGCTACTTGAGAAGCTCAAAACATTTTCTCACTATTCTAAGAGGGTTATAAACTTTCAAAGGCTCTGAAATTCTGATCATTAATTGTAATTACAAATTCAAGAATACAAACATTTATTCAATGTAGACTTTTCAAGTGCGTATTTAAAAGGCAATTATGTCCAAGTAATAATGATAAAAAAAACTTTTAAATATAATCTAAAATACTCAAAAGCTTGTTTACATTGTTGATGTCGACTCATTAGTCATTGGGCTTGCTTTTAAACTATTATATCACGCGAGCGTCTGCAGAGGAATATAGCCAACTGGCAGTCTCCAACAATCTAAAAAGAAAATTTGCACTGTCCAATAAGTAGGTAGATAATGAGAGAATAGTAACTGTTCTTACAATGTGTACACTATAGGGTATTTGACTACTAGTCAAATCAGTTTCTTTTTTCGAATTGTCAAAACGATTTTGCTACTATAGAATTTATATGAAACACTAGCATGTGACGTCACAATCAAATTACCTACTCTTTATAGTTTTATACGGGTTTTAAAATAGAAATTGTGTCTTAAAATAACTGCTGTCTACGTTTCTCTATTAGTCTTCTGGTGCTTTATTTCATGCATGGTGTAAAATAATTTATTTTATATACAGTCAAATACCCTATTACGAGTAGGTACTATAGTTCGTTTTTTTTTCATTAGAAAAAGACTACGCGATCTTGACGTGTCTTTTAATTAAAAAACGCTTTTTAAAAATCTAGATTACTTATGAAAGCAAAAGAATGTTAATAATTGTATAATATGATTCATAATTGTTACATATTTTTCAAAAGTGTTTTTCAATAAAAAGGCACGTCAAGATTGTTTAACTTTTTTCTAATGCTGAAAAAACGAACTATAAGTAATAAGTTAAAATGCGTAAATTATTGTTCTACGTGTATTTGACATGTGGATTATTTAGAAAAAGTTGAATATTATTTGTATCCCAAAATTGGTTGTCAAACTAAATTTCAAGCCTCGCCTGTGCCTAGAGAAACTAACGAAATGACATATTATTTTTTTAGAATGAAAGAATATTTGTATTTGTTGTATACTGTTATTGATGTACATAATTGTATTTCTAAGTTTGTGTTTACCAAATACTAGTTAAAAATTTAAGTATAATTCGTAGAAGATAAGGGTTTGTCTCGTTAATTTATTTAAACAACGTGTAATTCCAACGTAAAAAAGATATTTGGAAAAAAGGGACCCGTAATCTTATTATCCTTTCAGCTTTATAAACAGATGTATAAGTCATTTCTAAAACCTGCGTCTAAAATTGTCAAAAACGTTAATCGCTTAATATATTTTTAGTCAAACATGTTACCATCTTTTCTTATTAGAATTATATACTTACAAATTTAATTTGTTGACATAAGTAGGTGCAAGTAATATTAGGTTAGTAATTTTTCAGTAGGTACTTACCTAATATTTATATTAGGTATATATTTTCACTTTATTCGTTAATTGGCATGACGATAATATCATTGGGGTCATGTTGTAATACATATTTCTATTTTATAATCGGTACCTAATTTTGTATCAACTTTGTCTAGTCTTTTCTAGTCCCTTAAGTTTTAATTTTCATCACGCCTTATTATGTTTTTGTATAACATTTTATAAAACTAAATTAATGTTATTAATTAAGTTTTACGTTGCTAACACATCGGTAATCTTGTTATGCGTCTATCGTCAACGAAGTTAACCTATTAGCGCCCATTGTACCTACTTGGATACACCTGGGTAACGGCGTTTAATTAGATTTTCTACTGTAACTCTACCTAACAGCATTTAAAAAAATCATGGGTTCCCAAAAGTGGGTGTAGGCGCTAATGGATTAGGTAATTTATAGGAATCGTATAGGTACTTAATAAAAAAAAGAAGCAAAGGGTGGTAAATGGCTAATTAATTTCTATTTTTATTTTCTTAGCCTATTTGAGTGTCCCACTGCTGGGCAAAGGCTCTCCCTTGGTTCTCCATAACTCCCGATTTTATGCTTCCTCCGCCCAGTTGTAAAGGAAGGTGTCAAAGTCATTTCGCCATCTCCTCCTGGGCCTACCTCGCCCACGCTTCTACCCCGCCCACGCTTCTTTACCGGGATCCACTTGGTGGCTATGTTAGCACACCTATCCGGATGCATGCGATAGACGTGGCCGGCCCAGCCCGATCCAAATTTTTATATAAACTTAATAAAATGGATCGATTCACTGAAATTGGCTATATTTATTCTTTAACTGAACAACGCAGCAACGAGATTATTGATATGTACCTACACCGTATTAGCTAAATGTATTTTGTACCTGTGACACAAATATGGCACCTTACCTTGGTACCTTAGTTTTTAAGAGGCTAAGTATTATTACATTAAAAAATACCACTTTATGTTCCAATATCATTATTACCTATTAAAAGAAAAATGCTGGAATATACCTAATAATTTCCAATGATGTATTTTTCGAAATGAGCAACAGCTAGTGGTGATAATTTCTTATAAACTTCCGGAGCTGTATCATAACTGAATGTAACATATATCGGAATAATACAGAAGTGAATAAAAATAGAAAGTCACGCTTGGTAATTTCCATACATTATTTGCTTTAGGATTGTCACCTTGGTTACATTACTCGTGTATTTTGAGGTAGTTAACCATGAATTTTAATAAGGATTGTCACCTTGGTTACACTTAGGGGAGGTAGAAGACCATTGGGCAGTCGGGAGGCTCGGGCACCCCCATATAAATCAGGATGATTTACAAGGAGGTGCCAGTGGTCCCGTGCCTCCCCTACACCCCCTGATTAAGCATGATAAGCTTCTACTCGTGCAAATTTTGACGTAGCCATGAATTTTAATAAGGAAATATCACTACAAGCATAATATTCTTGTTATGCCTATTGTTTTTCGTGCCTCAATGTTGCCTTCATTCTTTGACCTCCAATTTAGAAGAGCTGCTAAGAATCCAAGTGTCAAATAGTAATGGTTTTCCAGTTCTTGAGGTAATCAACCTTGTTGCTTTCAGATGGTTACGTTTCTTCACTAATTATAAACTCCATAATCCGCTCTGTGAAGTGAAATTAATTTATAAAGTTTAAAGCATATTTTGTATGGAATTCATGTTAAAATATATTTTAACTGTAAATACCTAATCCTTTATTATTTTTAAGTGTTTTAATAAATAATATATGCAGTTAAAAATATTACATGCATCTTTTATTGATAGGCCAACCAAATTAGATCCAAAAACAGCGTATTGAGGAATTAATTCCCAGCAAGCTGGAAATCGTTTTAATACCTTCCTAAACTTTAAACTTCAAAAATAATTTATTCACGTAGGCTTAATAATGAACTAATAAGCACTTTTGACAAGTCATACAAAATATAAGTAGATACATATTACAACCATTAATTAAAACAAAAAAACAACGGGTTGCACTCCGGGAGTGCCGACAGAAAGTCAAAACTCAATGACTAGTCCAAAATGTCTGCAGCACTATGTAGGTATAATTGACCCATCCTCCTTTCTATTGAAAAACTTTAGTTCCGAAATTGCTGGCCAGTGAGCTTAAATTTGTAGCGTTACTTGTTTAAAATTTGAATAGAAATTGTAAAGTTACCTTGCAGACCTCGCATCTAAATATATTTGGTCATGATATTTTGAGTTTTATTCACCAGTACTAGAGTTCACTTTTACTAGCGATTTCATCAAGATGTAGCTTTATTGAATTGTATTGGAGTGATATACAGTTAGAATGTAACTGTGAGATCCTCGTATTTCAGCCCGTACAAGATTAGAACATTGAGCTTTAGTGCTTAATATAAAAGTCCAGTTTTAAATAATTGACCTGCCCTAGTAGCACGGTCGCATTTTTATCATTTGTCACCATGCCTGTCACGTTCTAACAAGTATGTAAGTGCGAAAGTGACGGACATAGTGATAGTCGATAAAAATGGAACCATGCTGAGCCCGCTGATTATGATACGTTATGACTAAAGTTCTTTGGTGAATAACATCGTCATAACATAACACATAACATCACACATGACGTCAGCGCGTTACGCGTTACGCTGTCTCGAGTTTATCATTTTTTCCCCACCTCAAAAAGTGCTCAGCGCCGCTAAATAAGTTTTCACTTCAAAAATAATAATTATGAAAACAATACAATTGGTAACAATTAACAATAATTAAAAAGACAATATCAAACTTATAAGTAATTGTGGTTTTTAGGTCGGCACTGGACGTTACAGTGATTCATGTATCAATCAATGTACGGTCACGTTTACTTACACGGTTGACTAACTTCAATTTCAATTTGAAAACATTTACAATAAAAACATCCCTACTAATTAATTTATCTTCTTAGTCTGTAACCTCTTCATGCTTAAACCGCTGAACAGATTTAGATGAAATTTGGTACGGAGATAAATCTAAATCGTTTGAGGCTAAGGAATGACATGGAATAGTTTTTATCCATCATCATCGTCCCACCCACACGAAGTTGTAGGCATAAACAGATTAATGTTTGCGTGTGGAAATATGCTTACATACGATGTGGTATGAAAACCAATATTACATTTATTGCTTGATATATGTCAAAGTTCGAGCATAAACCGCACATAAATTCTGCCTACGTTTAACATAATCTGCATTAACGTGATTTGCAAACTCGATCCGACTCGCGCCGACATGGTTGCTTTTACGATTATCCTCATTCATACCAAGAAAAGTTTAATAAAGAATAAAGAATAAAAAATAGCTGGGGAGCTGGCGATGCTAAATGTGTAGTTGCTCGAGCGTCGTAGAGACCTATTGGAATCTAAAGATTAGATAATAGGAGGGAAAAAAGGCTATGTAAAATTTTCTTTTTCAGCGAGCAGGGGGATTGAGCTTAATTTCGGGGGGTTGGTGGAGGGTTAAAAAAATCGTTAAGTAGATTGTAGATTTCGTCATTTTGGTCCAAGTTAATGCTATAATTTTTCTATAAGCAACTTAATCTGACAATTGTTTGTATGCATTTCCTTAATGTGACTATCATAAATTCGTCGCCCGACTAGTAAGCGTCAGATTAAGGAAACGCAAACAAATAATTGTCGGATTTAGTAATAGCACAATTATAGCATTAATTTGGACTAAGGTGACCAAATTCACAATCTGCTTAACGATTTCTTGAACCCCCTACCAATGGAGGATCAACAATCAACATAGACGGCTAAAAGTAGTTAAGGTAGACTCAACGGCGTAGCAAGATACCATACATATCGTCACTACTTTGAAAAAATCTCGTATCTCGCACTGCTACTCAAAGTTAGAACGCAGTAACTCTGTATGCATCCCATACATACCTACAGTTACCACATTCTTCGTTTGAATGACAAAACAAGATACGATTTTTATTCAAAGTAGTCACGATATCTTAATCTGATGCGCTCGAGCAACAAAAATTCCCTCTTGCGCTCCCTCACCCAAAATTTCAATAACGGTCAAGCTGTGCCGGCCAAATTAAATCGTTTTGGTTAAGCCCCGCTTTGATCCTTGGAGTGAAAGTAAGACATACGCGATTGTGGCCGGTGATTAACCCAAATCGGACGTGTAGCCGGTCAAGGGCCAACTCCCTCGATATTTTCTGACCCACATTTACAACTCAATCAGCTTGACTTCTGTTGGCGCACTTGTATATTATACAAACAGTTTGCGCCTGACGTGACGTGGACTTTATATATACGGTTAGTATTAAAGAGACGCAGATCATGTCGCAAGGACTTAGATATACGTCTATTGAGCTGCCTATATGACTCCGCGTCATCGGGAGAGTGCAACTGTAGCGAGCGTCGTTCAGCCATGAGGTTTAAGGTTTGCTCGGTCAATTTCTGAGGTCTATCTTTACGGCGGGGTCTAAAAAAACTAAGACCCTACTGTGTGGACAGTCTCCACTAGCCCGTCGTTGATTTCGTCCACTGAAGCCAAGTTCTCTAGGCAAGCAATGCGGTTAGAGAGCGGTCACCTGCATAAATAAAAGGCACGCATTTAACCGGTCAACTAATTAATAGAATTTGGGTAGTTTAAAAAAATAGAAATGGGTACTAAAATTAATAGTTTGGCAACAAAAACGGAGCCTTAAAATATATCAATATGAGTTGTATTTTAATGCCGTTACAGCTTTTGATTATTTTTAGGCAGGTACCAAGTATTTATTGGGCAACTGAATTATTATATTGGAGACCATTTATGAAGCACATTTTAAAAAGAAAACGGCTATCTATTAATTCAAAAATGAAGTTCTTTTAAAATATTTTGTTTGGTCATTAACTACACGGTCAACCTAACACGCTCCTCCTCGCTTTGCTCGTCGTCGCACCAATCTGTTGACTCTAGCAGAACACAGTGGTAACTATTGAAATTAGTAATTTAATATTTAAAGATCTAATGGTATAATGGCCATTAGGCGTGTCATGATTAGAAATTCCGACTATAAGTATACTGACCATTACGTATTGGTTAATTAATTTGAGGTGTTTTGTGTAAAAAGTGACCAATATTAATTAAATTTTACTGCTTTCGTGTTAAATACTACCTAGCTGAAACGACATGCTCAGTTAGACACTATAGTTGATTACTTAGGAGTGAACAACTAGATGACAACTAAACTTTATGATCGCTTTACAATATTAGTTGCCAATTTATTATTTTAGTCGCCAACCTATCACTTTAAGTTCCCTATAATTTTTCTGGGTGGCTTGATTTTGCTGCCAGTTTTTTTAATAATATGATGCTTATATTTGAGGCTAATATATTTTTTTGGCGCTAAAATATTAATGCACAGCCACATTATATTATTATATGCCCAATGAAAGTTCCTGTTTAATATTTTAGTTGCCCGGTTAATAATAAGCCTAAATAAAATACACAATAAGTACATACATAGTGACAAAGCATCAGGCTGATCGGTATACTTAGTACTCAACGGAACATTACATTTCAAGTATCTTAAGCATAACTTAAAATACAACCTAGCAACAAATACCTACTTACCTAAAGTTTATTTTGTGATTCAGGCACGTCTTTACAATTCAAACCTATAATTTAGAGATAACGCCACCAAACCTTTTTTCACTACAAGTTAATTGTTTGTAAGATGTTTCTACAATGAGTTCGATAAACCTTACAAAATATTATACCTCATGAGTGGAAATGTAACGGTTAAATTTTACTCTGTAATTAAAATATCCAAGCAGCCCTTAAGAAAGGTCCTTGACCCGACCTTGTGCGATGTCAAAGTTCAATAATTTCGCAACAAGTTCGTATACTTTTACTCTTTATCTTTAGGTATATGTTTGCCATTCCAGTGGTATGATAAAAACTTTGCCAAGATTGACAGGTACCTAGGTCTATCACAATCCACACAGCGCTTCTTTGAGAGCTCAATCATAACTATCATAAGAAACAATAACTAGAATAATAAATCACACTTATGATGGTTAAAATTATATAGTATTTCTTTAATTCAGTCTTTCTGTAGGTTAGCACTGACTAACACCATAGTGTCCAAATAGAAACGGTTCCGGTATTTAAAATGAAATATTTGTGTAATGAACACAAACATTTGTTCCTGAGTCATGGGTGTTTTCTATATATGTATAAGTATGTATTTATTTAAGGTAAACGGCCCCAAGTTCGTGTTAGTACGTTATTTCGTTAGTTTTGTTTCTGGCGCAAATAATAAGGAATTCAATTATTTTTTATTCTAATTATACATATGAAAAAAATCTGTATTATTTAATCTCTTCAATAAAGTAATAACCAATATTTTAGTAATTAAACTGAGAGTAATACGACGGTCGAAACTGTCAGAGGGCCGCGAACAGCTGTGTTGTATGCGTGCACTTTTTTTAGGCGTAAGGTGCGCGCTCTCACTTGTTAACCCGTATAAATGACAATGTGGTTCAGTGAAGGGGACGGACTGAAAATCAGCGCTGCGCAGGCAATTTCTAATGAAATGACTGACGCGGCGTATGCTGAGCCCGTTCCTTTTGCCGCACAAATTCTTTGGTAAATCTTTTATATTATGTAACCAGTGTGCTTTTTGTGTTGCAATAAATGGTTTCTTATTCTTATTATTCTTATTCTTATTCTTAAGCTTATAGGAAGAAAAAGCTAAACCCATTCGAATAAAAGTTTTTGGGAGTGTTTCTGTGGGTTCCTTAGTAATTGATTTGATAAGAAAAAAGATTGAATATATGCATAGAAATAACTTAAAATTGCAATAAATCGACTCACGAAATAGCGGTCATTTTATTTTTCTCTCTCTCGTGCCTCCTATTTCGTGCCACTAACGAATCAAGGATTTTCTAGATACATTTTGAGTGCTTGTTTTTAAATATAACAACGAAGATAATTAAAAAAATAAATTAGTAAACAATTAATGTATTTCATGAAGTTTCGTATGAGCGAAATTCGGTATATGTTTTTTTCACTAGAATTCTCATAAAACGAGTTTGAATGTGACCCGAGTTAAAAAATTTAAGGTATATTCCACGTATATTCTCATATTAACTACTAGCACAATTTTATTTATTATTCAATTTATTTGATTTATTTTTGTGTATGTTTATATTTAACGTATAAGATATTCTAGTAAATTATTTTTTGTAAATAATTTTTATTTTTTAATTTATTTTAATTTGTAATTTTTATTTTATTTATTTAAATAGTTTGGCTCTTAATCACGTATTAAAGTACCCATATGGTTTACAAAGTCTTAATTCAACCATTAAAGACGACGAGTACAAAAAACTTTAAGCTAGCTCTCAAATTATTTTTTTTTTTAATATTATTTTTAATTTGACCATACAATTATTCGTAAGTAGGTAAGACCGTTAAATATAAATGATTATCAGCAAATTATCACCAATTACTCTAAGAAAACTTTATGCCGAAACAGGGGACACGAATTCACGAACTTAGGAGCTGACCTAAATTTGTATCACGAAATGGGAGCCAAATAAGAGGTTCGCGACAAAATTCATATAAAATAAAGTTTCAACTAAAACCCTACAGTTTATACATTAAATTATCAACAAAGAACTAATATAACTTATTCAAAAGCTTTCAAGGTAATGATATGCTTAGTAATATTTAAAAAAATATACAAACTCTCAACTCACTCTCAAGAGCCTTAACCTGCCGAAACAGGGGCCCTTTACCTTATCTATATAAGTGCCTATGTATATCGTCGCCTAGCACCCATAATACAAGCTTTGCTTGGTTTGGGTAAGATTGATCTGTGTAAGATGTCCCCTTATATTATCACTACATCTTACCTGTTCGTGTGTATGTATATTCGCGATAAACTCGAAAATTATTTAACGGATTTTCATGCAGCTTTCACATAACAATAGAGTAATTTTTGAAGACGGTTTAGGAGTATAACTTGTTAAGGTTTTGTGTAACACGTGCGAAGCCGGAGCAGGTCGCTAGTATTATTATAATAATACACGCAGAAAATTTAATTTAAACAAAACGATCCTGACGAAGTAAGAATGTACCTCCTTATTTCGTTTGTTCTCACGAATGCTGACCTTGAAGAGGCACAAAGGGAACCTCCAAAAGTGATGTTTATTATACGACATTGTTCTGGAAAGTTCCGATATTGGAAAGCGTTAAATGTGTATCGAACCGTTTACATTTCCAATGTCTACAGTAAAGCGGGATTTACATTACGAATCTAGTGTTATGCATGTTGAAATCAGTTTCAGGAAAGTAGTTTCCATATATGCGAAAGAAATTTATTTTCTTTCATGAAATTAATGCATGCATAACAAAATATTAAATTACACGTGAAACTGTTGGTAAAACTAATGTCACGAAATCAATTTCACGCCACCAATTTCATAATGTAAACCCCACTTGAAGACGCTGGTTTTCCCGAAAGTTATTGACCCACTAAGAAAAGAATAAACCAGTAGGTAAGTGTCTCATCCAAGTGGTAGCCCGTGATGATCATCATGACGATTTGATAAGTTACCGAATCTCAAGCTAAATTTAAAAGAACAATATATAATTAATAGTAAATCACAACTTTATTTTCTAAATAATTGGCATCGCCATGATCGCCATACAGCGCGCAATGCACCCTACATCCGTTTTCATTTTTTACTTGTAAATATGTGTAGGTATAAACCTATTTTTATTTAATTTAGCATTATTTCTCTTTTAATATTTTTATGTTTCTTTTATAACAAACTTTACTAACAATAAAACATATTTTGCAGTTTATAATAGATCTTTATTAACGTACCTATTCACCACGCATTTCAAACATAAGTATACAGAATTTCATCATTCGTGCCATCTTTAAGATCACACAAATTTATATTGACTGAGACTTGCCTGTGGTTATCATAATTATTATATTCATCGTCTAGACCGTATACGCTAATATCTTTAATTTCATGTGCCACTTTGGCGTTGTCTCCGCACATTACATCAAAATCTTCACCGATGGCTTTAATGTTTAATTGGCGTTCATTTGTTTGAAGGGCGAGAGACAACTGCCTTGTGATGTACAGCGAACCGGTAGCTAGGCAATTTGAATCCATACTTGTAGAAGTTTCTGCTGTCGTGTGATTGGTTACACAGTCGAGGGCGATGGTGAGAGAGAAATCTGCCCGCAAACGGGTTTCTTCGGCTGAGGTCATGACGTCCTAGAAAATATAATAGAAATTATTATGTATACATATATTTTGTTTGTTTGTACAAACTTTAAGGATTTTTTCTACGGGTGTCATGAGTTTATTATAATGTCACAAATAGTTAAATAACGATACGATTTTATACGGTATGCGGCACAAAAGACGATTTAGGAGCGAGTAAAAACGCCAACTTAAAGACTTCAATAACACCTGAACCTCTAGTGTAAATTTAATTCGATAGCGTGACGAGTATATTCGAATGGACATCGAGTAAGGGCCTTTGTTGAACATAATAATATGGAGGTCAGCGGGAACTGCTTGTACAAGTTTATTGCGTATATGTATGTTATGCAATTGTGGTTTGGGATTTGGGGTTAAACAAATAAGGTTTCGTGTTTTCGCACAAATTCGCAGGTTTCCAAGATGTATTAAGATGTAAGGGTGAGTGTATTTAATTAGGGTGAGTATATACAGTATAGTTTGGGAAATATTAATAATGTTCGCTGATTTTCCAGGAAATCAGCATCATGTGTATATTATTAAATAAACAGATAATTTTGAATAGGTACCTACCTTTTGCATTATGAGGACTGCTCCACCGCGAATAAGAGTTAAGAAGTCCGCCTCCGTGGTGGTCATTGTGACAACATCCCCCTCATTTCCATTTATCTGTAAACCTCCCCACAGCTCATACCACACACCCGGCGGTATCCAAAAATGCACATGTGTTTGGCTCGGCAACAGATTCGGTACAATCACCAAGTCGTCGCCAACACTGTACTGAGTAGTCAAGTCTTTTAAATACTCAGAAGATGGGAACTGGTAGAACATTGGCCTCAACAGCGGTCCTGATTGCATCGTCGTGAAGACATACGGCAGCAAAGATAAGCGTTTCTTTAAAGCTCCAAGCATTAAGTTTTTATTAGTCCCAGTGAAAGCTAACGGATGAGTAGAGACGGATGATGAATGGATTTTTATAAGAGGCATGTATGTTGCAGCCATGTACCACTTGACACACAAACTAGTCTGGGTTTCAGAGTCGAAGGTGTCCGTGTCACCGCAAATTGGCACAGACCATAACCAATGGCCGGAAATCCCTCCTAAAGCTGCTTCCACCAGTTCCTTTTTCAGGTTCATCCAAGACGCGTGGATATTTTGCCTATTTATATTTACATTCCCATCCATCCAATTGCTGGTCGACCACATTGGGACCTCAGTAACGAACAGATTTTTGAAAGCGGACACAACGTGGTTTCCGTATTTGTTGTGTTTATAGAAGTACTTACTGGTGTCATTATAATATACTGCATTCCATTTTGGAGTATTTTCAAATACTTGTTCTAAGTTCTAAAAATGTACACAAAATGGATATTTATTTTAGTTTTTGACATACCTAATACCTAATACTTAAACTACCTACATCTACTTATTAATTGTACATTAAAAATTGATAATATTTTTACTTCCATTTTACCCGCTCACTATTTAGCATCATATTATTAGATTAAATACTTAGTGCGGGTATAAACTATAAAGCTTTACCTATTAATTAGTCTGTGCGGAATGAGAAGAGTCGTGGAATGTATGGGGCCCAATACATTCCACGACTCTTCTCTTTCCGAACAGTCTTTAGAAAACTTACAGGCGTATTTTGATTGTTATGACAGGATATGAATTAGATCAGAATTAAATATGGATCTGATCAGTCAGTGTCAAAAGTGACTTTTCTCCAATCGAAAGCGTCACTTTTGACACTAACAGATCAGTAATCCAGATCTAATTCACATCCTGTTATTAAAATCCAGTACGCCTGTTAGAAATGATGCGGAATAGTTATTTGTTTTACAAGGGGGCAAAGTTGTTGTTTAACCGCTCGTTTAACATTAGCAATGTTGATACCCGAGCAAGCGAAAGATCCCAAAGTTGAACCACGAGCGTAGCGAGTGGTTCGAAAATGGAATCTTGAGCGTTGCGAAGGTTTCAAAGCACGAGGGTTAAACAAAATTTGCCTCCGAGTGAAACACAACATTTTTCACCACACCAACCCGAAGCAAATATTTAATGTAAAATATCAAACAAAATGAAACCAAATCAAATCCAAATAAATGTTTTTAAATATTTATCATCCAAAATCATCATTTAAAAGTCAATTCTACCAGCAAACATAAGAAAACAACTCAAAATTTGCATTTGATTACTTTGCCTCACATGTGAATAAAATGCAACTTTGCTATCAGTTTTTGAAGTGCAAAGTAAGCCTTTCCGAGCTGGTGTGGTGAAAAGTAATAAATTCTACGGACGTCTAATAAGTAGAATAATAAAAAGCTAAGAAATAAAATCAACCTCTTGCACAGAAGGAACCAACAGCAGTAAAGAAAATTAGTTCGTTTAAAATTAAATAACAACATCCAACGCGCAACGTGGCTCAGTTCCTAGCGAAATAAACAGGCCAATTCGAACGTACACTGATATCAGAATGATATATGAATCATGTTATTCAGTTATCTTGCGCCTATACATGTACGGACAAATACGAGCGAAATGCACGATAACTAAATAACTTGATTTAAATATTATTCTGATGTCAGTATACGTTGTTGGAATTGTCCTGAAATATTATTTAGGCTTAAATTATCTCTGGCTTAAAAATCTATAGAACATTAGATTACATTTTTTTTACTCACACATTTATAATATAAAACTATTGTAAATATTTTTTTCTGCAATCATAATAATACGTACAAGTATGTAAAAAATGGATAAAAACAATGCCTGTAAATAAGTACCTACCTATACTTTACACATAAACTTAAGATATCAAACTAATATTACCTTACTGAAGTACGGCAAGTACAACGCAGTTTCGTTGCTCTTCGGAGACTCGTCGAACGGCCAATTGTTTTCTAGAATAATTCCATCTAGTTCGACTTCGTATGCCCACAATCTGTTCATGAATTCAACAGAAGCGTTTTCAAACATTGGATAAACAAAGGTGTCTTCACCAACTAAACCCACGTAGACATCTGAAGTAAAATTTGCTTGAAATGCGCTGTGGAGAATGTATTGTCTGTGCTCTGATATTATATCTATACATGTTACATTATCTGTTCTTCTCATTTCAATTTCATCTGATGCTTCATTTTCATCTGTTTCATTTACTTGGTGGTATCGAATCTGTAATGAGAGGAACAGAAATATAAATATATGTAGCTAGCATACCTACACGTTGATGCCAACGCGCGTGGTGGGGAAAATGCAAGCGTCTATTTACAACGCACGGCGCAGGATAAACGTGAACTTTGATGCCACGATGTCTTCATGCTACTATACTACTATGCTATCAACCGTTTTAATAAGTACCTACAATAGATGAACAAGAAAATACATATTTTTCAATGCCATATTATGCCAGTATTTTTTCGAATAGTACAATTAAAGATAATCATTAATTTATTTGAAGAGGTTAGATTGGGCAAAAGGAAGTTAAAGAAAATTTTAGCAATATTCTGTGTTTCAATTTTCTATTTCCACAAATGGAAGAAAAAATCACGAAACTTCCGAAACATTTTATGTGACATTCAAAAATGAAATGTCATAGCCCTCATTCAACGTAAGAGATGATTTGAGTAGGGTTATTTTTTATCGAAACCCTTGGCTGCCCAAATAACTTTTGTGGTACAAATATTTATTTATTTAGTTAGGTACCTATTAATTAGGTATGTAAAAATTAATTCCAGTGGTTTGTTTCATTTTCATAAGTAGGTAGGTTGTTATTTTTCGTCAATATTTATTCAATATTACGGTAAATTGTGTACTTACATAAGGAGATACTTGCGGCACATATCGTTTTCCAGCTGTCTTTATGACAGCAGCTGCCTCTTCAATGAGCTGGTCCTCTTCACAGTTAGAATCAAACACTATGGGCGCCGAGCCACAGTGACTGTCGAATGGAAGACTTTCGCTAGCTGCTGAGCTCATAAATTCTTTCAAGTCCGTTAAAGCATCTTCTGCACTCTTTGGAGATTCACTGGAAATATTGTTCTGTTTTTTATACAAGATTAAAAAAAGGATTTTATTTCCGAGGACAATGATAGAGTAGGTACAGTCAAGGAATTTAATTTCCAACCCACCTAAGGTTCATGATAATTAACTCCCCATTCCATAAATAACGATAAGTTTAACTAAATTTTGAATTGAAAGTACCCTCAAGAAATACAACTGAAGTTTTTTTTTTTTGGAAAAAGGTAAACATTTGTCCACAATCTCACCTGATCACAAGTTTATACTTAGCCGTGTTTTTTTTAATGCACATGTATTTTACTTTCCTCGTAATCGAAATGAAAAGTAGAGTGTTTAACTCGGGTTGTACCTATCAAGGTACTATTTCATCCCTTGGTTAACAATCTACTAATAATTCATTTATGGAATATAAGGCTTTAAACCAAGGAATGCTTGTTTTAACTTAGATATATCGGGCTTGTGACTGCTCCTGCAAATCATTTTACTCGTATACCTATAGGTATACGAAGAAGAAGAAGAAATTGACAGGATAGGTTAATAACCTTTATTTTGTTTTAAAGATATTTTAATTTAAAAATATCTAAACTTACTGGAGTAGACTTGTTGACAGATCGTAAACCTATCCTGTCAATTTCTTCTAACAGTTATTTAATATGTGTCCATACTGCATATGTGTGGATTGTATCAACGTTAAGATCTGGACAAATCATTGACAATTTTTCAGTAATATCCTCCTAACCCCAAGGTAGTACTTATTCAGTTCAATGAAATTTAAATCATATTCGATTGGAACACAGTTGCTTTTGCTTTGTTTCGTTCAGTTTTTAAACAACGCAAAATCAACTCTATTTCCTACACTAAAGGTTTAATTTTCTGTGGCAATATTTGCATTTTTCATTTGTATGGCTGGGCCTTAGGAGGATATTAAAAAAATACCTGCAAATATGTGCACCCAGCATCCAATACTCTAATTGTTCATTAGCCCCAATAATGTTCATTGCGTCACGCATTACGTCACTAGGTTTAGGTCCGACAAACACATGCAACTTTAATCGCTCATTCGTGATGCTGCGTAACACAATCTGATTTTCTTCATGCACAAACACTTCCGTCGGGGCGTCAGAATCGATCAGGAGTCCGTGATACGAGTCATTCACTTTAGCATATATTAAAGGAATAGTACTGAAGTCACCTTTGTGCCGGTAAAGGACCTTTACTGTGCCCGCTGTCAAGGGCAATTCTCCGAGACCGTACATAGTTTCGTTGGTTAACTTGAAAGCTATTTCCCATATATCATTTGAGGCTATAAAGGGGCCTCTTATCGTGCTAAATATCAAACCTTGAGACCCCTCCACAGTGACGGTCATTTCAGGTGAATCCACATGATGAGTATAGTTCTTGTGCTCAATTCTATTACCCTCATGCGACATTATTTCTGCATTATAAAATAATAAAGACATATGTGAAGGCGATACTTCGTCGATTGATAACCTGAGCTTAGGTATGCTATTTTGAGATGAAAACGGTACGTTCGCAACTCTAGGGCGCATGATCACATCTTCTGACCATTCTTCCCATATATTGAGGTCGATTATATAGGAGAATCTTGAAGGATATCGGTGGAAGCATACATGGCTATTTAAATCGTAACAGCATAGTGAGTGGCACTCGTCCTGAGTGACATTACCCAAGCCGCATGGTAGTCGAGAAGCTCTTGGCACAACGCAAGACCCCGTTGAGAATCCGTCGTTTGGAGCGTGCTCTATACTCGAGAAAAACAGCAAGTGATAGATCAGTACTGGTGCTACAATTGCCAGTAGCAAGGTCACAATTATCACTTTTAGCGGTCTGTTAAGAAGAATTTGATCATACCAGTCATAGTCTGAAATTATAAATATGTTAAGCAACCACTCTAAGTACATATATGTAAGTAACTACCTATAAAATTAAAAAGTAATGTAACCAATTGAATACATACGTGTTTCCTTCTCATCTTTATAAAGATTATTAATGTCAACTTCTTCTATATCCTTCTCATCGTTGGCTTCATCGGCTTCTTTGACGTAAGGAATCATTGTTCATGTTTAACCGGACCTTAAATAAAATTTGTTTTAATAAAATAATAATAATAATAAATAAAAATGTTATTTATTAAGGTATAAACCCATTACATTTCATTAAGTACTATTATATTACAATATTAAATTAAAATTAAAGCTATATACTACAACTAAAAAAGTAGGTACTAATTATAGAGGTGCAGCGGAAATCTTGCTCATACAGTAGCAGGTTATGTACACTACATTAACAATGCTGTTCGTCGATTCACTCACTCTCCCGACAAACGACCAGTGCCTTTTACGCATTATAGCGTAAAAGTCATCTACTCTGTTCTCGGCGAACATACCAGACGCACTACACCGCCACGGTAGCCGTAACATTGCACGAAACGCGTTGTTGTACTGTACTCGGAGTCTGTTGAACGATCGTTTCGTGAAATGGTACCACAGCTGACTAGTGTAGAACGCCTGACAGTATGCCTTGAACAGAGTAATTTTGGCTTGGTCAGAACAGTGAGCAAACCGACGCGCCAACATGTTGCTTCTCATCGCTATGGCCCGCCGCTGTCTTTCGAGATCGTCATCGTCTTTTAGTCTGTCTGTCAAAACGTGTCCCAGATACTTAAAACTATTAACAATTTTTAATTCTGTCCCGTTTAGCCTAACGGGTGGAACGTTATCTGGGCCCTTATCATATTTAAAAACAATTAATTCTGATTTTTTTACATTATATTTTAGTCCATGAGTTGCAGCATAACGCTCACATATCGATACTAGTAATCTAAGACCCGTGATAGAGGGGCTCAACAGCACCATATCGTCCGCGTAGCTAAAGTTGTTGGCGCATACGCCCGCGACATGACACCCGACGGTGGCGCTGCTGAGCTCCTCTATCAGGTCATTCATGTAAAGGTTAAACAGCAATGGCGATGTCAGTCCACCCTGTCTAACTCCGCATTGCAACTTATACGGGTCCGAATTGGCATTTCCCCATCTGACGCTATTCATCTGGTTCCCGTACCAGTATCTCAACAGACTGGTTATTTTACTCGGTACACCTGCTTTTGATACTTTGTCCCATAATAAATTATAGTCAATAGTATCAAAAGCACGGCTTAGATCCAGAAAACAGCCGTAAACCGACGTCCTTTTCTTAAGATATCGGTTTACGACGTTTTTAAGACAGAATATAGCCATATCTGTTGAGAGACCCGGACGGAACCCAAACTGTGCATCGTGTAAACGTATGTGTTTGGTCAGTATCGGGTTAATTAATCTTTCAAGAACTTTTGAGAACACGGTAGCTAACGAGATAGGTCTGTAGTTGGACGGGTCACTAAGATCGCCAGTCCTATTTTTAACAATGGGAACCACACTCGTAGTCATAAATTCATCAGGTAGGTAGCCATGCGTTAAACACAAATTAAATAATTGCGCCATCTTAACATGCAATAATGGGCCCCCATACAAAATGTGCTCAATGCTTAGACCGTCGTGGCCCGGCGACTTTCCGCGTTTCATTTTTCTAACACAATGCCATATCATATCTTGCGTAATAAATAACTCGGAACCAGTCGACGGGTCACCACGGTCCCGTGTTTTGTCGAACAAGTGAGATCTCGGCGAGTTTTGAAGTGAGTTATCGACTTTAAATTGCTTAATAAACAAATTTGCTATATCTTTTTCATTTTGAATTCCATTTACTGATAATGGTCTGCTTTGTTTATAGCTTAGTTTATTAGTATCCTTCCAGAACTGAGCGAAATTTCCTGCCGACCTATGGGATGCTATAATGTCCATTTTAATAATTTCTTGGTTCCGTTGGCACCAACTTAATTTATTCTTAAATAATTTGCGTTTAGTAAAGTTTAACTATAAAATGCTGTAAGGATTGAAATTAATGAAATAATAATTTCAGTGGTTCTTGGTTGTTCTTATGAACTAGAATCAGAATCAGAATGTATTACATCAGCGATAAAAGCTTGTATTAAAAATTAATTTTTTGCCAAAAACCTAATATAAATAGTCGAATAACTGCATGTGGCTTTTATATTACAAACTGACTCTTTCATACACCACTTTCTTACGTAATTTGTCTTTCATACATTTCGGTATAGGTAAGTTTGACTCTCCAATAAATTGTTCCATAATACGAATACTCATTAACACAAACTAGTTGATACAAACGATTATAGCTAAACCACGTTCTAAAGATAAAGCAAACAATACAGTTTCAAATGTGTTTACAGAGAATGTTTGGTGCCAACGCGTACATACCCAGACGACAAATGAACAGACAACGTCTCACAATCGCATAATACATAATTTTCAGAGATAAAAGGTCCATTGTATGATATTTTTATGGTAGGTTGGTGCGGATACTAGCTTCGATTGGAATTAAATGTTTTTTTTTTTTTGATGCATAATCATTTACTTACATACAATATATATACAGTGGTACTTGTTCGCAGAAATCGCGAAGCGTCTGGTTGACGTAACTGGTGACCTAAGAGCTGGCGGCTACCTCGCACAACGTATCAGCATTGCGATACAGCGAGGAAATGCCGCCAGCATCCTTGGTACAATGCCTCAAGGGCCTATTTTAGATTTAAGCTAGTTATTAATTTAGTTTAGTAGTACCATTAAATGTTATATTTGAATGTGCAAATTGTACTTTACTTCTACTCAAAAATATAAATAAGTACTTAAATCTAAATCTAAATCTTAATCTAAATATCTTTATTTGCTACAATATGGTAACAGGTAAGATCTTATGGTTAAGTTGTCCAAGCATATTCAACCTGCATGCATGCTTACTCACGAAACAATATTTATTTATAGGTAGGTACTTTAAAAGCAGACTTGTTGGACTACAATCCCTTTGCTACCACAATGCGCAATGTCTTTCTTCGCCTTTGTTTTACATGATATTTCATATTACCAGTGGTATTCACGTACAACCACTATCGTCAACATTCAAATTGAATGTAGCTATCTAAGGTTTCCTTTATAACTATCTTTTGGGGTGGAGACCTTCGGGCCTTGGAGACCCGGAGCACATTCCATATTTAGGGAGCTAGCGAAGCGTCTCAATGATGCAATGGGTAACCAGAGGGCTGGTTACTTCCTTGCCCAGCGAATTGGCATTGCCATTCAGCGCGGCAATGCCACCAGCCTTCTGGGCACCCTACCATCCGGCGCCGAGCTAGCTCCCATTTTTTATTTGAAAATATGGATAGTTTAGTTTTAGTTTTAATTTTAATGCTTAGTTTATTTATTTTGTTACTACTGTTTTCTTTAATAAATTATATGCACTATCTATTTCATTATAATAATATTATTTTTATAATCTGTTAGAATTTCTACCTATATTAAGTAAAATGTTAAACAACAAACAGTGCTTGTTTCTCTTTAACAGACACCTCATTACAATATCATAATTTTATGCCTTCAAGTTGAGAGACTTCGAACGCAGCTTCATTGTAATAATAACAGAATAATGAATACGGATATTATGATTAAAATCACTTCCTATTAATATGATGTACCTAGTGGAAATATCAATATAACGTTCTGCAAAACGCATCTCATTTTTGAAAACAAATATATCACAACACAAATACCTACCTAATTAAATACCAATGAAAGTATGTAACAACACAATTGTACTTACGAAATGCAATATGTGATTTTGGTCACTGAACAAACTAATCATTACATTTACAATTAGCACAAATTCTGAAACCGTTTCACATCATATTAATAAACACAAATACCACTATTAAAATCAATTTCAACTGCTATTCGACAGCTATTATGACGAGGAATTACAAAACGACTGATTATTTCTCCTATGCCACTAATGAGTTTTTCGTGTTTTTTCTAATATTATACTTTATTCAAACACAACAAAGTAGTTTTTATGGAAATGGATACCACACAGATAATACATTACTGAAGTAACCACAGATATCTGATGAAGATAATATATGTCACTGATTAATTGCTTGGATTGATACCTATCTTATCAATCCGATGTGTTTGTGGGAATCCTGTAGAAAAGGAAGTTGATGAATAAACGACGATTACGAGTACTTATATCATGGAACAATAAAGTACAGATAATTTATTTTAGATACGTACCCAAACACTCGCTTGTACTAATGCTAATCTAAAACGCAGCGCACTTTAGATTCAATACGGCAACGCATCGAGTGTGATGGGCACCTTTGCGTCGGGGGCAGCCCGGGACGGATTTTAGTAGGTAGTTATTTTTACATATTTCGTTTGTATCTAGATTCAATTTGATTTAATTTTAAATGAAATTAGTTTTAACTGTATGCATTAGGTCACTTATTGAATGCGCTAATACACAAAACAATCCCTATAATATTATAAATACTAAATGTCTGTTATGTCTACTGTTCTGAAAGTTGTACCTACACTGCACTTTTTTAGATTTTGGTACTTTTATGTTAATTCTTTTTTCGGTCCTAATAGAAGAAAAAATCGTCCCAATTTTTCCATAAGTTTTTCATTCCTTCCGTTCCTATAAAAAAATGGTAACGGAATGGAAATATTCAAAAAATATTTGGCCACCTTTTGTCTCCTATTAGGATCGAAAGAGCTTGTTTTTCGGTGTAAAAATATCGTAACAATGTCCAAATTTAAATACGCCACGCCAATTACAACATCGTACGCCATTATCATTGTAATTGACGTTGCTTGTCACGCCTTAAACATAATAAAATTCGCAATTCATTGCGTCTTAAAATAAACTAAAAAGTAAAACAAATTACCACTGTATATATATTGTATGTAAATAAATGATTTAAAAATCGAAAAAAAAAAAAAAGTAAAACAGAAGTTATTTTTAAAAGTCACAGAAGAAATGTTGGTGAATTTGGGGAGTACCTACAGCCTACAGTTTAATTTTTTGCCCGTGTTACAGGCCACACCAGGTACAGGGATTGGTTTACCTACCCCCTACCCCCACAAAATATATCAACAATTATATTTTTAATTAGTAGTATCCGCGTCATACATGAAAACTCACAACACTTAAGTATTAAAACGTTACATTTATTGTTACCTACAGTTTTTATTTACAAAACAGCTACAGATTTGTAATAGGAAACCACAAATGGAAAGGATAAAAGCTTTCTGGGGTCCACTTTTGCGTTTGTCGACCTGCCATACGCATATATTTACTTACGTACTGCAGATTATGATGGAATAAGTGGACCTTAATGTAAGTAGATACAGCTTATTCTGAGCATTTCTTTTTTTTATTTTATTTTTTCGTTTATGAGGGTTTTTTGCAGGTATAACCATACCAGGTACTGCGCGCGACTTCGTCTGTGTGGAATGATGGATGATGGTTGATAAAATCTATCATATGTCCTTTCCCAAGTCTCAAACTATCTCCATACCAAAATTCGCTAACTCTAGGACAAATGGTGGAAACAGAAAGCTGATGAAAGCACTGCGCTGATACCTACTTACCAAACTGGGAAGTTCATCGAGGGCATACAGGCCATTTTCAGCCCGACGGATCAAGAAAACTGCGGCAATATATTCAAAAGACAGGCAATACCGAGTTAGAGATAAAAATGTGAAATACTTTTTTGAATAATTAGTCATAACTAGTTTTCACTGTAATAAATTCTTGAACCATTAGAAAAACATTTAAACTAGTTTTCACACCCTGCGAAAACTAGTTTCAACTAGAGAAAACGTGTTTTCACTAAAAACGAGTTTTTACGGTATCATATACATCTTTCCCATCACGGAACAATGGTGTTCCGGACCTTTGGGAGGCGTGCGCGGAGCCGAAGCCAACACGTAGAGGCCCTTTTGACACTTTAATGAAATGTAAGGGGTACACCGAGCGGAGGCTGCCCTTGCCCGTGTCATGGGACGCACGCAGAGGCAGCACCCGCCAGGGTGTAAGGACTATTGAGAGTTGATGGAATCTAAAATGAACTAGGTTATTGGGTGAAAGCGATGGACTAAGAACTGAGCTATGGGGTAAAAAACCGGACGCCTGCCTAATAAAACGGTATGCAATTTTATTTCCGGCAGACGGTGACTCGCCCTCACAAGATGGGCCCCCACAAAAAGCGACATCTAGGATGGCTCAAGGGCAACACCGGTGTGAGCGGCTCAGGGGTGTCGAGAGGTGTGCGCCGCTTTCTACCCAGTGGCTGTTAACAGCCACTGTGCCAACTCGCGTCTTATGCATCATATACATTATTATTACAGTTCATGCGTATTTAATCACTCCAGAAATTCTTTTATACATTAATACTACGTTCTATATTTAAAAAAAGCCGGCCAAGTGCGAGTGGGACTCGCGTACGAAGGGTTCCGTACCATTACGCAAAAAACGGCAAAAAAAATCACGTTTGTTGTATGGAGCCCCAATTCATATTTGTTATAGTCTGTTTTTAGTATTTGGTGTTATATATATGTGAAAATTTCAACTGTCTAGCTATCACGGTTCATGAGATACACGGCTCGATTCGGGAAATGAATTAGAGTTTAACTAGATACGATATAGTAAAGATATGTGACGTTCCACTGCAAAAGGCACCTTATGGCGGCTGGCGTCGCGATTCGGGAAATGAATTAGAGATTCACTAGCAGGCCTATTCGGATTTCGAGATAATCACAAGATCTTGAGACGATTTAGAGATCAACTAGATCTACATTAGATATCGACTAGATGTGACTTGGATATCTAAGTCATAACTTGTCGAAATCGTTCAAGAGGACCTCCAGAATCGCGGAAACGTCAAATTTGACATATCTATCTTACAAATATCTTTAAATTATCCGTATCGTAACTTGTTGAAGTCTAGTAGAAATCTAATTCATTTTCCGAATCGAGCCGTAGAATAGTAAAGATATGTGACGTTCCACGGCAAAAGGTACCTTATGGCGGCTGGCGCTTACGTCGCATAGCGCCGCAATAATATTGGAGCGGCGTTAATAATAGCGTAAGCGCCAACCGCCATAAGGTACCTTTACCCGTGGGACGTCACATATCTTTACTATATCGTATCTATTTAATCTCTAATTCATTTCCCGAATCGCGCCGACAGCCTGGTGACAGACAGACGGACGGACGGCCGGACAGACGGACAGACGGACAAACGGACAGCGGAGTCTTAGTAATAGGGTCCCGTTTTTTACCCTTTGGGTACGGAACCCTAAAAAAACACATATTCGCAGAACAACAAACCTCAATCAATTCAAGCAGAAAAAAGTTAATTGCTTTCCAAGCAGGATAAAAAATACAAGCGGTGAACAGCCAGTTTATTATTGAAACAGTATATTGCTGATATGAATCACAAATGAAATATAAACCTACGAGGCAGGTACGAGTAAATAAACATGTTCCCAGTGTTCCCCTTTTGAAGTTATTATTTATCGTTTGGTAAAATTATATATTTCGTTATATTTATCAAGAACCTTGTCCAATTATCTGAGGGAAGTGCTACATTTTTCTATTTTAATAATCAGGGAATATTAATGGGATTTGACACAATAAGGAAGTTTCCTCTAAAATTGGATAGAAATATAAAAAGTAGGTGAGTTGACCGTGACGTCACTATACTCGTTTTCATATAAATTTGATATTAGCAAATCGTTTTGACAGTTCTAAAAAAGAAGCTGATTTGACTAGTAGGAAAGTACCCAATAGGGATGTGGACAATTTTATAGAAATGTATTCAGTTTATAGATAGACACGTAATTATTACAAAAAAATATATTTAAAATTTTTATTTATTTATTTTAAATACAAAATAGAGCTTAATTAGTTTAGTGTTTAAAGTTCGAGCCTAAACGCTCCAAGCTGTCACGTGACGTCACGTACACATAAATAAACAAACTGCTGCCAAAATGTCAGTCCTAGCGTAGATCAAAAGCTGTTGTATTTAATTTATCTCTTCCTAAAAGATAAGTATTACGTAAATATATACCTAACTTATATAAGCTAAAATAATGAATAACAAGTTTTACATGTCTTATGCAGTGCCTATGTGTAAAAGAACAACAATAAAGACCCTAGAGTATAAAACAAATATTTGTTACATGATACTTACGTTGCAGTTACGAATTTTGACTTTGAATGATATTGTTAATTGCGCACTTTATGTATACATATTACGTTTAGCGATGATAAATACATTTCGAAAATGAATCACAATAACACTTACTTAAAGTTACAATTTAAGATGAATTATTTTGATAGTTTTGATACAACTAAAATTTTGAGTGCAAATAGCGGGCGCAGATATAACTTTTTAATTGTTGTTTTTTTGTTTCCGACAGCTAACGTGGCAATGATAGTTCCATTCAGCCAAATTATTAAAAATATTTTAGTGAAATATCGTAGTATACTTATAACATTTTATTTATTTAATAACAAATAAATATATACTTTATATAATGCAATAATATTTTTTGTACGTAATAAATGTCTAATGTCGAAATAAAAAATACATACAGTTTTTGAACATCCAAACTCTTTGGTGGTGTCGTATGGATTACGGTCAGGTTTGACGACTTGTCTGTGGCGTTTCTCAGCTCATGACGTCACGCGCTTCGTTTGGCGTTTGCAGTCACGTGATACTGGGCATTATTTTAAATACTTTTGATTATTTTTAATTAATTTATTACGCATATTTACACTTGCAAAATATGATTTTCAGCATTCTAATATTCCCTGCTATGGTAAAAACATACCATGTTATATATTCGCGATTCATGTCAACATCCCTATTGTTTCACTCCTAAGAATAGCAAAATAAAAAAATATTAAATGGTTTCAAATTCACATGATTGTCCACGCAATTATGTTAAAAGGGTATTTGGGATTTTTTTATGAATGGTATCAATCGATCAGGTTTGTTTTGAGGATCAAATGTCTGTATGGGACCCATTATCTCTGTAAAATTACCCAGAAGGTAAAAAAATAAAATACTAACTAAACCAAATGCTTGAAATTTGCGTTTATTACGAGTATATATTTTCTCATAACGTTTGAGGAAGATCTGCCTGTATGTAGGTACAAACAGACTACTTCCACTGACGTCAGCGGACACAGGCACTTCTTTTCCGGTCCTCGGTAATAACGTGCTATTTACCTTACAGCCCAATTCTAACAATGCTTATAAGATGTCACACCGATACCATACCGATCTGTCAGTGACGTTTTGGTTGAATAAATCTTATAAACCTTGTTTGAATTGGGCCGATAATAATTGTTTTTTTTGTTCCATGGACGGCACCGTCTGTCTACGAGCTACGAGTATGCAAGGTCCACCAGAGATCGCTACGCCGCTACGGGCGCCGGACGTACGCTACGATCTCGTAGACGCGTTACGAACTCGTCAACAACTCGCAACAAGTTGTTTTGAGACGATTAAGTTAATAAAAAAAAGTTACGAAAAAAAGTCCTCAAACAAAAAAGTTACAATATTAAGTTTTTAAAGTGAAATAAGTGTTAAGTGAGTGTACGTGAAAAAATACTGCTAAACATGTAAATTGTTAAGATGGAAAGGCATATGGATTTTATAACGTTTTAAATATAAAAAAATATTAATGTTGTGTAATAAAAAAATCAACGCCTATTTAAATGGTTTACTTCAAATCTTTTAAATATTTATGACTTGTGCATATGGCTATTCCATTTCATTTTTTTTCCTTAATTATGATAATTTATAAATACACTTTGTTATTAAGACAAAGTAAAATAATGCCTACACAGTAAATAGGTATAGAAATATTAAAGGGTCTGATTTTTACAGATTTCTATTACTTCTCAAAAGTAAGAGCAAAGTGCTTGTCGGCGATATTTAGGTATGCTTCACCGATTAAAACTTTACGGGCTCTAAAAGACATTTGTCGTCTAAAAAGTAGCGCTCATCAAAATTATTATAGATTTTTATTTTAGTTTTTTTTTAATTACCTACTTATCTTCTTTCGAAGTTTAGGTACATTTAAACTACGAATGCAAGAACTTTGAAGACAATTTATAATAGAAATAGAAATA
Organism: Cydia splendana; assembly: GCF_910591565.1. NCBI lineage: Eukaryota > Metazoa > Arthropoda > Insecta > Lepidoptera > Tortricidae > Cydia > Cydia splendana. The sequence goes on from NC_085976.1 coordinate 12,076,332, forward strand.
GTTTATTCGTGGCAAAATTTTACCGATAAAAAAGAGGAACCAAAAAACACCAACTTACACATAACATTTAAACCTCACACACACACACACACATTTCGACATTTAACTATTTTTTCAACTTGCGCTGTGCCTATTTGCTCGAATGGTCATTCTGCAAAACTAAAAAATAAAAGTGCTGTGATATGTGATGCGCATAAATTGGTTGCTCATTCATAAATAATTTTAAAAACAAAACGTGTAAAGATGTGTTTCATTTTAAAATCTAATCTTCTTTGCAGAAAATGTAAATAAAATAAGTGTTAGCAAATAAGTTCGTGAAAAGTGTAAATAAGCGATAAATCGCACGTAACATTGAATGCAAAATCGCTTTAGTGCAGTATGTGGAACGATACGTATGAAATAGACTTTTGGGACTATTTCGACGCGACGGAGCCGAGTGAGGCGTCGGCGGCGTCCGTCCCGGCGCCGGACCAGGGCTTCGTGCTGGTGCTGTACAGCGTGCTGCTTGGCACGGGGGCCGTTGGCAACGTGGCCGTGTTCGCTTCGTTGCTGCGCTCTCGGCGCCGCAAGTCGCGTGTCAACCTCCTCATGACGCACCTGGCTGTTGCTGACCTTATCGTTATCTGCGTTATTATACCGCTTGAGGTATGTTATTTTCTTTTAGATTGGATTATATGATAGTTACAACATGTTAGGCATGCGGGTGGAAACGTGGCCATGTTTGTTGTGTTGTTGCGTTGCTGGGCGCACGGAAAAGGGAGTCACGCGACACCTCCTCATAACGCACACCAGTCCTGGCTGTTGCTGACCTTATTATATCGCTTGAGGTAGGTACAAATGCTCATCGTTCATAATAGTTTGGAATATAATATTATGATAGTTACAGCGTGCTGCTTGGCACGGGTGCTGTTGGCAATGAGGTCGTATTCGCTTCGCTGCTACCTCCTTATATCGCACCTTGCTGTTACGTACCTTAGTGTCATCTGCATCATTAAAAGATGACTCACGCTAGACCGGGCCGTGCCCGATCCGAGGCGTTCGACATGTCATTTTCTATGACGGCTGATCGGTGATCACGTGGTGCTTTCCATAGAAAACGAAGCTCCGGAAGCTCCGGTCCGGTCACGGCCCGGTCTAACGTGGGTGATTAATACCGCTGACTTGGATTGTCTGGATCAACCTTTTTAAGTCAAATACTCAGACAGCAAGTCGATTAAAAATCTATTTCTCCACCATAATTTAACGTAATTAAAAAAAATATATTTTCCTAACAACTTCAGATAAAGGAAAAAATGACCAAGTCCTCCAGTGCCCGGCCGAGCGGTTGAGGCATCTGTCGAGTAAATGTAGGACGCTGGTTCAGCACTGGAGGCCTTAGGCATTTTTTCCTTTGTATATGACATTTATTTCGTTTAAAGTTTAAATAGTAGTCTGACTACTTGTAAAAACACAAATTAAAATATTTTCCTAAGAAAGTATTTTAATTTGTTTTAGAGTAACTTCGGATAAAGCTGTTGTCAAAAGAGAAAATAGGCAGAGCTTTCAAATACTTACCGTAGTGAAACGCGGTAAGTAAGACAGGATAATGGCACGCACCATATAAAATGGGGCCACTTTAGCTACGAAATGACTTTCTTAATGTTGTGCAGCGGAAACCAACCGTGAGGGACGCTAGCCATCGATTTTTTGGCTCCGGACTTCACAATTCAGCACGAACATTTTTTTTATTTATCAAGTTTTTGTACTCTTCCCTACAAAATGAGTTTTGAATAGTGCTTGACAAATTAAAACAGTTAGTATAGGCTGTTCGGAAAGAGATGGGTCGTAGATTGTATTGGATCCCATACATTTCACGACTCTTCTCTTTCCGCACAAACTCTAATAGCTCAGATATTTAGCCTAATATGAATTGAGAACGCACATATAAGTAACTTTGAATAGATGACGCGAGTGATTCGCTGGATCGAGTTGGGAACCGGTGTAAGATTTGTTTGACTTTGACGAGTTTCCAACATTCAATTTGGCGTCCTTGGTACCACTTGGCTGCCTAATCGCTTCAGATTATCTATAAAAAGGTTCAATACCTACCTTGAGAAGCTAATTTATGATTAAATTTTCTGGTGAGAACTCCTCAGAATCGCAATTTTTAGATGGTTTTAATTGGAATTATGAGACCGTCATCGGAAATCAATATGTTAAATTTTTGATAAGCTTCGCCTGGTAGCCTAATATTCCAAACATACCTCTAATTTTACGTCAAATCAATTTTATTTTTAGGTTAACTCGAGGAAGGCAAAATAACGTACTCAAAAATAGACATCAAATATTGCTTTAGACATAATAGTATTATGATTGAAAGACGGGTATTTTGTAAATGTTCAACTCAAAATAGAATCACCACCACGTGTCACTCCCGGGAATACTCGCACCTATTTATTCAAATTAGATAGATAGAATACTCTTTATTGGCACACCTCGGTAAAAGAGCAGTTCAAATATTAGGTGCTGGGAAATTCTCACTATAATAGAAAATACAGGTATGATTATTCATGTGTTAAAACAGAATTAAGGTAGATCGACCGTGAACTTCTAGACTAGTCTAATCAAATTAGTCAAATAACAACAGATTTATGTTGGCCCATTGATTGATTTAAATTGTTCCAAAATATTTTAATTAACTGGTGGAACAGTGAGTCTGTCATATAAGCAGCTTATGATCGAATACGTGATATCAAAAGAAGACTTTGTTAATACATTAAATAAGATAATAATATAAAAAGAAAAATTCATCTAATGAGAGAAATACCTTTCTAAAAAGGTATTTTGCCTTGGAATCAAATAATCTTGATTAAAAGCCATATTTTAGTAAAACAAAACTTTGAATACTTACGTAAGGCGGCGAATATCAATCTTATACCCTAAAGATGTAGGTATGTATAGCTTCTGATTTTTAAACAGACCCGTGGTCTGCGTGTGGTTAAAAAATATCAAGTCATTTAACGGCTATAGTTTATAATTATGTGTTGCTTAATTACAATTACTATACGACAGACAGAAGCTGAACATTTCAGTATAATAGCGGTCGCACTGACAATAAGTAGGTAATAAATTTGCAAAAGCGAATGGTGTTAAATAATATATTTAACATAAGATATTTTTTTAATACATAGTTTGTATAGGGAAAAAGGATGTGTCTAACTGGCCACATTTTTTATTTAGTTTTAATGTGACAACCCAAAAAAACTCTTTTAATCTTAGAGGATATAACCAACGGAGACGCCATGTCTATAATTTTCGGTACAAAATAGTCTGCCGTTTTTTGCGGGGGAGGGGCACATCAAATGTATACGTAACGTAAACATAGCCATGTCAGATAAACGTCAGTCCATACATGTGGTTGACATGTCGTTGACCATTGGCCGCCTATTTTCGACAGAGGGGACCGCCTGTTAATGACCACTCCGTTGGTTATATTCTCTAAGCTTTTAATAACAATGATGAACTGACCACCATGTAATTTTTACTTGAAGCTTATATAAGTTTCGCACTCTTTAAAATCTGTGTTTTATTATAGGTACAAATGGCAATAATGTTTCTATTTTCTTTTTACGTTCGAGCGGTCCCCTTAGAAAAGTTCGCCGGCTGAGTAAATACGCAGCAGTCGCTAGGCACTTATATTTCATGTCATTTATTTAAACCACATGCAAGTTTACAGTGCTGGACCAAAACACTTACACATTAATTACATTTTTAACATTAAAACATTTAAAAATTCAATACATTCAATAAAAATTATACATAAAGAAACAAAATGTCATCACATCAAGCTTGTTCTAATATAAATGTCATTTGATAAATAAAGATAAAAGTCAACAAAGAAATAAAAAAAACAATTAGCGTCACTATAATCATACTGTACCCTCCCCAAATATATATATAAATACCCCCTTATAAATACATATAATAACCCCCCCCTTAATTACCCCTATAATTTGGCCTTGTCGTGATCGTCTAGCTAGCAGTTAGGACCCCCTCGAAGTGAACCGCGGAAACCTAGATTCTTTAATGAGTAAAGCTAAATTTTGGACTCTGTTTTTAGATATTATTACCTACCTAGATTTTAATTAAAGAATATTTAATATACTAAAATAATTTATGACGTAGCTAAGAAATAGAATGAAACCTTTTTATTTAATTATAAGAATAGGAAATACTACGAGTTTTATGGCGTAATGTAAGTGATGTTACGAGAACCAAAACTAGAATGATATTGAAGATATGCAGCGTATATATGATAAATAATATAAATATAAAAAATATTTGTTGATAAAATCCTGCTACGCCTATTAAGTCCCCGGGATAACATAGAAGTAGCACTCCTGAGGTAAGCTCATTTACTCCCTAGGATTTTAAGGATAATTACAGTTAACTATCAACTTCTAAGCGATGTGTGACTTATTCACACGTGCTACTCCGTATGCCCGATGCAAGTCTGGGAACTCTTAGTCCGATTACAAAATCAATCGAAACACCTAGCCTACCATTTTAGCCGGAAGGGCTATGACCAACACTTCGTAAGATAAGCGCACCTAGATGATGATGAAAAGAAGTGTCAAAGTATCCACCAGTCATCAAAATTACTAATCTTTTTTACATTCAAGCTAAGGATACGAATCCTTTAATCCCATTTCCCAGAACTAAGAGTATAAACAGTAAATCAGATTTTTAGAGGTATAAACGAAGTACTAAGTTTATTTGTTAAAAATTAAGCTTATAAGACTAGAATATCAAGACGAGTAGATATATTTAGCTCGAAACATCCTATGGATTACTTCTGCCTGCCAAAGGGTCCCTAAAACAATCCTTTCTTCGATTTTCTATCTCAGAAAAGTCTGTGTTCCTAAACCCAGCTTGATATTAAATAATTTGTTTTGTAAATACCTTAGAAACCTGATTACAATACCCAGTACTTCATTTCTACTCCAGAAGACCAGAATTGTGATAGATAAAATTGAAATATTACCTTTTTACCCAGATAAATTAAAATATTAGGAGATTTAGACGATTAACCACCTTACCGCATGACTTAAAATAATGATACCATATTTGAAGTCCTTAAAAGGAGAAATATATACCAACCTAACAGAAACCCCATATTTATAGTGTGTGATTCTACCCTATACCTAAACGTAGGCCCTAATCTAGTATATTCAAAGCATAGTTCGTTCTTACCATCGACCTAATGCTTTGTAATATACACAAGTGTTGTCCCTACGAGAAGCTGTAATAGTTCGGCAGGCGAAACCGATAAAGCAACCTACAGGCCGGTGTGATTGTGTCCCCCCATGGCGATTTGCACAAAGGCAGGGTGGCAACATGGGTAACACAGGTCCCTATTGTGTCTATGAATGGTATAAATAAATATATTTAATATACAAGGTCTCCAAATACTGTAGGTTTCAAATGAGCAGAGATTACTCCCAATGGCGCGCACGTGACGCCCTCATTCTAGTCTAGCAGTTGGGCATTGGAGGCCAGGAAGGGAGAGATATTTCACTATCTGTGTTGGTATAAAGATAGTGCCAAGTCAACCCTTATCTTGGTAACAAAACGACTCCTAACCGTTCCCCTTTAACACCGCAAGGTGGGAAGCGCTTAGTCGGACAAACTGTCAGTCCAAGCAATGATCTGGCTTTAAAATTAGCAAAAAGGTACTTTAGAAAGGTATGAGAATATCTAAGTTTACTTTTACAAAAAGAACCCCACGCAAAATAAAACAAAATCATGAAATTCCCTTAAACACTGCCACTCTGAATTCACGCTTTGTAACTGTAGAAGGCTCGAGGGGTAGGTAAATAATACAAATATATATTTGCACTCGCGATATAGTATGCAACGGACAGCACGTCTGCGCTCACCTGCGGTGCGTAGCAGAGAGACGTCACGCCAGCATACTACATCCCTATTTTATTTAATGTTTTCTTAATTGATGATTACATAACTAACCAGGTATTATAAGTACAATTAACAAGAATATTCTTAAACTAAATCAGATTATCAAAAGTTTAATTATTAGTATTCGTATCCAAAATCTTCCAAGAACCATTAATCTTTTTCAAGTGTACCACATTCCGTCTGTATTCTTTTCCAGTTTCATCATTCTTCACTTGCACGTCTCCCCCATTAACACTAGTGACAGTGTGTTCAGCTGGATTAAAATTAGGGGTCAATTTATTGTCTTTAATTAAATTTTTTACGAATACCTTTTCACCAACCGATATATTACTTTCTACCGCTTTCCTTTTTCTATCGCTATAATTCTTGCCTTGTTCCTTTTTTTCTTGATCCCTCTCTCTGACTTCTTCGTCGAATACATTATTTGTCAAATCTACAAAATTAGGAATCTTGTCTCTGAATTGTCTTCTGTAGAACAGCTCCGAGGGTGATCTGCCAGTGACAGAGTGAGGAGTACTATTATACATAATAAGATACTGTAATAAGTCTTCTTTCCAATCCTTCCTCTCCAACTGACTAATTTTGAGCCTTTTTAATACGTCCCTATTTTGGCGTTCTACCTCACCATTCATTTGTGGCCAATAGGGAATTGTATTCAAAATAGTAATTCCGCATTCCTTGCAATAACTTTTAAATACATCACTGGTAAATTGATTCCCATTGTCACAAGTCAATGGATAAGTTCGCCTTTGTACTTCTTACTAATTGTATGTTATTTTTAATATGTCTTTTTGTACAATAAAGAGTTTACTACTACTACTACTACTACAATGATGAGGGGTACCCTAACCTGGAGAATATCTCGTTCAGAACTTTAATAGTCTCAGTAGATGTAATATGACGCATTATTTTTACTTCCTTGTACCTACTATAATAATCAACTATAATAAATATATAGTCATTGCTTGGCAGAGGTCCCAGAAAATCTATTGCTACATCCACCCAAGGTTCAGCAGGGAGTTCACGTCGTTTCATGGGCTGAGGGGGATTTGGAGCAGATACGAGGGTGCAGCCGCGGCAAGATTTTACTATTTTTTCAGCGTCTTTGTCTATTTGCGGCCACCACACTTTTGTTCTTAGGCGGGCTTTCATCGCCGCTATACCAGGGTGTCTCTCGTGGGCTGCTTCAAGAACTCTTTGACGTAACGCTTTTGGAATGATCAATTTGTTTCCACGTAAGGCAATATGTTCATTAAAACAAATCTCCTGTTGAAAAATTTTATAGTTATGAACTGACTCATCCCAGTCGTTTCTGCGAACCCCACGCTCAACCTTGGCTAGTTCATCATCAGTAGCAGATGCAGATTCAATCTCCTTCATGGAAACTGCAACTGGTCTGCTATGTTCGATAATTTGGTTTATGTAATTTTCATTATCAAATGGTTCTGGGGCCTCAGAGTAACATAACCTTGATAAAGGATCTGCTATATTGGATTTACCCGGACGATAAATAATTTTATACTTATACGCCTGCAGTCTAAGGACCCACCTTTCTATCCTCGCACAGGGTCTAGATTTTGGCCCAAAAATAATCTCTAAGGGTTTATGATCACTAATAAGTTCGAATTCTTTTCCAAACAAATACACCCGAAAATGCTCAACGGCCCATACCAACGCCAAGGCTTCTTTTTCTGTCTGACAATACCGTTTTTCGCAGTCTGTGAGGCTTTTGTTACCATAAGCTATCACCCTAGGACCATTGTGGTCAATCTGTATAAGAACAGCACCCAAGGCTACAGGGGAAGCATCGGCGATGACCTGTGTTTTATCTGCCGGATTATAATACCCTAAAGTTTGGATATTGGACAAAGACTCTTTTAACTTACAAAATGCTTTCTCTTGTTTTTGAGTCCAATATTCATTAATAAGCGAGGTTTTACCTAATCCTAACCGCAGTAACTCCCGTAATGGTTCAGTTAACGTGGCTAAATTTGGAACCCACTTCCCCACAAAGTTCACTAAACCTAACAGGCTCTGAATCTCATCAATTGTGGAGGGTTTTCGACTCGATTGTATTGTTTTGACATATTTATCAAGTGGTTTGATTCCATTTTCTGAGAGCTCATGACCCAGAAACTCAATTGTTTTTACTTTGTATATACATTTTGACTCGTTTAACAAGACATCATGATTGTTTAATGTAGTTAGAACTTTATTGAGTCGCTGGTCATGTTCTTGCTCAGTGGTGCCATAGATGATAATATCGTCAATAAAGTTTGCCGTTCCTTCACAACCAAGTAACATTTTTTCAACTATCTTCTGAAACATTTCAGGTGCGCACGATACCCCAAATAATAACCTTTTATACCTAAAAAGTCCCTTGCTTGTGCTAAACGTTGTGATGTATCTACAGCCTGGGTCAAGTTCTACCTGATGGAACGCATTTTTTATGTCCAGTTTCGAAAAAAATTTAGCTTCCCGAAAATGCGGTAATAGCTGGTGCATTGTTGGCAGAGGGTGGTTTTCTCTAACAATAGCTTCGTTGGCCCGTCTCATATCCAAACAAATACGTACCTCACCGTTTTCTTTCAACACCGGAACCATCGGTGATACCCAAGGTGAAGATCCTTCGACCTCTTCAATAATGTCAGCTTGCATTAATTCCTCCAACTTTTTATTGACCTTCTCTTCTAATGGTATAGGAATTCGCCTATAAGGTTGCATTACCGGTTTCACTGTTTCATCAATAGGGATTTGTATTGTGACATCCTTAAATTTCGGGAATGCTGTGGGTTTGGTATCTATATTATTAATGTCAACACCGATTTGCAGTACACCTAGTTTTGTAGCCGTGATTTTACCCAGCAAGTTGCGGGTACCGTCTCGTATTACATAAAACACAGCAATCTGCTCCTTTCCATTAACGTGTATAGTAGCTTCAAAACACCCTGATACATGTAATGGCTCCGTTTTACCGTAGGAGTAGAGTGTCTTGTCTGGATTTTTATTTTGACTAATAACCTGCACATTGTGCTCTTTCAGGTAGTTCCACGTTTTGTCATCAATGATGTTGCTCTTGCTGCCTGAATCGATAAGCATCTTGATTTCAACGCCACCTACTTCGCAGCTTATGATGGAGTCATCATCCATTTCATCATCGATGTGAAAAATGTAATCGACTTCCTCCTTTTTTTTCTGTGTATCTAGTTTCGGTTTCTTGGCTATTACTACATCTTCATTAGATTTTTGTTTAGCAAGCAATCTTTTCTGTGAGGTTCTGCAAAATTCTTGATAGTGGTCCATAAATCCACATTTCAAACAGTGTTTAGAAAACGCTGGACATGTTTTATCGTTTGAAGCATGTGTCTTACTACCGCATCTGCTACACCGAGCTTGAATACGGGTCTGTATTCGTGGTTTCTTTGAGATAAACAGCCTGTTTACCTCCATCTTGTTCTTATTGTCGCCAGACTTTCCTTCAATCTTTTCTAACTGTTTATGGACCACTTCTAACGAATTTGCAATGCTAATGATTTTATCCAGGGTCGCTTCATCACCTAATGCTAATATTTTCTTTTTGAGATCAGAAGAGGAACATTTTTCGGTGATTTGATCAATTAGATTATCTTCTTTATCAGTAAACTTGCACTTCTCAGCCTGAGTACGAAGCCTTAGAAGAAATGTCTCAAATCGTTCATTCTCTTCTTGTTTTAGCAGCCTAAACATATGCCGCTCATAGATTTTGCTTTGCTTAGGGAGAAAGAATCCATCTAATTTCTCTATCGCAGTTTTATATACGTCAACTCCGTCAGCTGCTTCAACATGTGCTCCGGGGATGTTATAATATACGTCTTGCAACGATAATCCGCCGACTTGCAACAGCATTGCCCTCTGTTTAGCGGAGTCTGTGATATTTAGGGCTAAGAGATATATTTCCAAACCACGTTTCCATCGTTCCCAGCGGGATCCGATAGAAGTTTGCTCTCCATTGCAATCGAAATTTTCTAGGCTCGCCAACCCTTGATTTAGAGCCATTGTGGCGACCTGTAAATAATTGACAATTTGTCTTTATTTCCATGGCCTAGCTATTCACTGCAACACAGTGGGTTATAGATAAAGTTATTCACGATGACGCGCAAATTAGTCAAATCTAACCTTTAAGACCATGATAATACGAACCAAAGCACGTGTTCTCGTGAATGAACCGATCTATATGCTTGGCCCTATTTTTATTTTAATGTCATGACCTGGTTGTTAACTGTCGAAACAGTAGGTTTCACCTGGTCCTTATTTTATTTCACATGGCCTAGCTGTTCACTGCAACACAGTGGGTTATAGATAAAGTTATTCACGATGACGCGCAAATTTGTCAAATCTTACCTTTAAGAACATGATAATACGAACCAAAGGACGCGTTCTCGTGAATGAACCGATCTATATGCATGGCCCTATTTTTATTTTAACATAATTAAATGTTAAAGGATTGCTGTTTTTAACAGCTGATATTTTGGTTCATCTTTAGTTTGCTTCTATCATAAATGTTACGTGAAGAACGTTACAGAATATCAAACTGATATTTGCTATGTCAAGTAGGTACCTACACCTTTGAAATATTTACTTTGTAATGAAAACAAGTCCCTTAAATACTTTATTCGTTTAAATATTCTAAATCGAAATGTCAATAAGTACGAAAACGAATAATATCAATTATCACATACCTATACAAAATTATTTAAGTACCTATTTGCAATTGTAAACATCGAATGAAGGCAACAAGTAATTAACTAGTTATCTACCTTATTCCAAATTATATAAGATCAAGTTTTCGACTACACTATATTTAAAGGTTCTCGAACAAGCGTAGCCGCTGTATAAAATATTGTTTATAAATAGAGGGTACACAACATACCGCCGTAGCGCCGTAACCTGCGATCCGAATACTACCTACGTATATAACTAGTTATCAACGAACGACTCGATATTTATTTGTGTGATGCCTAAACTAACTACATGCGAAACCGTAAGGTCGTATCTCCATACTAGTTCAGTAGTGTTATACGATCTTTTAGTTTGTTTGGCAGGAGATCAGTCTTTGGTATGATTTAATTGTGAATGTTCGATTTAAAAAGATTGTTTACACTTGACATGCGATTATTTACGAGTAACTTTATTCACGTTAATGCTAATATAACATATTTGTTTGATCAAAGCAAACCAAAATGATTAGGTACCTGTGTCGGTAGTTATTTCCAAAACTTTGTTGGTTCCTCTCTTGCCTTCCCTTTTATCAAAAGATATAAGCATGAATATGTATATTTTTACTTACGTTCTCCTCTGTCGCCAATTGTAGAAGGCTCGAGGGGTAGGTAAATAATACAAATATATATTTGCACTCGCGATATAGTATGCAACGGACAGCACGTCTGCGCTCACCTGCGGTGCGTAGCAGAGAGACGTCACGCCAGCATACTACAGTAACGGTATCGTTCCCCAAAGCTGAATCCAGAAACACAATGTAGAAAACTTCACGACAAAAGAAACACAGGTACAGGCAAGCAAAGAATCTCCACTTAGTCTAAGTTCAGCGTTACGACAATATTGTCCCCGTAAAACCAAACACAGACAAAAATTCCAAGTTTAAATTCACTAGGATAATTCCAGGTAAACCCAAACACAGAAAAAGTAGCAGAGAAACTCCACCCACCAGCACTATGTACGCCCTAAGCCAGAGTCACTGTTAGTCGGAAATCTGAGAATGAATAATCCGTAAGCAAGGCCCGCTCAGCCTTATATAATATCCAAATGGCGACAAACGTTTCAACGCTTCAAGAAGAAGAGTCATATATCCCCGTTTGTTTACTATTCGAAAGTGCTTATTCCCTGCATATTAATACTCATAATCGTTTAATGTTAGCAAGGTTGAGGCTATCAATGCAGTCATAAAAATAGCGACATGATCCTCTTAGAAGTAAAGATCTTAAATCCTTGTTTGTTTACTAAGTCATATGTCCCACTCATTAAGGCTCATAATCTGCCGAACCCAACGGAACCATACCCGAACAATACGATCATAAAACTGGCGACAGAATTCGAAATTCAAATATTTAAATCCTATTTTGTTTACATAAGCCTTATGTCCTACACTTTAACGTTCATAATCTATTAATGCTGATGAAGCTATACGATACCTACACACACTAAAGCAACCAAAAGTATGTTTGAGTTAACATCTTTCCCTTTTGCAATGTAGGCTGTCTACGTATAGAAAAATAAACTGTCTGTCAATCGGAAGTCGTCAATATATTCACATTGGCTATTTTACATTCGTGCTTATTTCAGTAGTTAAATCCCTATTTTACACTGGCGACGAAAGGAAATAAGGAAAAGCGTGCTTGCGGTAATTTATTCTCACCATACATATATAAAATAGGGCAAGAAAATGCCGATTGGTAAAATAAAAGAGTTTGACGTTAAAAACGCAACATGGTCGGCTTACATTGAAAGAATGGAAATGTATTTTAAGGTAAATGATATCAAACCGGAGAATCAACTGCCTACATTGATAGCTACAGTCGGGGACGAGGCGTATGAGCTGATAACGAACCTCGCGAGTCCGAAGAATCCATCGGAGCTAACATACGATGCAGTTGTCAAATTAGTCAAAGATCATTTACAACCGACTCCGTCAGTTTTAGCGGAACGTTACAGATTTAGGCAAAAGAGACAGGGCACGGAATGTATCAGCGATTATGTGGCGGAGTTGAAGAAGGCAGCCCGGTTTTGTAAATTTGCGACTAATCTAAACACTGATCTGCGGGACCAGTTCGTATGTGGTATCAGAAGCGATCAGATTAGAGAACGTTTGTTTGCCGAAGATGAAGGTTTGACCTTCTCGGACGCGGTTAAGAAAGCGACGACTTTAGAGGCCGCAATCAAAGATTCGGCTGCGGTTGACGGTTCGGCGGGAGCGGTTAACGGCGAGGGTGCTGGGGCGGGAGCGGACCCAGTACACGCTATAACCGCGGCATACGGTCGGCGTATCAACGCTGGCGGCCACGGAGGACGTGGCGGGACGCGCGGATCGCGCGGACATGGTGGTTCACCAGGGCGGAGTTCGGGCGGAGGCACCCACCACTGCGGCGGGTGCGGTGCGAACAGCCATACTTACCAGACTTGCAGGTTCCGGAGTTACGAGTGCAGCCGGTGCCGGCGCATTGGCCATTTGCGTCGCGTCTGTCCAGAACTGACAACGGAGGGGTCGCGCGAAAGACGGACTAATCTACATCAACTATGCGGGAAAACGGAAGATGACGGAGAAGAGCATCGCACGTTGGAGGCCCTGCAGGAGGAAGATTTTCATCACTTATGCTTAAGTGACTATCCACCGGTGAGATTACCTGTTTCCATAAATAATCATTCACTGACTATGGAAGTCGACACGGGTGCGGCTGCGTCCTGCATAAGTAGTGAGACATACCACACCTATTTCAAGGATATTCCTTTACAACCACCAGGTGCTTCTTTTACGTCTTACAACGGAACACCACTGACTCCTTCCGGAATGATAAAGCCCAAGGTTCGTTATGGTGCTACAGAGAAAGAGTTAGAGTTGTTTGTGATTAAGGGTGGTAAAACCCCATTGGTTAGTGGAATTAAAAACAGGCATTCCGATTTTTGATAACTGTCATCATGTAGGTGGAAATAATGAAAATCCTAAATTAACTGATAACATTAAAACTTTATGTGACAGGTATAAGGAGTTGTTTCAAGGCGGATTAGGGCGGTACACGGGCGGTAAAGCGACGTTGCAGTTGCGGCCCGGCGCGGTCCCGGTATTCCACCGTGCGCGTCCGCTGCCGTACGCGTTACGCGCACGCGTCGACGCCGAGCTGGACGCCATGCTACGCGACGGCATCATCGAGCCCGTCGACTGTTCCGACTGGGCCTCTCCATTGGTACCGGTAAACAAACCAGACGGCTCCTTAAGGATTTGTGCGGATTACAAGGCGACTGTTAATCCGGCATTATTAGTAGACCGCTATCCACTACCAAAGATTGACGATTTAATTGTTCGATTGGGCGAATCACGTTTCTTTTCAAAGATCGATTTATCACAAGCGTACAATCAAATAGTGTTGGATTCGTCTAACAACTGCACGGTTATAAATACTCATCGTGGTTTATTCAAATACAACAGGCTTGTTTTCGGTCTTGCTTCTAGCCCAGGTATTTTCCAACGAATTATGTGTACTGTGTTAGGCGGAATTCCCAACGTCGAAGTGTTTTTGGACGACGTAGTAATTGGGGGCAAGAATGTGTCGGAGCATCTACAAGCGTTAGAGAAAGTTTTCAGTCGGTTACGTCAAAACGGGTTAAGATTGAAGGCTGCGAAATGTGTATTCCTAGTTAGCGAGATTAAATATTTGGGGTATGTTCTAAGTAAGGACGGGGTCAAGACGGACCCGGATAAAATAGAAGCAATCACCAAGATACCCCGACCGGGTAATATCACAGAGTTGCGGTCATTTCTTGGGTTGATTAACTTTTATGCAAAGTTTGTTAGGCACTTAAGTGGACGGCTCGTACCACTGTATGATTTACTAAAGAAGAACGTTGAATGGCACTGGTCGAAAGATTGTGAGCAGGCGTTCGTAGAAATTAAAACAGTGTTATCCACTGCGCCGGTTTTAGCCTACTATGACCCAGATCGTCCTCTGAGTTTGACTTGTGATGCGTCAGCACGGGGAATTGGTGGAGTTTTGTCGCAACCAAACCAGAGTGGAGGGGGTGAACGTCCAGTCGCTTACATTTCTAGGACGCTAACGGACGCAGAGAAAAATTACTCTCAAATACACCGTGAAGCGTTGGCAATAATTTTTTGCGTCAATAAGTTCCATCAGTACCTATATGGTAGGCATTTCACACTTAGGACTGATCACAAACCGTTGGTATCCATTTTCGGGCCGCACACAGGAATACCAGCTATGGCCGCTAGTCGCATGGAACGCTGGGCTCTGATTTTATCAGCATATACGTACACTATCGAGTATGTTCGTACAAACGAAAATGGAGCAGACGGGTTGTCTCGGTTACCGATAGTCCAGTGCGGAGAAACGAGCCCGACAGCGCCCGAGCAGACATACTTGCATTTTATTCAGCAGGCTCTGTTGCTCAACTATGGTGAGGTTTGTTCACAGACTGCTCGGGATCCCATAATGGCACGGGTTTTAAGGTACATTAGAGAGGGTTGGCCCGCAGATTGTGACATAATTGGGCTACAACCATTTTTTAATAGGAAGGTCGAACTATACGAAGAGCTGGGTTGCGTTATGTGGGGTTACAGGTTAGTGATTCCGGAGTCATGCAGGGATCGGGTATTACGGATGCTCCACGAGCCTCACATGGGTATAGTGAAGTCTAAAGCTTTAGCTAGGAGTTATGTCTGGTGGCCCGGGGTCGACGAGGCAGTAGAACGCATGTGCCGCGAGTGCGACGCGTGTGCAGTACAAGCGGATGCTCCACCAAAGCAAGCGCCTTGCATGTGGCCTTGGCCGGATCGGCAATGGTCTAGAATTCATCTCGACTTTATGGGTCCAATTGCCGGAAAGACTTATCTTGTAGTAATTGACGCGATGTCCAAATGGGTGGAAATATTCCACATGATTAGTACCACAGCTACTGCTGTAATTGCCATTTTGTGCGAATTATTTAGCAGGTGGGGGTTACCCAAACAAATAGTTTCAGATAATGGGCCACCTTTCTCTAGTACCGAAATGCGAAATTTCAGCCAGGGACTCGGTATCGAACATATTTTTTCTGCACCTTATCATCCCGCTTCAAACGGTCTGGCTGAAGTTACGGTAAAAACTCTAAAGAGAGTAATCAAAAAAGCAATTTATGAAAAAAATGATGTAAATAAGGCTCTATGGACTTATTTGTTATATTATAGAAATACGGTTCACCCCACTACCGGCCAGAGTCCAGCCATATTACTTCAGGGTAGGAGTCTTCGTACCAAGCTCGACACTTTGAAGCCCGACACTAGGGCCGTGGTCCGTCTGGCGCAGCAACGGCAGAAGTTAGCTGCGGGAGGAGCACATAGGGAACTAGGGTTACAAGAAGAGGTTTGGTATAGGCAATACCTTAAGGGGGAAAAATGGGCTCCAGGTCAAATAGTGCATAGAACCGGGTCGGGTGATTATAGCGTCAAGGGGGCTGATGGGTCAGTGGTACATAGACATGTCGATCAATTGAAGTGGCGATCGGGTAGACAGTCTCTTGTATATCCCGTTCCAGAAACTTTGGAACCTGATATCCGTACAAATCCTGATAATGAAAGAGTTCGTAAACTTAATGTAACAAATAACCCTGACGGAATGGAAATGGAGACCCGGACGGACTCAGTCACGCGGTCGGCGGGATCGACGTCAGACATGGTGGTGTTTCCGGAGCATGCGTCTCAACCGAGCATTTCTCCCTCTAAGTCACCACCTGGGTCGCCTATTTTTCAAGATGCTTTACCTAGCGCGCCTCCGTCGCCAAATGTTTCTTTACCGAACACACCGTCACCGCCCCAGGCTCGTCCTTTTAGGCAATGCCGCCTTAAGGGAATTACTAGGTTAGATCTATAGTTTTGTTGTTGTACTCATTAAGGGAGTCCTTTTAGTTTGATGTGTTATTAATAATTTATCGTGGAGGAGTGCAATGTAGGCTGTCTACGTATAGAAAAATAAACTGTCTGTCAATCGGAAGTCGTCAATATATTCACATTGGCTATTTTACATTCGTGCTTATTTCAGTAGTTAAATCCCTATTTTACACCTTTATGATTCCAAATATTGCGTCCGTACTGAGGTATTTCATGGTTATTTTTATAATAATGTATTAAACATATAATAGAAGTTAATTATTTGATTATTGTAACCTTTTATCTAACTCACGCTTTTTGAATTTTGCGGTTTAAAACGATACCTAGACGTCACCGCGCGTATACCTGTCAAAGTCAATGTAAACAACCTTACAATATTTGTTTTCCTAAGCAAATTCTTGTTATTATTTCGTTTTTACTAAGTTAATTAGCAATTAATTTAATCGTGGATACATATGATAAAGACTAGACTATGAAATCAAGTGCTTCGAGTTACCATCGTTTAGATCTTTCAATGAAAATCAAGAACGTAAACGCACGACCGGCAAGAAAGCTCCCGGAAGCTTTCCTTCACCGCTAAAATGTAAGTTTTATATTGATAAATGAGCTTAATATTACGTAATAGGCATATGGCCAGTTACAATACTCGTAATACAATAAATACCATTCTATGTAGAGCAATTGTTAAGATACAGCGTCACAAGCCTCACAAACGTCCCTATTATATTGTCAGCGAATACGTCGACCTCCGGATATCATTGTGTTGATTACAAAATACAAATTATTTTTCACATCACCTATTCCGACAAGGGCTTTTTCCTCCCTGCAAGGGGGGATCAAAATGGCACTCTTCTGTTTTAGGACACTGTTTATGTTATTTTTTTCATTTTTTTTTTAGCTTGAATAATATTTTGAAACATAATAATTGTGTTAACACTAAGATTTTTTTATTTTCCTCATAGTTAATGTGAAAAGCAGTAGGTATGTGTCACACGGTATCAAAATTATTTCGTCTTGGGCGTTAACACTTGAATCCCTCATTACGCTCAGGATTCAATGTACGCCCTTGACGGAAATATATCATTTTGATCCCTTGTGACACAAACTACTATTCAAGCCAATAGTCAGACAGGTTAGGATAATATTTTATTTTATCCTTTTTAAAGTCGGTTTTCTTTTCTTTGTAATAAATTTTTATCATGACTAGAGCAAATTTTCCGTCAGTCGTACCGTTTTTAAACTACAAGCAAAAAACTGAAAAAGAGCAAAAAATTTTCCACGACTCCTGGAATGGAGCAAACTCGGATTACATTAATTTAGACCCTAATGAAGGTATTAAAACGATTTCCAGCTTGCTGGGAATTAATTCCAGAAAAAAATTAATTTGATTGGCCTAAATTTAGTCTTATCCATAATATTTATTAACTAATCCATATCCGACAGATCTTAATCCCCCTAATTAATCGAAGCAGCTTTTCGTCTACGTAAACAAAAAAACAATCACTGCAACGCAAATCTATTATCTAACTAAATTAAATAACTAGAAGATGCGGGTAAATTACAAAATGGGAAGGTAAAACACTCCTTTGGGATTCCTAGATACCCTCCTAACTAGAGAGAACTGCGCGAGAAATCCTGATGAAATTGGAAACTGAAAACAAATACCAACAAGTTGATTTTAATCCGTTATAAATAGATTCCATCTAATTGTTTGAACTTGGAATTGGAATTTGTTTTTTAAACTTAAGGAAAAATTGAAAAATTTCAACACAAATGGAGCAATCGCTCTTAACCAACTGACCTACCGAAGCTAAATCGAATGCGAATTCATCCTTTCATTCCTTCTATTTCGTTTACTCGCCTTAGGGAGGTCAATAGCGGAATCTTTTAATATCACCAACCTATTAGATTTTTTTTTCATTTCCTTGTAAACATACCAAGTGTGCTTATTGTAAAAAAAATTGTAAGGTAGTGACCACTTACTACTAATAGGTAAGTAGCCTTACAATTTTTTCCCTTGTGACCACAAGTACGCATTTTTATTATTTTTAAACTCATTGTTAAAATTTATCGAACACCTCGTTCATAATATTTTTAACTTAATGTTTTCATAATTACATTTATTTCTATTACCCGTATAACAATATCTTGTTTTATTACTAAAATCAGACTTGACAGGAAGCAATTTCAGTAATAGTTTCGACCTATTAAATCGATGCTCGGAAGTCAAGAGATCAAATAACTCATTCAACCTTAGTAAATGCAATTTATGGTTCAAAAGACCTCGAAGCGAGACTGAGGCAAAATAAAGCAAATACCGCTAACTTGTTTAGGCACACACTAACTTATCAATCAGCTAAGCCAGAGTGTTAATAGTTACTTTGAATACGAGCGAATTGACTCGTCGAACCTGTCTAACTTTGTCGAAATCAATTAATTCTCGGTAATGCAGTTCGATACCTGTTTAAGGATGACTCACGCTAGACCGGGCCGTGCCCGGACCGGGGCGGGCCGGAGCGAGCCGACACCGAGTCAAGAGATCAAATAACTCATTCAACCTTAGTAAATGCAATTTATGGTTCAAAAGACCTCGAAGCGAGACTGAGGCAAAATAAAGCAAATACCGCTAACTTGTTTAGGCACACACTAACTTATCAATCAGCTAAGCCAGAGTGTTAATAGTTACTTTGAATACGAGCGAATTGACTCGTCGAACCTGTCTAACTTTGTCGAAATCAATTAATTCTCGGTAATGCAGTTCGATACCTGTTTAAGGATGACTCACGCTAGACCGGGCCGTGCCCGGACCGGGGCGGGCCGGAGCGAGCCGACACAGGGGCTGTCAGGAGTGCCACCGTGACCGGGCCGTTCCGTGACCGGGGCGTCAGGGCCACCCGACACTAGTTTATTACATTAACACTAGTGCTGTCCGAGCAATGTCCGAGCCTCTAGTGTTTGTAGAAACTCGAGTCCTTTGAGCCTGAATTTGAAGAACAGCTCGTTTTTACAAGACTGCGCTTAAAAAACTTCTCCTGAGTCGAGTCCTTTGTAGTCTTTTTTAAAAGTAAATCAATAGAACTCAAGCCTCCAAATAAAGACTCCGTGAACAATTTTATAGGTTTTTCCTGTATAACAGTAAATAAATTAAGGGTGAGTGAGTGATTTATGTCTGTATCTAATCTACAAGTTATACATAAAGACAATGCATTTCGAAATTTTTAGTGAAAAATACGAGAGTCCTCTGAAAAGTACTCAAGTCTCTACAAGAGACTTGGGTCTCTCTCTAGTTGAAAAGAACTCGAGTTTTAACTTAATTATTTTTTTTTTTTTTTTACTAGCCTATTTGAGTGTCCCACTGCTGGGCAAAGGCCTCTCCCCTTAATTTCCACGATTCCCGATTTGGTGCTTCCTCCGGCCAGTTGTTCAGGAAGCTGTCCAGGTCATCTCGCCATCTCCGTTTGGGCCTACCGCGGCCACGTCCCTCTACCGGCATCCACTTGGTGGCTAAGCTAGCCCACCTCTCCGGATGCATGCGGTAGACGTGACCGGCCCAGTCCCATTTGAGCCTAGCGGTTTTTTCGCCTTTTTAATTATAAGAGTCTGAAAAACTGAGTAGTCTTCAAGCAGAGGACTGAAAGGACTCGAGTCCTACCCAACACTATCCGAGCCGACCGGGACGTCCGAGCTGACTGTTCATGACAAATGTCATAATAACTGTCAATCAGATTGAAAAAAATGGTTCGATCGGAAGTAAGCGGATATGGAAGGAAATAATAAAATCAAAATACTGGCGCTGGCTGCCTTAATGACTAATGAAGAGGCTACTGCATACTCTAGGTAATGGGGAGTACATCCACTTTGGTCGACACGTTCGGAAAAATGAGAATACACAACATGATGTAAAGAGCTTTATTTACATATGACCCAAGACTTTTTCGAAGCCGTTCACGACAGAATTAAACAACGTTTGGTAAAACAAAAACAAGATTTCAGAAACCAATATCCAGCAGTCACCGTCTGGTTCTCTGCTTAAGGTAAGATAGGCATGTACTTACCTACAAATAAATATGTATAATCATGTGCCGAAGCATATTAAGCTATTAAGAGGAAAGGGAATGACCGGTTCTCCATACAAACATATTTCCCGTTTTCCTCACTGGATATTGATATTATTATGTCCGTCTGTCTGTCTGTCCATATGTCACAGCTATTTTACTCAAAAAGTATAAGATAACGAATTTGGAAAGTAGGTATATTTTGTAAGCCACTACTTAGTTTAGAAGTTCAAATATATAGGTAAGTTCTGTAGGTAAGTATAATTTTTGGTTCTAGAAATAATAGTAGTATAACCTTAATAGTGATGTCTTTCACGTATGCAAGTAGTACGTACCTACTTGCATACTACGTGAGAAATAAGAAGAGGAGTAAAATAAATTTAAAATATTAGTATACATACACAGTATGTCCGAAGAAAGAGCGCTATGATATAACCAAAAGTTATTTTTTAGGGTTCCGTACCTCAAAAGGAAAACACGGAACCCTTAAAGCATCCGTCCGTCTGTCCGTCCGTCTGTCTGTCCGTCTGCCCGTCTGTCCGTCCGTCCGTCTGTCCGTCAATCCGTCAGCCCGTCCGTCCGTCCGTCCGTCCGTCCGTCTGTCGAGACCCTTTATCTCGGGAACGAGTGGAGGTATCGAGTTGAAATTTAAACCTTTTATATACTTAGGTCTACGATCCTTTGAAGATAAATCAAATTGTAATATTATGTATGTATGTACCTACAGCATTTCCAAAAAACAGCGCTATGTAAAGTAGTATTTATTTTTTTAAATAGGAGGCAAACGAGCATAGGCCTTGGAACAGAGGTCATATCATAAGATTGGTAAGACCCACATACAAGTATTTCTTTGTCCGTCTTTCTACCTCTGTGAATGATCATCCCGCAAGAATTTATTCCTATAGTACCAGTGTCTATTTTCATGTCTCATTCCTTAGTAATTGCTGCTTAGTAAATTCCTGTTTCATAGAATAAAAACTTAAGTTGTTAGGTATTAGGGTGTTAATAATTTCGTCTAGATTGTAAGTTTTGTAAAATGCAAGGCTAACATTACACACGACTAATGATGATGATGACCAACAAATCAAGCATTTACATTAAAGAAAGTAAGTGACATTTGATGAAGACCAGACGGAACACCTTAACGACGCGTATTTCACGTTTGGCGATATGTCGTCTTAGTTAGGTACGTTTGATCTGCAAAGTGTGTATGTATCTTCGCGATAGACTCAAAATAGGTATTGTGATACAATGAATGGTATTATAAACAATTTTTTTTTCATGTATGTACCATGGACATTCCTCGATGGCACCAAGTTGCAACCGGAAAGCGATGATCAGATGATCACTCGGCAAATCAAGACTGTAGCAGCCACATCTAAGGAGATTATGAATACCTATTCAATAATAGTTTATTTTTTGCTGTTTGATATGTAAAAATGCACGTCAATAAGATGGCAAAATGTTGTTAAGACTGCGTCGACCGTCCAATTGCACTCTCATTGGGGGAATTAGGTTTTCTAATAAATACAAGGCAAATACACCAAACTTATAACACCTCCAGAGTCCGCAGCAGCAACCAGGACCCCTAGACTGCCTAGGGATCAGGCTATGGGATTCGTGTCATACTCCACAGAAGAACCACCTTATAGACCGGGGCCAGGAGCAAATATCGTCAGTCATCGCCTCCCGCTTGATACTTTGTGATAGTTTAGATGATATGCTATGCTATCCTGAATTACTAGTAAGACCATTGGGAACTTTGTATCCAGTAGACTTACCAGTAAAACAAAACTCCCAATAGTCCTTGATAGACATTTTTAGGTAGCGTGATGAATGCTGTTCATGCCATACCTTTATGTTCATAAAAGTTCGAACATAAAAAGTGGCTGCAAACCACTTCATTAGTTAATCTATTTGCCTCTCTATCACTCTTATATATATTTGTGCGAAAGAGAGGCTCATAGATGATTTTTTTATTTGGGATATTTAGCGGTCCCCCTGACGCGTTCCACGTCTTAGGATGGTATTCCATCTATTCAATTTCTTTGCCCAATGTGTATTGAGGCTAATATTAAGCTTAATGAGAGAGAGACGCAATGACATTGGACAAAGAAATTGGACAGGATGGTGGAATACCACCCATATTCATTAATATACTTAAGAACAATAAAATATACGAAGAGTTTTATTGTATTATTTCAGTAGTTAGTGCCTTTGGGTAATTTTAGGCAGGAAATAGGGAATATTACGCAAAATTCTGCGTAGGGGGCGTTACTAGCACTAACCCCAGGACCTACTGCAAAACACGAAAATAAGAATTTCGATTTCTGCCTCTCTATCACTCGATATCTGCCTCTCTGCATATAGACGGAGAGGCAGATAACGAACTTTCGATTATCGCGTTTTGCGGCAGGCCGTTTGTAAACAAATCACCTTGATGCATCAATGTCATAGTGAAAAGTTGACAAAAAACTGTTTAGCCCGCTCCACACTCGTGTGGGAATCGCGGCGCAAAGCCATAAGTTACTCTATGGTTTACAATACATGCTAGTGCTGCATTCTGGCAACACTTAAACTAACCACCACAACTAAACACAAAGCCTAAACATAGCCTATACATACAATAACCAAGCTCTGGTCTCAACTGAAATATGATATATGTTTGTACTCTGTGCAGGCAGATTTATAGAAGATCAGTTGAACTCTAAATGAGTCGCTTAACTTCAAATTCGGGTAAATCCATCTGTCAGATTATGCGATTTTGGTATTAAGAAAAGGCAATAGGGTAGGTAGATATTTGCTGAGAGGGTCGAATGGATTTACCCGAGTTTGAAGTTAAGCGACACAAATGAATGAATAAAAATGGTTTTTATAGTTTGTCAAAGAGCTGTCTCATTTCAAACATAGAGATAGAATCATACTATCTTTGTCTTACACTAGTACTAGCACCCAAAAGAAAAGGATGAGTATAGTTTTTTTGTTCTTATTTACTGACAAATTTGGTTTGACTAACTATAGATACGTTATTGACATATATATTTCTATGAACTTCGTACGAAATAAAAAGTATCTAAGGAATAAGTGGGAATGTGAGAAAAAACTAGTATCTTAATATTCATTATACACCTACATGCTCATTATTGAATCATTTTTACAAGCAGTAACATCAATAGGTGTCTTCATTTAATATAATCCGACTAAATTACATTTCAGCAACACCTCCATATTTCACAAAATAAATCAAGACATTATCCAACCTATATAATCTTGACGTATATTATATCAAAGACGCCTGTACCTAATATAAGCCGACCAAGTAACGAATTAGCTATACCATCATATTTAACAAACAAATTTATGACGTTTTGCAACCTTCTTATTTTGGCAAATATATTCCGACACAGCCGGGCATGTATATTGTGAAGGGTGGTATTCCATCTGTCCAATCTTGGTCCAATGTGTATTTGCGTCTAACATTTTGCTTAATGAGAGAGTGAGACGCAATGCATATTGGACAAAGATCTTAAACAAGTAGAATACCACCCGAAGAGAAAAATTGAGTCTCCGAGCTGTCAGGAGCCTCCGTGACGTCAGGGCTATGACGCCAAGTACCTAATATAAACCGACCAAGTAACGAATTAGCTATACCATCATATTTAACAAACAAATTTATGACGTTTTGCAACCTTCTTATTTTGGCAAATATATTCCGACACAGCCGGGCATGTATGTTGTGAAGGGTGGTATTCCATCTGTCCAATCTTGGTCCAATGTGTATTTGCGGCTCACATTTTGCTTAATGAGAGAGTGAGACGCAATGCATATTGGACAAAGATCTTAAACACGTAGAATACCACCCGAAGAGAAAAATTGAGTCTCCGGGTTGTCACGAGCCTCCGGGACGTCAGGGCTATGACCGGGCCGGGCCCGCACCGTGCCACGTCCGGGCCCCGGTGATCACGTGATGCTCTCCATAGAAAACGAAGCTCCGGAAGCTCCGGCCCGGCCACGGCCCGGTCTAGCGTGAGTCATCCTTACCCTTTCCCCCCGTTTACTATCTACTGTAATGTGATGGCAGACTGACTTCCTATACCTACATTTGTATATGCTTACCGTATAGGTAATGTTAAAAGAGTGTTAAAAATAATAGGGCACCTAACCCACATCTTTGAATTGAACATTATGGCAGAGGCAGGGCAACAATAGAAACCTTTATAATTTTAATTTCAAAAGGTAGCAAAACCTTTTAAACATCAGTTACGCAGTGAACACGATACCTAATAAAATTTTATTACTAAAATTGGCGGTAGCTACTGTAATTAGCATATTATACCTAAAGGCAATATTCTATAAGCCAAAACTTAGAATATGGCAAATATTAACATTTTGTATTCTAATTTATTTAAATTTCAGGAGATACGCCTATCTCGTGTGTGCCTCGACAAAGCTCGACAAGCCAATTTTAGTTTCAAACTTTTTTGACAAGTTTTATCAATAGTTTTAACTGGTGAGTGGTAAATTTAGTCAAACAAACACAAAGGGCTTAGTACGAATTTAAATCGGTTAATATTATGTATGTGTAATTTATTGGTTTATCGGTAATTTAGTCGCTATGCATCCAGCTTTGTCATGCGCACGGCTAAGGAGTGGAACTCACTTCCTGCAAATCTATTCCCAGTCCTCTATGTATAACGTGGATCTTTTAAATCGAGAGTGAATAGACATCTTTTAGATAAGTATGCTTCATCGTAGACTGCATCGGCACTTATTTAATACCATCAGGTGAAATTGTGGTCAAATGCTTACCTTTTTCCAATAAATAAAAAATCTATACATGTTTTTGTGGCACATAAATTTCCTTGGCAGACATCAACGCAATTTTTCAAGGGAATTGACAGTGACATTTCCAACGCTGTAGCAGTACAGTGTGTGTGTGTGTGTGTGTGTGTGTGTGTGTGTGTGTGTGTGTGTGTGTGTGTGTGTGTGTGTGCGTGCGTGCGTGCGTGAGTGCGTTCGTGCGTGCGTGCGTGCGTGCGTGCGTGCGTGCGTGCGTGCGTGCGTGCGTGCGTGCGTGCGTGCGTGCGTGCGTGCGTGTGTGTTCTATTTAAAGGAGGCTCTCTTTACTTTATGACTGAATATGCGTGCGATTGATTACGTCTGGGATTTCTATGTGGGTTGAGACAACAATCAATATTCATAGTTTATTTGATAGCCAAGGGACGAAGGGTAAAGGGTAAGTTCTAGTTATGTTTATGCTCGTAACCTCTCTGTGTAAGACCGCGGGCCAGGAGCAAATATCGTCAGTCATCGCCTCCCGCTTGATACTTTGTCAGATGATTAAAAAAAATTTTTTACATGTTTATGTGATCAACTGACGGTCTTTCCACCGCTATACAACCGGCGGACGATTTTTTTTAATTTATAATAACATCTAAACTATCTTCTGATTTCTGACAAAGTATCAAACGGGAGGCCATGACATTTTATTTTTATTTTTTACATGTTTCGGTGGCTGCCATTCTTCAACCCACCAACGGAGCGGCAGCTGACGTCCATGAGGGATCATCATACATAGCCGTTAACCAATATACGAGTATCCGCCCGGGAGGCGATTGGTCATGGAAATCTGTTCGTGGCTCGCGGTCTATTAACTAGCAAGATGTTATAAACTGAAATGACGATGTTAACAAGACATATAATATTATTGTCTTACGTATATACAGGGTGGAAAGGCACGACGATCCTTCCCGGAAGTATTAGGTCGTTTAAGTGATACAGAGACTATTGGTAATGGTAAGAATCGTTAATTGAGTAAAAAATAAAAATTGCAAAAATACTACTTTTTAACTGTGGTGATAACCCTATAGCATGTGCACATGACGGCTAGATTAAGGATCTCCGTCGGGAAAGCTCGGGACTTTACACTTTTTTCCGATCGTTGACAGTATCGCAATGATGTATGAATGACGCATAAATGTCAAATAAATCAAATGCATGCAAAAATATTACAAACAATTTTATTACTTTCTTAGATAATTACTTTTTTCCAATATTTAATACTATCTTCTTTTCACATACGGTGTTCAAATGTACCTCCGTGTATTACAACGCCGCCGCAGCCCGTACCCGAGTATGTCGATGCACATGCGATATAGTGTATGCTCTTCGTCATTTATCCTCCGCAGAAAGCACCAATTAGCCTTTGTCTCATTTCGTCCGCAGTTTCACATTCCGTTTGGTTTGGTACACCATATCTTTTACACAGCCCCACAAATTTAAATAGCCACGAGCATCTAACATTTTTATTTGAAGAATATGACATTCAATAAGTATAGTTCAATGAAAATTTAATTTCAAACATCAGAGTTCGTCTTGTCTATTTCCTACCACGCAAGAAGGTTTGTTAGTTTGGTATTGAAGAAGTATTTATTCTTGATTTATTCTTAGTATTTCATTTTTGCAAGTTCATTTGGTGCAACTAACACAACCTACATGTAATTTTTTATTATTTTAAATAGTTTCCAATTATTCGAAAATAATTTTGTGAAACGTGTTAAGAAACTAAAACCTTTTTATCAGTCAAGGAAACCAGAGATATTTATAAGACGATTGCGTACTTTTGAGTGGTTGTCAATGTCACCATTTGAACTGTCGTTGTAAACAATGTTGTGGTTAGTATTATTAATATTAAGGAATAACATAACTATTTCATTCAAGTATTGAACAAGTGGAACCACTAAGAAAGCGAAAATCCTGCAATGATTCTTACCGTGCTGTAAGCAGACCTAAAAATGGTTAGATGGCAACAAATTAGCATAATTTCCTGTCGAATACTGATTGTTTACAAGTAAGTTCATTGACCCTGTCACCTGTTAGGGTTAGAACAAAGTAGTTTTTTGCGTGGATGTTTAAAAGGTCATAATTTAGAAACGGTTGCCCATATTAACATAGTTTCTATGGAGAAAATATAGAGCTTAGGCTAAACTATCTCCCATTTCCGGAAAGGATCGTCGTGCCTTTCCACCCTGTATATGTATTTATATGTAGGAGTACTTGTTTAGCA
This sequence comes from Cydia splendana, assembly GCF_910591565.1. Classification (NCBI taxonomy): domain Eukaryota; kingdom Metazoa; phylum Arthropoda; class Insecta; order Lepidoptera; family Tortricidae; genus Cydia; species Cydia splendana. The sequence continues at coordinate 12,104,056 of NC_085976.1, forward strand.
CATATTTATTCCACTTACGAAGATGCAAAATATCCATTACGGAGATAGTTATGTACAGTCAGCAGCAGAAGTTGCTAAGCGGGCGAGGTGTTCAAAATGATATTGATGCGACTTCATTAAGAGAATAAGAGCGTGTCAAGGTAACTTTGAACACCTCGCCCGCTTAGCAACTTCTGCTGCTGACTGTACATTACTTCCACTTGTATTAAATTTAATCAAATGTTTTACTAAGTCAGTTCAGGGAATGCTAAACTAAAATTAAACCCATTTAACCGTGGAATTGCGGTCTATCATTCAGGCAGTTCAATACTTGGAAAGCTAGCTTGATATGGTAACCGAAATTCGCCTGCAATGTGCTGAATATAGGAATATTTACCGTACCGACGGATTAAACAGCCTGCCAGTTAGTTGCTAAAGCATGCAGTATTAATTTCGAATACCTAGCTGCAGCGCGTAAATTGCTGAAATCTACTGTCAAATCACATGGGGCATGTTGGAATTGTTGGACGAAATTAAACAAAATGTTAATGTCCCTTAATAGAATAATAATTATTTTGTGAATTGAGCTTCAGCATTTTATTTTTGTTTTGAATAAAGCTAAAGAATAGGATTTTTTTTAAACAAGGAAACTTAATTATTGCTCAATGACACTGTCCACGTCCACATTCACAATGACACTGTCTACGTCCACATTCACTTAGAGTTAGACCAAGAAAAGTCTGCAGCGATTTTGATAGCCCACTCAATGCAAGTGTTATTTTAAACTTCAAACTTCTATGAAATTATGACTTATAAATAACATTTTTCACTTTAAAATTCTATTCCGGGCAGGCGTGGCTCACTCCGCGATTTCGTCGCTTTGCTACAGGTACCTAGCTAAAAGTAGGTACATCCGTTCCACACCAATTTTGGTGGCTAGCCATAAGCCGCGCGTGGCGCTGTCGCCACCTAGCGGCCATATCTGTCCTGATCGTAACAGACGCGATTTGAATGAATGAATGAATGAAAACATTTATTTTCAGGCAACTATTGGCCCATAGATAAATACCTTAAAACTAGCATACATATTATTACAAAATATATCTTAAAACTAAAAACACAATTATGGCTGCGATGCAGTTCGCAACCCCGCAGTGTCAGGGAGCCGGCCGCGGAACCGCCGGAACTTGACACCCTTCGGCCAAAACTCCTCCTTGGTGAAGGTCGCTAGATGTTCAGTCGGAACGCTCAGCACAAAAGAATTAAAATTCACACTGTGTCGAGATTCCAACTTCACGACCCTCAGGATGAATCCGGACTTGGCTCGTACATACTTCACGATCTCCTCGACCTTCGTAAGGTAGTGTAATCGGGACACATACAGCAGCGTCGTCGGTGTTGCAGGACGCAGCAAATGGTTAGGTCCAGTCGGTGCGGTACCGCACTGATTCGGACGAGCTGACTTCTTTCTCCTCTCCACCTTTTTGAAGCCATCTCTGTCGCATCCCGACTCTTTTAGAGTCAGCTGTGACCGATCCTTGTGAACAGGTTCACGAAGGCTCTGCACCCCTTTCTTCGTTCGTTTCGTTTTGTTAGAGAGTGAGTCTTCTGTACCTATACCTATTACTATTATTTATTCTGTGGTCCGGGTGGAATTCAAGTAGTGATATGTACATGTAGACATTGTAGACTCGGTGCAGAAAGAGAAAGAGAAAGTCGTAGAATGTATTGGATCCCATACATTTCACAACTGTTCTCTTTCCGCACAGACAGCTGCTGAAAAAATACACTTACTTACCTAAGATACAAGGTGTAACAAAAATAGTGGGGATCCGTTTAAGATATTCGGTATCGTGTTCAGATAAGAAAAAAAGTAGATAAATATTTTTTTGCTAACAAGAACCCAGCTTAGTGACGTTAATTAAGAAATGCAGTTGCAATACAAAATTTAACAAACAGGTCTCCATTACGGTCGGACAAACAATTATGTTTCCGATTAAATAAATAATCTTTAAAAAAAATAGTTATACCGGCTTCAAAAACGATAAAAATGCATCGTTAAGAGCCCATCAACGTGCACACTAGCGCCACTGCTAAATAATCGTGATTATTTAAATTTAACGAAAGATATTGAAAAAAGGGGGCCGCTACGTACTGTATTGTGTATTTAAGTACCTTTTGAATACATCAAACTAGTTTTTATGTTGCTGGTTTCGTCGATCTAGGAACTCAAAACAAAAACGGCCGTTTTAACTTTGGACGCATAGATTGACGAATCCAGAAACATAAAAACTAGTTTGATGTATTCAAAAGGTACTTAAATACAAAATACAGCACGTAACGGCCCCGTTTTTAAATACCTGTCGTTAAATTTAAATAATCACGATTATTTAGCAGTGGCGCTAGTGTGCACGTTGATGGGCTCTTAAAGAGTTGCGTTCTGGTCTTCATCAGCAGTTCCATTTCATTAAATGTCACTTATTCTGAAATGAAAAATCGCTATATGTATGCCTATAAGATTCGAGGAGTTCCCTAGATTCCTCATGGATCCCATCATCAGAACTGGGATTTGATAAAAACGGGACCAACTTGGAACTATAATAATATACTTTCAAACAAAAAAAATATTTTCCAAATCGATTTACCAATGACGGAGTTATGCATACAAAAAAAATACGGTCGAATCGATAACCTCCTCCTTTTTTTAAAAATAGCGGGAAATCAATTATCAATACGTATAGAGGTATACCGCATTCCTATATTTTACTGTAGGCATACACCGTAATATGTTATAATAATATTATGGATTCATTTATCCACGAGGACCAAGATGGATCACTTTTCTTAATAGGTATTCCATATCAAATAAACCAATCCGTTCAAAAAATGGTTTCTAGATAGAGGGAGAGGAGATAAAAGGGAGAGTTATCAGCAGCGACGGGAAATAGCGAGAATGCTTTTTTAGGAAAGAATGGAAGAAATTTCGATATACGCAAAGGTAAAGGATTATTCACACTAGACCGGGCCGTGCCCGGGCCGAGGCGTCCGACATGTCATTTTCTATGACAATTGATCGGTGATCACGTGGTGCTTTCCATAGAAAACGAAGCGCCGGAAGCTCCGGCCCGGCCGCGGCCCGGTCTAGCGTGAGTCATTCTTAACTCGAGTTCTAATCACCATTAGATATAATTCTCGAGAGAAGAGATATGATCAAAATTATTTATCGAAGATTTACGTGTTCGAAACTCGAGTTAAACATATTGTTTTTCACTCTTGCAATTGGTTGGGATAGGTACAATTTATGCCAAAATTAAATAATTGGGTATGTAAAATAACAACACCCTTGAATATATTTATCCATTTATTTTCTTGTCTTATTCCAATTCACAATAATCTCATCTTATGACAACCGTTTGCTAGCACAACTCAACAACCAACTGAGCCCCGTCGACCGAGTGTAGTTTCTTTTTATACCCAACCAATAACAGTCTTCAATTTCAAACTACCCTTAACTTTAAAAACGAATTAAGTAGGTATGCTAAATACCAAAAACCCTACACTCGTCCATCCTGACTCCGTGTATGTCCTCATACACGTGCCAGGTGGAAACCCTACACTTGGCCGACAGACTACGTATACTTAACAGTGGATACACTAATCGCAAACTGATCAATTTCTTGCGATCAGAGTTAATGTGTAGGATACGAACCAGTTCTATTCTCGCACCTACTACTTAATTGTGTCAGCACACGAACCGATCATTTCTCGTGACTTAAAACAGTTTCAATCAGTCATCAGCACGTCAAAATCTCAAAAACATCGTGTAAACAACCTTTCGTATGCCTGGTCCCGTATACGTACCACACAATTTGGACTATAATTTACAGTTTCAAGGTTATTAATTCAGTAGTAAATTTTAACTAAGGCATACGAAGGGTTAAAATTGTTACTCTTCTGCCGGAGACATCCACTCGACATCGACCAGAGGCCGACACCGATGTCATCAGAATGGACGACCGTCAAGCGGTGAGAAGGGCCCTGGCTCTGGAGGTCAGCGCGTGCGGGCTGCGGCGCGGCCGGGGCACGGGAGCGCGGAGCGGCGGTCGCCGTGCTCTAGACGCGCACCAGACTCTGGCGGCGCGAGGCGGGCTCCTGCTGGAGACGGCTCGCACCGGACTCTGGCGGCGCGAGGCGGACTCCTGCTGGAGACGGCTCGTACCGGACTCTGGCGGCGCGAGACGGGCTCCTGCTGGAGACGGCTCGCACCGGACTCTGGCGGCGCGTGGCGGACTCCTGCTGGAGACGGCTCGCACCGGACTCTGGCGGCGCGTGGCGGGCTCCTGCTGGAGACGGCTCGCACCGGACTCTGGCGGCGCGAGGCGGGCTCCTGCTGGAGACGGCTCGCACCGGACTCTGGCGGCGCGAGGCGGGCTCCTGCTGGAGACGGCTCGCACCGGACTCTGGCGGCGCGAGGCGGGCTCCTGCTGGAGACGGCTCGCACCGGACTCTGGCGGCGCGAGGCGGGCTCCTGCTGGAGACGGCTCGCACCGGACTCTGGCGGCGCGAGGCGGGCTCCTGCTGGAGGCAGCTCAGTCATCGCCTCGCCTGTTGACTGTACTTGCTTCTGGCTCCTGGTGTCACGCGAAGCGGGGGACGCCGGTAGAGGTGCGGCGCTCAACTTGCTAAAAATATCCAACATTGACTAAGTAATTCAGGGTAACAGATCAATAATTGCCATTTATTATTCGATTTTCATAAGTATTGATCATCTCTATCTGCAGGTAGAGTAGACAGTACACGAACCAATTCAATTCTCGTGACTGAAACATCTCTAAACAGTACACGAACCAATTCAATTCTCGTGACTGAAACATCTCTTCAAATATCATGTCAAGAAATCAACAATTATAAACCTCACTCTTGAGACAGGATTCATTTTTCCTGAGAACCTTTCAATAACTTTAACCCTGACTATAATTTATAAAATATTACTATGATGAATAACAGCGATAATTAACTTCACATATTAATATGCAACACATGTGTAAAACTGGGACCTTATTGTGTTCAACTTGACCTATTATGTTTCCATTATCAATGCATCAATTCAATCATCAAATTGGTAACTAAAAACCTGTAATCCCAATGTTTTCAGAGAAGGTCGTATATTCTAGATTGTTAGGATTTATCCAAGCTGACAAAGTACTTAGTTCATCAATTGCAAGACGCGTTGGGATTTCAAGACCATTAATTTTATTTTTATAATATGCATATTGTTTTATGAAAGACTTGAACAGTATATTAATAATACACTAAACGTTGTTGTTAAATAGCTGAAGTCTATAAACCTAAATTTCAACATTACAGAATACCAAATCGCACAGTTCGGGAATAAACATAGCACCTAGGTCTGTTTCCGTAGAAAAAGGATCAGTAATATATTTTTTTTTTACACGTCGGTAATGTTTCTTTTCAGGAATTAAAATAAATTATACGTTTTAAATATTACATGGCATGGCAGACATAAACGATAGAACTGCAAAAACCTGTTATGCTTTACCTATCCGTACCATCTGACTTGTTCTAAAAATGCCCTCATTGGTAATCTACTATTATTTGATAACGTACAAAGTTATACAAAAATAATTATAAACTAACCTATTTTATTCAAGTTTGAGTGAAAACATATTACTATAATCAATAAGAGGCTATCAATCCTCCTTGATCTCGGTTTAATTGTGGTGTTCTGTTCTAGTAGCTTACGAACCAAATCAAGTTCTCGTAAGTTCAAACAGGTTCAACCAACTTTAACTGCAGTAACCTATTAATTCAATAATTCAGTGATTCAACAATTCAGTGATTCAACAATTCAGTGATTCAACAATTCAATAACTCAATAATTCAATAACTCAATAATTCAATAACTCAATAATTCAATAACTCAATAATTCAATAACTCAATAATTCAATAACTCAATAATTCAATAACTCAATAATTCAATAACTCAATAATTCAATAACTCAATAATTCAATAACTCAATAATTCAATAACTCAATAATTCAATAACTCAATAATTCAATAACTCAATAATTCAATAACTCAATAATTCAATAACTCAATAATTCAATAACTCAATAATTCAATAACTCAATAATTCAATAACTCAATAATTCAATAACTCAATAACTCAATAATTCAATAACTCAATAATTCAATAACTCAATAATTCAATAACTCAATAATTCAATAACTCAATAATTCAATAACTCAATAATTCAATAACTCAATAATGCAATAACTCAATAATGCAATAACTCAATAATTCAATGACTCAATAATTCAATGACTTAATAATTCAATGACTCAATAATTCAATGACTCAATAATTCAATAACTCAATAATTCTTCAATGACTAAATAATTCAATAATTCAAAACCTCAATAATTCTTCAATTACTAAATAATTCAATAACTCAATGATTCAGTAAATCAACAACTCAATAATTCAGTAACCCAATAATTCAGTAACTCGATAATTCAGTAATTCGATAGTTCATTAAGTCATTAATTCGTAAATTCAAGTCTTCATTAAGTCATTAATGCGTTAATTCAATGATTCGTTAATTCAATAATTCGTTAATTCAATAATTCGTTAATTCGTTGATTCAATAATTCGTTAATTCAATAATTCGTTAATTCAATAATTCGTTAATTCAATAATTCGTTAATCCAATAATTCGTTAATTCAATAATTCGTTAATTCAATAATTCGTTAATTCAATAATCCGTTAATTCAAATAATCCGTTAATTCAAATAATCCGTTAAGTAAATGATCCGTTAATTTAAATAATCCGTAACTCATTGATCCGTAACTCATTGATCCGTAACTCTTTTATCCGTAACTCATTGATCCGTAACTCATTAATCCGTAACTCATTAATCCGTAACTCATTAATCCGTAACTCATTAATCCGTAACTCATTAATCGGTAACTCATTAATCGGTAACGCATTAATCGGTAACTCATTAATCGGTAACTCATTAATCGGTAACTCATTAATCGGTAACTCATTAATCGGTAACTCATTAATCGGTAACTCATTAATCCGTAACTCATTAATCCGTAACTCATTAATCCGTAACTCATTAATCCGTAACTCATTAATCCGTAACTCATTAATCCGTAACTCATTAATCCGTAACTCATTAATCCGTAACTCATTAATCCGTAACTCATTAATCCGTAACTCATTAATCCGTAACTCATTAATCCGTAACTCATTAATCCGTAACTCATTAATCCGTAACTCATTAATCCGTAACTCATTAATCCGTAACTCATTAATCCGTAACTCATTAATCCGTAACTCATTAATCCGTAACTCATTAATCCGTAACTCATTAATCCGTAACTCATTAAAACTCAATCCAATAACTCAATCCATTAATAACTCAATCCAATAACTCATTAATCCAATAACTCAATAATTAAAATAATCCAGCAATTTTATAATTCGATAATTCAATTACTCAATTCAATAATCAACTCGATAATTCTAAGGGTCGAATAATTCCACAGTTCTAAAATTCAATAGCTCGATAATTCAATAATTCCATCTCTTTGATTGATAACTTCGATACACGATACGCGATACACGATACACGATACTCGATACACGATACACTATACACTATACACGATACACGATACACGATACTCGATACTTGATCAATAAATAATTCAGTTTATAATTAGATGGCATTATAAATGTGGAGGTTCCTTGCAGTTTAAATAGAAATCACAAAAGTCGGTCAAATGGTTCGGATGAGAACCACTCATCGATCGTATCTATTATTTCGTAAGATAAGATAATATACATATTAAATTGATATATTTAGGCAAAATTTTCTTATAATTGGTACACAAGTAATAGGTCGGTCAGTAATAATCGGTTCATCAAAATTATTTTTCTCTCAACTTATCTTTTGGCAAAATATTCTTATACTTATGTTATATGTGCTAGATTCGATGAATGAGATGAAGTCTCAGCTTTTAAATCAATTGACAGTATCCAACACATATTACAATATCAAATCATTCATAATATAGTAAAGGTAGGTGTACATGACCTGATGTCCGGTGGCGCGTGCCCCTCACTAAGGCTGTCGAAGCGGGGTTACTCCCGACTTTCACAACAGGACTCTGCTTCGCTCTGGATCCCTTTTTCACTGCCGCTGTAATTCCAGCTACATACGTTTGCAAGCGCCGTTGATCATCATGAGTCATCGTCAGCCATATTCTCCAACAACTCGGCATGAAACGTAAAAGTATCCGGTGTTACATATAGGTACCTATATACTACATCATAATACCTTATAAACTTTAAAGGAATTACAGTACATAAAATTATGTTTAATGGTAGTTCAAATTATAAACATTAATTTTATCTCAAAAACGGTGCGTCGTAGCAAAAAAAAGGATTGAAAATTCAAGCCCCCTTTAATGCCCCGTTTGCATAGTAGCCATCTATTTATATTACCACAAATTTTAACATTAAGGATCAAAATCAAAACTCAAAATCATCAATTAATTTGCGAGACCTGGTTGTAAATCATAAATATCAATTTATCTCGGAAACTGTGCGCCGTTGTGAAAAAATAATGAAAATTAAGGCACCCTTTAACACTCCATAACCAACACATATCAAGACCCACGTGTTGACATATTCTGCCTAATTTCCACATGTGTGTGGGTAGGTAAGTAGCAAAAGAAGTAATTACCGTCACGTATTTATTAGGAAGAAGGTGTACCTACTTGATTTTGTTACTTTGAATTCTCGACCAACTGACGCATATATTCTTATGATTATGTCCATTTAAGGGTCATTTATGGGTCAAACTAACCTAAGTTTAACTGACATGCAATTAGATAGCCTATAATCATAATCATCATAATATTATTAATAAATTATGTAGGTACTTATTTAAATTAAATAAAAATGTTACCAGTACCATATTTCTTACGTAATCCATTATAATTTTGTATATTTAATTATCTCAAAGCTCAGAATAAGGGTCATGTTATTATCAGTTATCTCACTAAATCAATAAATAATAACAGTAGGCGTGTACTTACGTTCTGCACACTTCTGAAGTGTAAAATAACAACACCCTTGAATATATTTATCCATTTATTTTCTTGTCTTATTCCAATTCACAATAATCTCATCTTATGACAACCGTTTGCTAGCACAACTCAACAACCAACTGAGCCCCGTCGACCGAGTGTAGTTTCTTTTTATACCCAACCAATAACAGTCTTCAATTTCAAACTACCCTTAACTTTAAAAACGAATTAAGTAGGTATGCTAAATACCAAAAACCCTACAGGTATAATAAAATATGTATCTCCCTCTATATGCAAACACTAAAACGAAAATAACACAAATAGACTGTTTACGAATTTAAATAAGCGGAAGGTCCCCAGAGCGGACAGCGCGCTCAACTTTCCCACAGGCGCATTTCACACTGATTCCAATTCGCAATCACTCGATGTTTGAGCGACACAACGCTATACGCGTATTATAGCGACATCCCGCTCGCACGTCGGACACAAATCGGGTGCAGTGTGCCATGCGCCATAGTCTTGCCTCGAGCATGAAATATGTTACACAGCAAATATTTGCGTAAAACTCGGAAAGAGTTTTAACAAGCTTTTATTTTATCTGTCCACCCAGAATTCCCAGATGTGTTGTTATAAAGTTTATAATAAACGACTACCGGCATGGGTGACTGAAATGTTGTAATGTTTACACATATTAGAAAACTAGCTTTTGCCCGGGACTTCGTCAGCGTCGAATTATTAATTTAGGTAGGTAGCTATTTTCTATTATTTTATTCAATCTGCGTTTTGTTGATTCCCCATACAAACTTCAACCCCCATTTTCACCCCCTTTAAGGGTGATTTCTTGAATGAAAACTACCCTTTGTCCTTCCCCGGGACTCAAACTATCTCTATACCAAATTTCAACTAAATCGAGCACCAGCGCCGGTGCTACACCGCGCGGGCGGGACAGGCCTCGTAGACAACATGACAATCGCTAACGCTACGTAGCGAACGAAACGCAACTGTCACTGTCACACTAATAGGGAAGAGTGATAGAGAGACACAAAGCGATTCGATGACGAAGCGCAAGCGATCGTCACCTTGGCTAGGCCGCCAGTTCCTATTGACAAAGTTTGTTGTGCACTTGTTGTTAAGTCCCCATACAAAATTCCACCCCTTTAAGGGATGGTTTCTGGGATAAAAACTATCCTATATCCTTCCTTGGGACTCAAACAATCTCTATACCAAATTTCATTTAAATCGGTCCAGCGGTTTAAGCTTGAAGAGGTAACAAACAGACAGACAGACTTCCTTTTATAATATTAAGTATGGATGTCATGTTTACATGTTTAATTCGCGCTATATTAAGGTAACCCACACTTGCGTCATAATACCTATATTATAAACAAATCTGTTTTTGTAAAAATGTTAGAATCGAATGTTATAGGACAATTTGGTTTTACGTGAACGCAATGAAGCATCTACAAAGTAATGCGTTTTTGATCAGGACTCAAGAAATCATCAGTGTGTGCGAGATTAAATCCGCAATGTATTCGAGATAACCTTTTGAAATTGCATGTAACTTGATTAAATGAAAAAAAGAAAGACGTAATTCCCCTCGCGACGAATGAATAAAATACTTAATTTTTCCGGCTTAAGAAGTAATAAGTGCCTAATACGAGCTATTTTCTTTTCATCACACTTGCTCGAAAAAGATCTTATTTCATGCAGGTGTACTGAAGGACAAAGGCCTATATTGTTATAGATTCTGAAAAAAAAAGCTTTTTTTAAGAAAAAAGTAGTTTTAAATGAGTTTTAAAATTGAAAATACTGACGTTTATAAATTATTTTATTTTTTATGTGTAAAAATATTTAATTTGATTAATTTAATGGGCGTTTAAATTATTTTTTACACTATTTTCGATTATGGCTGAATCCGGGTGGGTCTGTGCCTTCGAATCCTAACCTGCCAAAACAAGACAATATGGCGGACGAATGTTTGAAATGTCACCGTATTTAAGAATTATTTCGCTTAAAATTTAATTTTTTCTTCGCAAGTGTGATGAAAAACATTGTATGTAACTCCGGGGGTAAGCATATTGTAAACTCGAGTCTTTAACTCCTGTCGGGAGTTATAGACCTCGTTTACAAGATCTCGCTTACCCCCCTCGTTGCACAATGTACTATTAAAGCCTTTGTGTCAAGAATATTAAAATTTTTTGGTTCGTTAAGCACCGACCACACGGAAAATATGGACGCTAAATACTTATTGGAATTGATTATGAAAATGGGAGTGAGAATAACAAGCGATATTTATAGAATTAGGTTTAGTCCTAGTTTAGAACTTTTATATTCGTGAATACAATAGCAATTCAGTAATAGCGTTATTCATAGAGTTAGACCAACGCAGTGCAACTGTTATTTATACGTCATAATTGCATAGAATTTTTGACTTCAAGTTTCAAGTTAGACCTGGGCCATAACTAATGAACTAATTAATAAAGTACGGGTATTTCAAAGAACAGCAGAACGCAGCATGCTTGGCATCAAATTATTAGATAAAACAAAGAGCGTCGACATCCGTAAAAAGACCAAAATTACTGATGCCGCCGAACTAATTTGCCGACTGAAATGGAAATGGGCCGGGCACACAGCACGAACAAAAGACGGTCGCTGGAGCGAAAAAATGCTACATTGGTACCCGCGCGACGGCAAGAGATCACAGGGTCGCCCGCGGCGCCGCTGGCGGGACGACATCGAGGCCGTGGCTGGCGTATCCTGGACGAGAATTGCCACGGACAGAAATACATGGCACACGATGGAGGAGGCCTATGTCCACAAATGGACATCTCAATAAATAATTAAGAAATAGAATAGAATAGAATAATAAAATTACTTATAAAATTAAACTATTATATTAATGCATGGAACAATAATCTAAATCGAAAATATTATTAATACTAAATCTATCTATATAAAATAATAATAATAATTGTATATTATGTAAACTAAATGTAATATTTATTGGAATAAATGGCTCTACTACTACTACTACTACTACTTGACTTTTAAAATAACACTTGCACTGCGTGGGCTATTAAAATCTCTGCAGACTTTTCGTGATAAACATACTAAAAACAGTAAGTACTAGTCTCGATTAGATATGTATTTATCGTTTGTCTTAACCTGTCATGTTGACTTATGAATTTGTAAGAAAGGGATAAAACATACATTTACTAGGTAATTGAGCCTTGTAAAGTTTTAGTAATACAATTATTAGTGTTTTAGTTGAACAATTACAACTTTAAAAAAAGACTAGGATAATTACAAATACAGGTACCTATTTATTGTTCAACTAAAACATTAATAATTATGTTTGTTTAACTGAATTCATCTTATAATAGGCAAATAAAGACGATAAATAATATCAAATATTACGCACATAATATTCACTATTTCTTTAGGTACTTCTAAACAAAACAAATACACTATAAATTAATATTTAGGCGAACGAAGGTTGACTTAGTTCAGTTGACACACATCGATTTATCATTTAGTTAGTACACATTAGTCCCAGTTATAACTCTTGTGACTTGTTTTAACATCCGACGAAGATGCGACAATATTTATATTAACTCAATTATATCATGAGACTTGAGATGAAGCAGAATCTGTTTGGAAAGAGAAGAGTCGTGGAATGTATTGGGCCCTAACTACACTATACTAACTATACATCACACTCTTCACTTTCCGCACAGACTCTAACATTCGTGTAACATTCAGACTGAAATAACTTGAAGAATTATTAAAAAATGTTATGAACGTTTTCCCAAATAAAAAAGGTCAAAGCCAGAGGACGCCTTCTAATAGGGCATTTTCAAGACTTAATCCGGGTGTAGTCATGATTAAAACCGTTAGCGAGCTATTAAATTTATACAAATACTCTTGCTTCTAAACTATAACATTTATTTACATACAATATATATACAGTGGTACTACTAAACAAAATTAATAACTAGCTTAAATCTAAAATAGGCCCTTGAGGCATTGTACCAAGGATGCTGGCGGCATTTCCTCGCTGTATCGCAATGCTGATACGTTGTGCGAGGTAGCCGCCAGCTCTTCGGTCACCAGTTATGTCAACCAGACGCTTCGCTTGCTTTATTTTTTACAAGGCTTGCTACAGAGTTCGTTATAGCTACACCTCAGCCCAACCAGCATAAGAATAGACTAGTACATACAATTTTCAGAGATTTCAAGGTCTAGATTTACTAGAGATGAGTTCACAGTTTACACGATGGTAGGTAAATGAGTTAGCTAAGGTAAAGTTGTTGTTTGAATTTAAAGGTCAAAGTAACTAGGCCGTTTGCCTTCACTTTAAAGTTAATAGTAACTTTGTCTAAATGTCTACCATTCAAATATGTACACGTATGATGTACACGTACCTAAGCCTTACTGAGCAAAGCTTTCTATCCATATAACAATTAACTACGAGCGGAAAACAAAAATTATATCCGAAGTACATTTTCGGTTTCATCTTGACTTTGAAGTCAAAGACTATACTTAGTTTAATTGAAGGTATTGATATTTTAATATGGGTATGTAAAAAACCGGACGCCTGCCTAATCCTCGGCGTCCGGGTATGTGCTCCACATAGGTGCCCCTGCGGCACTAACGTCGACGCCCTCGGACACCACGGGCTCTCCTGCCAAAGGAGCGCCGGCCGCTTCTCTAGACACGCCGCGCTTAACGATATTCTCCGCCGGTCTCTTGCCAGCGTCAACATACCAGCTCTTCTCGAGCCTCCTGGCATTGTAAGAGATGATGGTAAGAGACCGGACGGAATGTCACTAGTTCCGTGGAAGATGGGGCGGGTGCTGGTGTGGGACGCCACCTGTGTGGACACCCTAGCCCCGTCTCATCTCCACGGCACTACTGCAAAAGCCGGCGCGGCGGCAGAGGCGGCCGAAAAATTAAAAAAGGCCAAATATAAGGGTCTCGGCCCCGAATACGATTTCGTACCTTTCGGTGTCGAGACCCTTGGCCCGTGGGGTCCGAACGCGTCTACGCTATTTAAGGATTTATCCAAAAGGATAGCAGACGCCACTGGTGATCGTAGAGCTGGCAGCTTCCTCGCACAAAGAATAAGTATTGCGATACAGCGGGGAAATGCTGCCAGCATCTACGGCACCATTCCGCAGGATAGTTTGTAATTATTTATTTTTAGATTAGTTTTATTTATTTTTAGATTTAGTTTTTAAGTTTTTAGGTTAGTTATTTTATTATGTTTTACTTATGGTATTATTTTGTTTCTAGGTATTAAGTTTGTATGCACTAATATTAAATAAAAGTATAAATACATATGGGTATTCGAATCACGAACATCACTTCGCATAAAATTCAGAATAGTTTGGTTAGCATTTCATACTATACGTGAACCGTTAACTACCATTTTACCATTACCACCACATACCATTACCACGTACCATTACCATTTTTATCGAACGAGCGAGCGAGCGAAGCGAACGAAGTTCTTACATTCGACTTGGGACACGCGGCTGGCTAGGGGCACGTCCCGGCATTTCGATGTTTTTAAGCTGAACTATCAGAGGATAGTTTGATACTCAAGAACTTAAGTAAATTTGTCCTAATTTTAATGAAATTGGGTAAACGTGTAGTTGAGGGCATTATATTTTAGTAATTAAATTATGAGCAGGCTCGATCAAGGGGTTATTGAGCTAGAAGAGCTTAGAAGGCTAAAAAGCTATTTGTAAGGGGTCTTGCTATTCTGGTCATCTTTTTGCAAGAAAGTATGGTCGAGTTTGGTATCAAATGAAAGTGCTCGACTTGCACTTTTATAATATCGTTTTTAAAATTACCATTTTGAAATAATTAGCCAGATAAAAATAAACATAATATAGGTATTTGACATTTGACAGGAAATATTTCGGCTTACCACAGATACAGTATCAGTTAAGGGCTCCACAGACCGTGTAATATATCCACGCGATTTTTGATCCATTGCCGCCTATAGTGAGACATAAAATAGTAGAGATAAAATAAAATGGAACTCTAAAATTTCCATACTATAGTCAGTCAAACAAGTTTGTCAGTAGAAAAAGGCGCGATATTCAAATTTTATATGGGACGATAACCCTTAGCGCCTACATTTTTTAGCCGCTTTTTTCTACTGACGGAAATGGCTTGACGGACTATAAATTGTTGCCATGTGTAAGCATTTTACGTCAAAAATGTGACAGCTACGTAGAAAGTGGCGCCCTCATTTATTAACCGACTTCGAAATCTCTAACGGAGGAGATTCGATTGTAATTTTTTAGGGTTCCGTACCCAAAAGGTAAAACGGGACCCTATTACTAAGACTTCGCTGTCCGTCCGTCCGTCCGTCTGTCTGTCACCAGGCTGTATCTCACGAACCGTGATAGCTAGACAGTTGAAATTTTCACAGATGATGTATTTCTGTTGCCGCTATAATAACAAATACTAAAAACAGAATAAAATAAAGATTTAAATGGGGCTCCCATACAACAAACGTGATTTTTGACCAAAGTTAAGCAACGTCGGGCGTGGTCAGTACTTGGATGGGTGACCGTTTTTTTTTGCATTTTTTCGGTTTTTTTTTTCATTATGGTACGGAACCCTTCGTGCGCGAGTCCGACTCGCACTTGCCCGGTTTTTTTATGTTTGTTACTACCATATCTCCGTCATTACCGGACCGATTTTGAAAATTATTTTTTTGATTGTATCTATATGCATACAGATTGGTCCCGTTTTTGTCAAAACCCAGTTCTGATGATGGGATCCATGAGGAATCGAGGGAACTTCTCAAATCATAAAGGCATACATATAGTAATTTATGTGTTTTATCAACAAATCAAGCATATACATTCAAAAAAGTGACATTTGATGAAGTGGAACTGCTGATGATGATCAGAACGGAACTCTTCAACGAAGCATAGTTCACGTTTGGCGATTTGTCCTCTTCGTTAAAATGTTTGTTAAGCAAGTTAAGTTTTTAAGCCACATTTTTGTCTAGCTCGAGTTCTGATGATGGGATCCACGAGGAATCGAGGGAATTCCTCAAATCTTAAAGGCATGCGTATAGAGATTTTTGTAGTTATTTTCATCAGAAAATCAAGCATTTTCATTAAAAACTGTCGCATTTGATGAAGTGAAACTGCTGATGATGATCAGAACGGAACTCTTCAACGACGCATAGTTCACGTTTGGCAATTTGTCCTCTTCGTTATGTTTGTTAAGCAAGTTAAGTTTTAAGCCACATTTTTGTCAAGCTCGAGGTCTGATAATGGTATCCATGAGAAATCGAGGGAACTCCTCAAATCTTAAAGGCATGCGTATAGAGATTTGTGTATTTTCATCAGAAAATCAAGAATTTACATTAAAAACTGTCGCATTTGATGAAGTGGAACTGCTGATGATGATCAGAACAGAACTCTTCAATGACTACACGTTTGGCGATTTCGAATTTCGATTTTGACGGAGCTGGCCCTGGAGCCAGACCTGACCCGGATCCGGGCTCTTATCTGGACCTGAACCCGGACCTGGACCCGGACTTGGACCTGGACCAAGACCTAGACCTGGAACTCGACCTGGACCTGGTCCTGGACCCGGAACTGGACCCGGGCCCGGACTCGGACCCGGACTCGGACCCGGACTCGGACCCGGACTCGGACCCGGACTCGGACCCGGACTCGGACCTTGACCCGGAAAACCACTGATACCTAAGCTAAATAAATAACTATGATTACCTACCATTCAATTATAAAGTATAATGATGCCAAACTTATTAGCCCCTCCCGCTCAAACCCCCGCACCGTACACCGCACCGCACGCGCCGTTAAGTGGGTTAGGTTAGGTTTGAACTGCGATCCTCACAGAACCGAAAAAAGTGGGTTAGGTTAGGTTAGAACTGCGAGCCTTACAGAAACGACATGCTACTAGAAAAGTGGTTTTGGTTAGGTTCGAACTGCAATCCTCACAGAACCGAACTGCTATCAGAGACGTGGGTTCGTGAGGCTAAAACTGCGACCCTTACAGAAACGAAATGCTACCTACTAGAAAAGTGGGTGGTTTTAGCTCCTTTTCTACATAGTGCACCGTCTATGTACAATAATCTTTCGCCGGCCCCCATAGAAGTCGGTATTTTTATCTTGAAAATTTTTTTTCTACTATTTTATGTCGAACTATACGAGTAAGTAGGTGCAACAAAGTCAATCGCTCTATATAATTTTTGGCAAACCGCGAGTTCTCAGTTCGGGCCGAAGTACTAGTTATGTTAAATTGAGTCCCGGAATCCAATACCAATGGGTTGAAGGAGAAAAAAGCCTCCTTTGCGGAAAATATTTGGATAAAAAGCTAACGCAAAAATGGTTTTCCTTGTTATCTTCCACTTTCGTGTGGATGCGATTCATATTGGTCCGGCAAGTCACCGAGAACGGCATATAAAGTTAGCAATAATATTATTTATTAAACTGTATATTATTTGTATCTCCTTGGATTTCACGGGCCTATAAATCCCGGTATTTTGATAGGGTTGCGTGGGGATATAGATCCAACACGTAGATGCTCTTTGGAGAGCTTTAATGTCATGTAGAACTCTATTTTATTTATTATGACTATGTGTATTTAGTTAATTACTGACAATTGTGTCTAGACAAGAATTTATATACTAGTGGCTCTGTGAGCTGTAGACCTCGCGAGCATATCTTATTGGGCACGACGACAGCGCCACCACAGTACGGTTACCATCAGTTTGTCACTGACGTAAACGCCGTCGAGAACGTAATTTACTTTCTATACATCCCGTTTGCACTAATATGCGAGTGCGAGCGAGATGTATAGAAAGTAAATTACGTTCTCGACGGCGTTTATGTCAGTGACAAACCGATGGTAACCGTACAGATTAATACATAGTTACTACGCGCCACACAGCGGTTGCGACTTGCAACTACCTATAGGCCCGTATTTTGTCACAACTGTTAAGCGAGAAGTGAGTAAATCGTAATAATTTCAGTTTTCACTGAAATTGAAACTGAACGGATGGTGTACTATGTCTATCTTTTAAAGATAAATTACTATACATACCCATTCTTATCTTCTACAAAAAGATTTCATAATATGTGGTATTTGAAAAGCTAATATTTACACGGATAACAGTATTTATATTATAATTATCAAATTAAATACGTAGTTAAATATAACGCATTATAATAATTATTAAGCATTTCATGCAGATTACAATGGTCACTTACACCATACAATTTAAATTTAAATATACCTAACTTGTGATGATGATGATGCTCTCCTGACCGATTTCGTCCACAGCGACTGTGGGTCAGAACTCCAGAGAGTAGGCAATTTTTAATTCGTGTTTTAGTGTAGCTGATCCACATAACTTTTATGAAATGTTAAAGACTCCCGTTAGTGGCTATTTATACCACCTTATGCGCCTTTACTTGCGCTACCATGCGCTTCACACGGTGCCAATAATTTTCAATTTTTTATGGTCCTTCGGCGCCCGGCTTTGGACAACGTGCAGCGCGCCGCGTACGTCGGGCTACGCCTGACTCTTTTAGTATTTGGACACCGAAGGCGCCCGGCTTATTTGGAACGCATACAGCGCGCCACGTACTCTACATCGGGCTACGCCCGACTCTTTTAGTACGGCTTTGGACCACGTGCAGCGCGCCACGTACGTCGGGTTACGCCCGATACCTTTAGTATTAGGGCGCTTCGGATTTGGAATGCGTACAGCGTGCCACGTACATCGGGCAACGCCTGACTCTTGTAGTGTGGGAGCTCCTTCGGCGCCCGGCTTTGGACTGAGTGCTGTGCGTTACGTAGGTAAATTTCAGTATACTTCGCCTGACAACAACCAAGGCCTTTTTGTCCTGTAATATTTTACGAAGTGAATATATGAGAAACTTTTACGACGTGTATAGGACCAAACCCGATCTCATAAAAAAATGACTGTTTCATACATTTTGGCTGGTCTGATGTTGACATTTGAGTGTGGCCCATAATTTCCGAAAATCATTTTTTCTTCGAGGCAATTACTCCGTTCTCATATTTTGCGTTGCCCATAAATTCCCGAAATGATTCATTCTCGGTGGCAATTACTCAGTTCCCATATTTTCCCAATAGTTTTTTTCCGCAGTCGCCTATTTTTAATATTTTTAAATTATTTTAATCTTTTCCTTATAATTTTCGTTCTTTTAAATATCTAGGATAATATTTTCTTGTTACTGTATGTTAATAGTGTAGTAATTATATTTGTTACTTGTAGGTATTTCACATACAACAAATATCAAAAACACTAAAATTAAAACATAATCTAAAAAACTACAATGAAAAAATTGCCCCAAACGCTGTCAGCCAATAACCCTAACTTACCTATCTCTGGGAGCAGATTCGTTATTAGGGTCATAAAAAAATAACCCTAACCTACCTATCTCTGGGAGCAGATTCGTTTTTAGGGTCATCAAAAAAATAACCCTAACCTACCTATCTCTGGGAGCAGATTCGTTTTTAGGGTCATAAAAAAAAATAACCCTAACCTACCAATCTCTGGGAGCAGATTCGTTTTCAGGGTCATCAAAAAAAAAATAACCCTAACCTACCTATCTCTGGGAGCAGATTCGTTTTTAGGGTCATCAAAAAAAATAACCCTAACCTACCAATCTCTGGGAGCAGATTCGTTTTTAGGGTCATCAAAAAAAAGTAACACTAACCTACCTATCTCTGGGAGCAGTTTCGTTTTTAGGGTTAGAAAAAAAAATAACCCTAACCTACCTATTTGAAGAATCTGTCGTTTTTAGGTTCATCAAAAAAAATAACCCTAACCTACCTATCTCTGAGGGAGAGCCAGGCATCTGCCAGGGAGAACTGGCGTAGAATCGTTCGTCGTTCAACGTGACCACGACTGCTCTGTCAAGAGTAATTCGACGGAGAAGAAGAACCTATCTCTGGGAGCAGATTCGTTTTTAGGGTCATCAAAAAAAAATAACCCTAACCTACCTATCTCTGGGAGCAGTTTCGTTTTTAGGGTCAGAAAAAAAATAACCCTAACCTACCTATTTAAAAAAAAACCTGGTTATTTTTAGCACTAGCATTTAAAAAAAAACCGGCCAAGTGCGAGTCGGACTCGCGTTCCAAGGGTTCCGTATATTACACAATTTTTAACAATCAGTGCCGGATTAAGATATGTTGATGCCCTAAGGATTTCTAGGTGCCCCCTCTCCCTCGGGTCATCAAGATTACATTGATTTTTTGGTAAATTGAGAGAAGTTCATTGCCGCGTTACAGCTTGTACAGTTCATTGCTCAGTCACATTATTTTATCACGAAAATTGACAGTGCCGCAGCAGTAATGTTGCAACAGAGTACCTAATGCTGTTGCAGTCGCCACCCGAATGTCACCTTTATCATAGCTTAGAAAGTAATAGAAACGCGAGCGAAGCGAGCGCGGAAATTTTTCGATATAAAAACGCAATATGATAGACAGTTGTAAATTTTTACTTTTAGTATGGAAATCAGTCACATCATTTTATTACGGAAGTTGACAGTACTGCAGCAGTAACGTTGCAACAGAGTAATGTTGCTGCAGTCGCCACCCGAATGTCACTTTTATCATACCTTATAAGTTATTGAAAACGCGAGCGAAGCGAGCGCGAAAATTTTTCGATATACAATCGCAATTTTACTTTTAGTCCCAACCAGGCGCGAATCCAGGATTTCATACAGAGAAGGGATGGGACAGTTTTCTATCAGCCTAGCTTCGCATAGGGCTCGATATTTCTTAGGCTTCGATATTCGAGGTTGTTTTCATGCATAAAATATGCAAGAAAGCAGAGCTTGGAATTGAATTGGCGAAGTGTGAGAAAGGCAGTAGGCCTAGCTGCGAAAGAGGAAAGCTTGGATTTGGATCCACGCCCAAGTGTAATTAAGGCAGAAGGCCTCGCATAATACCTAACGCCGAACCGCAAAAGAGTGGGTTGAAATCGAATCTATGCATGTAATCACGACTCTTCTACTGCTACCGATTGTTTCCCAAAGAATTACGCGTCATTATTTTTGCAAATTAGTTTTTGGACAGCTAAAAAAAATCGTGTGGTAAAAACGATGTGTCTGTCCCTAATTTTAAAATTTGTTCACCTTTTTCAACCTGGCATTTTGGTGCCCCTCCTGAACGTGGTGCCCTAAGCACGTGCTTGTTTTGCTTATTGGTTACAAAGTCTTTATTAATTCAACCATTAAAGTCGACGAGTATAAAAAACTTTAAGCTAGCTCTCAATTTAACATTTTTTTTAAACATTATTTTTAATTTGACCTTACAATTACTCGTAAGTAGGTAAGACCGTTAAATATTTAAAATGATTATCTTATCAGAAAATTATCACCAATTACTCTAAGAAAACTACTACTCTAAGTAATCCGGCACTGTTAACAATGTATTTTTTATGTGAAACGTGAGTGAAATCTCTTTAAAAAATCCGTAGGGGTCGGATTAAAAACTGTAATTAAGTCCGACTCACGCTTGACTGTACATTTCTAATAGGTTTTCCTGTCATCTATAGGTATAGACCTATTTTATGTATTTTTTTCAAAATTTTAGACCTAGTAGTTTCGGAGATAAGGGGGGGGAATGGTCATTTTTTGCCTATTTTCTTGAATAACTTCTTAACTGTTGATTCGAAAATTATAAAAAAAAATATTTGAAATCCTTACAATAAGCTCTTTCATTTGATATGTAACATGATATAGTTTGAAAATATTTTTTTTTTCATTTTTTCATTTACCCCCCAAAAGTGGCCCCCATGTTTAAAATTCATTTGTTTACGTTACATGTCCGTATTCGGGTCACAAACTTACATATGTGTACCAAATTTCAACTTGATTGGTCCAGTAGTTCCGGAGAAAATCGGCTGTGACAGACGGACAGACAGACAGACAGACAGACAGACAGACAGACAGACAGACGCACGAGTGATCCTATAAGGGTTCCGTTTTTTCCTTTTGAGGTACGGAACCCTAAAAAAGACAAAATATGAAGATAAAGAATTGAGATGTTTCAGGATAGGTTTCAGAATAAAACACAGCAATAGCAGTATAGCGTGTACTGGTCGGTTACAGACTGACTTGCTTAACTAGTTTTAAAACTACCCTTTATTATAAACACTACATCCCTCCACCAATAGTTGTAAAACTATCCATACACCTAATAACAAATTGTAAGTAAAACACTGAGGCGACTTTTTGATGGTACTTAAAATTGTTCCTTCTAACCATGTATGTTTAGTGCCATTTTTAAAATATGATTTTACGAGTACACAGTCTCCGACATTAAATTTAATTTGCCTCCTTCCATTGTAATATTTACGCTGTGAGATCTGTTTTGGAGCACGTTTTTATCAGCCGAGGATACTGACGGACTGACGTCGGTCACGTCGTCGGATGTCGGCACGAGCGAATCGAAACGACAGCGCAGCGGCCGCCCTAGCATCAGTTCGGCGGGGGAGTGTCCGGTCGTACCGTGGACAGAGTTTCGGTACTCAAAAAGAAAATAATTTATTTTATTGTAAAAATCGACCTTAGATAGATTTTGTGCTAAGATTGTTTTTAAACCTTTTTTTATGAACTTTACGCTATTTTCCGCTAGACCATTAGACGCGGGATGGTAAGGCGCAATTGTTACGTGCTTTATGTTATTATTATTACTTTTGCAAAAGTCCTCAAATGCCGCCGAAGTAAAATTGGTAGCATTATCCGTTACTAACGTTCTAACTAAACCGAATCTAGCGAACATATCGCATAGTTTCGCTATAACGCTCGCCGAGTCGGTACTGGACATAAAATAAACCTCCACCCATTTGGAGTGCGCATCCACTGCTACGAGCACCCGGTGGCCTGCCAGCTCCGCCATGTCGAGGTGCAGGCGCTGCCAGCGCGCGCGCGGCCGCGGCCACACCGCGAGCGGTGCGCGCGGTGGCGCAGCGCGGATCGAAGAACAAATAGCGCAAGAACCTATTTTTTCCTCAATCTGTTTATCAATATTTGGCCACCACATATATTTACGCGCGTTACTTTTTGTCTTAACCACTCCAAAATGTGAATTATGAAGTTCATTCAATAAACGTTCCCTATAGATAACGGGTATTATGATTTTATGACCCCTCATTAGACAACCTTTTTCTAAAGATAACTGCAAACGGCAATTAAAATATGGCTTAAGGTCGCTATCAACTACTTTCCTAGGCCAACCATGCAAAATATATTTTGATATTATGCTCAATACGGGATCATTAAGAGTTTCTTTTTGTATATTTTCCACAGAAATAGGATGAATGTCGTGATACATGAAGTTAATAAATAATGCTTCATCCTGCACTAAATTATCCTCATTAGCAACCAGTTGCGAGTCTTTTATTGCGCGTGATAAGAAATCGGCTACGTTACCTGCGCTCTTAATGTACTCGATCTTAAAATTATACGCCGATAAAAACAGAGCATATCGTTGTAATCGATTAGCCGCGAACTCCGGTACGCCTTTCTTGCTGCCAAAAATCGAAATTAAAGGCTTATGGTCAGTCCTTAAAATAAAAGGCTCAGGCCTACCGTACAAGTAATGGTGGAATTTTTTTATTCCAAAAATTATAGCAACCGCCTCTTTTTGAATTTGAGCATAATTTTGCTCACTCTTAGATAACGACCGAGATGCGTAGGCCACGACACGCTCGGTGCCATCCGCTTGCGTTTGAGCCAATAAGGCTGCCAGACCCTTGGGACCCGCATCCACAGTGACAATCGTTGGCAAATCGGGGTTATAGTGAGCCAATACCTTATCAGACGCAAGCTCCTTTTTTATTGCTTCGAAAGCTTCGTTTTGAGCCTCGCCCCATTGCCATTTGCAATCTTTTTTTAATAACAGATTTAATGCACTTAACATACTGGCAGCATTAGGAATAAACGTCCTATAATAATTTAGCATACCTAGAAAAGATTTTAATTCCGTGACGTTCCTAGGTCGTTGACATTCTAGAACAGCATTTACCTTCTTTTTAGACTTGTGCAACCCATTTTTGTCAATAACAAATCCTAAATACTCTACGGAATCCTTAAAAAAATCACATTTTTCCTGTTTCACGCGTAACCCTGCATCCTTTAGTCTACTTAAAACTTGTTCCAACCTAGCCACGTGAGATTCCCTATTTGGCGCGGTAATTAATAAATCATCTAAGAATATACACGTGCCCTCAATGCCAGCTAGCAGTTTGTCCATGCATTGTTGAAAAATGCATGGAGCGTTGGATAGGCCAAAAACTAAACGGGTATACCGGAATAACCCCTTACGGGTATTTATACAGGTTAAATTTCGCGACGGTTCGTCTAGAACCAGCTGATTGTAAGCTCTGGAAAGGTCTAATTTGGAAAACTCCACCCCGCCATGCAATTTAGAAAACAAATCTTCTATTCGTGGTTATGGATAATTGTCAATAAATAAAATGTTGTTTAAGGTTACCGAGTAATCACCGCAGATTCGAATATTTCCATCCGAACGCAACACGGGGACAATTGGCGTAGCTATATCGGAATGTTCGACTTTCTCCAAAATGCCTAAATCTAGTAACCTCTGCAATAGCTAAAGGTACCGTCCGAGGCTTACAAAACTTAAACACGGCATCTTTTTTAATTTTTAAATGAATTTTATAGGGAGTAAATGTGCCAAGTTCCCCCGAAAATACCTCCGAGTACTTTTCGTGCAATTTTTTTAACATCGGATCCTCTTTTATACTATGACAATTAAGGTTACACAAATGTAGGTCAAATTTGCTAATAAAATCGCGTCCTAGCAATGGCAATTGCGATATATGCGAATCGATCGTGGCAATAATAAAAAAATTAATCTCAATTATACGATTATCAAACTTAACCGGTAATAAGATATAACCCACAGGTGTGATTTTATTACCATCGTAACAATTGAGCCTTACGTTACACTTGCATATAGGGCATAATTTACTTTAAATGTTTTTGAGTAAACATCGGCGGGTAAGACGGACACTGCGCTACCGGTGTCAACTTCGCACAAAATCGACTTGTTATCAATCAACACAGATTGCATCATAGGTTTCCCGTTAACCGAACGGATAGGAAAAAAATCATAAATACCTTCGCAGATATCGTCAGTATCCTCGGCTAAGAAATTTGTGGTCTTAATTTTAGATTTACACACTCGGCTCAGATGGCCTTTCTTTCCGCACTTTTTACACGAATACTGAGTAAATTTACACTGTTCTTTGGAATGTCCGTGATATCCACATGCACTACACTTTATTTTTTTCTTATCGAATTCCGCGGCGGGGCGCAGCGCGAACACATCTGCAGATGCGCCGGCGCTGGCGCTGACCGTACTGTTGTTGCCATGCACCGCCAGCCGCGCACAGCGCACGCTTTGCGCCAGTTGCAGGGCTTTATTGAAAGTCAACGAAGTTGGGTCTTCGGAAAA
This sequence comes from Cydia splendana, assembly GCF_910591565.1. Lineage (NCBI taxonomy): Eukaryota > Metazoa > Arthropoda > Insecta > Lepidoptera > Tortricidae > Cydia > Cydia splendana. Next base: position 12,129,686 of record NC_085976.1, read on the forward strand.
GAGTTTTTCTTTCTCCTTCCTGTTTTCTAGTCCAAGCACAAAACGGTCTCTTAGCGCGGAGTCGAGCTCCGTAGTGAACGAACAATATTGCGCCAGACTGCGCACACGCGCCGCCCAGTCGTTTAATTCCTCTCCGGGACGCTGTTCCGCTTTGTAGAATAAATATCGCTCGGCGAAAACACATCGCTTAGCTTCAAAATGTCCGTCTAATTTCGCAATGAGGTCATTATAGCTGATCGAATCTAGGTCAGCTGGAGACACTAGGTCCTTTGCGATGCGAAAAGTGTCCTCCACCAGGGCAGAAAGTAGTACCGCTCGACGTGTAGCACCAGATTTATCCGTCTCCTCCGTAAATTTGTTCGCCAAACAAAACTGAGCAAAACGACTTTTAAATATGGCCCACTCCTGCGTGCGGTGGTCGAACGTCGGGCTGTTACCTAACACCAGATTCGTTGCTAACATCTTCTCACTTGTGTATAACTGACTTTTATCATAAAAACTTCACTTTTTATACGCGTATGTTCTTTTTTCGTCGCCACTGAGATGGTTCAGGATAGGTTTCAGAATAAAACACAGCAATAGCAGTATAGCGTGTACTGGTCGGTTACAGACTGACTTGCTTAACTAGTTTTAAAACTACCCTTTATTATAAACACTACAAGAATATATTTAATTAGTGAAAAAGAACCTACTGGTTATTTCAACTACTGGGATTAAAAAGAAAAGGGAAAAAATTGAGAAAGGGAAAATTTATTATTAATGAAAAAATGACCACAAAAATAAAATAAAGCGAAGAAAAAATGGGAACGGAGTAATTGCCTCGAAGAAAAAATGATTTTTGGAAATTATGGGCCACACTCGTAATTAACAGGCATCGGAGTTTTTGTCGCATGGTAAGACTAATAGCAAGCTATGGAGTCGACATTTGCCTTAAATGTAAACTCTTATTCATACTCATACTCATTTATTTAATTTATCTTAAAATGCCTTTAGAGCGGTCGGTCGTGTATATTGACGTTACAGTGGATGTCGTTACAGTCGTTTGATGAAGAATACTGTTGATATGTTTTAAAATAAATGTATGTTTCAATTGGGTGAGTTGTACTTCATAACTCAAGCACACTATAGCAGATTTTTCATAGTCATATTGTAAATCGTTGTATGGCTCTATCCATGCCAAAATTGCAGCTATTTCTGGGTTAGGCATAATAATTAATTATGGAATATTCTTTTTACTGGTTATTCGCACAGCCGCGTTGCGGCGGAGAGTCGTATGTTAGTGCTAGTCCTTAGTGACATGCGCCCTTCTGCCTCGTTTCGACTGATGCGAACGAATTAGCTGTTTGTTACTTCCAACAGTTTTATTTCTATTGTGTTTAACTTAACCACATATCTAACTATATGAAAAGTCATGTTATAATATAATATAATAATTAGATAATTAATGTAAACAACGACAAGGGGGATCCTGTTCCACCGTGATACAGTTTTTACTAGTACGGGGATCAGATGACGCTTACTCAATGTTTCATTGCACTTACCTTAAAAACTTATGTGTACCTACAAGTTATTTACAATGTTAAGTTCACCTTGTATCATTCGTTACTTGTAAGCAGTTGTGAGCTATCATTTAGCTAAATAAAGTTATTTTATTTTATTATTTTATTTATTATTTATTCTACAACGTATTTACCACTTACAGATATAAATAACTACTACGTTTGCAATCACCAGTGATTGACACATGATAAATACTAATCAATTTTATCAGCGGTCAGCACCTACATGACATTAGGTCTTTCGCAGCGATGTAGTTTGTATAGTTGTATGTTAAAATAGTTGAAGTTATGAATTCATAATGTAATAGAAAAATATTTTTTTATATAATTCGACTAAGATAATATACACGACCGACCGCTCTAAAGGCATTTTAAGATAAATTAAATAAATGAGTATGAGTATGAATAAGAGTTTACATTTATGGCAAATGTCGACTCCATAGCTTGCTATTAGTCTTACCATGCGACAAAAACTCCGATGCCTGGTAATTAATATAAGCAGATGTCACTTTTTGACAGCTTTAGTTAGAAAGGGACTTCCACTTGTATTAGAAGTTACGTTACAAGATTTTGAGAAACGGGCCCCAGGTCACTAAAAAACAGACTGTATCATACAGCGGCCAAACAAATTTATTTTCCATAAAGGATGCCTCACGCTAGACCGGACCTGGGCCGGCCGGAGCGTCCGGCGCTTCATTTTCTAAGATACGCACCACGTGATCTCCGATCAGCCATCATCCAAAATGACGTGTCGGACGCCACGGCCCGGACACGGCCCGGTCTAACGTGAGTCATCCTTAAGTCTTCTTGAATCGCCGTAGTCTGGTAATGCGCGGATAGAATCCAGAGCGCTTGTAAATTCGTAGTTCAATTACCCGATAAATTATGTTTTATCGGGTGCATGCAAGCAAAGCCGGGCGCAAAAGCTAACAATATGTATGTATTTGAAATGTATTAAAAATCCCTTTCAATTGATATACAACACGTCATCATTACTTATTTGTATTTTTTTGGTTTGCGACTTTATGACCTCTAGAGAGCGCCGTGTTCAAATTGTTCTTACGTCATAATATAGCCTTTAACCAGCTGACGATTAAGACGATTCGAATGACACATCGTTTGACAAATTATAATAAGTACTTTAGAAGTTATTAGGCAACAAATGAACATAATACATACATACATACACAAGTACATACCGGTCAAAATTATAACCCTCCTTTTGCGTTGCCGTCGTCGGGTAAAAATGTATGACTCAGCCGTTTACAATAATTTAAAAATTTAAAATGACAAAAAAAACTCCTTTTTTAGGGATAGTTATATCTTAGAAGCTTGTAAAAATGAAACTTGCCCGCGCTTGATCAATCAACAATACGAAATTTTTAACTTAATATTCAAAATAAAAATAAGTTTTTGGCAAAAGTTTCATTTTTGGTAAGTACAAGCTTTTATCGCTGACTGTACTTTTCTTACGACAGACAACTAATACTCATCGAGACAATTCTAAAAACCCCTAACACAATTAGGTTGCGTTGTTTCATCACAGAGTTCCTATGGCCACCTCCTGTCTCCATCATCAGATCAGCTCGATGGTACCATAATATTGCATTGACATCCGATTTATACATGCATGCAAAATTTCAGCTCAATCGGAAACCGGGAAGTGGATCAAATTTAACTTGCAAGATTTAGATTAGATTACAGACAGACAGACAGACAGACAGACAGACAACGGACAGGTGAAGCTAAATAAAAGTTTGTAAAAAGCTTGTAATAAAATATAGTAAATAAAAAAAAAAACAATACGAAATTTAAGTCTAAAAAAATACAAAAAGTTATATCCCAGCATACAATTACTGGGGATCGAACCCTCTGTGCAAACAAAAAAAAGCGAACGTTTACAAATTGCGCCAAATAGTTCTTAGATAAGCTGACGAAATTTAGCTACTAATTCTCAAGTTAAAATTTAATATCTCAATACCTCCGAAACCAGCGAAATAAATTTTCTGAAGTTTTGGCCATTTAATCTATAAACATATCTCAAAAAGAAAACACTCGTATGATACCGATACGACTATTTGTTTAGGCGCGAGCTATCACAACTTTTCCATTTTTTTAAATTTCCAAAAACTGGATTGACATAAAAATTTTATCTAATCATAGAATCTGGTCACTAAATTTCACGAGAATCGGTTGAGAATTGTGACCTGTAGAGGAGAACATCCGGACGGACATACGAAAGCAAAATGCCCGAGTCAAAACGTAGACCTACGCTACGCTTCGGTCAATTATAGAGATTGTTAACATTATGGTGAGAAAATATATATACCTACTTACCCAATTACTCGTTCATCAATTAATTCAGTTTTTCAAGGGTAAAGAAACAGTTATTTTTCTAATCAATGAATGACAAAAGTTACAAATCGAAATACAACAAAACATTATATAAACAAACCGCTCCCTGCAGTTTCCATTTCGAATGTGCTCATGTAATGATGCTAACTAGCAGCTTTTCGGCGCGCGGCGTGAGATACACTATGAACAGCCTGGTGCAAACACCAGGAACTACTCGAAGTGATGGCCTTCCACCTTCTGTGTGTCGACGGCCTATAACTTAACTCACGCGTAAAGCACTTCGCGTGGTTATTTCCACTGCTAAAGGGGACCACTGATTAACAGTCCACCGGACGGTATCGGGCTGTCAGTTGTTCGGAACTGTCAACATTTTGTTCTAACTGACAGGCCGATACCGTCCGGCGGACTGTTAATCAGTGGGCCCCTTAATGATTATAAATATGATTATTGTATTGAAAGATTCCGTCCAATCTTGCAACTGTCTTGTTACTTTACTTTATTTCACGAAAGACCTTGCCCTGACTCCAGGGTGCGTAGCCAACGAGCAATCATTAACGCTCCGTAGCGCACGAAACGCTACTATCACAGTCGCACTAGTATGGAAGAGTGATACAGAGAGATGACTACGACACGCTACGGAACATTAACGATTGGCACATTGGCTAAGCGCCTTGCTGTTATGACGTTAGAATCTAATTTCGTCAAACCACCCTGTAATCAAGGCTCCTGGGAAATAATCTAGCAATGGTCCAAGTTTGGGGTCAAGTTCATGCAACAGATTTGTTATTAGGCCAAACTAAAAGTAGAATCCAATTTGAACTAGTTTGTAGATTAAAGAAAGACTTTAGTTTATTGAGTAAGTAACCATTTTGAATCGTGACTGACCGTGTAATAAGATCTTTGTTTTTGCCCGTGCTGACTCGTGTCAAAAATTATTAGTAGACGAATATCTTATAATACAATGTATATTTTCGTTTAATTATCATTTATTTTCACGCCATTGTGATGAATAATATTGTTTAATTTACAAATTACATTAAAGGAAGCGCTGGTGGCCTAGCGGTAAGAGCGTGCGACTTCCGGAGGTCGCGGGATCAAACCCCGGCTCAAGCCAATGAGTTTTTCGGAACTTATATGATATATTTGATATTTACCAGTCGCTTATCTTTCAAGGAAAACATCGTGAGGAAACCGGACTAATCCCGAGAAGGCCTGGTTTCCCCTAGTTTAGGTAGGTCAGATGGCAGTCGCTTTCTTAAAAACTCGGGATTAGTTGCCAAGCGGACCCCAGGCTCCCCTGAGCCGCGGCAAAAAGCCGGGATAACGCGAGGAAGATGATGACATTGATGACACCGAGTTAAAGCTTTGTATGACTCTAAGGCCCACTTGCACCATTCCACTAACCCGGGGTTAACCGGTTAAACCGTTAACTCAGTGTCTAATTGTACTGGTAACAATGGTAACTCCAGATTTAGGCAGTTAACCCTGGGTTAGTGGAATGGTGCAAGTGGCGCTAAGTGTCAGAGCTAAAAGATTATATAGTTAATCAAATTATCCTTAGAGATGTATAGGGTCTCCAAGAATCCGAATCCCGTATTTAATTAAAGCATTCATTGAGAGAAACAAACAATTCAAACAATACTAAAAATAACAAATCAAAAACATCCGCGATCCCGGGCACTCACAGCCGTCTCGCTCACACTTACGCTCAGCGAGCGAGAAAGAGAGAAGAACCTGATTCCAAGGGGCCGTAAGAGGAATTTAACTGAAGTATGCTCGTCGGCATACTTTACAGATTAAATTCCCAAATACCGTCTACTCCAAATTAACTCTCACATGACATTTTTTATCATTCGGTTTTGTCTTTTTGTGGCCGTAGCTGAATAAGGAAACCACATCTGCCCTTGAGCTATTTTTGCTTGATTTTTTTTATACAGTGTACTCATATCTAGTACACATCACACACAAAATATTAAAAAAAATCAAACTGGTTCCGTAGTAAAACGACATTAAGTAAAAAAAATGTATATTTTTTTCCTCCTAAAGTCATAGATATTTTTTGGCGATTTTCGGGTAAGTATATAGTTCGACTGTTAAAGAGGTATATGTGATTAAAAAAAGAACTACCATCCTTTGATTTTTATGACAATCAAATTTTCATTACAAAAAAAAAGTATTCAAACGAGACCGACCGCTCTAAATAAAATTAATAACAAACCTATATCTACTAAGCTATAACACAAATAAGTCTTTTTTATTGAAATGCAACTTGGTCAAAATTGAAAAATACTTAAGTAACCACCCGGCCTGGCGCGCGACGATGGCAAGAGGCCCGATGGCATAACCCTCATTCCATGGAAATTGGGGCGGCCGCTTATTTGAACCAGGAGAAGACCAGGAAGAAGACAGTCATAAAAGCTGGCCGGCCGAATACTGACTTAAATATTTTTAAGGTTCCTTATAGTTTCGCCTTGTCCGTCTGTCTGTCCGTCTGTCCACCCGCGGCTTTGCTCGGTGGTCGTTAGTGCTAGAAAGCTGCAATTTGGCATGTGTAAATCAATCACGCCGACAAAGTGGTACAATCAAAACTAGGAAAAAATGTACAAAAGATGTACAAAGCGCTGCGATCCGCGAAGGTGGTGTACCTTTTGTTGACTGTACATGATAATTACTAATAGGGCTTAATTACTAATTTCATGGAAACACTTTATTTATTCAATGTCCACAAATACCAACTGTCGATTTGCGGCGCTTTGATATTAAACTTTAGATTAAGTATACTTTATTAATCGTTCATAACGGAGTTTTCCAGTCGTGCCTCGGAGCTGACACACACTTTTTTAGGGTTCAGTACTATAAAGATAAAAAGGAACCCTTATTTATTTTAATAACAACATTTCCGTTTAGTTATTGCAAATAAATAGCATTTATACATATTTGTCTGTAAATATAACTACCCTAAAATGGGGTGAGTAGGTTTCGCGGGGAGAGTTGGGTTATGAATGGGGAGAGAAGGGTTGAGAGGGGGGTGAGAAGGGATTTTAAGGCTACTGCTACAAAAATAATGTATTCCAATTTAAATTGGAGCTATAGTAATACGCATAATAAAAAAAATCGATCCAACAATCTTCCAAAATCACCTTTGTATGAAAACCCCTCTCACCCCAAATACGAGGCACTACGGGGTGAGGTGGGTTTTCCTCTTTATCGTCAAAGTTATGAAATGGAACTACCCAAAATAAAATAAAAACTAAAATACAAACGTCCGGAACACTTATTATATACACCATTCAGTTTTCATATGTAAAAATAAAATGTTATCGAGGTTTGAATTTAAGTTTTGACCCTACTCACCCCATTTTACGGTATTATAAGCCGAATGAAAACATTTAATAGCTATTCTCAACTATTTCATATATTCTGTGAGTTCAATGACAGCAGAAAGTTCCTGAAGTCAAACAATAAATACCAGCAGTTGAAAAGAACTCCAATTTTCTGCTTCTAAGTTTTCTAATTCAGCCCAATAAGCGCACTGCGCAGTTCACTAGTAAAACTTTATCACGAATAGTTTGGAACCCTATTACGTTTTATCTACAGCATTTGGTTTTCCTCTGAATTTAGGTGCTTCTACTCTACGCTTAACCAAGGGCGTATTTACTCAAGGGCCATCCGGGCCATGGCCCGGTGCGCCAAGCCGCCCCTGGCCGATTGCATTTTGTATTGGTTTTGGCGCCATTCAACCAATTTTTATTTCTTACTTTATTTTTGTCTTGTCAATTTCAAATTAAAATGAACATAAACAAATAGGGATAGGCTGTATCAGGGACACAGCCACAGTGGTGTACGTGAAACGTTGCGTGGAAAGTTATTGCAAACGCCGCTTATAGGGACTCCATAGTATAAAGGGCACCGCTTCGCGCGACCTCACAGTGTAAATGTGCGGCGCCCTGTATGTAAGACGCCTGACTTTACAGTGTCAAAGACCCCGCAGGGGACTCCCTCTGGTCGCATAACAACTTTTGTCATATTTTTAATTGTCATAACACTTTATGCATAAAATTGTAAGTCATAGAAATCTTTAGTCAGAATTGTTCCTGAGCATAACTGGGTTTTTGTCATAAATGAGTTATGACATTTTTTTATATGGTCATTAATTTAATTCGCTTAAAATTTTAAGTCATCTGCTTGATATCCATAATTGTTTTCCGTTCGAAGTATTGCAGTGCATAGTATTAATATAGACATAAAAAAATAAGTCATATTTTTAGTGGTCATAATATGTTTTTTTCGTAAATGTTACAAGCATGAACAATAAATATGTAGTGTGAGCAACCTATGAAGCAAATATTACTTTAGTCATAATCATAACCACAGAAAGACCGTATAATCGAGGAGACCCAAGGAGAGGAGCCCACTCCACTAGGAGAAACGGTTTTATAAAAGACTCTAATCATAGATATAGATTTATTCAAATAGTAGGTAGGTTAGGTAAATAGGTTAGGTTTGTTAGGATTCTTTAGATGCCCGAAGGGCAAACTACGCAGAAATGGGAGCCCCGCGTGATCGGGGCGGCTCCGTCGAATTAAGTTTTTGGACGGAGATTAGGGCTATCAATAACTAAGTAGGTATGCCTTAAACCATTATGGTTGAAAATTATTATGCTACAAAAGTAACAAAACGTTATACGTAAAAACATTATAAGTATCGACAAAAATGCTTTTAGTTGGTATGAAATTTGATTCATAATAATTAAAACCTAAATGCACAAAAAATATATGACAACTGCTGAGTATGTCATCAAATATTTTGGCTACAAATGTATGACACAATTGACTTTTTATTTGTATGCGCAATGATGATTATGACACAAGTTGTTATGCGCATCAAAGATATGACTTAAACTTGTATGCAACCCAATATGGACCCTAGTTTAAAATACTATTATGATCATCAACATTATGCCAAAATATGGTTCTGGATTATAAAACTCTGCGAAGTGATGGTATGCTAAATGATACTATGCGAAAGGTAATTCTGCCAAACGACATTTCTGCCAAGTTACATTATGCAATACAAAAATATGTCAAAAAGCTTTCTGCAACACAGGGTCCATATTGGGTCCAATTACCTTTCGCATAGTATCATTTAGCATACCATCACTTCGCAGAGTTTTATAATCCAGAACCATATTTTGGCATAATAGTGTAGTAAATAAAGGTAGTGGACCCCGCAGTAATTCCTCAGCCAGAAAAAACTTTACAGTATGATAAAGTATCAATAAATAAAAAGTATTGTATAAATTTCCAAAGAATAATAATAATAGAATTAAAGTAAATACCTAAAGTCTTAAATCGTTAATATCTTTTTACGGAAAAATGCTCCGTTCAAACTTTCTTTACCAGACATATTCATGTAACGTATTGCAACAATATATGAAATATCAAAAAAATATCCCAGCAGAAATACCAGTATTAATAAAATAACATTTTTTGGCGTGTCTTTGACCGGAAAATTGCTCAGTCTAATTTTTTCACTGGAATGCCATTTTATTGCCGTTTTATACCTACAAAATGAAAATCTAAAAATTTTCCACTCTCAGTTTTTAATAGTTCTATAATACATACATTTCGATACGCATTTTTTTAGGATTTTTTTACCCACTGCGCCAAATTATATTCTAAGATCATATAAGAATAAAAAAATGACAGAGCAATTTTCCGATGAAAATGAGCGTCAAAAAAAGGAAGTATCATAAAAAAATATTCTCATGTTACAAAACTTTTAGATTTTTTTCTAGTATCACATACTGATACAAATAACTTATTTTGTAAAATAATTTTGGACTGAGGAATTACTCGGTTCAATATATAATCAGATTTGTGTTTTTATCTAACTTAGGAGTGTTTTTTTTTTGGATATTTATAATGTTAGTCTCGGGTCATACTATACAATAACCAAGCTAAATTTTATCGACTGAGAAATTAATGCATGGGTCTCCATACAACAACTTGCTTCATTTACTACACTATAATGTGTTAAATCTGGCGTAAAGGAAACTATGATGAGTCCATATGAAGAGTATATTGTCGAGGATTAGGCACTGATACAAATTTAGTCTGGTTAGCAGCAAGGTCGAAACGAATGTGACGGCATCACGCACGCGAACAAAAGCTGTATATTTATTCAAACATTTAAACTTGTTCCACGTGCGTTTATGCAGTTACCTATAAAACAAGATTCTTTAAGTTTACGAAGACACTTTCCAACACTGGCCCTTAAACCAAAGCAATCTTGTTTAAACACACAAACACAAAACTTAAATATTGACTTACACTTCACTATAACATTAAATTAACAAAAACATATGCACTGAACTTTCGCTACACCTTATTAACAAAGTTCAGTTATTCACATTATGAATTGTTATTCAATAAATGTTTATAAAATAAACAAGTCTTTTAATTTCATGTAATCACTATCATGTTTGACTAAACCAACAAATAACCATGATGGTAATTACATTAAGAACACAATTATTACATAGAATACATAGTTAAATGTATTTACCTATGACAGTAATGTGAGCTGTCTCACAAACTTACTGTGTTTAACTTTACACAACGCTTTCGTCAGTATATCTGCCAACATATCATTAGTATTTAGATACTCAATAGTAATCTTATTACTATTTACAAGTTCTCTAATAAAATGATGCCGTATATCGATATGTTTGGTCCTAGCATGATGTAAAGAGCTCCTACACAATTTTAGCGCTGACTGATTGTCATTGAAAATTGTCGGTACAATTTCTTTATTTATAATTTCTTTCAGAAATGTACTAATAAACAAACCCTCTTTACAAGAATTAGACAAAGAGTAGTATTCGGCTTCGGTAGAGCTAAGGCTAACTGTTTTTTGTTTGCGACTTTCCCAAGTAACTACTGACTCACCTATTTTAAAAACATAGCCCGTGTACGACCGGCGGTCTACGTCGTCACTGCCCCAGTCTGCATCCGCATATCCGGTGATATCCAGCTGCTGCTTGCCTTTCTTAAAAGTCAAACGGAGATCCAAGGAACCTTTCAAGTAGCGCAGGACTCTTTTGGCTGCTTTCCAGTGGGTCTCTGTAAATGATTCATTAAATTGACTCAAGTAGCTAACTGCGTATGCGATGTCTGGTCGGGTACAGATAGCAATATACATAAGAGAACCTACAAGACCTCTATAATCATAGGTGTCATCCCTTTGATTGCCCCTAGGTAACTTAAGTCCAGTTTCCATGGGAGTAGGCGAACACTTACACTCTTCCATTTTATATTTCTTCAGCACCATCGCGATATAACTCGATTGATCGAGAGTAATTTTGTTTTCATCTCTACACAATCTCATACCTAACACCTGATGAGCTGGCCCTAGATCTGTCATATCAAATTCCTTCATTAATTTGACTTTGACATCTAGCTTATCACGTTCATCACCTGTCGAAAACAATATTATATCATCAACATACAGAGCAATAATTATAAACGACCCCTTCAGTCGCTGAAAATAAACACAAGGCTCAGATGATGACTTATTGAACTTCAACTTACTGCATAGAACATGATCAATCTTCTCGTACCATGCCTTTGAGGCTTGTTTCAACCCGTAAATATATTTATTTAATTTGTAGACCTTACTTTCTTGACCTTTAACTATAAAGCCTTCCGGTTGTTCCATGAACACAGTTTCCTTCAAGTCACCGTTGAGAAATGCTGTTTTTACATCAAGATGTTCAATCTTCATACCGTACTCAACCGCCAAGGCTAACAAAGTACGTATAGTGGAGTATCTGACAACTGGTGAATACGTCTCCTCATAGTCTATTCCATATTGCTGCGTGAAGCCTTTAGCTACCAGGCGTGCCCTATATTTGAGTAGTTCACCGTTCAATCCACGTTTCACTTTGAACACCCACTTGCATTTGACAGGTTTTTGTGACTCTCGTCGATCTGTCAGTGTCCAACACTCGTTCTTAATAAATGAGTTGTACTCACAAGACATTGCTTCCCTCCAATTGTCAGCATCTGGACCACTCAGTGCTTCTCGTACAGTCCGTGGAGCATCTGGATCGCACGTGCCCGCTAGGAATCCAAAATGTGGTGAACCCGATGAACTGTTATATATCCGTACTCTCCTCCTCTGGAATATAAGTTGCATCGGCCGGATCATCACATTCACTAGAGCTAGACGAATCATTTATTGTGATCGTACTCGTTCGATCGCTCGTACTCTGAGAATTTTGTGTTAAATTGGCATCATCAGACGTACCGCTCACTACCGATATCGCTGGTTGTACAGAAGTTGGGTTCGACAATTCGATTACAACATTTTTATTTCCATTATTTTCAATTTGTGGAAATATTTCAATTGACTCAATGACATTGTCAATGTCATCACTTGATACTTTTTTAATGAACGTATTTTCTAAGAAGGTTACATCCCTGGCTTTGATGCATTTTGTTGGTTGTTCCGGGTCCAAGAGTCTATAACCCTTTGTATGCTCACAATACCCAACAAAAATGTACTTTTTGCATTTCGGATCTAATTTCGAACGCTTCAAAGTCATCGCATAAGCCACCGAACCAAAGATACGTAAATGACTTAGAGATACCTTTTTGCCACTCCACTTTTCTTCAGGAGTGCTCCCCAGTACAGATTACGTAGGACAGCGGTTTTTGACGTAGACGGCCGTGTTAACAGCCTCCGCCCAGAATTCGTTGCTTAGTCCCGCATCTTGCAGCATGCATCTTGCAGCCTGCATCACAGTCCTGTTCGCGCGTTCTGCGACCCCGTTCTGAGCAGCGGAGCCAGGAACAGTGGTTTGATGCACGATGTCATTGCTCTTGAGATACGCCTGAAAAGCAGAACTGGTGTATTCTCCTCCGTTGTCGCTACGTAGCGATTTTATCTTTTTACCTGTCTGGTTCTCCACTAAAGCCTTAAATTCTTTGAACCTATCAAATACTTCACCTTTTTTAGTTAAAAAGTACACAAACGTCTTTCTAGAATAGTCATCTATGAAAAGCAAGAAATACCTTGCACCGCTGAATGAGGGAGATGGTAGCGGCCCACAGACGTCTGTATGTACTAAACCCAGGACCTCTTTAGCCCTGTTGTGAGATTTCTTAGGAAAGGGGACCCTACTTGCCTTACCTTGTACACACGCTACACACGTTTCAAAATCTCTACTATCATATGATATACCAGAAGCCATACCTTTTTTCAAAAGTTCCATGCTTCTTCTGTTAAGATGCGATAGACGACGATGCCAAACCTTCTCTGAAACTACAGATACAGTTCCGTCGCTAGTAACCGCACGCTTCTCCTCCACTGCTGCATTGGCCATCTGTTTGTTCTGTAAAGGAACATTAGAACACGCCCCCACAGTGTCAAGGACATAAACATCATTTTTCAAAGTAGCTGTCGCTGCAATAACCCCATTATCTAATATTTCGCAACTATCGGATTCGAATACTATCTTAAAGCCTTTCTTTGCCATGGCGCTTACCGACAATAAGTTAGCTACTAAATTAGGTACATAATACACATCACTTATAGTCTTTACAGTGCCATTACGTTGTTCCACTTGAACATTACCTCGCCCGGCCGTAAATAGTTTATCTCCGTTAGCTACAGTCACTTGCAACGATTTCTCTGACTTCATGTCACTCATCATGTTCACATCTCGACAAAGATGACTCGCCGATCCACTGTCCACGTACCAAAGATCACTTTCCACGTTCACCGACAGCGCCGTGAGTAGAGCCTTTGCCGACGACGTTTCTTTGCTACTTTTCTTTTTGTTCAACATCGGACAATCTTTCTTGAAATGTCCGGTCCTCTTACATACATAACACCTGGGCAGCTTTCTCGCGGCCGCCAGAGCCGTAACTCCGTCTCCGTCGCGCTTGCTGTCCTCACGTCGCATCCTCTCCTGTAGCAGCTTCGCCGATACAACTTCGCTAGATAATTTGGCAGTTGACGAGTTCTCAATAGCCATGATTAGCGGGTCGTAGTCCTCAGGAAGTCCGCTCAGCATGATGACCGCTACAAAGTCATCCTCCAACCCAGCACCAATATCCTGAAGTTGTTGTGCGACATCCGTGATTTTGTTTATGTATTTCTCCATACTCTGACAATCCGTTAACTTTGTGCTAAACAAAGTTCGCAACAGGCCTAGTCTCCGACATAATCCCTTATATAAGCTTTCTGAAGACTCGTCCATGCTTTGTGTGCCGAGGTCACGTTCCTTATGTGTACGAAGGCCGTCGATTGCACGGACAATGCAATGCGTGCGAGCGCTTTCTGGCCCTTTTTCACATCTTCCGGTTTTTTATCGTCAACCTCTTTTTCCACAAAATCCCAAAGATCTTCATGAACTAACACCATCTTCATCATAAATTTCCACGATGAATAGTTTTCCATTCCTTTTAGTTTTTCCATCACGAGTGGAGATGAGGAACTTGTACTGGACGCCATTACTGCCGGCAACCGTATTAACTATTTTCGCTTTTTACGCTCGAAATCCGTTTTGATTTTTATTGAAAACGCGCAGGCCCATGACCTGTTAAATCTGGCGTAAAGGAAACTATGATGAGTCCATATGAAGAGTATATTGTCGAGGATTAGGCACTGATACAAATTTAGTCTGGTTAGCAGCAAGGTCGAAACGAATGTGACGGCATCACGCACGCGAACAAAAGCTGTATATTTATTCAAACATTTAAACTTGTTCCACGTGCGTTTATGCAGTTACCTATAAAACAAGATTCTTTAAGTTTACGAAGACACTTTCCAACATAATGTTGATGATCATAATAGTATTTTAAACTAATATTGATTTCGCAGATAAATGTATTGCATAATATTTTGGTGGCATAAAGCTATCAAGTTGAATTAAAGGTGATGTTATAAATGGCTCTAATCGGCTTACTAATGTGCTGCAAAAAGTTTTTATGGCAGTTGATCTTACTTTTCTGGTAGCCCTTCGTTTTTATTGGAGATCGCAGCTCAAACCTAACCTATTTTTGACAGCCATTCGTTTTTATAGGAGGTCGCAATTCTAACCTAACCTAACCTACTTTTCTGGCAGCCATTCTTTTTTGTAGGAGGTCGCAATTCTAACCTAACCTAACCTTCTTTTCTGGCAGCCATTCCTTTTTGTAGGAGGTCGCAATTCTAACCTAACCTAGCCTACTTTTCTGGCAGCCGTTCGTTTTTGTAGGAGGTCGCAATTCTAACCTAACCTAACCTTTTTTTCCGGCACACGTTCAATTTTGTTGGGGTCGCAGTTCTTACTTAACTTAACCCATTTTTCTGCTAGCAGAAAAAAAACATATAGCATAATGTTTCTTTCTGCTAGCAGAAAGCAATAAAATTATGCTAAACGAAAGTCGGCAACAGTAATCTTCTGCTAAATGATATGCTGCTAAATGTATTGTATGGGTGTGTAATGCTTAATATAATTATAAAAAAACTATCATACATTTGTTATATCGCCATTTGATATATTATTGTATGTTATAATGTAATTTTTATTATACGTTTCCTTTATTATATTGTGATTTCATCTAAACTGTCATTATTATAATGCCTAATGTAATATAATTTTCAAATAGTATATAGACATGTTTTATAATGACATTTGTTATATTATATTTTTGTATAACGTAATACTTCATACAATTTTACTATTATGCCACACAAATAATTATGTGATGTCACTTGTTATAACAAATGATATGCTTTAGAGTATGTAATAATTATGACAATGTATATTAGATAAAGTGGAAATATACCTTATGACTATTATACCAATAATAACATTATGTATACTGTTAATTAGGTGTTACGGTAGTATGCTATTTATTACGTTATTCAAAATAACGATATATCAAACTATAATATATTAAAAGTAATTATAACAAATGTAATGCACCCCTGTTGTATGCGTAGAAATAGCAATTCCAAGTAATAGTTATGCAAAATTATCATTCGACTAAAAGTGTTTCTGCGATACATTTTATGCGGAATGTATTTCTGACAAACAATATTATGCCAGATGAGGGGAACCCATTTCATTAACATTGAATAAGATCTATCAACCTACTGAGGACCGTAGAGAATAGACGAGGCAAAATGATAGGTCACTTGATAAGACACGACACTTTCTTTAAAACTATATTAGAAGGCAAGATTGAAGCTAGGAGAGGAAGAGGAAAACCACGAGCAAGCTATACACAACAACTAAAAGCAAAAGCAAATGTCGTGTCTTACAGGGACCTAAGAAACCTGGCCGAGGACCGCGAAAACTGGCGCATACTCCACCGACAAGAGCCATGCTCTTAAATTTTGATGATGATTCACCAGAATCGGTTAATGGACTGATGAGTAATTACTTACTAAATAAACACTGCAAATAGGGGTCATTTTAGCTCCGAATGCGCCGTTTCTAGAACAGAATCAGCGTCCACTGCACTGCACATGCATTTCCGAGTAATGGCTACTTTTTTCTATACGCTGATACTATACATTAAGGTATTATAATTACATAGTTACGGAGATACATACCACCACGCCATAACACTTCGTTACATCTGGTTTCCGACCCTCTACGGGTTTTTAAAGACCTCTAACGTTTCACGTCAAAGATAATTAAACATTTTGTATTTTTGTTCCTTAACTTCTGGGGCGGCGAAACTTATTGGCCCGGGGCGCCAAATTTCAAAATACGCCCCTGCGCTTAACTATGTCAGGAGGGTCATGAAACTCATGAAGTTAGCTTGTTTTCCAATGGAATTAAGCTAATTGTGTATTGCAGAACTCGTCAGAGATCCAGACGTAGTGCATAATTATTTTCCTTGGTATTTTCATGGAAACATACGAACGTGTCTTGCTATTTCAGTCAGTCTCGGTACAAAAAGTACTGAGGTTGATAAAAGTAGCATGATAAATATAAATGTTTCCGAGAAAATACGATGTAAGACAATTATGCACTACATCTGTAATAATCATGATACTCGTAGACGACAACAATTTAACAGTTTTCGTTAGAACTTTAAAAAGAAATTTATAAAAAGATTTGAATGAAGCAATTTAAATTTAAAGTGAAAATTATAATCCAGACGGAGGGGTGGAAATAGGATTTCGTTTTTTTCGTTTTCAATTTCAAAGGACCCAATCGTTATTGACATATCATTATGAGAAATAGAAAAGACCCTTTAGAATAATAATTTCGCATACAAAAATCCAACATAACAAGGTTGAGGAATGTCTTGACGAGGTAGGTTTAACCAAAACTTCAACATTTATTCAGCAAATAGGCCACACGGGCACTTTTACGTCAACATTGAATTTACATACAAGCAAAAATAATGTCTCTAGGCGAGATAACGACTTCATAGAGCGACTGGTCGTACAAGGAAGAGTGGAGGGAACCAGATCGCGCGGCAGATCATCTATGCGCTAGACTGACCAAATAAAATCCGCAGTGGGAAACCGCGTATCTGACTGTGCCAGACAGTCTGCCAACAGGGAGAGATGGCGGGAGATCGTGCGAAGAGCTGTGTCCGCCTCTACTACCGATGCGGATGCCTCAACGTGACCTCGACGGCTCTGTCCAGAGCGATACGACAGAGAAGAAGAAAAATAATAACAATACCTCAACAATTTTATTACCAAAAAATAAATTCAATCTATCTTATCTGTTAGCTGCCATCCTGGCACATTCGTGTGCCAACCCATCCACTGCAGCTTTGAACTGGTCCATTGGTGGTTTTGTTCGTGGCCTGATACCATTCACCACTCTCCCCTGGATCACAAGTCACAGGAGTGTTATAAAAGCCTTCAAATTGTTAGCCTTTATATATACAGATATTAAATTATTTTGGTATTAATACCAATATAAATCTAATCAAGTTCATTAAAAGTCTATTCCAGAATTTACAGCTTCAACGGTCCGTAGGTACAGTCAGCAGCAGAAGTTGCTAAGTGCGCGAGGTGTTCAAAATTACCTTGGCAAGCTCTTATTCTCCTAACAATAAAGTCTCTTCAAGATCATTTTGAACACCTAGCCCTCTTAACAACTTCTGCTGCTGACTGTACATAGTTGTTTAATTTTATTATGAAGTTTAGGAGTTTAGAGGGGAGGATACTCTGGCTTCAATAATAAATCCATCAGGTGATTAATCAAAACATGATGATTTGGATTTGGACTAAATATACTTAGATGTAAACAGTCGAAATATTCAATTATACACATAATAACACTATGAAAGGGTCGCTTTGTCTACTGTAACAACCCCTGCGGCGTATGTATTATCAAAGACATATGTAACTTCGTATAAGATGAATAAAGTCTAAGAAAAAAACGTGCCTCGGAAATCAAGAAAAAGTCATTCTCGGATAGATGGCGCACACACCTTTAGCTTATATAGCGGCTAGATGGCGTGACGACAGCGTTTCATATTTAACACGTAGATATCAGTGAATGAACATGGGTCAAAATGATATAAAAATAATAAAATCATTTATCCATATATATACATTTTTTTGATAATTTTATACGTTTTCATTTTGAGTTTTAGTCGTGTGTCGATAGATGGCAGTAAATTTACTGTGACTACAAAATTTACTATGACAGGTAGGACCCCTCTATACTATCTATTCTCTTTGTTATTATGGATAGCTTTATCCATCTTTATCCGCGTGATAAAATAACTGTCATTTTTTAACACCGTGGGATAGAAAATGACGGACGCCGTTTTATGACGCGTCACGTAGACACGAACGACCATCATATCCGTACTGGATCGTTTGTCCTTATGCGTCATTTTGACATCTGTGTTTGTAAGAAATTACAAAATTTAACATTTTTTTAAATAAATAAGGGGCCCCTGTAAGTAGTAAACAGCTTTTTAGATTTAACAGATTTAGATTTAAATTAATATTAGTGGATAATATAATAATATTTACGAAAGATTTAAAATGACTATTTATACAGTGGAACCTGGATAATTGCAATCTCAAGGGACCGGCCATTTTTTGTCAATTAACCAGGTTTTTCATTTAAGCAGGTCGTGTCAATTAACGAGGTTCAAAAAATCGTTGTGTCAATTATAGAGGTTTTCATTAATAGAGGTTGCGTTCTGAAAAATTTCTTTTATGGAGGTGCAAATAACCATTGAAAGTAGATTAAAAGCTTACATTCTGGGTTTCTGGTCTATATATAGCTTCTGTCTGCACTTTTACACTACATTAATTACTACTTTATTTTCTTATTAATCATTTGGGTTTAAAAAATTCCCTTGAATTGTAGAAGAAAGTTTTATTAGAATATAAAAAGCATACTTTGTTTTTCACTGATTTAAACTTTCACGATTATTAAACATTATCAAACTGCACAACGGGACTTAATCGCGTATTTAAGTTTTAAGATTTACCTCCGACGTTTCGAGGACGGCGTTGTCCCCGTGGTCTCGGAGAAGACTGGCTCAAGTTGACATCAACATCTTCTAGCCGCGCGAGTTTTTCGAACTACCCGCACTTGGTCTTGTTTATCAGTTTGAACGTCGACAGAGTGACATCCCTAGTGCGCAAAACGTTCAAACTGATAAACAAGACCAAGTGCGGGTAGTTCGAAAAACTCGCGCGGCTAGAAGATGTTGATGTCAACTTGAGCCAGTCTTCTCCGAGACCACGGGGACAACGCCGTCCTCGAAACGTCGGAGGTAAATCTTAAAACTTAAATACGCGATTAAGTCCCGTTGTGCAGTTTGATAATACTTTGTTTTTGATTTAATCAAAACTATTTCACCTACCACAGGCTGTGATAGATACCCAATAAATAAATTGAATTCTGGATGAAGATATAAATAAAATGATCATTGCTATTAAAGCCGACCACTGACTAACAGGCCGCCGGACGATATCGGCCTGTCAGTTAGAACAAAAATTTGACAGCTCCGAACAATTGACAGGCCGATACCGTCCGGCGGACTGTTAATCAGTGGGCCCTTAAAATATTGTTTCTGCTGTCTACAACTACATTATTTCAATTACAGAGGTGATTAAGTAAGACTCGTTTCAATAATAGAGGTAAAAAGAAGAGCAAAAATAACGGATTTTTTTAGCACAGTGTCAATTATAGAGGTCTTAGTTGCGATGTGGTCAATTACAGAGGTAAAATTACGAAAAGCCCTAAAATCTAAATTGCAATTATAGAGGTTCCAAAATTTCAATTATAGAGGCTTTTTGGTCTCAAGGGACCGGGACCGGACTTTTGTTTGCAATTATTGAGGTTTTCCATTTATCCAGGTGCCAATTAACCAGGTTTCACTGTATATACTAAACCTCTTGAAAATAAATAACTAATAGGTCTGTTTATTGACTTCTATCTGTCAAATGTTTGCTCAACATGAAATGGTTTAGTTGTTTAAGTTTTGAGAAAGGCATTAGAACTAGAGATAACGGTACCGCTAACTTCCGTTTCTTATCGAACGAGCGAGCGAAGCGAACGAAGTTCTTACATTCGACTTGGGACACACGGCTCGCTAGGTGCACGTCCCGGCATTTCGATGTTTTTAAGCTGAACTATCAGAGGATAGTTTGAAACTTTAGAATTTAAGTAAATTTGTTCTAATTTAAATGAAATTGGGTAAACGTGTAGTTGAGGGCATTATATTATAGTCATTAAATTATGAGCAGGCTCGATCAAGAGGTTATTGAGCTAGAAGAGCTTAGAAGGTTAAAAAGCTATTTGTGAGGGGTCTTGCTATTCTGGTCATCTTTTTGCAAGAAAGTATGGTCGAGTTTGGTATCAAATGAAAGTGCTCGGCTTGCACTTTTATAATATCGATTTTAAATTTACCATTTTGAAATAATTAGCAAGTTAAAAATAAACATAATATATGTATTTGACATTTGACAGGAAAATTTTTGGCTTACCACAGATACAGTATCAGTTGAGGGCTCCAGAGACCTTGTAATATATCCACGCGATTTTTGATCCATTGCCGCCTATAGTGGGACATAAAATAGTAGAAATTAAATAAAATGGAACTCTAAAATTTCCATACTATAGTCGGTCAAACAAGTTTGTCAGTAGAAAAAGGCGCGATAGGTATTCAAATTTTCTATAGGACGATAACCCTTCGCGCCTACATTTTTTAGCCGCTTTTTTCTACTGACGGAAATGGCTTGACAGACTATAAATTGTTGCCATGTGTAAGCATTTTACGTCAAAAATGTGACAGCTACCATAGAGGTATAGAGGGATAGAGGTGATATAGAGAGGAAACGGGGGAGGGGCCAAATGACCGAACGAGATGCACTTATACAACTTTCAGTAGGAGTAGCAGAGAAAGCGGTACTATTGCTTGTCCTTGTCACAGTCTCACTTTTTGTTTGTTCCCCACCATAAATTTATTATGGTTTATGGTGGGCAACAAATAACCCGACCGAATTACGTAGATTATTTTTGGTATATTGTCAGGAATGTTAAAACGTGTTTTTAATATTGTCGCATTGCGTATGTTTTGTCCCTCACGGAGGCACGCGCACACCACTTCTATAGGATGCTTTGATACTTTGATACTTCTATGGACAGCTACGAAGAAAATGGCGCCCTCATTTATTAACCGACTTCCAAATCTCAAAGGAGGAGATTCGATTGTGATTTTTTTATGTTTGTTACTCCATATCTCCGTCATTACTGGTCCGATTTTGAAAAAAAAAAATTTTATTGTATGTATATGCATACAGATTGGTCCCGTTTTTGTTAAAACCCAGTTCTGATGATGGGATCCATGAGGATGAGGAATCGAGGGAACTCCTCAAATCTTAAAGGCATACATATAGTGATTTATGTGTTTTATCACCAAATCAAGCATATATGATGCTGATGATGATCAGAACGTAACTCTTCAACGACGCATAGTTCACGTTTGGCGATTTGTCCTCTTCGTTATGTTTGTTAAGCAAGTTAAGTTTTTAAGTCACATTTTTGTCAAGCTCGAGGTCTGATGATGGTATCCATGAGGAATCGAGGGAACTCCTCAAATCTTAAAGGCATGCGTATGGAGATTTGTGTATTTTATTCATAAAATCAAGAATTTACATTAAAAACTGTCCCATTTGATGAAGTGGAACTGCTGATGATGAACAGAACAGAACTCTTCAATGACTACACGTTTTGGCGATTTCGAATTTCGATTTTGACGGAGCTGGCCCTGAAGCCAGACCTGACCCCGATCCGGGCTCTTATCTGGACCTGAACCCGGACCTGGACCCAGACTTGGACCTGGACTTGGACCTGGACCAAGACCTAGACCTGGACCTTTACCTGGACCTGGTCCTGGACCCGGAACTGGACCCGGACCCGGACTCGGACCCGGACTCGGACCTTGACCCGGAAAACCACTGATACCTAAGCTAAATAAACCACTATGATTCCCTACCATAAAATGTAGGTATAAAGTATAATGATGCCAAACTTACTAGGCCCGCCCGCTCAAACCCCCGTACACCGCACCGCACGCGCCGTTAAGTGGGTTAGGTTAGGTTTGAACTGCGATCCTCACAGAACCGAAAAAAAGTGGGTTAGGTTAGGTTAGAACTGCGAGCCTTACAGAAACGAAATGCTACCTACTAGAAAAGTGGGTGGTTTTACCTCCTTTTCTACATAGTGCACCATCTATGTACAATAATCTTTCACCGGCCCCCATAGAAGTCGGTTTTTTTTTCCTGAAAATTATTTTCTACTATTTATGTCGAACTATACGAGTAAGTAGGTGCAACAAAGTCAATCGCTCTATATAATTTTTGGCAAACCGCGAGTTCTCAGTTCGGGGCGAACTACTAGTTATTTACACAATGTAAACTGATAAACACGATGCCTCTGAACCAGGAAATTCTGCTGTATTTACATATACATGACGTGGCTTCGTACGTGTAGGTACACGTGGAAACAACTCTATTATTACCTTGTACGGATATGATGGTCGTTCTTGTCTACGTGACAGCGTGATAAAACGGTATCCGTCACTTAATCGCTCTCTGTTAAAAGCATGACGGATATTTTGTCACGTAGATAAAGCCATCCACAATTGGCCTGTTGTATTTGTTTGTAATACGTACTTAAAAAATAACCAACAATTTGTGGTGAATATTAATCATATTCATTACCCTTATTTATGCACTAATGTGTGTGTGTGCTCATAAATAATGCTTGGCAAATAAGTGTGACTTACTAAGTAATAATGTTCGGAGTTGACTTAAGACCAGTTTCACATTGTACGCGTTTTTCGCACGGAATAACACTTACTAAAACGCACAGATCGTCCCGATTTACAACATAATAAGAGAGCACGAACACCGGGTGCGAGTCGTACGTATACGAAGTGTAAACGTTTTTAGTGCCAAAAATACTAGTAAGTTACCAAAGTACTATTTGACCGCGATAAATAACTATAATTTAATAACGTAGGTACTCAGTACGAGTATTCACAATCTATGCGTCGCCATCCCGGGATTACGATAGTAGATAGAATGATGATTCGCATTCTCCATTCGATAAGTATTGTACGTTTGCATACGATCTGAGGGCCAAGGCCTAGCCAAGATGGCAATCGTTTGCGCCGTATAGCGAACGAAACGGTAATATCTCTCTATCACTCTTCCATAGTGCGACAGAGAGACATTAGCGTATGGTTACGGCGCAAATGATTGGCATCTTGGCTACGCACACTGAATTCGTACCCAATGTGCGACCGGCTAAGTTGCGAGACGACGACGTGAAAACGAGTGCTGTACAAACATCATCACTCCTAACTGTACAACCATAGGCCTTATTACAAAAGGCATAAGGTCGACCCGTGTACATGAGCAGTGTGGGCGATGCGATGGTATATAAAACAAATTGGTCGTAATTCGTAAATGAATAAAGTAGGACATTTTAAGTAAACGTAGGCACAGGATGCAGTTGACAAAGAATAATCGCACGAAAAGGTCACTTTACTGACATAATACTCGTACTTAATCGTGATTAGGAGTTTTATTTGGTTGTGGTGGAAAGAAAAGTACAGTCAGCGATAAAAGCTTGTACCAAAAATGATTTTGCTAAAAACTTATTTCTCGCGGCAATCTAGTTGAATACCTATAGAATTAGGTAACTTGACGTTAAAAGTTGGCTTTCAATCAAAATCCATCAAAACTTCACAAATGCGGGAAATTATGCTTATATTTAATGAATGGCTTTTGTAACGGGACGAATATTCTCAAGGGTTTTGCTTCAGACACTTCAAATACTTGAATATACGAAGCCACTTTAAGAGAACATCGGTCGATTCAACGTGCAAAATTACATAAACGGGCCACAATGATATAAAATGTTATGGAAGAATTTAAGTAGGTAACAATTTAATTTCATTTCATTTAACATTTTCCTGAAATCGTCTATCTAACAATGTACCTACTAATTACTAATCATTATTCATCCAACGCGTAATTTGAACACATTAGGCAAGTAGAAAACAAAGTGCATACACATTTTTTCATATTTACCTAGAGTGACCTGAGATGTGTAAAATGATTGCTAACATTTCCGATATGTTGTCATATACAACTCTGTATTTGTTTCCATGTAGGTACTATAGAATTAGGGGTCATCCATTAATTACG
Source organism: Cydia splendana (assembly GCF_910591565.1). NCBI lineage: Eukaryota > Metazoa > Arthropoda > Insecta > Lepidoptera > Tortricidae > Cydia > Cydia splendana. The sequence goes on from NC_085976.1 coordinate 12,154,318, forward strand.
TCACACGAATTTCTAGGTTTTTTGACCCCTCCCCCCCCTCCTTGTCACACTTGGTCACATTTGGCAAACCCCTCCCCCCTGGTGTGACGTCACATTTCTTCAACGAAATCGGCAAATATTTATTTAATATTTTATCAATATATTTTTGACAAAAGAAATATTAGTAATCCAAAACTGATTAAGAAATAAAATTAAACGAATAAAAACGATTATCGTTTCAAAAACTTGTTATTTAAATGTATATTAGCGATTAAAATAAATTCAATACATTTTCGGTTACTGATGAAGTTAAAGTGACGTCACAAAGTTTGTGACTCCCACCTCCCCCTTGTCACAACATGTCACATTTTCTTGACCCCCTCCCTCCCCCTAAACGTGTGATGTAATTAATGGATGTCCCCAAAGTAGATAGATATTTAGGCAAATACGGTACATTATGTAAATCACTATAGGTATGTAGGTAGAGTCTGTGCGGAAAGAGAAGAGCCGTGAAACGTACGGGAACCAATACATTCCACGGCCCTTCTCTTTCCGCACACTCTAAGGTACTCGATTTGGTATTCGCGGAACTGAATATTTATAGTAGTTAGGTATGGAAATAATGAAATCCCCACGTCCAAAACATTCCCACACGTGTAACGCCTACAAATACTCTAAATACTTTGTGATAGATGCTGGATCTTATTAAACCTAAAGTATCTAGGCTCAGTAAGGTAAGGTACTGGTGCTCGACGCGGTCCCAGTACATGTCATCTTGAAACTTAAGTCATTCGGCTCGATTCGGAAAATGAATTAGATTTCTACTAGACTTCAACAAGTTACGATACGGATAATTTAAAGATATTTGTAAGATAGATATGTCAAATTTGATGTTTCCGCGATTCTGGAGGTTCTCTTAATTGAACGATTTCGACAAGTTATGACTTAGATATCCAAGTCACATCTAGTCGATATCTAATGTAGATCTAGTTGATCTCTAAATCGTCTCAAGATCTTGTGATTATCTCGAAATCCGAATAGGCCTGTATGTCTGTATGTAGACAGACAGACAGACAGACAGCATGCAAGGTGTCATCTATTGGGCATTAGCATGTCGAGCACTAGTACGTTTACCTTACAATGTACCTTCCTAATTTTACAATTAAAAGGAAACAACGTGACTGGAATGATAATTAGAAGATGTTGATATATAATCCTTCTTCAATTATGAAACTTTGGAATGAACTGTTGCCTGCGGTATTTCCGGGCCGATGCGACCTTTAAATCTTTCAGACAAGAGCATACTCCCATATTAACTGCCGGCAAAGCACTCTACAACCCCTCTGATGACGATAATATGGGCCCCCAGATTGAAAAAAACCGGCCAAGATCATGTCAGACCGTGCTCAGTGTAGGTTTCGTGGTCACAATATTTAGGCTGACATAGTTTACTTGTTATGAACGATTATAAAATATACTTAATCTAGAATTTAATATCAAAACGACGCATATCGATAGTTGGTATTTGTTGACATTGAATAAATAAAGTGTTTCCATGCAGTTGCAGTTGCAGTTGCATGCAGTTGCAGCATTCTAGGGGATGTGCAAGATAAGTTGCCCACGAAATATAACGTAACGATTGATTTTACTCACCATAAATTTCCATACACCGGGCTTATACATATATGAAAATCGATTTTTAGATTTTTAAGGAGTAAAAATAATTGAAAAATCAAGAGCTACAAGAGCTATGGCTATGCAACTCAATTGAGTTTGGTGGACCCGGGTATGTCCTTAAACTATGTCCAAGACCACCGGTGGACGGGCAGCAGCGTCCCTCAAATTCGGTGTACTCGACTGCGATCGCCAACCCGCCTGCCAAGCGTGGCGATTATGGCATACACCCCCCAAAGGGGGAGGCCTATGTTCAGCAGTGGATGTGTTATGGCTGAGATGATGATGATGAAACATTTAAGTAGGTACTTATGCGATATTAGAAGTCGGCGGGATATGTTCGCTTCGTGAGGAACGAGATATATGCAAATACATTTATTCAATAAATATGCAAAGAGATGTGAGCAAGGTTTGCTTCGCTGTAATTTCGCAAAAGGGTAATGCACTTTAACTGACTAGTCTTCCTCCGACTAAAAAGAAGTTAATGAAGTTAGGTTTGGTGGAGAATGTACCTATAAAATCTTTTATTTTAATCAGACGGAGACTGTGGCATTCATATACCGTCAAACTAGCCAACTTTACCCTCTTTTTTCGAAACAAACACAAACAAACAAAACACATCTGAAACATATCTATGACAGGCTAACGTTTTTTCTCGCCTGGGTACTGCATCGAATTATATTGTAAAAATAAGGCAGTTAAACAAGCCATGTTTCAATTTTTTTCTAATTAATAACATTTACATCTGTGAAAAATGTTATCGTAGGTACTTATTTTATAAATATTAATTGTCTGGGGTGGCCCGGGCAACGAACTTTGCTCACCGGGCACCGAGTTAATTACTTGAAAGAAATTCTCTTTAGAAAAAACAATCTTCCTTTGCCATCCAGGGTTGGAAAGAAAGGAATTTTCTGATGAGGTATACTTTCTTGCCAATAATGTATTTAATTGCCAAGTCCAAAATTCCGCGTACCTACTATTATATCGTGGAGATTTCGATGGCAGTCCAATTTTGTAAGTCTAACGTTGCGGAAAAAAGGTTTTCTTACTCGTATGTACAGTCAAAGAATTTAATGTCCAACCCATTTTGTACCTTGTCACAGTGACAATCAATATGAAATTCGCAAGGGACCTCATACTATTGTCACTGTGACAAGGTACAAAATGGGTAGGAAATTAAATTATTTGACCGTACGATAAAATCGTGAGTGCTTAGATTAGCTACCCAACATTGTTGTACCCCTATATTTTTGTTTCATTCGCGTTTTTCCCCATTCTGCTTTTTAACCAGTCGTTTATTTTAACAGTAGTTTTCCCCAAAGCGTAATGTAAATACTATAGTCTGTATCTTTAGGTATTTAAATAAAAGTAAACAAAATCTACCCCCAAATGGCTCCTTAAGCCCGTTGAGCTTCGAGCAACACCGGCTTCCGACACATCGGAAGGGAGGAACCCAAGCGATATCTCACCGTACAAATCTTTCTGCCATTTTTCGCGGGGGGAAAGGTGCACACAGTCGCACTTCCCACACACTTACATACAAAATCCAATCTGTAATGACGACACAAATACATAGAAAATGACACACGTCAAAGACAAATATTGCAAACCTCGATCTCTTTTTGTGTACGGACGAGTGACAAGTGTCACAACACGCACACTAACACATTTTCGTTGAAGTATGTTATTGTATTCTGAGAGATGAGAAGTCGGATTTGTCGCTCGACCGATCCGCAATTTGTACTGAGCGAGCAAAATCGATAAATCCAACAATTACATGAGACTAAAATATAATAATTGTGTTTGAATGTAATTAAACGTATGATATGTTAAAAAAAATATTACATGTGAAATGTAACACTTTCTTTTTGTAAATTTGATGTCCCCGACCTCTTTTTATAACAATAAACCGAGCAAACAGGCATTTTTGTGCAGCAGTGTTCACGCGCGCGTCTGGACTCGGTCTAGTGAAAAATCCAAGTGCAACTAGTTTTATTACCCGCGCTAGATTAAATTGACGCGCTAATCTTGTACCTCGGCAGAGGGGAAATAGTGCGAATGCCGCCTCCCTTACGTGTTGCTCGAAGCCGTTGAGGGTAGATGAAAACATTACATGATCAAATAATGTAGGTTACAGTCAGGCCGTTCAGTGACAGATCCAGGCAGTTTAGTATTTGGTTGGTCAACCAATAAACGTTATAACTACCCGAAAATGTACAAATTATTTGTTTATTTTTATTTAAATACCTAAAGATACAGAGTATAAACATTACACACCCGATTTTACCCGAATATAATTGGTCGAAGGTATTGTCACTCAATGTAGAAAAGGTTTAAAATGAAGCTCTGGCAAACAATAGTCGGATAAAGTCAGTATTATATTTTGTGTAAGCATTCTGACAGTTAATGAATATTTCAAGGATTTAGACGTCTGTACCTTGTCGTAGTGACAATACTTAATTTGATATCCTTCATATTGATGAGCGGCATAATATTCATATTATTAATCGTTACTGTAACAAGGTAACTACGAAATATTTAGTACCTAAATACCATAAGCCGGTTCAAATTTAATCTTAATGGAAAAAGCTGAATATAGCTAGATGCTTTCAGACCAGATTAATATATTTCGCCTTTAATTCTTCGTCATATCTTATTATCAATAAGTGCGTCTCGTATTTCGCACCCTATTATTACGTATTTATAAATTGATCGGTTAATAATAGCCCGTAAATATTTATCATGTGGTAATAGGTAGTATGTATATATCTTACGTTCGCCTTTGTTTAAGGTTCAGTACACCTAATGGCACGAGCTTAGTCATATTACATATTTAACGATATTACATATATGTATTTTAACTAAGATTAGATAATTAACACGTGTAAAAATTATGTTAATTAATATTACAGCGAATCCACAATGCTGGAGTAGGCAGAGTTAGACCAAGAACAGTCACACGCAGTGAAAGTGTTATTTTAAACGTCAAACATGATATGAAATTATGACGTATAAATAACACTTTCACTGCGCGTGCTATCAAAATCGTTGCAGACATATCTTCTACTCTAAACATATTTCGAACTGGGTTTCTGTTTGACTCAAGAAGGCAGCAGAAGCTTTAGACCTCGTTGCAATATTTCACTTACCCCCCTCGTTGCACGATAACTCACTGGTATAATTTTCAATGGATTTATGAATGTTTATAAACTGAAATAAATGTCATATATTAAGAAAAAGTGACCAAGGCCTCCAGTGCCCCAGGCTGGAATCGAACCAGCGTCCTCTGCTATCGCGGCAGGTGCCTGTGCCATTCGGCCACCTGGCCACGGCGGCATAGAATAAATGAATGAATGAATAATAATAAATAATGAATATTTATTGTTTGTTCTCAGATCGGGTGGCGAACTACCAATGCATGGATGGCTGGTAACCTGGCTTGCAAGTTCTTTCTCGTGCTCCGGGCCTTCGGCCTTTACCTCTCCTCGAACATACTCGTCTGTATATCGCTCGATCGGTAAGATTTTGGTACTTCTTTAGTCGCTACCATCGCCAAAGCCGCTCCCATACAATCTAAGTTATGCTGCCATAATTCTAAGTTATGTTATCATCAACGAAAACAAGTACCAGACATAGACATAATTATGTTACTTGAATTATGGTGTCAAATTTCATGTTATTTTAGAACTTCGTTTAAAAATGAGAGTGTAAAGGATGACTCACGCTAGACCGGGCCGTGCCTCGGCCAAGGCGTCCGACATGTCATTTAACCCGGCAATTTTAATTTGACCCGGCCCCAGCCCGGTCTAACGTGAGTCATCCTTTACTCCTATTGTATGGTGGCGGCTTGGTTTGGGCTCTTAAATAACGCGAAAATGATTATTCATGTCGTATAGGTAAGATACAATAAGTAGGTACCTCCCGTAAACACATGCTTACCATGCCAAATATGTCCTGGCTTGAAAATCAGTGATTACGAGCATAATTATGTAAATAAAACAGGGATAGACAGCTGCTTTGTACAGCTTCACTGTTTTTACCAAGCTATGTAACTGTATAGTGTATAATTTATGTACGTATGTACTTAAATTAATAAGTGATAGTACTTATAGTATTTACAAGCTTATATTTAACTTGCCATGTAAGTATGTAGTTATGTGCCTAACTATGTTAGTACGGGTCAAATCTTGCACATTTAATTTGACCCACTTCCCGACTTCCAATGAAGCTGAAAATTTGCATTCATAATTATGTAAGTCGGGTGACAATGCAATATTATGGTACCATCGAGCTGATCTGATGCTGGAGACAGGAGGTGGCCATAGGAACTCTTTGATAAAACAACGCAACCTAATTGTGTTTGGGGTTTTTAGAATTGACTTGATGAGTATTAGTTGCCTGTGGAAAGAAACGTACAGTCAGCAATAAAAGCTTGTACCAAATTTTTTTGCCAAAAACTTATTTAAAAACTAAACTATGAAGTCACACGGGTAAAGGTACCTTATGGCGGTTGGCGCTTACGCTATTATTAACGCCGCTCCTATATTCATGCGGTGCTATGCGACGTAAGCGCCAGCTGCCCTAAGGTACCTTTTTCCGTGGAACGTCACGTCACGTATATTTAATATATCAAAGATTCGGGAACAAACTATTTCCAAATTAAATATTATCCTAATAAGTTGAAGAATTTCGATAGGTCTTCACAAAATGTTATTGGAGTTTTGAAAGTACCAATAATAATCATATTTTTTTCGTTTATTTCTTTCTCACTAGACAAAGGTATTGTTCCCGGGGAAACAGTTCTAATTGTATTTGCTACTTAATGGTCCTCCGAATTTGTATTAGTGCTTCGGCAATACATAAAGGAGTAGGTACCTAACTGCCACGCCAGACGAAAAGAAATTATTTTTAACACTTATTTCATATTTTTCGTTTAGCTCTATTGCCTAGCTAATAAGGGCTAGTAACTACCGCTACCAAAAATAATTGCCTAACAGTTTCTCAATATATTTTATTATATTTAATTTTATCCTTCATGGTTCAGTCAGCCCACATACTGAATGGTTCAATGTCAAAAATTTCGGTGAAAATCTTTTTTCTACGACCTACCTACTATAAAGGTCTTGGTCTTGAATCAAACTCACTTCCAGTAGATATTTTCATATATTATTAGTGAAATTAAGAAAATCAACAGGACAATGTTTTACAGCAAAAACGTCAATCCTCCCTCCGAATTATCTGTCAGGCTCTCATTAAAAAAATAATATATAGTATTGCCATATCAAAATGACGTTACCCAGTTTGACATAGAGTTGTCATATCAAAATCTAATAACACCCTTGAACATACATACAGAGATATAGTACAGAATTAGTATTAGCTGTTATACATATTGTTATCATTATGAACCTTACAGCTCGGCCGTCCTTTTTTTAAAGTGGGGTCCTCCCCATATAATTAAAGAGAAAAACAAGTTCCATTAAAATTGCAACATTAACACATTAAATATTCAAACAAAACAAAACAAGGGAACTTCACATTTTGTAAATCTAATTACACAGTCTGTTGTGATCTACGACCATCTGTGCGGTGTTAATTGCTTAACACCATTCGTTTCTGCACTGATCACTTACAATCTAAATAACAACAATAATAACACTACTAATCTCATTAAACTATGTTGTGATCTACGATCATCTGTGCGGTGTTAATTGCTTAACGCCATTCGGTTCTGCACTGATCGCTCACAAACTAAATAATAACAATAATAACACTACCAGTCTCATTATAATCTGTTGTGATCTACGACCATCTGTGCGATGTTAATTGCTTAACACCATTCGGTTCTGCACTGATCGCTCACAAACTAAATAACAACAATAAGAACACTACCAGTCTCATCATAATATGTTGTGATCTACGACCATCTGTGCGATGTTAATTGCTTAACACCATTCAGTTCTGCACTGATCGCTCACAAACTAAATAACAACTATACTAGTCTCATCAACTCATCACAGTAAATAGCCATATGTGCAGTATTAATTACATAATACCATTCATTTCTGCACTGAATATAGTCTAATCACTAAACATCCTCAAGAAACAATATAACAGCAATATCTTTCATTCTTTTTCATATTAGGTTACTTATTATTGTTTTTCTTTTTGTTAATCCTTCTATGTTCAGTATAATAACGTTAACTTTAATCAGTCTCACTTGAGTTACAATTATCTTTATCATTCATATCACTACTATCACTGGTATAATCTTTAAAACTAAGCCAGGGGTGAATCTTGTCTAGTGCTACAACATTTTCATATTTTCTGTTTCCCTTTTTAGTTAGAGGTGTATCTTCAATTAGAAACCTATCGTTCGGTAGAATTTTTACAATCCGGTACGGCCCATGGAACTTAGGGATCAACTTTTTTGATTTACCAATGTGATCCTTATCTGTAATAGTCCTTTCTACTCTAACCAAATCGCCGATATTATAAGACTTGCCTACCCGCCTATGTTTATTAAATTTCCTTTGAGAATATTCCTGTTGTTTATCTATTTTATCTTTAGCTTCCGTTCTTAATTGTACTAAGTTATCACCTGTTACTCGCTCAGAAATTTCATCTATTGCATCATTTAACTTATTTTCTGATGTAGTTATAAAGTTACAGCCAAATAATAATTCCGATGGACTCTTACCTGTCGTTTTATTTACGGTAGTATTAATTCCTAATTGGATTTCTCCTACGTATTCATCCCAAGTGTTATCATTTTTTCCATGACATGAAGTACTTAAAGCGTCCAGTATTGTTCGGTTAAACCGTTCAACTTGGCCGTTCGCCCTTGGTGAGGCAACTGCATTTAGCACGTGCTTAATACCTGTTTCGTTTGTATATTCCTTAAATTTAGCACTAGTAAAACAGGACCCTCGGTCTGTTATCAAACGAGACGGAGGCCTGAAGTAACTAAAGTGTTCTTTAAAAACTTTTATAGCAGTACTCGTTTTTGTGTCTCTTACAGCCCGAATAGCAACATACTTTGTGAACGCATCAACTATAACAAGTATATACATATTGCCTCTTCTAGAGCGCACGAACGGACCTAGATGGTCGGCATGAACTGTGTGAAACGGCTTTTCGATCTTTGGAATCGGATGCAACATCCCTTCCTTGCATCCTCCTGGAGCCTTATGGTGAGCACACTCAAGACACGCGGCTACGTATTTTTTTGTAAATCGCCGCATTTTCGCGAACCAATAAGTGTTACGCAATCGGCTTAAAGTTTTTTCGAAACCGAAATGCCCAACATTATCATGATTCATGCGCAAAACCTGCCACCTAACACCACGAGGCACAACCCACCTTAGACTCCCATCCTTTAAAATTCGATATACATAATTTCCCTTCAACCGGTAATTCTTTTGAACATCTATTATCAATTTAGTATCTTCGTCTTGCAAAATGTGTTTAATACGCTTCAATTCATCATCGTCATCTTGTACTGTTGCTATCCAATCTTTAACATCAATATTCAGAACATCGATAACATGAGGCCGTGAATCATTCGTGGGGTCAGCAACAGGACCACGGCTGAGAGCGTCTACGTGTGCCATACGACACCCTGGCCTGTACTCTATCTCACAGTCGTACTCCTGAAACTGCACCCACCAACGAGATATACGAGGTATAAGGTCTCTTTTGGTAAGTGTAGTCCGCAACGCGTTACAGTCAGTTACGATTTTAAATTTTACGCCAAGTAAGTACACTCTAAAACGGTTTAAAGAAGCGACTACAGCAAGTGTTTCTAATTCAAATGAGTGCAATTTTTGTTCGTCTGCTGTGGTTTTTCGACTGTAATACGCTACGGCTCGCAGCAACCCATCCAAACCACGTTGCATCAAAATGCCAGCAATGCCAAATTTAGAAGCATCACAATGCAATTCTGTTTCTAATTTAGGATCATACAACGCCAAGATGGGGCGTTCTACTAATTTCTGTTTCAAAGCGTTAAAAGCTTCTGTATGTTCGGTTGACCATTTCCATTCTAATTTAGTTCTTAATAGATCAGTTAAAGGACGTGCAATCAAAGCAAAATTTTTGACAAATCTTCGAAAAAAACTAGCTAACCCAATAAAACGTCGTACTTCATGAACATTCTTTGGTGTCGGGAAGTTTGAGATAGCTATTGTTTTTCGAGCACCCGGTCGTATACCTTCACCACTTACGTGAAAACCCAAGAAATCCAATTCTTTATAGAAAAAGTAACATTTTTTTAATTTAAGTGTTAATCCAGCTTCACTTATGAGATTCAATACCTCATCTAAACGTATTAAGCCCTCTTCAAAATTACGAGCTGGAATTAGTATATCATCCATATAGATGATAACATACTTAACTTTTGCAAGCACCTTGTTCATCGTCCTTTGGAACACGGACGGCGCATTGGCTAACCCAAAAGGCATACGTTTATATTTATACTGACCGTCCGGGGTCACAAACGATGTCAGATCCTGTGATGATTCCGCAATCGGAATCTGGTAGTATCCAGAGGCAAGATCAAGGCTAATAAACAGAGAATTACCTGCTAACCTGTCCAGCTGATCATCTATAAGTGGAAGGGGGTAATGTTCCTTCCGCGTTTTGCTATTCAAAGCCCTATAATCAACACAGAGTCGCTTTTCGCCAGTCTTCTTTTGCACCAATAAAATCGGACTAGCGTAAGACGAATTTGATTCACATACTATGTCAGCATCTATCATTTCCTGTACCATTGTACGCACTAACTCTCTTTCGGGATAAGACAATCTATAAGGACGATATACAACTGGCTGTTTGTCTGTCAATTCAATTTCCATCTGAACTACATTTGTAAAACCTAAATCTTTTAAGTTATTTGAGAAGCAAGCCTCATGTTTCTTTAAAACCATTTTCAATTTTGATACTTCGTCATCACAGAGGTGTTCACTTATATTTAAATCCGTACAAGTATCATCTACAAGGTTGAGAGATTTTACATTGAGACAGAAATTAGTTGTTGTTACGCGAGTAACCAGCTCCCCTTTTAGCAATGTGAGTGGTAAGTCAGAGATGTTTTGTACTAGTATTCCACATTGACCTTTTTCAATAATATATTCACCCGGCAAAAGATATAATTCAGCATTCGGTTTCCCGCGCAAACCACCTTTTACATATACCGAACCTGAATAATCTGTGTCTGCTCTTACGTGGATAACCATCATTTTATTTGGTGAAATTTTTGTGTCTTCTAGTAGTATAAGCTGTAATTTAACCGGGAATCCTTTTTCAATAATAAGGGTATAATCAGTTTTTGTAATAATTATCCCAGGTTTCTCTGTAAAACTATGACCTACTAATACTGGATATTTAATGACACAATCATCAACAATATATGTATCTACCGTTTCAATTATATTATCTATCTCCATCTCAACACTCACATGACCTAAAGGCACAATGGCATTTGGTCCTATTCCTTTCAAAAGTGGAAGTTGACTATGCGTTTTCAAATTTATTCCCATCCTAACTGCCTCACTATATCTCAATAATGTGCCTTCGCTGCCCATATCTATAAAGCCATGTGTAAGAAAATTATTTATTTTAATATTTTTAAAATATTTGCTATCACGGTTAGTGTCGCCCTCAAAGTGTTTATCAAAATTAACACGCAGAACATTTTTTTCAGGAACACTCTCACCCCTGTCATTGCCTGGTAATTTTGGACAGTCTGTAGACAAATGCCCAATTCTATGACAAATATTACACCTTAAAATGGTTTTTGTACATTTAAAACTAAAATGACCCGGTTCCTTACAGTTGTAGCACACAATAGATTTTGAATAGGATTTTGGATCTGTATTTGAAACGCTTTTTAAGTTATCACTTACCGCATTTGAAGTTTTGAGTTGTTTTGTCCAAGTACCAGAATTAAATTTTTGTTTTTCTGAATCTCGTGATTGTTTGGCAGATTGAAAATATTCCAACACTTGTTCTGGTTGTTGACATTTTAAAGCCTTAGCACCTAACCTAACCGATCTATCATCAATTCCACTCAAAATACAATCTACAGCTCGCTTTCCATGGATATCACAACGATTTAATAAATTTAATTTGGCATAAAAGTAAAGCTCTAAAGATTCATTATACTTAACTCGCTTATTCAGCATTTCTGTTAACAGTTCAGCATAATCATCAATGCTAGGGAATGATTCAATTAATTTTGTTTTCCATTCCGGCCATGTAAATGACATAGATGGCAAAGCTAAATACCAATTCTTCGCAACACCAGACAATTTGGGTAATGCGTAATGGATGATCTGATCATCACCCCAGTTATACAATTTTGCACACTCATCTACCTTATTCAGCCACATATGTACAGTTTGCTCTTTAACCATTGGGTTAAATTCTGGTATTACATTGCCTAACATAGGAAATTTATTACCCTCTGGCCTGTTCTGTTTTAATGTTTTAACTAATTCTCTAAGAAATAGCTGATGTTCATTACCTTGAAATGTATTCACATTCTCAATAGTCGTCAAAACTGGTTGATTCTCACCGCTCTGCTTGGAAGTACCCGGCATGTCTGCATGGTTGCGGCTCCCTAGATTGCGCCTGCTGTCATGAACGCGGCTACAGCTTCGTTGACTACGGCTCCGACTCTGCTGATCACATCCGCCGCTCTCACGACCACTGCTATAGCTCCCACTATGGCTCCTATGATGAAAACCGCGGCTTCTACCATGGGAACTACGGTTACGTCGACCACGGTTTGAGCTGCGCCGACGGCTGGTACTACGACTTCTTCGGTTTTCGTAGTCGCGTTTTCGACTGGGTTTTCTGCTTCGCGTACGGTACCGGTCACGCTTCTCTTCGGACCGACTCCTCCGACCTTCTTCGCACGCTACACGACGAGCACTTCTCGAACGCCGATTCCGTATATTTCTACTTTGTTCGCGTTCATGGCGCCGTTGGACCTTCTTTTTTACACGCACAGATTTGTGTTTACTGCGGCTGCGATCATTCTCTTTCTCGTTACTATCCATCGTTGGAAGTTTCGTCCACAACGACGAAACAAAAATGTCACATTTATTTCAACAATTGTGGGCTTCTTCGGTAATTGTGCCACTTCTGAGTTATAAAGGTCTTGTCTTGGTCTTGAATCAAACTCACTTCCAGTAGATATTTTCATATATTATTAGTGAAATTAAGAAAATCAACAGGACAATGTTTTACAGCAAAAACGTCAATCCTCCCTCCGAATTATCTGTCAGGCTCTCATTAAAAAAATAATATATAGTATTGCCATATCAAAATGACGTTACCCAGTTTGACATAGAGTTGTCATATCAAAATCTAATAACACCCTTGAACATACATACAGAGATATAGTACAGAATTAGTATTAGCTGTTATACATATTGTTATCATTATGAACCTTACACTACCTACCTATAATTAGTTTCACTTTAATTTTAGATTATAGATAGTTTTTATACGTTTGATATTCTATCTTATTTCAATAATCATAAATTCTATATTACAACTATTACAAGCATCATATGATTGGGCGGAGTGTTTTAAAAACATAGATATTGGCATTGGCCTTATTCTCAATAAGTATTTAGATAGGTATAATAAAGAAAGGAAATTAAATAACATATTCAAATTCAAACTTTCTGTCGATACAAAATCAACTTTGAAAGACAAGGCATGTTGTTCTTTAACCTAGATTGCGCAAAAAAAATTGTAATAAAATTCTAATTTCAACACATCGTGTAGATAATATACTGATAATAAACGTTATTATACTCAAGTAATTTGTCTAAGAAAATTATAGGGCAGCCTACCCCTTTGCGAAATAAATGATTTCATTTGCGATTTTAGAAACGACAAGGTAATTTACGTAAAAGATAAACTCTAATATCTGGAGACTCAACGCGCATATTTATAGCGTATAATGCTTACGACATCAAATGACTCCTCTATACGATGGGCCAGCGCCGGCCACTCCAAGGGACTCATTTATGCGGAACAAGTGATATTGCTATCTCATTCTACCGCATGGCTGCGTCCCTTGGAGTGGCCGGCGCTGGCCCATCGTGTAGAGGCCAAAATAAGTAATCATAGTCACCCTTAAGCTTGTGGCACACATAAAAGCTCGGCACCAGATCAGCGCCGCCCTAAGTCATCGGCTCAATGTCAACTAGGCGTCAACCATACGAAAGCACGATGGAAGAGATTTAACACCTCAGAGATGAACAAACTCCTAACTGTACATCGGTGGACCTTATTACAAGAGGCATAAGGTCCACCAATGTACAGTTAACAGTGTGGGCGATAGTGCGAATACAGCGCCTGTAGCGACCCGATTAGAACTTTAAGATACGTCAATTAATAGATCTAGAAACGATATGGATTAGATATGTCAGTGTCAAATGTAACGTTTCTTCAAACACAAGCGTCACTTTTGACACTGATGGCGCGATTCGGGAAATGAATTAGAGATTAACTAGATACGATATAGTAAAGATAATAATATCTTTACTATTTCATATCTAGTGAATCTCTAATGCATTTCCCGAATCGCAGCGCCAGCCGCCATAAGGTACCTTTTTCCGTGGAACGTCACATATCTTTACTATATCGTATCTAGTTAATCTCTAATTCATTTCCCGAATCGAGCCATGACACATCTAATCCATATATGTAGTTTCTAGATCTATTAATTGACGTATCTGAAAGTTCGAATCGGGCAGTAGGGCAGCGGCGCCTAGCCAGCCTAGCCAGGCGGGCGCTCAGTCCGTAGTCGATTTTCGCTAGCTAAGTAGGTCGTAGCGCGTAGCACTCTCTCAGGCCTATTCGGATTTCGAGATAATCACAAGATCTTGAGACGATTTAGAGATCAACTAGATCTACATTAGATATCGACTAGATGTGACTTGGATATCTAAAGTCTATTTTTTTTATTCGGTAGACTAAAATGACATTTCATAGTATGAAATGACAGATGATGTTCATACTGTGAAATGTCATTTCAGTCTACCGAATAAAAAAAAATATTTACATACAATATATATACAGTGGTACTACTAAACGAAATTAATAACTAGCTTAAATCTAAAATAGGCCCTTGAGGCATTGTACCAAGGATGCTGGCGGCATTTCCTCGCTGTATCGCAATGCTGATACGTTGTGCGAGGTAGCCGCCAGCTCTTCGGTCACCAGTTACGTCAACCAGACGCTTCGCGATTTCTGCGAACAACTTATGCGCTCTGGGACCCCATGGACCTAGAGTTTCAACACCAAATGGTACAAAATGGTACTCTCTACCGAGGCTCTTATATTTGTTACGTTTTAGAATTTCGGCGCTTTCCGCCGCTCCGCCCACTTTTACAGTAGTCCGTTGGAGGTGGGACGGTGCCAGTGTGTCTACGCAGGTAGAAATATATATATATAAATAGATTTTAAGTCATAACTTGTCGAAATCGTTCAAGAGGACCTCCAGAATCGCCGAAACGTCAAATTTGACATATCTATCTTACAAATATCTTTAAATTATCCGTATCGTAACTTGTTGAAGTCTAGTAGAAATCTAATTCATTTTCCGAATCGAGCCGTCTGGCACCGAATGTGCTAGAATGAAACCACCACCTATACAAGCGCAATGACAGCCAGTTACGGCCCGATTCGAACTTTGGGATACGTCAAATATTACGACTAGATACGATATAGATCAGATATGTCAGTGTCAAATATGACGTTTCTCCAAACAAAAACGTCACTTTTGTCATTGACATATCTAATCAATATCCTATCTAGCCGTAATATTTGATGTAAGTATAAATGTCAATCTTAAAGTTCGAATCGGGCTGACAAGTGCAACTTATAGCAGTTATAACTTTATAAGCGAGGTTACTGCGGGCGTCTTCGCACCGCTAAGGGGCCCACTGATTAACAGTCCGCCGGACGGTATCGGCCTGTCCGTTAGAACAAAATTTTGACAGTTCAGAACAACTGACAGGCCGATACCGTCCGGCGGACTGTTAATCAGTGGGCCCCTTTGCTTGTGTCGAGTCGAAGCTTTGGTGTTTCGATTACTTTTCGACGATTTGTACATTTTCCTACAAATAATACTCAAGACGGGTGATTCAAGTTGAGGCGGTGAATTTAATATTATTCTAATATATTGAGTATTGACACAACCGTGCGCGTAGCGTTAGCGTTTTAAGTGTACAATGTTTGCATTGGAAGCTTTCTATTTAATGGTACGAAGTACCAAAACCAAATACTGTGAAGATCGATGTGTTGTGTTTAATATTCATGAAGATGCGTGTATTGAATACTTAAATTAGTTTCGTTTCCGGAACATGCGAATATTTCATCTCACTGAGGCCTTGAACGTGACGTGCGTGTGATACGGTGTACGGTACGTAAAGCCCCCCATTCACACTCCTACCTTGTAGTCCGCCTCGCAGGACTACGGCGTAGGATATAGCTCACACACCCTCCTACGTTGTAGTTCGCCTTGCAGGACTACGGAGCAAGAAATAGCTCACACACGGTACTGTTTTGCCGTCCATCACCAGTACTGCTTCGTTTCTCACAAGTGTCGGTCTACTTACTCTTGAAAATGTTACGTGCAATTAAAAAAAAAAAGAAAATAGCTCTTCTGCTATGTATTTTCTTGTTATCGGATAAAAATAAAAAAGAGTGTGGGAAAAGAAACTGCTAAAAATTCGCCAGAGAGCGTCATATTTCTTAAGTACCGTAAAATGGGGTGAGTTGGGTGAAATTTGACTTTCAAACCTCGATAAAATTTTATTTTAACATGTGAAAACTGAATGGTGTATATAATAAGTGGTTCGGACGTTTGTATTTTAGTTTGTATTTTATTTTGGGTAGTTCCATTTCATAACTTTGACGATAAAGAGGAAAACCCACCTCACCCCGTAGTGCCTCGTATTTGGGGTGAGACGGTTTTTCATACAAAGTTGATTTTGGAAGATTGTTGGATCGATTTTTTTTTATTATGAATATTACTATAGCTCCATTTTAAATTGGAATACATTATTTTTGTTGCAGTAGTCTTAAAAACCCACCTCACCCTCCTCTCAATCCTTCTCTCCCCATTCATAACCCATAGCTCCCCGCGAAACCTACTCACCCCGTTTTACGGTATTGGTAATAATTGTTGCAATGCCTCTTCCTCCATTGTTTGTTGGAGTGATTGGGTGATTTAAGTCCCAAAAACAGCGATTTTCTTTATAAGTTTCAAAAAAATGGCGCGCATTGTTGTCATACGTCAAACACGGTAGTCCGCAACGTAGAACGACAACCCACACACAATCCTACGCGGCGGACTACAGCGGTGGGCGGGGCTTGCAGGATTTGTAGGACCCAAGAGGCATCCTACTTGGTGTTGTAGGACGGCACGTAGTCCGCGACCCACATACACAATCCTACCCAATGAGGTGGACTACGAGGTGGACTACAAGGTAGGAGTGTGAATGGGGGGCTTTAAGTAGAGAGTAGAGTCTGTGCGAAAAGAGAAGAGTCGTGGAATGTAAGGGAACCAATACATACTACGATTCTTCTCTTTCCGCACAGACTCTAGCGTGAGAGTAGCCGTCCCTCGGCGCGATTCGGGAAATGAATTAGAGATTCACTAGATATACGTCTAGCTAGCTAGCGTATACGTCTCATAGCGCCGCAATTAGCGTAAGCGCCAACCGCTATAAGAGTACCTTTACCCGTGGGACGTCGCATATCTTTACTATTTCATATCTAGCGAATCTCTAATTCATTTCCCGAATCGCGCCGACTGTCGCTTGCCTTATATTCGATTATTCGGCGGAAATAAGTAAAACGCTAGAGCAATTACTGTAATCGAGTGGCGTTACAATAGTAGTGTCAATAGTAGTCTTTATGAATCAAAACGATTTGATACTATCCTTGTAAATCTGATTTTTTGTAACAAATACATGTTAAAGTTATGTTTCATGTTTCTTGCAGGTTTTTTGCAGTCCTGTATCCATTGAGGTTGGCGGTCGCCAGGTCACGGAGTAAAACAATGCTGTGCTTCGCGTGGTTCATCGCCTTATTCTGCAGCTTACCACAGGTAACTTACACATTATATACATTTTTCTTTAAGTTGATGTTAGTGTTACCTACTTAGAGTTGACATTACAAACGAGGTGCACACCAAGTACACACCAAGAGTAGATATAGAAAAAAATGCTTATATCCATGTCCGACGATGATAGCTTCCCATCAGGCGGCTCATCTACTCGTTAGCCTACTCTTGAGGCCTTTCTCTAGTAACTTCATCGATTCGAAACCTGATTTCTTGAAAGATCACGAACTTAGGTCTCAAACGCAACTTAAAAGTATGTAACAGTTTTTGCACAACAACAATGTGCAAGTTTATTTTTGATATAACTCATTTTTTTTTGTTAAAAACATGATATCCACGTCGGGGCCGCGCACAGCCGTCTCGCTTACGCTTACGCTTAGTGAGAGTGAGAGAAGGACCTGAACCCAGGGGGCCTTAAATCACTTTTGACCGCTTTCCCTACAGTCCCTACACGTATCTAAGCACTCTCTCGTACCTGGAAACCCTGACTTCTTTCAGCAATTTAGTCATCAAAATGTGATTAAAAGACCAAAACAATTTTGTTTATAATAAATGAACTTCATTATACCGGGTGTGACCTGTAATACGAGCAAAAACTTTAACTGTAGGTTGTACTTCTCATACTGACCAACATTTGTTCAGCAACTTTTAAAAATAACGCCTCGATTCGGAAAATGAATTAGATTTCTACTAGACTTCAACAAGTTACGATACGGATAATTTAAAGATATTTGTAAGATAGATATGTCAAATTTGACGTTTCTGCGATTCTGGAGGTCTTCTTGAACGATTTCGACAAGTTATGACTTAGATATCCAAGTCACATCTAGTCGATATCTAATGTAGATCTAGTTGATCTCTAAATCGTCTCAAGATCTTGTGATTATCTCGAAATCCGAATAGGCCTGTAACTTGTGGTTTGATTTTTAATACACTTTAAAGTTTATTCTAAGACGCAATATATTGCGAATTTTGTTATGTTTAAGGCATAACAAGCAACGTCAATCATAAATGATATGGCATGGCGATGGCGTCCATTGAAGATAATATTTATTTTGTATGAAAAATAGAAAGTCTAAATACTTCATAAAATTTAAAAGCTGTTGAACAAAAGTGTCACCGTTTGAGGAGTAGAATCTATGTTTTAATTATTTGCTCGTGTTACAGGCCACACCCGGTATAAATCTTTAAGTATAGGTATGTAACATTATAGTTCATTTTAGTAATGAAAGATATCTTAAACAAACGACAATCTTTCAAATAAACCAATAAAGGAATTCCATGAAATAAAATCACCTTAATGAGATGTATTATTGTATGAACTAAATAAATCCCTCTGTCTTAATAATATTGGAATCAATTTTACAAAATTCTGATGGTTATATTATATTCAAAAATTCCAGGAAGAAACGTGTCTGGAATTCTTTAGAGCCCTAATCTAAGAAACAAACGGAGAAATTTGATATAAATAGTTAACCAAACACCTAGCAACCTTTTTAGCTTAGCAATTCTCTTTGATTTCTAATCAATAATTATTATCGCTCTGACGGGAGAGTACCTACTTGCATTATAAATATCTTACCTAGACGATAAAATAATGGGGTCAAAACGGGCTACGTAGCCAACATGCCAATCGCTTACGCTGCGTAGCAATCGAAACGCAAAGCTGTCACTGTCAACCATTAGTATGACAGTGACACACATTAGTGTGTGTATGAGTGTGTACCTATTAAGGTATGGAAGAGTGATAAAGAGACACAAAGCGTTTCGTTGGCGTAACACTCGTAGCGATAGCGATTGTCATCGTGGCTAGAGGTAGCGATATTCCACGTGCTTCCATCGAAAACCTAAGTACCCTTAAAAAGGATGACTCACGCTAGACCGGGCCGGGGCCTTCGTTTTCTATGGAAAGCTCCACGTGAGCACCGGTCAGCCGTCATAGAAAATGACATGTCTGACGCCTCTGCCCGGGCCCGGCCTATACTTACTGTGAAAGATTGGTAACAAGTAGGCATCGTGCGAATCGTATCCAGGCGGCTTAGCACGGTCGCGTTTTTATCCCTTGTCACCATGCCTGTCACGTTCTAACAACTATGTAAGTGCGAAAGGGACGCGCATAGTGATAGTCGATAAAAATGGAACCGTGCTGAGCCCGCTGGTGCGTTAAGCGCCATAATTTGCAATAAAATTTCGACGATACATCAGTAGCCCAAATGCCATGTAGTTCTTAGCAACGAAATGTAGCAAAACTATCACATCACGTTTCGTGAGTAAAGAGGGTCCTTTAAAAGGCCTCTTAGCCGTTTTTTGTACTCTCCTTAAATGGGCTTAAAGATAGCTCAATAAAAAAAATACTTTGTCATTCTGTGTACCTACTTTTTAGAGAAAGGTAACGCTGGACCGCCATCCTTTTTCCTTTTGTGTGGAGTAGCATTCCCAACCGGAAATGTTTCTTATAAAAATATGAAAAATAACATTTCCGGTTATGAAAAATCACTAAGTTAATCCCACGGACCTGTTTACAATTCGGACTGAGTTGACAAAATACTTTGACTGAAAGAGAAATAAAATTAGAGGATCACATCTCGTTTTGATTAAGGGAGCAATGACGTCATTAAACTACAATGCGTCGGCCTAAATCGCAAACATCCTAACTCAATCTGACCAAATTTTACAGGAGGCACAAAGAACTTCATTACCAAAAATTTTGCATGAAGACTGGCTTAGTATTTTTTTACATAATGTTAAGTTAAATTGAACAGTGTACCTAATGCAATGTAATGCCATACGATAAATAAATAAATAAGTTAAATTTAGCCGTCAGATTGTTAAAACCTATTTTTTTTTTTAAATCACCTGAACCTGGAAAATTTGGAGATACGAGTTTTTCTTGAAAATTTTAGAAAGCTAATCGGGAGTTAAGAGTTTTGCTATAAAAATCCGTAAAAATAGAGGATAATCTTTTGATCTGAACAAGGTAATTGTGGATTAAAAAAATAAAAATCTTGCAAATTAAATTAATTTATTAAACTTTAAACAGAAAAGCCTCTTAAGTTCTGGCTTCAAAAATGTTTTGAAAATATTTTCTGCAGTCTTGCTTTCCTTTGTTGATTCATTTTAGTATCCGCCTACAAAACAAAACAATGTTATAAGTAAAAAAAACTTAAGTGAAGCACCTATTTTTTGTAGATTGGACGAGTTCGACTAGATATAACTTAAATTAAAATAATGACAAAAACAAAACACATGTCTATTCAAACAAGTCACAACTATATACTTAAGTTTTTTGCCTACATACATTTTCATGACTTTTGACCAGCGGCAAACCCATCGGGATGGGTTACTTTCATTACGGACATAACGTCGTATTAGAAACGTCGCGATTTATAAATTAATTATTTTAACAGGAGATAATGTCTCGACCAAAGTCACAGAAAGTTTAAATAATTTGCGTAGAAAATCACGTAACTAATCTTCATGCGTAAAGATCCTCGCGAAGCAAACCTCGTATGTCCACGGCACGCAACCACACGTCATCTTCAATAGTCATAACATAATCAGTAAAATCGTAGAACCTAATTACACATACCTGTTATTCAGCACCCGTTTTCTTCCTAAATATTAACGCAAAACTGACGTGCAGTCACAACGCGATCGCGGGAGATACGAGATATTCCTTTTACAAAATGTCGTTCGGGAGTTGCGAGGTTTTCTATTTTGCTTATTAAACGTAAACGGTTTATTTTTGGTATTTAAGAGTTTTGCCGTTGAATGCGTTCAGAATACTACTACCTAAAAGTGTCAAAACAAGATTTTCAAAAAAAATGGAGTTACGAGGTATGCGATTTAGGCCGACGCAATGTCAACATTACAATAAGCACAATATGTAAATTTATGACAACACAATGTAACTATAGCGCAAGTGAGACACAATTCTTTAATTTGATTCTCTCTTTCGGACCGCTTTCCCTTGTTGCCTATGATCACAGTAATATAATATATATTCTAATTATGACCGTAATTTAGAACGAAGCTTCGTACCGAGCCCCACGACTTCTCCTTGACAATTACAACTAAATGACATACTCGTTACGTTAACATCCACTTATAGTACAGCCTACATATACCCTGTGAGTTCGAGTAAGTATCTGACAAAAAAAACTAGTGGTACAAAAGTTACCTTGACGAATGTACTGTTCAATAAGTTTTGTCGCCATGGGCTTCAAAGCACTCTAAGTATAAGTAGGATTAAGTTATATTTTATAATAGGTAAGGTAAACGTACTAGTGCTCGACATGCTAATGCCCAATAGATGACACCTTGCTGTCACCTCTATTGACAATGACTTAATTAAGTTTCAAGATGACATGTAGGTACTGGGACCGCGTCGAGCACCAGTACTAGGGCTTGCAATTCGAATATGTCGAATATTCGACCTGTTTCGATATTCGAATATTCAGCCGCTCAGGTTTCGAATATTCGAATATTTTTATTACTAGAAAATAGTACATTTCGATGCTAGTGCGGAAGGTATGTCATTACTTCACGAGTACCGAGATATTTTGCCACGAGCCGCAGGCGAGTGGCAAGACTCGGGACGAGTGAAGAATGACATTTCCGCACGTGTATCGAACGACGTTTTTTAATACAGTTGCGAAAAAATAAGTAAAACATTGTTAATCGTACACTAAACAAAAGTGGTAACAGTGACAGCTCGCTTAGACGTCGTCTTTAAGTATATTATATCTATGGGCGTTTGGCAGCTATTCCGTTCCATTCAGACAACTTATTAAGAACGGAATTTTCAATATTCAATATTAAAAAATAAACGTGTTATAATAAGAATAAGAATAAGAATAAGAAATGTTTATTAGCACAAATAATAATTAATAACACAAGATGAAATAACACAAAACTAAGATTCAATTACATAAATATTTGTGCCAAAAGGTCCCCACTCAGCTTTTTGTCACGTTGTGTATCCTAGGACACACAACGTGACGCTGATTTTCAGTGAGGCCTGGTAAAAGACTAAAGCTAAAACTAAAACTAGGTATATGGTGGCAGAACCAAAACATAAGAATTCAACAATGAATAAATAATAATTATAAGGCTATTGATTTTATACATATCTATGTATCTTCTTTTGTCGGGCGCGTATGTGTATGTATGTGTGTGTGTGTGTGTATGAGTGTGTGTGATGTTTATTTGTTGGCACGGTTGCCTAAGTGCTACAATTTTTGTTTATCTAGCAGAAAGTTCTGGAGTTTTACTTTAAAAGAGGCGACTGATAAACAATTTCGTACTGGTGGTGGCAAGTCGTTCCAGCACTTTGTGGCAGCAAAACGGAAGCTGCCACGGAAGGCAGCCGTGCAGTGTGTTGTGCGGTGTGTAAGTCGTGTTGCGTGTCTCATAGCACGTTGGGAAAAGTTTATTTTGTCATAAAGGTATGATGGTTCTCTATTTTTTATAATTCCAAAAAGTAAGGTCGCAAAATGGAGAGATCTACGGGAGGCCATATTCATTAGGTTGTATTGATTTAAAAAAGGAGTGACGTGAGCACGTCGAGGGATGGGAAAGCAGAAACGGGCACAAGCATTTTGAATTCGTTGCAGCATTTTCTTAGTGCGATATAGTAAGCGTTCACAGATGACTACATCTGCGTAATTAAGTTTTGACAATATGAGCGCCTCACATAACTTAATGCGCATGTCAACGGAGAGACACTCACGGACTTTGTACAGAACCTTGAGACGATAAAAACAGTTGCGCATTGTTTCCGAGATATGTTTCTCAAATCTCAGAGACTCATCCATTAACAGACCTAAATTACGAGCCTCTACAACTCTCTCTAAATGAGATCCATTGATTGTAACTTGTGGGTTATGTCTTGTAACTATTTCAATCTGTTTTTTTGTACCCAACAACATAAATTTAGATTTAGAGGAGTTTAACTGTAAATTATTCTGGTGACACCAGTTGACTATGCTGGATAAATCATCGTTAAGTTTATTTACAGCTATGCTTGTGTCACTTGCTTTGAAAGATATATATAATTGAGTGTCATCCGCGTATATGTGATACTTACAATTTTGTATGTTACTAATTACATCTGCACTATACAGACTAAATAGGATAGGTCCTAGAATCGAACCCTGTGGAACACCTCTAGTGACCGGTAATGTGCTTGAGAGTAACTCAGTGCCATCCTCATGACAAATTTTGACATACTGCGTACGATTAGTAAGGTAACTATGAAACCATTTCAGAGCCAGTGTGTCAAAACCATAGAAGGCTAATTTAGATAAAAGTAAAGTCGTGTCAATCGTGTCAAATGCGCGAGAGAAGTCAAGTAACACCAGTATTGTTGCCTGACCAGCGTCTTGTGCAGCTAGGACATCATCGACCACATCTATAAGCGCAGTGGTAGTGCTGCGAAGCTTTCTGAAACCGGACTGTTTTTTTGGCAGGATGTTATTTGCCTCAAGAAACGCCGACATTTGAACGCAAACAATTTTTTCCAGTACTTTTGATAACACTGGAAGTATGCTGATTGGGCGAAGTTCTTTGAATTCATTAGGATTTGGGGTTTTTGGAATGGGTTTCACAACCGCCACTTTCCACTCGTCAGGGAATATTCCAGTCTCTAGAGATTTGTTGACTATGGCAGTTATTGTAGATAGTGTTGTTGGTAGAGTCGTTGATATCATATTTATGTTGAGTCCGTCGTTGCCCTGTGCATTGATGCCAATTTTTTTAATTATATTAAATATTGTTAATTCATTAACGGGCTCTAATTTAAAAATATTATTGCCAAATTTGTGAAATTCAAAGAATGTCAGATTCGATATGCTAATGCCGTTAGTGATTGGGAGCTTCAAAAAGTGTTCGTTTATAATGATGAAGAGGTAAGTATTAAAATATGAAATATGTATATTTTTCACATTCTTACATTAACAGTAGGTTTTTATGCTGATTACGACGTTTAAAGGAAACGAATATTAACACTCATCAATAAGTAGTCGTGAATTGGAACAAGTATAAATTTAAAAAAATTGGAAAAGTAAAAAGCACTAGTTCGAGATAACCAACTTTCCGCACGCTAAACAGCTACGTAAAGTAGCACTTTTTGAGCAACTGTATTAAAAAATCTATTTTCGTCCGCTATAGTTACAGTTTCTGTGTGTTTTGCCGGGTATTTACAGTGAATGAGGAACGGTAGGTACCCAAATGTGAATTAAATAATGTTTTTACTGCATTCCTCTCTATAGGCTTCGTGTATAGGTACAGTTAAACCTAACCTAAAGGAAACGAAATAAAAAAGTATGTTTTATTACGGTGCGGCTAATGCATTTGTAGGTACAAGCAACGTTACGTAAGTTATATCTAATCATGCACCTTTAGCTAACGAATAATCCACCCAGTAGTCGGCCAAATTTTTCCCTTAAATATTCCTATTATATAATTTATATAATAGCCGACCATTAGGAATCAAAATTAAACTTGCCAAGACAAATAAAGTCAATAAAGATTTAAAATACAATGGAATTAAAGGCCATTTTACAGGCCTCTTAACGACTAGAAGTTAATTTAAATCAGAAAATGATTACCTACTAACACGATGTTATTTCTCTTACATACGTGTTTGGATGGTTAAAGTAATATTAATTCACGCAACGACGCATTTATGATATAATTATTATCTAGAAATATTGAACACGTCTAATTTTTGCCATTAACTTGCTTTTATAAACGTGGGCATCTCAGAGTAGGATAATAAAATCTAGTCAATTAAGTGAATTTCAGCATTAGTTTTAGCAATATGTCAAAAAAGCTTTTGAATAAAACGATAATAAACCGATTTCGCGATCCTTTTCTTATTTTTTTTAAATATTCCAATAATTATTCGAATATTCGAATATCTCGTCAGAAAAAGTCGAATATTCGAATACCTGAAAGTTTCGAATATTTGCATTCCCTAACCAGTACGTTTACCTTATATTTTATAATAGGTATTGTAATTTTAAGGTATTTACCTATCTATGGGCCACTATTACGCCTCATAATATTTAACACATATAAGGGCGAAATTCTAAATATAAGATTTTCTTACAACTTTCACTTTTTACATTGTAATCCAGTGACATGTACATATGCCATACGATAAATAAATAATTAAACACATTCATAGCCACTAAGTGCTACGGGTTACGCTCGTAGCGCGTAGCCACGTCTTTGCCGTATGTAGCGCGTAGTCGCTACAAACAGTGTACCCGACAGTCGGGTTCTTGGCCCTGAATGTGTTAAATAAAAAGAACAATTAATTTCACTTAAAATAAAAAGACACCTCGTTTTAATTTTACTTGTTTCAGAGTCTCGTATTCCGCGTGCTCCGTCACCCGGAGGTGCCCGAGTTCCAGCAGTGCGTGGCGTTCGACGCGTTCCCGAGCCACCGGCAGGAGCTCGCGTACAACGTGTTCTGCCTCTGCGCCATGTACTTCCTGCCGCTGCTCATCATCACAGTCTGCTATGGGTGCATTTTCTACGAGATATCTAAGAACTCGAAGGAAATATCAGGTTAGTATGTCATACAACTTTTAGGTAAATTTATATGTTTTATGATAATGATTCCCCCTGCATATATTTTTTTTTGCATGTAGCTTATTTACTTAAATATAAACTCGCCTCCCAATATTCAGATGATTAAGCCAAGCAACCAACCAACCAATACCAATAACCAATACCCAATTAGATATACCAATTACCTTCCCGTATTTCTACACATTATTTAGGTAACCTCAAATAGATGAAATGGTTGGTAATTTAAATTTCTTACTCTTTGGATAATTGAGAAAAAACAGCCAGCTAGTTATTTAGTGCCTACTACGGCTAACTTGTAACAATTATAATTGCATATTTTAACATTTATCAAGCTTATATAAAATATTCATTATTTAATTATTCCATCACTTGACTTATCCGCGTCTTCTAAATTACACGATCAAAAGATTAAACAAAAGATAGGTTAATATGTTTATGTATTATGTATGTTAGATATTACATGTACGACACAAATATGGAGACGTAAAAAATCTTGATTTTTTTACTCACTTCATGTGCCACTGCACCACGAAGCTTAAGCAAGTTGATAGAAGTATTTACCTAATCTACATGGATAAATACATGGAATGGATTACATCTACGTAGTTGGCTTAGCGCCAATATTTTGACATAAATGTATATCCAGCTTGCGAATGATAGCAAAAACATGAAGTGTCGATAAAAGAAAAATGAGACATCAATATTTTACTACGTGCTTAACCTTGTTCTATACATACATTCCTCTATATGTCTACGATATGGCGAGGAGTTGTAACTATAGTAGCGTTCCAAACAATCTCACGGCTGGCTTCACTGGCCGCTACCGCCATTGCCGTTCTGGGCCCATAACCCAAAGGTCCGTGGATCGAAACCACGCTCTGCTACCATATTAAAGGATAACAAGAAAATGGAGTTTGCGTGTATATTTTATTAGATTAGTCAAAACATGGAGTATAGAGTAAAAGGAGCGAAATCTCTTATGGTATAACAGTTGTAAATGTGTCCAGAAGTCAGCTGTAAATAATAGTTCCAAATCTCTCCAGAGTAGCGCTAGTAGAGTAGCTAAGGACGGCGTTATTGACGGACTGAGGTGCACTGTTAATGATTTGAATTTTTTTATCAAATATTCTAGGTATTGTGGCGCCACCTATTTAAGGTTTTTTGACGGACACTTTTTGATACATGGGGATTGTTTTCCTATAAGTCAAAAGTGACAGTATGTCAACAACGTTTCATAGCAACATAGAATATATTCAAGACTTCAGTTTAAAGAGGATGTGCTGATGTGCATCCTTAATAGTAACAACGCCCTGATTATTTACTGATTGTGATTGTGATCGTGATTTATTTTTGGTTAAAGTTTCTACACCCGTGAATTATGTTTTTTGTCTCTTTCTGCACAGTGATTTTCTTTTCCTTTAAAAGTTAATGTTCGTGTCGTGATGCAAAGTAATTTCTAAGCCACACGCGTTGTTGGTGTGTGTAAAATCCATGAATATATGAGTTTCTTGATATTATGGATTTGAAAGACTGTGAAAAGCAAATAAGCAAAATATTTATGTAGTTTTTTTAGAATACCTACACGTATATAATATGTAAATTTAACATACTAACTAGGGTAACACGTGCCATTGAACAGGATGATATCAGGTTGTTTGTAGTATGTTTACCGTTCTAGCCTATTTGCATAATTTGGCATTTGGACCACAAAGGATCCCGAGAGTGACCACGTACCAGGAAAAAAAAAACAACGCGGAAATGCCTCCAACAATGTGGGGTTGCGATAGGTAATTTAAAACGTATATTTTCACATCAAAATGATGTAATTTTGTTATCAATCCATTGTACGTGTCACTCAAGCAAATTATACATGTAGACTGCGCCTGTATTTGCCTGTCTATCGCTCTAAAATGCAAGATAGATAGAGAGCCAGATAACGAAATTTCTATTTATAGTTTTTGCCCTGTTTCTTATATTAAATATGTAAATAATAAGGAAGAGTTACTTCGTTTGTGAAATCAAAACGAATAAAATTAAATCATTCAGAAGTCGTGAAATTATATAATGGTTTCTTTTAGTCGAATATTTTAAAAGGTCCTTCGTTTTTGTCTTCGTCGGAAATATAATAATATAAGTAAATCTACCTTTTTGTTAAAAGCGAGAGGGCGACTGTTTGAATAAAACATCAATCCTACAACTTTTTGGATATTATAGAATATTGTCTTTATTCTTTATTCTTTATTCTTTATTCAAACACTATGTATAAGTTTACAGCTCAAGCCAAGGCACTTATACTGTTAATTAGGTACATATATGTTGTCAGTATCAGTCAGTATCATAAAATTAGTAGGTACACTTATTGTATTACACACTTATCTTTATAATTGAACATACATATTATGTATTACTAAGTTACATAGAGATAAAAAAAAGAATCTGATATTAAATAACATAGGTAGAGTTTAAAAAAATCCTGATACTACGTTGTAGGGACGGCCACTTGTCTGCGAATATGTCTGCGTTTTGGACTGTAGCTATGAAGTTATTTAGTAATTCTATTGCTCGGTACGTGGGTGCGTTTGAACCGTGATAGGTGCGAACATTTGGATATGCAAAAAGGTTTCTGGCTCTACGTGCGCTACGCCCTACTGCAGCTATGTAGTTGTCTGGGGTAAAAATACGCATACGCTCCAGAACGGATGGGTTGTCAATACGATTTCTTAAAAGCAGACAATAGTGTAAGGCAAGCGTTTGCTTACGCCTTAGCTCGAGAGACTCTAACCCTACCATTCCCAATACAAAGGATGACGGAAATAAGTATGGGTAGTATCCGTAATACCTTTTGTAAAGATGTCTAGCAAATTTACGTTGGACGCGCTCGACCATTATGGTATATTTTGCTTCCCGAGGGTCCCATGCGATAGAATTGTACTCAAGCTTGCTGCGAACATAGGCATTATAAATAATTATTGAGATTTTAGGGTCACGAAATTCAGAAGTCGTTCTAATAATGAACCCTAAAATTTTGTAGGCACTTTTGCAAATATTTATAATGTGTGAGTGCATGTTTAGCTTAGTGTCGAGTGTTAACCCTAGATCCTTTATTTCTGTTACTCGGTCAAGGGGAATGTTAGTAAGAGTATATGTCTGGAGGATATAATCTACAGACCGGCTAAAACTTATTACTTTGCACTTAGATTCATTTAGGTACAAGCGGTTTGTTTTACTCCAGCTGTCAACCATGTTGATTGTTTGTTGGAGTACCGTACAGTCGGATGGATTTACGACCGGTTGAATTATTTTAAGATCATCCGCATAAAATAGTGATTCCACGCCTGATATATTACTTGGCAGATCATTGACCATGATTAAGAAAAGAGTAGGCCCCAGAGTGCTACCTTGACTAACCCCGGAACGAGTGTAATACCTTTCAGATTGGTAAGAATTTAATTGGACATATTGTGTGCGATTCCTGAGGTAGTCAGAGAAGAAAACAAGAAGTTGAGGGGTGAAACCTAAGGCTGACAGTTTGCATAGGAGAGTATCGTTGTCAACTAAGTCGAAAGCTTTCTTGAAGTCGAAATAAACAACATCAACTTGTCGTGCAGTATCCATTTGGCGCAAAACGCTATCAAAGAAGCAAATGTGGTTGGTAGTAGTGGATCGAGAAGCGCGGAATCCATGTTGACAATCTACTAATTTACGATTTATCTGATTAAGTAAGCAGTGGTTTAGAATGGTCTCAAACACTTTTCCAAACACGGACAATACAGCAATGGGCCTGAAGTTTGTGATATCGGAGGACTTACTTATCTTAGGAATTGGGGTCACTCTTGAGACCTTCCATTGGGATGGATATACGCCCAGCTTGAGTGATAGATTGTATATGTGAAGTAACGAGTGTTCTAACAAGCATACACAGTCCTTGACTAGAAACGGGGGTATACCATCAGGCCCAGCTGACGACTTAGGTTTGAGTTTCCGAATAGCGGCTCTGATTTCTGAAATACTGATAGTTGGGATAGCAATCATAGATTCATTGTTGTTACCAGCCTCCAGTTCCGCTTTTTTGGGATCTAGTTGCGGAGCTTCAGGCTGGAATACGGAGCTGAAGAAGGACGCAAAAGCATCGACTGCTTCTTGATCAACGACTATTTTACCTTTATATATGTATTCAGATATTATGTTTCTTGCCAATTTAACTTTGGTTTAACTAATAAACCTTTAAAATTGTGGTTTCTTTAGTTTATAGTTAATATACTCACAACAACTATCTTATATATAACACTTTAAACTCTCGCGTTTTGTACACATATTTAACGGGTCTACCGCTACAACTCTCTTATATGTATAGGTAAATGGACGAACAGTTCATACGGATTGTATGTATTTATGCGCAATGCATTTAATAGGAAATGGAATTGTCGATCAGTGATGGCGTCCACGTAATTTGATCCCCACCTTCTGGCCTATGCAGGGCCGTATATAATACTAGTTATAAAAAAAATAACACATTAACACAGAGCACATAGAACTTCGAGTGTTTATTTTATTCTAAGAAAAATAAATTAGGTCAACCAGGGTAAATGCACCCATGGGATAATTGCGACTATTTAGTATTTCTCTAATACTATTGATTGGAACGCCCTCTATGTTACGTTACCAAGTAGCTTTGGATTTTATATACCGGGTGTGGCCTGTAATACGAGCAAATAATTAAAACACGGATTGTACTCCTCAAACGGTAACACTTTTGTTAAACAACTTTTAAAAATTATGATGTATTTAGACTTCCTATTTTTCATACAAAATAAATATTATCTTCAATGGACGCCATCGCCATGCCATATCATTTGTGATTGACGTTGCTTGTCATGCCTTAAACATAACAAAATTCGCAATACATTGCGTCTTAGAATAAATTATAAAGTGTATTAAAAATCAATCCACAAGTTATTTTTAAAAGTTGCTGAACAAATGTTGGTCAGTATGAGGAATACAGCCTACAGTTAAATTTTTTGCTCGTATTACAGGCCACACACGGTATGTGATACTTACTAACTACTACTATTTTGGGGAAGTGTGAGTATATAAAACTTAAATAAATGTCAATGTGAAATGTGACAAAAAATGCTCACGTATTTTATTTCTCTAAAAGTGGATCGAAAGTTTATCAACGGATTTACTTCTACAGGTAAAGGCACGGTGCACTGGTTTTATAGGTAAAGGCACGGTGCACTGGTTTTCAATCGCTGTTGACGTATTTTCGGTCTAGCGATTTCCAATATGTTTTTAATTGAGCAACTATTCAAACTGTTTTGACCCGTGAAATACCGCCTTTATCAGTTTTGAAAGTAAATTTCGATATTCATTAAAATTTGGATAGGTATTAATATTTTTGGGTATTGAAATTCCATGAAAATTACGCCCACATCATTGTCAAGCAAATTAATTTAATTTAAATTTGTTGCTAGGTACCTGCTGGTTAAAGGATGACTCACGTTAGACGGGGCCGTGTCCGGGCCGGAGCTTCCGGAGCTTCGTTTTCTATAGAAAGCATCACGTGATCACCTGTCATCTGTCATAGAAAAGTAAGCGCCGGAAGCTCCGGCCCGGATACGGCCCGGTCGGCCTGGTCTAATGTGAGTCATCCTTAACGCCAAAACTCATACCAGTATACCGGTATACCCTAATATTAACTGTTACAACACAATGGTTCAATTAACATAAACATTCTACATTAGATTAACGTATACATACCAACATTAAGGGCAGATGCCCCGGTTTTGGCCAGTAACATTTTTGGCCAGTTGAAATATTAATAAATATGTAATATGACTATAATAAGTATTAATATGTATAATCTTTTTTATTAGTTTTTAAAGCATTGTAGGTATGGTATAAAAGACAGCAGACAAAGCTATTCTATGTAATCCATAGGGATTATTCCAGGCAGACGGTCTGGCTAGAAACTTCAATTTACGGTACTATGCTAAGTCGAAGATGATTTCGTGGGTCGTATAAAACTCGTAAAGTAACCTACGTGATGAGTAATCTACGCATGACGCGATACCATTATAATAAAGGATGACTCACGTTAGACCGGGCCGTATCCGGGCCGGAGCTTCCGGCGCATCGTTTTCTATGGAAAGCATCACGTGATCGCCTGTCATGTCATAGAAAAGTAAGCGCCGGAAGCTCCGGCCCGGACACGGCCCAGGCTAACGTGAGTCATCCTTAAGTCTACATCCAGTTGATCGTTTTCTGGCGCCGAGACGCCATTCTAAACCACATTACATTTTCATATAGGTACCGTAATATAAATATGCCTGTTTTGCTCCCCACTGGGTAATTGTTCTCCAACCATTTATATATAGGCATTACTAGCGACCCGCCCGGGCACGGATTAGCAAATTATACACAAACCTTCCCCAAGAATCACTATCGATAGGTGAAAACCGCATGAAAATTCGTTCAGTAGTTTTGAGTTTATCGCGAACATACAAACACACAGACAGACGCGGCGGGGGAGTTTGTTTTAAATATAAGATGTAGTGATGTTACCATTAACTAAATCTTCAACTAGTAAAAACCGGCGTCTAAAGCTTTTGCAGCTAACGTAAACTCTAAGGTACGAGTACACAGTCACGGCGGGACTCGTTCCAAATTCTTGAATCCTAGTACTAACGGCTCGATTCGGAAAATGAATTAGATTTCTACTAGACTTCAACAAGTTACGATACGGATAATTTAAAGATATTTGTAAGATAGATATGTCAAATTTGACGTTTCCGCGATTCTGGGGGCCATCTTGAACGATTTCGACAAGTTATGACTTAGATATCCAAGTCACATCTAGTCGATATCTAATGTAGATCTAGTTGATCTCTAAATCGTCTCAAGATACGTCTTAATACCTAGGCGCCTACAACACTGGTCTACGATACACAACTAGGTATTTAAGAGGTTATATTTAATGAACAGTGAGCCCGATACGGATCAATTTGTTATAGCTTACCCTCAATTAACCCCCGTTAGCTGATAATCGGTTGTCTTTTATTTTGACTCATGTATTGTAAGAAAGGGATCTAAATCAGGCCCGTAAAGTGTTATGTTATGAATAAGGGGGTTAAACTGGTTTTGACACGAACTTGACGATCGTCTTGATGATTGGCGCACATCTCACACGCGTTTCACTTATCTACTGAGCGATCGAAAGGTCGTATCAAAATGAGATCTAAACTGTAGCAAATCTAAATCAGACTCCGTGTTTATAGAACAAAATCTAGGGGCTTATTAAATTTGTACATACACAAAAAAAGGAAATGTTTTTCTACCATTGAAATCATTCCACGAGACTCACTATCTCTAATCAGGATTAATACAGACAAGGTTCATTTTTACCTGAAATAAATTAAATATTATCTCAAGTCGCGTTTATTTTTTAAGCTGAAATTGTGAGCGTGAATAAGTCAAAATGATAAGCAAGTCAAAGAAATTTGTTATTTTAGGTTTGCGAAAATAATACGATAACCTCAAGTATAAAATTCTCGCATGATAGCATTCCCGGTACAAAACGGATAACGTTCTCAAGAACGGCACAGCAACTAGGTATAAGTATATTTCACATAGCTTATGTTTGGTGACAGCTCTCATTTCCATACAATTGTCAATTTATAACCTTAAACCGCAAAATTGTAGTGAGATGACAGCTGTCACCGTACCAAAGCTGTGTAAAAAATACATAGTATCAGTCGAGATGTGTTTTTTCGAAATGATATTACAAACAGTGTAATCAAATGACGCAATGGCAGTCGTAACATGCGGTTCCTGAAAACATCATAGATAGCCTTAGATAGCGTATAGTATAGGTATGTATAGATAAAGCAGTGTTATGTATCTTGTATCTGTATATAATTAGGCATTAAAACGCACGTTTGATGTTTTTATAAAACTCTTTTTCTGCTCTTTTCGTTATCTACGAGTACATACTTACAAATACATTCGTGTTTTAATGCCATTTATTATGTAGCAGTCACATAAGCTACTATTAAACGCTTTATGAGCTTCTGTTTGTTAACAAGCAAAATTAAGGTTTTAAATACATTAGCCCGTTTTTTGTTAACAAAGACAGTTTCTTTAACCAACTTGAAATGGGAGGACCATTTCAAGTTGGTTAAAGAAACTTTTGCCACCCGAGTGATAAAAGCAAATCTATTAACACCCTTCGCCAAAATCATGGTTCTATTCATGCTATTGGTAGTTGTGCAGTCAGAATAAACTTACTTTGGTGAACAAACATTATTACATTACCTTCATTAGTATATTTTTGTCAGTAGAAAAAGGCGGCAAATTGAAAATAGTTGGCTGGCTCGAGTCAACTTAAATTGAACTAAAAATGTGGCTGGCTGCCCGATTGGAATTATCTAGCTCGTATCTAGATGTAATATTCGACGTATCTTAAAGTTCGAATTGGATCGTGGTGATCCTGTTTAAATCATCGTCACAATCGATGGAGCCATATTACCCAAAGATGGATTGATTGAACACCAATGTAACCTACGTCGAAACATCGGAAATAAAGGTAGGATAACCTTAACAAAAAAAATCACGATAGTTCTACGAACAATTTTGATATCCTAAATGTAGTTAAGCGGAATTTAAATCTCACTCATTGTTGCAATCTACATAAGTGCAACTCAGCTGAAACGTCACGTCCGAATTTAAGGTAAAAACAATGATATTATATCGCGGTAGACCCGTTTGTGTAATTATGTGTACAAAACGCGAGAGTTTAAAATGTTAAATATACAACTTTTGCACATAAGGAACTATTTGAATTTCAATTAGTCCCGCATTAAACCCGTCACTACCGTGCATGCTCAACACACGTGCGAACTCGTTTCAATTTTAAAGTTGCGACGAAAGGTACGAAAGCTGTATTCATAAAGTTACAATGTTAACGAGAGGAGTAATTAAGCACACATGTAGCAACTTGAGTCTTCGGGCATTTAGCAATTAGACATTTATGTAGATTGTGCGAATGTTTCCGGTATAAACTTGACTCAATCAGCTCTTTTAAGTTAGAATTTTCCTTTAAGGAAGAGGAAGGAACACGACGATAGTCATTGTAAATGCCCTTTTGTGATTGGCACGGTGGGGTTGTGTGTATGCAGTCTCTTTATGAACGATACAGATTGCTGGAGCGAATACCAACAAATGATCATAGGCACGACGTTTTCACATTGTACGCCACTCCGGTGTGCGAGCGAGACATCACTATATGCGCACGTGCATAGAGCGTTACGTCACACAACTGAACGACGTGCGGATCCGCATCACTGCGCATTTGCGAATTAATAGTGGTAACACACTATCGCACCGCACCAAGGTCATTGTGCGACGCACCCATAAGTAAGAGCGAGAAAGCGATATCTCTTTCTCGCTCTTACTTATGGG
Source organism: Cydia splendana (assembly GCF_910591565.1). NCBI lineage: Eukaryota > Metazoa > Arthropoda > Insecta > Lepidoptera > Tortricidae > Cydia > Cydia splendana. The sequence continues at coordinate 12,190,184 of NC_085976.1, forward strand.
TGCGTCGCACAATGACCTTGGTGCGGTGCGATAGTGTGTTACGGCCTTAACAAAGCCTTACATGCAAACACTGGCCCAATTATTTCATGCAACCGATGATGCCAAAAATGCGGGGGTGCACGGGACGAGGTGAGCGAAATCCCGTGTCGTGATTGGTCCGTTCAAAGACACGGACGTCACACAAAGACACTTTCGACTCGAACATGGAGTAAAATTATCGTATGCGTGGCAGAGGGGGTAGCGCGACTATGCTAAGTCTGGAGGATGTTTTGTCTGTGCACTGGCCTTACTCGCATGTCTACACAAAGAGGCGTAGATTAGACACTGGTGTAATTATCCTGGGCTTTTGTTGACTCTCCTGTTCCAGGAAATCCTCCTTGTCAAAAGCGAGATGAAATGTGTTTCTAAGGGTGGTATTCCATCTGTCCAATATATTGGTCCAATGTGTATTGGGTCTTTCATTTTAGCTTAATGAGAGAGTGAGACGCAATGACATTGGACAAAGAAATTGTACAGGTGGAATAGCCACCCTAACCAACGCTCTAGAATTTCCTAACCCTATCACATGAAACGTACCTGTGCTAACTCGGGGCACGAATAGTAATTGATGTTTATTATTAAAGTTTATTGACGTATATTTAATTTTATGCATTTGCTTATTTGGAAATCCTATATTACTGTAAACATGTTCAATATATGTCTAATATCACTTTAGTCTTCGTGCCCCGAGTTAGCACAGGTATTAGGGAATGCTCCCGGTTCTGAGTTTGTATGGCGAGAACCGGGAATTCCCGGCTCCGGTTCTGTATTTGTATAGAAAACCAGTACCGAGAGCACTCCCTAACAGGTATGCACATGATGTCAGTGCCTTCAGAAGTCGTGTAGATTGTAGTAAAACTTACACCCGAGAATCTTGGTCGTTTGTCAATTTTAGGTACTGCATGCGACAGGGACATATGCAAGTACAAGCAGTGACTTGTAACTCTTGTAAGCGCTTAGCTCCACATTTCTCGGCTTGAATCACATACAGTCGGATGTGCAAATAGTGCAACTAGTCAACGTTCAACGTCATAAATATAAATAAATTTTCGTTGTGAGTAGTTATTTCAACCCTTAAGTAGTCTAAAATGTTTAAATGTTTGCAGTCTGGGTGATAGAAATTCTCAAAGAGGTTTTTACCAGACCCTCGGGTGTATCATTTATTTACAACTGTAACTTGACAATTCCAAATACCAACGAAATTGAAGTGTATCTCTAGATAGTCTCCATTAGAGCCTACAATAAGAGAACACGGAATCGAGAATTGTTTGCCTTGCCTATGGTTCCTAATAACAATGTATCCAATAACGACATAGAATGTGTCGTTTATATAATAACTTGGATATTGATTTAGATATTTTGAACATTTCTTTACCTAAGTTCAAAAATGTTTTGTTGTCCCAAAATTGTAAGTAAATATTTATTATCTTATCGTGCTAACTATTTATTGTACTATATTCTTTTATTATCTTTAATAACAGAAGTTCTTTTTTAGTCAAAATTTGTATTTAGCTTAATAATTATTATTCCATGATAATGTTGTGTACAATTATAATCGTAATGTAAGTAATTTATAAGTTGCTTATGTAAGAAATATGTTACAGTGTTGTTTGCCTGCATTATGTTATTGTACCTATTAAAATAAAAAATAAAAATAACATATATGCGTAGAAAAATTACATTCAGCACGTGTAAAGCCTCGTGTAAAGGAGTTTACCTTTTCGGAGTAAACAGTATCCAAGAACGTGTTTATATACGTCAAATTGGATGATAATTGGGAGCTTATCGTCACCATTCTGTAGCATTGGGGCTTCATTTTTATTATTTTTAATATGTGTATATAAATAAGAAAATTTTCGTGGACTTTCACATCGTTGTGATACTTTTCCCTAAGAGGGTACAATGGAGGTTGCTATTTAGTAGGAAATTGCCTACAAATGAGGAGGGCTGTATAACGACTTCTACGCGCACAGAGTCGCGAGTAGAGGTTAGTTCACGAATAGTATATTTGATCGTTGCTATTTTTAAATATAATCTTTTTACTTATTATACAGGTAAATATTTGTTACAGATAAAAACGTGTCCGACCACAGCCGCATCCAACTGCGTCGCTCGGACCGACGGCCGCTGGCGCGAGCGCGGCGGCGAACGCTGCGCATGACTGTCACCATCGTGGCCGTGTTCGCGTGCTGCTGGATGCCCTACGCCACCATGACTTTATGGTAAGGCTACACACAACGTGGTGCTAGCAACGTGTCGAACAAACTGCGCCGTTCGGACCGGCGGCTGCTGGCGCGGGCGCGGCGGCCGTGACCTGCCTAGGCATGACCGTCACCATCGTGGGCATGACTTTCATAGTAAGGTAAAAACGTGTCGGACCACCGTCACATCCAGCTCCGTCGCTTGGATCGGCCGTTTATTTTAGCCCGTTATTCACACATCAGTTATGAAATAATCGAGGAAACGAAGAAAAAATCTTAATACTTTACAGTAAATACACAACAAAAGCGTAACCTAATCATGCCTGTCCCGCAGGCGGCTTAAAGCCAGAATTGTAACGAACATATTTCTGGCTTTAAGTTGGCGTTTGATATCGTGGTAACCTCGTTGCGGATTGGGAGAAATACCGACGGATTTCCTAGCTCATGCAATACGGTAGGCTAGGCAAGCCAATATTAATTATTTACTAGCCACCGTTCCGTGCTCACTGCTCACCCTCGTCGGATATTGGCCCTATTGACTGACCGCCTGTTTTATATAGACGAATGACGAAGATATATTTAACAAGCTTCTCGATCCTAGATTGAACACTATAAATAAAGGATGACTCACGCTAGACCGGGCCGAGCCTGTGCCGGGGTGTCCGATATGTCATTTTCTATGACGGCTGATCGGTAGGGAATGCAAATCGGTTATTTTCGGTTATTTTTTGTATGGAAATTATCGGTTATTAACCGAAACCGCGGTTATTTCCATACAAAAAATAACCGATTTGCATTCCCTACTGATCGGTGATCGCGTGGTGCTTTCCATGGAAAACGAAGCGTCGGAAGCTCCCGGCCCCGGCCCGGTCTAGCGTGAGTCATCCTTTATAGAGTCACAGCATAAGTATTGATTGCCAATCGCGCGGCTTTTTTTCTTTTGAAGTCACTTCTCTGTGCCTCTATTCAAAGAGAATAACTGGAAGTGCGAGTGTGCAGAGCCTTCTTCTTCTTCTCCTCCTTCTTCAGAGCTGTCTAACATCCTATTTAACAAAAATTTCCGACTTTATGAAAACTCCAAAGTAGAATGATGCCATTTTGTAATTAACTAACGAGTACACAAGAACACAAAACATTAAATCGATAGGTAGGTAATAAATATTGGACATTTTGATTTCAAATCACTTATAAGTAACTTAACGCTTCTGCGATTAAATAATAACGTTACTCGTCATGTATTTACTGATGGCCACTTATTCACATCGTCTATTATAATATTTATAATTTATGGCTATGTATTATTTTGTTCTAGACATTTTTTGTTAAAAAATATCATTTGACATGAACAACATCACATATTTTTATAACAAAGGAGAAACGGCAAGTCGTTTCAATATGTTTTCCCTTATAAGTAATAGCTTTTATTTAATAAAATATAATTTAGTAGGAAATTTCTCTTAAAGAGGAACTAAGTAAGTAGTTGGTACAAGTGATGCGCATAGTAGCTACCCACTCGTAAAACGGTCACTTATCACATCCACTTATTGCCAGCGCGAGCTACGCCCTACGAGCGTAACCGATAACACGTGAAAGCTTTATCGGCCCGATTCGAACTTTAAGATACGTCAATTAATAGAAACGATAAGGATTAGATATTTCAGTGACAAATGTGACGTTTCTTCAAACAAAAACGTCACTTTTGAGACTGAGACATTTAATCCATATAGTTTCTAGATCTATTAATTGACGTATCTTATAGTTAGGATCGGGCCGATCGAATCTGCGGGCGGCAGAGCGGGTCGCTGGCAGTGAATGTGTTAAGCCAAGACCTGCAAGCTTGGGAAAACCCATGAGATGGATAGAGATGGTAATATCTTCCATCTATGATTACTAGACTAAACCAGTTGGAAATTCTAGGATGATAAATTCAAAAAAGTGAAAACGTTTAGACCTTGTCTGGAAAAAACACGTTCATTTCGGGACTGACACGTTCTCACAGACCGACTTACCCAGTTTTTAACAATGAAATGGATAACGTTATATAAATATAGGAATTTCTTTGGTTTATTGGTATAAAATACACGTATACGTGGATGGACGTGGTCACGTCTTAGAATTGAGCAAAATAGCGTAATCCGAATCCTGTCCCTTCCTGACTATCTAAGTTAGGATTAATCATAGGATGAATGGGATCGGTATTCTTCACGGACCCTTCGGCGAACCAATATGTGTTACCTACATTGTTACATACGGAAGTGCTATTTATTGTCAGCTGGACATTCTCATAACAGATTTATTGAAGTAGTCTATCTTCAAACAGAGGTAGGTAGGTACACAGATGTGCAGACAAGTGGAAAAGATGTAACATTATTAGCGAAATAGGCACCGCTCGTCCATAATTATCTGAGTTAGTATTAACTATGTAAGGAGTGTAAGGACACTCAGTGACGAGGAAATAGGTTAACCACCTACTACCTACTGTCAATTGTCCTTATACTGTGGTATTATAACAACTGGATTTGATCTATAAATATAGTACATACCTATTACCAAGTTATCTACGGCATTGATTTGAAAACATCATAACTCCGCGAAACGTCTTTGAACGAAAATAAAGTAAGGAAGTGAAGTAAATATTCTTTATTGCACCAATAATTATACATTTTACATACATGTAAAACTACAAAGAAATTTTAACGGAAAAATAGAACCAGGTAACAACAGGCGGTCTTATCGCTAAAAATCGATCTCTTCCAGACAACCTTTGGGTAGTAGGAAATATAGAACTCAAACAAAAGTCAACAGGTAGTGCACGGAGCAAAATATGGAGACTACTAAACACAAACACACATATTACATACTACTTATATTAAACTATTACTTAATACTAAAAGCTATAGTCTTTATTCAAATTACTTACGCTCAGCACCCAAATAAGTTTAATATAATAAGTAAATTACTCGATTTCAAATGTTCAACTACTTGATGAAAAAATATTATTTAAGTTTTATTCTGTGTAAAATCAATTCTTTTGTGGGGCTGGCTATGTTTAGTTCTTAAGATACGCCCATGTACCTAAGTAATACATGAATAGATAATACTATAACTAAAGTTATACATTGGGTTATTTCGTAGCAATGAACATAAATGATCGATGATACTCGTATTGTACTATCCTATCCATCATACTCGTACCTTTCAGAAAACATAAAACAAATGTGAAACGAAACAGCATAAAGGCTTATATTAATAAATATTTCGCAGAATTCAATAATACTCGTATCATTATACTGTAGGAAGTAATACGGTATTTAATTTATAGTCAGCCAAGTTTGTGTGAGGGGTGAGGGTGGTATTCCACCTGTCCAATTTCAGTGTCCAATGTGTATTTTTCTCACATTTTGCTTGAAGAGAGAGTGAGACGCAATGACATTGGACCACGGACCCTACCCTCATTGTCTATATATAACAGCTCCTATATAAGCTACATGGCTGAAGCAAAAGCAACACCAAAGTCATGGTTGTGTACCGTGTGGTGTGGTCATTAATATAAGTTACGTCAGTAACTATTCTGTATTCGTACGTCAGTACGAATAGTTGAAAGATAGAGTCTGTGCGGAAAGAGAAGAGTCGTGGAATGTAAGGGAGCCCATACATTCTACGACTTCTCTTTCCGCACAGACTCTATTCTTCTGAATGTACAGTCACCACACGGGAATGTTATGCCATTTAGGGTTCTTGCTAAATTGGAAATTCTATACCATAAGTGTACGACAACCGATTAGCTAGGACCCTAAATGGCGCAACAATCGCGGAACGTGATGGTACCTACGCCACTTTTTTTAGGTACATGGTGGACCGGCAGTCGGCCAAGCACGTCTCGGCCCGGCTACAGGACCTGTTCTTCGTCATGGCAGTGTCCAACTCGTGCATGGACCCTCTCGTCTACGGGACCTACGCGTTGAACCTAAAGGCCATCTTCACAAAGACGTTTAAGAAAATCTTCTGCATACATGCCGCTAGCAATGAGATCACACGTGAGTTTGTATTTATATTTTGGTGCAGTAACTCCCCCCAATAATAGCAACTTTGTCTTAAAATAAAATGCCGAATTGCAATAGTTATAGGTTTATATTATCTTCCTTAAATTTGTGGTTTAGAATAAAGGATGACTCACGCTAGACTGGGCCGTGCCCGAGCCGAAGCGTCCGACATGTTATTTTCTATGACGGCTGATCGGTGATCGCGTGGTGGTTCCCATAGAAAACGAAGCGCTGGAAGCTCTGGCCCGGCCCCGGCCCCGGCCCGGTCTAGCGTGAGTCATCCTTAACAGAACAAACGACGAGTAATCAAGTAATTAAGTAACATATATTTAAACTATAGGTATAACTTAGTTTTACGGTGCAAAACACATTTCGCCACCTTTCGTAGTGTTTTCAAATCACATTTAAATAATTAAATACATTTATAGAATACCTACCGTCCAGCGTAATATGAACTTTCTACTAAATATTCTCACATCTTAAGCCAACGTCATTTTGAGTTGTTGGAATGACTACATTTTGTCAATTATTTAAATTCCACTTTGAGTAGTCTCAATCTCGGCTGCTTACCAGTTAAGAGAAGATTTAAGCCGTCTTAATAATTTCGAAATAGGTATTGTCTTTAAAGTCACTAATTGTTTGCACGTTTAAATTAACATCTATATTGATTTTGTGCCCGAAATTTTCTTTACATTTCAACTCTATAAATCAAAATTCTACAGCTTATCGAAAGACTAACCAATCTAAATGGCCTAAATTATGAATTGCCTAGACATTTTCAAGTAAAACGAAATTAAAATTCAGGTGTTGTAGACGACGCCCTGTTTTCTGGGATGGGTATAGAATGACACAGACTTATAGTTCGATTTTTTTAGCATTAGAAATAAGGTAAACAATCTTGATGTGTCTTTTTATTGAAAAACACGTTTTAAAAATAAGTCACGGCAAATATGTAACAATTATGAATCTAATACGATAATTTATATTCTTCTGCTTTCATAAGTAATAGTTGTCAAGATCGCTTACCTGCTTTCTAATGCTAAATAAAACGAATTATAGTATCTATAGGTATCTAAGTCATTTTCATTAAGGCTGACATAGCCTTTCATTTAATCTAAGGAGAAAACTGATTTGTTAAATAGCTACGAAAGCGTTAAATGTACCATCAGGCTCACAGATCTCATTGTGCTTCTTCGTTACGTACGAATAAGTAATAAATAATCTTAAATATTTAGAGTTTTAGACTAATGAAGGCAATATTATTGGCTCTATGAAATGTCTGAAACTTAATAATGTTAACGCTTAAACCTAAATATGACTGTCTTCATCTTTAACACTATAATAATTATCTAATGAAAGAGCGATACCGCAATGTTTGGTAACTGTGATAGAATGATTTCACTACATCTCGCCTACTGAGCTGTGTTATTCCGTAATCTTTTTTAAACCGATAATTTCTACTAGAGTTCACTCTTCTGAAAAGTTTATCAACCCCCGTCTTCTACCATACCAATGACATAATATATGTATATAATAACTAAATCGATAGCTCCACGGAAACAGAGGTATTGAAATAATTCAAATTGTATTGTTTCATATGAACAAAGGGATGTCAGCGCACGCAACTCTCAAGACTAAGCTGCCGACCAACGACTTGCATCCTGCTCCGGTAAGTGCTTTATTTACGTACTAGCTGTGCCCGCGGCTCCGCCCGCGTGGAATTCGGTCTGTGTCAGTAAGCGGCTAATTACTAATCCTAATTTCTCTCCCTCTCCCCTGGAGGCGGAACTTGAAGTCAAGTTGACAGATGGATATGCTAGAGGACTGCAGTCCAGATAAAATATTTTACAATTAGGTACCACGAAATAAAACTACACTCCAAAATCAATATTTTTTTACGCCCTTATTCAAATGTTACACGTGATTTAAACGACAGAGTAGTAGATGTATATCGGACGATACAGTAAGGTATACGCGCGCGAGCGTAAGCGAAGCGGCCTGCCTGGCTAGAGCGCCACTCACTGTGGTCTTCTTCAGACTCCTGAGGAAGACCACGTGCCCCTTGTAACCTCAATGCGTTGCGAGACTTTCGCGAATGATTGGATTTTTTTCTGGAAGGCATGATAATGCGTATTAAATGCGAGTCCCAAATCGTTTGACTCCGCAAACGACCAGTGCCGTTTTGATGCTCTAAGCATTTCTAGACCATGGTGCCCCGTCTCCCTAAGGGTCATCGAAATTACATTGAATATTTTGGTTAGTTGAGTGACGTTCATTGCCGCATTACAGCTGAGAATGGAAATTAGTCACATCATTTTATCACGAAAATTGACAGTGCTGTAGCAGTAACGTTGCAATAGAGTAATGCTGCTGCAGTCGCCATACCTCAGAAATATATTGAAAACGCGAGCGAAGCGAGCGCGAAAATTTTTCGATATAAAAACGCAATTTGATAGACAGTTGTACATTTTTACTTTTAGTATGGAAATCAGTCACATCATTTAATAATGAAAATTGACAGTGCTGCAGCAGTAACGTTGCAACAGAGAAATGCTGCTGCAGTCGCCAAACCTGAGAAAGATATTGAAAACGCGAGCGAAGTGAGCGCGAAAATTTTTCGATATATAACGCAATTTGATAGACAGTTTTACATTTTTACTTTTAGTATGGAAATCAGTCACATCATTTTATCACGAAAATTGACAGTGCTGCAGCAGTAACGTTGCAACAGAGAAATGCTGCTGCAGTCGCCAAACCTTAGAAAGAAATTGGAAACGCGAGCGAAGCGAGCGCGAAAATTTTTCGATATAAAAACGCAATTTGATAGACAGTTTTACATTTCTACTTTTAGTATGGAAATCAGTCACATAATTTTATCACGAAAATTGACAGTACTACAGCAGTAACGTTGCAACAGAGTAATGCTGCTGCAGTCGCCATATCTTAGAAAGTGATTGAAAACGCGAGCGAAGCGAGCGCGAAAATTTTTCGATATAAAAACGCAATTTGATAGACAGTTGTACATTTCTACTTTTAGTATGGAAATCAGTCACATCATTTTATCACAAAAATTGACAGTACCTACTGCAGCAGTAACGTTGCAACAGAGTAATGCTACTGCAGTCGCCACCCGAATGTCGCCTTTATCATATCTTAGAATGTTACTGAGAACGCGAGCGAAGCAAGAGCGAAAATTTTTCGATATAAAAAACGCAATTTGATAGACAATTGTACATTTTTACTTTTAGTTCCAACCAGGCGCGAATCCAGGATTTCATACAGAGAAGGGATGGTACGTTATTAGATGGGTACTTGTACACGTAGGTATAAAAGTTTCATGTAGGTACCTACTCCACGACGACTGCAATGCTGATGCAGCCTGCGCTTTTTTTGCCTACGGTTTTGGTGCCCCCTAGACGTGATGCCCTAAGCAAGTGCTTATTTTGCCTAAAAGGGTTAAACCGGCACTGCAAATGACAGAGGTCTATGTTTTTATTTTTCAAAGTACCCACCTTGTATAAATATGGATTTGATATGGGTGCGATATAATTACGATTAGGTATAATTCATGATGGAGAAAATTAATAATTTTAAATAATTATGCAATTATACGCGTGTTGATAATTATGTGTGTTTATTTTACCACTATGTAACTATGTAAACTCATTTTTAGTTTTCTTTATTAATTAATGTTTACTCAGTTCCCCAAAAGACTGTGCAATGAGGGGCAATTAATTTACTGTCGTTTAATTTTCTTGTATTATTAATTTATTAAATCAACATAATTATTCAATTATTTTTGTTGATATCCGTACCCCGGGGGTTCTAAACTTAGAGTTAATTTGGCAAAATCTTTCCTCGGTGGTTTGCCCCTCCTTCCTAAGTAGCGCCATAAGATTCAGGGGCAAACTTAAATCAATCGAGTGTTGTGGCTACCCCCCTTTTAGGAGTTGAATTTTTATAGCCTATAACCTGGCCGGGGATTTTCTCGACAGATTAGTAAAGTTTTCATCAAAATCCGTTCAGCCGTTTTCACGTGATGCGCGTTCAAATAAAGAGACAAACAGATAAACAGATAAACAGATAAACAGATAAACAGATAAACAGATAAACAGATAAACAGATAAACAGACAAACAGACAAAAATTCTAAAAACTTTTGGAACGTGTTCTGTTATCGATTCTAAGTATCCCCAGCCAACTTTTTTTCAAATATCTTCCATGTACAGACTTTCGACCGTCTTCAGCTTTATTATATGTATAGATGCCTACGACGTAATGTATGATTCACTGCATTTTATTTACTGACCGAGCGTCAGCGAAGGTGTCCGTTTCAGCTTGGTCAAAAATGACAAAAATTCTTTCGTATGTCCTCTTCAGAGTCGCATTTTTCAACCGATCCGCGTGAAATTTTGGGAGCAGGTTCGGTAGTTTGACGAAATGTATTTTTATTGGTAGTAAATTGTAATTGTTGAATTGTGTATTTTGTAAGCTGTTATTATTATGGACTTTTTGACTTTGACGGTTCAAAAGAGATTGGAAAATCCTACTTGACTAAATGAAATTATATTCTATTCTATTCTATTATATTATATTCAATTCTATTATACATATCCAATTCTATTATATTCAATTCTATTATACATATTCAATTCAATTCTATTATATTCTATTCTATTCTGTTCTATTCCATTCTATTCTATTCTATTAACTATAGATTTAATAATAATATAAAAACTACAGAAAAAGAATACACATTACATTAGGTAACAAAAGGCGGTCTTAGCGATCTCTTCCAGACAACCTTTGGGCAGCAGAAAACCAATAACTTACAACAATGAACGGGTTGTATTGGCACATTTACAGTCTATTCGCGGCTTAATTAGTTATTAACAAAAGGAGGTCTCAACGACCTCCTTTTGTATTTCTACTTTGTACTCCAAACAATTAATCCTAAAAAGAGGTCGAACTCGGAGTGAGCTAAATAAGCTTATTACTCGTGTACGCCTTCATTATGGCCTTCTCAAGGTTGCCTTAAGAGTCCGCAATAAGCTCGGCCGAATTTCACCTTCCCATACAAACGGAGTTTCGTTCTCATTTTAAAACTACGTCTTGGAGGGTAATGAATTTTTGCACATACCTACCGGAAATCTTTACATACGTAATTAATTCCTACTTAATATGTAATCTCATTTTAGTCTTAATGAAATTACTCTTAAATTACTCTTAAACGAGAGTAATTTGATATGTACATATTGATCAACATCTGTTTGAGTTTACCAGGTTACCGATTATGAAGATAATTGTTTAATTTTACGCCAAAAATAAATATGGATCGTGAACTGGTTCAGCCCCGGCTGTTTACAATTATTTACTGTCATAATTGTAGCCTTGAATGTAAATACACTTAAATTTAACACAGTAGTATTGGTATGCAGGGTAACGATATTGAACTGAAAATATATAAAAAAAGACATGTTTTGGAGATTTTTTTCTATCGAGCCAACTGTAACCTTTTAAGATTTGGGTTAGAGTCTGCCCTCGCAAATATAGTCTAGTTTCCGTATGAATTTTTTTCAGGTATTTTTTTCTTGATTAAGACGTGTAAGAATTAAATATTATAAACTACAATTTTGTGTTAGCCCCCTCTTCAGTCAAATTTCTTGCATTTCTGGTAGCCGCCCGGTGGGTCGGCGCAGGTATTGCAGAGGAGACAGTTTGACGGTGGATCTCCTTCAGTTTCGCGACAGTAACTGGCAAGAAGTTGCGCAGGATCGGGACAGGTGACACGGTCTCGTCTCGGAGGCCAAGATTCTCTTTGGATCGCTGAGCTAAAATAGTTAGTTCGTTAGTTGGGTAGTAATACGTAGGTAGTTTAATTATTGTCAGGGGTTCATAATTCATATTTTTTTATTGCATCTTCCTCTTCTTGCGTCTGGTTGCGTCTTCCTCGTCTTGTCGTCTTTCCGGTTGCATTCTAAAGGAGCCTGGGCTAACTAATCCCAAGAATTGGTGCCGGGGTTGGGTTTAATAAACGCGTCATCTGAAGGAACTTACAAGTTAGAGAATAAACTAGGCCCCACGTTATTACGTTATTAGCAAATATATTTTTTCATTGTGGTGCCTATTTAGTACCTAGGTACTTTTGCATAAACTCATCGGTAACTCAGTACGAGCCGGGGTTTGAACGTATTATCATTAGTTTGGAAGTCTTTAATTTCCGAGAGAACTGAGTTTCTGTGAGAATTGCTTGTGATTTTATTTTAATTCCATTAGTCACTTCTATTGCAATAATGGTAACTAAGACAGTCTTAGTATCAACCCTATAATTAGTCACAATGAATTCATATACTGCATGTATAAGAAAAATGGCGTAAGCTTTTATGACTGAATACTTTACAGATTTAAAATAAAGCCATACGAGTATGCTACAATCACGACTGGGGGTTCTACCAGTGGCGCACACTGGTGGAATCCCGCCTTAAACATACTCGTATCTGCCTTATTTATATTTGAAAACTCGTTCAATTTAATATTTTACTGCACGAACACGACGTATAAAATTTAATAATGCTTTTTCTGCTTAACTGTATCATGGACTTATGGTAGATTTATCTGTCACAATGCTACGTTCATCTTTGTTTCGAAACAGACAGACTTATATTATTAGCAACCGTTAGAATAATGCTTATCCGGTCTGTTAGCGGCAGTCTACGGTGTCTAGACTAATAAAATACTAGTAAAAAATGTTAAAAGGCTTAAGTGCTGACAAGAGGAAAAAGATACTAATAGCTGCGTAGTGCTTTACCAACAACCAATTTTGTACAGGCCAATTCGGGCGTACACTGAGTCAGATTGATAATATATTGATGGGTAACTATCGTACATGTCGGTACTTGTCCGTACATGTATTGGCGCGGACACTACACAGCTATCTTTAATATGTTTAGTTCAATGTGTAGCAGCAAACCTGTTTATTAATGTATCTTTTAAAGCTCTGTAATTATACGATTTAGAATCGAACCAACGTACCTTTATAGGTGCATATTTATAATAAATAGTCGTTAGTGTATTGTTGTAATCTATCTATCTTGTATTGTGTATTTAAGTACCTTTTGAATACATCAAACTAGTTTTTATGTTGCTGGATTCGTCGATCTAGGAACTCAAAACAAAAACGGCCGCTTTAACTTCGGACGCATAGATTGACGAATCCAGCAACATAAAAACTAGTTTGATGTATTCAAAAGGTACTTAAATACACAATACAGTACGTAGCGGCCCCCTTTTTAGGGTTCCGTACCCAAAGGGTAAAACGGGACCCTATTACTAAGACTCCGCTGTCCGTCCGTCCGTCCGTCCGCCTGTCACCAGGCTGTATCTCACGAACCGTGATAGCTAGACAATTGAAATTTTCACAGATGATGTATTTCTGTTGCCGCTATAACAACAAATACTAAAAACAGAATAAAATAAAGATTTAAGTGGGGCTCCCATACAACAAACGTGATTTTTGACCGAAGTTAAGCAACGTCGGGCGGGGTCAGTACTTGGATGGGTGACCGTTTTTTTTTTTTGCCGTTTTTTGCATTATGGTACGGAACCCTTCGTGCGCGAGGCCGACTCGCACTTGCCCGGTTTTTGAAATACCTGTCGTTAAATTTAAATAATCACACAAATTATTTAGCAGTGGCGCTAGTGTGCACGTTGATGGGCTCTTAAGTACCTACATACAAATACGTTTAGCACTAAAGCACAAATTCGATATAACGAGCAGACTCGACTCGATAAACATTGTTATAATCTTGCTTGCTTCACTTACGAACCGACACTAAGTATTAGCGTCATATAACGACCGTGGGTTACGCAGAGTTATAGCAGAATATAGGTTCGAACCTACAATGAATAACCTCAAAACGGAGTACAAAGTGGTTTGTGAATGGAAAGGCCAAGTATTATCCTAAAGCTTAGTGGTTCATGTCTCCTACATATATTGCCCCCGCAAGAGGCTCTCGTTTCAATACTAATATGGCTATGAAATCCCCTCGCTATGACATCCACTCGCTACGAAATAGTCCGGTGACTCCGGTTAAATATTTTGTAACGTGTTCGTGAATGTTTCATCAATAATTCTTTTGTAGGTATTTTTAAACTGAACCTAATAAATATGTATGACAGGCAAAGGTTACTATAAACCACTATTTTGGGCCGCGTTTGCTTCGATGACGAAGAAACCTGATATCTTATAAATGAGAAATTGGATCACTGGTTCTGACTTATCACATAAATAGAAATGGAGCGATTATACGTCCGGCAGTGTATTGTACGTGCCCTATTGATGCGCAACGTTGCGTAGTCATCGCCTAGACTTAAGAAACGCCCAGTCACAAGTCGAGGGTTCTATGGCTAACAATAACCTCTAAATCAAATAAAGGATATATAGGATAGGGAAGATATTATATAGGATAGATAGATAGATAACTCATTTATTCATTCATTTCATTTATTCATTGTATAATCATGTACATAAAATCAAACAGGTGTTAAATAATTAAATAAAGTCAGTCCATGACGCCCTGTTAGGGCTCATCGTAGGTAAGTATATTAGATTATTATTTTCAATGTGAATAAATTCACTTAAAGCGGTTTTTTCGTCGCCCTCGACTTATGCACTTATTTGTACGCTCGCACGCTCATTTGCCAAGGTTAGTTTTTATTGCAACCTTTGAAACTGTCCCATTTTATAGTCCGAGGACGGCCCACCTACCCTGGCCATTATGTCACACCCACTTGATGAATAAACTTTCAACATTCACTTTTTGTTTTACTTGCCGTTTATTACAACCGTTAAAACTGTAGGCTTTTTTTATTTACGAGTATATAGTTACATGATCGCATCATGTTATCGCATCATCAACATATGTTAAAACATTTGTCACTTACCGCATGACAAATAAGTAACCACAGCTGTTTTGTTTCCTCAACATCTTCCACATCTTTAACAGAAACCGACTTCTCAACCGAACCGGGTCAAGGTCCGGGTCCGGGTCCGAGTCCTGGTCCGGGTCCAGAACCAGGTCCAGGTCGAGGTCCAGGTCTAGGTCCAGGTCGAGGTCCAGGTCTAGGTCCTGGTCCAAGTCCAGGTTCAGGACCAACTCCGAGTTCAGGTTCAGATAAGAGCCCGGATCCAGGTCCAGGTCCAACTCCGGGTTTGAGTCTAGGTCCGGGTCCGAGTCCAAGTACGGGTCCGATTCCGGGCCCGAGTCTGGGTCCGGGTCCGGGTCCCAGCCCCAGTCCCAGTCCAAGTCGAAATCGAAATCACCAAACGTGTACTATGCGTCGTTGAAGAGTTTTGTTCTGATCATCATCAGCAGTTCCACTTCATCAAATGCGACAGTTTTTAATGAAAATGCTTGATTTTCTGATGAAAACACAAAAATCTCTATACGCATGCCTTTAAGATTTGAGGAGTTCCCTCGATTCCTCATAGATCCCATCATCAGAACTCGAGCTTGACAAAGATGTGGCTTAAAAACTTAACTTGCTTAACAATCATAACGAAGAGGACAAATCGCCCAACGTGAACTATGCGTCGTTGAAGAGTTCATCATCAGCAATTCCACTTCATTAAATGTTACTTTTCTGAATGTATATACTTGATTTGGAAATAAAAAAGCAAAAATCTCTATACATATCTATGCCTTTAAGATTTGAGGAGTTCCCTCGATTCCTCATGGATCCCATCATCAGAACTGGGTTTTGACAAAAACGGGACCAATCTGTATACATACAATAAAAAAAAAGAATTTTCAAAATCGGTCCAGTAATGACGGAGATATGGAGTAACAAACATAAAAAATAAATAAATAAAAACATACAACTCCTTTACAAAACCTCCTCCTTTAGTGATTTGGAAGTCGGTTAAAAAATAAATAAAGAAAAAAAAATTACATAAATAAGGAGCAAAATCATGATATTAATGACTATAGTTATGGTTTTTGTAGGTATGTACTCGCAAATCTACAGTATCAATAATAACAATCGTAAAAATATAGACTTTGTCACATATTAAAAAAAATTGTCACTGTATAGTCTGTGCCATTGCTATATGTATGCCTGTGGGTAGTGGGTACCTACTGCGAAAAACACGTCTTTATTGCTTTTAAGTTTATTGCGCAAAAGCAAATTCATCCTTCTCCAGCCGGTTATGGAAGAAATAAACTTTACGAGCAGAAATCCCCAAGAAATTTTACGCTGTACCAGCATCGGCTTATGATAATGAACGCTACCGAAAGCCGGCTTAGCTTTGCGTCTCGCCGGGACGCTTCGCTTTCTACCACGTTATGTGATGCACTCGGATTTCTAGGATTATCTGTACATACAAGTGTAGTTCCATAATATTATTGTCTAATGCACTTAGGGCTGTCCGTATTTTACTATGAGTTTATCGGCGCCATTTTCGACAGCGACTACGCAAGCTTCATTGCAGTACATCTCAACCGCACCAATAAATTAAGAATACCGAATTATGAATTGGATACTGCTGAGTGTAAGTACGCAGTCCCTAGCATAAACGGCCGCAGTTAACTTGCGGCGAGGGTTCGTTCGCCCCACCCACGAATATCAGACATCTTTTCAACACGTTGGGATTCTTGGGTTCGTGTCGCAAACAATAAATCTTATATTTCTCGATCTCGCTACGCGACTTTATGAGGCCCGTTTTACTGGGAATTTTTTATATCATATCAGGTTGTAAGTTATCAAAATGTAGGGGAACATCCATATGAATCTTACATTCTGACAAGCCTACGTGTGTTCGGATAACTGGGACTATCTGTCAAAGTACAATAGTCAGGTATTGGGTAACGCAGGCGATGTCACTGTCAATGTACTTGCTATTTTATACATATATACTTGTATGTTCAGAACTTGAAACACACGAATTGAACTTGTAAACTTGCCACTTGCCTTCAAACTTGCTCAGTCACTTCACTGAAGTTAGTGTAATCTTTCGCAATTAGTTAATCAAAATAACATAATTTATATAATGTTAGGTTAGATATTTTCTCTAGTGACTTCATCGATTCCATAGACTAGGAATCCTCTAGACGGAGTTTAGAGCAATTATTTCATGCAACCGATGCTGTAGAAAATGCGGGGGTGCGCGGGATGAGGTTAACGAGATCCCGTGCCGTGATTGGTCCGTTCAAACGACGAACGAGTTCACGGACGTCACACACAGACACTTTCGACTCGAACATGGAGTAAATTTACCGTATGCGTGGCAGAGGGGGTAGCGCGACTATGCTCAGTCTGGAGGATGTTTTGTCTGTGATCGATTCAAATCCTGATTTTGTGACTTTCACTCGATAACGCACACACTGTGGTGTAAACATAGGTCTAAAACGCACTTTGAAAAGTTGTAACAATTTATGCACTAAAGTTAAAAATATAAAATTTGCTTCTATTCTAAAAATGCGCATTTTTATTTTTGAGGGAACTCGTCGATTACCTACTTTTTAGGGTTCCGTACCCAAAGGGTAAAACGGGTCCCTATTACTAAGACTCCGCTGTCCGTCCGTCCGTTTCTTCCGTCCGTCCGTCCGTCTGTCACCAGGCTGTATCTCACGAACCGTGATAGCTAGACAGTTGAAATTTTCACAGATGATGTATTTCTGTTGCCGCTATAACAACAAATACTAAAAACAGAATAAAATAAAGATTTAAGTGGGGCTCCCATACAACAAACTTGATTTTTGACCGAAGTTAAGCAACGTCGGGCGGGGTCAGTACTTGGATGGGTGACCGTTTTTTGCATTATGGTACGAAACCCTTCGTGCGCGAGTCCGGCTCGCACTTGCCCGTTTTTTTATAAAACTTACAACAAATTCTAATTTAAAAAACCGCAGTACCGAGCATCACGCACATTCATCTCGCTCACGCTTACACTCAGTGAGAGTGAGAGAAGAACACGAACCTTAAGGCTCGCTAGATGCGAGCAGTATTCATCACAATTTGGTTAACTTAGTTTACCGTAATGGAACATCAGCATTCCGGGAGCGTCAAAATTATATTAAATTTATGAAATTTATTTGCATTCTGTTTACAAACTGTGAATATGGGCACGACACCATATTAAACTTAACAATAATAATATTTATAATACCGGATGTCCCTAAAAACAAACGCCAAGGCTCAAAGGACTTATAGAACAGCTGATGGGCTGCAAATTGGAAAGGATATAAGTAACGATTTTTTGTTAGATTCTTGTTCTAATATAAAACTAGAATCGTGAGATAAATTATTTCCAATTCGCCATACTTCCGCTCCGTAAAATTACTGGAGTAATGTTGCATAATTACCTTTGTCGCGGGCAAAAGCTGGAGGTACTTATACAGGCAGGGTTGGGCAGTATTTCAATTACATGTATTTGAAATACGTATTTGAAATACATTTTAGTATTTTGTATTTGTATTTCAAATACTACCTGGAAAAGTATTTTGTATTTGGTATTTCAAATACTGAACTCACATGTATTTAGTATTTTGTATTTCAAATACTTCAAGCATCAAAATACATTTCTACGAAATACATTTTATTAAATTCTATAATCCTAAAATGGAACGTTTTTTTTTAATATAATGTACAACTTGTACGAGGGCAAATAGGTACAATGCGCGAGCGAGCTAATGTGCGCGGAACTTTTCGTCAACAGCCAGGGGATAGGGTCATTGCAGTAGTTTCCGTCCATACTCTAGTTTTCGACCACTTGACAGATTAGCAAATAATATATTTCAGTTTTAATTTACTATTTGCGAAATATAATTTTTATATGTGGACAGATATATTGTTTAGCTAAGGATTGAAATCAGTCCAAATTTGTGCAGCAATGTAGATTTATATTCAAATTTCGTCAAGTGGACGAAAACTAGAGCTGGACGAAAACAAGCGCAATGACCCAATAAGTTTTTAGGAAAGGATATTCGTTAAAAAAACTAAATGATTAAACAAAAAAATGAAAAGTATTTTGTATTTTGTATTTGAAATACATTATTTTAAACACTGTAATTTGTATTTTGTATTTCAAATACCAGTCACCAAAGTAATTTGTATTTGGTATTTCAAATACTTTTAAAAATGTATTTTGTAATTTGTATTTGAAATACGTGGAAGCCAGTATTTTGCCCAACCCTGTATACAGGTGATTCATGAGACGTGAGCAGGACTAATTCTGCACACTCAGTAACTGACAATTGATCGATCACCGTCGTATTTAGGTGAAACAACCACACTTTTTCCTATTTTTCAACTTTTTGGTGAGGGCAAATTTAATTCTCTACAATCATGGTCACCCTGCAAGACCTAATTAATAAACATAAAACCTCTTTAAAACCGTAATGACAGCATTTTGAATACGAAGAAAATAAACCGTAAAACTCGAGTGAGATACGAGTTTTCAAAAGGGGTCATCCATTAATTACGTCACACGTTTAGGGGGAGGGAGGGGTCAAGAAAATGTGACATATTGTGACATGGGGGAGGGGGGAGACACAAACTTTGTGACGTCACTTTAACTTCATCAGTAACCGATTTTTTTTTTAATTATTTTATTCGCTGTACA
Organism: Cydia splendana; assembly: GCF_910591565.1. Lineage (NCBI taxonomy): Eukaryota > Metazoa > Arthropoda > Insecta > Lepidoptera > Tortricidae > Cydia > Cydia splendana. The sequence goes on from NC_085976.1 coordinate 12,210,087, forward strand.
TTTAAATAACAAGTTTTTAAAACGATAATCGTTTTTATTCTTTTAATTTTCTTTCCTAAGCAGTTTTGGGTTATAAAATTACTAATAAGTATTTATATCGTCAAAAATATTTTGATAAAATATTAATAATACTTAGGTACTTACTTAATTCGATTTGGCGATTTCGTAGAAAAAATGTGACGTCACACTAGGGGGGAGGGGTTTGCCAAATGTGACCAAATGTTACAAGGGGGGGGGGGGGGTGGTCAAAAAACCTAGAAATTCGTGTGACGTAATTAATGGATGACCCCAAAGTAACCAGACCGTGATGACATTCAATTTGACACAGAATATCGGTACCTAGTTACTTATTCTAATTTTAGAGTGACCATGCATGTCGTAAATAAATTAATAACTTTTTTTTTCAACACGACTAGAAAATTAACGTTAACCTCACTAATACTGATACGAAGCAGTTGCTTATAATTTCACGTCTCCTGAGTCACCCTGTATAATTACCTATGTACTTCATGTTTTGACATTCTCGGGGCTTAACTTTGCCCCGCAACACAATTTAATTTTCCTCAAGTTATATTTCATAGTCCTCCGTTTGCGTGTGTTACGTTACGTGAATATCAGCGTCGTCTGTAAGTAGGGCTGCCATCAGTCCGGATTTCCCCGGATTTGTCCTAGTTTGGCGCCCCCCCCCCCCCCCCCCCGGTTTTCAAAAAGTGTCCGCGGAAAACCCGGACACTTTTTATGCGAGGAAACACCGTATTGAATTTAATTATTTACCGGCATTATTGTGTACAAAGTAGGTAAAAACCGTATACTTACTTGGAGGCTCTGCGGATGAAATTAAAAGACGAATTGCTATTACAAGATCTGCCATGGAGAAGTTGAAGAGGATATGGCAGGACAGAAATATCACCAAAGCCACCAAAGTCCAATTAGTGCGGTCTCTCGTATTCCCTATATTACTGTATGGTGCTGAGACATGGACAGTGAAGGAGCGAGAGAGACAAAGAATCGACGCACTCGAAATGTGGTGTTGGAGACGAATGCTGCGAGTATCTTGGACACAACACCGTACAAACGTCTCCATACTTGAAGAACTTAAGGTGAAAGAGAGGCTCTCAGCTACGGTCAGAGCGCGTATCCTCAGATACTTCGGACATGTGACGCGACGTGGAGAGCAGGCCATGGAGAGACTTGTTGTCCAGGGACGGGTCAATGGCTGTAGGTCAAGAGGACGTTCCCCAATGCGTTGGACGGATCAGATAAAAGCCCTTACCAACACCCCACTTAACACATGTGCCAGAGAAGCATCTGCCAGGGAGAACTGGCGTAGAATCGTTCGTCGTTCAACGTGACCACTGTAACATGTCAGAGGCTCCCTTCCATGTTAACATTATATGTGAACATAGTATTGTTCTATTTTTAAGTCGGTTAAATTTCAAATATTGTGTCCCACGGTAATTTAAGTATTTATATTTCTTCTCATATCTCAAGTGGGCCATTTCGACTGAAATTCTAGATATAGTTTTAGAGAGCCAGGTGATTAATAGTAAACCAATATATTAAGATACTTATTCATAAAATGATTTCAACTTTATTTCAATGTCATAAAGCTTTTATAGTTTAAAAATCTGTTAAAAATCAGTTTGGTTTCTTATGTTTCAAGTGCGTAGACTCGTATTTCGCACGTCATCGTAAAATTGAATGAATAATGTTTGTTTTGGTTAAAATATTCTATGCAAAATTGAACCATATTATAAAGAATTTAGAAAGGGGCGGAGTTCTACAATATGTGCTCATATAGAAAAAACAAACGGTGGTTAGAATAAAAACTGTAGTGTCAATCCCATAGGCGTAAAGAAATAGTTTAAACCACACCCTAAAGTAGGTCAAATTGGACCTTATTTTAATTAGGGAATAAGGTGTAATTAGTGAGAGGATTGTACGAAATTATGAAATTCAGTATTGGTTATGGGGAAACCAATGACGTACAAGGAAGTAGGAAATAGCAGGGATGACGGGATCTAAGGTAGGGATCAATAGAGTCCCTTACGAGATCATTCTTCGTTGCCTTCCGCAAACCGTCGGACGTCGGTTCTCTAGCTAGGTCTATCTAGGTTACCTATATTGTATCCTGACCTGGACTTTGCTAGTTTCTCATGATGCTGGTAGAGTTTGGATTGGAGCATAATGTAGTGTAATTTGTTGTGGGGTTTTACTTGAATAATTTTAGAGAAGTACATTTAAATTGTGTTAATTTTAGTGGGTTTAATTCCTTTTGTGTTGTTTATTGATTTGTGGTTCAGACAAGTGCTAGTATTTAATATTGTATTAGTAAAGTTTAAATTATAAATCAATAGAATTATTAATATTGTAAAGTTAGTATTGTTCATAGTGGTTTTGTAATTTTTAGTGAATTTTAATTATTTATTGATTTGTGCTCAGACAAGCGCTAGTGTGTGAGAACATACTAAGTGAAGTTTAAGTTATAAATCAATAGAGTCTTAAAGATTGTAAAGTCTTGAGTTGTTTCCAGTGAAAATTAATTAGTTTGTGTTTTAATTGTGTTTAATATGTGTAGTGTTTGGCCTGGTTTATTTTAGTGATATTAAGCACTGAAATGAACTTGGTTGGAATACTCTATATATTAATTTTAATTTAGTTTAGTGAGATGTTTCGTTCATACTTATGGGTTAGAGAGAACTAGTTCCGATCCAACATAGTGTTGGGGGGTTAGTAAGTTGTGCAGGTAACCTAACGGTGGCAACTACAGCGCAGATTACTAACTTGCGGTGTTTTTGATAAAACCCAGGTGGGGACCTGGCAGTTCCTGCATTTATTAAGACAGGGTCAACCCCCTAGGATCTGGAAGATTTGGGTTGTCATCTAGACTTCTTAAAGAAGCCAGATTCTAGTCCAATTATCCCGTATCTATATACTTATATATTCACTTTTATATTACCCCTTTCCGGCCTTACTTCTGCTGTCCCAATCCACTGTGTGGAAGTATGGCTAGCACACGGAGAAATAGGATTTTTAGGTCTAAAACGAGGTGTCTCCACTCGTCTTAGTTAGCTATAGCATAGAAATTACTCATTGCACATCGAGTAATTACGCGAGTAAATTAAATGTGCATCCCGGGATGCTAGTTTTCAAATATATCGGTAGAATAGTTGGATAGATTAGCTGTTAGGTTAGGGTTTTTATTTATCAGGTCTAGGGCTTTTGTAGGATTGATCTAGATTTATAATTTTAATATATCAAAGCCATTAGATATTTACAGTAGGTAGCTAGGTTCCTTTTCGATACATTTATGGCTATTTTATTGTATTTGTTGTTCATTATTATGGGTTTATGGGTTAACTTCAGTTTAGCGTTAGCTAGGATGTAGTTTGGGGATAGGGTTTGTTTGGAGTTTATTACATATATTTATTTATGACTTATTGACAAACTTGACTTACTTATGACATGACTGTATATATTTGGTCCCTTGCAACGCTACTGGTAGAAATATATTGTGGGAAAAACTAAAGTTAAAAACCACAATATAATGTAGTATTGTAGAATCAATTTGCTTACAAAGAAATATTTGTTTTGCCTGTCCCTTAGCAGTTTGTATGACGATTACATTCTGTTTTCTGCAGATTATCTGTGATTTTCACACTTGACCTTAAAAATACGGGGTCATATATTATTGAAATTATATCAATGAGTGATTTATCCAGGCTAGATCGAGGCAGATGCAAGATCCGTGGTTTATTTTGGTCCGAAAGTGTGATTCAAAATGACTACAATTATAGTTTGGTTAATATTACTTCATTGATTACTAAAATGTATTACAAAATTGCAGAGTTCTGGAGAATTGGAGTGGATCAAATACTGCTGCTCTACTACCAGTAATTTGTCGGGTTAAATTGTCCCTTTGAATATATTATTCCTGCCATTAATGATTGAAATGAAGATTGAGCTGGTAAAGTACATATTACATAGTGCTCAGAAATACCTATTAAAAATAAAATAAAATAAAATAGGTATAATTTAGCCTAGAGACCTGACTCCATCCGGGCGTGACTGTAGATAAGTAAGTTTGTACGTACTATAATAGTAAAAATATAAAATATTTTTCATGACGTTAATATAATTATTTTCCTTTAGCTAGCTAGGTTAGCAAGCAAATATATAAAAGGAAAATATAAAGTACAAACAAAAAGGACTTTCTACTTTCATGGTAACTGGTCACGGTAGGGCTCGGTGGGAGATAATTTCAAAAAAAAAAATATAATTTATTATTTATTCATCAAATTGACTTAATGATTACAATTTATTACTGAATTCATTTGAATAAGATATTCTTACAATTTGTTATAAATTTGCAATAATCTTTTTTACATTTGACAGACTTTACTTACATTGAAATACTTTAGTGACAATTTAACTATGACATTCTACAGACTTACTTGATTATGACATACTTACTATCTTATTGATTACTTCCTTTTACAGACTTAATCTGATTAAGTCAAACATTACTACAACCTGCAATGATATTTCTTATTACTCTGACATAGTTCACGGTTTAATAATTATTTAACTTTATTAGGATTTATAGGCGTATTATTCATAACTCTTTCCTATTATGCGAAAAGGATTTCGGTTACTATTAGCGGTTACGACAAAGGGTCCTACATAAACACTAAACGATCATTTGGCCAATTTACTGATCCAATTCAAGATATTAACTTATTTAATTAGAATTTATTTAGGTTGTTTGCATTATTTTATGATAACTAGTAAAGGTAATTACGGATTGGGGTATTTTAAAGGTTTTTAGGATTTTAGATTTTCTTATTGGAATTTTTGTATTTTAGGCAAGTCTAGGTCTAGCTAAGTAGGGGTAAGTAGGGTTATTTAGAGGAGAGAGGTGGGAGATGTTACACCACGACTGCTCTGTCAAGAGTAATTCGACGGAGAAGAAGTATACTTACTTAAATACACGTCCGGGGAAATCATGCTATTTACGCCAAATGTTCGGGTTTTTTAAGTCTATGTCCGGGTTCGGCGGATTTAGAGATGGCAGCCCTATCTGTAAGGATAAACTAACATTTAACTGGCTCCGCGACTAAAGTTTATTGCAAACTAGAGAGCGCTCTATCCGATATACTTACCTCGTATTTTCTGCTAGTCGGCAAGTGAAATTGCGTACACTACGGGAGGCGCATTCTGCTTGTAATAATAGGTTATGAATTTGATGTTGATTTGTTATGGATATGAATTATGATGACTGGTACTAAATTTGATCAAATCTAAATTTGATAAATTTGACAGGTCCATAACAAATACAGATCAAATTTATAACCTGTTATTACTTATTACAAGCAGGAAACCCTCCTGATGTAGTGAATTATATTTTCCGCAATAATATGTTACTCTTCGAAGGCCGCAAAAATATGTGACACGCTCTTATGGCTCTACAAATAAGATCGTGTTAGATAATTTTGCGGCCTTCGTTGTGTAACATATTATTGCAGGTGACTGTACTTACTTATCCTACCATAGTCATATGTGTTCAATGTTCCTCGCCAAGGTTACTTCATCAAACGACACTTTTTGAATATAAATATGTAATAAAATCACGTTGTTTGTCCAAGATTGACTCAATTTGCCATGTACAACCTTAACTGTATTTTGACAATAAATTGGTACGGTTGACAAAAAATCAGACCTTTCAATAGCAAAAAGAAAATAACAACTGGTGATTTTAATAACAAAACTTCCGTGAGACACAGACATATTTAAATATATTAAGAACGAGTCACTCACGTATTTTAAGTCGAAAAACGCTCGACATGTTACATGTGTGTGTGACATGTGATGACACTCCTCGGTACGGTGTGAAACATGTCGAGCGTTTTTCGACTTAAAATACGTGAGTGACCCGTTCTTAATATATTTAATAACAACTGGTGATCTCTAAATTGCATATGTTTTACAGGTACAATGCAGCAGTGTGCGCCGGCACAGGGTGCGCTTCCAGGAGACGTCACTCGGCGGCCCCAGCGTCACGTCCGACCCCGTGCGCTGCTGGCGCGACCACTCGGACGAGGACCACAAAATCAAACCGTCGAGGAGCTGCGAGGTGTTCACATTGCAAACGCCAAGGGACTATTATTAAATGTGCCAATTTTCCTATAATTCTAAACAAGACTGAAAAACTAGTCGACAGCGCGAATAGTGTGATAAAAAAAGTCATAGGAAAAAAGGTTGTCATAGAAATGTATTCTTCTGTTAAGTTCCACAGCATCCCGATTGTTCTCGTGAATATTACCTATTCTCTCGAAGTTACAACCTGACAACACACCTTTTAGTCGTGTACATATAGAAGTACAAATACATTACCATTATGTAGCAAGTGTTGTTGAACTTACCTACACAAATGATAAACGTTTCCATCATCCTCCGAACTGGTATTAGTAATTTAATATTTACTAGGAACAATAACTCAATGTACCCTGGTTATTTTTTATAAGAAACATTACTCATCTGAAATAATTAATTAATAATTGTGATACTTAACCTTAAGAAATTTATGTTAAGCCAAGAACATTAATAATAAGAAATGGATTTTCAGAGTTGGCTGATAAACCTAACAAATATTTTGCTACCTAAAATGAATTACCTGTGTACAGAAATATTTTTACCCTGATATATTATTTTTATCTGCTGTATTGTAATAATGTAATTTATATCTGGATGTTATAAAATAACAATGCTATTATTACCCTTCCTATTATTATATAGGACTTTTATGGTGATGATAAAGTACTGGTTTATTTTAAATATTTTTAACTAACAACTTATCTTCCACTGAATTTAACTAGTATATATATACCAATTTAATTAATTTGTATCTCCAATACTTTACTTCACAAATAAGTAGGTACCTACTTATATGTACATATACAGTAACTTTTCACGTTTAACAAGCTTATGTTACACAATAACGCAATCCCTTCAAGACAAATAAATGTTTTGTCCTGTCAATATTGATATCAATACGTCTTTCGTCAAGCACCACGGCGTAGGAACCTAAATTTAAACATGATCAATCCCGATGCCGACACGCACGTTCTCTGAAACAACTTCGATTAACTAAAAATATAGAAAGACGACGCGCCCAAGACAAGTTTCGTCCCACACCTGGCCCTAAAACAACATCTGGACGTATATCTCTTTTCACTTTCATTACAGTATATATTGACTAGAATACATGTATCTTTATTTAACTGGTTAAGTTTCATTACTTGCCTGTATTCCAGTCCAACGAACCCGATACACGAAACGTACATGTAGGTATGTACGACCGAAATTACCCAAAATTATTAACTTATTTCAGCCCCTCGACAACACAGTCGGCCCTAAACGCAAAATTATGAACGGGGTTTCGGCTTGTTGGGACATACTTAAAAGTCTTAAAACATTTGAAGCCTCTAATTGATTGTATACAATTGAGTCGCTTAACTCCAAACTCGGGTAAATCCATCTGTCAGATTATGCGATTTCGGTATTAAGAAAAGGTTATAGGTTAGATATTTGCTGAGAGGGTCGAATGGATTTACCCGAGTAAAGCCACACAATTCGAAGTTAAGCAACACAATTTGTGCCTTTGAAATACCAAATTGACGAAGGGTTGTTTGAGGATGTTACAAAACTTTTCTCAGTTTCCGATTTCGAATTGAGACAGCATTCTAAAATGTTTTTGAACTGCTTATTGTATTTGCAAAATCTTCTTTAACATAGCTACTTTGCCATCAGGGTCAATGGACGATAATATATCTCTCAATCTCGAGCTCCGAAGCAGTAATCGAAATTGTAAAGGGAATTACACAATAAGATAAAAGAGATCTCTCTAGAGCTATACAAGATAATAATCCGCTATCAATAAGATATTTGTTATCAGGTCAGGTCAGGTCAGATAAGGTTAGATAATCTGGTATCGTCTTGGGTCGTCCCATTCGTTTTTCGTCAAGTTCTTAAATTAGTCCTATTCTGCTTTCGTCACTCATTCTACATTCGTCACAATCGTCGGTGGCTTTCAATATAGAATGAGAGACGAAAGCAGAATAGGACTAATTTAAGAACTTGACGAAAAACGAATGGGACGAGCCAAGACGATACCAGATTATCACGTCTTCTGGATCTGGTAATATTTGTAATTCTAATATCTCATAGCCATATAAAGCAACAGTATTTAACGAACAGCTTTAATTTGATATGGGCCCAGCCTGGTATAGGTATAATGTATAATAATATGTACGAGTATGTAACTATGAAAGGAAAGAGTTCTGAAGCCATAGTTTAAACGACCTAATTAGGTACATTAATGTATTTGTAACCTGTAAATATAATGTAACGTATTGTTGTTATTAACATATCAGTGTTAATTAAATGTTTTTATGACAATAATATTTTGTGTTTTTTACCCGATTTGAATTATGTTGTATTTGTTAATAGGTAAATATGTACCATTTTAGATGTTTACAAAATAGTAAAAAGATTATTATGGTAAACATTACATATTCATGTTGAAGCGTATTCTGATTGCAGCAACATATTATGGGTGTGGTTTATATTGGTTATAGACTTATAGTTAGAGTCATTCCATGAAAAGTCTGCAGCGGATTTGATAGCCCACGCAGTGCACGTGTTATTTTAAACGTCAAACTTCTGTGAAATTATGACGTATAAATGACACTTGCACTGCGTGGGCTATCAAATCCGCTGCAGACTTTTCTTGGTCCGACTCTAAAGAAACGTCTCTCTTGACATTGACAGCGGCCGGCTTGTTCTACATTATAACAGCTACAAGTGCCTCAACTTGTAGTCTCGTGTTTCTTTCTCTAACAAATATGTTTGTTAGGACCCCTTATAACTCTGTCAAGCACATGATGAAAAAGTGACACAGACAGAAATTAGAAGTGACAGGCCTTTATAAACAGCCCCCTGATATTTTTTAACTATATCACCAAAAACACACCCTTATGTAGCAATGTACAAGTTGCAGAACATTCTCAAAAATTCAGTAACATTCTCGGGAATTTCCGGAAACTTTCACGAGAATTTAAATTTAATTTTCACCTCAGCAGCTCGAACAAGGGTACTTTGCTTCTTAAAAACAGTGAGCAAAATGCGATTTTGCTCACTGAGTCATTTTGTCTCACTCAGTGAGCAAAATCGCATTTTGCTCACTGATTGTGTCTCACGCAGTGAGCAAAATGCGATTTTGCTCACCGAGTGAGACAAAATGACATTCAAGTGACCTTTATAGTCATTTCAACATGCGGGGTCTAATACAAGTTCGATATACTTGGGTTCTATTATCTCTGTCCCTCTAGGTATGTTCTCACTGCTTAGGGTGAAAAATTTTGTGTACTACACGAGATCAAAGTTATTTACATCTCGTGCGCTTTTGAATCCCTTACTACGCTCAAGATTCTAAATTAGATTCACTCGCTACGCTCGTGAATCTATTATAGAATCTTTCGCTTGCACGGGACTCAAAATAAGCACTCGAAGAAATATCAAACTTTGATCTCTTGTTGTACAAATAACTATTCCAATGAGAACATTCCCTATGAGAATTATCAAAAAATGTACTATTAGTATTATTTTAATAAACTCGTAAATAAGACAGTCAGTTAAAATAATTGATAACGGCGGTGTCCAGCGACTTCCTGAATAATTTTTATGGTTCGTAAAATTTAAGTTCTGAGAACATTCCGTATGGAAAATTCCGCAACTTTGGAAACTTCTCCTTGGTGCATTGCACCCTTATGAAAGGTAGGTACTTACAAGATAACGAAGCGTGAAATTCAAATGTCTTTCATTAATTGGCAGCCATTTATAGATAGCAAAGTATACCTATTCGTATCTTACTTTATATAATAAACAGGGCTGATACTGATTTAACCATTTGTTAAGGTTTCATCTTGTTTTTAAACGACCTAGACAATCGCTCACGCTAAATTGGTCCCGGCGCGTACACGTCATTTATTGGTACGCGTAAGACACACTGAAAGCACTTTCCACGGCGTATCATAACAAGATCCAAACTATAATAAATTTTCAAATTACAATCAGCCTCTCAGTTAGCTATCGGCACTGAAGTTAATAAAAATATATCTACCAGATTGGCTACAAAATTAGAATTCCGGTAAGGGCATTTATTTGTGTGTTTATCACGAATATTTCTTCCTGAGTTATGGTGGATGTTATCTATGTATGTATATATTATTTATTTATATAAGTCATGGACACACTCTGTACATATATCGTCGCCTAGTGCCAATAGTACCAAGTTTTGTTTAATTTGGGGCTAGGTCGATTTACGTAATGGCTCCTCTACACAAATGGCAAACGCCGGCCAATCCAAGGGACGCATTTATGCATTAGAGGGAGCAAGTGATATTGCTATCTCAGTCTACCGCATGGCTGCGTCCCTTGGATTGGCCGGCGTTGGCCATTCGTGTAGAGGAGCCATAAGATTGTCCCCAAATATTGATTTATTTAATTAAGTACCAACAAATCTAAGTATGTTTACATAAACCTATGATATATGCGTAGCAATCAATCGAAATAATTGAATTCCACTAAGTACAGTCGACGCCAAGAGTGTTTACACTTTTGCACATTAATCCTTTGCAAAAAGGTGGTAAATGTAAACATATCTTTCACGTTGACTGTACGTAAACATATGTACAAAGATTGTATGTTTATAATTAACTACTTTATGATGCAAGGGGTTAAAGGCCAAACTGAAATGAACTTTATCAGTTGTCAATATAAATATATTCATTTATTTTATGCGTGTTTTAATTCGGAGAAACAGTAATAACATTTGATGGATTTATGTACTTGTATCGGGTAGTTTCGAGGGTAACAAAGGGCTGGGATTAACAATGTAGATAATATTTCGGATATGATTTAATGGTCGCTTTTATAATTTACTGATGACAACCACGTCCAGGCCATGTTTTATCGCCACACTAATAGAATCTGACCACTCTAATTTTGAACAAACTTTGCAGTAAGAATGCATGCATATGCCTATAAACGTATGATGTAATACGTATGCCTATGATGTACCAAATGCTACGTACATTTGGCATGAGAAATTAGCCTGGTCTGAAATTAGAATATATGAAATTGTATGCAGACGCTGTTAGTTTACTGTGAACGGTATTGATTAGCTTGCAGTGGACGTCGACGATAATGTAATGTAATGTATGTACGTATGCCGATTCCTTAGTAGCGATACAAGTGCGAAAAGTAGGGAAATTCACAACGAGTGGCGATAAATTGAAATACGGCCGAAGGGAGTGTTCTAAATCGTCACAAGTTGCGAATTACCTTTTCGCACTTGTATTGTACAACGTTTTACAGTACATATGGCCCTTAAAAAAATCGACATATGCACGTATTGTGCCAGTTAGGTACCGCACTAGGGCGATAAAGTAGCTCCATATGTATTGTAAAAATATTATCTAACTTAATCTTGAATAAAATGTAGGTAACATTTTAAGCCAAATTATTAAACCGTCATGACGTGAAAGACTACGGAAACGTGACGTAGACGTCAGCTGTAAAACGTAAAAGGACCCAATGGTTTCCCTGTTTTCTATAGCGGTCGGTTGGTTCTTTGTTACTTGCATTAAATCAGTACTTAATTAATATTAAATAAAATTAAACAGCAGTTACTAAAATTCTTATTTGAGGTTCAAATCATGTTTAGCATAACATTGTTTACTTACTGTTTAGTTTAGACAATAAACTGCTGATGAAATGATAAGCCAAATAAATAATAGGTAGGTACCTACGTTTGAGGCAAGTCGACCGTATTTGCGACTACTGTTTACAGCCGATAACAGTGAATAAAGTTCCATTGCGGGGGATCGATAGAGGCGACCTGCTCGTGAACTCCGATAAATCAGTTGAGCAAACAACTATCATTCCATATCTAAGAGTCACCCAGTTGAGAGCTCCGCAGTTGAGCTGAGGTCACTCATGAAACCAGACGAAATCCAAGTGAAGGAGGAAGATTCGCATCCACGGAAATTCATCAATCCAAGCCCAAGAATGCCAAACATTAAAGTATTTACGGGGACCTCGCATCCAGAACTAGCAAAGAAAATCGTCGGCAGACTCGGGATCGACCTGGGCAAAGCTACGACGAAAACGTTTAGCAACAAGGAAACCAGCGTCGTGATAGGAGTGTCTGTAAGAGGCGAAGATGTATACATTGTTCAAAGTGGGTGTGGTGACATCAACGATAACCTCATGGAGCTCTTTATCATGATCAACGCCTGCAAAATTGCGTCAGCGTCTAGAGTTACAGCAGTTATACCGTGTTTCCCTTATTCAAGGCAAGACAAGAAAGAAAAGAGTCGCGCCCCTATCGCAGCCAAACTTCTTGCCAACTTAATATCTGTAGCGGGAGCGGATCACGTTATCACCATCGACTTGCACGCGTCACAAATCCAGGGATTCTTCAATATACCAGTAGATAATCTGTATGCGGAGCCTGCAATTACCAAATGGATTCAGGAGAATATACCAGAATGGAGGAGCAGCGTGATGGTATCCCCGGACGCTGGAGGAGTAAAGAGGATGACAGCGATCGCTGACAGACTCGACATCGACTTCGCGATCATCCACAAAGAGCGTCAACGAGCGGTAGAGACAGACGAATCCACCGTTCTAGTCGGGGACGTCAACAACAGGACGGCCATCATGGTCGACGACTTGGCAGATACTTGCGACACTATCGTCAAAGGAGCGCAGAAGTTGCATGAAGCTGGTGCCAATAAAGTGTACGCTATTGTGACTCACGGTGTTCTAGCAGGAAACGCCATTGAGAAGATAAACAATTCTAGTTTGGAAGCTTTTGTGATGACCAACACGATTCCTCAGGACAAGCTAATGAAAATTTGCCCCAAGCTGCAAATTATAGACATTTCAATGATGCTGGCGGAGGCTATAAGAAGAACGCATTACGCGGAGTCCGTTTCTTATTTGTTCACAAACGCGCCCTACTAGGGGTAAAATAAAATTATTATGTATGTAACTATGTACCCATTCAGAAACCTTCAAAATTAATTTAAGAATTAATAAAATATATCACATTAACTTGTGTTTAGATGCCTAATATAATAACTAACCAATAATGCTACAACAAAATGGTAAATAATTTGTTGTTGTTGTAGGTATAGTAAGCAGTTAGATGAATAAAGATCTAAGTATTTACCTATCTTTATTTATCTAAACGTGAAACTCGAGTTTTAACACACGGAAGTTTCAATTAAATCAGTAAATTGAATGACATTATCGGTCAAAAAGCCCCAAAATTCTGCGGCTTTCATTGTGAGGATGAAAGCCGCAAGGGAAACGGAACAATTTCCTCGTTGATGGATTCTTGCGGTGACTTTCCAAATATACGAGTTAGCAAACGATCCATCTCGAGCTGATGAGGGCGCTTTTGAGAATGCCTAATTAAAAGCTGCATATAAAATATCTCTCTGACACACTACGTCCTATACATATATGTAATAATGTATAACTGTCGATGTTATGTATGGGTTGAAATTGTTAATACCGTAAAATGGGGTGAGTAGGGATTGCGAGGAGAGTCGGGTTATGAATGGGGAGAGAAGTGATGACAGGGGGGTGAGATGGTTTTTAAAGGCTACTGCTACCTAAATAATGTATTCCTATCACAAAGTAATATTCATAATAAAAAAAATCCATTCAACAACGTTTCAAAATCACCTTTTGTATGAAATCCCATCTCACCCCAACGAGGGACTACGGGGTGAGGAGGGATTTTGTGTTTATCGTTAAAGTTATGAAATGGAACTACCTAAAATCATAAAAAAAAACTAAAATACAAACGGCCGGAACATTTATTAATAAAATTAAGTTTGCATAAAATTTTAAAATAAAATGTTATCGAGGTTTGAACGTCAGTTTTGTCCCTACTCACCCCATTTTACGGTACTTAAAATTTAAATTTAATACATTTTATAGGTAGGTACATGCAATTCACGTAGCTATCAAAATAGTAGCAAAAGCGTCAAAAGCGATTTAAATTGGCATCATAAACGTCTGAACGTTTATCAAAACGCCAAAGGCTGAACGCCGTGGTATAACCAATATGCAATATCAGATAAATGGAAAAGGATGGATAAGCACAGCAGCAGGCGTTCCGAACGTAGGTATTTTGTTGTTATCGTGTTTTATAGGTTATGTTGTAGAAAGTTATCCTAGTGAGATTGTGATGACAAGGTAAAAGAAAAGAATGTAAGTACAATTCATTGATAGTCATTAAAGTTACCTGTGTTTAATATATATGTATTGTCTTTAAAGTTTACTGATTTCGTAGGAACACGAAATCGGTTAATTACTTCTCGTTGTCGTGTTTACGAGTAGGTATGTTTATGCATAATATTATGGTTTCTAGTGTTTTCGCTAAGTAAAATCCGGTCAAATAATATTAAACTAAAATGTATTATATTTCGCTTTCGTTGTGATTGAGAGATTTGGGATGTTATAAGTATGTAATTATAAAAGAGGCGATTATTTTATGGAGGATAACGATTACTTAATAAATGTTGTTGGCAAAATATTGGCAAAGCATCGCGCTCGATTCTTGATATATCTTCTTGTGGATTCGTATTTCGATTTACCTATAAATATTTATTTAGCGAACTAGATAATCAAGGCCTTAATAGTGCAGAATAAATAGCTCCAAGAAAACCATTATCAGCATGTATTCTTGTATAAAATGTCATACTCAGTAAGTAGATACTTAATCGTATAAAAGGAGCCGAGGAATATAAAGAAGCTAAATATCTACTGCCTTTTAATATCCTGCTTGAAAATCTCTGTCTGGAATGTTAATTACACGTTAATTATATGGCATTCGAACTTTAAAATCATAAAATCTCAAAATCATTTTTGGTATGATATAATTTTATTAGGGTCGGCAACGCGCATGTATATAATACCTCAGGAGTTGCAGACGTCCATAGGCTACGGTGACTGCTTATCACCAGGCGGGCCGTATGCTTGTTTGACACCGACGTGGTATAAAATTACTTAATAAAATAAAAATATGTCAAAAAAATTTGGCCCCTTTGGCGCCGAGGATGTTGATGGCAGCATTTCCCCGCTGTTTTGCGATGCTAATACGTTGCGAGTTGCGAGAGAAAGCTGCCAGCTCTTCGGTCGCTAGTGATGTTGACCAGTTTTTATAAATATTGATCAGAGGGCTGATTTTTCGCGGTAACACGAAAATCTAAATTTAGATAACTGTCTCTATCGCTCGAATATGCAAGAGTGATAGAGAGACACATAACGAAATTTAGATTTTTGTGCTTGGCTAGACCCTCTGATATTATATTCACATAATTTTAAATAGTTTTGGTTTAAAAATATCTATTAATTAATGTCAAGGTCATTGGATGGCATCTTGAGAGAAAATTGTTACCACCAGAAAACATTTTCATGTAAAATGTTTCCAAGACGAGTAGATACCTAGGTACTCACCTACCTATGTTTCGCACTATCAAATAGTTTCTAACTCTATAACGTAAACACCCCAATAATCGACATGTTAAGACCCAATATTCGACACCTTGCTGTCAACTTTATTGCTATGACATTATGATTGAAAATGTCGTTAATGGAGCTGTGTCGGGCACTGGAGCCTCTACGTTACGCCCTAATAACTCTACAAGCCCTAACTTCACAAACTCTACACCTTAGTCAAAATTATGTGGCATGGCTACCGTGCCCCAGACTTGAATTATAAAAACCATTATCTGAAATACATTACGATTGAACATTGAAATGAGATTGAGGGTATTTTTGTGAATTCTCCTAAAAATAAGTACCTACCTACCTATTCTTAGATCGTAATTGTGTCAATTGACACAGACGTCACGTAGACCTTCTAAAGAAGCATTAAAATGCCTTTTCTAAGAAGAAAACTCGTGCAAATTCTACTAAGCATGATCAAAAATTTATTTGGATTTTGAATTCACAAAGGTCAGATGACAATTATTCCAATACAATAATTTCAGGCACGAGTGACTTAATTAGATCTATCAACGATAAAATCTTTCGATCCTACTAGAAGAAGAAAAAACGTCCCAAATTTTGTTTTTCCAATCCGTAACCATTTTTCAAACACTTTGTACGGCGGTTACAAAATGAAGAGTAAGTAAAATTACTGAAAATTTTGGGACATTTTTTTTTCTCCTAGATCTAAAGAGCTCGTTATTCTGAGTAGGAAAAATATTTAATTTACCTACCTTAGAAAAAAGTTGATTGGATCTCTTCTCGCGAAAATACCCAGGTAGGTATAGACGGTCAAGCAAATCCTGTCAGTAAAAAAAGGCGCGAAATTCAAATTTTCTATGGGACGATATCCCTTCGCGCCTACATTTTTCAAATTTGCCGCCTTTTTCTACTGACAAGATCTGCTTGACCAAGTTTACCTATTAGCGATTTCGTGATCAATCAACAGAAACAACTTCCTACCTACTCGATCTATACTTAGGTACCTAAACCAGTGGTGGGCAAAGTACGGCCCGCGGGCCAGGTCCGGCCCGCGAAAGGATTTATCTGGCCCGCCGCCAGTCATTTAAAAAATGTATAATATGGCCAGCAATATAATAAAAATACATTTTTGCTGTAAATCTGGCCCTCCTCTGAAATTCCTTCAAGTTGTGGCCCCTCATGAAGAAAGTTTGCCCACCACTGACCTAAACAAACAAACGAAAGTTAACACTTACCTCCCTATTGCCTATTCAACGTGTTACTGGCTTTTTAATAATAAATGAGAACCCGTAGGTACTAATCTAATAGACACGGTGTATTAATTCGGTCAATTCCGAATCAGAGCGCGTAGCCAATGTGCCAATCGCTTAGAGCATTTAATAACTGGAGTGGCCATTAAGAGCTTACCCCATTGCCGAAAAACTTGCACAATTGTGCAAATTTTTTATGGACTGACATGGCTATTTGTACGTTACGTACAAATCATGTAGAAATAGCAATACATTTGACGTCCCCTCCCCCGCAAAAATCGGCAGACTGTTTCGTAAAGAAAATGACAGCGATGACATCTCCTTTCTAAATGCTCTAAGGCCAATCGTGAACGCTCCGTAGCGTATCGTAGTCATCTCTCTCTATCATTCGTCCCCACTAGTGCGACAGTGACAGTTGCGTTTCGTTGGCTACGGAGCGTTAACGATTGCACGTTGGCTACGCACCCAGCTCCGAATGTCGCGAAATTACGAAAAAAGATTCTAATGTGATGGAATTGTGTGGTTTTTGGAATTACCAAATTCGTACTACTTTATTTAGGTACTTGTTTTATTTATTTAATAAGCAGGCAGGCAGTTATGACAACTGATATGGCCTGTATTCAGTAATAGGTAATCATAAAGATAGTTATCACGAACGAGTACTAGATATACCTACTTAAATGCTTGTCTAATTTATTTTTAAACTGATTTACATTTGGTACTGAAACCACTGGACTTCTGGAAGTTTATTCCAAGCCCTCACTACTAGCAAATGGTAGGACCTCTTACAGGATATTTAATATGTTTATTTGAACAATTTAATCAATTTATTTCTATAAATACTTTGTAAATGTAAATACCATTTTACTATATATATAATGAGGCTCGGAATTGAATGGAATCCTATAAAGCAGCGGTCGGCAACAAGCGGCCCGCGGGCCGCATGCGGCCCGCGAACCTTTCACTTGCGGCCCGCGAGCCTCCCTGGCTATTTTGTATGTTATATTGACAAACGACGATGTCTGATAAAGTCACAAATATTAACAAAATGCGGCCCGCGTCAACTTCGTTAACTACTATGTGGCCCTTGGCTGCTAAAAGGTTGCCGACCGCTGCTATAAAGTTTTGTAAGTAGGTATCCAATTTTGTTTTTGTCGAAGTTTGTTGCTGTAATAATGGTTTATTTTAGTGTTAACGTAGAATGAGATCATGAATCGTCATAACAAGCATCGGCTTGTGCGGATTACGTTTGTGTTTTGATGAAGCATGGGGCGGATTACCTTTAATTATGTTTGAATGGAATAAAAGGTTGGAGAATTTTAAAAAATGTTTAATTAATTACGCTATTTTTAAAGCCTGTCACATTACAGACAACGAGAAGTAACTTGGCCTTATGATATTGCAATATAGATGACATAAAAGATACGAAAATGTATACAAAATAAACTTTATTATTTGACGGTACCTACCTATTTATTATTTGACGACCGGTCTGGCCTAGTGGGTAGTGACCCTGCCTGTGAAGCCGATGGTCCTGGGTTCGAATCCCAGTAAGGGCATTTATTTGTGTGATGACACAGATATTTGTTCCTGCGTCATGGTTGTTTTCTATGTATTTAAGTATTTATATAATATATAAATATATCGTTGTCTGAGTATACCCACAACACAAGCCTTCTTGAGCTTACTGTGGGACTTGGTCAATCTGTGTAAGAATGTCCTATAATATTTATTTATTTATTTATTCCAAGCATAGTACTTCAATATTTGGGAAAAATGTAAACAAACCAATTTAGTTCGTTATTGATTAGGTAAGTACCTACCTACTTAAAATGCATATTGAACGCAGCGCTGCGGGGCGTCTTTTGCAGACAGAACCAGTTTTTAATACTATTGATGTTCGAGCAGTATTTTAAGTAATTAATTCCACTTGTCACCATGCAAGGCTCTTCGAAAGAACTAATTTTGAATACCTATGCTTTAGCTGTTAGCACCTTAGCCTTAGCATACAATTTATATACTTTTTTTTTTAAGTTTTGACTGCATTACGTCGTTAGAACGCCGCAATAAACTCTAGAAGAATTAGCCCTCCTATGAGCGTTAATATTTGGAATATATACTGGGTCAAGCAGATCTTGTCAGTAGAAAAAGGCGCGAAATTCAAATTTTCTATGAGACGATATCCCCTCGCCCATACATTTTTCAAATTTGCCGCCTTTTTCTACTGACAAGATCTGCTTGACCAGCTATAAATAAAATCTTACGTATAGAAGTAGCATCCTCTAAATCGTAATCGTTTCGTAAGCCTGCACTGGCCGGGGGTGAATCATTATGTATGGTATGGCCATTATGCATCGCTACTTAAGCGACACGACTCAGTGCTTTTCGAGTTATCGCCATTGGTTTTCGCACAAAAATAAACGCGAGCGATCGTATCATACCAACTTCATTTAAAATTGTAAAATCTGAAGGATGACAGTATTTCCAGTAGTGAATTAGATATCAGAGAGCTCAATTAACGACGTATAGCAGAGCTACGCTACGGTATTCCAACCCAACAGGGAAGTAAATAACAAACTTAATTAAGGAAGGCAGACGGATATTTTAGTACGGTCGTACTCCTTTTCCACTAATTGGACTAAAAACAGAAAGGGAAGGAACAAGTTAACTGTCTTCGCACTCCATTAGTGAGACTGACAGGCCAATTCGAACGTACACGGACATCAGAATGATATTTGAATCGTGTTGTTTTATTATCGTGTCTCGCCCGCGCCTTTACATCTACGGACAAGTGAGAGGGAAATGCACGATAACTAGATATCATGATTCAAATATTATTATGTCAGTGTGCACGTTCGAATACTTCGAATTAGCCTGTGATATGGAAATTAACATTGAGTATAATATTCCATTAAAATATCTTCAAAATTGTCTTTTATAACTATAACAGTACACTCTTAACACTGTAATTACTGTAGTTGAGGGTGGAAGCCCGAAATGACGGCGTTGCATGAACAAAAGATTTCCTTTGGCAGGATTGGTCCTTAAGACCCAAGGATGGATTTAAGAAGTGGAGCCACCGAGATTTTTGATGTAAATTTGGGGGGGGGGGGGCTCCCAACTTTATCTTGATATCTATATCATTTTAGTTACTAGGCCAAGTTTGGTATCGTTGTCGTATAAATCGGGGATGCCGAATTCATTTATGATATCATTCCGGCACCATTCCGAAGTAAAAACACATAAAATATGAAGAAAAAAACTTTTTTTTTATTCCTCTTCACGCTTAAACTGCTGAACCAATTTAGTTGAAATTTGGTATAGAGATGGTTTGAGTCCCAGGGAAGAACATAGGTTACTTTTAATGTCAAAAATAATCCCTAAAGGGTGTAAAAAGGGAGGTGGAAATTTGTATGGGGATTCAATAACCGCTGAACCGATTAAGATAAAATTTGGTATAGAGATAGTTTCAGTCCCGGGGAAGAACATAGGATAGTTTTTATTCCAAAAAAATCCCTTTAAAATGAAAGGTAAGGTGTAGGATTGTATGGGAAATTAATAAACGCTGAACCGATTTGGATGAAATTTATGTCTACATCTTTGATTTAGTTGTAAATTATACTAAACTTGACTTAGAAACCTAAACTTAAAGAATTATTAACCTCAGAAGTCGCAGACGCTTAAAAACCCCCCACCCCCCACCTGCATTAAAAATCTGGGTGGCTCCACTTCTTAAATCCATCCTTGGGTCCTAAGGACCAATCCTGCCAAAGGAAATCTCTTGTTCATGCAACGCCGTGGTTGACCTTTTTATGCTCTGAGCACACTCAACTACTGAAGATTATTGTATGTTGCTCGAATTGTACCTAATCTAATCTACCACTAATTTGGATTTGGAAATCCCTTCAGAATAGGATCGGATAGGGATTTCAAAAATATGCAAACTTAATTGCGGGCAAAAGCTAGTTCCTAACAATTGCGAAAGTTCTGTCTGTCTGTATCGTAAACGTGACTATAACAAGAAAGTGGTGTTTTTTAAACAACCAAGCGTTAGCTAGTTTGTGGTCGTAACAGCGCCATCTAGTGCGTATTTCGGCACATATTCATTATTCAGAAATTAAACTAGTGGCTCTGTGAGCTGTAGACCTCGCGAGCAGAGCTTGAAATAACATGGTGCTAAGAGCTTTAAATACACCGTGTTTTTTTTGATTTCCGTTAATTTCAAGGGTGCATTCCTGAGCTTAAATCAAGTAACTTTCTCAAAGACACCGATGTTCTAATTAAGTCCATTTCGGAGATAATCCATAATTTATTTTTTTACTATAAGGCCTCTACAAGCGTGTACACTTGCCTTAGGGCCGGCTTACATATTGATTAGTGTTTAGAATGAGTTCATACATTTGCTACTAAACTTAAGTACAATCTCGGTCGATTGATGTACGAAATGACATTGATATGTCACAGATTTCAATTGTTTGGTTGAGTTAAATGTAATGCCCGTGTTACAACAACGCTATATGCTACATTTAATTACTTTTTAAACAAAAAAAAAAAAAACAAAAAAGAAAACAAAAAATTTTTTTTTTTTTGAAAATTAACTATGGCATTTAGTTCTTATAAACGTACTTAACTATACCCCGAAGTTAACGGAATTCAATAAAAACACGGTGTATAGTAAATTAAAGAAAAACAATACGAAATTTATGTGTAAAAAAATACAAAAAGTTATAATATCCCAGCATACAATTACTGGGGATCGAACCCAGACCCTCTGTGCAAACAGAAAAAGCGAACGTTTACAAACTGAGCCAAATAGTTCTTAGATGGGTTGACGAAATTTAGCTACTCCTTCTCAAATTAAAATTAGTTAAAATTAAATATCTAAATACCGCCTAAACCAGCGATAATTTTTTTCTGCATTTTTTGCTATTAACTCTGTAAACATGTCTCAAAAAGAAAAAAGTCTTATGATATCGATACGACTATTTGTTTAGGCGCCAGGTATCACGACTCCGCCATTTTTAAAAATTTCCAAAAACCGGATTGACAAAAAAATTTTATTTAGTCATAAAATTCGGTCGCAAAATTTCACGAGAATCGGTTAAGAATTGCGACCTGTAGAGGAGAACATCCGGACATACGAAAGCAAAATGCCCGAGTCAAAACGTAGACCTTCGCTTCGCTTCGGTCAATAAACCTTTAAAACAAACGAGTTCAAAAAGGATGTCAGTAATACAGTAGATATTATTTATCCCTTTTATATATACAACTAGCGACCCGCCCCGGCTTCGCACGGAATACACAAAACAACAAAATTATACCCCTTAATCTTCGTCAAGAATCACTCTATTGATAGGTGAAAACCGCATGAAAATCTGTTCAGTAGACAGACGCGGGGGGGGGGGGGACTTTGTTTTATAGTGATAATTTGATAAATAAATAAATAAGTTCAATGGGATCATAATATTCTATTGTCGCCAGTCTTAGAGTGGTATTCCTCCTATCCAATTTCTTTGTCCAATGTGTGTTGCGTCTCACATTTTGCTTAATGAGAGAGTGAGACGCAATGACATTGGACAGATGGAATACCCACCCTTACCCAAGTAGGTATGTCTTTCAGCCCAAATTTTAGACATCATTAACTGGATCACATCTTTTTTCCCAAGAAGATTATAATACATAATAATAAATAATAATAATTCGCAGGGCAGCTTGTGGCGAGCTGTTGGGGAGTAACGACCCCACGGACCCGAGTGCTCCCGAGAGTCGGTCAGGGTCTCCGTCTCCGGCGTGTCTTCGTCGGCCGGAGTGGACCCCAAGGGGACCCGCAGGACTCTCAGCTCTGGCTTGCCTTAATTGGCCGTCCAGAGCTCCAGGGGTGGAAGTGAAAGATGCATAAGACGCGAGTTGGCACAGTGGCTGGTAACAGCCACTGGGTAGAAAGCGGCGCACACCTCTCGACACCCCTGAGCCGCTCACACCGATGTTGCTCCTGGTCGTCTTTACGACGGCAGTTTCAGGGGCCCATCTAGTCAGCGGCGAGTCACCACCTGCCTCGATGACGGTGTTAACATTGTTATGGCAGGTGTCAGGACCTCTTTACAATAGCCCAGTTTCATTGTCCACCCAAACTTAAATCCATAGACCGGTATACTGTTCACTTTTTCTACAATAGTCCCAATGCTTGCTGCGACCGGTTCATGGGTGTCTATTGTTGCGCCTGTGAACGGGTTCCAGCAGGCGTTCTACATGACATTAAAGCTCTCCAAGGGGCCTCTACGTGTTGGATCTATATCCCCACGCAAGCCTATCAAAAGACCGGGATTTATAGGCCCGTGAAACCCGAAATGGAGTACAAATAAATAATAATAATTCAGCCTATATACGTCCCACTGCTGGACACAGGCTCTCATGCGCGAGAGGGCTTGGGCTATAGTCCCCACGCTAACCCAATGCGGATTGGGAACTTCACATACACCTTTGAATTTCTTCGCAGATGTATGCAGGTTTCCTCACGATGTTTTCCTTCACCGAAAAGCTAGTGGCAAATATCAAATGATATTTCGTACATAAGTTCCGAAAAACTCATTGGTACGAGCCGGATTGCAAGTCGGACGTCATATCCACTCGGCCACCACCGCTTCTAAGAAGATTATTTTAAATTATTTAACTTTACAGCAACAATGCGGACAATCTTGTACCATTCGAAAAGCAGCCCACCGTCACGGGCCGTTAAGATGGTTGCCGGCATCTTGAATGTACAATTGGAGGAAAGATATCTCAACCCGGTGGCGAGGGACCAGGACACGCCAGAGTTAATCGAGGTGAGCGAAATGAAAAAAATAATGTAAACAAAACTTACGGCCGGATTCTAACTTTAATATACGAACACCGAGGTTTGCAAATTGGGGGCATCTTTCTCTGTCACTCTAATTACGCCTTAATTGGAGGAAAAGAAAAATATACCCGCAATTTGCGAACTTCGATTTTCGCGGTTAAGAGCCTGATAATTTTTGGCATATATTAAAGTTCGGATCAGGCCGTCAGTCATTCCACCGCTACTGTAAGGATGGTAAGGTCAATGTGGCTAATTCCGTCAGGGACAATTCCGTCCACTAGCGTTTTTCTCGAACAACGAAGAAAATTGATATTTCATCGACAAAGCAGCTATTGCTTTTAGTTTCAGCAATCAAAAGCAGATGGTTTTTTTTTCCTGCGATTGAAAATCAAAGAAATATACGCCCCACATTGACCTTACCGATAATACCTATTAAAAACGTGTAAAACGAAATACTCAACTATGAGTACCCTGTGATAATCTACTATTACAAGCCATAAATTCACGTATTACTGTAATGTATTTCCTTAAAAAATGTCATTGTCTTACAGAAGAATCCTATGAGATCCATACCGCTGCTAGACGAAGGAGACTATTGGATAGCCGACAGGTAGGTACTATAAAATAATTATATGAGAAGCTTATTATTTTATCTCGTGTGATGTACTCGTAGTCAAATTGAATTAAGTTTAACAAATCATACCGATCTTGAAAACGTCTGTAAAGAATACCACAAAACTAAGGCGCATACGAAGGTTATGGTGGGAATGTTTTTGCTACTGACGGGTAAACATTGGTACAGCCAACTGTAAAAATATGGGTGTAGACAACTTACTCAAAAATATGTCCCATAGTTCTTAATTCACTGACATAAGAGTAGACATATTATTGAGTTGATTTGTACACCCATATTTTTACAGTAGACTGTACCTGTTGGTACCTAACTCAGGTAGAGCGGCCGGCTAATATCCCGTACCTAGTCATGATTTCGAATCACGCCGTCGGCACGCGGCAGTGAATTTTTCTATTTACTGTACAAATGAAATATGTACAATAACCTACTTACTATTAGCAACTATTAGTAAAATGTACTTAGTCGGGTAATAGATATTACCCACACACCCACCATGACGCATTTGTGTTTTGCCCTATGGTTGCCTGGTAGAGAATGCCAAGAGACATTAAGTCCGCCTGTTTTGTTTCTTATTTGCGCAATGATGTCTAAGATAAAATATATAAATTAATATCAAAAATTTGTTCCAGTCACGCTATAATTGTGTCTTTTTGAAAAATACGCAAAACCTGAGCACCAACATTTGTACCCCTCTGACATTCGAAAACGCGCCACGATCAACCAGCGAATGTATTTCGAATGTGGTATATTGTTTCCCAGACTGCGATCTGTAATGGTGAGTAATTACCGAGTACCTATCTATCTAGTTAGAGGTGGTCGACAAGTTCTGTTACTTAGGGTCCACCGTGTCGAGCAACCTCTCCATCGACAGTGAGGTCGACCTTCGCATCGGCAGGGCGGCCACGACGTTCGGCAGGCTGCGTACAAGAGTGTGGAATAACAAACATCTTACTATCAGGACCAAGATGATTGTTTATCAAACTTGCGTCCTGAGCACGCTCTTGTACGGAGCCGAAACCTGGACGTCGTACGCTAATCAGGAACGTCGACTAAACACCTTTCACATGCGCTGTCTTCGGAGTATCCTCAACATCACTTGGAAGGACGGGGTCACTAACGAGAGAGTCCTGGAAATTACACAGCTTCCTAGCATCACCGCCCTGCTGAAACAGAGGCGCTTGCGGTGGCTTGGGCATGTGCAGCGTATGGATAGCACTCGTTTGCCTAGGCGGATTATGTTGAGCCAGATAGCATTTAAAAAGCGCCGCATTGGACGTCCCTTGCTGCGTTTTAAGGACTGCGCGAAACGCGACATGGTCGCTTTTGATATCGATAGGGACACTTGGGAGGAGCTCGCGTCAGATCGCGATGGATGGAGGGGTACCATCGCGAAAGGTCGCGAAATCCACGACAACGCATGGTTCCAAGACCTTGCCCGAAAACGCGCAAAGAGGCACAATCCACCTGATGGTGCCGACATGGCTCCCTGCTTCAGCTGCCATAAATGCGGTCGCAAATGCCGGTCCCGCATTGGCTTATACAGCCACGAGAGACGTTGTTCCTCGCTTACAGACGCTGCATAAATCATCTGTCAAGATGTTAAAGGCCTGAATGATGATCTATCTACGACACCTTATTTTTTTACCATTATAGGATAGGTAGGAAAAGCTACCTAATTGTCGGCCCGACCTATGGTACCTGCCTTCAACGCCGTGTCAAACACAAAAACTGTCTCTAAGACGCCACGTCACCGAAGTGTTAAAACTGCAAATGAACTTAATGCATATGCGCGTAGGTCTACGTTGCTCCGTGACGGATTAATCTGTCTTCGGCGTTAGACCTACCGTGCGGATATATCCGTCATTGGCGTCAAAAAGATGAAAAGGTACAGGAAATATACTTATTTCCCACTATGATTTTCAACTTTATTACAAAGTGTACAATTTCGAAGTGGATAACTTTTCTGTAGAAGTCAATAGTAAGTAGGTATATTGCGTTTTATTGTTTACCTATCTACTCGTCACAGCTATATTAAATTTGTTAGATGGAAGCCCGAGCCGTTCGACCTCAGATTTACGTCATATCGATATTAAGAATCGCTTCCTTCCCTGATTTATGAAGCAATCCACTCAACCGCTCTGGAAACTTATGAGCGTAGGTTTAAGTATTGAACGAAGTTGCTATCTATTGTGCTATTATACTGACCCATGGATATATCCCAGTAGGATTTATAAAGTTTTATTTATTTTTAAAAAACCTTGCTTTTGATCATATATTTCGGTGGATTAAATTTACATTATCGACGTAATTTTCTGAATATATAAAATAGAAACTTGATAATGGGGTTGGCCGGTCGAAGTTTTTAGCAGATGGCGCCATCATAGCTTGCCCTGTCAATCCCTAGAATTGTGTAAATTTTTTGATTTTTTAATACCCTGGATGCCAAATACCAAATCTCATAGAATAAGGGGCAAGCTATGAAGGTGCCATCTATGCAAACCTTTGACAGTTGCCAACCCCATTGAACAACTAATAATAAAGTAATTATACAAATTGCAGTCGGGTTGCAGTCTGTCAGGTATCGGCCCTTAGATATTTTACTTGGGACACTTTCAGGCCCCAACATTCTGGGGAAAGCTGACAGAGCTTTCTAAGTCCATGAAGTCTAACATAGATGACGCGTACCGCACGCTGGAAGACTACTTGTCTCGCACCCTGTACGTGGCAGACGACGTACTGACTTTGGCAGACATAAGCATCGTTACCACGGTGTCGACAATGGACGGCATCTACCCTGTTGATGTCAAAAGGTAACAAGCCTTACTCCAAGACTATTTTAATACACCATAATAAACCTTATTGAAATGCATGAAGATTCATTTTAAAATGTAACCGTGTATGTTTGTTGTTTTTGGCGGCCATTGAACACCAATAACAAATGACGCCATAGAGAAAAGTTATAGGTAGGGTGACTGCTTTTTTTTTATGATATAGGAGACAAACGAGCAGACGGATCACCTGATGGTAAGCGATTACCGCCGCCCATGGACACCCGCAACACCAGAGGGGTTGCAAGC
Organism: Cydia splendana; assembly: GCF_910591565.1. Taxonomy (NCBI): domain Eukaryota; kingdom Metazoa; phylum Arthropoda; class Insecta; order Lepidoptera; family Tortricidae; genus Cydia; species Cydia splendana. Next base: position 12,237,498 of record NC_085976.1, read on the forward strand.
GCGTTGCCAGCCTTTAAGATGGGAGTACGCTCTTTTCTTGAAGGTTTGAAGGTCGTATCGGTCCGGAAATACCGCTGGCGACAGTTCATTCCACTTTAGTTATTGGCCACTACAGAGTAATTAGCCACTCTTAACAATTATAATAAGGGTTGTTTCTTTCTGATTAAATTTGTTAGGAGTGGACAATAACTATAGCATTCACCCTACATACCCTGCTCACTCTTTCTGTAGCTTCTTATTTCTTCATAAAGGCGGCGGCGCTTTCTGTTGACGTGATTAATCTCATTTACCGACAACGTGATGAGCTACGCGCTACGCTTGTATTTTTTGCGTAAGCGCCTACGAACAAAGAACCAGCATAGCGGGTTGCTGGCAGTGAACATGTTATAGTATTTTTCACATAGCCTCCATACAATTTATAAACTTATAACAAAAATGGGCGTTTTCAGAAATAATAATGGTGGGATAGAGAATGCTGTCGATTCTGAGTAGAATGAGCCCAAGAACGTCCAGATGTGAAAGAATCAGGTTTTCAATATTTATTTCTGAAAATGCCCAAATATGTCTTGAGATAACGGTCATCACTGTCCCCAAGCTATTTGAAAAGTACTATAATGTCTGCGGCGCTTCTAAGATTATTTAATTTCTTACGCAATGTTATAAGTGTTATAAACTAAGTGTTTTACTTTCCATTCAGATACCCAAAGTTAAAGCGGTGGTTGCAGACGATGTCCCAGAAGGAATTCTGTCAGAAATACAACGAGCCGGGAAGGGAAGAGCTGGTGGCCGTGCTTGTTACTATGATGAGGAACAACCAGCATAATCAGCGAGCTAAACTTTAATATGTTGTTGCACTAAGACCTTTGATACAAAAGGCTATGTGAAGGTTCGAGCGTCGCGTCGCGTCCCGTGTGGATCATCCGACACAAAAAACCGTGGAAAACCATGAATGTCATAAAACATTCACGTAACCATTCGTGAATGTCGGCCTACACATAGTATATTCGTAGGAATATCGGCGACGGGCATTAATATTGCAATACAGCCCCTTAATCACGGCAAATTTTTGTCGCAGCTTTGTCAACGCGTATCGATCAAGAATATCTTCCTCGTGTTTTGCGTGTACCAAAGTAAATAAAAGTAAGGCAGTGGTAACTAAGTATTGATTACTATAGTTATGTTAAAGTGGTGTGGAAATGTATATAAAACACAATTTATAAGAATCACAGGTTTTATTTTCAGTAACTAAAAAGAAATGCAAAGAATTTCTTAACTTTACACTCCTGTAACGTCTAGGGCTAACCATATGGATAACTTTTTGATGAGAAATGAACGATTACAAAAAACGTTACACATTAAACATTTCCTATAAGTCTTATAATTGTCTCTCGTAACGCCCGCCGCACTCGGAACAATAATAGCACTTAACATATATCGATTAAGGACATGTACAATACTTGAGATAATCTCTCGAAACGTCAGTTCAGCTCAGTCATACGTAACACAATACACGGGACCGTCGAGTAACTTACTCATTGGAAACATTCGAATTAAATTTAAACTATCATCACGCTATCTCGTCGATTCACTTCAAATTTGTAGGCGTCCATTGTTGGTGAGGGCGTTAGTGTTTGTTGCACGATAGTCTAAGGATGGCGCGAGAGTCAGCATTAGCCATCCTCCTTGGGTGGTGTGAACCAGCCTGGAACATACGACGTATTTACTATTATAGACCGACCACTTAAATGATGAGTCCTCGCCTGCGCGGTACGGGGGCGACGGGGTGGGACGACTAAGGGTGGCGGGGAAGGTGCGGGCGGCAGGCGTACGGCGCGCGCAGGCGGGGACTCATTTAAGTGGTCGGTCTATACACACTTAGGTCACTAGAAGAAATACAGCTTCAATCGGGCCAAAGATCGGCAAAAGTACGTGCAGTTGATTATACTATACTGACTAGAAGAGAATAGGTATTCCTTCTCTAATTTGCGAAGTTTAAAGGCCAAGCTGCAGGATAAAGTCCACGCCCACGCTAAGTCAAGTATGGAGCTTACAGAGCGTATGCACTCTTACTGCCAAGTTTGTGCAGCGAGGTTAGATTCTGGGACACTGGATCTGACCGGCGTCTCTGATACAACCTACCCTTTTTCATACGCTCTTGAACTCCCCACCCCCCAAGGTGAATTTAATCACCTTAACTTAAATCGATAATCATTATCTATTTGTCAAGAAGCAAAGATTCTCTCACATTTACGTTTTACTGCGGCGATAGACTGCAAATATGAACCATTACTTTAGTTCATTGTCTTTGAAACTAATTCTATCAAGGTCAAATGTAAATTTACAATAGTAATGTATAGAAGTTTAAATTTGCTTTTTTAATCATAAAAATAAACGCAAAATGTAATTTCAATAAGAAATATGGTTAATAAAATGTAATTAAACTAAAATTGCGCTTAGTCAGTGACATAAGTCCTAAGGATGGTATTCTATCTGTCCAATATCGAAATATATCCCGACACACACCAATCAATGTCAATATTATTATAATGCCACTGCAATATTGCGCTTACCAAAGCGTAGGCTACCTATGATATGAAGTTTTAGGGCGGGTTGCACTACGCACAATCAACGGTTAAATTATACAATGACGACAGCTTTCATTCCATAGGGAACTGTCAAACTTAACAAACTAATTTCGACGTACTAACGTCGACAAATGGTTTATTACACCTGACTCTTAAATGTTTAGAAATGTAATAAACAGACATAGAAGTTATTGTGGCAAAATAAAGTGATTCACAAAATGAAATGTCTGTTATCAATGTTACCTTAACTTTATCATTATCATAGATATTTATAACACTGTATACATAGCTACCGCGAAGTACACAACACATTCGATATCTTCTTTTATATTTTGTTAGTTTTCTATTATTTATGGCACTGTATACTACAGTTTACGTTTTTATTTTTAAGTACACTAAATATAGTAATAAAGAAATTATGTACCAGTTTGTAATTGATTTGCAAGTAGAAGTTACGTCTTTTAATTATTAATATGTTACAGACTTATCGATAACAGATTTATCGATGTTTCATTTTCTCAAACTCTCGTGTATGCCACAAAAACTTGTATGTCTGGTAATAATAAGTCATAGACTAGGAATCCTCTAGACGGAGTTTAGAGCAATTATTTCATGAAAATACGGGGGTGCGGGGGACGAGGTGAGCGAGGTCCCGTGCCGTGATTGGTCCGTTCAAAGACACGGACGTCACACAAAGACACTTTCGACTCGAAAATGGGAGTAAAACTACCGTATGCGTGGCAGAGGGGGTAGAGCTACTATGCTCAGTCTGGAGGATGTCTTGTCTGTGTAATAAGTAGTCCACCCATGCAGTCCCCACTCACCGTTCTTCTCGTGTATCTGCACGAGGCACTTGAAGCTCTGCTGCGCGCGCGCGAGCGAGTACTGCGTCTGCGAGACGACCTTGGTGGCGCCGAACTGTATGCGCGCCTTGCCCTTCACCAGCGTGGCGGCGATCTGCATGATCACCGCCTCCACCGTGTACGCCGAAGACCAGCCCTGCTTCGTCAACAGCTCCATGCATATCGCGCCGCCCACCAGCACGTAGCCTCCTGTGAATGGTTAACCTTTTTTTATATAGACTAGACAAAAAAATTCAAAATCGCTCTCCTTCTTGATGCGACTGGCAAATCATATTACTTTTTGGTAACCGGGTTTTTTAACCTAATTAGACCCCGCTTTAATCGAATTTGCCGCTTGCTCGATCGAAATCTTGACCGGAAGTGAGATATTTGACATTAAAGGTCCCTTTTTCCAGTTTTTCGCAAATAACTCTTAAACGGTGGCGCATAGCAAAAAATATTCTATTACATGAGTAATCTGCATAAAATTGCCTACAAGAAAGATTCAGTACAATTGTTCGCTAGGATCAATATTCAAAGGGATATTAACGCGGGAAATTTAATTATAATCACTTCTAAGGTTCCTTTTTTTAGTTTTACGTAAATAACTCATTAACGGTGGCCAATATCAAAAAATGTTGTTAAACGATAATAATCTACACAAAATTTTGAACATAAAAGATTCAGTACACTTTTCGCAGCGATCAATATTTAAAAAGATAATAAAGAGGGAAATTTAATTATAATAAATTCTAAGTTTCCTTGTTTTTATTTATTCGTTAATAATTTAAAAAGTATGACTCATAGCAAAAAAAATCTTATACATAAATAATAAACATAAAATTTTCTACAAAAAACATGTAGAACACTTTTCGCTAGGATCAATATTTAAAAAGACAAAGCGGCGGGTAAATTAATTATAATCAATTTTAAAGTCCCTTTTTAGTTTTTTGTAAATAGAAATAGAAGAAAGTTAATTACAATCAGTTCACAGGTCACTTTTTTTAGTTTTTCGTAAATAACTCGTAAACGGTGGCCCGTTTCAAAACAATATTATACATAAATATTAAACATAAAATTGTCCACAAAAAAGGTTCAGTACACTTTTTCGCTACGATCAATATTTAAAGAGGTATTAAAGGGGGTAACCTACCTACCTAACTTAACCCCTGCAAATTCGGATTCAGCGGGGTCTAATTAGGTTAAAAAACCTGGTTGCCAAAAAGTAATATGATTTGCCAGTCGAAATCGATTTCATGAAAAATAAAACCAGTCTAATATCCCAGTATGCTAAAATGACAGTGCGTTTTTAATTTGTCCAATCGATCTGTTTTTAATTGCATGAAGAATTTCGTACATACCCGCCTATCCTATTCATGATCCGGCGGCCAATGACACTGTGCGAACGGTACAGCAATATAATTTTGCGCGTGCGATAGAGATAGCACCAGGTGGGTCAATGTACGAAATTATTCGTGCTGAACGTCCTTACTTTAGTACCTACCTAAGTGCCTAACTTACTTTACTACCTTTGTACTACTACTTTTGTACCTAAGTGGTACAAAAGCAATATAATTGGGTGGTAAATTTACCAGTCAAATTTTCATGTCAAGTTTATTATTTTAGTTTCCTTAATTTAATCAATACACAAGTAAACCAGTTCAAAATACACTAAAACGTAAAACATGTAAAACCTTAGTTAAACTTCAAAGAAAATACAGGAAACCCATGTTAAAAACAATACATTCTTTTTTAATACAGTTGCTCAAAAAGTGCTACTTTTCGTAGCTGTTTAGCGTTCGCAAAATTGCTTTTTGGGAACTAGTGCTTCTTACTTTTCCAGCTTTTTTAAATTTAATTCTGACCGTAATCGATACGTCCACACCAAAAATTCAAAAAAATTCAAAATATACTTTATTCATGTAGGCCTAGCAACAAGCTCTTATGAATCGTAATTAATCTTAATCTAATTATCAGAGCAATTTATTGATGTTAATATTATTCCATAATAACATTGGATTATTTTACAGATCAAATTTAACACTAAGAATTTCACAAAAGGATCGTCAAACATGAAAAAATGTATAAAAAATACTAGTCTAGAATTTCTAGAATAAAATCTAAATGTCAAAAATAACATAACAAAAGAAGTACCTGCATACATCGGAATATCCATTTCCTCATCAATAATCAAATATACCTTATAAATAAATAATCATTTTTTCACAAAAGGATCGTCAAACATGAAAAAATGTATAAAAAATACTAGTCTAGAATTTCTAGAATAAAATCTAAATGTCAAAAATAACATAACAAAAGAAGTACCTACATACATCGGAATATCCATTTCCTCATCAATAATCAAATATACCTTATAAATAAATAATCATTTCGAATAACAATTAATCGTAAAAGTGTTTGGATGTTCAAAAACTTTAAATAATTTTTATTTTGCCATTAAACATTTATTACGTACAAAAAGTATTGTTACAAGATATAAAGTAAATATTTATTAGTTATTATATAAATAAAACGAATGTAAAATGACGAAACGAAAATAGTTATTATATAAATAATACGATGTTTCACTAAAAACCTTTTTTTACTATTTGGCTGAATGGAACTATCATTGCCACGTTGGCTGTCGTTAACAGAAAAAAATTAAAATTAAAAAGTATAACCAGCGCCCGCCATTTTCACTTAAAATTTAGTTGCATCAAAATAATTAACTTAAATTGCAACTGTGAGTGTTTTTGTATGAAATGAGTTAATGTGATTAATTTTGCAATGTAAACCAACGCTGAACGTAGTTTATAGTGCTGTATAATATACAATATCATTCAAGTTTAAGGGAAAATTCGTAACTGTAAGTGTAACTCATGTAACCAATATTTGTTTACTTTTGATTTTTTTGCAAATGTATTAAAAAACGTCGTTCAATGTATGTGTGGAAGTGTTATTATTTACGAGTCCCGAGATGTCTTTTATGAGCCGTAGGCACACTTTCCACACTTGCATTGAAATGTACTATTTTTTGGGCAGTTGTGTAAAAATAGGTAAATAAATATCTTATGCATCCTAAAACATTATCCGTTAGAACACAATACAATTTTTAAACTATCCAATACATTATTTATGATCAGGCAACATTTTTACCTGCACAAGAAATTAAACAAGTTTTTCAGGTGGGAATGCCACATTGGTCCAAAAACATGAGTATACATACTCACCTGATATAATGGGAATAATGGGATAGACGACCCGCACGAACGGCGGCGCGAAGGGGTACGTCTCCTTGAACATGATGTTGAGGAGGATAGAGTCCTTGCCCTCCTTCTCCTTCAGCAGCAGCAGGTCGTTGTGCAGCGGGCTGTCCGGGTTTACGGACCGCAGCCGGATGTTCCACTCGTACAGGGAGTCGTTCACGAGCTCTGCATACTCACCTGATATAATGGGATAGACGACCCGCACGAACGGCGGCTCGAAGGGATACGTCTCCTTGAACATGATGTTGAGCAGGATGGAGTCCTTGCCCTCCTTCTCCTTCAGCAGCAGCAGGTCGTTGTGCAGAGGGCTGTCCGGGTCCACGGACCGCAGCCGGATGTTCCACTCGTACAGGGAGTCGTTCACGAGCTCTGCATACTCACCTGATATAATGGGATAGACGACCCGCACGAACGGCGGTTCGAACGGGTATGTCTCCTTGAACATGATGTTGAGGAGGATGGAGTCCTTGCCCTCCTTCTCCTTCAGCAGCAGCAGGTCGTTGTGCAGCGGGCTGTCCGGGTCCACTGACCGCAGCCGGATGTTCCACTCGTACAGGGAGTCGTTTACGAGCTCTGCCGGGGAAAGGTGAGTTTTTGTTAATAATCTTTAATAGAAAAAACCGACTTCACAAAACAGTTCGAAATGCCATTTAGTTATTTCCAACCATAGTGCATTTCATAACTATTATAATTAGCCTAAAATGCAAAGATCACCATATACTCGTATATGTCTATAAGATTTGAGGAGTTCCCTCGATCCCTCGTGGATCCCATCATCAGAACTCGAGCTTGACAAAAGTGTTTATAAAAACTTAACTTGCTTAACAAACATAATGAAGAGGACAAATCGCCAAACATGAACTATGCGTCGTTCAAGAGTTCCCTTCTGATCATCATCAGCTGTTCGACTTCAAACATCACTTTTTTTAATGTAAATGCTTTAAAAATCGGTCCAGATATGGAGTAACAAACAATTCTCATTTTAACCAAACTTTTAAAGGTTCCTGCGTCTAATACACTCGGCGTCACGGAAATCGCACACCCACGGATTTTTGGTTCAAGCCGTTATAAACCTTATGTTATAACACTTTAAACTCTCGCGTTTTGTACACATATTTAATTACACAAACGGGTCTACCGCGATATAATTTCATTGTTTTTACCTTTAATTCCGACGTTTCAGCTGAGTTGCACCAGCTGTGGTCACGGAAAGACTGACGTCCCAACAAATGTCAACGGAGATATTAATAAAACACCACTAAACTACCCGAAATTAGTTTATAAAAATGTTCGGGGTAGACAAAGAAATTGCAGCTACCCGTTAAAGTTTAATGTTTATTGTCCACGGCACGACACGCAACACTCACTCCAGTGATTCGTTCCTGTTGTCAGCAAGTGCTCAGCTATTGCGGATTTGTTTACATGGCGATTTTTAACAGCTGCTATGTTGTGAGAGGGTGAAGGAACACATAGCAGCTGTTAAAAATCGCCATGTAAACAAATCCGCAATAGCTGAGCACTTGCTGACAACAGGAACGAATCACTGGATTGAGCTACATAAACCCAAAGTCCTCTCCAACGAGCGACACTATTATCCGCGGATCGTGAGAGAGGCGATTGAAATTAAAAAACACCCTAAAAATTTCAATCGTGAGGACGGGTACAAATTATCGTCTACTTGGGGACCAGTGATTCAAATGTTGAAACCAGCGGATATATCTTCGGACCAGTGTACGGATACTGTGAGTGTTGCGTGTCGTGCCGTGGACAATAAACATTAAACTTTAACGGGTAGCTGCAATTTCTTTGTCTACCCCGAACATTTTTATAAACTAATTTCGGGTAGTTTAGGGTGTTTTATTAATATCTCCGTTGACATTTGTTGGGACGTCAGTCTTTCCGTGACCACAGCTGGTGCAACTCAGCTGAAACGTCGGAATTAAAGGTAAAAACAATGAAATTATATCGCGGTAGACCCGTTTGTGTAATTAAATAAACCTTATGTTGTTGAAGGTAAAGTATGAGTGTGTGGGTTCATTTCAAAGAGAATTTAACCCTTCATTTAAAAACAATGCAAAAGTTACTAAAGAGTTAAAAAAGGCACCTTTTTTAATAATAAATAAAAATCGTATATTCATGCAAAAAAATCAACAAATTAAAACACAATAAAAACAACAAATATTGGAATACAAATGCCTAAAACTAAACTTAAAACCTAGTGTTGCCTCCTTTGGCCTAAATTACTGCCTCCATGCGAGACTTCATGGACCTCACGAGAGTCACGACGTACTTTTGAGGAATAGCATACCACTCTTCACGAGACGATGACGGCATCTCGAAGCTGTTCCAGGGTCGCAGGTGCAGGATTACGTGACCGCACCTTCCGTTTTAGCTGATCCCAATGGTGTTCTATGGGATTCAGGTCCGGACTCCTTGCTGGCCACTGCATAACGGTGATCCCAACCTGATCAAGGTAGTCTCGAACAATCAACGCTGTGTAGGAGCGGGCGTTATCCTGCATGAATGACCGACCGACCAACAAACCCAGGACCAAACTCCAGGACCGACAAATTGGGCGTATGGAACCACATGGTCCTCCAGGATCTCTGTGATGTACCGATGAGCAGTCATGGATCCCTGGCCTCGACCACCACCAGTGCGGGAAACACAAACGAGCTCGGTTTTGCCGGCGAGGGAAATGCCACCCCAGAACATGCAGGATCCTCCTCCGTATCCGAAGGTTTCTTCAAGACAGGCCTGTGAATAACGTCCCCCTTGCCTCCTGTACACTCTTCTGCGCCTATCGTTGCAGAAAAGACACACCCTAGTCTCATCTGAGAAGACGACAGCCTTCCATTGGTCGACCGTCCAATCCTTGTATTCGCGAGCAAACTCATGTCTGATTCGCCGATGCTCTGCCGTCAATTTGGGACCCGTAGCCGCTCTATGGGGCATGATCTTCTCCCGCAACCTTCTCCTTACTGTAGAGACGCTCACCACCGTTCTCCGAACTGCTTGCAGCTGCTGCTGCAGCGGGACAGCGTTGGAGAAACGGTCCCGCAAAGACGTCGACACAATAAAGCGGTTGTCTCTCTCGGAAGTGCAGCGTCGTCCTCCGGATCCAGGCTTCCTGGTGAAGCTTCTAGTCCTCTGGAATCGATGAACTGCTCAGAGAACTCGGAAACGGCTTATGTTGAGTTGCCGAGCAGCCGCAGAGTGCGTCATTCCTGATTCCACCAGGGCTACTGCTTGAGCTGCTACTGCTTCCGTGGTATCCATTTTCTTGGGGTGTTTTCTTTCTCCAGCTGTTCCGGCGTGACCTCTGTGAACTCTGGATACCGAATGACCCATATTCCACTTTTACCCCCCTTTTAAACCTATTCAAGGTAACGCAACTAGCGACCCTTACAACGCGTATTGTAGGTGTTCTTTCAGAACGCCGTAATTTCGTGATTATTTTTTTTTCCGAAAATGCTTTATTCATGTTTTAAAGTATATTAATTGTGCTTTTAAATGATATATATATTGAGAGGGTTTAATACATATGATAAGAGCTATATTCGCTTGAAACAAAAATCGGTGGGTGTGCGATTTCCGTGACGCCGAGTGTAGATGGTCCTCCAGGCCACAGCAAATGCAAGATTTTTTTAAAGTATCTGTCTAATTCTATTTGCAAACGGCCTCCTAGTGCAAAGTGACGCACTGTCTTTTTTTTATGCAAAAGAACTGATATTTCATATAAAGTTTATACAAGGAGTGTCGCATACTAAACTCGGAATAACTATGTAGCTCATTCTTTCGTAGTTAATTCTTTGTAAGTAGACATACCCACGTTACCTTGGCGTATGAGTGAATATTTTGTATATAACATGGCGTTTAAAGGCAAACATATTTGATAAGTGTCTTCGAATTCGATAACTCACCAATGGAATACATATTGCTCTTGAAGGAATGTGAGCGATATATGTCCCGCAGCTCTTTCATGAGGCGGTCTGTGGCTTGTAGGCTGCCCGAGACACTGCCGGACAAATAGTCTTGCCGTTGGTTCTGTCGGAGTCTCTCTAGTGTTGCTAAGTGTTCTGTTTCCATATCATCCTACAAAAAAAAATCTAGATAAAGAATGTGTCACAGACAAGTAAATAATAACTTTCCTGATGACACTAGTTTTGGGGATTTATTTATTAGGAGGTACTTCAGCAGGTTGCACCCTGCATCCAGCACCACCCTGCAGCACCCAGTTGTGTAATTTTCTCAATGAATATAAATAAATAAAAATAATAAAAATAAAATAAAGTTTATTCAGTAACAAAAAGTACCGTTACGGTATTCAGTACCGTGTGGAGGTCCAAAGGGGAGGCCTATGTTCAGCAGTGGACGTCTTATGGCTGAGATGATGATTATGATGATGATAAAGTAACATTTCAATATCCATGCTGGTGCCTCTTTTTAACTATTCAAGATACCTGTATTAAGAGACAACCGCTCTTCCACAGAGGGTTAACAATTTTGAATCTTAAGTACATGACTTTTAAGTCTTATAATATTATGTTACCGTAAAAACCCGATTTTAGTGAAAACGCGTTTTCTGTCAGTATCTTTAGGTATTTAGATAAAAGTAAACAATTTGTAAATTTTCGGGTAGTTATAACATTTATTGGTTAACCAACCAAATACAAACCCGCCTGGATCTGTCACTGAACGACTTAACTTTAACCTACATTATTTGATCATGTAATGTTTTCATCAACCCTCGCCATGGTGAAATCTCGTTTTCAACCAACGAAAAAAAAAACGGAGGAGGTTCTCAAGTCGACGCGTATATTTTTTTTTTTTTTATGTATGACCACGCATAACTTTTTACAGAGGTGTTCGATTTTGATAATTATTTTTTTTCACGGTATTATTTTCTATCCTCCTTAGGCCCAAGATCCTACCTATAGTACTTAATCATTTCAATGAAATTTAAACCATATTAAAATAGGAATAGAGGTGCAATTGTTTTGATTCGTTCAATTTTCAAACAAAACAAACTCAACTCTATGCCCTGCATTATAGGTTCAAATTTTAGTGGCAAATTTATTTTGGTATTTTCATTTGTATGGCTGGGCCATAGCAGGATATAACCAATTATAGTATGGATAAGAGAAGCAGACAGACTCACTTTGTTGCTTCTTCCCGCATCTTCAACCATCTCTAGTGGCAAGTCATCTTCTCCTTCTGATTCGTCCTCTTCTGCTGCCATCTCCTCGTCTTCCTCTGTGCCTGATTCGGCACCATTTGACGTCACACTCGGCAACCTAGAAATAATACATTGAATTCAATTAGATAGGATAGCATTTTTTTACCATTCTAATCCAAGCCAGACATTGTGCGACCTTGACTTGACTTGTAAATGTATACATTGAGTGTAGTAAACAATTTTCCAAACATGAATACAAGTGGAGCCCAAACTTAAGCTCTGACTGACTTAGGCTCCTAGAATGCAGATAACATTTTGCAGATATTATACATATTTTTATTTATATAACTAAGACTTGTTATAAAAAGAAAAGTAAAGTTTCTTAATAAATAAGTTGAATAAAGGGAAGGGTTTAGAAAATAATACATTATGAGAGTCGATGTTGGAGTCAAAGTATCCTAGACTGAAACTATAATTTATATTTAGTTTTTACTTTACTATATGCAAAGAGATATTAGTAGTAGATGAGAGGTAAAGGCTAAGAAAAAATCATGCGTCATATTTGACAGCAAAAGTAGATATGTGAAAATTCCGATTGGTAAAAGCTTGCTATATTTATTCCACAATTAATAACTCTATAATAAAGTATTGTAAGTCTTTCAGCATTCTGTCAAAGGGTCCTGTATGGTACAAATAAGTGCAATTTTTGATAATCTTACCTCTGCTGTGGGAAATGGTGCATAGGTATAGTGAGAGAGTCCAGATCTGGAGGCTCCGGTACGCCGTGTAACTTGCATAGCTCTCTTAACAATATACCAACCTGCAACACATTAATATACACTCACTCAGCGTTCCAAAATTGGTCTTTTGTCAATACAATAGGATATTTGCATAAATCATATTGTTTTAGTTTCTCTACACAAATGACAAAGAAGCAAACACGTGATATGATAATGGCTGCCCCAAATTTTTAGTGTTTAAGAATGTTATCATAACAATAGACTGCTCAATGTATGTCAAATTGTATGTGACCTGGAAAAACTAAGATAATGTTCCAACAGTACGAACAACAATATATAAAATGCCATTAGTTTATAGTCTTTCACTTCACCAAGAATCATTTGAAATTACCATTACAAAAAACCATTTCATTATAGGACTTATCATACTTGAAGAGTTCCCACAGTTTCTACAGGATCCCATCATAAAATACTCATCTCATGACAATGTAAGGTTATATTATGGATGTTGACGACCGGTCTGGCCTAGTGGATAGTGACCCTGCCTGCGAAGCCGATGGTCCTGGGTTCGAATCCCAGTAAGGGCATTTATTTGTGTGATGAACACTAATATTGTTCCTGAGTCATGGGTGTTTTCTATGTATATAAGTATGTATTTATCTATATAAGTATATCGTCGCCTAGCACCCATAGTACAAGCAGAGATATATATAACTCCGTATAAGATAAATAAAGTCTAAGAAAAAAACGTGCCTCGGACGGCCAAGGAAAAGTCATTCTCGAATAGATGGCGCCATTACCTTTGGCCTATTCTCGGCTAGATGGCGTTAACGACACCGTTTGGTATTTAACAATTTTAACACATATCAGTGAAAGAACATGGGTCAGTATGGAACAATAAAAATTAAGAATAATTTATCCGTAAACATATTTTGATTATTTTATACATTTTCAATTTTATTTTAAGTTTTAATCGTGTGTCGATAGATGGCAGTAAATGTACCGTGACTACAAAATTGACAATGACAGGACCCCTCTATACTATCTATTCTTTTTGGTACAAGCTTTGGTTAGTTTGAATCGAGGTTGACCTGTGTAAGATGTCCCCAATATTTATTTATTTATTGTTAAAAAAACGGTCCAATCCATCAGCCATCTTTGGCAAATGATCCTACTGATATAAAAAAAGATGCTGATGGATTGAGAACTTTCTGCTTCAGAAATAGATGTTTAAAATTGCGCAATAATATTCTTATACCACAAGAAACTTTACAATAATAGTCGTAAAAGAGTAACAGTAAGTACTACAGCTGCAGGTGAATGAACCCAGGTTCATGGCAGTTCGCCACATAAATAACAAGCAGTTACAAATATAAGTGGAGACATCAAATTATCTGAAAAAAGCAGTGTTGCCAGACGGTCACAAAGCCACATTTTTCGTGACTTTGGCCCCTGTCTGTGACATGTGCGACAATGTGCGTGAAGATCTTTTCATTTAATCACGTAATGAGAAAAATGTGACTTTTCACACAAACTTATGACTCAAGAGCTCACTGGCACAACTCTTCCATAATGTAGGGTTAACAGTGGCAAAGAATCAAATATTTATACAGCTACTGAAGGAGGAGAAATAGCAACTGTACTTCGTCTCTCTTCATCTTATCATTAATTTACAGTTATAGTCATAAAACATACACACTTAGTTTTCAAACACCAACAATGTAAGATGAAAATAAGTTTTAGGCAAAAATTTCATTTTTGGTACAAGCTTCTATCACTGACTGTACTTTTCTTTACATAGGCAACTAATATTCATTGAGACTATTCTAAAAACCCCAAACACAATCAGCTTCATCGGAAACCAGGTAGTGGGTCAAACTTGCAAGATTTGACCTGTACAAACATAGTTACATTGCAAGTTAAATAAAAGCTTGTAAAAATGTGACTAGTAAATAGTAGAAATACTGTACCTGATTTATGACATGATTGTCTCTTCCTTGTGTGTTGCTGAGGATCTGCACTGCATTTGTCACAACGAGATCTTCACTGTCTGCGAACCACACCGGTGGTGTGCTGGGGTATGTCTCCTACAAGACACATATTATGTAAATTAATTAATATGATAAATATTTTCAGCTATTCTACAATTTTATACTTTTCATAATTTTATAAAATGAATTTAAATAATAATTTTATATTTTCTATAATTTTATTTTTTTAGGTAGTTTATTCAATTTAGTAATTTATTAAAAGCTATTTTTATTAAGGAAAACATATGCAAGTTGTGAGGATTTGAAATGATAATAGAAGATATAAAGTTGTTAGTACAAAATGTAATTTTCATAGTGTCTAATACTATGAGTAGAGAACTTAGAGACAGAGTCAAATTGTACATAATTAAGGCAAAATAAACCAAAACTATAACTATTTAAAATAGTTAAACAACAAAAGTGGCGCTGGACAGGCCACATGAAGAAGAAGAACCTAGACAAGTGGACAACATACCTTGTAGACTAGGAATAAAACAAGAAAAAGTGGACCACATAAATTTAGATGGTCAGAAGACCTAAAAAGAATTGGTGGAGGTAACTGAATGCAAGCAGCAAGGAATAGAAGTAAATGGAAGTCTTTGGAGGAGGCCTATAGATGAGTTGCAGGTGTTGAAACCAAATTACTGTAACCTAATTATATGTACACTTCAATAGTATAGGCTATTTTGTTACAAGTTGGTTGATTGTGATCAATACATTTAATGATTCAGTCTTAAATCTAATGGCCCCTATCATAATTTTAAAAAAACTATAGAAATCAAACAGAAAATTTCTGTTTTGAACAGGTTCATATTTTGTATTGTGTTCTTATGTATAACATCTATTCATTGGGCTCCTATGTAGGTATAACATTGAAGCTTGAATTTGCATCATATAATTATTTACACATGGCCACACAATAACAATCAACAAAAGTATATCAACCACTAATTAGTACATAATTATAATCATTAGAACAATAGCTGCTAACTAGGTAAATAATACAACAAAGTTGATACATTAATGCAACCTAAGATGTTTTAATCCATATTGTAGTGTCTAAGCCAAGCTCAAGCTGACACTTCACTTGAGCAAACAAAAAGACCAATATAATGTATACATGACAAAAAGCAGGTAGAGAATGACTAAGAACCATTGTCCCAAAATTGCGCCTTTTACCGTTATCCACACAAAACATGCGACGAATAGCCCAAATGAGCTTCAAAAAGCAATTGATCGATACGATAATTCGTCACGGACTGTTATTGCTCAATTCTAACACATTATTTACGTACAAACCCTGCGCACTTCACGCGATCAATCCCTATGCGCCGCACATAAACAAACCAACCGCTGGTGGCAATTATTCGTAAGATATGATTACAGAGGCTTAGATACGGGTGAAAAACGGGTTCACTTCCGTAAATCTCTTGTTGACAGCCCTGCCCTCATAAACAACGACCCTTTGTCCCAACTAACGATAATCAATAAACGCTGGTACAATTTGCAATGAGTGCTCATGCATGTTTATTATAATGTTAAAACTGTACTTACTGTAATGTTAGCGTGTATCTCGTATTTCTTTCCATTTCTGCCAACGAATCTGCAGGTCAGTTCGTCGACACTAGCTGACATTATCTGAAACCGCTCATGGTTCTTTGGAAACACTTGTTCTAATGTTTTGATTTCTAACTTAAGTGTGTTCAAGCAAGCCATTAGTGTCTTCTAACACTAATTTGAAACTAAATAATAAATATCCACGTTACAATACATGGAAAAATTCTAAGTTCACTCCCTATGCGACCGAGCAAAATGGCGGAACGTGAAGGCGGAATTAAAAAAAAAACAAGTATGAGTGAAAGAGACCACGCGTATCAATAGTTTGGAAACTTGAAAATGTACCTATCTTTTTCAATATGTTTTGTGAAAGAGCTTGATATATTCGATCAATACTATTTATTATAAAGATTCTGATTTATATAAATTTAATTTTATAAATAGTAAACCCAAAAAATATACTCTACGCTGTTCAAGATACAAATAAGAGCTTCGATTTCAAGGAGACAGTCGGCTTTACCTATACTTTAAATGTGATGGCATCACGCATGATGTTCGCGTTGCATTATATTGTCACTATCAGATGTCAAAGTTATGTCAAAATCTCAAAATGATGTGAAAATTGTGAAATATATTATGGAAAGGAGATCACAGAAAGTAATGTTTTTCTAATTAAAGAAGAATAGGTTTCTGATTTATTCAGCAATTAAACTCTAATTTTCATGCTAATTACTTCTGTGAAGAAGTAACCATCACGATGGTAAGAAAGAGATGGTCAATACATTTATTTTTACATCTTGAAATGCCGAATGCTCCTCAGCATATTGAACTAATTAAATTTAATTACTGTTTCAGAGTGCGATATTTAATTTTCAAAGCTTGTTATCTGTTATATTACTTCTAATATGCACATGTGCATACTTGAGATCGTTCTTCCCTAGTATTATGGACCGCAATAAAACTGGGTGAGTACTTGACTAAACTTGCCATGGTTGAAATAATTAGTTTCATTTCTCAATAACACTTTCTTTGCAGGTTACTTGGAACATTTTGGAAATGTGCTAGAATTGGGGAACGCAAATCACCTTACATAGCAGTTTGTTGCTT
The DNA here is from genome assembly GCF_910591565.1 of Cydia splendana. Classification (NCBI taxonomy): domain Eukaryota; kingdom Metazoa; phylum Arthropoda; class Insecta; order Lepidoptera; family Tortricidae; genus Cydia; species Cydia splendana. Next base: position 12,254,804 of record NC_085976.1, read on the forward strand.
AACTATGGCATTTTCAATACTCTTTCTAACCTAAGTAATATAAATCTAATAAACTTCTAATGTTTTATATAAATAAATATTTTTATACTAAGGCTGATTTTTATTAGCACTCTTATTTAATAACAGTAAATTTTCTTTTTATTACCCTTCATCTGGTATTACCCAGAGGGATTGTCTTTTTGAAATTTAATTAATTGACAGAAACTTAAAATTTTAATACCGTAAAAATTATGCGTGTCAGTCGAAGGGATAAAAAAATAAAGGTAACAGGCTCCTAGTACCTAGCCTAGTTGATAGTGACACTACCTATCATCGGTAAATCTTTACTTTATGGACCCACGATTTTTGGGGTGGGGAGGGGGAGGGGAGGGGATGGAGAGGGCTACCCCCCAGTCCAACCCCCATGGTGAGGAACCCCATGGTTATGGAGATATTCATGGTTAAAGTTTGTATGGAATTACTAAGAAATAAGGGATTACAGCAAATTTTGAAGGAGGAGGGGGTGAGGGGTGAGGGGGGGCGCGCTTCGCCTGAAGGCCCGCTTCGTCGCCCCTGAGGTCGCGAGCTGACGAGACCATTTGGTCTCGGTCGCTCGCTGACCTCGGGGCTACTCCGCGAGCCTTCGACCTCAGCGGTGAAGCTGTTGGATCTGGGTTAGCTCCGGCGCTGCGGAAGAGCAGCCCTCGCCCGCCGTGACGGAGCGCGGGAACGAGCGAGGCGAGCGGCTGAGGCTGGTCGCCGAAGGCGACCAGTAAGCCGAAGCTGCGGAGCCGAGTCCCTCCGCGCCTCCGTTTTTGGAATTGCTCTCTAGGGGTAGGACAGACAAGACCACGTGGATAGTGGGGTGCTCTGATTCGGTTTTAAGTGACCTTGACATTTTGGGTACCTTGAGATTTTAGTGACCTTGAGATTCTGGTGACCAAAAATTTTGGTGTCCTTGAGATTTTGGTGACAATAAAATTTCGTGACCTTGAGATTTTGGTGACCTTGAGGATGGTGGTGTGGTATAAAAGGTAATATAAATTAACAAAAAACGGCACGTATCGACATCTGCTATTACATTTCTCATTTATTTCATAGTAATTTCATACAAACTTTAACCATGGATATCTCCATAACCATGGGGTTCCGCGCCATGGGGGTTGGACTGGGGGGTAGCCCTTTGCACCCTCTACCCCCCCATACCCAACACACCCTCCAAATCGTGGGTCCATAAAGTAAAGATTAGCCGTTAAGCATAGTATAAGCTTTGCCTAGTTTGGGGTTGTATAGTTTATTATTAAAATTGTCCCCAAACTTATACGATTACCACACTTTACCATTTCTTTATAAATCTTCATAAAACTACATTAATATTGTCACTTCTAGGGATCAATGGATTATGGGTTTGGCTGGATTATGTCCACATAATATAATTATTATAACACCACATTTTCTTACCTAAAATGGAGTAAATTCATTATTATTGTAGACTTAATAATTATATTTTTGAAGACAAAAATATTGTAACAATATAAATAATGATTTACAGAAAGGATAAAAGTAGGCGCAATAATGTAGACTTTTACCTGAACACCATCTAAGCCAAAACACTTTTTTTTTTATTAGCCCACTTTAGTGTCCCACTGCTGGCCAAAGGCCTCTCCTCGTTTTGTCCACTCGACCCTATCATCGGCATTTTCCCGCCATTTGAATACCAAAAAAATACGATTTGCTTTGAAGAAATAAAACACAATTTATATTTTCATAGTTAAAATTTTAATGAGACTTGATTTCTAGCACATAAAAATTTGATGGAAAACAGTATACAATACACTAAAGGATAGAAAATAGTCACAAAATCTAAAATCAGTACCAATCATTACAGTAAGAACAAACTTGCATTCTTAGCATTATTGAGACATAATATAAGTATGATTTAATACTTGTGAACAGCTGTGTTTTAATGCAGATATTTTAACAAGTGAAGTAATTTTAATGGCCACTTTAAATTAATGTTTATGTTGTAGTGTTAATTATTCAATTATTTTTTTAATTTAAAGGTGCATTTACACGAAGCATGTAATTTTATCTAAAATTGAAGATCTAATAAAAGTAACATCAATACAAGGAGTTTTTTCAACATCTGTTGAACCCTTGTTGAACCACACTACAAATTGAATAAGTACCTGTTCTATGAAAGTTGATTGAACATTATTTACAATGTGTCCACAGAAATCTTAAAAACGCGCTAAAATTGACTGTTTTCGCAGTGTTCGGGTTGGTCTCTGAATTACATATTCAATTCACACAGTACTTATGGCCAGGTGTTGAAAAAGAAACATGCTGTATGTATTAAAATTAACATTTTTTAATTAAAAGTTAATTGAGAAAAATCATATTTGTTTCGATGTTGTGTTGTGTACTAGTCTAATCACTACTTTCATTAACAGTACAAGTATGACTGACTAATGCTCATAGTAAAGGGTGTAGAATGTCTCATGGACCAAGCTCGCAAACCGAACCCCCATCTACTAAAACCCACAATTCCTTGTAAATGTACCCCTGTCAAATTAACCATAAAGTCCTAATATTAAATTAACCACAAGTGCTTATTTAAAAATGCTTCCAAATGTTAACAGTCAAGGATAATAACCTCAGAATTTCATTATAAAAAACTATCAAATGGGCCGAATATTGCATTTTTTATCACTTTTCGTGGAAAATCTAAGTGCACTAACACATCTAATTAATTGGAGCGTAATTCAGTCTAGACATTGTCTATCGTAAGCTAGATAACACTTAAATACAGCGACGACACACCACTAGAGCTACAACCTATCGCTACACAACAATGGGACCGTCACAACTTCGATGCATTGATACATACTACTTACTCAATGGGCGATTTGAGAAATCGCCGTAGACTCTAGAGTACCTCAGATTCCGAGAAATTTTAGATTATTCCTACTTTCGAGTACGCATTTGTTTATGGATTTTAGGAATTAAAAAGTTATCACAAAACTTGTGGCGCCGTACAGTGCCTTCTAGTTTAGCTGTCAAACTCGAACCACGAATTTGTGTTAGGCGTATACATAGAAATGGCCTAAACTTTCTCCAAATCCGAAGAACACGTGAACCTACAACAATTTATGAAATTGCCTCGACACTCAACTGTTTGTAATCCTCAAGCTAGTAGTCTGACCGGCCAAGCTTACCAGTAATAAATAGCTCTTTGCCATTGCAATTAATAATTACTTATGGCGTTATTCATAAACGCATGTCAAGTGTTGTGACATTTGTGTTAGAAAGGGAAAAAAATTGACAAAGATTTACTAAGTTTTATGAAGGGGGTTATTTAGTTTATCTATCTTTATATGAGGGGCAAAATATTTTCACAAACTTGATGAATTTTCTACTGAAAAGTTTGGCTGGCCAGACTAACGCGCCAACTCTACTGCCTAATAGTTTAGTTGCTAATAGGTAAGGGTGGTATTCCACCTGTCCAATTTTTTTGTCCAATGTGCATTGCGTCTGAATCTCGTGAGACAAAATACACATTGGACAAAGAAATTAAACAGTGGATACCACCCTAAGCCACACGGTGCGACTGTTTTCTTTGTTCACATACTGACACTATTCAGGTCTAAAGGAGTCTATTCACAAAGGACACTTCAACGTTCTAAAATTGGAATTCCGAAGCAGACGTCACTGCCTTGCAATCAAGAATTATTTTACAATATAGTAATAGAAACAATAAAATTAAGGTGAGGTATGCCAGATTTGTGGTATTTTCCATCAGCGACCGTTATGTCAATGTGTAACTATTTAGTAGGTACTTTTCTCTAGATACTAGTTCTGAGCATACCTCTCCTTATTTAGTCTCTGGCAAAAAGTACCACTTACACTTGTTAGTTGTCAATAAGTTGCAGTTAAAAATCGTTTTCACGTTTAAGCGCTACATTTAGCGCTAGAACGTCACAATTTTTTATTTATTTTAAAGCTTCATCGTTAGCAAAAAATGGTGATCTTATGAGGACAAATGCTTTAATAAAATTGTAGAATGTTAATTGTTGTGTAAGTTGTGTAGTCGCAAAAGCCATTAGATACAACAAATAAGTACACAATATTATGGCACTAGAAATGCATTTTTAAGTCTGTATATTATTTGAGCCGTTCGGAATGAATCCCTGCCAGCCAAGGGAAGACAATCATTGGAACTTGTGATTCAAAATATCACAATTTCAAAACCTTTAAGGGGCCCACTGATTAACAGTCCGCCGGACGGTATCGGCCTGTCAGTCAGAACAAAATTTTGACAGTTCCCAACAACTGACAGGCCGATACCGTCCGGCGGACTGTTAATCAGTGGGACCCTTTAGCCAGCCAAAAATACTACGAAACACGTACGCAGACAATAACATAAAATAAAGCTGATCAAATACAAAGTAATCACAGAAGTGCAAATTGAGATGAATTAAAGTGATGAATATTATCACAGAGACAGAAAATCGTTACATTCGATTCATAGACAATTCGTCATTAGACTAGGTGCTGTGCTGTGCCAGTGCAGTTCACGCCTTCATATCAATTTGAATACATATAATATAACCAAAGAGAATTTGAAATAGAGAGTAACTGTCATGGTAAATTATTTAGCTACAGTACATTTACTGCCATCTTGCGACAGATATTAAAACTGTTAGAACGCCATTTGACTTTGATCATTATTATTTCACTGATATGTGTTAACTTGTCAAATATTAATATTAACGCCATCTACTCGAGCGTAGGCTGAAGGTTGTGGCGCCATCGTTCGAAAACATTGCACCATACCTTTGGCCTCGTGTCGAGTAGATGGCGTTAATATTAATATTTAACAAGTTAACACATATCAGTGAAATAATAAGGATCAAAGTCAAATGGCGTTCTAACAGTGTTAATCTTCTGTCGAAAGATGGCAGTAAATTTACAGTGGTTACATAATTTACTTTGACAATCCGCCTCGATACACTCTATTCTCTTTGACATAACTATGTAACACCATACTTCTCAAACTATCACAAATCATTCCTTTTAAACATTTTTGGTGTTTACGCGTGATGGTTGTATGTATAACATTGAAACACCAACTATTGAAAAACATTTATGAACTTAATTATGTCGATTATATTTTTTTTAAATATGTTTGTATTTTAGAGTCCGTCTAAGCAAATTTTGCACAGACTTGAATATAACAGTGAGGTGCTATCATTATATAAACGTCATTCGTCATTATATTCATAGAAATTTGACATTTTAATAACAAAACTTCCGTGAGACACAGACATATTAAATACCTATATTATTAAGATCGGGACTCACGTATTTTAAATCCAAAAACACTCGACATGTTTCACTCCGTACCGAGGAGTGTCATTAGGAGCTTGCGTTGACGGCGACGGAGTGAAACATGTCGACGGTTTTTCTACTTAAAATACGTGAGTAACCCGCTCTTAATATATTTAATAAATTTGACATTAATGATGATATTGCCACACTGACACTGCATGTCACTTTTTTGTCAGATTCAAAACATTAAATTGTAAAGCTGACAAGGATAAGTTGCGAGTCACAGTAATAACGAAATAGATGCGTTAAATAGGTACTTAAACTATTAAAAAATTATATAAATAAATCGAGTCTCTCAGTAGTTGGTGTAACAAGTTATATTATAGCACTAAAATTAATATTCTACATCTAAATGCCCGACGATTGCGGCGGCCGCGTTTTTTAGCTACATTAAAAACAGATGTAATTTTCGCAGTATAATCAATCGATCAAATGAAACTTTAAAAAAATCGGGAACCTCTTATCACTCTTCCATTACCCAACTGGAGGTCAGACACAAATAACTTTATTGTGTTACCAAGCCAGTGCTCAGTAGTAATTTAAGTACCAAAGCGCATTGACTTAATTTTGGTAGTACCTAAGCTAAGACAGTTAGTTAATACGGTTTCAATTTTTTTCAATCAATGTGTATGTTGAGAAACATCGTCTATTTTTGTATTTTGATAATGTTGATATTTGAGCAAATAATTTTTTTTTCCATTGCCAACGCCACCGCCGCGACACAATATAATTGTACTCTTAACCACTAAATTGAATATTAGGATAATACTCGTGTATAAACGTCTAAAAGTAATAATATTCATACAATATAAAAGATTATTTTAAGGAGTATTGACAAAATAAAATTAATATTTTTATTATGTAAATTATTTTAAAGCAATTCCAATATAATTTGTTAATAATATAAAATTAATATAATTCGATCGATCATGGCGGATTTACTACCAATATTTTACATGTGTCACTGAAATAAGAGTCTTACACCAGCAAATACATGTAATTTACATGAAAGGTAGTTTCCATACGACATTGCATTCCTCGCATTATCTTGTAAGCGAATGTTTTTGTAACACCCTGTATTTAAAACTTTTCCAGTGAAGTGGCGTTCTCCTGAAATACTCTTGAACATGTTTGTAAATGGACTCTATGTGAGTCAACTATTTGGCTTTGTAAATTAAAAGAGTCAAACAACTCTATGTGACTCCATTTACAAACATGTATATATTTATTTGACGACCGGTCTGGCCTAGTGGATAGTGACCCTGCCTGCGAAGCCGATGGTCCTGGGTTCGAATCCCAGTAAGGGCATTTATTTGTGTGATGAACACTAATATTTGTTCCTGAGTCATGGCTGTTTTCTATGTATATAAGTATGTATTTATCTATATAAGTATGTATATCGTCGCCTAACACCCATAGTAATAATAAGTAAATAGTTAGCCGGCCGGCCAGAGTGGAGTCGTTAGAGCTATAAGCTCCAGGGGTGGAAGTGAAATATGCATAAGACGCGAGTTGGCACAGTGGCTGTTAACAGCCACTGGGTAGAAAGCGGCGCACACCTCTCGACACCCTTGAGCCGCTCACACCGGTGTTGCCCTTGAGCCATCTTAGATGTCGCTTTTTTGGGGGCCCATCTTGTGAGGGCGAGTCACCGTCTGCCGGAAATAAAATTGCATACCGTTTTATTAGGCAGGCGTCCGGTTTTTTACCCCATAGCTCAGTACTTAGTCCATCGCTTTCACCCAATAACCTAGTTCATTTTAGATTCCATCAACTCTCAATAGCCCTTACACCCTGGCGGGTGCTGCCTCTGCGTGCGTCCCATGACACGGGCAAGGGCAGCATCCGCTCGGTGTACCCCTTACATTTCATTAAAGTGTCAAAAGGGCCTCTACGTGTTGGCTTCGGCTCCACGCACGCCTCCCAAAGGTCCGGAACACCATTGTTCCGTGATGGGAAAAAAAAAAAGTAAATAGTTATTTAATGTAGTAGTAGTAAGTAAATAACGTAGTCATAAGCCAAACTAACAATTGTATGGATAAAATTTATCTGAAATAAAGAATTAATAAAAAAAACCGCTCTGACAATGACAGACGTCTCGTAAATTTTATTTGTTATAATTATATTTTTATACGTTTTTATTGTTAAAACTATTGTGTATTTTGCCATCAAATGAACCTTCGACCTGGCTGAATATGTGGAAACATAAAATATCGGAGTATAATACGTGTAACTCAAATTTTATACACACGCCACGGACATGACATTTGTTTGACAAAACGGTCAACACAATATTACGGTAAAACGTATATATAACGTATGAAAACAATGATTACGAGGAGTCAAAGACGTGCAGCGGAGTCGACTAACAACGCACGACCACCACCCCCGCCCGCCCCGTCCAGTTCCTCGTCCACATCGTCGTCAGGCGACGAGTTCGCAACGCCGCCTGACACAGACGGGTTCAGTGACGAGGGCGGGCCGCCGCCGCCGCCGCCACGACCACCTGCGCGACGAGGGCGGCCACCGCTGCCGGCACGCTTGGGGCCTGCGGGAAATCCTGCCCCGCCCACGGCTCCCGCTACCGGTGGTATACTCGTAGTGCGACGCATGCGATGGACTCGAACCATGAACGAGAATGTCATGCGCGCCTATTATGGGGCTACAGAGGGGGGAACACAGCTATCCGCCTATCGTTCAAGAATACTGCCTCTGTTTCAGGCTCTTGAACCCACCATCACCGTGTCAGAGCAGCGATTATCAGATCAGGTGCGCGTCATTCAGCGGCTAAAGCGCTTGGATGACGCGACACTTGATCGGCTTCGCCAGGAGGCTCTCTCTGCTCGCGCGGACTCCACCTCGGTGCGAGATCTACCCGCCACGTCGCCGGATCCGGTGCCCGCACCCGACCTGGCACCGGCGGCGCCACGGGTTGATTTCTGTACCGACGAGGGGGACTTCGCGAGTCAGAATGTGAGTACGACTGCTAATGAGCAACTGAGGAGGACTTTGGAAGAGGCGATTACGCAGTATCGCGCCACAACCAACTCTAGGCCACGATTACCACGTCTGCCTATGAATAGACGCAATCTAGCGCTAATGGGAGCCCTAAACGCTTTACTAGAGCCATATTTACGGACTAGTAAAGATTTAGATGATACGCACTCGATCATGTACTGCGGAGCCATCGCGGCGTGCCGTGTTGCTCGCGTCAAGTTTCCGGACGCTGAACGTGCACCTAGGATCGTCGGAGGTGTCCCTGCATGGCAAGCGCGGATCGAGCGACGTATCAGCTCGTTTAGGACTCTCATCGCAAAGCTGATCTGCTTCAGGGGGGGCAACAATCGCCCCCGAGTAATGCGCTTTGTGAACCAGGCGTTCGCGGGGACGGATATCAGGCCCCGCGACTACATGGCCAATGTCACAGAGCGCATCGACTTTCTAAAGCAGAAAGTCTATGCATGGGCAAACCGTATTCGCCGCTACAGAGAGCGTGTGGATCGATTCCAGCAGAATCGCCTTTTTCAAAGTGACCAAAGGAAGGTGTACCGAAAGTGGGAGGAAACCAACCTTCGTACGCCCAACACGCGGCCGCCGGATGCTACTGCCATGACTGACTTCTGGCGTAGCATCTGGTCGGTGCCTGTCGGACACACCGAGGGGAGTTGGATGAGTGTTGTCGAGCGTGAGTGCGAGTCCATCGAACCTATGGGGGCAGTCACCATCAGCCCCGATGACGTGAGTTGTGCCATCCGCACGGCCCAGAACTGGAAAAGTCCTGGGCCGGATGGATTGCACAACTTCTGGCTAAAGTGGTTCCGATGCTCGCACTCGCGCTTGGCAGCACAATTTCAACAAGCCCTCGAGGTTGGTTCTCTCCCACCTTCCTTAACAACTGGTGTCACCTTCCTGCTCTATAAGTCCGGTAGTACCACGGAAGCGAAGAACTACAGACCCATCACATGCTTGCCTACACTATACAAGCTCCTTACATCCATCTTGAGAGCAAAAATCAACGCGCACATTGTTGCAAACAATATTCTGGCTTCCGCTCAAAATGGATGTAGGGTTGGGTCCCGTGGTACTAAAGAGCTCCTCCTCATAGACATGACCATCTGCCAACAAATCCGGCGGAACAAGGGGGCCCTCTCAGCCGCTTGGATTGACTACAAGAAGGCCTATGATTCGGTGCCTCATTCATGGTTGGGGAGGGTCTTAGAGTTGTATAAAGTTGATGCAGCTTTGAGAGCCTTCCTAAGCACGTGTATGGGGCAGTGGACTACAGTCCTTCGTCAACCAGGAGGCGAGGATGACCGCCTTGGCCCGCAGGATTTTATAAGGATTGAGCGAGGAATCTTTCAGGGCGACAGTCTGAGTTCCCTGTGGTTCTGCCTAGCTCTGAATCCCCTCAGCACCCTGCTGAAGGATTTGGGACTAGGTTGCCGGCTTCAGAGAGACGGTGAAGTCATTTCTCACCTCCTGTACATGGATGACCTCAAATTATTTGCACCAAATAGCCAAGACTTGTTGGAGCTACTGAAAACCACCGAAGTCTTCAGTAGTGCCATCAACATGGAATTTGGTGTCGATAAATGTGCGGTTATGCATGTACAGCGGGGGAGGGTTGTAAATTCAAGAAATTTACAACTCTCTGAGACAATGTCTTTCAGATCTATCTCTGAATCAGAAACCTATAAATACCTTGGTATGTCACAGTCGTTGGGTATTGAGGACGAGGGTATTAGACGGTCGGTGAAGGAGCGCTTTTTCAGTCGGCTCACAAAAGTCCTTAACAGTCTTTTGTCAGGAGGCAACAAAGTGCGCGCCTTCAACGCCTGGGTAATGCCCCTACTCACATACTCCTTTGGCATACTAAGGTGGACTCAGACCGAGCTGGACGCCCTGGATCGGAGGGTCCGATCACTGCTCACCACACATCGCATGCTACACCCACGCTCGTCAGTTATGAGATTGTACATCCCACGGAAGTGTGGAGGCCGAGGCTTCCTAAATGCCAAGGATCTCCACAACCGCGAGGTGTACAATCTCAGGAATTATTTCCTTAACAACGAGTGTGGGATGCATCGTGATGTGGTGGCAGTAGACAGGAACCTAACGCCGCTCTCCTTGGCAAACGAGAACTGGCGCAAACCTGTGGTACTAAGTACTGCGGATCGCAAGGCGGCATGGGAGAGTAAGGTGCTACACGGGCGGTTCTACAAGGCCCTCACGGGACCCGACGTGGACCTGCTCGCGTCGGTGAACTGGTTACGATTCGGGGACCTCTTCGGAGAAACCGAGGGTTTTGCCTGTGCAATTGCGGACGAAGTGATGATGACGAACAACTATCGGAAATATATCCTGAAGGACGGTACGGTCGACATTTGTCGGGCATGCCGCCGTCCCGGAGAGTCACTCAGGCATATCATTTCTGGTTGTTCTCATCTTGCTAACGGCGAGTACTTGCACAGACATAATCTCGTAGCCAGGATTATTCACCAGCAACTTGCTCTTCTATACGGCCTTGTGGACCGCGAAGTACCGTACTACAAGTACTTACCTGCGCCTGTTCTCGAGAATGGTCGTGCCACGCTCTATTGGGATCGATCTGTCATCACTGACAGAACTATTGTAGCCAATAAGCCTGACATCGTGATAATAGATCGATCGCAACGTCGGGCCGTGCTCATTGACATCACCATCCCCCATGATGAGAATCTCGTGAAAGCCGAGAAGGACAAGTCCAGTAAGTACCTAGACTTGGCTCACGAGATAACCGCCATGTGGGATGTTGATTCGACGATCATTGTCCCGATAGTCGTTTCAGTGAACGGTCTAATAGCGAAGAGTCTCGACCAACATCTTGAGAGACTCTCGCTAGGTGGTTGGATCAAGGGTCAGATGCAGAAGGCGGTGATCTTGGACACGGCGCGGATAGTCCGCCGGTTCCTCTCTCTGCGGCCCTGACCACCGGTAGCTTGGGCCCTGCCCCGCTGCTGGCGGCACCCTAGGTTAGGTTTTTTATAATGTGTTTATATTAATTTTTATTGTTTTGTAAGTGTTTTTATATTTTACTTTTATATTCATATTATAAATAACCTAACTTAAGATGAGAAATGAATAAAGAGAATAATAATAGTACAAGCTTTGCTTAGTTTGGGGCTAGGTTGATCTGTGTAAGATGTCCCCTAATATTTATTTATATTTATTTATTTATGTTCAAGAGTATTTCAGGAGAATGCCACGTCATTCACACATCAACAGTCTTTTTTTTCTGACAATTGGCTTTAATCGCAAATAAAATTATCCGATAAATCTTAATTCAATAACACAAGTACAATAATACACCGCCGCCGTCCATTAGGAAGATTATCGAAATTAACTACAATAATACATTACGAGGCTACCAATAAATACGCGTTAAATACTAGAGAGCATTCGTTTGCCTAAATAAGACGAAACTATTTATCGCGCTACGAACGTACCTTTTTAAATACTCAAAGTCATGATATTTGGCTTAGTTTAGACACCAAATAAAAGCACCCTATTTAAAGTCTAGTTACGTATTTAGCCTACATGGATTTAACTAACATTGCTTTTGTAATGAAAAGATATTTTCATAAAGAAAACAAATAAATATTACGAAATAGTTTTAGAATTATGTGTTCATAGTGTTCACGAGAATAACTATTAAATTAAAAACTATAAAAAGCCCTTCGCATAAAAATGCCTTACATCATTTTGGTAAACAGCTGATACTCTTCAAACTGCTGGATTGATTTTTATCAAACATATCTAAGAACCACCGCTTGGGTGGTTCACGTTTGTATGGGAAAAATTCAAACACTAGGCAGAAGAAGCAGCACCCCCTCATTTTGTTACACTTGTTATGTTGACAAAATACGCCAAGTTTTGTAATCTTATCTCAACTACAAGGGGGTGCTCAAACACTTTGAAATTTTTCAAAGTTGTATGAAATCCAAAAAAATCAAGTTATTATTTTTTAGATTTTTATGTATTTAAGTAGTGGTTTTCACATTATTTGAAAGTGTGATTTAAAAGTTATTAAGTAAAAAAATATTTTTATTTCTATTTTTTATGATTTTTTTAGGTGAAATGCAAAAAATCTTACATTTGAAAAATTATAAAAAATAGAAATAAAAATGTTTTTCTACTTAAAAACTTATAAATCACATGTGCAAATAGTGTGAAACCAGATACTTAAATAAAATTCTGAATAATAAATACTTTTTTTTTTGGTATTCATACAACTTTGTAAATTTTCAAAGTGGTTGAGCACCCCCTTGTAGTTGAGATAAAATTACGAAACTTGGTGTATTTTATCAGCATAATAAGTGTAACAAAATAAGGGGGTGCCCCGTAGGAAAATAAAAAAAAATGTTTTTTGGGCCACCCTAACCACCGCAAGGATACTCGCTTTAACGTAAAAAAACCGCATCGAAATCGGTCTATCCGTTGGAGAGCTAAGTTGCCACAGACAGACTGACACAAAATTTATAACACCTCTCTTTTTTACGTCCGGGGTTAAAAATAAATACTTTAGCAAGCAGCACGAACGAACGAAAAAAACATAGCTCTAAATATCATAACTTTGAGTATCTACAAGTCGTTCATTATTCTTAATCAATTTGAAGAATGCCAACTTCTCAGCCCTGTATTTAGGCTACAGCGCCTACACTTTTCGCCTAGCCAGCTTAAACTAATCATATCAGCTAAGAAATCCCGGTCCCGGTGCCCACTTCATAAAATAACATTTAGTGCGTCATGCCATATAAAATATTAAAAAACGCTTTACAAGGCTTGTGGTTTATGAAAAAGGCACCAGAATCGATCATAAATATGGTTACAAAAGTTTGGCACGAGAACGCACGAACGTAACTTTGAATGCAGACTCGCAAACTAAACGCTAAACCTAATGACTACGCTTGTGCGACTAACTCTTTTAGTCGGTTTAGTCTTCCCGGAGATGCCGTGTGATTCTTCGGCCTTGTAGTGTTTACCCTGAAATAAAACGTAACATACTTTAAGGCTCAGTAAGTTAGTGTTCTTTTTTCACTCTCACTGAGCGTAAGCGTGAGCGAGACGGAAGTGCGTGCCCGGAAACGCGGATATTATGTTTTTTTACGTTGAAATAAAATAAAAAAGTAATCGATACGTTCCGTTTAGAAGCAAATTTTTGAAGTGCATTTTAGACCTATGTTTTTGATTTTATTCTATCGAGCGAAAGTCAAAAACTCAGGATTCGAATCGACACGGTCCCTCTGAGGGACTCCCTCAAGAAACGCCTCAAGATTGCTAATTAAATTTATGGCAGTCGTATGATCCAAAAAAGCGCCACGACTTTTGAGAAACCCCTTCTGACCAATGTTACTCAGAATCAACCTCGTATACAGACAGACGGGTTCGCTACCTGTGTCACGTGACGCGTCCTATCTGATCATCTCCAAGTACTTGTGCTTGTGCTTAGTGAGCATCTCGGTGACGGTGACCAGCTTCCTGATGGCGGGCTGCGTCTTGGCCAGCGTCTGCAGCTCCGCCAGGTGCGACACGCAAATGTGGTGCAGCGTGGCTAGCTCCTTAGTTGGTGGCCATTTACCTGAGTCATGTGACGCGTCCTATCTGATCATCTCCAAGTACTTGTGCTTGTGCTTGGTGAGCATCTCGGTGACGGTGACCAGCTTCCTGATGGCGGGCTGCGTCTTGGCCAGCGTCTGCAGCTCCGCCAGGTGCGACACGCAGATGTGGTGCAGCGTGGCTAGCTCTTTAGCTGGTTGACATTTACCTGTGTCACGTGACGCGTCCTATCTGATCATCTCCAAGTACTTGTGCTTGTGTTTGGTGAGCATCTCAGTGACGGTGACCAGCTTCCTGATGGCGGGCTGCGTCTTGGCCAGCGTCTGCAGCTCCGCCAGGTGCGACACACAGATGTGGTGCAGCGTTGCTAGCTCTTTAGCTGGTGGAAAAGTGTTGGCTATTATTAGTGTATAATATAAGAGTCCAAGGGCACATTCCTCAAACAGTATTGAGCTATGGGCTATGGTTTTGAGGCATTTTAAGGGAACTTACGAAAGAGGGAATATAACTAAGGGTGTTATTCCATCTGTCCAATGTGTATTGCGTCTCACATTTTGCTTAATTAGAGAGTAAGACGCAATGACATTGGACAAAGAAATTGGACAGGTGGAATACCACCCTAAGCTAATGAACGATGACTTGAAAATTACATTAAAATGACATTAAAGTTACATTAGCTTATTTCATGACTCGCAGAATGAGAACATTTAAAACTTTATTTATAATACTATTTGAAACAACACTAAATTAACTTCTATCATTATCACCAGGACTTTTCATATTGCAGTGTATTTATATAGCAGACAACCGACCTAAGTTTATTTTTACATTAGCATTTTGTCAAGTACATACAAGTTTTCACCTAGAGAATTTCTAGATTTAATGATTTAAAACATTTTTGCTGGCGTTTTCAGTAATAAATAAATTAATTAATATTGCAGGACATATTTTTTACAGAAATTGAGTAAGACGGTAAGCCCAAGAAGGCTTGTGTTGTGGGTACTCAGACACAGACTCAGATTGTGGGTGGGTATGACCGTATTCAGTATACTTACCGATATCAAGGTTGTTATTGGTGTTGGGCGGCGCGTTTCCAGGCTCCTGCATGTTGCTCAGCTGGTCGAGGAACACGACCATCCGCTCCTTATTCTTCAGTATGAAGGGGTTCACTACTTCCATGTATGGTTCCTGGAACACATAATAATAAAATAATAATAATAATTTCAGCCTATATAAGTCCCACTGCTGGGTACAGGCCTCCTCTCATGCGCGAGAGGGCTTGGGCTAATAGTCCCCACGCCACTAGCCCACTGCGTATTGGGGACTTCACATACACCTTTGAATTTCTACGCAGATGTATGCAGGTTTCCTCACGATGTTTTCCTTCACCGAAAAGCTAGTGGTAAATAATGTAAATATCAAATGTTATTTAGTACATAAGTTCCGTAAAACTCATTGGTATGAGCCAGGATTTGAACCCCCGCTCCGGATCGAAAGTCGGAACACATATGTCAAGAATAGCAAAACGAGATGTCTCCAGAGTTCTTTTCGTACCTAGTACCCCCTCTGCATAGAAGTTTGTATGCAAAGGTGCTAAGATAATAAGCTGACTGTACGTGTGGCGTTTGCTGGTTATCTAGTTTTAGCTAGAGCATATGAAAAAGCAGGTACGAAGCATAAATTAAGTTATTGAACACACTTTTAGATTCCCTAGATAGTTTCTTTTAGAATAATAGTTATTTGTTTAACAAGGGGGCAAAGTTGTTGTTTAACCGCTCGTGCTAATATTGATACCCGAGCAAGTGAAAGATTCCAAAATTGAACCACGAGCGTAGCGAGTGGTTCGAAAAATGGAATCTTGAACGTTGCGAGGGTTTCAAAGCACGAGGGATAAACAAAATTTGCCCCCGAGTGAAACACAAAATTTTTCACCACACCAACCCGAAGCACATATTAAATGTAAAATATCAAACAAAATCAAACCTAATCAAATCCAAATGAATGTTATTAAATATTTATCATCCAAAATTATCATTTAAAAGTCAATTCTACCAGCAAACATAAGAAAACAACTCAATATTTTCATTTGATTACTTTGCCTCACATGTGAATAAAATGCAACTTTGCTATCAGTTTTTGAAGTGCAAAGTAAGCCTTTCCGAGCTGGTGTGGTGAAAATATGTTTATCAGGCGTTGGTAAGCTTCCCATAAGATGGGTCGACAATTTGATAAGGGTTAGGTTAGGTAAACTATCTAATATGATGCGGATTTAAAGAGTCCTAACACGTAGAGTGCTCGCATTCGTTCCTCTTTAGCGCTCGTAAACTGTAGGGGGCAGTACAAGTCGCTGCCCCGATATTACAGGGTTCTATGTTTCACTTTTATCGAACTGAAATTTGAACATTGTCATAGTGACATTCAAGTCAAATTTCAACTATCTTCAAAATGTAACATAGAACTCTGTAATATTGGAGCAGCGAAGTGCCTCATGTATATTGGCGCGAGATGTGAATGTCAAGTTAAATTTTCCAATTCAGGTCACAAGTTGCCAGACTCCCCTACGTGCAAGAGACTGAGCGCAAACTGCAACGGGCGCTTACCGGCGTGAAATGTCAACGTTATGACAATATTTCCGATTTGTGTCATAAGGTTAACCCTTGAATGCGCACGGTCCTATAGGTATGGATGCAAAAAATAAATGATTATGATTATCCATGTCGTTAGTTTACCTTAGCCCCGAACTCGACGAGGTTGGCGAGGTTCTGCAGGCACTTGGCGACCATGACGAGCGAGCGCTGCGCGTGCGGCGACGGCGCCGCCGCCACCAGCCCCCAGGCGCGCGGCTCCACCAGCGCGCGGCAGATCAGCCGCAGGAAGATGAACCCTGACGAAACACGAATTCTTAGACTTAGATGCTTATTAAATTAAAGCGTAAAATGACCTACCCACAGAATTACCCATAAGAAAATAGAGGAAAAAATTTACAGATAGAACTTTTTTTGAATGATTTTAATATTGATATTTTATGTCTTACTGAACATTGGTTAAATAATAATGAATTAATGCCCCAATTTAATAATCACCAGGCGGGAAGTTCGTTCACCAGACTTAGTTCCATACATGGTGGGTCATTAATTATATTAAATAGTCAGTTAAAATTTAAGGAACGTAAGGACATTGTATCCATGTCTGTTGAACGGACTATAGAACTAAGTGCAGTAGAATTAGAGCAATTTATTGTTGTCTGTGTGTATAGGCCGCCATTAAGTAATTTTGAATTATTTGAAAACATAATGGAATCTGCCCTACTTAAAATATCATCTTCTAGTAAGAAATTGCTTATATGCGGCGACTTTAATGTAAATATTATGGAAAATTCAACAATGTCTTGTAGATTATTGAATCTTTTTAAATCTTGTAATCTCAACCACATGTTTATGGAGCCCACTAGAGTGACTGCTACTAGTGCAACCTGTATAGATAATATTTTCACAGATATTTTTCCTATTGCTAAAAAAGTTATCAGCAATTTAGAATCAGACCACTTAGGTCAATTAATGGTATTTGAGGCATTAAGGAAAAATACCATGAGAAAACAAATAACTTTTGTACCAGTAACCTCGGACCGCGTGGAAAGAATGAAGCTAAGTTTAGTTCAGGCGCTACCCTTTTTGTCTTCCGATATGAGTCCTAATAGTATGTATAATTCATTCTTTCACACTTTTATGGATCATTATAATGCGATATTCACCTCAAAATCGGTCGTAGTTAGTGGTGCATCAGTTTTTAGTGAGTGGGCTACTGCGGACTTACATCAAAGAAGACGTGAACTGTATGCCTTATATAAGGAACGGCGGTTTAATCAGAGTGATGAATTTAAAGAACATGTGAAGGAGTATTCGAAGAAGTTTAAAGTAGATTGTCATATAGCTAAGCGAAATTATCTAAGTCAGAAAATAAAAAGTAGTTCCGACATTGTTAAAGCAACCTGGAAAGTTATAAATGTGGAGACTGGTCGCTCTAAACACACAATTAAAGAGCTTAAACTAAACATTGATAACAAAATTATAGATTCCAATTTAGAAGTAGCTACAGAATTTGAAAAATTTTTCACCGAGGTACCAGTATCCACAACTAAGGATTTAAATTCATCACCCTCATCTGCTGTTACATTATTAAAACATAACGCTCCAGAGTGTTGTGGAGACCTTCATTTTGAACATGTTTGTACCTCAGATGTAATAAAGGCGTTTAAATCAATTAATGTCAAAAAAACTAATGACCTCTGGGGAGTCTCTGTCCATGCTGTCAAATCCTTAGTAGAAATTGTAGCGCCTGACTTGGTAGTTATATTTAACAACAGTGTTGATTGCGGCGAGTTTCCTGATCTAATGAAATATAGTAAAGTAATTCCTTTATTTAAATCTGGTAGCAGCTCTGACCCCACTAACTTTAGACCGATATCTGTGCTACCAACATTTAGCAAGATTTTTGAAAAATTAGTTCTTTCTCAATTAGTACGACATTTTAACGTTAATAATTTGATGCATAATAAGCAGTTTGGTTTTACACGGGGTCGCTCAACAACCGATGCCGGTGTTGAGCTAATTAAGCATATTTTCGATGCCTGGGAGGAGTCACGAGATGCTTTAGGTGTCTTCTGTGATTTATCTAAGGCCTTCGACTGTGTTTGTCATGAAACATTAATCAGGAAACTTCATTATTACGGAGTTAGAGGATCGGCACTGAATTTACTTAAGTCCTACTTAAATGGTAGAATACAAAGGGTCGATGTGAATGGACAGCGATCACCTGGGTCATTGGTCTCTATGGGTGTACCACAGGGGTCAATATTGGGGCCTTTCCTGTTCCTTATCTACATAAATGACTTGCCATTCCTTGTTAAGACCCACCATGATATAGTATTGTTTGCAGACGACACCTCACTTATTTTCAAAGTCAAACGACAGCAACAAGCTTACAATGATGTAAACAATGCCATTTCAAAAGTAGTAAATTGGTTCAATGTTAATAATTTATTGTTAAATGAGAAAAAGA
This sequence comes from Cydia splendana, assembly GCF_910591565.1. Lineage (NCBI taxonomy): Eukaryota > Metazoa > Arthropoda > Insecta > Lepidoptera > Tortricidae > Cydia > Cydia splendana. The sequence continues at coordinate 12,273,827 of NC_085976.1, forward strand.
CTAAATGTATTAAGTTTGTCACTAGTAGTAACGTAAGGCATGTGCAAACAAGTGTCATTGTGAAGGATGAGGAATTGGAATTAGTTGATAGTACAGTTTTTCTTGGTATAACTTTAGATTCTAAACTCCAGTGGGGTCCCCATATTGCTACTCTTTCGAATAGACTGAGCTCTGCAGCTTTTGCAGTGAGCAAAATCCGTCAGTTAACTGACGTGAAAACAGCTCGATTAGTATATTTTAGTTACTTCCATAGCATTATGGCATATGGTATTTTACTGTGGGGCGGTGCTTCAGAGATAAATACCATTTTTGTTCTGCAGAAGAGGGCTATTCGAGCAATATACAAAATGAACCATAGAGACTCACTTAGAGATAAATTTAAGGAAATTGACATAATGACAGTGCACTGTCAATACATTTATGAGAATATTCTGTATGTACATAAAAATATTGTAAATTTTAGGAAAAATTGTGAAATTCATAATATTAATACTAGAAATAAACATAAGCTCGCAGTGCCCTTCACTCGGCTCCATAAAATTAAAAAATCATTCATGGGTAATTGTGTAAGATTTTATAATAAACTTCCAAACCATATTACTGAATTATCTATTAATAAATTTAAGAATTATGTAAAGCGTAAACTTATTTCTAAAGCTTATTATACCACACAAGACTACATGAATGATATTACAACGTGGGATTAATTGTTATTCGAAATGATTATTTATTTATTAGGTATATTTGATTAATGATGAGGAAATGGATATTCCGATGTAATACTATCTACTTCTTTTGTTACTTATGCTTTTTTTGACATTTAGATTTTATTCTAGAAATTCTAGACTAGTATTTTTTTATACAATCTTTTTAATGTTTGACGATCCTTTTGTGAAATTTTTAGTGTTAAATTTGATATGTATAATAATCCAATTTTATTATGGAATAATATTAACATCAATAAATTGCTCTGATAATTAGATTAAGATTAATTACGATTCATAAGAGCTTGTTGCTAGGCCTACATGAATAAAGTATATTTTGATGATTTTGATTTTGAATTTCCCTGTCTGATTAATTCAAGGTTAAGGCTGCGTTTCGACCAGAGATCTTACAGACCTACAGCCTATACACTGTAGGGTCGGGCAAAGCATTACATACAGGGCGCCTTTTGTACACTGTAAATATTCATCTTACATACAGTCTTTACATTTGTTTTCCTCGCTCAGCGTGCAGTGATTCTATTGGTTCTTAAAAACACATCCTCGCACATTTCTGGTCGAAACGCAGCCTAGTGGCCCTATAACCACCTACCTGCAGTTGATCAGCATCAACGTTAAGTGAATATGTTTGGAAGATTTTCCATTAAATAAAAAAAAAAGTTTCGCCTCCTCTAACACACCTCTTGCAAAATTTAACGAACAGTCAGCTACCGAGAAAAGTGACCCTGCCTGCATAGAAGTTTGTATGCAAAGGTGCTAAGCGAATAGTATTGACACTGTGCCTAAAATGACTTATTTTAAAAAATTGGGAGGGAGAGAACGACGAACGATTATATGACATGAATTTTACGTAAAATTCCTCGAAAGACTACAGTATAAGATTTTCATGAAAAGAAGGTCTACTATTTCACCACGCTATTAATTGTCACCTGATTCACTGCACATTGATGGTCCAATAGTAAAAATTGGCGCTAATGACTTTGTCATTGCTCTTCGATTCAAAAATGTGTAGTAAATTGTCATTGTCAGGTAACAATTATCAAGTAAAAATATGCGTGAAGTCTTAAATTAGTCCAACACTTTAGAATACCTGATACAACTCGGGTGCGCACGAATCTCTCGTTGGGCCACTTGGCCATCGCAGCACGCTGCAGACACCCACATAGGTAGCGCACGGGCCTTGGGCAAGTCTCATGCGACATGAATATCGAGTGTGTAATCTGAAATACGAAACATCCGTTAGGGTGTATTGCATCTCACATTTGGCTTAATGAGAGAGTGAGACGCAATGACATTGGAGAAAAGAAATAGGACAGATGGAATACCACGCCTAGACGAGTGGTTCTTAACTGGTAGTCTATAGACCACTAGTGGTTCCTGGAAGAACTTGAAATGATATGATATGTAAAGTTATAAACAAAACAACCCTTTGTTGACTTTATTTGTTACAAACAGTTAATCAGAGAAAGGTTAGAACCACAGTATTAGACATTGTATATAAAAATGTAAGACGATTATGAAGCACCCCAAGTAACAATTTGTGGTTCTATAGTAGTCGATAGAACGTTTCCCAAATACCACCTAAGGTCCTATAAAAGACCAAAGAAGATTGTATAAAGCCGAAATGGCGCATCTTATGTGCCATTCAGTGATATAGTAGACCTGTAGCAGTGTCAGTCGTGACGTTTTAGGTCTATAAAAGTGATGTGATGATCACTTTTGTGCTAATTTGTTGTCAGTAACGCCATTATAGTGTTAATTTATACTATAGTGGCATTTGAGATTCCATTATAGTGCTTGTTTTATACTATAGTAGTTCTGCTGCCCACCACATCAGCGCTTGAAGTCCCGACGCCCTCCTTATGCTCAGAATGTGCAAGGATTTGACGTCTGTGAAGCCTGGGAAAATGAATGGTGCGCCGCAGATGTAGACTCGAGAGTTGTTAACCCACCCAAGTAGCACAGATAGCTCTATAACTACTCACTTTTAGTTCTATCTAACGCTCTGTGCGTATTAAGACACTTATAAGAGCACACTCGTGGTCCTACAGCTGTATAATAGATCTCAGTGATATTTATATAGCTTAAGGCCGATTAAAAGCTGCATTACGGCTCTGAAAACTACCATTAATACGCAAAGAGTGATATAAAGGTATATTTGCTACGACCCTATACAGCTTTAAGGGTTATCAAATGCTTTAACCGTTATAAGGTCTGTTTAGTGGATAGAATTACGCCATGTGCTGTATAAGGAGGTAATTGTGGACTTTTATTACGTTGACTTATTAAGGGAGCACAAGTGAACTATTATGAAGCTAATAGACGTATAATGGAACACATGTGGCACATAATACAGCTTGTCGCTTAACATGTTTACCACTAAGCAGCTTTTATTACACTGACTTTTAAGGGAGCACGAGTGAACTAATATGAAGCCAATAGACGTATAATGGAACACATGTGACGCATAATACAGCTTATCGCTGAACGTGTTTACCGCTAAGCAGCCTTTATTACGCTGACTTTTTAAGGAAGCACGAATGAACTATTATGAAGCCAATAGACGTATAATGGAACACACGTGGCGCATAATACAGCTTATCGCTGAACATGTTTACCGCTAAGCAGCTATATTACGTTGACTTTTAAGGGAGCACGAGTGAACTAATATGAAGCCAGTAGACGTATAAATGGAACACATGGGGCGCATAATACAGCTTATCGCTGAACATGTTTACTGCTAAAGCAGCTTTTATTTCGCTGACTTATTATAAGGGAGAACGAGTGAGCTATTATGAAACCAATAGACGTATAATCGAACACATGTGGCGCATAATACGGCTTAGCGCTGAACATGTTTACCGCTAAGCAGCCTATTATACTACCATTGGGACTGTCTGCATAGCGGCTGTTAAAACGTTCATAAGATGCCTTATAACTGTTTAGAGGTTCACTAGTGTATCGAAATAGCGACTTGGACTTTATAGTGGTTCACTTAAGTATCTTTATCAGATATATAACAGTCGTATGCTGCATATAAGAATTTTAACGGTTCACGTTGCTTTTTAACATTGACCGCCATTTTATTGTATATAACCTACAAGATTGAAATTGCTTTTCCAACTTTTAAGGGTAACAATATGGTTTTGTGCCTGAGTTCTTAACCTAAATCATTAGTTTAGTACTTTCTATAACGTATTATTAACTTTTTATCTCATAATTCTGTCCAAACCACTGAAATAGTTTTTACACATAGCTTATTTATATCATTAAAATAAATAAATACTGATTATTTTCGTGGCGCACTGAAATTTTCTTAGATAATGTATATATATAATGTCAATAAACTTGCATTCCCAAACATCTTTCTCGCATTAATATATAAAAGATCATCTACAAACATTTAACTAAACACTTTAACAAAATGACTTATGGTGTCGTTGCGCTTAATGTTTTTGCTTCAATATAAATATGTTCACCTCTGCGTTCGTCGTCACTATACTAAATATAATAGCTGATTTTTAAGGCAGAGGTGTAAAAGTATGTTATTAATTATCTTTTATTCAGCCCAATGTCAATATTTCCCGGTATTAGGGCGCACATGTGACATATTAGCTGAATAAAGGGTAACTGGTGGTCTCTTACCCAGCCAATATACACCTCTTATAACTCCTGTTACCCCTTATAATTCCGTTAAATTGCTGCTACAACGCTCTTAAGTAGCTATGTGAACTTAAGGCTGCCTAATTTGTGCCCATTTAAGAGTTATAAAAGCTGAAAAGACGCTTATACAGCTCTTATGCAGCTTTTATATTCCAGCTTCAAGCGTATTCGTACTTCATTATGCGGCTGCTATACAACTAATCTGTGCTACTTGGGCAGCACATCGACTTGCCGGTTTTGATCTTCCTAGACAGCAATGGTGTCGCTTGAACAGACTTAGAACGGGACACGGCCGATGCAACTACCTCTTGCACAGGTGGGGATGGAAGGACTCAGCCTTGTGTGAATGTGGTGAAGAGGCCCAAACCATGGAACACATTATCCAACGCTGCCCTCTGCATTCATACTCTGGACCACCGGAAGACCTACTTCATCTCACAACCCATGCGGCCGCATGGCTGAACACACTGAATGTTGACATCTGACTTAATAATTTGTTTTGTTGTAATTTTAATTGTTAATTTATTGCCTATATTATGTACTTGTGCCATACGACTAAATAAACTATAGTAGTATTTGAAATTGTATTATAGTGCTTTTTTATACTATTGTAGAATTCATAGTTCCTTTACTACGAAATTTGCTATCAAGTTTTCCATCAACTGTTGTGAGTGGTTTTGTTGTGTGTTTACTTTACAAAAACGGTACTAAGTAAAATGGTGATAAGTAAAGACTTTATATTAATATGCGCCATTTAGATGTCGAATAATTCGGTCCTTAGTGCAAAAAGTATATGGGACGGAAGTTTTACCGTTAGAATAGTATTAGTTTAATGAGGAATTTTAAATGCCCCCTCGATTTATTTATGTTTTTAATAAAATAATTTAATAAAATATTATGATATTCACCATAGTTACTACTATACAGCCAAGAAGTAAATCCGACGCTTTTATAGGCTAACTATAGAACTTACGATGAAATATTCACCGCCATCATGATTAAAATTAGGGATCCAAAAGAATTTTGCTGTGACCCAGTTACACCTACAAACTCTTTAGAAAGATATAGGATTTTTTTTTTAATTTAGATGTAGTCATTACTGTTGTTTCCTTTTTCAGTGTGATTGGTAAAAAAAATGTGCTAATAATGGATGTCGATAAATATCTAAACCGTCACGATTTTATGCTTGTATTAAATCATTGATGATAAATCTCACCTACAGTCACTCATATTACTGGGGTCTTTTTTATCAATCCATTAAAATATAAAAATATTTTGTACGGAACCACATTATGTGGCTTAGGCCTGAACTTATATAAGCAAGATATAAGTAGCCATTACAGATCAAATTTATCATTTACAAGTAGTCGTTTTCTTCCTTTATGTATCTAACTCGGTTTATAAAAGACATAAAAACTCAACTATAACGCTGTTGTCTTTTAAAAGAAAAAACAAAACCACTATACAACAGTTTTGTGATATAAAAGAGTCATTGTGACGTTTACAGCGATGAGATATAATAGGGATTTAAAAACTACTAAAGCGCTTTTTAACGCTATAAATATGTCCCAAAAACGCTACTATAGAGCAAAACGGTTCTATAATAGTGTTCATATTAGACGTGTGCGCCGCGCCGGCGCGCCGCCGCCGCCGGGCTTTTTGACCACGCCGCCGCCGCCGATAAATGATCGGCGTGAAATCGGCGTGACCTTGAGTGTTGTTAATTAGCTATTCCAAGTTGGTTTTTGGATTACAACATGGATTTTTTGTATTATTTATGTTACAGTTGTCAAATATACATCAATTATTAATTAAATGAAACTGAATAGCCAGTTGCAGAAACTACTTGACACACCAATTAAAGTAACTGAGTAATCCTAAGTATTCACCGTCAACTGTTAACGAACGAACGAAGACTACTGCTAGTGCTGCTTATACCTTGGACAGGTGTTCTGCCTTTTCGCAGAACTATTTTTGGCGGAATTTCATTTGCCAACCAACAGTTTGCCGACGTTTCACTTTGACAACTAACGATTAGCAAATTTTTGTATGACAACGTTTCATTTGGTAAAATTATTGTAAAGCAGATTATTATAACGCCTCTAAACTATTTGGGAGACTTATCATTTGTCAAATCTTACACTTGGTCGAACAACTCTTGGACGAATAACGTTTCGTTGAAGCTACGGTTCGCTTTTCATACATTAGGCAAGTTACAAAATTATAAGAAAAAGATACATACCAAAAAATCAAAAATGGCCGAGTTGTTGGACTTTTTATAATGTATATTTTAATATTTGAAGCCAGTGGCAGCGAGCGAGCGAAGCGAGCGAGCAAGACCTTCCTGGGCAGAGCCGACTTGAATATGGTTAGGTTAGAAGACTAAGTGCCAGTTGCACCAACCACATTTGACAGACTGATCAACGTCAGCCGGCGCGCCCTGGCGCTTTATTATGAAACTTTCCATACATAAAAATTTTGCGAACTCTTTAACAATACGAACAGTTTGGTGCAACCGACCCTAAAGGAGCAAAGCTCCCGCCTTAGTCTTCGAGGTTTTTTTTTTCAACAACCCAATAAACGTAATTAATTACACAGCAACTTTCGGGTCAAATATCCTAACTTTCGTGTCAAATATCTCGGCCATTTTTGATTTTGGAGAAAAGTTATTCCTACAAAACATGCTTATTTTAGCATATTGTCTACGATTACTTAAAAAATAGATGTTATAATGACACAACATCCATCGTAAATTTTACCAAGTCCTAGATTTTTGACAACTTGCGGGTCAAATATTTTTGCCATTTTTAATTTTAGCGTAAAGTTATTAAGAAAAAAGTGATTGTTTCATCGAAATCTTGTAAATTATCTAAGTGTTTTGAAACCCCTGTTTTTTTCATTTTCTCAAAAAAAATTCTAAGTCCCAGAAACGGCCCAGTCTGACCAAATGAAACAATTGGTAAACAATAAAGAACTAAGTGTATATTATGCCAACTAAAACATTCTACGACATGAAAGTTGGCAATTTGAAAATTGACATTATAAAACACAGACCAAACGTTTAGTTGGTAACTGTGCGGTTGGCAAATAAAAAAAAACATTCGATAAGTTGGGAAATGAAAATTCGGCGAAATAAGATTCCGCCAAACGTGAGTTGGGAAGTGATAATCGGCCATACCCTTTTCGGCGATAAATAAGAGAACCCCTTGGACAGCTAGAAGAACGAACCCCTCCATTCTCAAAGAGCTCTATATCGCCACACATCTCTTCCCAACATGCCATGGGTGAGCCCTTAGATTCTTCGGACATATTATCCAACGCATGATGTGGAGAAACACATGAATTTAAGCCGAATGAATGGCAAACGTGCTCGAGTTGGAGCATGTGTGAGATGGTCGAACGCTATGAAGAGGTCGGCTTGCAGCAGTCTGCACCGTGCAGTCCATACGGCTTATGATCGCACGAAATGGAGACAAATTACATGTCGCGAGCCTCAGCAAAGAGAAAACGAGAAAGAAAATAGTGTGTGTGAGAAGATAGTGAGCCTGGTGCTTGTACGACAAGAAAACCATTAAAAAGAAGCCATAGCAGTCCACTATAGTCTAGCAAATGTCAAGGATATGTGGAGTTCTGTTTTGTTAAAGTACGTCATTTTTAATAGGATAAGCCAGGGGTCACCAATTAGTTTCTTCAGGGGTCCGATTTTTAAAAATAATGTGACCATCGCGGTCCGTTTCTACTTGAGTTTATTAAATAAGTATTAAAATTATATAGGTCGGCGGTCCGGATCCGGACCGCGGTCCGCCATTTGGTGACCCCTGGGATAAGCCATGGAAAGCTTGAGAAAATGGAGAGTTACAGATCGGATCGAAGGTCATTGGGACCAGGTAACCTCTTAATGCAAGCCAGTTACTAGGGAAAATAAGTTATTATACCTATCCTATATTCATTTACAAACCCTATTATACTCACAGCATATTTCTAACTATACGTAGTTAGCTGACCAGTAAACCTGCATTGATAAAATTTTCAGGAAAAACAAAAAAATAATGATTTTTCTTAAGAAACCTGAAAGTCAAGGTCACGCCGATTTCACGCCGAAAACACGCCGCCGCCGCCGATTTTTTGGCAAACGCCGCCGCCGATCATTTTTCAATCGGCGCACACGTCTAGTTCATATGACTACTAAAGTATTATGTACTATAGCAGAGATCTCTAAAGCCACTATATCCTGAAATCGTTGTATAGCTGGGTTTTTGTCACTGTTAGAACACAAAACTATAGCGGCTAGCAGGGAACCTTAATAGCGCAAACTACTAAAGTACTATGAACTATAGCAGTGATCTCTAAAGCCACTATATCCTAAAATCGTTGTATAGTTGGGTTTTTGTCACTGTTAAAACACAAAACTATAGCGGCTTGGCAGGGAACCTTAATAGCGCAAATTAGTTGCATAAAAGTGATTCCAAATACTATTATACAGTAATATTGCTCTATAGTGGTTATATTTGAACCTGTTATAGTACACGCCTATAACGGCTCTATAAAATGATGAAATAAACCTTTACATCAATTGCTTATAGAATATATTAGCTGTATAAGCCTATAGAGCAAAAAGGTGTTGCCAAGCGCTTTTATACGACAGGTGGTCACCTTTGAAACCTTAATACGACGTCTATACAAGCTTTTAGCGATAAAAACTAAAATTATAGGACTAAAATGTTACTTGGGACGTTGCTAGATTATTAAGGACCTAAGCAATTATTTATTAAAAATAATCTCATTTTTACTGGATTTAGCGATCTGGACCTGGATTCGACACGTGTGTGACCTTACATGTTTAATAAAATATTTATCATTCACTTACTTGATCCAGAATCTGAAGAAGGTATTCCGCGTTGGCACACGCATCTTCTGGGGAGTCCATTTTAGTGGGGTTCAGTTCTGCGGACTGCTTCGTTTCATTCGATAATTTCTGAACTGTTTCTGATATAGCTGCCTGAAATATAAAAATACGTGAATAAGATTAACATAACAAGGGTTGTCACACAAGGAGACAATTGAATTTAAACGACCGATAACAACCTAACTTAAGCTAAAAACACTAAAGTAAATGTATAATACCTAAACAAACTGACAGATGTCAAATTTACAATTTGGTGCCGTGACCAGGATATGTGTCAATACAGTTTAACTTTCAAAAAAGCGTCTAGTAAAAAGAAATATATTTTGGTGACAATTATAGTAGTTACCGTTACCACAGAAAGGGATATAAAGCAAGAGTTAATAGATTGAATGATAAAATAGCTTGTATTTGGACCTGCAGGAAGGGCTTGCACTGCTGGCGCATGAACTCGTCGGCGACGGCGGTGGCGAGCGAGGCGCCGCGGAACATGGTGCGGTGGTCGCCCTCGCGCGCCACCTCCGCGCCCGCCAGCTCGCGCGCCAGCTCCGCGCCGCGCCCGCACTCCGTGAACGCGTGCAGGAGCGCTGAGGGGAAATCATAATAAAGTTCAAAGTCTTTTAAATAGTTGAAGTTTAGTATGGTAGCCCAGAACCGACTGGTATGTCGCTCCCGACTTCCTGCTTATTCTTTGGCGCTGACAGCCACCAAGCGCCTAGCGCCTATTTCACTAAACTGACAATCGTCAGCTGACACTGTCAACTTCCTGGCCTATTCCTGGTCAAATAACGACGGTACTTACTTAGCATCAATATTTACTTGTTGGACCAGCAGTGTATGACGAATTATCAGGTGACAATTGTGACAGCGGTAAAACGGACCTGCATTACTTTTTAATATAAGTTACAATTACAACAGTCTCACGAAAGAGAATACCAAAAACCGCGCGAAACGAGGAAGGAAAAGTTAGAAAACCGACCCCAGCCGGCCCAAAAAAATAATGCTGAGCATACACCTGGATAAATGCTAAGATAAGAGAAAAAGACAGACTATATATTATAAACTGAAATAAATGTCATATACTAAGAAAAAGTGACCAAGGCCTCCAGTCTCTCTCGCTAGCTCGGTATCATCATGAGAATGATCCAGATAGAAGGTTCGAACCATACTGTTCTACCTTAGAGATGGCTAGGGGGCGCCACAAGCCTTCAGTAGGAAGTGCATATACTTGGAAAAATTTGACTAATGTCGCTGTGGCCCGGTGGCCGAGTGGTTCAGGCACCTGCCGCGATAGCAGAGGACGCTGGTTCGATTCCAGCCTGGGGCACTGGAGGCCTTGGTCACTTTTTCTTAGTATATGACATTTATTTCAGTTTATAATTTATATAGTAGTGTTTCTACTTGATAAAAACAAATTAAAATATTTTCTGAAAAATAATTTAATTTGTTCAAATACTTCATAGTATTGATTGGCAGCGCCATCTCTCTCGCTAGCTCGGTATCATCATGAGAATGATCCAGATAGAAGGTTCGAACCATACTGTTCTACCTTAGAGATGGCTAGGGGGCGCCACAAGCCTTCAGTAGGAAGTGCATATACTTGGAAAAATTTGACTAATGTCGCTGTGGCCCGGTGGCCGAGTGGTTCAGGCACCTGCCGCGATAGCAGAGGACGCTGGTTCGATTCCAGCCTGGGGCACTGGAGGCCTTGGTCACTTTTTCTTAGTATATGACATTTATTTCAGTTTATAATTTATATAGTAGTGTTTCTACTTGATAAAAACAAATTAAAATATTTTCTGAAAAATAATTTAATTTGTTCAAATACTTCATAGACTATATATTGTAAGTAAATTAAAATAAACTTACATGTGGCAAGCGGCTGTCGGTCCGTGCGGCATAGATCAGCTAGGGCCTTGACAGCAGGCAAGCCGGGCTCTAACAGCAGTTGACGCAGCGGATTGTATTCCTCGCGCGGCATCACCAGTTCTTGCATGTACCTATACAAAAAAACAGTTATTTGTTTTACAAGGGGGCAAAGTTGTTGTTTAACCGCCCGTGCTAATATTGATACCCGAGCAAGCGAAAGATTCGAAAAATGGAATCTTGAGCGTTGCGAGGGTTTCAAAGCACGAGGGTAAACAAAATTTGCACCCGAGTGAAACATAATTTTTCACCACACCATCCGCAGCAAATATTAAATGTAAAATATTAAACAAAATCAAACTAAATCAAATCCAAATGAATGTTATTAAATATTTATCATCCAAAATCATAATTTAAAAGTCAATTCTACCAGCAAACATAAGAAAACAACTCAAAATTTGTATTTGATTACTTTGCCTCACATGTGAATAAAATGCAGTTTTGCTATCAGTTTTTGAAAGCAGCAGCAGTGCAAAGTAAGCCTTTCCGAGCTGGTGTGGTGAAAACATTATTTACGAGCTGTAGGTCATAAAAATAGATAAAGATATGCCTTCAGTATTTCTTACCACCAACCTACACATGTTAAACCATTGACTGCCGAAGTCGTCAACTAACGCGCGCAGCTACAGCCCAATATCAACCTTTGTGTATTCCGACAAGGTTCTCACTATACTCTGTATCTTTAGGTATTTAAATAAATGTAAACAAACAATTTGTACATTTTCGGGTAGTTTTAACATTTATTGGTTAACCAATCAAATACAAAACCGCCTGGATCAGTCACTGAATGACCTGACTTTAACCTACATTATTTGATCATGTAATGTTTTCATCTACCCTCGACTGGCTTAAGGAGCCATTTGAGGGTAAATTTTGTTTACTTTTTTTTAAATACCTAAAGATACAGTCTTATAGGCGTGGCGTTCAAAGGATTAAGGGGTCAACTAGACGAGTGTGCAAAATCAAAATCAAAGAGCTATCATAATGTGAGCGACATTAATCAGGCTGAATAGAAACAAAAATGAGTTTGTGAAGATTGGAGAAACGTATGCCCAGTGATGAGTACTTATATCAAATTAAAGAATATCAGCCAATAATACGTATTATGCCTATAAAAATTTACTACTTACCTAATACGTAGCCTCAGGGAGCCCCATTCCCCAATAGGAGTCATTCCTGCCAGTGGATACCACTCTTCGATCTCCTCTCCGTTGGCCAGGTTCGCCAGTTCAATAGTTAGCTCCGCTACCTAAAGGGGTGGTTATTGTTAAATTTGTTACTACAAATTTCAACACATAATTGTTTGATTGAAGACCTTAATTCATATGTTTGAAATAGAACACAAGCCTTAGTTCTAAATAAAATCAGGTCTACGAGGATTAGGTTGCAGTAAAATTAGGAGTGAAACCCGGTAAAAGATTGATTGCAGCCCTATTATATTATAAGTTAAGCAAGATAAAAAACATTGATTGCGTTTAGTTTCGTTCATTGCTCGTGAGTTTCATAATTATGTTTTACCTCGGATTCTTTTCCCCTCTTTCCCGTGTTGTGAACAGTGATCGTGAATGACGTCACATCTGGAGGCACGTCGCTGTAAATAGAGAAAATATCATGTATGGTAAAAGAAAATACCAAACAAGTGGTTAATAAAATAATAGTGGTGTTGAAATAACCATGTTATGAATATGAACGCGAAATACGGATTAATACTTCTAACGGCTCGGCCACGACTTTGCGCGACCGGCGACAGCGGCGGCAATCATAAGTTGGAGCGAGAAACAGCCATCGGACCTTTCGTTCCCACCTATAGTTGCCGCCGTCGGCGGTCACGCAAAGTCGTGGCTGATCCGTAAGAGTCCGTATGCACTAATGTTTAATCGTGGCATAAAGGGCAGCATTATCTAGTTTCTCAAGGTGTTCGAGTGGGTCGGGCCACTAAATAAAAAGGTCCTGTGCTGTTTTAGGGGCACCCTGCATTATTATAATAGCGTCGTCGACGGACCAGTCACCAGTCAGCACACCATAGACTAGGAAACCTCTAGACGGAGCTTAGAGCTGCCAAAAATACAGGGGTGCGGGGGACGAGGCGAGCGAGTACCGTGCCGTGATCGGTCCGTCCAAAGACACGGGCGTCACACAAAGACACTATGACTCGAAAATGGAGTAAAACTACCGTATATTTGTGGCAGAGGCGGTAGCGCTACTATGGTCAGTCCGGAGGATGTCTCGTATGTGCAGCACACTTACTCGAAGACGAACTCGTCGTCCCAGTGCGGGTCGGGCGAGGGGCGCGGCCGGGTGCGCGCCACGGGCGCCGCGCCCAGCGCCAGGCGCAGGTGCGGCCGCGGCGCCAGGCGCGCCGGCAGCCGGTGCGCCGTCAGGCAGCGCACGCGCAGCAGCCGCAGCCACACCACCCGCGCCACCTGCCCCACCACCAGTCACAACACAATACATTAACACCCTGTCAAAAGTGTCAATACCGAATGCAAGGCGGGTCAGCGCACTCTCTATTTGTATCAGAGTAAATGTGATAGCACTGTCCCCGTTTTACTGGGCCTTAAAAGGGAATAATAAGAAAAGTATTGAAATAAGAAAGAGGATTAGAGCTAGACGTCCTAAATATAATCAGGTCTTGATGACGTACAAATAACACTGGCACTGCGTGTGCTGTCAAAATCTCTGCAGACTTTTCGTGGTCTAATTCTATTTATGTAATATTACTCGTTAGCGTTTTAAGCATAAATATTGTGATTTTAATTGCAGACCCAGCCGACGAGCCGATTTCGTACAATCATATTATATCGACTTATCAATTACAGCTACAGAGTGTTTGTACAGAGTATAGTGACCTTGCACTGGTGGCGCGCCTGCTGCACGCACAGCGGGCGCAGCGCGTCGAGCCATGCGCGCTCGTCGGCCGCACTGTTGGCCGCCAGGAACGTGTGCGTGGAGAGGCACGGCAGCGCCCGCTCCACCAGTTGGAAGCAGAACGCCCGGTCCCACAGAGACTCGTGCACCTGTTAAAAAGTTCCTTTCTGTAACCACCGTAACCAGTAAAAAACATTAACCCAACTACGGTCTTTTTCAGTGGAGTTAATACCAGACGATACACGTGAAATCATATGTAATCTTCTTAACTGACATGGATCCAATACCAACGCGGAAAACTTTCACATAAAGAAGCCCAGACTTTCACATAAAATCAAATTGCCGGTATCACCAAAAGACTAAAAAAACAACAAACACGAATAGGTATTTCGTGTCGGAGAAGAAGTAAATACCTGGTACAGATACGCGCACGACAGATCGATCAGCCCCTTCGGCTTGGTCCGCTTCGGCGAGTCGTAGAAATAGAGATGCGTGTCGGTGCCCTCTTGCAGCAACACGAAGTACAGTGCCTTCCACTTTTTAGCGCCCTGTGGAAAAAGAAATGGTTATTTGGAACAGCGCACACGCTCTCCCGCTTCCACAGGCGTCGAGCCCACGGTTTTCCGGTTAGAATTGTAAGCAAAAACGATTTTCAATAATTCTATTGTGGTTAAAGTTCATGAAATTATTAATAGCTATGTCCAATTCAGCTTATTGGTCCCATAGTAAGTTTTATCCCCCCTTATCTGACAATACATGCAGACAATCCCGGGAATCAGTGCCACACCCGGATGGGAGCTTAACAAAACAGCAAGCGTTTTGTTACACAGGACAGGACGTCTCAATGTTTAATCGTTGGCAACATGACTGGACTTGCCCACTTAACATAAATCAATTGTTCTAGATTTGAAATAATAGTCCTCTGTGCAGATGATGCGCGTCCACAAACCGCCCGACTACAGTCCCCTCACGTAATCCTAAAATGCGACACAACAGGCTCAAATCCTCGACATACCTAGATCGCTTCGGGAAGCCTACGGAGTTACGAACACACCTGGAGGATCCTGCGTTTCGGGACGGAGTTTAGCTGGCTAGACCTCTAGAGTCTAGATGGTATACTTGCGCGCACGATGGCCCGATATTTACGTGTGTGAACCTGAGCCCATACCTTATCTGACTTCTTGTTGAGGTAGCCCTGGTGCTTGATGCCCTTCATCTTCTTGAGGCCGATCTGGTCGCGGCACTCGCGCAGCGTCGCGTAAATCTTCTCGGCCGCCGCGCCGGTTGTTGTCTGCTGCGGCTCGATCACGTGGCCCTCGGCGATTAGCTATTGGAAATTAATATACATGTAACATCGCCCACACTGTTAACTGTACATCGGTCGACCTTATGCCTTTTGTAATAAGATCCACCGATGTACAGTTAGGAGTGTAGCTGTTTGTACTAATCATAATCAGCTTTAGCTAAACAAAGTACTACTCTATTGTGAAGCCTCTTTTGGTATCAACTCGGGTGACTGTATTTTGCAAGTTATTGGTCTTGTACATCCTAGAAGGATATTTATTTATACGAATGTCTGTGAAACTGTGTAATTACGACTATAGTTTTTAAAGGCACTAGGGTAGGCGTAACAATGCATACTTATAAAAAAAATGTCCAAAATATTTGTATATGTTAAACCACAGGATTCTGATTACTTATCCTGACTTAACAGCCCATGTTGAAAATATACCTTAACAAAACTTAGCTTATACATCTTCCTTCTTTAGAAACAAATACAGACTAGGATGTTCGGCGGTAAACAAAAGGTAACTGATTATATCTACTGATATGAGAGAAGAAAATGACAATATTGGTATCTAATCATTTTAGGCTATCAATGTATGTCACGATTACCTTAAATCAAAACATTAAAATTTGTAGGTACTCTTCAAAATACTATTTGTTATTGAATATATCAGGATGTTCTCAAAATAATTTATAGGCTAAGGTAATTGCTTACTAGGCAGGCCATGTAAGTTTGCTAATTATAAAATTGTGTTGTGAGGAACCACATCACAAACCTTCTTGATCTTGAGCTTACCATGCTCCTTATGTCCTATAATATTTATTTATAAAATACAAGTCAAATACTTACCGGTTGCCCCAAAGTATGTCCTTCCACAATCTGCTCTCTCCTGTACCTATTGATGACCGCGTCCAAACACTCGAACGTCCTCCCTCCCATCAGATACCGCACCCCCTTCTTCTCAATCCTGAACCTCTGTATCTGATTGTTAATGTGGAAGAACAGGGAATAGTCTCCAGGGGAGTTGTCGGAAGGCCGGACAAGGAAGCTCCCCGGGCCGGCTTTCACGAGCATGTCTACCGCTTCACTCTTAGTGCAGTTGGGGTGGAACCAGGAGAACACAGTGTTGGGATCTATAGACGGGTCCAGGTCTTCGACCAGCTCTCTGAAGATCATTCCCTGCTCCCCAGTCCTGGTAAGGTAAAGCAATTTTCAAACATCAAATAAAATACCGAATAAATTTATGAATAGATAGAAAAAGAAAGTACTAATACTGAAAAAGAAAGAATATGAAACACAATGTAGGGTAATCCGCCAATAACTGGCCACTTTTAGTAACTGGTCACCCCAAACCAAAAATGAATTCTATTCACCTAGTAATAGAATTCATTTTAGTTTAGGGCGGCCAGTTACTAAAAGTGGCCAGTTACTGACGAATTACCCTTTCGTTCTGAAATAAAATAACTCACCAGTTCCTATTTTACGTATATGGACATCAAGATTCGTTAATTATCAAGTACGGCGGATGTGTACTGCTTTCCCTTACGCTTTGAGCGTATCGTATAAGATCACAGGAAGCGATAATAAAATTAGCCTTCAGTAGCTTCGGTAAATAATAGAAATTAGCAAAATTACATTTGTAATTTGTAGTTCACGTTTAAAAAATAATATGAGCATGTACCTATGAGCAGTGACCCATAGCCACCCGTCGCCCATGTCGTTGTGCACAAAGAAAATGTCACCCTTTTGGAAAGTGAGCTCGTCAGTGTCAGGCATCTTCGTGTAGGGCAAAATGGCCACCACTCTCTGTTGAAGGAAAACAGAACTTGTGTTACATAGTTTTAAAGTTAATTCTTAAGTCTTCGTTATTTTATACTTATTTCACTAGTGTTAACCTAGAGAGCGCACGAGCGTGCCTTACCAGAGTCAAGGGATTTCGGAACTTAATAAAGTTATCACATTAATTTTTAATCTCGAGCAAGGCGCGCTCCGACGGCCCGGCTTGTGAGAATAGTACTCTACCGTCCACGGAGACATAAAAAAATATTGACGTTCCAGAAGGTCAGAGCAGAATTCTGTAGACAGTGTGAGAGTCAACCCCCAGAATAAAAGTTGTACCTTTTTATCGTTGACGGGCTCCGGCGGTGCCACGGGCTCCACCAGGCGCTCTCGCTTCAGCAGATCCGAGCAGTGGCTGTAGAACCCCACCAGTTCCGTCAGGGAGTCGAACTGGCGACCCCCGATGTAATAGTCGCCGCATACTGCTGTTATTCTGGTGGGAAACGTAAACGATAATCATTAATTTCATCACATAGACAGTGGTACTAATATCATAAAGGCATATGAAATCATCAGTATATTAATATATAACAGAGTTCAAGTGTCTATATGCACTTTACCTATATAGACCAATAAAAGTATAAATCCCAGATGTGACGCTGAAGATTTAAATGGTAGTAATGTGGATTGATAGCTACAACAAGGATATGAAATATACGATAGGTAATGAAATAAGTAATAAGCTTTGGT
Organism: Cydia splendana; assembly: GCF_910591565.1. Lineage (NCBI taxonomy): Eukaryota > Metazoa > Arthropoda > Insecta > Lepidoptera > Tortricidae > Cydia > Cydia splendana. The sequence goes on from NC_085976.1 coordinate 12,291,726, forward strand.
CTTATCCTGCATGTCCTTTGGGTATTTTGTTGTGTTATTTATAATTGTTGGTATATGGAGTACTGTATTTTAAATGTCGGACCCTGACTCCAGAAAGACGTATTGCAGCGTTATAGTTCATTATTTTAGACGCCTGTACAAAATCGATTAGCAATGTTGAGCTACGTATTATTTGGTTGTAACAAAATAAATAAAGTTGTGTAGAGAGTAACTCCGTCTATTGGCGCATTGTTGAAATAAAGTTGCGTAGAGAGTAACGCCATCTATTGGCGTGTTGTTGAACTGAGATGACAGGTAGAAGGCTTTGGAAGGTCGAGAGGTTTCTCTCGAGTGAGCGTAGGCACGAGTTGGCATTTTTGTCGGTATGTTGGTAGACTGGTCGAGCAGGTTTGCCAACTTGACTTTGAGGCGGGAGCAGAGAGGCTCCGCCGCTGGTAGTTCTTCTTGATCAGACCGCGCTAGAGATCGGACGTACTCGTTAACCAACCTCGTGCCTAACTCGCTACGTTCCTGAAGGTTTATACCTGAAGGATTATTCTGATAGCTTATAGAATCCCGCGTTCTTTAACCATTTAGCTAAGTGTTTTATTTCAAGTGTTATTTTGATTTCTTATGTTTCATTAGAAGCTTACTTTTGTAAAATAAAGAAATGATGTGTTATGTGTTGTTTTAACTTTTTTTGAAAAGATTTGTCCCTCTGAGTTTGTTGCCGGTCCCATATAGGGCTAAATCTTCTCAGGTCAGATATGTAAGGTTGAAGCCGGCCTAGTTTGACTTGAATAAAGATTTAAATGGTTTATTTTTACTTTCATATTGCTCCCTTGAGTTAAAAATAGCAATTAGTTCTTTTAAACATTTAGTACTGAAGTATAGTAGGCACTAGTATGGTTAACGAGTCCTAATGTTTATTTCATGCACTGGTAGCAATGGTAGCATACTGGTTTAGCTGTGAAGTAATACATTATCGTACTACCCCCACGCGCCCACCGCCTTTGAGACCATCGGTATTCGACATACTGATGTGATTAATGACTGATATTCTACTCGTAGGTACATAACTTCTATTTGTTAAAAATAAACCTTACACTTCACACATTTTCTTCTTTAACACAAAATAAGTAAGTAATCAAAATACCATTTGGGTTTTTGAACCAGCTGCCAAGAACAGAAATTAGGATTGTTGTTTCTTACCTGAAGTGATTTATACCAGTGCGGCCCAAATAACTCAGCACATACGAGCCCGGCTTGCGATCGCTTTCACGGACTAAAAACAAACATTGTTATTAAAATTGTATTTAAGTTACCTACAATTTACATTGGAGATTGGAGAGGTAAATAGACAAATGAGCAAAGATGTTTGAAACTATCCTTAGCTCATGATCATACATCAAGGTTTTTGGTGCGGGTTAAAAAATAGGTAAAAACTGTAAAAACCATTTCTAAACACATTCGAAGCTTACCACCTATATTTTAATCCATAGTTTGGTAATTATTTTACAATAAACAAAGTTATAAATACACGAAATCATTCCCGCACCAAAAACCCTGATGTATGCTCATGATACCCCATGGTATGGGCTAAGGAGAATAGCTAGCCAGCGAAAGTGAGTCACTAATCAGACAATCAGTCTAATTATTTAACAGAATTGACTGTCGCTAAATGCATGCCAAGGTAGATTATCAGTTTTTGATTTCCAGTATACAGTTTTGCAATAATGATAACATTTTTTGTATTAAGAAATAAATAAATGAAGAAAGGAAAGTCACATTATTTTAGCCAATCCTGTTATCATTGAGCGCTATCTTTTCCCCGCATGTAATGAAATCCCACAGTCATATTGAATTGCATAATAATGGGTTCATGCTATGGGAACTACCTACTATTTAGTTGGCATTGTCTACTGAGTTATGAAACTGTGTTGTATGGGAACATAGTAAAGAGGTTGCTATATTGGATTGACATTCTTTTTTTGTCATCATCATCAAGGAACTGAATATTGATATAGTCTTACTTGCTAGACAATTATTTGTATTCATATATACATACATATTATTATTTGGGACTTAGATGACTGATAATAACAAATGTTTCTTCAGATTACATTTTCAATTTACTATGTTCTGTGACTGTGGTTAGTTAACCACACCTACCGCAATTTCAGATTAATCAAAAGTATTCAAATTTGATTTTTCATTACGCATAATTTTATAGTTATTGATTAATTTCTCATAACATTATCAAACAGGATATTATGCCTATTGTCCTAATTTTATGATAGTATTTTATTTCTCATTATTAAATTTAATGCTTGTTATACTTGTGATAGTTAATTATTATTATATTTATTATCTATATCAGAAAAGTCATTGCCACAAAATATTAGTTAATATTTTCCTGCTAATCATAATAGTCCCATTACAATGGTGCAGTGTGAGGTAATATTTTAATTAAGTATCTTTGCTGGTAATGTAGTAGGTATATTTGGTATAAAGTATGAGGAAGAAGTAATAAATGTGTTAGGTATGTTTTAAAAATAATTTCATTATTCCATTTAAGCCACAGAAAACACAACATTAACATATTTTTCTATACTTATTATTGAATTCGTGTTTTTTAAATTAAAGTGATAGTGCAAGTTTCTTATGCTCGAAGTAAATTTGTATGTTGGTGTGCAAACTCTATGTGTTTTTGCGGTTTTCTTGTGCTAGAAGTGTCTGTGTTGTGCAGTGCTAAAATCCAATTTTGTATGTCCTAGCGTGATTAAACTACTGTCGACATCTGATGCTGTAATTGTCTAAAATAATGTAAAAAATTTAATGTGTTAATTGCTAAAAAGTTGAAAGTGTTGAGTGCGTGTGTATACTCTTTATTATTATTTTACATTAAGTTTATTGTGTCGAGTGCTATTAATGCATTCACTGCCAGTGGCCTAGGAACAAACTTGTATGACGGTGGACGCACATGTGAATGGATCAACATGGCAGACGACAAAGGCGATTTCTTGTCTTGTCTTCTTGTATTCCATTTAAGCCACAGAAAATACAGAGAACATATGATATTCATAGTTGTCATAAGCTTATGATAATGTTAAGCATACCTATGTTATCTAAATTTTATTGATGCCACTGAGTCAAATTACACATACTAACAGATAATTTTAGAAATGCTTACCTAAATAGCTGCCTTGCTTGCCGGCAGCATACAGCCGCTCCTCAGAGGTGTACCGATCTAGGCGACCATGGTACCATTCTGTTTCAGGCGGTGCTAGCACTGCTTGCCGTTCACCTAGTTGAGTGTAAACATACATATAAATAATATGTCTAATGTTCCACATATTTAAGGACTCTAGTTGTAATATTGTTAAAAAATTAATAAATAAAAAATAAAAAAAATCACTTGGCTATGGTATAAAAAAATGGTTTATGAGTATTATAATTAAATATTGAAAGTGAAAGTGTTCTAAATTTCAACCCGAGGAAACTTGTAACTGGCTCACTGTTTCTATGTCATTACTTTTTACTCTAGCAGCTTTAAGTTTTCCTAACAAATAAAATAAAATAAATAAACCTTGGCAAAACAGTTCTGTTGTTTCAATGTTGTATTAGAATGTTCTGTATTTGATGATTACACATTGTACTAATTTTGTTTCAATGAGATAAAATATTTTTAACTGACTTGAAAATAAATATGTGCTACCTTCTGGTTAGCTAAACTAAGCACCTAAATAATTAAATCAATGCCTTCCAAGTAACATCATATAATGGCAGCTATAAATTACAGTCAATTAGGTAAGTGTACTAATTATAATCTATTTATTTTGCGAACTTTCAATGCGTGTAGACATACCCTGTACATAGCACATATTTTGCATAGAATGTTTAATAACCTACCATTAGTACTTGGTCCATCTGCCTCATCCAGCTCAAGGTCTGCTGCCAGCTCTGCCAGATCGCCGCCGCCGTCCTCAGACTCCGTCGACGGCGATCCTAACATTACAGGGGGTCCGTTCGGCGCCCCCACGGCACGTATTAAATCAGCCATTTTTTCGCCGCACCGCTTCTCAATAGTGAGTACATCAATCACTTCAGACTCTCATTTGTACCAGCCACAATATAACTTATCAGACACAAATTAATTTTAAACAAAAATATTCTTGTTTACAGTTCTTTAATTCTTTATGCTCCAATGATTACAGCGCACGAAAATGCCGATGTAATAAAAACAAACAGAAGGTTTACTCATCGGAAGATAATATTAAACTGGTTTGGTTTCTTTGAACATAATAACCACAAGACGATTAATGTATAGCGAATATTTCGCATTTATTAGCGATTTATTTCAATCTGATACGCCCCCCCGTGTTGGTCTCATCTGCACTTTTGTTTGACATGACATTCAATTTGTAAGTGTTACTAGAAACAAAAATATTTAACGTATGTATAGACAATAAGTTTACCATTCACGAACAATTATATCCGGTCAAATAACTTTGTCAGTAGAAAAAGGCGAAGAATTCAAATTTTCTATGGGACGATTACCCTTCACACCTACATTTATTAAATTTGTCGCTTTTTTCTACTGACGGAAATGGCTTGACAGACTATAGATGGTCAAGCAAATCTTGTCAGTAGAAAAAGGCGTGAAAATCAAATTTTCTATGAGACGATATCCCTTCGCGCCTACATTTTCCAGATTTGCCGCCTTTTTCTACTGACAACATCTGCTTGACCAAGTATATAACATATATACAATATGTTATTGATAAGGGTGGTATTCCAGCGATTTTGATAGCCCACGCAGTACAAGTGTTCTTATACGTCATCATTTCATAGAAGTTTAGCCCCCTCCAGACTATGCGCGTGAATCGCGGGCGAAGCCGCGAACGCAAGTTTTGACGTATAAAATAACAGTTTCACTGTGTGGGCTATCAGACTTTTCTTGGTCTAACTCTAAAATATAGATGGTCAAGCAAATGTAGTCAGTAAAAAAAGGCGCGAAATTCAAATTTTATATGAGACGATATTCCTTCGAGCCTACATTTTCAAATTTGCCGCCTTTTCTACTGACAAGATTTGCTTGACCAAGTAACTTACCTTTCTCAGAGTACTCAAAATATTACCAAAATATTACACGAATCTATTTTTAAGCATGGAAAAATTCGTCGAAGTAAATGATTTTAAGTATTTCACTTTTCAAGTATTTCAAATCGTGAATAAACAAAAATTATTTTATTTTCATATATTCTTCAATGATGGCCATGCTGCAATGTGAATAGCAAGCCTTAATTTGTTGCCATGTTGATTTAAACCATAGTGCTTAAAGCGTATAAAAGGAAATGATTTTTAGCTTTTTTTCATCATTCTGCGTAAAGTCTTTAAACGAGCGCTTATTTTGTCAGCTGTGTTTTGTTTTATTGTTAAGGACATCATCTTTAAAATTAATCTCACTTTATCTTTAAACTAAGGAAATTACCTGGTGAGTAATCCTAATTCTTAATGTATGCTTTCTTCTAGTAAGTAGCGACTCCACTAAATCAATGCGCCCTACAAAATTTACCGCATCGATTTTCCTTATATTTTGCCATGTCATGTCATCAATACACTAACCGACGCCATTTTGTGTTCGTGTATTTTCTTTGTTCTTTCACAATTTGTTCTTTTTTCTGTAACAAAATTATCAGTATTATTATTTTGAAACAATATCTCTTATTGTTACAGCAGTCAAAATGCAGATCTTCGTCAAGACTCTCACTGGTAAAACGATTACTTTGGAAGTTGAGCCATCAGACACTATTGAAAATGTCAAAGCTAAAATTCAGGACAAAGAAGGTATTCCTCCGGACCAGCAGCGCCTGATCTTCGCTGGTAAGCAACTCGAGGACGGGCGCACACTTTCCGACTACAATATTCAGAAAGAATCTACGCTCCATCTTGTTTTGCGCCTTCGTGGAGGTATGCAGATTTTTGTAAAGACCCTCACGGGTAAGACTATCACTCTGGAGGTCGAGCCTTCTGACACCATCGAAAATGTGAAAGCCAAGATCCAGGATAAGGAAGGTATCCCCCCAGATCAGCAAAGATTGATCTTTGCGGGCAAGCAGCTTGAGGATGGCCGCACCTTGTCTGATTACAACATCCAGAAAGAATCTACTCTTCACTTAGTCCTGCGACTCAGAGGTGGTATGCAGATTTTTGTTAAGACCTTGACAGGGAAGACTATCACATTAGAAGTTGAACCATCTGACACCATTGAGAATGTGAAAGCTAAGATCCAAGATAAGGAAGGCATCCCCCCAGACCAGCAGCGACTCATTTTTGCTGGAAAACAGCTAGAAGATGGCCGTACACTCTCAGACTACAATATCCAAAAGGAATCTACACTGCATTTAGTCCTTCGTCTCCGAGGTGGCATGCAAATATTCGTAAAGACCCTTACTGGCAAAACCATCACCTTAGAAGTAGAACCCTCTGACACCATTGAGAATGTGAAGGCCAAGATTCAGGACAAGGAAGGTATCCCTCCAGACCAACAGCGTCTCATCTTTGCTGGCAAGCAGCTTGAGGATGGCCGCACACTCTCAGACTATAACATCCAGAAAGAGTCTACCCTTCATCTCGTCTTGCGTCTGCGTGGTGGCATGCAAATCTTCGTAAAGACCCTTACTGGCAAAACCATCACCTTGGAAGTAGAACCCTCTGACACCATTGAGAATGTGAAGGCCAAGATTCAGGACAAAGAAGGTATCCCTCCAGACCAACAGCGTCTCATCTTTGCTGGCAAGCAGCTTGAGGATGGCCGCACACTCTCAGATTATAACATACAGAAAGAGTCCACCCTCCATCTTGTCTTGCGTCTGCGTGGTGGCATGCAAATCTTCGTAAAGACCCTTACTGGCAAAACCATCACCTTGGAAGTAGAACCCTCTGACACCATTGAAAATGTGAAGGCCAAGATCCAGGACAAGGAAGGTATCCCTCCAGACCAACAGCGTCTGATTTTTGCTGGCAAGCAGCTTGAGGATGGCCGCACACTCTCAGACTATAACATCCAGAAAGAGTCTACCCTTCATCTCGTCTTGCGTCTGCGTGGTGGCATGCAAATCTTCGTAAAGACCCTTACTGGCAAAACCATCACCTTGGAAGTAGAACCCTCTGACACCATTGAGAATGTGAAGGCCAAGATTCAGGACAAAGAAGGTATCCCTCCAGACCAACAGCGACTCATCTTTGCTGGCAAGCAGCTTGAGGATGGCCGCACACTCTCAGATTATAACATACAGAAAGAGTCCACCCTCCATCTTGTCTTGCGTCTGCGTGGTGGCATGCAAATCTTCGTAAAGACCCTTACTGGCAAAACCATCACCTTGGAAGTAGAACCCTCAGACACCATTGAAAATGTGAAGGCCAAGATCCAGGACAAGGAAGGTATCCCTCCAGACCAACAGCGTCTGATTTTTGCTGGCAAGCAGCTTGAGGATGGCCGCACACTCTCAGACTATAACATCCAGAAAGAGTCTACCCTTCATCTCGTCTTACGCCTGCGTGGTGGCATGCAAATCTTCGTAAAGACCCTTACTGGCAAAACCATCACCTTGGAAGTAGAACCCTCAGACACCATTGAAAATGTGAAGGCCAAGATTCAGGACAAGGAAGGTATCCCTCCAGACCAACAGCGTCTCATCTTTGCTGGTAAGCAACTTGAGGATGGCCGCACACTCTCAGACTATAACATCCAGAAAGAGTCTACCCTTCATCTCGTCTTGCGTCTGCGTGGTGGCATGCAAATCTTCGTAAAGACCCTTACTGGCAAAACCATCACCTTGGAAGTAGAACCCTCTGACACCATTGAGAATGTGAAGGCCAAGATCCAGGACAAGGAAGGTATCCCTCCAGACCAACAGCGTCTGATTTTTGCCGGTAAGCAGCTTGAGGATGGCCGTACTTTGTCTGATTATAATATCCAGAAGGAATCTACTTTGCATTTGGTGCTTCGCCTTCGTGGTGGTTATTAATCATGACATTGTAATGCAACACATAATCTTTGACTAAAAACAATGTAACATAACATCACCATTCTTATTGCAGTATTTGATTAAAATTTTAGCGTGGAATATGTACGCTTTTTATTTATCTAACTTCACTAGCTTCTGCCCATGACTTCATCTGCGTAGAAGGATTTTCGTGACGAAAACCATTTCATCTTTTGATTCAGTAGTGCAACTGCAAAATTGAAGAGGTAACGAGACGAACAGTTACTCTTGCATTTATAATAGTATATAGGAGGGGTTAAAATCTATCAGCCTTTTTAAAAGCATACCATGTGAGGTATTTTACGCAAATTATTACAAATATATAACATTTCGACTATTTGGGCGTTTTCAAACAAAATTTTGGGCGTTATTTATAACGTTGACCAAGTGGCGTTAAGAAATAATTGCAATCTGTTAACACATTTAAGGCCAGCGCGTGCTACGAGGGTAGCCGATCTCTTCTTCCTCGTGTTATCGTTACCCCGGCATTATGCTAGGGGTCCGCTCGACGAGGGTAGCTGATAACGCGTGAAAACCCGTATGCAGCGAAAAGCGTCTACGAACAGTACGAACTGAAAACCCGCCTAGTGGGTCGCTGGCAGTCAATAAAGCTAAATCAAAAATTTATTTTAAAATTGACTCAGCACTGTAGCAAAGAGTAGTTTAATATATATCACTGTAGCCTACATGTCATTTCTATTTGCGGTTGTATATGCTGTATTATTGAATATTACACTCAGCGGTAGCAAATGCGGTTGGATGGTCAAAGTATTACACAGATGGCGCCAGCATAGGTTTTCCTGTCAATTCCTAGACTTGTGTCAAATTCCTGTTTTTTTTTTATGGAATTAATAGCATATGCTGGCGCCGTCTATGCAAACCTTTCACAGTTGCCAACCCCTTAGAACCCAGAGCCACTGTAGAACCATGTCACATTGACAGATTCGTAACGTAGGGTGGTATTTCACCTGTCCAATATGTATTTTGACTCACATTTTGCTCAGCTGACAGTTCAAAACTGACAATCGAATGTCAGTCTTACTCATCGAAAATAGAACACATTTTTGAAGTGCCGTGTGTGGGAAATATATATCCCTTAGGCCCACTTGCACCATCCCACTAACCCGGGGTTAAGCGGTTAAACCGTCAACTTAGTGTCAAATTGTACTGGTAACCATGGTAACTGCAGGTTTAACCGGTTAACCGCGAGTTAGTGGAATGGTGCAAGTGGGCCTTAGCCTGGTAAAGGGTTAATGAGAGAGTGAGGGACTGTAAACCGGTTTTTAATTATATGGAAAAACCGGTTATTAACCAAAATTTCATACAAACAACTACTGGTTTACATTCCCTAGTGGAATACCATCCTTAATCACATAGTAGGTATCTATATATTTAGGTATGTATATCGTCGCCGTATCCCCGCTATAAGCTGGCCCATTACAAGCTTTGCTTAGTTTGTGACTAGATCGATCTGTCTAAGATTGTCCCCAAATATTTAATTAATAGTTATAGTTGAATCATCGAGAGCGTGGAATTGCATATGTAGTAGTATTGTTTGTTTACAGGCATTCTATATTTGAATTTTCTATTTTCTTGTACTATCAGCATACAACCACTACAAATGCAATTCCATCTTCTCGATAATTCAACTATATACTTAGTAATTCAGGTTTCCACTCTGTTTCCCATTCAAGGTGCATAGGTACTTAGGTACCTACTAAGTACACGGGGCATATGTAAAACTGTTGGGTGTGAGGTAGGGGAAAGAAACAACAATGTAATTGTTAACATTTTATTAGGAGGCGAAAACGAGCAATAAGTTTTTGGATAAATTTTAATACAAATCAATATTAAATTTGTATTACATGTCGTAAATCGTCAAGTTTATTCTAACAAATTACAGTACATATTTAAGATTACAGTAACATGAACAGGAATAATAATATTATGTAGATAGTAGGTACCTTGGCGCTGCAAGTGTTTTAACACTTTTAACTATAGTTTCCTGGTGTTGGTGGAGTATTTACGCGCTAGGTTGGCAACACCAGCTTTCTCAGCACTTGTGTCAGCTGGACACAGTCCATTACAATATAATACAGGGTACCAAGTAGAACACTAGAGGATATAAAGCAACACTGAACAAACATTTCATGGATATGATTTAAGTCAACGATAAATATTAGCGAAAGTCAACTAGGTATTCATCTGGTCAATAATACGTACTTTACGCATAAAAACATTTTAAACTCATTTTAGGAGGACTTTGTTTAGAGATTGAGTACATACATCGATTAAAATTGGAACATGCGATGTTAAGGCGCGTTTATACTGGTTGAATTGTCAAATCTGACCGTTGAGTCAGCGTAGACGCGCTCTTACAACCCAGTGAGTGCTTTGTCCCACACACCGAACATTAAAACGCGACATCCTCATACCATTAATGAATGTATTATTCTTTCAAAATACTTACATTAAGGAGACTTGAAGATAGAACAATTATCATGAACTTACGTGTAACTAACATTAGATCTAGGTATTGTCTTTGTATGCCAGAAATGCGATTCAATGGGGCCCATTCACTTTATAATGATTACTATGAAAATGAATCGAATGAGATAATTATGTTCAACATTACTGCAACATCAATATTTGGACAAAGTGAAATATGACGATTTAAGATCTTATTCAATAAGTGCTATTATTACAAGTACATTTAACAATACTATTTTAATAGAGGCCATGAAGTAAAATTCCTAATTCAATATGTTTTGGTATAAATCATGCATAATCTAGTTTACAATTAAAAAAGAAAAAATATTATGCAAAAAAATTATAAAAGTATGAGCGAATTGTAATAATGTACGTAAAATTGATTTAAGTAATAATTATACTGTTTAGGACACTGCTCCAACAGCACGATATCTAACGTTATCACAATGACATAATAATATGTTTATATTATACTTCGCCATAAAACATCAAACATCGAAACGCCACAAACTCCTGGCAAGATTGCAACAACTTACAACTCCATTCTCATAATTAATTATAAGTATTACATACATTGTATACATTCTCCATTTAGATAAATAATTACCCGCAAAGATATAACTATAAAATCTAATCTCGTATTGTTAACTAGTATTACACCATAATCCTAATACATGTTCTGTGCTGTCACTGTTTAGAAATGTGATAACGCGTCCAGCTAACCATACGTTGAGAGGAAATACTATACAAATGTGAGAGCGCATCTACAAAAATAGATTCACAATAACTAATTTACAAACATTACTTGAAAATATCACTTCTCAAAATTGATGCTGCCGAAGGCATCGAGCCGCTGCTCGTCTCCACCTAGTTTGCATAGCTATGGGCACGTTATATTGGGCTCACAGTCGGCCGACTACTAAGTAGGTATAGTATGAATTTTATGAAATGATTTTTTCGGCTAAGGCCCTAATCTGTTAAACAAAAGCATTTGTTTCTTTTCTACATCGGTTACCATTACCAATTCTACCGCTACTGACTGAACGGGAAAAAAAAAGCATTTCTACCGTCCTATTTGTATGGTTCAAATTCATGTAACAGCTCATTCTGTTACCTGACAGGCCACACACAGGCGACCGATGGCCCTACATTACCCAAACTCTTTATCTCAGAATGAGCTGTTACATAAATTTGAACCTTAATACTATCACGATAGTTGCTTTTTAACGACGTGGTTGCCTTGGCACCCGCCTAAGACACCTCTCCATAAAAGAAACAGGCTTTTGTTAAACAGATTGGGACCCGAGCCGAAAAAATCATCTCATAAAATTCATACTATATCTGTACTGTAAATAGTATTGGACGCTAAGGCTCAGAATGAGTCGCAAACTTATGAGCCTAATACGAACGTGTCCTAACTCTTCGCGCCGCGTGGCTTTATTTTGGTGCTTCATTCATTACTCTCTAGACAATTATCGTAAGCCTAGGAGTCTCAAGTCTCGTGATCAATAACCAATCTCTACAGGTAACTAGCTTTAGGGGTGGGATTCGCATATTCAAAACTCCTTCATCCGACCATCCTAGGCTTAATTCTAATTATTGTAACACACTTCCTAGCTATAAGATGGAAGGTATCTGTGTTTACACACGTTCTAATGCTATTTAATTACCATTGGTTGGTAATAGTTGCCAAAACACGGCCATATGATTTAATACAATATTAACATAATGCAGTCGCATACTTAAAACATACTTAACTGACACATTCAATACATCAAAATGTAAAAAAATAATTAAATGGCAACGTAAACTAAATATAATTATTCAGCCCAAACATAATTTAAATGTGTTTTAAACGGAGTCTAGTTTGTACCTACAATTTATTTTCATAATTTCATGTAGTAAAATCAGAAGGGTAAATCTCTCGTTCCGTAAAAAAATACATGTCATTTTCATACAGGCAAACACATTGTGGAATGTCTAATAAAATAGCTACACTGCTAAATCAGGAAGGTAAAAAAAACCTTGGAAGACGTGACCAAAAAATATAGACGTTTGTAAAAACAGGGTAACCACGGATAAAATAATGAGTATGTATTATTTAAGAGGACACTTCATTGCTATAACATTGAGCTTTTGACATAGTTCAGACGAAATGAAGGTATTATCTACTTAATACTGCGTGGCGAATATAACAGTTTTTATAACGATTTGAAAACGCAGCACCCATTGACTACGTTGCTGTCGAAAACATTTTGCCCGTCTTGTCATTTGGTATTAATTTATTGCTTAGGTACCTACCTCGCCACGAATGCAGAGTTCTGCGTCTCACAGGGACGTCTCATATTTGAGTGTCTTTTCAAAAGGACTTATTTTTGTATGGTATTCATATATAAATAAGCCCTATTGAAAAGACAGTCCTCATTTGTATTGTATGGTACAAATATAATCGAACATAAGATAAGGTAAATTTACTCCTGCCTTCCAGCGATTTTATTTCAGTAGATTAATTTAAGAGGCCTGTTATTTGATTTTGTGCCTTAATAAGGACGCAGTCATTGTGTCTTTCCACTGGTTGTTAGCATTGGATCTGACTTTATATATGAACGGTATACCTATGGACCCCTTTTACACGATTACAGTACATAAACTTGAACGTCAATTGTTTTAGTTATTTATACAATATTATATTCATACAATCAATGCCGCAGTGGGACCGAGAGGACCAGTCATGGTCTTACAAGAACTCTCAAATGGTGTTTGACAGAAGTAGCCAACAACGTAAACAAATGTATAACAAATTTTGAAAATCTTCGTTAAAATAAAATGTTTAAGCTGTCATCATAATGGCTGAAATATTTATTGTTCAATATGCACTTCTTCAGTTGCGTTTGACAATTATAGAGTAAATAACAAGGTAGCTGCTTGTTTACAATGTTGGCTTCAAAACACCATTTACGATACAAACATTAGGCTAGGCGATTGACAAAATATCCCCGACACGAAGTCGCCGGCGTTGCGAGGGAGTGTTATACCAACTCTTACCCACAGCCCACAAAAGTCGAAAGCTCAGAATAATCACTATAAATGCACTATCTATGCATGTTTGTAACAAAAAAAAACATAAACGCAGGAAAGGGAGTAGATTTTTACCACTTAACTAGATGGCGCTGTACGGTTCGGTGAAATTTGCAAAAGATCAAGCATTTAGCTATAATAATACAATAGGGAAGATGCGTCAGCTTTCTTCGGAGTAGCACAGGAGTCTCCTGCTTAGGGATTTTACACATTGCAATATTTCACAGCGATACAAATGCGGATTTGACAGCCGCGCGATTACTACGAGATACGAACAATATTTATAATAACTGTATCGCCGCTGCACTTTACAGTAGGTAATTAAGTCCTATTTAAGCCACAAGATGGCAAACTCACGAACGCGTACGGTCCCTATTCAATTCCCAATAGGTATATTATATGGGGGCCGATTTTTGAAATTCGACCACTCGATTTCGTGTATTTCGTTAAATGATATCTCCACTACTAGGCGTTTAAATTCTACTAATAGAATTGAAATCGAGTGGTCAATACCACTAGATTCCAAATTTCGATCGCTCGTATTTAAAAAAATTGCATGTCGCCGTTTTCCACCGATTTTCGAGTGACGAAATCGAGCGATCGAAAATCAAAAATCGGCCCCATGGCTTCGTGCAGCACCATCTAGTAAAGTGTCATTCTATGGAACTTGCTAAAAATGCTAACTATGTAAACAAACCGCCATATTAAAATTGTCACTGAATGATGATTTCAATATGGCGGTTTGTTTACATAGCAAGTTCTATAGAATGACACTTTATAGTACTAAACATAGTTCCACTTGGCGTGTCAATACCGGAGGGCCACGGAACGCACGCCCTGGGCGTGCAGCGCGCACGCTCAACGTTGACGCCGACCGCAATACAATTATTATGACTAATGCATGGAAGTCGGCATCAGTTTCGCTGCGTTTCGTGTCCGAGGCGTTTGACTATTGTTACAGATTTCAGACATAGTTGTTGTTCTGAGCTTTCGAGTGAGCGCTCAGCTCAGTAAGATGGTGCGGCCAGGACTGGGCTTACATGTTGGGCAGCGGCACGGTGACCTGAACGTAGCTGATGGGGAAGTAGCCGGTCTTGCCGTTGACGGAGCCCTCGAACCAATTGTCGTCCACTTTATTGATCAGTGTGATCACGTCGTTTTCCTGGGGAACACAGTAAAGTTGGAATCAAATGTGGCAAAATGAAATATAGACTAGATTCGGACGAAGCTAAGTCTGCATGCCAAAGTGTGGCAATGTCATAATTAATGTAAAATAAAGTAAACTAAAAAAATAAAAGCGTACAGGCGAGTCAAGTCGTTGTGGTGGTAAGTTTTGAGTCTTTATGGCGGGGATATATATTAAATATATTTCCACCACAATTTAGACCTTATTTTAAAGTGATAAAGTTCAATTTTGTGCAATTTCCGACCCTCATGCCCGTTAAAGCGGTGGTAGCCGAGTGGATATGACGTCCGACTTTCAATCAAAAAATCAAACCAATGAGTTTTTCCGAACTTATGTACGAAATATCATTTGATATTTACGACTAGCTTTTTGGTGAAGGAAAACATCGCGAGGAAACCTGCATACATCTGCGAATAAATTCAAAGGTGTATGTGAAGTCCTCAATCCGCATTGGCCTAGCGTGGGGACTATAGCCCAAGCCCTCTCGCGCATGAGAGGAGAGAGGCCTGTGCCCAGCAGTGGGATGTATATAGGCTGAATTATTATATTATGTTATTATATGCCCGTTAAAAGGTTTTATATTCGTTTAGCTGCTGTTGCATATGTTTACCTTGAATCCAAGCTCGCCCTGGTTCTCAGGCTCGAAGTCGTACAGCGCGGTGCAGCACGGGCCCTTGGCGGGCGCCACCGGCGTCCGCGCCGGCGACTTAACCGGCGACGGCAGCGGCGACGCTGCGCAAACTCGTCGTTACTTACACGAATATAGTCGCAAGTGAAATGAGACCTTACCACGTGGATTTAAAGATCAATTTCGATGATTACTTCTTGTTGACACTGGCTTAATCGTTGACATAGAAATCACGGTAATGTAAAACAATCTGCACGTAACATATTATGGTAAGATCTCATTTGTGTTGAAATTCTATTATTTAGTAACAAACATGTCTAAAATCTACCTAATAATTAATAAAAGACAACATAAATGTACTGCCTAGATACTAAACATCAACCCGAAATAATTAAATATTGGTACATACGAGTTGATTGTTTTTCAAATGGTAATTCACACATCGATTGCCATGACAAAGACAAATAATTTAGGTATCGTAGTGATTAAAATAAAGGTTATATATGATATGACGATGAGTGATTTAATTCTCTTTGGGTATATCATGAAAATATAAGATGTTCACTCGTTTTCCTCTGGCGACGTTAGGCGAAGACATGCGAGAATTTGTGTAGAAAACTAAGTACTTTCATGTCCAAGTCATTTTATCTTACATAGGTACTTAGGTACATATCCAATTGTATCATAGCCTCATGTTCGCGGTAAAAAACTCGTCGCAAAAATAATATTTAGAATTTTTCACATAGTAAAATGGAACTGCAGGGCACCATGAAACCATTTCTAAGTGACCAACAGAAAGAAAACTGTTCCGATTCGATTTATCACATAGTTTTACCAAGGTAGCTCCGTCAGATTAAGTTATTTTTTGTTGACTGTAGTGTTGAACCTGAAGATATTACCAAAGGCAATCTATTTTCGCATTTGAACGACAATCAACTAGTAAGCCTACCACAGGTAGATTTCCAACAATTTTGTAAAAGCCATTTCGTTCACGAAGCAGCGTCAAGCGTGATTTCCCTTCGTAGATACTACTTGACAAACATATTGTTTTATAAACAACATACATCCACAGTAGTCTCTACTACGAGATAATTCTGAATCAAAATTAGATGGACTAGTTCGTAAGAATGGTTTTTAACATGGCCGTAAGCTCTACGATGAAAACATGCGACGTATAGCGAACATTTTCGTCGTAACACTATTAGTTGATGTCGCGAGCAACAAATGAATGATTGCGACATGCATGACACGACTAATGCCAGTAGAAAGGAGAACCGAACGAAAACAAACAAGCGAATCAGCCAACAACACTATTAAAATAAACCCAGCACTCGATAAGAAAAATTACTAAAGTTAGACCAAGAAAAGTCCGCAGCGATTTTGATAGCCCACGCAGTGCAAGTGTTATTTATACGTCATAATTTCATAGAAGTTTGACGTTTAAAATAACAGTTGCACTGCGGGAGCTATCAAAATCGCTGCAGACTTTTCTTGGTCTAACTCTAACCAAAAATTTCAGCTACGTGATTGAATGTATGTGTTTAATTGTAAAAGATATCTAGAAACTAGGTTGAGACTTGATTTATAAATGAAATCTCAGTAAAAGCACTTTTATAAGGCATGAATTAGAAAAAAAATAAGGCTAGCCATTGTCAAAGAGCAGTTAACGAAATACATTTTCTTGAAAAACAACAGCATTTTATGCTAGTAATACACAGGCTCAGCGTCACTTATGTATGCCTTTAGTATCAGTGGCCAGGAAGCCTGATTAAATGCCTTGTCGATATAAAAACAAGGTTTTAAACCGGGCAACAAACAATTTTATTGAAATGGTAAAAATCAATTAGCAGTTTTATGCTCGTAGTCTTTTTTGCATCTACAAATTCAGAGCGGACTCGCTGAATTTTATACTGTCGTCTTTCTATTTAAGTACCTATTCGTATATTTGTATCTGTGTTCGTGTGTTGTGTTTATAGATATTGTGTTTGTCGAGAATATGTATCTGTGTGACAAGTGAGCGTCTTCTAGAACTTGAAGCATTGTAGCAAACAAATAAACCGAAATAATTGACCGGGATCACATACGCAATACACAGACAACTAATCTAATAAACGCGTGAAATCGGACCTGACATCGTGGCGTAGGTAAGTACCAAGTAGGTACCTAAGTATACTTGCACAATGCACATTTAGCTCAATGACTGAGTCGAGGGCTTTGTTTTTTTACATTCCTTTTAGCACCTAGTTAACATCAAAACATAAGCGATTGTGTTTGACAATCTTAATATAACACCGTAAAATAATAATATTATGTGTTCCGTATTCTACGTCAGAGGTCTTCATTGAGAGAGTAACGCCTCCGGTGTCCGATAGATGCCGCTAGCGTCTATGTAGTCGCTCCGCCCCACGCCGTGACGTAGTTCCGCTTCCCCTTCCTGCGAACTGTTGCTCGCTTTCCGCGACTCGCCGCCATGACACATTGTTTCGTCGACCGTCTTGTCCGATGGTCCGCAATTTTTTTTTTGCGTACATTTTTGCAGCATGGTGCTTTAAATTTCCAAACCAAAGCTTGTTCCATTAAATAGTAAGATATAGCAGAGATCGCTATTATTAGTCTTTTGGCGATCTCGCGATCGAAAGTGTTTTTCGATTCTACCCACTTTATATTTTTATTTTTCTGGCTAAATGAATTTTTACATACCATGCTGCTAAAATCGTTACCGTTAACAAGCCTGGGAGTATCTCGTGTTGTTAGTTGCGCATTGTAAATGCCTACTTTGACAGGCACGGTTCTCGGGCAGGTCGCGCATTTTCGAGATCGAAGTAGGAAGTGCGTCAGTAGGTACTTTTTTATCAAGTGGTAACGTAAGTCGCTCCGCGTTTGGAGAGGGAACGTGCGGTCATCGTGCCTGCGGCGGCGGGAGCGGTGCCTGCGCCCGGCGCGGAGGCGGAGGGCCTGCGCGCGCTGCTGTTGGGCGCCGCGCTTCTATAGGACTGATAAGGAGGTTTGGATTGTCTCGAACCATCCGGTGAGCCAGTTTAATGATATTCTAGTTTTATTTGGCGTTCAGAAGCGACGCGACAGGGAAGCCCCCGCCCGTGGCACCGGCGCCCCGCGCGGCGCCGCCCCCCGCCCGTGTCGCGCGCCGCGCCGGCGCCGCCGACTTTCTTCTGCTTTCGTCCGAGGTGACTCCGAGACGCTGCGACGCTGCGGGCCAGGGCCCGAGGTGTCGCGGTGCGGGCGAGTCCAGTCCGAGACTCCGAGAGAACACGCCCGCTCCTGTTGCTGCGGTCCGGCGCGGGTGGATTACACCTCTCGATCCCGTCCTGGCGCAAAGGTGAAGGCGAACCGCTCCTGCGTCCCGACTGCTCGAAGTGGAAGGAAGGTAAGTTACGTGGAAGCAGTGGAAACATTACAGTACAGCGGCGGTGCCGTTCGCCCGTCGGTTGCCGTCCGTCATAGCGTCGCTGGTGACCTACGCGCCGGTGGAGGCCACTACGATGACGCCGCCGAGGGCAACAGTGTCGCCGTGATGATGCGTACAACTACGAGCCAGCCGCCACGCGCACACTTCACCCCCCCGAGCCAGCGGAGGACGCTACGATGGCGCTGCCCGCCACACGCATCGGCTCCTCCCGTGCAGGTAACGTCCGTCATGTGCACCGGCGCCTGTCGAGCTGGTCGCCACGAAGGCGCCTCTCGCCTCACGTACCAGCGCCTCCCGAGCCGGCGGCGGCGGTCGCCACGATGGCGCCGCCCTCCTCACGGCTTTCGAGCTAGCTGCTACTATGGCGCCACCTGAGCCTAGCGGCGGGCGCCTCACGTACCGGTGCCTCCCGAGCTGGCCGCTATGATGGCGCCTCTCGCATCACGCACCGGCGCCTCCCGAGCCGGCGGTGACGACCACCACGTTGGCGCCGCCCGCCACGATGGAGCCGCCCGCCTAACGCACCGGCGCCTCTCGAGCTGGCCGCCACTATGGCGCCTCTCGCCTCACACAACAGCGCCTCCGAGCTTGGCGGCGGCCGCCTCACGCACAGGTGCTTCCCGAGCTGGCCGCCACGATGGCGCCTCTCACGCACCGGCGCCTCCCTAGCCGGCGGAGGCGGCCGCCACGGTGGTGCCACCCGCCTCACGCGACAGCGCCTCTCGAGCGGGCCGCCATGATGGGTCCTCGCCTCACGCACCAGCGTCTCCTGAGCCAGTGGCGGCCGCCATGATAGCGCCGCCCGCCTCGCGCACCGGTGCCTCCCGAGCCGGCCGCCACCATGGCGCCTGTCGTCTCACGAACCGGCGCCTCTCGAGCCGGCCACCACGAGGCGCCTCTCACCTTACGCACCGGCGCCTCCCGAGCGGCGGCGGTTGCCATGATGGCGCCGACAATCACGCCGATGCTGCCCACCGATGCTGCAACTACGACGATGTCGTCCCTTGCAATGGAGCCCATGTTCTGTTCGCAAGAATACCACCGCGAACTTACCCGTCGCCGATGCTGCCTACCAAGCTGACGCTGGCGCCACGGTATCAGTTTTGTCCTGTCCACATGGTCCCATTGAGGTACGCAGGCGCCTATAGTTATGGTGCCACAGTACGAACAGACCGCTAAACTCTTGGTTTCGGTTAAGGATGGCGACGGCAGACAAGGTCGTTAGGAGCCTCGTCCTAGCGTGACTCGACTGCCCGGAGTTGAAAGCGGTAAGATATGTCGATACCCAGAGGAAAATACGTCGCGTCCCTGGGCTTCATAAAGGTGCTGATCGACGAGGAGCCGTGCCGCTTCGGGGGTCCTACGACCCCCGAAGCGGCGTCCGTTACGACGTCTCGAGGCCAGCGAGCGATCCAACCGGAGAGCAGCTTTGCGACACGATCCTGTGCGACCGCTCACAACCGAGGTTGAAGGCATCGAAAAGGTCTGCAGTCCTGACATAATTATCTCTCTGCTACCCGCGCTCTCCAGCTTAAGGTCCGTCTTACAAAGACGAACTCGTTCACCAAGCCCGTAATAAACAAAATGGGACAAATAAACCCGCTGCGCCTGAACAAGCTTGAGTTTCCGGTGCTAAGAGAAAGGGGCCAGGAGGACTCCAGCAGTTTGCATCTGTCTGTCTTCGACTTTATCGAAACAGTTTTGTTACGCAAAGCGCGAAAATCGATTTTAGACTTGATTTCATCAGTTCGATTTCCTTAAAAGCATGCAGTACCATACCCCTATACTAGCTCAATATAGGCGTTTCTTCGGATAAAGCGAATTAGACCATCACGCTCCTAGACATCACGTGGGACACGCGGCACAGCACCCCGATTGAAAGTTTTCTTTTTCGTGACATACAGGCCTGCCTTGCTGCCGAGTTTCTAGCAGAAATGAGACTCAGTGCCTCCTGCTTAATAGTCTAAAATTCGCAAACTTTAGTTCATGGAGGAAGGTGACACCTTCGCAGTCCCCAGCAACACTTCTGACAGCTGCCGAAAACCTCGTGCCACTTCCCTCCTCATCTTATGCCTGCAGTCCGTTACAATCTCCAATAATGGTAAACAATGTACGAGGTAAGGCCCTTTCAGTGGAGAGTAATCGTTAACGAGCCGCATCTGCAGCGCTGACGACAGTAGTGTACTACAAACATACAACCGGACCGCTACAGTATACATAAAACGACGGCGACACTACATCCCTTCCGTTACTACGGCTGTCGCAAAAACTGCTGATGCCAGCAGATCGTCTACAAGTCGCGCTGGTTTCTTGCTACTTACCAGGTCAGTACAACTTCCGAGGGCGACGGTTTATCAAGAAGTCACTGCGCGCCAGAGGGGCAGCTGCGCCCAGAAGCCGCCGAGACTATCTTCGCCTGATAGGCGCCCTGTTAGCCGGCCTCCGCTTTCCAGAGCCCTCTCACTGTGCCACGGTATTTCTTAACCGACTCTTTGAACTGCTACCACGACGCGTTTGGCAGCTGCCGGTGATACGACTTGGCATGGATGTCTCCACCTCCCAGTCTAGTCTGTTTACTGTGACGGCGTGATTAGGAGAGCCTTCACGCAGCTGTGGTAAGCTTGCAATTTACTGGCGGTCCTAGTGAACACAACGTCAGACCGCCCTTCCTAACGAGTCAACGACCTTAAGAATCGAGGCGTAGCTCCTGTCAGATAGGACGCTCCAACACCGGGCTGGCGGGATCAGGAGTGACGTCCGCTTGATGTACCTACTGGCGTGACTGGCGCATGCATGCAACATGCCAAGGGCTAACGCTACGTAGCAAACGAGACGCAACTGTCAGTGTCTCACTAATATGGAAGAGTGATAACGAGACAGAAAGAAACTCAAGTGATCGTCCGGGGGATACTCCCGGTACTGAGTTTGTATGGCGAGAACCGGGTATTCTCGGTTCCGGTACTGTGTTTATATAGAAAACCAGTACCGGGAGCACTCCTTAGATCGTCCCCTTGTCTAGGCCGCCTGTACGCCCACAGTGTAGAAATGGTCTTCATGGTGCATCAAAATTAAGATTGATTGCCAGGTACCTCTAATATCCAGTGAAGTAACGAGCTATCTCAGACATCTATTTCTATTGTCCATGTTAGCTTTCAGAACGACACTTGTTCATAAGCCTATCGGACACTATGCCTTCTTCCAAGGCTATTAATAGCGAGACCAGCGCCTCCCAAACCACCAACTTGGGACGCGAGAAATCTAATAAAAATTATTTGCCCTAACTTGAATAGCCCTACAACGTACCTATATAGAAGAGCTGCCGCACTTTTACTGTTAGCATCAGGCCGCAGGGTCAATGACCTTACTCTACTACTTTGTAGCCCGGGCAATTGCATAGATAACTTTCGCGCTATTATTTTGTGTCCGAAATTCGGCTCTAAACCAGATAACGTGTCTTACCGACTGGACTCTTAGAAGCTCCGGAATAAAGTATAGACCCAGTAAGTAGGTAGTCTGGGTACGTCAATTTGTGAGAATTACACAAAATGTTAGGGGACACTGCGCCTATTTCTTCCAGCCACAGTCTCATCCAAGCCGGCCTCGCCTACGATTGCTTTCGATCCACGATGTACTTAATCACTAAATTGGCTGGAAAACTATCCAATTAGCTTAAGTTAATTGGAAACATGACTTTTTCTTTAGACGATTCTATCGCCGAGATTCTGCGGATCGGATGCGATTTCGAATGAGAAACCTCTCAAACCAGTTTAACGTCAGATTGGAACCTGGGATTACAATTTAAATTCTCATTTTCCTGTAATGTATCATTATAACGAGTCACTGTGATTTCATGGGTTGCAATAAGGCGTATATATTTATTCTTTCTCTGAATTCCATGACAGTAGGTGTAGCCCTAACGCTTGCGCGTCCGCTGACTCGCCACCAGGAGATAATAAACAGGTCTCAATGAAGACCTCTGACGTAGAATACGGAACACATAATATAAAAATTTTACCTTCCAATAAAATTGTTATTATGTTTCCTTCTACGTCAGAGGTCTGAGTAATGCCTTCCTGGCAGGCTACTAGGCTACTTTTATGCCGACGGTACTTCTCCTCAACAATGTGTCATGGCGGCGAGTCGCGGAAAGCGAGCAACAGTTCGCAGGAAGGGGAAGCGGAACTACGTCACGGCGTGGGGCGGAGCGACTACATAGACGCTAGCGGCATCTATCGGACACCGGAGGCGTTACTCTCTCAATGAAGACCTCTGACGTAGAAGGAAACATAATAACAATTTTATTGGAAGGTAAAATTTTTATATTATAAACTTATTTTATACTAAAGATAGAATCTCTGACATTAAATTAACTGCACCAGGACACTTACGACACCTCGGTGTCTGTCCGTCCACTGTCTAATCTAATCTAAACCACCAGCGGGCAACGTAAAGGCGTTCCTACATTTGATCGAGTTCAATTTATGAACACCACTCTGCTTCCCGTTGGCATGCAGACCGCCTAAGTCTGTTATAGCCGTCACAAGAGACTTAAAGAACAAGCTACTCTAAGGCTGCGGACTGGACGCAAGCAGCGTGCGGCGCGGCAAGCAACAAATTAAGGCCATTCCATACATTGCGCTCGACCAAATGTATGAAAGGCCTTGATTTCCCGCTGGGCCCCTTGCGTCTAAGCTGCTGCTCCTACGCCAGAGTCTTGTTTGAATTCACGCATTATCAGATCAGTAGTGTGTGGTGGCGGTGTGTTTTACCGTTGTTGGAGCGCGAGTTGTTGCCGCCAGGGAACAGCTCGAGGTTCGACGGCGGCTTGTGATCCGGCGAGCCCGCGCGCGAGCCGTCTTCTCCCCGACGCAATCAGACAAAGTCCATACTCAGTAACATTTATCTCAACATAATTGACGCTATTTCTGACTGGTCAGTGTGGAATCAGTGCAATGCAGTATACCTTCCAGCAATTACCGCGGAAGCGAAAGCACCCTCGCATCATTGCCAATCAGGGGCCCCGTTTTACGAAAGCTTGTTACTTGTAAACAAGCAAGACTCTACTAATAAAATGGGTATTAAAAAAGAAATTTTAGGCGCCTATTTCTCAGACTTAAAAATGATACCTACCCTTTAATTACATTTTCCTGTACATGACCAGCAATTTACGGTGAATTGTCATTGTCTTGCGATAATTGCCAGCGTGGTGAAACAGGCGTCACCTTTGTATTACAAGTTGCTAGCTTTCATAAATGGGCTACAGCAATACTGATAGATATCACACCGATTTCATACCGCCCAGTCAGGTATGGGCCTTATAAGTAGTGGGAGTGAGATAGGCATTGATATGTGAACGGACGGGCCCACGCAATGGTACCTAGTGTACTACCTACTATTAGTGTTAAATTTAACTGTTCGAACTTGTAAAAATAAGAGATCTCTTTCATACACATGGGAATATTACAAATGCCGCGCCGCTGTCCACCTATTTGAGTTTGCAGTTTTAAATAGCCGTTATCATTAGTACCGATTAATGAACGCACATTAATTTTGATCTCGACAGTTCTTAAGGTATATGACGGTAAACCATCGGTAAACTTAAAGATGTGTTTCAAGTATCTAAAAATGTAACCCGGTTTATAATAAAAACAATAATGGACATCTACACCGGGGTAGTGGACATCTTCATGCTAACGAATTAATTTAAGTAAATTCGTGTTTGACTTTGAGGTTACTGGGATGTTGTGTAGCACAGTCACCTTCAATAATATGTTACACAACGAAGGCCGCAAAAATACGTGACGCGCTCTTATTGCGCTACAAATAAGATCGTGTCAGATATTTTAGCGGCCTTCGTTGTGTAACATATTATTGCTGGTAACTGTACTATCGGCCACACAGTTAATTGATAATTCGTAAACCTTATTACAAAGATATAAGGCCTAAAAATGGTCAGTTAAGAGTGTTGCCTTTAGTACGATGTCGTAGGACTTCTGCATCGTGCATGTCAATTTGTTCGTCGGTGTGACAGAACATAGAACACACATAGCCTCCTAAGGCCCAAGGTAGCTATAGTACCTCTTCAGTTCAATGAAATTTAAATCCTATTCAATTGGAACAGAGTCGCTTTTGCTTTGCTTCTATCCATTTTGCAACAACGCAAAATCAACTCTATTTCCTATACTATAGGTCCAAATTTCAGTGGCAAATTTTGGATTTTAAATATGGCTGGGCCTTAGGAGGATAGAGAAGATAAGACACATCAAGTACTCGCTACTCGTCCATCGAAAATTAGTTTTAGGAAATCACAATATTACGAGTATCAATTCAGAGAAAAATCATAGGACAGTATCAGTGATAAAGGGACATATAACATTCATTCATAGAAAAATACAAGCTATATGCAAGAATATTTTTAAATTGTTATCGTTTTAATGAGAATATTGTTTGTTTTTTTTTTATATTGTTCCATTCGTTGCATATGGCTTTATATGTTATGACATTAATAATAAAGTAAACATTATAGATAGTTGATATTGGGATAGGTATAGGTAGGAAAGGGAATGGACTCTCGGCAACCTGCGAAAAAAAACTGATTTTCTGTACAGATTCACCGTAAACCGTACTAATTACTTAGTATACAAAATGCTCAAGTGAATTCTTTTATAATGATAAAACAAATGATTTTATTAGAAAGTGCCAAAAACCTACGAAATCTTTTCCCTACAAATACCCCCTTAAAAGACCCTGGATAAATTAGTCACGAGTGTTAGTTATGTTTTGATGTGTATGTATACAAATATTAAGATGTTAACACAGAGAGGTACAAATTAATAGAACAGAAGGACCACTCGATGCAGAACATGATTAACTCTCTCAGATAAGTCACATATATAGAACTAGTCGATTTAGCTAACATATTTACACAAGCAGAATAAATAGGTATACTCGTACTTATATGAAAAAATATACATTTTTTTTAATACCACAAAATAATACAGTGCATTCGACAAAACTACGTTTCATTCATAATTATTCTTCAGTGAGAAGCAAAAAGAGATTCTAAATCCCACCAAAAACGCCAGCCGTAAAAAACTGAATGTCTATCAGTCAATAAAGTTGTAAGATATAATGTAGGCAAAATTAACAAATTATTATAACGAGTACCTAACGGATTCATAGGTGAAACACAAAGATGCTTCTGTTGTGGTAAAACCTAACCACTAAAGTAGTCATTGGTACAGATACAGATATAGTTGGTCAAACCAATTTGTCAGTCAGTAAGAACCAGGAAAACTATACTCATCCTTTTATTTTGGGTGCTAGTATTAGTGTAAGACAAAGATAGTATGATTCTCTCTGTCTATGATTGAAATGAGACAGTCCTTTGACAAACTATATGTGGCGAGCATTAGTTATTCATTATGTTTTGCATCCTTCAGCGTTTCTGTACTATTATCTGATGAAGAGTTTGTTTCTGAGAGTTCTGAGTGCTACAGTCCGCGGTAAGCGTGCGAGTGCCGACTCCGAGACAAACGTGACGTTTGACTGTGGATAGCAATACTTTTCACCCAACATGTTGGCAAGGTTAATCAACTTTTTTGCTATGACAGCTGCCTTTAAGGTTTGAAGATTTAATAGTAGTACTTTAAATATCAATCAGTTGATATATGAGACCAATTCCAAGCCCAGTACACAAAGAACTGATTATCTACAGATACAGCTTACGTCCGTTGCGCTAACGTCTGTACAATAGTTCGTTCCTCAATAACGTGTATCACCCAAAAAGACTACATGTTAGGCCCGTAACCACACATATAATATTTAAAAAATTTAGCGTTATATAGTTATTTACATCAGGTTGGAGTGATAAATTCCGTGGTAACATAATAACACTGTTCAAATTAGACAACAAAGTTGATTCATCTTGCACTATCTACTTTGCGAAGTATGTAACCTTCACCTTCAAACCCCACATATACCCCCACCACCAAAAGCAATCCACAACCAAAACATAAATAAACAAATAAAAACCTAAGTCACCTTTCCATGGGTCTCTGCCGTTAAACTGATTTCTTGGCGCCGGGTGGGGTTTGAACTGATACGCCGTGGGGTTAGGGCGGGGTTTGGGTGGGGTGGGCATCTCCCAGGCTTTGAAGGGGTCGCTGGTGCTGAGGTCGCCGACGGAGGAAGAGGGGGGGATGTGCTGGCGGGGCCGGGACAGGCTTTGGGTGGAACCGTACCGCCTACCATTGTTCAGGTCGTGGATACCCTCGATGTGGAGGTCGGCGAGGGTCTTGGGCACGAACTCCAACTTGGGACGGTTCACGGCCTCCTCTTTCCTGTGGAAGAAAGCATGCATTGGTTTACTTAGAACGATTGCCAGGTGCCCCTATCAAGTTACATAAGATATCGAAAAAAAGAATCTAAGTCATTGCATCAGCGAAATATAGCCCCTTATGACGATATCCCAGTAATTATTGAAGTGAAAACTTCTTTAGCGGCGCTGTGCACTTTTTGTGATGGGGAAAAAATGTTAAACTGGCGACAGCGTAAGACGTAAGACGCTTCGTAAGACGGACACGTGACCTGATCGAAAAACTGTTACAATGTCATTGAGTTTTCACTTCTGCCGGCACTCCCGGAGTGCAACCCGTTGTTTTTTTTTTATTAAAATTATCTCCTGATATGATCCTTCATATCGCACCCACTCCACGGCATGGTTTTACATTACATAGTACAACAAGCCCGTTAAGAGGCTGACGACCAATTTACTTAACATCACACAAAGCTTACGCCTACGACCTCTTCGGATGCTAATGAGTTTCGGCGGCCAACAATGTCTCTGTTTTGTCGTTGACCTTCTGATAACAGTGATAACAAATTAGATTAGGTACATTGATATTCTTTTATTGACTGACCGAATATTAAACAAACAGAATGTTGTTTTTATAATTCAATTTATTTAATGAAAATTGTCATGCAAATTTTCTTTCTCAGAAACAATGCCTACGGTCCGCCATTATGAAGTAAATTTCATATGTATGTACTTGTACAGTCATCAGCAATAGTATGTTACACAACTAGGGCCGCAAAAATATATGACGCGCTCTTATTGCGCTCCAAATAAGAACGTGTCACATATTTTTGCGGCCCTAGTTGTGTAACATACTATTGCTGATGACTGTACATAGTGAAGGTAAAATTGATAGTTTAGATTTATGACAATATCCGTTTCCGTTTTAGAGCATACAGTAACTGGAGTAGCCTTACGTCATTTGAACTCCCAATAGTGCTACTTGAAATATACGAGTAATGTTAAAGTTTAATAAGAGTGAATTTACAAATTTAATTAAGACCATAAATATTAAGATTTTCGATGTTACGAGTTCTTAAAATATCGCGAAAACTGCGCAACTCTCGGGAAAAATATGAAACAAGAAAATAAACAGTTTGCCGATAGTTTCTTAGGAACTAAATGTGGAGGAAACTGCTATATTCTCAGAGGCTTTCCAATGTCTGACGAAGCTATTTACATAAACATCCTCTATTCAGGCGGGATTTAGGAAACGCCGTGGAACGTAACGACATATTCCAAGCGACATAAAGGCTCAAACTAACAAAGGATGTTTAGTTTCCCTATAAAACGCGGTCGGCATGTTTCAGCTACAAAGTTATTGGTTGTACCTATAGTAAAGTTGAAAATCATAGAAAAAAAACTTGCACCGAATTTGACAGTTGATGTAACGGTGCTGCACGAGTATGGACAACACAGACGTCAACGTTTTTTTCTCAGAATGTCGTTATAGACGTTTTTTCGCAGAATCTTCCAAAAACTAGGTAGCTACCGCTGCCACGCAACCATAGTCCAATATTTTACAAGATACTAACTTCTCCATAAGCGTCGATACGAGCCCTTGCAGGATCTCCGTACATTGCTGGTGGTACTCCAGTAGCCCTTCCGCGAAGAATGTGAGCTGCGCGACTTGCTCCACCTAGAAGCACAAGTGTGGAACATTATTATTGTGAATCATTGTCACAGGGCGGTCACGCCATACATCAAAAATCGTTTGCGCTTATAAGTGTGCGCGGCACGTCTGTACACTCTTCATTGTGTGTGTATGGGTAAGTCGCTTTACTGAGAGGACGCCAGAAGTCCGCCAGATTCATGTCGCGGCCAGTCGCGGGGCGAGGTAACGCGAGTCGGGGCGGGGCGGTGCGTGGCCGTTCTGTATGATAATACTATTACTCTGTGTCATTGTGATGTTGTTTACAATAACATAACTGTAAGTTTTGGAGCATATTTACTGGGAATCAATGTGAATTTAATGACAAAACTTCCGTCACTCACGTAGGTACCTAACCTCCTCCTCCTTATGGAGCGAAACATGGCGAGCAATTTTCAAAGTGATTTAGTTAACAAACGTTAAAATACCGAAAATAGCACTTAACTATAAATCATGGAGTATAGAGTAAAAGGAGTGAAATTTCTTATGGTAGAACAGTTGTAAAAGTGTCCAGCAGTCAGCTTTAGGTAAATAATAATTCGAAATCCAGAGTAGCGCTAGAGTAGCTAAGAACGTAGGCGTTATTGACGGAGTGAAGTGCGCTGTCAATGATTTAAATTTTTTTATCAAATATTCTAGGTATTGTGGCGCCACCTATTTAAGGTTTTTTGACAGACACTCTTTGATACATGGAGATTGTTTTCCTTACTATAATATAAATTATGAAAATTAACTTACGTCATTGTCAAGAAGGTTGAACATGCCAATCTGCGCGAGCGTCAGAGACTCGGCGAACTTATCTTCCGCCTGCCGTATCTCATCATCTGGAATTTGAGAACCTGGCGTGTCAGCGCTTAATCAAAATCAAACAGCAAAAAAAAAAAAAAAACGTGAAATAATACAGACCAAACGGCGAAAATAAACGCAAGCGGGTTATATGGATTAGGTCCGACGTATGCGCAGGGCAGGAGCGGAACATGAAAAAAAAACGAGCAAATATTAAAGTAATGGGGGTTAACAAAACTGCCAATTATTCAATACAGAGGACACCAGATTGGATACAATTTAATAAATTGTCACAGGAGTGGCATTCAAAGTTTACAAATCGATCTTGTTTTGACAGCACTCGCAGTGCATAAATTGGTGAAGATCTGCTGCGAGTAATATCAGAATGAGATCAATTTCAAAGTGTCGTCACGACTGAAATCACAAACCTAAGCGTCCTCTGTTGTGTGAGTTGAGCTTATAAAATAAAAATTGAAAACGTCCCTTGCTAGAATGAGAGTTTCAAGTAACGTTTCAAGGAATATCTAATAAGAGGCGAGGTAAATAACTAAATAATTGAATCAGTCCAACGACATATATTTCATCAAAATATTTTATCATAAGGACTAAACTGCAAAACGTAATTCAAGACCAAAAAAAGTAAGACAATGTTGCCACTGCAATAATTTGTTTGTAAAATAGTAAATTTCTTTTGATAAATAATCACGCTGAGATAATTTATTTATTAGTAATTTTACTCCTACGATTTAAAAAAAGTACTTTTATTTTCTTATTTTTACATAAATACAAGACGCGCTATTAAAAAGTGGCAACATTTTCTTACTTTTTTTGGTCTTGAATTACGTTTTACAGTATAGGTATATTGAGGTCTTAGCACCATACAAATGTAAATCAATGAAATGTTTAAGAGTAGCATTGTATGACAATTTGTCAATCATCTTTATTAATACCACTGCTAATTTCTCATTATCAAATGAGTTTTAATAGCAACGATATGTTCCTCATCGATCTAGCAAAAGACACTATTAGCCTTAAATCAAATCAAAACATGATTAGGGACAACTTCTAGCCTTGAATTACGATTATTTGAGTTTATTTCACATACCCTGTCTTGGAGTATTGCCGTGACTGGGGCTCATGTAAGGGCTCACCTTACCATGGCCTTGGCCTGGCCAATCATTCATATAAACAAACAGAGACAAACTTAAAGGTTGACTGAACAAAAATATATAGAAGATGAGTAATTAAATTTAAACCGTGTTGAAATGCTAACTTTTTAATAAAAAAAACGGCTTGACTCAAGTTAGTAGCTATAACACAGGCCACAGATTAGGTAATGCGACGTGGAATGAATGCATATTGCTTAAAGGGTTTTTAATTAAGATAAGGAAGTTCTTTCATTTGCCTACGTTTTTTTAATTTATGTCGCATGGCTATGAGATACCATCTCATAAGGCTGAGATTTAAGAATGTCTTCAGAACTTTTAGTGAGTACGAACGTGAGTCAAACCGGGTTTTATACTGTAAGAAGATGAAGTAAATCATAATCACCTTTTGCTTGGCGACGTCGTTTGCAGTCGAAGTCCAATCTACGGCCCTGTAGTTTCTTTCGGTGGTGCTGTAAAACATTTCATGTTGAATTTTGTGACCGGCATAGAGAAGCGTCTAAAAAAATATTACTCATAATAAATAAATATTATTAAATAAATATTACTCAAATGTGGTAGAAAAGATCGGAGCTGAGCTGAGAGTTACTGAGCTCGCACAGCGCGTAAAAAGTTATTTGTTTTACAAGGGGGCAAAGTTGTTGTTTAACCGCTCGTGCTAATATTGATACCCGAGCAAGCGAAAGATTCCAAGTAGCAAGTAGCGTAGCGAGTGGTTCGAAAAATGGAATCTTGAGCGTTGCGAGGGTTTCAAAGCACGAGGGTTAAACAAAATTTGCCCCCCCGACTGAAACACAAATTTTTTCACCACACCAACCCGAAGCAAATATTAAATGTAAAATATCAAACAAAATCTAATCCAACTGAATGTTATTAAATATTTATCATCCAAAATCATCATTTAAAAGTCAATTCTACCAGCAAACATAAGAAAACAACTCAAAATTTGCATATGATTACTTTGCCTCACTTGTGAATAAAATGCAACTTTGCTATCAGTTTTTGAAGTGCAAAGTAAGCCTTTCCGAGCTGGTGTGGTGAAAATACCTAAACTCGCTCAACGCCGAAACGTGAGAGCGCTCTTAACGCTCGCGAATCTACTACGACAGTTACTGGTTTAGTAGTTCTGGTAGAGGCACGTAACGCAAGCATGAGAGAACTAAAATTATTCCTTAGATTACAAACGGCTTGAGCACACGCCACGAGCTGGAACCGTGCTTAGTCTAGTGTAAACTGACCTTTAATGTATAAAGACATGGAAGCGAATAGGGAACGTAACGTACCATAACTTCTTTGAGGTCTTTGGTTTGCAGGTGATGCAGTGGTTCGAGGAAGCTTTGTTTGATGTTGTCGTCGAGGGAATACTTCACGTCCGCCATATTTTTCATGGCCTCACCCATTTCGATGAGACATTGGGCTGGAACAATAATCACAATTTAATCAAATGGCGCTGCTAGCATTTCGCGAGCGATCGTATCATATCAATATCTAAATCATAGCAGACCGCTACATACGAGGATACTCCGGCTACGGCGTAGCACTTTGTAGCGGATCTGAGCCTTAGAACAAAAGCTCGTGAAATTAGATACCGCTAGCCCTACTCTAGTATAGAATTCGGTTCGTGGAGCCAGAATTTGTATTCCAGAGTTGCGTGATTTACGAAACCCTTCTTCAAGTTTCAAGTAGTGCAGTATACAATCGCTCAGCACGCCCTCTGAATAAAATGTTTCTTCACTTACAGGCGTATGTATTCTGATTTTAGTAACAGGTTATGAATCGGATCTGGATTAGACATGAATCTGATCTGTCAGTGTCAAAAGTGACATTTCTTCAACTACAAAACGTCACCTTTGACACTGACAAATCAGAATACGCCTGTTTCTCTCATCTGATACGAGTATATCGGATATATCCACCATATGACTTGAGTTCTCAGCGTTCTCGCACACGCAACTCTATATACTTGAAGTCGCGCTAGATCAGCGGTCGGCAACAAGCGGCCCGCGAACCCCCCTGGCTATTTTGTATGTAATATTGTCAAACAACAATGTCTGATAAACTCACACTTATTAACAAAAGTGCGGCCCGCGTCAACTTCCTTAACTACTATGTGGCCCTTGGCTGCTAAAAGGTTACCGACCGCTGCGCTAGATGTATGGAGTCGCGCGTGAGAACGCAAGTCACGAGCCGGTCTGATTGGCGAAACGGCGAGGTCATATTTGAAGAGATATCTACTTACAGAACACAGTGTCCTCTCCAAGTTTCTTCCCGTAGTGCAGCATACAGTCGCCCAGCACGCCCTCTGGCTGAGGGTAGGTATTGCTCTTCGCCTGCCCGCTCAGTTTGCTGATCCCCTTCACGGCGGCCATCTTCGCTCGCGCTGTCGGATTTGGCTGGAGGAACTCTTTTGTTTTGATTTGTAGCTCTTCCACTAGCTCGCATGTTACGTCTGTTTTCTGAAACATATTGTAATCGAAATTTGAGACGAACCTTACGGCACCTTATACGCTAAAATCCGTGGTGCCATTTACTCATACACTCGATAATCATTAGCCTTGCATGTTCGTCAGTCTTAGTCGAGTAAAAAGTACCTATTCTCAAACAAACACCGCGCTGCGGTATTTATGCTTTTATTAGAACACTTTGCCTCAAAACGTAAGAACAATAGACGAGCCGACACCGGAAGCAGGTATACCTCGAGGCTTCTACACGGAAAGGAGTTTTTGAAGGTGTTTTGTAAACAAACCCCCCTAGGAGGATATTCGCCGCGTTGCCGTATTGTTTTGATGCGAGACGAGACTACAAAGCGTCAGCGCTTCGGTTCTACCCGACAGACGGGTCCCAAGTTTATACATACATATTTGCTAATACCATCTATCATCATAATCATCATCGCTGTATAAAATACAAATCCTACTCTATGAGGCTCTGCCAAGATCGCAATCGTTTGAAGAAAACGAAACGCTAATTATTTCCGTACATTATTTACGTTTCCTTCTCTGCAACCGATTGTCATCTTGACTAGGCCCCCATAAATGAATTGTAATAGAACCGCGGCAAGTAAATAGGTACACATTTGATTCCATCAAACAACGATAGAGTTTATTCTAGAGATGCCACGAATATTCGGCAACTATTCGGTATTCGGCCTATTCGGCCACTTTGGCGAATATTCGGTATTCGGCCGAATATTGCTTACTATTCGGCCGAATACTGAATATCTTTTGCACCTACCTAAAAGGAAAAATTACACAAAAAAATTACCAAAAACTAGTTATATTTAATATTTAAAATGTATTCTTGGAAAGTAGTTAATAGTGTTAATACGGAGGCAGGTTTTTGAGCATTTGTTGATTCCAAAACATTTTATTTTTATCATGGGTCTGATTTGCTTGACTCTAACTACATTCATTAATTCTGTTCAACAAAAAAACCGGCCAAGTGCGAGTCGGACTCGCGTTTCAAGGGTTCCGTACATTAAGTCCGACTCACGCTTGACTGCACATTTCTAATTTCTGTCATCTATAGGTAAAGAACTATTTTGTGTATTTTTTTCAAAATTTTAGACCCAGTAGTTTCGGAGATAAAGGGGGGGAAATGGTAATTTTATGGCTATTTTCTTAAATTACTTCTAACCTGATGTGTTTTATTATTATAAATATATTAGAAATCGTCAAGATGAGCTCTTTCATTTGATATATAACACGATATAGTTTACACGATATACTTTTTTTTTAACTTTCTCATTTACCCCCCCCAACCCCAAAAAGTGCCCCCCGTGTTTAACATTAATTTGTTTACGTTACATGTCCATCTTTGGGTCACTAATTTACATATGTGTACCAAATTTCAAATAAATTGGTCTAGTAGTTTCCGAGAAAATAGGCTGTAACAGACGGAGAGACAGACGCACGAGTGATCCTATAAGGGTTCCGTTTTTTCCTTTTGAGGTACGGAACCCTAAAAATATATCTTAGCAAGCGTTGTGCTTTGTTGTGGCGAACAGTTTTCATGATAATTGTGACTGAAAATGTTCGCATGTCATGCCGAATATTCGGTATTCGGCCGAGGGGGGCCGAATATTCGGTATTCGGCCAAATTCACTATTCGGGGCATCCCTAGTTTATTCCAAATGAATACCATTTTCGCATTATGTCAAAGTAACTCCTTATAAATTAAATTGAATGTTTAATAACTCACTCTTTCCATTTCCACGAAGTCCAAATCCAATTTCGTGCCTTCGGCACCTCCCATTTTCTCTGTGACATACTGAAACAAAGGAAAGCAATGAATTAACGAAGCTGCTTTTCAAATGTAGAAGTCATTAGTTAATTAAGTGGTCGCAATGATGTTATCAGGGCCGGTTGCATCTAACTGTATCTTATAATCTAAATTAATAGCATTACTTATAAACACACTATACATTTGCCTGAATTTAGTTATTATTCGTTTGTCTTCATCTGTCATTTGTAAGCAAGGGATAAAACATAATTTAACTAAAGTTTTATTAATATAAAGGGGCCTTATAGGAGGCAAAAATATATACATAATGCTATCTGACGTTGTTAACTGTAATCTATGTATAAATAGTTTAATAGTTTTACCTAATTCATATTAGATTAATCCAACACGCAGTAGGTTATTAATACTAATACATTAATAACGAAAATAACTCATTACTTACGACCTAATTTAATAAACTAGGTACGCGATACATCACCAATTACCGAGAAACAATCAAATTCCTCTATGCCGACACGTGTTTTCATTTTCGTGTAACGCACATAATTAAACACGCGACATCTATTTCCAACCTGTGTAATAAATTAGTAAAATCTAGACAGTTCTAGCACGATCAATAAAAAGACCGAGAAACAGCATAGCAGCAGTGTCAGGTCAATTGGATTCGTTAGAGGTGAGTGCTAAGAAGAGTAAGAAGTAACTAATATCCAGTGACAATTTAAGCGCGAAACAACACATTGTGAACGAAATCACCTTTACAAGAGGATGCTACTTGGATGATCGGAAACGCTCGGTTTTAGGATGCTGGGAGCATTCGAGAGAAAATCGGCTTCGCTGATGAGGTACAGATTAACCAATTCATCGCTAATTCTAATTAGGTACATCAGGAAAACTCATGCTATCGACTAAAACATCTCAACGCGTTTGCGGAGCAAAACGCATATTGTAATAAAACTCAAGCCAGTTAGCCAGCTAAAATAATTCCCAATTTATGTCTAAAGAAAACGGCATGACTCATGAATTTTAGCTATCAAAAATGGGTTTTATAGGACAGGGGGCTTAGATAGCATTATTATTTATTCTCTGCCTCTTCACGAGCGCCTGTACAAAGTATTTCATTACCATTCTGTTTGAGATGAGGGATCCTGCCTGCGAATAGCCAATTGAAACAAAGCGTCTATTTGTTCGCGTGTTCAAATTTGATCCGTGCTCAAGGAGACTCGACAAAGGATCGCTCATGTGAGACTAGGAGCCGATCTACTGAGTTGGAAGAACAATATTGTTATTTCAGACTACGTCAATTGGAAATTTATCAGTTAGTTTTTTGAAGCAGAAAAGAAGTTTGCTGAAATGTTAAGATTTATTTTATGGTGTTGTAGGTTGACGTCGTTAAGTTATTGATGTATGGTGTACCTACCTATTGATGTTATACCAACCAGTTGTTTAGATCCGGAGAAGGACATACCTACGATACAGATGTAGTGCGTAATTGTTTTCCATCGTATTTTCTCGGAAACGTTCGTATTTGTCATGCTACGTACTTCAGTCAACCTCAGCACTTTTTGTACTTAGCTTGAAAAAGCAAGACACGTTTGAACGTTTCCGTGAAAATTCGAAGGAAAACAATTATGCACTACATATGTACTTTTAACCAAGGAATCATTACCTGATTAATAGGTGCCGTAAATTTTAATAGGTACAGTCGACGTCAAAGTTATGTTTACATATTACAAAGAAGTAAGGTGAATGTGGTTTTAAAACTAAAGAGAACGTAACGGTCAAGGGATTTAATTTCAGTACTATTTAGTACCTTGTCACACTGACAATAGCATGAGATCCCTAGCGACTTTCCTATTGAGTGTCGCTATGACAAGGTACGAAATGGCCAAAACTATCTATACACTATCATGAGACGTGAGCAGGACTAATCCTGCACACTCAGTAACTGATAATTGATCGATCACCGTCGTATTTAGGTAAAACAACCACACCTTTTCCCATTTTTTAACTTTTTGGTGAGGGCAAATTTAATTCTCTACAATCATAATCATGGTCACCCTACAAGACCTAATTAATAAACATAAACCCTCTTTAACCGTAATGACAGTATTTTCATTACGAAGAAAATAAACTGTCAAACTTGAGTGACATACGAGTTTTCAAAAGTAACCAGACCGTGATGACAGTGATGACATTCAATTTGACACAGAATATCGGTAGTTTAGTAATCTAATTTTAGGGTGCCATGCATGTCGTAAATAAATTTATAACTTTTTTTTTCAACACGACTAGAAAATTAACGTTAACCTCACTAATACTGATACGAAACAGTTGCTTATAATTTACGAAATGCGCAGTGTTAGTCTCACGTCTCCTGAATCACCCTGTATAATCTATCCGATTCGAACTTTAAGATACGTCAATTCATAGATCTAAAATATGTCGCAGTCGGATCGTATAATCCGCCGTATTACATTACGGCTAGCCGTTTCCAAAAACAGGGGCGTTTTGAAATGCGGCGGTTTAACGATTAGCCGGATTGAATGCGGCTGAATGAGAATTCGCCGGAATGTATTCGGCGCCATACGTTCTTCAACACGGCTAGCCGGAATGTAATACAGCGAGTCATTAGCCGCCGCTTTGACAGTTTTTAGTTCCCATTTTTACACTCGTGGCGCTGCCTGACATAACATCAACAAACTATGAAAAACGCTGGGGTGTCCATCAAATCTGGAGTTCGTCGGACTGTTTCTTTTTAAAAAAACACTTCACTACCTTAATACTGACTGTAGCTTTCTTGTAGTGAGTGGGACAAATTGACCGGTCACGGCGTCAACGGTGGTCGCAGATACCTTCCATAACACTTAAGGTAGCGCAGCAGAAAAAGTATGAGAAAAACATTCTACCCCACAGCGTTATCGTAATAACATCGAAAAGCCGAGCACATTCGAAAGCAAAGAATGGCCGTTTAGCCGTGAAGAGTTATCGGAGCGCCGTATAAAGCCCGGGGTCGAGGCCTACCCTTGACCGAGATCGTCCTCTCGTTCCGTCGCAAATTATATAACGGAAGCTTCCATGTTACAATGTGAAACGTCGATTTATGGGATTACTTGGTAATCAATAACATGGCTTATTTATGTAGTAAATCTCGTGGTAGTTAATTGGAACTAGGTGATTTATAGGGATTTGAGTTTAAATATTTTACAAGC
Source organism: Cydia splendana (assembly GCF_910591565.1). Classification (NCBI taxonomy): domain Eukaryota; kingdom Metazoa; phylum Arthropoda; class Insecta; order Lepidoptera; family Tortricidae; genus Cydia; species Cydia splendana. The sequence goes on from NC_085976.1 coordinate 12,329,975, forward strand.
TTTAATTTAGTGGGCACCTATTACGTTTTTCAGCGTCTATCATTGAATTTTGGCTCGTTAAAATCACCGTGATAAATGTCTGAAATAACAGTAAATAATCGGCCAAGAGCATGTCGGGCCATGCTCAGTGTAGGGTTTCGTAGTTACCATTCTGTCAAAATAGGCCAAACGAGGGCTAATAGTAAGTATCATGTACATTATAAGTATACATCGGTAACTCGTGGCATTTAGGTAGCGCTTAAAAGTTTATTTTAATTAATTTCCTTTTTTTAGTGGTTTCTTTTTCTCGACTCGTATAGGAAGAACATTGTCACATCACTAGTCTGTGCCTGCTACCTAAATGCCACGAGTTACCGATGTGTGCTCATCACTAATCTTTTAAGTGCTACCTAAATGCCACGAGTTACCGATGTGTAATTATAAGCAATGCAGCGCTTTGTACGTCTTTTTACTAAGAAAATAACTGCATGCCGGCAGAATATGCTGACCTAACACCTTTTACTAACCAACATTGTATGTACCATATTCTTGGAAATAAAGTATTAAAAAGTATTGAATTGAATTAAGATTTCTTGCAATAACTAAAAAACTACTGGACCGATCATGTTTCACGGTTTTTTCATATTTTTGGACCCATGGTTCAAAAGTTACATATTCCAGTTGTAATACGTTGGCTTTAGTAAAAACGCTGTATATTTTTCTAAATCTTAATAGGTAGGTATAGTATATTTAGAAGAGCCAAAATATCTTTACACTACCTTGATGTCGAGGCAAAAATGGCGTGTACACACATTTTGGCGCTTTGTCCGTGTCAATATCCTGTATTACATTTTTGGGAACGAGCAGCACTGTATTACATTTTTGGGAACGAGACGCAGTTGAACTTTAAAAGAGCGGCACGCGAGCACTAGTTTGCTTAGATTGGGCTAGTGCGACCAATTTAAATCTCTAATTGTCCCAATGTCGCTGAGGGTCCTGTCAGGACACGAAGGCCTCCATAATTGGGACACGGCTATATAGGACGAGGCGCGGGTCACGGCCACCGCCCCGCAACCCGCCCGCCCAGGATGTCGCACAGTGACCAAATATTACATTTTCCACTTAAATAGTTACAATGCCGCTATAATATGAATACCATGTAACTAAAAAAAGCGGCCAAGTGCGAGTCAGATTCGCGCACGAAGGGTTCCGTACCATGACGCAAAAAACGGCAAAATCACGTTTGTTGTATGGGAACCCCACTTAAATATGTATTATATTCTGTTTTGATGTATTTGTTGTTATAGCGGCAACAGAAATACATCATCTGTGAAAATTTCAACTGCCTAGCTATCACGGTTCATTAGATACAGCCTGCATGGTGACAGACAGACGGACAGCAGAGTCTTAGTAATAGGGTCCCGTTTTTACCTTTTGGGTACGGAACCCTAGAAAGGAACTTAGGAAACAGGAGATATCGTCATTATTATTCGACTGTTTAGCGTAGTATAAGAAACTGGAGGTCCAGGGTTCGATTCAGGGTAAGGATTCATTATGTACTTATCATTATCAATATCACATAGGTGATGATAAAGATTTGACTTTGTTTTTTTTATTACTATCGAATTAAGCCCCTTATGATAATAACCAATAATTGACAGGCAGATATTGTCTTATGGCATTAAGTCCGGCTTTTGCACTGCAATGTTTTCTTTTGTGTACTAAAATTTAAATGAATAGATAAATAATTCAAGCAAACTACAGCATAAGGAATCACGTTAAATAACAGTACAAATTACCCATTTCAAATTAACCCAACCTTATATATTATTCAAAAATCCATCGGGTGGAAGTAGGCTAAGGCAATATTGTATGCGCTATTAGAGCTCCATCAATCATAAGAGGCTCGATTTACTTGTATATCCGAGACTCTTTTAATACAATATTACAAGAATGACCATACTTGGTAAAGCTTTATCTAAACGGGACATTGCTAACATAGGTCTACCGTTTAGCTGAGGTGGTTGGTAAGAAGTTATTATGGTCACCTAAGGACTGATTGAAGGCATGAAGGTAACTTGTATTATGTGTAATCAAAACCCAATTCAGATTCTGACCCTTTAAGTAGAAAATCACCACGCAACTTATTTACTAACCGCCTGAGATAGAAGCGCACATAGATACTCAAACGATTTCCATACTACGGCATATCCCTCCCCTCCAGTGACATCGTGGCAGGCTCTGAATAGGTACAATCTCGTGACGTCACGGTCATTAAGTTTAATGAAGTTCGAGAGAATCCAATCGGTTAATTGCAAAACATTTCATCCGGACAAAATGCAGAATCAGCGGGTTTGAGGTCGATCGATGTTCAGGTAGCCGATTCTGTTTTAACAATTAAATATGATCTTTGATTTCTTTATCTCTTTCTTTGACCTTAATCACGTCGCGTCTTGCGTCACTTTGGCACTTACCTACCTACTTGTTAGAACGTGACAGACATGATGACAGACGATAAAGTAATAAGGCGATCATGCTATCGGTATACTACGTTGAATCAAATATTAAGAGATGTGGAGAGAACATAGTTGTATTCATTGTATATGAAGTCCATCTTCATCTAAGCCATTTTAAGCCGGGTAACAAGACCGGATTAGCGAAACGCGGGTCCGAATTATGTGGTTAATAGAACACATTCACCGTAAAATGTAAATGTACCATCGCTCACACTGTTAACTGTACATAGGTGGACCTTATACATTTTGTAATAAGGTCCACCGATGTACAGTTAGGAGTGGTGCTGTTTGTACATAACTGTTATGTTATGAGGCATAATGTATATATATATAACATTAAGGATATTTAGGATTCACTGAACATAATTGGGAATTTAGGAACGAATTAATTCCGTTCTGTGTCCACAATAGTTAAGCCCTTTAGATTCCACTAGTAGGTAAGGTGTTTATACGGTTTAAAAGGACAGGGTGGCCTTAATCTTGGACAAAGACGGCTTGAGCCTCTAAAGCTTTGCGAGCCTATCTCACAACACTATTCCATTGTTTATTTTCATACCGATTAAATACAAGGATATCGCGGGTGCTGTAGATGTAGACTGTCAAGGAATTATTTTTGGAAAATCCAAAGTTTTGGCAACCAGAGTTACCCTGCATAATGTACGGAGCGATACAGCGACATCTACATCACCTGTCAAATTCCAGACACGGATGTGTCTTACGGCTCGATTCGGGAAATGAATTAGAGACTCACTAGATATGAAATAGTAAAGATATGTGACGTTCCACAGCAAAAGGTACCTTATGGCGGCTGGCGCCGCGATTCGGGAAATGAATTAGAGATTCACTAGATATGAAATAGTGAAGATATGTGACGTTCCACGGAAAAGCCGCCATAAGGTACCTTTACCCGTGGGACGTCTGATATCTTTACTATATCTTATCTAGTTAATCTCTAATTCATTTCCCGAATCGCGCCGTTAGACTTTTCACATCTTTCTTACACAACACAGTCAATGGGTCTTTGCAAAATGTAAACAATTAATCAATTCTGTCAATCGTAAATGAATAACGTCTACTTACTTGATTTGCTTTGTTAATTTGCTTCTTAAGACCCGCGAAAGCCATTGTGTTGATTCCTTGAAGAGCCTAATGGTCTGAAACAAAATAATAGTACATTATTACAGAAGCCGGGAAGTAAGGGTTGGTGGCTGAGCACATATGATAATGTACGGAGGGACCCGTACAATGTCAGGGTTGGCCGTGTCGGAGAATGGCTGAAATGTGTCATCTATCGCCTTCAAGAGGCGTTTTATCATGCAAACCTTGACAAATAGAGCAAACTAGGGTGTTACGTACACCTGAGTGGCATTCGACGCAGTTCCGCCAAGGCGTCATAGAGTGCGCTGTCAAAAAAATTGAAGTCCAGAACAATTGAAGTTATGCTGTCAATCATTCTTCAAGGGAGCACGATGAGAATTAACGGGAGAAGATGACGTCTGTGGCGGTTCCTGCGTCTAATCCACTGGTTTGCTTAAAGCCGAGCTTTAATTTTTCTCCAGGAAAAGTTATTCATTTAGTCATGCAGAAATCTTTATAGTTTATAGGGCTGTATCTGCTAAACCGTGCGCTGTAGCATTTACGATACAAGTGCAAAAAGTAGTAAACTCGCAACGAGTGGCGATAAATTAAAACGAGACATAATTACCTATTCGTTATAGGCACACTTTGCTATTTATGTCTTTATGACATTAGTGCGGTAAAGTAGTACCATATATGCTTTACATCGTTTTTTTTTATTAGCCTATACGAGTGCCCCAGTGCTGGGCAAAGGCCTCCCCTCTTTCCCGCCATTTGGTCCTACCCGATGCACACTCCCGCCACTCTTTACAAAATGTGTCAATCCTGTGTCATGTGGGACCCAGTCTGTAGCTAGTTTGGTCCAGCGCTCCTGGTACAATCGGCAGACGTGCCCCGCCCAGTCCCACTTTAGCTTGATTATTTCGATTGGCTCATAGAAAAAGTATGGCATAGAATAAATTGGTGAAGTTGGTTTTACTATTAATACATTGTATTTTTTTGTTTTCACATGTCTAAATCTGTCAGTGCGGGAAAGAGGCTGAAGCCAATTAATGATAATCTTATCAACTAATTTCAGTTCGGACTTACGATGCAATATTACATGCACAATTGAACATTTAATTGAATTATTAATTTGTATACAAAAAAACTTATTCATTGAAACTGATGTTCTTGTACTTAGTTTTATTTCCAATACTTCCGGGGTGGGTATGGTACCTATTTAGTATGAACAATACATGCAAGTTCTATACAATTCACTTTGTATATCGATTTCACATTACTAGCAATTTTAATTTGATAGTTGATAACGATATCAAATGATTAAAATCCACTTCAGTAACAACGAGTGTGGATAAGCTAGCTCTACGTATCCTAGTCGCGAACGCTCTGACAGTGGTAACTAAATAGTCTAAATACAAAACAACAAAGGTGGTGGCACTTGGCGGTGGAGGCGGGAGTAGGTAACGGGAATAATATATGTTCCCGGCAATACCGATATGGAATCATCGACGAAACGAAAAATCATTTTTATATGTATGTTAGGATGTTTAATGCTGATGCTATTATATCAGTTGGATTTTACCAGAAGTGCTTTACAGATACAGGTTATGCCAAGTTATACTCACGAAACCGAGGTATTAATTCCACAGAAGGGGATGAAATATATATTAGTATGGACAAACCCAAATGATGAACCAATCGCAAGTTGGGGTCGAGCACAAGAACAGTTTATTAAACGTAAGTGTAAAGTAAACAGTTGCTACGTAACCTCAAAGCGATCGCTTCTACCGAGCATCTCACAGTTCGATGCAGTTGCGTTTCATGGCCCTGAAATAAAAAGAAGTTACGTGCCAGACCCAAAAGTACGGAGTCCGCATCAAAAGTACGTGTTCGTCAGTAAGGAGTCATCACATTATTACCCGATTTGTGCCGAGAGATATGATGGATTTTTCAATTGGACTTGGACTTACAGGTTGGATTCTGACGAATTTTACGGATACGTAACTATTAGAAACATTACGGGCGATATCATTGGCCCGAATAAAATTATGCACTGGATAAAACTAGACTCTATGCAACCAATCAATAACGAAACAAAATTGCTGTTGAAGAAAAAAAACAAGACCGCCGCCTGGTTTGTTTCAAACTGCCATAGTTTAAGTAAAAGAGAAAAATTCGTCACTAAGTTGCAATATGAATTAAAAAGTTACGGTTTGGGGATAGACATTTTCGGCGGATGTACTGGGGCAACGAAAAAATGTCCAAGGACAAGAATGAATGAGTGCTTGAAGATGGTTCAAGAGGAGTACTATTTTTATCTCTCCTTTGAGAATTCGTTTAGCAAAGATTACGTGACTGAGAAATTGCTGACGGCGCTTCAGAATTACGCGGTGCCGGTGGTGTTCGGAGACGCTAACTACACACGGTAAAAGAATGCAATTTATTCTAAACGAGAATCGATTAGTTACTGCATTTACCTAAACTTCGTTTTTTTTTTAGAATTAGAAAAAGGGTATATAATCTTGATGTGTCTTTTAACTGAAAAACGCTATTATAATTAAAATAGTAATTATTACTTATGAAACCAATTGTTACATTGTAGCTGCAATTTATTTTTTAAGTGTCGTCGAGATCGCTTAAAACCTTCTTTCTTCAAAGAATTTGACTCATCAAACGAATCATATGAGCCATATATCTAGGGGTATACTAGCCACCGAAGAGTTCCACTGTCCATCTTCTGGCTCCATTGGCTGACTTCCATTGTTAGTTTGTTACAAGTCAAGTTACATATACACGTAACATAAGTGTGTTAAATAAAACTCGTGTTTAATGTGCGTTTCAGATTCATGCCAGATGGAATTTACTTGCACGGCGGTAAAATGAAGCCGCCCGACTTGGCGAAAGAAATGAATGATATCATAAAAGACAAAGACAGGTAGGTGCTTATATATCCTATTTTTTTTCCTAGCCTATTTGAGTGTCGCACTGCTGGGCAAATGCCTCTCCCCTTAATTTCCACGACTCCCAATTTGCTGTTTCCTCCGGCCAGTTGTTCAGGAAGCTCCAGGTCATCCCGCCATCTCCGTTTGGGCCTGCCGCGTCCACGTCCCTCTATCGGAATCCACTTGGTGGGTGAGAGCTCTGTCCCACTGACGTCCAGTTTTTTGCGGGTACGGTTTTCTGCAGGATCCAGTTTTCTGTAGTATGCGTGCAGTATCCCGCAGACAGAATGCTCGTGTGAACGTTACTATATTAGCGCGTAATATACTACTAAAACGGGATCCTGCAGAAAACCGTACCCGCAAAAAACTGGACGTCAGTGGGAAAGAGCACTAAGCTAGCCCACCTCTCCGAATGCATGAGGCAGACGTGACCGCCCGTATACATTAATAAATATCCCATTATACTTACATTAATAATTAAATGTAACATGTACGTATGCTTTTAATATCTAGTAAATCATAACGCATTAAAAGCAACGTATCAATTCCGTAAATAAAAAGTAACCAATAATAAAGTTGCAATAGACCTTTTGTCAACCAACTGCGAGGATGATAAATAAATACCTAGTATATGACATTTTTTACACAAATTGACTAATTGTTGTGGGCAGACAGAAGTTTTTGTGGCAAAATAAAGTGATTGACAAAATAAAATATCGACATGTCTGTTATCGATGTTACCTTAACGTTATATTTATTACATTCTATAAAGAGATAGCTACCGCGAAATACACAACACGTTCGATATCTTAAATTGTTCTCTTTTGATATATTGGTAGTTTTCTATTCTTTTGGCACCTACTACATTTACGTTTTAATTGTTAAATACTAAATACATGTAATAAAGAAATTATGTACCGCTTTGTAATTGATTTGCATTATTAAAATTTCGCGGTAACTTACCTACAGCAATTAGAAGTTACATATTTTAAATATTAATCTACCTATGACTTATCGATAACAGATTTATCGATGTTTCATTTTCTCAAACACTCGTTTTTGCCACAAAAACTTCTATGTCTGGTTGTGGGTATAGTCGTTCGATTCGTAACTGACCCCGAACGGCAAATCCTTTGTCTATTGTAAAGTAAAACGGCCCTTGTGGCTTATCTGAATAAATGTTGAAGTTTGAAATATATTGCTTATTTTCTAGGTACAGTATGTATGTCCGCATTTGTGTTATTTTTAGATATATTTAATATAGAGGGTTACTTCAAATTTGGTAATACAAAACACTTGATTGTGGCTCAGTTAATGCCAAAAAGTAGATTACATTAACCCCGTTGTTAAAATTAGCTATATTTAATTATCGCTAATGTTATAATAAAACAAAAAAATTAAGTCCCGAAGTGTGGTTACCCTACATTAAATACCTAACTGTCATACCTGTCACTGTTATTTTCTTTGACAAGTGACAATTACTAATCAAAACACGTTTACTTCATAAATACTGTGGCAGGTGATTGATAACCAAAGAGGAAAGTGTTCATTTGAAATTCTTTAAACCTCTTTGGTTAGGATTCCCATGTGAAGCCTTAAAAAATGGGATAACTTAAAACTTATAAAAAAAATACTTATTATAATTTTAAAAGCATGAGACTGAATTGAGTGGCTTAGTTTAGGGAAGATGTGTGTAAAACATTGATTTTGTATTACCAATTTGAAGTGACCCTGTATTATACATAGGTCGTTCGTTGTGTATTTATTTCTATTAAGCAACTATGTATGCCAGTAAATACATTTGATTGTATTTGCAGGTACTACAGTTTCTTCAAGTGGCGTAATCATTATTCTTACCACAATAAAGACGAGGCGCCAGATTCTGATGATCTGTGCAGAATGTGCGAGATGCTTCACGACCAAGCTCTCGTGAAGAAGGAAACTGTGTACAAGGATTTCAGAAAATGGTGGAACGTTCCAGGAGCATGCTCAACTATACTTAGCGTTTTAAAAACGTACTTTTAATATGCATAAAATCAGTGGCGTAGCGTGAACTAAGGCGAAGTCGCATCTGCGAGGCCCTTTTCTTTCACTGTGCCCGAAGGGGCCTCGCGCGAGGCCCACTTCTAGCTACGCGACTGCATAAAATAATGAGGATTTATTTATTCATGAAAAATGTACTTAAATTTAGTTTGCTACAGCGTTTTACGAAGCTGTGTAAAACAAGCGGGTATCATTTTCTAATAAAAAAGGTCAGCGAAAAAAGTAACTTCTTAATATAACCAGTGGGGAGACACTCCTGACTTCGGGCAAACTCGGCTCCGCTCGGCTCAGCATTGCTCCGAGCAATTATTAGGGTTGGCACCACTTGATGTCCTTTTGCGTGCACGACGATAAGATAATGACTTCAATTTTGACAAACCCGAATAGTCGAAAGGGATATTGCCATACATTAGAAAGGGATAGCATGATTCGTCCCTGAATCGCTGTCAAACTCCAGTTTTGTAGGAAGTGTCCTTTCTGTACAGTAGTACTACTTATTTATTCTGTGATATAACTTTGGAAAATGACAAGCAAATCTTTATTAAACTATAACTGGGACACAAACGCAATAAAGTGACACAAACGTTCGACTGCTTAAAGTTTTATCAACGTACAAGTTGGGGCACGGTTGTTTGTTATTGGCAGCGTTCCACGCGCCCAGATCGATACGGGGGCGTAAGTAGGCTTACGTAATACTTGGTCAACAATAGCCCTAAATTGACCCCTAATGCGGCTGCATTAGGACATTGCGCCGGTCAGGGACTGGTTACTTGATTTGAGGTAGTGATTCTGACGCTTCCAAAGACCATGACTTCTGCATTTTATGTAAACCTTTTCACATGTAACAAAGTAAATGGATCTTCGAGCAACACGGAAGGGAGGCGGCATTCGCACTATTTCCCCTCTGCCGAGGTACAAGATTAGCGCGTCAATCTAATCTAGCGCGGGTAATAAAACTAGTTGCACTTGGATTTTTCACTAGACCGAGTCCAGACGCGCGCGTGAACACTGCTGCACAAAAATGCCTGTTTGCTCGGTTTTTTGTTATAAAAAGAGGTCGGGGACATCAAATTTACAAAAAGAAAGTGTTACATTTCACTTGTAATATTTTTTTTTACATATCATACGTTTAATTACATTCAAACACAATTATTATATTTTAGTCTCATGTAATTGTTGGATTTATCGATTTTGCTCGCTCAGTACAAATTGCGGATCGGTCGAGCGACAAATCCGACTTCTCATCTCTCAGAATACAATAACATACTTCAACGAAAATGTGTTAGTGTGCGTGTTGTGACACTTGTCACTCGTCCGTACACAAAAAGACATCGAGGTTTGCAAGATTTGTCTTTGACGTGTGTCATTTTCTATGTATTTGTGTCGTCATTACAGATTGGATTTTGTATGTGTGTGAGAAGTGCGACTGTGTGCACCTTTCCCCCCGCGTAAAATGGCAGAAAGATTTGTACGGTGAGATATCGCTTGGGCCCCTCCCTTCCGATATGTCGGAAGCCGGTGTTGCTCGAAGAAATGGATGGAGTTACCTACCAAGTAAGCTATAGTATAACTTACTTGGCTAATAATAACTGCATTCCCGTTACCAGGGAGGTTTTGGGATTATACTGAGCAAATTTTACTGTGGGACCAACCCCGAAATCTCCCTGGCAACGGGAATGCAGTTATTTTTTAGCCACCCTGATCACCCTGTATAGGTAGGATGAGTCGAGCACCTAACACAGACAATGAAATTTTCTGTGTATTAAGTCCTTATAGCTCAATTGACTGCAAAACCATCACAGACAGTTCCGGTATATCGTATCTGCGTGTATTACCACACTTATACAAGAGTTACAAGAACTTTTTCGACATTAAAACGGAGGCGGCTAATAAATCAAAGTTGCATAACAGGAAAAGGACCATCTTACTACGGTGAATAGCCGTAGCCGGTACTTTTGCGGACGGGTCAAACTTTTCTTTAATTTAAAAGTAACGTAATATTTAACAAGCAAGGGGATCCCGCTTAACGAGAACTCTTAGAAGGCAGAAGTTTGTATTCATTTTGGATCCAATTATCTAAACTCGCGAAATCGAAACAGAGATAAACTTGAAAGCAAAAAAAAACCGGCCACGTGCGAGTCCAACTCGCGCACGAAGGGTCGCGTACCATTACGCAAAAAACGGCAAAAAAATCACGTTTGTTTTACGGGGGGCTCCCCTTATAAACTTAAATATTTATTATACACAATAGGTACGGATGCGTATGTAAATGTGCACGCACACAAAAGTACATAGTTAGTTTCAGATCCAAATTAGACATAGCGCTTTGAAATGAGTTTCAATAAAATGCTTCAAGAGGGCTCTCTTTACCTAATATATACCTACCTACTATAGGTACTCTTTGCGTCATACGCCGTCGGCCAGGATTACAGTAAGAAGGTTTATACTATTTGACAGAAATTAAACCGCTGACATTTTTCCTGTCAGGCCCCTGTTTCACAAATGTCACAATAGGGGAGTTTCATCTATGAAAATTAAATAATGAATATATGTTATTAATATAGCTTTTACCATCAGAAATACGACTTGAATACTATTTTTTTTATAGAGACGTGAGACTTAATACCTATACTTAGTGGTGGCTGGTGACACTTGGCGGTGGAGGCAGTAGGTAGAGTTAGACCAAGAAAAGTCCGCAGCGATTTTGATAGCCCACGCAATGCAAGTGCTATTCATACGTCATAATTTCATAGAACATTGACGTTTAAAATAACACTTGCACTGCGTGGGCTATGAAAATCGCTGCAGATTTTTCTTGGTCTAACTATAACAGGAATAATATATTTTCCCGGCAATACCGATATGGAATCATCGAAGAGACGAAAAACCATTTTTACATGTATGTTAGGCTGTTTAATGCTATTTTATCAATGGGGTTTTACCAGAAGTGGTTTACAGATACAGTATATGCCAAGTTATATTCACGCAACCGAGGTATTCATTCCACAGAAGGGGATGAAATATATATTGCAATGGACGAGCCCAGATACAGAACCAATGATATTTTGGGGTCGAGGACAACAGGAGTTTATTAAACGTAAGTGTAAAGTCAACAGTTGTTACGTAACCCCAAACAGAAACCTTCTTCCGAATATCTCACAGTTCGACGCAGTTGCGTTTCATGGCCCTGAAATAGTAAAAATACGTGCCAGGCCCAACAGTACGGAGTCCGCATCAAAAATACGTGTTCGTCAGTAGGGAGACACCACAATACTACCCGATTTGTGACGAGAGATATGATGGATATTTCAATTGGACTTGGACGTATAGGTTGGATTCTGACGAATTTTACGGATACGTTACTATTAGAAACATTAGGGGCGATATCATTGGCCCGAATAAAATTATGCACTGGATAAAACTGGATTCCATGCAACCAGTCGATAACGAGACAAAAGTGCTGTTGAAGAAAAAAAACAAGACCGCCGCCTGGTTTGTTTCAAACTGCATTACTTACAGTAGAAGAGAAAAAATCGTCACTAAGCTGCAACGTACATTAAAAAGATACGGTTTGGGGATAGACATTTTCGGCGGATGTACTGGCGCATCGAAAAAATGTCCAAAGACAAGAATGAATGAGTGCTTGAAGATGGTTCGAGAGGAGTATTATTTTTATCTCTCTTTTGAGAATTCGTTTAGCGAAGATTACGTGACTGAGAAATTGCTGACGGCGCTTCAGAATTACGCGGTGCCGGTGGTGTTCGGAGACGCTAACTACACAAGGTAAAAGAATGCAATTTTTCCTAAACTAGCATCGATTAAAGTCGCCTCCAGAAACTCGCGAACTAAATTGACATGAGTTTGACAAATAAAATGATACCAGGATTAGCAAAGAAAAAATAGTCACGAGTATATGTCGATAAAATGATATCGATAAGTAAAACTTACTACCCATATCATAATTATAAAGGGGTCACAAACTATTTCGATTTATATGAATGTGACGAGAAAAGTGGTTGATTCGATTGTAAGATTGTGACGTTACCGATCAAATCAGGAGGTGCGGATGTGAAATTGACAAATTTCAATGTTATTATGCAGGTTTGAGGGCAAGTTGTTTATTTCAAGAGCTCGGTTGTCGACATCAATCTAAAATTGGTGATTTAATTTTATACATGTGGCCGGTAGATGAGATTGATCCATAATTATTTAAATTCTGACCTAATTGTCAACTTGAATGTCCAGTTTAGGGACTAGTCTTTACAATCGAAGCAATACGAATCACCGAGACGATTTAATTTTTGCGTCCACACCACACAAATTAAATGAGAAATTAATCACATTGTACGAAATATTTCCCGGTCTGGGCCGGCCTTTTTTTGTATTTTGAGCCAAAAATCACTGTTTCTATGTTATCACTTGTTACTCTAGCTGTAAGTTTTCCTAGCAAATAAAACAAAATAAATATAATAAAATATTTATTTATTTTAAAATGTTTAATCCAATATCCTTGTCTCTATTACTATAAAATAGCACAATTTTCGAAATACCAAGTAACATTTGTAAAATAACTTAAATTACTTAAAGATACATTTTAACAGACCGCGCAACAGTAGCGCCCCTAGCGGTGAATTCTCGCGATATTCTCTAATTCAAACTTTTTTGAAAATATCGATATGAACAGCACTTGCCAAACTGTGGTATCATTTGTGCACATTGACCTGTCAATTTAGTTCGCGAGATTCTGGAGGCAACTGTAGGTAGGTACTGAATTCAAATTGAGATGAATTCAAAACACAATTATACTTCGTTTTTTTAACATTAGAAAAAGGGTAAACAATCTTGATGTATATTTTTATTGAAAAACGCTATTAAAAAATAGTAACAACTAACTTATGACACCAACACTATGATCATTTATGCTATATTAGTACATAATTGTTTAAATATTAGCTGCAACTTATTTTTCAAAAGTGTTTTTTAATAAAAAGACACTTCGAGATCGTTTAACTTCTTTCTAATGATAAAAAAACGTAGTGTAATAATTTCCCAAAGAATTATGACTCATCAAAACGAATAATATGCGCCCTATCTCTAGGGGCCTACTAGCCACCGAAGAGTTCTACTGTCCATCTTCTGGCTCCATTGGCTGACTTCCATTGTTAGTTTGTTACAAGTGAAGTTACATATACTCGTAACATAAGTGTGTTAATAAATCTAGTGTTTAATAATATGCGTTTCAGATTCATGCCTGATGGAATTTACTTGCACGGGGGTAAAATGAAGCCGTTCCGCTTGGCGAAAGAAATGAATGCTATCATAAAAGACAAAGACAGGTAAATATGTAGGTGCTTAAATATCCCATTATACATTAATAATTAAATGTAACTGCAGTATGTATGCTTTTAATATCTTTTTCTACTAGTCGACTGTAATTCTTGAATTAAGATTTCTTATACCAAACTGCAAATGGGTATTTTTAATGTATGGGCTCCCAACTCAACTATAATATTCATATCGATACAGTTTAGTCAACTATAATGAAATTGACCAATCACAGCTCGCCGCGATCAAGAGGACGAAACAAAACCATAGCTCAAATTAATTATTTTAGGTTGTATAGTAGAAACAATTGGTTCATAAGTCAGAAACGCGCGTGTGACACCCTTAATATAGCAACATCCATAGACTACGAAAACCACTTAGTGTTGCTTGTTAGTCTCCATAGGCTACGGTGGCCAAAATCGAGAAAACAACTGTCTAAAAATTGAATTTAGCGCGGAGCAAGTACCAGGGCCTCATGAGTTACGAGAAGGTGTCGTTGACCAGGCTCCAATTTCACCACGGTGACAGGTGCGACAATTGTAAAACATCACTGTTGCTGACGTCACAGGCATCCATGGGCTACGGTTACCGCTTACCATCGGGCGGGCCGTATTCCTGTTTGCCACCATCATTGTTTTATTTAAAAAAACTTTATTGTATCGGAAAAAAACAGATATTTCTCTTGCTAAGTTTATGACAATTGTCACAAGAAACACTACAATTGTCACGACATTCCGACATATAACTCATTACCTGTCAAGAATTACCTACAATTCTTCTAAATCCTGACAATTGTCAGAAACTTCGCAAAAGAAATATCTGTTTTTTTCCGATACAATAAAGTTTTTTTTAATAAAACAATGATGGTGGCAAACAGGAATACCGCCCGCCCGATGGTAAGTGGTAACCGTAGCCCAAGGATGCCTGTGACGTCAGCAACAGTGATTTTACAATTGTCGCACCTGCCACCGTGGTGAAATTGGGGCCAGCCCGCCGTGGGGCGCGGGGCGCGGCGGCCGGGGCACGTACCAGCATGAAGGTATCGCGGCTGTTCGCGAATCTTAGCTGTATACTTTTGGCTTGGTTTGTTTCTATGATTCTACTAGTTTAAAGTATTATTTTTGTTGATATGACTAGTAGAAAAATTATTGTATACAATAGTGATATAATCAAGCTTTTCAATCTCGTACCTTACTTGCTGAGTTGCCTAAACACGGTACTCGACTGAAAAACTCTCTATTATATCACGAATCACGATTGTATAAAATACTATAGTAAATCACAACGAATAAAAAAAGTATCGATTCCGTAAATAACCAATAATATGGTTGGAATTACATAATAATTATAAATTTGCAGGTACTACAGTTTCTTCAAGTGGCGTAATCATTATTCTTACCACAATAAAGACGAGGCGCCGCCAGATTCTGATGATCTGTGCAGAATGTGCGAGATGCTTCACGACCAAGCTCTCGTGAAGAAGGAAACTGTGTACAAGGATTTCAGAAATTGGTGGAACATCCCAAAAGCATGCTGAATTGCTCAACTACACTTAGCGTTTTAAAACGGTACTTTTAATATAGTTAATATAGTTATATATAGAGATTGTATTTATTATTTTGTGCAATACCTTTGACATGGCATAAAGTAAATGATAGAGTTACCACGTAAGTCATTATGATTACAACTGTCACCTGAAAGCGACAATTCGCCGTTCATTGCTGTTCCAACGAGTAAATACTTATATTGATACTGACAATGCCTAATTATCCACCCAGTCATTGTCAATGGTCGGCTTGGTGAAACAGGCCGCAGGTATAATTCTAGATGACTACGTACTGTCAGCTGATTAAGTGATCACCGTTTGGTTTCACTACCCGAATAAATATTTTGTAAACCTTGATATCCTTGAATTGTACTATTAAATGTATCGATGATAATATACAATAGCGTATAATATTGTTTTCCGTGACGCAACTACAAAGGAGTAATCCGGGGGGTTGTTATTCAATCACGTTTGAACTAATGGGGCTCCGGGAGTTTAGTAATATAGCGAGGCAGATAAGCCAAAGAGTATATAAATATTATGTTTCTCTTAGGATTTTTAGGATTTGCTTTATGTTTGAATATTTAGTAGGTATTTGTATATTTTTGTCTATCGGTGCCCCAGCCTAGTAGAAGGTACATTTATTTGCTGATTCATAACAAAGTTAAAAAGTTTTGATGGTGTTATAAAAGATATCATATCGTAGACTAAACACACACTGAGTAAACTTCAACTTACTAGACCCCGCCGAGAGACAGACAACGAACTACGACGTAGGTTTATTAATAGGGTGTCGATTGTCACGCTAAAAACGTATATACATATTTATTTTTATTACAAATGAAAAGCTATTTACAAGTGAAAACTTTGTATCATCATCATCATTTGCCCTTATGCCATTCATTTGGGGTCGGTCTTCCATACCTCTCTCTCGCCCGTCATCTCATCATTCACTCGCGTTCGTTTCATATCATCTCTCACACAGTCCATCCACCTTTTCCTCGGTTTTCCCCTCCCGTTACTTCCCTCCACATTCATTCGTAATACCTTTCTCGTCACATGACGACACCATAACCTTCTTGCAGTTCCAGCAACGCGTACTGCAGAACACCTAAAATCTCCTCTCATTCGCGCTCTAAAATTTCTGTCATGGGCTCCTGAAAGTGATTTGTTTGCAAGTCGATGGGCAAGTCTATAAATAAAATAAATAAATAAATGACTTTCAATCCCTCCAAGTGAAAATATTTATGAATGCAAATATGATTATGATAATCTCACTTTCCCTCAAAGCATTTTATGTTAATATAGCCATAAAATATAGGAAGGTACGAAGCTTAAGGGAGTAAAATAATAGGCACTAAAAGTGAAACATATTCTAATATGTAGGTACTAAAGATACGAAAGCGATATGATAGAAAGTCATATAAAGTAGGTAACTTGTTGCAGCATTGGAATTTTTATGGCTTTAACGCTTGGATCGTGGGTTTTATTACCTATTTATATTTAAGGCTAAGTGCAAGTGCCTGAGCGCTGGTGGTATACATAAAAAATTTAGCTAAGACTAAAATTTGGCATTTCTCTGTCGTGTTGAGTGCTGTACACCGAGCATTATTCATGATGAGGAAAGTGAAAAAGCTGAGGTACTCGTAATGCTTTGCACTCAGGCTTATCTTGAGGATATTGACGTACTATATGTTGGTGTAAACGTACTATATAGGTAAGTATGTATGCTGGTGACATGTGTTGAAGGAAAAGTTCCAAAATTGCGAAATTGTTCAATATGATTTTTTTTGGAAGCTAGTTATATATTTTCATGAGCGTAAAGGTTTTTCATTTTTCAAACTTTGAAAACTTAATGTAATTTGAAATTTATCCAACTTTTGAAAACTTATATGAAGGAGATAGGGTAAGTTGGGTACCCAAATTAACATTAAATTAGTAATCTTGAGGCCTTTCTCTAATAACTTCATCATTTCGATACCAGATTTCTCTTGGCTTTCGCTCGATAGAAAAAAAATCACGAACACAGAAAGAACAAACGCACATTAAAAATTTCTAACAATTTTGCATAAAAGCTAAAAATTGCTTTTAAAAATGCGCAATTTTATTTTTGATTGTACTCATGGATTACTTTTTTGTAAAAACTTACAAAAACATTGAATTCAAAAACATGATATCCGCGACCACTAAAGCTCAATGAGAGTAAGAGAAGAACTTGAACCCTCGGGGCCTTAAATAGATACCATTAGATAGACAGATAAACTACTAGTTAGAAAATGACGGGTAGTCTATCTCGCGCGCGAGATACTGTCGCGGTGCACTTGTGCCAAGCCTACAATATTGCGTCCACGGTCGTTACTGTCAGTTACAAAAGTGTCTACACCAAATCTAGAATCCTACACCAAGTCAAACGACGCAACGGAGCCATGCACGCTGTTATGTCGTCGCCCAAATGTAATGTTTAATTTGTCGTTGATTTTTATTTGTTTCCTGATTTTGTAGTTTCACAGTGCCTTGATTTTTACTGTAATGCTGTGTCAGTTATTTTGAGTAATAAATAAATAAAATATAAAATGAAACTTGTTATTTTTGCACCTTGCAAACATTGAGTGCTAACTTGCTATTGAATTGTAGTGGTTCACATACATGTAGGCGGAAAGGTCAGAGAGCGTGATGTTGAACTTAATGCAAAGTAAACAGTACCAGCAGTTAACTTCATAAAAGCAAGCTATCTAATTATACTCTCGTGAAGAGTTATTTATAGGGCATGCTCCCGGGAATTCCCGGTTCTCATATTCCCGGGAATTCCCGGGAATTTTATAGTGTCAAAAGAACCGGTACTGAAGACCCGGTACCGGTACTTCCCGGTTCTCATCATATGACTATTTATTCCCAATTCAATAGTATTAATGTTTTAGTACTTTAGCTCGGGACATTAAATAACATTTAATAATAGTGCTATGAAACTGGGGACCCAAATAACCCGACAAACTAACCTAGTAACGTAGGCATTCGTGCAGGCAGGCCGTGCCGTCATAGCGCTGAGTGCATCGACTACGCTACGGCCGTGTTGTGGGTCGGCCCAGGCGGAGGCAAAGTGTGCCGGTTAATTTCTTAAAATAGGTTGAAACGCCAATTAAGTTTTTTTTTTTTAAATAAAATAAGTCATTTATTAATTCTTATGCAATTATTTATATGAAAAAAAAAGTAATTCATAAAGATTGTACGCTAACACAAACAATTTCTTAAAAGTAATCAATAGATGCCTTGAGAACCGGGAATCCCGGTTCCGGCCATGCCCAGAACCGGGAAATGAAATTCTTGGTACCGGGACCGGTACTGCATGCCCTAGTTATTTATTTAATATTCCCCGGAGTATTTTCGTTAATAAGAAAGAACCCGCTGTATAATTATGTACTTATGTATAATTAAACATCAACATAAAATTAATTAAAGTATCTTTTTGAGGATGTATTTGTATAATTATTAGTGATCGTTATCAACGTGCAGTTTTCGTAGCGAAGGGTATGGTTGGCAGAAAAAAAAAATACATTTGAAATATTTGAATTATCACTTTTGTTCTTAACTATAAAATAAATACTTATCTTAGGATTACACCTCTAGATATAACTCTTTACGGTACAAAACCTTTTCCGCCCTAATATACACCGTGTTTTTTTTGATTTCCGTTAATTTCAAGGGTGCATTCCTGATCTTAAATCAAGTAACTTTCTCAAAGACACCGATGTTCTAATTAAGTCCATTTCGGAGATAATCCATAATTTATTTTTTTCCTATAAGGCCTCTACAAGCGTGTACACTTGCCTTAGGGCCGGCTTACATATTGATTAGTGTTTAGAATGAGTTCATACATTTGCTACTAAACTTAAGTACAATCTCGGTCGATTGATGTACGAAATGACATTGATATGTCACAGATTTCAATTGTTTGGTTGAGTTAAATGTAATGCCCGTGTTACAACAACGCTATATGCTACATTTAATTACTTTTTAAACAAAAAAAAACAAAAAAGAAAACAAAAAAAATTTTTTTTTTGAAAATTAACTATGCCATTTAGTTCTTATAAACGTACTTAACTATACCCCGAAGTTAACGGAATTCAATAAAAACACGGTGTATTTTTAAAACAATGTACGTCAAATGACATAAAAATACAACTATAGTTGCGTGCAATATTTTAGAGACTTAAACTAACCTTCCTGCGACTTCTGTTAACATAGAAATGTCATTTAGCTGTTTAAAATGGATTTTTTCCAATCGACGTGAACGACCGACAGCCAAATCTGTTGAACAAATTTTAGTCGTTTATTCAGTATAATTTGGATAAGTGATTATAAATATGTATATACATCTCATAATTTGTGAAATATATAATGTTTCAAATCCTTGCGTATTTGTTTTTTGTCAACCATACTTTGCTACCAATACAGCACGTTGATAACGATCACTAATAATTATACATGAGTAACATTAATTAGAAGGTTATGTAGCATAATATCTAAAATCAAATGTGACGTTCCACGGGAAAAGGTACCTTATGAGGGTTTCTAGTTTCGGAGATATGAAATGTTTTGTAAAGAGGTGAAAAAATGCTCAATTTTTTTTTATTGTGTGATCTGAAACCTTAATGCGTAACGTTTGTTTACCTGTTTTTATTTTTGTTATAAGTTAGTTATAAGCCTAGTAATGTCGTCTCAGAGTTTAGTAGAAAAGGTACCTTATGGAAAAAAGATTGAAAATTCCCAAAAAAACTAGTCAATACGGGAAAAGAAGTTTGGTAGAGAACTGTATTAGCATTCTGCAAAACTAATTTGATAATTTCAGTTCTGGTTGGGGCGCCTCGCAAATATTATAACCGTACATCGACCGACATCACAAATCCAAGTAGCCTGCTATTATACCAAAGTTACTCTCGTCAAGTCTTTCTTAACTAGAATAATCTTCATTTGGTTTGGTCGCATGCAGTAAATCAGCCATTGGTTTGCTGAAAAATGCCAATACCCGACGCATTACCTTATGGAATATCTGAGGTCATTGAACCTCAATGCCGCTTATCTTCAATAGCAACCGAAATATATTATTGATAAGAAATAGACGATTTATACCATCTTAACCCCAAAATATTATTAGTTTATCCTAACTGTTCCATCATCATCATGCCTCATCATGTAACTTAATCACAAGGTACCTTTTCATTACATACAAATTATTGGTCTTTTTTAAGATTATTATGACGAAGAACTAATTAAATTTGGGGCAGTTTAATGTAAATTAATATTTTCTATTCATAAAAGATAAACTGTAATATGATTGATATTTTGTAGTGATGTATTATTAGATTTATTTCCATAAGGTACCTTTTCGTAAATGTATGGAGCAAATACTGTTATTGTTATGTAAGTTTAAAGTGGCATAAGGGGTTAAATATAGTATTTAGTTGGGGTTTTAGGATTTATTTCATTTGAATGACAGAATTTCTTTCATATGTGCTCAGAAAAATTGATTGTGTGTCACATTAAAAGTAAAAATATTGAATTTTGTGATTTTATATAAAAAAGTCAGAAAATACATTTTCACCTCTAAATCGGTATTGTTTTTTGCTTAAACTGTCTGTCAGTGTCGTTTTCTAATAGATAAAATTTAAATCTTGAGAGCTCATTGCAATCAATCGTGAAAATGAAATAAAACTTTATTTTCAAGAGATTGGTTAGTATACACATAAATCAGTCGATATCAAAAGTTTCTATTTGCATTACAGAACAAGTCGCAATATTTTTTTAATCTCAGATATATAAGGTATTATTATTTGTAGTCAACTATGTAACTTACTTCAGGAACATAGTTTTTTAGGCGGCTAAACTTAAAACTTCTCTATCGTAAAGTTGCTAATTTCACAACATTATTTTCAAAAAATCATATCTCTGTAACTACGCAACCTAGAAGGTTGATCTTTTGTGTTATCGATAGCTTATTTATTGTAGATTACTGGGGTATGCATAACTCCATACCCGCCATAAGGTACCTTTGACCGTGGGACGTCACAAATATCCTAATATGAAATAAGGTGCATGGGCCATTTAGACTGCTGGGTAATTTAAACTAATCGAAATATGTTCCATGTTTTACATACAACGATACGATACAACACATATTTTCCCCATCTGGACATAGGTATATAGCACTCTAGTTAATAATGTAAAACATGGAAGATATTTTGATTAGTTTAAATTACCCCGCAGTCTAAACAGCTCTACACGGCGGGCCCGTAACTCGGTAATGAAACCGAATAATCTACAGTCTACACGAGTTGGGTAACCAAAGATTGAAGCAACTTGTTGATTGCCATCAGAATCAGAACTCATAATTGTATAATTGTATTTTTAATACAAATAATAAGGGGGTTAGGAACGCAAGAAACAAAAACCCCAACCACAAAGATACAATAGCTCTACTCGGTGTGCCCCGGTCCCTTATTTGTAATTAAACCGAATAATCTAATCTACACGGGTTGGGTAACCAGATGATTGAAGCAACTTGTTGATTGCCATCAGAAGTCAGAACTCATTTAATTATCAATAATATTGTAGTTTATTAGAAACAAGGGGGTTAGGATCGTTAGGAAACAAGAACCCCAACCCCATAGATACAATAGATGTACTCGGCGGGCCCTTAGCTCGGATTCTTGTTGTAATTAAACCGAATAATCTACAGTCAACGAGAGTTGAGTAACCAGATGATTGAAGCAACTTGTTGATTGCCATCAGAACTAATTTAATTGTCAGTAATATTGTATTTTATTAGAAATAAGGGTGTTAGGAACGTTAGGAAACAAGAACCCCAACCCCATAGATACAATAGATGTACTCGGCGGGCCCTTAGCTCGGATTCTTGTTGTAATTAAACCGAATAATCTACAGTCAACGAGAGTTGAGTAACCAGATGATTGAAGCAACTAGTTGATTGCTATCAGAGCTTAATTAATTATTAATAAAATAGTATTTTTCTGATAATGCCGCTAATTAATAAAGACTCAATTTTCATAATGACGCCATATAAGCACTACTTTGAAAAAATCTCGTATCTCACACTGCTACAAAGTTGAAAGGCAGTAAGTCTAAAGACCGTATCGTTAATTATAGGGACAGATAAAGCCTGGTCTAACTGGCATGTGTATTATTTTGTATTACTATGTTCTAAGAGTTTGATCTGAGGGTATTTTTAAGCTATATCTGATTTAAGACATTTTTTTTTATTTTAGGGACTTTATGATGCTTTTAATACCGTATGGCAAATACAGTCCGGACAAGCCTATCGAGCTGAATTTGACACTATTTCACCGACTCTTTGGTACGATTTAAAGTAACAACAGGTTAATAGGCTGCCAAAACATGTTATCTAAGTGTTCTCTTCATGATTGTTCAATTGAGCAGCTGCGGAATAAATGTGGTGAATTTTTATTTTTACATAAAAACGATTTTTTACCCCACGTTTTGGAATCCCTTCAATTTCTGATGCAAGCGAAATGACGGAAACAGCTAGAAGAATAAGCTAAAAACCAAAGCCTAACGGAGATTCATTGCGTTGATCCATCGCTAGAGCGGGTCGATAGAAACGCTCCATGATAGTTATATCAAGGGGCCCACTGATTAACAGTCCGCCGGACGGTATCGGCCTGTCAGTTAGAACAAAATTTTGACAGTTCCGAACAACTGACAGGCCGATACCGTCCGGCGGACTGTTAATCCGTGGGCCCCTTTAGATGTCAAAGTCGAGTTGTCGTAAGTAACATGCCATATTCTCTAACAGGCCTAGTAGTCTTAGTTCGCAAACCGCAAATTTTCTTGTAGTATTTGTCAGCAGTCGTTATTGTTACTCGAGAGGATTGGGTAAATTTCGTCCAAACCATGTTATGCTTTACGTCGAGCTCCCAGGGCGAAATGTGTACCTTATTAAGGCACTAATTAAACACATGTGTAATATTGAAATAAAAATATAACACCAAAAAAAACGGCTAAGTAAAGTTGTCCCCATAATTAACGATACGGTCTTTATATGCATCCCATACATAGTTACAACATTTTTCTTTTGAATGACAAACAAGATACGAGTTTTTCAAAGTAGTGCCGATATGTAATTTGTTTACGTGCAAAACATGATATTTAGTAAAATAAGTTGTAACTTACGAATACAAAACACATTAAGTATAACACATATGTAATATGAATAAAGTCAGGTAAGAAAAGAGGGATACGTATATGTAGGTTATTTTCAGGGCCTATCCCATACAAGTGTTGCTTTAACCCTTAAATGCATAGTGTTACCAAATGTCTATAAACCATTAGACAGCTCACTGTTTTAAAATAAAAAGGCTTACGTTCTTGAACGCACCTTTATACCAAACGTCAAGTAGAGTCGGACCAAAAAAAGTCTGCAGCGGATTTGATAGCCCACGCAGTGCAAGTGTCATTTATACGTCATAATTTCATATTTCATAGAAGTTTGACGTTTAAAATAACACTTTCACTGCGTGGGCTATCAAATCCGCTGCAGACTATTCTTGGTCTGACTCTAATAAGGTTGATTTAAGGGTTAAATTTACGCAATATTTTTAATTTATAAAATTACATTGTGGATTTTTCCATGTGATTTTGAACGGTTTTTTCGGGGTATGTAATTATTTTATATTTAAAAACTTTTAGGTATATCACAAATAGTGTACCTTTCTAATGGTAGTAAAAAAATTCATTTATATATTACTGAAAATTACATATTTACATAAATATGATTTAGCCAATTCAACTTCTAACACTGATTTCGCAGTTAAAATCGAAGTTATATTTTTTTTTACTATTTTTCCTAGAATCGGCAAACAATTATGTGATACATATATCAATTTCGGGCAAAAAGAAAAAATCATGCATTTAAGGGTTAAGCCTACTTGGGCTTACTTAGCTTAGAAATAATAAAACATATCTTGTATTCTCTGTGAAATAAAGTTCACATTCGAACAAAAACTAAAAGTCGGTTCTGTGGTATTTCTGAGAAGTGCTGTCACAATTATAATTACTCAAATTTGAGAACGACATACATACCGCAAATATAAGAATACGAACGTCACAGGAAAAATCTAGACATTCTTACGTCACACAAGGCAATCTTAACAATACTCAAGCCTAGAACAAGCCTAGGACTTAGGGGACCTAAGTAAGGTCTAAGAGTATTCCAGTATTCCAAGTATTCTGTGTACAGCAGGCCCACATTGGCGTATAAATAGAATTGACATTTCAGGCATTATTAAGCTCCGTGGGCAGTATAATACGTTGCTGTATTTTCCAATGTCGTCGAAGTTTCGCAATATCATCCTTAATAAAAAAAAGGTCTAACAATAAAACGTCTTGAATTAAATACTCGCTAATACTCGTGGTGGGTATACTAGCGCGCGAACACATAACGACATTAAAATGCTGCAACAGCAAAATGTCAATCGTATAAGGCTTCATTTAAACATCGATTAAGTAATACCTTTAGATCCTTTGACTCGTTCTACGTCCTTTTAACAACAAAGTCACTACACTAACGGGGGGTATTGTAATGTCAGTTTTATGGGGGGTTAGAGAGGCGTAGCGGCCGTAGGTCGGCTCTCGTAGCGCGGGTCGACTGAGGCGCTCGTAGCGGCTACGGCGTAGCCTGCGCGCGCAGCCTCGCCCCTTCACACATGGACCCAATACTAATCCACCGTCAAAATCACAATTAATATCGAATTGGGATCTTCTAAAAATAATCTAGATAGTCATCTTATTGATTATTGGTAGGATGAAGTAAGTATTAGAAAATAGAGAAAGTTGAAATAAACGTGAATGAGAATAATTATTGAGTAGTAGAGACACTAGAGACCCGACATCCTGTAGGCGGAATAAACTTACCAAGATACTATATGTAGAAGGCATTAAACAATTTTGCTAAAATTAAACAATACCAAATATTCTTTGTTAAGGACCTACACATACAAATGAAACGTAAACGATAAAATTTTCGTTGTAATATGACATGACGCTCAAAATATTAAAATGGAACATACCAAACAATACCAAATATTCTTTGTTAAGGACCTACACATACGAATGAAACGTAAACGATAAAATTTTCGTTGTAATATGACATGACGCTCAAAATATTAAAATGGAACATACCAAACAATACCAAATATTCTTTGTTAAGGACCTACACATACGAATGAAACGTAAACGATAAAATTTTCGTT
This sequence comes from Cydia splendana, assembly GCF_910591565.1. NCBI lineage: Eukaryota > Metazoa > Arthropoda > Insecta > Lepidoptera > Tortricidae > Cydia > Cydia splendana. The sequence continues at coordinate 12,355,689 of NC_085976.1, forward strand.
ATAATATGACATGACGCTCAAAATATTAAAATGGAACATGAAAAACAAATGTTTCCTTGGCAAACAAAACAAAATGGAAACTGAGGTGACATTTTAAAAGCTTAAAATAGTACATTTCGATGCTAGTGCGGAAGGTATGTCATTACTTCACGAGTACCGAGATATCTTGCCACGAGCCGCAGGCGAGTGGGAAGACTCGGGACGAGTGAAGAATGACATTTCCGCACGTGTATCGAACGACGTTTTTTAATACAGTTGCGAAAAAATAAGTAAAACATTGTTAATCGTACACTAAACAAAAGTGGTAACAGTGACAGCTCGCTTAGACGTCGTCTTTAAGTATATTATATCTATGGGCGTTTGGCAGCTATTCCGTTCCATTCAGACACCTTATTAAGAACGGAATTTTCAATATTCAATATTAAAAAATAAACGTGTTATAATGATGAAGAGGTAAGTATTAAAATATGAAATATGTATATTTTTCATATTCTTACATTAACAGTAGGTTTTTATGCTGATTACGACGTTTAAAGGAAACTAATATTAACACTCATCAATAAGTAGTCGTGAATTGGAACAAGTATAAATTTAAAAAAATTGGAAAAGTAAAAAGCACTAGTTCGACATAACCAACTTTCCGCACGCTAAACAGCTACGTAAAGTAGCACTTTGTGAGCAACTGTATTAAAAATACATTTTCATCACACTTGCACGAAAATATTCAGATTTCTCGGACAACTAGTAAGGTGCACTCAATTCGCTCCTTCAACTTGGAAAAATCTGACTGATATTTAACCAGTGCCATAATAGGTCAGTAGTCGTGGAGTTGCGGAAAAATCGCCCGTACTACAATAGTATACAAGGTGAACTCCGACCCGATCCGATTTTTGGTAATCGCATTTAATGCGCAAATCGCACATAATGCCAAAATCGCACGTAACGCGCTAAACGCAGTGGCTCCGCACCGGTTCTACCGCAAACTTCCTCTGTGTTAAATTGATCCATTTTTCCTCTCGACACCCGGAACTTTTTAATTCCAAACTTTTGTATGAAACAGGGCTAGAACTTCTACACGACGCCTATTTGATATGAACTGAATAATGCGAATTCTAAAGTGGAGTTCTTAAACTTGAACTGAGGCTGAAATAAAATATTTTTATTAAAATAGCCTGACGACGTAATTTCTGGGGGACATTTGGTGGTATTTAGGACAATAAAGTCGGTTTTTACGTATCATCGCCACACTGTTAACTGTACATTGGTGGACCTTATGATGCCTTTTGTAATAAGATCCACCGACACAGTTAGGAGTGTAGCTGTTTGTACCTACTTACTGACTGGACACCGTGCTGAACTCTACCTATTCACCTAAGCTTAAATTTAAGTGAGTTTGATGATAAGCTAATATTATACGTAAATAATTTGCTCGCTTAAGATTCAGGAATAAAAAAAAGTGGAAAAACGCTATTGAGTTTTACAAACTGTTTAATTGACGCTCTGCCACTGCTCTTTGTTACAACAATACAACAACACCTTAGTTGGACTTGGAAAAAGACAGTTTACCGCACACGTATTAAAAAGTAGCACTGTCCGTACCTACGATGTCATATTTTGGAGGATATTTCTGAGCAAGTGCGCTGCAAATACTGAAAAACGTTCGTAATATAATTTGAATTCCCATGACCGTTATTAGTGTTATTACCATTATTTTTTTTCTATATTGTGAAATGCGTTATAACATCATGTATTTCAGTACATAGAGGTACTTAAGCATTTATAAAGATTTCTTCTTTCTAATAATTTAATATGAAATGATCCAAGTCAATGCCTTTTTATGTTAAATTTAATTCCACATAATGAGGCCGCGAGATGGAAAAAACGCGAATTATAAGGCATCGAAGGCCGGGCTATGTGGGGAAAGGAGCCCCGTGGAATTTTGCGACTCGATGACAATAGCTGTGGATTAGAAGCAAAACAATTTTTCGCTCCAGCTATTATAAGGGGTCCGTATAATTTCTAAAATCGTAAATTACTAGGAAACTGAAGTATGTAAATTACTCTGTCTAGCAATGTAATGTAGGTAATACAAGGTACGTAGATATTAAGGATATATGTTTCAAAGAATACTAAAGTTTTACATCATTACAATTAAAAGTTTATACCTAAAATCATTTATGAAACGTTAATTATATACTTATTCGTGGTTTCGCTACGTAATACGAGTATATTATGATCATGTTATTGAAGATACATTTTTAATTGAAAAACCTCATCATGCTTCTAATTATCTTGTAATTTTAAAGTTCTCCTCTTTAATTATTACTCGGCGATAAAGTGTAGATTTTAATATAAATAAAGGGCTTCAACCTCCAAAGCCGCCTACGTAGTCACCCGCGTCACGGATCTTTTGTACGAAAGAAAACTACCTCACAGACATTTTGCAGGTAAGTACCTATAACAATTTTATGTCTGTACCTATAGGTATTATAGTCTGACGACTTTATTCATTTCTTCATTCATTTTATAAACTCATAACAGAAATGTCAGAATTACTGATAGGGACGATTATCAATGCAACGGTTTGTTAGATTTGACAAACATTTATGAAAACGGCATTAGTCATTCATTACATTACAACCCCATATGGATACAAGTGAAAACTTATAAGGCTAGCTAATTTACGGCCCGATTCGAACTTTAGGATACGTCAAATATATCGGCTAAATACGATATGGATTGGATATGTCCGCGTCAAATGTGACGTTTCTTCAAACAATAACGTCACTTTTGACACTGAAATCCATATCGTATCTAGCCGTAATATCTTAAAGTTCGAATCGGGCAGTCAGTCAACTAAGGTTGAGTGCGTTAAAAGAGAAAGTTAAGTTAGTATTCAAAATCGTTTTGATCCCTCCATGGAGGTGTTATGCAAAACAAAATGATGACCGTATGTCAAAAAGAACCCTTGTATTCTTATTTAATTACACAAACGGGTCTACCGCGATATAATTTCATTGTTTTTACCTTTAATTCCGATGTTTCAGCTGAGTTGCACCAGCTGTGGTCACGGAAAGACTGACGTCCCAACAAAAGTCAACGGAGATATTAATAAAACACCAATAATAGTATTAATATGTGTACAAAACGCGAGAGTTTAAACTTTAAAGTGTTATATTGCAAACCCTTGTATTCTGTTAACTAAAGTAGAGTGCGTAAAAGAGTATTCAAAATCGTTTCGATCCAGAATCCGCAGATAGTCCCTGGTGTTCACTTAATTATACGGCAAATGATGATGATGGAATTTCCTTTTGCAGAGTTGCTCCTTTTGGCTCACAGATTGATTTAGGAAGGGGAGCCAATCGAATTTTTGATGCAAAATTTTGACTTATGGGGGGGTGCCCCCCGAAATTTGTAATAAATAAAGTGTTGCTATGTGGTCAAGTTTGGTATCATTTTCGTGTAACTCAAGGATGCTAAATTCGTTTCTGATATTTAATTTATACGGTTTCATATAAATAATTTGAAATAAATGAAAAAAAAAAAATCTATTTAATTTTGTTCCGAATAAAAGCCTATATTTTTCTTATTTTAATATGCACACAAAAAATAAAAATTTCATGAAAAAGCCCTATTATTCCTCGTTATAAAAAGTATACATATGGCATATTTATTTTACATTAATGTGAACAAAAAAAATTAAATGTAGATCTACTTTCGGCTACTCATTGAACAAGATACAACGATGTGAGCTACAGCTATGCAATTTACGGCGTTTGATGATGATGAGATCCCTTTTTAGTGTACATAGTGAATCCTTAGAACCCTTAGATCATTTTAGGAAGGAGATCCACCTTGATTTTTGATATGGTCGGCATGAAAGGTGGGGTGATTTGTCCCATACAATCATACATTTATACGAGCACCTGTTTAGGTTTCTGCAATAACTTTGGTGACATTTTCGAGTAAATCAAAAGACAGAAATCATTTAGGTAATTAAATATTCAAAATGCTAATTAATAATGTAAATATTGACTAATATTTAAATTATTTTCCTCCGTATAGCTACGTCCCTTAAATCGGATTACGTTGTGCACCGAGCATAAGCAATGTTAAAGAGTGTTTACAAATATATAGTAAGCTGGTAAGGGCATTTATTTGTATGATGATACAGATATTTGTTCCTGAGTCATGGTTGTTTTCTATGTATTTAAGTATTTATATATTATATATATCGTTGTCTGAGTACCCACAACACAAGCCTTCTTGAGCTTACTGTGGGGCTTAGTCAATTTGTGTAAAAAAATGTCCTATAATATTTATTTATTTATTTATTTATTTATTTATTTATTTATATAGGCAGCAAAATCTTTAAAATACGAAATAATGTAATTATTAGTCCATTTCTCTTTTTTTTCTTTTAATTTACTCGATAATGACACCAAACTTAATTCAGAAACCTAAACAAATGCTTTCATAAATTTATGATTGTATAGGACAAATCATCCTCAACCTTTCAACCACACCGCACCAAAAATCAAGATGGCTCCCGTTCCTAAAATGATCTAAGGGCTCTAAGGTCTGACTATTTATTATTATTATAGGACATTTTTACACAAATTGACTAAGCCCCACGGTAAGCCCAAGGCTTGTGTTGTGGGTACTCAGACAACGATATATATGTCGGACCCTGACACCAGAAAGACGTATTGCAGCGTTATAGTTCATTATTTTAGACGCCTGTATAAAATCGATTAGCAATGTTGAGCTACATATTATTTGGTTGTAACAAAATAAATAATGTTGTGTAGAGAGTAACGCCGTCTATTGGAGCATTGTTGAAATAAAGTTGCGTAGAGAGTAACGCCATCTATTGGCGTGTTGTTGAACTAAGATGACAGGTAGAAGGCTTTGGAACGTCGAGAGGTTTCTCTCGAGTGAGCGTAGGCACGAGTTGGCGTTTTTGTCGGTATGTTGGTAGACTGGTCAAGCAGGTTGACCAACTTGACGTTGAGGCGGGAGCACTGGAGCAGCGAGGCTCCGCCGCTGGTAGCTCTTCTTGATCGGACCGCGCTAGAGATCGGACGTACTCGTTAGCCAACCTCGTGCCTAACTCGCTACGTTCCTGAAGGTTTATACCTGAAGGATTATTCTGATAGCTTATAGAATCCCGCGTTCTTTAACCATTTAGCTAAGTGTTTTATTTCAAGTGTTATTTTGATTTCTTATGTTTCATTAGAAGCTTACTTTTGTGAAATAAAGAAATGATGTGTTATGTGTTGTTTTAACTTGTTTTGAAAAGATTTGTCCCTCTGAGTTTGTTGCCGGTCCCATATAGGGCTAAATCTTCTCATGTTAGAGGCGTAGGGTTGGAGCCGGCCTAGTTTGACTTGAATAAAGATTTAAACGTTTACTTTCATATCGCTCCTTTGAGTTAAACATAGCAATTAGTTCTTTTAAACATTTAGTACTGAAGTATAGTAGGCACTAGTATGGTTAACGAGTCCTAATGTTTATTTCATGCACTGGTAGCATGGTAGCATACTGGTTTAGCTGTGAAGTAATACATCGAGATACTACCCCACGCGCCCACCGCTTTTAGGACCATCGGTTTTCGACATCAGCAAGTGGGATAGATGCAAAGTTTCATGTATTGCTTGCACAGCCACCTGGGAGCGTGGTGTATTTCCGTGTGTTTTGGTGACCTACATTCCATAATCTGGACACGTGGTAATGGTAAGCTCACGTGTCTAACCTTCATTGAAAGGTGAGTGCAATTCATTGTTATTTGGTGAGAATTATTGTGAAATTGTGAATTATGATTGAGGCAGTCTAGCATAGCGGTCGTTACGTGACGTCATCTCTGGGATCGTTACGTTTCTTTATAATTAATTTTTGTAATCCATTTAAATCGAAGCGATCTTGAGTTATTTTGATTTGAAATCCATACTGTTAATTAAAACCGAGTATTGGCTATTACAACGTGATATTATTTCATCGCTTACTTGTGAATTTACCCTCAATAATTGATTTTTCATGAAAATACAATAAATTTTTATAATCCATTTAAATCTAAGTGATCTTGAATTATTTTGATGTGAAATCCATCTTGTTAATTACAATCAAATATCGGCTATCACGACGTGATATTATTTCATCGCTCACTTGTGCATCTACCCTCAAAAAATATTTTTTTTTTTGAAAATGGGTCGATCAACTATTTCTTGTTGTTATTCTGTCCCATCAGCCAGGAGACAATAGTAGCATAGTTTCTTAGAAGAGCTGCTGTACCATGTTCTACAAACGTGCTTAGTAGATGTCCCATTATGGAAAGGCCTTATAACTACCAAAAAAATCAAGTTTGGTTCATTTAAATACGAAATAACTAGTATTTTAAGAGTGACCCAAGAGACCGTAACCATGGCAACTAGTGACAAGAAATAGTTGATTCACCCAAATACAATGCACCGTTAGAAATTGATCCTGTAATTCCTCCTGTAATCCTGTTTAGTAATTAGTAAAATTGCTACAAATTATTGCCCGTAATGCCGTGATAGATCACAAATCGTGCATACTATGGAAACATGAGCTACGCATATGAAAATTAATGTTACAGTGTCCTGCAGCCCGAGCCGAGCCAACTTACAGACACCATTACGCATGTGACACAGAAGCAGCTGTGCAGTATCATCTGTGCTGGAGATTTGGAAATAAAAGGACAGGTTTCGTTCCAATTGTTTATTAGTGAATTTTATTTTCAGTGTAATGGCGAAGCATAACAGTCTAACGTAACTAATTAGCTGTCACTTTTCGTATTGGCCCATTTTACCGTGTTACTTATTTTTGGAACACATGTTTGTTTGTTCATAGAAGGAAATAAAACGCACTCATTGAAGTTTCAATTTTAATCAGAGATTTTTAGTCTCATATCCATTAGTAACATATCTTTAGTGTCCACTACTAGGGCATTACGTAAACCTTTGAGTTTAGCCTGCATACATGATAAATGATAAATCTGATACCGTGCAAATTATGATTTCAGTACCAGCCAGCTATGATGAACCACCGCTCTGTCAAGAGTGTCCCGATCAAGACGATGAACCACATCGTGCATCTCGCCATATGCCGCAGCAACGGCAACTGCAAGGCGGAAAGCATCAGCCTTCGTGCTTGGGTTGGACTTCACCACCACCTTTGACTGGGACGCGTGCATCATGCTTTATTAATCTGGTGAGCAGTTCCCATTTTGTTGGGATTATTATGAGAGGATTTACTTCTGCTTAGAAGTTTTGAGCGAGTTTCTGTTGTTAAAGCTAAAGTAGAAAGCTGAGTTTCTGTTGTTAAAGCTAAAGTAGAAAGCTATCTTTAGTGATTTTGATCAGTGATGTTCAGTTTCAGTTGATCAGTTGACGCTGATAGTACCAATGGTTCTGAGTAACATGATTTAAAGAACCGTTTTTATTTTCGTTTTGGAATTCACTCTTAACATTGTTTTTGCTTTCGATGGACTGAAAGCTTGTACTTTCGAAGGACTGAAAGTACGCCCGATGGACTGGGCAATACTGTCATGCTTTCGATGGACTGAAGGCAAGCCCGATGGACTGGGCACTACTGTTTTGCTTTCGATGGACTGAAGGCAAGCCCGATGGACTGGGCACTACTGTTTTGCTTTCGATGGACTGAAGGCACGCCCGATGGACTGGGCTCTACTGTTTTGCTTTCGATGGACTGAAGGCACGCCCGATGGACTGGGCACTAATGTTTTGCTTTAGATGGACTGGGTATTGTTTAGTGACCGCATCAGAAGTGCCGGAGCATGTAAGAGGTGCACGTGGTCTGCTTTTTATGTGCAGAATGCTCTTTGCAAGGAGTAGCACTTACGCGGCTGAGATGGTTACTTCTGACGAGGGTCTGGTATCTGCCGAAGGACTGGCAATGCACCGAAGGACTGGTGTTGTTTTGTTAAAAATGAATTCCCGTTGATGTACTGTGTTCATATGAGTAAAATTGGCATTATCAAATCAGAATGTTATTTGTTTTAAGATGTCTTACAAAAATTTAGATCACATATGACCAAAGATTTGTTTTTTAATGCCAGATAATTTCCCCGTAAATTGATATTGATGACAATAGTAGTGATACTGTCGAGCAATGAATTAGAGCTGTTGTGATTTGTGTTTTTGATGTTTGAGATTGTTCTGTTTTCACATAAATTTGTGAGTATCCGCCAGATGGAGGCGATGATTAATGGAGTGTATCCGCTAGATAGCGGCGATGATTACTGATTATTTTTATTAAGTCGTTGCTCGATGGACTATTTTTGACTAGAGAATTGAGGATTGTTAAAGTAATTTTGAACAATTATTTTTTCTGGTTGGATTGAAGTTTGATTTTAATAGTAATTTGAGAGAGACCCAAATTGTGGGTCAGGAATGACCGAGCGATGAGATACTGTGCTGAGTATTTTGTTACAGAATCAAATGCATACACCCACACACGAGGACGTGTGTAGCGCAGGACGGCCGTGTCGGACCCTGACACCAGAAAGACGTATTGCAGCGTTATAGTTCATTATTTTAGACGCCTGTATAAAATCGATTAGCAATGTTGAGCTACATATTATTTGGTTGTAACAAAATAAATAATGTTGTGTAGAGAGTAACGCCGTCTATTGGACCATTGTTGAAATAAAGTTGCGTAGAGAGTAACGCCATCTATTGGCGTGTTGTTGAACTAAGATGACAGGTAGAAGGCTTTGGAACGTCGAGAGGTTTCTCTTGAGTGAGCGTAGGCACGAGTTGGCGTTTTTGTCGGTATGTTGGTAGACTGGTCAAGCAGGTTGACCAACTTGACGTTGAGGCGGGAGCACTGGAGCAGCGAGGCTCCGCCGCTGGTAGCTCTTCTTGATCGGACCGCGCTAGAGATCGGACGTACTCGTTAGCCAACCTCGTGCCTAACTCGCTACGTTCCTGAAGGTTTATACCTGAAGGATTATTCTGATAGCTTATAGAATCCCGCGTTCTTTAACCATTTAGCTAAGTGTTTTATTTCAAGTGTTATTTTGATTTCTTATGTTTCATTAGAAGCTTACTTTTGTGAAATAAATTCAGTGAGCTGGTGGTCGGAAGTAGGTCTACATTTCATTTTTTTTTCTACATTTTTAGACATACATATGCCATGTGTGTATACTTTTTATAACGAGGAATAGTAGGGCTTTTTCATGAAATTTTTATTTTTTGTATATATATAAAAAAAAAGAAAATTTTTGGCATTTATTCGGAAATAAATAAAATAGAAAAATGTTATTTTTAATTTTTTTTTTATTATTTATATGAAACCGTATAAATGAAATATCAGAAATGAATTCAGCATCCTTGATTTACCCGAAAATGATACCAAACTTGCGCACATAGCCAAAATAAATTTTTACAAATTTCGGGGGGCACCCCCCCTTACGTCAAAAATTTGCATCAAAAATCCGGTTGGCTCCCCTTCCTAAATCAATCTGTGAGTCAAAAGAAGCAACTCTGCAAAAGGAAATTCCATCATCATCATTTCCCGTATATCACACTTTTTTGTCGTGTACGCCACGGACTAAGAGGTGTTACGCAAAGCAAAATGACGACCGTGTGTGAAAAAGAACCCTACGGTACCTAATTAGTTTGATGACATGGCGACCACAATAACTTATTATGGCGGCGATGGCCACACTTAATATGTCACCTTATGTCCGTAGTCCTTACCTGCAACAAAGGAATACATGATGAATTTATGATTAATACACTGGTCTGATACAGATTAGGATTACATAATATGTACTAAAGATCTTGAAAATCAATGCGGTAGGTACCTACACTGTATTTTTAGAATCAGAAAATATAAAATCAAATACATGTTGATATTTAAACGTGAAGTCGACTGTATTTGTAACAATTTAGGTATTCAGTGAAGTAACAGAAATCAACAAATGTTAGTCATAATTATAAATTTACACGTTCACTGCGGGGATGGGGTCAAAAGAACCCAAACTCCAACTCATTAAAGTACCCACTAATTGCCGAAGCAAAGGTGTTCAAGAGATAATAGGCCCTCAGATATCTAAACACGTCGCTATTGTGAAGGCGTTAGAGTGCGTGGTCAGATATTGTGAACACCTTGGCCGCTCCGATATATCTGATGGCGACTGTACATATTATAAGCAGTGATCGTACATTTTCCAGCATTTTTGGTGCAGCACAGTGGTGTTAACGGAATTGGTATAGATAATTTCAACTGAGATGGTAAATTAAGGTTAATATTAACGTAATTAACGCTAATTAATCATTAAGACGAAACGGGAGCTGAGCTAAAAGTCAATTTTGAGATTTCAAGCTGAATATACCCGTCGCTCTGACGGGGCGTGAGAGACTGTATTTGTGTGTGTAATGCACGCACACAGATGCGTACGCTTGCACCCGCGCGCGCCTCATTGCCGACAATTTGCAATGTTATTTTTCGTGCGTTACTGCCACGAGGCGTTCACTTATTACTTACTGTGTTGCGATTGAATTTTTTGACCCGGCTTACGTTTACGGAACTCGATAATCTTTCTACTACTGTGACTTGGCTTTGTTTACTTGACTTTGCTGATCAGCTTATTGTTTTGGACTCCGTGAGTTGTGGTTACCTATTGGACCGCACGCAATTCATCTACCTTTATTCAAGTAATTAAGCGTAATTAGCCGAAACCTTTATAAGAGTGTAATTCATAAGAAGTACATAAGATATAATTTATGTACTGGTTTGCTGTTAGCTTTTAATTGTATCACTTTACATATATGTTACTCAAATAACTAACACGGTTACACTGTTGTAAGAACATTATTTTTCAGGTAGGCCTTATTATACCTACTATAGGCCTTATTATACCTACTATAGGCCTTATTACCTCCTAGTACCTTAGTAGTAGTAGTACTACTACGGAAATTGATTCAAAGACTCAAGACTGACTTAAGTGGCAGTAGGGTGTAGGGTTTTTTCTAGGCTTAATGAGTTCGCTGAAGCTTATTTTTTATACTTAGCGCACAGAACCACTAGTTTAACAGTATCAGCTCTAACCACATGTCACCATTTTGTCCTTTACGTAACAAACTCAGGGGCCCAGAATATCCGATGTACCTATCAAATCAAGGTTCTGTACCAAATAAGGCCCGGTTATTATAGTTCGTTATTTTTTAGCATTAGAAAGAAGGTAAACAATCATGACGTGTCTTTTTATTAATAATTATTGAAAAACGCTTTCAAAAATTAGTTTATATTACTTATGAAAGCAAAAGAATATAAAAAAGTATATGATTAATACATACATACAATCACGCCTATTTCCCGGAGGGGTAGGCAGAGACCACGGATTTCCACTTGCTACGATCCTGACATACCACTTTCGCTTCCTTCACATTCATAACATTCCTCATACACGCTCGCCGGTTTAGGGTGCTCTTGCTCATTCATATGATTAATATGATTTATAATTCTAACATATTTGCTATGACTTATTTTTCAATGGTAATTTTTAATAAGACATGTCAAAATCTGTTACCTTAATGCAAAAAAAACGAACTTTAAGCGTGCTAACTTTCAAAATTTCATTTTTTATAAGATAGTATAAGTAGATGGGCAAAAATTTTGCGTCCATGTCCACCAGTGAGTAAGTGATTGAGATACCTAAACATTTAACTTTATAATGTAAAATGATATAATTTACTAACCTACTCGTTTAATTTCAGGTAGGTTGAATAAGGAACCAAGTAACCATGGGGAGGAGCAGTATTTACTAACATTTTCTTTTTGGGTCTTCAGAGTGTATCGTTTCCTTTTTTTTGCACATATTACACTTAAATATATATTCTCTGTGTAAACCCTTACGTCTTTCAATGACAAAGGCAAGATCAGCAAATGTACAATTTGTATGATCGTGCCTGATATTTGAGATCACAGAAAATAAATATTTTAAATCCACTATTCTGCGACCTTCTAAAATTTTGTTTTATCATGATTCATGATCAAAAAGCTCGGATTCAATAGTCATATCAAACGTCGATTATGCAGTTGATGATGAGCTTGCATTTTCTACCATTGGTGCTGCAAATGCATCAACCGGTGGCGATAAACTTTGCCCTCTTGTAAACAAATTACTATTGTGATTGTGTCTAGCAAAAGGCCAAAATTCGGTTTACTTTCCTGTTTAAAATATTACTAATTTATTCATATTTCAGATTAGGTACATAGGTAACTGTCTGAATGTTACAATGCCAGCTGGCAAATTCTATCACATTTGTTTGTTTGGTAGTCATGGTAACATTCACTTACATTGATATCCTTATTAAGATCTGTATCTTATTATCCAGACCTTAAAATATTGCCACCGTTGCCCTTTAAAAAAATACTGTTTAAATAATTGGCTACGCAAACAATGCTTCTATAGTATAAATAATGACTACACAAAAATGGGTAGTATTGTATATAATGCACGAAATAAGGCCCGATTCTTAAGCGGGTTTAAATTTTGAGGCCATGTCCGCTAATACTATAGACAAAATATCAAGTTTAATAAACACAAAAAAAAAAAACATTGATGGGCCTTATTTTATAATTTAGGCCTTACTTTGTAATTTAAAGTAGAGTTAGGCCAAGAAAAATCTATAGCGATTTTGATAGAACACGCAGTGCAAGTATTATTTCAAACGTCGCTTCTATGAAATTATGACATATAAATAACACTTGCACTGCGTGTGCTATCAAAATTGCTGTAGACTTTTCTTGGTCTGACTCTAAAATATTCTTTATTACACCACAAACATAAAAACAAATTTAAAAAAGTGCTAGTCGGACTCGCACACGAAGGGTTCCGTACCATTATTTATAAAAACGGTCACCCATCCAAGTACTGACCCCGCCCGACGTTGCTTAACTTCGGTCAAAAATCACGTTTGTTGTATGGGAGGCCCCACTAAAATTTTTATTTTATCCTGTTTTTAGTATTTGTTGTTATAGCGGCAACAGAAATAAATCATCTGTGAAAATTTCAACTGTCTAGCTATCACGGTTCGTGAGATACAGAGATACAGACGGACGGACGGACAGCGGAATCTTAGTAATAGGGTCCCGTGTTTTACCCTTTGGGTACGGAACCCTAAAACCGATTTACAATGTAGATAAAGGTAGCAACAGGCGGTCTTATCGCTGTTAGTTCTTATTCTTCGTTTGTTTAGCATTAGAGTGAAGGTGACGTGTCTTTTTTAAGCATGCAATCGTATAATTATTTATTAGCTTTTTTTGTAATAGTTATGTACTTAGTGGTTAATATTAGTATTTACTATTTTTTTTTTCAATAATGCTTAAAAACGAAGTATAGACATGACAACCAAATATTAACGCCATTGTAGGGCAGGATATACAGAACATGAATCATTTGTACTGTCACGCTCCGTGATTGTTGAGCCATTTAGGGTTCTAGCTAAATTGGACATTCCATAGAGCACGAGTAAGTATGGAACAACCAATTCAGCTAGGACCCTAAATTGCTCGACAATTACGAAGCGTGCCTGTAGGTACCTAAAAATTTTGTTAACCCATTTTAACCATGCAATAAAATATTTTTGATTTTGATTTCTAATTTGAAATATTAGAATCAAAAAGTTCATAATAGATTGTATATCATAACTACAAAAATGTGTTCCCTACTCTCAACCCAAAACCCCTTGTATCTTAGGATCTAGATATTTTCACACAAGACGGTTTATCGATAACTTCTTACATCACTAGATTATCGACATTAAATGTCGACTATTGCCCATCACTTTTCTGGCTGTGTACGTATTTAGAAACTTGACTCCGCCCCTAAAATTAGTGCGATAGGGACAACTGCAGCTGAGGCGAAAAATCCTGCGTAAAAATGACAAAAATCGAGGTTTCGTAGTCCTCTTTTTCCTCCCCCAAAACTTAACCAATCGTAACCAAATTTGGAAATCTAAATGATTATGAAATTATCTGTGTCGGACCGTTTTGCTTTTTTGGCTAATTGATATCAGTTTTGAATACCACGCCTCTCATTGCGGCATAGTCTATTAGGCCATTTTGGCCGTTTTTGAAGGGCTCTAGCGCCTTAAAAAACAAAAATATCAAAAAAAGCAAAACGGTCCGACACAGATATTGACAATATTAATCTGTGTTGAAAAAATCATTGCTCTAGCTTCAAAAACCACGGAGGAAAACGAGGACTACGTTTGTATGGAGGAATGACCACTCCTGTTGGCTCTTAAGGGTTGAAATTATTTATACCAATTCCGTTAACACCACTCCGCTGCACCAAAAATGCTGGAAAATGTACGATCACTGATTATAAGTCAGTGGTTACAGCCAAGGTATTAAATATTGACACGGACATAGTTTAGTTTATGGGCAAGATGGCAGGTCGTGTATATGTCGTAGTCAGATCGTATAATCCGCCGTATTACATTACGGCTAGCCGTTATCAAAAACAGGGGCGTTTTGAAATGCGGCGGTTCGACGATTAGCCGGATTGTCATTGCGATACGTTCTTCAATAAGGCGGCCAACGTTTAGCCGCATCGTACTACTATTTTAGATTGTAGAGTGACCAGTTCTTTCGGTCGCCTACGTAACCGGAGTTTGACAATGTTTGCAATTTAATTTATTTTTACCATGGTCCCACCGCACTACATGTGTTTATTTTCCAAAACATTTCCTTCGCAACTTAAATAGACGGAGCTCCGCAAGCGGGGCTCCTATTTCTGGGCGGTTTGCCCTTCGGGCATCTGAAGCTACCTAACGAACCTAACCTACTTACCTACCTACGCTTTTTTCCCCAAAGTGTAATGTTTTCACGGACGTCTCACTAAATCAATAGGTAGGTAGGTTAGGTTCGTTAGGTAGCTTCAGATGCCCGAAGGGCAAACCGCTCAGAAATAGGAGCCCCGCGAAGCGGGGCTCCGTCTAGTTAAGTTGCGAAAGAAATGTTTTTTGAAAAGAAACAGTCCGACGAACTCCAGATTTGATGGACACCCCAGCGTTTGTCAAGCAGCGCCACGGGTGTTAAAAATGGGAACTAAAAATTGTCAAAGCGGCGGCTAATGACTCGCTGTATTACATTACGGCTAGCCGTGTTGAAGAACGTATGGCGCCGAATACATTCCGGCGGATTCTCATTCAGCCGCATTCAATCCGGCTAATCGTTAAACCGCCGCATTTCAAAACGCCCCTGTTTTTGAAAACGGCTAGCCGTAATGTAATACGGCGGATTATACGATCCGACTGCGACATATACATACATACATATTTTTGGCACTTTGTTCGCGTCGATATTAAATTTAATGCTTTGATTGTACAATACCTATTCGCGTGATAGGATAAAAAACGTTCACATGCGGTACTCATCCATAGTTTTTGTTAACTAACTACTCAAGGCTGAGAAAACTATTGTCTTAGAAATAAGACGCCTAAAGTAGATATCTAATGAGTAAGTATAGTGTTTATTTGATAATTAAAAACTGTGTTTACACATAAAAAACACGAATCGGGGCAATGCATTGTGCTTGCAATCATTTACGTGCCTATTCATTGTTTGATGATGGAATTAATATTTCAATTAAGAAATTTGCTAAACATTACATTTTAGTCATATATCTATATCGTACAAAACACATATCAGTTGTCTATACGCCCACCTGGCACCTAATTATCAGGCATGCTTATTTGAGCTGATTTGGCGCGTGATACTACAGTTTCTTATCAGAATGTTTACTAGATCATAGAAATATGTATTGTGTAACACTTTAAACTCTCGCGTTTTGTAATGTATACACATATTTATTGATATTAACGGGTCTACCGCGATTAGATTTCTATTTCATTATTTTACTATTTATTTCGTTTCAACTAGACGGCTGTTTCAAATGAATAAGCCATGAAACCGGCGCGATGAGAAGGTAATTAAGGCAGGTAAGGATTAAGGGCTAAGAATAAGGGAGGTAACGATTTTATAGCGCGAGTCTGGGGAGTCGGGCATCAAATATTAATTTAGTTTTGTAATAAGAAGGCTCAAAGAGGATAGAAAATAGGATACCTAATATAAAAGAACCAACTTAACTAAAAAAAATTAAAAAAATAGAAATCGCGTGTTCTTTCACGTCTACAAAATAAACATCATATCGCTTAAATACAAATGATCCAAATTTAGAAAATAATAATCATTTCAAAAGGATCACATATGGAGCAAATATTCTTTATTAAATACCTTGACCGCGCTTTGAGGAATTACCGGTTGGGTTGGTACCGCAATGTCGGTTATATTATACGTTAGGAAACCTTCAAAAGGGTCGGTCAGTTTGCGCGCCTGGTTACTAGACGTAGTAAAGAGTTTTTAAACCTGACTGATTTCAGACGAATCTAACGACACCTTACAATTTCAAATCCTTTAAGTTTATGCATCCCAAAGAAATAGACATACATATCGAAAAACGCCTATCAAATACTCCCAATCAGTGGGATAGAAATTAGGACCAACATCCAAGATCAATGAAAGATGCCATCAATACGATTTTGAAGGACGCGTGTGGCGCTAAGCTGACTTAGCTGACAATTCAGTGATGACCAGTTCATTCAAATGGGAGGCTCGGATCGAAGAGGGTGCGCGCGCATCCCCCCGCCTGTTATATCAGTTCACAAAACATTTTACGCGCCTGTTAAGTTGCTAGTATCACTTGACCTTTAGGGCTCATTTAGACGATGCGAGAACTCGCATACAAGTTTCATTACATTGCGGGTTTTGATCGGTCGGTTGAATTGGACGTAACCAACAGTCCGCAATGTAACTATTTAAATTATTTAAAAGTACGCGCGCCGTCTAAATCAGCCCTTAGAATTAGACTACGAGTAGCTACAAACATATGAGCGGTCTCGCCCTCATACTTATTTAATTTGGAAGCGCACATATATGGTGACTCCGCCTCCATCAGTCTCAGAAAAATAAAAACAGTCTATATTGTCGAGTCCGTGACTTCTGTTTGTCGTATATGCCATATGCTCTTTGGTATATGCTCCATCTAAAAGGTCCGTTCATCTCTAGATCCACTGAACGGGTGAACGGAACACAGTTATATTTTTATCCTTGCTTAGAAGCGATGCGCTAATCGTTGTGAACAGCGCTGAGTATAGGCTTATATTATGATCTTAAACTAGGCTACATATTACAATTATTAAGAGGTGATAATATAATACAGTAATCCTCTAGTAATCATACAAGATTTCGTGCAACACCTACTAAATTGACTTATTAATAAGTTTTTGGCAAAAATTTCATTTTTGGTACAAGCTTTTATCGCTGACTGTACTTTTCTTACGACAGAGAACTAATACTCATCGAGACAATTCTAAAAATCCCTAACACAATTAGGTTGCGCTGTTTCATCACAGAGTTCCTATGGCCACCTCCTGTCTCCATCATTAGATCAGCTCGATGGAACCATAATATTGCATTGTCATCCGATTTATACATGCATGCAAAATTTCAGCTCAATCGGAAACCGGGAAGTGGATCAAATTTAACTTGCAAGATTTGATTACAGACAGACAACGGTCAGGTGAAACTAAATAAAAGCTTGTAATAAGATTTTGGCAAAAATTTCATTTTTGGTACAAGCTTTTATCGCCGACTGTACTTTTCTTTCAACAGGCAACTAATAATACTCATCGAGACAATTCTAAAAACCCTAAACACGATTAGGTTTCGTTGTTTTATCACAGAGTTCCTATGGCCACCTCCGGTCTCCATCATCAGACGTTCGCCCGAGACGTGTTGACATGTGTGTACAAGTATTTAACACCTTGCATTTGCGCCCTACAGTTGTTTCTACAAGCCACACTGGTCATACCGTAGTTGGTAAAACAAATAAAAATCTGGACATAAGTATAAGGGTGGTATTCCATCTGTCCACATTATCGTTGTCCAATGTGTATTGCGTCTCACATTTTGCTTAATGTGAGACGCAATGACATTGGATATAGAAATTGGACAGGTGGAATACCACCCTAAGGAAAAATCATGGACGTGAGAGCGGCAAACTGACCCCTCCGAAAGTGAGTCAATGTGTCAGGGGCGCGTCGATCTTATGCACTAAGAGCGCTATCACACTGGAGCTAGACGACCGAGTTGCTAACGGCGCGATCACTGTGCTCAGTGTGCTACAGGTTTACTTACTTAACTCGGATGGTCGATGAGATGTTAGTGGGTAGTGGCCAAGCATATTACTGTATGACTTACGTGACTGCAATGCAACAAAGTTAACTGCAGCATAGTTATAGGTTCAGCTGCATGCAACTGATTTGTGAGTAGGTGAGTCAAAATTAAAAACTTAAACGTAAAATTATTCAATGTTAGTATGTCTCACAACAGTTTAAATTCGATTAATGTATGGTACTAGTCACATGAATTCATAGCATCTGTCAATCCGATACATTTCTCCTTTTCGTTTATCGACTATACCAGCGGTCGGCAACAGGCGGCCCGCGAACCTCTCACTTGCGGCCCGCGAGCTCCCCTGGCTATTCTGTATGTAATATTGACAAATTACAATGTCGGATAAAGTCACAAATATTAACAAAGTGCGGCCCGCTTCTATTTCGTTAACTACTATGTGGCCCTTGGCTGCTAAAAGGTTGCCGACCGCTGGACTACCTATACGATAGTTATCTTGGCTAGGCTCTAGTACGAGTATGTAACCTTCCCGCTCACAAATCGCCAGTGTGTTAGCGCTCTAACAATACAGAAATATGGATCGCGAGCCGTCCCTCGACCCTCTCCGGTTACTCCGGTAACGATTTACCCCGCACCCGGTGTTCATTTTATTTCCATTCAACATTTTCTCCATTAATAACCAATTTGGCTTATCAACGCTCGACGCTCCAGTTAACACTGCAAATTATGAGTCTTTAGCTGAAATTCAAATGTCAATTAAGAATAAGCAGCTATGATTATGATTGCTACGTTATCGAAGGAGGATTTGCTCTTCTAATATACTGTTAATTCCGGTACATTTTATTAAATCAAGAATGTTTATAAAGAAAAAAAATTAAGTCTCGATTTTCCATGTAGGTATCGCCATTCTTGAAGTACCATCGCCCACACTGTTAACTGTACCTTATGCCTTTTGTAATAAGGTCCACCGATGTACAGTTAGGAGTGTTGCTGTTTGTACAGTCGAGTACATAAATATGTATGTACATATTTCTTCACCTTAATCCATTGCAAGAAGGTGAGCTGTATACTTATTTACTTCTGAACCCGACTGTACGAGAGATACCTGTTGGCGTGGGTAACGACTATTTTTTATCTTATTAATACGACAAAAGGAAGTGTTATGATTTAAGCAGCTTGTTCCTGATATTTGTGCTTCAAATTTAAATTAAATTGATTATTTAATTCAATCGAGACCCGGTCCGCGAAATCTAGGCTTTTGTGTGTGCAGAGCGCTCTCATTTGGTCTTAAAACGGTAACGATGACGTCATACGAATCTATATCTAGGTCTAGACCTACATCTCGCCTTATTTAGTGGCGTGGGCGTTATGGCACGATCTTGGCATGAGACGAGTCGTCAATGGCGCCCGACTGTCTGCCGTCTACTTTCACTACGATAGATCAGCATAGGCGGTCAAGATTTCGGAGAAAAGCGAAACGCATCAATTTTGAAAACATTTTTTAACTTCTAAGGTTTGTTAGACAGAGAGCTTGCAAAATTACATGTTCATAAATAAGAGCTAATATGGAGTTTATGAGGAAATTAAAAGACTGGCACAAGAAAGAAATGATTGGCGATTACTCCACCGACAAGAGCAAAGCTCTTAAGTTATGATGATGATGATGGAGTTAATACGAATGCTTACTTTACAGCATCTTGATGGCAGAAATTCGTTAGAATAAAATCCAATTTATTGTTAGTTAGAAAATGGTAATTTAGAGTACATTTTTGTGCAAAAAACTAGAGCTTTAAATACCTACAGTTCTCCACTTATTAGAATAATTTTTACTCTATCTTATTCCGTCTGCCTTTACTTTTTAAGGTCGTATAGGTTATAGCGCGATTGAACCATTTACGATCGACTAAGGGTCATTTTACGACCTCCACTTTCGGACACAAGATCTCCACGGAATACCAACGGGTATTTGCTGCATGAATACTGAATGGCCTGAGTTAAATATGGACCGAGTGCTACTGAATTAGGGTCCGATGGAATGGAACGTCGAGTCAAACCTTGGTTAAATATTTATATGCCTTCATTTAGACTATTACATCCACAGGTCACATGGGAGATTAGGGCTGATTTGAGTTGTTAATGTTAAGTTGATTTAATATGTTTATAGCTAAAACAAACCAATTGGTTACTTTCCTACTAGTCAAATCAGCTTCATTTTTAGAACTGTCAAAACGATTTGCCAATATAGAATTTATATGAAAACGAGTATAGTGACGTCACGGTCAACTTGCTTACTTTTTATATTTCTATCCAATTTATTAAATAGAAAGTGTGTTTAAAAATAACAGCTATATATGTTTTTCTCATAACTATCCGGTGCTTCATTTCGTGCACGGTGTGAAATAATTTATTTTAAGTAGAGGAAAGTACCCCATTTCTACTAAGTATTTAGAAATAAACAAAGGAACTAGAGACAACGTAGACTGGTTCACATGGCACATATTGACACCTTTTCGACTCGATTCGACTAGCGAGTTGGGGTGTGGTTTTAGGGCTGGGATAGGCAAGGCAAAGCAACACGTTTACTGGGGTATGGGATCAAAAAAACTCCATGCGAAGTATGCTTAATTAACGAGTTACACTAATTGTCACAGCGAACGTGTTAAGCAACAATTACTACATGTATTTATTTATAATCCTTCGGCCAAAGTTTAACACGATTAATCAGTTGATCACTCATTCAACCGGATGTTGATATTTAACTTTATTAATAAATTGTTTAAAAAACTGACACAAACATGCTAACACTCAATAGCCCGTTGCCCTGATGATATTCATCAAATACGAGTAACACATGATTCATACTGACCGAATTAAGGTAGGCATAACAATAAATGACCCGTATTATTCGTACCCCTATATACAGAAAGATTAGGAATGAAAACTTTATTTGAGGCACTTCTGGCACTAGTTAGTATATATTTTTTTAATAAATAAACCAAAATTCTTGTCTTTATTTTAAATATTTTTTGAGTTATCAAAGGGTCAAAAGTTTAAATGGTTCGCGTATTGTAGCACACTAACGCCGCGCAGCCAGTTCCTTTTACTGGAACTTGGCTTGACACTCTGCTGCGTGTCTTGATTTCTTGATATTAATTAGTAATACTAGTTACTTTAGGCAGACTTAATCATAAATTACTTCGTGGCTCCTTGACACTACAAAAACTGGTGATTCGTACTTATGTAAAAATTGCCGACCGCTGAGACGGTAAAACTATGTTGACCCAAACGACTGCGATCAGCGACTTAACTGGAACTTTGGATTTACGATCATTTTAATTTGGAAGCCGTTCCGCACCCAACCTAAACTTTCCACACGCGCACGCTCGACGAATCGAATTCCTTAGGGGAAAATGTTTACGTGTGCCTATAGCTATGAGTCTTTGGAGAGAGGTCACTGGTTCGCGAAGCCAGCCAGGATTCTCATTTTCTTCGAGCTTTTGTAATTGGCTGTATATAGTCCTGGGCAAAGAGAATAGATAGTATAGAGGGGTCCTGTTATAGTAAAATTTGTAGTCACAGTAAATTTACTGCCATCTATCGACATACGACTAAAACTCAAAATGAAAACGTATAAAACTATAAAAAAAATTATATGTATGGATAAATTATTTTATTATTTTTATATAATTTTGACCCATGTTCATTCACTGATACCTATGTGTTAAAATTGTTAAATATGAAACGGTGTCGTCAACGCCATCTAGCTGAGACTAGGCCAAAGGTGGCTATCCGAGAATGACTTTTCTTGATTTCCGAGGCACGTTTTTTCCTTGGACTTTCATCTTATACGGAGTTACATATGTCTTTGGTCCTGGGATAGATACAGTACTTAGGTTCTACGCTCTTTTATTTTCCGGCCCGAGATCCCATATCCATACACACACTCGTAACAATATATGAATGTGTGGGGTTGGTGGTTTCCGTTGCCAGACGTCAGGCCGTCAAGTCAACACCTACAGAGCCTACAGCATTTCCTGATTATCACTACACCTTATAAAACAATGTTTTTTAAGTTCAATTTGTATGTATGTTCGCAATAAACTCAAAAACTACTGGACGGAGTTTCATGCGGTTTTCACCTATCAATAAAGTGATTCTTGAGGAAGGTTTAGGTGTATAATTTGTTAACCCGTGCGAAGCCAGGGCGGGTCGGTAGTACCTTATATGAGAGGCAAACCATGTGTCGAGTTTTGGTGGTGGTTTGTTATATTTTTCGCGGTGTGAGGGTGATAATGGGAACATTAATTGTCATCAGTTCGCCTCAGGTGAAAGGCACTGCGAGCCGAAGGAATAGGTACCAGCCCAAGAGCATCATTCGCATTTTAATTGGACTCGAAGTTCAGTAATCAACAATATTATAAGTACGAGTGAGATGCATTGTAAGTATTGTCAAATCAAGTTCATATTTTTAGAGTTCGAATGCAGCTCCAGGCGCGTGTCCGTGTAGACATCGTAAATTTTATAACATTTTCGGTGCAGCGGAGTGGTGTTAACGGAATTGGTATAAACAATTTCAACCCTAATGATTAATTAGCGTTAATATTAACCTTAATTTACCATTTCAGTTGGAATTATCTATACCGATATTGCGTTGACACCACTCCGCTGCACCAAAAATGCTATAAAGTTTACGATGTCTGGTACTTACATAGCAATAAACCGTCAATGGATGTTCCCATGTTAACACCTTCACAGGAAAGGATGTATAAAAATACATACAGGTAAACATAGTTTATGTTTTCCTTGTATTATGGCTGCCTTTATAAGCCGAAAGAACCAAAGAATTTTTCTTTGTGCACGCATTTTTCTAGCGGTTAACAAGGTGTATTGCCTTCGGCAGGAGTTTTGTTTATATTGCGCTATGAAATGTCTACATTATTAAGAGCCCATCAACGTGCACATTAGCGCGACTGATAAATAATCGTGATTATTTAAATTTAACGAAAGATATTTAAAAAAGGGGGCCGCTACGTACTGTATTTTGTATTTAAGTACCTTTTGAATACATCAAACTAGTTTTTATGTTACTGGATTCGTCGATCTATGAACTCAAAACATAAACGGCCGTTTTAACTTTGGACGCAGGGAAAAGGGACTTTCTACAGGTTAATCAAAACCATAAACCGGTCAGTGAAATGAAAACCGATTTCGCATATTTAATTCATAACGTTACGCAATTTGAAAGTTACGTTACGGTAAGGTACGTGATTAGTTATGCTTCTCATTATCACAGAAGCACGACTACATCTGTTTCTTTTTATATATATTTCACATTTCATACGAGAAAGAATACCTATAGGCGTCAAACATATAACACCCCATATAACTTTTTGCGCCGGTTAAAAACCGGGTGTCGAGGTCTACGTAGATTTTGCTTATTTTATAGCGACCCGCCCCGGCTTCGCACGGGTTAATAAATTATGCACCTAAACATTCCTCAGTAATCACTCTATTGATTGGTGAAAACCGCATTAAAATCTGTTCAGTAGTTTTTGAGTTTATCGCGAACAAACATACAAACACACAAACAGACGCGGCGGTGGACTTTGTTTTATAAAGTGTAGTGATAGTGTTGTCTGTAATTCTGTATTTATTTTATTACTCACTATTCTATAATGTTTCTGTTTCTTGTTAGTTGTCATAAAGATATTTTATTTATTTATTTAATTAAGTTTTTAAACTTTATTTCGGAAACCATAGCAACTGTTAGCAATTTTGGACATTAACAACATTTTTAGGGTTCCGTACCAAAGGGTAAAACGGGACCCTATTACTAAGACTCTGCTGTCCGTCCGTCCGTCCGTCCGTCCGTCCGTCCGTCTGTCTGTCTGTCACCAGGCTGTATCTCACGAACCGTGATAGCTAGACAGTTGAAATTTTCACAAATGATGTATTTCTGTTGCGGCGCTATAATAACAAATACTAAAAACAGAATAAAATAAAGATTTAAGTGGGGCTCCCATACAACAAACGTGATTTTTGACCGAAGTTAAGCAACGTCGGGCGGGGTCAGTACTTGGATGGGTGACCGTTTTTTTTTTTTGCCGTTTTTTGCATTATGGTACGGAACCCTTCGTGCGCGAGTCCGACTCGCACTTGCCCGGTTTTTTTTTACAACAAAATATCACTTATGAGTTCGTTAGTGATATTTTATAATCAGTTGATTGTAATCATAATCCATACTAATATTATAAATGCGAAAGTGTGTTTGTCTGTCTGTTACCACTTCACGCTTAAACCGCTGAACCGATTTAGTTGAAATTTGGTATACTGATATTTTGAGTCCCGGGAAAGGACATAGCATACTTTTTATCCCAGAACTCACCCCTCAAGGGGGTTGAAAAAGAGGGTGGAAATTTGTATGGGGAATCAATAACTGCTGAACCGATTTAGATGAAACTTGGTATGGAGATAGTTTGAGCTGTAGGGAAGGATATAGAATGTCAAAGTCAAAGTCAAAAATACTTTATTCATGTAGGCCTAGTAACAAGCACTTATGAACGTTTTACATAATAATAATTATATTAGCTCATGAGATTACCGCCATGTGGGATGTTGACTCGACGATCATTGTTCCGATAGTCGTGTCAGCGAACGGTCTCATAGCGAAGAGTCTCGACCAACACCTAGAGAGACTCTCGCTGGGTGGTTGGATCAAGGGTCAGATGCAGAAGGCGGTAATTTTGGACACGGCGCGTATAGTACGTCGGTTCCTCACTCTGCGGCCCTGACCACCGGCAGCTTGGGCCCTGCCCCGCTGCCGGCGGCACCCTAGGTTAGGTTTTTTTATAATGTGTTTATATGTATTTTTTATTGTTTTGTAAGTGTTTTTATATTTTACTTTTATATTCATATTATAAAAATACCTAACTTAAGACGAAAAATAAATAAAGAAATAATTATATTATCTTAAGCTAATTATCAGAGCAATTTATTGAAGTTAATATTATTCCATAAATAGTTTTTATTCCCGAAATCATCCCTTAAGGGTGTAAAAAATGGGGTGAAAACCTATAGAGTGAACCAATTAGGGGGTGAAACTGAAAAGAAGGATGGAATAAAAAGCAGATTTGTTTAAAAATTAAGGTACCCAAATTACTAATTACAAGCAGACGAAGTCGCGGGCAAAAGCTAGTAATAAAATATTTAACTAACCTCATTGTGTCGGAATATTATCTAAAATAATGTTTTATATAATATCTACTAGGTATCTACTTAGTAGCACCTGAAAATTTAACCAATAGCTATCCAACGTATAATTTAAAATGATCTGCCTGGATATTTTAAGATAATGGGTAAATTCAATTAAAATACTCCAGCGTCACTTTGCGTCACACGAGCGCAAACATTTTCAAGTTATTTTAAACCAATTTCCCTGACAATATTAAAACCAGAGTAACATACTATGAAAATACCTATTCTGTTTTCCGTGTGGCTCAAGCGTCAACTTTCGGCACACTGCGCTAAATAAAGTTGTGGCTTTTCGGCTCCGTCGAACAGAAAAATACTATACTTACACACCTCTGCCAGTAAATAAGAAAGTCTCAGATCACATGTAATTGTCGCATTGTCGGCCGAGGCGAAGCCGATATTTCTTACTTTACTTAAGTACGGTCATGAAGTTATATTGTTTAAACTGGAGCGAGTTGTCAGTTTTTTTGCCATACTAATTTGAACCTTATCACCGAGACAGAATGTTGTTCGTACCAGACTAGAGAAAACGGTCCACATGAGATAGAAAAACCCGAGCCCTGTGTCTCACTCGCACATGATGCCAATGTTAAAAAGATACTATTGTGGTAGAAATTATATCAATATACTACTGAAATTCATTACCTTCTTATACTATTTTAGTGCTATATTCCAATTACAGTTCTGATATCTTTTAAGTAATTTGTTAATTATTATGATGTTAATATTATTAACTGATTAAGCATGCTTGATGTGCGCAACAAAAAAAACAGTAAATTGAATATGGTAGAAATTGTAGTAACTTTGAATATTAATTGGTATCCCCAACTTGATGACGATTAGGGTGACCATGATGTCGGTACGATTTGGATCGGTCTTACAAAATTGTTATTTCATACTTAATGTAATAATAACTTTACCTAATAAGGCGTAGGGATGTGACGACCCCATCGCCCGCTGGTTTTACCAGTGCAATCAGTCAACGCAGGGCAGCTTGTGGCGAGCTGTTGGGGATTAGCGACCTCACGTACCCGAGTGCTCCTGGGGAGTTCTGTTACCCGCAAGGAGGGTGGGTGGGACAGGATTCTCTGCCTCTGGCTTGCCTTAGCCGGCCGGCCAGAGTGGAGTCGTTAGAGCTATAAGCTCCAGGGGTGGAAGTGAAATATGCATAAGACGCGAGTTGGCACAGTGGCTGATAACAGCCACTGGGTAGAAAGCGGCGCACACCTCTCGACACCCCTGAGCCGCTCACACCGGTGTTGCCCTTGAGCCATCCTAGATGTCGCTTTTTGTGGGGGCCCATCTTGTGAGGGCGAGTCACCGTCTGCCGGAAATAAAATTGCATACCGTTTTATTAGGCAGGCGTCCGGTTTTTTACCCCATAGCTCAGTACTTAGTCCATCGCTTTCACCCAATAACCTAGTTCATTTTAGATTCCATCAACTCTCAATAGCCCTTACACCCTGGCGGGTGCTGCCTCTGCGTGCGTCCCATGACACGGGCAAGGGCAGCATCCGCTCGGTGTACTCCTTACATTTCATTAAAGTGTCAAAAGGGCCTCTACGTGTTGGCTTCGGCTCCGCGCACGCCTCCCAAAGGTCCGGAACACCATTGTTCCGTGATGGGAAAGACATACTTTACCTAAATAGTATACTAATAAATAAATAAAGATATACTTATTTCGGCATGTTTAATTATTCGGTTCACGTAATGAGAGCTACATAATTGCCAAAAATTAAATCCGAAGTCCTTGGACATTACAGACTCATATTTATACATAATATTTAAATACTGGAACGTTAATTCTAACTATTTATATATATGTAATCGATTCTATATAGGTTGGGCCGACATTTCCGTCAGTATACAAAAGCGGCAAATTTGAAAATGTTGTTCCAATTACAGATCTACGATGACGCTTACGCTTAAAGAATAGCTAAAGTATGTAAAAGGGAAGTCATCACGTATATGAACACACCATGAGTATGATATTGATAGTGATATGTATTTTGTTAAATTATGAATTATGAAGAGCATAAATAGTGTGGAATGCCGGTTTACACAGTTAAATGTAAGTTTTTATTTCGTCGTGTGCTAATATTTTATCATTTTAGTAAATAATCAAGATAATTTCGTGTAAAAACATAAATTGTTACGCTACGCTAGGGCTTGACAAAATGACTAGTATCGATAACCAGTGGGCATAGTAATAATATAAATTTATTTGCGTTGCAAGTGTTGAAAGTAGGAATTAAATTCGCAACGAGTGGTGATAAATTAAAACACGACCGAAGGCAGCGTTTTTAATCGATACGATTTGCGAATTACCAAGTACAACTACAACGTTTTACCGGACCCTGGATATCTGTCTCGCTCTCTCTTATAGCTGTCTTTGATAGAAATAAATAGAAATAGAAAATATTTATTTGGCGTACAAAACATACCTACATTACGGTAAGTACAACATAAAGTTAACAATACAGTAAACATATAGGATGCTGCTCAGCATAAGCAGTGTCTGTAAGATACTACGCTGGTTTTCACCCAATACGTACGATGGACGTACGGCGGACCACCTTCCTCACAATCAACCATGATCGCATTGATCGCGATCCAATGGGTTATTCCCACTAGTTACCACCAAGTTCTTACCAGTGGTAACTACTGGGAATTTCTTTCCCACCTTTTACCACAAAAAGGTGGGTAAAAGGTGGGATTTTTTTTCCCAGTAGTTACCACCAAAATATTGTTAGAATTGGATACTAATAAAAACAGTATAAATAGTATAATATAAATGTAGCGTGCTGTAATAAATAATTATGTGTCAGTTAGTGATTCAGTAAACTGCTTTAAAAGTGATCAAAAATATTAAAACAGTTTTACCGGTATAAGTGTAAAAACTAAAATAGAAGTCTCACTCTAGTTAAGTAGAAATTAATTTATTATCCGGATTAAATTTATCTTATTAACTGTAAATTGAATTACATATTTATACAAACGAAGAAACAAATCAGTCAAAAACCGACAGAACTGATTTCGTTTTATTATTTACAGCGATGTACTTAATTTCGTTCTATTATAACACGATGCAGAGCTGGAATATGTAGGTATTCATAATTTGTAGTCAGACTAAATAATTAAAGGGCATGGCATGGTTGTTATTAAAACCGCTTAGGGCGCGCTTCGGATGGGCTGGCTGCTCGGACTAACCAGCATAGGCTCGCATTCCAATTACGCTCGGGTAGTACATCGCTCGGTCATGTTACGCTGGTTGGCTCGATTGCTTAAACACCCACGCTAGCGGGATGGTAATAACACTCTACCAGAGGGGCATCAGGTACTATTCGAACACTCCTTTTTTTGTATTTAACTTTTATTCTTTTGGAAAATATGTTTATTGGAAGAACGTGTAAGTAATTCAAATCACATAAATTTTCTTAACCCTTAAATGCATAGTGTTGCCAAATGTCTACAAACCATTAGACAGCTCACAGTTTTAAAATAAAAAGGCTTACATTCTTGAACGCACCTTTATGCCAAACGTCAAGTAATAGAATACTGATTTAAGGGTTAAATTTACGCAATATTTTTAAATTATAAAAATTACGTTCGTTTTAAGACGAAAAGTCGGCAAACTTAGAAAAATCCACAAGTTGATAATTTTAATATGTGATTTTGAACGGTTTTTTCGGGGTATGTAATTATTTTATATTTAAAAACTTTATCATAGGTATATCACAAATAGTGTACCTTTCCAATGGTAGTAAAAAATGTCATTTATATATTACTGAAAATTACATATTTACATAAATATGATTTAGCCAATTCAACTTCTAACACTGATTTCGCAGTGAAAATCGAAGTTATATTTTTTTACTATTTTTCCTAGAATGTACAAACAATTATGTGATACATATATAAATTTCGGGCAAAAAAAAAATCATGCATTTAAGGGTTAAATTGAGTACCACGAAGGGGCAAGAGGGCGTGAGGCTTAGAGCAAAATTCAGACAAAGAGTAAAATAATAATTATGTACTTTATCTGGTTCTGATGGCGATGGCGTGCGAATGCGAACGTCTATAAAACCTGGTAGAGTTGGGGATGTTTTCGTTTCGCATAATATTCACATCCTGTATGAAGTAAAACTGTCCCTCGCCCTCGTTTAATATAATGTAACGCGCCCGTGCCCACAGTTGCTTCCGACATACTTAAAAGTGGACTGATTAGATTGCCGTATTCATTCTTTGGGCCAGGTAAAAAGGGATGAAAGTTTGGCGGGAGGAGTAAATAACCAAATATATTTCATGTGTTTAATTTTAGCTTAGCCTAAATTTGTTCCAGTATGATTATCAAACTATGTCAACCTATACCATTCTTATCGGCCATAAGGGCTGGCAGTTATGCCGAACAAAGAATATTTCGCAAGGGTCAGACACGGGCGACACGGCGGTTAAGAACAAAAGGGGGCGCGGTGCGCGCCACACTCTGTTCAGCCTTTTTGCACTCGTGTTATTTAATAAGAACAACACAAAGGATATTTAGGAACGATTGTTTAGCAATTACAAGGCATAGGTACCGATATTATTCATACTTATATTGCGATAAACCATTCAAAGTTGTAACCTATCGAATATGCATAAGGTGTTACCATAACTCTTATTTCGTAAAGTTTGATGGTCATACATTGTTTCTTACTTACACGTTCTTGCAATAAACATATTTTCCAAAAGAATAAAAGTTAAATACCTACAAAAAAAGAAGTGTACGAGTAGTACCTGATGCCCCTCTGGTAGAGTGTTATTACCATCCCGCAAGCGTGGGTGTTTAAGCAATCGAGCTAACCAGCGTAACATGACCGAGCGATGTACTACCCGAGCGTAAATGGAATGCGAGCCTATGCTGGTTAGTCCGAGCAGCCAGCCCATCCGAAGCGCGCCCTAAGCGGTTTTAATAACAACCATGCCCTTTAATTATTTAGTCTGACTACAAATTATGAATACCTACATATTCCAGCTCTGCGTCATGTTATAATAGAACGAAATGAAGTACATAGCTATAAATAATAAAACGAAATCAGTTCTGTCGGTTTTTGACTGATTTGTTTGCTCGTTTGTATAAATATGTAATTCAATTTACAGTTAATAAGATAATTTAATCCGGATAATAAGTTAAATTTCTACTTAACTAGAATGAGACTCTTCTATTTTAGTCTTTACACTTATACCGGTAAAACTGTTTTAATATTTTTGATCACTTTTAAAGCAGTTTACTGAACCACTAACTGACACAATTATTTATTACAGCACGCTACATTTATACTATACTATTTATACTGTTTTTATTAGTATTCAATTCTGACAATATTTTGGTGGTAGCTACTGGGGAAAAAAAATCCCACCTTTTACCAGTGGTAACACTGGTAACTACTGGGAATAAAAATTCCCAGTAGTTACCACCAAGCCGAGTTGCTGGTAACTAGTGGGAATTTTTTTCCCCAGTAGTTACGAGTGGTAAAAGGTGGGAAAAAAATTCCCAGTAGTTACCACTGGTAAGAACTTGGTGATAACTAGTGGGAATAACCCGATCCAATACGCCCATCCCATCTGTAACAGCTTTTATAACGACTAAAAGCTTTATAACGACTAAATTAAGTAAGGTTATGTGAAGCGTTTTACAGAAGAGAAAAAAACTATATCCATCTCTTTTCTGGGGCAATTATACTAGCATAGGGTAAATACAGTATGATTCTCTCGAATTATGCACGAATGAGAAAAGATCCTGGCCAAACTATACATTCCATCTTATGCTAATATCCCACATTCATATGACTTATGGTCACCCTAATTAGAAAGAGATGGAGGGCTCAGGTTTGACCTCTCATGTGGACACACTTTTTGGCCAGTGTACACTATCCAGTTTACTCTCTACGTCCGTGAGTACGGTATGTAAGTACATACAGACATATTATACTATAGTAAATACAAGCAGGTGGCGCTTGTCTTGTCTAATGTATCATCTGAATCTGACAGCACGTAACGTCATTTACCTAACTACAGTCGCCAACACTGCAAACTTCGATTGTATGACAGCAGCTAGGTTCATGCATGTGGCTCTCTATTGACATGACAGTGACCCTCACAGCGCGATTGTACCGAGTTACTCTGTTCAGGACTAATTTTGTAAAGGTACTATTTTAAAAGCGAGCAAGTGCTGTTAACCACCCGCTCAATACGCCAGGGGGGCTTATTACTATAAATAGAGACCCCCCCGCGTCTCGAGTGCACTTTGTAAACTTTCAATACAAACGTATTAGTTTGGCATCAAGCAAAAACAGACTTTATGCGACATGGTATAAGGTAGAAAAAATCTGTGACAAATTGGTGTGTACCTGCTATGCCAGCTGCATATACACTTCAGATGCAGCTGATGTGGTAATTGAGCGTTATTATGTGGGAAGCACGAATAAACCACGATTTTCTTTAGCATCTTAGACAAAACTCTACAAAAGCAATAAATCATGGCAGTTTTATTCATAGTCAAGAAATAAGTAGGTATACATAGGTACACTTGACTAGACTACCTAGTCAACAGCAGAAAACACTAGAAAAGCGGCTGAATTCCATATTATGATAATGAAAAATATAAAATTTACCGTGTGGTAACTACACCATTTAACCATTATTAATATTTAACAATTTCCGGGGTTACGTAGGCAGGTAGTTGGCTACAAAGGTTACCAAACGGAGCCTCATCTTCACCGTAAAGACCCGTAAAGGTAAGCGGAACTCTAAAACAGAAGTCGGTTAACCTAATACCTATTAAATTAATAAGTAGGTAGATATTCTGGGTACCACTAGTGTCTAGAATTAGACCAAGCAAAGTCTGCAGCGATTTTGATAGCCCACGCAGTGTAAGTGTTTTTATACGTCATAATTTCATAGAAGTTTGACGTTTAAAATAACACTTGCATTACGTGGGCTATCAGAATCGCTGCAGACTTTTCTTGGTCTAACTCTAAAATCATTCACCTTAATAATTCCTTAACATACATGTATAATCTTTTTAACCTTGTGTCCGTGTGAGCAAAAAACATGGATGACATCATGAACAGCGCCTTGCCCTTGCCTACAAGCAATTCACGCTATTCATAGTAATAATAACAGTAAGGTTCAGAATAGTTCAATTGAGCCCGTTTTAATGCAGGCAAATGTAGTTTGGCACAATTGCACCAGAGACCAGTAAATGGCAAAGACAGGTCTCGAACTATGTTGCTTGCACTCTCTCCTAATATTCATTATTAATATTGTACAGTGAGCATGAAATAGTGACGGCCAAAGTGGCCAAAAATATCTGGGCGCATCCTTATTTTTTATTGACACACAAACACAAGGTAACAAAAGGTTGTTACGGTATATTTGGCTACTTTGGTGGTCAAGTATTATATCATTTCATTTGTAAGGGTTTGATTGATATTGATGTGTTTTGCACTGTTTATGCTTGGAATATGAAACCTTGGAATATGAGTTGTCACTGTAACGTAATATCTGTTTTAACGCTCGCAGATAACTCAATAGAGTCAGTCGATCTCGTTAGGGCGTATTGTGTTGGGGTAAGGTGGAATGGATTTTTGATGAGATGAGCAATGTTGCATTGGAACCACCATAAAAGAAAAATAGTACATTAAGGAGAATCTTTACAAAATATATGTTTTTGAGACTTTACTAAGTAGCGTACGCAGCGCATGATGGCGAATTTACAAAAAACGATGTCTCTTCAGTGAACAAATACGATGTGATATTGATTGACAGTCTGAATTATTTACTTGTCTTTGCCTTTTGCTGAGTTATTAGACTCAATTAGAAATACAAGTGCTCCTTTCATGATAAAACCAAAAAATAGATGGGAAGTTGCCAGAGAATCGCACTTATCGCGTGAATGAACGTAAAATGATAACAAACAAAGCAGAAAATTACTAATAAAGATAAAATATTAATCAGTAACAATGTTTTTAGTTGAACAGATGTATGGACAATTGAACTGATAATTTTTTTTACAATAATATTTGTTGTAGATTGGATCATCATAAATTTATAGTCTAGTTTTAGTCAGTAGAGTAATTGTCATTTTGTTCTTTTCTAATGTTTTGATCACATATCCATTATTTTTTTATTTATATAGCCCTTTGTTCTGAACATGTTTGTTGATTTTATGATAGTAAATTAGTTTTGAATATTTATATGAAGTCTCTTAGTTCAGTGTGCCTGCCGGCGTTCACAGACAGGATGAATTACTAAATTTTTTTTTTACTTGGTGACAGAAATGTCGGTCTTGCCCCACAATTATTTTAGGTATTCTGCCTTCAATAATAGTATGGGTCTCAATAAGAAATTCTTAGACCAAATTTTTAATAAAATTTAATTTAGTATTAAATGTATTACTTAAGGGAAAATTATTGTTATTGATACTGAATAGGGGTTCAATTTGTACCAACAGTTATTCCAAACAGGTATGTTGTGATACATTTTATTTATTTACTGTTACGAGTTACACTAATTGCCTGAGCAAACATGTTAATAGCTGCAGGGTCATGGATATTATTAATTAACATTTATCACATTGGACATTATCCTTTCATAGAGTCTGTTCGGAAAGAGAAGAGTCGTGGAATGTACTGAGCTCCATACATTCCGTGACTCTTATCTTTCCTCACAGACTATATATGTGTGGTAGTCACAAGTTGTAGGTTCAAACCTCGGCTGTGCTTGAAAGACCAAAAAAAATTGTTACTGAAAAAATACAAAAAATGTACGGACAAGTACAAGTCGGACCGGGGGTTCCGTACTTTTTAGTATTTGTTGTTATAGCGGCAACAGAAATACATCATCTGTGAAAATTTCAACTATCTAGCTATCACAGTTCATGAGACCTGGTAACAGACAGACAGACAGTGGAGTCTTACTAATAGGGTCCCATTTTTAGCCTTTGGGTATGGAACCCTAAAAGTAACTGAAAAATCGGTCAGCATCCTTATCAAACACAGATACGAGGTTATAAGCAAATACTTATAATAATAAAATGAAAGATTTTCTAGTTATCTAAGGGTGGCATTCCATCTGTCCAATGTGTATTTTGCGTCTCAAATTTTGCTTAATGAGAGTGAGACACAATGCACATTGGACAAAGAAATTGCATAGGTGGAATTACATACATACTAAAGTACGGGGTATTCCAATAGTTGTCTTACAAGAACTAAACTAAGATGAATCAGTAATGTATAGACAGCTGTAATAATATTTATTTAGGTACAGTTCAGGCTGATACTATCCTATTATGCCTCCACAGAATTCTGATCTACTTGATTAAATATTAGTTTTAAGCCTCATATTTACACAAAAGAGAAAACTGTGAGTATGAAAGGGCATTAGGGCCAAAACTACACAAAGTATTTTATTTTAAGGGGGGCAACAGGGGACTCTCGCGCGGGCAGCTTTCTCGCGCAAAGGATTGCCATCGCTATACAGCGCGGGAATGCTGCCTGCGCGATGGGCACCTTGCCGAGGGGCCTAGGCTTAGAAGGTAGGTTTTAGGGATTTTTATTTTTTTTGTTAGGTTTACTTACTTACTTACTCCGTTGGCTCAGCGACCCAAAATGAGACTTGGCCTCCGACACAAGACAGCGCCACTTTTCTCGGTCCTGTGCGACCTCTCGCCAATTGCTGACCCGAAGTTCGCGCGAAGTTTGTTAGGTTTAGTTTTAGTTAATTTATTTTATAAGGTACTTGTATTAAGTTTGTTGTATAATTGTGTTTAAAAGTATTTTATTAATAATAATCAAATCTTCATTTGCCTTAATTTTACTTAGTGTAGTCACAATTACTGTCTGTTAGTGAAATATTAAATTTAAACCCTAACCCTACTCACGAATCCCTTCAAATCTGTACCATGTATACCTAAGTGTTCAAATCTTATATCACTAACTTGAACTGCCTTCAGCATATCAATACTAACATTATTCGATTCTTTATGGCATTATTTCAATTAGTAATACTTCGCAATTTACTGGCTAACTTTCTATTAAAAACGAGAGTGGAAAGAAATGAATATGCTGATACAGATTATATCTCTTACCTTTTTCACAATCCAATTCCAGCAAAGAGCTAATGGGTGTTGTAGCTAAAAACACAAACACAAATTCCACTATTGTTTAAGTAAAGTCTCCGTAAAATAATTTCTTTCGGATTCCGCGATAATCAATACGCGTACACAAAAAACAGTCAACCGACTATCATCTCGTCTCTCAGACAACTATACAACGTAACTTTCACGTATACATCCGCTGAGTTCTGGATGATTTTATTGGCCGATCTAAAAAGAATTTATTAAATTTAAAATTACTCAAATGTTAATTAACTTGATTTGAATCACAGTAACAACATAAAAGTTGTCAATGAGGGAAATTGGTGAAAACATACTCATGTGAATTAAACTGTCATGGCAACGTTACGTTCTATGTCCGTGATATTTGTACGGTGTAGCCAGGTAAAAGTTCTTAAATATGACAAAAAATGTAAAGGGCTCCACAGACATTTGTGATTTATGGACCCAACAAATGAACAAAGTGAAATGAAGCGATAAGTTAGAATGAAACAACGTATCACAGCATATATATTTGTAACAATATTGAAAAATCGTTTTTAGACTACGCAATTTCTTGGCCCTATTTCTCGTGTACCCTGCTCCGAGCTTTATCTTCCCCTTTTTGAACAATTAATTTTATTGTATTCGTATAAATTAAAATGCTTTAAGTGAGGTATGTTTGGAAAAAATAGAGTCGTGGAATGTATGGGAAGTATGGGAACAATACATTCTATGAGTTCTATGACTCTTCTCTTTCCAAACTTACTCTACCTAGGGCGCCATTCATATATTATGTAAGACGATGCGCCTAGCTAGCTCGGTGAAGGATCTAAAAACAACTTATGAAATTTGAGACAGTTTACATTCAAGTCATGATTTGGGTTTGTAAAATGTATTTGCATCTGCCATATCTAGGATTGTTTTTCTTAAAATATTTATTATAGATGAAATCTTGAGTTATTATTATGAGGGTCATGAAGTAACGTCAAAAACCTTTAATGTCTCGATTTACATTTTACTGTAGCAACACAAGTTACCAGGACCGTTCCGAAACTATTATATTATCTTCCAACGGTATGTCGTGAATTTTATGTTCTCAAGTTTTCATTTAATAATTTATTTAAACGTGAACAACTTATTTAATTATTTGTATGAATATAGTAATTACATTATATTTTTAACCACAACGTATTTATTCTTTAAATAAATTAAATTAAAGAGTTCATGAAATTTGAACGTGTTCTATTTTTTATCTCTTTCTTTCACTCTACGTCATTCTCTCACGTTCGATGTATGGTGTCATTTCGTTTGTAATATTCGTGATTAAAGAAATATTAAAATGTTGAGAAGATTCCTTGTATGTTTAGTCAGCTATGTCTTGCTACATTGAAGATATGCTAGTGACTTTTGGTGGTGTGGAAAAGTTATAGCGAAGAAATTGTAGTTAAATAGTTCAGTATGAACTGTCACCAAGTATTAAGTGGAGCCTGTAATTCAGGAGATCAATGTTTTGCTGTGGGTTCAGTCGAGGGAATCCCTTTCACAGTAAGTCATATGGTTGAGCATTAAATGACAGTTCTTATTATGCTAGGTCTTGTGATGAGATATCTTTTAAGGTGGTAATAGAGTAATCGTTCTAACAGGAAAATCTAATTTAGCATAGATTGATAAGCACTATATTTTGCATTGGGTGCTCTATTAGGTTTCTGGTAGTAATGAAACAAGTTTAAAAGGATTCTAGTGCCTTGCGGCCAGTAATTATGGCCTCATGAAAGAGTTAGATAATTTCCTTGAACATTAATTTGCATCTGTTAGCTACAGTTATTTAAATAAGAATGTTATTGTAGACACCATTGTTATCCTTGAAGGTGATCAGTTACATTGCTTGTCATTGTTATTATGGTCTTGTTGATTTAATTTCAAGTTCACACTATTATTCTTGAACCTTTTAGTTAATTATGATTTATCTCTAACAATCTAGACTAGACTAGTCTAGACTTTTTAGAGTACTAACAAAGTACATGCTGTAGATAGTCTCTAAACACTCACAGATAACACTTAAATTTATTACTGATGTTTGTTTATACTATGTCATATTACAACAAAATTAAATATACTTCATTGTAAGGCATTATACATTTCTTGCATTTCATAGTTGTAGTAGTGTTGTATATCTTAGGGTGGTAGGGTCATTGCGCTAGTTTTTGTCCACTTGACGAAATTTGAATATAAACCTACATTGCTGCATAAATATGGACTAATTGCAATCCTTAATGTCTAAGCAATACATCAATCTACATAAAAATTGTATTTCGCCAGTAGAAAATTAAAAATGAAATATACTATTTGCTAATCCATCAAGTGGACATAAACTGGAGCATGGACGAAAACAACTGCAATGACCCTATTCCGTCTGTCCAATGTGTATTGCGTTGCATATTTTTTAATGAGAGAGTGAGACGCAATGACATTGTACAGGTGGAATACCACCCTTAGAAGAAATCTGATCATTTTAGTTGTAATATGCAGGATATTCGGTGAAAATTAGACATGTTTTCGTGTTTTTTTTTATGAAGCCTTATGTTTTGCTTGGATTCTGCCCTTGCACATATAATCTAATCTCTCTGTGATTTTTTCATGGCCTTTGCCTTTGTAAATATAAATATTATAGTGTAAACTCCATATAACATCACTCAATATAACGTGTCACTCCCTATAAAGTTGTCTAGTTTGTTTACTTTAATATTAATCACTCTGTATTTAACAAAAACTCTGTAACATCAAAAAGTGTCCGGTCCCTTGAGTGTCGCTATATATAGAGTTTACACAGTACTTGTAAAATTACAATTTTCCATTAGCCCCCTCTTAAGTGGGTTTTACTGACTTAAAAAGTAAGACTGAAGTGGGTTTTTTCTGTTCTTCTAAGTCGGTCTCTCACTGCTGAGGATTGTGACTCCGCATACAAATTTTCCTTATGCTCCACTTCTCCCTGTCGGTTGCTTTGTGGAAAGCGTTGCTTAGTGTGATATCCATATGGGTGTATTTGGTCACACCATCTTGTTGGACTTGGTCCTCTAGTCCTGCCGTCCACCTTTCCTGGGTGGGTCTTACTGTAGTTTTCAAAACAGTTGTTGTATCGTCAATATTGTTTCCAGGCTTATGCTGCAGGTTGCAACATAGTGATACTAGCTTCAAATTTTGAGAGGGTCCAGATTATCCCCGGAGCTATCCATGGCTACATCCGTATCGGCTCCCTGGACTGCAGTACGGACACTGGAAAGATCGCAGCAGCGTATGGTGCTGAAGTCTGTATATTTGAGCCAACACCATTGATCCATAGTGCAGCTACTACTCATGTAAGTACATACATCTATCTAATACCTTTAGGGTTGGTTGCACCCACAGAACACCGCCTCTAGAAACCTAATATTGGCCATTTTGTTCCCGACGTAAATCACCAAACTGTGAGGTGCGGGAGGGGTGCTCACGGCGTTGGGATTGGTCGATCCAAACATGGCGCGCTGACACGTGTAAGCGTAGGGATGGGACATGTTCATTACAGGTAGTGGGTACTGCTACCAGTGATACCGAAATTTATTGTGGTAAAATTGTTACCAATTTAATATACTTAGAGTAAACTTACTTAATAATTATATTGATTAATTTAATATTTCATTATGTAATTTAACAATGTACCTGAAATTTTTACTTAACATATTAGGAAATTTCTGTTTAAAGTACCCAGAACTTGCATTTTAAAGTTTAGAATTTTTATATTATTTCCACTCAGAATCGCAATCTTTCGATACGAGAAAAAAGTGTCGCCAAACTCATACAATTATTTTCTTTTGTCCGTTTTATTAAGGTCATAGAAGGTTGTATTGAAAACATATTCAAATGTACCAATAACATGTGCCTATTACAAATCAACTCCGAGTTCTCTCGCACTTCTTTGAAGTTCATCATCAGGTCTCGTGACATGAGACCTAACTGCTCACCTAGAGGATTCTAAAAAACCCATACAACATATGTCTATCACAAACCAACACCGAGTTCCCTCGCACTTCTTTGAAGTTCATCATCAGGTCCATCTCGCGACATATGAGACCTAACTGCTCACCTAGAGGATTCTAAAAAACTCATACAACATATGTCTATCACAAACCAACACCGAGTTCCCTCGCACTTCTTTGAAGTTCATCATCAGGTCCATCTCGTGACATGAGACCTAACTGCTCACCTAGAGGATTCTAAAAAACTCATACAACATATGTCTATCACAAACCAACACCGAGTTCCCTCGCACTTCTTTGAAGTTCATCATCAGGTCCATCTCGTGACATGAGACCTAACTGCTCCGCTGGTCTAGAGGATTCTAAAAAAACTTACACAATATATTACCTATATATTATGTCTAAAATGGTATAATACGATATACGATGATTAAATATGGTATAATACGGTATGACGAAGCACGAAGTTTCCGCAACTGACGAAACCATCATCGTCACATCACTAGTCGAAAGGGAAAGGGATAGCGCATTGCATTTTCAAGTTGACGAAAAGGGACGGACATACTTCGCCTCTGCTTACTGACCAGTATAAAATGAACCCCGCGGACAAGAAACATTATTCAATGAAATAATGAATTTGACTTTCCTGTGGGATGTTATTCCATCTGTTTCGTAAGTAGAAGTCTTAGATGACTTGCTACACCATTTTACGCTGCAATATCCCATGATTTCCCAATGAATTCAATAGTTTACGATTTATTTTCTTAGACTCGTGCACACTGCTAACCTTGGGCGCAACTGATCGGAGCGGCGCGCGAACAATCTTATATTTGACCTATACACCATACGGGCGGTGACCGCGAGTCGTCCTATAAGCTCGGTCTATAGGGGTTGGTCTGTGGTTGCACCAAACCGTCTGTCGCCGTTAAAGCGTTCGCAAAATTTTATTGTATGGGAAGTTTCATAGATCATTGCTGCGTGACGTTGATCAGTCTGTTAACTGTGGTTGGTGCAACTGGCCCTTAAACGAGCAATTATTGTTTATTTATATATATTTCGAGGATCTCGGAAACGGCTCTAACGATCTCGATGAAATTTGCTATATGGGGGTTTTCGGGGGCAATAAATCGATCTAGCTAGGTCTCATCTCTGGGAAAACGCATTTTTTAGTTTTTAAAAGTTTTCCGAGCAAAGCTCGGTCTCCCAGATACTTTGTTCATAATGTGTCCATGCAAATTTGCAGCTGCTATACGTTATTAGTATTAACAAATTAAATTATATTGTCATAAACTTAGCAAGAGAAATATCTGTTTTTTCCGATATAATAAAGTTTTTTTAATAATACAATGATGGTGGC
Source organism: Cydia splendana (assembly GCF_910591565.1). Lineage (NCBI taxonomy): Eukaryota > Metazoa > Arthropoda > Insecta > Lepidoptera > Tortricidae > Cydia > Cydia splendana. The sequence continues at coordinate 12,396,700 of NC_085976.1, forward strand.
AAACAGGAATACGGCCCGCCCGATGGTAAGCGGTAATCGTAGCCCATAGATGCCTGTGACGTCAGCAACAGTGATGTTTTACTATTGTCTAGGGAATGCAAATCGGTTATTTTTTGTATGGAAATAACCGCGGTTTCGGTTAATAACCGATAATTTCCATACAAAAAATAACCGAAAATAACCGATTTGCATTCCCTACTATTGTCGCACCTATCACCGATGTGAAATTGGGGCCAGATCGCAGTCATTTTCCTATGATCATAGTCGTTCGTTCCTATGTCAATTCTTGGAATTAGGTTGCCGATCGGACCCCACGGTCCCCAAGTAAGCCGTGGCAAAATCTGCAAAGAAAAAAAATGAGGTTAGCGTTTAAAGTCCCAGATATTAGCATATATCTGGACGGCATACCACATCTATAAGATACCTATTTGCCGACATAAATCTATGTATAGGACCTGAAAGATTTACGCTTCGAAATGAAATGTTTTCATAGAAATGTCAATCCGTTAAAGGGTGAACTCTGTAAGAGCTGCCAACGACAAAAGCTGTCAGCACATTTCTGTCGTGGCCATTTAGACGGCAATTAGTTGTAACGTTCACGGCGAGGAAATGTATACCGTTGCCACAGACATCCATTGAAATAGACGCAGAATCACACATATGCCTGTGGGTGGTATTCCACCTGTCCAATGTCATTGCGTCTCACTCTCTCGTTAAAGTAAAATGTGATTGCCATACTTGGTTGCCATACCTATATGGCAACCAAGTGACAGTTTTGTGTGAAACTGTAGAGCATCTAAGATGCCCAAAAATAGCTTAAGGCCCCGTATTGTGATCTAAATAAGCGGTACGATTTTTCAAATCTCCGCTCTCTGAACATCCGTAGGTTCAGACAGAAGGTGCCGTCACTTTAATAATAAACGTGGTAGCATTTATTAAGTCAACAATTCACACTATTAGGGTTATACCTACATAATATTCAGGCCAATTTGTTCTACCGACCGAAAATTACTGAAATGAGGTGAGAGTAGTTTATCCGTTACAAGTCCAGAACTTAAACTCGTGCCACTACGGAACTATGTTTTTACTTTTCAGTTTGTTTAAAATTTTAATCCGAGTTCTAAAACAACCTTTCGTCTGATTTATTTAATATTATAATTTAATCAAATATTAAAGAATAACTTGCAACAAAATGTCTGTCATTCATTTAGGATGATAAAGGTATAGCATATAGTTAATTAGCATAATCGTTCGTACGCAATGAAGCGTGTGTGTAATCTACGCGAGTATATGTCTGAAACTGTTAGTTTCAGACAGGTGTTGTACCGACTGGATACAGTTAAACAAGCTCTATTTACTAGGAACCCTTCATTCCACGCTTCCCAGACGAAACCCAAAGTAATAAAACTCCGCAGTCGGATTGGTAAAAATAACGCGTATACACTGACTGACAAGACGTAAGCCTTATTACAAATGCATAAAGTCCATAAATGATCAGTTAAAAGTAGTACTGTTTCAATGCCTGTTTCATTTAGTAGGCTAATGGTTTGTCTGTATTAGACGTATACGATCTAGAAAGATAAAGCGTGCCGCGAGCCATCTGCTGCGAGTCGTTACCTTATCAAATGTTTTTAAACAATAACGGTCGTATTCTTTCAGGAGTCTTTTAAAGGCTAGTTTGCCAAGTGGTATGGACTTATTAGGACGTAAATAAATACGGATTTAATATACGCTAAGCTATTTTTATCGCTGCTTAAAATTACAAGTCTGGTAGAAAATGAACTAACATTGCCGGTAGTAACACTAACAAAATTTCAAGAATTTTGATTTTGATAAAACATGTCTTAGAACTTAGAACCACCGCTAGAAACCCTGCTTAAAGAAACCGCATCCAAATCGGTACATCCGTTTAACAGCTACGGTGCCACAGACAGACACACACACTTAGCGATCAAACTTATAACACCCTTTTTTTACGTCAGCGGTTAAAAATCAGTATTAAAGTTAATAAATAATTATTTTCAGATGTCAGCAGACAAATTGGTAGTTTGAAATTTGGATATTTCTTCGTTTTAATCTTGACACAGCACCAGGAGAAGTTGAGCGTAAAATGCATTCTGTAACTATAAATTGTTCTTAATGTCGAAAAACTAGTTCCAAACTTGGCACCGTTTCAGATACTACTAATACGAGTGTCAAAATAAATGTGAACTATATTTTATCCTTTAACTTTCTTCGGGTTCCGTACCCAAAGGGTGAAAACCGGACCCTATTACTAAGACTCCACTGTCCGTCTGTCTGTCACCAGGGTGTATCTCATGAACCGCGATAGCTAGGCAGTTGAAATTTTCAGGAGTCTTTTAAAGGCTAGTTTGCCAAGTGGTATGGACTTATTAGGACGTAAATAAATACGGATTTAATATACGCTAAGCTATTTTTATCGCTGCTTAAAATTACAAGTCTGTTAGAAAATGAACTAACATTGCCGGTAGTAACACTAACAAAATTTCAAGAATTTTGATTTTGATAAAACATGTCTTAGAACTTAGAACCACCGCTAGAAACCCTGCTTAAAGAAACCGCATCCAAATCGGTACATCCGTTTAACAGCTACGGTGCCACAGACAGACACACACACTTAGCGATCAAACTTATAACACCCTTTTTTTACGTCAGCGGTTAAAAATCAGTATTAAAGTTAATAAATAATTATTTTCAGATGTCAGCAGACAAATTGGTAGTTTGAAATTTGGATATTTCTTCGTTTTAATCTTGACACAGCACCAGGAGAAGTTGAGCGTAAAATGCATTCTGTAACTATAAATTGTTCTTAATGTCGAAAAACTAGTTCCAAACTTGGCACCGTTTCAGATACTACTAATACGAGTGTCAAAATAAATGTGAACTATATTTTATCCTTTAACTTTCTTCGGGTTCCGTACCCAAAGGGTGAAAACCGGACCCTATTACTAAGACTCCACTGTCCGTCTGTCTGTCACCAGGGTGTATCTCATGAACCGCGATAGCTAGGCAGTTGAAATTTTCACAGATGATGTATTTCTGTTGCCGCTATACCTAACAACAAATACTAAAAAGTACGGAACCCTCGGTGGGCGAGTCCGAATCGCACTTGTCCGGTTTTGGTGTTTTCATTCGTTCCGTGTACAAGTGTATTGTATACTCATACATATAGTATATCTGACTATAGGTATTCATAATATTCATTCATTCAATTTACCGGAGAGGCGACGGTCGTCTATCAAGGAAATTATTTCCGATTGATTTTACAAGTTGTTTATATAAATGTATTTTTTGTTAGGTTAAATGTTTGTAGTAGGTATGTTGTAGTCTTCAATTGCCTGTTAACGAATGCCACATATGATTGATAATGCTAATTAAGCAATTTAGTTGGGCGGTCATTTAAATTATATCAGTTCATACCGGTTTTCGGCATAACATACTGCCGGCTTACCCAAGGTGACATTCGCTATCGAACGCTTTGTGTCTCTCTATCAATCTTCCATATTAGCGCGACAGTGACCGTTGAGTTTCGATCGCTACGGAGCGTAAGCAGGGGTCCGAAACTCCTGACTTGGGGCAAACTCGGCTCCGTTCGACTCAACATTGCTCCGAGCAATTATTAGGGTTGGCACAACTTGACGTCCCTTTGCGTTCACGACCACGGAATGACTTGAATTTTGACAACCCTAAATAGCCGAAAGGGATATTGCCATATATTAGAAAGGGACAGCTTGATTAGACCCTGAACCGCTGTCAAACTTCGGCTTTGTAGGAAGTTTCCTTTCTGTACGGTAGTGCTATTATTTATTCTGTGGCGTAAGCGATTGGCATGTTGGCTACGCGGCTAGTATCGTTTGTATTTATGTATAGGTCGTTAGTGCCATTCATGTTGTTCTTGGCATGGTTACTTTTGAATAAAGTTAATATTGCTGCATATAAATACGAGTATCTACCTCAGAAATGAATTTAAACACTACTGACCTAGTTTGTTATGTATAGGTAAGTAGGTTTTAGTCTTTAGGTGTTGGATAATAATGTAATTTGTACGTTTTAGTTTTTACGTCTATAATATTTCGTATCTATGAGTATACAGATGAGTGCATAATTATTTTCCCGGCAACCTACGAACGTGTCTTGCTATTTCAGTCAGTCTCGGTACAAAAAGTACTGAGTTGACTGAAGTAGTTGAATGAAATAAGTTTTTGGTTAATGTCATTTTTGGTACAAGCTTTTATCGCTGACTGTACTTTTGTTACGACAGACAACTAATACTCAGCGAGACAATTCTAAAAACCCCTACCATAATTAGGTTGCGTTGTTTCATCACAGAGTTCCTATGGCCACCTCCTGTCCATCATCAGATCAGCTCGATGGTACCATAATATTGTATTGTCATCCGATTTGCATGCATGTATGCAAAATTTCAGCTCAATCGGAAACCGGAAAGTGGATCAAATTTAACTTGCAAGATTTGATTACAGAACGACAACGGGACAGGTGAAAGTAAATAAAAGCTTGTAAAATACGAACGATTCCTAGAAAATACGATGGAAAACAATTATGCTCTACATCTGTACCAACTTTGTATTGTATGTAGAGATAGGCAAAATTTACACTAACGATATTATGATACATGTCAGCTGACATCCGCAGTATAGTTCCAGGATTAATTTATCTAATAACAGTAACATTCCACTTGATTAGCGATGTAGCGTATAATACAATGTGACATTAATGTATAAAATTGTATCGCTGTCTCTGTCTCTTTCTAACAACGATGAATGTTAGAGAAAGGAATACACCAACATGACCCAGAAATTGAGCACATTTTTTACCCGACTGACGAAAAAAGAGGGCATATAATCATCACAAATTTTGAGAAGTAAAGTAATGTAAGTATGTGCCTACGTGTCCGAATGTTATTAGGCACAAGGCTCTTCTCTTCTCTTCTCCGAAATTAAAATATGTGTGAAGTCCTCAGTGCGTATTAGATTTCACATTTGAATTTCTTCGCAGAATCGTACTCCGGTATGCATTGCAGGTTTTCTCACGTGGTTTATATTATGTTTATACTTACAAGCTACTCATGTAATTTTATGGTGTACTAGCGACCCGTCCCGGGTTCTCACGGGTTAACAAATTATACACCTAAATCTTCCTCAAGAATCACTCTGTTGATAGGTGAAAACCGCATGGAAATCCGTTCTGTAGTTTTTGAGTTTATCGCGAACATACAAACACACAAACAGACAGACGCGGCGGGGGACTTTGTTTTATAAGGTGTAGTGATGATAAAGATTAAATTGTAAAATTATGGTGCGTAATAATTCAATTAATATGTAAATATTGACTGTTTACAGGACATGGTCCATAAACACACAATTTGTTTACAATCAAGCATCAATAAATTGCTGGCCCAATATTACAGGGTTCTATGTTACAATTTCAAGATAGTTGAAATTCAACTTAATGTCACTATGACAATGTTCAAATTTCAGTTCGATAAAAGTGAAACATAGAACCCTGTAATATTGGGCCAGCGAAATCATCTTAGGGTGCCCTCTATTCTATCTCATTCGAGCTGTTGATGGCAGAGAGACAAGACGGAAAGTCGAAGTTTAAGCACGATAGGTTATTTTTACTAAGGATTCCAATCAGCTATAATGAAATTTATGTTATGTAAAGTTTTGTTACTATACAGTTAATACGATAGTCGTATCGAGTGACGTCACAATTAGTGTCCGACCGAAACATGTTTTTTTGCCGAAACCGAAACCGAAACCGAATGTTCGGCTTTGGCTCTAGTTACGGCCGAAACCGAAACCGAAACCGAACCTTTTGTAGATTTGTTAAAATCGTTGCAAAAATGTCATAAAACCGCTTTTACGCACATATTATGGGGCTGTCAACACCCAATGTCCTTGAAATTGATGTTACTTAAGCAGTTTTTTAAGAAAATTACTAGGGTTAGACCAAGATAATTCTGCAACGATTTGATAACACACACAGTGCAAGTGTTATTTTAAACGTCAAAACTTCTATGAAATTATGACGTTTAAATAACATTTATTACTATGATAAACTGTACTGGGGACACTTTTAAGAGTTTTTTCTTCGTTTTAATCAATTGTCAGCTGTTCAGCCTCGCAAGATATAAACTATTGAGAAAATCAACTTTGCGGCACTAGTTGAGCGTAGCCTTTAGCCTCGCTTAAAATTTACCATTAGAAGTATGTAGGAAAATGACTGAATAAGTGAGTGAATAAGAGCGAAAAAGACATCGTTCGACTCTGGCCGACCTGATACTGGGGGCCCCGACATGCTTAATCCGGCCCCGCTTAAAATCACCATTAAACAGTTCTAATGCCGTGAGGAAGCCGGACTAGTCCCGATAAGGCCTAGTTTACTCTCTGGGTTAGAATATCAGTCTGATGGCAGTCGCTTTCGTAAAAACTAGTGCCTACGCCAATTCTTGGGATTAGTTGTCAATTGGACCCCAGGCTCCCATTCCCAGTGCCACGGCTCGGGTGAAGATGATGAGTTTTCTTATTACTATTCTCTTGCCCAGGGCCCAGTAACATGCGACAGTGCTATCTCATTCACTCCGATACCATTAGACAGTGTGCGCGTTATAGGTATTGACAGCCTCTTAAGACTGCGTCGACCGTCCAGTGGCGCCCTCATTAGTGGAATTGTATTTTATAATAAACCAATTAATTTCTGTATCTCTACATGAATCAGTATATGTAGGTATTAATATTGTTGTCCTACTTATTCCCCAACTTTTGGTCTTTGTCCGAAGTACCATTTCGTAAGTTTCGGCCCGGCCGAAAGGTTCGGCCGGTTTTTGGCCGAAACCGAAACTCCAGCCGAAACATGATTTTTTGGCCGAAACTGGCCGAAACCGAAACCGAACCTTCGGTCGGACACTAGTCACAATATACATTTTTTTGTATGATTGCGGGTACTGTATATTTTCGAAAAGCAAAATATGACCATTCATTACACTTGTGTCCACTTTTTTTTAATTAAGTTCAGTCATGGAATTTGAATGTTAGTCACTTTTGAACCTTAAAGCCATATGATACCTACATAGAATCGAAAAATGACAAAACTTAAAATTCCGTGACTGAACAATATCGCTACCTTCCATTTAAACAAGTCGAATTTTCTCTCAGCACCTACTTATACTTCTCAGTAAACCAAATATGACGGATTCATAGCATGCAAATTAGGTATGTCACGACCACGACTGTTGTAATCAAGAGGAAGCGAACACTAGAGAATGCTTATCGAGTCACGTTCAATTTGGGATTGAATTTAAACGGCATTAACATCATAATGAACATGAACCGATGTCAGAACCGACTTACTTTATTGTAAAGACTTTGTGAACAATAATTAGTACAGTCAGATTCGAGATGATATATTATACTTATACTGTGACTGTATGTCACGCTCCGTGGGTCTTAGGGTTCGCTAAATAAAATTGAACATACCATAGCGTAAGTATTGAACAACCAGCTTTAGCTAAGACCCTAAATGGCTCAACAATCGGGGAGCGTGATGGTCCATACGTTCCGAAACACTGATAGGTAGGTACGAGCCGGGGTTTGAACCCGCAACCTCCGGATTTAACCTCTTCACGCTAAGCTACCATCAGCGCCCTATATTTTAGTATTTTTATTAAAATAAAATAAATAAACCTTAGGTACTTATAATATTATTTAAATGTAGGTATACATTTATTTGATCTTATACGTGGGCCATACTGAAAGTTTCTGGATTCTGATATATGAGAAGACTTATTTTTTCTAAGTGGCCACTCCAGGAATTTTCAGTATGCCCAAGTACAATATTGGAGCGCGTAAAAATATACTACTCGCTTTTATGGCTCTGCAAAATAAAATCGTGTCAGATTTTTTGTTCGGTTATAGTGGTTATTTTCTTATGAAAGATTAACACATTCAGGGCCACTAAGTGCTACGGGTTACGCTCGTAGCGCGTAGCCACGTTTTCGGCGTATGGAGCGCGTAGTCGCTACGAACAGTGTATACCCGACTGTCGGGTTCTTGGCCCTGAATGTGTTAAGTTACAGCTCCAGTTGAGCTGCTGAAAGATCAGTAAAGTGATATTTTGGTCTAACGGTCACATCAGATACATATTTTGCAGTAATTTGCAGATTAATTTATACGTTGAACTGCACTCGTGACTTAAATTGGATTGCAAATCAATACTGTCAGAGCCACGTGCTGCCAATTAGCCGACGGACTTACAGCATTTAATAACCGGAGTCGCCTTTAAGAGCTTACCCCTCTGCCGAAAAACTTGCACAATTGTGCCAACTTTTTTTTTTGTACTTTCGTTTATCTGACATGGCTATTTTGTTCGTTAAGTACGAATAGCCATACATTTGACGTGCCCCTCCCCCGCAAAAATCGGCAGACTGTTTTGTACAGAAAATGACAGACAAGGTGTCTCCAGATGCTCTAAGCCGACAAACTATACCGGCCGCATCCCGAGCTCTGTGCAAAAATTACTAACTAAACGGAATGTGAGGCCTATGAGTTTCTAGTAGGTACAGTCGAGTCATCAAATTCAGTATAGGTAAGTGGGTATACATTTGGAAACATCGATTTAGGCCTAATAAGTACCAAAGTACATACGAAAAGTAGTCCCCGACCGAGGTTTCTGTTTCGGCATAAAAATCATGTTTTGGCCGAGTGTTCGGTTTCGGCCAAAAAAAGCCAAAGCGCGCACCCGAGCTGCATACGTCGCCATTGTTAGTAGCTCGGTACTACTTACAGGGCTAGCGTGTCTCATTTGAAATGTTTGGTATGTTTGTGTTGATGTGTAAAGGTCTGTGACAACCCTTAGTGTGTTCTTGTGCGGTGTCGGCATTTACGCAAACATCAAAGGCGTCGGTCCACTGTTACTTTTTACACTGTGCCCATGTTGTTTGAAAAATACTATAATGTAGAGCCATAAACGGCCACGGGCAATTGCTCTTCATTATATTATAAATTATCAAGGCTTCATAAAGTGGCTAGAGTAGTTGTAAATGCCTATTGTCCAATGTCAAAAGTACGTGACTCTTTGCCATACCTACTTACGGAAAAAAACATAAAATATCAAAGCAGTTTTACGCTTTAAGTGGCAATTCTTGATTTCGTATTCAAGCCACAATAACACACATCAAATTTGTTTGCAAAACATTTCAAATGAATGTTGTCCAATTCCTGATACATATTCGTAATCTTCCTTAAGAGCGCTATTACATTTCGGCGTTGAGCGAGTTTAGGTATTTTACGCGCTGCGGCAGGCCGTGCGAGCTCAGTATGCCGATCCCTTCTACCACACTCGCACTACAATGATGGATTAAACATTCTTGATCCTTCGCGAAGCATATTGAAATCAACCATAACAACACTAACTGTACTTAACTTTTAAAGTTCTAAAACTGTTATTTGGTAAGTACGAAAATACTAAATGCAGTGCAAATGTACATAGGGGCTGTTCATAAATTACGTCATCTATTTTTGACGATTTTTGACCCCCCCCCCACCCCTCAAATCATCCAAAAATCAAGCTTCGGATGAATCTGTTTCCTCCTACGTCATGTTACCATCATCCGATGTCCAGACCCCCCCCCCCCCCCACTCCTCCCATTTGAAACGACGTAATTTATGAATAGCCCCATACTCGTACAGTCGCCATCAGGTATATCGGAGCGGCCAAGGTGCTCACAAATATCGGAACACGCCTCTATTGTCAGGGCGTTAGAGCGCGTGTTCAGATATTGTGAACACCTTGGCCGCTCCGATATATCTGATGGCGACTGTACTTATGAAGGTATATTACTCGAAAGAAATTATAGGTACCTACTCGCTTATTTACATGTTTCGTCATTGCATTTGGTACCTATAGGTTGTAAAGTTTGTATCAACGTGGGTTTAAAAACGAACTGGTACTGAGGATCTGATGATGATTAAGGTGGTCACGGATACCAATCAACCATGTAGTAACATGATTAGGCTCGTTTGATTCGTCTCAACAAGATCTTTGATACTGAAGATACACAGGGTCTGATGATGGAGCTGGAAGGTGGCCACGGGTACCAGTCTATCATGTAACTAAACAACTTCGTGTTTGGGCTCGTTTGATTCGTCTCAACAAGATCTTTGACACAAGACAGTACTCAGGGTCTGATGATGGAGCTGGAAGGTACCATTACCAATCAACCATGCAACTAAACCACTTCGTGTTTGGGCTCGTTTGATTCGTCTTAACAAGATCTTTGACACAAGACAGTACTCAGGGTCTGATGATGGAGCTGGAAGGTACCATTACCAATCAACCATGCAACTAAACCACATCGTGTTTAGGATCGTTTGATTCGTCACAACAAGATCTTTGACACTAGGTGATAATCAGAGTCTGATGATGGAGCTGGAAGGTGGTCACCGGTACCAATCAACCATGCAACTAAACCACTTCGTGTTTAGGCTCGTTTTATTCGTTTCAACAAGATCTTTGACACAAGATAGTACTCAGGGTCTGATGTTGGAGCCGGAAGGTGGTCACCGGTACCAATCAACCATGCAACTAAACCACTTCGTGTTTAGGCACGTTTTATTCATCTCAACAAGATCTTTGACACAAGGTAGTACTCAGGGTCTGATGATGGAGCGCGAAGGTGGCGACGGGTACCTGTCTATCATCATCAGCTCCATCATCAGACCCTGAGTAGTATCTTGTGTCAAACATCTTATTACGACGAATCAAACGAGCCCAAACACGAAGTGGTTCAGTTACATGGTAGACTGGTACCCGTGGCCACAGTCCAGCTCCATCATCAGACCCTGAGTACTAACTTGTGTCAAAGATCTTGTTGCGACGAATCGAACGAAGCCAAACACGAAGTGGTTTAGTTGCATGGTTGATTGGTACCGGTGACAACCTTCCGGATCCATCATCAGACCCTCAGTACTACCTTGTGTCAAAGATCTTGTTGCGACAAATCAAACGAGCCCAAACACGAAGTGGTTCAGTTACATGGTAGACTGGTACCCGTGGCCACAGTCCAGCTCCATCATCAGACCCTGAGTACTAACTTGTGTCAAAGATCTTGTTGCGACGAATCGAACGAAGCCAAACACGAAGTGGTTTAGTTGCATGGTTAATTGGTACCGGTCACCACCTTCCGCATCCATCATCAGACCCTCAGTACTACCTTGTGTCAAAGATCTTGTTGCGACAAATCAAACGAGCCCAAACACGGAGTGGTTCAGTTACATGGTAGACTGGTACCCGTGGCCACCTTCCAGCTCCATCATCAGATCCTGAGTACTATCTTGTGTCCAAGGTCTTGTTGAGACGAATCAAACGAGCCTAAACACGAAGTGGTTTAGTTGCATGGTTGATTGGTACCGGTGACCACCTTCCGGCTCCAACATCAGACCCTGAGTACTATCTTGTGTCAAAAATCTTATAGAAACGAATAAAACGAGCCTAAACACGAAGTGGTTTAGTGGCATGGTTGATTGGTACCGGTGACCACCTGCCGGCTCCATCATCAGACCCTGAGTACTATCTTGTGTCAAAGATCTTGTTGAGACGAATCAAACGAGCCTAAACACGAAGTGGTTTAGTTGCATGGTTGATTGGTACCGGTGACCACCTTCCGGCTCCATCATCAGACCCTGAGTATTATCTTGTGCCAAAGATCTTGTTGAGACGAATCAAACGAGCCCAAACACGAAGTGGTTTAGTTGCATGGTTAATTGGTACCGGTGACCACCTTCCGGCTCCATCATCAGACCCTGAGTACTATCTTAAGTCAAAGATCTTGTTGAGACGAATAAAACGAGCCTAAACACGAAGTGGTTTAGTTGCATTGTTGATTGGTACTGGTGACCACCTTCCGGCTCCATCATCAGACCCTGAGTACTATCTTAAGTCAAAGATCTTGTTGAGCCGAATCAAACGAGCCCAAACACGAAGTGGTTTAGTTGCATGGTTGATTGGTACCGGTGACCACCTTCCGGCTCCATCATCAGACCCTGAGTACTATCTTGTGTCAAAGATCTTGTTGAGATGAACAAAAAGGAGCCTAAACACGAAGTGGTTTAGTTGCATGGTTGATTGGTACCGGTGACCACCTTCCGGCTCCATCATCAGACCCTGAGAACTATCTTGAGTCAAATAAATACATATAGAATGTCAGGTCGTGTCAAATATTTTTAATCCTGTCCGGTAGTTTATTAAACTGTACCATTATAAATTATAATACTATAAAAACAGTGCTAGGATCAAAGTCTCTCGTTGCGGTTTACACGCACACAGTATAGCGTTTTACACGGCGCCCGCCGCACACAATGATAAAAAACCTCGTCGTCGCCGTTGAAAATGTGCGGAGCCGACCGACACACGTCCTGCCTCTACAAGCTCTGCCGCGGCACTGAGCTGGCGCAGCGCGCGTCATCGGTAATATAGAGTAGTTTTCAAAAAATTGCCAAAAAATTATAGTAGAATTTCATAAACACTAATGTATACCAACAGTATAAGCAAACGTTGCAGATTGCTTGAGTATGAAAATGACTTAGATATTAAGTAGATTTTCGTAGGAATTGACACTTGTTTCGGAGAGAAAATCGAGTTCGTTTTACTTTGATTTTCTCTTTCTCAAAGGTATGTAGGAAAAATATAGTTTGATATGCCTAAAGTACAGGGTATTAGTAATACAAAATAGCCAGGTTTAGCAGAGTAAAATTCTCAACATTTCCAAATAAGAGCTCGCCATTCAGTGCTTCACGGGGTTTTTCGGAAACGACCATCAGAAAAAAAATCATTACTAATTTAATAAGTCCTTTTTCTAATATTTACAACGATATTTATAAAGATAAGAAGACGCTTTTACTGGAACAAGTACTCATTGTTTCTAATAATGAGCGCAAAGTCCTGAATTTCGTCGACTAGTATCATCAATTTTGCATTATTTCGACTTTTCTTGTAAGAGCGCTCTTAACATTTGGGTGGTGGTGGTGCGCACTCATTTAAGCGTACTTACACACACACACAATACAGCCGATGTTACACTGTCTCGTTCGCTCGTAAATGTATAAAATAAGAGTTTTGAATGATTCGCGGTTAGTTTCACTAGACTTATATCGACTGACTTATATGGACCGTGATTACCTTTTGTATTGTTTTTGAGCTCCCGATATTTCGACGCAGTTACATGCATCTTGTTCACGGATAACTGGGAATATCGAGAGCGGGAACAAAATATCGGGAGCTCGAAAACAATACAAAAGGTAATCACGGTCCATATCCCGGTCGATATAAGTCTAATGTATAAAATGTTTCTTTGTGTTTGTATAATTTCTATCAATGGTTCTTTAGCGTGTTTTTATGTTGTTGTAGAATAAACATCACATAAAAATATGAAACGAACGTACGTACAAACAGATTGTTAGTTTGTAGTAGTAGTGTACATGTACAAACGTGCAAAAATCATAGGAATGACTCGAAGAAATCCCATTCGTGATATGAGTAATAAAACTAATGATACGATGTAAGGTAGGTATGTGTTATAGGGCATTTTCATTTAACTTGTACAAGTTAAGCGCGACTTAAGTCGTGTTTCAGTAACGTCTAACCGTTACATTCCTGACAAAATGTATGGGATTTGACATTGACCGTCAGTTTTGTAACGATTGCTAACCGGCCGTTAAAGGTGTTCAATTAAGTGAAAATGCCCTAATACCGTCATACCTACATTGCATTTATTTAAGATACTTATGTCTCGTACTAATTCTATAACGAAATTATTAGTTAGATTAGAAAGTACCTATAAACTAGTGGTATATGAAACTACTTTTAAAGTATGATTAACTACAGCAGCTACCTACTTATTTCATGACATGACTAATGATAGTTGAAATATAAACGCTGATATTGTGCTTAAAACATACTGATTTATTGTAGCAATTAAATATTAACATTGATCGTGAAGATGATTTAATTTCATATATGTTCCCCTTAGAATTTGTTTACTAACTGTGTCATGCTAGTTTTTCTATCAACCTGTAGGTACCAATATATTGTAACTATTCCATGTTACACAATAGTTGTATTCGCTCGTTCAATCCATTTGTGATAGGGGCTGTCCATAAATTACGTCATCGATTTTTGACGATTTTGGACCCCCCCCCCCCTATAATCATCCAAAAATCATGCATCAAATGACCCCATTTCCTCCTACTTCATGCTACCGTCATCCGATGTCCAGACCCCCCCCCCCTAATTTGAAATGACGTAATTTATGAATAGCCCCATAGCACATTTAAATCGGCGTGCACGTACTACGTACATTCGACCTAAAAACATGTAGGTATACCTTCGAGCAACACGGAAGGGAGGCGGCATTCGCACTATTTCCCCTCTGCCGAGGTACAAGATTAGCGCGTCAATCTAATCTAGCGCGGGTAATAAAACTAGTTGCACTTGGATTTTTCACTAGACCGAGTCCTGACGCGCGCGTGAACACTGCTGCACAAAAATGCCTGTTTGCTCGGTTTTTTGTTATAAAAAGAGGTCGGGGACATCAAATTTACAAAAAGAAAGTGTTACATTTCACATGTAATATTTTTTTTTACATATCATACGTTTAATTACATTCAAACACAATAATTATATTTTAGTCTCATGTAATTGTTGGATTTATCGATTTTGCTCGCTCAGTACAAATTGCGGATCGGTCGAGCGACAAATCCGACTTCTCATCTCTCAGAATACAATAACATACTTCAACGAAAATGTGTTAGTGTGCGTGTTGTGACACTTGTCACTCGTCCGCACACAAAAAGAGATCGAGGTTTGCAAGATTTGTCTTTGACGTGTGTCATTTTCTATGTATTTGTGTCGTCATTACAGATTGGATTTTGTATGGTTTGTGTGTGCGACTGTGTGCACCTTTCCCCCCGCGAAAAATGGCAGAAAGATTTGTACGGTGAGATATCGCTTGGGCCCCTCCCTTCCGATGTGTCGGAAGCCGGTGTTGCTCGAAGAGGTATACAATAGAACATGGTACGGAAGTATGAACATGTAACCACTGTAGATTTGTACCATCGTACACACTGTTAACTGCTAATTCGTAGCCTTCTTTCCTTCCTTCTTTTAAAGGCATAAGGTCCACCCGTGGCTAGCGTTTCTTAGTACATAAATAGCGTGCCGACATACATAGCCGAGACGGTGCTAATTCTTCGTACTTTTTCTTCAAAAGCGGAAGGCAAAGAACTCATTATCCTTAAGTAGGCAAGCCAATCGGCTTTAATTTTGGCTGGTTATGTCTTTTAGAACTGCCATTGATTGTAAATGCCCATTCTATGTAGGTTTAATGGGCCGACATAAATAGGTAATATACACGGCCAAAGTGACCAAATATTCGTAACACATCTTTGTTACCGTAGAAATAAGAATATTTTCCGATATATTTGGGCACTTTGGCAGTCACTATCTAAGTACATATTTGATGCGGACTGTACGATCTGGCTACGAAGTTTATCATTTTTTGCCAAATTCCCATACACAGTGACCCGTTGTCATTGCTCCGTAGTATATATAGGTACAGTCACCAGCAATAGTTGCTCAACGGGCCAGTTGTTCAAAATTATTTTGACGCGACTTTATTGTTAAGAGAATAAGAGCGCGTCAAGGTTATTTTGAACACCTCGCCCGCTTAGCAACTTCTGCTGCTGACTGTACATACCCAAGTAACAATTTGTGGTACTATAGTGGTCAATAGAACGTTTCCTAAATACCACCTAAGGTCCTATAAAAGACCTAAGAAGGTTGTATAAAGCCGAAATGGCGCATCTTTAGTGCCATTCAGTGATATAGTAGACCTGTAGCAGTGTCAGCCGTGACGTTTTAGGTCTATAAAAGTGATGTAATGCATGACTCTTGTGCTAATTTGTTGTCAGAAACGCCATTATAGTGTTAATTTATACTATAGTAGCATTTGAGATTCCATTATAGTGCTTGTTTTATACTATAGTAGTATTTGAAATTCTATTATAGTGCTTTTTTATACTATTGTAGAATTCATAGTTCCTTTACTACTTGTTGTGTGTTTACTTCACAAAAACGGTACTAAGTAAAATGGTGATAAATAAAGACGTTATATTAATATGCGCCATTTAGATGTCGAATAATTCGGTCTTTAGTGCAAAAAGTATATGGGACGGAAGTTTTACCGTTAGAATAGTATTAGGTTAATGAGGAATTTTAAATGCCCCCTCGATTTATTTATGTTTTTAATAAAATAATTTAATAAAATATTATGATATTCACCATAGTTACTACTATACAGCCAAGAAGTAAATCCGACGCTTTTATAGGCTAACTATAGAACTTAGGACGAAATATTCACCGCCATCATGATTAAAATTAGGGTTCCAAAAGAATTTTGCTGTGACCCAGTTGCACCTACAAACTCTTTAGAAAGATATAGGATTTTTTTTTAATTTAGATGTAGTCATTACTGTTGTTTCCTTTTTCAATGAGATTGGTAAAAAAAATGTGCTAATAATGGATGTCGATAAATATCTAAACCGTCACGATTTTATGCTTGTATTAAATCATTGATGATAAATCTCACCTACAATCACTAATATCACTGGGGTCTTTTTTATCAATTCATTAAAATATAAAAATATTTTGTACGGAACCACATTATGTGGCTTAGGCCTGAACTTATATAAGCAAGATATAAGTAGCCATTACAGATCAAATTGATCATTTACAAGTAGTCGTTTTCTACCTTTATGTATCTAACTCGGTTTATAAAAGACATAAAAACTCAGCTATAACGCTGTTGTCTTTTAAAAGAAAAAACAAAACCACTATACAACAGTTTTGTGATATAAAAGAGTCATTGTGACGTTTACAGCGATGAGATATAATAGGGATTTAAAAACTACTAAAGCGCTTTTTAACGCTATAAATATGTCCCAAAAACGCTACTATAGAGCAAAACAGTTCTATAATAGTGTTCATATGACTACTAAAGTATTATGTACTATAGCAGTGATCTCTAAAGCCACTATATCCTATAATCGTTGTATAGTTGGGTTTTTGTCACTGTTTAAACACAAAACTATAGCGGCTTGCAGGGAACCTTAATAGCGCAAACTACTAAAGTATTATGTACTATAGCAGTGATCTCTAAAGCCACTATATCCTAAAATCGTTGTATAGTTGGGTTTTTCTCACTGTTAAAACACAAAACTATAGCGGCTTGCAGGGAACCTTAATAGCGCAAACTACTAAAGTATTATGTACTATAGCAGTCATCTCTAAAGCCACTATATCCTAAAATCGTTGTATAGTTGGGTTTTTGTCACTATTAAAACACAAAACTATAGCGGCTTGGCAGGGAACCTTAATAGCGCAAATTAGTTGCATAAAAGTGATTCCAAATACTATTATACAGTAATATTGCTGTATAGTGATTATATTTGAACCTGTTATAGTACACGCCTGTAACGGCTCTATAAAATGATGATGTAAACCTTTACATCAATTGCTTATAGAATATATTAGCTGTATAAGCCTATAGAGCAAAAAGGTGTTGCCAAGCGCTTTTATACGACAGGTGGTCATCTCTGAAACCTTAATACGACGTCTATACAAGCTTTTAGCGATAAAAACTAAAATTATAGGACTAAAATGTTACTTGGGTAGTGCTTGTATCTCAAGTTATTGAAACGTTACGTAAAGCTGCTGGAGACTGTTTGTCTCCAGTTTATCGATTGTAGAAGTTTTAAGCACTGCGGTGTTAGCCGCTGCGGAATATCTGTTCATACCTATAGGTATGTAGATGTCGTACAGATATTTACCTAGTCTTTCCTGTTTCTGATACTGGTTATAATACCTACTTGCAATTTTGAATCGAAATAAAATGACGTAGGAATAATTGTACTTTCGCAAACACGCTTTGGTTTCCCGAGGTGTAATATTCTGATATGTGTATTTTAGCTGAGCAATAAAAAAAATCCACAATATAACCAATTCACCTGAAAAATCGACAGGTTTTTTTTATATAGTTATTTGTTTTAAGGGTTTGGAGTACCGATGGGTGCAAACCGGAAAGCTCACCGCGGATGGACCAATCACTGCCCTTTCATGGAACTTGGAGGGCACGCGGCTCCTCACCGGTGGGAAGATCTTGCAGCTCTGGCACCAAGCCTCACTTTATCAAGAGGACAGCCAACGTAAGTCAAGTTCGCCATTTTGAATTTTGCCTCTGACGGTCCGATTGTGTTTAAATCGATGTCTTGTCGTTCCGGGCGTATTTAAATAGGTAGGAAAAACTGTTGGGAACTTCAAACGTAATTTGCCTATGATATGACGGCCTCCTAGCTTAGTCGCTAGTGACCCTGCCTACGAAGCAGGGTCCCGGGTTCGAATCCTGGTAAGGGCCTTGAGCCTGTTAAAAAAAAAGAGGAACTTTTTGGATGAAATATCAAAAATGTTAAAATAGTCCAGTACTAAGAGTAAAGTTGTGAGCCTTGACAACCTAAATATTACGCTATTATTCATAGATTCGTCCTTTATACACGTAAAATGTCATCCGGACCCAAAGTTAGAAAATTATTCCCGAAGCGAACAACTTTTCCATTTAGGGTTATTCTTCCGCAATGTCACCGATAAATAGTGACATAAAGCTATCAGTCCGAAAACCTTTAAAAGCATAATAAATCAATCGCTAAGATATGCTGTTCACGTGACTATAATGTAATTCACTTTTGTCTAAAACACGATATGACTCGGGTTTTATCAGAATGTGCTCAGTGTTAGCACACTGAGATAATGGATAATGTGGATAATCTTATTTTGAGCGCCACCTTAGTTGACAGTGGCGGTCGTTTAATGTAAAATGGGATTACGAGGGGCGTTCAATATATAATGAGAATGAGATGCAAACTCTTTAAATATTAGGAAAGTAAATACCGGCCGGTAAAGCTAATCTACCTAGCTGATTGCCATGAAAAAAAACTAACTGTCATTTGTTTAAAAAAAAATACGGCGATTTCTTTCCGATGCTATTGAGTACGTTAGCGAAAATGGAGAAAATTGAACTGCGCGCCGTTATCAAATACTTGTGTTTGAAATTTTTTTCTACGGACCAAGTCAATTTAGATTTACGGGACACTTTAAGGTCTAATGCTCCTCCGTATTCGGCAGTCGCACGTTGGTGCGCCGAATTTAGACGTGGAAGAACATCGACCATGAATGACCCCCGCTCCGGACGCCCTAGTAACTGATGAAATTGTGAAAAAATTCGAAAACTTAGTTTTGGCGGATTCAGAATAAGTTTCTCGAACACTTTGCTTAATGCCGGTAGTATTGAAATCGGTCTAAAGTTCGTGGGATCTGTTCTTGTTCCTGATTTAAACAGAGGGATAATTTTGCTATGTTTCATAATATCTGGAAAAATTCCAGCATCAATGCATCTGTTGAAAATCTCAGCTAAGTATGGTGTAATTGACTCAATAATGGAATCTAATACTTTGACAGACAGGCCCCAAAGATCTTCTGTTTTCTTTAAATTTAAATACCTAAAAGTCTTAAGAACTATATTCGGAGAGACATACGAAAATTTGAAGATTTCTGTACATTCTGCCACATTTGTCTTCAAAATTTCTTCAGCGACGTCTGGCGATGAATTAAGGGATCTTGTTGTTTCTACCGGGATATTCGAGAAAAACCGCTCAAAATGATCTGCCACTTCACGGTCGGAACTTACTAAAGTGTCAGCAATTCGTAGGTTGTAGTGCGGATCCTTCAGTTTACGTTTTCCAGTTTCATTGCTGATAACTTGCCATACAGTTTTGACTTTATCACTGGAATTTAGGATCTTTTTCGACAAATAATCGACTTTAGCGGCGACACACAACATCTTAAAAGATTTAGAATAATTCTTGACGTACTCCAGAAATTCCGGTCTTTTATCAGTTGCCTTTAAATCATATAAGTCGTAGAGCCGGCGTCTTTTCTCGTGAATATCCGGTGTAGCCCAGTCGCTAAATTTAGTCTTGGCCTTGCCTTGCACCTTTTTCTGAATGAAACAGGCATCAAATTCCTTTTTAATACAATTAAACAACTCGGAACTCAAACAGTCAGGGTTTTCCTGGGCACATGAAAGACAACATAATTGTTTAGTAATATTACGATTGAATAAACCTAGGCGACTTTCGGAAATCGGCCTGCACAAAGTGTCTTGAGGAATTTCTTCAGTTTTCCCGCTGAAAGAAGCTTTTAGTCCACAGTGGTCAGAACTTAGGTTGTTAATAACAGATTTACTAATCGCGTCATTATTACTAAAGATGTTATCTATACATGTAGCACTGCATGGTTGCTGTGACTCGAGTGGGCTCACAAAATAAATTGACTAAATTGAAGGATTTGAAAGTATTTAGTAACCTTCCACATAATGACGAATTTTCTAGCAAATTAATATTGAAATCACCACATACAATTATATTTTTATGACTTCCAAAAACACTACTAAGTACTTCATCTATGACTGATTCGAATAAGTTATAGTCTGCCGATGGGGGCCTGTACACGCATATAATTATAAATTGTTCCAATTCAACACAAGAAAGTTCTATAAGGCGTTCCACAGACATGTCAACAATGTCTTTACGCTCCTTACTTTTTAAATGATTTTTTACCATTATCAATGACCCGCCGCGATTGCAAGATCTCCTAAAAAATGAACTTACTATACTATGATTATTGAAATTAAACATAAATTCATGACCTTTAAGCCAGTGCTCAGTTATACAGAGAATGTCAATATTCGAGTACTGTATAAACAAATCAATTTCGTGTTCCTTACAGGTAAATCCTTAGAGGATATAACCAACGGAGACGCCATGTCTTAAATTTTCGGTACAAAATAGTCTGCCGTTTTTTGCGGGGGAGGGGCACATCAAATGTATAGGTACGTCATGTCAGATAAACGTCAGTCCATACATATGGTTGACAAGTTGTTGACCATTGGCCGCCTATTTTCGACAGAGGGGAACGCCTGTTAATGGCGGCTCCATTGTTAATTACTCCGAGGGTAAATCCTTGGATATTTTGATGAACTAAGTTCAATAAATTGGTTTTACCAAACATACTAGCATCACAGTGATCAATAGGAACGGAGCCGGCTGGTGCACACGTTGTCGTAGCGGTTAGTTTAAATTCAAATCACCAGGCGGCTCCATTTCAAACCCTACGCTACCAAGGCGTATAATACTATGTGACTTAAGGCTATTAGACGCCGTGCTAGCCACGACGGGGTCTTCAATATTATATGCTAACAGGTTAGCACACTCTACTAGACATCTTCTCGGTAGGTAGGTTCTTTTATGGGGCATAACAAAATCTTCTATAAATTTATTCGTATCAAAATACGAAATCGTACTACTGTACAAGGAAAGGTTATACAATAAAGAATTGTAATGAAATACCCTCTTATTGACCTTGCTCGACATTCTATAAGGGAGCGCACAGATAATTATTTTAGCAACCTCTCCCCGGTCAATCGCCGACAGCGTAGCGGATAATTTTAAGATATCTCGCTTAGTACAGTCTACACTATTCCCTAATAAAACTACAAGCGTCGAGTCCCGGTCAAACTCGCCCGCAGAAATACATTCGATCAGACGATCGACAGAGGCCCCCGGGTGACAGTCGTTGATGACGCCCTGCGACAAGCGCTGCGCCAGCAGCACGCCGAGGCCGGCGCCCACCTCGTCCGAGTACAGCACGGTGCGGCGGCCGGGCGCGCGCGGGGGGCGCGGCGGCGAGGGGAGGCGAGGCGATGATGGCGCTGGCGAGACAGGGCGAGGCGGGGACGGCGCAGGCTCGACATAGGTCAGCAGCGATAGAGCCAGCTTGACTAGGCTCGGCGGTGAAGGAGCCGGCTCGACGCGGCACGGCAGCGATGGAGTCGGCTCAGCGAGGCGCGGCCCCGATGCAACCTGCTCGACGAGGCTCGGCGGTGACGATGGCGGCAGGGGCGCCGGGTCCCCGAGGCTGGCGGCGGGCGCGAGGTCGCCGCGCAGCTCGGGCGCGCGGGCGGCGCGCGACGCGAACAGCGCGCGCAGCGCGGGCGAGCCCGGCGCGGCCAGCACGGCGCGCAGCGCGGGCGAGTCCGGCGCCGGCGCGTCGGGGCGGGTCGGTGGCCGCGGCGAGTCCATACGCAGGGTGTAGCCGCTCCCCGGTTCTAGAACATTATTCATAAAGGCTATGTATTCCTGTAACGCTTTACTTGACAGTTCGTCTCTATTGTTTAAGTTTTTCAACTTTAATTCTAATTTTTGTAATTCATCGGAGCGATTATTCAATTCTTATAAGATAAAGATTAAAGATTTCAATGGGGAGCGTGCATAATATTTTACATGAACGCTTGGGTATGAAAAAGGTATCAGCGCGTTGGGAACCCAGAATGCTTACTGACACGCAAAAACAAACTAGAGTCGAGATTTGTCAAGAAGTTTTGGACCTGATACAGCAAGACCGGGAACTTTTTTTGGCGCGATTTATAACAATGGACGAAACATGGCTCCATCATTACGATCCTGAAACGAAACTGCAGTCATGACATGGAAAAGGCCATCATCTCCAACTCCGAAGAAATTCAAGGTGGACCCATCTGCCGGTAAGGTCATGGGCTCTGTTTTTTGGGATGGTAAAGGGGTCGTAATGATTGAATATCTCGAGCATGGAGCCACTATTACGGGCACTTTATATGCCAAAGAAATAGCAACATTGCGCAATGAGATCCGTGAAAAACGGCGAGGTAAACTCTCGAAAATTGTGTTGTTCCATCAGGACAATGCACTGGCACACAAGTCCGCCGTTGCAATGGCTGCAATACGTGATGCTGGGTTCGATATCCTTAAGCATCCTCCGTATTCACCAGACCTCGCCCCTAGTGATTTCTACCTATTTCCGAGATTGAAGGAATACCTAAGAGGCAAGAAATTTGAAGACGACGACGCGGTAGTCGCTGCAGTACAAGAGTTTTTAAGTACTCAAGATGAAACCTTTTTTGAAATGGTTTAAATGGTTATAAAAAAGATAAACTAAGTGTATTATGCTAAAAGGTGACTATGTCGAAAAATAAAATAAGATTTAATAAAAGTTGTATATAACATACTCATTCTCACTTTTTATTAAACGCCCCTCGTATATGAGTTTAGGCTTCTTTCGTCGGTCACAAACAAGCAAACATCGATAGATTTTCATGGGTGTGTAATGCGCGTTGCCAGCTTTTGAAAAATATTTCTTTCTTGAGAACGTCCCTTTGTCCCTTGAGCAAACCTCGATAGAAATCCCATACCTCAGCCTCTGTGCGCGTGATTTTATGTGAACTATAAACAAACTACGTACGTAAGTACTTCTCCGTACGCTTGGCCGGCACTTAGGTAGGTATACATTATGATTATTATGAACGATGCATTTAAGTAAATAATATTATTTCAAACAGGAACATTATCAATGGCACGTATTTAACCGGTCAACTAATTAATCGAATTTGAGTAGTTTAAAAAAATAGAAATGGGTACTAAAATAAATAGATTGGCAACAAAAACAGAGCCTTAAAATATATCAATATGAGACAACATTTTAATGCCATACAGGTTTTGTTTATTTTTAGGCAGGTACCAAGTATTTATTTGGAAACTGAATTTATTTTATTAGAGACAGTTTATGAAGCACATTTTAAAAAGAAAACGGCTATCTATTAATTAAAAAAATTAAGTTCTTTTATACAATATTTTGTTTGGTCACTACACGTTCAACCTAACACGCTCCTCCTCGCTTCGCTCGTCGTCGCACCTTTCTTTTGACTCTTGCAGAACACCGTGATAACTATTGAAATTAGTAATTAAAAATTTAAAGACCTAATGGTTTAATGGCCATTAGGTGTTTCATGATTAGGAATTTCGACTATAAGTATAGGTACTGACCATTGGTAAATAAATTTGTGGTGTTTTGTTAGGAAATTTGTGTATTTAAAGTATTAGGTATGCATATGTTTAAATTATTTAAAACTGGAGTATGTAAAGCTTATGTATATAGGTATCTTAGGTATTCTGCATATGTACATATATAAACAAACAAATTTTATGATCTCTTTACAATATTAGTTGCCAACTTATTATTTTAGACGCCAAACTATCAATTCAAGTTCCCTATAATTTTTTTCGGTGGCTTGATTTTGCTGCCAGTTTTTTAATAATATGATGCTTATATTTGAGGCTAATATAAATTTATTGGCGCTAAAATATTAATGCACAGCCAAATTATATTATTATATGCCCAGTGAAAGTTCCTGTTTAATATTTTAGTTGCCCGGTTAATAATAAGCCATTATCAATTCAGGAATACGAATACAATAATTTGTTATGCTCATTTTATAGCGATTACATTATTTACCGCTTACGAGTATATACTTAATTGCTCGAGCAATTTTATTACATGACATAACGAAATAATCAATTATCAATAAATTATGGGCTCGTGTTGTACACAAGTTTTAATTACGGCGCGTAAATTTTTGATATTTAATAACCAGCTTTTGCTGTGGGTATCAGCTAATTATTCTATTACAATAACGGCTAAAATGTCAACCACAATATATCCTCATAACAACCTAATGAGCGAGTCAGAAATGTAACTCAAGACCCGCCGAATAAGTAATTGTGGTATTCTGTGATGCGTAGGTCCCTGTTCATATTATGTTGAAACACTTAGCTCCCTGTTCAATCGGGCTAGTTTCAGTATGAGCGTTTTCGCATCATTCTATGCCATCGTATGCTCCCAACATTTCTGTACGTATTCTGTATGTTGACTTCTCGCCGGTTGGTAATGTTGGCCAAATCCTACCCTGCCGTCGTGACGTCGTTGCTATATCGCCTTAGGGGTAGTTGTACAGCACAATTATCCTATTAATTAACGTCACCCAGTGACAGTGGCAGTGAGCTATGAAAATTTAGTGAACGTTTTAACGTTGACAGACGGTTTGGTGAAACCTACCCTTATTATGTAATTCATAGTGACAGTTAAGCGCTCGGTTGTTTTATGTCTGAGGTTTTATGCGGTAAACTAAACTCATGCGTCAACGGAATGTAGGAAAAAAAATGGCAATGCGCTTACCGCTGCGTTTACCGTGTAAAATAATGTATGGTCATTAGATTATCCGATGTAAAATGGGTGTGCGATAAACGCTGCATTTGTCGCATAAAACAAAAGCGCGCTTTATGGTATTACTTTCATTGCAGCAAGCTCCGGTGTAACATTCCAAATCGGCGGCAGCGACAAAGACGACAAGCCGCCGAAGTTGCAGGATGAAGAAGAGCCCGTAAGTCTTAAGACTCAGTTAGACGATGCGAGAACTCGTAAGCGAGTTTTGATCTGTCGGTTGAATTGGACGTAACCAACCGTCCGCAATGTACCTAAAATCGCATGCGAGTTCGCGCGCCGTCTAAATCAGCCCTAAATCATTGTCGTGGCACAGTTAGCTGCTTTGTTACTGCACACCGTTGTATGGGGACCTTGCACTTTGAGACTATGCGCTGAAACTTGGCACAGTTGATTCTTAGCTGGTCTTGAGCAGATACAGACCGGGAGACCTCGAGAGCCACGTCTCATTTAGTGGGGGGGAGGGGGGGAAGTTCGACGCCGCCGCGCTTCACTTGGAGCAACATTTCTCTAAAACTATACCTATTAGGGAATGTAATATATCATTTTCGGATAAATTAAGGATGAGGAATCTAGTTTTGGAACAAAAACAATGAACTTTCTAACAAAAAAAAAGCATAAAGTAGAAAAGACTAAAAAACGTATTTTTGATTTTTTCATAATTACCAATTTTTTTTAAAGTATAGCAGGAATCTGAAAACAAAAAATACAGTCATAAAGCTACACTTATTACGTTTAAGAAAATATATAGTTTAATATACAAAACTGTTGATAAATGGGAGATAAAAAATAATATTAAGCGTGGGTCAGAGTGATCTCAATACAAAATATGATGAATGTGGGAAAGTTACTTATAATTTGTTCTACAATCGTTTATTTTTCTTGTTTTTCGTAAATAACTCGTAAACGGTAGCCCACAGCAAAAAAATATCTTTTACGTAAATAATCTGTTTCAGATTTCTTATAAAATAAGTACTACTGTTTTTCGGTACCATCAATATTAAAAAAAATATTGAAGGGAGAAAATAAATACTTAGGTCCCCTTTTTTAGTCATTCGTAAATAACTCGTAAACGAAGGCCAATAGCAAAACAATTTTTAGTACATGAATAATTTACATAAAATTTCCTACAAAAAAGGTCATTTGAACTTTTTCGCTAGGATCAATATTAAAAACGATATTAAAGAGAGAAAATAAATTCTAAGGTCCCCTTTTTAAATATTGATCCTAGCGAAAAAGTTTGAATAACCTTTTTTGTAGGAAATTTTATGCTAATTATTCATGTGTTAAAATATTTTTTGCTATTGGCCATCCTTTACGAGTTATTTACGAATGACTAAAAAAGGGGACCTTAGTATTTATTTTCTCCCTTCAATATTTTTTTTAATATTGATCTTAGCGAAAAAAAGTAGCACTTATTTTATAAGAAATCTGAAACAGATTATTTACGTAAAAGATATTTTTTTGCTGTGGGCTACCGTTTACGAGTTATTTACGAAATTATTAAAAAATAAACGATTGTAGAACAAATTATAAGTAACTTTCCCACATTCATAATATTTTGTATTGAGATCACTCTGGCCCATGCTTAATATTATTTTTTATCTCCCATTTATCAACAGTTTTGTATATTAAACTATATATTTTCTTAAACGTAATAAGTGTAGCTTTACGACTGTATTTTATGTTTTCAGATTCCTGCTATACTTTAAAAAAAAATTGGTAATTATGAAAAAATCAAAAATACGTTTTTTAGTCTTTTCTACTTTATGCTTTTTTTTTTGTCAGAAAGTGCATTGTTTTTGTTCCAAAACTAGATTCCTCATCCTTAATTTATCCGAAAATGATATATTACATTCCCTAATAGGTATAGTTTTAGAGAAATGTTGCTCCAAGTGAAGCGCGGCGGCGTCGAACTTCCCCCCCTCCCCCCCACTAAATGAGACGTGGCTCTCGAGGTCTCCCGGTCTGTATCTGCTCATGACCAGCTAAGAATCAACTGTGCCAAGTTTCAGCGCATAGTCACAAAGTGCAAGGTGTCGTGCACTAACAAACTAGCTAAGTGGAGTTTTCCTCCTTTTTACCAAAAGGTCTTTTATTTTAACCTATATTAAATGACGACGAGATAGACTAAAATTGCGATTCTACGAGGCTCAGCAAAAGACAACGAAACTGATTTCACTCTTTTAACACGATTAAGTAACCCCGTGTGTGTCTCCGCAATTCTCAGTTTGATAGGTGTCCATTTAGTGCAAATTTTCGATTCGACTTCATTTTCTCATGTCTATAGATTTCTATATATCTCCGCGCACAAACTTTCATCATTTAAACGGATTATATCGCGTAATATATTATTATTGAATTTAAAACACATCCCGACGTTTCGAACCCTTTAAAGCGTTCATACTGGTCAACGGGTGACTGAGGAAAATGTGATAACTATCGCGGTAACCGAAGAAAATATTACTCCAAAATCTTTTATAAGATGCATCCGTATATCTTAAAAAAAAATATCTGCTAAATCTAGAAATAAGGTCTTTAGTGGAATCTGTAGAGTTAAAAACAATCCGTTTAACGGACAGATCCTAACAGATAAGATAACGTTCTAAATTGACTGTTTACTCTCTTAACGTAACAACATCCTGTTCTAATTTAAATTACCACTCTATAGTGTTTATCACAAGGTTGCTTCTCCAATGAACAAAGGAGTAAGATAGGAGGTTTACTAAGTAAGCGCCAAAATGGAAATATGCACTGACAGTGTGATATCATTGTTTGTTGTTACCTGATATCAGTTGATACGGAATACGGTCGGAATCTAATTTGATTATATTCATATCAGCATTTTTCTTTTATAAAAGAGCAACGAACTTTGAAATATAATTAACATGTGTTAATTTGTCATGTGTTTGTTTTGATTAACCAATAACCAAACATTTTGATGTAGTATAAAATTGACAATTAATTAATTAATATCATGTTTAGGGTTCCGTACCCAAAGGGTATAAACGGGACCCTATTCCTATTACTAAGACCGTGATAGTTAGACAGTGGACATTTTCACAGATGATGTATTTGTGTAGCCGCTATAACAACAAATACTAAAAACAGAATAAAATAAATATTTAAATGGGCGCGCCCACCGAGGGTTACGTACTTTTTTGTTATTATAGCGGCAACAGATATAAATCATCTGTGAAAATTTCAACTGTCTAGCTATCACGGTTCATGAGATACAGGTCCTGTCACCAGGTACCTGGTCACAGACAGACGGACAGTGGAGTCTTAGTAATAGGGTCCCGTTTTTACCCTTTGGGTACGGAATCCTAAAAAAAATAAGAATCCGTAATAGTGAACCCTGTTTACAGCGGTTAAGCCCCCATTCGGACGAGAGCTTTTTCAACGCGCGTTAAAAAAAACGCTTGAATCTGTCCGCACTCTAAATTCGATTTAACGACCAAGGCTTAAAGTCGAAAATCCAACAACGCTTGATAAAAAGCCCCACCGCTGTCGTGTGAATTAATACACATGTATCCATTTGTGTCATTCAAACGCTTTTTTAACACGCGTTGTAAAAGCGCCCATGGGAATGGTGGCTTAAAGTCGATTTTGCATTAACACACATCCATTTGCAGGGTTGGCTGTGCGTATGGCAGTGTCAGACGGCGACCCCGGCGCATCACCTCGCCTTTTCACCGGACGGTGTTCTCTTCGCTACGTCGGGAGTCAACGACAGATTAGTTAAGATCTGGTATCAAAATAAAGGTAATTCAATTTAATCAATTTGACGACCGGTCTGGCCTAGTGGGTAGTGACCCTGCCTATGAAGCCGATGGTCCCGGGTTCGAATCCCGGTAAGGGCATTTATTTGTATGATGATACAGATATTTGTTCCTGAGTCATGGTTGTTTTCTATGTATTTAAGTACATATTTATATATTATATATATCGTTGTCTGAGTACCCACAACACAAGCCTTCTTGAGCTTACCGTGGGGCTTAGTCGATTTGTGTACAAATGTCCTATAAATATTTATTTTATTTATTTATTCAACTGACCGTGCATCCGTTAGGTTGGTATACCTGTTCAAATTTTTTGGTCCAATGTGCATTGCGTCTCACTCTCTCACTAAGCAAAATGTGAGACGCAAATACACATTGGACAAAGAAATTGTACAGGTGGAATACCACCCTTAGATACGCGAACGGTAGAAAATTTTCAAGTAGTGCCTCTAGAGTCTAGATATATCAATATAGAGAGATATACAGGGTATTCTTATTATGTCTGACCATACTCTGAGGGGTGCATATACTGATCAAGTTTTACACACACACACAAACGCGCGGGTTATCGCACTTAATCACCGAAACGTCGCGAAACACCGATTTATTCCATAACAGGGCTACTCCTCCATACGGCCGCCCTCGCAGCATGCCCGCCGCCGTCGTGTCCATAGCTGAGGTCCCAGTTCAGTTGAACTGATCGTCGATAGTACCAAGATATGTCTGATCGCCCTCTTGGGCCTCTTGTAACCAAATCTCTTGAAACGCGATTACGTCCCACGAACGACACAGTTCTTTCACGCCATCAACTGATCGTTTGACATTTTTGTGTTTGTTTTTACTATGGCGCCAACTGCGAAATCGCGATAAAATCTTCTGTATAGAAAACATTGACATAATGATTCGCTGAAATATATGAGACGGCTGATTTTTTCGCGATTGCGGAATTGGCCCTATAGTAAAAGTTGTTCAGTATGACCTACATATTTACCCCTCTGAGTATAGTCAGACATCACAAAAATATTCTGTATAACAGCGCTACAGAAAGTATCTAAGCGATTGTCAAGATAATTGAAATAGCGCTAGAATATTATTGAATGCGTCAGCATTGGTAGGGATTATTTGCCATTTAGGAAAAATATAGCCGGCTTACTTCACATAGAACCTAATTTAATTGGGTGGTAATGGTTAATTAATTAAAAATATATTAGACTAAATTTCTAACTCGTGCGTACCGTTCAATTAATAACAAAAACCATTAGCCGAATTACATCACGCGTCGTAAAATTTAAAATTTGATCTTTAAGATGGATAGTTTTAAGACTCAAATTCAATTGTAACAAACAGGTCTCTTTCGCTGTTTCAATTTTGCGGTCACAATACAGTTAAACGCCCTCTGTTTATTGACATGTGTTAATATGAGTTAATCCGATTAATGTGTACCTCACGTATTAGTAAGCCTTGGTCACGTGCTGTGTATTAAACAATTGTATTTACATTTTTACTACGCGGTTACAATCTCCCTTTGCCTTTTAGGAGTTGTAAATGGTTTTACAAGTGGCATTGTTATAGGGTATTTGACTATTAGTCAAATCAATTTCTTTTTTCGAACTGTCAAAACGATTTTGCTACTAAGGAATTTATATGAAACACTAGCATGTGACGATTTTGACATCATAAGCAAATTACCTAATCTTTATAGTTTTATACGGGTTTTAAAATAGAAATTGTGTCTAAAAATAACTGCTGTCTACGTTTCTATATTAATCTTTTGGTGCTTTATTGCATGCATGGTGTAAAATAATTTATTTTACATACAGTCAAATACCCTATTGTTTTGTGTGGTCATTTGTTCAACCTATATTTTTCTACGTCACGTTGTACAAAACACTGATTGATTTTAATGCCACCTTACGTAAGAAGACACAAGAAAGGAAATATCATATTAAATTAACATCACAGCGTTTAACAATTAACATAAAACTAGGGCAGACTCGCTTGTTTTAATTACTTTTTGAATTAAACCCATAGATTAGAATTACGAATTTCACAATTGAGAGCAAACTACGAGAAAATGACACAGCCTGATTGCTTTCAACGTCTTTTATCAGTCTAATTTTAGGCAATTTATTTTCGAACCTTATTCACACGTGGGTAGATAAATGCGTTACCTTATATCACTTGAACCAAAAATATATGTATACGGTCGCTTTAGCCTTATAATAGCTTAGCAGTGGTCCTGCCCGTGAAGTTGGTGATTCAGGGTTCGAATCCTAGCAAGAGTATCAATTTCTATCAATGGCAATATCTGTTCGACAATTTCAAAAATTTCTTTAATAGCGTTCAGGAAAGGGTAACCTGGCAAAAACAAGAAAGCCGAGATTGGACACTGATTCTAGCACCCTCAATTTTTCTATTTACTTGTTTGCTAATAGGGTATTCTCCTACTAGTCAAATCAGTTTTTTCTTTAGAACTGTCAAAACGATTTGCTAATATGGAATTTATATTAAACATTACACAATAACGTCACGGTCAACTCACCTACTTTTTATATTTCTATCCGATTTATTAAATAAAAAAACAACGGGTTGCACTCCGGGAGTGCCGACAGAAGTGAAAACTAATGACTAGTCCAAAATGTCTGCAGCACTATGTATAATTGACCCATCCTCCTTTCTATTGAAAAACTTTAGTTCCGAAATTGCTGGTCAGTGAGCTTGTTTAAAATTCGAAATTCAAATTTGTAGCGTTAATTGTTTAAAATTCGAATAGAAATTGTAAAGTTACCTTGCAGACCTCGCATCTAAATATATTGGGTTATGATATTTTGAGTTTTATTCACCACTTTATTGAATTATATTTGAGTGATATAAAGTTAGAATGTAACTGTGAGATCCTCGTATTTCAACCCGTACCAGATTAGAACCTCTTTCATGTAATGTCATTGAGTTTTTCTTTATTGATTTAAATGCCATCTAAATGAGTGGCCATCTAAACGTTACGGTCACGTGATCGCGTTACGCTGTCTCGAGTTTATAATTTTTTCCCCACCTCAAAAAGTGCCCAGCGCCGCTAAAGAAGTTTTCACTTCAAAAAATATTTTTAAATGTAACTGCTATGTATGTTTTTGTAATAATTATCTGGTGCTTTATTCAAGCATGGTGTGAAATAATTTATTTCAAATATGTATAGTCAAATACCCTATTTATAGGAACGTTATTAATGGGATCCTTTGTGTTTCAGTATTGGTACACGCGCAAGGCGAGCACGCGTCGTCCGACCTCAACTACACGTTCATATACGTCGCGCACCCGCGAGCGGTCACGCATCTGTCATGGCGGAAAACGAGCAAATATATGCCCAAGTGAGTCTTACTTAAACGTAGATAAGAACTGGTGAATTAGAGCTTTACAGTGTAATCTGTCTTACAGTTTACAAACAATGCGCAATTTTTGTATACAACTCGTTTAGTTTTCTGATAAGGAAATTTTATAACATTTTAAATATGAGTTTTGTTAAGTTGGTATGCAATATGTGCAACAACGAATGGTATCTTGTGGGTCTATAATGTAGTCTCATGTATAAAAATGAATTGACTGTATAAGTTGTGTAAAGAGTCTAAAAAAAAATTGTGCCCCGAGTATGACAGCCGTTGATGATGACGCTGTACGTGTACAGCATTATAGGGACCGTCCGCATTGGAGGGTCTGCCAACTTGTGGACTGAATCGGAAACATATGTGCACATGTACATTGCCAAAACAAGTGCTACCATCTATCGTTCTCGTAGGTACGTTTCCTTGTGCATAGTAGGTTCTGCCATCTTGTGGGCTACATCGGAAGCATAAACGTCACATTTACGCCCCGCGCCAAAAATCTGACGGTTCCTATGCTGCCCCCTATAGTTCATGCACGCCCCCTTTATGTTTATTGATAACTGAATTGTCAAACAGAATTATCGCATAAGACGCATAATATACGGAGCTATGCAGCGCCAACTTTAACTTAATTTATATTTCCAGGGGCAGCGTCGGCAACGTGCTGGTGACATCAAGCGTCGACAACATCTGCCGCGTGTGGTCGGAGACGCTACTGCCGGACGACGAGTGGGGCGGCTGCGTGACGGCGCACAGCCGCTCGCCGCCGCGCCGCCAGCGCGCCACGCACCGCCACAAGCACCGCTTCATGCAGCGCCTCAAGCACATGAAGTGAGTGTCGGAGCTGCTATAGTGTAGTGGGCCGCGTGTGGTCGGAGACGCTACTGCCGGACGACGAGTGGGGCGGCTGCGTGACGGCGCACAGCCGCTCGCCGCCGCGCCGCCAGCGCGCCACGCACCGCCACAAGCACCGCTTCATGCAGCGCCTCAAGCACATGAAGTGAGTGTCGGAGCTGCTATAGTGTAGTGGGCCGCGTGTGGTCGGAGACGCTACTGCCGGATGACGAGTGGGGCGGCTGCGTGACGGCGCACAGCCGCTCGCCGCCGCCCCGCCAGCGCGCCACGCACCGCCACAAGCACCGCTTCATGCAGCGCCTCAAGCACATGAAGTGAGTGTCGGAGCTGCTATAGTGTAGTGGGCCGCGTGTGGTCGGAGACGCTACTGCCGGACGACGAGTGGGGCGGCTGCGTGACGGCGCACAGCCGCTCGCCGCCGCGCCGCCAGCGCGCCACGCACCGCCACAAGCACCGTTTCATGCAGCGCCTCAAGCACATGAAGTGAGTGCTGTTGTGTAGCTCTTGAGTAGGCCCAAGATAGCTATTGAGGGGGCCATTATACACCCAAAAAATTAAATTGGCTGTTTCATACATTTTGGCTGGACCATTTTCTATGAGAGGATCATGGTCTAATAAAACATGGTCTTCCATTCCCAGAGTGACACGGGCCTACGTCACAATAACATTGCCACTTTATTTCAACATAACATGTTACATGGGTACATTATACCTATGGTTAATAAGTTAAAATATTTCTTTATAATTTTATAATTTTCATTAATATGTATTTTAGCTTAAATTTTACAATAACACGTCATTTTTAATTACTCGTTAGCAATATCTTCCGATTCACGAAAGAACTTTCAGACTTTCGGGTAATTCTGTTTATACTACTGGCAACACAGGATAGCGCTGTGCACATTTGACAATTCGGATCTAGATAACTTCATGCCCTGACCGTCATCCTTATCGAACGCGTGTTAATTGTTATTTCCTTCTCGCTCAGTGTCAGCAGTCGCAGTGTTTTCCAAACTTTTCACGTCGTAAGCTTGGTAATTAATGTGTAACTGTGAATTAGTTTTTTAAACGTTTGTCTTGTATAGATAAATAAAGTTTAATTTAATACATTAGATTTGTTTTATTTTACTATGTTTCTACATGAATAACTTAAAATTAATGCCGTTAAAATAATGTTCACCGTTGGTTAAAATTCTCCCACATTTCAAAGTTTGAGAACCTGTAAACAGCATGATGACGTAGGCGCGTGTCAGTTAGGTCATACGCGAATCTCGGAATGGAGTACCAGGCGGAGTATATTATTATACCATGGAGAGGATAAATTTTTCTTTGTGATTTCGGTGTTGGTCCCATAGTAATAGTTGCTCAGTATAATCCCAAAACCTCCCTGGCAACGGGAATGCAGTTATTTTTAGCCACCCTGTATAAAAGATCCCTATGGATCAAAGGGTATCCAAGGAAGGGCCCCCAAGGAAGGGCCCCCGAAATATTAGGGTACGGTGAGTTTACCGTATCTTAACGATTCGGGGGCCCTTGCTTGTATATACACTTGTGTAGCGTGGACGACGTGTGTCCGAGACCTTACTGCCGGATGACGAGTGGGCGGCTGCGTGAAAGCGTACAGAAGAAATATTGCTCAAGACTGATACAGGACGGAATTAATGATTCAACACAATAATTAAAGACGAACTCTGTCAGCATGAGAAGTGAAAAAAAATTGTACTAGGACCAAGCTAATCCTGTATGGCATTTGCAAAGACAAAGTGTGGCAAAGTCAATTTATTATGAAAATATGATATTTATAATGACACTTTATCACTTCGTTCTGTTCAATTCGGTGCAAACTTAGCTTAAACGGACTCTACATATAGTCTTTCCAAACCAATTTGTCAGCAAAAGGCCTAAATTCAAATTTTCATTCAGAGATAGACTTTTCGCGCCTATAAAAAAATTGCCGTGCGCCTAAAGAAGTGTACATCTCACTCCTTATCTTGTTACTAAAGTAATATTTGTTTGCAGGACATGCTTCCACATACGACGGAACGCGCAGTCGTCTAAGCAGCCCGGGGCGCCCATCCCCACTCTACCCTCGACGTATAGTGCACACGACTTCCACAACCCTTACCACGCCACATCTTATACTGGAGGTAAATACCCATATTTAGGGTTGGTAGCAGGTATGCAGGACATGCTTCCACATACGACGGAACGCGCAGTCGTCTAAGCAGCCCGGGGCGCCCATCCCCACTCTACCCTCCTCGAGAGGGAGTCCTCTTGCTGTTTCTCTTCTTTAATTACCTACTTTTAGGATTTTGGAACAGCACCTGACTGGCATGGACTCTATGTCGATATATCGGTGAAATAAGTCTTAAACCCACATAATACTTTTATTAAAATTTCGTTTCTTTCTGTCCCAACAAAAATAAATTAAATGGAATTTACCGCTTTGCGCTACCGAAGTAACCAATGTCATTCGTCAGGGTATGGAGTATTTTATTCCCTACTCTGTTGTTTCGACCGGCCACAAAGCTCGCCCGTGGTACAATGCTGACTGTGATCGTGCTGAGGCGCTTAAGCGGTCGGCTTACCGGGAATGGGCTGATGCTCGTACACGCAGGGCTCCGAACACACGTGACCTGAAGAAGAGGTTCAATAAAGCCGCCAAGTCCTGCAAGAAGCAGTTTCGCAAGGCCAGGTTTGATCATGTCCGTCGTACTGGGACCAAGCTAGCCTCGTATCCTCCGGGAAGTAAAGCGTTCTGGTCCCTAGCGAAAGCGATCGAAGGAAACTTCTGCCGCCCGTCACTGCCCCCTCTGGTCAAACCTGACGGAGCGCTGGCACATACAGCCAAAGAGAAGGCTGACCTGTTCGCTTCTCTTTTCGCTGAAAATTCACGTTTAGACTCAACCGGTAAACTTCCACCCGTGCTTCCTCAAGTGAATAGCTCCATGAGAGATGTTCGTATACATCAAAAGGAAGTCCTTAAAATACTGCGAACGTTAGACGTGCATAAAGCCAGCGGTCCCGACGGAATCCCTGTAATTGTCTTGCGGAACTGTGCAGCCGAGTTGTCTCCAATCTTAACACGCTTGTACCGTCTGTCGCTTGAAACTGGAGTAGTGCCCTCGTGTTGGAAGCTTGCAAACGTGCAACCTGTGCCCAAAAAAGGTAGTCGTTCAGACCCAGCCAACTACCGTCCAATCTCAGTCACCTCCATACTCTGCAAGATTATGGAGCGTGTACTGAACAAGCGGCTCCTATCATACCTAGAGGATAACGATTTACTCAGCGACTCTCAGTATGGCTTCCGCGGGGGTCGTTCGACTGGAGATCTTCTGGTGCATGCTACTCACCTTTGGAGCGAGGCAATTGAGAGGCACGGTGAAGCCCTTGCGGTATCTCTCGATGTCTCTAAGGCATTCGACCGGGTCTGGCACGCAAGTTTGGTGAGCAAGCTTCCAGGATATGGGTTACCAGTTGGTCTGTGCAACTGGATTGAGAATTTCCTGAGCGAACGTTCCATTCGGGTGGTGTTAGATGGCTACACATCTGACCAATGGACTATTAATGCCGGCGTTCCTCAGGGCTCTGTTCTGTCCGCGACTTTATTTCTGCTACATATCAACGATATGCTAGTCCCAGATACTTTTGGCTATGCCGACGATAGCACTGTCGTGGACAGATATCTCTCCAATGCTCGGGCCAAAAAAGAGGAGGTACAGTCTTGTCGACGAGCTATGGTAGACCGTCTGAATTTGGCACTTAAGGCAGTGTCCGATTGGGGTGACGCAAACCTGGTCAAATTCAACGCTACCAAAACGCAGGCGTGTCTGTTCTCTGCCAAACGGAGTCCATTCGGCCTGACTCCGACTTTCCGGGATGTATCCGTACCGATATCCAACCATCTTCAGCTACTTGGCACGAGTATCTCGTCTAACCTGAACTTTGGGGCGTATATTGAATCTCTGGCCAAATCTGCAGCTAGACGATTAGGCGTCCTCGCTAAGGTCAAGCGGTTCTTCACACCAGGGCAGCTCCTTCAGCTTTACGTAGCTCAAGTCCGGTCGTGTATGGAGTACTGCAGCCACCTTTGGGATGGATCCGCCAAGTATCAGCTAGCCGCCTTAGATTCCATAGACAAACGCGCTAGGAAGCTTATTGGAGATGCGGGATTGGTAGAGGCTAGACTGCAGAGCCTTGAACACCGTAGAAAGGTAGCTTGTTTATCGGTATTCTACAGGATACATTTCGGGGAGTGTGCGATGGGATTACATAATCTAATCCCCCCATCTCCGTTCTGCCACCGTGGGACTAGACGCGGACTTGCGTTTCACCCTTACGTCGTTACTCTGCCGCTGATTAGAACTAAGCGCTATGCATCCAGCTTTATCATGCGAACGGCTAAGGAGTGGAATTCACTTCCTGCAAATCTATTCCCAGTCCACTATAACTTGGATCTCTTTAAATCGAGAGTGAATAGACATCTTTTAGGTAAGCATGTTCCATCCTAGACTGCATCGGCACTTACCATCAGGTGAGATTGTGGTCAAATGTTTACCTTTTTCCAATAAAAAAAAAAAAAAAAAAAAAAAAAGTTTAATTTATATTTTTGATCAAAAATATGTGTTTTGTGTTTGTTTAGGTCTTCATTTCCATCTCGCAGCATCTATAAACGCAGAGACAGACATTCCCCTAGTGCCGTCGCTGGCCGGCGGCGGGCGGTTCATACTGCACTGGCTACACAATAAGGAAATGCATTTCACCAGCCAAGCTGAAGCCATACTGCATGATCTTACTAAGAAGGTAATTTATATTCTCTATAGTCTGTATCTTTAGGTATTTAAATAAAAGTAAACAAAATCTAGATGAAAACATTACATGATCAAATAAAGTAGGTTGAAGTCAGGTCGTTCTGTGACAGATCCAGTTGGTTTTGTATTTGGTTGGTTAACCAATAAATTATATAACTACCCGAAAATTTACAAATTGTTTACTTTTATTTAAATACATAAAGATACAGAGTATAGGTGCATGGGTGCCGCCCTCATTTTGTTGGCTTTTATGCGTTAAATCTTATGGAGTAACATTAAGGTGGGATCAGACGGTTCATTTTTTGTTCATTTTCTAGTTTCATTATTCATCTTTCACTCAAAGTGACACGTCTGAACACAAAATGAACCAAAAATGAAAAATGAATTCATTAGTGAAAGAATCCAACAATGTTGGATATTTTCATTCGGCATCTTTCACTCGCACTCCGAATGAACAAAAAATGAACAGTGTGAACACAGAAATGAACGTTCATTCGGATTTTGCATATTTTTCTCGAATCCTGTGGGTATGCTACCTACTATCTAGCTAGACAAAGATAACGTAAAAGCAATAAAATGGTGTTCAAGTGGAACGAACAAATTAGGATATATGGTATTTCTAGGTACTCTGTATAAATATCCCAGAGTTCCAAAACAATCGCCAGTAGCAAGGTATCGCAGTAAAATTTGGAGTTTTATTCGGCTAGGTATTCTGTCTCTCATTAAAGTGTTTTCTTTCGCTATTAACGGACCTATTACTAATAATAGAAGTTCTACAAAATTACTTTAAGTCATCCCCAATTGATTGCAATACGATTTCGCATCTTCATCGGCTAGTTCTCTCAGCAATGTATTCGAGGCTCCAAATAAATTTCTTCTTGCGATCCATGGTCCCAGCCACTACCGACGACGCTTTCTTTGCATCTTGTTTGTTAAAATCTTTATTAAATGATCACAAATTAAACTTATACCAAGACGCACAACTTCAATCGACGCCATCGTGAAAGAAAGGAAAAAATGTATAATCTTTCCAGCAGCCGTGTGAACGTGAAATGAAAGGAAAATGAAACATTCACTCGAGTGAACATTTAGTTCACCTTTAGTTCCAACGGCTGCCGCTACCAGTAATGTTTGACTTTCCATAAGATTACATGTGTTTGTGACTATCAGCGCCACTTCTCCCTCCACCGACTTCGCACCTTGCCAACTGATTCGCTATACAAGTCGTTCGAGAAATCAGTGCATAATTTCGAAACGTCTTTACGTAATCCCTACGAGTATGTCTGTATTTTCCAATTTCGACCTAGGTTTGTTATAATATCCATAAGAGTATTTAATATGGTCTAAAGCTTAAATGCGTCCGCTAGCTGACGTGGGTGCACGGAGCGGGCGCACGCACGCGGGCGCAACTGGGTAAAATCCGCCGCACGCGTTCAGTCAGCGTTGCTCGTACTATTTCTCGTTAATCCGTTCACCCGCTTCGTGCACCCGCGCTAGCTAGCGGACGCCCTAAAACATGCCCGTACAAAAAGTGATTGTAATAAAGTAATACATTTCTTTGTTAACAGGTTTTGGATAAAGAAGAGTCTGAAGAAGGTTCAGAACACACCGCGCATCCGGACGGAGAGAATGACGCGAGTATGACATACTTATTCTTAATAATTTATTTACATATTGTTCATGTATTGAGGTGTGATTTACAGAAGTTTCTACGAAAATATTAATATGACCTCAGTCTTTTTTATTTGTTTATGATCAAATCACTCCTTAATTATTGAAAAACTTCCGATTTGAGAGATCTTAATGTTGGTTACATAAGACAGTAAAAAATCTAAATATGGCGCTCTCAATATCAGCTTGATTTTATTTTGTATTTTATATGTTTACCTTGGCCGTACACATTGCCGTGTGTTTGATACATTTATATAACATCGCTTGTCGTGTAACATTCACTCACTCAACATTGTCATTGAGGTAAAATTGTCTCCATAACCTGTAACTCATATCTCATAATTATATCTCAGAAACATTAGGTATGTGCCTCGGCTAAGTAACTACGGCAATTGACAGCTATATTGAGTCATTCGCAGGTAAAAGTTATCACTTTGATCGATGTTAATAAGGCATAAGTTACATTGTTTAAAAAATCCGTATTAACAATCTCAAGAAGTACCTTTTGTCTGCGAACGCCTCAATTGTGTAATACATAGATAGGCAAACAGCTTGGTAACTATGCGCTTCCTTGCTTATTCCATGCTGCATAGGACATAGGCGGCCCAGTCAGTTGACTAAAGTACAGTCTGAGGATAACAGCAATAGTGATGAACAACCAGGTAATCATATCTTCGATATACATTAGGATGGTATTCCACCTATCAGTGCGTCTCACTGTCTTATTAAGCAAAATGTGAGACGCAAATACATATTGAACCAAGAAACTGGACAGGTGAAATATCACCGCTATACATGCATCCGTAACCGTGAAATATCCGACATATTTTAAATGTGTGTTCATAATGGGTTCATCTACAGATAGATATCATTTTTAAAAGTTTTTAAAATGTGAACTCAGTGTAAGTAAAGATTGCGAAATTGTCACTCATAACAGAAAAAACACCGGTCAAGTGCGTACATTACCCAATTTTTAACATAGACAATTTTTATTTAACACCACATTGAAAAATGTTTACAGGCAATGCTACAAAACATTATAAGCCTTAAAATTAAACTTAAATAGGCAAAAAATATTATGTTGACATGTATATATATAATTTTTTTAAATTATGATGCTAAAAAGGAGCGAACCTCAGCATGTGTTGCAGCAGGCTTACCTACTACAACGCTGGTTTTCAGGCCGACCCTTCGTACAATACAACAATGTATTTTTTTATGTGAAACGTGAATGAAATGTCTTTACTAAACTAAACTCGTAGTGGTCGGATCAAAAACTAAGTAATTAAGTCCGACTCACGCTTGACTGCACATTTCTAATAGGTTTTCCTGACATCAATAGGTAAAGAACTGTTTTGTGCATTTTTTTCAAAATTTTGACAGTGATTTCGGACATAAATGGGGGGAATGGTCGGACAGACAGACAGTAGACATACGCACGAGTGATCCTATAAGGGTTTTTTCCTTTTGAGGTACGGAACCCTAAAAAGCACTACGAATAACCAAAACATGCTTCCTTCAAAATTTACTCAAGTACTAGTTAATCATTTATTACTTGCCATTTTAATTTAGTTTATTATACCAAATTGATCAGTATTCTGATTGTTATCAACATAACAAATTGTCCGGTGCTCGGAGAAAAGTGTACCCATCAAAAACATAAATGTGAAATGAGAGCCAAGTTCAATATTAAGAATATTCGCCGTTGTTGACTTCGCCGGAAAAAGAATTGAGATCTATATGGATGCCAAGTTCTAGTTTGCTTGGGGTGTAATTGAAGTTCAGGATTTGACGTGTGTAGTGTTTACGTACACGCTATTTTATTTCTCCTATGTTACTTTTCTAAAATTTAATTTTTTGGTATAAAAACTTATGTTTAATATATTCTGAGTTACATAAGGGTTAAAAGTGGCTCCAAATGGTTCGTGTAATATAACACACGGCCGCTGCGTCGCCAGTTCTTTTTTCTTTTAAACTTGGCTTGACACGCTGCCGCGTGTCTAGATACTAGCAATTCTTCTATTCACTGTGAAATAAAACTTTTATGTGTCACAGGTAGCGGTAACCATAGCCATCCAACCCTGTCCAACACAACGTCCATAAACTCCATAGCAACGGACGTAACGTGCACTCACCTACCTGACTCGTTAGACGCGAAGATCGAAGGACTTTTACGGGATTGGCATCAGAGTCCTGATCTACTCTTCTCTATACATCCTGTGGACGGCAGTTTTCTTATATGGTACGTATTATATATTTATAATCCTGTCAAAAACTAATATAAATTATATAGCAACGAACGTCACATGCACGCATTTGTCAGACATGTTAGACGCGAAGATCGAAGGAGTTTGACGGGATTGTCATCAGAGATCTACTCTTCTCTATACATCCTGTGGACGGCAGTTTTCTTATATGGTACGTATGGTATTCTTGTAATACCGTAGGAAATTGAAATAGCGATGGAGGTCACATGCATGCATCTGTCAAACTCGTTAGATGCGAAGACCGAAGGACTAATACGGGATTAGCATCAAGGCAGATCTACTGTTATTTACGTCATCCTGTTGACGAAGTGGCTGTTTAACTTTGGTTGCCGGCAGTGCACGACATGTGCTTCCGTATTTTGTCAGAAATAATGTTTACTTTTGTTACAAAAAGGCATATGTAAGAACGCAAACTCATACCTACTCCTTACAGGGTGTGCGAATGGCTAGACGAGCTGCAAGCGGGCGCGATCCGGCAAGCTCAAGTGTCGTTCTCGGCGCGGATCCCGTCCGCGTTCCCGCTGGGCGACGCCACCACCATGTGCACGCCGGCCGCGCTCTACCACGCCGCGGCGCAGCCGCTCTACGTGCGGCACCGCACCAAGCCCGTCACACCCGGTGAGTCACTTGCTCACACGTCTGTCCTACAAACTGTCGTTCTCGGCGCGGATCCCGTCCGCGTTCCCGCTGGGCGACGCCACCACCATGTGCACGCCGGCCGCGCTCTACCACGCCGCGGCGCAGCCGCTGTACGTGCGGCACCGCACCAAGCCCGTCACACCCGGTGAATCACATGCTCACACGTCTGTCCTACAAAGTATCGTTCTCGACGTGGATCCCGTCCGCGTTTCCGCTGGGCGACGCCACCACCATGTGCACGCCGGCCGCGCTCTACCACGCCGCGGCGCAGCCGCTCTACGTGCGGCACCGCACCAAGCCCGTCACACCCGGTGAGTCACTTGCTCACACGTCTGTCCTACAAAGTGTCGCTCTCGGCGCGGATCCCGTCCGCGTTCCCGCTGGGCGACGCCACCACCATGTGCACGCCGGCCGCGCTCTACCACGCCGCGGCGCAGCCGCTGTACGTGCGGCACCGCACCAAGCCCGTCACACCCGGTGAGTCACTTAGGGCTCATTTAGACGGTGCGAGAACTCGCATGCGTGTTTCATTGCGGTTTTTAATGCGGTCGGTTAAATTGGACGTAACCAACAGTCCGCAATGTAACTAAAATCGCATGCGTTTTGCGCCCCGTCTTAATCAGTTCTTGTGGTCACACGTCTGTCCTACAATCAAGGAGTAGGCACGATTTGGTGGCGCGATGCGCATTTGCTGTGCGTTATTAGATTTGGAAGATGACCACGTACCGTACACCCTGTACAGG
The DNA here is from genome assembly GCF_910591565.1 of Cydia splendana. Taxonomy (NCBI): domain Eukaryota; kingdom Metazoa; phylum Arthropoda; class Insecta; order Lepidoptera; family Tortricidae; genus Cydia; species Cydia splendana. The sequence continues at coordinate 12,440,141 of NC_085976.1, forward strand.
ATCTGATTCTTTTCGAGACGTTCTTTAAAATTGTTGCTATTTTCCCATACAATGTGACGATGTACACAGATATACAGGAGAGTTCATTGTTAGTTTTTTTAATTTCCTATTTAGGATTTAAAGTGTTTCTGTAGAGAAAAAAAAGTTTTGTTGTTTCCTATCTTCAATGTCATGTAATTGATTATTATTCAGAGGTTCCGGGGCAAATTGCCGAATCCGACACAAGAGCAGCCGATTCACCGGAGCCACGCCGTTTTGTCGCATAAATAGTGTTTAGTTTTAAGTTTATAAAATTCATATGTAATTGGGTCTTGTTGCCTCATTTAAAATTAAAATTAAATTATACACATAAGTTTTCCACTTTCTTAATTTTTCTTATGGTTACAGGCCAACAACAGCAGCAGCCTGAAACCGTGACAACACCCCTGGCGAGCGTGCAAGAGGAGAAAGAGGACACCGAGTGGCCTCAGAACGACGAACAGAAAGAGCCTCTGGAAAACGGTATTATATATCATTACACTTTTGATACATAAAAAATTACGCCCTCCTTATGTGGGTGGGCCTTATCGTAATGAAATGGAGTAGAATCGTGAAAATAAAAAGTAACCTTAACTCATAAAAAGTATTAGATAACGCGGTGATCTCAAGTAATACTCGCCCGTAAACGTTACTTCTAGTTTTGACTATTAAAGCCTGACCAGTAATATCTGATCACGCGCCATATTGCGGAATTTCATTGGAACTAAATTTTTCACACTAAACTGTGCTGTCACCTTATATATGAGAAGAACAGCGCCCTCTTGATAATGAATGAATGAATGAAAACATTTATTTTCAGGCAACTATTGGCCCATAGATAAATACCTTAAAACTAGCATAAGTACATATTATTACAAAATATATCTTAAAACTAAAAACACAATTATGGCTGCGATGCAGTTCAACAACAACAATTGATAATGATCATATATTTCTGGTCAGGCTTTAGTTTACAATCTTAATTTGATTTGACATTGTAATCAATACTGTGCGTTAGAAGATTCGAAAAATACATGCTCAACTGCGGCGCATTCGTTAGATCTGATCGGATCTTTACACAATGCTAATTTTAATATATTATTTAAATTTTAGGAGAATTAGAAGAACATAACAACGACATGAAGCGTAAACAGAGTGTAGCCACAGAAGACTTGGGTGAGAATCAAGAGGGTGACGTGTTGGACTCGGCCCCTGTCATATCCATGGTCACCAACCATACTAATGGCACGCTCAATCTCTGGCAGCTCACGTTTGATGACAAATCTAAGTTTTCACAGGTAAATATGAAATAATTTTTAATAGTTAAAATAAAAAAAGGAGTCGTCTACTTATTGATGATAAGTGTCAATGTTCATTTTAAGTCTTCGATTTCTAGACTGACCACGCTAACATTGAACATTTAGGATAAAGGATGACGTAGCACTTGGTATGAAAACCTATTGTGGTCCGATTCTATGTCATCAGCGTATCGTCCCTAAACATGTTTTGGGGTCGCGAAGAAAAAAAACAACGGTCTTAATCTTAACTTTTCTGGTGTTGAAACAGAATCGATTTTTTTTATCCTCTGCTTTGCCAAAGGCAAAGTAAATTGGCCATTGTGATTTGATTGACGTGATAAAAATAGACAATTTATCTGTATTCTATTTTTAACCGACTTCAAAAAAGGTGGAGGTTCTCAATTCGTCGGAATCTTTTTTTTTATGTATGTTCCCCGATTACTCGAAGACGTCTGAACCGGTTTGGAAAATTCTGTTTTATGTTTCAAAGGGTATACTTTCCAGGTGGTCCCATTTTAATCTTAGTGCTTTTAGACTGTTCGGGTCAAACGTTTTTGATGATATTGTCCCACGTTATATTGAAGATATCCCACGATAATTTAGTAGGAAATTTTAAAGAAATAGTTATTCAATAAGGTTTATATTTACAGGTGTTATCAATAGGACACGCGTCAAGAGCGTCCGGACATAGGTTTAGGGTTAACGACATCACATGCCATCCAGTATTACCTCTATTACTAACGACGAGCCACCACAACATATCAGGTAAGCTAAATAATTCATTTTTAATACATATCTTTGTATCAAAATCGGGCTTGGAAATATCCCACGAGAATAATATTAAAATAACAAAACCTTTTACCTTTTTATTTACCTGTTACCTTTTACAGAGTTTGATAGATTATTTTGGATGTCAAATGGGGGTATAATATCTCGGCCACACCGAAATTAAGGCCCTCTAAAGACGTCGCATGTATAGTAGCCACTAGCCACATTATAAGGGATTACAGCAATCTTGCTTATAAAACGTGTCGCTTATAGTCCGACAAGAAATTGTAGAAAATTATAGAGGGCGCCACTTCCTACGTAACTGTCACATTTTTGACGTAAAATGCTTAAACATTGCATCAATTTAGTATGGTTTTTTTTTAGTTCCATTTTATTTAATACTTTATTACTATTATTTTAAGTCGCACCGCACTATATACATCACGTCACGCTTGCGTCTGATGCATAGTCTGGTGTCAATCAAACATTGTTTACACTTGCAGATAGTGACAGAGATACGCACGCACCCAACGACGACACCGCGGCCGGCGGGCTGTGCTCGGAGCTCATAATGTGGCGAGTGGAGTGCGTCGGGCCGCTCGGCAAGTCGGGCGGCGTGTCGGAGCTGGCCAGAGTGAACTCGCCGCATCTGTCCGCCTTTAGCAACGTGGCGTGGCTACCTACGCTACTGCCTAGGTACTCTTTAACAACAGACACATACACAACGATGACTACGCGGCCGGCTTTGCTCGGAGCTCATAATGTGGCGAGTGGAGTGCGTCGGGCCGCTCGGCAAGTCGGGCGGCGTGTCGGAGCTGGCCAGAGTGAACTCGCCGCATCTGTCCGCCTTTAGCAACGTGGCGTGGCTACCTACGCTACTGCCTAGGTACTCTTTAACAACAGACACATACACAACGATGACTACGCGGCCGGCTTTGCTCGGAGCTCATAATGTGGCGAGTGGAGTGCGAGTTTTCTGCGATGTGGACAGGATAGCGTGGCTTCAAGAAGAAAATCTGTGCAGAATGCATACGTTTGATTGTTTGTTATAAACTCCGCACGCCCCTCCTCGCTGCGTTCTATGCCTGATCAAAGTCATTAGAACTACATTTTAAGTAACCAACCAACTGAAATGAGGAACTGACGGCCTACCGCCTACATCAAAAGTCGTTATTTGCTCCTCTTTATCCCTCGAGTGCGAGAAAAATAGAAAGGGAGATAACGATTTTCGATTTTTATATGTTGACGGCAGGCCTTCCGAATTTATGCGTATATACAGGTTGATTCACGAAAACTGGCAAGAATGGAATGAACGAAACTTTCATTGTATGAGTATCACCTGTATTGGTATACAGTCAGAGCCAACACACAGATATTTTCATTCACTCATTCCATTCGTGCCAGCTCTTGTGAACCGACCTGTACCAAGTCACAAGTAATTCCACTTTCACAGCACAACCCTCGGCAACCTGTCAAACTCGCCGTCGGCGTGTTTCGTGGCGAGCGACGGCGAGAGCCTACGCGTATTCCAGGCGGTTATCGACGCGCGGACGCTACTCGCCGAGATAGCCACGTCGGAGCGACGACACAACAATAACGTAATGGTAGTAGCTGAGATGTGTGTTTAGTCCTTCTCTAGAATGGTATTCCACCCATCCAATGTCAGTGCGTCTCACTCTCTCATTAAAGCAAAATGTGAGTAGCAATACACATTGGACAAATAAGTTGGATAGGTGGAATAGCACCCTTAGACCCTATTTACATATTGTTTAGTGTTAAGTGCGAGTTCATACATTTGCTACTTAAAGCAAGTAGGAGATGTATGCACTCGCCTTAAATACTCATCTATGTGTAAATCAGGCCCTTAGATACAAAAGAGTTGACTGTTGTGGTAGCTATAAATTGACTCCTGTATATCTTATAGAACTCCTCGGAACTTGTTGATCTTTTAGATAGCTACGTGGTAGTTTAGTTGTGTGTTTAGTTTAGTCTTCCAGTAAAGTTAGCCTTAGAACTAATATTGTTGAATTTATGAACTGTCATGGTAGTAATAGATTGGCTGAATTAAGTTCAACAAATTATAACTTCGGCTATTCGTTTTTCTTACATATTTTTTACTTGTTTATACATTAAATTATTAAATTTAATAATTTAATTAAAATAATTAAATTCTTTAAATGTATTAAAAAAAAATTGATTTAAATTCTAATTTTATTAAGTTGAATTAGGTCGCGTTCCAGTCGAAATTATTGTGACAACTATTTTTTTTATTCTGTTCAGCAACAGGACATGGACACAATGTCCATGTCTTCGGAGTCCACGCTAGAGGAAGGCGGTGGTATACCGCTCCACGACCGCATCAGGATCGTGTCGCAGCAGTCCACGGCGCGGCCTGGCGCCATCATACAGCTGCACGCCATCGCCGACGCCACGCACGACTGGCACAACACGCAGCTGCTGCACGTGTTCCAGGAGCAGCTCATCACAGGTGTGTACAGACAGACGGACATACTCCACGACCGCGTCAGGATCGTGTCGCAGCAGTCCACGGCGCGGCCCGGCGCCATCATACAGCTGCACGCCATCGCCGACGCCACGCACGACTGGCACAACACGCAGCTGCTGCACGTGTTCCAGGAGCAGCTCATCACAGGTGTGTACAGATAGACAGACATACTCCACTACCGCGTCAGGATCGTGTCGCAGCAGTCCACGGCGCGGCCCGGCGCCATCATACAGCTGCACGCCATCGCCGACGCCACGCACGACTGGCACCACACGCAGCTGCTGCACGTGTTCCAGGAGCAGCTCATCACAGGTGTGTACAGACAGACGGACATACTCCACGACCGCGTCAGGATCGTGTCGCAGCAGTCCACGGCGCGGCCCGGCGCCATCATACAGCTGCACGCCATCGCCGACGCCACGCACGACTGGCACAACACGCAGCTGCTGCACGTGTTCCAGGAGCAGCTCATCACAGGTGTGTACAGACAGACGGACATACTCCACGACCGCGTCAGGATCGTGTCGCAGCAGTCCACGGCGCGGCCCGGCGCCATCATACAGCTGCACGCCATCGCCGACGCCACGACTGGTATGGGGACCTTTGATTGCGACATACTCCACGACCGCGTCAGGATCGAGCTGCTTTACTGTCTATACAGACGTCAGTCAGGCTAGAGAATCACCTCACAAATACCTCACGGACCATCAGAATCAATTTGTAAAGTCAAAGACTATGTGGCCTTGCCATTATTATAAGCTAAGCGGATTAGTGGAAGTGGACCGGATAAGAATAAAAAATACTCATACATTTCCTTAGGCGGAATTTGCACCAGATCCTAATTGTCCCAAACGAGGATGACCATATGTGATGAAAAATATCAGAGAAATGTAATAGCTCAATCACGCTGCATCGTTCACCGGGTCGTCAAGTTGGCAGGCACCCAAAATTGTTCGTGTGAGGTGGACGAAAAGTATGATTGCGCCATAAAGTTTACGACAACAAAGAGTTTCAGGTGGCTGACTGACAATCTAAAAATGTTTTTTTTTTACGTTTTCCCCAGGCGAACGTACCACGACAGACACCGACAGCACCGACTCCGGCGTCGAAGGCGACATACACACTATAACAGAAGCTGGACTAGAAGCAATAGTGGATCTGCGCAAAGCGGCAGTCTTCAACGAGCCCTTCTACATAGTCGTCTTGGAGCGCACTGACGGAGGCTCCACTGTGCATATGTGGAGGCTTACTGTATCCTCACAGGCGGATCCTTCAGGTATCGTGATATTTTTTTCTATATTTATTTAGAAGCCTTTTCTAATGAGACTATTTCGGCTCCGTTAGCAACATTGCATAAAAGTATTTCAAAATACACACGATAACCGACGTCCGCCTAGAAGCAAAAGTTTTTAATAAGCTTATCTGGCTGTCAAGGATCCTACAGGTATTTGTGTGTTAAAAAACGGTTTTGTATATTAACGTTTGAGAAGACGAATTTGAGATGTCGGCAGTCTACCAACATTTTGTTTCTTTTAAGTGAATTTAAACCTTATGGGTTGTACAATAAAGTTGATACTTTCAGACGAGCTGACGAACAGCATGATGTACGTGCCGGACAGCGCGCTGGTCCAAGAAGACGAGGGCGAGTCCCGAAAGAACTCCGTGTCATTCGACGCGGCGGAGCGCGCGCCGCCGCCGCCGCCTGCCAACTCGCATCTTGCTATCACTACTAAAAAGGTAATACATAATATCGATAGCTTACTGTGTGCCTTATAAGAAGGCTCAAAGTCACCCAAAGGGCAATGGAGAGGGCGATGCTGGGAGTCTCTCTGCATGATCGCATCCAGCGATAGTATAGACATTGCTAAAGCGTGTACAGCCAATAACGTTACTTCGGGACACGTTTCCTTGAAACAATAAGGTATAAAACTCCTGTTCAGTGATAGTGTTTAAATTAAGTTTTTGCAATTTTATAACGTGTACGATCTAGTCAAAAGTCGCATGACTTTATACACTTATAGCGAATTGACATATGGAGTTGAGTTGCGCCATTCGTGGCAAATCGTAATAGGTAACGCAGGGGGCCATTTCTCGAACGGTATTAGTCTAATATTATTAGTGTGTTGCAATGGTAACCCATACGACTTGACAGGGGCCTATTTCTCGTACTGCAGCAGTTCCACCAGCAGTTTTTGAGGTCGGTCTGTTGCATAACTTTTGAGTGGCATCCGCCACCAACTACAAATTTAAAATGGTTAATTATAATTTAATTTTATTCAGTTTGAAGTTTTGAAAGTACTGGTGCATAAAACTTAGGTATTTCGAAATTTAGTTTTTAATTAATGGGTGTAAACCCTTATAACTAGAACCTGTGAAGCGACCCAGCTTTACCACTGAGCATTTAACAGTAAATGATTAGATTAATAAAGTTTGTTACATATAAATTTGTTTAATTGTTTCTCCTCCTAGCTTTCCTGCAGCAAGGTTTCCGTTTAGTCTATTTAATTTAATTTTGATTTAATTTTATTTTGTTAACATGGCTGTTTCCATTTTCCAATAAAAACTAAAAACTAAATTTCGAAATACCTAAGTTTTATGCACCAGTACTTTCAAAACTTCAAACTGAATAAAATAAAATTATAATTAACCATTTTAAATTTGTAGTTGGTGGCGGATGCCACTCAAAAGTTATGCAACAGACCGACCTCAAAAACTGCTGGTGGAACTGCAGCAGCGGGGGGCGTACTCGCCTTTCCCCGGGAAGCTGGCCGCTAACCTGGTTGGAGCCGGCCGCTGCAGATGGCGTGGTACAGATCCCACAGCCTCATTTTACAACTTCTAAACATCTTCAAATGAATTTCAAAAGAAATCGAAAGCTCTTCAAAAGAATTCGAAAGCTCTTCCAAAAAAATCACAAGCTCCCGGCTCCTGTAAACCGAGAAATGGATACATTAGCCGACGCCTTAATGGCCGCTAAAGAAAATATGAAACAATTGGAAATTTAGCTCACCGCACTGGAAGCTGTTAGGACTTCTGGCGGAGCACTCCCAACCCTCGAGCAGGAGTCAACTCTGTAAAGAACCAAAAACCTGGTTCAGGACGAACCCACAACGTTTCGCGCCATTGTGGAGTTGATCACACCTAAATTTCATTTGTACTTACTCAGTGGAGCACACCGAAGGACTCGAGCTGCTTCCAGCATTTCGACCAACATGGCGAATGTGTGGTCTCACCACAAATAGTACTCATGCGAGCGTGCGTCCCCGGAGGGGTCCACACATCAAAAGTGCATGTCATCTCAAAATGACCTCCTCATATGTTGAGTACAAAAGGCCAAAACAAAAGTAGGGTGCCAATCCCTTCAAGACACAAATCCTACGAAAATTCTGACTGATTTATTTAACAATTCACTCCTGAGCCTAAGAAATATATTTTATCAATAAATCTAATAAAGTTTCATTTCAGAGCCCCCTTTTTGGAGTCTGTAATTCCTATGTTTTATTTAACATCTAAATTCTCTCTTACCTAAAAAAACATATCTAAATCATACAAAGTTTTCCTGGAGTGACAACCTAAATATCTCAAGTTTTAATTATTTTTACTCGTATGACAACCCCGACAACAGATAAGCATAAAGAGGTGCATCTGAATGCAACAGATTATGCAAATAAGTGCAACCAATCGAGTTAGTTTGGGATATTGTTAAAATCATCGAAATAAGAAAAGGAATTCAACCCAAAAATATTAATTTAAAATTTAAGAAAATGTCTACGTTACAATACCCTCCTCCCCGATTTTAAGGTTCAACGTAGGTGAACCGCTCGCTGTCCTCAGCGACTTGCACCACTAACACAAAATGAGGGCCAGAAAACTAATCTACTCAAAAAACTGATCTAGAAAACCTAGAATCTCAACAAAAGGTCTGACGCAACTTCGAGATTCAAACTTACCAAAAATGCTCAAACAAACTACCCAAAATCTAAAAGTGAAATCATACAAACGTTAATCAATCTAAACAAACTGCTGTTCTGACCGAACAAAAACATCTAAACAACATCTCGAATTGCATATATCGTACGTTATTAGACTGATAATATTAGTCCATGAGCTAATACTTATTACAAGTTTACAAGTTTGCGTTTCTCGAAGCTACACTTGTAAATTATTAGATACTAGTCACCAACTAATAAATATTAGCTAATAATAACAAGAGTAAATACTGTTTGGTTTCACAAAAGAGTACGCTAATAATTACACTTGTATATTACATGCGTAAAGCTATTAAGCTCAAAAGGCTTGTAAAAACTATTAGCTATATTTATTCGTAACCAATTTGTGAAAATGTGGTCAGATTCCGACAGGTCAGACGACGAAATAATAGATATTCGTCGCCGAAGAGTTTTCTTTCCGGGGAATAACTACGAAATACTTCAAGGGGCCTTTGCATTTAATGAGTTCCGGCTCAGAAATTCCGGCTCAATGAAAGAAATCAAGCTTTGTCGTCGAAGTTAATGATTCTTGTTACTTTACATTGGATGGGCACTGAACATGGTCTAATAAAACATGGTCTTCCATTCCCAGAGTGACACGCGATTACGTCACAATAACATTGCCACTTTATTTCAACATAACATGTTACATGGGTACATTATACCTATGGTTAATAAGTTAAAATATTTCTTTATAATTTTATAATTTTCATTTATATGTATTTTAGCTTAAATTTTACAATAACACGTCATTTTTAATTACTCGTTAGCAATATCTTCCGATTCACGAAAGAAATTTCAGACTTTCGGGTAATTCTGTTTATACTACTGGCAGCACAGGATAGCGCTGTGGACATTTGACAATTCGGATCTAAATAACTTCATGCCCTGACCGTCATCCTTGTCGAACGCGTGTTAATTGTTATTTCCTTCTCGCTCAGTGTCAGCAGTCGCAGTGTTTTCCAAACTTTTCACGTCGTAAGCTTGGTAATTAATGTGTAACAGTGAATTAGTTTTTTAAACGTCTGTCTTGTATAGATAAATAAAGTTTAATTTAATACATTAGATTTGTTTTATTTTACTATGTTTCTACATAAATAACTTAAAATTAATGCCGTTAAAATAATTTTCACCGTTGGTTAAAATTCTCTCACATTTCAAAGTTTGAGAACCTGTAAACAGCATGATGACGTAGGCGCGTGTCAGTTAGGTCATACGCGAATCTCGGAATGGAGTACCAGGCGGAGTATATTATTATACCATGGGCACTGAAGCCCAATACCACGCAGTGGCCGATATGCACGGTATTTTGAAAAGTAGTGTATGTCGTGCTGTAAATTCAGTGGTGAATTCTATTGTGCAGGAAATGTTTCCAGATTTGGCTAAATGACCAGAAAATATGGATCATTTCTTAATACCGTCAATTTTAGGTCCATTTTTATTATAATGTTATGATTCTCTTGAGTTACCCCGCTATTAGCGCAAAAGTGCACGTGAATAGGCTTGTGTCGGTCATGAACTAAGAACTGTTAAGAATGAAATCCCATGAAGGACCGAAAGGAACTAAATCTTTTTGCGCGCTCTTAATCGGTCTTTCGGTCCTTTAGTTCAGTGAGATCGGTGAGCTGTTTGACTGAGTGAAACGGAAAACGGACGGAACAAATCGGTTCACAATGTCGCTACTGTCGCTAGCGCAAGTGCGAAAGAGATCAAAGAACGACGTGACACGCCAAAGCCCGAAAAATCAAATATTTTTCTATATATTTTAATTTTTTTATTGTGATAAGGTGTTTTATTGTTTAATATCGACATAATATCGTACAACTTGAATTATATTTAGTTACCAAAGTTTGGTAAAAAATCGAATGTAAAACCTATTCTTATTCATTCCCGGCTCTCAACAAGGTCAACGACCGAACTGAACTAAAGGAACTAAAAGACCGAACTAGTTCGATTGACCGAGAGCGCAGCGCTCTCTGTAGTGAACGAGCAGGCACAAGCCTACACGTGAAACGACAGCAACAATACGCGGGAAGTTTTTTTTTAATTGGCCAAATGGCAAGGGTAGTGGTGCATTAAGCCAAACTACACCAATAATATTATTAGTCCGCTACTATTAGTGACTAGTCTAGTAAAAATATTTGAGAAACATAAAATATGAATACTTGTAATTTTTACACTAGTAACTAATAAACTCATAAACTAATAGTTACGAGAAATAGGCCCCAGGGGCCTATTTCTCGCACGATATTAGACTAATAATATTAGTGTGTTGCCATGGTAACCCATACTATTTGACAGTTCGTGGACTAATAATATTAGTCTAATACCGTTCAAGAAATGGGCCCCAGTTCGTGGACTAATAATATTAGTCTAATACCAAAGTGAATTTGAAATAGAGAGTTATTACTTTCATGGTAAATTATGTAGCTACAGTACATTTACTGCCATCTTTCGACAGACGATTAAAACTGTTAGAACGCCATTTGACTTTGATCATTATTCTTACACCGATATATGTTAACTTGTTAAATATTAATTTAACGCCATCTACTCGAGAGTAGGCTGAAGGTTATGGCGCCATTGCTTTGGCCTATAGTGATACTATAGGGATACGTGGAAGAATAAGAGGGAGGCCTTTGCCAACAAGGATCAAATGGCATTCAAACAGTTTTATGCTCTGTCGAAAGATGGCAGTAAATTTACAGTGGCTACATAATTTACTTTGACAATCCGTCTCTATACACTCTATTCTCTTTGCTAATACCGTTCGAGAAATGGGCACCTGGGGCCTATTGCATAACAAACTACAACTAATATTACAAGCGGAACTCCTTTTCTAATTTCACTTATTAAATAAGGAGTTCCGTTTGTAATATTAGTTGTAGTTTGTTATGCAATAGGCCCCTGGTGTTAGATTAACCTAATATTATTAGTCTACGAACTGTCAAATCATAAAAGTTTTCGTTACTAAGTACTCGTACACTAATATTGGTCTAATACCGTTCCAGAAATCGGTCTCTACAGACAACATTTCTGTTATTAACTCACATTTAAAGACGGGTCTATCGCGAATTTATTTTATAACCTTTATTTACCGACGTTTCGACACAGGTTTCACTGGTCGTGGTCGCGGCTAGTTAGGTAGCAAGGTGGCAAGGTAATAAAATAAATTCGCGATAGACCCGTCTATAAATGTGAGTTAATATGGGTTCAAAACGCGAAAGTTTTAAATATTATATAACAATTCAGTTGTTTAACAGTTTAAATATATTTTAGGTGTGCGAATGTCCACTGGCGTTGCCGGATGGAGTGGATGTGATCCACGCTACCCCGGCCGCTGGTCATTTAAGTTCGGCCTCCATTTATCCCGCCTGCCTAGCGCCTTACATCCTAGCCACGGCGTGTTCAGACAGTACACTGAGGTAAATCAAACATGGGTTTATACATTCTTGCACAAGAATTGTAAAGGGTCTCGATTATTTTTATGATTGAAGCCTCCTGCCTGTACAAAACAATGCCAAACATGAATATTGAATGTGTAGTTAAAATACTGATCCCCTTATTCATAAAACTTAGCAAACTTAGCAAACACAAACACAAGGATAAACGATTATCAAGGGCTTGTAAAATTTGACAAGCGTTTATGAATAGCGTCATAACTTACTAACTTTTGCTATTGACTTTTAGATTCTGGAAGTGCAGCGTTACGAAAAAAGACAATGACGAATATGACTATTCTTGGAAAGAATGGGAAATGATGAATAAGGACCATGAGTCTGCTATTGACATTCCGGGTACGTAACATCTTTAATTATTTGAACAACTGTAACTGTGATACTATCCATTCACTGTGGATACCAAACCTCAATCCTGAGGTTTGCCCAAACATTCGTGTTGTATCTCTTTCCTTTACATACATGGCAAACGAAAGTGACACAACTACACTACGCAAACCCAACCCACGTAATGAGAAGGCTCTATGCTATGAGGTAGCTGCTTGTGTTTAATAATACGATGCGCGAAAGTATCACAAATGGCACTCAAGCGGTGCACTTGCCACATCCGGACGCACCTTAAGTTAACCTTTTCGACGTCAATGATGGATATATCCGCACCGGGTCCAACGCCAAAGACGGATTAATCCGTTACAGACCACAGAGTAACATAGACCTACGTGCATATGCATAAAGTTCAATCTCAGTTTTGACTTCGGTGACGTGGCGTCCGAGAGCCAGGTTTTGTGTTTGACACGGTGTCGAAAACGTTAAATGTGATCCTTATGCTTCAAGTGCAATAAGGTCCTATTTTGTCTGACATTGAAGCATAAGGCTAAACCCTTCTCTGATGTCCCACAGCTGTTAATATAATTTAAACTAATTAAGTGTAATTTTTCAGGGCAACCACTCCACATAAGCGCCGCGTATTCGGGCCGCATAGCGTGTGCCTACAAGTGCGGGCGCTCGTTCACCCGCCCCAAGGGCGGCACCACCTCCGCCAACTCCAACCCCGACGCGCGCTTTGTGAACCTGAGCGTGTGCGTGTACGAGTGCGAGAGCACCGGCGGCGCGGAGTGGCTGCTCGAGGACACGATACCGCTGAAGAACGTCAGCTTGCCGAGGGTCGGGGTGTGCGCCGACACGCAGATCGACTTGTCCTATCTCAACAACAGCGCGTTCATGCAGAAGAAGCTGCGGGTCACGCAGGTTTGTGTTTATTACCCAGCGTATGGTTAGGGAGCGGCAGCCATGTTGTTGTTTGCGTCACAACAACAACATGGCTGTCGCTCACACCGCCAGCTCCAACCCCGACGCGCGCTTCGTGAACCTGAGCGTGTGCGTGTACGAGTGCGAGAGCACCGGCGGCGCGGAGTGGCTGCTCGAGGACACGATACCGCTGAAGAACGTCAGCTTGCCGAGGGTCGGGGTGTGCGCCGACACGCAGATCGACTTGTCCTATCTCAACAACAGCGCGTTCATGCAGAAGAAGCTGCGGGTCACGCAGGTTTGTGTTTATTACCCAGCGTATGGTTAGGGAGCGGCAGCCATGTTGTTGTTTGCGTCACAACAACAACATGGCTGTCGCTCACACCGCCAGCTCCAACCCCGACGCGCGCTTCGTGAACCTGAGCGTGTGCGTGTACGAGTGCGAGAGCACCGGCGGCGCGGAGTGGCTGCTCGAGGACACGATACCGCTGAAGAACGTCAGCTTGCCGAGGGTCGGGGTGTGCGCCGACACGCAGATCGACTTGTCCTATCTCAACAACAGCGCGTTCATGCAGAAGAAGCTGCGGGTCACGCAGGTTTGTGTTTATTACCCAGCGTATGGTTAGGGAGCGGCAGCCATGTTGTTGTTTGCGTCACAACAACAACATGGCTGTCGCTCACACCGCCAGCTCCAACCCCGACGCGCGCTTCGTGAACCTGAGCGTGTGCGTGTACGAGTGCGAGAGCACCGGCGGCGCGGAGTGGCTGCTCGAGGACACGATACCGCTGAAGAACGTCAGCTTGCCGAGGGTCGGGGTGTGCGCCGACACGCAGATCGACTTGTCCTATCTCAACAACAGCGCGTTCATGCAGAAGAAGCTGCGGGTCACGCAGGTTTGTGTTTATTACCCAGCGTATGGTTAGGGAGCGGCAGCCATGTTGTTGTTTGCGTCACAACAACAACATGGCTGTCGCTCACACCGCCAGCTCCAACCCCGACGCGCGCTTCGTGAACCTGAGCGTGTGCGTGTACGAGTGCGAGAGCACCGGCGGCGCGGAGTGGCTGCTCGAGGACACGATACCGCTGAAGAACGTCAGCTTGCCGAGGGTCGGGGTGTGCGCCGACACGCAGATCGACTTGTCCTATCTCAACAACAGCGCGTTCATGCAGAAGAAGCTGCGGGTCACGCAGGTTTGTGTTTATTACCCAGCGTATGGTTAGGGAGCGGCAGCCATGTTGTTGTTTGCGTCACAACAACAACATGGCTGTCGCTCACACCGCCAGCTCCAACCCCGACGCGCGCTTCGTGAACCTGAGCGTGTGCGTGTACGAGTGCGAGAGCACCGGCGGCGCGGAGTGGCTGCTCGAGGACACGATACCGCTGAAGAACGTCAGCTTGCCGAGGGTCGGGGTGTGCGCGGACACACAGATCGAGTTGTCCTATCTCAACAACAGCGCGTTCATGCAGAAGAAGCTGCGGGTCACGCAGGTTTGTGCTTATTACATCAGCTATGTTTAGAATGAAACGCACACCATTGTTAAGCTAACGCGTATATGATTACTGAGCCAAAACACAAGACAGAGACACTTGTAAACGATATTATAGCAAAGACCAGAATCCAAGTCCAAAAAGAATCAATCCCTAATTTGACAACTGGAATAGATGGCGCTTTACGGATGTTTAGTGGTGACGGAATTGCCAGAGTACAGTCGACGTCAAAGATGTTTCCACATTTCGCCTTATTACAAAGGAGTAAGGTGCAAAAGTGTAAACATATCTTTGACGTCGACTGTACAACGTAAGGAACCGGTTATATTAGCTGTCAAAGGAGAAGCATGTGTATCTTAGACTTTACTCATCTTTAACGATCAATAATTTTTGATTATAATGCGTTAAGCTTCGTAAAGCTACGTTTAATGCGTACCAGATTTCTGCTAACGTATCCTTTTATTCTCAGGTCCTTCAAACCCTGTCGTCTGACGAGAGCCGCAACCGCAACGGCGAGGCGGAACCGGGCAAGTCCGCGGGCCTCCTCGCCGTGCCTTCCTTCAGCACGCTGCAGTCTCTTCGGAAGAGTATCATGGAAAACGGGAACACATGTCCACTGACGCAGAAACACTTGGTGCAACTAGATTGGGTGTCGAAGGAGGATGGATCGCATATACTGACTGTGGCGGTTGGGAGCAGGGTGCTGTTGTTTACGCCGGTGTCTAGCGACTTGGCTCAAGCCAACTTGAAGGTAGGTTCACGACTTATGTAGTTATTAAAGGCGAAATAGAATAGTTTGCCTTCAAAAATGTTTTACCAGTTCTATCGCTGGTGTGTTTTTCACGATTCCAAGATACAAACAATACCAGTTAGGTTATTAACAAAATAATATATTTAGTGATTTAAATTGACACACTCGTATGTTAACTTAAGTCTATGAAGACAAGAAAATACTTCCATCCATCCATCTTGCTTATGAAAGCATGATGGAACGTCATGTCATAAATATATTGTGACATGACGTTCTTATGTTATGTTATGTATTTAATACATATTCTCTTCCCAACAGGCCATGAAAGAATCCATCAACAACAACCGTCCTATACTCCGCAAGGCTTCCTCCCTCGCCGCTCCCTTATTCGTCGAAGAAATCAGATGGATGCAACTCAGGCGTATCCAACTGAAAACCGCCGATGGTTTACCACCCCTGCCTATGCAGATATCGTGGGTGCGGGACGGGATATTAGTGGTGGGGATGGACTCGGAGATGCACGTGTATTCGCAGTGGAAGCCGGAGCATCAAAACGCCGCTTTGGGCATGTCTGGTGTACAGGTTCGTTTTTTTAATCTTTTTAGAGCTATACGCTAGATGTCACTCAGGCTTTTGGACATTAATTAATCGCGTGGCGTTAGGAGAGCGGTTCTGTCTAGTGATTATTTTGAAGTTTTTGTCGCAAATATATTATCTCCTAACTACATTACATTTTCATGTGGCATCTTAATTTGACAGGAAATCGATGAGGGCAGCGAATCCCGTGCGTTACGTGACTCCGATCTACGAGTCTCAGCGCCGCATTTACAGAGAGTGTCCTCTATCAATCTACAGCTGTTAGAGCGGGATGCAAGACGACGGAACAAGACCCAGCCGGATCAGCCGCAGGTGACTATTGGCACTGCTGGGTACCTCCAAGCATTCCTAACTTACGTCGCAATTTTGTTTCTGCCTCTAGGATCGGTCATACCGTTGTGGACGCTGAAAATGCAGCCAAGTGTAACGCAACGCATACATCCAACTATTTTCAGAGTTAGACAGACGCGTGTCGCGCCGTAGGTGGCACTTTATCCATTATTCGACTTATATAATATAATCTATTCTTCATAGATATAGAATCGCTAAACCGTTGGACCTTCAAAACAGTCCTAACGACTTTTTACTACCGTTTCTTGGGGTAAACACTATATATTATACGCAGCTACACGTATACACTGCCACTACGTTAAGTTACAGTGTAGTTTATCCATTACAGTCCATTTGAATTTTAAATTAAACGTATAAACATTACAACGTTGTTCTACTTTTCATATCGAAGCCACTACTCGACTACATGCCGGACTATGGTCTCTTCGAGGCATCACAAATGGCCTGCCCAGTATTGCCGCAGTATCATCCGAAGCAGCTTATGGAATTGCTTAACAGCGGAAAAATAAGATGGGTAAAAGCTATCCTCGCTCACTTGGTGAGGTAAGAAAAAGGGAATATTCTAGATAATTATTTCAACTTAATTTATTTATACAAAATCTCCCGGTATATTACCTATTGTTTGTATCTTTAGGTATTTAAATAAAAGTAAACCAACAATTTGTAGATTTTCGGGTAGTTATTAACATTTATTAGTTAACCAACCAAATACAAAACCCGCCTGGATCAGTCACTCAGCGACCTGACTTTAACATACATTATTTGATCATGTAATGTTTTCATCTACCCTCAACTGGCTTATTTAAATACCTATTATCGATCTTACTTAAGTTAATTAGCAACGTTCTTCTTCTTCTTCTTTATTAGGGGCTACATAAGGCTCCAAAGCCTATGTATCACTGCGACCATTCCTGATCTATTGTGATCGCCACCTACTACAACTCTCGATCCAACCCTGCAACTTCAAAAAGCTGCAGGATCCTTTTGGTCTCGAGAGACTTTACCTCCTCCGGGCGTAATATGTGTCCGCCCAAGATTAGGTTACGAGTACGCATTAGGCAAGGGCACTCTGTGAGGATGTGCAAGGGCGTCTCCTCTGCCTCCATGCAGAGTCGGCACCGCCCCATGTCACGTTTCCCCATGGTGTGTATGTGCTTATTTAGGCCGCAATGCCCGGTAAGCACCCTTACCAAGTTGCGCAGTTGGTTCCTAGACAGCGCTAAGGCGTTCGTGGACGCCTTTTTGCTGAAGGCCTTGATAAGCGCTTTGGAATGGTTCAAACCTGTTGTTTCTCTCCAGAGTTGAATGGTTTTGTAGTGACAGTAGGTCTTTAGGGTGAGCCGCGTTAGGCTTTTGGGGCTTTAGCAACGTTACTGAATATTTGTGTGTTATTTAGGCTAGGAAACGATATTGAAATACTGAGATCATTTTAACAGTTTAATCTATAATTACAGACTGACTGAGGGTAGGTGGTAGAAATCCCAACTACCGACAACATCACTACACCTTATAAAACAAAGTCTCCCGCCGCGTCTGTCTGTTTGTATGTTCGCGATAAACTCAAAAACTATTGAACGGATTATCATGCGGTATTCACCTATCGATAGAGGAAGGTTTAAGGCCGTAACAGACTATCGCACCGCACCGCGACCTTGGAGCGGTTCTAGGAATAGCTCGTACTGGCGTGGGCTTCCACCAAAGAATATAATACTCACTAGGAGAAGAACGGTAACTCCATACAAAAAAATGTCCCCAACCGTTTATACGTTTATACTAGTGGCGCCGTCTTTGTGTACCAATGGAACTAAAGTTGACAACCGGTTTAGCCTGGCGGGTATTGGTAGGTAGTAATTCTGTTGATAAACATATTTGTTATCTTCATATCACGAAATATATGCAAGATGCAAATATTACCCCTTGTTTGTGGTATTATCAATTGATTTAAATAAAAGGCATGTTTATGTTTATAACATTATATATATTATTTATTAAAAAATGTTTTACATATAAAAATATACACTGAAAACTGGCAACTGGCAACTTAATAAAAAAATAGACATTAATAAAGCGCATTCACAAAGTTTTCAGTACCTTTTATACAAATAACATTAGGCATGCCTACCTATTACACTTTACACACAGATACACTACACTTTACATACGGCATTTTACACAGATTTCCAACTTGTATTCATACATTTCTTCACGGTTAATTAATACGCTTTCCAGATGCGTTATGACTCGGTTCCTTCTGAACCCACTAAAGTTGTAAATTTGACTCTGGCTGCTTCAACAGCCGTTGCTCCGCATTTAGCACATTTTCTATGTGCATTGCTGTAATCCATGTAGGTACAGACTTACAGTCTTAAATGGTACGTAGCGGTACACGTTGTATGTATTATTTAAAGAGTTAATAAATAAAATTTTCGTTATGAACTTTAACCACAGCAGTTGGACAGAGTCATTGACAAATATATTTTTTATTATGGTGGGTAGACGTACCTACCTATATTTTATGAACATTGATAAAGACAGTTGGAAGCAAATATTCATTATAAAACTTAATCGCATGTAATTAAGTTTTAAGCGTTTTAAGTCCCGTTTTATGATTAATATTGTATAAAATTCGTGATAATTTAAATCAGAGTTGGGAGCAATGTTGCTGTAGAAAAATGTTTTTATTTTTATTACTCGCAACTTTTTCCCGGAGGCCAACGCACACATAGAAGATTAAGGCGCACACATGCGCAATTATTTGGGGACATAACTTTCTTAGGAAGTGAACAGGCCTTGGCTTCCACACTATCGCACTGAACCGTCAAAACGGTGCGATCCTAGCTTACAGACAGCCCCACACGGCAAGTGTCCCATATTTCAGTGTTTTTCAACGAATTTTTGCAATGGAATCCTTTAAGAATTAAATTCAATGAATGTGGCTCCGCTTTTTTAGAGGTAGATGAACGGCCTGAAGTAATATAATGCACCTTTTTCCATGAAAATCTTTAAAAATCTGCGTCTTTAAAGCACTGCTTCCGCATTTTTGTTATTTCATACATTGCCGTCCACTGTCATAAATGTCATAATTTGAAAATGACAGCTGTCAAATGGTGCGATGCAGCTTACACACTAGGGAAATTGGTGCGGAGCGCACCAGTATTATTATTACTTGTCAGTTGGTGCGACGTGCATGCCCACCGCACCACTATTTATAATAATTATGTGCGATGGATGCTTACACACTATCGATAAATGCGCCGCACCGCACCAAGGTCGCGGTCCGGTGCGATAGTCTGTTACTACTTTTAGGTGTATAATTTGTTAACCCGTGCGAAGCCGAGGTGGGTCGCTAGTATACCAAAATTTGTAAAGAAGGGAGGGTTAAAGTTGAGAAAGTTTCATGCTTTCAATTAATATATAAAGACCTATGTAATCTATTATTCTTCAGTGATAAACCACATTTATTCGAGAATGGTTGTTTGCTTACTATCCGCCGGCCGCCATCCTTTTATGACGACCCTGCCAGCCTGCTATACGAAAGAAAGGGACATTATCGGGCATTTTTCTAAAACACAAGGATTTCTACAGCGTCTACATTAAATTATAGTATTGTATAAATTAGTTACTTTACATAATCATGCATGGGATATTTATATGTAAACAAAATTACCACATTACACAACGTAATCCTTTTACAGACGTATCGGCGGTACATGCGCCGCACGAGGATCTCAGGGCGATGAAGACAGTTTATCCAGACAGGTATGAACCCACACATTCTGTTTTATCGTGGCCCGCATATTAGCGTATGTCAGAAGAGCACACCTACTCTATTCCTATTATCGATCTGTAATATCGGTCAAGATTTGTCGATAAAAAGAATAGAAAGGGAAAAATAAGCAAATATACCAGATGAAATCACTTTCCCTTATTTCTGGCCTAGTTTCAACACATCTAAATTAGCTGATGCCACTATAAATAGCCTTTACGCTTATCTGGACACTTTCCCAACTTTTATTTGTGTCGTCAAAGTAAGCATTTACTCAACTTATGTTACATATGTACTTTTGAGCGATTGGCATGAGTATGAAAGTATATCGGATATTATTTTGTATCGTACTTAGCTTAGCTTGCAAATTGTGTTTCGGTCTACTCTTCAAAACTTTGACTTTGGAAATTCTGATTGGCAATCGAAAATGACAAACTCGTATACTGTTACACTGTATAACAAAATTTGGTCTGAGTAGAGTACATATAGTTCTTTTTGCAGGTATATTGGAAAAATAAAGAACAGAAAATTGTGCTTACATTAAAAGCCCTATCACAATGCCCTTTAATTAATTAAATCACTTCCCGTGACACTTCACAATCTTAAACCCTAGCGAATCGCATGATGCAAACCGGAACGTATTAACATTGAGGAGAGTCACCCCACTGGCGATTTTTAGTCGCAGTCGCAATTGCATGTCGCACGTGTGTTACAGCGCGGCTGGTCGCGGTCGCGAACTCTTTCGGTGTCGTTCGCTGCTGGCGCCGCTTCGCCGCTAGATGGCGTTGCTCAGGTAAATGTTGAAACTAGCCACAGACGTATATTTAAAAAGATGCCACATGTATCGCGATTTGTATGAAAAACAAGTGCCCATTGCTCAACGATGTAAGTGTTTGGCATACGAAGTATCTTCTTCTGAGTATCTTCTTAGGCATACATCTGTGGAATTAGCAAAAGTAAAAATATTACAGATTTGACAAATTAGAATCTGCATAATAAGTAACTATTATGTTTAAAGGAAGCTGGATAAAAGTTTATTAAAATTTTAAATTGAATTCTAGAAAGACTTTCTTTTATGTACTTGTTTTTTTTCTAAGTAAAGTTTCAAGCCTCTAATAACCTATCTGATCTTTAAAAAAACCTAATTGAAGGAGTATTTTAGCAACTTAACTGCAGTATTCTGGTAAGATGATGATGATGTTGAATGACGGTACCGAAAAAAATGGCATTTGCATTGTGTTCCCCCTTTTCAATCCTTTTTGCTTACTTTTGTATACATCAATGTTGTGTTCACTTCCATTTTGTACAGAATCGCCAACATTTTATGTCTGTGCGAAACATCTATTGATTCAAATGGTTGCAGATATGGATCCTACGCCAATATTGTTTTCAATTATTTCACTCTTATATGTAAATAAAAAAAAAATACAACACAATTTTTTACGTTTTTATCAGTTTTAACTCTTCAAATTGAACGTAAGTTTGATTAATCACAATCAGACATAATTGAGAATAACTCAGAGTAGGCCATTTAATTATATTTAATTTTTTTTTTAATATATGAGATTACATTGTACATTAATTGGTCAATAAGCCGCTATTGTCATTAAAAATACTCCAAGCTAATCGTCCTAATTTCATCATGTAAAAGCACCCTTGTGACTTTTTTATTGAATATTATTTTTTATACTAGAAATCGACCTTATTGACTAATCAGGTACAACTTGTATTAGAACTTAACGATTCAATATTTATAAATAATAATAATACTGATTAAATACAGATAACAGAAGACGTGCAGCTAGATTACGCAGAAATAACTTCGGTACCGCCGCTCCCTCTCTGGACGTTGCTCGTCGCCGACAAGGAGTCTGCACATCATCCGTCCACAATACAGGAGGCCAAGGTCAGCATACTCATTACTCATTATCCATGTATGTTATGGTAGTTATAGTACATTTATGTTTCAAGGCGTAACCACAGTCTACACGGTGGCTAAAAATTTACTGCATTCCTGTTGCCAGGGAGGTTTTGGGACTATACTGAGCAACTTATACTATGGGATCAACCCTCGGATCGATAATTTTGTCGCGATTTCGGTGTTGGTCCCATAATAAAAGTTGCTCAGTATAATCCGAAAACATCCTTGGCAACGGGAATGCAGTTATTTTTTGGCCACCCTGTATAAAACAATATAGTCATTCGACGAAGCCAGTGCGGGGTGCGAGGGGCGATGGGTGGGTCGCAAACACCCGAGCTGCATACATCGTCATTGTTAGTAGCTCGGTACTACTTACAGGGCTAGCGTGTCTTATAGTAATAAGTCAAGTGTATTGTATTGTAGTACGGGCGATTTTCCGCAACTCGACGTCCTGCGCCTATTTTGCGTGATAGGGGGAGGGCTAGTCCTGCCAGCCCAGCTCCTCGAGGAATCCCACCAAACCTTTGATGTTGAGTAGGACCTCGGGGAGGTCTCTCGGAGATCCGAGATGTTTTGCCCTGTATGGGGCCACTCTGCTGCATTCCAACACCACGTGAGAGGCTGTTTCTTCCTTCTCCATGCATCCACGGCATAGGGGACTGTCTGTGACACCTGTTATAAAAAGATGTTTGTTAAAAAGTCCAGGACCTGTTATGACACTGGTTACCATTCTCAGTCGAACCTTTCCTAGTCAAGTGTAAGTCTTGGGCAGTTGTGTAAAAGTCTGACAACCGTACTGTGTTCTTGTGCGGTGTCGGCGTTTACGCAAACATCAAAGGCGTACCTACACAAACACACACAAACACTATTAGAGTCAGACCGAGAAAAGTCTGCAGTGATTTTGATAGCCCACGCAGTGCAAGTGTCAATTTAAATAAATAACACTTGCACTGCGTGGGCTATCAAAATCGCTGCAGACTTTTCACGGTCTGACTCTACTTTTTACACTGTGGCGTAACTCATTTCAGGATTACGGAGATCTATTTGACGGGACCATGGACGTAGATGAAGACTTGGACGCGTTGTTATTGGACGAGGAGGAGTGCGTCGATCGCCGGCCGTCGATGCCGCCGGAGCGGCAGCCGCTATCGCACTTTGGACCTCGACAAGGTATCGCTTATAACCATATCCAGGAGACGTTACACATAAATAAATAAATATTAGGTATAGGAAATACTTCACACATTGACTAAGTCCTACAGTAAACTCAAGAAGGCTTGTGTTACATAGAATAGTTACAAAGGTTTTGTACACCTCAAACAGAAAATAATACCGAAAATATAGAACTGTATCGCCTTGCACGCACTCTGGTTACGCCAACATTGTCCCAACGGTTTATCTTGTAGCTTCTGTCCGTGACTTCGTCTGCGTGGAATGATGATGGCGATTGATAAAAACTATCCTATGTCCTTCCCCGGGCCTCAAACTATCTACATGCCGTATTTCATTTTAATCGTATCAGGGGTTTTTGCGTGAAGAAGTAATAGATAGACGACAGAGTTACATTCACTTTTATATATTATTAGGGATTATATATATGACTAGCACGCGGAAACAGTACTATAGTTTAGCAAGCCAACTTTATCAGTAGGAAATGGCGACAAATTCGAAAAAGGCTAGTGAAGGGTTGATCTCCCAACAAGTTTTGATTTTTGCGCCTTTTTCTACTGACAAAATTCGTTAGCCTACATAAACGCGGAAATTATGAAGTACGAGTAGGTAGTATTGTATTGGGCGCCACCGCTATTTACACTTAATAATACTGTAACGGTGCGTATAACGAAACGTTACACTATCAACCTTCATACTATTTCTGGCACCATACAAATTCTAAATTCCCTTTTCAAATTCAAATCCTTTTCCAAATTCCATTCAATGATTTTTATTTTCAATTCGATCACATACTCTGATCGATGAACATCATTTTAATCTAACAGACTGTACTTCCCAAGTTTTCTAAACACGACCGTTTAAGTGTGATTTTTATTAGTGAAACGTAAACGTAATAATTCATAAGTGCGTGCAGTACAGTATAGTGCTCGTTTTGTGGCCCTGCACACCTTCCAGATATATATCTACATCATCACCAAGGCACATATTGTGCCTTTTTATTCTAATTAATAAATACCCATCATCGCCCTGGTACCTGCCTTTGATTACCTACCATCATCCCGGTGAGGCTCCTCCAGCTGCCCCCTCACAAATACTTCGCCACACTCGTGATTCAACTGATTATTTAATTACAGGCCGTATTCTCTCCCGGCTATTGACCCACACACACTTGCCCGGGCTGAGTTCACTAGACCAGATGCATTTGCTCGCGTTGGCCGACACAGTGTCGACGTGCGACGCCGACTTCGCCGAACGCTTTGCCGCCAACGCCCGCGTTGATGTCGCGCAGGGCACTGGCCAAGAGATATTACCTGGTAAGTGGAAACATATTCACAGGTCGCTTTCCCTCCCGGATTCTGACGCACAGATAGGAAGGTATGTGCTCGCTGGATGAAATGCATTGGCTCACTATATGAGGTCTCCCGAAAGCTCTATTTGCGGTTATTTGATGTCGCTGCAATTCGCACATTTTTTGATTATATAATAATGTGGTTGGCCAGTCGAAGTATTTAGCAGATGGCGCCAACAAAGCTTACCCTGTAACTGCGTCAAATTTTTTTTTATGGATTTTTATGCCCTGGATGCCAGCCGTTTAACCTGTCCTGTCCCACGAGCATTGACTTAAATGAAAGTTGCTTTAATAATGTATGTATTGGCCTATCCTTTTTGACCCATATTTGAGCCCGTGGGAGAGGACAGGTTAAGCCAAATCTCATAGAAAAAGGGGCAAGGTATGATGGCGCCATCTATGCAAACCTTTGACAGTTGCCAACGCCATTCCAAGGAGATTGCTGCTCGCGTTGAATTATGATAAATATATTATTATAACTGAATCAACTTACTTATGCTTTCAGACTCTTTGGACGATTGCGGCCTCCGATTCCTCCTCGCCATGAAGCACTACGGCTACCTCCTCCGCTGCCTGCCCCTGGCTCAACGCGCGAACCAACAGCGGAACGGCGTGGGCACCTGCAACCTCGTGTGGGCCTTCCATTCAGAGACACACGAACAGCTACTGGCTTTGATACCGGGGTACGCTAAGGGACAGCCCAAGTGGACCACTATGAGAGAGTTAGGTAAGAATTCCATATAATTATTTAACTGCGCTCTCTAGTTTCCCTCGCAATAAACGAGGTCCGCCTCCTCCGCTACAGCGGATCGGCGTCCGTGCTTGCTTCGTGTGCGACTTCCAGTCAGAGGCACACGAAAAGCTGCTGGCTTTGATAACGGGGTACTCTAAAGACAGCCCAAGTGGACCACTAAATATGTTTTTGTGTAGACGACACCTTATGCCACTTTAATTGTATAAGATGTAAGTAACGAAATCGCCTCACGTCACATGGCGACCCCGCCAGGATGTACGCACAACCTATTCGACTAGATAAATACGAAGTCGGTAATCATGTCGGACAGTTATCGACTTTTCGATCACAATTTGTAATAGCACACAGTAAAAATTTTAATTAGAGTTCAGTAACTTATAAGCAGATCCACTTACCTTGAAATGTGTAAACTTTGTTCTCAGGCGTAGGCTGGTGGATAAGAGGCGACCTACTGCGCGTATGTGTGGAGCGGCTCGCCCGCGCCTCCTACATGGCCAAGCAAGATCCCATGGACGCCGCGTTGTACTATCTCGCTATGAAGAAGAGAATGCTGCTATGGGGCCTGTTCAGGTCGAGTAGAGACGAGAAGATGACAGCAGTGAGTATTATTTGGCATACGTTCAGCCCACAGTGTGACAACGCGATCCGATCAGAGTCATTGTTTATTAGAGGCAAAGAGAATAGAAAGTATAGAGGGTTATTGTCATGGTAAATTTTGTAGTCACTGTAAATTTACTGCCATCTATCGACACACGATTAAAACTAAAAATGAAAACGTATAAAATATGAAAAAAATTATATATATAGGGATAAATATTTTTTATTTATTAATTATTGAAGTGAAAACTTCTTTAGCGGCGCTGAGCACTTTTTGAGGTGGGGAAAAAATGATAAACTCGAGACAGCGTAACGCGTAACGCGCTGACGTCATGTGTGACGGACAATGTTATTCACCAAAGAACTTTAGTCATAACGTATCATAATCAGTGGGCGCAGCACGGTTCCATTTTTATCGTCTATCACTATGCGCGTCCCTTTCGCACTTACATACTTGTTAGAACGTGACAGGCATGGTGACAAGGGATAAAAACGCGACCGTGCTACGCCGCCAGGTCAATTATTTTAAACTGGACTTTTATATTAAGCAATAAAGCTCTACTCTTGTACGGGCTGAAATACGAGGATCTCACAGTTACATAACTTTATATCACTCCAACATAATTCAATAAAGCTACATCTTGATGAAATCGCTAATAAAAGTGAACTCTAGTACTGGTGAATAAAACTCAATATATCATGACCAAATATATTTAGATGCGAGGTCTGCAAGGTAACTTTACAATTTCTATTCGAATTTTAAACAACGCTACAAATTTAAGCTCACTGGCCAGCAATTTCGGAACTAAAGATTTTCAATAGAAAGGAGGATGGACATTTTGGACTAGTCATTGAGTTTTCACTTCTGTCGGCACTCCCGGCGTGCAACACGTTGTTTTTTTTTTATTTGACTTTGACCCGTGTTCTTTCACTGATATGTGTTAAATTTTTTAAATATCAAACGTCATCGCCATCTAGCCGAGTATAGGCCAAAGGTGTGGTTCTCTCTTCTCATCTTATATGGAGTTACATATGTCTTTGTTAGAGGAGTACGTTTGACGCTTATAAAACGGATATAAAATGATAAACCTTTTCAAACATTCCAAGGAAGTATGACGTACTAAATGCCTGTTCTCTCTCTCTCTCTACAGTTCTTTTCAAACGACTTTTCGGAGGATCGCTGGCGAAAAGCGGCGCTGAAGAACGCTTTCGTGCTGCTCGGAAGACAGCGGTTTGAACACGCTGCCGCCTTCTTCTTACTCGGAGGAGCTCTGAAAGATGCCTTGGAGGTAAACTAATGTGAAATTTTACATGTTTTCGTTATTTTTTTCTATCGAGCCAATTTTAACCTTTTAAGGTTTTGGTTGGAGTCTGTCCTCGCAAATATAGTCCAGATTCCATGTGATTTTTTGACCGGAGCGTAGCGAAGGTCTACGTTTCGACTGGAGCATTTTGCTTTTGTATGTCCGGATGTTCTCCTCTACAGGTCGCAATTATTGACCGAATCTCGTGAAATTTTGTGACTGGATTCTATGTCTAAATAAAATTTTTTTGTCCGTCCGGTTTTTTGAATTTTTTTAAAATGGCGGAGTCGTGATAGCTCGCGCCTAAACAAATAGTGGTATCGGTACCATACGAGTGTTTTCTTTTTGAGATATGTTTATAGATTAAATGGCCAAAAATTCAGAAAATTTATTTCGCTGGTTTCGGAGGTATTGAGATATTTAATTTTAACTAATTTTAATTTGAGAAGGAGTAGCTAAATTTCGTCAACCCATCTAAGAACTATTTGGCTCAGTTTGTAAACGTTCGCTTTTTCTGTTTGCACAGAGGGTCTGGGTTCGATCCCCAGTAATTGTATGCTGGGATATTATAACTTTTTGTATTTTTTTACACATAAATTTCGTATTGTTTTTTTTTATTTACTATATTTAAAGCTCTTTGCACCATGTTATTTAAAGCTCTGCTCGCGAGGTCTACAGCTCACAGAGCCACTAGTATAGTCTTTGGATTTGTCAGTGAATAGAAATATTTTGTGTAGGTGCTGATAACTCGACTAGGCGACTTGCAGCTGGCCATGGTTGTCGCGAGGTTGTACGAGTCCGACAACCCAGCGTCACCCAGTTTGAAGAGATTGTTAATGGATGAAATTCTCGGGTAACATATTTACACTCCTAAGTTTCATCTTACTGTCAAAATTGATTCTTTTGAAGAAAATAACTTATGACTGTAATGAAACAAATCTTTCGTTTCGGATTGGTGCTCTTTAAAATTGTATTAATGAAGAGTTGTAGAGTGTGTAAAATAAAGGACGGCTACCATAACAATACATTTTGTATTGATTTGTGACGTAATACCTCTCACGTCCAATGATGGTCCCTATGACAGTTCCTTTAGGACTCCTTTGGATGGGCTAAATGTAGAAAATAATCAAAGAAATATACTGTGTTTAACTTAAATGATACATATCTAAATAAATTCATGTGCTAAATTTAAAAAAAATGTCTACAAACATTTTCCTTGACAGCTACTCCATATAAAAATTAACTGTCATATGACCATCATCCGCGATAGGTAAAGTCTTAATATTGCCCTTCTAACCCAGCATTTGTTTATTTAGCGGTGAAACCGAAGACGGCGAACTAGACCTAGAGCGAGCACACCCCGACCCATTCGTGCGCTCCATGGCACTTTGGGAGCTGAAGCGATACGGCGAGGCCCTCGACACTTTACTAGCGCCCGCGGGCCGCCTGCACACCGCGCGCGAGGCGCGCGACAACGAGCCCGTGCCCAGCGTGTTCAACTTCTACGTGTACCTGCGCACGCACCCCAGACTGAAGCGGCACAATCTGCCCAGTCAGGTCAGTCCGCTATATGCGCGCGCATATAGTTATCAATGACAGAGATAGTACTAGTGCCACTGTAGAGATACAGGGAATCCCTCGACACCTTACTGAGTCCCGCGGGCCGCTACCACACCACACAAGCCCAGAGCGCCCTATGGTCTTATTTATGCAACGTCCTATAGTCTTGCACGCAATTTTGAACGTTTAATGAGCCCAAACATCATAGGACAATAATTGATAACGTTTGTTACAATAGATAGGGTATTTGAATTTTTTTTATGAATGGTGTCTGTCGATCAGGTTTGTTTAGAGGATCAAATGTCTGTATGGGACTCATAGTCTTAAAGCAATACAAAAGTCACAACTGATGGTCAAAGTCTGCCACCCGCAATTTACTGACGAAACGCTTCTAACAAAATGGCAATACATCGTGACGTCAGCATGTAACGTTAGAAGCCGTTTCGATGTATGGAAAACAAGGAAATTGCGATTTTGTCGTAGAAATATTGCGTTTATGTATATTTTTTTCCTCAAAAGAAAAAAATTTTTTTAAACTTTGTGGTTTTCTATTTTTTTATTATTCCCATATATTTTTTATATCTATTTAACTAGATTGAATTATAAAATTCAACATGTGTCAACAACCCTATTATTAATCTCACAGGGAGCAACACTAGCCCTCCTCCAACAAGAGTCCGACGAAGGCATCACGCGACTCGAGCGGCGGTTGTACTTCCAAACGGCGCACGGGCACTTCAAGGCGGGCTGCCCCGCGCTAGCGTTGGAGGTGTTGTCCAAGCTGCCGGCGCGGGTGCGGGACGAGCGGCGCCCGGCGCCCGTGGCCGCGCCGTCGGTCGACGAGGCCACCATACATACGGGGCAGCTGACCGATGCGAGCGAAACAAGTAAGTTTTAAAGGATGCCCGTAGCGTCAACACTCAGCCTTGTGCCTTATATAGACACCATATTCCAACAAGAGTCCATCAAAAGCTTCACCCGCCTCGAGTGACGGTTGTACTTCTAAAAGGCGCACGGGCACTTCAAGATGGGCTGCCCCGCGTTAGCTTTGGAAGTATTATCGAAGCGAAGTATTATTAATTACTATTTGTTGCGTAGAACAAACCGCGAATCCTGAGCCAGCGCCTGCAGAAATGGACTGGGGCTCGTCAACAATAGACATGGACTGGAGCGCGCCTGTCAAACCTAAGGAGGACGAACTGGTGCTCAACTGGGACGATGAAGATGACAAGGGGTATTTATCACCTTCCTATTGACCACTTGTCCAAGAGCTGGGTCCCAAAATTGGCAGTGTTTGTTAAGTGGGTCGCAGCCCAGTCAACTTTAGGAACCACTGGTGTAGACGATAATACACAAATTCCTATGTAAAATCACATACCAGTGTCCTTACCCTTATTATTATTAACCTATTCTGTCTCTTAATTAATGTAACTTGTTTAGTTCCGGAGCATCAGGCGCATCCACGCCTCCGCTAGAAATGAAGATGGACAAGACAGAAGAGGCCGAAGTGAACGGGGCGGCTGAAAGCGAGAAAGAGAAGGAAAATGAGGCGCCATCTGTCGACATTATGGCGCAGCAGCTCAAGTTCGGGGCGTGCCTCAAGATATTGATGGAGGAGTTGAGCACGCTCGCTACCGGGTTTGAAGTTGACGGTAAGTGAAAACATTTTTGTTAAAAATGTGCATTTTAAATCACTTCAACTTTGTCGCGTAGTCAACTATGGTTTACGCAGTTTTATTACATAAATACTTAAAGCTCCACTGTTAACCTAGTAAGTCCACAGTCTTATTGAGTACACGTATGGTACTTATTGAGTTCGTTGAAATTTAAATCATTTTCAATCGGAAAGTTGCATTTGTGTGGTTTCGTTCAGTTTTCAAATAAAGCAAAATTAGCTCTACAGGAGTTCTAATTCTAATGTAAGTTCTAATTCCAGTGACATTTTTTCTTGTATGGCTGGCCTTATAAGGCTAAAGCAATCCAATGAAGATACTAAGCATTTTCTATTGATCGTATAAAAAAAAGATACAATGTTTCATGATAACATTTCGTCGTTGCACTTTCCAAAGCTGATATGTGTCGCTTAATTTCAAACTCGGGTAAATCCATTCGACCCTCTCAGCAAATATCTACTCTATTACCTTTTCTTAGTACCAAAATCGCATAATCTGACAGATGGATTTACCCGAGTTTGAACTTAAGCGACTCATATGTGCTCGATGATATGTGTTTGATTGACAAATAGTTACCTAGCAACATAACACATAAGGTATAACATCATTTGATTAAAATCGCTAAAATTTAGTTTTAAACTAAAATTAGATTATGTTACATGTGTGTGTGTGTGTGTGTGTGTGTGTGTGTGATACTGAAGAAAACGTGACCAATCCTACTAGTACCTGAGGCCGGATAATATTTGCTTTATAGCACATTTACACTATCAAAAGTTTAAATTAATGTTTTCTTTATTCTAAAATTATCAGATTACATTACACCTCCGTACATACGCGGTACTAAATACCCATTCTTCCACAGGCGGTCACCTTCGCTACCAGCTCTACATCTGGCTCGAGCGTGAAGTCGAAGCCCTCCGTCGGCTGTGCGGCTACGCGTCCGCCAGCAGCGCGGCCGGCGGCGGCGAGCTCATATGTGCTGACGCGGACCCACCGCCATTACCCGACCGGCCGACGCTGCATCAGTTACTTATAAGGGAGAAAGCGGACTTTGAGGCTAAAGTGCAGAGGGCAGTCAGGAGGAAGAAGTGGCTTAAAGGTAGGTTGTTTGTATTAGTTCATTCATTAGGAGGGCGCGAAATGCTCATTATATTCGGCGGCGGTGAGCTCACTTGTCATTTATCATCTATTTCGTGATAAACTATAGTGTAAATAACATTATTTGCGGTATTTGACGTCTGTCACTCACAACAGCAATACTACGTAAAATGTTTTGCACATCGAAATCACAAAGGAAAACAACTGCACTGCGAACGTTTACGTTCTACGTCTTTTTTTTTTTTAATTTTAGGGTTGGCCGGACACCACCGTTATGAATCGGTAGTCGTCTAAGTAAATCGATATGAATTTTTCATTTTTCTTTTAATAAAAATAAGGAAAAGGTGGATAATTAACTGTAAATATGGATATATTTATCGTCACTTAACAGACAACAAATTTGACACAGAAATAACATAAATAAACTTTAAAATAGATCCCCAGTTAGTTTCAATTTTGACAATGGGTGCGACCTACTCGGTCGGTGTATTAAATACACCGACCGACCGGTAGCTTGCGGGAAAACCATATAATTCTAGCTTTATTTAAATCTCAAATAAAAATTCATTATACGTCACAATTCGATACCTCAGTCTACGTGCCATCCAATCGTAATCGCTTGCTGTGACAATCGATTTGCGTTAGTTACATCTCTATATACGTCAGTCATAATGTGTCAAATACCGCAAATAATGTTATTTACACTATAACGTATATACATAAGTAACATTATAAGGAAATTTAAATTTAAACATATTTACGTATTCTTTACCACGAAACGGGCTCGCCTCA
The DNA here is from genome assembly GCF_910591565.1 of Cydia splendana. Taxonomy (NCBI): domain Eukaryota; kingdom Metazoa; phylum Arthropoda; class Insecta; order Lepidoptera; family Tortricidae; genus Cydia; species Cydia splendana. The sequence goes on from NC_085976.1 coordinate 12,472,601, forward strand.
GCATAATGCCGACCCGAGAGTCAGCGCTGGTCTTCCGGCGAGTCCATTTGTGGGCCACGATCGCAGCTGCACGGCACGGCCTCGTAAAACTGAACACATCCAGTTACGGCGGCTGCCAGCGCCATCTGGCCTACGGGTATGACAGATTTGTTCAGACGCGGACCCACAACCACAGCTCGACCGCCCGACGTTGCATCAGCTCCTCATTCACTCATTGCTAAGCTAAAGCAGTGGGGAGACACTCCTTCGGGCAATCTCAGCTCCGTTCGGCTCAGCATTTCTCCGAGCAATTATTAGGGTTGGCATAGCTTGACGTCCCTTTGCGTGCACGACCACAGATAAGATAATGACTTGAATTTTTACAACCCTAAATAGCCGAAAGGGATAGTGCCATACATTAGAAAGGGACAGCATAATTCGTCCCTGAATCGCTGTCAAACTTCGGTTTTGTAGGAAGTGTCTTTTCTGTACGGTAGTACTATTATTTATTCTGTGGCTAAAGTTCAGAGGGCGGTAAGTGTATATTTATTCTGAAGTCGTGTAATAAAGAGGATTTGTTTGCATTGTTGTTGGTTATGTTTCAGCGAACGAAACCCTCCTCCGAACACTGCTGTCCTACTGCTCGCTACAAGGCGCAGGCGGGGGCGGCCTCGCCTCCGTCCGCATGGAACTAGTACTGCTGCTTCAAGAGCTCGGACAAGAGAAACAGCACCAGCAGTTACTGTCGCCTCTGCCGTTCCCTACTACACTGCCGCTGCTGGCCGCCGCGGTGGCCACCAACAACACTGTGGTGGCGGATCCCGTCAGACACCTGCAGGTTAGGGTGGTATTACTGGTTTGAGCTCATACCCATTTGAGTCCCGGATGATACAGAAAGGACAATGGAAATTCAATTCTAAATATATTACGTCAAGGTCGTTTTAGGCTGGCAAATTAAACTCCCATGACTCCAAAGGTTAAAAGACTAGCAGAATTGTACAAACAGCAACACTCCTAACTGTACATCGGTGGACCTTATTACAAAAGGCATAAGGTCCACCGATGTAAAGTTAACAGTGTGTGCGATGGTACCAACAAAGTTTTTTCAACAGTCCGTGGCGCAAGACATGCTGGGAACACTGGGCGAGATGGGCATCCCCGGCGGCTCGGCTACCCGCCTGTTGCACACGTTACGAGTGCTCGCCGTCGCGCTCTCCGCCTGCATCTACCAGAGCCTGTGCGACTCCGACACCTTCCATCTCAAACACCACCATACGGACAGGTACAGTCATAGAGAAAACAATACATAGATTGCTCACTCCATACATCAGTACTGCTACTTGACAATAGATGTACCACCGACCGGAAAGTTTTATGCTCAACAACATAAGACTTTCCGGTCGGCGCTACATCTATTGTCAAGTAGCAGTACTGATAATTCCGCTACTCGATGCTAGATGTCGACTATGAAAATAATACTCTTTTTGGTACCAAAACTGATGTATGGAGTGAGCACTTGTCTTTACTATATTTCTCTATGGTACAGTCACCACACGGGATTGTTATGCCATTTAGGGTTCTTGCTAAATTGGAAATTCTATAACGTAAGTATTGAACAACCAATTTAGTTAGGACCCTAAATGGCGCAATCGCGGAGCGTGATCTACGTGTATTGATCTGGCGAATAAATTCGCGATTCGTTCGCGTGCGACTTTCAATCCGGAGGTCGCGGGTTCAAACCCCGGCTCGTACCAATGAGTTTTTCGGAACTTATGTACGAAATATAATTTGATATTTACTGGTCGCTTTTCGGCGAAGGAAAACATCGTGAGGAAACCGGACTAATCCCAATAAGGTCTAGTTTACCCTCTGGGTTGGAAGGTCAGATGGCAGTCGCTTCCGTAAAAACTAGTGCCTACGCCAATTCTCGGGATTAGTTGCCAAGCGGACCCCAGGCTCCCATGAGCCGTGGCAGAATGCCGGGATAACGCGAGGAAGATGATGATGATGAGTATGTAGTCAGTCGTATTTTTCGTGTCTTTATGAAATAAAAAAAGTTACCGACCCTTTTATGCCGCTTATGTAATATACCTTTAAGTAAATCGTATGATTTCCCTCACGGGTCAGGCTTTACCTAGTGTCGGGGTCAATATAAAATCTAATATATTTTTTCGAAATAAACTTTTTGTGTATGTACTTTTACAATTTGTTTGTAACTAAGGTGCATATTGGTTGCCGAACCAATTGTTTAAAAACAGCAAAGTGTTTTTTTATAATTGTCAGGGAGTTATGGAGTGAATAATCATATTTTTTTAATCAGTATCATTGCCGAAACACCTGGAACCCACACGTCCCATATGCTGGCTCGGCAAAGACGGTATTCAACTGAAGAACTTACGGTCACCACCCCACCTAACAAATGGCCAGGTAAAATAAAACTACCTTACTGCTAATTATCTTTATTACATCTTAAGGTGGTATTCCGATATCTTGGTCCAATGTGTATTGTGTCTCACATTTTGCTTAATGAGAGAGTGAGGCGCAATGACATTGGACAAAGAAATTGGACAGGTGAAATACCACCCTTAAATATGTGGAATTAGTTTTATTTTTAACAAACACCTGACCGTTGGTGAGCCTATAGCATTTTCGCGTAATGCCAGTTTAGGCTTGTAAATTTGTAATTTCATTATTTTTACCTTATCTGACGTTGCAGCATTGCGGGTGAATTAAGTTATTAGTAGCTATTCTGTTCATCGTGTCACTATTTGTACGTACTTACTTACTGCCGTGGCGCAGCGACCCGAAGTGGATCTTGGCCTCTGACACTAAGGAACGCCATGCTTCTCTATCTAGCGCCGTTTCTGTCCAATCGACGGCACCGAGCTCGTTCAGGTCTTTCACGACCTCATCGCTCCAGCCATACCTAGGACGCCCAACCGGTCGTCGACCATCCGGACGGTCCGAGTACGCTCTATTTGTACGCATCATAACATTCATAATTATTCGCATCTTTAGGAGTGTCAGCGTTACGCGGCCTGGCTTTGCGGGCGGCCGAAGAAGAGGAAGCCCCCCGCCTCCCCGTCCTGCTGGCGGAGGCGTTCTGCGCGGTCTACCTCGCGTTACTGGGCTGGGCGCTGGCGGCGCGCGACGCGCACCTGCTGTACCGGCTGGCCGCGCACACGGCCGACGCGCGCGCGCATGCGCGGCTGTTCGGCGGCGGCGTGCGCCGGCTGCTCACCACCGCGCCGGCCCCGCCGCAGGTCTACTATTACACCCGCATTCATAAAACTTTGTAACCTCTTACAAGCTTCTGTTTAATTTTGTCTCATTCTAACGAGCAGTGTCAATATTAGAGATGCACCGGATATCCGGTTACTATCCGGTATCCGGCCTATCCGGCCATTATTTTACTATCCGGCCGGATACCGGATAGTGACCTACTATCCGGCCGGATACCGGATAGTAACATTGCTTGATTTCGGAGTCAACAAATTGGATTTAAGAAACAGACACGGTCATATTCGTACCTGTTTATTATTTTAAAACAATTTAATCATTCCACTGACTTGCACGCGCACTCATTTCGTACCTAGAAAAAAGTCCGCGCGAACGTTTACTAGGAAACAGGTAAAACCTGCAGAATCCGCACCTAAAAAACCGAAATGTAGGTATAGTTCCGCTGGCCGAATATTCGGCGGCCGGATACCGGATATCCGGCCGTTGTTTAGGCCGAATATCCGGTATCCGGTATCCGGGTAAACAACTATCCGTTGCATCTCTAGTCAATATGACTGATAGGGACAAACGATTATTAACGGTTTGTTAGATTTGACGAACTTTTATAAAAAACGCCATAATATAACGTATAAAACATTAGTGTTATGAACACATCTTAAAACATATTCATAACTGGGTCCATCGTTTATCGGGGGGTATCGGTATATCGGGTCCGAGTCAAAACGTCGGCAATGAAGGTAACAAAATAAATTCGCGGTAGGCCTCCGTATAAATATGTTTTTCACCTCAGCAGCTCGAACAAGAGTACTTTGCTTCTTAAAAACAGTGAGCAAAATGCGATTTTGCTCACTAAGTCATTTTGTCTCACTCAGTGAGCAAAATCGCATTTTGCTCACTGAGTGAGACAAAATGAGTGAGCAAAATCGCATTTTGCTCACTGAGTGAGACAAAATGTCATTCAAGTGATCTTTATAGTCAAATGTCATTTCAACATGCGGGGTCTAATACAAGTTCGATATACTTGGGTTCTATTATCTCTGTCCCTCTAGGTATGTTCTCACTGCTTAGGGTGAAAAATTTTGTGTACTACACGAGATCAAAGTTATTTACATCTCGTGCGCTTTTGAATCCCTTACTACGCTCAAGATTCTAAATTATATTCACTCGCTACGCTCGTGAATCTATTATAGAATCTTTCGCTTGCACGGGACTCAAAATAAGCACTCGAAGAAATATCAAACTTTGATCTCTTGTTGTACAAATAACTATTAAAATGCCATTACACCTCACATGAGTCGAGCATGGATTGATTTAGCGTCTCCGATGGAGTCGAAGCAAATGCTTATTGACCGAAGCGAAGCGAAGGTCTACGTTTTGACTCGGGCATTTTGCTTTCGTATGTCCAGATGTTCTCCTCTACAGGTCGCAATTCTTAACCGATTCTCGTGAAATTTTGTGACCGAATTTTATGACTAAATAATTTTTTTTTGTCAATCCGGTTTTTGGAAATTTTTAAAAATGGCGGAGTCGTGATACCTGGCGCCTAAACAAATAGTCGTATCGATATCATAAGACTTTTTTCTTTTTGAGACATGTTTACAGAGTTAATAGCAAAAAATGCAGAAAAAAATTATCGCTGGTTTAGGCGGTATTTAGATATTTAATTTTAACTAATTTTAATTTGAGAAGGAGTAGCTAAATTTCGTCAACCCATCTAAGAACTATTTGGCTCAGTTTGTAAACGTTCGCTTTTTCTGTTTGCACAGAGAGTCTGGGTTCGATCCCCAGTAATTGTATGCTGGGATATTATAACTTTTTGTATTTTTTTACACATAAATTTCGTATTGTTTTTCTTTAATTTACTATACACCGTGTTTTTATTGAATTCCGTTAACTTCGGGGTATAGTTAAGTACGTTTATAAGAACTAAATGGCATAGTTAATTTTCAAAAAAAAATTTTTTTTTTGTTTTCTTTTTTGTTTTTTTTTTGTTTAAAAAGTAATTAAATGTAGCATATAGCGTTGTTGTAACACGGGCATTACATTTAACTCAACCAAACAATTGAAATCTGTGACATATCAATGTCATTTCGTACATCAATCGACCGAGATTGTACTTAAGTTTAGTAGCAAATGTATGAACTCATTCTAAACACTAATCAATATGTAAGCCGGCCCTAAGGCAAGTGTACACGCTTGTAGAGGCCTTATAGTAAAAAAATAAATTATGGATTATCTCCGAAATGGACTTAATTAGAACATCGGTGTCTTTGAGAAAGTTACTTGATTTAAGCTCAGGAATGCACCCTTGAAATTAACGGAAATCAAAAAAAACACGGTGTATTTAAAGCTCTTAGCACCATGTTATTTCAAGCTCTGCTCGCGAGGTCTACAGCTCACAGAGCCACTAGTAATACAATTGAAGGGATGTTTACAAAAACAACATAACTGACTACACTGGTTGACACCTGAAACGATTAATAATGTTCTTAAAGAAGTGTCAACCGCTCTAAGCAGTTATGTTGTTTTTGTAAACATCTCTTCAATTTCTATAGAAAGAATTGATTCTTATTTAGTATTTGTTTCGCAGCCAAAACTAGTAGAACGCGCTGAGGGCACCTCCGTATGGTCGTCCCTCCGCGAGAAGCGAGCGCTGCTCAACATGCGTCTGCTGGGGCTCGGGCCCTCGGTCCCGCACAAGAACATCCAGGAAGGCAGGCCCACCTACAGGGAGCAGTTCGTGCCGCCCTACTGCAGTATATTGACGTTCCTGTTGAATAAGGTTCGTTAACTTTGAATTGTTACCTGAAAACACCATAATTCTCTTAACAACTCATCTTCTTCACGTTGTCCCGGCATTTTGCCACGGTTCAAGGGAGCCTGGGATCCGCTTGGCAACTAATCCCAAGAATTGGCGTAGGTACTAGTTTTTACGAAAGCGACTGCCATCTGACTTTCCAACCCAGAGGGTAAACTAGCCCTTATTGGGATTTGACCGGTTTCCTCACGATGTTTTCCTTCACCGAAAAGCGACTGGTAATATCAAGTGACACTTCGTACATAAGTTCCAAGAAACTCATTAGTACGAGCCGGGGTTTGAACCCGCGACCTCCGGATTGAAAGTCGCACTCTCTTACCGCTAGGCCACCAGCGCTCTCCGTAATTTTCTTAACAATTTTGTATAAAGATAGCAGTGTTCATTAACACTGCTATCTTTATACTAAAAATAAATTTATTTTCCCTCGTCAAATTTTGTCACATCAGCCTATAGCAGAAATACAATAAAACGAGACACATAAAACATAATCTTATAATTTTTTTCTAATATTTTACTCTATATCAAATGCCCAGTATACGGAAAGCAACTAATCCCACGCAGCATGCGGTGGTCAACTCCCAACTTCGTCCGCTACTACACTAATCAGTGTACTGTGTAAAAAAGTAAGCGAGAATAAATATGATGAGAGGCTTTTTGATTAATTCAGACTTGTAAAGTTCAAATTGTGTTCATATTAATAAAATATGGCTATCTAAGGTTGATATTCCATCTGACCAATTTCTTGGTCCAATGTGCATTGCGTCTCACTCTCTCACTAAGCAAAACGTGAGACGCAAATACACATTGGCCAGGTGGAATACCACCCTTAGCGGTCGACATTCTGAAATGTCAATAGGAAACAACCCTAACATTGTCTTTTATTTTTAGCCAACTCCCGAGCAAGACCCCGATTGTTGCGATTACGATTCAGCGGAGTCGGGTGCCGAAGATCCCGATGACAGCGGCAGCGAAGCGGACGATGACGACATCTTTGATACTAACCCGGCCAGGTAAGTGCTATTATTGGCTATAGGGACCGTGCGCGTTGGAGGGTCTGCCATATTGTGGCCTGAATCGGAAACATATGTGCACATGTACATTGCCAAAGCAAGTGCTGGCATCTACCGTTCTCGTACGTTACATCGGAAGCATAAACTTCACATTTACACCTCGCGCCAAAAGTCAGACGTCTCCTGTGCTGCCCCTTATAGTTCATGCACGCTCCCTATGTGCGAGGTTGGTTTGTGAAAATATGAACTTTCGTGGGACGATTTCATACTATTTACTTTGCAACTACCAACTGTCAAGCAATATGTTCCACGGCCCCCAAGTGGGTTCCCACTGTGCCCAGTTCATTGTGTATCTACTGCTTAGGGCCATAGAGATGATTATAGATCAACATCAAATAGCGTTCTGACCCTTTTTTACGGCGCCTCCGGTTTGTGGTTTCTGATACAATTCACAATAGAATCTCCAAGTAGGTCAGCTGGAAAAATAAAGACTATATAACACTGTACAGATGTAGTGCATAATTGTTTTCCATCGTATTTTCTCGGAAACGTTCGTATATGTCATGCTACTTCGGTCAACCTCTGTCCTTTTTGTACTGAGACTGACTAATAGCAAGACACGTTCGTACGTTTCCGTGTAAAAACGATGGAAAATAATTATGCACTACATGTATCTGTAATATTGTTCACGTACAGAGAGGCGAAGCGCACCAAACTAGTGAATACGGAGCATTCGGACCCGGACTCTTACTCGTGGGTGCTGATGCGCGTCGCGGTGCTGCGGCTCTCGCAGCAGAAGTTGCAGCATTTCCTGCAGCTCTGCGGCATCGAGATGTCAGGTATAGTAACTGGGTCTAAGTACGTCAACGTCAAAGATATTTTTATATTTTTCGCCCTATTACAAAGGAATAAAGTGCAAAAGTGTAGACATATCTTTGACGTCGACTATACATTTAGAAGTTACATTTCTGCATTCGTTCACGTATTAAGAAACCATTTCAATTTCAACCGAGTTTTTCGTGAACTTATCTCTAAGTCGAGCGTCGTGATTGATGAAGGGCAAACGGGCATTGAGGGAGGGCAAAAAATAATGATGACTTTTGCAAATTAGCCTCATGCATGACTTTTTTTTTAAGTTTTGAAATCATTATTTATATCGTTTGACCACCTGAAAAATAAAAATACTTTTATGAACCTTCCTCTCACTCGGTGTGAACGCAACTGACGTTTGCTAATTAGTGACAAGTCAGGTCATAATGCCATCTCTTTCACTCTTGGTTGGTCTTAACAATTTGTTGAAACGAGTGACGTCACGTGACGTTTCGACTAATGGCGTTGCGTTTCGCTGACTAGCTTTTCGCGGGCAAATTGTTGTACTTTTTATTTATTATTTTAATCAATTAAATGATAATTTAATATCGGAAATGCATTTGTAACATGATATAACGGTAACGAACATCCGAATAAAAAATATTTCGTTGAAATATAAACTTCATGCATGAGGCTAATTGCGTTTACATTGACGCAATTAAATTTGTCTGCACATTTTTAGAGCTGGCAACAACGAGTCCAGCCGTGCACGCCGCCTTACGCCGCGTGGACCAATGGCAGCAGCAGTTAACCGAAAACCTGGAATCGCGCGCTCCGCCCCCCGACTACATCCCGGGCTGCTTCCCGGAGCAGCTGCCGGCCGGCCCGCCGATCAACAAGTACAGGTCAGTTACCACGTACACAAGGCCGCACTGGCAGGGTCGCCATGTGAGGTGGGACGTTGAAAGAAACTACTTGCTGAGAGTATATATCTATATTGTCTAAAATAACATAAGTAGCAGCTTATATAGTGGAGCGGTATACACGTGTGAGGGTAAGGCGTAGTTCACACCACAGACCAATGGCAGCAGCTTACTGAGAACCTGACTACAGCCAGAGAATAAATAATAGTACTAGGTACAGAAGGTGATGAGGTGACTCTTCACCTCATCACTCTCTAGTGATCTCTAACAAAACGCGACTATTACGACAGATATGACCGCAAGGCGGCGCAAGCGCGAGCAGGCTTCCGTTTCGTAGCGGTGCGCGGCAACTACTACTGCCATCTACTGTTAAACACCAACATTGGTGAGGGCTGCATATACTTGTAGGGACGCGACGAAATCGCGGAGTGAGCCACGCCTGCTACAGCATTCCTCTTACACCAGTTGCCAGCTAGCCCTTTTATACAGGATGTCCCGAAAAATCTCTTATTTTTATGATATCGGCACTTTTATGAGAATCCTGGTTATAAAGTGCAGATATCTCAAAAACTATGAGATTTTCATTAAATAAATTTGCTTAATCTTGTAGCCCATCAGCTGTTCTATAAGCCCTTTAAGTCTTGGCGTTGGTTTTAGGAACACCTGATATAATAAAGAGCGTCTGGTCGTAAAGTGTAGGTACAGTAGAAGAAAAAAGTTAATAAGTAGCAGGGCTGACTGGAAGTCAAATCTAATATGAACGAATTCACAAATAGTGAGAGATTACATGGCGAGCAAACTGACCGTGCCCACCAGTTAACCATTGAACGCTCTAAAGACTGAAACACATATTTTAATTAAATACTCCGTTGAAATCTGGATGTTACTAAAACACTAAACATACTTATTGTTTCAGATGCTTGTTAGAGAAACACAACACGCCATTCAACTCTAATCTATTTAGCACTGCGCCCGCGAGACGACTGTGGAGTTTCCTCGTTCGACAAGAGTTAGTTCAGGTACTTAAAAGAAAAACCATTATTTGCATTTAAGTAATATTTTTTACTAGATAGTATTGCCAGTGCCCTAATATAAAACTATTTTATCTTTTGGTGCCTATAAATAAAACCTGTTATTGTAGGAAATATTTATCCGCGCGGTGTTCTCCCGGCGTCGAACCATGTCCCTCACAGCGGAAGCGACCGGGGAACCGCGTCCGGGCTGCCTTCCTAACCAACAAAGGCTCGGGGACGACCTGCACAATCCAGTCAGGATTATACACAAGGAGCAGGACTCCATTGCTGCTTTCTGTCTCAACCGGGTGAGTTGGTATTCTGTACACGAAGGGATTCAAAGTTCAAAAATAGACCGCGACTAGAAGGTAATTACTGTAATTAGTATTTTCGCCGAAACTTCCAGAGTTACTCCGTTGTGAAATAAATGTAGCTTACGTAATGTTTGCGATTTTTTAATAGAATTTGTAGGCGCTTATCTAATACCTTTAAACGAGCAATTATTGTTTATTTATACATATATTTCGGGGATCTCGGAAACGGTTCTATTGGCTCTAATGATTTCGGGGATTAACGGGTTTTCGAGGGAGATAAATCGATCTAGCTAGGATTGGGACAACGCGCAATTTTGAGTTTTTATATGTTTTCCGAGCAAAGCTCGGTCTCCCAGATATTAATGATTAATATTGCAGGTCGGTGGTGCATTGCTTGCGGTAGCAACGGCGCGAGAGGTGCAAGAGATGGACGTGTCGCTCCTACTGCGCGGCGGCGCGAGCTGGGCCGAGGACGAGTGCGAGGTGGACCTGCTGGCGCTCGCGGCCGACCCCGCCGCGCTGCCCGATACCGGCTTCCTGCTCATACAGCACCAGGACAAGTCAGTACAGCACACGTCGTTGCTCCTGTCGGCGCGTCTATTCGCAATAAGCCGGGTCCACACTGAGCGAGATTACGCGCGAAGCTATTTCCTCGCGCACAAAACGTCCAGTGTAGACGTACCTCACGCGCGCCGCCTCGGCCGAGGCACGTCTACACTGGCTGTTTAGGGCGCTCTAGGGGTTAAAGGCGTCTAATTACACTGTTGGCCTCTAAATGACGTGCCAGTTAACAACAAAACGCTAGAGCAGTCAAGTGTGAAAATATGGGTGCACAAATCATTCTCAAAAATATGTCCCATGGCTCTTATGTCAGCGAATTAAGAACTGTGCGACATATTTTTAAGTAAGTTGTCTACATCCATATTTTTACACTTGACTGAACAGTATGAAGTTATATTATAAGCTTATTTTTTAAGGCAGTTTTATAAGCCGTAATTATTCTGGCAGGCCCAACAACGGTTCCGTGCCAGGCACCGGCAACAGCTCGCCGTTGAACCCCAACGCGCCGCAGATCCCGGTCGGTATGGCGAGTCAGACGGGGCGGGGCGCAAGCGTTGTAAGTATACTTTTAACCCGTTCGTTATTGAAGACGCGACACCGAATACCTTCCTCCATCAATTTATTCTACCCCAAATCGAAAACAAGGAGGTATACATGCTACCACAACGTGATAGTCTGAAAACATAGAACACTTACTTCATGAAATTAATTAAAAATAAGTGTACCACGAACAAAGTTTTGTGCGGTACACAAAACGTGAGACTATAAGTACAATAGAGTATAGCGAGTCGTATCACAAAAGTAAAATAATGCGGTAATTAATTAATTTAAAGTAAATAATAACAAAAAAATGCTTGTGATACGGCTTGCTGGCCGAGCTCTAGTAAAACTCAAAGACACATTCTATTTCCTATGTGCAAGAGCCTAGTGAAAAAACAAATTAAATCACAACGCGAGCTACGGTATAAGTGTGCTCTTTTCTGGGGTGAATCATTTTCATAACACGACTTATCAACACACAACTTTGGGAACAATCAAATTGTTTTATTAAATATTTTGATTTGTGTTTTTTTAAGTAGTCAAAAGAAAAGTTTTTTATATTCCTAGATGGGTTTAACCCTTTTCCAGGCACAGTACATTTATCGGCCACATACGCGCCAATAGAATTTCAACCTTATAGTAATCTGATTCGAGGTACAAATTAGATTGGCCTTTTGGGAAATGTGACTTGTCTTCAAATCAATATTCAATGCTGAATTAATTGGAATAAATTTGAATTTTTTGGGAAAACCGTGTATATTGGTGCGGCCTGGAAAAGGGTTAAATATTTATATGAACACGTACAGAAGAACAGGTGTGAGGATATAAGAGAACAGATGATTTAACCCTTTGCCCGCCAAAGACGTCAGCTGACCCGCGCGGCTGCAGCCCAATATCAACCTTCGTGCATTCCGACAAGGTTCATGGTGACGCGCCGCGCACGATAGGCGTTAAGAATGATAAGAATGATAGTAAAAAGGTTAAGAATGATTAGATATTTCGTAAGTGCAGTCAAGAAATTTGATTTCAGTTCCACTTGTTATACTTTGTTACAATAACAATTAATATGAAACCCGAAGTGCCAAATTCCTTGACCGTACGGTTGTTATATAAATCCTTCCGTCCGTCCGTCTTTTTCTACTAACTACTGTTGTAGTGCGAGAACTACAAATGCTGACACACAATAACGCGCTGAATGTGCTAAAATTATTTTAGATACTACTTATATACTAATTAGAATTATAATGGGGTATATAAAGCTTGAACACGCCAAAACGTGGGCACATAAAATTACAAATAAATAGAAAATAAAGGTCTAATGGAGCGAAATATATATTGAATATAATTGAAAATATTATAGTTTATCATGCTAATATACTAGACTATCATTTCAGCCTCAGGATTTGACATGGCACAGACTTCGTGATGACCAGGACACAGGCACTTTGCACGACATGATTACTGTATGTTTAAGTAGTCCAAGCCAGAGTTATTTGCGGATAAGTTGATAATAAAACTTTAACAGGTGTCTTTTTCAAATATTCAGTGATATGGGCCCAGTCCATTGCCATCCGACTTCATTTATTACCATTCGCCAAAAGTACCCTTTTGGCATTCTCGGCATGTCTATCATGTTAATACCCCTTCGTCACCGTTATAGTGTAATGACAACACGATGAATGCTACCAAAGTAACTGTGAGCTGTGGCTTCTTTAAAACAGGTTTAGGTCATTTTCGCAAATGTTTCTTGCATACATTTCTATAGCCAATGTCCCTTATGCGAATCAATTAACGGCGTCGCTTGATGCAATCACAAGTAGCTGGCTCAACCAATAAATAATGGGGATACTTAGCATTATTTTTATCTTGCAATCTTCGGGAATGTATTAGCAACTCATACAAGTCAAACTTTTTATTTTCTGTATTGCTTGAAGTTTGTATTTCTATAGAACCATCGTCTAACACCTAACACGCTCAAATACGTTAAAAATGATCAAACGTTTTAATATCCTACATTTTGCATACAAATTTAATTTGCACCACTATTTTGGGAGCAGATAAGCTCTTGCTAGCTCTTAATCTTTTTGTACATAAATTTGAGATATTTGTACGTTTTTGGCAACATAAGAAAAGATAGGTTTCGGTCTTTATGTAAGAACGCTGTATGTTCCTAGTTTCTTTTTTTTTCTCATTTGTATCTCGTGTTTTTCTGCTTTCTGGTTGTCTTTCCATTCATTGACGTCTCCGCAACATTTCAAAAACACAAAACCTAATCGATCCTCGATATATTAAAATTTTCACAAGTTTCTTTAGCCTAATCGACTTTTAATGCTATTGGTGCAAAGTGATTTCGCTCCGTTATTGTTTAAAGCTAGTTATCATGAAAACGAATCATAGAATTAACAACTATTGTGGTATCATATGTTCCTCATGCTATAGCGATTTTAATTTAAGTAAAGAAATAAAATTTAACCACCATTTACAAAATTTATAAGCAAAAATGTGTGCCCACGTTTTGGCGTGTTCAAGCTTTATGTAATTCTTTCGTATTTATTTTTTATAAATTTAGTTTATTGAGTATGGCTATAATTGTTATAGTAGCGAAATAAATCATTACTGAAACTACATACTAATAAATAATAGTAGGTACATATATTCATTAGTCTGTAGGCAAGTCGAGGCTAATTTGGCTTACATATTTCCTTTACAACTCTGCTCAAACGTCCAAAAACAGGCAAGCCGGTGGGAATCGGCTTTTATGGACGCGCCGCCACTGCTAACTACCTAATACTAACATATACATATATGTATAGTGTAACAAACTAATAATCGAATAAGGGTTGATTTAAGCGTTGGATGGGTAATTGGAAACAATTTAACTCCATGATACTAACACTTTGGTACTATTGATTGATATGTAGTTATGTTATTGGTTTTTACCAGGAAATAAGTAAAGCTAACCCAAATAACGGAATGCGAATCGTGTATAGAACGACTGATTGTTGTAAATAATGAATTGATTGACAGCTGGATCGACGGGCAAGCCACGCAAGTACTAAGCCAACTGGCCACGAAGCGTATATTGTCACAGTACGTGGATGATATTAACTAATGCACAAAACGGGTTAGCTGACGAACGAATCAATGTCCGCAAACCAAATTACACTCTAAATATAACAGTGTAAGTTTCAAATTAGAACAACACTGATTCGTTCGCAGCGATACTAACGTGGTGTGGATTGTGTATGTCCGTGACGTTATTTGTATCCGTGTCGTTGCGGGGCTTCGCTCGTGCTTAGCTATACTTCTATCAGCCGACCGGTAAACGCACGAAAGATCGCAGGGTTGATCACAATATAATCTAGTCAACACTGATCATAGCACAATGTCCTGTCGGTTTAGATAACAATAACTTGTTTCACATAGAATAACTCTGTAATGTGTTCGCGGGTCGTAACTGAGAGTTGGTCGCAGGTGAAGGGCTTGCAGTTCCCGGGTTGCCACGACGCGAAATACTGTCGCCTGGTGCTCCACCGTTCGAAGCTTCTCATGAAACCGGTCAGTGACAACCCTAGCCAGTTTCGTTCACTTTTACAGTCACTTTCTCAACCAGTGATTTGCACTTCAGCTCGATGTTCATTTTGTTTATTATCGCTATCCGTTTCCTTTTTCGCAGGTTTTATTTTTATTTCAACAGGAATTTCGTAGATTTCGGTTCGTCATCAAACATCGCTCTTTGTTTACGGATTTATATTTTTTTTTCACTCGTTTTTCATTGTAGCGGATCCTGTAGCCGTCGACCGATTTATTTTCTCCTTTTTTAGGTGTATGTGTGCGTTGGTACTCTTATTGTCGTTCGGAGCTTATGTATGTTTGTGTTGTCCGATGCCTGTTTAACCTACAAAAAGCATGATCTGTCCGGTGTCTGTTTAACACGAAATACTAATTTGTTCATCTTTTTTATACAACACGGTTTCTTTTTTATGCACCATATATGTAATTTAGATTTACGTCCTTTCGAAATGATATACAATATTCATTTATGTATAGGTGCTGAAACACAAAATTGATAACATCAAGCGTATGGCAGCTCATCCTTCGCAGCCATTGTGTAAGTATACGATAATTCTAATATTATCGCTAAAATAAGAGTCCGAAATATTCTGAGGTGCTTGGATTGAGTCTAGTGGAAGTAATAAACGATCCAGTAGTTAAGTATATCCACTATACTATTTGTCATCTAGTGATTATTATTATCTCGGGACGATAATTTTAACGCTAAGTAGTTTCTCCCTACGCTTCACATCACATGCCGACCCTGCCATTATGATTTGCTGAACTGGCAGCACACTGCACCAGCCAGTAAATTTGTATTAAAATACATTGTCCCATAGTATAATACTGACCTTTCCCAACGTTAATCAGACCTGACGGGCGGCGCCGACGGCTCAGTCCAACTCTGGGAATGGGGCCACTCATCCTGCGTGTGGTCGGTGCGCGCGCCCGGCGCCTTCGCCAAGGTCACCCGCGTCCGCTTCTCCGACTACGGGAACAAGTTTGCGGCCGCGGATGCCGACGGCAACCTCGCCATGTGGCAGCTGCACCCGTCGGCGCAGCAACACGACTCTACGCAACCCCACGCCTCCGCTAGGCCGTTCTTCGTAAGTCCTACTTATAAAACGACATAAAATAGTAGAAATTAAATGAAATGGAACTAAAAAAATCGGGGACCGTTACCGGTATAACTATAGTACATTGTGCAACATGGGGCGTAAGTTGAATATTGCAAACGAGAGTAAGGTAAATCGCGACGGCTTGCCGGAGCGATTTATAGACTCGAGTTTGCAATATTATTACGCCCCGAGTTACACACAATGTTTTTCATCACACTTCCGATACAAAAATTAAGTATAAAGTCAGAAAACTGTTAATTATGGCACTAGAAACTTCATAACTCCCTAGGGAGAACGCTTTTTCTATAACTCCCGCTAAACCTGCGTGCAATTCCACATTTACTGAGCGAGTGTGATGAAAAAAATCAAAATATCTTATAGCTTTCACATTATTTTTTGATAGGTATTATAGAATTGTATTTAGGTAAGGATAATGATTGATCAGATTAGCTAAATTAAGTGCAAAAATATACATAAATAACCAAAATACCGAAATTGAATACCGGTTAATTTGTATGAAAAATATACCGGTATTCGGTCCCTGAAAAAAATTCCGTACTACATTGTTGCCATGTGCATTTTACGACAAAAATGTGACAGTTACATAGGAAGTGGCGCCCTCAATAATATTTCTACAAATTTCTTGTCGGACTTTAAAACAGTCCTAGAGTGCCTTTGAATGAAAATGTAGTCATCATTAAATACAGTATTTACTTGAAAATAGGAGTGGTTTTTTTAGGGATTTTCCATTTATGTCACTCTAACAGTATAACTGATGTCTGATACTTTATGTATGAAAATTTCCACACAAAGTGACGTGTTTATAAGTAAACTTACGCTAGAATAATCAAATTCTCTAGGCCTAAGAAACTAATTACTTTTTCTTTCTTTCAGACTCACCAGTGTCATAGTAAAGGAATTAGTGACTTCGTTTTCCTTGGTTCCTGCAGTTTAGTTGCTACAGGTAATTACGATTATATTTGATTCAGATATTGTGATAATTCTAGCTGTAATAAACTAATATTATTACTGTTTCATTTTGTTTCAGCCGGGCATAGTTCGGAAAGCAAAAATGTTGCCATATGGGATACGTTGATGCCGATCAAGAAGGCGTTAGTTGTTTGTGAGTATGCAATATTTTTATGCGTTTTGTGTTGTTCTTTTTTAATTTAAATGTTGCTTGATTACATTTGAGAATGACTGACGGTGAGAATGTTGAACAAATGCGTTTTACGTCAACTTATGTAAATTGATTATTGATGTATATGCTACGCACTCCTTTGGGTCACATTAACGAAACATTTATGTATTTTATTTTATAAGGTACTTAAGTTTTAAGTTTGTATTATTTACGTTAAATAAACAGTTTTTCTACCTTTAGATATTTATCTATAGGTCACTAGTTGCCAGAAATAAAGTAATTTCATTTTTCATTTGAATAATCCACGTTTACTATTTGCAGCGTGGACATGCCACGAGGGCGGCGCCGCATGCCTGGCGTGGGCGGGCGCGGCGGGCGCGCTGGTGTCGTGCGGGCGGCGCGGCGACGTGTTCGTGTGGGACCTGCGCACGCGCGCCTCGCGCCACAAGCTGCACGCGCACCACGCGCCCATCAAGTGCGTCGCGCTCTCGCACCACGAGGACCAGTACGCCATCGGCGCGGCCGACGGGGACATCAAGGTAGGTCGCGCCACATCTCTCCAGCTGAAGACTTCGTTCTTCAATTTTTTATTTCAAATTTATTATTATGCACTAATGTTACCATACTAATCGACCGCTTATTGGTCGAGCGGTCGACATATTAAACAATGATCGATCGATAATTATCTTAGAGAATATAACCAACGGAGACGCCATGTCTATCATTTCCGGTACAAAATAGTCTGGCATTTTTTGCGGAGGAGGGGTACATCAAATGTATACGTAATGTAAACATAGCCATGTCAGATAAACGTCAGTCCATACATGTGATTGACATGAGGTTGACCATTGGCCGCCTATTTTCGACAGAGGGGAACGCCTGTTAATGACCACTCCGTTTGGTTATATTCTCTAAGATAATTAACGACGATTGTTCAAAATATTACGCGACAGCCTATGACTAGTGGTCTATAAGAGAAATTATTAACTTATGCATGTGGAGCAATAAAAGCATCACAAGTTTTTACTTAACTCCTAACCTCACTTTACATGGCGATCCTGTCTCAATGAGGCCTTGTACCTATGCATTTCTGTATTACTAACTAGATATTTCTTATCGATTTTAAACTGTTGTGAGACATACAACAACAACACACACAAAACAAAACGAAAACAAGTGAGTCTAAACCGTAAAATTATACAAAAGTATTTCTTACTCTTTTTTTACTTACTATAATATGTTTATATTACTGTTTTCTCATCTCTGTATTCGTTCCCAGGTGTTCTCACTGATGACGCACCAATTACTGCACACGTTTGCCGGCGAGCATGCACGCAGCTCCTTCTTCAAGCACATCGGTCAAGGCGTCACGCAGATTCATATCGGTATGTTGCTCGTAAATGCATAGAATTAAAGTTAAAATAATTAAATCACAAAAGTAATGGGCCATACGGTCACATAATTAGTTACGCGGGCCAGGCATTCAAAATTACTTTCTGTGTGTTTTTAATTCTATTCCCAAAAAATTATAATGGAGTGTCCTAATGGATACATGGACTCCTGGGTAACTCAGTTTTGGTATCCAAATGGATACACAGGACAGGGAACCTGTTAAGTATGAAGTGCAACTACATTATAGAAGCCAATAGAAGGTCCAAATTACTTCGTACTAAACGCTGCCCTGATCCCAACCGTTTGATGTGAATCTTCATAGACTGGTGTCGGGAGAAATTTTTGAGATAGTGTTATGCAACCGCGATTGCTGACTAATTACCTGTAGTCTGTATCTTTGTGAATTTAAATAAAAGTAAACAAACAATTTGTAAATTTTCGGGTAGTTATAACATTTATTGGTTAACACGTTCACTGTCCCAATCTGAATTGTTAACCTTACGGCTTTGTAATAGAGGCTTGCCGTGATCCATATACGGGGCACGGACAGTGAACGTGTTAACCAACCAAATACAAAACCGCCTGGATCAGTGACGTACTGGCTTAAGGAGCCATTTGAGGGTAGATTTTGTTTACTTTTATTTAAATACCTAAAGATACAGAGTATAGACTCTTTAAATTTTTGACATAATGTGTTTTCGTATGATCTACAGATAGCGCCGGTCGGCTGTTCTCGTGCGGCGCGGACGGCACCATGAAGGTGCGCAAACTGCCCGAGCGCGACACGCCGCCGCCGAGCCACGCGCAGTATTCTAATTAATAGGTGAGTTACTGTGTGATACAGTTGACAGACTGTGAGCCCTGTTGCAACGAGATAAGGTTTACAAAGTGTCCGTTAAGTGTGTTGTGAACTACGTATCGTATCGTTCTAGAGCGAGGTATACCACAGTGTGTGTAAGAGTGAGCTTTCACAGAATATGATCGCAGTAGAGGAGAGGTGCCCGAAGAAATTAATATCCACTAATACGCAATATCAGTTTGATCATGATTTGGTTCATTCATAATATTCACACAGAACGATCTGCCTCGCAGAGAAATTGCCGCTCGTAACCGTTTGTTGTTATGCTCTGTCTTTTGAGCCCTTGGAGTTTTTATTTTTTTATTTTATGTCCTGGTTACGAGACTTGACCCCTTGCAATTCTTCGACCAGTGTTGCTGGTGTTAATTTATATAAACGCAGTTTTTTAATTGGTTGCAGGCAGGCGAGGTGCACCAGCGGGAGCAGTCGTCGGCCTACCCGCGATACCCTTGTGATGTATTTATCGTTATTGCTACTCAATATTACGAGTATGAGATACGCTGTTAGACTAGTCACTGTTATTAAATCTTTAGTTAATTCTAGTGTGAAATATTCGCTATTTTTATCGTAATGTACCTTTGTCCTAGATGAAAGATATAATTTATTTATTCGCACGTGCTGTTGGTTGAATTTTTATGTCCACTTTATCGGCCGCGGGCCTAATTGAATGGATAAAGGAGTTGGTAAACTCGCATTTTGAAATCATCATCATTTCGAACAGAGTACTGTCTTATAAGGCTTTACGGAACCAACAGATAATTAGGTATCTCTCAGTTTCCAGTCTGAATATATTTCACAATCGAAATAGCTGGAACAAGTGTTACGGTATAAAACATGCTCCAATTAAAACGTAATTTATTATTAGGCGTTTTTATACCTTTTATTCTTTGATTTGGCCGATTTTAAGTTTCATATCGAATTTGGCGTGACTTCAAAATGCGAGAAGGCCTAGTTAGTAATTCTTATGTGGTATTGTATCGTCTGAAGTAGATTGTGTCTAGTTTTAACCAAGTGCAATAAGATCGCTAACTTATGAATAACGATGCTACCACATCGTCGAAGCCTTTAATAAATACAGTTAGCCCCTTGATCAATCTAGCTTATGTGAGTGCGTATTACTTATATCATATGTGTATTAGGCTAAGCAATAAGAAGGTATAGAGGGAAATGCTAGGAACAGAATGTTTGACTCCGTAACTTTGGACTAGTTAGGAGGTGAACATATCAAAAGTTTTATGCTTTCGGTTTGTCTAAGTAGTCATGTCACTAAGACGCAAAGTTTCCAAGATATAAGTGAAAAACCGAAAAATTGGACCTTCTTACACCCCTCTCCCCCTCGGCATAGAGGCTACGGCTGGGTACTTTTGATATGTTCACCTCCTAACTAGTCCAAAGTTCCAAACAAAGTTACGGAGTCAAAAATTGTGTACTTAGCATTTCCCTCTACAACTTTTTTTGAGCATTCATTGCCTGACCTATATCTTGTTAACGCATAATAATTTATAATATTTATCACATGATTGTCTTTGTTGGCTATCGTGGATGTAATGTTTAACTTTTATGGAATACATATAATCACATTCGTTTGTGGGGTCATGCTTCATACAACGCACTATTGTTATCTTAAACATGTTACTTGTATCTATTGTTGAAATTATTTGAGATTAACTAGCTTTTAAAATTTCCTAGCCTGTTTTAGTGTCCCACTGCTAGACAAAGGCCTAAATAAAGCAAGCTTTTCAAATATCGAATGTAAACATATTGTAGATGCAAAATTGACAGCTGAGATCGATATAGTTGGGCGGCGCCATGTGTTTGTGTTTTCTGGCTAGTTACCGCGTAATGTATGGGGTTCTACTGCGCTATCTATTTTAGCTCTCAAACTGCGGCTACGGTACACTGCGTGTTAGAATAACTTTGTTTATGTCAGTATTCTTCCTCTTCCAATCTTATTATCAAATTTCAGATTGTAACTGAAAAAAATCATTTATTTACATACAAGATATATACAGTGGTACTACTAAACGAAATTAATAACTAGCTTAAATCTAAAATAGGCCCCTGAGGCATTGAACCAAGGATGCTGATTGTAACTTTGTTCATGTCAAATAATTTCAACCATATCCATGTTACACTTTCATACACCCCACGCTTTTAGAAGTAAGTTTCACCTTGTAACATGGTAGCAATCTAGAACACATCCATTTATAAGCAATATTTATTTACGAAGTATTTTGGAAGGCATATATATTTGAATGAAGTATGTTGCGTTGCTTATGCGGCGCCCATTGTTACGTTACCAGTATTATCACAATTGTAACTACACCCAAGGATGACCTACCTATCGCGAACTACGTTCGACGTGTTGCCTCCCTGCCACACTTACGTACGAATTTACAAGTGCGATAGAGGCAGGACGTCGAACGTGGTTCGCGGTAGGCCCTCAGCGTACCCTGGGGTTTTGGGTGCGGGAATAATAAATAGAATAAAAAACAGAAACTATATGTGTCGTTTCCAAGCAAAAGGCCCCACTTCGCTTGCCATAAGGACGCTTGGACAGGTTATTCGTATAAAGATACAAGCAAATCTCGTCCTTATGGTAAGCGACAAAGTGGGACCTTTCACTAGACTTTGACACATATTAACATTGCAAGCTTACTCCCTGTTTGTAATTCATGTTTGATAACAATATTACAAAGTTATAAATAGGTATACAAAATCATTTACGGGCCGCACCCAAAACCCCAGGGTACCTATGCCTATCAATGGCGGAGCGTCTATAGAACATAGGACCCAGCCGTTTGCCTAATTTGTGAAAATTGCGGATTTTAGCCTACAGTCGCCATCAGTATATCGGAGCAGTCCAGGTGCTCAAAATATCTCAACATGCACTCTAACGCCTTCACAATAGAGGCGTGTTCAGATTTTTGTGAGCGCCTTGACCGCTCCGATATATCTGATGGCGATTGTAAAATTTCAAAAAACAGGCAAAATTAGCTGTTGCCTTTCCGCTGGGAACAATTAATGCGCCGCCACTGTAACCTTAATTGGATAATATTTTATGAACTTTAAAAATATTGCACTATATTATCAATATCAGAATCTGTCAGGGATTGGGACAAAGCATGATTGAATATCACCTAAATACTTGTTAATAAGAGCATGCTTTTTTCACATCAAATGCACCAAATTCTGCTTAGTCAGTCCATCATTGGGTACCTACATCCGTTCATTAATCTTATGAAAGTTATATATAATATAATCTGAACTGCCTTTCGTTGTGGCAAAAAGACACTTTTTGTTGTTTTCTTATTTAATCAAGTCTATTTGTGATATGGTATTTATTTCTATAGGTTAATGTTATAATATAATCACCAAAGTTAATGATTTATAAAATATTTGAAAACTATAATGTAAAACCAAACGAAAATTAAGCTTATGGATTTTGTAAATGTACATAGAAATTTCGCACAATAATCACTTGAGTATTTTCTGAGTTATTTATTGTTATCGGGTATGTTTCACTTCGTTTGTTATAAACTTGTTTTCGAAATTGTTTTGTGTATTTTTTTTTGTAATCACCACATCACAACTTGTTTAGTGTTCTGTTATAATTTTAGAACACGCTTTATTTTTTTTTTACTTGATACGTTCCCGTATATCAGCCGAGGTAGAAATAATACAATGCATTACCTTGGAAAAGGTAAGAGTTATCCTATATACCGTGGCGTACATAGGCGTGGGCGAAGGCCTCGCACTTAAGGGAGCCCCGCGAGAGCCAATCTATTTTGGGAATACACATTGAAAGAAAAGGGCTTTGCAGATGCAACTTCGCCCACGGCTAGATTAGTTCACGCTATCGATATTGTCTATATATCCATATAACCCATACACATATTATTGTTTACCTTGTCTTTTCTGTACCCGAAAGTTTAGAATATTGGCAGTAGGTACGCCTAGTGTTGATACTACCTACGTATTAACAACAAACTATATCGGGACCGATGTAAATCACAAACAGAAAATAGTCTGCAGCATTCAGTCAGCTTTCAGGTACAGTAGGGACATTTTTCTGTCCCAGGAATTAATAGTTATGACTTATGACCACCTAATTAATGTATAATATTTTAACTGGTTCCTTTTTTCGATTAATCTACTACGAACATTTTGTAAATCCAAATACACCATTCTTACTTTCTGAAAAAAAAATATGTAACCTTAAATTTTCCAATTTGGAAAATAATACTGAAATCTTTAAAAGCAATATTTGTGCCATTTTCAAGTAAAAGGCAACTTTAGTAACTGTAGTCAATCAAGCGAAAGTGTTGATGAGAAATCGTTCTTATTGGCGACTTATTACTGCGGTGCTTTTTGCTTAGATGTGTCACGTACCTACCTAAACCTATACAGTCAGCAGCAGAAGTTGCAAAACGGCCGAGGAGTTCAAAATTAACTTTACACAATGATTAAGTGGATAAACGTGTGTGCAAGTCATTTTGAATAGGTACCTCGCCCGCTTAGCTACTTTCAGTACTGACTGTACATAATGTCAGTGGAATGTCCTCACTGTTGCCGTGCAGACTGTACAAAATTACTTTTGTAGGGTTTTAGCTGTGATCTGTATTTTGTAAGTAGTTAATTGGCGTTGTTTCAATGAAAAAACATCTATAGTAAAGTTTATAATATTATTGTATCTATTTTGATAAGTTACATATGAAACAATAACTAATGATAGTAATCCGTGAACACAGAAATCGTTTTGTCAATTTAAATATAATAAATGACCCTAGATGAATATGAATAAATAAAAGCATTCTGCACCTACGTAATACTTATTTCTATAAAGATTTATTATAGTGCTTATTTTGTTTTATTTATAAAAGATAATTTAAAATAAAAGTCAACTTAATTCAGTGCTTTTTAATTTTAGTAGACACCTATAGGATTAACCTTTCATAATTAGTGTATGTGGAGTATAGATACGAGATAGAAAAAATGGTTCTTGATAAAGATGATTGAAATTTTTGTTTAGGAACCTTATGAAACACACAAAAGATAAGTACTTAAAATAATAGGAGGAACAGCAAGCATTAGGGCATAGAATAGACAAGTACTTCGTATATAATTTTCACTGTCTAACGAAACCCATGTTTGACAGTGGAAGGACGCGAACCATGTTGTCCCTTACTAACGCATGACACCTATTTTTCGCTCTGAAGACTAGTAGAAATACAAATCATAGTTTCCATTAAAACAAACGAAAATCGTGGTAGTTGAATTTATTCAATAAATAAAGTTCTTAGTGTAAAAAGCTACAACACAAAACAATACTGTAGTAAGTAGCAAGAAGTAACAAGAGAGAACACAAAGAAATCACTTTAATAACTTACTATCTATATTTGACACCGAAATACCAAGATATTCTGACGCAAACTTGAGAGCACTTTCCTTGTTTAATGTGATCTTTCCTTGAGGGTTTTCCAGGAAGATGGTGACTGCTTTGCTACCATTAGCAACATTGACAAACTTACAGAATGGACTAGAACCTGATTCATTCGCCTTTGGCTTCGCCATAGACACAACAATAGTTTTTGCGTTTAAGTTGTTAGTGTTCTTTATTTCCGCGCCGTCGCACCATAAGGTAAATTTCATGCCATACAAACCGAAAAGAACTTCAACTTCGTGATGCAGATTTTTCAAGCTTATGTATTTGTTGTCTTTATCCGTAAGAATTATGCTAGCTTGATAACCGCTGGCGCCGAACCGCGGGGTCAAACCTTGTAAGGTAATATTAGCCCACGGCTTCAGGGGCAGTTCTACTTCTTTCCGCCAAGTAATAACCAACTCCAACTGGGAGCCCTTCAGCTCTTGCGTTTCCCGAGTGATTACAGGTTTCGATGCGGTTAATTGGTCTAGAGTAATCATCGGAGCTTTCACTGTAGACTCTATGAGTTCTCTATGCGAGTTTATGATGCGGGCGATATCACTCGTTTTACTGACGGCGTAGTAAATATTAACTTCGTCGGTGGGAACGAGATGAGCCTTCTTCCTCAATTTCTGTACCCTGTTTATAACCTCCCTTGCAAACCCTTCGTCAAGCATGTCTTGGTCCGGCGTGACGTTTAACAGAATAAGCACGTCGTTGTCGCTATGCGCTTCGTATTGATCATTGCCTGTTGCTTGGAAAATTATTCGGACTTCCGACACATCAATGCGTTGGCCAACGATCTCAACAAAACCGTCGGTAATCAGTTTTTCACACTGCTCGTTGTTCAAGTTCTTCAGGCCTTGCGTGACAGCTTTAAAGTCGCCCTTCAAACGTGCGCCTAGCAGCTTGTGGTCGGGCTCCGCTTTCAGTGTGATGCCGAACTTTTCCTTGTCGCTTGTCAGCTGCAAGTTCTTTACATTCATCTCTTCCAGAACGTAGGTGTTTAATGACTTTACGTCCTCCAGGTATGATTGGTCACGATGGATAACAATCATTTCTGGCAGCGGATACTTGATGGGAATGGTTTTCCGATCTCTAAGAACTCTGCCCAATTCAATCACTGTCTGCATTCTTTGAACTGCTCTCTCGATATTAGTGTCTATCAATTCCGATTTCGGCTCTGGAATCATGTTGAAGTGCACGCTTTCTAGAGAATCTCCTGGCAGAAGTTGGCGCAGCGTCTTGTACATCAGCTCAGTCAGG
Source organism: Cydia splendana (assembly GCF_910591565.1). Classification (NCBI taxonomy): domain Eukaryota; kingdom Metazoa; phylum Arthropoda; class Insecta; order Lepidoptera; family Tortricidae; genus Cydia; species Cydia splendana. The sequence continues at coordinate 12,498,565 of NC_085976.1, forward strand.
AAGGGAGTGTAAGGAGCCATCACTCTGATCATGTCAAATAATACTCCAAACAGCGTATCCAAAGCCGCCTGGCAATCTTTAACTCCAAAGTCTCCCTTTAGCCTCTTCCTGTTCATGCGCACATACCAGTTGGTGAGATGATCGATGAATTTAGTCAGCCTGGGAACAACAGTGTACAGTTTGTAGGCCGCCATTTCTGTCTTGACAAAAGTAATCAGAGATTGGGTGAAAGAGGTTATCCACTTATCCATAACGTTCTCTTTCACGTTTTTCTCATTAAATTTGTAGTCTACTTTGTCTTCCTGGATGATTCTCTCAACATTCTGCATCAAAAACCTAAATGCATTGTACCAAGGGAGGAAGACATCCTTAATGACGTCTCTGACACCCTCTTCTTTGAATCGCAGGTTTTCCGCTCTGACTACTGGAGAGTTCACCAGATACAATCTTAATGCATCGGCACCATATTTTTTTACTACCTCCAATGGGTCAGGATAGTTCTTTTTACTCTTTGACATCTTTTGTCCGTCACCTGCTAATATAAGACCATTGGCTATCAAGTTCTTGAATGGTGGCTTCTTGAAAAGAGCAGTCGATAAGACAATGAGGGTGTAAAACCATCCTCTCGTTTGATCGATACCTTCAGCAATAAAATTGGCGGGAAACCTTTCCTCGAAGTCCTTTACGTTCTCAAAGGGATAGTGGCATTGCGCGTAAGGCATAGATCCCGACTCAAACCAGCAGTCAAAAACTTCAGACACCCTATTCAGAGGTGGGTGGCCTGGTCTAGCGGATGGAATTTCCAAGTGATCGATGCTCTCTCTATGTAAATCAGTTATTTCTTTTCCGGTTAAAGCGCTGAGCTCAGCAATGCTACCGACACAGACAATCTCTTGTTTATCAGGAGATATCCACAATGGAATAGGAGTGCCCCAGAACCTGTTACGGCTAATAGCCCAATCTCGTGCTTCTTTAAGCCAATTCCCGAATCTCTTTTCTTTCACATGATCTGGGACCCAGTAGGTAGCTTCGGCAGATTTTAAAAGGTCTTGACTCATTTGCTCAACTCTTACAAACCAAGATGGCACAGCTTTGTATATGAGAGGGGTCTCAGAGCGCCAACAGAATGGGTAATTATGCTTCACCTGCCCCAGTTGCACTAGGCGGTTTCTTGCCTTAAGATTTGCAATTATATGCTTATCGGCATCTTTAACATACTGTCCGAGGAAATCTCTGACGGGTTCCGTGAATTTTCCACTTGCATCAACTGGGCATACCATTTCTTGATCTTTTGTTATGACGCCTGCCGCCACGCAGACTCTGAAATCGTCTTCACCAAAGTATGGGGCCTGGTGTACAATGCCAGTACCAGAGTCGTCAGTAACATACCCATCTGTTAGCACTTGGAAGGCATTAGGGCATTTCTCAACAAAATAGTCAAATATAGGTGTATATTTCAGACCTTTCAGTTTGCTTCCTGGGATTTTTTCAAGAATAGTGAAGTCTTCAACATTCTTGAATATCACTGGCAATCGTTGTTCCAGTAGCACGTAGCAATTTCCTGTGCCTTTTTCCTTTACCTTAATATATGTGAGTTTGGGATTCACACAGAGAGCTAAGTTACTTGGAAGTGTCCAGGGAGTTGTGGTCCAAGCCAACAAGGAGAAACCTTGATTGGTCGGAAAAGAGACCACAACAGCAGGATCCAAAACATCCTTGTAATTCTGTCCAGATTCAAAATTGGACAGTGGAGTGGAGCAGGCAGTGGAAAACGGCATTACTTTGACTCCCTGGTACACCAAACCTTTGTTATACAGTTCCTTAAAAACCCACCAAATGGATTCCATGTACCATGGGTACAGGGTTTTGTAGTCATTTTTGAAATCTGCAACAAGAAAGAACCAATTGAATTTTTATATGCACAGACAGTGTTGGTAGCCCAACGGCTAAGCTTGCAATTTCGAATTCTGGCTTTTACTAATGAGTTTTTGAATAATTTATGTACGAAATATCATTTGACATTTACTAGTTGCGTTTTGGTGACGGAAAGCATCCTGAAGAAAGGCTCATTAGGCTTATTTATCACAATAATAAGGCTTAATTTGCCCTCTGGGTTAGAAAGTTAGATTGCCAAACGCATCTGAGGCTTTTTTGCCAAAAAGTACTGTGAAAGATTACGACAGGCTACATAATTTTGAAACATAAAGTAAAGAATACATTACCTATCCACCTCCCCATACGCGTGATGATGTTCTCCCAATCAGTAGAATATCGCATGACGATTTTGCGGCACTCAGCATTATACTTATCAATGCCCATTTTCTCCACATCACTCGGCCCCTTGATACCAAGGGTTTTATCGATTTCATACTCGACGGGCAGTCCATGGCAATCCCAACCAAAGCGCCTCTCTACATAGTAGCCCTGGAATATGTTTTATAAATCTCAATGAAATATACAAGTTCTACAACTTAATTGACTGAGCATTAGCAAAGGTCCCTGTTTTAGCTTGGGCAAAAATGCTTTCAAACATCCAGATGATATGGTTAGGTTAGGATTGATTTTTTAATGATGTGATCAACTGATAATTTCTTGAAATTATCATTTTTAAGATCTAGCCACCAGTGGCGGCGCGTGGAATTTTTCTCTAGACAACTCGGAGCAAAAAAAAAACACCTACATGAAACACCTACATTATGTACTTATTTTTTCATGATAAGCGAAGGTAAAGTAAAGCGCTAGGTGTGTCCTTGAGTTCGTTCTTTTGCAGTTAGTGTATAACCACCTTTGCCATACTTGTCATCACTGACGTCACATAAACAGTGTATGTCGTGTATGACAAAAGCGGATTTCTACTCCTAAATTCCTAACAATCCTAACTAATAAGTTTTTTGCAAAAATTTCATTTTTGGTACAAGCTTTTATCGCTGACTATACTTTTCTTACGACAGACAACTAATACTCATCGAGACAATTCTAAAAACCCCTAACACAATTAGGTTGCGTTGTTCCATCACAGAGTTCTTATGGCGACCTCCTGTCTCCATCATCAGATCAGTTCGACAGTATGATATTATTGTATTGTCAGCAGAACTACATACAGCTGCCAATTTTCATGACGCTACGATCCTTGGAAGGTGTTTAAATTAGTTACCTTAGATTCCATTACATTAGTTACATACAGATCGACCTAATAAAAACAAGGACTGACCTTGAAACACCTGTACGAACAATACGCAACACTAATAACACTCAAAAATTCACTGATTTAGTCTTTATATATAAATATATGCACACAACTAAGTAAAATCTCATTAAAACCTATAAAACTAATAAAAACAACAATAACAACAAATCTTGGCAATAACCGGAACGGAAGTGTTGTCATAATATTATTCCATTTTCACCCACGACCTACGGACTTCCAAAACCTATTACTACAAATTTATAAACAGTACTTTCTTTGAAGAAACCCTCGTTATCAAATTACCTTAACTAAACTTGCGACTCCATAATATAAAAATTTTACCTTCCAATAAAATTGATATTATGTTTCCTTCTACGTCAGAGATGTTCATTGAGAGAGTAACGCGATCGGTGACCGATAGATGCCGCTAGCGTCTATGTAGTCGCTCCGCCCCACGCCGTGACGTTGTTCCGCTTCCCCTCACTGCAATCCGTTGCTCGCTTCCCGCGACTCGCCGCCACCATGTCATTGTTGAGGAGAAGTACCGTCGGCATAAAAGTAGCCTAGTAGCCTGCCAGGAAGGCATTACTCACATCTCTGACGTAGAAGGAAACATAATATCAATTTTATTGGAAGGTAAAATTTTTATATTATGTGTTCCGTACTCTACGTCAGAGATGTTCATTGAGACCTGTTTATTATCTCCTGGTGGCGAGTCAGCGGGCGCGCAAGCGTTAGGGCTACACCTACTGTCATAGAACTCAGAGAAAGAATAAATATATACGCCTTATTGCAACCCATGAAATCACAGTGACTCGTTATAATGATGCATTACAGGAAATTGTGAATTTAAATTGTAATCCCAGGTTCGAATCTGACGTTAAGCTGGTTTGAGAGATTTCTCATTCGAAATCGCATCCAATCCGCAGAATCTCGGCGATAGAATCGTCTAAAGAAGAGTCATGTTCCCAATTAACTTAAGCCAAAATATCGCTAATTGGATAGATTTCCAGCCAATTTAGTGATTAAGTACATCGTGGATCGAAGGCAATCTTAAGCGAGGCCGGCTTGGATGAGACTGTGGCTGAAAGCGCAGTGTCCCCTAACATTTTGTGTAATTCTCACAAGTTGACGTACCCAGACTACCTACTTACTGGGTCTATACTTTATTCCGGAGCTTCTAAGAGTCCAATCGGTAAGACACGTTATCTGGTTTAGAGCCGAATTTCGGACACAAAATAATAGCGTGAACGTTATCTATGTAATTGCCCGGGCTACAGTATAGTAGAGTAAGGTCATTGACCCTGCGGCCTGATGCTAACAGTAAAAATGCGGCAGCTCTTCCATATAGGTACGTTGTAGGGCTATTCAAATTAGGGCAAGTAGATTTCTCGCGTCCCAAGCTGGTGGTTTGGGAGGCGCTGGTCTCGCTATTAATGGCGTTGGAAGAAGGCATAGTGTCCGATAGTGGTTCACATACAGCGCTTGTTACAGGCTTATGAACAAGTCTCGTCCTGAAAGCTAACATGGGCAATAGAAATATATGTCCGAGATAGCTCGCTACTTCACTGGATATTAGAGGTACCTGGCAGTCGATCTTATTTTTGATGCACCATGAAGACCATTTCTACATTGTGGGCGTACAGGCGGCCTAGAGAGTTGCGTCTCGTTCGCTATGTAGCGTTAGCCCTTGGCATGTTGCATGCATGCGCCAGTCACGCCAGCTCGGTGTTGGAGCGTCCTATCTGACAGGAGGGCGGTCGGGCGGGCGGGAGGGCGGTCTGACGCTGTGTTCACTAGGACCGCCAGTAAATTGCAAGCTTACCACAGCTGCGTGAAGGCTCTCCTTATCACGCCGTCACAGGTAGCAGACTAGGCTGGGAGGTGGAGACATCCATACCAAGTCGTATCACCGGCAGCTGCCAGAAGAGACGTGGTAGCAGTTCAAAGAGTCTGTTAAGAAATACCGTGACACAGTGCGAAGGCTCTCGAAATCGGAGGCTGGCCAACAAGGCGCCTATCAGGCGCAGATAGTCTCGGCGGCTTCTGGGCGTAGCTGCCACTCGGGCGCGCAGTGAATTCTTGATAAACCGTCGCCCTCGGGGGTTGTACCGACCTGGTAAGTAGCAAGGAACCAGCGCGACCTGTAGACGATCTGCTGGCATCAGCAGTTTTTGCGACAGCCGTGGTAACGGAGGGGATGTAGTGTCGCCGTCGTTTTATGTATACTGTAGTGGTGCGGTTGTATGTTTACACTTCTGTCGTCAGCGCTGCAGATGTGGCCCGTTAACGGTTACTCTTCACTGTAAGGGCCTTACCTCGTACATTGTCTACCAATATTGGAGGTTGTAACGGACTGCTTGCATAAGATGAGGAAGAAAGTGGCGCGAGGCTTTCGGCAGCTTCGTGTTGCTGGGGACTGCGAAGGTGTCACCTTCCTCCATGAACTAAAGTTTGCGAGTTTGAGACTGAACAGGAGGCATTGAGTCTCATTTCTGCGAGAAACTCGGCAGCAAGGCAGGCCTGTATGTCGCGAAAAAGAAAACTTTCAATCGGGGTGTTGTGCCGCGTGTCCCACGTGATGTCTAGGAGCGTGATAGTTTAATTCGCTTTACCCGAAGAAACACCCTATATCGAGCTAGTATAGGGGTATGGTAGCATGCTTTTAAGGAAATCGAACTAATGAAATCAAGTCTAAAATCGATTTTGTAACAAAACTGTTTCGATAAAGTCAAAGACAGACAGATGGAAACTGCTGGAGTCCTCCTGGCCCCTTTCTCTTAGCACCGGAAACTCAAGCTTGTTCAGGCGCAGCGGGTTTATTTGTCCCATTTTGTTTATTATGGGCTTGGCGCACGAGTTCGTCTTTGTAAGACGGAACTTAAGCTGGAGAGCGCGGGCAAGCAGAGATAATTATGTGAAGTCTGCAGACCTTTTCGATGCCTTTCACCTCGGTTTTGAGCGGTCGCACAGGGCCTTGTCGCTAGCTGTTCTTCGGTTGGATCACTCCATGGCCTCGAGAAGTCATAGAAACCTCGAAGCGGCACGGCCCTACGTCGATCAGCACCTTTATGAAACTCGGGAACACGACGTATTTTCCTCTGAGTATCGACATATCTTACCGCTTTCAACTCCGGGCAGTCGAGCCACGCTAGGACGAGGCTCCTTACGACCTTGTCTGCCGTCGCCGGAGGACTCCTTAACCGAAACCAAAAGCTTAGCGGTCTGTTCGTGCTATGGCACCATAGCTATAGGCGCCTGCGTACCTCAATGGGACCATGTGGACAGGACAAAACTGATACTGTGGCGCCCAGCGCAGCTTGGTAGGCAGCATCGGCGGCAGGTAAGTTCGCGGTGGTATTCTTGCGAACAGAACATGGGCGCCATTGCAAGGGACGACATCGTCGTGGTTGCAGCATCGGTGGACAGGTTCGACGTGATTGTCGGTGCCATCATGGCAACCGCCGCCGCTCAGGAGGCGCCGGTGCGTGAAGCTAGAGGCGTCATCGTGGCGGCCGGCTCGGGAGGCACCGGTGCGTGAGGCCGGGCGGCGCTATCATGGCGGCCGCCACTGGTTCGGGAGGCGCTGGTGCGTGAGGCGAGGACCCATCGTGGCGGCCCGCTCTGGAGGCGCTGTCGCGTAAGGTGGGCGGCTCCATCGTGGCGGCCGCCGCCGCCGGCTCGGGAGGCGCCGGTGCGTGAGGCGAGAAGCGCCATCGTGGCGGCCAGCTCGGGAGGCACCGGTGCGTGAGGCGGCCGCCGCCTGGCTCGGGAGGCACTGGTGTCAGGCGAGAGGCGCCATCGTGGCGGCCAGCTCGAGAAGCGCCAGTGCGCGAGGCGGTGGTGCCATCGTGGCGGGCGGCGCCGTTGTGGCGGCCGCCGCCGCCGGCTTGGGAGGCATCGGTGCGTGATGCGAGAGGCGTCATCGTGGCGGCCAGCTCGGTAGGCACTGGTGCGTCGTGAGGCGGGCGGTGCCATCGTGGCGGGCAGAGTCATCGAGCGGGCGGCGCCATCGTGGCGGCCACCGTCGCCAGGCTCAGGTGCGTGAGGCGAGAGGCGCCGTCGTGGCGGCCAGCTCGACAGGCGCCGGTGCGCGTGACGGACGTTACCCGCACGGGAGGCGCCGATGGCTGGCTCGTAATTGCACGCATCATCACGGTGACACTGCTGCCCTCGGCGGCGCCATCGTGGTGGCCACCACCGGCGCGTAGGTAACCAGCGACGTCATGACGGACGGCAACCAACGCGGCGATCGTCGCTGTACTCGTAGCGTTTCCACTGCTTCCACGTAACTTACCTTCCTTCCATTCGAGCAGTCGGGACGCAGAAGCGATCCGCCTTCACCTTGGCGCCAGGACGGGATCGAGAGGTCCGCGATCCACCCGCGCCGCGACCGCAGCAATAGGAGCGGGCGTGTGCCTCTCGGAGTCCCGCGGACTGGAAGCGCCCGCAGCCACAGAAGCGGGCGTGTGACGTCTCTCGGAGTCCCGCGGACTGGAAGCGCCCGCAGCCACAGGAGCGGGCGTGTGACGTCTCTCGGAGTCCTTCGGACTGGAAGCGCCCGCAGCCACAGGAGCGGGCGTGTGACGTGGAAGCGTCCGCACCGCGACTGCAGCAACAGGAGCGGGCGCGGCCTGGAAGCGTCCGCACCGCGACTGCTCTCGCGGGCTGGAAGCGTCTGCACCGCGACTGCAGCAACAGGAGCGGGCGCGGGACAGGAGCGGGCGCGTACTGAAAGCGCTCGCACCGCGACTGCTCTCGCGGACTGGAAGCGTCTGCATCGCGACTGCAGCAACAGTAGTGGGCGTCCCGCGGACCCCGCACCGCGACACCTCGGGCTCCGGCCCGCAGCGTCGCGGCGTCTCGGGGTCACCTTGGACGACAGCAGAAGAAAGTCGACGGCGCGCGGGGGCCGGGGCCCGGGCGGGACAGGGGAGCCCCGGTCGCGTCGCAGCTAACGACACGAGGTACTCCCAGGTTAATACGACCTGCCCGAGAACCGTCCTTTAGTGTCGAAGTAACTTCTGAACGCCAATAAAACTAGAATATCATTAAACTGGCTCACCGGATGGTTCGTGACAATCCAAACCTCCTTATCGGCGAAGCGCGGCACCCGGCAGTGGCGCGCGCAGGCTGCCCGCCTCCGCGCCGCCCGGGCGCCGCCCCCGCCGCCGCCAGCACGATGACCGCATGTTCCCTCTCCGATGCGGAGCGACTTGCGTTACCACTTGTTAACGAAAACTACTGACGCACTTCCTACTTCGATCTCGAAAATGCGAGTTAACGGTAACGATTTTAGCAGCATGGAATGTGAAAATTAATTTAGCAAGAAAAAAGTGGGTAGAATCGAAAAGCACCGTTCGATGACTTCGATCGCGAGACCGCCAAAAGACTAATATGTAGTAGCGATCTCTGCTATATCTCACTATTTAATCGACCGAGCTTTGGATCGGAAATGTTAAAACACCATGCTGCAAAAATATACGCAAAAAAATATTTGCGGACCATCGGTCAGACGGTCGACGAAACAATGACATGGTGGCGGCGAGTCGCGGGAAGCGAGCAACGGATTGCAGTGAGGGGAAGCGGAACAACGTCACGGCGTGGGGCGGAGCGACTACATAGACGCTAGCGGCATCTATCGGTCACCGATCGCGTTACTCTCTCAATGAACATCTCTGACGTAGAGTACGGAACACATAATATTCTTAGATTTTGTAATAAAATTTCTTTTTTTAAAGGTTTTTTGAAAATTTGGTATTAATGATAGCAAAATACAAAAAAAAATTACCCATTAATTCAATTCAATGTTTTGGTACGGCAACATTAACCACACGAGCGGCAAACGCGACTCGATTCAAAATTGTGAAACATTACACTCCAATATAAATCTTACCTATTTGTATTTAAGGTTTAAATTCAAATGAAGCAGCACACCGTTGTGGTACTTGTGGCGCTGCACTTACGCCACTCGCGGACTTTGACTGTGTGCGTGCATTTTTCCAATATAAACCTTATCATGTTACGTTTAAGGTTTTTATTTAAATGAATAACTCGATACAAAACCGTGTTATTTTGATGCGTAAATACGCGGACTTTCTTTAGCGAACTTTATGAGCGTGTGCGTGAGTTTTCGTATGTGTGTGGTGGCTCATGAATGAATACTCAAGCTTAAACTTAGTCGCCCGCGCGCCCGCTATGATTAGTTGAAATTTAATCAATAGTGAAGCTTTAGTAAATCGTGTTATCGATTACAAGGTAATACGTAGTGTTTTCGTTATGGATATATATATATAGCAATAAATTTTAGGCAAGCCGGTGGGAATCGGGTTGTATGAAGCCGCCGCTACTGCTAGCCACAGCATAGACATTTTGGGCTCTATATTGTTTGATGATTTAGTTGATGGTAAGAGCTAATTTTTGAATTAAATGTTTTGGTTTTTGAATAAATATAATTTCAGTGTTTAAGCTCAATAAAGTAGGCTTAATCATATAATAACTATAATAAATACAACCCCTGATGCAAATTAGTTTGTCTGGTTCCACACAACAATTTTGTTTATTCTAATGTTCTTTGTTCACATGAACATAAAATGACCCAGTAATGGCAACCATAATAGTAATGTTTAATCTAGTTTATTTTGATTGTATAATAAAATTGCATGTCACTTTTCTTGCTGAAAAAATGTACTTTTCAAAAACGTTGTCCAAATCATATTGTCCTCTCCTACAGCACTGCTGCATGCATGGGCTTGAAACAAAATTGACAGGACATTGGCAGAACCGTGTTGCTTTCGTTATTTTATAAAAATCGTTATATTTCTTATTTCAGTACAGGTATTTCTTGTATTTGGATTTAGTTACTGTAGAATATTACCATATACAATTAAACTACATTAGTATAAGCATTAAATATTAGTGATTTTTAAACTAAAACATTATTTTTGTATAAACACAAGAACCTCAAAAAATGGTCTGACTAGACGAAAACATATGCATCGGGGCTCATAGATGAGATAAGTAGGTCAATATCAAACAAATTGCAAACAAAGTGTGATAACTGGTAATAACTGATAATATTATAAAATGTTACTCAAACATTCTTAATTTATTAAGGTGTAATCTTCAATATGTAATTCAATATATTATATAATGACTGTTCATAAATGATGCTGTATAAATTACAGTGTTATGAATGTGTGATTTATAGGGAATGTTGAGGTGGCAAAATAAACTTTTAACATAAATTTATTGAAGACAATATTGAAAGCTGTATACAGTATTAACTGAAATAAATGTCAAAGTGACCAAGGCCTCCAGTGCCCCAGGCTGGAAATGAACCAGCGTCCTCTGCTATCGCACCTGCCGCGATAGCAGAGGACGCTGGTTGATTTCCAGCCTGGGGCAATGGAGGCCTTGGTCACTTTTTCTTAGTATATGACATTTATTTCAGTTTATAATTTATATAGTAGTGTTTCTACTTGAATTAAAAACAAATTAAAATATTTTCTGAAAATAATTTAATTAGTTATAAAATACTAGAGCTGTATACAGTGTCCTAACTTATCGGCGTTGTGGCATTGTCAAGAACATTTTGCGTTGTTATGGAAAAAACAATGAATAGTAGGTAAATGGTTCCTGAGAACACTCTATTCAATGGTCAATCAAGGTTTACCTGTTGATGAGCGTAACGTGTGACTACGTCTTTGATGGTGCCAGCAAGGATATGACCGTAGTGGGGTAGACCGGTGGCGAAGGGCGGCCCATCGTAAAACGAGTACCTAAAGCGCAAAAAGTTATTTTATTAAACAGGACAAACAGGCAGATTTGGAATAGATTATGGTTAAGTTACTAGTATCATCAAGTTATGTAGGTTTATGCTACAGTCCGTTTTACATAACCTAACTCACCGAGGTTTATTTTTTGATTGCTTCAGACAACTTTCAAAAGCGTTGATATCTTTCCAGAATTGTAAGATTTTCTCCTCTTCCTTTGGGAAGTCAATGTTCTCGGGAACTCTTATTGCTTTTTGCGACATGATGAAATCCAAGTTTTGCTTATTTCATCATACTTTTCTACCTCTTCCTCCAGAGATTTTCCTCACGGGCATATGCGGTTAAGAGTGCAATTTGACATTGACACTTGACATACACGCTGTGCCAGTGTGGCAAATATGATGGCATCTGTCACCATGACAATGTGTAGCTGTATTTTTCTAGTTTTTTGGGGTTCTGTAACCATGACGGTAAATATGGAACCCTTATCGCTACTTACCAACTTGAGTCATGTAAACGAAGCATAACATAAGTCAAAATGACATGAAACAATTGAAACATATTGTGACATTGTTGACATGTAATTACTCTGTAAAGCCAAATACAAAGTTATTTTAATTAAATAAATCTCTCGTAAGACATACAAAAAGTAAATAAAATGGATTGTCAGTGGTTGAAATTATCGCCTAGGTAAGGTGGTGTTTAACTATTATTAGGTAACATAGTCATTGTAACTAACATCCTCCCCTAATTAACTTTGCCCATTTTATTATAGTAGGAAGTCTACATTCAATAACAATATAAACATTGTAGTGAATATCGTCAAAAGTTTGTGGCTTAATTGTTTTTATAATTGCAGCTTAAGTAAGGGAATCACTGTTGTAAATCAGCTGGACACCTCAAAATTTGAGCAGTTCCTTCGAAGAATTGTTACTAAGTTGAAAATTCAAGATGCTGAGATTTTCACCGAGGAAGAGCAACTGAAACTGCAAAATATATTTAATGTAACGGAAGATCAACTGTTGTTAGCTATTAAAACCCTGCTTTATGTATTTAAGAGGCTATTAAAATTTGTCTTCATGCCTAAAAATTTGAAGAATGATTTGGAGTCATCAGGATTTTTAAGTGACAAAGCTGAAATTATTTTGAAAACATGGTCTGTTGAAACTAAAACAATGGTCAATGAATTAGACACTGAAACTCATAAACATCTGGACACTTTAAACTTTTCATGGAGAGTTAATGCGGAATTAAGTTCAGATTACCACAAGAAGAGTAAGGTTCCAAAAGCTTACTTGAGCTTAAGTGGTGGTGAAAATGAGACAGAAATAGAATTTACACATCCAGAGCTTTACTCAATGTTTCTTCAGTTTGAATCTATCCAGAATGAATTGGATAATGTAGTTTAGTATAGTACCTATATTTGTTTGTATCTTAACACTTTGACTACCGAGAACCCGCCTGGTAGGCACTCATAATGTTTGCTCAGATGCCGGACAACCCGCCCAGCGGGTTGTTTTGTACGCAGATATAGACAACCGGTTTCTGGGGTAGTGCGCCGTTTTTTGCCCGGTTGCGAAAGTGTTAATTTTGTCCTTGTTGGTAATGAATAATATTTATGCAACCAAGTTGTTTTTCATTTTCAGATGGCATACAATTAATTGCCAATAATTAGCCTTAGAAACCTAGTCTAATGTTAGCTACCCAAAACAATCATCCATAAGTATGTGTACTTAAAAGAAAAACACCGAGCTAGCAAGGGTCTACCGAGAACATCGAAAACTTACTTACTCCAATTAAGGCATAATTAGAGTGAGAGATTGTTGCTCGAAATTTTCGATTTTCGCGGTATGTTAGAGCGAGAGACCTAATAATTGAATTTTGTTAAAGCCATTACAGACGCGCGTACCGAACCGCGACCTTGGTGCTCGGAGTAATTAACTAAAGAGTTGGTTATATCCTCTAAAGTAGCTAACACACTATCGCACCGCACCAAGGTCATTGTGGGACGCACCCATAAGTAAGAGGGAGACAGCGATATCTCTTTCTCCCTCTTACTTATGGGTGCGTCCCACAATGACCTTGGTGCGGTGCGATAATGTGTTAGCTACTTAAGCCTTGGTACGGTCAAAATACAGGCCGTAACACACTATCGCACCTCACCGCGATCTTGGTGCGTCGCACCCATAAGTGAGAGCGAGAAAGAGATATCTGCTTCTCGCGTACGGCGGACCACCTGACACACGATCGAACGCACGCTGGACGGCTTAAAACATTGAACTTGAAATATGAGGATCAAATGAGGATACAAAATAAAAAAGAAATAAACTTAAGTGGTGGTAAGAGTGTCTATACATGCTTTAATATATCTTAATCGTGTCGTGTAAACACTTTTTAAATTCCCATAGACAAAATGATACAATGCAAAAAAAAAGTGACGTCATAGACGAGACTAGTATTCACATACGATACGTCAGAGGTTTTGGCAACCCGTAGGTGAACTATTTTCTTCATTGTTGACCTTTCCTAAATCTTAGGTGTAATTATTTCATCATTAGAAGTGCTTTAGCTTTACCGTTTATATCAAGTGTAGATATTTTGACAAAGCCTCAACGATGGACTCGGAAGACGATACAAAGGATGATGTGGATTCTGGGAACGAATCGAGCGGAGACGATGTCGACTTTGTAATGGACGAGACCCACAGTACTAGGGAACGACAAGTGGAGCTGGATGAATACCCGTACGAGGTGCTATCTACAGAGGAAATCGTCCAACACATGGTTGATTGCATCAAAGAAGTGAACACAGTCGTCGAGGTCAGTATGTTAGTGATAAACAATGGGGCGATTGAATGAGGTTACTCGTCCACTGGACTGCCACAACAGGATCTTTTGTGTTGTCCTTATACTTTGTTGCACTTAATCTGACTATACTTCTCAGTCCATCATTTAAAGTTATATGGTTCTAAATTTCCTTTGTCTAACAGAGAAAACTGATGGCCTATAAACCTAATTTCCTCTTATTGGTAGAAATAAATTGTTCTAGTTTTTTGGATAAGCATACAATGTTTCCCAGTGGGAACTCCCCACCAGAGATTCAGTTCATGTCTGAAGAATTTAGCTGGAGTAGGTGTATGGCTCATTTGTTATTCTGAGTAATCAACTTACTGATGCTTATTTTCTCTTTGGCATTTCTACTGATATTTCTTGTCTATGATATTTATTTGGGTCTTTCCCTTCATTTATTTTGAGGAGTTTTCCTGCATGAATACAATAATATGTTTCTGGTTTTGAGTTCATGAAGTAAAATAATATAAATAAAGGTACTAGCTTAATTCATATATTGTATTTTTTTTTATTTAGACTTTATTTCGGACATCACAGATCCATAAATGATTAGTTAAGTACAATATTACTTATCACTATGTTAGTATTGACAAAACAACTTATATTTAACTACATACACTATTTACATCATAAATAAATTCATAAATATAAAGCAAGTGTTTCGTAAATATATTCTCCACTTCAGGCAACAAAGAGTCAACACTGCTGTGCTTGGAAAAGACGCTTAGCACAAGGAATGTCATACATTGACCTGCATGTTCCTATCTCTGTTGCATGTGCATAATTATATTGTTGTCCTGCTCGCACAGTGTCATTGGCCGGCATCATGTGCGAGACAACAATATAATTACGTGCATGCAATAGTGATAGGAACAGGCAGGTCACTGTATGAAATTCCATGTCCGCACTCTATTTATCCACACATTAAAACTTGCCAAGAAAAATTCAAATTTGATTTTTCAAAATAAAGATTCTAAATAGAGTGGAAACCTCTGGGCGGCTAGAGGATAAAATAAACCTGACCTAAATAAGATTCAGGTAAAAAAATAAGCATCTTAATCTATATACTGGGAGATTGCTCTATTTACTGTATTGTTATAATACAATCAATATTCTTCAATTTACATTCACAAACAATGTAATAATGATATCAAATGAATATTTAATTATTAATTGGATAAACTAAGAATTACTAATCTATTTCCTCCAGTTTGCCCCTGGATAGGCTATTGAATCTTGTACCTGAACCTGAGCTACCTACTACTCAGGTAACTTTAGTCCACAAATTACAACTATGGTCCAAATTCAAATTCCAGTAAAATATGTATACATATTTTTCAAATTATGTTGGGTATCTAATATAGAAAACCGGACAAGTGCGAATTGGACTCGCCTCGCACTGAGGGTTCCATACTTTTTAGTATTTGTTGTTACAGCGGCAACAGAAATACAACATCTGTGAAAATTTCAACTGTCTGGCTATTATGGTTCATGAGATATAGCCTGGTGACAGACAGACGGACAGACGGACAGTGGAGTCTTAGTAATAGGGTCCCGTTTTTACTCTTTGGGTACGGAACCCTAAAAAGCATTAGTATATCTATGCTCCAAAATAAATATGACATGTACAAATCAAAAAGGCTTGTTAATAATCAATGTTAAAAACTTGACCATAGTTGTATTGTAGGACTATAGTTACCTGAGTTTACGGTACCTATTTATTTAAATGTGTTGTTGTGTTCCTATTGGTACGAAGATGCAACATGGTGTGCATGGTTATGTTCAGAGATGTGACTTATTTGAAATACTTGTATTTAAAATGCAAATACAAAATGCAAAATACCTATTTTGTATTTAAATACCTTTTGTTGAAAAGTATTTTGTATTTTATTTGAAATAGTTTTTGGGACCTATTTTCTATTTTCAAAATACTAAATACTTTATAGTAGGTAATGTAGGTAGGAGTTACAATCTCTTCTGATGTTACAATCCAGGCAACTCTCTCATTCTTTTAACATGGAACTGTTGAATCTGTTTAGTAACGTCGCACATGACCACAAGAATAGCGAGTGGTTAAAAAAGTGGAATCTTGAGTGTTGCGAGGGTTTCAAGGCACGAGAGTAGAACAAACTTTTCTGCTCTGGTGAAACACAAACGAGACGTTTTCATCACACTAACGAGAGGCATTATAGTAGCTGTAAAACATTACAAATCAAAATTAATGCTTTTAAAAATTGCCCTTTTAAAACCATCATCCATCCATCCTACCGGTTAATATGAGCAAACAACTAGAAATTTGCAATTTAGATACTGATTGACACACTGTTTTCAAAGAATAAAGAGTCTTTTCAACTCGGAAATACCGAGTAATACTTTTTAATTCAGACTAGGTATTCACTATTCAGAGCACCTTTTATCGCAAAGTATTTGTATTTTTAAAAAGTATTTTGAAAATATCTATTTCGTATTTCGTATTTTAAATACAAATTCAAAAACTATTTTGTATTTTGCATTTGAAATAGTATATCAAGGAAGTATTTGTATTTAAATACTTTTTATAAAGTATTTTTCACATCTCTGGTTACGTTTGATTTTATTAAAATTATAACTGGATTGGATGAATGTTTATCTTAGGTCAATACAGATGGTCACATGCCTGGCTCATGACTTCACTAAACAAATATAGTTTGTCAAGCCATTTCTGTCTGTAGAAAAAAACGGCACATTAAAAAAATGTAGGCGCTAAGGGTTATCCTTCCGTAGAAAATTTGAATTTCGCGCCTACAGTTGAAAATACTGACAAAGTGGGTTTGCCAGAGTATGACTTAAAGATTTTTTTCTGTATCACCAACAGTTTTCTTCTTCCTCGCGTTATCCCGGCATTTTGCTACGGCTCATGGCAGCCTGGGGTCCTCTTGACAGTGTAATCCCAAGTTTTGATGTATGCACTAGTTTTTACATCTGACCTTACAACCCAGAGGGGCAACTAGGCCTTATTGGGATTAGTCCGGTTTCCTCACGATGTTTTCCTTCACCGAAAAGCAACTGGTAAAAATATCATTTGATATTTCGTACATAAGTTCCGAAAAACTCATTGGTACGAGCCAGGGGTTTGAACCCGCGACCTCCGGATTGAACGTCGCACGCTTTTACCGATAGGTCACCAGCGCTTTTGCCTGCACCATCCACAGTACGACCCAATACTTCTTTTTGAAAGTCAACTGTAGTCTAATGTAGCATTAATTTTCCAGATACCAGCTACAACCACCCGCATACTGCTAAATCACTTCAAATGGGACAAAGAAAAGCTCATGGAACGTTTTTACGACGGCGACCAGGATCAATTGTTTTCCGAGGCTAGAGTCATAAATCCATTTAGAAAACCAGTTATACAGAGGCCAAAGGTATTTATTTAGTTTTTTTATACTTTATTTCGGTATTTCGCATTTCGGCATTTATCACTTGCTTTTCGGTGAAGGAAAACATCGTGAGGAAACCTGCATACATCCGCGAAGAAATTCAAAGGTGTATGTGAAGTCCCCAATCCGCATTGGGCCAGCGTTGGGACTATAGCCCAAGCCCTCTTGCGAGTGAGAGGAGGCCTGTGCCCAGCAGTGGGACGTATATAGGCTGAATGATGATGATACTTTATTTAGTTTATCGTGCCCTTGCGTGTGTAGGGAGTAAAATAAAAAACAAGTTCAATCTGGTTAAATTCCAGCTATGTGTAATCTCTACCAGTCTACTTAAATTAAGCTAAAATTTGCATATTTATGTAACTGATGACCAAGTGATTAAAGAAAGTTGCTGACTGTTCAAGATTCAATATTTGACACAACTAGTTTCAGAAGTTGTTGAGTAATAATTTGGTTATATCTTTATTGTGACTATGCAAATTTGATTTAGACCGTGTTGCAGCTGCCCAGACGGACGTCGACGTCAGGAACTGAAGAGTGTGAAATATGTTTCACAGTACTGCCAACTGCGGTAAGTTACCATATAGGTATACTTAATTTATTGAGGTCAGTGTCATATAATTATAGTATATAGTCGATGGGTGGGGGTAGGAGAGAGTTGGCCAAAAAGTATTCCGTTACGAATAAAAATATAAATTTTAGATTATTTGCCGAATCTGTTGTATAACATTTGACTGACATTTTATTAAAACATGTAGCTGTAGGTATAAGTATTTCAACATTCTTTGAATTTTCCACTAGGTGCGCTAGGCTAAGGTGAAATTGATAAATATTTATTTTGAATGTTGTATTTATTTTAACAAATGACTATTATCATTATTTACACCGTGTTGCTGGAAAACCACTAACCGTTTAACTGACACTAACCATGTCGTGTAGAGTCTGTGCGGAAAGAGAAGAGTCGTGAAATGTAGGGGAGCCCGTACATTCTACGACTCTTCTCTTTCCGCACAGACCCTATACCTATACATGACAGTGTGAAAAGTTTAAACTCTATCATATGTGATTACTGAATACTAATGCTAGTTAGAGAAGATTTTAAGATGTTAAGGTGATTTTCATCACTGTTCGTCATTTATATTGTACCACTGTACCATCGCTCACACTGTTAACTGTACATTGGTGGTCCTTATGCCTTTTGTAGAAAATATCCACCTATGTACAGTTAGGAGTGTTGCTGTTTGTACACTAGTTCACTTCCCTACTAGACTCACTGTAGGTATATGTGTATCAGTTGCAAGATATCACAATATCTTCTGTATATTGAATAGGCTATTAAGGTTCATTGGACGACAAACACTACATTAATCTTTAGATACATACAGTGATAAGATCTTAAAACCTTTGTCTTCCATGTTGTCATAATAATAATTTGCATTTCAACTCTTTGTTTATTTCCAGATGATGACGGGTCTGGAATGCGGGCATAGATTTTGTACACAATGCTGGTGCGAATACTTGACTACCAAAATAATGGAGGAAGGCTTAGTAAGTCAAATATATAGATTTTTTAAAGTTAAAATACAGTAAAAAGTCAATTAATACTACAATGCTACGATCCAGCATTTCTTCGAAAAAGTGTCATTTGTAACTAACTTTTTTTTAACAAGTCGAAAGTAAATAAAATTAAACTATATAGATACCTTTTTGTATTCTGTGATATGACTACGTCAAGGCGATGGCGTCATAAGTCCCTGTAATTTTATGTGGGCCTTTTTCAATGATCAGTAACTATTCGTTGACACCGATTATGTTTACAAATACTTGTCACGGTTAAGAAAAACTAAACCGAACTGACGTCATAACGTAGTCATAAAGTTGTTGTAGATCAGTTTTGTGTAATGTCTTGTTGTTACAGGGTCAAACTATAGCGTGTGCGGCGCACGCATGCGACATATTAGTCGATGACGCGACTGTAATGCGACTGGTGCGCGACGCGCGCGTCAAGCTCAAGTATCAGCACATCATAACCAACAGCTTTGTGGAGGTAGGTATATGTATTAACATTTTTAAGGAGACTGTTTCTGTGAGTTTTGTTAACAAAATCATCACAGAATTTTAATGTCTGCAATAGACGAATAAAGCCAAAAGTACTTTCGATCAGGCGGGTCCACATAGAACAAGCTCTTGCGAGCGAATTGCCTCGTGAAACAGCTTCTCTTAAAGTAATGTAAGATGTGCCTCGCCTGAGGCAACGTGTCCGTGTGTGCGTGTCTTCATCTACTATAAGCTTCACGGGGCAATGTCTTCGCGAGGCGACTCGTTCTTTGTGGACCCGCTTAACATCTTGATGGATACTAGACGCCTATAGGCGTAAACCAATTGTTCTTTCTATTGTGTCCGGCTGGAGTAGTGTCCAGCATAGTGTTAATAAATAACATCAAACTGCATGCAATCCTAAGAATATTGGACCATGTTCACCACTAAATGTATTATAATCTTGCAATAATGAGGATATTGTGTGTAGTGCAACCGACTGCTCCGCTGGTGCCCGTCGCCGGACTGCAGCAACGCGATCAAGGTGGCGTACGTGGAGGCGGCGCCCGTCACGTGCCGCTGCGGGCACACGTTCTGCTTCAGCTGCGGCGAGAACTGGCACGACCCCGTGCGCTGCTCGCTGCTGCGCAAGTGGATCAAGGTACTGCTCGGATGTTGACTTAACCCATTCAGGGCCAAGAACCCGACTGTCGGGTACACTGTTCGTAGCGACTACGCGCTCCATACGGCGAAACCGTGGCTACGCGCTACGAGCGTAACCCGTAGCTTAGTGGCAATGAATGTGTTAATGGTACTCCGGTACAGAAGGTCTGAGGGTGATGACGCCACGTCTCCCATTTCATGATTTCTAAAGACCCCTTTAGCGCTCCAGCTCATCGAAACAGCAGAGTCAGAACGGCGCAATAAGTTCAAGGGACTGCTGTGATGATGTTTTATGGTGCTCCAGTACAAAAGGCCTTAAGGAGCTGACGCCACGTCTCCGATTTTACGATTATTCCCAGTGTCATTCCAGCTCGTCTTAACGGGTCTCAGTTCCTTCTTCACAGAACTCCGCCCGGGACGGTTGGGACGACCAAATGACAGCAGTTTACGTCGGTAGTTAGAATGCCCGATCGATTTTCATTTGTGGGTTTTGTCCAAATTGGTCTACGACACTGCGCCCGAATTTCTCCGTTACCGTGTCTTGTTTCGGCCAAAAGGCATGAACGGTACTTGGTCAAACTTATTCGAAGATATTTAACCTCAACACTCAGTCGTATATTCATAATATTAGCACTTTCTTGTCTCCAGAAATGCGACGACGACTCTGAAACATCGAACTGGATAGCGGCAAACACAAAGGAATGCCCGAAGTGCAACGTGACCATCGAAAAGGACGGCGGCTGCAACCACATGGTCTGCAAGAACCAAAACTGCAAGGCGGACTTCTGCTGGGTCTGCCTCGGGCCCTGGGAGCCCCATGGTAGCAGCTGGTACAACTGTAACAGGTATGAATGTGTCAATTTGTATCCATAACAGAGGTGACGGAAAAAAGATGGCTGAATTCCGAAAGACTTGCTGTGCTCGCGCAGCGGGGAGGTCCCACCGCGGATCTTCCTCGCGATTTTGGCGTGCCTCATGGGAGCCTGAGGGCCGCTTGGTACCGCTGAGACCACGCCGAGTCATGCGGCAAGCTATGTGATACGCGTTATATATTTTGCCTCTACTTTTGTTTCGACTTAAATTTGCAGTATATTACTAAATATCTTCCCTCCTCCTCCTCCTAAGTTTCTATATGTGTCCTTTTAAAATCAAATCGAATTTTGAACTATAACGGAATAAAAGAAGGTTCCATTTCAAAATTACAAAAATAGAATTATGTATTTGTGTCAAAAACCTCCCTCAAAAACTTGAACACATTACTTTCGTCCAGATACGACGAGGACGAGGCGAAGGCGGCCCGCGACGCGCAGGAGCGGTCGCGCGCGGCGCTGCAGCGGTATCTGTTCTACTGCAACCGCTACATGAACCACATGCAGTCGCTGCGCTTCGAGTCCAAGCTGTACGCCTCCGTCAAGGAGAAGATGGAGGAGATGCAGCAACACAACATGAGCTGGATCGAGGTAACTTCATACTGTATACCTGCAGCGGTAACTTTTCTACTGCAACCGCTACATGAACCACATGCAGGCGCTGCGCTTCGAGTCCAAACTGTACGCCTATGTCAAGGAGAAGATGGAGGAGATGCAGCAACACAACATGAGCTGGATCGAGGTAACTTCATACTGTATACCTGCAGCGGTAACTGTTCTACTGCAACCGCTACATGAACCACATGCAGTCGCTGCGCTTCGAGTCCAAGCTGTACGCCTCCGTCAAGGAGAAGATGGAGGAGATGCAGCAACACAACATGAGCTGGATCGAGGTAACTTCATACTGTATACCTGCAGTGGTACCTGTTCTACTGCAACCGTTACATGAACCACATGCAGTTGCTGCGCTTCGAGTCCAAGCTGTACGCCTCCGTCAAGGAGAAGATGGAGGAGATGCAGCAACACAACATGAGTTGGATCGAGGTAACTTCATACTGTATACCTGCAGTGGTACCTGTTCTACTGCAACCGCTACATGAACCACATGCAGTCGCTGCGCTTCGAGTCCAAGCTGTACGCCTCCGTCAAGGAGAAGATGGAGGAGATGCAGCAACACAACATGAGCTGGATCGAGGTAACTTCATACTGTATACCTGCAGCGGTAACTGTTCTACTGCAACTGCTACATGAACCACATGCAGTCGCTGCGCTTCGAGTCCAAGCTGTACGCCTCCGTCAAGGAGAAGATGGAGGAGATGCAGCAACACAACATGAGCTGGATCGAGGTAACTCACTTTAACTAAAGTTTCCTCAAGAATCACTCTATTGACAGGTCAAAACCGCATGAAAATCCGTTCAGTAGTTTTAGAAAAGTTAACAGTCTGATAGATATGGGTCGGGAGGGCGCACAAGTGACACACAACGTAGCTGTTAGCGAACTCATTTATTTAACCCATTACCTGGTTTATATCGCGGTGGGAGCAGCCACCATTCGTACTTATATCTACCTATGCATGCATACACAACACAGTCTCAGTTTTAGGACTAATGATAATATGAAAAACAATACATTATGATTTAAAACTTTAAGTCAAACAAAGGGTCCCCGTTTTGTTTTGATAAACATGCTATTTTTATAATTGATATTGTATTCCAGGTACAATTCCTGAAGAAGGCCGTAGACATCCTCTGCCAGTGCCGGCAGACGCTCATGTACACGTACGTGTTCGCGTACTACCTGCGCAAGAACAACCAGTCAGTGATCTTCGAGGACAACCAGCGGGACCTGGAGTCCGCCACCGAGACGCTCTCCGAGTACCTGGAGAGGGAGATCACTAGCGAGAACCTGGCCGATATCAAGCAGAAGGTCCAGGATAAATATAGGTATGCATACATCATCATTATCATCATCATATCAGCCAGAGGACGTCCACTGCTGGACATAGGCCTCCCCCAAAGAGTGCCACAATGACCGGTCTTGCGCCACCCGCATCCAGCGGACTCCCGCGACCTTTACCAGGTCGTCAGACCACCTTGTGGGGGGTCTACCCACGCTGCGCCTTCCGGTACGTGGTCGCCACTCGAGAACCTTTCCGCCCCAATGGCCATCGGTTCTACGGGCAATGTGCTCCGCCCACTGCCACTTAAGTTTAGCGATTCGGAGGGCTACATCGGTTACTTTGGTTCTGCTGCGGATGGCCTCATTTCTGATGCGATCACGCAGAGAGACTCCCAGCATAGCCCTCTCTATTGCCCTTTGGGTGACTTTGAGCCTTCTTATGAGGCATACATACTTACATATAATCACGCCTAGTTCCCGGAGGGGTAGGCGGAGACCACGGATTTCCACTTGCTACGATCCTGACATACCTCTTTCGCCTCCTTCACTTTCATAACATTCCTCTTACACGCTTGCCGGTTTAGTGTGCTCTTGACCTGGAGTCCGTCACCGAGAAAATTCCTAATATAATAGTACATTATTGTCGAGGCTCGGAAGTAGCTACTTGCAGGCTGAGGATTCGTTTTAAACGGACGACCTTGGGAGTCCGTTTAATTGAATCCGAAGCCAGCAAGTAGCCTTCCAGCCGAGTCATATATAGTGCTTTTCTCAAAAATGGTGCAAGAAATATAAATATCATAGAAATATTTTACAAAAGCAACTTTCTTACGTATATATTTTCACAGAAAAAAGTAGAAACAATTGAAAAAATTAGCTTTGCCGCCTTTTTATTTTTTTAATAATACAATAGAAGTGTATTTTTCTGCCGAAAATACGCCAACCTATTTGAGACAGCTAAATAGTCGCGGTACTAATCATCTGTTTGGCTGTTTAATGGGCCTGTGCCTTCATTTGATATGGCCATTTCAACTTTTAAAAAGTTTGGAACTCGACAAATAATGGAATTTGTATGCAACATTGCAGTCCCAAAATCGAGACTGCAATGTTTTTAACTTTTTAATTTTTGACTGACCATAAACTACGCGCTTCGCAACCTATTTTTTAAACGGCAAAGTCGACTTTGCCGTCCATTTTTGAGAAAAAGTTATTTTATTAACATAGAAAAATACGGTAGTTTATCTCGCCGCGAGATACTATCGCGCCAATCATGTGCTACTGGTCTAGGACGCTTCTTACAAGATTATCCTATGCTATGGTATGAATGATATTTGTTGTGTCTGCAGATACTGCGAGAGCCGGCGCCGCGTGCTGCTGTTGCATGTTCACGAGGGCTACGAGCAGGACTGCTGGGACTACACAGAGTAATCACCTCCCACCTCACGCCTCACACCTCACATTACTCAACTAACCACATTATCACATCTGTGCTCAAAACTCACACTGAGGTCAAGGTGAGGAAGATCGTTAATAAGGTAAGACCGTCTAAAAACTCTTCAGTTGCTTCTAACTTTTGTCTGTACGGTCAGTAGAGCAGAATGAGCCAAGCTCTTCCTTTCCGTGTCTGTGAGACCTGGGATTATGCAAATACAAGAGTTCATGCCCTCTGTGACGGTCTACACATAAAAATATGGCGGTCTTCCTCATATCGATCTCCTAGTTAGGATGGTGTTTAGCAAAAATGAGTCATCCCACATCCATTTTGCAATAAAATGTCAACTTTAAGCGTACATTTTTTGAGTTGACATCTTATTGAAAAATTATTGTGGGTTGACGCATTATTGCTTAACAGCATCCAGTTGTCTCTGGCCGCTTGTCACATCCTCAAACGTGAAAGCGCGGCGCGTGAGTAGTAATGTTCTCAGCACAGACGTTTGAACCTGATACTTGGTCAAATGTATGTACCCATACAGACTGCACGATTGTCCCCATTCGATAATCACTCGTCATTTACGATATCCGGTTGTTTTGATTATTGAACTTGATTGTGAAATTATATATTTTTTAAGTCACGCACCCAAACAAATATGACAATTTACTTACTCATATTATGTCGTTCGCCAATCATGTTTCATTTTCTATACATCTCATGACTTACGGAAGAATGCATTGGAATTAAAAATGAATCCGTGTTGATTATCTTGGTTTATAGAAATTTTATCTTTATTCTTAAACTGAATGTTTTTTCGAAATTATGTTAGACGTTTGAGCTTTTAAGTTTATCTGACGCGTTCACGATCAAAATGTCTTTAATACATTCACGTCTAAACCTAATAACACATTTTAAAATAAAGAGATGCAAGATCCAACACCTTGTGTTCGTTTTGAATTTATGTATGTAAGAATTTTATTTTTCTAATAATAGTTCACCTATGTATACACTACCGGTGAAAAGTTTTAAGTTCACCCCTTATCGGTACAAATGAGTACTTTTGTGCGATATTTTTTTCCAGTTCGGATGTCGAAATGTGTTTCCAACTGATCCGTTATTTCCAGAGGTGTGTTTATCAGTCAGACACAATTTACGTACATTTCTAACTGTAACAACAGTACTCATTTGTACCGAAAACAAGGGGTGAACTTTAAACTTTTGACCGGTAGTATAAATTATATTAAAATATGTATAAAATAATTGTTCGTATTATACGATGATTCATATACATATATCGCTGTTGAGGGACATGTTTTGCTGATGTAAGATCTCATGTAATTTACATTTTAAATGTATATTTTCACGTGGTGAAAGATATATTTACTAATACTCTCATTTGGTACTTGTATCATTAAAAACTAGTTTCTAAAGTGTATAATGGTAAACCAACACTAATCGTACTGTCAGTAAGGCCATTTCATTCAAAAGTTGTATTAACGGTAATTCATAATATTTTGTTCTAAAGTTTGAAACCATTATATTTTAGTGCAGAATTTAGAAGTTTATTTTAGTCATATTTTTATTAGAAACGATAAATTGAATGGACTGGAATGCAAGTTTTGTAATGATGAAAACTGTCTGTAGTCCTCGAGGATTTCCTGACACTTGTTAAAATGTACGTTCGATGTTCTAAAGAGCCTCAGTCGTATGGTATGTCATATACATACATAGTTGGACTAGTAAGTATAGCTTGTAGCTAGTACCAGAAACACTTGTCCAGGGAATTTTCCTTTGATTTGATGCTACTTCAAAATCTAACTTTTATTTTTGATGTTTAGTTTGACTGCGTAATAATAATTATCGTGTAATTCGTATTAGTGTAGTGTAACATTTAAAACTTCGATGATACTTATTTGATAATTGTATTATGACCTCATGTCCCTCGGGATTTAGAATAATAGCATTTTGTTACTTTATTTTAGCTTTGGCTTGTTAATTTGAACTAAAAAAAAGTAGAAAACTAGCATGAAATGGCACAATATAGAGTTGCGATGAAGAGGAAACAAAAAATATATTTTACCAAAAATCCTATTTTTGTTATTAGAGTAATGTTTATGAATACGAAGGTAAGCTGTTCGATCGCAGTTTAGTTTGTTCGGCGTTATGGCCCGTCTGTAACCTTACACATAACGTACGTAGCGGTAATAGTGGTACCTATTCTATACCTACAGACACGACCGGTACTGGAACTCGCTGACTGAGGGTCGTTAAAGTAAACATAAGTCGCGGCTAAGTTAACACTAAATGTTTGCATCTCGGGATTCGCTATTTCATACAAGTTAAGAGATAAAATCTATTTTTGAAAGTCTAGTGAATTCAAGCTTTTTGTACAATAGAACTCGCGCTACATATCTGATATCTCTGTCATAAATATATTAAACGATTCGTGCATAAGTCGGTTGCACTGCCAGTAAACGTCTAAAGTAAATTAATGTAAAGCTTGCGTATGAGTGTTCACATAGTGAGCGCGCGTAGAGTAGAAGGTCCTGGCTCAAACAGACTAAGCGAACATACCAGAGTAACCCCACGGCATCGCTAGAGTAGCTAAAGGACCTAGTTTCGGAACACACTTGTACATATAGACGCTATATAAATATTTACATGGTTAACTTGTAACTCACATTATGACAATGGTATTGATGAGCATCGTGTGTGTGACTATGTTTAAGGACACAGTTGGTTAAGTAAGAATGAATAAAATAGTAACATCGACTAGATATGTTTGTCATTTACCTCCTATCCACAATACTACACCTCATACTCCTTACTTTCCGATCAGTACTCAACTGGGGTCTACCGCGAACCACGTTCGACGTGTGGCCTCTCTATCGCACTTGTAAATTCGTACGTACCTAGTGTGACAGGGAAGCAATACGTCGAACGTGGTTCGCGGTAGGCCCTCTGAATTTTACGCTGTTGTAAAGTACTAGGAATATGATTATAATACGTACTATACGGCATATAACTATATCCCTAAGGATATAAATATACCTCCGCCGCACCGCCGCATTCCTACCTACAATTATTTCACTAAACTTAATCCAGTAATATAACTATATCACTAAACTAAAGCCGTATTATAGTTATATACCTAGTAAGATAGTAATGAATCGCTTTCATATAACTATGTTACGTCATATAATTATATCCCTAGGGTTATAACTATATAACGGCTTTATCTATCTTACTGCGACATATTGACTACTCAACCTAGTAGTCTCCTATGGTCATCCTTTATGCCTACTTCCTATGAATAGCCAAATCTTCGTCAGGATGGTGATTTGGCCATTTTGTATAAGACTAATAATATTATGGTCTTCTTAATACGCAAAAGATAGCAAGTATACATTTTATTACTTAAATATTATACAATTAGTAAAAATGGCTAATCACTCAAGCCCTCTCCTTTCCTCACCTCCTCTAATATAAAATGTTGTTCCCTAGTACAGATGACGCCTATCTCGAGTGCATGCTTAATATTTGTTGTCGCAGGGACGCATTGGCACCGTCACCCACGAGACCAAGTAAAGCTTAGTGGAGACACTGGTGAGCTATCATAGAACACTGTAGTAAACTAGTAATCAAACTGCCTATAGGTAGTTTGCAAAAAAAAAAGAGTAGATTTAAAAAAATAATGATAATAATATTAAACTGTAGATAAATGAGTAAGTACTAGTATCTACTATAATTCCTAGTTAGTAGTTTCTTTAAGGCCGAGTTCCCACTATGTCGCAACGGCAAATAGTCGTTCGTCGTGGCCTATACATGTAAATGGAGGTGTTCACATATGATATAGAACGGTAATCGTTGTCATGCCTTGTATATTTAGGTACTGACGATTATCTGTCGTTACGACATACTGGGACGTGGGAACGCGGCCTTAGGTATTATACCTAGCAGATGGAAAAAAAAATATTTTCAGGGTTTGTTTGTTTTTCATCTGGCATTAGTTAATTTAATTTGATAAGTAATAGGTAATTAAACTACATACAACATGTATAAGGTACCTAAATACCCTCCTCGTTGTTTCGAGTCTCGAGGCCCTTTTATCCAAGCTGTTTGTTACGTCTAGCTATTAGGCCATTCGGTTGAGGCGATTCCCTGTCTACAACATTTTTCTTAGTAGGTACTTTTTAGAGAAGCACCTGCAGAAACCTTCAAAATGCCGGCTTGAATAAAAGAACCTTAGATACTCTCGTAATTAAAGTAATAACAATTTCTCAGCCTAAAAAAATTATGGCTTCACACCAACGTTTTCGTAGCGCTACACGTGTAGCCGGTTCTAGCGTTTTCCCGCTTTGTAGAAAGAAACTACGAACAGAGCGCCCGCCGAGCGGGTTCCCGGCACTCAATGTATTAAAATTACCATTTAATATTCCAGGCGAAAGGAGTCAAGGCGTTTGGAGTATTTTTAAATCATACAAGTGAATAAAGACTAATATGTATAATTAAATATTAGGACATATAATAGCGAGGTATTAGTTAAGAGTCCCTCACGTTTCATGAAATTCTGTATTTTTTTAATATGTGTAGGACATGGTTTATAATATAATAAATAAAAAACCTGCATAAAAATAGACAATGACGTTTGATTATGATATGAATTTAAACCGGTTAAGTGTTGTAAATATTTTTTTATCATTCTTCTGGTATTAGAAGATCTTTCATCACAATAAAGTAGCGTGGGAAAATCTAAAACAATATGAGATATCTACTAACCTTCGACAATTTGTTTTTAAGTGTAACGAGGCCGATTTTAGAAAACGAATGGAACACCCTGTATCGGTAGAGCAATATATTTTCTTACAAGCCTTATGAACAAATACGTACTAAGTGTCACGCGCTTTGTCTTACAAGTTTAACTTTTAAGTACCTACTCATGGAAAGGCGATATTAAATTCATACATTTTAAGAATATTATTTTAAAACTCTGAATACGCTTCCTGATTGCGCTACGCCGTAGCACCTAAATACAACGCTACGTCGGTCGTAGCCTCTTGCGTTGAATGATGGTCCCTATGGTAAACCTGTTTGATGAAAATTGTACCTGTTGACATGAAATGACGGCACAACTATTGCTGTAGATGAGTTTTTAGGTCGTTTAGTTAATTTAGTTTGCGACAGTTTTAACGAAGCGTCTGTAATGAACATAGGTAGTGCAAGAATAAAACTTCAACGTAAAGCAGTCAAGTTCTATATTTCATCGTTTACTTAATTTATTTTGTACAAACTTCAACAATATATATAATAAATACTCAAGTAAACCTCTATCATTCAGCAAACTGAACTCACTTTTTTGTCATATATTTAAAGAAATAATACAATGATATCATAACTTATTGTCCTAAACTTAATTAAACACAACTTCTTTGTGCAAATATGCCTAATAGTAAAACGTTTGGTTTGACCAACACAAGAGGATGTTAAAGACCGTTCGTCGTATAAATATATAACAAGAAGTGAACGAAACGGGTCAAAGGAACAGAAGAACCAATTGAACGAATGAGCGGGTCTGGCGGGACGGCGCGGGGCGCGGCGGGGGAAGCGCCGGCGCCGCGCCGGTCGCCACCCACGGTACTTACATACTCTTCACGTACCGGTATTATTGCAAAATATGTGCAAAACGGTAAGCATCTCTTTTATTTAGTTTACAATACACTGACTCTTTAAACTGCAACACGTAGATTGTCTTGCCTATCAGTTTTTCACATTTTATTAAAACGAATTGAAAACAACCGACACACAACTATTCGGTGACTTGTTCCATAATGAAAAGCGAAAACGTTCGTCGAGCACACGTTTACGTTTATTGCTTCAAGCTTATTTACGTAACGCTGCCTTATTCGCTGATTCCATACTAGATAGGTATTATGAAAAATATGTGTTGAGACGTGCGGTTTGGGATCTACCCGGCGATAAGCTCTCAATATTTACAGATTTGTAAAAAATTGACAACTTCCAAAGTTTAATTACAAATGAATTACAATAGTTCTTCACAGTATAGTGGCCCCGCAGACTTCTGCGGCCGCGGCCACTGGCGAGCGACGGATCGCTACAGAGGTATCATTTGAAAAACAATACATACTCAATAATATCTACCTTACTCGGTAAGGGACGTTCGATCTCTTAGGTATTATCAATATATCTTATTTGCTAGTTAAGGTGACTCTTTCAGTTAGCCGAATCGGTGGGTAGTCTGGGTTAGCGTTCTTGTTTCGTTAGTCGAAGATCGTCACAGCATTGAATGTAAATCGCGAGAGCAATACTCATGGAAGCAGTACCGGCCCGCTTGAAGTCGTCATATTTATACGGATGGCGGGCGCGGGCGCGGCGGGTCGGGGGAAGCGGCCCGCCCGCCCGCGAGGCCGCAGCTAATGTAATCCGGGGAAAGGAAATTACATTAACTAGGTACCTACATGGAAAGTGCGCGTTACATAAAATGGCTCGATTCCTATGATGCGTACTGATTTAGGACGGAAGTGAATTCTGGTACCGATTTCACAGCTGATTTGTTAAGCTTACATAGATATAACTTGCAAAAATTTGTCTAAACTCTCTTTATTTCGAGGGAACCGACGGTGTGCCGACCTCGTATAGAAAGATACAACGCAACGTCATTTCGGTACAGTAAGAAGCTTATAAACTGGAACTATTAAAACTATTACGGACAAAATTGATATGAATCGGCGTAGCCATTGCTTCTCTTAAGCGTTTATTAGATACGATTACACTAACGTCCAAACGCAACGGACGAGTCGAAGACGTTACAATGATTGTAATGATACAAGGTAATTTCGTTTAAAGTCGTTAAGTTTAAAATATTGGTGTGCTACATCAATGTGCTCGCTGCGTGGCCGGCACGCGCACAGGCGGCCCGCGGGCCCGCGCGAGTAGCCCCCGGCCCGCGGGCCGCCGCGCCGCTGGCTGAAGCGGAACCGAATGAAGCAACGCACTCGCGCCGCGCTGTGCGACGCCTCACTACTCTAGCACGAGTATACGGATATTGTTCGACACCATTTCGGGGAAAGAAAATGATATCTCACAATTTATTATCAAATCAACGATCTCCGTCATCTTAATTAAAAGATCGTATCGATTTAGAATTTACAGGCAGACAGTGATATTCATCGAATACAAAAATAAGCTTATAGAATTTCCTCAATATTATCCGATACCTTACATTACGTTATCAGTGACAAAAACATGCTCGCTACAACGATTCTCTTAAAAAAACGGGTTTCTCTCACATGGGCAGGTTTTAACGCGACGATGTAAATAGATACGAATCGGTACAATAAAATATAATAATATATATTACACTCGCGCGAACGTCAGTCGCAAACAAACAGTCTCAAAAGCTTCGGCCACGCGAATATAAAACACTCCACTTAACACTTCGAACGTCTCTAATCGCGCACGAATTAACGTCCCAAAAAGAAAGGGCGCGGACGCGCGGCGTGTGACGGCCGGGCGCGCGCGCGGCAGCCGCACCGCCGACTATGTACAGCGAACATCTAGCGTAAACAATAATCAAGTGCGCTTGGGCGGGCTGAGGAGCTCGGGCAGCGGTGCAGGCAGCGGCGCGTCGTCGACCAGCGCGGGCAGCAGCGCGAGCGCCAGCGCGGGTCAGACGGGCGCGGGCGGCGGCGCCGGCTCGGGCGGCCGCGGCGCCTGCCCAGCACCCGCCAGCACCACCCGCGCCGTGCCCGCGTCCAGCAGCACGGCCGTGCCCGAGCCCGCGTCCGCCGCCTCCGAGCCGCCCGCGCCGCGCCGGTGCCGCCGCCACGCGTGCTGGATCAGCCGCGCGCAGTACTCCTCGCGCTGCCGCCACAGCGTCGACGACACCGGCTCGTACCCGACCTCGTCGGGCCGCCCCGGCTCGATGTCGCCCGTCTCCTCGATCGGGTTTCCTTTCCGCGCAAAGAAGTCCTTGGTGAGGGCGTCGAGGATGTCCACGCAGAACATCATATCTCCGCGGCATATCGGGATATCCATCGATATGATCTTGTATTTGTTGGGCTTGTGGATCTGCAGCGGCGGCTCGAGCACGTCGAGGAACTCGGACAGCTGGTCGTAGCGGATGTACTGCGTGCCGTCGGGGTCGAACCGCTGCCAGATCTCGTAGTACATGTCGTAGTCGTCGTCCGTCAGACCTTCTTGTACATCCTCCGTCGCCTGCGTAATCACATTCAAAAATCGATTACTCATATTATACAAAATGCGTACAATCTAATCTGAAAGTATTATGATAATATTATCACGTCTTTTACTTTTTTTTTATCTACGTTTTTAAAAGGAACCTTTATCAAACGGGACATGTCGGCTCCGTTGGGCCTCTACATTATATGAGTTTCAATAAATGTTATACTAGTTATCAAAAAAATGGTACCTACACTAATTTTGCAGTTTTAGACAGGGTTTCAAACAAACTTATTTATATTTTATACCCCGTGACAACAATAAATACGAAGCTTACCTGAGAATAGTTCTCGAGAATGACGGCGATGTACATGTTGATGACGATGAGGAAGGAGATGACGAGGTAGGACAGCAGGTAGGTGATGCCGATGGTGGCCGAGCCGCAGTTGCCGGGGTACCCGCGCTCGTTGTCCGGCAGGTCGCACTCCTCCTCGTTAATAATGCCGTCCAGCACGCCGTCCCATCCGGCTGACGTCGACATCTGCACGTTACGTTATGCATTTAATAATTAAACTTGGTGAGGCGTTTTATTAGTTTAAATATGATTGATACCATTATAAAAATTAGATTCTCATACAGCAAAATATATATCGTATCAATCGTACCATATTTTAAAAACCTAAGTTCGTCTCAGCAGGGACCATTGGTATAGTTAGTTTTTATAGCATTAGAAAAAAGATACACAATCTTGACGTGACACGGTAGTACTATTAGTTATTCTGTGACGTGACTTTTTATTGAAAAACACTTTTGAAAAATAAGTCACGGCAAATATGTAACAA
This sequence comes from Cydia splendana, assembly GCF_910591565.1. NCBI lineage: Eukaryota > Metazoa > Arthropoda > Insecta > Lepidoptera > Tortricidae > Cydia > Cydia splendana. The sequence continues at coordinate 12,531,731 of NC_085976.1, forward strand.
TTATGAAATTTATGAATCATATACGATGATTTACATTCTTTTCTTTTATAAGTAATAGTTGCTGATTTAATAAAGTATTTTTCAATGGGGTTGGCAACTGTCAAAGGTTTGCATAGGTGGCGCCATCATAGCTTGCGCCTTTTTCTATGAGATTTGGCTTAAAAGGCTGGCATCCAGTGTATTAAAAAAACAAAAATTTGACACAATTATAGGGATTGACAGGGCAAGCTATGATGGCGCCATCTGCTAAAAACTTCCACAGGCCAACCCCATTAAAACTGCCGTATTCGAACTTCAAGATATTCACAAGAGACGACACGTACTAGATCCATTCTAGATACGTTATAGTTTAGATATCAACTAGTTCTCTTTTGCAGCGCAATTCGGGCAACCAATGTCACTTTTACGATAGATAGCGTAAGTCTATTAGATGTGAATTGGATCTCTAAGTCATATCCTGAGGAAATCGTTCAAGAGTATCTCCAGAATCGCGCAAATGTCATATTTGACAGGTTAGATCTTAAACATATCGTTATCGTATCTTGGTGATGTCTAAAAGATATCTAATAGATGTCTAATTCAAAATCCGAATCGGGCCCAAAGACACGTCAAGATCGCGTAGTCTTTTTCTAATGCTTTAAAAAACTAACTATAACGTTACGTTTACTACGTAGCGCAGAGACATGTAGCAAGTCAATAAAAATGTGTGCTATGAAAATAACAGTAAGTGAATGAGGCTCGTACTCACTTGGAAAAGCAGAATCATGCTCTGCACAAAAGTCTTGAAATTATACACGTCGTCCAGGCCACCTTTGTCCTTGACGTGCATAAAGAACGACATCCCAAAGATGGCGAAGATGAACATGACAAGGAACAGTAGAAGGCAAATGTTGAACAGCGCCGGCAGTGACATGGCCAACGCGAACAGCAGAGTCCGGATGCCCTTGGCACCTTTTACTAGTCGAAGGACACGACCTACTTTCGCCACTCTTACTACCCTTAGTAGAGTTGGTGATACAAAATATTTTTCTATAATATCGCTCAATACCAAACCTGCGAAAGAAAAGTAAATCATTAGTTTGGCATATATTTGTATTTTGTGTAAGTATTCAAAAAAATATAGTTAAGTACCTAATACAGTAAATTTTAACTGAAAGTAAGTATTCAAGTAGAGTAAAAATACTTTCTCTCAGGCCAGAAGAAATTAAACCTTACGTCAATGTCTGAAAGGTTATATAATTCTGTATAAACTTCACACATGAAAATTGAAGTGGGGGACGGATGAAAATGCCATTTAAATTCAGAATAAAAACAACATGATTTAAATGATCATACTTACTAAGAATAGAGAACATTACGACGACAAAATCGAACAGATTCCACGGTTCGACAAAATAATGGTAGCGTAAGGCGAATATTTTCAATAGGCACTCGGAACTGAATATCACGATGAATATCATGTTGAGATAGTCGAGCACGGTGCTGAATGTCTCCGTCTGCTGGTAGTGGTCCAGCGTCATGGTTAGCATGTTGAAGCCGATAAACAACATGATGATCATGTCGAACTTCTTGTCCGTGCATATCTCGAACACTATTGCTTGTGGCCGCCACTGGAAACAAATGAAAAACAATTTTATAAATTATCCACATTAGTCCATGTGGCAACTTCCACCAGTAACATAAGCAGCTTCTGTGTGCCTAGTATTGAAGGGGTCGTGCTGTGTACAATGAGCTACAGAGACGTTCAAATCCGCCTTCATAGAAAGTATAGAAACTGTAATACGGTAAAATTCTTTCATAGATAAGAAAATTATGTGTGTTTTCGCGCAGTATTATTTCGCTGATGTATTGTAGATGTTAAAATATTGAAGAGAATTTATATGAAACATATTTCGTACCTTAGGTCTAGGAATGGCTTTCAACGGTTTCTTGGAGCCCATCTTCTTCATGGCGTTGTAGTATTTCTTCTGGTCCTCCGTCATGAACATCTCGAGGCTGCCGCCGGCCTTCTTCTTCTGCTCGTTGAAGTTGTCGATGATAACTCCGATAAACAGGTTAAGAGTGAAGAATGACCCGAATATGATGAAAAATACGAAGTAAAGGTACATGTATATATTTGTTTCTCGTATTGGTTGACGGCCGACCTACAAACATTTAAAATTTGTATTAAATGACGCTCCGTAAAAAAAAATCTTAGAACGTGTAGGGGGCTGTCCATAAATTACGTCATCGATTTTTGACGATTTTTGACCCCCCCCCCCCCTAAAATCATCCAAAAATCATGCTTCGAATGACCCCGTTTTCTCCTACGTTATGCTACCATCATCCGATGTCCAGACCCCCCCCCCTAATATGAAATGACGTAATTTATGAATAGCCCCTAGACACGGTTTGTTGTACAGTCAAAGAATATAATTTTCAACCTATTTTGTACTTTGTCACAGTGACAATAGTATGAGGTCTCTAGCGACTTTCATATTGATTGTCACTGTGACAATAGTATGAGGTCTCTAGCGACTTTCATATTGATTGTCACAGTGACAATAGTATGAGGTCTCTAGCGACTTTCATATTGATTGTCACTGTGACAATAGTATGAGGTCTCTAGCGACTTTCATATTGATTGTCACTGTGACAATAGTATGAGGTCTCTAGCGACTTTCATATTGATTGTCACTGTGACAATAGTATGAGGTCTCTAGCGACTTTCATATTGATTGTCACTGTGACAATAGTATGAGGTCTCTAGCGACTTTCATATTGATTGTCACTGTGACAAGGTACGAAATGAGTTGTTACTTAAATTGTTTGACTGTACCTATTTCTGTAAAATGCGGAATAAAGAGCTGATCAGTAATTAATACTGGCTATTCATTGCTCTCTAGCCATGACCAATTTAACTTTTCGCAATGTAGAGACTTGCGCTTTAATGGGTCTGAAGGCATTGATTTTTCTTTTCGTTCGTGATTGGCGAGAATTAGAACTTACCTCTCTAGAATCAATGGCATCGTTCATGATTTGAATCCATCCCTTGAATGTAGCAACTTGGAACAGGCACAGATAGGCTTTGCCTACATGATCGAAGTTCATAGGTGAATTTTCCCACGTGTAATTTTCCAAGATACACGCATTTTTGTCCGGAATGATTTCGTGGCTCAAAGTTGTGTGGTTCAAATCGACGCACTGGAACATCAAACATTTGAATGCTAAGTATATGGCCTAGGGGATATAATTGTGTGTAATTGTTATGGAATTATAGTATAATAGCATACCTTGAAGTATTTTCCAGCAAATAGCTGAACACCCATGATGGCAAAGATTAGCCAGAAGATGAGACACACCAGCAGTACGTTGAAGATGGAGGGGATTGCCTGTACTAAAGCATTTACCACCACCTACACAACATATATGCAATTAAGTGTCGTTGTAGCGTCACAAAATAAGTATGTAGATAATAAATATGCATGGTATATTATATGTATAGAATGTTTAATGAAAAGGATGACTCACGCTTGACCGGGCCAGGCCCGGGCCTTTAGGCGTCCTACATGTCATTTTCTATGACAGCGGATCGACGATCACGTGGAGTTTTCCATAGAAAACGAAGCGCCGGAAGCTCCGGCTCGGCCCCAACCCGGTCTAATGTGAGTCATCCTTTAGTTCGGTGAGTGAAGTACTCTCTTCGTCCTCGCGTTATCCCGGCATTTTGCCACGGCTCATGGGAGCCTGGGGTCCGCTTGACAACTAATCCCATGACATTCGGTGAGTGAAGTACATAATGTTAAATGATTTGAGTAAGTTTGTTTTTATGGATTATCCTTATAATTTGTAACTAATACCTTTGTTTTGATCTTAACTATGAAATTATAGATTGATTGTATAATGATTAATGAGTGGGTATGATTGATATGATTGTTAAAATACATTTGGTGGGAGGTTAGCTAAGTATTTAGTGTAGATAGCAAATTATAATTTAAATAATTAATTTATACAATAGGTACACAACATGAAATTTTACATTACACATAACAAATATACAAAACGTACACTACATTTACATACAGTTTAATAAGTCTCACAAAGCATGCTCTAATATAAATATAAAACTAATTGCACTCAACAGGAAATTATACAAGAAACTTACCGTATAATTATAATTTAAATAATCCAGAATATGCGAATTACAGCTACCGCATGCCAATCGCCAAGAGAAAATACGATGTAGGATAAGGTAAAATATCTAAAGTGCAGAGACTAAATTAACATTCCAAGTAACTATTACTAATAATCAGAAAATCCAAGAGAAAAAGGAGACCAAAATATGACAATGATTGTGTCTGCCGAAATGAACCAGCTTGGACCGATTTCCGACTGACTGAGAATATGACCAATGATACTAAGCCATTCAAGGGTGCCACCAACGACTGCAACATGATTCACTACAATTTGATCGATAATGGACTAACTACCGATGATTTTGAAACGATTCGTGACTAAACTAAGTTATAAAACCAAAGAGACCAGATGTCAGATGTAGGATTACTGAATAGTTCGAGCGGAGATCGAGTGTTTGGGAATGTTGGTGAAACTGTCGCGCTACGCGCTCGTGTCGGAGCTAATGCGGGGTGTGGTGGGGCTGGTGTGCGGGTGGTGTGCGTGGGCCCGAAGCAGGGTGGTACGTACCCTCATGCCCTGCATGCGGCTCATGGCCCTGAGCGGACGCAGCGCGCGCAGCGTTCGCATCGTTTTGAACGCCTGAATGCCGCCGGCGCCACAAAGCGCCGCTACGAAGTTTATAAGCGAGACCTGATGGAATCAAGGGTAATCATTGGATAAATGAGGCATCACACATGATAACTTAACAGATATTTAGTATTAAGTAAAGTAGTATTTGCCGAAGAACCTGGAACAGAAATGAGGTCAACCAATCGCAATAAAACCTATTAAGGCTCGGAAAGTATTTTGAAAGGAGAGGTTTGTAAAGAAGAAATGTAACCGACACCTTATCGAATGAATAGCGACCACATACATGGTGTTGAAGACTGTATAAGAGAAGGCGCCAACTAGTTAGAAAAAACCTATATCTAGATTATGTTCTATAAGTAGATACATATAATAATTTATAAGTTTGGTAATATAGAGTACTAATAGGTAGGTATATGTAAACATCAATTGGTGTGCAAGTGTATACAAATTTTGTAACCATTATAGTTGCAGCATTGAACACGTTATTTTATAGAAATAATTAAAAAAATGTACTTAATGGAGAAGTTTTCATATGCCATGCAATCGAAAATTAACTGAGAAGTGTGTCGGGGTGATCATGAGTCACCTGACTGGTGTATCGGTTGGGCATAGGTAGCCAATGTCAGGAGGCACGGGGAAGGGGAAAGATAAGCAGTATCCACAGACAGACAAGATTACGACATCTAGAGCTTGAGGCAGCGAGAAGAGTCGACGCCTCCGCTGTGACACATCCAACAGTTAAAGCTACACGCTTTCATGCCGCGCTGCCCATTCGTGTGAACTGAATTTCAATCGGCACTTTAATTTGACGTGTTATCAGAAAGTAGTAATATAATAAGTATATGTTTGGTAGTTCAATGAGCAGTGCGACGAGGACACGAGGCGCGGTCTGTAGCGCGGCGCGTACTCACGCGCATGCCCTCCCATCTGGACACGGCGCGCAGCGGGCGCAGCGCGCGCAGCGTACGCATGGAGCGGAACGCGGGAATGTCGTCCGCACCCGCCATCACCGCGCCGTGGTTAACGAGCGACAACTAACGTCACACACCAACGTTACTCTTTGTTCCACTACCCTTAACTAGACACTGTATAATGCCATCATTACCAGCTGACGAGACAAGGCAAGTCTCGAAAATAGGGAGTGAAATCCGGTTTGATTTGAGACTATTTAGATAAAAAAATTGATAATCTTCGCAAATATGTAATGTCGCTAAATGTCGTTTATAGTATACCAGACTGGCGCAGACTGCGGTAGACGTCCGGTCATTTTCAGTTTGGTAGATATTTCTGCTAGATTTTTCACTTGGCTACTATGTTGTTAGACAATGTTTACTTTGAAGCAAGAACTTTTGGGTTATATATTTCACCAAATCAATTAGGCAATCCACACACACTGAAGACAGGATGTGGCGCAGTGAGCGCAGCAAAATCGTACTATTTAAAAAACCGTTTGGTACAATACACTATGAGTCGGCGAGCAAAATGATTGATGTTACTATATTTACCACGGCAGATCATGGTTTCAGTGTGCGAATCTTTTTAAGGCTGACTCACGCTAAACGGTCCGGGTATGGGCCGGGGTGCCCGACACTTCTGTTTCCATGACAGGTGACGGTGATCACGTGACGCTTTCTATAGAAAACTGAAGTGTCGGACGCCCCGGCCCGGGCCCGGACCGTTGTAGCGTGGCGTGAGTCATCCTTTAATGGCGATTATAATAAAAATATAAATAAAAAAGAATATTACCATGACGATGATAAAGTCGAGCCAACACCACGCGTTGGTGAAATACTTCTGAAACCCGAGGGCGAGCCACTTGATCAACATCTCCAGGAAGAAAATAACGGTGAAAATGCGGTCCATATAGTACAAAATGTCTTGGAGGATTGGTCGGTGAGGCAAATGTACATCTTCTAAAGCCTGAAATTATAGAGAATGAATTGATTAATTGTTGTTCAACTGCTGTGGAATCAAAACAATATTGTGTGAAAAGAATCCGTACCAAAGCCAAACTACTGAGCAAGATCATAGTAATCACAGCCGTTTCAAAATAGGTGTTTTCTATCAGTCTAAAAGTCTTCAATCGAAGCATGCCCCAGCCTTGCCAGAATGGGGAATCGTCGTCTCCGGCGAGGAAGGGGAACTTCTGGTAGCAAGGTTCAGGACAGCAGTCGGCGGGCGTGTCGTCGATCACGTCTTCGTCGTTAGCGACGATGTCGTGTTTGGGGATACCATCCATTTTACCCTCTTCTTCTTCTTCTATTATCTCTGCAAAAAAAAAATCAGTTAAGACAACTTATCGTGGCATTATTAAATTAAGCATGTTCAGGAAGCCCTCTTAATGTATCTAGTAAGCAGCATTCATGTTTCTAGTAATCTCACCTTCTTCTAAACCTAATTCTTCTTTGCTAGCATCTTTTTTCTCTTCCCCGTCTATCGTGTCAGCTGAACCTTTGTGACTTTCATCTTTGAACGACCTATTTTTATGACTACCGTATGATTTCTGGCTTATCGTATCGTCATCCTGAAAACAGAGCAGTTATTAGTTTAGGCCAAGTTTTTGTCTTGTTAGCCATAAATAATGTTTATAATTTCTTAAACATGCATACCTGTATAGGATAGCCGAGATGATTGAGCTCACAGTCTAACCGATTGTCTCTATGATTATCCGTTATTGCGTTAATATTGTTCATCAATATCTTCCCTTTCTTGTACTTATTGTCACCTGAAAGTATACCATTGACTTCTTAGGGACACCAGGTTATCACTTTTCCTGCTACTATGTTTGTCCCGAATCGTATGTGTTACCTGGTATAGTGAATTCCATGCCGTCTCCTATGGCCACCTCGACTTGGTCCTTGAGTTTCTTGTCCTTGTAGAGGACGGCGTCGTCGAGGTCGGTGCCCAGCTCCAGCTCATTGTCGACGCGCTCTGAGGACACGCAGCGGCCGCACAGAGCCGCCTTTAAGCCTACGTGCCCAGTGTCCCCACACGTGCCACACGCGACACCACGCCGCATCCAAGCATAGAAATCAGACCAGGACGAACAAACTTAACATCATTTGCCAGAATTGTGTTAGTTTCAACTGGTTACAATAAATACATTAATCAAAAACAGGTTTCTTTTAATAACATAATGTTTCATTGACTCGACATAAAAATATAAATCATTATGGATATATTACTGGTTTACTCTTTTTTTAATTACATACAACAATGTTTCATAATTTTAAATAGCTGTAACATTATAATAACCAAAACAACAATTTTATAAAAAAAAAGATAATTATGCTTTTATTTACATGCACAAATCACAATCACACAAATAAAGCAGCACAACAACATAATTCCAGATCGACAGTAAAAACCACACAGTGGGAAAATAAACAACTAAAAATAACCAACTTGTACAACAACATACACGACAACAACAACAGTGTATCGACAGGAATCTAAGAGTGTTCGTCCACTGAAGGTGAGCGAAGCAAAGCAAACGTGGTTTGATCTACAATAGCTGAAGTAGAATTAAAATTTAAACTCATCTTCATCTTATATATACTATACTTACTTTTATTTCATCTAAGCTATTTCATACAAGGAAAATGTACTAGTGCCACTCATTTGTTTTGCTTCGCTGGATATTGAGCACACATTTATTTTATTACACTCAATTACAGGTCCGCAATCTACACTTGGATGTAGGGGCACAGGCAACGCACAGTGATACTGGTCATAAGGTATCGAAGGGTACAAAACCATGCTTTTTTTACATAATTGACGTTAATCACACAACACAAACCATGCTACGGGTGGCTTAGTAGGCACGAGGTACGTAGGGAAATGAAGTGGAAAGAAATGGACATACATTTTATTTAGAATATTCAATCATGTGGCATATTTAATTAGGTATGTCCAAGTAACAATTACAGTTTTGATAAAATAGAGCTGTCAGTTACTTCTTGGCCTAATAAAGCACTATCTTCTTTAACAATGAATAAATGAGATAAGAATCTTCAGTCGATACTTATAGGCACATCTAGCAGATACAGTATAAGTAGATATATTTAGTAGGTACCACAACGACAAGGATACGACATGCTACGACAACTCGGCACACATCTTACCGGGGGCGTGTATAGCTATCTGATTGGTCAACTTGTTCTTCAATAGTTTCAAGAAGTCCGCTATACTCCGCTTTATCCAGTTGATGAACCTTGATATCCGGTTGATGGCTTCTGCGATTTTATTCGTTTCCTGGTCGGCAGTGGGCGTAGACAAACTCGAGGATCCAAAATTTGACAGTAACAGGGCCAAGAAGAGGTTAAGTACCTGAAATACATTTATTATTTAGCTTCGTACTGTAAAAGTAAATTAAAGAGGCTAAAGAGCAATAATTTAAGATACCTACCACAAGATTGCCAATGACTACAGTGGCCAGGAAAAAAGGAATACAGGAGACGTCACCGACCAGCATGCAATCCCACATGCTCTCTATCCATTCTCCGCAGAGCACTCGGAACACGATCATGAAGCTGTGCATGAAGTCAGTGAAGTTCCACCGAGGCAGGTCGCCATCCGGGAACCGGTCCACGTAATCTGATGACGGAAACATACATTCAATATACATTTCTCAAAATTAGGCGATTAAGCAAATATCTTTTTGAAGCTATCAGTGGTGACTAAAGCTGTTAAAATCTCATTTTAAGCGTAACTGGAGCTGAAATAGTATTCTGAAGCTGTTTTAAATTAATACTTACGCGGAAATCAACTAATACCGTTATTATATACTTGACACAAAATACATGCATTAGATATCTTAACTGACTTGTTGAAAGCATTCACATGCAGCAAGGCGCCTAGTCATAGATACTGTTAGGAAGTAACTTACTAAATAGTCCGTTTCTACGCAAACATTCGAAAGGCCAAATAAGGGTAAAGTAAGAGTTGAAGTGAAGCTGGCGATGTTTCACAAGTGAGGCGCCTTTACTAGGGGCTTTGGGGTCCATTTACTCAAGTGCCTGACTTACTCGGCCACAATCCGATCGGCGACAAGACAGAGCATAACGGTGTGACGCACAACAACACAATAGTCGCTAGTCAAAAACGGCGACGCGCCCGAGAAGTGGGGATACTAATAGGCAGCTAGTTACTATAACATCTACAGGTAGTGCAAAAAGCTTTCTCATGTCAAATATTTTGTTTTAATTAATATAATATTATTAAACATCACACCAAGCCCGTGAGAAAAGTTTTTTCACTAGAGCTGTAACAGGGTTAACGAGCTAAACGTCCAATTAACTTAATTAAAAAATGGCAGTCAATGTATTTCAATTTAGAAAAACCCTTAATTAATCGTTATTGATTATTACTATCCGACGTAATTATGCTACAACAAAAGGCTGGTAGTCATGTGGAAATTCATAAATCATTGAATTCACAAATTATTTTTCCGGTTGTTCACTTTTTATAATTTGTTTTACACATACATTGCTTATGTACTCAGAACAATTGCACACATTAAATACTAGCAATTGATATAAAATAAATTATGGAACAAATGCCAAAGTTGTATTCTAAAATACATTAACTGCTTTGACAGAGAGCGCGTCGCCTTTCCACCAAGACACGTCCAATTAAACACCAATGTACATGCAACACTCCCACCAATATCACTTACCCACGTAATTTTTCCCGAAAAGTTGCATACCCATCACGGCAAATATGAAAATAATGATGCACAATACGAAGGTCAGGTTGCCCAAGGCACCCATCGTCCTACCCATTATAGAGATGAGTAAATTAAGTGTCGGCCACGACTTTGCCAATTTGAATACTCGAAGCTGCAAGTACAAATTGTGAAATGAGGCGTCACACAAGCTCGCTCTTCGGCGCTTCACCTATGCTACTGCGTCCTAACCGCAGGCCCACGACCACTCGCATCGCTCTCGCGCTCCACAATACAGAACTGGTGATGCAAGTGGTCCTGGACCTGACAAATGTATAGCGAATGTGTGCTTGAGTCACCTAACAAATGTGCATTGCTTTGTTTTTGTTTGAGTGGGATATATGTTTGTCTTTTAAAATGTGAGAGCTTTTAAACACCAATAACATACATATATTAAACCTTGTCATATCGGCTTTTAATTTAAATAATTTCCGCCAGATAGTAACGACATAGATCCCATCATCGACCTAATGCATCGAAATGCCCCGGAAGCGAAGCTGCAATCATCTAGATACTCGATGCGAAGCGGGTTATGTCATGAGTCAAGCGTGGGCGCGGCGCGGGCGCGCGCGGGCCCCATGCCGTGTCAAGCCACAGCGCGGACCCGCTGTTCCTTATGAAATGTTCAACCAAGCCCGGTGTACAATATTAAGAGGTGTTAAGCTGAATCAATAATAAAGCTTAATTGTTAGAGATGCGGAATTGTCTTTCAAATTGAACCTGTGTAGTTCTTGCCAAACAACTGCATCCCCATCACGGCAAATATGAATATAATGATGCAAAGTACAAAGGTCAAGTTCCCTAAAGCTCCCACGGTCCTACCCATTATGGATATAATAAGGTTTAGGGCAGGCCAAGACTTGGCCAGTTTAAACACACGCAGCTGAAAATATTTTATAAGATTTACATAAAGTATCATTATGTGTAACTGAATGTGTAATGTTCATATCGACAGGTAAATACTGGGAGTGTGCTTGTTTAGATTTTGATGTCAAGAGCATGTTCAGTGTATGCACCAATATTCATAAAACGTGTAAATATATATGTATAATGATAATCAATATAGTTAATATAAGATCAACATGTTTCCATGTTAATAAATTTCAAATTTTAATCTATTTAAGTAAGTATTATATAGTCAGTGTATTAAATAATTGAATAGTAACTTACCAAACGAAAGGAACGCAACACTGACAAACCCTGAACACCTTCCAGTCCCAACTCCAGTAATGATAAGGCCACGATGATGAAGTCAAATATATTCCAACCCTCTTGAAAGTAAAATTTTGGACTCATAGCTATTAACTTTAATGTTGCTTCTATGGCGAATGTTGCGGTGAAAAACTGCAAGAATAAAAAAAAACAATATGATAAAGTTTAGTAATGAACTAAGTAAATGTTTATTAGTAAGTACCTATACGAAGTAGTCCTGTAATAGCAGGTTATGAATTTCTTCAACCAGAAACGTCACTACTGACACTGACAGACCATATCCGTAATAAATCCAGATCAAATTCATAACCTGTTATTGCAATCAGAATACGCCTTTTGAGAGAAAAGACTTTAGACATTCGGCGCGATTCGGGAAATGAATTAGAGATTAACTAGATACGGTATAGTAAAGATATGTGACGTCCCACGGGTAAAGGTACCTTATGCGGTTGGCGCTTACGCTATTATTAACGCCGCTCCAATATTATTGCGGCGCTATGCGACGTAAGCGCCGGCCGCCATAAGGTACCTTTTCCGTGGAACGTCACATATCTTCACTATTTCATATCTAGTGAATCTCTAATTCATTTCCCAAATCGCGGCGCCAGCCGCCATAAGGTACCTTTTGCAGTGGAACGTCACATATCTTTACTATTTCATATCTAGTGAGTCTCTAATTCATTTCCCGAATCGAGCCGATATTTTTATACGAATTAATTATGACATTTATGATAGCGACCCGGAGGCCGACTTCGCACGGGTTAACAAATTATACACCTAAACCTTCCTCAGTAATCACTCTATTGATAGGTGAAAACCAGTCCATCCAGTAGTTTTTGAGTTTATCGCGAACATACAAACAAACACACAAACAGACAGACGCGGCGGGGGACTTATTTTATAAGGTGTAGTGAATATTGAATTCTTCGTAGCGCTACGCCGTAGCGCGTAGCTTTTAGGTATTTCCTGTTATTTACCAATACCAATATTATTACTATTACCGAAATTCCAATAAACTAAAACAAATAAAATCTCTAAATTCTTACCTATACGTAGGTTGCCCTGAAAGTTTCGGGAATGGGACACTTAGAAATAACATAATAGAAACAGGCATATAATTTATAAAAATGTAACTCTTTATAAAACTTTTAAGGTATATTCCATTTGGTTGTCATTTGTATTTAAGAATTACTGGCAATTTGAAAATTGTATGTCGAACATTATTTGAATTTTTGGCCAAGTGATTTTTCGGATCATATTTTTAAACGGTTTTCAATATGCCCTCAGCGAACAAATAAAAGTTACAATGGGCTTCTGTTATTTTTTTATGAACTAGAGTTCATCGTACGCTCGTTTGCAGTTAAAATTAAATATGAAAGTCACTTTCATTTTATCCCATGGGTGATCTTAAAGAAGCATGTCATTCCAAAGCGACGTCAAAAATTAAAATCGCATTTGTGCTGTTAATTAAAAAGACTGCCAAAAAAGTTGCATATCGGCAGATTTCGACATTCCTAAATATTCATATGACAACAGTAAAAAAATCTTTTATATATATATATATATGTAAAAAAACTTCAATTCCGTTGGCTACTCCACGAATTTCATACAAAACCACTAAGGCCCCAAAATCGCCATACAAAAAGGACTTTGGGATTATGAGCCGTGTGCATTACAGAATGATTACTTTCAAAAGAAAATTTATATGCGTGGTCAGTTTGAGTTTAAGTATGCATTACAATAAAGATTGACTGTCTAGATGCGACAGTTTTCTCTATTCCCGAAACTTTCAGGGCAACCTACGTATATGTATATTACAATTGAATAGAATACTGTCTTCATTTGTAAAAACATGCAATTATTTACCATACGTTACAACTAATTATTGTACTCTATATATTATTCTAGACTAAACAAAGATTGAAAAGGAAACAATACTCACATAATTGCCGCTCTTCAAAGCCTTTTCCATATCTTTATTCATGTCGTGGTGGTCGAGAGCCATGAACAACGTGTTCACAACGATACACAGCGTGATAAACAGTTCCACGAACGGATCGAACACCAGCAGGGCGACGTACTTCTGAAACTCCAGCCACAACCAACAGCAGTCCCACACACAGAACAAGTCTATCCCCTTCCACAGGCAGTCTAGAAGCCGTTCCTTTAACGTCGGCCCGTCCTCATCGTCTTCCGCTGCTGCTGCTGCTGATTGGAAGTAGTATACTGTTGACACTGTGGTTCCGTTTACCAGCGAGTGTGAGTGTATGTGTTGAGGAGAGAGAGAAATAATTTTGTTAGTATTCGCTCATTATCAGGTAATAGAGGTATTCGGGGTGATGACAATTTCAATCGGCAGCCGTTGCTGTTTTTTTTTGTAAATTGGGTTCGGCATCAAGAAGTTTTATGAACTATGTATACTAGAATGTTTTTATTACCAATATCCATATTTTTTGTTACGTCGTAGGCTGTCATTTATATCTGTTGTTTCATCAAAAATGCTCAAGCCCGTGGCATTCAAAGGGGGTGGCTGGCGGATTGCTGGCAAAATGGACTTTCTGAATGCGATATTCTGAGGACCACTATAGTGCGACTGTAATCACGTGCAAATCAAACCCAAACTGTTCTGGCGGTGACATTCATCTTGTTACTTACCAAGATAAAAGCTTACCAAAGTTAACTACACATAATGCAACTATGATGAAATACTCCATTTGATAATTTTGTTTCTGAAGGCCCAAAAAATATGAATATCGTGGCTTATCACAAGTTTATTAAGCAATATTCAGCTCAAAATTGAGAAATATTGTTATTTTTTAACCTTAAGTTAAATATCTAACATTTATCATGCACTAAACTGTACTTTGCAAACTCATATCGACTAGTAGTCCATGCATTCAAAAAAAATACAAAATTATAAACATGCGTGTGCGTGAAATAACGTATTGTAGACAACCGCCTAAAAGTTAGTTGAGGCCAGTCATTGGAAAACATTTTGTGTCTAAATGGTTACAAGCAGACATAAAATAGACGAATGGGCAAGTTTCAAATTGACAGCTAGGCGACAGGCAACAATAGTTTTAAGTAGGTAGCGTCAAACGTTCCAAATGTGATTAATGTTTAGTGCCATGGTGAATTCAGAAAGCGGAATAAACACAATGCCAAAAGTATTATTATCTGTGTAATCAATCAGTTCAAATGTCTGTTCGTGATCGGTTTTTAGGCAATAGAGTTTTTGCTGTATGAACTGAGCAACACAGTGAATCGTGAGCACTGATTGAAAACTTGTTATGGTAAAACGCAGCAAAGAGGCGTGTTACTACTCTAAAGGCGCATCACACACCACAAATAAAGGGGTGCGTGTATTACGTTGAAACACGCATCTTGAATATTAGTTTTACGGATCTCTCACTCCACAATGCCTCTGCCAGGTGCTGGTGCTCACACAACCATCGCGACAATAAATGACACCCTTATTGTCTTTACTCTTGCCAATTATGCTTTTTTTCATTCGCATAATGAGCAAATACCATTGTGTATAAGTGTTGTGAGTGTTGAGTGTAAGCGTCATATTGACATGTTAAGCGAAAATTTCGCAGTGTATTTTAAACTTATTTAAAAGTAGAAAACCTTACATAACATTTTATTGACACAGTGAAGTTAAGAAGCAAATTTAATTAAAACATGACATGACTTAGCACATTAAAAAAAGAACATCGACATTAAAATAAGATGTTGTAATGCACAAGACAGACAGCACAGCACCGACATCAACTTGTAACAAGTATCGGATACAAGAGAGTCAATATTCTGAAAGTGGTCCGTACCGTTCTGTTCGCTGGCTCTGCTTTGCCGCCCGGCTTGTTCTATTATTTCATTTAGTACCATTACATCTGAAAGTTATCAAAATATTCATTACATACACTATCTATATAAAGCTACAGTTATCGGCAACTACGTAAGGCCTATTGATATGTATGGATATAATTACTATAATTGACGGCTTAACTTCTAAACCGATTTTATTAACGTATTTAAAGCCCTGACGATGACAGACCCTGGGGATGGACAGACTAAGTTAGGTTATTTATGGAAATTCGCCAAAAGGAGGATAAAATGAAATAAACTGAATCTGACGCGAACATAGTCGCGAGCACAGTTAGTTAAATATAAAAGTTAGGTACTCGTTTTTGATTTCAGAAATGATCCGCATTAAGGTTAGTAGGTCGACGTCGGAAGGGTGAATTAACGCTCGAACAGTGATTGATGGTGTCTTGAACATACTTAATGAGTTTGTTAAATGTTACCTCTCATATCTACTACGTTAGGCTGCTGCGACGACTCTATAAAAGGGTTATCGTTTGAAGGTTTCAGTACTTTCCCAGCTTCGTCCGTGCATTCACTCATTTCCTAAAAAAGAAAAAAAATATTTTAAATTTCCAGATTGAATGGTACCGTCAAACCGTTACACAAAGGGAGTGTTTCTAATGGAAGATTTCAGACTGTAATAGAAGTAGATAAGCGGAATGGAGTATCGAGACAAACCATTCTGGTTTAACGATGCTTTTGGATCAAAATATTATGTAATTGTGATTTATCTCTAATAAATGAATAAATAAACTAAATAAATGGACGTAAAATATTACCGTCTGTAAGACAAAACTTGCACTAGCTAACAAGCCTTACATAAAAACAACGACGCCAACAACAGATAGGTTTTGTGGTTAAGAAGGTACAGACACTTACATATTTTCTGATCAGGCACGAAGCTAACAAGGAATCCAGAGAGCCAACATCGAAAAATTTAAAATCGTTATCGCTCTTGCATATCGAGCGAAAAAGAGGCAGATAACGTTTTTCGATATTGGCGGCACGCCCTCTGAACTCCTTGCCAGCTTCGCGCCTGATCAGTTACACTTTATAAGCCCACTCTACACAGTCCACACCTGCGAAATCGACTCCACAGTCGCGTTCGCGGCTTCGCGCCGCGATTCGCGCATGAGTGTGGAGGGGGCTATACGACAATGATATGATGTGTACGGTGACTCACATATTCTCTGAGCGGGCGCGAGGCGAGCGAGGAATCCTGTCGCTGCGGCGGGTAGGCGTGCGGCTGCGACGTGATACTCTGGTTGCGCGAGGCGGAGCGCCCGCGCAGCCGCGCCTCCTTGGTCTGCGGCTTGCCGCCCAGCAGGTCGCCATGCGATGTGTACGACAGGCGCGACTGATGGGATGTGTAGGACGAATGTCGGGAACCTGGAACCGGTGTTGCGGAGTTCTTTAGCGCAAGCTTTAAACCCATATTTAGGTTGATGTAAGTAGATGATCTTTTAATCTCAACGGTTCGGTCCACACGGAGGTTAGTTAATAAACTTTAGTTCTCTAAGTATACCTATTTACATAAGTCCATTCAAAACTAACCCACTTATAGGAAACTTAAATATGTAGGTACACAGTATAATTTTCAGATCCTGTCATTCCGAACTAACGCACAATAATAATTTCAAAAAATCTTATAAAATAGTGAGTACACACCTAAATTAGCGTAGTAGACAGGAATGATGATAGCACCGTTCTCCTCGGACATGGGTGTGACGGCGTTGGAGTCGTCGGCGTACGGCAGGTGCTCCTGCGCATCCAGGTACGTGGAGAGCACGAGCGGCTTGCGGTCCGCGCCCGGCGGGTAGCGCGCGCGCCCGTTCGGCCGCAGCGTCATCTGGTGCGACCCGCGCGACCCGCGCCTTAGGTTGAACGGCGACCCCGGCAGGGACAACGACGCCTGCCACCCACACTTTAGTTAAAACCTACTGCGACATTAATTGACATACTGATACTACATTTCATTTAACCACTTTAACATTTTCAACTGCTTAATACACTTTCCTCAATTCAGATCGAGTAGTATTTGAACGAGATCACTCTTAACACCTGCAGAGGCACGAGCATTTGCTAGCTTTTTTCACTTAATATTTTCGGTAATCTACTAATTTTACTTTCATGTGCTGATAAACAAAAACTATAGATAGTAATACACAGTTAAGGAAACGCTGAAAAGTAAAGAAAGATAACCAAGGTAAAGAAAATGACATGTGCTTGGAATGGTCTCCTGCACCAATTTACGGAATACAAATGCATTTTATTCGATTTAAATAGATTTTGCATATTTTCTGTGAATCGGCGCAATCAGACAAAGTATGTATTCTAATAGCATCTAGAAGGGTGAAACTGGTTAAAAGAGAAACAATATATAAGTAAGAAAGTCCTAGGGAAGGGAAGACGAAGGGAGCACAAACACCAACGAGGAGAGAAGGACCAACCTGTGAGCCCTCCCGGAGTGGCCCATATGACAACTGCCCATATTTATTAATGCGTTCGGGGTGAGGGACCTTCAATACACAAAAAGAATTTTGAATTTATAATAATCTCCCGACAAATTACATTGATCAAGTTTCTAAACATCGACCAAAGGGTAAAAGGACAGAGCGGGCACAGATACAAATAAAATACTAGAACAAAACCAATGAATATGCGAAATAATCTACAGCTGTGAAAGTTGTTCGTTATTTCGCGTGAGAGAAGACTGCGGATACAGTGATAAATACATAAACAGGCACAAACTCAAGGAAATGCGCGTAGAAGCGAGTTGTTGATAATGAATCAAAGCTTATATTACTTAATGTGAGGAAACATAACTCGTTTTAAAGGTGACTTGGAAACTACAGAAGTGTTGATAATAATGTAAATGAAAATTTGTAATACATACGTAAAATCAAGTACAATAAGAAATCATACACGTAGCATTGAATTGCATTGCCATATATCCGCACGAAGTTAATAAAACAGTTTTTAGATTAGTTTTTATGTGTGGTGATCTTATTGTATTTGTGATACGAAAAAATAATAACCAAATGAATATGAGTTAAAGCAACGGTTAGTCAGGTATAACTTTGTTTATTAACACATGAAGTAACGTGGGGTCTGTTAAGTACATGCACGTCTGCATACGCCTAGTTCCTAGCTGTGGCTAACTGATGTACGACTCTAAATACGTCTAAAGTCATGAAGACAGTTCTTTTGATTTTAATTAGCTGATTGTAAGCCTCTGTTTCTAATAATCAAAATTGAGGAATATAAAAACATTAGGTAATTTATTATTAACAATTGTGTAAAGTTAAATATATTTAGGCCGAACCTACCTCTTTGTCGGCGATTCGTTCTCTTTCAGTCCGGTCTGTCTCAAACACAAACATGGCAAAAGAAACAATCTACCATGACAATAGAGTTCTCTCTCCAATATTATTCCTTGAGACGTATTACCTTTCTCAAAGAGCCAATTATATTGTAACAACTATTTAATTTTGTCTGTATTTAGATTGGTTATAGGATTTATTTACGATATTAATAAATAGTATGAAAAAAAAAGAAATATTATTGGAGAATGGGACTTTTACTAAGAAAAATATAGATAGGTAGGTACTACTAAATAACTGTTTAATTTTTAAACGTAACGTAAAATTCATGCTTTTCGCTATTGATATCTATGAAGTCAACCGTTTTGATAATATGCAGGTAGGAAAATACATTGTCGAGGAAAAAAAACAATGAATGATAATCATGTTTACAATAAATACAATAATACACAGCCAATACCTAAGTACTTATGCAAACAATGTAGGTACATAGTATGAGATAATGAAACTGTTACTATCTAAATCTAATTGAGGAACAAATGTATCTACTTCACAGATGTTTTGTGAAAATGGAATTGATAATGGCGACGACATGGTCATTGTCAACACAGGAAAACGTCTATAACAACATGCGTCAAGGCCGAAGTAGCTTTGGCACGATCGATGGATGTAGGTAAAATCTAAAAATAAAACAAGTAAACAAAAGTCGGCGGCTAACAAAACGATCATGTTTGCAAATATGCAGATGGAGCCTCAATACCTGAGTATAATTTGACATGAAACCTAGCGATCAGAATAAGGATCTATGTTCTTCAAGCTAGGCAAATCTAAATAATTATGCATCTCTATTTGTTTATTCGTGAGATCAATGTTTTTATAGAAAAACAGTTAAGTATGTACTCATTTTAAGTAAATACTAGCAAAGAGAATAAAGTCTATAGAGACGGATTGTCAAAGTAAATTATGTAGCCACTGTAAATTTACTGCCATCTTTCGACAGAACATAAAACTGTTAGAACGCCATTTGACTTTGATCCTTATTCTTTAAGTGATATGTGTTAACTTATTAAATATTAATATTCACGCCATCTACTCGACTATAGGCCAAAGGTATGGTTCCATGTTTTCGAGCGATGGCGCCACAACCTTCAGCCTATGCTCGAGTAGATGGCGTGAATATTAATATTTAAAAAGTTAACACATATCAGTTAAAGAATAAGGATCAAAGTCAAATGGCGTTCAAACAGGTTTAATCTTCTGTCGAAAGATGGCAGTAAATGAACTGTAGCTACATAATTTACCATGACAGTAACTCTCTTCTTCAAATCCTCTTTGATACTAGTAAGTACCTACATATAAAAAAATCTAGTTTCAATACTACATGTTTTGCGCTACGATGTAATCTAAGTAGAATGAATTATTATTAATTATGGTTTTCATTCGATCCACTAACATTTTCTGACAAACGTGTTAAGGACAGACAAACCATTTCAGGGCTAATCAATTATTATTTTTTGTCGAAAAGCCTCCATGGGTTACTAATGACCACTGATCAGAGGGATCTGTATATTTGCAGGGCGCTGGAAATCGTAACAAAGAAATAGACAGTGAAAGTATCGTTAAGCTCAGCAATAGACACAGATAACAGACAAAAACTTCTCAACTTGAGCTTAAAGTATGTGCTAGAGTCAGATTAAAGATGGATTTTGTGATAAAATTTAGAGGAAATAAATGTGCCTTATGTTTAGATTTCAGCTTATGTAGTGTGATGCCAGCTCAAGTTGGGAAAGAAAATTGTCGCCTGTCAATGACTCGATAGTTCTGTTGTTAAAAGTTTTGCTTGTTAAGCTCAATAAGTAACTTGGTAGGTATATTTTTGGCCAGTACTAATAAATCATTGATAGCGAGCAACGGGGAGTCTCCGACAACTGTAACAGGCCACCAGCGTGTGGTGTCGACATTCACTAGTGTAGTGAACAATGCAAGCTGCCGTGGGAGGCCATGTTAAAGTTGCCGGGCACTGGTAAAGTCGACCATCGGGGACGCGTGATTTGAATCGCGCGGTCGATGTCACACCGGCTTTACCCTTAAAACTGATTTCAAGTTTCCACGCGCAGTTAGTCATTAGCGTACCACATCGCTTTAATAGCTTGTGCTACTGGAAGTACTGGAGTACTATACATATAAAGTCCAATTTAGAATGCGATATTGAAGCGACATGGATGCTCGATAACTAATTGTACCTGGAATTAAAGAAATCAGTCTTTTCCACCTTTTCAAATTGGTCCTAAGTTTTACAAAAAATCTTTTAAGTTGAAAAATTATCCTGCAGACACGTAAGTTATTAACGTGACGTGTGTAACCAAATGTGTTAAGACTAATTTGTAAAGGTGGTAAATATTTTTACATGCCCTTCATTATACAGCACGGTTGATATAAAGATGTAAACCAGCGGTTGGACTATGTCGGTAACTGTAACTGAAAGAGATTCATTAGATGTTGCGTTAAAGAGTCCTTGCTGTGTAGTGAGAGGCACGCGTCAGCGTTCAGCGGTCGCGTACTTACCATGCTGACCTTCCTGTGGCGGCGTGCGTCGTGGTGCGAGTCGGGCTTGTGCGCGGGCTGAGTGCTCACCGAGTCCTGGAAGGGGTCGCTTCGCAGCGACATACGCTCGCGCGTGTTGTCGTCCTGCGCGCCGCGCTCCTGGTTCACGAACAGCTCGTAGGACTGACAGGAGAAGTCGGAGGGTGACTTGGCGGG
Organism: Cydia splendana; assembly: GCF_910591565.1. Lineage (NCBI taxonomy): Eukaryota > Metazoa > Arthropoda > Insecta > Lepidoptera > Tortricidae > Cydia > Cydia splendana. Next base: position 12,553,364 of record NC_085976.1, read on the forward strand.
GTGCGCCTGCGCGTACGCGGCCGCCTCCGCCGCCTCCGCCAAGTCGCGCGCGTGCGCCTCCCGAGCCTCCGCCCTGTCCGCTCGCGCCTTTGCCTTCTCTTCCGCTTCCTATTATATATAATCACGATATCACACCGAAAACACGGAAAATTAAAAACATCGACTTATATTACAAGGCTTCATGGAAAGTGCATCAATAAAACGTTGATAAAGTTACGGGTCACAACATCAAAATTTTACAATTAGTCAAAAAGGCTGACAGCGACTCAAAGACCTCAGTGTTGAGATGGCCGTCTAGCTGGTCGTGGTCTGTGTCGTCGTCCACATGGGTGACTACTATACTCGGCGTGCTCATGACTCCCTTCTTCAGTTCATCGTCATCCGCATACCCGAGATACCGATACGGACATCGATGATATTGAGCCTGATGTGTGATACATAGGTATCTTAATGTTTGATGCTTTTGATTGTCAGGATTTAATGGTTACTTATAAATAGTACGATTGTAGAGATTATTAAACTAGAGTCAAGGTCATGAAAGTATTCAACCTCAAAAAATCATGAAAAAATACGCATTCAGAAGAACAAAAGTTGTCAGTTTCAGTTCTCATCATCATCATCTCAGCCATAAGACGTCCACTGCTGAACATAGGCCTCCCCATTTGGGGGGGTGAATGCCATAATCGCCACGCTTGGCAGGCGGGTTGGCGATCGCAGTCGAGTACACCGAATTTGAGGGACGCTGCTGCCCGTCCACCGGTGGTCTCAGTTTCAGTTCTATTCTCGAAGATTCTATATAAAATACAAATAAAAGGGCCATTTTTATATTTATGTTACATTTTGATAAAATTTGGTAGATTTGAAGAGCTTCTCATTCTGGTCGGAATAAACGCGAAATCTAAACTTGGAACAAAAAAAAATGTAATAAATTCCCATTGAGTTACTAATATTCCATACGTTTTCGTAACTGAGTGTAAGATTTTGTAGGACACGGTGAAATTGCGCTAATGTTGTACAGAATAGGGAACTCAATCCATCCACCAAATTACTATCGGATAAAAAAGAAAACACGACTACTTACAAAATAAAAAATCGGCCAAGTGCAATCCGGACTCGCCCACCGAGGGTTCCGTACCAGTAGTATTTGTTATAGCGGCAACAGAAAAATATCGTCTGTGAAAATTTCAACTGTCTATATAGCTATCACGGTTCATGAGATACAACCTGATGACAGACAGACGGACAGACGGACAGCCCGAAGGACAGTGGAGTCTTAGTAATAGTGTCGCTTTTTTACCCTTCAGGTATTACGGAACCCTAAAGGCTCCGTCACATAGGCGCGTTTTGCGGGCGACGCGTGAGCGGGGCGCGCCTCTTTTACATATAAAACGCTCACGCCACGCTTACGCCCCGCCCGGAAAACGCCTGTGTGACGGAACTTTAAAAATAACCCTAAAACCTATGGCCCAACTCACCCTGAGCGCCTCCTCTTCCGCCTGCTCCTCCTCCTCGGCCTTCTTCTGCAGCTCGTCGTAGGACATGGCGACGATGGCCAAGATCAAGTTGACGAGATAGAAGGAGCCCAGAAAGATGATCACCACGAAGAAAAGCACGTGCCACGACCCCGCCGACCTTAGCACCTGGAAGTAATGTCAGTTTATTTTTCACCACACCAGCTCGGAAAGGCTTACTTTGCACTTCAAAAACGGATAGCAAAGTTGCACTTTGCTATCAGTAATTCACATGTGAGGCAAAGTAATCAAATGCAAATTTTGAGTTGTTTTCTTATGTTTAAAAAAAAATCTTATGTTTGCTGGTAGAATTGACTTTGAAATGATGATTTTGGATGTAAGAATATCCTATAATATTTAATATATATTTATATATTTATTCATTTGAATTTGATTTGGTTTGATTTTATTTGATATTTTACATTTAATATTTGCTTCGGGTTGGTGTGGTGAAAAATTTTGTGTTTCACTCGGGGACAAATTTTGTTTAACCCTCGTGCTTTGAAACCCTCGGAATGCTCAAAATTCCATTTTTCAATTTTGGAACCTTTCGCTTGCTCGGGTAACAATATAAGCACGAGCGGTTAAACAATAACTTTGCCTTGTAAAATAAATTTATAACTATTTCACATTATCTACAATTTTTCTTTTTTAATTAAAGTGCCACTTTTCTGTTCTAGGACATTTATTGCCAGTATAATGAAATATGAAAATAGTATAAGTACACACAATAAACAAAATAATATTTACTTATAATATGCACATAATCGTTAACAATTTCTATGAAATAGTCTCTAACAAGTTTTCCTTGGCTTCCTAAGGTACCTTGAAAAAAAAAAATCTACGGATTACTGCTGTAGCACTCGTAGCACGCTTGTATGCCGAGATAATTTCATCTTTTTTATTTAATTTTTTTTACGGAGAAAATATGTTTTTTTGTCACGTTATGATTTAGTTTTTATATGACAATTATGTTGCAAAACTATACATATCATGTCAACGTGATTTCAAATGTACATAGCCGTAATCATTAACACATTCACTGCCATCGTTTTAGCGCTATATACGATCTTAATTTATCCCAGCGTTTTTCCGCTTTGTAGAAGAAAGCGACTACGAACAGACAACCCGCCGAGCTGGTTCCCGGCACACAATCTGTTAAGAGGGAAGTATAGCACATGATGGTCCATACAAAAAGGGAAAACGTTTTTTCATTTTTTAGTACCTATGTTATTGACACAATGAAACATTATTTTACTTTTTTTTTCAAAATTTTAATTACAAAAATGAATAAAAAATAATCGAAACCTTTAAACCTAGAATATATTATGCTGAAGCGATCGACATCAAAATCAAAGTGATATGTTAAGATTTAGTTAGTGGAAAACGTATTCTCCTGAAATGGAAATTGTATGAAAAAAGTACCTTTTGTCAGTAGCTATACTTCCCTCTTAAGGTTAGTTGTGGTAAAGGTGGTCTTAAGGTGGTGGTGGTGTGTAGTTGGAGTAGACCCCCCCTCAAGGTGGACGGGGGTCCGCTGGATGCGGGTGGCCCAAGACCGGTCATTGTGGCACTCTTTGGGGGAGGCCTATGTCCAGCAGTGGACGTCCTCTGGCTGATATGATGATGATGATGAAGGTTAGTTGACTTGCAGGCATTACTCACCAGTTGGTAGAGGTTCTCCCAGTAGTCCTGCGTCATAAGGCGGAAGGCGGAGAGGAAGGCCCAGCCGAAGGTATCGAAGCTGGTGTACCCGTAGTTGGGGTTCGGCCCGTAGCCTTGCAGGCAGATGTAGCCCGGCTCGCATTGTCTGGGACAGAACATCACGTTTAACAACTAAGGGCCGCTTGCACCAATCCAGGGGTAGCCACTAACTCAGAGTTGGGCGTTTCTTTTATTTTTCGCCATTTTTATATATTGTGACCTTTTTTGCCACTTTTCATCCTTCCCTTTTTGTTTCCGCCATACAAATTATATGGGGAAATGGTAACACTATAGGAAAAAACTCTGGGATATTTTTTTATCCCATTAGGATCGAAAGAGCTCATGAATCTCGTGATTCTGAATTCGTGAATATATAAAAATGGTAAAAAATAAAAGAAACGCTCAGTTAACCGTTAACTCAGGGTAAAATTGTACTGGTAACTCCGGGTTTAACCGGTTAGCTCCGAGTTAGTGGCTAACCATGGATAACGCTAATCACGAAGGATCTCGCTGATCCGCCATTTCTTATTTCTATATCACGCGCATTATATTGCTCCGCCGATGATGCCGCGGTCAATGCCACTGTGCGAGAGGTACAGCAATTTAAATTTGCGCGTGCGATAGAGATAGGAAATCGTGGGTCAATGTACGAAATTTTTCATGCTTAGCGTCCTTGCTTTAGTTATGTTTTTGTAATTGATGTAGGTGTTGAGATTTATGTGCTGTGAAACTGTATATTATTTACAGAGATCGGACAGATTGGCGTCATTGGTCGCAATAATGTGGACATGACTCCAAATTTGATTAAATAATTAATCATTTAATTATTTTTTTACCTGAGATTTAATTTTGTTCCCTAGTCAATAAATAGCACTTAAATATATTTTTGATATAAAAAATGAGTACCTACAGAAAATTTGGAAAACATGCTGAATATTTTCTTTAATAAATTTACATTATAAGAAATCTTTGTGTTATTTATTGATTAGAAATCAAAATTAAACCTCAGGTAAGAAATTAATAGAATGATTAATTATTTAATCAATTTTGGAGTCATGTCCACATTCTTGCGAGCAATGACGCAAATTTGTCCGATCTCTGATTATTTAACATCTAAGTATTGATGTTTCATTTTCTATTAAGTATTTTTTTTATTATTATTAAATATCTTTTGCAAAATAGTTTTAACCCATTATGACCTTACGGCACCGCTTTATCTGTGCTTAGTTTTTGGCTCTCTAAGGTTACAATAAGCGGAAAATTAAAGAGATTTGTGTTTAATTTAGATGGTCAAGGGTACCAGTTATCACTATAATCACATATTTTTAAGCAACTTGGATTGTTGCTCCTGGCACACGTACCCAAAAATGAGGCTTGAAAAAAAATGCAAATTTTTAGCTTGCATTCTAAGTAAATGGATCAGAAATCGTTATTATTCTAGTAAAATATTAATGAAATATATTTTATTAGGATTTGGTATGTATGGTTAATCCGATGATACACATGGACTATTAAATTATGATTTCAGGTTTTGTACATGGCATGAGAAAAGTTGCGGGTGCCATACGGCACCCCTAGGCGCTTATGTAGTCTTATGAGATGACATGTTTTACATATACTATGTTTGATTTTCCCGTATTTCTTAGCGTTTTTATCAAGATTTTGGAATTCTATATGGTTATTTAAATATCTCAAGTACAATTACTGTTAAACAAGTAAGAATTTTGAGTGTTGTTGCAATGATGAACCTCTAGTCCATACAATTTATCAAGGTTTATCAACCCACTTTGTTGGGTGTATCGTCATTAGTAACATCGCTGGTTGTTATTAAAGAACATAATATAGTTCCAAAATCAAGGAAAAACATCAGTAAACACGAGAAAATAAAAAAAATATTACACGCTACATACATCATTTGAAAATACAAACTTAACACCTAACGGTGCCGTTATGCATCACCAGTTATTTTCCAAAAGTATAAATTTCACTAAAACTTAATGAAGATGTGTTCTAGAGTCATTATTCATGATATATTAAAAAAATATCCAATTCTGAGAATATAAAATAATTCAGGCGCTAACTGGTTCAGACTACTTATTAGCCTAGCGGTGCCATATGGCACCCATTGTTTTTTCCAGATGTAGTAAATCAATTCAACTTTTATTGATCAAAAATGACTAAGGGGATATATAACAACAATATATTCAAAAATCATCACTTTGTGGGATCCTAAAATAATTCAGGTCATAATGGGTTAATTTCAAAGTCAAAAACAAGAGAATCTCGATGTAGCCTATTCCATGACCAGTAAATAACCATTTAAAATATAAACAGTATACCGATTCGCTCTATATTAGGTAAAAATCAAGACAATTTTACCCAGCTCCCGAAGAATTCCCGCACAGCGGATAGTCCCCGTTCTCGCCTGCGTACCAATTTGCTGTAAACAAAATAAAATAACATTAAAGTACAACGGCATAAGGTCTATAAAAAAGTCTTTCCATTCTAATTTGAATCATTATTTTGAAAAATCAATATTGCGTTTGTGTTGGCAAATTTTGACGTCTGGTCTGGACGGCTTGAGGTTAAGATAAAGTATATTTTATACGTCAAAATGATTCTTACTTTCGTTCTGGCAAAACCTCTCCCAGTTCTCATCGGTGAGGTTGCCCCACGAGCCGTCCTCGGGGAACACCTTGACGCACTTCTGCGTCAGCACCCCCATGTAGATCTGCAGCCCCATCAGCGCGAACACCGACAGCGAAAACATCGTCAGGATGATTACGTCCCGGAGATTCTTCACCGACTCTATCACCGCGCCCACGATGGTCTTCAAACCTGTCGGATACTTCCATGTAGTAATCGGTTTAAATTAATTATTAATTTTAATTAATTGAAACTAAAACTACTACTTCTAAACATTTAGACGGCTATTTACTACGATAAAGTATAAAGTATTTTACTAAAAAAGAATGGCTAAAGTGAGATTGTATGAGCTAAATGCAATGTACCCGTCCTTGTTTTAGCAGTGAGGCGAGCATACTTTAAAACCCACGTAGAACGTACCTATATAGCTCAGGTATGCATTTGCTACATGCCCAAAATCGCAACCTGCGTACATGACTAGTATATAGGCATTAGAGGTACCGTAAAACCATCCAACTGTGATCCGAAACTCACTGAATATATTAGTTTGTTTAGGATAATTATTCGTTTGAGCGTTCGTGCGTCTTACTTAGGTAATATATTAACATAAATGTGTACCTAAGTAAATAGGTATTAATAAAAAATCCTTTTAGGACATAGTATTATTATTTTAGACCAGTCATACATCTCATACATTTAATATCGAAATGAAAGATAATAAACTGAAAACTCGTAACATACAACTTGATTTTAGTGTTCTAGAAGTTATTTCAAACGTGTCATAAAATCTTATAAAATGTCTTCTTCTTAATGTTATATCAAAGGTCACAAAAATCTATTATTCGTGATTATCTTGATTTCGATTTTCTTCCTAAAGAAAGACTTATCAATAATAATGTGTAAAGCTAAGCCATTTAAATGTAATTTGAATTCATCGCGAAAATATAAACATAAACACAATAGTGTTTTTTTTAATACATTCAAACTACGACACTTAGTCTTGATATTATGTCAACGATTCCATTTTAGCCAGACTAGTTACGCTAATACTAGGTAGATAGTTTGTTATAAATGGAATTACCCGGCACGATGGCCACCGTCTTCAACGCTCGCAGTACCCTGAACGTTCTGAGAGCGGCCAGGTTGCCGAGATCTATCCCCATCGTCACATAACTGCAAACAATGCCCGCAACAACAACATCTACATTATTAACTACTACCACTCTAAACCTCATCTATTCTTACTTCACCTTAACTAGACTTTAATTCTGTACAAACATTAAAAACCTTAATATCTTGCTAGATAAGATCTATTCAATGTCTTTCGATAACAATTACAATAGGTAAACAGTCATCTAAAAAAACTATAATTTAACGAGACTTTAAAGGAATGAGAAAAATCTACTTTCAAACTGTTTTAAGTAACCGTATGCTACGTAATTGAATAAATTGTCTACTACTCACGCTAAAGCTATAACTACGAAGTCAAGCCAATTCCATGCATCTCTAAGGTATGTGAATGGCTGCAGAATGAAACCCCTGGCCATTACTTTCACCGCCGATTCAAACGTGTAGATTCCGGTAAAGATAACTCTGTAAAAATTCACCTCCACTGTGGAATGTCGCTCAACAGAACAGATATTGTAATTCAGAATATCATTAAGCTTAGGCGACACTAATGGAAGTTCTGTATTTGAACTTGTTGAAATGAAGGGAGTGAGTCGCAAAACAGTTTTCTAAATACGATATATATGATCAGTTAGTATCTATGTAGGTAAGTGTAAACGAAGAATGTGTCAAAGTATGTACAGTTTTATGAATGTAAAAAATATACGAAATATTACTCGTAGGGAGCAAAGCATTAGTAGAAAAAAATATTTAAAAATGGTATTTTTCATGAATCCAACCAGAAAAAGTTACTTAGTCATTGTATGTAATTGTGTTATATTATAAGTAATTAAGGAAAAATATTATTCATAAGGTCTGTTTTTGCTATGTAACTTATTTTGAGAACTAGCCCATAGTGTAAACATCTAAAACTATTTATAAATGTAACTGAATCATATCAAGTAAGGTCTCGTAACATATAATTTATATTTACCAATAACGTATAAGTACTATATATAAGTACAATATCTAATACATGTTACTTCCGATAATCTAATAAAATTAATTCGGTTACTAGCTGATTATAAAACTATCAATTTTGAAACTAGCGTGCAAACTACTAATTATAGTCTCTAATGTAAAACCTAATAATATGAATATAGTCCGATTATGTATCAAAGACTGTCAAAACATATAACCCTGGATGGTCGGTATAGGTAAACTAGTTGGATAGAAAAAATGTGATAGGAAAGAAGGTATACTCACTCAGTACTTTCGACGGTAGGCGTTGTAGGCATTATCATAAGAATGCAGTTGACTAAGATAGTAGTAATAATAAACAAGGAGAACAAAGGGTGCACTAGAATGTATATCGCCACTCTTCTTATTGGGTTGAACGGATCCAGTATCCATAAGGCGTTGGTGGCAGAAAACCTGAAGATATCTTTACCCTTGCTTATGACTACGAAGGTCTGAAACAAAGACATTACACGCGTTAAATAATATTCGTGGAGCTGACATTAATATGTCTTCAACCATATTCAGATTGGAGTTATTTCAGCTATTATAGGTCTGTTACCAGGTAAATATGGTCTATATATAAGATTGTTACCACATTCAATGTTATTAGTGGGGGCTGTGGCGTACATTTAGTATGGGAGCCCAATTCTGATTTTAATTTCTGGTTTTGAAACCGTTTTGGATTTGATTTGTCAGCTCTCAACAGTCACATTTCTGGTGCAATCTGATTGATCTGTGTAAGATGTCCCCTAATATTAATATTATTAAAATATTAATATTAATCATTAATATAAAAATCGGGCTCCGGGACGTCTTGCACTGTGTTGTCTCAAGTGACGCCGCTTGCCACGATTTTTCCTTGAATCAAACTAAGGTAACTTGTAGTCCTCTAGTATTTTAACTGTCTGTCTCTTCCTCCCTGTCTGTACTTCCTAAAAAATATAGTAGGTAGCTTTCACGATCCATTATTCTAAGGCAAGGTCACTGCCACTAAACCCCATCTACATCGGGCGTTTGCTTATATACATACCTACTCGTAGCGATATCGGATAATGTGAAACGGCAGTCATAGTTAACCTAGTAGTGTTTGTAATGTAAAGTACTTATTAGTTAACTACTACTAACTCTAAGTAGTGCCTGGTGTAGTTATGTACTTAATTGCACTACCTGCAGTGCAACGATCAAACTTTGGTCCTAGAAATTGAATATATACACCGATACATTCTGTATCAGCAGTAAACTTTGTAAGTACTTACTGTAATGTATAAGTATTCCGTATAACAATATCGATTTCGTATTTTATGTGCTCTTTATAGTGTTTTTGTTGAGCAAAGTGTTTTATTATTGAGGTCCACTCGCCTCGGGGCAATGACCCAACACTGCAGCACAAGCGATACAGCAGCGGAATGAAATTCTCCTGTTTATACCCTGTCTAGTGCAAAATCCTTGTAATATCTTAAAAGCTTATCAAGCAAACATTTTAGCAACCGATATAAAATGTATAAGGAAACAAATAGGTATCTAACCTGAAATTATCAAAGCTGGATTGATCTAAGGCTCGAATTAAAAAAAAACCATTGGATTATATATTTCTACAGTCATTTTTATAAATAAGCTCTAATCTTTATGTAAACTCCATTTGTAATAATGTTCGTAAGGATGATATCGCATTTATTGACGTCGAACCGTACGAGCCCAAGTTAAAGCAATTACGTTTTTATCGATTCTATGTCACGTATAGATTTTTTGAACCGCTTTAACGCGAATACTGTAGTCGAACTAGATTACGACCTGTTCTGCGCATTTTATGCTTAATGAAAAATAAGGCTGTGATTATTAAAATAGTAATACAGTGGAACCTCGATAGCACGCATCTGAAGGGAAACGCCAAAAAGTTCGTGTTAACGAGTTTTCGTCTTACAGAGGACTTATGAGGAGGTATGGACTTAGAGAGGTTCTTATATGTTTTTATTCGTCTTAAAGAGGTTTCGAGTTACAGAGGTAAAATGATTGAAAAATTCGTGTTTGGGAGGTAATTATACAAACGTATAAAGTACGGCCTTATTATTTTCTTCCGAGTTACAGAGGGTTGTTGATAAATAATTTCGAGATATAAAGGTGATATTAGAATACGTCTATTTTTTCGAGTTATAGAGGTCAAATTTCAGATTTCGAGTTATAGAGGTTAAATTTGTACTGGATAGCCGTGAAGGGAATCGTTGATTCGAGTTATGGAGGTTTTGGGCTTTGAAGGGAAGGGAATAGCATTTTATTTCGTGTTAACGAGGATTACGTCTTATCGAGGTTCGAGTTAGCGAGGTTCCACTGTAGTAATAGTGTACTCACTGTTTGATTGTGATAGAAAGGGTCGATGTCCTCGAGGGGCGTGGAGGCGAGCTCGGGCGGGAAGGTGCCCTGCATGCGCACAGGCAGCGGCAGCCCCTGCTCCAGCGTCGCGTCCGGCTGCGGGCCCTCGTCCTCGTCCTCGTCATCGTACCGTACCTACACACCACAACACACTGTTAACTACCGAACATACTTAGATACTGAAGCACCAGGAACCGTAGCCAAGATGACAAAGGTTTATCGTCAATCGAAAAGTAAAATTCGGGTTATTTAATTTTCGATTGGCGTTTGCTATGATGATTGGCACTTGGTGAGGTCCCTCCCTATAGTTAAAAAAGCTTAGTTTTAGCGCAGCGGCAATACTAGCTATACTTATGGGCCGTGCTGTGTTTGCTATAGAGTTTCCACGATTTCCTATTAAAACTTACAATGAAACTACTTTATTGTGGATAGTTGTTGCGATTGCTCCGCGATTCTTGCGCCATTTAGGGTCCTAGCTAAATTGGTTTTCCAATACTTAAGCTATAGAATTTCCAATTTAGCAAGAACCCTAAACGGCATAACAATCCCGTGTGGTGACTGTACATAGTCCCATTAGGAAATCATGGCAGCTTTAAGTAAAATAAAGGACATACTCGTACACGATTTGGAGTTATCATAGAGACGCAATGTTAGTACAGAGACATTATGGCGGCAATCTAATATGTATGTGGCGTCGACCAAAGTACAAGGGTAAGAGAAGGTTATGGCATGTTTTAAATGTTCGAAGGATTTGTCGAATAGGATTCATAGTATTGTTGTTGTTGTGATAGGTATATAAGTCTTTACTGTACATTAATTACTTTAACTAACAATAAGTATTTATGCTTATATCAGAGACATCAAAAAATATACGTTACGGGTTACGGATATATTTATATACTAAACTGTATAAAAGTAATATTTTATAAAAAATGTTTATAAATGTATCTTTATCGGTCCACTGAAAGCTTCCTATTTTAAAAATAACATCATATGATAGGTACTTCTTTATATTCCTTGTATTCATACTCATATGTTTCCTACTCATTTTTTACATTCCTAAAAAAATATTACTTACACTCGTTCCATTAAACGCATCAAAAAATTATTTGTTATTTTATACAAGCTAGCTTACAACTATTATAGCTTAAGTATTTAAAAGAAAACCACAAACATTAGCAAATTCATAAGGCAAGTGTAACAATACTGTTGGAGTCAACTAGTGTTGTTACTGTGTCATGGGAGTATTGGAAGCAAGTTTAATATTCTGTATAGTGCTGCTGTCGTGTGGCCATGATGCGTGTCCTGCTGATCTAAAAGCTTACCATGGTCCTAATACCCCTCTATTAAGTCACCTATCCGAATGTTAACATTCATTTACTTATGCTGTAAGATTACAACTGCATGTTGACGATTCGAACTCGGTTCCGAAATAGCAGGATGCTCAGGAAGCCAGACTTTACAATGACCATTACCAACTAAACTCGTTCATATTTCAAAGTTTTACAAATAAATCGTTACTAATTTATATTGGAATGCACTAATCGCTAGCTAGGTGACTTCACCATGCTAGGCCGAAATGACAGCAGTCAATGATGATGTGGCGAGATGAGTCCAGTGCAATGCTTGACTAGGTGAATTCGTGCTCGTGTGTTTCGCTAGCGCTCTGAACGTTGCTACGTCTTCTTTTTGCGTATCTACGTACCTATCCACTATATAATTTTTTTTTCCGATGCCGAATAATTGACTAAGTTTGTTTTATACACAGGGGTCTAGTTCTAACGTAATTTATAATAACAATGGACTAGCGTTGGCTAAAGGATTCTCTAGCATCTAGTGTAGACATTGAATTTTACAAAAGGATGGTTTTGGAAGCATATTTATCTTAAATTATTATTATTTTTCCAGAATTCTAGCTTTATCTATTGGGTCGTGAAGACGCTCGCTGTTGAAATGCATTTACACCGTAACAATGCAACTAAATATGACAAGCTTATAATAACTACTGTATAATAGCTGTTTACCGGGACATTGGCAACGCTCTAGGATTATTTTTCCGAATACTGGCCGAGAAGCAATGTGTTCAGAAAATACTTTACGAGTAAATGCAGTTAAAACAGAATGGACACAAGTTATCGCTTAATAACTATAGTAACATGCCGCCAATCTCAGATGGAACTAGCATTGTTTGCTTCTGCAATGAATTTTGAAGTTGATGCGATAACTTGTAAAAATCATGTCTCTAAAACGAGCTGTAAAAAGGTAAAAGGGGCAAGCAGGCAAATCTTACTTCTTTTTTCTTTTTCGTCCGCCCCAAATCGTTCTGCAATGATTTAAAAAAAATGTCAGAGCGGTTCGCTGCATTGCTGACGGATCCAGAAAGAATCACTTCAAGTTATTTCCGTTGCAGAGTACCTAAGTCAGCAAAGGGTAGGTACTAATCGATCTCCCATTGAAATAGTTCGTTTTGTGTTTGATAAACCTAACGTCGATTGTAATGATGTTTGCATGTCCTATTGCTAGGCACACTCGTGATCAAAGTGGCACACTAGAGTGAGATGAACGTATACATACCTCGCCTTCCGCTCGTTTTTTCTCGAGTTCCTTTTGCTTGGCATGCTCCTCTGCTATGCGGGCTTCGATAGCGGCCAGTGACTCTCGTGAGAAGGGTCGGAACAAGCTTCGTTCTTCCTCGCTGATCGAGTCCAAGTCCACGGACATTGTCTATCGAACTCCCCCCGAGTGAACTCCCTACTGCATTAGAAAAAAACGTCATGACAATCAATCAAGTAGATAGACAACGAATAAATTTACTGGACACTATTAATGATTTGATTTTTTTTTAATTCATATTGTTGTTTATATGAATTTAAAAAATCCTTATTCCTTAACTATCCAAGAAAGTATATAAGTGCGCAATCGGTGAACGTCGAATCGATAAATTCTTAAAATGAACTAATACTTAGGTAGGTAGATATTGTGATTTGTGATTAATATGTGATAATGTTTGCACTACTTAGTACGTATGTCGGTCACATATTAAGCTAGCACTTAACGCATTCACTGCCAGGGGGCGTGGCCTAGGAACAAACTTATATGACGCTGAACGCACATGTGCGTTGGAGGCAGTGAATGTGTTAACAAGTTAACACTCGTGGCTTTATTGCAATCCGATCCGAAAACACCAACAGGTAATTTTACAGAATAAGTACAAAATGTAACCTATAAGTACAGTCGACATCAAAGATATGTTTACACTTTTTGCCTTATTACAAAAGAGTAAGGTGCAAAAGTGTAAACATATTTTTGAAGTCGACTGTACCTACATTATACAGTTTACGTACTGAAGCAAAGACATTAAGGAAAGAGTCGGGCTCAACTCGCAGTCAACTCGGAAAACCGGAGCGAAACCAAATAGGGAACTGCGGCACTGATTATAACAAGTCTTGACTTTATTCCCAACTTTAGTATCGGCTATTATATAACGGAGCTGGGTCCTTGGAACAGTTGCGTAACGCAGAAATATAGGTCAACATTTTGTGTGTTATGCGTAGCCTTCAGCTCCATGTTTTAGTTACTAACTATGTTGTTAGTGACGCACAATAGTACATTACATACCTAGGGAGGTAAATTCGTAAATGCTCCAGATCGCAGGTGTTTGTGCCATAAATATGCGATCTGGGGCTTTACGAATTACCGCCCGTGGTTTGTATAAAGTTTTACGTCTTGCCTTGGCCAGGAAGTGAGATTTTCTTCCCGTCCCGTGGGAAGAAAATCCCACTTACATGCCTAGGTTGACGTAAAATATTATAATTAGCCCGTAAAGTTGTGATGGTTAAATGCAAGACGAGCTGTAACTGCAATTAATCTTGGAAATATTACTAAAATGTTTTTGTCTCTCGTTTTCTGTCAACTTCTTTTCGTTGACTTTCCTTAAGGAATTTCATGAAAATATGTCTTGTTTCGGTGTATTAATGCAGAAAATGATCTTCATCATATAAGCAATTACCTAATGGACATCATAAAATGTACATAATAAATAATTTAATTTCTAAAACATATCATTTTTACAACGGTATATTTTATTGGCTTTTGGGATCACTTCAGTCTTGCAACCCAGTTAAATGCGTTTTTTATCCTCGTTTTGCATAGATTGCCGTACTTATAGGTACTTACTTAATATTATGCGGACATGGTGGTATATGGTTTGCTAACACCACATCACTTAGTTACGCGTACAAGAGGACGAATTTAGTACCAATCGGCGTCAGTGCCTCACGCTGAGTGATACTAACGAAATGCAATTATAAGTCGTCTGATGAGGCATTTTGCTTAAACACATTGATGCGCTCACGAATCAAGGTCGTGTCAAAATAAGGTGAAACTCATATCAAGTAGTTTAAACAGAATCGACATCCTAGCTAGGCTCTCAGTAAAAATAACACGTGATTGTTTAATCTTATACTTACTAATGAAATTATATGCATCATTAATATCGTAGTTAGACTTCATCTATAAATTATAAACATATTATATATATTTATTATGATAATGATAGATAGTTTTATAGTAGGTTATCGATCGAGAACAACACAGCAATATTTCATATCGGGGCGCGGTGAAGTTACCCCATTTAGTAGCCTGGAATAAGGTCACTCGAGCCCGACACAAACACATGCCTCCAAGCCAACTAAACTCCTCTGTTACCTACTAAAACTTGATATACGAGTATATTAAATAAAATTAGTCTTATTTATGTTTACCTAAATCATAACATTAATAACCTATAACTCAAAACAATTTGATAAAAATTACGGATGATGTTATAGCTAAAAGAACAAAATGAAAAAAATAATTTGTAACTTATTTTTTGAGCGAAATAAGAGGGACTTAATGCAAAACGCTTGTTTAAGGATCATCGTTTATGAATTAGGCAAAAACAACAGAAAACCGCATTGGAAATAAGTCACCCGTTTTGACTATGTATGACTATAATATACGCAGTCTCTGTTCTGTCGTGGAACGGATAAAAACCTACCAGAAAACAAATAATTATTTATATTTTAAAATTTCATTGTTGCTTTTAATATAACCTGTACATGATTGCTGCACCTAGTACTTATTTAGCTAATTTAGAAACGAGATATCAAGATAGGCAATATAAAATATATTTTACAGTACATATGGTCCTATTTTCCCGCACTAGTGCGTAAAATAGCACTTTTCGTGCGCATGTCAAAAGTTTAAAGGGCCATATGTACTGTAAAACGGTGTACGATACACGTGCGAATAGGTAATTCGCAACTCGTGTCGATTTAAAACACTCCCTTCGGTCGTGTTTTAATTTATCGCCACTCGTTTCGAATTTCCTCTTTTCCGCACTTGTATCGTAAATAACTATTCTGTTCTACGGACGGAAAGCGTCAACTTTCGGCCCGCTGCGCGAAACCAAAAACGAAGATGCCGCTTTTCCGGCTCCGTCGAACAGAAAAATACACACTGTCCCGTCCGTCCGTACCTAAAGCTAGGTATGTAATATACAATTACGATCAATAGAAAACGAACGCGAGTAACATACAAGTTTTAGAAAACACCAGAATAAGCCATCACACCATAATGCAATCTTAACTCAAGATTTTTAAATTGCAGTCTAGCAATATACCTACTTGCACCTACCTATACACCTACCGTAAAGGGCAAAAAGCACGCTAACCTTTATCGCCACCCCTATATTTTCCGTTTAACCCTCTTATGGACGTCGTTTAAGTTGTCTGACAATTATTTATCAGTATTCAGTATTCGTTTATATCTTGCTTCCAATGGAAATTTTCTACATATTCTTAAATGAGTTTGGCTACTTGTTTGTTTTTTAAATATTCAGTTCAATAAATAATATCATAATAAGATATATTTATAATAATTAGTAAACATTTGATACTACATATTACTACTCAATCTAGTTGACCTATTTTGACCAACATTTTATATAATTATTAAATTTCTATCATGTATTAGATTTACGACATTACTTATTTACTTTTTGCTGTTTTTAGTGTTCCGTACAAAACTTTTTTAGGGTTCCGTACCCAAAGGGTAAAACGGGACCCTATTACTAAGACTTCGCTGTCCGTCCGTCCGTCCGTCCGTCCGTCCGTCCGTCCGTCCGTCCGTCCGTCCGTCCGTCCGTCCGTCCGTCTGTCACCAGGCTGTATCTCACGAACCGTGATAGCTAGACAGTTGAAATTTTCACAGATGATGTATTTCTGTTGCCGCTATAACAACAAATACTAAAAACAGAATAAAATAAAGATTTAAATGGGGCTCCCATACAACAAACGTGATTTTTGACCAAAGTTAAGCAACGTCGGGAGTGGTCAGTACTTGGATGGGTGACCGTTTTTTTTTGCTTTTTTTTTTGTTTTTTTTTTGTATGGTACGGAACCCTTCGTGCGCGAGTCCGACTCGCACTTGCCCGATTTTTATTATAATAACATTGCATGCTGAATATATTTCCCGTTTTCTTTAGTATGTTTTGTTGAAATTTAGCATGATTGACGCACACCGAGAATGGATTAATTATTAACTGCACCAAGAATTAAGCTTAGAATAAAATTATGAATGTAAACAATTTTGCATCCCATTATGAAGCGTAATGTAAGTATGTACCTACTTGGAACATAATGGATTTAACCAACTTGTAATTGTTTATAACCTTCATTCTTGCAAATGAATGTAACTATTTATTTTTCACATCACCTAATCAGAAAATTGATTTTTCTTCCCTGCTAGGAGGGATCAAAGTGGCACTTTTCTGTTCAAGGACATTTCATTGCCAGTATAAAATATTAATATAATTAACTATGAACATCGTATGTACAGCCTGGCAAAAAAGAGTAGAAATTAAAAAGTGGCAACACTGTAGTGTCAACACTGAGATTTTTTTATTTTCCTCATAGTTGATGTGAAAAGCAGTATGTCTCACACGGTATCAAAATTATTTCGTCTTGGGCGTTAACTCTTGAATCCCTCATTACGCTCAGGATTCAATGTACGCCCTTGACGGAAATATATCATTTTGATCCCTTGTAACACAAACTACTATTTTTATTTCTATTTCTATAGGTAGGTATGGTCCGTATGAAAGCAAGGCATCGATAAGCTGTTTACCTGCTAACAGTGAATGGGCGGGCGATGGTGCGGGTGGTGGGGCCGCGCGCGGCCGCACGCCCTGCGGCCGCGGTCTCCCGCCGTCCACCTACGTCGGCGCCGCCCTTCTGTACACAATACCGACAGTTACAATACAATACGCTACTTACTATTTTCAGAAGTTTCTGTTAAGCTACAATGTTCACCCATATATTTGATCCCTAATATAGTTTTATCGCGATAGTTTACCTCTGTACGATACGATATTTTAGATTTAGATTTCGATTTCATTTATTTGCAATAAACATGGTACAGTGGTTCTTATGCTATTGTTATTGGGTAACACTTGATTAACTACATAGTAGCATGTAAATTTACAACTTATTTGCGAAGGAAAGGAAAAATAAAGTGTGACAACGTTATAAAATAATAATTAATAATAAAGTAACTTTAAAAATTGTTTGCGGCAGCGATATTCCGCCATCCGCTTACAAAACGGTATCGATTAGAAATTACCTACAATGCGCTAATTAAAATATTCTTTTATGTTACTGTAGGTAATGTACTGAATGTGAAAAATTTGGTTCTAACTAACATTACTAAATAATAAAGTAACTTTAAAAATCGTTTGCGGCAGCGATCTTCCGCCTTCTGCTTACAAAACGGTATCGATTCGAAATTACCTACAATGCGCTAATTAAAATATTCTTTTATGTTACTGTAGGTAATGTACTGAATGTGAAAAATTTGGTTCTAACTAACATTACTAAATAATAAAGTAACTTTAAAAATTGTTTGCGGCAGCGATCTTCCGCCTTCTGCTTACAAAACGGTATCGATTCGAAATTACCTACAATGCGCTAATTAAAATATTCTTTTATGTTACTGTAGGTAATGTACTGAATGTGAAAAATTTGGTTCTAACTAACATTACTAAATAATAAAGTAACTTTAAAAATCGTTTGCGGCAGCGATCTTCCGCCTTCTGCTTACAAAACGGTATCGATTAGAAATTACCTACAATGCGCTAATTAAAATATTCTTTTATGTTACTGTAGGTAATGTACTGAATGTGAAAAATTTGGTTCTAACTAACATTACTAAATAATAAAGTAACTTTAAAAATTGTTTGCGGCAGCGATCTTCCGCCTTCTGCTTACAAAACGGTATCGATTCGAAATTACCAACAATGCGCTAATTAAAATATTCTTTTATGTTACTGTAGGTAATGTACTGAATGTGAAAAATTTGGTTCTAACTAACATTACTAAATAATAAAGTAACTTTAAAAATCGTTTGCGGCAGCGATCTTCCGCCTTCTGCTTACAAAACGGTATCGATTCGAAATTACCTACAATGCGCTAATTAAAATATTCTTTTATGTTACTGTAGGTAATGTACTGAATGTGAAAAATTTGGTTCTAACTAACATTACTAAATAATAAAGTAACTTTAAAAATCGTTTGCGGCAGCGATCTTCCGCCTTCTGCTTACAAAACGGTATCGATTAGAAATTACCTACAATGCGCTAATCAAAATATCCTTTTATGTTACTGTAGGTACCCACTGAATGTGACAAATTAGATTCTAACATTACTAACTATAGATACGATAAAACGATTTATTAGTATGAATATGAAAGGTGTGACGTCACTAGATTGCGGCCGCAATCTACTGGCGACCACAAACAAGGGTGTCTACCCTTCTGTATTACAATCACATGTTACAATATAATTCTGTTCTATTATACACCACAGTAATAAGTCATATACGTTTAAACGATTAATATGGTCGTGAATAAAGTTAAATATGATGTCACGCTATTCATTAATATGCTTTTAAAATAGTTTCGTAGTCGCCGACCCCCTCCCCCTACGTCTGTACAAAATGGTATCGGTTAAAATAATAGGTAGGTTACGGCAACGCTCGTAGCTCGTAGCTCGCGCTGGCACTGATGTGTTAAGCTGTAAGCTAGTAGGGGAGAGCGGGGCTGGAAGTTACAATTTTTAAATAACATACAAATTCGAAATAATGTAATAATAATCTTTAAATCTAAAAATGAAGAATTTCATTTATATGACATATCGTTCTAAATTCTAAACGCTTACGCTTTTATTTTTATCTAAACTCAGCGCACAGGTATAGTAGCCTATTGCTAAGTACTTATAGTTAATATAGTTTAGTCAGATGTAAACCTAGACGTTCTAAATCTATAAAATATTTATAGCGACGTAACTTTTATCGCGATTACGTAAAAGTTTATAGTGCGCAGTCAAAATGGTGTACTTATACCAGAGAAATACATCGCAGGCCCTTCGTGCTTTGAACAATACGGTTAACTTGTGGCCTTCCGTCTGGGTGGTTTATGGTTGCATTATGTTTATCTACCCGTCTAGCTGTGGAAGGCCAGATGGCGAAACTGAGACCGTTTCGCTTTTATAGCTATCGATATAGCAGCCGTCTCTTTTGCACAATATGTTTAAAAAACCTACTCGCCACACTATAACGCAACGAATTAAAAGCTAATATCAATTATAAGCGAACATGAGACTTGGTGCGTAGCCAACATGCCAATCGTTTACGCTCCGTAGCATATCATCACAGCGAAGCATCCCAAGTGGCATTAATAAATTTCACACTGTATACCTATGTAGTAAACGTACTTTTACTACTACGTAAACTACACGTACTTACTTACCTACCTACTACGTACTTTACTTAAACGTACTTTTTTTACGTACTTTTATTGTTCTAAGATAGTTTTAGAGGTTAATATCAAATAAAATAAAAAATCTGCTAAGCTATTCTGAATCATCAAAATGAACTGACTAATCTGTAGCTACCTACTTCAGTAGTCATTCATTATTATACTTTGGCTACAGGCCAAAGCCAACGAATCCATAAAAACCATTCAAACAAGTAGGTACTTACTCGTATATAAAAATTACATTGCTTGCTGACCATTTTTCCAGCTGTTTTGGAAAAGTGGGTGTATTTGGTGAAAAAATAATTAAAATTTCAGCGTATTTACCTTTATTCGCACCGACGTACTTTTGTACATTCATATGATATGTGTAATTGTGTATCGTATTCATATAATGTAGGTACGATCAGGACTGCACTTTATTATATATTTTTTTTAGTTCTAACATCCACAATAAACAAATTTACTGATTTGAAATTTCGCCAAACTGCGGAACAGTTTGTTGGCGAAGCCATCATTTTAACACAATGACTGTCAGCGACCCGCTAGGCGAATTCTCTGTTCGTAAGTGCTTTTCGCTACAAGGAGGATAAGGCACGGTTAGGCTTGTTTATTTTAAAATAAGGAATAGGTGTACTACATTTTTGCTTACTGCTGGGGTGAGGCTTACCGAAGCCAGCCAAAAGCTTCGAGTCATAAAATGCCTATTTCCATCAAGGTACCTATAAATAGTGCTTTTCTCAAACAACGTGAATAATTATTTGAAAAATATATTGCTTATATTATTAGCATCTACAGCATATTGTCTTAAGATGCTCGATATCAAACATGATATCGAACCTAAAGAGGTAAAACCTCAATTACTATAAAGATTTTTCAGTGAGCACATGTATAAATATATATCGATATCTTATTTATCGACATAAAATCCCTAGAACGTGCCCCGAGTTAGCACACGTATGATTATTAGTATTACCTGTCGTCCGCGAGAGCAGTGTGGCCGCGGCTACCAGAGAGATGAAAGTGAGCTCGTGTTCGCTGATAGGGACAGCCAGCAAATGGGCAAGATTTTTCATGTCCGACCTGAAACCAACGATGCGAAACAGACTCAATAAGATCATATTAGTTCATACGCTCAGATGGAACCAAGGCTTATTCGATTAATGTTTTGAGAGACCATCAGTACCTTTTATAGATAAGCGTGGCTGCAGACTTTTTATATAAGTGCTTATCGATTATTAACTGGAATGATCGTACTCTTTTTGTTATTGATATTTGTGCATCTTGCTCGCAACTCGCAACCAATATAAGAGCAGGTGAGATACGCATATTATGAACAGGTGTTTAGACTCCGACCACGCTAAGTTTGCACTAACTTTACAATGACAATGTATATAATATCGCATAGGAGCGCCTTACTTGATGTAGCACTAGACATGAAAACTTAGCGTGGTCGTGGTTACACTTAGACCCAATAGCTTTGCCAGCCGATGGATAGTATCCATCCATTGGATACATGAAAAAACCGGGCAAGTGCGAGTCGGACTCGCGCACAAAGGGTTCCGTACCATAATAGAAAAAACGGCAAAAAAAAAACGGTCACCCATCAAAGTACTGACCCCGCCCGACGTTGCTTAACTTCGGTCAAAAATCACGTTTGTTGTATGGGATGGGAGCCCCACTTAAATCTTTATTTTATTCTGTTTTTAGTATTTGTTGTTATAGCGGCAACCAGAAATACATCATCTGTGAAAATTTCAACTGTCTAGCTATCACGGTTCGTGAGATACAGCCTGGTGACAGACGGACGGACGGACGGACGGACGGACAGCGGAGTCTAGGTAATAGGGTCCCGTTTAGGGTCCCACTTTGTCTGATTCTGAATGCCACTATACATAGAATAGAATACAAAGCTGTCCCATTAGGGATAGTGTATAATTATGCTCGTATTTGACCCAGGATTAAGTATAGTTAGTACCGATTTCGGGGTCAGGTTAAAACATTTACGTGCTATTGACGTGTCTCGCTGATCATTAACGTCAATTCCTATCATATTTTATGTAATAGCTAGCGAGTTAGCAGCTAAGTGAAAAAGGTAAATGTCCCGAAAGTTCATTACAGTAAGCACGCGAATCTGAAACCCAAGCAATCCAATAACGTGGCCTGCCCAGTTGTAACTATGTTAAGTGCACCAATTTTAGGCTTTCGTAATTTGCTACGTAACTACGTTAATTGAATGTATTTATGTAGTTAGGTTAAATTAACCTAAAACAGTTTGTAGGTAAGTAGTTTTTTGGGGTCTATGAAATGTTATCTTTTGTTATTTTATCCTTAGCGTACTGTTACAAGACTAAATGCGTAATATAAGAACTTAAAAACATAAAAAAATATAAATAAGTACAGTATATAGTGAGAGCGAGCAGGACTTACCTATAGTAGTTGCATGGTGCATGTCCTTGTGCACACGTATTTCCAGTAAACCAGCGGTCGGCAACCTTTTAGCAGCCAAGAGCCAGGGCCACATAGCAGTTAACGAAGTGGACGCGGGCCGCACTTTGTTAATATTTATGACTTTATCAGACATTGTCATTTGTCAATATTACATACAAAATAGCCAGGGAGGCTCGCGGGCCACTGGTTGCCGACCGCTGCAGTAAACTGATAATTATTTTAAAAGATAAATTCTTAATTGTGCATACCTAATAAAAAAAATCGGGCAAGTGCGAGTCGGACTCGCGCACGAAGGGTTCCGTACCATATAAAAAAAAAAACAAAAAAAAAAGCAAAAAAGAAAACGGTCACCCATCCAAGTACTGACCACTCCCGACGTTGCTTAACTTTGGTCAAAAATCACGTTTGTTGTATGGGAGCCCCATTTAAATTTTTATTTTATTCTGTTTTTAGTATTTGTTGTTATAGCGGCAACAGAAATACATCATCTCTGAAAATTTCAACTGTCTAGCTATCACGGTTCGTGAGATACAGCCTGGTGACAGACAGACGGTCCCGCATTCAATAATGCAAAAACCGGGCAAGTGCGAGTCGGACTCGCCCATCGAGGGTTCCGTACTTTTTAGTATTTGCTGTTATATCGGCAACAGAAATACATCATCTGTGAAAATTGTAACTGTCTAGCTATCACGGTTCATGAGATACAGCCTGGTGACAGACAGACAGACGGACAGACAGACAGACAGTGGAGTCTTAGTAATAGGGTCCAGAATTTACCCTTTGGGTTCGGAACCCTAAAAAGGAATAAAGTATACTTCTCGTGACATTTGCCTTATCCTACAAATATATGCATCAAATAATGCAAAAATGTTTTGGAAAACAACCGCGACCGTTAAAGTTAATAAGTGCGATAAGAGTAAAATAATTTTCGCTTTTACATTAACTTTTTCTAACAAAAGTAAATATAGTTTGTCAAAGGACTGTTTCATTTCAATCATAGACAGAGAGAATCATACTATCTTTGTCTTACACTAGTACTAGCACCCAAAAGGAAAGGATGAGTATAGTTTTCCTGGTTCTTACTGACTGACAAATTGGTTTGACCAAAAAGGTTTTATTAGGTACTTTTTATTTGATACCGGATATGGGCGAACATAAATAATATATGGATCCTTTTCCCATAGGAACTTACTGAACTACGCAATACTACGCTTAGAAACATCACAGTATTGACGATTCCCAAGAGACCCTTAAATAAATAGAAACATACTAGCAGTTCGTTGCGGTTTACTTCCTCACTCATTAATCATTATCCCATTCAAGCATGGCAAACTCCATAATTCCTTAAAGGTGTTTTCAATTAGGAGTTTTTTGAGAGTTAGCTTAAGACGAAAGTGTTCGACAGCGCGAAATCGCCTTTTCATACTTCCTTATTTTTCTCTCTGGATAATAACATACTTGACTAAAAACATTTTGACAAAATTTGATGTATATCAACCACCTAATTATGCCCCTTCGTTTATTTATTTTTCGATTTTTTTATTATTATAAGAGACAGAAGCATTTAAATAATTGTATGGAATTTGTTTCTAATTATAAATAGGTAACAATTAGGATTGTTACCTACATTAAACCAAAAAATCGAAAAAAGTCAAACGATCCCTTCATTATAATCATCATCATCATCATCATCATTGGCCTTCGAGTATATTACAGACTATACAAGCAGTGTCAGGTAGGGAGACAACGTTTTTCGTGGCTGTGAAAGCCGATACGGGAGCGGCAAACACGACCACAGGCCTGGCAGGTGTAATGTGCCCGTGGCGAGCAGGTGTCGGGCTGATGACGCTTGGTTCGCTTACTTGCGAGTGTCTTAAACCAAGCGTACCCGTATTGGACCCGGTAAACTACGTCCAAACCAGCGGTGGTAGGTCCCGCAAGGGGCCGCCTGGTTTGCTACCACCCTCCCGCCGGAGTCAGGCGCCAAGCAGCCTTGCTGAGTTTCGTCTATGTGCCGGAGTAACAGGCCGCGTAGCCAACATGCTAATTGCTTACGCTCCGTAGCGATCGAAACGCAACTGTCACTGTCGCACTAATATGGAAGAGTGATAGAGAGACACAAAGCGTTTCGTTGTCGAAGCGATAGCGATTGTCACCTTGGCTAGGCCGGCAGAGCCTTTGGGGGATGATTGGCTGTCAGTTGTGTTGCATAATGCTGGTTTTTGGATCCTTGAGTGACGTCGGGCCGAGCGGCTCACGCTGGAGGGTAGCGGGATCCGAGGCACGGTCTTGCCGGTGGCCGACCGCAGGAAGTTGGAGGCCCAATTATACGACAGCCACGTGCGAGAGGCTGCCCCGCCACCTAGCGAAAAATCCTGGAATAGCTCCACCGTGCCAGTTGGCGACTGGACGGGAGGACCCGGTGGGTTATTTCAGGGGGGCTCGGGCGTCCCCGCAGTCTCCAAGTGAGCTCCTCATTGTCCCGAATAGCTCAAGTGATCCAATTGGTAAACGCAACACCTCGACAGCTATTTCTTCACCCATCCCACACTCCACAAACATGAGATCGAAAAGAAAAAAGAATAGGATTAAACACCGGCTGCACTTCCTCCCATTGAAAGTGCACCTCACCAACATCAGGGGGTTGCACTCAAATATCGATCCGGTCCACCACCATCTTGAAACCGAAAAACCGCACCTATTCTTTTTGACGGAGACGCAAATCAAAACCCCAGCGGACGCGTCGTACCTCAACTACCCAGGCTACTCACTGGAACATAAGTTCAGAGCACGTGCTGGGGTCTGTGTGTACGTCCGCGACGACATTTGCTGCAAGCGTCTCCGTTGCTTTGAGGCTGCCGGGTTTTCCACTTTGTGGATTATGGTTGACTCGGGCTCAGAGAAAACTCTGTATGCCTGTGTCTACCGATCGCACAGCGGAAACCAGGAGACAACTAGGCTCTTTGACCACCTTACTGAGATGGCAGATAAAGCCCAACAGCGGTACCCTGTTTAGACTATGCAGACATTTGTTATTTAGACATTACTGAAGAGCAATTGAACAAACTCGAGCGACTTCAAAATGTTTGCATTAGGTTTATTTTTGGGTTGCGTAAATTCGATCACATTTCAAGCTACCGTTCGCAGCTTAAGTGGTTGCCTATCCGTTTCCGTCGCAACATACATATTCTTTCCCTCCTGTATGTCACGCTGTTTCATCCCAATACTCCTTTTTATCTCAAAACTCAATTTAAATTTCTTTCCTCCATTCGATGCTCTCAAAATCTGCTACTGGTTCCCCCTCCTTCTTCTTCAAAATTTTACATTAACTCTTTCAGTTTTCGCGCTGTCCGGCTGTGAAATGCTCTGCCTATTGATATCAAACGTGCTAAATCACTCTTTATTTTTAAAAGCCTATTAAAAAATCATTATTTGTCTCTTTCATAAATTTTTCAAAATTTTTCTTGTAACTCCTTGTTGTTTTATAGCCTCCTTTGTCATGTATATATTTATTTGTTATTTATATAATGTTTATATAGTAATAAATGTAGTATATTTTTATTTCTTATATTTGTAGTATATGTATTTTATTTTTATTATTTGTTTTATTTTCGCACCACCCGTTAACCTGAATTTGTTTCGCCTTCTCACTATCTGAAGGTTGTCTGGAAGAGATCGCTGTTTAGCGATAAGTCCGCCTGTTGTTACCTACATATTTGTACCTGTTCATACTTTTGTACCATTTCTTTTGTAGTGTGCAATAAAGCATTTTATTATTATTTTTTTATTTATTTTTCGTCTTAAGTTAGGTATTTTTATAATATGAATATAAAAGTAAAATATAAAAACACTTACAAAACAATAAAAAATACATATAAACACATTATAAAAAAACCTAACCTAGGGTGCCGCCGGCAGCGGGGCAGGGCCCAAGCTGCCGGTGGTCAGGGCCGCAGAGTGAGGAACCGACGTACTATACGCGCCGTGTCCAAAATTACCGCCTTCTGCATCTGACCCTTGATCTAACCACCCAGCGAGAGTCTCTCTAGGTGTTGGTCGAGACTCTTCGCTTATTATTATTATTTATTTGTATGTCTGTTCCATATCTCGGGACCATGGGGTCCCGGACCTTTGGGAGGCGTACGTGGGGCCGAAGCCAACAGCGCAGAGGCCCTTTAAGACATTTAATCTAAAAGCAAGGGATACACGTGGCGGATACCATACCCGAACGCACAATGTGATACATCCGGAGATGGTCCCCGCCAGGTGCAAAGACTATTGCAGTGCAGCACTTTTGTGCTGCGATGGAAACTAAGGTCATAGGCTATTTGATTTGAATGTTGGATGTACTGGATATAGGGCTATGGGAGGAGACTAGCGGACACCTGCCGTGACAATCAGTCTCAAAATTGTATAAGACAGGTGGTGACTCGCCAACTCATTGAGTGGGCCCCGCAATGGCCGCACGCACAGTGCGACAACAGGGCAACACTTTGGAGTGGCTGTGAGGTTGTCGAGAGGTGAGTCTGCGGTAGCCAGATCCCGGTAATCCGTTCAGCAGGCCGCCGGCGTTATGACATTTTACACTTCCAACCTGGAGCATAGGTCCCGCTCTTACGACTCCACTCTGGCCGGCCAATCAAGGCAAGCACAGAGGCGAGGGCCAGATGAAAGTGCCCTCTGGAATAGGGGTCCGCGGTGTCGCCACTCACCGTCAGCTCGCCACAAGCTGCCCCCGCGGGGTTATTATTATTATTCTCTTTATTTATTTTTCGTCTTACGTTAGGGTTTTTATAATATGAATATAAAAGTAAAATATAAAAACACTTACAAAACGATAAAAAATACATATAAACACATTATAAAAAACACATCATTATTATTATTATTATTACCCTGCGGCTCAACTCGTATTCCTTGGGGACTTTAACGCCCACCACGAGGAGTGGCTGTTCCCGTACAAGAATACTTGCCACGCTGGGAGGAAAGCGCGCAAATTTGCTGTATCCCTAAACCTTACCCAGCTGGTAAATGTTGCGACGTGGATACCGGATGTTACTGACCATACACCCAATTGCCTTGACCTTCTGCTGACAACTGATCCAGACAGGTACTCGGTTTCGGTCTCAGCTCCGCTAGGATCGTCCGATCACTGTCTGGTGAAATCCGTGTCAATCCACTCTCCTCCTGATCTCTGCCCTAGGGGCACGAGAAGAGTATGGCGATACGAGTCAGCGGACTGGGATGAGATGCGGCATTTCTTTACGTCTTTCCCCTGGCAGCAGGTCTGTTTTTCTTCGGATGACCCCTCGTGTTCTGCTGAGGCTGTTGCAGATGTGATTCGGCAGGGAATGGAATATTTCATTCCGTTCTCCGACCTATCGCTCGATCACAAGACCCGAGCACGGTACAATTCAGACTGTGCTCGAACCGAGGCCCTTAAGCAGTCTGCATACCAGGCTTGGGTACTAGCCCGCGATAGCAAAGCTGGAGCACATAGGGTTCGCGCGAGGAAAAAAGCCTTTAACTCAGCTGCCAAGTCCTGCAAACGGGTGCTTCGAAAGGCTCGATTCGACCACGTCAGTCGAATAGGGGCCAAACTCGCCTCCTATCCTCCTGGTAGCAAGCGGTTCTGGTCCCTGTCGAAAGCGGTCGAATCCAACTTCTGCCGACCCACATTGCCACCTCTGCAGAAACCTGATGGGACACTGGCCCACTCCGCGACAGAGAAAGCTAACTTGTTTGCTTCTCTGTTTGCGAGCAATTCACGCCTAGACGCAGGCTCAAAACTTCCACCTACGCTACCTCAATGCAGTTCCTCTATGCAGAGAATTGCTATACATCAAAAAGAGGTACGCCGAGCTCTGCAGAATCTTAACGTGAATAAGGCCAATGGACCAGACGGTATACCTGCACGTGTACTAAAGCAGTGTGCGCCTGAGTTGTCTCCTGTACTGACACGCCTGTACCGCCTCTCTCTCCAAACTAGAACGGTGCCGAAATCCTGAAAGCTTGCAAACGTGCAGCCAGTACCCAAGAAGGGTAGTCGTGCTGATCCCTGCAATTACCGACCAATCGCCATTACCTCCATGCTCTGTAAAGTCATGGAAAGGGTACTTAACGACAAGCTGCTGACATACCTCGAAGCAAAAGATCTGCTCAGTGACCGTCAATATGGCTTTCGCCGAGGTCGGTCTAGTGGGGATCTTTTAGCGTATGTCACCCACTGCTGCGGCGAGGCCATCGAGAGGAACGGTGAAGCGCTTGCTGTTTCACTGGACATCTCGAAGGCCTTTGACAGGGTTTGGCACGCAAGTCTCCTTAGCAAGCTTCCTGCATACGGCATCTCTGCTGACTTTTGTAGCTGGCTATCTGATTTCTTGAGTGAACGGTCGATCAGAGTAGTTATTGATGGCTGCTCTTCGGACCTCATGGCCATTGACGCCGGGGTTCCTCAGGGGTCTGTTCTCTCCGCAACCCTTTTCCTGCTCCACATTAACGACATGCTGCAACCCAGCATTGTAGGTTATGCAGATGACAGTACGGTTGTTGAGAGATATTTGGCTAGTGCAAGGGACAGCAGGGAGGATATACGTTCACAGAGAGAGGCCATGGTTGAGCGGATGAACTTGACCCTTAGTCTCGTTTTCCAGTGGGGTGATGACAATCTGGTCACGTTCAATGCGTCCAAAACGCAGGCGTGTCTATTTTCCGCAAAACGGAGTCCATTTGACCTGACTCCTTCTTTCCGAGGTGCATCTGTACCTATTACCGACAGCCTGGAACTCCTCGGCATGGAGCTGAGTTCAGTCCTCAGCTTCGGCAGCTTCATTGAGTCTAAAGCACAAACTGCGGCCAGAAAGCTGGGCGTCCTAAATAAGGTGAAGCGATACTTCACACCTGGACAGCTTCTAACACTTTACAAAGCTCAAGTCCGGTCGTGTATGGAGTATTGCAGCCACCTGTGGGATGGCTCAGCTAAATACCAACTCGCCGCTTTGGACTCAGTGGAACGCAGAGCCAGGAGGATGATTGGCGACAAGAAGCTAACGGCTAAGCTTCAGTCTTTGGCCCATCGGCGGAAAGTCGCCAGCCTGTCGGTATTCTACAGGTTGCACTTCGGGGAGTGTGCCCAAGAGCTACACGAGCTTATTCCACCGTCCCCATTCTACCATCGGACTTTTAGACGCACGGCCGGTTTCCATCCTTACTTGGTAGATATTCCACCAATTCGCACGAAGCACTTTGCTTCTATTTTCCTTATGCGCACTGCCAAGGAATGGATTTCCTTGCCGGCGTCTATATTTCCGTGTTCTTATAACCCGGCAACCTTCAAATCAAGAGTGAACAGGCACCTTCTGGGCGAGCTCGCTCCATCGTAGGCCACGTCTACGCCTCGGCTAGTCTGTGGCCATGAGTAAGCCCATTCATAATAATAAATAAAAAAAAGCGTCGCCGTGGATTTTAAGCCCGTCAAATACCAGTTTGCGCCACTTGACTCTGTCCTCGGCAAGTTTCTCCCATTTGTGAACCGGGATGTTGAAGGCGTGCATGTCTCGCTTGGCGCAATCTTTATGTCGTAACATTGGCCGACCGATGCTTCTCTTGGCATCAGCTATGGCACCAAGCAAAACACGCCGCGGTAAACGAGAAGGTTGCATACGATGCACATGCCCCATCCAACGTAAGCGTCGCTGCTTTAGAAAGAGGCTGGGCAGCTGAGCAATCTCAAGCACCCTTTCGTTTGTGACCCTATCCTTCCAGTGTATGCCCAAAATGTTCCGGATGCAGCGCATGTGGAAAGCGTTAAGACGACGTTCGTGCTTGGCATATGAGGTCCAGGTCTCAGCCCCGTACAAGAGTATGCTCAGGATGCACGTTTGATAAACAACCATCTTGGTTTTCCTGGTAAGATGTTTATTTTGCCATACTCTTGTACTCAACTTCCCAAACATCGTCGCCGCTTTTCCGATGCGAACGTCAATTTCTGCATCCGGTGAGAGATTGTTAGTCGCCGTCGACCCGAGGTAGCAAAACTTGTCGACGGACTCGAGCGGGGCGCCATCCAACAGGATTTTCGGTGTTTCCGCACACCCTTGAGCCAGTACAACAGTTTTTCGGGGATTTATGGACATAGAGAATAGAGCACATGCAGGTACGCGAAAACTTGTCCATAATGGTCTGAAGCTCAAGCTGCGATGTGGCGATGAAGGCTGCGTCGTCGGCAAATAGCAAACTGCACTTCATTATAATATACATATTGTAAGGTTATTAATACATCAATTTTTATAAAATATTGTCCTTAATGTCAATATCCAAAAAGGAAAATGGGGACTTTTATATGGAGAAGCGGTCGTCCCCTTTCCTCTTAAAAACAAAAAAAAATCTGTATTGTCATGAATGAGAATCCACAGGAGACTCGCCCTTTGTCTGACCTTGGCCTGGATAGGAGGCCTACGAGCACCATCCCCCACACTGTTAACTGTACTGTACTGGACCTTATGCCTATTGTAATAAGGTCCACCGAAGTACGTTAGGGGTGTTGCTGTTTGTACAGATTATATCGGGGGTCGTGTTCCGTGGGGGTGTAATTAGTTCAGGGAGACTTGTTTAACAACTAGTAATGTTGTGTTACTTACGTTTCAGATGTGATCACGTTATTTCATCACCTTTATGTAATAATGATAATAATCAGTAAGTTGAGTAAAATGCTTCAAATGCAAATTTTTTGCATACCTATTAAGACAGCCTCTATGTCCCGTCGTCGTTTTACTTTTTTAGATTTTTTATTATTATGAGATTAAGGAGCGAAAAACGAATTCCATACTCATTTTTTTTAAATAGAAAATGTATATGTGAAAATGGGGTCTTTTTCCCTTTTTAAATTAGTCCTCGCAATTTTGAGTAGATATATAACCTCAAAAGTTGACGGTTTTTCGAAAATAAATCAATGGTGTTAACCGAAAATGCCCGACTACTTAAAAACACAAATTAAAATTATTTAATAAAATAATATAGTTTATATGTATTTGCAATTTCTATTGAACTCCACTTAATACCATTTGGGTCACATAACATTCATTCCTTCGCATTATATTTCCTTACCAAGCTAGGCGTATTTCCTTACTTTTTCTAAAAATAAAATTTTATGTAGTTACCGTATATAGTGCTTAGGGTATTGTCTAGAACGCGCGCGGTTCGATGGCCGCGACGCCCGCAGGCCGCGCGCGCTGCTGGCTACCGGCGCGCGTGCACCACATCTGCCTCCGTTGCCGCCTCTGCAACAACCATGCCATCTATTTAATACCCGTAACATACTTTATAGACTAACATAAGTACATACATACCATAAAAGTGACTCAAAAATACGTTGACGGGTCAAACAGATCACTGTGTTATGTCTTTCCTGTAGACATACACGAGAGTTAAGGGCTATAAAGGTTAATTTTCATATTTAACCCTTATCCACGTGAAAAGGTCCTCCTTTTATTTAAAGAACTATGATAAAATCATTACTTACATGCCCACAAGCTGTTAACTATTGCCCACAGGAGAGAAAACTAGTGTGTTATCGCGAACAGTACATTTTTCTCTCCTGTGGGCAATAGTTAACAGCTTGTGGGCATGTAAGCAATGATTTTATCATAGTTCTCTAAATAAAAGGAGGACCTTTTCACGTGGATAAGGGTTAAATATGAAAATTAACCTTTATAGGCCTTAACTCTTGTGTATGTCTACAGGAAAGACATAACACAGTGATCTGTTTGACCCTGACAAAGATTTTACTGCGCCATTTTGTTGATAAATTTAACAAGGAACCGTTTGAGTTTGAGTTTGTCTGGTGGTCTACGCGGTCCCAGTACATGTCATCTTGAAACTCAAAATCATTGTCAATAGAGGTGACAGCAAGGTGTCATCTATTGGGCATTAGCATGTCGAGCACTAGTAGGTACGTTTACCTTATCAAAGCTAAAAGAGAATATGTTGAAGATAAAATTTAATACGTTTTCTTTTAGTTAAAACTAGTAGTTCGCCCCGAACTGAGAACTCGCGGTTTGTCAAAATTATATATGTATAGCGATTGACTTTGTTGCACCTACTTACTCAGTATAGTTCGACATAAAATAGTAGAAAATAATTTTCAAGAAAAAAACCGACTTCTATGGGGGCCGGTGAAAGAATATTGTACGGTCAGCCAAGAAAGTGGTCTACCACTTTTCGACTCTATCAGTCAGATGATAGAGTCGAAAAGTGGTAGACAACTTTCTTGGCTGACTGTACATAGAGTCGGTCCATAAAAAGTCTGCAGTGGATTTGATAGCCCACGCAGTGCAACTGTCATTTATACGTCATAATTTCATAGAAGTTTGACGTTTAAAATAACACTTGCACTGCGTGGGCTATCAAATCTGCTGCAGACTATTCTTGGTCTGACTCTAGATGTGCACTATGTAGAAAAGGAGGTAAAATCACCCACTTTTCTAGTAGGTAGGTAGGTTTCTGTAAGGGTCGCAGTTTTAGCCTCACGAACCCACTTCTCTGATAGCAGTTCGGTTCTGTGAGGATTGCAGTTCGAACCTAACCAAAACCACTTTTTTTCGGTTCTGTGAGGATCGCAGTTCAAACCTAACCTAACCCACTTAACGGTGCGGTGCGGTGTACGGGGGTTTGAGCGGGAGGGGCTAGTAAGTTTGGCATCATTATACTTTATACCTACATTTTATGGTAGGTAATCATAGTGGTTTATTTAGCTTAGGTATCAGTGGTTTTCCGGGTCAAGGTCCGAATCCGGGTCCGAGTCCGGGTCCAGTTCCGGGTCCAGGACCAGGTCCAGGTCGAGGTCTAGGTCTTGGTCCAAGTCCAAGTCCAAGTCCGGGTCCAGGTCCGGGTTCAGGTCCAGATAAGAGCCCGGATCCGGGTCAGGTCTGGCGTCTGGCTCCAGGGCCAGCTCCGTCAAAATCGAAATCGCCAAACGTGTAGTCATTGAAGAGTTCTGTTCTGATCATCATTAGCAGTTCCGCGTCATGAAATGCGACAGTTTTTAATGTAAATTCTTGATTTTCTGATGAACATACACAAATATCTATACGCATGCCTTTAAGATTTGAGGAGTTCCCTCGATTCCTCATGGATACCATCATCAGACCTCGAACTTGACAAAAATGTGGCTTAAAAACTTAACATGCTTAACAAACATAACGAAGAGGACAAATCGCCAAACGTGAACTATGCGTCGTTGAAGAGTTCCGTTCTGATCATCATCAGCAGTTCCACTATATCAAATGCGACAGTTTTTAATGAAAATGCTTGATTTTCTGATGAAACTACAAAAATCTCTATACGCATGCCTTTAAGATTGAGGAGTTCCCTCGATTCCTCGTGGATCCCATCATCAGAACTCGAATTTGACAAAAATGTGGCTTAAAAACTTAACTTGCTTAGCAAACATAACGAAGAGGACAAATCGCCAAACGTAAACTATGCTTCGTTGAAGAGTTCCGTTCTGATCATCATCAGCAGTTCCACTTCATCAAATGTCACTTTTTTGAATGTATATGCTTGATTTGTTGATAAAACACATAAATCACTATATGTATGCCTTTAAGATTTGAGGAGTTCCCTCGATTCCTCATGGATCCCATCATCAGAACTGGGTTTTGACAAAAACAGGACCAATCTATATGCACATACATACAATCAAAACAATAATTTTCAAAATCGGTCCAGTAATGACGGAGATATGGAGTAAGTAACATAAAAAAATCACAATCGAATCTCCTCCTTTTGAGATTTGGAAGTCGGTTAATACATGAGGGCGCCACTTTCTACGTAGCTGTCACATTTTTGACGTAAAATTCTTACACATGGCAACAATTTATAGTCTGTCAAGCCATTTCCGTCAGTAGAAAAAAGCGGCTAAAAAATGTAGGCGCGAAGGGTGATCGTCCCATAGAAAATTTGAATATCGCGCCTTTTTCTACTGACAAACTTGTTTGACCGACTATAGTATGGAAATTTTAGAGTTCCATTTTATTTAATTTCTACTATTTAATGTCCCACTATCGGCGGCAATGGATTAAAAATCGCGTGGATATATTATAAGGTCTGTGGAGCCCTTAACTGATACTATATCTGTGGTAATCCGGAATATTTCCTGTCAAATGTCAAATACCTATATTATGTTTATTGTTATCTTGCTAATTATTTCAAAATGGTAAAAAACGACATTATAAAAGTGCAAGCCGAGCACTTTCATTTGATACCAAACTCGACCATATTTTCAAAAAGATGACCAGAATAGCAAGACCCCTCACAAATAGCTTTTTAGCCTTCTAAGCTCTTCTAGCTCAATAACCCCTTGATAGAGTCTGCTCATAATTTAATGACTAAAATATAATGCCCTCAACTACACGTTTACCCAATTTCATTTAAATTAGAACAAATTTACTTAAGTTCTTGAGTATCAAACCATGGTATAATAATATACTCCGCCTGGTACTCTATTCCGAGATTCGCGTATGACCTAACTGACACGGGCCTACGTCATCATGCTGTTTACAGGTTCTCAAACTTTAAAATGTGGGAGAATTTTAACCAACGGTGAAAATTATTTTAACGGCATTAATTTTAAGTTATACATGTAGAAACATAGTAAAATAAAACAAATCTAATGTATTAAATTAAACTTTATTTATCTATACAAGACAAACGTTTGAAAAACTAATTCACAGTTACACATTAATTACCAAGCTTACGACGTGAAAAGTTTGGAAAACACTGCGACTGCTGACACTGAGCGAGAAGGAAATAACAATTAACACGCGTTTGACAAGGATGACGGTCAGGGCATGAAGTTATCTAGATCCGAATTGTCAAATGTGACAGCGCTATCCTGTGTTGCCAGTAATGTAAACAGAATTACCCGAACGTCTGAAATTTCTTTCGTGAATCGGAAGATATTGCTAACGAATAATTAAAAATGACGTGTTATTGTAAAATTTAAGATAAAATACATATAAATGAAAATTATAATATTATAAAGAAATATTTTAACCATAGGTACAATGTACCCATGTAAGTTATGTTGAAATAAAGTGGCAATGTTATTGTGACGTAGGCCCGTGTCACTCTGGGAATAGAAGACCATGTTTTATTAGACCATGTATCAAACTATCCTCTGATAGTTCAGCTTAAAAACATCGAAATGCCGGGACGTGCCCCTAGCCAGGCGCGTGTCCCAAGTGGAATGTAAGAACTTCGTTCGCTTCGCTCGCTCGTTCGCTGATTGTAGTTATAATTTTTAATGAGTTATTGTTCTAATTTCTCTTACTCTAATCCCTAATTTATTTTTGTCAAAGCAAAAATAATAGATAGTATAGAGGGGTCCTGTCATTGTCAATTTTGTAGTCACAGTACATTTACTGCCATCTATCGACACACGATTAAAACTTAAAATAAAATTGAAAATGTATAAAATAATCAAAATATGTTTACGGATAAATGATTCTTAATTTTTATTGTTCCATACTGACCCATGTTCTTTCACTGATATGTGTTAAAATTGTTAAATACCTAACGGTGTCGTTAACGCCATCTAGCCGAGAATAGGCCAAAGGTAATGGCGCCATCTATTCGAGAATGACTTTTCCTTGGCCGTCCGAGGCACGTTTTTTTCTTAGACTTTATTTATCTTATACGGAGTTATATATATCTCTGGTCAAAGTATTGTTGCCATTTTTGGGGCATATTTTCATATTGATTATAACTTATAACTATGTAAAGTTATAAAGTGCCCAAGGGCATAGGGGTAGGTAGGTACACAATAGTACACATGCTTAAGACTCGAATGTACAGTCAACTGCAGACATAGTTCACCCCCCCTGCAAACAAATTTCTATGCAGGGGGTGTCAGTTATCTCTGCTGACTTATTAGAGTTCTTTATCTGAAGTGTTACCATCCATTTGTTGTCCTTAAAGTGTCATTGACCGAGGGCGGGTCGTCCTCCATAGAGTAGATACACAAATGTAATGAAGGAAATGTGGATCATTTTTTAACTTTCCTTTAGAAGTTTTATCACACATGACCTGACCCATTCGGGTGCGTGCCCTTCTTTGAACTACCTATTTACATATACAATAAAATTATACATGGAACGTAAAATGTAATTATATTATAAAATAGCGACATTAACTTGACATTACGAAGCGTTTAACCGCATTTTAGTACGCCTTTTACCGCATAAAGTATTCAAAAGGCAAGGTGCCGTAACTGTGTGTGGAAGTCACTTCATATTCATATTTAAAGTCTGCCGTCATCCTTATCATGAATGTAAAACAGTATTGAAGTATAATTAGGTATTTAGGTATATGAATTGGAATCCAAAACGTAAAATATTCAATAAAATAAATATTTCTTGAATGACAAACTTGAATATACATAAGTACAAACAGCAACAAGCCTAACTGTACATCGGTGGACCTTATTACATTAAAGGCATAAGTTCCACCGATGTAATTACACTCTACAGTTAACAGTGTGGGTGATAGTACAGCGTTGTCTAGCAGATGAAAGTAGGTAACTAAACGCAAGTTGGCTTAAACAGAAGTTTACAAGTTCCAGTTATACATCTCCCCTGTCTAGTTATTTGAATGCACTGAGAGCTCATTATCTGGGTAGTGTCAGCCCATTCACGGGCCGGCGGCGGCAAGTCTGTCGCTCGCTTCCCGCTGCTTTGTGTTGCTATTGCTCGCAGAAGCATACACTAGTCGAATTCTCGAGTGAACCAGCATAAAATGGACTCAAGAACTGTAACTATGTGTAACCGCAGAGCGCATTTATACTTGATCGCCGCGAGCGTATGAATCGCTCGTGTTCGGTTAGGGATTAGAATGATACCTTTGGTTGGACTGAAACGACAATGACGGCGCGGAGCTATCTGCGCCCGACGTTTCAATGGCTGAGTAGCTGAAAGTGAGATTTAATATCAAAAAATGGACTTTTGCTACAATGCTGCTGCTTTGTAACCGCGGGTTCGGGAATTAATCTGCACAATTTTAATATTATTACGGCAAAGCTAATCATTTACAAACAAAACATTGGTAGGTATAGTATAGCTTAGGGCCGATACAGACGGACTGCAACCAGACTACACGCCAACTGCAACGTCGGCGTACAGTTCCCTTACAAGTTGCAGTCAGTCTGCACCGGCCCTTAAGTGCTACTTAATATTACGAATAATGCAGTTAATATGAAAATTTGATGCCTGTGCATCAGTAGGGTCTCATGCGCGGCTGTACAGGTACTAATTTTTTTTTAAGACATAGTCGATTGTTAAAGCTAACATTCATAAAAGGTTTACGGCACGTATGTACATATGTAATATATGTAGATACTTATACGCCGTACGTTATAACATGAATTGAAATGGAATGTTATTCCAGTACAGTTGGAATTCAGAGACAACGCAATAAACATCGGTTGGGACGTTCTGTATATAATTCAGCGTAAGTGGTAGAATCGTACTCGTGGGGTGAACAAACCCGCTGGATCGATACTGACCGAGCTCGCGGGAAATCCACCCGATGAAAATTCTGAGACTTATGACGAATAAAATTGAAAACTTAGCTCCTTAAGCGGTGGTGGCCGAGTGGATATGACGTCCGACTTTGAATCCAGAGGTCGCGCGTTCAAATCCTGGCTCGTACCAAGTTTTTCGGAACTTATGTACGAAATATCGTTCGATATTTACCACTAGCTTTTCGGTGAAGGAAAACATCGTG
The DNA here is from genome assembly GCF_910591565.1 of Cydia splendana. NCBI lineage: Eukaryota > Metazoa > Arthropoda > Insecta > Lepidoptera > Tortricidae > Cydia > Cydia splendana. Next base: position 12,591,800 of record NC_085976.1, read on the forward strand.
AGGAAACCTGCATACATCTGCGAAGAAATTCAAAGGTGTATGTGAAGTCCCCAATCCGCATTGGGCTAGCATGGGGGCTCAAGCCCTCTCGCGCATGAGAGGAGGCCTGTGCCCAGCAGTGGGACGTATATAGTAGTAGTAGTAAAACACTTTATTGTACAAAAATCAAAACAAAACAGGAAAAATAACATTCGTCGTTAGTACAAACGCGAACTTATCCCTTTAAGGGATCTCTTCCAGTTAACCTTTGAGCAATAGGGGGAGAATTGGAGACGGTAGACATCCGTACTGTACCAACGGCGTAAATAAAAGAAAAAGAAAAGAAAAGAAGAAAGGAAAGTAGCCTATTGGTTATTGATTGGCGAAGAATCTGTACTTTAAGATTTAACTTTACTAATTAATAATTGTAATTTTTAAAACTTAAAAATTTAATAAGTAGGTACTTTGTCTTTTAAAATTTTCTAAGGCTTTTGTTGAACATATTTAGCCTCTATTTACCTGATTGTGTTGATCAAAGCAACTGTCGATATCAGCTCGCGGCCTAATTATGTGTGCCTTGCGGCTCCATTGCGGGCATTCCTCTCCTTCGAGTTCCAATGCGATGCCACTAATTAGAACATGCTGAAGGTAACAAGTATTTACGGGCCAATTCGAACGTATACTGACATCAAAATAGCATCTAAGTAAAAAAGAAATAACTAAAGAGCAAACATACACAAAATTCGTTACCAAGCTAAAAACCTACCTATAGACCACAGTTTTTACTCTCTGCAAGAGTTTTTCAATGCAAATAAGTATTATTCTAAGATAATAAAATAATATTTTTCTTATATTTAATATGCGTACAAATAAATGTTTATAAATTAGTGTACCTTTCTTATGTGTATATTTTATATGCACGTGTAATTGCAATACCCTTGTAGGATAACATGTTGTAACTATTGTACATATAGAGTAAGACCTGTACACCAACATGTGAGCAATAATGATGAATGAATTTTGTGTATGTTTGCTCTGCGATTTGGAAATCAGCTTTTATAACTCCAGTTTTTAAAAAGGTTCAAAAACGGATGTGTCTAATTACTGGCCGATTTCTAAATTGTGTATTTTGCCCAAGGTTTTAGAAATAATAGTCCACATGCAGATTTCGTCAGCATTAAAAAATTCTATCGATGATACTCAACATGGTTTCATTCAACGTAGGTCCGCAGTGTCTAACCTGGCTTTACTCAATGACTTTATCTCTGAGTCGATGGACAATGGTCATCAGGTGGATGTTATCTATACAGATTATAGTAAAGCTTTCGATCGTATTGATCACGATATCTTAATATCTAAGCTTTATTTGATTGGTATTAGAGGGGATCTTTTAAGATGGTTTAAATCGTACATAAAAAATCGGTGTCAGTCAGTGGTGATTAATAATTACATGTTGAGCTGGGGTATCTATACCAAGTGGAGTCCCCCAAGGGTCTATATTGGGCCCACTTCTATTTAACATTTTTGTGAATGACATAAGTACCTGCTTCCAGTTCTCTAAGTTACTCAGCTTTGCTGACGACATGAAAATTTTTGCTAAAATTACCTCACCGGCTGATGCATATGCACTACAATCTGATCTAAGAAGACTCGATACCTATTGTATCACAAAGAAATTAGATATAAACCCCTCTAAATGTTCTATAGTAACCTTCTCTCGTAAATCAAATAATATATATACCCCATATTCACTTAAAAATAACATTCTTCAGCGAGTAGCAATCATGAGAGATTTAGGTATTATTCATGACTCCAAACTTATTTTTAGTGAGCACATTCATAGTATAGTAGGTAAAGGATGACTCACGTTAGACCGGGCCGTGTCCGGGCCGGAGCTACCGGAGCATACTTTTCTATGACATGACAGGCGATCACGTGATGCTTTCCATAGAAAACGATGCGCCGGAAGCTTCGGCCCGGACACGGCCCGGTCTAACGTGAGTCATCCTTAAAGCTTCCAGGTCACTTGGTTTTATAATGCGTAGTTCAGTCTGTTTTACCCGTCCCAAGACTCTCAAAATCTTGTATTGCGCTTACGTGAGAAGCAAACTAGAATACGCATCTCAGATATGGAATCCTCAATGTTAGACCTTCATGGTTTAGTTAGATATCGATGACTAGAAGAATGTCATATTTGAGTTAACTTGTCTTATTGATTTAGCTATCAAATAAAGCACATATATATTTCTATATTATTATTTAATGTAATTAGAGATACAACAGAATGGCGACGAGTTATGATTGAATAAAAATACAATAATTCCACGCGAAGTTATATCCGCAGTACCGCAAATTACAGCTAGTTGACTAATTCCTTTACGATGGAAAAGCTAGCAGAAGTGCTCGCCGAGATGATGGAAACCATGAAAGGTATGCAAAGCCAACAAATAATTTTGCAAAACGCACTACTTAATCAAAGCGCAAATACAAAACCAGTAAGCGGAATTACACTCCAACCTTACGATGAATTACACGAAACATTCGATAGTTATTTACAGCGGCTACAAAATTACATTACTCTTAAAGGCGTTACGGATGCAAATATAAAGTTACAAATTTTCTTAAACTGCATCGGGCCGAAATACTACCAAGTGTTGAAAAATATCACAGCACCGAATACACCTGAATCAAAGTCTTACGACGACCTAGTAAAGATATTGAAAAATCAAATTGCACCCGAACCCGGTGAAGTAGCACAACAACACAAGTTTTGCCTGAGATTACAGCATGAAGGCGAAAGTATTGCTAACTATGTAGCCGGACTCAAAGAAATAGGTGGTAAATGCAATTTCATATGTCATAATTGCAACAAAACAACATTTGACACACACCTACGTGTCCAATTCATACGCGGACTCCGAAGTTCTGAAATTAAAGAAAAACTGCTACAAGAATCTCCTGATACAAAGTTTGATGATATAATCAAGATAGCCTTGGCTATAGAAACATCCAAATCTGAAACGAAAGAAATGGGACAAGAAATAGAGCCTAACATAAACAAAATTTCAATAAAAAATAAATACAGAAACAGTACATTCAATGGTAATACAAGTACATACAATGAAAAAAGAAATACATATAATAGAGATGCTAATACACATAATGAAAATAAAAATACATACAACGGAAATAATACAAAGGAAAACATCACTTGCTTTCGATGCGGAAAAGATAACCACAAGGCTAATCAATGTAAGCTGACAAATAAATTATACTGCAAGAAATGCTACACCAAGGGACATGTACAGTCAGTTTGTTTCAAAGACCAAAACCAAGTAGATATGGATAGTGACCTATCATTCTACGAAAGTGAAGAAGAAATATATGAAATAAAGAAAATACATGATAATTCATCTACAGACAAATTCAACATTACACTTCAGATAAATGGAAAAATGCACACTATTGAAATGGATACGGGAGCTGCAGTCACTACATGCTCTAAAGAATACTTTGAAAAGAATTTTAAAAACGTGAAACTACAAGATACTCATATAAAACTGCGTGCATACAACAAACAAATAATGGAACCTATCGGAATATGCAAAGTCAAAATCCTCTACAAAAATAAGGAGATTGTGGGAAGAATTTTTGTAATCAATGATAACGTAGACACAGTCGTTGGAAGAGAATGGTTGAGAGCGTTAAATATAGACTTTGACATAAAAACAATTACGGAAGAAGATGTTACAGAGAAAGAATTTAAAGATAAACTGAACAAATTATTACAAGATCATGAAGAGCTATTTTCGGAAAAAGTGGGAGAAATTAAAAACTTTAAAGTTGCGTTTAAGTTAAAAGAAGGTACTATACCTATATTTCTGAAGCCACGTCCGTCCAGTACCTTTGCTCTTAAAGACAAGGTTGAAGCCGAAATAGACCGATTAGAAGAAGAAGGGATAATAGAAAAAGTTACGTATTCTCAGTGGGGCACACCAGTAGTTCCTGTGATAAAACCAACTGGAAAGGTACGCTTATGCGCAGACTTTAGAGCTACATTAAATAAAAACCTGGAAGATGACAACTATCCGATCCCTAGAATAGAAGAGGTATTTTCGAAACTTAGCGGCGGGAAATACTTTTGCACGCTAGACATTAATCAGGCATATTTACATATGACGACGAATGAAGAAACAGCCGCAATGCAAGCTATTAGTACATGCAAAGGCACCTACAAGGTGAAGAGGTTAATGTTTGGGGTTAAAATAGCGCCGAACATCTGGCAACGATACATGGACCAAACCCTGCAAGGAATGAAAGGTACAGCCTGTTTTTTCGATGACATTGCCATACAAGGACGCACTTATACGGAACTACTACACAGAATCGAGGCGGTATTCCAAAAATTACAGGAATGCGGATTACATGTAAATAAAAAGAAATGCCAATTTTTCCAAAAGTCAATTACATACTTGGGACACACAATAAACGCAAAAGGCCTTCATCCGATGCAAGATAAGGTAAACGACATTAAAAATAGTGCACGACCTACAGACGTATCATCGCTCCGTACTTTTCTGGGGATGATTAATTATTACCAACAATTCATTCCCAATCTTGCATCAAAACTAAATCCACTTTACAAGCTGCTGCAAAAAGATACCAAGTTTGTATGGACAAAAGAATGTGATAAAATTTTTAATGAATTGAAGGAAGAGATATGCGGAGATAAAGTATTAATACCATTCCATGCTAATTTACAAGTGACACTTGCCACAGATGCGTCCCCTACAGGATTTGGAGCGGTTCTATCGCACATTATGCCGGACAAGACGGAACGACCTATCGCTTTTGCGTCAAGATCTCTATCTAAAGCAGAAAAAGGGTACAGTCAGCTAGATAAAGAGGCGGCAGCACTGATATGGGGACTTAAGAAATTTTTCCAACACTGCTATGGACGAAAAATTACATTGATCATCGACAATCAACCATTAGCACGAATACTACACCCTGAAAAAGCGGCACCAGCTACTACTGCGATCAGACTAGTACACTATGCAAATTTTTAGCAGGTTTTGATTATAATATAAAGCTGAGAAAGACGACTGAACATGCAAATGCCGATTATTTTTCAAGATTACCTAATCCTACAGATACAGCAAAAGATACACTTACAGATGATGACGCGTTTTACTTAAATCAAATATCAGAGATGCCAATAACTTTACAAGAAATAAAAGACGCTACAATGAAGGACTTAGAGCTACAAAAGCTTTACATGGACATACAGTCGGGTAGAGACGACCCTAATCGACTTCATGAATTCTCACTGCAAAATGGATGCATTTTCTATGGAATAAGAATTGTCATACCTAAGAAGCTACAACCTCAAATATTAGAAGAACTTCATACGGCCCATACAGGCATTGTTAAAATGAAAGCTTTAGCCAGAAGCTACATTTGGTGGAAACATATTGACACGGACATTGAAAATATGGTAAAGAAATGCAAAGTATGTTGTTTGATGCAGAAGAATCCTACCAAAGTACCAGTACATACTTGGGAATATCCGAAAGAGCCATGGAGCCGAGTACACATAGACTATGCCGGACCGTTTATGAACCATTACTTTCTTATTGTTGTGGATGCGTATACAAAGTGGTTAGAAGTAACACCAACAAATTCAATTACATCAACGGCAACAATAAATATTCTTAAAAAGTTATATACTACATTTGGCCTACCAATTACGCAAGTTTCAGATAACGGCAGACAGTTTCGGTCAGAAGAAATGCAAAGATTTCTCAAATCAAATGGAATCCAGGCTAAATTTACTGCTCCTTTTCATCCTTCGACGAATGGCCAAGCCGAAAGATATGTACAGACAGTAAAAAGGAAGCTGAAAGCAATGGCAAATGAAGAGGGTACGTTACAAGACAAGCTATATAGATTTCTAACGATGTACAGGAAAACACCAAACAGCGCTACGGGTTTGAGCCCAGCAGAAATGATGTTTAAAAGATTATATAGGACAAGGATAGATTTAGTCAAGCGAGTACCAGAGATAAGGATGAAAAATGATAATGACGACAAGATTGTGAAAAAGGAATTCAGAAGAGGTGATAGAGTTCAAATAAGAATGTACGACGACAACAAGTGGAAATTTGGTACCATCACAGAAAGAAAAGGGAAACTTCACTACGAGGTCGAAGTAGAAGGAAAATTACATCAGAGACATACAGACCAAATAAAAAAGACGTCATGCACTGGTGATGTTCCATACGTCTATTTACCCAGGCCAAGCTCACCGACAACAGAGCCTATACCAAGTCAACCGGATTTAGAAACAACTACACCCCCTGAAGGTGTTAATGATCCGCAAAATGTACCTAGTCCAAGTACAAGGCAAAGTGGTGTGTCTGACTTAGGAACCTTACCTTTACCTATATCCATGTATGTACAACCAGAACCTCAAACCCTAGATAAAGCACAGGCAACTCCATTGCCAGAGACGGTTGAGAACTCTACAGAGCCCGTGCTACGCCGGAGTACAAGAAATAGAAAAGCACCAACACGTCTCAATTTATAGATTGACTTTGAATCTATTAACGAGGGAGAGTGTTAGACCTTCATGGTTTAGTTAGATATCGATGACTAGAAGAATGTCATATTTGAGTTTACTTGTCTTATTGATTTAGCTATCAAATAAAGCACATATATATTTCTATATTATTATTTAATGTAATTAGAGATACAACACTCAATATCAAATTTATGTTGATAGGGTTGAGAGATTGCAGTTAAAATTCGTAAAATTTTTCTTTGTTACAAAATGCGAGTTAATTATAGTTCTACCAACTACCTCAAGCTGTGTAAGAAACATAATTTGATCCCACTTGTTAAGCGCCGTGAAATTGCAGATATAGTTTACTTAGTAAATATTATAAAAGGTAATGTAGATTGTCCAAATTTGCTTAATAAGATCTTTTTTAATGTTCCGTCAAGGAGGCTTAGGCATTTTCGTCCCATTAGTAATAACCAAGCTGCTGCTACTAGGTATAGAAAAAACAGCTTCATATGCAGGGCAGGCATGAGTTTAAATAAAGTTCTTACAAATTGTGATATTGACATATATAGTGATAGCATATAATACCAGGGGCCTATTTCTCGTACGTTACAAGTCTTGTAATACAAGTGTGTATCTATGGTAACGCTTGTATTTCAATATTTTTTACAAGTTTCCGTTTCACGTAAATGTATAATTGTTACAAGAGCGGGGATAAAAGAGTTTTCACAAGTGTTGTTGTTTCACAAGTTGACAAACACTAGTAGATATTATATACTAAAATAGTAATTTCGTTTCTCAAAAGCTGTACTTTATACTTGTAGCTTGTGACTTATCACGAAATAATGAGGAGTCTCTATAAACTGCTTATATGCGTTTTTGGTAAAAATCGATTAATAAATAATTGAAGATATTGCATTTTTAAGATCTCAAACGTGTAAGTTTTTAATGCACTTCGTTAAAATCAGTAATATTATTTAAATTTAGCTTTTATTCTCCAAAAAAAAACAGTAAACTCATTCCTATGAAATTATTATAATTGGGAAAGAACCAGTAAATGACCAATAATATAGGTAATAATTTTGTAACAAATTCACCCGTATTATAAAAAAAAACTGACCCACCCTGAAGCTTGTAAACATTCATAGAGTGACTGACGAAACTGAGTTTGATTTTACACTTGTAATTGATAATTTTGAGAAACGCTTTTCATTACTACTTGTATTATTATATATTCCGAAAACACAAGTCAGCCATTTTATTTTCCTCTTATTAAGATTATGATGCATAACAGTGACATTGACATTAAGATAACATTTATAATGGCCATTGCATTTCCTTTTTGCATAGTAAACAAACCTATTTTCTAACTTTAGACAGCCGCCTTGTAGCACTTGTAGTAATCATTCCTACGAGAAACAGAATTAAAACACACTTGTACAATGAAATTTTAAATGTAAGCTTGACTTGTGAACTTGTAACGTACGGGAAATAGGCCCTAGTAATAAAAAATAAATTAATTAGATACTTCATGGGTGACAATTCTGGCGCAGGTCAGGGCTCGGTACATTATTGAATGTGTACTATTCGTAAAAGGTTTTCTTCTCTTTATTTATTTTTGAAGCGCTGGTGGCCTAGCGGTAAGAGCGTGCGACTTGCAATCCGGAGGTCGCGGGTTCAAACCCCGGCTCGTACCAATGAGTTTTTCGGAACTTATGTACGACATATCATTTGAATTTACCAGTCGCTTTTCGGTGAAGGAAAACATCGTGAGGAAACCGGACTAATCCCAATAAGGCCTAGTTTCCCCTTTGGGTTGGAAGGTCAGATGGCAGTCGCTTTCGTAAAAACTAGTGCCTACGTCAAATCATGGGATTAGTTGTCAAGCGGACCCCAGGCTCTCATGAGCCGTGGCGAAATGCCGGGATAACGCGAGGAAGAAGAAGAAGAAGAAGAAGATTTATTTTTGTAAACATAGATCATATACATATAGATCATCTGTTCTTGTGCTTTGTGAACTTGTATGTGTAACTAAGTTGGGCAAAAACTTTCTATAATTTATTATATTTCTATAAGTGAGAACCTATAATTGGCTCTGTGATTCTATTGTAATTTCTGGATATATATAGCGCTGTTGGTTTTCCATGTACTAAAATAAAATAAAATAAAAAATAAACATATTCTATTCTATTCTATACTATTCGAAATGATATCGCGCGGCAGATCACCTATGCGTCGGACTGACCAAATAAAATCCGCAGTGGGAAACCGCGTATCTGACTGTGCCAGACAGTCTGCCAACAGGGAGAGATGGCGGGAGATCGTGCGAAGAGCTGTGTCCGCCTCTACTACCGATGCGGACGCCTCAACGTGACCACGACCCCTCTGTCAAGAGCGATACGTCAGAGAAGAAGAAATGATGTCATTAAGTTATCGTGCATTTTGCTCGTAATTAATTGATATCCGTACATGCATCGGCGCGATAAAGACGCACGATAACTAAATGACATCGTTCAGATATCATTATAATGGCAGCGTACGTTCGAATTGGCTTTACTTTTACGCTTTAATGCGTAAAAGGCAGAACTTTTGTCGGGAGAGTGAGCGAATCGGCGAACAGCATTTTTTGGGCGCACGATTTAAAAGTTAGAAGGGGGAGGGGGGACACATTTTATGGAATTTTCAAGCGATTATTTTCCTATTTATTTCCTACTTAATCAAAGAACTTATTCACGCCACTGCTCGGAAATATGGCATGGCAATACGACTAGATGGTCTAAATCTCGTCTCGTCGGAGCCGATAGCTATACAGCGTTGTAGAGGTAATTACTCCCAATCAATATCTGGGGTCAGTGTACACTAAACTAACCTATCTAAACTAAACCGAATGAGTTGTACAATGAAATGAATAACTTTAAAATCACAAAAAGAAGTGACGCAATAGAAAACTGTTGAGTCGCGAAAATAATATAAAATTTCAAGATTATTAAGTAATACTGAATGTATGTATGTCTATAAGGTATATACCTATACGTCTTAGTTGCCTGAAAACCGATATTAGATTTAATTTGAAAATGTTCAGCAGCGCCCTCTCGTGATTGAAATCATGTAAATAACTCATCTGCAGAAAACCGTACCCGCCAATAACTGGACGTCAGTGGGAAAGAGCTCTAAGTCCGATGTCCGTCGTGCTGGACATATCACAAGGTTGAAGACACAAAGGTACTTTCTACGAACAACAGCACTAAATCCAGATGTTATAGTACGATGATGATTATGTGAGAATGAAGAGAATCGACCACACTGTTAACTTTTACGACATTATGCCTTTTGTAATAAGGTCAACCGATGTATTACAGTTAGGAGTGTTGCGCGTTTGTACTAGCTTGGGTTGACAGGTGGTATTTATCAATAAAATTCCTAAAACGAATAACAAGTTTCGCTTAACCTTTGACCTTTAAGGACAACTTCAGACGGTCCCCGAAAATGCAAAACAATCAAATTAGAATTTTACCAAAGAGACCCGAAGTTGTTCGTTTTGTAATATGACTGAAACCTGTGCCTGTATCTGTTCCAACTTTTCATTCGTTCTAAGAACTGTTAAATCTTTATATAACCTCGTACAAAATATGAGTTCTATTATAGAATTAAGTGCTCGAAGTGGCTAAATACGAAAGAGTAAGTAATACAAAAGCGAAAAATAAAATAAAAGCGTGTCGACGAGCCCTCTGCGGATCCCTCTCTGGCAATCTCGATTATACACTATTTTCGTCGTTGCTTTGTTTTAAGGCGTCGAGAGACGCTCCGAGGTGCTATTGTGGCTTTCCGAGTGAATCCCGCTCCACCTACTAGCTAATGCACCCACTACACGGTCTATTTATGTACCGCCTACACTTCTTCCCATGAGATCTTGTACGAATTTATTTCTGTTCTGAGTACACTTTTCTTCATAAGAGCGCGCTTCGATTATTATGGGCTTAACATTTATGGTAGGAAATGCTGCCACAGTAACCTAAAGCGGCATCCTACTTTGTAAAAAGCTTACTTTGCTAAGCGGGATCTCTGTTCGTATGCGCTTTTAGCTGTATATGAGTTTTCCCGTGTTACCGGCTACGAACGTAACGCGTACCTTATGGTAACAGTTATCAAAAAAAAAACAAATCAATAAAAGACGAATTAATATAATCTAAATCAGATAATAATCCTTTTCAGATCCAGCCAATTTATTGAAACAATACTAGTGTAATCATAGGCTAGACCAGACTAGTCCGCCCGTGGTGATGCATTTTGTAAGCCTTGAGAATGGCCGCCAACAATGTTACGTTGCTAATAAAGAAACAGTGAACAAAGAAAATGAATAAAAGCAAAACGGATCGATCAAAATCCATTAGCAAGTTTATTTTTAATAACAACAAAATACTTGGCACACACAGATTGTATTGTCATCAAAACTATAAAACCTTGCCAAAACAACGAGTGTTGTTAACAGATTGAAATAATAAAGGTTAAACATTAATTCGAAACAGTATAACAATTACCTACCTCAAGTGATCTCAGAGGTCACTATCGATATACCGTGTATTCTGTTAAAAACAAGCAGGTTTCTTTGATACCTAGTACTGAGTATATTAAAAATATTTGATTCGTGTTCACAAAAACGGCTCTACACATTCAGTAAAAATATAAAACAGTTAACAGACGTAGTGCATAATTATTTTCCTTCGTATTTTCACGTAAACGTACGAACGTGTCTTAATATTTCAGTCAGTCGCGGTACAAAAAAGTACAGAACTTGACTGAAGTGGCAGCATGACAAATACGAACGATTCCGAGAAACAATTATGCACTACATCTGTACTTATTTAGGTACGGTTATTGAAAAAAATATCAGTTGAGGTAGAACTCAAATTCAATCAAAATTTTTGTTTCTTTAGGGTTTAAGTACTTTTTCACCACACCAGCTCGGAAAGGCTTACTTTGCACTTCAAAAACTGATAGCAAAGTTGCATTTTATTCACATCTGAGGCAAAGTAATCGAATGCTAATTTTGAGTTGTTTTCTTATGTTTGCTGGTAGAATTGACTTTTAAATGATGATTTTGGATGATAAATATTTAATAACATTCATTTGGATTTGATTTGGTTTGATTTTGTTTGATATTTTACATTTCATATTTGCTTCGGGTTGGTGTGGTGAAAATTTTGGTGTTTCACTCGGGGGCAAATTTTGTTTAACCCTCGTGCTTTGAAACCCTCGCAACGCTCAAGATTCCATTTTTCGTGCCACTCGATACGCTCGTGGTTCAATTTTGGAATCTTTCGCTTGCTTGGGTATCAATATTAGCACGAGCGGTTAAACAACAACTTTGCCCCCTTGTAAAACAAATAACTATTGTTTGTCTGAGCATCGCTCTGTCACCGATATTGTGCATTGAAATGAAAAGTGCAGTGGCACTAGACACGGCGGCGGCCCCACATCACCTGTTCTACGAAACCGAATGACCTAGTTCTGGCGTGCCGCATCGCAACAACTGTGTCGCCGCAAAAACCGCCAGTGCACGGAATGTTCCAGTAATTATACCCAGATAAGGCAACAAAGGAGCGAAGGTTATAGGAATTGGAAGGCGGTTTCTTTTATTTTAATTTATTTAGGAGGGCCTACGCTGTTTGGATTTAAACTGGATGACGGGGCCTTAAAGGGTTGCGACGCGGCACATTTAGTTCGTAGCCTACTTTCGAGTTCCACTGAAATTGTGAATAGTGTTCCTGCTAGTACTTAAGGCCCCGTGAGTTCAGGTTCTCTCTCTAAGCGTAAGCGTCAGCGGATATCATGTTTTTGAATTGTTATTTTTCAGTTAGTTTAAACAAAAAAAGTAATCGATGAGTTGCATAATAAAATTGTGCCATTTTAGAAGTAAGTTTCATATTTCTAGCTTTTGTGCAAAAATTGTTTGTGCGTTTTGCTAGCTGATTTAGTGTTTTTTTACTAACGAGCGAAAGTCACTAAATCAGCTTTCGAATCGATGAAGTTATAAAGAAAGCCATCTAGATGGCTTATCATATTTTTGGCAACCGTATTATGATCTAAAAAAGCGCTAGAAATTTTCAAAAACTATGCTGGCTGAACCTACTGCACCTTAACGATGAGTCTATGACTGACGTCACGGTCACACCAAAGAAGGAAAGATGAGTCGATGGTAAATAAAATAACTCGAACAGGAGGCGAATTCAGATTGTAAATAACAGGTTATGAATTTGAACTGCATTTGTTACGGATTCTTCAACCAGAAACGAAACTTTTGACACTGACAGATCATAGTTTCTCAGCGGAGCTCGCAACAGGTGCCTGCAGAATTACATACCTCCTGATTATGTTTACTTAGCTTTGTTGGACCTTCCTAACTTTCAAATCAGTTTTCCCTTGTGTAAGCCGAATTCTAAAGCTCAATACGATTGCCAGATTGAAAGTTTGTCCCCCGCCCTCCACGCCTGACACCTACATCCGCATCATTGATTTCTAGAGCTCTATCGTCCAAAAAATATTACACCTCTCTACAACAGATTATCTCTAACTACACGCTTAAATATCGTTGGGTAATTTATTGTTTTCAAGTCAGCGGCAAAGAGTAAAACACACAATTAGGTTTAATAGAGAAAAATTACGAGAGGTTGAGGGGGCGGCGAAGGCTGCGCGGCGGGAGGGGCGGCGTCAGAGGCTCAAGGCCCTCGGTTTTGACTGCGAGCGCCACTGCGGGCCTATGCGTATTTCTACGTGTACGAGTCACATTACAAACAGCTGGCCGGAAGTACACCTTATTTCCAAGCATGAAGGTTTACGAATGGTCGGAATATTTTGTGGATACACCTCTGTCTCGGCCAGTCTCGCCGGAGCTCGAGGGACGATCGTGTAGGGATCTCATATACATAACATCTTGCCCTTTTGGGTGCACAAATACTTAGAATTCGTTTGTGCCTTGTTGTGTCAGTGATATTATACATACTTTTTATGGAACTGTGGTCAACTTAGAATTAAGGATCTAACTTCTAAGGTTAAACGAACTCTTTAACGACAGATACGGCAAAGAGACATTACCAATTTTGGTTAGAAATCCTAACCATAAAATGTACCTAATGATAAACATAAATTAACTACCCGAGTCACAGGCTTGGACCTAGTTCGGGAGGCAGAGGCTCAACCCCACTACCTAAATGTGTTACAAACCAGATACACCTGTTTTATAATGTTAATACATTTTATAATGTAAAAAAAATTAATGTTTAAGGTTTAAAGCAATAAAGATTCTATTTATTATTTAACTAGGCGCTCGAAATTAATGTAATCGTTGGTGACAGCAAAAAGCTTTAAAAAGAACTGATATGAAAAATTGACATCATGCTTTTAAAAATGTAACAATATTTTCCAACCTAAACAAATTTGTACATTTTTTAAGTATTCACCAATAACAATAATTGAACATCACCCCCTAACGGAAATAACTAATACCTACCTACCTAATATTATTTCTGAAAAATAACCTTGACTAATGAAGCCAACACAACACCTACTGAACTACATTTCCATGTAGCCACCATTATAATCGAGCGGATTATAAATAATTATTGTAGCCTGAAATATACTTCCGTGTTGACCTCGTCATTCTAAAGTTGGGTTTTTTCTATCGCTACCTGGCGGTACGCGAGCGATCGCCGCAAACAAACCGGTATACGTGTATCTCAACGTTTTTGACTATAGTCTTTCGATTTGTAGTTGGCCCCGAGCAGCTAATCCTTTGTCTATTGTAAAACCGCTCGTGCTACCACCTGCATAAAAAAAAACTCGTTCGGTCACTTTAACCGGTTATTGAATTACAACTCCTATGGAAATTACAATAAGATTAAAAATGAACTAATGGAAATAAATTGCGAGGCTGTGTGTGGTCCCTCTACGATTACTGAGTGCAGGCGAGTCGAACGCTACAGAACCAGTCTAAAATGTGTCATGTTTTTTTGAGCGTTGGACTAGCCCGCGCTCAGGTGCCAATTAGAATAATTAACACCTTTTTTTGCAGGTAAGTAGCACGTGCGGTTTTACTTAACAATAGACAAATGACTATAGCCGTTCGGGGCCAGCTATAAATCTAATGACTATGGTAATACGTTGTAAAAAGGATATCTACGTACTTAACTTGTATTTCTCGCCACTCTACCGATAGTTAAATCAAGCCACCCACACAACATCACGTACGTAATATTATATTGACATGAAATTGTCGAGGCGTTTATGAATTTAATGTTTATCACGGTACGATACCCGAAGGGTGCTTAAATAAACTGAACTCTATTACAAGGTTTTATAGAGCATGGTGTTAATAATTCGTATTTCTATTCGTCCGTTTATGTTAAGTCGTATCTACAGAGCTAGGCTCTATTTGATATTTACCCGAAATACTTAAGTATTTGGGTATTAATTAACAAGTGTTGTTAAAGTTATTATTATTCTCTTTATTCATCATCCTTCTTAGGCTAGGGTAACAAGTGTTGTTAAAGTTAACACTTATATTGTTACTATGTGTGTGTTTGTGTTATTTTTCTGTTCCCCAAAGGTCTGAAAGACTGGCTCTTTAGCAATAAGACCGCCTGTTGTCTGCCTCTACATTTAATCAAATGTTTTTTTCTTCTTTTTTGTATACTTTAACTGAGGTATGCCAATAAAGAGTACAGTCAAGTGTAAATATATGGGTGCACACACCATACTCAAAAATATGTCCCATAGCTCTTATGTCAGCGAATTAAGAACTATGGGACATATTTTTGAGAAGTTATATGCACCGATATTCTTACACTTGACTGTAGTACTATTGTATTATATACTGGCTGGGTACTTACCTATTCTATACTATTGCTGATGAATACAGCCTGGTAGTAATCGTAGTAACATACTGCTAGAATCCTCCATATGTCTATACAAGTGCGTGCATCTATTTACCATATGTGAACGTCGGTTGGGGCGGCGGCTTTCAGCGAAATTGCTTTTATTTCCGCTGCAAATACTGGAATTGCGCTCGCGAGTGTTTGCGGAGTTATATGAGCTATCTAATTGGACAGCTAAGATGGCGACGAGATATGACATGTAAAAATAATTGTTTATTATGTCCAGGGTTTTAAAATATTAGTAGAGTTTATATGTTATCAAGATATGTATACCATAGGTCATAAACAAATGTTTAAAAATGTAGACATTAGGTATATTATCCTTAAGTTCGGCTGTATACTTATCTAAAGTGTATTCATCGTTACTTGTCCTATCATGTAAACAAACACTTCACGAAAACATTTCACGAAAACACTTCTCTGGAATTACACAATAATCATCACTTAAAATGTTGTTGTATACATAAACTTGCAAAGTATTGAAATCAACCAAATAACCACTGAAAAATATCATTTCTATTAAGAATTTCATTAATAATAATAATCGCAGTAACGAACGGATCACCTCAAAAACATCTGACATTACGATGTTTAGATTGGAATGTCACTTTGACGTCACGTTTGTTTACACGATAAGACTTACTGCCGTATTCGAACTTCAAGATATTCACATGAGACGACACGTACTAGATCCATTCTAGATACGTTATAGTTTAGATATCAACTAGTTCTCTTTTGCAGCGCAATTCGGGCAACCAATGTCGCTTTTACGTCAGATAGAGTAAGATAATCTATTAGATGTGAATTGGATCTCTAAGTCATATCCTGTGGAAATCGTTCAAGAGTATCTGCAGAATCGCGCAAATGTCAAATTTGACAGGTTAGATCTTAAACATATCGTTATCGTATCTTGGTGATGTCTAAAAGATATCTAATAGATGTCTATTTCAAAATCCGAATCAGGCCGTTAAAGCAAGTACGAATACGAAACCCAAAGAGTAGTATAATATACGAATTTACGAAAAATCCCGAAACACATATCTTATACTACTCTTTGCGAAACACTAACTATAAATTACACTATTGTTATCTTTCGCTCCTACCTGTCTTTTGGAAAAGTAAGTGTCTTTGGGTTTTTTTTTATTTTTAGGTACATAGCTCCAAACTCTTTTAGTGTGACAGACTTAATGTCTATAATATGGAAGGTAGAGTGTAGTCTATTAGCTGCTATAAGTCAAGGTGTCAAGGTCTATTAACAGTATCATTTCCTGTACCATATTTAAGAAAAATAATAACGTTGGTAGTCAATCAAGCTGTTAAAGCGGAAAATAAATAAAATGAAATGAATGAAATAGCTCAGATCTAGATTTAATTGAAACCATACTGAAACCATTATATAAACCATGATCCAGAAATACAGGTAATAATTGTAACAAAATCGGTGTCAATGTGTAAGAAAAAAAACTGAACGTAAAAATGATAAAATCGACAAAATGTACATATCAAGCATTCTACCTTAAGCAAAATATAGATTAAATAATATGTTGTGGAGCCTACATGAAAAGGTAAATAATTTTCATATTATCCCTATGAAGGTGTGGTTATAATATTATGTATTGTATCTCCATAAAATAAAACTCTCGGCTCTTTCGAGCCTAATCATTTTATAGGAATTTTTATTTATTTTAATCTTTATTGCACTTTACATGAAGGTACAAATGGCGGACTTAAGGTATTCTCTATCAGTCAACCAATGGGTTAAACCAGGCATGTGTGGGGATATAGACCCGTAACGTAGAGGCAGTTTGGAGAGCTTTGATGTCATGTAGACCAAGTCTGAGCATCATAGGTTGGGTTACTTCCAGTAAGTACGCACCTTGGAGATGAGCCTTCGTTTTAGTGACAGAGGGTAGGTCGCCCTTCATCAGGTGTATCATTGTAGCTCGTCCAGGCATGGTGGCGAAACAGAGGTTGTTTTTTTTTAAATTCTGAGAATGTTTTAAATCATTTTCGATTCAAGGATGTTAACATTTGCAAATTTTTGTTACAGTCAAGTGTACATGCTCGCCGTCTCCTTCCAGCCAAATATTTCTTTTTGGATAGATAAGTGAAAAGATTGCGGTAAGTAATATGTTATATGTAAAAACAAATAGTGTACATAGCGTAGAGAACTATCACGAGTAAGTTATGTAGACTTCATTGTACCTACTGAGGCAATCAATACAATACCCTTCATTCTCTATAGATCCAACCAGTAGATCCAAGACAGTATTTGATGCATCTTCTAAGTAATCACATACATTCGTTAAATAAGTAATAAAACTAAGGCTATATAATCAGGAGCATAATGTCCTATTTTGGGACTATTGTTTCGATTTTATGATTTTAATATTTCATAATCGTAAACAGTTTTACGACTACTCGGTGTCCATAATCATTTTGTATTAACAACGACTAATTACTGTTGTTCATACGTAATAGCCCAACTTGTTTCCATAAAGTGGAGATGTTTCTGCTTCATATTATGCTCAAGGGGTAATTCTATCTAACTGCAAATAATATTAACGGTAGAAATTACTATCCGGAAGTTTATTATTATTAATACTTCCACCCGTTGAGGAAAACGTTCGTGAGTCGTGACATGACGTGAGTGTAGCGTGCGCTTGCTACAAATATGACAAATTCACTAATATTTACGTGACGGCGAGGTCAGTAGTCAGTAGTAGCTACACGAATTGTATAACAAGTTGTGTCACAGCTAGCTATTAAGTAGCTAAGTAATAAGTAATTATTACACCTACTCGTTTTCCTGTCCGTTACTTAATCCGAAGGCGTAAAATTCTATTGCCTGTAAGCACTCGTAAATTACCTGTACATCTACCTAGGGTTACCAGATGACAGGAATTTTCCTGACATGTCAGGAATTTTGGCCTTTTGTCAGGAATGGGGACGGAACATGAAAAATGTCAGGATTTTTTTGAATTGATAGACTGTTTTATAAAGTACCTTTTTATTTACTTAAATTAATACAAATAATAAATTAATAAATCTTAAATATAAAACGCGGCTATCGGCTCAATCGGGTGGCCATCGCTAACGGCTAGACAATCCCCCCCCCCCTCTCGTCAAAAATATGAATGTCAGGAAAAATATTCGGAAATCAGGAATTTTGACAGGAAATTCTAAATTTGTATCTGGTAACCCTACATCTACCACCAGTTTGGCACTGAAATAAACGATAGCGTGAACGTAACTTACTTTCTTTCCATCTGCCTCGTACTGACATATATTAACTAGTGCGAGTTTCATGTATTTTGGGGTGCCTAAAGAAAGTCTCTAAGGATATGAGGAGTTTTATAATTGTTAAATAATTCCATAATCCTGTTTCTGTTTAAGTTTTCAGCGGTTTCTATTTTTAAAATAAAAAAGAAACTAAGTAAGGCTCACTTGCACCTTTCCACTAACCTGGGGTTAACCGCTTAAACCTGGAGTTACCATGGTTACCAGTACAATTCGACAATGGGTTAACGGTTTAACGGCTTAACCCCGGGTTATTGGGATGGTGCAAGTGGGCCTAAGTAAACAGAATTACTTTAAGGTAACAAAAGTCTAAGTCTAACTTCGAGCATACCAGCAACCTTAGGTACTGCCTTCTAGCAATTCTAAGCTCTAGCTATTTACTACGTAATAAAGAAACCGGACCCAGGAAATATAATATTGATAAGTAATTAAGTATATAAGTCATCCCCATGCCTATTTGTTTAAAAATTACGTTAACTCATCATCTCTACATGATGCACATTACAAAAATTATACTAATAGGAAACTTTAAAATTTGATTTCATTTGTAAAATAATTCTGAGTAAAATTGAGTTTATGATAAAGTATATAATAAAAAGGTAACGAGGAAACTAGGTTTAGCGTTATGAGTTTGGAGAGGTGTGACCGACTGGGCGAGCTCTCCACACACTTAACGATCACTAAAATTCACTAACACGACACGTTCGCACGACCTAAATTCAATTAAATCTATATAAATAGGTAATAGTTTATAGAACGACTTCTTTTTTTGAAACAAGCAAGAAGAATTTTTATTGCTGACATTTTGAGCTATCGATATGACCTATACATACGTATGCTCCTCTAAAATGTTCGGAGAAATCATGGAATTTTTGTCGCTTAAATTGATAGCCATCAAAACAATGTTCAGTCAAATCTGGTTAATATAATAATATACCTACCTAGTAGATTCTGGTCAGTGATGTTAGATGCCATCATATAAATTATTAAGGGTTGCCAGAATTATGATATTCTAAAAAAAATATGACACATGAGTTGGTCCAATATATTTAGCACTTTAATGAGTATTGTTCATACACAAAACGTCTCATTGTTACAATTTTTTTTATTTTGGAAATAAAATGTACCTAATGAAGTGATAGTTGGGGACCTATTGCAAGTAACGCGAACACCGAAGTTGGCAAATTGTAGGCATTTTTCTCTGTCACTCTAATTACGCCTTACTGGGAGTAAAAGATAAAGAAGCCCGCAATTGGCGGACTTCAGTATTCGCGCCATCCAAAAATCAAAAATCGGTATCGGTATCTGCCTCTCTATCGCTCTTGCATATTCTGCCAGAATGCGGCACTAATTTGTTTAGTAAACCATAGTCACTATACAAAAGTTATTAGCTCTCAAAGCAAATATCCAACCAAAATTTTCACCTTTTGACGTTTTTCTTGTAAAATTACTATGAAACTGAAAAAAAAACTAATATCGGCAATGAATCGGTTTATACGAAAATGATACCAAACTTGCCCTAGTGGCCACCAGGACTAGAAAAGATTTTTTTTAAAGATGACGGGTGGCGGCCAAATTTGTACCCCGCCCTCCCCGACTAGACGCACATTTCTTATTGCCTCTCAGACTTGAAATGCTTAGAATTACTCAAGGAACATGAAGCTCATAGCTTAATAAATTTTTTTTGGGTTATGTATGGGAGCGATGCATAACTGCTTCTATTTTAATATTCCCTATTAATAATTTTCTCCTTGTTTTGAAACTGGTAAAACAGCGACGTAGCTCAATCTGTAAGCTACTCGAAGCTCATTTAAGCCGGAACGCCAAAATGGAGTAATTTATTGTTCCGGTGTAAGAACGCGTGCCTAATAACCAATACGCGCGCAGGTGCGCGCCTGCGAGGCCAATTCGAATGTTCACTTGACATCAAAACGATATCTAAATTATTTTACAGTAGGTACATATGGTGCTACTTTCCCACCCTAGGGCGGGATTACGGACAATACGTGCCTTTGTCAAAAATTTAAAGGGCCATATGTAGCTACTGTAAAACGTTGTACAATACACGTGCGAAAAGGTAATTCGCAACTCGTGCCGATTTAAAACATTACCTTCGGTCGCGTTTCAATTTATCGCCACTCGTTGCGAATTTCCTACTTTTCACACTTGTATCGTAATATAAATTGTTATTAGTGTTATTACTGTTTTATTTAAATAAGCTTACCTAAAAAAAATTATGTGCTCACCTATTAAGTTATGAAATGACAATAGTTTCACCGTATATTCCAGTAATCAATGACACGAAAGATCAATAGAGGCGGCGGGCAGCTCTAATGAATGCAATTCCAACGCTTCGATTAAAGAAAAAAGAATTCTTGAAAGCCTTTGAAGGTTAGAATTCGTATAAATTCTTAATGCGTATTGTCTTCACGCAGAGATCACGCTAGATACCTACTTTAACGGCCATCTTTGAATATATTAGGATCGATATTAGCATAGAGAAAAAAATACATATAGAGTGCTCACTCCATACATCAGTACTGCTACTTGACAATAGATGTTGCAACGACCAAAAAGTCTAACGGCTCGATTCGGAAAATGAATTAGATTTCTACTAGACTTCAACAAGTTACGATACGGATAATTTAAAGATATTTGTAAGATAGATATGTCAAATTTGACGTTACCGCGATTCTGGAGGTCCTCTTGAACGATTTCGACAAGTTATGACTTAGATATCCAAGTCACATCTAGTCGATATCTAATGTAGATCTAGTTGATCTCTAAATCGTCTCAAGATCTTGTGATTATCTCGAAATCCGAATAGGCCTGTAATGCTCAACAATTTCCAGCTAATATATTATAACCGGAACTCTATTTTCAACTCCTTCTGCTTTTAATATTAGTTTTAAATTGTTGTTCAATACAATTTTCGTGAGTCGCGACACTAGAGAATTCTAGTATCAAGTAGCGGTACTGATAATTCCGCTACTCGATGCTAGATGTCGACTGCGAAAATAATAGTCTTTTTAGTACCAAATCTGATGTATGGAGTGAGCACTCTATTCTTACTATATTTCTCTATGATATTACTAATTCGACTGGTAGATAACTAGATAATGACATTCTGTATTTTTCGTAGTTCAGTCACGAATAGGTTTTTTTTTTATGTGTCAATTATAACAATTCGTTACATTGTTTGGCAATAGCGTACAATAAGTACATGCCATGCCTATTCACTCTTTCTTGGCTAGAAAATGGCATCACTTGACACAATTGGCGTCGTGTGCCAATTGTGTCAAAATTTGCGAACAAATATACCTACTTATAACTGCCATAAAAATGATTGTTTGGTTATTTTAAATACATTGATATAGAATAAGAACTGGATACCCAATCAGCCGCAAAAAATGGCCCCGCAAAAGTAACGTTAAAACAGATCACGCGTTACTTTTTCGTTTAGTCTTGTATGGACCGCTCAAATGTGAAGTTGTCAACAATGTCGTAAAATGGTCGTAAAAATATGCAAAAACAACAATGATAAAACGAGGAAAAAGCATGGAATGTATTTCTTTCGGTTAGTTCTTTGGATAGCATTACATAATTTATGTAATCTGGTGGTAATTTCATGATTTTGAATAAATTATTTTGTTAGTACCAAAGAAGGGATGTGAAGGAACAAAAATCTAATGAGTCGATGTGAGGCCAATACTTTTTTATTTTTATATGGAATTCGTAAGATATAATATTATGTTTAAATTCAAGATTTCCAAGAAAACCTATGCGACGTGCAGAGTGGACTGCTATTATAGCAAGAGATAGGGGTGATGCAGTTTTAAATAAGGCAAAACGGCACTTGTGTGTTCGGCGCATTTCCCTGTTTCCGACATATACACGACAGGGCTTACATCGACTAACTGTAAATGTTAAACCTGTCTGAACACAGTGACAACCACAGGATTTTTTTGATAAAGACCATAACCAATCAGTACCAGTAGCGACCTGAATGTCCCCGTGCACTATATTGCAAAGAACGAAAGTGCGAAGATCGATGTAGATCTAAAATACACAGTTATTTAATAAGTTGAATTTATTTCAAGGAAAATATAATAAATTTATAAATTTATTTTATGATCACTTACACGGGTTGTTACCATGAATTAATTTTATTTGAACTCCCGATCAAATTAAATTTGTTTCATTTATTACTTCGGTTTTTCTGTACAGTAATACCTATTAAAATGTACCAAAGGGACTCCATTCGTTCATTATTCTCGTTTGACGTTGTTTGACGTAAATACAAAGGTGAAGTTACGTTTAGTGCCATCGGACTTAAAGTTTTAACAGTGTTGGTAATAATGTTTACAAATTTGACACTTAATGCTTACGACAGTAAGTTCTTTTCCGTACAAAACATTTATCTTGACTCAAAATTTACGTAAGCGTTTTTATCATCAATGCAAATTTGCAGCTAATGTCATTCTGATCCACATTTTGTTGACATTATTGTTCCGCTCTGTGTGTCTAAGTGTTTAAATATGATAAAAGTAGTTAAGTTAAGAGTGACTCCGGTGAGTATTGTGATAAATAAATTATTTATCCAAAACAAAACAGGAATTTACTAAACGGATCTAGATGTTGTAGTTGTGTACAGTCACCTGTCATAGAATTGTATAAAATACTTATTAAAATGTATATTCACAACACTATTAGCACGTAAGGTTTATCTGTAAGTGCTGGTATGTATAAAATAAACAAATAAACAAATAAACCTGCAATAATATGTTACTCTTCGAAGGCCGCAAAAATATGTGACACGCTCTTATGGCTCTACAAAGAAGATCATGTCAGATATTTTTGTGGCCTTCGTTGTGTAACATATTATTGAAGGTGACTGTACACAGACTACGGTAACTGCTTACTATCAGGCGGGCCGTTTGCTTGTTTGCCACCGACGAGAAATCGGTGAACATACCTAAAAAAGAACCCGACGAATTATTGAGAACCTTCTCCTTCGAAAATTTGAAATCGATTAAAAATTACTAACTGCAAATCAACCTAAAATAAATTTTATATATGTACCCGTTAATTCATAAAACTTTACGGGCCTGATTTAGTTAAATTATGTTTTATCCCTTTCTTGCAAATACAAAAGTCAAAATGACAGATAAAGACAAACGATTATTAGCTAATTGAGGTTTGTAGCGCGTTTATGAATCCCTTATTCAGTAGACCTTGTCCAGTTTCCCTGCTACGCTGTAGCTCGCAGCAAATGTTTACCGTTCCGTAGCACGTTGGTACCTTATGCGCAGTAAAAAAATTAAAGCTTAGGCAATTATTTTTAGTAGTCCTGTAAATCCTTAAGTAGGACTTAATACTTATCGAAGTTTCATCTATCTCTGCCTCTTTCTCACAAAATAGGACATGAGCGATAAATACAGAGATGCATCTTCAATTTTTGATGTTCGCGGTTACGTAAAATATGAAAAAACTCCACGGAATAAACACTTAGTACATGGTCCACATGCTGACATTTATGATATCTGACATGTATCACTGTCAATTTATTCCTTCTCCATAAATGTGCCCCGCCCGCGGCTCTGAATATAACCCAATAGGTACACAATTTTCCGCTGTTAAAAAAAGTTGTAATTGGTCTAAAAGTTTTGATTGGCTAAAATAAAATCCGTCTAAAAGATACCTATCTAGTAGATGTCTATTTCAAAATCCGAATCGGGCCCAGTGTCAAAAGTGATGTTTTTGTTTGAAGAAACGTCACATTTGACACTGATATATCGTTTCTAGATCTATTAACTGACGTATATTAAAGTTCGAATCGGGCCGTGAGTCGCTCGCAGCACTAACCACGCCAGTTAATTTTTGAGTAAATGAACTAAAATTACTATAGAATTCTGACTTCTATAGTAATTCTAGTTAGAGCTGTTTCCCACTGACGTCCAGTTTTTTTCGGGTACGGTTTTTTGCAGGATCCAGTTTGCATGCATGCAGGATCCCGCAAACAGAATCCTCGTGTGAAAGTTACTATAGTAGCACCTATACTACTAAAACGGGATCCTAGAAAAAACCGTACCCGCAAAAAACGGGACGTCAGTGGGAAACAGCTCATAATTGGTCAATGCGTACCGCTTGCTGACTTGCAAGGCTTGCTTTGTAAGGGAGAAGGATAGCATGATAGTTAACAAGCTAATCATAACATTAAAGTACGTAACTGACCTAGTAACAAACAGGTCATGCAGATATCTAGACTTTAAACTGCTTCGTGACGACTACATTTAAACGTTACCTATCAGTTAATCGATACTTCCTAATGATACCTAATAGCTTTCCTAGAAAGCTGAATTAAAAAATGAACAATTGATTATTTAACATTCTAAAAGCAAGTCACGGGATATCTTGTATACCTATTTGAAGTTACCATATACAGTGAAACCTGGATAAGTGAGACTTCAAGGGACGAGCAGATTTGTCTCACTTAAAGAGGTATTCCACTTACCCAGGCTCTGAGTTAGCCAGGTACAAATAAATTTCTGACTCATTTACAGAGGGTCCCATTAATAGAGGTGAGAATAGAGGATATATCTCAGTTATAGAGGTGGTTAATACGGCATTTTGTAATTATCTTTAAATGTTTAGGTAAAATAATCCTTGTCACTAAATATTTTTTAAGTCTGTTTAAATATTTCTTTTAATTTATTTTGAATGAATAGATTTTTTCAATTAAATTTTATACGGACTTCATTGGGTCTTAGAAATATATTAAATGAAAATTTGTTTATTCTGGTTACTTATCAAGATTTTAGCTTTCGTTTCGATAGTTTTAACTACATAAAGTAACTAAATGAAACTTGAAGTCGTTTAGACACAATTAAGCAAATGCGGAATTTGTGGATAGACTAAGAGTTAGTAAGAATACGGAAATAGATCAATAAAGTCCAAGTTAGAGAGGTCAT
Organism: Cydia splendana; assembly: GCF_910591565.1. Lineage (NCBI taxonomy): Eukaryota > Metazoa > Arthropoda > Insecta > Lepidoptera > Tortricidae > Cydia > Cydia splendana. Next base: position 12,617,545 of record NC_085976.1, read on the forward strand.
AGATTGACGTTATCTCAGATACAGAGGTAATTCGTATAAAATTAAAATAAAACAATTAGGAAAATGTAATCTTATAAATATAGTCTCAGTAAAAGAGGTAAAATACATTCTCTGTCTCAATTATAGAGGTAAATGTGACTATAAAATCACAACAACTAATCCCAGTTATAGAGGTTCGTTTTATCTCACTAACAGAGGTAATTCAGTGCTAAAGTGTCGGGCGCGCATCATGAGTCCCAGCTATAGAGGTTTCTCACTTATCCAGGTCCCACTTAACCAGGTTTCACTGTAATTATGTATAGGTACGACTATTATGTACCTGATCATCATCATCATTTCAGCCTATATACGTCCCACTGCTGGGCACAGGCCTCCTCTCATGCGCGAGAGGGCTTGGGCTATAGTCCCCACGCTAGCCCAATGCGGATTGGGGACTTCACATACACCTTTGAATTTCTTCGCAGATGTATGCAGGTTATATTAGGGATGTATTATGTACCTACTTCGGTTAAAATGTGGTGAAGAGAGGCCTTTACTCAACAGTGGGTGACAAGAGGTTAAAGGGTCTTAAAGTAGGTATTGGGCAGATTGACTGGCTTTAGCTACCGTACTAAAGACTACAGTACATACTACTACGCTGTACACTCTGACCGTGAAACCACCCAACTATAGCCTTGTCCTGCCCACCATACTCAGTTTAAGCCATTGAAATTTAAATTAAATTATTTGGAAAATCCACTTTCAATCTGGAGGTCGTGGGTTCAAATCCTGGCTCGTACCAATGAGTTTTTCGGAACTTATGTACGGAATATCATTTGATATTTACCACTAGCTTTTCGGTGAAAGAAAACATCGTGTAGAAACCTGCATACATCTGCGAAGAAATTCAAAGGTGTATGTGAAGTCCCCAACCCGCATTGGGGACTATAGCTCTCGTGCTTGAGAGGAGGCCTGTGTCCAGCAGTGGGACGTATATAGGCTAATTATTATCATTTATTATTTTTATATTTGGAAAATAGAGTTCATTTTCCTTTGGTTCACGTTTTAAGTAAAAAGAAAGAATTTTCAGTGTAACCTCAACCTATCCAGGCTTTTTATTCATAACTTTCTAAAAATGGAATATGTCCTTTAAACATCATATTTAGCAGGACGAGAATAGTTCATTAGTTCATTAGAACAACTCTTTGTGTTGTATTTTCATCGATTACAAATTTACTCAAGAACGAAATTTAATATTATTATTTCATTATAATACGGATAAAACGTAATTCAATGACAGAAAACTACATAACTTGCTCTTCGAGGAAACTCAGCAAAGCCCCGGCTCAAAAAGTAATCAAGGAAATATTGCTCCAGTACGTGATAGTCATAACATAACCTGGTACTATGTACTTCCAAGTAGGTAACTACATAATATATTTATGTATACTGAAGTATTTATAGCAAAATTCTATATTTATCATATTTATAGATTGTATTTGCGCTAGAATTAAAGTAGGTATTCGTCCCTATTGCAGGTGAAAACTTGCTAGTAAGAGACAGATACTACGGACTTGATAGTGATCGTACCATCGTCAACATAGTTAACTGACTATTCGTGGACCTTATTGCCACGAGATAAAGCCTATTATCAGTTAAGGGTGGTAGAAACAGTACTGTGTTTATGATGGTGGGTTGTAGCGCTATGGAACGCGTAGCGCGCTACGTATGACGTACGTAGACCAGCTACGCTAGGCTACCGTAGCGGTTGGCGCCCTAAAGTCTCGAACTAATCGCGAATCATATACCTACTTATCCTTACTTTTGAAATCTCTCGACTTCTCTTAGAAACTACCTTTGGTGTTACGTCACATGCGATAAAACGTGGATCGAATCAGGTAATCTACATTAGTACATTACGCATTCGATTTCTTACTTCAGTATCATTTTTCACTAAACTTATATAACTGACGTGTGGGCTCCGGTGAAACGGAAAAACTTTTACGTAACTTAGTCAATTTCACTTGTATACCTATAGTTTAACGGTATAATGCAATGTTCTCTCGCCAAGAGACGTATCCACAATGCTTTGTGAATAGAATATTTGACATATTCGTATTTCCGTACCTACCTAAAACTACAAACTATACCTATCAACGTTTGTGTCTGTATATAGGTAGGTACATGTCATATGCCGTTCGACAGGAAACCTACTCATGACGGGCTTTCCGTTTGTATGTAATCGATCGAACCTTACCTGACAGCTGTCACGCTGTAAACATGACAAACGGAAACTGAATAGTTATTCTCGGAACTGAAATAGTCCACTTTGTTCACGATTCATGGCGAGTTTAATAGGTGTAGCATGGGTTAGGCGCATAGTGTTGCGACTAGTGGCAGCAAGGTCAGGCAGGCTGGTAAGTGGGTGAAGCGGCAGAAAGATGAAGCGTCAGGGATAGTGGTGCGGGGTCGGTCGGGTAGAGCACAGCAGCGAGTCGGCGACGGCGGCGGCGGCGGCGGCGAGTGCCGCAGCCCGCGCGGCGACCGTCCTTGCCGCGCTAATAGCGCGAGTCACGCGAGGGGGTCGATAGCGCCGGACAGCCTCCGCGTCAATTATTCAGCACGCGATGCCACCGCCGCCGCCACGCGCCCGGACAAAGAGCGCGCGCACTGCGGCTAGCCACCTACCAGCGAACCGGCCGTCGCCCGCAGCCAGGCGCTCCACCAACTGAACCACTTATGCGTACAGCTAAACACTGGCCCTGGGGGCTGGACGCGCGTTACGTAAAGAGCGCGAGGATGCGCGGGGCTGCGCGTGGCGCTCGCGGGCGCTCGGTGCGGGGTCGCGCGCGGAGTGCCACACGGTTATGCAACGCGCCGCCGTCGCCCAGCGCCGATCGAAGCCGCGGCTGCGCGCAGCCCGCGCCGCCGCCGCGCCACCGCCGCGCTCAATGGCGCCCGTCGCAGCGACGCAGCGCCCATTCAATCACACGCTATACTCATCCACCGGAGACCAGGCCCCACCGTCGCTGCAGCCGTCGCCGTCCCCATACATCCCTCATATTAATTTTCCCTCTTCCTAGAAATTCATTGGTCGTTATATTAGTCACTAATAGACTACTTGACTTAACTAATTCACTGCTGCTATCTGTTTCCCGCCTACGCGCGCTATGTCAATTTAGTTCTTGGAAATGGTATTGTCAAAAGCGTCAAAGGAAATGTATAATTGTATTTCCATTTGATTTTAAACGGGTCATCGTTCTTTGTTATTTCTAGCTCCACCTAGTTCTAGATTACATACCTATCCTACATATCTAATGTCAGGTCACATTCTCTATTTGTAGATTTTTCTATCTTTGTCAACAACAGGCTTTATCTAGACGGCCTAGACTGCGGCTAGGTCTTTGTTTGCAAGAGCCTGAAACGGCGGATTCGCGGCGCTAGTCCCGTGTGCTGAAGGTCGTCCTGACGTGACCTCATTACGATGCTCATGGCGATCGAAGCAGCGCCAGACTACAAGTAGCCGAGCGAGACAATGCGTCTGCCAACTTTCCTTTCTTTAGAAACCATAGCGCAAGCAATGTTTCGACGCATCTCCTAAATTATCCTATCTTGCATTTACCCAAATTACACAGATAGACAATAGATGCAAGCGATTTATATACCTACACATATTTAGGTACATACTGGCTACTTAGTTACGATATCAAAACAACATATTTTCACATACTTACCTATGTCTTTTGACATAATAGTTTTAAAAAATCGACATTTGTAAGTAGTATAGTTACTGAAACTTTATAAAATATACTTACCTAAATATTATAGACCATATTTTATACGTATACCTAATAGGTAATGTTTCATACCATACCAATATTTTTGAGCGTAGGTACATATTGTATTAAGTAGGTACTTGTATAAAGCGAAGAGTTTTTAAATACCTGTATTAGATACGCATCTTACTTCGAAAGCCACTCACCTACCAGTATCTTTATAATATAATTTTCTTAATATTTTATGGACATTGCCAGTCTTCATTATTTACTAATCACTGATTAAAATCTACCAGCCATAAATATAGTAAGTAGGGATCTCTGTAACGTCTGTAACGTAACGTTTTATTTAGTTTGATGTTTTTGCCGTTAGTTTTCTAGTTAGTAGTGCCATCTCGTAGACTCCGAGCGAGGCTGACATCAGTTCGCTACGTGTAGGGAGCTTGAAGATACCGCTAATTACAAGTTTCTTTGGTCGGCTGTAGAAAATATTGTGAATTTACATTGAAACATTTCGTCGTCATTGTTATAGGTGGAGCCACTGAGCGAAGTCTTATACTTATATCCCTGTTAATATTATTAACTAGCTGTGCCCGCGGCTCCGCCCGCGTGGAATTCGGTTTGTGTCAGTAAGCGGCTAATTTCTAATCCTAATTTCTCTCCCTCTCCCCTGGAGGCGGGACTTGAAGTAAAGTTGACAGATGTATATGCTAGAGGACTGCAGTCCAGATAAAATATTTTACAATTAGGTACCACTAAATAAAACTACACTCCATAATCAATAGTTTTTTTCGCCCTTATTCAAATTTTACACGTGATTTAAACGACAGAGTAGTAGATGTATATCGGACGATACAGTAAGGTATACGCGCGCGAGCGAAAGCGAAGCGGCCTGCCTGGCTAGAGCGCGGTCTTCTTCAGACTCCTGAGGAAGACCACGTGCCCCTTGTAACCTCAATGCGTTGCGAGACTTTCGCGAATGATTGGATTTTTTTCTGGAAGGCATGGTAAGGCGTATTAAATGCGAGTCCCAAATCGTTCGACTCCGCAAACACCCAGTGCCGGATTAAGATATTTTGATGCCCTAAGCATTTCTAGACCATGGTGCCCACTCTCCCTAGGGTCATCGAGATTACATTGAATTTTTTTGGTAAGTTGAGTGACGTTCATTGCCGCATTACAGCTGAAAATGGAAATTAGTCACATCATTTTATCACGAAAATTGACAGTACTGCAGCAGTAACGTTGCAACAGAGTAATGCTGCTGCAGTCGCCACCCGAATGTCACCTTTATCATATCTTAGAATGTTATTGTAAACGCGAGCGAAGCGAGCGCAAAATTTTTTCGATAATATAAAAACGCAATTTGATAGACAGTTGTACATTTTTATTTCTTGTTTATTTCATATTGTATTGTCATGTACATTGGGTGTTACATTATATATAGTCAGATCATGACACCCTGTTAGGGCACACAATACTATTATTATTCTATTCTATTCTAGGCTAGTCTATAAGGCAACATAATAACATTTACTTATTAGTAATAAATTAAATTAAAAATAAATGACGTCAAAGCTTAAGACTAAGGAAATCAGTCACATCATTTTATCACGAAAATTGACAGTGCTGCAGCAGTAACGTTGCAACAGAGTAATGCTGCTGCAATCACCATATCTTAGAAAGTAATTGAAAACGCGAGCGAAGCGGGCGCGAAAATTTTTCGATATAAAAACGAAATTTGATAGACAGTTGTACATTTTTACTTTTAGTCCCAACCAGGCGCGAATCCAGGATTTCATACAGAGAAGAGATGGGACAGTTTTCTATCAGCCTAGCTTCGCATAGGGCTCGACATTTAAGGGTCTCAGCGAGGTTGTTTTCACACAGAAAAGATGCAAGAAAGCAGAGCTTGGAATTGACCAAGTGAATTGAATTGGCGAAGTATGAGCAAGGCAGAAGGCCCAGCTGCGAAAGAGGAAAGCTTGGATTTGGATCCACGCCCAAGTGTAATTAAGGCAGAAGATCAACTTTGCCATAAGGCAGAAGACCTCGCATAAGACCTTACGCCGAACTGCAAAAGAGTGGCTTGAAATCGAATCTATGCATGTAATCACGACTCTTCTACTGCTCGCTCTTTGGCTTCACTCGAAAGCGCTACTTGATAGGATGCTTTTAGTTTTCGGCTTTCACGGGGCCCCTTATAACACTTTGACAGTTAGGTCTCAGGATCGCGGCTAAGGAGCAACTCGGTTGGCCGACAAATCTGGCGTGCAAGAGAGCAAAATTCGCTATAAAATCGGTAACCTATGTCGAAAAAATCGGCTGGCCGTAAGCCCGAAAGCAAGATTTTTTTTCATGACTTTAAGGGCCTCCGCGTAAGTACAAATTGAAAGCCTACGTTGGAGATGTTCTTACGTACCCTCACTCTCTTACTTGAACCCTACGACCCTTCGTTATTAGATGGGTACTTGTACACGAATAAAAGTTTCATGTAGTTACCTACTCCACGACGACTGCAATGCTGATGCAGCCCTGCGCTTTTTTTGCCTACGGTTTTGGTGCCACCTAGACGTGGTGCCCTAAGCAAGTGCTTATTTTGCCTAAAATGGTTAATCCGGCACTGCAAATGACAGAGGTCAATGTTTTTTTGTCAAAGTACCCGTAGGCGATAGGGGCTATTCATAAATTACGTCATTTCAAATTAGGGAGGGGGGGTCTGGACATCGGATGATGGTAGCATGACGAAGGAGGAAACGGGTCATTCGAAGCATGATTTTTGGATGATTTTAGGGGGAGGGGGAGGTCAAAAATCGTCAAAAATCGATAACGCAATTTATGGACAGCCCCATTAGTATGAATATGGATTTGATATGGGTGCGATATAATTACGATTAGTTATAATTCATGATGGAGAAAATTTATAATTTTAAATAATTATACAATTATACGCGTGTTTATATGTGTGTTTATTTTACCACTACGTAACTATGTAAACTCATTTTTAGTTTTCTTGATTACTTAATGTTTACTCAGTTCCCCAAAAGATGGCACTGTGCAATGAGGGGCAATTAATTTAATGTCGTTTAATTTTGTTGTATTATTAATTTATTAAATCAACATAATTATTCAGTTATTTTTGTTGATATCCGTACCCACACTACCCACTCTTCTAAACTTAGAGTTAATTTGGCAAAATCTTTCTAACGTATTAAATTCAGCGCCATCTGTAAGTTTACCAGGGTACTCAATAGTGGTAGCACATATTTGAAAAAAGTTTGCCCCTCCTTCCTAAGTAGCGCCATAAGATTCAGGGGCAAACTTAAGTCAATCGGGTGTTGTGGCTACCCCCTCTTTTAGGGGTTGAATTTTTATAGCCTATAACCTGGCCGGGGATTTTGTCGACAGATTAATAAAGTTTTCGTCATAATCCGTTCAGCCGTTTTCACGTGATGCGCGTTCAAATAAACAGACAAACAGATAGATAAACAGACAAACAGACAAAAATTCTAAAAACTTTTGGAACGTGTTCTTTTATCGATTCTAAGTATCCCCAGCCAACTTTTTTTCAATTATCTTCCATGTACAGACTTTCGACCGTCTTCAGATTTATTATTATGTATATATAATATCCCATCAAAAACATTACATGTAAAAAGGTGCAAGTCTCGCAACGCTTCTACTACAGAAAAGTTTTGAGATGTAATGTGAAACCAAGTCGGTTATTTTAATCAGTGCCAGGGGGTGTTAAAGCAGTATCAATAAGATATCTTTCATTTGTAATACATATAATGACCTGGCCATCGCACGGCTGCATAATGACATAAGGATCATCGTCACCTATAACATATAAAAATAATTCTAATTGAACATAACGCTAGCGCTAATTGCAGTTTGAGCATTACACGTATTTACGAGTACGGTACGAGTAAAGCATTATATGCGATTGCCAAGTCATTATATGTATTACAAATTAAAGATATCTTATTGATACTGTTTTAACACCCCCTGGCACTGATTAAAATAACCGACTTGGTTTCACATTACATCTCAAAACTTTTTTGTAGTAGAAGCGTTGCGAGACTTGCACCTTTTTACATGTAATGTTTTTGATGGGATATTATATATACATAATAATAAAGCTGAAGACGGTAATAACGACGGTAGATGTAATGTTTTTGATGGGATCTCATCTCTTTTTGCAGGCAGTCCTTCTTTTCGGATACAGACACCCATACTATATATACACATATCATAACTAAACACATCTTCATTCATACTCACATCGTACATGACCTTTACTTTACCTACTATTTGTAGGAACTGCAACAGTAACTTTGTAATAGCATATATTTATATGGAATTACAAACTTACTTATGCAGTTATTAGATCTTTAAAACGTGACTGATATTGCAATGTTTTTAGGTTTTCTATGGCTTGATAAGCTGAAAACTACTTATGTTTAAAATTTGAAGCTTGTGGGTATGCTAGAAGTACCTTAGAATTGTGATGATCGGTGAGTGAGCGAGTGAGTGAGTGTGTCAGTGTCGAAACTAAGGAACTTTGACGTACAATAATTCTTAAACTACAAGTTCAGATTTGATGTTTTTGAGAATATATCTAAAGCATGTTAAGCCCCATAGTCTAATAAAACATGGTCTTCCATTCCCAGAGTGACACGGGCCTACGTCACAACAACATGGCCGCTATATATAGCGCTATCGCATATTATCATATAGCGCTGTCGCATGATGACGTAGGCCCGTGTCAGTTAGGTGACCTAGAAAAGACGGGAATGGAGTACCAGGCGGAGTATATTATTATACCATGTTAAGCCCTATATGTAACTGAAAATTCAGGGTTCTAGCTTCAGCCAGCACAAAATAACAGGCCGTCGAAAATGGCCTGAATCGCTTCGAGAAAAGGATGGTACGGCCGTGCCTCTTTGTTTTGCTCGACTTGGCGGGGGCACTGCCGTGCCCCCAGATAATATGTATTTGAAAAAAGTTTGCCCCTCCTTCCTAAGTAGCGCCATAAGATTCAGGGGCAAACTTAAGTCCCTAAATCCCTAATTTCCCAGTCTCAGTATAGTAGGTAATTAGTCACCCGCAATTTTTTTTACTTTTTGACGCCAATGACGGATATATCCGCGCCGTCGGTCCAACGCCAAAGACGAATTAATCCGTCACAGACCAACATAGACCTACGTGCATATGCGTAAAGTTCAATTTCAGTTTTGACAGCTTTTGTGTTTGACACGGCGTCGAAGAGGTTAATATGAATAAGATACACAAGTATGATTTGTAATCGTATATTACAGTGATTTACGGTACAATAAGTAACGTAGGTATAATTAATAAAAACACAACCGTAAAATATGATACCTATACAATACGGAAATTCAATCTTTCTTGTGTAATTAAAAGATATGTAAAACTAATAAGTAGTAGTAGTAGTAGTAGTAGTAGTAGTAGTAGTAAACTCTTTATTGTACAAAAAGACATATTGAAAAAAAAAAACATACAATTAGTAAGAAGAAAGTAGAAGTAAGTATTAGTAAGTTATTATTGACTTTCTAATTTTTACCGCCATTTATTTCTTCGTTCCTCTATTGTTGACATAAAATATATAATACCAAAGTAATTCTCTATGTGATTACTAATTTTATACTTCCTGGCTATAATGATCAAAGCATGTTGTTGCAATTCATTGAAAAATTAAATAAGGGTAGACAAAATTATTTACACTTAAATAATCAAACAATTTAATTATAACTTTAGGAAGAAATAGGGCTGCGTAAAATACATTTAAAGTACTTAGTTAGGTAAAAAATTAAAATTCTCTAACTTCGCCACCCATTCCCATCTTCGCCTAGTCATTTATTCACTATGAAAATGGCTACAAATATAATGACCACCAAAAAACACTTTGGTACCCTAAATAAAAAAATCATGCTAACCAAAAAAAATTACTCCACACCAAAAAAAAAGGCCTAAAAATACAAAAGTACCACCGATTTCACTTCAAATTCGACTGCACTTCAAATTGTATTCAAGTACCAAATAAATTGAATGATCACCAAATCTTGAAGACCAAATTAATGCGATATTTTCACCTAAATAAACCACTATGATTACCAAAAAATGTATACATATTAGTGGGTTAGGTTAGGTTTGAACTGCGACCCTTACAGAAACGAAACTCTACTAGGAAAGTGCGTTAGGATAGGTTGGAACTAAGACCCTTATAGAAACTAAATGCTACTAGAAAAGTGGGTTAGGTTAGGTTTGAACTGCGACCCTTACAGAAACGAAGTGCTACTAGAAAAGTTGGTTAAGTTAGGTTTGAACTGCGACCCTTACAGAAATGAAATGCTACTAGAAAATTGGGTTCGGTTTGAACTGCGACCCTTACAGAAACGAAATGCTACTAGAAAAGTGGGTTAGGTTAGGTTTGAAGTGCGACCCTTACAGAAAAGAAATGCTACTAGAAAAGTGGGTTAGGTTAGGTTTGAACTGCGACCCTTACAGAAAAGAAATGCTACTAGAAAAGTGGGTTAGGTTAGGTTTGAACTGCGACCCTTGCTGAACCAAACTGCTATCAGAAAAGTGGGCCAGGTTAGGTTTGAACTGCGACCCTTACAGAAACGAAATGCTACTAGAAAAGTGGGTTAGGTTAGGTTTGAACTGCGACCCTTACAGAAAAGAAATGCTACTAGAAAAGTGGGTTAGGTTAGGTTTGAACTGCGACCCTTACAGAAAAGAAATGCTACTAGAAAAGGGGGTTAGGTTATCTTTGAACTGCGACCCTTACAGAAACGAAATGCTACTAAAAAAGTGGGTAAGGTTAGGTTAGAACTGCGACTATCTATCTATACATATAATAAAGCTGAAGAGGGTCGAAAGTCTGTACATAGAAGATATTCGAAAAAAAATTGGCTGGGGATACTTAGAATCTATAACGGAACACGTTTCAACAGTTTTTAGAATTTTTGTCTATTTGTCTATTTATCTGTTTATCTGTTTGTCTGTTTATTTGAACGCGCATCACGTGAAAACGGCTCAACGGACTTTACTAATCTGTCGAGAAAATCCCCGGCCAGGTTATAGGCTATAAAAATTCAACCCCTAAAAGGGGGGGTAGCCACAACACGCGATTGACTTAAGTTTGCCCCTGAATCTTATGGCGCTACTTAAGAAGGAGGGCAAACTTTTTCGCGCCTGGTTGACACTAAAAGTAAAAATGTACAACTGTCTATCAAATTGCGTTTTTTATATCGAAAAATTTTCGCGCTCGCTTCGCTCGCGTTTTCAATAACATTCTAAGATAAATGATAAAGGTGATATTCGGGTGGCAACTGCAGCAGCATTACGAGTAGGTACTCTGCGTTACTGCTGCAGCACTGTCAATTTTCGTGATAAAATAATGTGACTGATTTCCATGCTCAGCTGTAATGCGGCAATGAACGTCACTCAATTTACCAAAAAAAATCCATATATATCTATATATATATATTTTTAATACCTATATATATTATTACATAAATCATATTATATTATAGGACATTTATACACAAATTGACTAAGCCCCACGGTAAGCTCAAGAAGGCTTGTGTTGTGGGTACTCAGACAACGATATATATAATATATAAATACTTAAATACATAGAAAACAACCATGACTCAGGAACAAATATCTGTATCATCATACAAATAAATGCCCTTACCAGGATTCGAACCCGGGACCATCGGCTTCATAGGCAGGGTCACTACCCACTAGACCAGACCGGTCGTCAAAATATAATCTTGATGACCCTAGGGAGATGGGGCCACATGGTCTAGAAATGCTTAGGGCATCAAAATATCTTAATCCGGCACTGGTCGTTTGCGGAGTCAAACGATTTGGGACTCGCATTTTATACGCATTTCCATGCCTTCCCGAAAAAAATCGAATGATTCGCGTAAGTCTCGAAAGTTTCGCATTGAGGTTATAAGGGGCACGTGGTCTTCCTCAGGAGTCTGAAGAAGACCACGGTGAGTGGCGCTCTAGCCAGGCAGGCCGCTTCGCTTTCGCTCGCGCGCGTACACCTTACTGTATCGTCCGATATGCACCTATTAGGCGAAAAAAACTATTGATTTTGGAGTGTAGTTTTATTTAGTGGTACCTAATTGTTAAATATTTTATCTGGACTACAGTCCTCTATAGCATATCCATCTGTCAACTTTACTTCAAGTTCCGCCTCCAGGGGAGAGGGAGAGAAACAGAACAGACCGAATTCCACGCGGGCGGAGCCGCTGACACAGCTAGTTACAGAAATAAAATGCTACTAGAAAATGGTGACGAAGTGGATTAATTAATTTAATAGGATAACGATATATTAAATATTTCCACATTTTTAATTAAAATGTGGTTACAATTTTGGTGGTCATTTACTATTTTTGGGTTTACAATGATTATTTTGGAGTCATTTGCTTTAATAGGATAGCAAGATTTAAAAATGGGGTAGGTAATCATTTACTATTTTTGGGTTAATAATGATTAGTTTGGTGTCATTTCCTTTAATAGGATAGTAAAATGTAATAAAATTGGTAATCATTTCACATTAAAATGGTGTTATAATTTTGGTGATCATTTATTATTTTAGGTTGGTAAAATCGATTTTTTTGGTATTAAATTTTACTCAATCTGGTGATCAGATAAATAGCAGCCTATGAAAATTATACTAAAACTTATTCCAAGTCCTAAATGCTCAATTACTACTTAAGGCAAAATGTCTGTTAAATTCCAAGATTCCGTGTCGTAACGGCGACTGAAAATGGTTGTATGGGTGACGTCACAGGCCACCATAGACTACGATAACCGCTTACCATTGGACGGGCGGTATGCTTGTTTGCCACCAACATATTAATTAAAAAAAAACTCGCATACACATTATATCGCGAATAAAGAAGTACTTATTTTGCGAAGCTAATGACAATTGTCACGAAATTCCGACACAGAACTCATTTCCTGTCAAGAATTACCGAAAGTTCTTTTAAATCTTGTGACAATTGTCATCATCATCATCATAGACTTCGTAAGAGAAATACCTGTTTTTTGCCGATATAATAAAGTTTTTTTTTTAATAATACAATGATGGTGGTGGTAATACAAACAGTAATACGGCCCGCTCGATGGTAAGCGGTAACCGTAACCCATGGATGCCTGTGACGTCAGCAACAGTGACATTTGTCGAATTATCGCACCTGTCGCCGTGGTGAAATAGGGGCCTGGTTGAAGGCTCTGCTGCATGAAACATTGTATTATGTTAACCCTTTACCAGGCTAAGGGATATATATTTCCCACATATGTACGTCACTTCAAACATGTATTGTGTTGTATTGTGTATTGACGAGTTGCAGTCGCCGCGAGCACTCGAGCCTGAGGAAGGACCCCCGACGGGCCCGAAACATGTCGCCAATAGCAACTAAAAATTCAAGTGAGTGAAACCGTTGTCGTATAAATATTTTAAAATATGTCTCACGAAAGTTTAATATTGATGTATTGTGTTCTATTTTCGATGAGTAAGACTGACATTTGATTGTCATTTTTGAACTGTCAGCCTGGTAAACGGTCAAATAAGTAAAGATGGTACCTTTTGGGGCTATTCATAAATTACGTCATTTCAAATTAGGGGGGGGGGGGGTCTGGACATCGGATGACGGTAGCATGAAGTAGGAGGAAATGGGGTCATTTGAAGCATGATTTTTGGATGATTATAGGGGGGGGGGGGGGAACTTCTTTACCAACTGTCTGACCTAAGTGATAGAAAATGTATTTGTTCCACCACCTCATTTTGTTTTATTTTATTCCATTTTATTTTGTTGGTTTTTTCGGAAAACCAACAGCTTAAGTAACTATTTAAGGGTGGTATTCCACCTATACATTTTTTTGTCCAATGTCATTGCATCTCACACTCTCATTAAGCAAAATGTGAGACAATACACATTGAACCAAGATATTGGACAGATGGAATACCACCCTATAGCGGCCAACTGATCAACAGTCCGCCGGACGGTATCGGCCTGTCAGTTGTTCGGAACTGTCAAAATTTTTTTTCTAACTGACAGGCCGATACCGTCCGGCGGACTGTTAATCAGTGGGCCCCTTAAGACTAAGTTAAACAAAATATGTATCAGGGATGCCAATTACAGATTACATTTCAAATATATTAAATTAAATTATAAAAAAACCCTTCTTTGCTTACATATCTAAAAATAAGTCACATCTACAGTAAAATATACTGTAAACAAACAGTGTAATACCATACCAATCTTATATTTCACTTCACAGTCAGATCTAAATCATAAGTGGGATAATAATCCCAGAATACTGCCTAACTGTTCCTGCAGCTGGTCTCTTCCCTTCCCATTATCTATGACCAGGTCCCACAGAGTATAATCATCCAAGTCACACTCTGAAGCGACATCGTCTATGCCTTCCTTGAACTTGTATCCTCTTTTGACTCTGGTATCTTCATCTGCAGTTATACGGATCGTTCTGATGAGATCCCTGTAGGTTTCTTTGAACCAGCAGATGTCAGTTTTGCGTCTGATGTCGCTGACTATCCATATCGGTCTGTCTGTGGCTAGAAAAAAATAGATAGTTGAGAGAAAATACTGCAAGTATTGACAACAATTTGTTTCCAAACAGTAGTCTGAAATAAATGTATTTACTTAATTTTTTTTTTATTGAATACAAATTAAACCTATTCATATTATATATTTATCACACTTTCAAACATTTGGCTAATAATTAATTATTAAATCATTATAATTTCGATTCATTCATTAAAAATTAATTGATTTCAAATTGTGATAAACATTTTTTTCCACTGAATCATACAAGAGGAAAGCTGCCTCTGCCTCCTGGTGGTATACAATACAAACCTTGAATATTTTAGTGTGTATGTATAAACCATTGTTAACCCTTTTCCAGGCCACACCAATCTACAAGGTTTTTCCAAAAAAAAACAAATTAATCCAGCTTTAATGATTAATTTTAAGACAAGTAACGTTTTCCGAAAGTCCAAACTAATTTAAACCTTAAATGGGATTGCTAAGGTTGAAATTTTTTTTTTATCTATTGGCCTGGAAAAGGGTTAAAGAGTGCCTCTCCCGCGTCACACACACATCTAGACTATCTAGAGTTATAGAAACAACTATTACATACAAACATATAACATAGGTACTTAGTACTGCTTCATGCTGACTTCTATTTTTTTTGCATCATGTTTGTGTTATGCATCATAGGATTATTTTTAATCTTTAAATGTGATGAACATATTCAACATACATACTTTAGAACTTTAGAGGTACGCGCATTATTAAAATGTTCTATCTCCACCAGGAGATAACTAAAAAACATGCATATTGTATGTTCTTAAAATATACTGAAGTGAATGCAAATTTGTCTATTACCATTTTGACAAGCAACTCTACAGAAGCAGCCATAATCTTGGTCTCGCATCTCGTCGCTCCACTTTATCATTTCCAATCTGTGCTGCTCCTTGTATTCGCTGTCACTCAGCAGCTCATTCAGATTCAAATTCTTCTCCTTCGCCCAATGACTCTTTATAGGCTGAGATATCTTTATCACTTCACATCGGTCTCCCAGTCTGAAATAAAACAATAAAATTAGAACATAGAAGCATACATAATCATAATAATTTATTTATTTCTTGAATGTGGTACAATAAAGATGTAAAATATCAATTTTTGAACAGCACATCCTGCCTGATAGGCATAGAAATATTGAATATTACCTATAACTATGACTAGATTCTTATGACCTACCATGCAGCATGCAAAAATAATACAGTTACAACCTTTAAATACTATATTATATTATAAATATGCCTACAAACTATCTTTTTAAAGCAGTCCTATGTATCCTATTTATTATCCTTATCAAATATGTCACTTTTGTGATGCTTGCATTGCATCTTTACAAATAAGTGAAATAAGTATTCAATAATTTTCATTGAAATTGGCTTGGGTACTCAAGACAACAACAATATATATAGTATATAAATACTTAAGTATATAAAAAACACCCATGACTCAGGAACAAATATCCGTACTCATCACACAAATAAATGCCATTACCGGGATTCGAACCCAGGACCATCAGCTTCATAGGCAGGGTCATTACCCACTAGGCCAGACCAGTCATACAATAATAGAATTCATTTAAAAACAATAAAAAAGTATAAACATCCGTTTCTACTTGGAAACCTTAGGCTTCATTGAAAATGTAATCAATCAAGGTAAAACACTAGAATATTAATAGTCATTAATAGTCAATGTGTAGTCGGGTGGATTTCATCACAAAAAATTTCACCATACAATTTTTTTTTTTTTATGTTTAATTTAACACGATTCTAGCTGGGTAGAGTAATGGGGGGCTGTATATTAAGGATATGTATGGTATTTATACAATCATTTGTCGCTTATATTTGAAGTTATCGCTTTCGGAAAATAAAAACGCAAGATGGTGATGACAACCATGGTGTGGTAATGACTCTTTTATAGACGGTAATGACACTGCATGTACGGTAATGACGATTTGGGAACTAATTTATATATGTATTAAAAACGTATTAAAAAAACAAAAACTTTTTTTAATTGTAAGACTTTAGAACTTTAATAAACATTACAAATAACATGTTTTTGAACATAAGACTAGCTGCATAAATTATTTTTAGAAAATTATAAAAAATACATTTTATTGATATAAATAAATATATAACAAGTATTTTTATTGTATAATTTTAAATAATTTATATTCCGAAATAGGCCATTTATGTATTCATTTATTTTTTTGGGTTTTTTCAATGTTAAATCATATTAACAATATTGTACTCTTATTATCAGTTTAAACCCGCATCTTCTTTTATCTACTGCATAACTTGGTATTTATATCATATTATAAAATTGCTGGTTTACCAATGAGCTTAATTTTTATGATATATTACTTTTTTTTTTGATAATTTGATTCATTGCATAAGTTTGTATTTTTGTTGTTTTATAAATTAACTTTAAAAATAGCTATAATGATTTAAATCCATATATATGTTGTTTAATAGCTAAACATTAATATATAATCAGTGTTTTATAAGTTACAAGACCCCTACTTGTTATGCATGTCATAAGTTACAAAATGTTAGGTATTGGGTCCGGTGACTACCCAATGGTATAATTATTAATTGCTGTAATTATATACATCAATTAATATAATATTATCAAAAAACATAGAGCCATCACGATAGTGAGCCAGTACCGTAGCCTATGGTCGCTTAAAACTTAGTATATGTTGCTTGTTTAAATACTTTGTTTTAACACAACTAACATGCAATTACAGACTCTATGTTGCATGATTTACATTATTAGCTTATTAAAAAAAACATTTGTATGTTCTAAGTTCTAAGTGACCTAAATTTTGCCTACTTCAGTCAAAATGTTAATTAAAAACTAACCATCCTCTAGTGTGAAAGAAATAATTATATCTTCTTCTACATTTATTCTACATTTATAAGGTAGACATTATATAGTGTTAGAAGACATAGAGAACGTTTTTCAAACATACAGCTTAATTTAATAATGAATTATAGCAAAATAACTAGAAAAGTTTCTGAGAACCGTCATCACCATACACATGAAATCATCACCGGTCGTCATTTTTTCCCGGTGATGATGGGTATGGTGTTGACGATTTGAGAGTTTCTTGTTTTTATTTCTAGAATACGAATAATAGTAGTTAATGTCTATGCTACACAATAAACTTCATGTAGTTTGCCATTTATTTCAGTAATTATTTCTAATATATCATTTGTAACTTTTTTAAACCAAAGCATAACGGTGATGATGCTCTGTTGTGACAAACTACGTTTTACAAATTTGTTCATAATATTTCTCACGATTCAGTGATGTGACTTTATAGTGAAATCATTTTTGGCATTCTATATTAAAGTGAAAAATAGGGCAAGGACCTTTAGCGGTATTTCGTTGTTCATACACAGAGATAAGCTCACATTGACATTACCATGACGGTGTTGACGAATATTTGTGACAAAATTTTAAATATTTTTAAATGTACTTTCTCGGTGAAGGAATTATTGCATATTTTTTCATGTGTTAAACAACAACATGGAAAAGATATAAGTAAAAGAAAAATCGCAATCGTACGATAGGTATGCTATAATTTTCACTGCAAACAAAAAGGTTCAGATTTTTCCGGTAGACGGTGATGATTTTAGACACATAAAACATTTTATATAAAAAAAACTATTAAGTTATTGGAGATGGTAATTGAAGGAACATGAAGATAATAGTTCTTAAAAACATATAAAAAAGTTGCAACTCGCACAACCTACTAGTTTTTTTTATAAAGACCGAACCATAAGCTTTCACTGGATTTAGAAATCCACCCAGTCAAGTAACACTTACAACTTCTGCAAGTGGTCGGTCAAGTAATCTTTCCCAGACTTCCTTTTGCCACTAAACAACAAGATAATTCGCGGAGCCATGTTGACAAATAGATAGTTTATTATCTAGTTAATATTACTTTGTGTACATATTATTTTGTGTGGCTTGGTTTAATTTAGTTTCTATCATTTCAGACACGACAACAAGTGTATCGAATAAAGTCCGTTTCTTTTATAATCCAGCTTCAAGATCAAAAGCGAATAATATGATGTTTTTAACAGAAAAAAATAATTATTCTTAATTTCACAATTAGTGATTATTAAATTGCTTTTACTAGAATTTAAAGAAAAACAAGGAAAACAACATAACATACAACACATACACTAACACTGATTTTGTCAAATTTGACAGTTGAGTAGGTATTGCCATATCAAATAACCATTCAAAAGCTTACCAACCATAAATCTAGAACAATTTTTTTTTCTTTTCAATTTTCTTTACATTTTGCTAATTTTAGTTAATTTATAGTTTATAAATGAACTTTAAATTAAACAGAAATATCCACTTTTACACAAATAAATTAATGGTGCTGGCATCCATCAATTTATTCCACAACTTCTCGGTGACTTCTACCAGATGAAATGTTTTGCAAATTCTCGCTAGATGGCGTCTAAATCCGGACATTACAAATTTCTCAATAGGTGGCGCTCCAGTCTACTAACGGGCCTTAAATCAGCATCGCGGGATTTTTGTAAATTATAACAATAGTCATTTTATATAGGTACCTGTACTTGTAGACAATTGTGGCTTATTGTTTACTTGTGGCTAAACGTGTTATTAGTTGTGGCTTATTGTTTACTTTATAATTATAACATATATCTAACTTTCTAGCTTAGCTTAAATGTTTTAGTTATAAGTGTTTATTGTGTATGCAAAAAACGTAAGCTATCTATGCGAACGTATTAATAGCTATGCTGTTGTTTACTTATAAGCATTAGTGTATACGTATGATGTTACCTATGTCAAAGTTATAAACACTGAGTTGTTAAAAAGTTTATAATGAGCGCCTATAGCTCACTAAACTATATTAATTTATTGATATTACTGTCTAGGATGCAAATGTACACTAGATTTAGTAATTACCTTGTAATACATTATGTTAAATAAAGAACTTATAAAAAAAAAAAACTTGTAGACAATTTGTAATACTTAGACGCTGTGAGTACATTTACTTTAACTCATACTAATTATAATAATGAATGAAGTAGGTAGGCAAGTTCTTATCATCGATAGATATCTCGTATCAATGCCATTTGATAGTAGGTAGTGATCGTGACATAGAATTATCCAAGTAGGTACCTACTTAACCGATCTACCTAATGCGGCCTAGCCTGTCTAGTTTCTAGTCTAGTCTTAGATACGATAAATTGTGTAAATATTGAGTATAAACTAAAATGTCTATCTACCTCTTCAATAATTAACCAACCAAATAACTAATGAAATCACGTAATACTATTGGTATTACATCCTGTCGCTATCCGTAGTGCAACGACACCGATCGCGTCCAATAAAACTTATAAAATGTTCACTAAACCGATGGCCGTGACTAAGTGAATGAATATTCGATACGCGTTGTATCGCAGCGCCCACGCCGCATTATTATACCCACCATAACATATAAGTAACTATAAATAAAATCGTGCCGACACGAAAAAAATTGCGTTATTTGAATGCCGGCCGATAATTTAAATGTAGCAACAACCGCTTTTAGCTTACAACCTTAATTGACTTAAAAATGCTTATCAATATTCGACAGCGGCCACCCCGACCTAAGCGCACCAGCCTCCGTTTCAAATTGAGTTATATTACAACGAGATCAAAGTTAATTTGGTAAGCCGGTCGCGCTTGCTTGCGCCCTTGTCGAACGAACACCGAGCCCGAAGCACGATGCACGCTCACGACTTTCTGAACAACTCCGGACATGACATTCCACGTTTCGTTGTAGATTAGAACGAGATGGATATTGAATCGAGCGAAGTAAAAAAACGAGACGGAAGAACTCGGAGCGGTCCACGTGGACTGCTTAATATCAACACGGGAGCGGCGACCAATAGAAAACGGCACCGCTAATGTATTTCTCACCTCCGCACTCACACCAAGGATTGCTACCATTTTTACATTATTTATACGATTCTGAACTTTCCGGCGTCCGCATAGAGTTTTAAACCACGGCTGCGGTGACGGCGAGCTCCATATTCGAAATGACTTATAAAAACTTAGCGATAAGATTTTGATTCTTATTCGGTGCGGCTAGAGTTTAGTGTTGTTCGTGGAGTGGTTTGCGGTTCTTGAATTTAAAACGATTCCCAAGAACACGGGCGCGAGTTGGTGAAGGTTGGAGGAGGCCGCGGTGCAAACTGCATCGTCACAGGGCCGGTCCCCCCGCGGAGCCCCCACCCCCGCGCACGCCCGCCATTATTGTAGTGGGCCCGTGCAACTGTTCCGAGTCAACTGTTGTGCTGAGCCACGTTTTCACAGCGACGGAGATCACAGCCGCTGCACTGCGACTGCAACCAATATTCCTCCCGCAATATGTCGCGTTTTATTACTGCCTATTTTATTGTGAGGGTTTGGCATGAACAAAGAGTCACATGCACTCGCAGTAAAGTAACGAACGGAGCGCCAGCGCCCCTAAAATAATGTTAATCTCGCATCCGAATGCAGCTGTCACCCTGGGCGTCAAGTCAGCGAGGAGTTTAATCTCGAATCTCGCGGGTAATACATTATACATTCCCGTTAGGGTAAACATATACAAAGTTCAGAAGCTCGCTATAATTCGGAACAGAACCGGTAGCTATTTTGACAGATGTTTTATTAACGATAACCGCCTATCTGCCTTCGGCGCGATAATAACACGATCGTTATTATACCAATAAAATTTAATACATGTTATTTTAAGACTTTTTAAGATATCGCTGCTTTCACCATTAATAAATGCAGTCGGCAGCCCGAGTTTTGTGTTAATCAATCAAGAATTAATTAGCACCTTGACACAGGAGTTCCTCGTTTTATCCGAAAACAAATTGAAATTCATGATGGAAATATATTAACGAAATAAGAAACAAAAGATTGTTGGGATCCTTTAACTAAATGGTTCGGCGAAACAAATCTACTCTTTAGAGGCTCTTTTATGGATTATATCCTTGATTCAATGAAAGGGGATCTTTTGTCGACAGCAGACCCGGAAATATTAGACGTGCTCCCTTTGACGCCCCTCGGGGGGTCGGCGGGGAGGGGAACGCACGGCGGGGGTATTGTCTGCTCCGATGCAGGTACCGCTTATTTTTAAAGAAAACACATAAATCTCATGACCGAGCTTGAGCTGAGCTTACTCATACTGGCATCGTAGCGGATAGTTCGTAGCTCGTAGCAGTCGTAGCGCGCGTAGCGATTGAATAATTGATCGCGGAGGGGTGGCCACGTATTTAAACCACTTTGGGCCCGATTCGGACTTTGAAATAGACATCTATTAGACATCTTTTAGACATCACCAAGATACGATAACGATATGTTTAAGATCTAGCCTGTCAAATTTGACATTTGCGCGATTCTGGAGATACTGTTGAACGATTTCCACAGGATATGACTTAGAGATCCAATTCACGTCTAATAGATATCTTACTCTATCTAACGTAAAAGTGACATTGGTTGCCCGAATTGCCTTGCAAAAGAGAACTAGTTGATATCTAAACTATAACGTATCTAGAATGGATCTAGTACGTGTCGTCTCTTGTGAATATCTTGAAGTTCGAATACGGCAGTTTGTTTATACCTCCACTGGAGATACAGTGGTCTGTAATTGAACGATTTCTTTAAAAAAGTACACAAGTAAAGATAAATAGGCCTGTTTAATTAGGGTTCCGTAGCCAAAATGGCAAAAACGGAAGTAGATAATATACATCATTTAAATAACAAAATACTTCAATATCGACTTGACATCAAGTTATGTATTTTCAAAATCTCAATCCGATTACTTGTACATTTTCAAAGCTCAATAAGTACCTAAGTTTTCCGTCTAATTCTTTAACCAACTTTATTTGTAGCACTTTGTAAATTGCCTCCCCACACTTTTAAACTGACTCACTCCACTAACAAAACTTCGTAATGTTTTCGTTATCATTAGTAACTTTTTTCTTAAAATAAAAACCATTTGTTTAACTCAAGAACAGCAAAAGTACGGACAAACAGTTCGCTTCTCACTTTGCTTAAAATTGATTTATGGAGTTTATTCGCTCCCCTCGCTCGCTCGGGCCTGTTTCTCCCTTTTTTTATGTGGGCGTTTTTGTTCATAAAAAAACTGCTTATTTGGCAATCTCGGTTATTGTACAACTAACAACTTATTGTATTGTACTATAAAACCTATCTACTATACTATAAAAAGTCCGTTTATGGCAGGAATACTTACCTAACAGTAAACAAATGTCATATACATAATTACATAAGTATTAACTAGAGATACCACGAATATTCGGCAACTATTCGGTATTCGACCTATTCGGCCATTATGCTGCAGATCGATTTTTATAAATGGACAAAGTATTTTTAGATAGGTACGTCATTTATGTGCTTATACCTAAATGTCAAAGGTATTTGAAAGCAAGATTACGTTTTTGGTCAGTGACCTACGACCTACCATAAAAAAGGGAATTTCAGTGCTTAGAAGTTACCTTAATAAAAACTGACGTAGGTATTTTTGTAACTGCCTGACACATAATTTAATTTATTTAATTAATTAATTTTAAGTTAACACTATATGGATCCACGGCTTCGAAATAAATAATAAATTGAATTGAATTGATAAAAAACATAAGGTAAAAAATCATAAAGTATATAATTTACATTTGAATACGTAAAACTTCATTAATTTTCATGCGCGGCGTTTATAAGTTTTTTGTTCTGTTAAAAACAATAATAAAAATAAGTAGGCGACATGTTATCTACACGTGTATAGTCCTGTAAGTATAATAAAGAGCTTAAGTAATTACTTATACGTGTATGTAGGAATGTTTGAAATGAAATTTCGTAGATATCTATATTTAATGCATATCGTAAACATGAATGCCTTATTTTGCGTCAATTGTTGTTTAAGACTTAAGGCCTGTGCACACCGGCTTGCGTGTGCGTGACGTGCACGTGCGCTAAAATGTTGGAGCCGCACACGCACACGTCACGCAAGCGGTGTGCCGTCTCTCATAAGGATCTGTATGCTACAACGCCGCACGCGCACGTGCACGTCACGCACACGCAGCCGGTGTGCACAGGCCTTTACTTGTTGCTTGCGTAATAAAATCGAAACTAAATGAGAAATACTAACTAGAACATTATGAATCTTTTACGAAGAGGTCACCAATTGCAGTTGCAGGTGCAATTTTACTTTAAAAATACGACATCGACAGGTTCACATTCCAAAAACAATATTTTTTGGTAGATTTTTTTTACAAGAACACAGGTCGTAAATGTGGACGCAAGTGACGCAATAAATCCCAGTATTTATAGTTTTATACAATTAGTACGAAGGTGACTATTTGTGGTGACCGCGATCAAATAGATTTTTTTTTTGTGTTGTGTTTGTATTGTGTCTGATACAAACAGTTCATTAGATACCTACCTAACGTCAGCCTCAACTTGTTAAGGGGCCCACTGATTAACAGTCCGCCGGACGGTATCGGCCTGTCAGTTAGAACAAAATTTTGACAGTTCCGAACAACTAACAGGCCGATACCGTACGGCGGACTGTTAATCAGTGGGCCCCTTTAAGCAAAAGGAATATGTATGGCGCGTGGTGGCACTTTCTTCATCGATGACGAACGCAACTGTGAATATAGATTTCCAGTCTATTACATACGTGTCTCCGATTGCATCTTCCATGTTATGTAACAGATGCGCGCAAACGCGGTAATCCGGCAGTGCGGTGGCATCTGCTTGCTGCACTATTCACCTCCACATTTCAATCCGGAAACGCTAGTATAACTTGAACTCCAGCTCCGTAGCAACCATTAGTAAAAGGGTGATATTTATACTGGACACTTGGTGGTTAGGTATGTGTAACAAACAGATCTGCTGACCCATTCCGCGGACGTCGTGCCGACTGGACCTACATTATTCTATGCGACAATTTGCCTAAAATATTGCCGAGAATAACACCCCAAATATGTTTCATTGCGATTGTTAGCTATTTAGGTTTACATTGCGCATTTCAGTATGTTTAGAATATAATAATTCAAAATGAGTGCTCGTTTATACTAAATTCAAATATTTCAAATCTGCATAGTGTCCTAGTACCTACCTCTAGAGATGAGAGCTCGGACAAAGCTTTTTTTTTGTTTTTATTGATAAATGTTACAACCATTCAACAACACCACTTTTCCTGTTGGGTTTTAATTAACGATACTAACCGAATAAGTATACAAAATTCGTGGAATTTGTTAAATCACAGAATTAAGTCAAATAAGTACCTATATGGTCGTCAGGTAGAATCAACGTAGACACTAATACATACAAAAATATATTTTTTATGTTCACAAATAGAAGATTACACAAACATTGACATTTTCTGTTCATTTTTTGTTGACATGTTTTCCATTAATATTTAAATTGTATATTGTTTTTTTCGGTTCGTTTTGTTTTATTTGTGTTATTTTTCTAGTTTTACTTTATGTTTATCTATTGTTGTGATTTATTTTAAGTGTATTCAACTGTATTTGCATACTGTGCTTACTCATAGCAAAAAATAAAAACATATGATTAAAATAATACATAATGTATAAATGGTACGTTACTGTATTTTATAACTTAATGAATGCTTCATATCGTAAAGCAGTTTTATCAAGCAATGCCCGTATGATCGCTGATAACCTTTAAGTATAAAGTACAATATTGAAAAGAATGATGAGGGATTCAGATTCTGCGATAGTGTAAATTTGAATAAAAACCACATATGTTTACAGTTTTTACAACCCCATCAGCAAGCACCCTTCACAAACCGTCCTTAACGTTGAACAACGCGCCGTGAAAAACGCCCCATATCTCGGGCATTATTCATAACAAACAAAAGGGGAATTAATGGCGGAATAAAATACTTTTAATTTCCCCGGGCGCGCTAATCGGCGGGAGTCGGATCGGCCTTTTTATTTTACCGTATGAACGCAAGCCCTGGGGAACGCTGAGCGGCGGACGCTCGCGGTTCGGTAGAGTTCGTTTGGCATTCGCAATATTAGAATGAAAAAGTTAGTAGGTAGGTATGGGCTTGTGCACAAATCACGCGAGGTTCGATAGGGGGGGTGGGGTCACGCAAAAATCACGACAGATCACGTTGCGGGAGACCTCACGTGTATTTTTCTACAGTGAACGAAACTAAGAAAAAATACCTACCACATGAGTAGATACTTTTTTTCGGTTTCGTTAAACATAAATCTTCACCCCGCACTTCAAAATAGCGAGTCTATTATACGAAATTTTGGAGCGCGTGGCCTTGACCGGTCGGATAGAAAAACATCAAAAAAATACACGTGAGGATACCCCCCCTCCCCTACATAAGTAGGGGAGGGGCGGGTAACCAAAAACCTCACGAAATATCACCAACAAGGGGAGGGGGGGTCAAAAAGTAGCCGAAAACACCTCGCGTGATTTGTGCACAACCCCTATGATCAAAGTCTAGAGAAACTGATAATGGTTGGTACGCAACAGCGAAGGCAGACGATAGCGCGGTCTTTCACCAACGAGATGGACCGATCAATTAAAAAGACTCGACGTGCCGCGATTTCTAAAAGCTCGTAAGGGACGCACTGGACAGACACCGGTGGAGGCAGATCATCCGCTCTAGATGCAACCCTGATACTGACCACTATGCTCAGACTATGAGGGACCCACCCAAAAGAGACGGAGACTATCTCTGTCTGAGGAATTTCCAGCTGACAGGGGGTGAGTGTAGGTATGGATGGCTGACTAGATACTCTGAGCACCGTACAAGCGGGGTTCACCGATACCCCGGACTTCTTGCGTGAACTGACTTAACTTAGGGCTCGCTTAGACAGGGGTAGCTATGACGGGAAAACTCCTAGAGTGCCAGGTCTTTTTCCCATTCTTTCTTGGTCCGGTTGATCCGGGAGAAAGGAACGGTGTTCCTCGGGGGCAAGTGTAAGCGATCTCTTGGGGAATCCCAGGAGGTGACATGGTGTTCACTCAATGAGGGAGTGTTCATGTTAACCCGAGTGTTGGCTGGAGGGGGCCTTCCTGGAATCCTGAAATATATGTAATACAACCAACTGGAATACCTCAAAACATTCTAAAGTATATCATACTATTATATTTTCAAAACTCGAAAAATTGCATGTTGACACCAAATTTCTGTACCTACCACATGTCTAGCAAATAAATTTATATTTCTATTTCAAAAATGATATGTCACTTTTGCTATAGGTATGAGCTCTTTAGAGATCTTAGAAGTGGTCCATTCTAGGAACTTTCAGTGTTACTTATGTCTTATGTAGTAGTATTTTATCTAAATATGTTTCAGGTACATATGTTTGTATATCAAAAAGAATGTCTTGCTTGAGGTAGGTATGGTACTTAATTGTTAGGAATAACTTACAATTTGGTTAAATACTCATCATTGATTACAAATTATATATTTATTGTCAACAAGGTTATTTCTATATATTCTTCTTCTTAAATGCAGTAATAGCTAGATATACCTGTTGTAAAAGTATCATTAAATGACGAAACGAGACCTCCATACGGGGTTAAGCCTTCGGGGAGCGCGGGGTGCGGTCACGCGCGTGGAATTAGCGTCCCCTGCCTCCCCTCACTTGACCCGCGAGGTGTCACCGAGCGCCGCGAAAAAAGGGGAAGGGGCTAGTGGCACACATACCCGATACCCGAGGGGAGACCGGGACCAGAGATTCCTTTTTTAATTTCAAAATCATTCATGCCTCGATAACCCTTCGATTTATTTAAATCAACAAGCTTTTCACGGTATTCATTGAATGTTGGCTTTTATATAGGTACGGATTTTATTATCCTTGAAGCTGTTTGCGTTACAATCGCTTTGCGGTTTAAACTGTGTTAATTATAATGTTTTACCTATACTCTGTTAACAACAAAGGCAATAAAAAAAAGCAGTTTCCGGTGTGCGCACACATCTCGCCACGGCTAAGCCACTAATTGACTAACAAACAGCCATACAGACCGCAAATACAGTGAGGCATTGCGAAAACAATGACACACTGTGCCGCTTATCGACCCATTCTGGAAGATTTCCTTCCCCATTTAAAACAGACTTATAATAAACATCGCTTCAACAGCTCATTATTTTAACATTACCTATTGTTAAAACATTACAGTAACTTCAGCTAGTTTTGTAAACATCGTCGACGTAATCGCTACATCCTGCCTTGAACTCTGTCACGTTACGTCCCTAAAATAAATGAAGTCGCAGTTTGCATAAATGGACTAGTCACGTCAGTCAGGTCCTACTCTCCGTTTCTAACAGCGAAACTCTTCATCTTACCCTTGTCATACCTCAGTAAGGGATAAAGCGAGCGAAAGAGACGGCAATTTCAAATTCGGGGTCCCATTGCGCCCACCCCTCGAGAGATGTCGCTCTTTCAACCGGCAGTAAAAATACGTGCGGGTATTTCCTGTTCCTGTGGAGGGAGGGGTGGGGCGATAAATAACTCAGTTTGCGGCCAGAGGGGCGTGAGGAAACCGCCAGATAGGGTTGTCAGTTATTTTTTGGAGTTATGTTTTGGGGGCGAGCGATTTTTCTATTTTGTTGAATGTCACGTGTCTGAACTCTGATGGCTGATTCTCGTATGCATACGAAACAGGAGACTGAAAAAGCAGTTAAGGCGGCTTGCTGGTGTTACAAGTCTTACAACGTACTGAATAAGTGGATAACCTACTAGTTTTCATGCACTAACTGACATACCGTCCTAGGTCAAGGACGATGAAACAGGATTTTAACGATAATAAGGATGGCTGGTAGTCTGCAATGCCTTGAAGTCTGCCATTAGTCATTTCCTTTATTTGTGCATTAAATTTTAATAAATAAATAAACGAGATATAGTTTGTATACTTAGTAGGTAAGCACCTATAGGTTTCCCATAGCTACCTACTCACTAATTCTCTTCTCTATAACCTACTCCATAAATGTACTTATTCATAAGCAAAAAATCCTATCAAATTATTTTGAACATATATTATGACATATATTTGAACATGTATTACATATACCTATAAATTAAATTTCCTGTACTATACCTAGTAACATAGAGGAAACTGCTAACAACTTACAGATACAACACAACACCTCGATATATTTACTTTCATATTTTTCCTTTACTGTCCATCATCATTTATAACACCGAATACCTAATAAACAGAGCCAGCTAGGGTTGCGTTATTCTTGTCCGCGTGTGAATTACTTTTTTATTTTGTTTAGTTTGGGCGTCAGTTTAAAAACTTCAAAATGCCCAATTGGGCAATTGCCCTGTTTTACTGGATAACCATGTTGACTTAGGTACCCATTTTAGTTTCCGTAAATTACAAACAAAATACAAATACCTACATCATCTTATCCATTCTTCTATTTTCTATTTAGTTTTTCCTTCATATCTATCATTATTTATAACAACTAATAGGCAGCCCTACCGCTAGGGTTGCGTTGTTGTTGGCCGCGCCGCGTGTGAATTACTCGCGGGTTCACGCGTCTTGCGGACCCGAGCCTCGTTAATGAAATTTCATATCGCTCCGAGCCGCGACTTAGTGCGGCCTGAGATTTACGGAATGGCGGATTATACTTGTTCCTATTAGGCTAGCATTTTGTTTGCTTTAGCAGTTCCCTCAGAACTGCCTCATTCATACTTAACCCGTGGAGCGCCCTACTGTCACACGTGTGATAGTAGTTAGTATAGGAGTTCCATACTACTGTGATACGGGGGCGCTCCACGGGTTAATAGGGCCAACATGTGAACCTCGACTATTACACTTATTTGTAACATTGAAGCGTTTAATTAAGCATTATTTCTTTAATCCGCTGTCGATTCTGCCCATCTCAGCCAAAGCTTCAATGATGTTGTTTGATTCCAACTCCTGCCTACTAAGAGCTAAATTGTTATACTTGACTATTGAGGCTCTTCAATATCTGACAACGCTTTCATTCTAATATAGCCACTATATCAGCGCCTTTCAGACCTTACGTTACAAGCAAAATTGTTTCACTTTACGGTCCTGTTGGGTCATAGGTTCCATAAGCTACGTAAAGCTACGTTTACCCGCTCCCGCTCTCGCGCCCGCCCCACGCGTCTACAGCCCCAGCCAGCCTTTGTCCGCTACCTACGAGCTGAATTGTTACACTTGACTACTAAGTTGAGGGTCACACCTTCCATAAGCCACGTTTACTCACTCGCGCTCCCGCTCTCGCGCCCGCTCCGCCCGTCTACAGCCCCAGCCAGCCTTTGTCCGCTACCTACGAGCTGAATTGTTACACTTGACTACTAAGTTGAGGGTCACACCTTCCATAAGCCACGTTTACTCACTCGCGCTCCCGCTCTCGCGCCCGCTCCGCCCGTCTACAGCCCCAGCCAGCCTTTGTCCGCTACCTACGAGCTGAATTGTTACACTTGACTACTAAGTTGAGGGTCACACCTTCCATAAGCCACGTTTACTCACTCGCGCTCCCGCTCTCGCGCCCGCTCCGCCCGTCTACAGCCCCAGCCAGCCTTTGTCCGCTACCTACGAGCTGAATTGTTACACTTGACTACTAAGTTGAGGGTCACACCTTCCATAAGCCACGTTTACTCACTCGCGCTCCCGCTCTCGCGCCCGCTCCGCCCGTCTACAGCCCCAGCCAGCCTTTGTCCGCTACCTACGAGCTGAATTGTTACACTTGACTACTAAGTTGAGGGTCACACCTTCCATAAGCCACGTTTACTCACTCGCGCTCCCGCTCTCGCGCCCGCTCCGCCCGTCTACAGCCCCAGCCAGCGTTTGTCCGCTACCTACGAGCTGAATTGTTACACTTGACTACTAAGTTGAGGGTCACACCTTCCATAAGCCACGTTTACTCACTCGCGCTCCCGCTCTCGCGCCCGCTCCGCCCGTCTACAGCCCCAGCCAGCTTTTGTCCGCTACCTACGAGCTGAATTGTTACACTTGACTACTAAGTTGAGGGTCACACCTTCCATAAGCCACGTTTACTCACTCGCGCTCCCGCTCTCGCGCCCGCTCCACGCGTCTACAGCCCCAGCCAGCCTTTGTCCGCTACCTACGAGCTGAATTGTTACACTTGACTACTAAGTTGAGGGTCACACCTTCCATAAGCCACGTTTACTCACTCGCGCTCCCGCTCTCGCGCCCGCTCCGCCCGTCTACAGCCCCAGCCAGCCTTTGTCCGCTACCTACGAGCTGAATTGTTACACTTGACTGTTGAACGCTATTGTTCGAGCGCCATTGATACCCACTCGGTAAACACACTCAATAGAAATTAACGGTGATTGTTGCTCCTCATTTGTACAAAACTAGAACGATACTTCGATTTAAATCTCTGTGAAATGCTCTACAGTGATTAATTGGAGCTGGGCTCGTAGATAGCTTCTATTGTTAGTAATTCTGCTTTATTTCGGTTCGAACACGAAACTAGGTTTATAATGGAGGCTAATACTCGACACGCAAATGAAACAATAGTTTGAAATCAAAAATCATACCTAATATTCATAATTTAGGTAGGTGTATGTAACTTACTTAAGTACTTATGTTGTTTCCTTTAGATAGGTACGTATCACGATTGAGTTCTACCATAACGAATGCATTGTAACTTGTAATAAATCGGTAAGGTAGGTATATGTTAAATAATATAATCTCGATATTCACACTTTAATTTTAAAAGTGGTTTCCCATTTCTTAAAATTATAGTTGTCTAAACGTTTCTATCCACCTCAATAATAAAGTAACCTGTAATCCGTGCCTACAACACTTTTAAGGGGCCCACTGAACCACTGATTATCAGTCCGCCGGACGGTATCGGCTTGTCAGTTAGAACAAAATTTGGACAGTTCCGAACAACTGACAGGCCGATACCGTCCGGCGGACTGTTAATCAGTGGCTTTAATTAGAAACAACGGTCAAATTAAACATTTTGTAACTGCACCTCAATTTCAACAATTATTTGGTTACCACCTCAATTTAAATTAAAAGTGAAAACCGATAGATTACGCAGTAAAGTCCGTAAACCGTCCCGCGGCACCCACGCATTCTAATACCGCAAACACGGCATCGGCTGACTTAATTTACGAATTTAAACGAAACCCAAGAACTTAAGTACGACGCTTAATAATATTAAGCTCCCGTAACTAAAAATATCACAAAATTGCTTTTTAAGACGGAGGAAATCAAATTAGATAAATGATATTTCATTTAGTCCTTATATGTAGCTACTTACAATGTTGGTAAGTAGTAAGTACCTACTTGTACAGGGGCCCGATTTTTGAATTCCGACCGCTCGATTTCGTGTATTTAGTTCAATAATATCTCCACTACTCGGTATTTAAATTATATTAATAGAATTGAGTCAATACGGCTAGATTCCCAATTTCTATCGCTCGTATTTCAAAAATTAGCCATACGCAGTTTTCCACCGATTTTCGACTGACGAAATCGAACGATCGAAATTAAAAAATCGGCCCCCTGTACATTGGGGGCCACGATAATAGAAAATAACACGAATGTTAATATAAGTGGGCACACTGCTATGTTGTTGAACATCGGCTTGTATTGCGATCAGCAGCAGCAGCGATTGCAATACAAAGCAAGATTTGTCCCCGACAAAGCGGTACAAATTTAAAGGTTTAAATTCTCTTCTTCCTTGTCGTATCCTCATAGCTGAGGGACGTAACGAATGTGGACACTTTTCACCAGTGCTTTCCAAGCCGCTCTATCTTGGGCCCAGTGCATGCTAGCCTGCAATTTGGTGTTTGTAGGTTTAAATTAAAAAGTAAAATAAAATCCAACTTTACACTATTCAGTCGTCACGAGGCTAATGTTGTCCCGGCAGGCAAACGCGACGCGAAACCTTTTTGCAGTCCTTACCCGGCGACCACGACCGTCGACCAATATGTCGTCCCCTCGCATTAGAAGCTGATTTGCACTTTTATGTGACATTCTCACGTCATTAAACGAGCCCGGCCTGTCTAGACTATATCAGTCCCCGCTTTCGAATGCCTGCTGCCATTTATGAGCCAAGTAAATGAGCTTTGCTTTGGAATAAATAAAAGTCAGCTTGTTATGGTGATTGGTTCTACGACCGACACTTACCTTATATTTATGGTCGTGTTATGGAGAATGTCCTAAAGGCTCGCTGGACACCTTAGTTGGATATTTATATTTATGCAGTTAATATAAACGGCTATTTGTAGTGTTCACACGTCGCGGGTGTTGCATTGGCCTAGTCTGGGGTGATGCGGAAAAACTCTGTGGTAGCGTGAATCGTGAGTAGAGTTGGTTATATAAACTTGATACATTTTTCCGTCTTCCACATTGTTGCCAACAGAAAGAATTCGTGTATTTACGAATGAAATACACCCGCAATATGAACTACATTATATATCACTACACCTTATAAAACAAAGTCCTCCGCCGCCTCTGTCTGTTTTGGGTCGCTAGTTTAGATTTTATAATTTAAAAAAAATGGCTGCTATTTAACTGATCACCAGATTTAGTAAAATTTGATACCAAAAAAATCTATTTTACCACCCTAAAATAATAAATGATCACCAAAATTATAACACCATTTTAATGTGAAATGATTACCAATTTTATTACATTTTACTATCCTATTAAAGGAAATGACACCAAACTAATCATTATGAACCCAAAAATAGTAAATGATTACCAAATTTCAAACCCCATTTTAATGTGAAATGATAACCAAATTTTTACATCTTGCTATCCTATTAAAGAAAATTACACCAAAATAATCATTGTAAACCCAAAAATACTAAATGACCACCAAAATTAGAACTCCATTTTAATGTAAAATTATAACCAAATTTTTAATTCTTGCTATCCTATTAAAGCAAATTACTTCAAAATAATCATTGTAAACCCAAAAATACTAAATGACCACCAAAATTTTAACCACATTTTAAATAAAAATGTGCAAATATTTAATATATCGTTATCCTATTAAATTAATTAATCCACTTCGTCACCTTTTTAGGGTTCCGTACCCAAAGGGTAAAACGGGACCCTATTACTAAGACTTCGCTGTCCGTCCGTCCGTCCGTCCGTCCGTCTGTCACCAGGCTGTATCTCACGAACCGTGATAGCTAGACAGTTGAAATTTTCACAGATGTAGTATTTCTGTTGCCGCTATAACAACAAATACTAAAAACAGAATAAAATAAAGATTTAAATGGGGCTCCCATACAACAAACGTGATTTTTGACCAAAGTTAAGCAACGTCGGGAATGGTCAGTATTTGGATGGGTGACCGTTTTTTTTTTTTGCTTTTTTTTGTTTTTTTTTTGCATTATGGTACGGAACCCTTCGTGCGCGAGTCCGACTCGCACTTGCCCGGTTTTTCTAGTATTTTATTTCTGTAACAGACGCAGTTCTTACCTAACCTAACCCACTTTTCCAGTAGCATTTCGTTTCTGTAAGGGTCGCAGTTCAAACCTAACCTAACCCACTTTTCTAGTAGAATTTCTTTTCTGTAAGGGTCGCAGTTCAAACCTAACCTAACCTACTTTTCTAGTAGCATTTCTTTTCTGTAAGGGTCGCATTTCAAACCTAACCTAACCCACTTTTCTAGTAGCATTTCTTTTCTGCAAGGGTCGCAGTTCTTACCTAACCTAACCCACTTTTCCAGTAGCATTTCGTTTCTGTAAGGGTCGCAGTTCAAACCTAACCTAACCCACTTTTCTAGTAGCATTTCTTTTCTGTAAGGGTCGCAGTTCAAACCTAACCTAACCTACTTTTCTAGTAGCATTTCTTTTCTGTAAGGGTCGCATTTCAAACCTAACCTAACCCACTTTTCTAGTAGCATTTCTTTTCTGCAAGGGTCGCAGTTCAAACCTAACCTAACCTACTTTTCTAGTAGCATTTCTTTTCTGTAAGGGTCGCAGTTCAAACCTAACCTAACCCACTTTTCTAGTAGCATTTCTTTTCTGCAAGGGTCGCAGTGCTAACCTAACCTAACCCACTTAACTGATAGCAGTTTAACCTACGTTTCTAGTAGCATAACGAAATGCTACTAGAAAAGTAGGTTAGGTTAGGTATTAGGTATGCGGTGCGGGGTACGGGGGGTTGAGCGGGAGGGGTTAGTAATTTTGGCATCAGTTTACTTTATTTGGTAATATGTATAAATCTTTTGGTAATCATAGTGGTTCATTTAGGTGAAAATATCGCATTAATTTGGTCTTCAAGATTTGGTGATCATTAATGATTTTTGGTGATCATTTAATATATTTGGTATTTGAATACAATTTGAAGTGCAGTCGTAATTAAAACGGTGGTACTTTTGTATTTTTAGGCCTTATGTTTTTGGTGTTCCGTAATGTTTTTTGGTATACATGATTTTTTTATTTAGGGTACCAAAGTATTTTTTGGTGGTCATTATATTTGTAGCCAAAAAAAATCTTGGCATAAACATACTTAATATATCGTCATCATACCATCATCAGATCATCACGTTCAGGCCCTATCTCCCTAGAGGATTTGGACTGTATTTTCCCCATGGTAGCCTATATACATTATAAACCAAAAATATTGAACTTGCGATTAAGGAAGTAAATGTTCTCCATGTAAATGAGACATAAGTAGGTATTACTGTAAAACCACAAAATAAACACGAACCAGACTTGTAACCGTTGTAACACTTGTAACTGTGAGTAAGCAATGTTTCTGTCAGTACACTCGAACGTAAAACCGTGTAAATTATAGAAGGCAGTATAATATTTATGATATTCTGACTGCTAATGGAGTGTGCGATGTATTGTTTCTCGTTTAAATTAGCTAACGTAATAATTATTGTCAATTACTTTGCATAAACTAAACTGTGACGTTTGGACGTTTGACGAGCAACCCGTTTATTAGCATTAACTACGAGTATAGTTATATGGTGATGGTTGGTTGTTATTAAACTTATTAAGTAAGTATATATTGGTGTGATAAAGAGGAAATGTGATTCAGTTCACACAGACGCTGACATAGGTAAATGTCATATTACACTGCATCTAGTGGTAGCCGCGCGTTGTACGGATATGATGGTCGTTCTTGTCTACGTGACAGCGTGATAAAACGGTGTCCGTCACTTTCTATCCTACGGTGTTAAAAAGTGACAGTTATTTTATCACGTGGATAAAGCTATCCATAATACGCCGGCTGGAATAGGTAACTTACCTACATAAAACAGGTAGTTGTTAAAAACGTGTCCGCTCCGGGCACTGTGCTACGAAACTCATTTTTGCGGCGCTACCGGAATCCGGGGGTTTTATTTTAATTTATAAATATTTTCCTGGAGCCCTTAAACCCTTGCTCCGACTAAATCGCTACATAATGGCCGGGGGCTGTTTAGTGTTACATGCTTTAAGGTTGTGTCGGGGGGGTTAAATGTTTTCTATTGATGTTGTGGCTATTAACAATGTTAAGGAAATTATTGGGAATGCCAAAATCATTTAAAATGTTATAGGTACTTTTTGTTATTTCTTTGTTGGGGCTGACGGCTGACCCCAACAAAGAAATAGTTCTAATAGCCTATACAGTATGTATCTGAACGAAAAGCAATTACTCAAACCCGTTAATGTTTAGGTCATACTGAGCAACTTTTACAATGGGACCAACCCCGACATCGGCGAAAAAAAAAATGACTCTCTCATAGGAAATTTCAACATCAGACCAGCAATCAACCATCCAATTTTTTTTTCCGCGTTTTCGGGGTTGGTCCCATAGTAAAAGTTGCTCAGTATGATCTAAACATTAACGGGTTTGAGTAATTGCATTTCGTTCAGATACATACTGTATATAATCGTACTTTTCAGGCAATAGTTAGTTTTTGTTGGGATGGGGTCAACAAATAATAAATTTTATTGAAATTAAATAAGAAACTATATCATGTAATATAAATAGTCATCATCTTCCTCGCGTTATATCGGCATATGGCCGAGGCTCATGGGAGCCTGGGGTCCGCTTGGCAACTAATCCCGAGAATTGGCATAGGCACTAGTTTTTACAAAAGCGACTGCCATATCTGACCTTCCAACCTTAAGTACCTACATATCTTACAGTTCACCGGTACTACCGGTACCGGTAATTATTAAGAACTAATGCGAAATATAAGAATATTTCGCATGGATGAATTAAATTATAAGCCAGTTACTGTCGCACAGCCGGTAAAAACGAGATAATTTACAAATTAAAGTCATACCATAGAGTACCCATTTAAATGTGTAGGACTATAGGTACCTAATTACAATTTAGTTTTACAATGGATTCAATTAAAACTTGGATAAATGATAGCCTTAATACATAAAAAAAATCAACAATATTTCTCAAAACTCCGTCCCCGGCATTTGTTTGCGCTAGCGCATTTGTTCAGCAGTGTCGCACATGAGTAATGCAAGACTAAGTATTCCTATACCTTTCAGATTACGGAATACATCAAGTTTTTTTACTATCCACTGTAACTTGATACTTAGCTCCGTAATAAATATACGGAAACGCTTATACTGGTTTTTCTAAGTCTTCGCCTTGTGCATATTTATAGGCAATTGTTATAACAAGTAAGAACGCATGCAGCAGTTAGCTCAACTGTGTCAACCATTGTACCGCCGACGTTGCCTAACCATTCGTTACCTTAATGAACCATTATTAACTACCATTCTTATTGCTGTTTGCTGGTGGTACGATATAAGAGCGGGTGGTTTGAATGCAAAGCGTTAATATTTTAATAGGTAGGTAGGTACCTATATGAAAGATAGATACATACAGAATTTTATTCAGGACGCTTACAGTATTGCTTTATAAATCTAATACTTACAACACTTTTGCAGATTAATGTAACCACAAAATGTCAATCCCAAAGTCTTCCCTTCCCTGTTCCTCCTTGTCCTTGTCTTCGTCCTTCCTTCTTGTCTTAATTCCCAAAGTTGTATAAGTATATTATAGGTATCCCAAAGTTTTAGGTTAGGTATTAGTATATACTTATAGGAGTTATAGGTATTAAGACTAATTATGAAGCATGACTGTTACTTTAATTGTATCTGACGCCATTTGGTGGAAAGTACCTAGCTACCCATTAGCTACCAATTTCTAAAAATACGAAAAGCTCTTTTGACTATAGAGACGTGTTAGTATTATTCCACATAAATAAAATATACTTAGGTACTTTTCATTTAATAATGTTTAAGGAGAGTTTTGCAGCGGGCGCAGCACGGTACCATTTTTATCGCCTATCACTATGCGCGTCCCCTTCGCACTTACATACTTGTTAGAACGTGACAGGCATGGTGACAAGGGATAAAAACGCGACCGTGCTAAGCCGCCTGCATTGCGACTTTTATCAATGCTCTTCAAGTCTTCACCTACTATGCTTAAAATATTAATTTCTTAATTATTTTTGGAAATTTCCATATTGCTAGAATTGTTTACGAAATATTTTGTTTACTTACGTCAATTATATAGATGGTCAAGCAAATCTTGTCAGTAGAAAAAGGCGCGAAATTCAAATTTTCTATGAGACGATATCCCTTCGCGCGTACATTTTTCAAATTTGCCGCCTTTTTCTACTGACACGATCTGCTTGACCAACTATACTTACTTCCTATTAAAATGCCTTATTAATATCATCCAAATGGCAACATTGGCAAGTCTGTGTTCGGACATAATATATTATTCTTTTGCTTGCTTGACCCAAATACGCCTCTGATATCTACGCGCCTTAATTAAATTTGTTCACCCACACAAACGTTTAAAAGACCTTTAAAGTTTGATGTCGCAGACCTTGTACGTCGTGTAATTACTTTAATAGTAGTTTCAGATACATTTATGTCGTAAACATTAAAAATAAATAACTATCCACGATCAAATTCCGTATTCCTATTGCTAAGCTAAGTGCTTAAAGCTAAGCAGACCAGACAAGTGTGAGCTAAAAATCTGTAATAACTATCTGTTATCTGGCGGCTTAGCACGGTCGCGTTTTTATCCCTTGTCACCATGCCTGTCACGTTCTAACAAGTATGTAAGTGCGAAAGGGACGCGCATAGTGATAGTCGATAAAAATGGAACCGTGCTGAGCCCGCTGAGTTCATATTCAATGTATACAAGTTGATAACAATTAAACTGCCCGGTAAAGACAGCTAAAGTTTTCTTTAGGAAAGTAGAATTCGAAACTTGTAATGAAGACAGACGATGGCCTAGCTATACCTAATTCTTTACCTACTAATAGGTAAGTACATGGTTGTCCTGTAATGATATATATATTAGGGTATAAATATCGAATAATACCTACATAATTAATACCTAACCGAAGCGTTTCGGTTTGCATGCCGTTCGGCATGAAAATAATTAGGTACTTAAAACTTTTCGGCCACGCCGAAACTTACAATATTGTAGGTAAGTACATATTTATGACAGTATAGTGATAGTGCCCGACCGACGTTTCTGTGTCGGTTCCGGCAGGTATCGGAATAAAAATCACGGCTGAAGGTTCGGTTTTGGATTAGAGCAAAACCGAACTTTCGGTTACGGAAAAAAATCTGGTTTCGGCCGGACACTAAGTAATATATGTATGTAATGTAGGTATGTATACAGCCTGTGGCCTGTAATACGAGCAAAAAATTAAACTGTAGGCTGTACTCCTCATACTGACCAACATTTGTTCAGCAACTTTTAAAAATAACTTGTGGTTTGATTTTTAATACACTTTAAAGTTTATTCTAAGACGCAATGTATTGCGAATTTTGTTATGTTTAAGGCGTGACAAGCAACGTCAATCACAATGATATGGCGTGGCGATGGCGTCCATTGAAGATAATATTTATTTTGTATGAAAAATAGGGACTCCAAATACTTCATAATTTTTAAAGTTGTTGAAAT
Organism: Cydia splendana; assembly: GCF_910591565.1. Taxonomy (NCBI): domain Eukaryota; kingdom Metazoa; phylum Arthropoda; class Insecta; order Lepidoptera; family Tortricidae; genus Cydia; species Cydia splendana. Next base: position 12,656,915 of record NC_085976.1, read on the forward strand.
AAAGTGTCATCGTTTGAGGAGTACAATCTATGTTTTAATTATTTGCTCGTGTTACAGGCCACACCCGGTATAACTATTAACAACTAATACATGGATGTCCTATTATAATGACATTAATTAATGACATAAAGTATTAAATGTATCTACCCATTTCTATAATGTGGCTACTTAAATATAGTAACAGGTAATATAATGGCATTTAAAGACGTTTCGGTATAAATAATTACTTTTGAAGTGACTAAGTAGGTAATTACAAAGTTAATTGAGAATGCATTAAGTATGTAATATTAATACGTAATACATTTTCACTAATGTGCTTAAATGGTTCTGTAACAATGTCAACGTATTATGTAATATGTTTCTATCGAAATCGCATAATTTAAATATAACCATATTATTAGTAATTTTTTTAGGGTTCCGTAGCCAAATGGCAAAAAACGGAACCCTTATGGATTCGTCATGTCTGTCTGTCTGTCCGTCCGTATGTCACATCCACTTTTTTCCGAAACTATAAGAACTATACTGTTGAAACATGGTAAGTAGATGTATTCTGTGAAGCGCATTAAGATTTTCACACAAAAATATAAACAAAATGAACTGAAATCCAAAAATTTTTTTTTCATCAATCCCATACGTGTGGGGTGTATAGATACCCTACACGTATGGGATTGATGAAAAAAAATTAGTTTAGAAAAAAATGATATTGAGGTTTCTAATATCATTTTTTTCTAAACTGAATAGTTTGCGCGAGAGACACTTCTAAAGTGGTAAAATGTGTCCCCCCCCCCCCCTGTAACTTCTAAAATAAGAGAATGATAAAACTAAAAAAAATATATGATGAAATATACCATGCAAACTTCCACCGAAAATTGGTTTGAACGAGATCTAGTAGGTAGTTTTTTTAGGGTTCCGTACCCAAAGGGTAAAACGGGACCCTATTACTAAGACTTCGCTGTCCGTCCGTCCGTCCGTCCGTCTGTCACCAGGCTGTATCTCACGAACCGTGATAGCTAGACAGTTGAAATTTTCACAGATGATGTATTTCTGTTGCCGCTATAACAACAAATACTAAAAACAGAATAAAATAAAGATTTAAATGGGGCTCCCATACAACAAACGTGATTTTTGACCAAAGTTAAGCAACGTCGGGAGTGGTCAGTACTTGGATGGGTGACCGTTTTTTTTGCTTCTTTTTTCGTTTTTTTTTGCATTATGGTACGGAACCCTTCGTGTGCGAGTCCGACTCGCACTTGCCCGGTTTTTTTTAATACGTCATAAATCGTAAACCGCAATTTTATTATGTTACTTGCTGCTACAGAATACAGAACCCTTCATGGGCGAGTCCGACTCGCACTTGGCCGCTTTTTTATAGAATAAAACCAAGAAAAGTCTGCGGCGATTTTGATAGCCCACGCAGTGCAAGTGTTATTTTAAACATCAAACTTCTATGAAATGATGTCGTATAAATAACACTTATTGCAATGCGTGATGGGCTATCAAAATCGCTGCAGACTTTTCTTGGTCTATCTCTATGTAGGTAATTATTTCTCTAAACTCTAAAATATCACGCCATGCTCTCCGGCAACCCCTTGCGTTTTGTAAGTTTTTTTTAAGTACTATAAGAGTACCTATAACAGAAGAAGACAACTTGTGTGTGGGTGTGTATGACTGAATTACATATAACTGACACCCAGCAGGTGGCATTTTACGATATTTTGCGAACAGCCTTCAGGAAGGCTATTATGGATGGTTTTATCCACGTGATAAAATAACTGTCACTTTTTAACACCGCGGGCTAGAAAGTGACGGATACCGTTTTATCGCGCTGTCAAGTAGACAAGAACGACCATCATATCCGTACAGGATTACCTAGGCAATTAATAGTCGCTGTAGGTGCAGGTAGTACTGTGAGTACTGTCTGACCCCTCGCCTAAGTATGAGTAATGTAATCATGCTCTAATAGGAAGTGATCATGCGGTCGATAGGGCTAATAGAACTAATAGACATTTAGGGGCGTCCAATGTGACATATAGCTTTAATTGCACTTTGATTTGATTGTAATGAATTTCATGAATTTGAATGCAATATTTTGGATTGCATACTCGTATTGTTAGTGTGTTATTGTGATATGTAGGTACCTACTTACCTTACATAGATAGATACATGCAAAAGTAGATAGTACGTTTCAATTTCTTTGCTACAATTTTGTAAAAGTACTTACGAAATACCTAACAAACAACCGAAAATGATGTAAAAATAGACAGTAACTATAAGTACTTAAAAAAATATATCTTCGAGAATTTAAGGTGCCGAAGGTTCATAGAGTGGAGTTTTTGAAAAATCGTAGCGCTCAAAAGAGCGCTACGAAGCGAAGTGATCTAAAAAGATCACAATACGGTTGCCAAAAATTTAATAAGCAATCTTGAGCCCTTTCTCTAGTAACATAATCGATTCAAATCCTGATTTATTGGACTTTCACTTGATAGAAAAAAATCAAGAACATAGGTCTAAAATGCATCTTAAAAATTAGGAAGTAACAAATTTTGCACTAAAGCTAAATATGTAGGTACATATATGAAAATTGCTTCTAAAAAAGCGGCCAAGTGCGAGTCGGACTCGCCCATGAAGGGTTCCGTAGCAGCAAGTAACATAATAAAATTGCGGTTTACGATTTATGACGTATTCAAAACAAACTACTTACTAGATCTCGTTCAAACCAATTTTCGGTGGAAGTTTACATGGTAATGTACATCATATATTTTTTATAGTTTTACCATTATCTTATTTTAGAAGTTACAGGGGGGGGGGGGGACACATTTTACCACTTTGGAAGTGTCTCTCGCGCAAACTATTCAGTGTAGAGAATTTTTTGCAGACCTATCCATAGATACCCCACACGTATGGGTTTGATGGAAAAAAAATTTTGAGTTCCAGTTCTAACTATGGGAAACCCCAAAATTTATTGTTTTTTTATGTGAAAATCTTAATGCGGTTCACAGAATACATCTACTTACCAAGTTTCAACAGTATAGTTCTTATAGTTTCGGAAAAAAGTTGCTGTGACATACGGACGGACAGACAGACAGACAGACAGACATGACGAATCCATAAGGGTTCCGTTTTTTGGCATTTGGCTACGGAACCCTAAAAAGAGCAATAAATTACGTATTTTGATCGATTTCAACGATAACTTTTTTTTATTTAAACTTACAAAAGATTAAAATTAAAAAACATTATAGGTAGGTATAGTACATATATCCGCGACCCCGGGCAGTGGGCACGCACATCCATCTAGCTCACCCTTACGCTCAGTGAGAGTGAAAAGAACCCGAAACTACGGGGCCTTAAAAAATAAAATAAAATAAATAAGTACCTAATTGTTAGTTACAAGACACTTATAAAATTATATAAGTACCTGAAAATTTCACGTTTAAAAAATTTAGGGCAATCATCCCACTTTTACCTTACCTACACTAAAACTCTAGCCAACATTATTACCTACTACCTATTTGCTATTAACTATCCTGTTTTACTGACAATTCCTGTAATGTTCCTGTTACCTCGGCCGTGTTGGCATCATCGCCGTGGAGTTGAAAGGAAACCCACCTTTTGAGCAGAATCGACTCGGTAGCGGTACTGATCGCATATAGGTACTTATACTAACTATACTATAATTTGCAATGTTTTAATAAGGTTATATAACACTTTCAACACTTTGTTAAGTAAGGGCAAAGAGAATAGATAGTATAGAGGGATCCTGTCATAGTAAATTATGTAGTCACAGTAAATTTACTGCCATCTATCGACACACGACTACAACTCAAAAAAAATGAAAACGTATAAAACTATCGAAAAAATTGATATATATGGATAAATGGTTTTATTATTTTTATATCATTTTGACCCGTGTTCATTCACTGATACCTATGTGTTAAAATTGTTAAATATGAAACGGTGTCGTCAACGCCATCTAGCCGACCATAGGCCAAAGGTGTGTGCGCCATCTATCCGAGAATGACTTGTTCTTGATTTCCGAGGCACGTTTTTTTCTTAGACTTTATTCATCTTATACGGAGTTACATATGTCTTTGGTAAGGGTACGTAGTCATTTAGGCCCACTTGCACCATCCCACTAACCCGAGATTAAGCGATTAAACCGTTAACCTAGTGTCAAATTGTATGGGTAACCATGGCAACTCCAGGTTTAACCGTTTAACCCCGGGTTAGTGGAATGGTGCAAGTGGGCCTTAGTCAACAAGATTATAGAACAAGTGAGAGTACCTAAGTAAATAGTAAACCGAATTCATCGATGATAAAATTGATAAACGATTATGAATGGGCGCGTAGGTACGGCGACGGCGGGCAGCGCGGCCATGTCGTGCGTAAAGACTCTAATCGAGCCCGCTTTGTTTACAGGCTGTCGTATAAGGACGAATCAATAAGGCAGTCGATACCGAGTTTAATAGAGTGAGCTCTCGAGCGCCCTCATTACCCCCGCAATTAGCACGGCGCTCCCGACGACGCACCCCGCGCGAAAAACGAATAAAAAGAGCTGCCCTCAAAATGGCCGCCGCCCCCCTCCTCCGCACCCCCCCGCGCCGCTTCGTGATTGCATCCCCGCAGCTCTTATAAATATGGCCGTATTCCTCCCGCCTTTACTGATTGCCCGTATACCCCCCGGCCTCCCCCCGCGACCGCGCCGCCGGCGTCTGAATAGATAAACGAGTCCACGTGGAGTGCCGCGCTTATAAAAATCTACCCGGCCAATGGCGCTCTTTTCGCGCACTGTGTCGACCATTCGGCGCGCGGGAACGCGTGTAACTCCGCCTTTAATAAGCGATCTCGCCGAACCGACCAATCGCGAGCCGCGATTCGACGGATTCTGTTCACCGACGTCGAAGCGGTCCACGTGGACTGACGCACACACTGGCGCGCGTATAATGCCTCGAGTGGAAATAGCTATGACGGCGAAATGGGCGACAGCGAAAAAAATAAAATGCGGTCGGTCGTCGGTGCGGCGCGGCGCGGCGGCGGGTGTAAACAGGGATATTTTGGAGCGACTCGTTCATTATTATTGAATGCGCGGCGCTAATGGCGACTCGCGGGTCGCAGGTCGGCTTCCGCTCTTGCCGCCGCCGAGCCCGCCTCATACTCATACCAGTACACTCGCCGTAAGCCGTCAGCCATCCGAGCGAACAAGGTTCGCACAAATATATGTGAACAACACTATTGTCAAAGCGTACGATTGCATATTCTTATGCTTTAGAATCAATCACTGATACGAGTATTTTAGAATCAATTACAGATATGAGTAGATAACTGGACTTTAATACTTTGCTATATCACTTAAAATGCCAAAGCAGGATGATTATGTTAAAAATGGCAATCTTCTCAATCCATAACACCGATAAAACAGTCATTCGACAATTACAAATACAACACTTAATCTTATCAAAGTAACACGAACATTCAAGTATTGACGTCAAATGTAGGTATAGGTACCTGTATATGTACCTGTGCTGCACAACACATGTTAAAATGTTATTTTTAATAACTTTAATTGATGGCCTTCGCCCGACGATTCAATTGTGGGCTCGCATTTAACACGTCGAGCATCTCTTTGAACAACATGACTGGCGTTCTAGCGTTCATAATTTTTTGAATGCTAATAAAATGTTAAACAATTTTTTTACGGGGAGGAAATAAAAATTGGGACTTGAAAACACTGGTAAAAATATCGGACCCAAGAAATCCTTTTTTATTTATCGGAATTTAGTTCTTGGTTCAAAATATTTTTTGTTCGTGTAAATGTAAACAAGAACTGAAAAAGAAAAGGATTTAAACGTTTAGTAATAACAGATGTAGTTTTAAAGAGGTAAAATTTATAAAATTACCTAATAGTTTCCTAGAACCGACAGTACCTTATAGATAATACATAGGTAGTAAGAATTAGGTACTACATATACCTATATCTTAGATCCTAATATAGGTACTCCTAGTAACATAAATAATGTAATATACCTTATAGTAGAAAATGAAGTCAATGATGTACGGAGGTACGCGTACATAGGTATTAATTAAATCTCATGAATTAGAACGTTCTACAATTTGACAAAAGAGTTGTTATTGCGGCGCTACGCCGTAGCGCGTAGCACTTGCAGAAGCGAATGTTCGCGGGGTCATTAACTCCCGCCATGCTCTCTTTACCCAACGTCAGCTGTTTCTCATTTATATCTATATAGGTACATATACCTAATGAGTACAGAAGCGACACTTCAGACACTTGTGCTACCGATGAGTATCGACTCTACACGTCAACTGTGAAAAGTTGTGTTTGTTAGGGCTGTGCTACTTGGCGGAGTTTTTTAAGTTGAATGATAGGGTAATTCGCCTGTAACTGGCCACCTGTTAGTAAATGGCCACCCTAAACTAAAAATGAATTCTATTTACCTATAAACAGAATTCATTATAGTATAAGGTGGCCAGTTATTAATCCTTATATACTAAAATTAATTCTGTTTATATGTGAATAGAATTCATTTTTAGTTTAGGGTGGCCAGTTATTGACCGGTGGCCAGTTACTGGCGAATTACACTACCTACTAAGATTTAGGACATGAACTTGAACTGAATAAACTGAAAAGGACCAATCAGGCAAATTAAGAACTTTATGTATTATAGGATCTGTCCCATGGCTATATTAATATTATGTTCCTTTTTTTTCATGCATACAAATATTTATCTAAAGTTCCGACCGCACATAAAAGTAGTTACCTAGGTAAGTAGATAGGTACCTAGAAGATAATATAACATAAAACTTGAACACGTTCTATTCTATAGGTATTCGCGCACACATGCGAGTTCTCTGAGCTTAGAATGTTTGTCTAGTATGAGTGTCGTCGGGAGCCGACGCTAATGATCCAATAAAGTTAAGATTAACCTTTCTTCCCTTAGAACAACTTAGTACTTATTCAGATTCAAGTAACCTTTACACATACACACTATACGTAGGTATATATAATTATAAAAAAATCTAAATTATGTATTTTTACCTACTGGTAAAAACTTTTCTGTAATATCTATACATAGTTGAAAAGTTAAAATTATTTTTATTTAGGTTGTTGATAGGTAATACATACAATACCTATTAATAACTTAGAAAAGGCTTGACTGTCGCTGTTAGCAAATAATTTGCTATGATATAATTATACCTACACGGATGACTGGCATCGCCCAGTAGGTTACTATTTGAGCTATGCATTAATTTTAATAAGGTTATAATAAAATTCTACACCATACACGGTAAATGACCTTACAATTATAAATATTGATGACATAACGTTAATTACGGACATTCAATACTTAGTTTCCTTTCTAATTGGCTCAACGTACAAATACCTAATGTATCGGTATGTCAATTTAGTTGTCAATTTACTCATTAGCAGTAATAAGACGGTAAGAGTTAATGACCATGCTCGTGCTCGGTATTCGCGCATTTTTAATTACTCGTTTCCTGTTGCGTGGAGCAATCCTAACGTGATTGTTTAAGAAAATTGGGTTACCTACACATTTTTATCATAATGAAATGGCCATTCGTTTTTTATTTGTCCGGCTGTAACTTGATCGAACCGAAGCATAGACGTAGATAGGTAGATCGAGATTATTTATAATCGTTTTTATTCGTTTGTCATGTGCACCTATTGTATACTTCTACACAGTCAGAAGCAGAAGTATATTTTACGAAATGTAAATGTACCTAATCTGCACAGATCTCTCAAAGAACTTGTAGGGCGAATCAGTGTAAGTTATATTTCGTCAACTAACTAGAACCAACCGGCGGGTAAGGTAGGTGTCCAAAAAGACCCGAAGTTAACTGTTATAGTTAAGATTATTTAAACTGTGTATGTCATATTTAAGATTATTTAACATATTATGTACCTAACATATGTGTATAAGTAATGGTCAAAACCGTGGGTTCAAACTTCGGTTGTACTATACAATATATACAACAAAAAAATCGTTCTCGAAAAAAAATGCAAAAATATGACTTAAAATCGGTCAGGAATCAGGATCCTTCCTTATCATACACAGACAATGAATAGGTTAATAAAATATATACATATTAAGACCGTGCGTTTATCATTTTGAACATCTCGCCCACTTCTGCTGCTGACTATATCAATTCAGTTGTCAATTTACTCATTAACGGTAATGAGACGGCGAGGGAGTTTAATGACCGTGCTCGGTAGGTATTCACGCATTTTTAATTATTTTTTTCCTGTGCGTGCTCAGGGCAACCCTAACCAATTTTCCAAGGAAGTCATCGGTAGGTAATCATTTTTTATCGTATCTCACGAATGGCCGATTTCATTTTCTAAAGCAAATCACTTACAAAAATAAGTGTTAGTCAAGCTCAGGCGCGTATTACCAGCACACAATTATTGATTATATAATATGATATTTTCTCTTGAGCTGACACACGCTTGACGTATTTTATATACTTAGGTATTTTTTTTGTTTTGCGGTTAATACCTAGTACCAGTAATGCAGCTGCAGTTGCCATGCGAATGTCACTTTTATTATAGAAATAAAACTATTAAAACGGATTATATCGCGTATATTGAATTTATACTTACTATAAGTAACTATCGCGGTAACCGAAGACAATATTACTTTTATTATAGGTTAAGTTACCTATAACCCCTCGCACCTTCATTGTGACTTACCTATATCATATCGTTATAATATTGACTTAAATGTGAACCCAATGGCGCAATTATAAGCCGAATAATTGCCAAATCATTCGCACCGACATTAATTTGTGTGTGTGCAAAATGTAATTACCATTATCGTCTAATCTGAGACCTGCAACATTATTTTCTATTTAATGTTTAATTAGGACATCAATTGACATCAAAGAAATATTTTTCTTAGAATGTTAAAGATGTGATGTGAATGTTCAGTGAAAGTTTTTATGAGATTTATGGGACCAACCCGAATTGCAAAAAAAAAATTACCCTCCCATAGAAAATAGACCAGCCAAAATGTATGAAACAGCCAAATCTTTTTAGCGATTTCGGGGTTGGTTCCAAAGTAAAAGTTGCTCAGTTTAATCCCAAAACCTCCCTGGCAACGGGAATGCAGTTAGTTTTTAGCCACTCTGGACATATTGTTTGTTTTTAAAAATAAATAAATAAAAAATAAAAATCATTTATTTCAGACTTTAGGTCCATTTGGGGTTAGTATCATTATTACTAAACATAAAAATTAGGGTTAACATCATATAAAACTAAATAATACATTAAAATTTAAAAATAAATAAAACAAAACTAACTTAACCTATGACCCGGTACATACGGAACTGGCGCATGCAGACCGAGCCAGTGCCTCATTAGGGGGCTGTCCCACGTTTCAGAAACAATGCCCAGGATTCCATTGGGGCATTTTAGCCACTCTGTACATATTAGAGGCGTGTAAACATATTTTTGAGACATTGCTTTGTAAAGATGTTTCTGATCGCGACTGTACCAACTAATCACGGCACGTGGTTGTTGTACATGTACATGCACCGACGCTGCCACTCTAATAGCCGTTAGCTAAAACAATGTATTTTGCATAATTAATGTCGCTCATTAGATAAAACGTGTCGCTGTGTTCACGTGTTTGACGGCCTGGAACTAATTTTTGTGAGTATAGTCAATTTACGTTTGATGGGGATTTAAGTTATAATTTGGATTACAAGTAGTAAAAAAATAGGTACAATTTCGTTTTAATACCTATCTAAGTACTATCGGTCTATTGGGTGTTTTGTCATTTTGGATCGAGTAATCAGGGGGGGGACTTTGGTACCTAAGTAGTTAATAAATGCTCTGTGCTAAGTTTATCTGCGGCTTAAACCAATTGTCTAATAATAGTATTGACACACAGCTACCTACTGCTTTATTAACATTGGAAAAACAAATTCTAGAAAGCGTAAGTGATGATTTTATCCTCTAGCCACCCAAAAATTAAAACTTGCCAAGACAATTTAATGCAATTTTGAAAAGTCAAAATCAGGATCTAAAATACAATGGATAGGCCTTTGGGCAGCTACAGGTTAAGGCGAAAAGCAGTAACGTTTAAATCCACATTTTAAGGTTAATTATTGCTAAAAAACAAGGTTTAACACGCTCCAGATTTCAATATATCTATGAAAATTTAAAGAATCATTATCGAGATGTCGAGAAATTACCGACGGATTAATGTAAATATCCTGGCTTGTGTATTGACCTGTAATGCCTACATTAATTACTGCTGCACGAGACACCAGCGAAATGACTTATCGAAGCGTTTAGATTAATTTATTTATGGGTAACCTACCTATATATCCTTGGTCTATCTAGGTACATACAGACTGAAATAGGAATGTTGCCTGAATTTAATAGTTATTTAGGATACAAGTGCGGAAAAGAGGAAATTCGAAACGAGTGGCTATAAATTAAAACACGACCGAAGGGAGTGTTTAAATCGACACGAGTTGCGAATTACCTATTCGCACGTGTATCGTACAATGTTGTACAGTAAATATGGCCCTTTAAACTTTCGACATACGCACGGAAAGGGCTCTTTCCCGCACTAGTGCGGGAAAATAGCACAATATGTATTGTAATAGTACATTTCGATGCTAGTGCGGAAGGTATGTCATTACTTCACGAGTACCGAGATATCTTGCCACGAGCCGCAGGCGAGTGGGAAGACTCGGGACGAGTGAAGAATGACATTTCCGCACGTGTATCGAACGACGTTTTTTAATACAGTTGCGAAAAAATAAGTAAAACATTGTTAATCGTACACTAAACAAAAGTGGTAACAGTGACAGCTCGCTTAGACGTCGTCTTTAAGTATATTATATCTATGGGCGTTTGGCAGCTATTCCGTTCCATTCAGACACCTTATTAAGAACGGAATTTTCAATATTCAATATTAAAAAATAAACGTGTTATAATGATGAAGAGGTAAGTATTAAAATATGAAATATGTATATTTTTCATATTCTTACATTAACAGTAGGTTTTTATGCTGATTACGACGTTTAAAGGAAACTAATATTAACACTCATCAATAAGTAGTCGTGAATTGGAACAAGTATAAATTTAAAAAAATTGGAAAAGTAAAAAGCACTAGTTCGACATAACCAACTTTCCGCACGCTAAACAGCTACGTAAAGTAGCACTTTGTGAGCAACTGTATTAAAAAATAAATTATTGCACACCATGCACGAAATAAAGCGCCTAAAAATGATTAGAAACAAGACCGAAGTGATCCCATAAGAGTTCCGTGAACAAAGTTTTGTACGGAACACTAAAAAAGTAGACAGCAGTTTTTTTGACGCAATTTCTAGATAGAACTAAAAAACGTAATATGTAGGTGACTTGACCGTGCATGTTACTTGTTCTGTTTTGATAAAAATCCCATAGCGACTAATCGTTTTGATGGTTGTGATTTTTTTCTTTGTTTCAATCAATAGGTAGTCCTCTTGATTCTAAGTCGAAATAACCCAAAACTTGTGACTTTTTCGAAAAAAAGTATTTTTTTTCTATTTTTCTTTTTTTTCTAAAAACCCCCATATGACACTTATTTCAGTTTATAATCTCTAGATACATTGAGCTATTTAAGTCTCTACTATTAACTACATACTATTAATCAATTTACACTACAGACTATAATATCATTATACTCCACCAACATGCTACTCCATACACTCGAAAGCTGTCGATGCAAGTAGCAATCGTAATTTAGTTGGCATCTCGGCATCCGCGAATAACGAGCCGCGACAACAACCGTGCACCTATTACGCTCATTCGTTCCCTTTTCTCTTTTTACTCGTCTTTAGGGTTCCGTACCCGAAGGGTAAAAACGGGACCCTATTACTAAGACTCCACCTGTCCGACTGTCTGTCACCAGGCTGTATCTCATGAACCGTGATAGCTAGACAGTTGAAATTATCACAGATGATGTATTTCTGTTGCCGCTATAGCAACAAATAGGTACTAAAACAAAATAAAATAAATATTCAAGTGGGTGGGGCTCCCATCCCATACAACAAACGTGATTTTTTGCCGGTTTTGGTACGGAACCCTTCGTGCGCGAGTCCGACTCGCACTTGGCCGGTTTTTTTAATACTTATTTTGAAGCCGATTTGCTCGATGAAGCCCACATGTCGCGACCGCAGTTGCGGCTTGTGGGATCGGCGAAGGAATGGATATGGCATTTAAATTATTTTATGGGTTAAATATTTTAGTAGTTTAAGTGCCTATGTGATGATGATGATTAGCTAGCTACTATTTGTGGTCACAAATATGGGAATAAATTAGGTGTGCATAAAGTTGGCCAAGTTCGATCGATGGCCAATTTCTTTTTTTTTCCATGGTTAGTACATACACCTACTGGCTAAGTACCTAATAGAACATATTTTTCGTTACTTATCTGTGTAAATATTATCTACTTAGTTCATTAATAAAAAAAGTAAGTTCATTAATAAAAAAAGTAAGTTGGAGCTCGAGCTTAAAACCTACATAAAATCCTGCTTCAAAACCCACCACGAATATGTTAATAGGTATCTAAAACTATAAAAATCGTCTCTTCTTAGCTCCACACGGCGTGAAACAGATCCGCCGCGGGCGATCGCGCGATAACGAATAAATAACAATCAGCCGCGACATCGCGATACGTCGGCTAACTTACGCCCGCCACCGCGCAGATAACGCGCTAATTAATTAACCTTAATCACCATTCCCCATTCCTTTGAACAGCACTCGTAAACACCTCTATCGCTAGTCAACATCTAGATAAACTTAACGTATCTTCCTTATTTTATCGTTGCGTTGGTTCGAGTTTCAATGTGTTTTATTTAGTCTTAGTAATCGGTAAGTACCTAGGTAAGTTTTCGACAGAATGTTATTAATTAACTATCGCGTATAATCGCTTTAATGTCAACAAAGCCTATTTTTTTCTCTAGTTGAGATCTGGACGGAACTCTTAATAATCTTAGGATTACGGGCTGTAGAGTGGGTAATATAACTAAGGGAATGCGCCAAGATCTTAGTCATCTTACTTAGGTAGGTACGCAATACACGGAAAATCCTCTACATTAACTATCGCAAATAATCATCATTTCATACTCGAGTTTAAACCTATTTTTACGTGTTAAGTAAGTAACAAATCTTGGTAATTTGGTACGAACGACGACGTCGACTGCGTGCATACACTAGTCGTTAATCTTTGAATTTATTGCAGAAGGCAGGCAGAACACAACATAGTAGCTCATAGTTGCACTTGTGTTTAAAGTGTAGTTATGTTATTTGACATAAACGGAAGTTAATCGTGCATATTATACACTAATAGAGGAAAGAGCTCGTCATTGACTTCCGGTATTTTAGTTTTTTTATACCAATAAACTTAATGCACCATTAAGTCATCAAAACCACATTTGTTACTTCATAAAATATTCAACCTATTGACGTTACCTAATTGCTATTACGTTGAGATCAAAGTGGACCTTTACTCACTAGTGGAGTAATGAAGTGGCCAAACAAAGTGAGCAAACAAAACAGGCAGCATAATTAAAGAGCGCGAACAATTAGTTGTATAACCGGCCATTGTCAGCGGAATGCCATTCCGTTCGCTTCCCAGAAGGCCGGCCGCTCTATTCCCGCAGACCTTTTTAAACTTTTTTTTGCTCAGGAATTAATATTTAATGGGCCCAGTTGAAATTGAATGCGATCCGGGCTTTAGATAAGAGTTTATTTACATTTGCAAGCGTGTGAATTATTAGCCGAGTTGAATAGGCCAGGATGTCATTCTATAAATGGTTAGTCGAGCAAGGTGAGTCCAACTGAGGTAGTTAAATCAGAAAATTCTTGGGGATTATAAATTAAGTATGATGTGTAATGTAACAAGACGATTAGAAATTATAAGCTACACATTAATATGATGCCTAAGTATATATGTCTGTATAATATCTTTTCCTTAGGTACATTTGGCATGAAGTAGACCTCAAGCTCTGTCCTAAATATTTAGGAATGAGTTTTTTATGAAACTTCTCCCAAAGGAGAGATAAGTTGGACACAAACAGATTCCCACGAGAGGTCCAGACACGCAGTAACGTAGGTATGTTTATAATGGACCTCGTTATATATCGCTCGAATATTACAAGAGCGAATGAGATATATTAGGATAAACATTCGTGTTCGCGGTAGACCTTCTGGCTTCAGTGCGGATAAGATGGTCGTTCTTGTCTACGTGACAGCGTGATAAAACGGTGCCCGTCACTTTCTAACCCACGGTAATAAAAAGTGACAGTTATTTTAACACATGGATAAAGCCATCCATAATACGCCGGCTGGTTTACCTTAAAATTGACTCGGCAAATTCATGCCAGCAATGAGAATACCCTGCCAGGCTTGGATTACGGTGGCGATTAATTCCTAGTTGTGTGGGCAGTTAGCAATACTATCTACTTTACGAAGCTGCCTACGAATTACTCGACTACTGGAACTTGTTTTGCAAGTTTTAGTTTTAGTTTTCGCAAGCTTTTATCGAACTTCGTAATAGCTGCTTTAAAGTGTTTATAAAGGGTAACAGACAATAAAAGGCATTACTAATGACTTGGCTGAAAAATAAGAACTTTTCTCTTTAATTTTTCTAAAGTTAAGCTGGACCGCAGGAATAAGAGAATTACTTAAGCCCGCATGTTTTATTTAACTGTTTAAATATAAAATGTGTCAAGGCTCTTATATATCTTGAATCTTAATTAACGTCTTGTTAACTTATATCTAATCGACGTATTTGTTATGTAATATACCTAATAATAATAACAAGACTTTAATGCATTGAATGTTCGCAAGGTTATTTTTTTATCTTAATGTGATCAAATGAAACAAATGTTCAAACACCTAGCTACTACAGTTACAATCTCTAAACTAAAATGATATTTAAAAAACAATATTAACATATAGCGATAATAAATCTGCTATAGCTATGAGATCGGACGTGTAAATACATTTACAACATTTTTGAACAAATATAGACATCTGTTTTCGACGCAGCTAAAATAAACACAATAGGTACATGTTTGTGAATTGTGAACAATTTGAATTGGAGGTTAGTCCATTCGAAGTTAGAATAACTTCTGTTAGCTACACAGATATTTTCGAAATGCTTTTAACTAAGTACCTACAATAGACCTCTAATGTTCAATTAAAATCACTTGCAAGCTCAAATGGCTTCTCTAAACCATTTACGACGTCGCCATTTAGGAATGTCGCAATGAAGGTTTTATGAACGAGTGCGAGAATCTCGCATTAAACTCATTCTTATCACAGCCTCTCGTGGAGGACATAAACCGCCGTTAACATCCTCTCAAACCACTAGAGTTTACAGCCTTTCATAATTAAATATTATCAACTGCACTCAAAATCGAGTGGACGATAGTAAAACTGTTTATTACACAACGCGTCACCCAGCCGACAATGAGCGTAAATATCCCACTTACCGGGCTATTCAATGATTGACACATCATTGTACGCCTAATGTGACCATCGGATCATTTCGCAGCCACTTTATTCACAAGGGTCTATTACATTGCTGCTTGCACGAGCTCTCAATCAGGCCGGCGCATGCTGGACCGGCGGTGGTTAGCGAAATTAAAAAGGTTTAAAAAGTTCGGGCGCGTGGTAGAGGTGTATGGGTAATGCTAATTAAGAGATGGCTATCGGTGCCGTATTAAAGTAAAAAATAATAGGACTATATGAGCTTTTGCACGCTCTTACGACGTTTTTAATAGATTGTTGGCCTCCTTTGAACGTTTGCACCGTGAATTTGCGATATTCGCAGAAAATAATAGTTGCTTTAGCGGTATAATAGAGCTGACCGCGTATAAGTGGCATTAGGAATGTAGAGTTTGTGGTTATTGGTGGCGATGAGTAACGAATGAGTAGCTCGACTTGCACTTGTACAATCGACGTTAAATATCACAAGTACGATTTTGGACCTTAACATTACTAGAATAAGGCGAATTAGGTACTTTACAATTAATAATGCAATTATGTCAACATTTATTGGTAGCAATACTACTAATAAATGTACCACTAATATCATAAAATAAAGCATGATAAATAAATGTTAAAGGTGTGTATTTTTATGTTACTTTTTATCTTGTACACGTTTCATTTCTAAGTTCGTATAATTTGATTTGTTTTGGGATACATTACACCGAGAGGGAAGTTGGGGGAAGGTGGATAGGTATATATAAATGTATGTACCTATATAGAAGTTACTCGGAAGCTGCCTAGTCTGAAGTTTGACAGTTTTTTTATTATTTTTTGGAAATCACCTATGTTATTTTAAAGAATCTAAGTTTAATGAGTATGAAAAAGCAACACATATGTCACATATCATATATTAAATATAAATGTTACTTTGTAGGTACCTTCTTAGTACGTTGTAGGTACACGATTGCAATAAATAAATGATAATTGATAAAGAAGACCTATGTATGATTCATTCATTCTTTTAAAATTATGGCTTCAGCCCATTGGGGCTATTTCGCCAGTGTCAAGGTCGTAGTAGCAGGGTAAAACGATTGAAATTGTACGGTTAGTACAAGACAGTGTACGGTGATTTAGCTCTTGTAAAGCGATAGCGGGCTTTACAAGAAACACGTGGACAACCGGCCGTAGACTCCAAAATGATGGTTGAACGTGCTTCAAGATAAATTCTCCATTCACTGCACACTTCCACATTAGTTTACTGTATAATAGGCTATCGATATTACACTTTAAACAATATTAATGAGCAAAAAACGAATCAATTAATCTCGCCGCGTGCCATCAAGATGGCGCTCGAACCGGAAGTCCGACCTATGTATGAATGAAGCAAGACTCACAAGCTGACAGTTGCAGCAGGCCATGCATTTGCGTTGTACCCACATTTTTCGTGATCCGCGCCAGTTCTCGGGCCCTACGAATACAGATTGTAAAGTTTATGATGCAGCGTGGTTGGCCATAACACTATAAAGGCAGCCACACACGTCGCTACCTGAACGACGCCGCTGTTTGCACCAAACAGACATATTTAAATGACGTGTCAACATCACACCTTTGAATTAGGCTTTGTTTTTTGGATATGTAAATGAAAAGAAAACAGTTTCTTAAGATACGTACCTACCTAATATTTAAACAGCGTGTGATTGTGTAAAATACTACGTATTGAATAAAAAAAATATAAAAAAGCAATTGAGTTTCGTGATAATATTCGGGAAGGTATTTTAGACTAATGTACTTATATAATTTTTTGTTTTTGCAACATGATTATATGTATTAATAATGAAATAAATTATTCTGTCAATCGTGGAAACCTACTAGGTAGGTATTAGATATTATCAGCATTGAACCTCCATTTTGGCTGTAATAAATTAATTGCGGTGTCACGTGTGATTAGTTAAATCCGCGGCTATAATAAGATTGTACCTACCTAAGTATAAATTATACTCAACTCATAATCTAACGGTCATTTGATTAATTTTTATTAAAATTCATAAATAAATCTTCACTTAATTTTATCAGAAACGTTGATAATCTACCTACTTATATACCTAATAGTAATAGCAAAACTCAGATTAGACAGGCTTTAACTTATTAGCAAGTAAAACAAAAACATCGTTACATTACATCCGGCTGGCTCCAGCTCTAGCGTGTAATTATGATTTGATCCATGATTAGTTAATCTTCCTCTATTTACGGAGCCACTAGCCGCCTAGACCGGCAAACTGTAATAGACATATCAATTTCCAGCGGTCGGATTACGCTCCCTCCTGGGCATTTAAAACGTTGCATCTACTTTGCCAAAATAACGCCGAGTCACAGATCGCGATAACCACCCCAACCTCCCCTCCCCGAATAATACGTATCTATTAGAGCGTATATATCTCCGATTCGCCAAAGTATTTCTCAAACATGAAGATAGTCGACGAAAAATTCGAGTGGAGAAAATATGTATGGCAGCGGTATGCGAGGCGACGGGTGGCAGCGGCAGCGGTGTGGGGGTAGAGGGGGGCCCCCGCGCGCGTCAGTTTGCTCGCGTAGCTCGTGCAGGAAGGACGTACAGCTTGTCGCTAAAGTTTCGCGTGTGACTGACCGTGCGGATTGCTCCAGTGTTGTTAGTGGATAGTGGAGTGTTGTGTTGGTGTGCAGACGATGCTTGGTGTTTGACGCGGGCATGTATCCAAGCGCGGGCGCGATGAACGCCGCCGCCGCCGCAGCTGCCGTGGCGGCCGCCAGGCATCCGGTAAGACTTCGCCGAGATCAACCCCGAGTCCCCGACCCACAAATCAACGGATATCAAACAGATGTGCCTCGTTTACAATGTGAAATAGTGCCAGTGCTTTGTTTGTGCAACAGTATAGTGTCACAAACCGATCACAAATTTATGTGATGTGCCAAATTCGATTCCCGTCGGCAAAGAATCGCAAACATTAAAGTAATTTCCGAAGCTCATTTAAATAAGAATTAGGAGTCGTCTGACAGCTCCTACCATTGTTATTATCTACAAAATAGTCCCAAACTGAGAGAGTGGAGAAAGTGTGCCACCACATGTCTCTTAATGCGCTTATTCGCGCTCTTTATGTGCATACTAAATTTGCGAAACACTCAAATTGCAAACGGTTAACATTTTTATGCTTAGTGCTATGAATAGGAAAATTGTAGAAACTGTAAAGTGGATAACAGTGCGCATACGAATCGTTGTGATGTCTTTTAGCCATTATCGTGAACCGTGAATTTGAAACCTTGAATAGTTACAACAAAGAAATGCATTTAATATGTTTTTCTTATTTTTCGTACAATGTGTGCAATTAATAATGTTTGTTTTTTTACGAGTTCCTAAACCAAAACCGACTTTTCTCTCTTTCTTTGATCTTTAAGACGAAACAGGAGCTGAGTTTTAAATATTTTAGGTAAATATACCCGTCTCGCTAACGGAAGCGGCACCTAAAAGTAGTGCGATAAGGACAAGGCGAAAAATCCTGCGTAAAAATCTCAAAAATCGAGGTTTCGTACTCCTCTGTTTCCGCCTCCAAAACTTAACCAATCGTAACCAAATTTGGAAATCTAAATGATTATGAAATTATCTGTGTCGGACCGTTTTGCTTTTTTGGCTAATTGATATCAGTTTTGAATGCCACGCCTCTCATTGCGGCATAGTCAATTAGGCCATTTTGGCCATTTTTGAAGGGCTCTAGCGCCTTAAAAAACAAACATATCAAAAAAAGCAAAACGGTCCGACACAGATATTGACAATATTAATCTGTGTTGAAAAAAACATTGCTCTAGCTTTAAAAACCACGGAGGAAAACGAGGAGTACGTTTGTATGGAGAAATGACCACTCCCGTTGGCTCTTAACGACAAAGGGGCGATACAGGTATGAGTATTATAAAGTTTAAATAAGTACCTACCTTTCAAGTACTCGTAATTGAAGGGCAAAACTGAAACGACGTTTTAATGAAAGTTCAGGTTGATTACCTACGTAACGTAGTTTCTTACGCTTACATAGGTAAGCCTAAAAAAAAATGGATGAACCCTGGAATCAGTCGGGGTCTTGCTCTTCGCAATACTTACGGCAGAATATTCATGCTGAAATGAATGCCGGTCTCATTTTGTCACGCCCCGTCAAAAAACAAAATGGAATACCGCTCCAGTATTCTAAAATAGAACAACAGTAAAACATAGACAGTTATATAAAATAAAGCAGTGCTGTAGAATTAAGCTGGGGTGTAATAAAACGCCCCCCGCTGAGACGGCACGTCGCTACCGGCGGTACCGGCGCCCTCACTACCCGGTATTGCCGTTGTTGCCGTATTTTATTTTACTAAACGGTTCTCAACGAACATTCAAGCTTCCACGAATAATCCAATGTTGTAGAGAGAAATATTTATCATTCGCTACAAGAACTACGATAATTTCAACGATTACATATTATTGTTCTTTGTTAAATGCTTATGGCCAATAAAAGTAAATAAGATAAATAATAATCAATATTTTTGACACCTCTACAGTTACCTATAAGTAGGTAGATAGTAGATACTCGTCCAATGAGAGGTTAAAAATGTTAAAATACCCATCTTATTAGTAGCTAGAGCCAGGTTCATCCAGAAACGGCAGAGACCATGTGATCATATTGTTAATATCGTGTTGTGTAGGCAATTACACTTTATAATTACTTTAGACGTCCCTCTACGCTACGGCCTCTACCATCATTAAATCACATTTGATATTTTACGATTTTTACGATCCCAACCGAAAAGTCACTTGATTTCTGGATGAGCCTTCGTACAGGTTCTGCAAAAAATTGTTGACAATATTTTAGATCCTAATACATTTTTTTACATTTAATAAGTACCGCTATTACATTATGTAATGTAAAATTACACGTAAAGGTGGGTAAATGCATAATCAACACTAGTGTTGAAGACATCAATTGGTAATACCATTATGTAGCCAGGTAGAGGCCGCTTTCTGATCAATTCACGTCAGACACTCAATTATCCGTGAAATTGCTTCGGCGGATATCGAACCTACCTACCCACGGTCGCGCGGCACTTCATTCTGCTGGCTGAAATGATTCATGACTGATTCAAGTCTTATATTTTATCATAAATAAAAATAGGTATGCCGTACCTTATAATTTCATAGTAAATCTAAATATTGTATTTCTGACAAAAGTTCAGTCTCCTAAATTGTGCTTCTGTGTAGATTTATTTTTCTTAGCGCCACTTGCACCATGCATTCCACTAACCCGGGGTTAACCGGTTAAACCTGGAGTTACCAAGGTACGATTTGACACTGGGTTAACGGTTTAACCGCTTAACACCGGGTTAGAGGGATGGTGCAAGTGACGCTTAGAGATTTATCGAAATAGTATGCGAACTTGTCATATCTACCCATTTGTTTAAAAATGTACCTAATTAATTTACTATCTGGCGATGTGGTGATTAATTAAATGATGAAATGTCCCTCTATTCTTCGGTATGACAAGTTTCCCATGACATCACCAGAAAACCGGCAGCTACGTTCCTAATGAGACATAATTGGACCTCTTATACGCTCTAATTAGGATGTTACAATTGCCTGCCTGTCAGTAGTTAGTCTACCTACCAGTGCTACCTGAGCAGCAGTGATGGCTAGGAGATGCTTACATACTTAAGGTACTACAAGGATGTAAATAATAGTCCTGGGGTAGCTAACGTATGTGACGTTTTCAACCAAAAGGTACCACATTGTCGCTTGTCGATAAGGTTGATTTCAAATTGAAGCTATATGGAAATATCGCCTTATTGACAACCTACAATAAGTACCTACCCTTTTGGTTGAGAATGGCACATATATCTACTGAGTAAACTTTCTAAGGGCCACTTGCACCACCCCATTAACCCGGGCTTAAGCAGTTAAACCGTCAACCCAGTGTCAAATTGTACTGGTAACCATGGTAATTCAATGCTTAACCGGTTAACCCCGGGTTTGTCGAATGGTGCAAGTGGCCCTAAGACTTGGACTTAGATCGTACCCTAATCTCAAAATATTTAAACTTAAACTTGTCAATGTTTTTTATCTGTCACTGACAAAGTTACTGGCTGGCAAAGCTAACTTTAAGTGACGTCGGGGCATGTGGCCATCAATATCGGAGCGGCCAAGGTGTTCAGAAATATCTGAAGAAATATTGTATTATCAAATTGCTAAGGTGTTTGTTTAGATATATTTGAGCACTTTAGCCGTTCCGATATATCTATTGAACTCAAATTAACCTACTTGACAGTTTATTAAGTCATGTGTAAAGTACGTCACGTAGGTCAAATACCTACGTGTCCCTCTACCGTCATTAATGTCATTATGTCAATAAACACGTCATTCGTTTAAATAAGTTCAAGCATTTGGTTCTAGGGTCAGTTCAATTTATAGACACTTACATCAGCGGAAAACACGTGTCTTATCAAAGTCTTGGCTTCTTAGAATTAAATATTAACCACTATGAAATAAAATTATCACACTTTCATATAATCATTACCTAAAATGAACACCTACCGTGCCAGATTTGTATTATTATTGTGATACACTGCAAAATTTATTGTTATTTATTTATTGTTTGAGGACGAATAAGATTTACTAAGTAGGTACACTAAATTGGCTAGACCGCTTATTCGCTTCACAAAAAGTGCCGAGTGAGATAGCTCGAGGGACCGCCCTTTGTTTTTATCAAGTGACAATTAAATTATAGTTGCCACAGCTAAACAAAACATGGATTTATATTCATGAATGTAAATTTATACAAACCTGGGCTAAAACAGCCGAAAACCAGGCAATACCTTTAGGCCTGCAAACGAAGCCCGCAAGACTCGTGTTAACCAGCAAATTAACACCAGAGTCGTTGAGCTACATGGAACACTTAATTCAAACCAACGATCGATCTGACTTGGTTATGCTAATTTGCTTCCGCGACCACAACCAAAAAAACGCCAAAGGAAACTGGACCCTCAGACTTTTGCGTATGGCTGATTTTTGCTATTCACGGCTAATTCCGAAGTCCGACGCCAACCGCAGACCGCAGTGCATCTGTGTGACATTCCCGACAATATTTCCCGACGTATACAGACCACAATTTAAATATCAATTTGCTTTAAAACCGTATGTCATACGGCAATCATCAATATAATTTGGATATTTTGAATGGATTATAAAGAAGAAGAAAAAACGCGGAAGGGATTTATTTACATGAGTAGGGGGAAAACATTGTTATTTGTAAACAATACGATTGTCACGAAAATGACAAGAAGAATAATGTTTGTTTTCGTCACTTCTTTTGTCTGGCGATCTCGTGATTCCATGCATAATAATGTTGACTGCACATAATGCGAAAATAAGTGTTATTTATTAACGATTTGTCACCAGGTTATTTGTTCGTGGCAATTAGCTGTTCATCACGCGATCTCTATTATGAATGATCGTGTACTGAGCACAACACTTGAGACGAGAGGTCGTATGTCACGGTTACCTCCAGGCGCATACAACTTTTATGTTTTGAGACATGAACGTCGCCACTGTTTTAAAAATGCCACATGTGTTTAAAAGCTCTTATAGTGTTATAGTAACATGAGTCGTTATTCCATGAAGATATTGTTTGGCTTGTGTGTGTACTGGGATAATGTTACATACGTTCGCGACTCCCATACTCACATGAGTCGTTATTCCTTTGGGAGCGGCACAATAGCGGCTGCCGACCGTTCCCACGCCGTGTCGGAGGTTATGTTATAAGTTTATTGTTGACAATGCCTGCCGAACCATTATGCGGTATTTCTGAACTAACTTTGTGTAGGTATTTACTATTCATGGAGTTAAGTGAGAGAATTTAAACCGCTAGCTTAGACGATTGATTGCTCCTTTTTGGTAGGTAGAATTTAGAATGCGTGTGTGTGCTTTAACATAGGGACTTAGTAAAAGTATATGTATTTATTTACAACCATGCTCTCAAACAAGAGTCTTTATTTATTGAATTAGTTCTATAGTTAAAATAATAAAGCGTTGATTGCAAATATTACAAAAATATAAAAGTTTTAACTAATTAGTTTTAATTAATTAAATTTAATTTCAGTAATTTTCATTTACCTTAATATACAGGATGATTCATGAGACGTGAGCAGGACTAATCCTGCACACTCAGTAACTGATAATTGATCGATCACCGTCGTATTTAGGTGAAACAACCACACTTTTTCCTATTTTTTAACTTTTTGGTGAGGGCAAATTTAATTCTCTACAATCATGGTCACCCTACAAGACCTAATTATTAACATAAAACCTCTTTAACCGTAATGGCAGCATTTTGATTACGAAGAAAATAAACTGTCAAACTTGAGTGAGATACGATTTTTCAAAAGTAACCAGACCGTGATGACAGTGATGACATTGAATTTGACACAGAATATCGGTAGTTTAGTATTTTAATTTTAGGGTGACCATGCAAGTCGTGAATAAATTAATAACTTTTTTTTTCTATACGACTAGAAAGTTAACGTTAACCTCACTAATACTGATACGAAACAGTTGCTTATAATTTACGAAATGCGCAGTGTTAGTCCTGCTCACGTCTCCTGAATCATCCTGTATATTGTACCATTTTTAAACAAATCTGAAAGAAGAATATAAGAACACCTGACATTTCATTCCAAAATACCCTCAAATTTATTTAGTCACAAAATGATCTTACACTCTGTATCTGTACAGCGTAACATTCCCTCTCAAGAATATTTGTGTAGTTCCGTATTTACGTGGGTAAGTGACGATAATGTATGACGAACTTGATAAGACGCTCTTAACTTATCAAGGTACGAACGAACATGTTTGCAAACAGGCTTGTAATGGATCTTCTGGTTTGCAGGTATCTCTAACAACCTACACCGCAGCACTTAACGTAAGATCAACATAATTAAACTAAATTAATCAAATAATAGATTACATGATAATTGTAATTGTACTAGCGATTGCGCTGGCCGGATTGCTCATTGAAGTTACACGCAATGTAAGAATTTACAATTCTTATTCAAGATCGTATTGTTTATGAAAATTAGCGTTATAGACTCAAAAAAAAAGTTTCTTCTATAGCAAAATTTCTTAAGTATACTCTGTATCTTTAGGTATTTAAATAAAAGTAAACATAATCTACCCTCAAATGGCTCGTAAAGCCAGTTGAGGGTAGATGAAAACATTAAACGATCAAATAATGTAGGTTAAAGTCAGTTCGTTCAGTGACTGATCCAGGCGGTTTTGGAATTAGTCGGTTGACTCATAAATGTTAGAACTACCCGAAAATGTACAAATTGTTTGTTTACTTTTATTTAAATACCTAAAGATACAGACTATAGGTATATCCCAACTCTCTCTCTGTAATACATCACGGTGTTTGCTGCGTCATTTGTAGTCACCGCCCGATCGTCGAGGTGGAGAGATGTTTGTCAAAGAGCCTATTTGTCTGTTTTCTCGAAATCCGTGTCGTCCCACTGCGTCAATATTTGACTGACGGCATTACCGCTACATACCTATACCTACATACAAATTGGATCTTCGTATCCAAGTTTCTTCAAACATATCATGCGAGCAAACAAGCATAATTTATATGAAACTGTGTCATTAACGATTATTTTGGTACACTCGTTAAAGCGGGTTATCGTGTTGATAAGTGAAGTGCCTTGTGAGCTTGAGTCAATGTTCGTCCGAAATAATTCCTGACATTCGTAGTGATAGTGTTATCAGGGAAAATAAACTCGGCATTTGGAGTAGGCAAACAGTTTGTGAGCGTCGAGATTCCGCTGCGTTACCGCTACGTAAAAGTAGCTGCTGCAACCACATCACATCGTAGCTAAGAATGACTAAAATCACTGTCATTTTTATTATATTTTCTACATATACCTATTACAGGTACATTATGTACATAGGTAATTAAGCTATTAATTCGTCTTCAGTTTAGTTGATTATATTATATGTAACAAATTAGTCAATACCATACATCTTTACACGTTATTCGAACATAAATTAAAAAGTAGACAAATGAAGGCCTTCGCAAAATTTAAATCCAAGAACCGTTTAAAACTTAAAATCATAAATAATTCCCCATCAAAACAACTAAGTGGGAACTATGTTTTATTTAGAACAGTTAACTAATTATCATACCTTCCACAACTCTACAAGTGACAGCTCTCCCGCGCCGCCGACTCATTTGTCACTTTCTACAGGAAAACAATTGGACGTTATCTAAACAGAATCGTTTCAGTCGATTCACAGAAGGCCGTTGTCAATCGGCTGTTAGTGCATGCGGTGAAGTTTCTAAGAAAATAAAATCACTTTGGTGATCCCAGCGCTACCATATTAGTTTACTAGTTTTTATTTTATTTCTTCATTACAAAAAGCCGTTGAACATACTTTCAATTCTTTCCCAACTTTAAGGCTTCTAAATAGGGTTTATTTTTGTTTGAATTTAAGCGGAGTTAGGGCGTTACGGCGCCCAAGGCTTGAGTACACTAGTGAGGAGTTCAAATATTTGTGTATTCTTGTTTGATTTGTAAGTGCGAATGGTGTTTAGATGTTTACAGAGTCGCTGAACTTGTGTTGGCCGCGGACCTCTAATGCTGCTAATAAATCGTTGACATCGATCCACTTTATTTATTCACCGATATACGGCTAAATGATACGACCTTGTTTTTATATTTGTTGAACGAATTCCCGAAAGTGCGCTGCTGTTCATAAAACAACGGAAATCTTCAACATTTAAATAGTGCGTCTACAAAAGGTAAACAAACATGGAAGAGTTGCGGGTAATTGACCAACCAACGAGTATAGTTTATAAGCAGTGATTGAATAGTCATGTTTCTCGAACCACGCGAGGGCTGCCCCGGGCCGTAGCGATTAAAATAAAACTCGAATTCCGGCCCAATAAAAGAACTCCTCAGCAGGTAGACGTGGGCAGACAGACGTATTCAATAATTTGAAGTAAGAACACGTTTTTCTTTTTATATCCGTTTAAACGCGTTCTGTTTAGTTTTGTTTTTGTGAGCGGCCTGCATGCGGGCCTTTCATCCGGGCTCTACACAATACTGCCACTCAAAAACGGTTCATTGTATTTTAATTTGACCTTTTCGGTGATAATTCATGGGAATCTTTTTTTCTTAAGCCGAGGGGAACGTTTATTCAGTCTATTATTGTCGTCGATTATTTTTCTTTTGTGATCGGTTTGAAGTTTGAGAATGATCTTACTCGTACTTATGCTATTACTTTGGTATTGAAGTAAAATAGGGTTGCTGTAATAATAGTTTAACTGCGGGGTTGTAATTCTCGCATAACATAATGGTCCATTTGATTTTACGGCAGGAATAAATTTTATTATATTCTGGTTTGGATATCAAGAATATCTAATGGAGATCATGTATAAAACATTCATATTCAGTACCTAACAACATAACGGCGGGTTTCATCAAACCGTTGTTAGGATGTCAACTCATCTAAATTACCTATTAACAAGCTTGAAAACTGCCGCCAACTATATTTATACAGTAATCCAGTTAAATAACCAAATAGCAATTAATTTGGTCCGCATTTATTTACCTACTGCATGATGTTTTCCGTTTTATCGTGGCAATAAAACTTGGTAGTACGTACAACGTGGAGGGCGAAAGCGAAACAGCGGCGGTCGCGTAGCGGTCGCGCGGCAAACAAATAATTGAATCCAAACCGTAACTTATTGGCCCCAGATAAATCGAAAGGGTTGTTTCCGAAGTATTAAATTACAACCTAAATGTTAACGAAACATTGTAATTACTGATAAGTACACAACCACAGGGTATCCTGGAACTTCTAATTAAATTAAACATCGAGTACGCGCCCGTAATCAATTTGTTAATCTGGTGAGGTAAACGTGTTGGAATAAACTAGCCTTCGATCGGCCCACCTGTTAAGTGAATCGCTAATTATAATCGAGTGTGCACTCGACCTTAGAACGCTAATAGAAACTCGGGTTTAAGGCGAGTACACGCGTACAATGTTTCGCGTGACATGTCTCGGCTCTTCGATATCGTGTCAGACTCGCTATGATATGAACGCCGGCGCCGCCTCGCTACCGACTCGGATTTCTTTTTGCCTTTTATAATGCCATGTCTGTAATGTAACTGTCGATTTGTTTTATTCTCCGATCGTGAGATGTGTATGTACATGGATAAATAATTGCACGCCGAGAGAAACATAATATAATTGCCGCGCGAAGTGAAATGAAAGCAAATAGCACCTTCTTTTATAGATCGCTCTCGTTAAATTAAAACAAGTAGCTCGGGGCCGACGTTACGAGTACATTAAGTGCTGATAACGGTAAACGACTGCTATATCATCAGTGTCCCCATAAAATATTGATGGGCATTGTAAATGTCACGACATTAACGAAGTGATGGAGGATAAGGCGGTGCGGCGTGCTGGCGGCGGCGGGCAGCGGGCAGGCGGGCTCACCGCAGCCACATTCACTAAATTCCCGGCATTTTCCCCGAGCCGATTGTCCGCAGCTCCATTTACAACGTCTACACGCTGCGCCAGTTCCTTTTACGCTTTTATTTACGCTCCTTTTATTATTTTTAAAGTCCGTTTGTTCGGCGTCGGCTCGCAGCGGTTATTTATTTTTTGCCGCCCGCCCGGCCTCCCGGCGACCGTGTGTTGTGTCTCTCGCTTTATTTTTATTTTCGTGCTTCTTATTATGGGGCTAGTTTTTTATTTTGTTTTTACTTTATTACGTGCTCGCGTGTTCGCGTTACTTTATTTGTGTTAAGAGGCGAGCGGTGTTTTTTTTTTTTCATTAAAGCGAGGCTCACACCGAATTATGGTCATTAAAGGATAATTTGTATTACGATAATTTGGGATGCGTGTAATTTTTGTTTCGTGATAGGAATGTTTTGTCGAGACTGTGATTGATGAGATGTTTTTGTTGTGTCTACTTATGCGTTTAACTTAAACTTGGCTGTCATGGTCAACTTGGTGACCATTAAAAGGCCTGTTAGCATTAGTTTTACTAAGGCTTTCTGTGATTCCGTGTTAATTATTTTTCTAAGTAAAATATTCTTTTGCAGGGTCCCCCCCAGCCCGGGCAACCCATCAAGTTCACGGTGGGGGAGTCCTGCGACCGGATTAAGGAGGAGTTCAACTTCCTTCAGGCGCAATATCACAAGTCAGTATTTATATTTACTCTTCGTAAGCTATTGAAGTCGACGTGACATCACATGATTATATACATATCTGGTTGTACAAACATTGATAAAGGATTGTTAGCCTATGAGTGAAATATTGAAGTGCAATAACGCTCTGAGAATTTTTGGAACCTGGTTACATTCAATGGATTTAAAAGAACGACAAAAATTTAAAGTATATTTCTTTTTTCCTGTATATTCTAATTCAGAAAGTTTTTGGCACAAGCATTACCTACAAAAAAATATTTTTCATTCAAATCCCGATGCAACTGGATTCCGAGGCCTAAACCTAATTGCACTCCACCGAGCTTGCCACCGCGCACGAGTTGCCCGCCTAAGAGCAGGAGCGCCGTAAATGTCATAATTCCACAGAAAATACTGTAATTAATCAACTGAACACTCCTTGGCTATGACTTGCATGTTTACACTATAACTACCCGCACGAACGTAAGACATACCGACGTGCATAATTATATTTCAATTCGCCGTCGGCGGGCTATTATGTCGGAAAAAAACCGACATGATTATTAAAGTAATGCTTTGTTCGCATCTGGCGATAGCGCGATACGACGCTAATCATTGTAATTAAGACTCCTTGCGCGAATATATTATGCTTAATGTGGAATTAATTTACATGTGTGATCTCTGTGAGAATTTAAAGCAAGTATGAAGCAGTTTTCCCCATTCATAAGCAACAAATTGTCATTTTTAGCAGACAATTATCTTTTGTATAGTGTTAGTTAGGTATTTTTAGGCATTTTCGTTACAGTGTTGTTAAAGGAATCACTTTCAATTTCATGTTCACCTCAGTTTCTATTATGTGGATAAATTTCTGTTCTCAATTGACATGGATTTTAAATTGTTTTCTATTCTTTTTTATTCATATTAATTTAACTAACCCAACTACGCTGGAACAAGAATGTACAAAATTTACGTTGTCTGGTTTCAATTCAAATAATCAATATTGTTAGTTTAACGAATGATATATTTGTTATTCATCCCTAATTCCCGTAGGACCCTTATACTTTATCCACGCCAGCGACAACTATATCACTTAAGTATCAGAGGGTAAAAAATCTCAACAGAGATTATCTCGGAATCCCCGTCAACAGAGATCCGGCTACCTGCCTCACAAACAAAACCACCCTTCGTTACATTTTTTTTCTATTGTCTAGCAAAAAGAATTATCTATTTGTTTACATTGAATTTCTGACATAAAAAATAACGATCACGTTACAATATGGACTAGAATATAAAACAGGTGGTAAAGAGCTTGCGCAAGATAAACTATAGATAGTCTATTTCGTTTGGATTTTAATAGATGTAAACAAAAAACCGCGTGACTTGGTTATTAAATTGAGCTCCAACATTTTTTTTACTGTAAATAGACGTCATTGGCCTAACGAATGAGTCACGTGGTTTTTTTTTTTAATCCAATCATCACTATTTTTATGTAATCTTTATAAGCTCTATTCCATTAGCTTATCCATTATAGTTATCATTACTTTGGAAAAATACTCATTGTTGTAAATTAATAATTACACATAATTTTAATTGCAAACTATGTTTGCAAGACATTTCCCTCTCATCTGAATCTGGTTGAAATAGATACTTGACAATCGAATAACTTCAATATCGAGATACATACTTGTTAGAAGTACAAGTCATTCTTTACAAAATAAATAATACGATAAAATATGAATAAAATAATAGACTATTTTGATAAGCATTTAAAAATTGTAATAGTTCATCTGTTTAATATAAACATCTGTTTGTTCCAGTTTAAAATTAGAATGCGAAAAGCTGGCTAGTGAAAAAATTGAAATTCAAAGGCATTATGTTATGGTGAGTTGACTGCTGATTGTTCTTCCCTTGCATTCGAACGAATCGCACTACAGAATTAAAGTGCATTAAATCAAAGACTTATCTGTTTCAAAATTAATCTCAGCATCCCCCAACCGAGTGCGAGAGCTTAGTTGTGATTTCATGCTCTTTCGATTTTGAGTAGCGAAGCGTTCCACATAAAATACTCAGTAGGTACCCTATTACAGCATATGCGGGAAAGCTCGAGATGATTATCAAATGATACACCATTGTTTTGTTATTCAAGTTTAAATGAATTGCCCCTTCGTCACCCGCATGCCCGTCAATATTGCTCCATCGGGTTCGACCGTCCATTTTGTCACCCTCTTATAATTTATTTGGAGATTATTATCGTCCCTCTCAATACCCAAACAATATACGGTAGTTATAAACACGCATTGAAGAACAATTTATTAATTTATTGAGACGTAGGTATGCTAAGAATAATTAATTGTAGCACCTGTGATTTAAATATAAAAGTTTTTGGCATTCGTTAATCCTCAAATGTTCGTTCCATTCAGCTATGAATCACGATTAAGTGTTGCCAAATCGCTCGCAATTTATTTTAATACGCTTGAGAGGAAATTTTTTGTCAGTATTTTTATATGTCGAGAACACTTCTGGCGGCGGTCCAAGCTGCGCCGCGGATGTTTAGTCACTCGGCTCCTATAATTTGAGGAACTTATCTGTGCCAAATGCTTCCCGTGTCACAGCTCGGACGTTTAACATTTTTAACACTTGTAATCGAATCTGTTAATCTGTATTTATGTTTCAGTACTATGAAATGTCTTACGGCCTCAATGTGGAAATGCACAAGCAGGTATGTGTTATTTTCGTATTTTATTTTAGTTTTATGCAAATACGCGGTGGCGGTGCGTACTTGCGGTTATTATTTGTGCAAAGCGAGAGAATAATTAATGTCGGTCATGTCATGACTCTTCCCTATGTGATAAAGAGAAAGACTAGCCTTACTATTTGCCCCCTGATCTGATCTAACACCTTTACACAGTAACAGTCTTGCGTCTCGCTTTCAAATAGATTACGTGCTCATTCACAATGAGTCCGATGTTCATTATTCCTTATCACAGTCAGATTATTCTTGTATTTTTGTTGCGAGACTACTAGACATATGCAACTATTACTTTCCTGTATGTTATAATGGATCTGAGTGAAAGGCAATTTGATAATCAAATAGTTAAAGATGACAAATTAAAGGTTCATAATTAAAGCCGCGAGTTAACGCAAGCGTTAAACCGCACACACCGCGTCCGGTGTACCGAGAGCTTTGACGATAATGTTGCTACATTCCACGCGTAATTCCAACATAAATGTAACATGAAAAACACAGACAAATTTCCAAAGTAAAAAAGTGTGTTATTGCCCAGCTTGTTTGTCGGATAAATGTTGTTTGACGGCGCTCCCGGCGTTAGGGCGGGCCGGCGTTGACATTTCGGTTTTTAAATTAACAAACGTTTTCCGCTGAGCGCACCGTTATTTTTTCCCGTGCTGAGTTTTTCTTTCAACTAATAATAATTGATAGTAGAAATAATAATTTGTCTAACAATTGATGGCGGTTAGGCATTTGTGTTGTGACGCCATTTATTCGAATGCATTATTATCAGCGAGGGACGCTCCCCCAAGCGAGACTAAAGTGGAGACAATATATCTGTGAGTTACGAGGTGCTTGCGACCATTCACGGGAAACGGATTCTAGGGTTGCTTAAGTTATAACTGTAATACATATTATACTACTTATCTTTACTTAGTGTGATGACAGAGTTCATCCATAAATATTAAAATAATGTTGACTATGAAACCTAATAATCTCAGAATTTAATTAATTTATCTCCAGACATTTCAGACCTGACTTTACGCTCAATTACCTGGAGTTGACACTCTTTATACCGATAAAAAAAAATGTTATCCAATATAAAAATTTAACTACTTTTTAAGTGTCGTTAATTACAGTCGCTCGTTTACAATCTGTTTAATTCTTTTGATATCTGAGGCTCAAGGCATTTGAATAGTCTCACGAGTAATCCTGCATATTTGTAGCAACCCTAACCGCAGTTACAATAGCTATCGCAACGAATGGGTATTATGCAGGGGTTCCTCAGCCCTCGGGGCTAGGGGCGATCCGTAGGGGCTCCGTGGTAATCTGTTGATTTTACGCTCGGCCGGCCGACACGCTCCGACCCCGCTTTTTAATAATAACCGTACTTTAACACGTCCTCCAGACGGAACCAAAGCCAATTTACGCAGATTCCATGACAAATACGAGTATGAAACGACTGTGATTTTGTTACACATTTTTCATATAGGTAAGACAGTTTGATCTTAGTTTTTCTTGGTAGGAAAACTTTGTGATCCGTTTATTTTTATAACTATATCTAAATATATTTGGAGGTTGTGCATAGGACATCGGAGGTACTTGTAGGTTAATCACACTTGCTGCAATTAAACCTCAAAGCCACATTATTAAAAAAAACATGCCGCTTAAAAAAGCAAGAGATTCATATCAAAACCAGAAACCTTAAGACCTGTTTGGAACATAAACCAACGCTGTCAGTGCGTGAATATTTGCCGAGGGTCTGGCCTGCCCCGGCGTAAAGGGTTCTTATTTGCAATGTCAAAAGGGCTTATGTAATAGGAACCACTAATGTTAATACGCCGTTCCAGCCGAGGGGCACTGTTGTTTGCTCCGGACAGATGGCTCACTAGCTCAACGCTTCAATGCGCTATTTAGCGTTCACTGTTCATTGTAATGGATTATTACATTAGCACTCAGCATGCTCAGTCGAGCGATTAGAAAGAACCGTACCCCTTCAAGCTTTTATAGCGAGCGTAATCGCACAACAAGTAATGTTTTCTTTTTTGCACGCCTTTGTGTTTGCCATAGCGTGACCGTGCCGGATTAAGCACTCAATAAAGTTTGAAGTCCGAAGCGAGTTTTCGATCCAAGGTCGGAGATCTTCCTCATAACGCTGAGTGTAACTTTGTCGCGTCTAGTCGCGTTTTGGCGCGGCGCGGTCAGTTCCCGCGGTCGTGCACGCCCGGCGTGACCGCGTCTAACGCACGTTTTCCGCTCTTTCTGACGACGACTAATTGCTTAGATTTTCTTTTGTTAGTCGCGGGGCTAGAGCACCGCGACCGTGCCGAATCGCACCTACTTACGCCGTGAATTGATTGTTTCGTCTTTGTGTAGCTGTATCGACACGGAGAGTTATTGTTCCGCGCCGCGAGACATTATTCATGCCGACTGACTTTCACGCTTTTGATTATTGCAACAGTTTCTATGTTTATATTTTAGTACGGAGCGAATACACTAGTAATATTATTACAGTATTATTTTACTACATAGATTAGAACAACTGATAAGGTGTTTCTAAATGTATATATTATGTTATCGAACCGCTATTTTTATTACCATGGTTTATTCATCGATAAACTTTATATATGCTGATAAAATACTCAATAGTTTAATGACCATTAACAGAAGAAATCGAGTGTCACCAATGGCGATAACACAATGAGTTAGGGTTGTCGAAAACGGTCGGGATCGGAGGTGTTACCCCTACGCTCTAGTGCACACATTCGCCACCCTTCACTGACACTCGCTCGTTACGCGCAGTAACATATCTACTTTATACATACGAGCAGCTCTTCGAGCGAAGCTATTGTCAAACAACGAACCTATGAAACTTGCTAGAATTTAATGCACATCACGGTGAACTCGCTTAATACAGCATCAGATTCTATCTCACGTACTCGATTGGTAGTCTTACCTACGTATACTGTGAAATATTAAATCGTTTCAGAACCTTCAAAGAGCTCGTAAAAAATAACATAAATCTTCCCTCCGACGACGCAGAGTCAGGTTCGGTATAATTCAATAATTTACTGGTTATTTCGATTCCATACGCCCTCACCCTCGAGTTGAAATTATTCATAAGCGGGCGGAGGATTGTTTGCCATTGCATTAGGGTGCACCCGGTCATTGATAAAGCTACTGTTTGCGCGCAACCCTATATATCTCTTATAAATTATCATTGTAAAATGGACTCAATTTTTTGCTTCGCAAGGTGGTATTTGCACTAATAAAAACCGTATGAGATATGAGGTTTTAAGGAATGAATAGGGCTGCACGTGCGATGTTTATAATGAATAACTAGGGCTGTTGAGCGTACCCTGTAATCCCGTTTGTTTTTCTGCCACGCTCTATTATTATCAACAACATGCATGAGACCGTTGGTACTATACCTACAATACTGATTGTGAATGGGATTAACTTTATCAACTTTGATAACGGATAAGCTACATGATCCAATATTATTAGCTATTCAATTTTAATTCCAATCTTATCTAACAACATGAATTTATTTCGTTTCAAATTTATCGATCAAATTCATTTTAATCTCTTTGTCAGCTGCTACATACTTACAATATGAGTGTCTAATAAGTTTATATAATTGTAAATTAATAACGTTTAACTAATGACTATTAAACTATATGGTATATGTATAACAATAATTACTTTTATCTCTATTACAATGTCTTAGGTCTAGTAAGTATTTATAATTTGCCTAACTCGTATCTTTAGATGTGAATGTATATACAGGGTGATTCAGGAGACGTGAGCAGGACTAATACTGCACATTTCGTAGATTATAAGCAACACTTTCGTATCAGTATTAGTGAGGTTAACGTTAATTTTCTAGTCGTGTTGAAAAGAAAAAGTTATTAATTTATTTACGACATGCGTGGTCACCCTAAAATTAGAATACTAAACTACCGATATTCTTTGTCAAATTGAATGTCACCACTGTCATCGCGGTCTGGTTACTTTTGAAAACTCGTATCTCAATCAAGTTTGACAGTTTATTTTCTTCGTAATCAAAAATTAAAGATGCTTTTTGCTTATTAATTAGGTCTTGTGGGGTGACCATGATTGTAGAGGATTAAATTTGCCCTCACCAAAAAGTTAAAAAATAGGAAAAAATCTGGCTGTTTCACCTAAATACGACGGTGATCGATCAATTATCAGTTACTGAGTGTGCAGGATTAGTCCTGCTCACGTCTCATGAATCACCCTGTATAATATAATTCCGGGTAGAACATTAAAGTGGGCTTACAATCCGCAAAAATGTTGATAGTAACGGGTGGCAGCGTGCTTTATCGAAGAGTGAGCGCTGGAGTGTGAAGTGCTCACATCGCAGCGCAGACAGTCGTCAAGGGCCCACATAATGGCCGCTATCGTCCCATCTACAGGCGGATACAGCGTTGTGAATTGTTTAAACGAACGCAACAACTCACAATGAACGCTCGGTCGCCCCCCGCTTTAAAAGCGAAATTATCTCTCCATCTACAGGGTGCGTGCGCGGCAGATGGCGCTTGCAATAAAACCACTAAACGCGATATCGCTCGCTGCTCGCTGCCCCTCGCTTTATTATTTGATCGGGGAGCCAAATTAAAGGATTTACAGTAACCCCTCGCTGCGACCCTCGCTCACCAACAATCACCTCTGTATTAAGTCTAATTGTGTTTTCAAATACGGCCCCTATAATATTAGGGGAAGCGATGCGCGCCATGTGAAAAAATAGGGCGTTTTCGCCCCACCGGCTTTATTAAATTCGCTCATACAGCGTGCTCTCGAACGGCTATTAGTATTCGTTATTTGCGACATGACATTTGTCAGGAAAGAATGAATAAATTACTCGAACGGTTCCCGTGTAATGTGGTTGAACACTCGTGACTGGTAAATATAGCTTTATTGCTAGTCCAAATCACGCAATGAGTCGACGTAATAACAGAATCGTGTAGTACTCAAAGCGCACTCTAATAACAGTCAATTATCTCTGATTCTTGTACATTACTGTCGATATCAATCTCGTGATTGTTCTTAAATTAATTTGAATTATTAAAAGGTTTAGAGGACATTCTGTAGATTATCGCCTCCCGCAGTCGCTGCACGTTTAACGTCATTCTAGTCGTTTATTTATTGCCCCTCGCCGGCGGCGACGGCGCGAAACTAATTACATTGAATACGGCCCTGCTCCGCGGGCGCCTTAATTGCACTGATTGAGACACGGATATTGATTTCGAAACAGTTTGTTGATGCCAGCTCCGGTACAGTCGACGGAGATATATCATCATCTATACTCGGAACCGTATTGTCAATGGCGCAAGGGTGTATTCGGATGATTTTGACCGTCTACTCGAGTGTCGGATGCATACATACTCGGCGGTGGCCGGGCGTGAAACGGCCCTCATGAATAATGTACGCCTTGTTCGCTCCTTGACTTTTCATTTAAAACAGACGATTTCTATTCGCCTCGTATTCTGCGCCTATGACTCACTCATTTTTCATTCAGTGTAATAGCCCGTAAAACTGCAGCTCGCGCGGTGTAAGAATTTTAACAAGCGCCATTTCATTTACCTACTTGCATACTAATCGTGTTCGCTAACTCTGATTCCCACATAATTAACTCCGGTCCCATAATTGCTACTTAGTGTAAAATTAAGCCATTTGACTAAATAAAGTCCACTCTTAAAAAGCATTTATAAAACCGAGAACGACTTAACAAACTGGTTTAACACTTATCCGTTTTATTAGATGCGCGATTAACAATGTCTTATTAATAAATAATGTTTACCTGTTTCCTGAAGCTTTAAAATAGATATGATAAAGTGATAAGCTAAGGAGCTTCACTTCAGTTCGGTAAATTAATTGTGAGGGTTCGCACGGATTCAGTATCATTAAACCTCGTTTACATATCATGGAAACAGTAACAGTTGTACGGCGGTGGGACACACTCTATACAAATAGAATGAAACAATGCAAACAGGGCGAAGGGGTTACTACAAACATAGGGGGTGGCGACCCTCGGGGTGAACCCCTCACTGACAGTTGCTCAAAATACTGCGGAATTAAACTTGCATTTTATGACTATTACCGAGATTGTATACAATGGAATTACTAATGAAAATGTTGCTGATTTCTATTTTAATTCAGACAAGATTGACCTAAGTAGAAGGCGTGAATGCCAACACTTCAATCACGTGATTAATATGCAATTATTTTTTACTGATCATTCGCATGACTGCTGTAATTGATTGAATTAAATCTTTCCTCTTTGAATGCTAATTAGCCAGCTATTAGAATTAATTTGGCACTGACGAGTTATTATGATTAATTTAATGTGTAAAAAATAAGTCCAAAGTATAGTATTTAGTGTATTAATCCTCTTTGATAATTCATGATTTGGACGTTCACATTTTGGAACAGATATACGCGTGTAAAAGGACCGGTTATCTTGTAATACCTAGTGATTAAAGCAGGGCTGCGATTAAATTCGAATCCGGGTAAGGCTAAATACCTACAAGTGTTTGTGAGCATGTTTCTTTGTGATTAAATTAGTATATAGTAAATATGTGTGTCAAGACTGTTAAGTTAGTAACTATTACCTATAACTACAAATATGGCTCAGTTTAGAAAACTCCACTAATATTTGCTCTTGTATTCTTTGTCCAACCCGCTATCCAGCTGGGGTCGGATTTACTTGTATATTTTGGCAGAGAGCTCTGTTATATAGGTTTTCGGGGTAGTTAGGCTACGACTGCTCTGCAAAATTCAACCTTCTCTTCAATGTTGACTGTTCACCAAAATTAAAAAATCAAGATTCAAAATTCAAAAAAATATTCTGTTAGTAGACCTAAAAGGGCTCCTTCACAAATCATCAATAAAATAAAAGAGAATATTTATCATTAAACTAATGTCACTTCTTGAATGATGGTAACTTATATAGTGATCAACATACATACGCCTGCTAATAGCCTCAGGAAATGCTCGTATGTGCAATAATCGCATCCGCGACGCCTGTGACATGTGTGCACGCCGCCGCAGCCGCAGTGTGCATTACTTATGACTCCAATCGATGCAGTCGTCTGCGGTCGCACGATGCATAATTGCACATTTAGATGCTAATTAATGGCTATTTGATACTTACTTCTTATTGAAACCACGTGTTAAACAGTTATTATGTACATAGATATTTATTTGTTACTCTAGCTTCTGCCCGCGACTCAAGTCTGCGTTTAAACTTAGGTAACATCAGACAGACAGAATTAGTTTCGCATTTATAATGCTCCTAGGGATAAGTATGCGAACTGAAGATTAAATAACAACTTAAGACTTTAGATATGTTGTGATAAACATAAAGACAAGTGGATTTAAAAATCTTGAGTAAAATACTACTTTACTTAGTACTTTTATATTTTACTATAAATAGTTTTATCTGACGTCTACTTATGTGATCAGTACTTTATCAAACATAAGTATAAGGTATCGTTATCAAACGAGGCACTAGAGAATAGAGAGTCTAGATACACTTGTAGGTCCAATTAGTTAGGTCTTAAAAGTACCGAGTCAAATAAAAAATCTGATAGGGTAAAATAAACCATTCTAAATTAGGATCTCACGTTCCCAAGGCATTCTCCACAATTTCACAACAAAACGCGCCCTGGTTTGTTTGCATTACCCGACAAAAGAATATATACTTGTAAATTTTGGCGTGTATTTGCTTAGCTGGGTACAATTTTCCCTGGTGGTATCAGCCACGTGTTTCCGGTCCGATAGCGATCGCCGGCAGACCGACGTGGCCCTACTGCCGAATTTACGCTACCTGTCAAGCCATTCATCTGTTGAAGGACATTGACTTGGCATGAGAACGGCTGTTTCATTTTCCTGAAGAGCTAAGCGTGTAAGGCATAGGAGAATATAAAAAAACCTATTGATTTCATAGCTTTGGTATTATAACGGGTTTAAAATTTGTTGCAACCAAGCCAACTAATTTTAAACAACGATTACACTTTAAGTATTAGCACTGAACAGTGCATCCCTACATTCAACAGTCAATATTAAGTTCATGTTTTGAACAGCCAAAATTGTACATTCGCATACGAATGGTTAATAATCTTAATAAGAATACTGCATCGCATCTACAAATATATAGTAAAAATATACCTATAGTCGTCAAAAAAGAGGTGGTGGCCGAGTGAATATGACGTCCGACTTTCGATCCGGAGGTCGCGGGTTCAAATCCTGGCTCGTACCAATGAGTTTTTCGGAACTTATGTACGAAATATCATTTGATATTTATCACTAGCTTTTCGGTGACATGACATGGTGAAAACATCGTGAGGAAACTTGCATACATCTGCGAAGAAATTCAAAGTTGTATGTGAAGTCCCCAATCCGCAGTGGGCTAGCGTGGGGACTATAGCCCAAGCCCTCTCGCGCATGAGAGGAGGCCTGTGCCCAGCAGTGGGACACGTATATAGGCTGAAATTATTATTATTATAGTCTTCACAAATTGTTTTATGTATGTTGGACAACCTGTAGAGATCACACACTTTAATTCATTAAGAAACATATTGATCTCACATTTTGTAACCCGAAACCAAAAATTCGTTTGAATTTATTTATTTAATACACGCCGCGCTTATTAACAAAGTGATAAGAACTTATGAAGTTTGCCCTCAATTTCGTTATAATAGCCTCCAGAATAATGTTTCTTTAATAAAATAAATCTAAATATAAGGTATTATCAACAACATAAAGAAACGCGATATCTATAGGAATGTGTTAGGGTTATCCAACATTGAACTGTTAATCAATGTTTGTGTATATTTTAACAAGCTGTTAATGATTATTCTAGTAACGTTCTTTCATCAAAAATGTAAAATTATAAAAAAACAGAATGAGCAACAACAAAAACATGCCTGGCGCTAGTGCAGAGTGGAGGTAGACGGGTTAGGTAGGGCTGCGCCGTCAGCTGTTAATAAGTAATGTTGTATTGTACCTATAAATAGAAATGACACACTATATTTTTTATGTATTTATGTTTAATTATTTATGAAGGCAAAATAATTATGTAGCGGAAAAGTATCCAAAGATAAATATTTTAAACTAAAGAATTAATCATTTCTCTCCTCGCGCGAGTTATCTTGCACATAATGTCCATTATTTTTATGGCTAAATGTGCAATGAAGATTGATTGTAGTGTATAGTTTTGTATTTCTTATGGCAATGAAAGTAAGGTAGGTATAACACAACCGGATTCTATTTATAAATCTTACGTACAAAAATATGTATCAGCAGAAGTTATTAACAAATAGGTACATATTAACAGATAAGTTTCTGGTCAAAGTTCAAGTTGAACTTTGGAACTCATAATCATGTTTGTATAACACCTTGCTAGCTTAGCTGCTCATAAGTACGCGATACTTTAATTGCATTTTAAACAGAGATGTGACTTATTTGAAATACTTGTATTTAAAATACAAAATGCAAAATACCTATTTTGTATTTAAATACCTTTTGTTGAAAACTATTTTGTATTTTATTTGAAATAGTTTTTGGGACCTATTTTCTATTTTCAAAATACAAAATACTTTATAGTTAGGTAATGTAGGTAGGAGTTACAATGTCTTCTGATGTTACAATCCAGGCAACTATCTCATTCTTTTAACATGGAACTGTTGAATCTGTTTAGTAACGTCGCACATGACTGGACTTAAAAAAGTGGAATCTTGAGTGTTGCGAGGGTTTCAAGGCACTCTTCTGCCCTGGTGAAACACAAACGAGACGTTTTCATCACACTAACGAGAGGCATTATACTAGCTGTAAAACATTACAAATCAAAATTAATGCTTTTAAAAATTGGCCTTTTTAAAACCATCATCCATCCATCGTACTGGTTAATATGAGCAAACAACTAGAAATTTGCAATTTAGATACTGATTGACACACTGTTTTCAAAGAATAAAGAGAGTCTTTTCAACTCGGAAATTCCGAGTAATACTTTTTAATTCAGACTAGGTATTCACTATTCAGAGCATCTTTTATCGCAAAGTATTTGTATTTTTAAAAAAGTATTTTGAAAATACCTATTTCGTATTTTGTATTTTAAATACAAATTCAAAAACTATTTTGTATTTTGCATTTGAAATAGTATATCAAGGAAGTATTTGTATTTTGTATTTAAATACTTTTATAAAGTATTTTTCACATCTCTGATTTTAAAGTAAACCTAACTTATTATTACTTAAAGCATAATTTAGTAGAACACTCGTTATAATCCTTTATGAAAGACTCAACATTCTGCTGTTTATAGCTATTTAGGTACATATTTACTAACACAGTTACAAGGCGTTTGCGTGTGGCGCCACATGTCCCTACAAACAGCTGAATTAAAACCATTTACCGGCCAAACCA
Source organism: Cydia splendana (assembly GCF_910591565.1). Lineage (NCBI taxonomy): Eukaryota > Metazoa > Arthropoda > Insecta > Lepidoptera > Tortricidae > Cydia > Cydia splendana. The sequence continues at coordinate 12,698,851 of NC_085976.1, forward strand.
GAACTTCAGCTATCCTTTTTACTCACACACTACTGTGGCGTGTTAGAAAAGGGCAGTCTGTATCCGAATGGGCTGGAACGTGCCCACTAATGACTAATTCATGGAGCAAATGAATCGCTCGGCAACTATGTTGGAATTTAACGTACTTATGCTCCGCTCACGGACCTAATTGTAATTATAGCACCGTTGTTTTGACCGGGAAATTGAATTTTACTTGAAACTAGGTTATACTTGATATACTTGTTTCGATTTTTTTCTTTTTTCTAGTGGTACAACTTAGTACATATGAGTATAGTTGAAATTTTTTAAGCTGACCGTGTAGGACTATGAGATTAAGATCTCATAGACCTAAAAGGTCAGCTTATAAAAATCAACTATAAAGTAACGTACTTTTCTCAGTTAGTTGACCTTTGAAGTTCGAAAATATTCTCTAAAATCACATTTCTAATGAAGAATCATACTCGTCTAAGATTACATGAACACCGAATAATTATGAAAATATTTACCGTTTAGAAATATTTATGGTCCCGCGTTTGTGAATTGACTCGTACAAACACCGATTAGTCAAAAATTAAAACAACTTTTAAAGTAATTCCGTCATACATCACATTTAAATGAGTGGAAATATGCTTAGTTTAAACAAATAGGTAAAGGAGTCTAATATTAGAGCAGGGGGCCGACCGCGGCGGCGGCGGTGGCCGCGGCCTGCGGTCGCGGTCGCCCGACCTCCTAGCGGCGAATAAATAAGCCCGGCTTTGAACCTGAATTTATTTAATTGTTGTAATTAAAACATTTACGTGTTGCGACTGGGTGATTTAACATTATTTGATGTGAAACGAATAGGAACACTTTTGTATAATCTCTGTAAAGCCGACCACTGACTAACAGACCGCCGGACGATATCGGCCTGTCAGTTAGAACAAAAATTTGACAGCTCCGAACAACTGACAGGCCGATATCGTCCGGCGGACTGGTAATCAGTGGGCCCCTTTAGTAAACCTAGGTGTGACATGATATTTTAGCGGGGCATGACTTAAATTTTTTTTAAATGTTTCTTATAGATGCACAATAAAATTGTTTACTTTTGCATTTTATAGTAGGTCAATTAAAAATTTGTATTTTATACCTACATATATAAATAACAATGGTCTCGCGTCTTAAGACGAAACGGGAGCTGAGCTAAAAGTCAATTTTGAGATTTCAAGCTGAATATACCCGTCGCTCTGACGGGGCGTGAGAGACTGTATTTGTGTGTGTAATGCACGCACACAGATGCGTACGCGTGCACCCGCGCGCGCCTCATTGCCGACAATTTGCAATGTTATTTTTCGTGCGTTACTGCCACGAGGCGTTCACTTATTACTTACTGTGTTGCGATTGAATTTTTTGACCCGGCTTACGTTTACGGAACTCGATAATCTTTCTACTACTGTGACTTGGCTTTGTTTACTTGACTTTGCTGATCAGCTTATTGTTTTGGACTCCGTGAGTTGTGGTTACCTATTGGACCGCACGCAATTCATCTACCTTTATTCAAGTAATTAAGCGTAATTAGCCGAAACCTTTATAAGAGTGTAATTCATAAGAAGTACATAAGATATAATTTATGTACTGGTTTGCTGTTAGCTTTTAATTGTATCACTTTACATATATGTTACTCAAATAACTAACACGGTTACACTGTTGTAAGAACATTATTTTTCAGGTAGGCCTTATTATACCTACTATAGGCCTTATTACCTCCTAGTACCTTAGTAGTAGTAGTACTACTACGGAAATTGATTCAAAGACTCAAGACTGACTTAAGTGGCAGTAGGGTGTAGGGTTTTTTCTAGGCTTAATGAGTTCGCTGAAGCTTATTTTTTATACTTAGCGCACAGAACCACTAGTTTAACAGTATCAGCTCTAACCACATGTCACCATTTTGTCCTTTACGTAACAAACTCAGGGGCCCAGAATATCCGATGTACCTATCAAATCAAGGTTCTGTACCAAATAAGGCCCGGTTATTATAGTTCGTTATTTTTTAGCATTAGAAAGAAGGTAAACAATCATGACGTGTCTTTTTATTAATAATTATTGAAAAACGCTTTCAAAAATTAGTTTATATTACTTATGAAAGCAAAAGAATATAAAAAAGTATATGATTAATACATACATACATACATACATACAATCACGCCTATTTCCCGGAGGGGTAGGCAGAGACCACGGATTTCCACTTGCTACGATCCTGACATACCACTTTCGCTTCCTTCACATTCATAACATTCCTCATACACGCTCGCCGGTTTAGGGTGCTCTTGCTCATTAATATGATTAATATGATTTATAATTCTAACATATTTGCTATGACTTATTTTTCAATGGTAATTTTTAATAAAACATGTCAAAATCTGTTACCTTAATGCAAAAAAAACGAACTTTAAGCGTGCTAACTTTCAAAATTTCATTTTTTATAAGATAGTATAAGTAGATGGGCAAAAATTTTGCGTCCATGTCCACCAGTGAGTAAGTGATTGAGATACCTAAACATTTAACTTTATAATGTAAAATGATATAATTTACTAACCTACTCGTTTAATTTCAGGTAGGTTGAATAAGGAACCAAGTAACCATGGGGAGGAGCAGTATTTACTAACATTTTCTTTTTGGGTCTTCAGAGTGTATCGTTTCCTTTTTTTTGCACATATTACACTTAAATATATATTCTCTGTGTAAACCCTTACGTCTTTCAATGACAAAGGCAAGATCAGCAAATGTACAATTTGTATGATCGTGCCTGATATTTGAGATCACAGAAAATAAATATTTTAAATCCACTATTCTGCGACCTTCTAAAATTTTGTTTTATCATGATTCATGATCAAAAAGCTCGGATTCAATAGTCATATCAAACGTCGATTATGCAGTTGATGATGAGCTTGCATTTTCTACCATTGGTGCTGCAAATGCATCAACCGGTGGCGATAAACTTTGCCCTCTTGTAAAACAAATTACTATTGTGATTGTGTCCAGCAAAAGGCCAAAATTCGGTTTACTTTCCTGTTTAAAATATTACTAATTTATTCATATTTCAGATTAGGTACATAGGTAACTGTCTGAATGTTACAATGCCAGCTGGCAAATTCTATCACATTTGTTTGTTTGGTAGTCATGGTAACATTCACTTACATTGATATCCTTATTAAGATCTGTATCTTATTATCCAGACCTTAAAATATTGCCACCGTTGCCCTTTAAAAAAATACTGTTTAAATAATTGGCTACTCAAACAATGCTTCTATAGTATAAATAATGACTACACAAAAATGGGTAGTATTGTATATAATGCACGAAATAAGGCCCGATTCTTAAGCGGGTTTAAATTTTGAGGCCATGTCCGCTAATACTATAGACAAAATATCAAGTTTAATAAACACAAAAAAAAAACATTGATGGGCCTTATTTTATAATTTAGGCCTTACTTTGTAATTTAAAGTAGAGTTAGGCCAAGAAAAATCTATAGCGATTTTGGTAGAACACGCAGTGCAAGTATTATTTCAAACGTCGCTTCTATGAAATTATGACATATAAATAACACTTGCACTGCGTGTGCTATCAAAATTGCTGTAGACTTTTCTTGGTCTGACTCTAAAATATTCTTTATTACACCACAAACATAAAAACAAATTTAAAAAAAACCGGCGAAGTGCAAGTCGGACTCGCACACGAAGGGTTCCGTACCATTATTTATAAAAACGGTCACCCATCCAAGTACTGACCCCGCCCGACGTTGCTTAACTTCGGTCAAAAATCACGTTTGTTGTATGGGAGGCCCCACTAAAATTTTTATTTTATCCTGTTTTTAGTATTTGTTGTTATAGCGGCAACAGAAATAAATCATCTGTGAAAATTTCAACTGTCTAGCTATCACGGTTCGTGAGATACAGCCTGGTGACAGACGGACGGACGGACAGCGGAATCTTAGTAATAGGGTCCCGTGTTTTACCCTTTGGGTACGGAACCCTAAAACCGATTTACAATGTAGATAAAGGTAGCAACAGGCGGTCTTATCGCTGTTAGTTCTTATTCTTCGTTTGTTTAGCATTAGAGTGAAGGTGACGTGTCTTTTTTAAGCATGCAATCGTATAATTATTTAGCTTTTTTTGTAATAGTTATGTACTTAGTGGTTAATATTAGTATTTACTATTTTTTTTTCAATAATGCTTAAAAACGAAGTATAGACATGACAACTAAATATAAACGCCATTGTAGGGCAGGATATACAGAACATGAATCATTTGTACTGTCACGCTCCGTGATTGTTGAGCCATTTAGGGTTCTAGCTAAATTGGACATTCCATAGAGCACGAGTAAGTATGGAACAACCAATTCAGCTAGGACCCTAAATTGCTCGACAATTACGAAGCGTGCCTGTAGGTACCTAAAAATTTTGTTAACCCATTTTAACCATGCAATAAAATATTTTTGATTTTGATTTCTAATTTGAAATATTAGAATCAAAAAGTTCATAATAGATTGTATATCATAACTACAAAAATGTGTTCCCTACTCTCAACCCAAAACCCCTTGTATCTTAGGATCTAGATATTTTCACACAAGACGGTGTATCGATAACTTCTTACATCACTAGATTATCGACATTAAATGTCGACTATTGCCCATCACTTTTCTGGCTGTGTACGTATTTAGAAACTTGACTCCGCCCCTAAAATTAGTGCGATAGGGACAACTGCAGCTGAGGCGAAAAATCCTGCGTAAAAATGACAAAAATCGAGGTTTCGTAGTCCTCTTTTTCCTCCCCCAAAACTTAACCAATCGTAACCAAATTTGGAAATCTAAATGATTATGAAATTATCTGTGTCGGACCGTTTTGCTTTTTTGGCTAATTGATATCAGTTTTGAATACCACGCCTCTCATTGCGGCATAGTCGGCATATTAGGCCATTTTGGCCGTTTTTGAAGGGCTCTAGCGCCTTAAAAAACAAAAATATCAAAAAAAGCAAAACGGTCCGACACAGATATTGACAATATTAATCTGTGTTGAAAAAATCATTGCTCTAGCTTCAAAAACCACGGAGGAAAACGAGGACTACGTTTGTATGGAGGAATGACCACTCCTGTTGGCTCTTAAAGATCTTTACATGCTATCTGTAAAATCATTAAGTAAATACTTACATGAAACACTTTTATTTGTAAATACACGAACACTTAGTACTTATCTCGTTATCTTCCACGTACCTTTACTAGTCTGGAACAGACTACAATGTGTATAAAAATATCAATATTTTCTCTAGCATTCATCCGCATTCGTTATCTGTAGCGCAGCATTCCGAACACAGGTACAGTCGGCAACGAGTGAGCAAACAGCGCAGCGTAAACGGGCTTCGTAAACAATACTCCGCAAGGGCGCTGCCTCGTCCAAAGTTGGGCACTTTATATTCCTTATTTCATTTCATACCTTCAACTAGAATAAAGGACAAGTGGAATGCCTTCATCAAGCTGTGAGATGCTTGTACTCACAGGCTAAAAAATGTTTTAGAATTGGTACTAGAAATGATACACACCGAGTTCTCGGCTGGTCTGAACTTTAACAAATGTTGGAACCCTAGTCTTAGAAATAAACCACATAAGCATCATGTACTAGATAAAACAATCCACCGAAGATCCGGCTTCTCAACCCAAAGAGATAACAAACAATGGGGCAATCGTTCTCTGTAAACAGGCCCTGTCGAAGATACAGCATCACGGCAGTCCTTGCTGCGTCATATAAAACAACAGTAGACGTCTAAGAAAATCTATAAAGATATTTGCTGCTCTTGCAATGTTGCCGGATATTGATATCGGTATTTTTATAAGATTTCTGGTACAATTGCGTTTTGTTGCTATACGAAAAAGCATATGATCCTAAAGAAAATTCTGCAATGCTTCAGCTACTAGTTGAAAGCTTCAAATTTCTAAAGTTTTAAGTAGAAATATGTCAGATAATGGCCGAATTGCACCCCTCCGCCAGTACAGACGAGCTAGCAAACAGGACAGAGCAAACGGTCTCCGTAAACAAAAGCCGGCGTAGATGCAGCACTTGGGTACATATTTAACTGCACGGTTCCCTCCCCACGAGCAGCTCACCATCCGTAATACTGAGAGTAAGAATTTAAAGAAATCATAAAAAGTAACATTGAAAGTAAGTAAGACCCGATAAGTCATGAGACTCATGACAGTAGGTGTTCTTTAAATTAGGAAAATTACACATATAATATGTAAAACTTTCGTGTTTTGAACACATATTAACTCACATTATTTATAAACGGGTCTATCGCGAATTTATTTTATTACCTTTATTTACCGACGTTTCGACACAGGTTTCAATGGTCGTGATCGCGGCTAAGCGTCGGTAAATAAAGATAATAAAATAAATTCGCGGTAGACCCGTCTATAAATGTAAGTTAATAAATTACATATAGTTTTAAAATCAAAAATCAAGAACTTCCCTCGATATGTAATGGAACTTAAAGGAATGAAAAGAAGGAATATATCAAAGATTAACTACTTAACCAGAGTATGTTTATTTTCCTTTAATAATCCATTTCCATCTGGTGTTTTTTCTCATAAAATAATTAAAAGTATACCTATGTGTAGCATGTAGCTTGTAGTTATTAATTAATTAAGCTGGTATTAAAAGATATGTATAACCTTATCGGAATAATAATAGCTTTGTTCCAAAACGTCCTTTATCAATACAAACCCAATGCCTGTTCAAGCAAATAACAAGCCGATATCAGATATAGTTATCAAAAATACACTGCCTAGGATTTCGCATAATCGGGTAATCAATATCATGCAGGGCTCGATAAACGATATCTGTTCTTGAAGTCAGACGATCTACAAATATAACTGTAGGTGAAACTTAGTCGTGTAACATTGATGGATCGTGGGCTTAAGTGTTGAAGATATAGATAAAAACTGTGTTGAGAATGTTCTCATAACTGTTACCTAATGAAAACCTCTTCATATATCACTTGAAACTTTCTTAATTGACGATAACACTCATTAACATATTTATAATGTAGTATCGAATAGTTAAACTCATTATGTTGCGGTAGCATCCGCGCCCATAAAATAAATAATTTGTAGCCGCCGAGTCCACGTGGACTGCAGCAAGATAAACGCTGTAGCGATTTAATGTACCTGTTTTGGTATAAAATTATCTCGGTATTGATGTTATTATCCAAAATAAGCGGTTGATATCTGGCGTTTTATAGCTAACTACGGTTCGCCGAGCCGTCGCTGTGAACTAAAAATATAATCGATACTCGTCCGCGCGGCACTAATTCGATACTTGCGAGCGTTCGATTTTAATAGCATTTTTTGGAACTATATTCGCTTCCATTCGCTTGATATTTCGCAGTTTTTATTTTATAGTTACCTGCCTAAAACAAATGTTTTGAAATCGTTGTTTCGTTCGTTCGCAGGTACAATGAAATGCCGATTCAAAACATTGCATAGTGTCGAATCGTCAGCCGTCAGATTATCGACGACTTTCAATCTTGCATAATCATCGATGAACTCGTAATCGGGGTGGAGCTATGTATTTCAATTTGTTTATTTGCTCGTGGTTAATTGCTGCTATTATGTTACAGAATGGAGGTGTATTAGTTGTCGCACGCTATTGTGTTCTTGTTCGTACACAAATACACGTGTTAAGCGATCGGAGCCCGCGGGCGCCGGAAACGCGAGTCATTATGAGCGGCTCGTTAATGTCGGCAAAAAACCGTGTACATACCAACGCTGATTGGTTACTGCCGCTGCTTGTGAAACTATCTAGTGTTATCTCTTCAATTGGTCAATTCAGCATATCGAGGAATTCGCACGTATGCTTTTTCCACAAAATCATGCGATTTCTTCAAGGCACTACATTAAAAACGATATTGTTTACTAATCGTTTGCGCCTAAAGTAAAGTAAGAAATGTCCTGGCTTCGCCTCGGCCGACAATTCCACGTGATCGGGTTTCGTTTAGCGCAGCGCACCGAAAGTTGCGCTTTCCGCACGGAGAACAGAAAATATAATTTCATTCGCTTATGCAAAGTCATCATCGCTTCTTAAACAAACACCAGCCCGCTTCAGAATTTCCAGTAATCAACTTCGGTATACGCGCACTTGTAAAAAGTGCCGAGTCAAAAAGGCTTTAGCGAAAAGCAAGATACACAATGGGCAATAAACGTTTGGCAGGACCTAAACAAACAGGGGTAGCTAGGAAGCTGGCTCTTTGTTTGGCGAGAAACATTCGAGTCAACACGAGGGTACATGCACCTCGGACGCGGACTATTGTAACCGCATGTCGTAGCAGCCATGTTTGCGTCGCTCGGCGCACACAACATCAAGCCTTAGGTAATAAAATGACAATCGCATAAACCGATCCATGGAATCGATGCCACTCGCGTGTCGAGCGACCGTTTTCGTTGCTTTCAATCCTTGAATAAATACTTAATGATTTGTCATCAGTCGTAGAACAACTCGAGTTGTCGTATTAGAACCCAATTAAAAGTGTTACGGTTGAATGTTCGCAAAAACTTGCAATCGTTTAATAGGATAAATCAACCTGCTTGCTGTTTTATATTAGCCATTTTATTGGGCTCAGTGAATTAAGTTACGTATTGCAGACTCGTTTAAGTGGCACTTAAACGCTACTGTCCATAATTTTAATTATGCAAGTAACTGCAGACTACATCACCAGTATTGACATTTTGTTTTATGTCGAAATAATTATAAAACATATAACTGAAAGTGATCTTAATGATTGACAGCGGCACTTGTTCGCCACTCGGTGGATCGCAATTACATCTATCTGGTCTGATCACGGCGACACCGTATACCGAGATAACGACGTGCCCGATCACTACCGCCTCTAGTCCGCTTTTGAATAAACTTGTCCTACATAATTACACACTTTGCTTTAATGAATATCGACGGCGAGCGCAGGCGCGATCCGGTTCTCCAAGTATCGGGGCGTTCGAACACCAATTATTTTAAGTAATTTATAATGCTGTCCTCCAGTAGCACTTTACTCGTGATAAATTGACTACATGTGTTCCCCGCATACTATTTGTCAAACTTCATTTTACCGTAAACTTCGAAAACCTTGTAAGCATAATAAGCAAAGTAGTTAAGGCCATTAAAATGTAAGGTGCAATTAGAAAGCTAACGACCCGCGAGGACAGTGGGCAGGAATATGTACTTTACATTATTGATGTGCGCCATCCAGCCACTAATGTACCGCGACAGGCTGTGTTTAAACAATTATTGCTGAGCGAATGCGATACGAATCGATGATAATGTTGGCCTCTGTCTGCTGCAATAATAGCCCATTTATCGACTCGACTGCCATTTCGTCGGAGGAATTATTTATTACCGCGCCATAAGAGCAACCGCTTCGTGGCTTTTAATACAATAGTGGCCTTTACGAGACTGCTTTGTTTAATGAAGTGTAGAAACTTCGCCGCGAAGAATACTGATAACGTGCCTGAAATAATTTATGAAACGATGCCGCGAGGCGTAATGAAGGACGCGACCGCAGTTTACTGGGAAGCGTCCGGTTTCATTTCGTAAAACAATCGCGGTAAAAGTTCATCGGGCGAAGTGGTCGGGACCGTAGAGTTGCGAGCTCCCTCGTTTCTTGCCCGGCCACCGAGGCGTGGACATTGCGCTAACACAAAACAGACATACCAAATTTATGTACTAACTACTAACGTTCAAGCACTCGCGTCCGCTTATTCCCGCACCGTGTGTGAAGTCGACATTCGTTCCGGGAGGGAAGACAATAAATTGCACCACGTGGCGCGGCCGCGCCTCCATTTGGGTCAGCCTCGCCGTATGCGTTGCACTCGGTTGCATTCGCAAGATAAGCGCGACTTCTTGAGAATTCGCATTAATATTTCAACCACTGTACGTGTTAAGCATTAAATTTAATGCTCACGCCGAGCACTATCAGTTTACTGTTAGTAAATGTGTTCTGTTGGTACAATAAAACTGTGGTAAACTTTTTTAATTTCCCAAGTGACTCCTTCTCTCGTGTTCGCCGCCGTGCGCGACTCCGATTAATTTAGATATGGAGGTTTAAATGGAGGGTAGTGCGGGGACAAATGGAGCGTCACCGCAGGCAAGATGCAGTGCCAGATTAAAAGCTCAACCGACTAAACCACGTGAAAATCGCGCAAAAAGAGGAGTCACGGACGGCATTAGCGGATGAGTGTCGGAGCCATTAGTGCAGCCCTCCCCGCCCCCCGGCGCCCGCTCGCCCTGAAACCCAACGTTCCTCTTTTATTTCTCGCGCGGGATGAACTCCTTAATGACAAACCGTACTATATCTTTTGTGGAGAGCTCGCAAAAGTACGTATTTTTGCGGCTCTTTTGTACGCCCGCTTTTATTCCGCCGCTCGTGGCTGCCGGTCTAGCTATAATTATGTACGTGCCAGTGCAAATGGTACGAGATTTTTCGACTTGTAAAGTCAATGAAATGTTTTAATCTGGAGGCTCTTTGTTCGTGTGTATTCGACGGCGTAGGCACGGGCTGATATGATGGGAATGCAATTGGATTATGTATTGGTTTCGGTCGAAACCGAACCTACGAAGCCGTGAAATGTGGTCTCTATCACATTATCTACGCTTCATGGATGATCAGACTAATATGGGGCCATTATGAGAGTAATAAATTTAACTTTGCATATTTATCAGGTTAGTTATAATAATATTCAATTTATTGATATTTACATTGAAAGCCGTTTCCGTGTGGGATTTACAAAATAACTAATTAAAAAACTATATAATCGACTATATTTCTCATTAACCGCGATCCCATGTTAAATTGATATAATCTGTTTAATTTGCTTTCCAGAAACGCAATATAAAGCGAGATAAATAAATTAAATGAGTTCTCACGGTCTGAAAAGCTAGGTCTCATTAATGCGGACACGATGTTGCTCGGCGAGTCATCGGGAGGGAATGAAAATGTAATTTGCGGTAATTCGGGTTGTGTCGCCGCGCGCCGCGCCGCGCCGGCCGAGAGTCGCGGTTACACCGCCAATACATATTATTTACACCATTTTAACACTTTAGTGCAATAATATGCATTTATTGTATCGTCGTTACCTTTTTAGACTTTAGACTTATTATACATATTTGTCATTAAAGATCGGAGATGAATGCTCAGCCAATCATCCGCGGTCATAAATTAGGTATTCATATGAAATGAAAATGTAAATTGTTTACCGCGATCGCCGCGTTTACACAGCTAACAAACACTACATATATTTACACTATTCATACCTACTTTGAAATAACATGCAGGCTGATTAGTTCGTCGTTATTTTCTTTTTCACAAAAAAGAATCATCAAAATGATTCACTTCATAGGACTTCGAATAGAATACTTATTTACGTAAGAGCTGGAACTATGTACAGTTAGCTGCAGAGAAAAGTGCCCCCTCCCCCCCCCCCCCCTGCATAGAAGTTTATATGCAAAGGTGCTAGGCGAATAGTATTCCTGACTGTACATGTAGGTACAGATGCAAGTCGATGAATGCTAGAAACAGTAGAAACTACAGATATTTGCAAACGAGTCTTGCGCTTTGTGTTGCTGTGCCATTTGCGGTGCCGGCAGCCGACGACGCAGAATTGTTCAGCTTGCTCCCCAACACGACATAAATACAAGTAGGTACATACCTACTCCAGCCGCACTTGTACTACATACCTACTGTACATTTGGATTGCTTTTTCATACCTATACGATTTTTGACAAATAGGTGCAAACATACTCATTCATGAAATAAAAATCTTATCTGACAGTCCTGCAAAGCCATTTAATATTATTTATTTATTTATACAAGGAATTCCAACACCTATGAATGATTTATTAAACTTTTTCAAGAGCATTACAGAGCCAATTATAGAATTAGGTCGTATATTTATTATTATATTTTTATAATATTAAATTATATTATATAATACATATTGGCATAAAAAAACCGGGCAAGTGCGAGTCGGACTCGCGCACGAAGGGTTCCGTACCATAATGCAAAAAAAAAAACAAAAAAAAAGCAAAAAAAAAAACGGTCACCCATCCAAATACTGACCACTCCCGACGTTGCTTAACTTTGGTCAAAAATCACGTTTGTTGTATGGGAGCCCCATTTAAATCTTTATTTTATTCTGTTTTTAGTATTTGTTGTTATAGCGGCAACAGAAATACATCATCTGTGAAAATTTCAACTGTCTAGCTATCACGGTTCGTGAGATACAGCCTGGTGACAAACGGACGGACGGACGGACGGACGGACGGACGGACGGACAGCGAAGTCTTAGTAATAGGGTCCCGTTTTACCCTTTGGGTACGGGACCCTAAAAAGAAACTTGTTAGCAAAAAACCTTTTTCAAATTTTCTCATCTAGGCAGTTACACATTTTCATTGAGCCTTATTTAAATCAACAACAAAGAACTTGTCTGAAATTATAAAAAGTTAAGCCCAAGCTTAAAGTATTAATTTAATTTGGCAGTTATTAATTATGATTTTAGTTGTTATTTTTATCTAATATAGATAAAGTATCATTTTATACGTATGCAACCTTATTTCTATAACTAGGAATAGCTAGTACCTAAAGAAACTTGGTTCGCATACGTACTTACAAACATCGAAGTTCATAAAGAGAAGCAGTTCCGAGCAGTAACAAGGCAGGGTTGCGACAAACAGTCCGGCTATTTAGCGGAGCGGAATTGAAGTGCAATTTGCGGTGCGGCGACACCCGCCGAGCGCCGCCCTTTATGCAGCGCTGCTCTCGTGCGCTGCAGCGGAGCGTGCGGTCCTTGCCGAATGGGGCTGCTATTACGAACCTAGGCAACTCGACTCGGGCTGACTCGCATTGTTTTGGGACTTAGTGTCACAATCACACGCTAGTTATAACTGTATTTGACACAACAAAGTAACAGCGTTTGTCTTGACGACTAAAGTTGGTCTAAGAACTCTTGGGTTCCCCAGGGAATGAAAAACATACAGATGCAGGTTCAAATATTTCTAGGTCAAATATTCATTCCCGTTGCCAGGGAGGTTTTGGGATTATACTGAGCAACTTTTACTATAGGACCAACCACGAAATCGCGAAAAAAAAATTTGCTGTTTGATACATTTTGGCTGGTCCATTTTCTATGGGAGGGTAATTTTTTGTTTGTTGAGGTGATCGTGAAACCGTTACAGAACTAACCGAAATAAGTTATTACATTAATCAGCTAATCATAATTATCATAATTTGCGAGAAATTACTATTAAGTAACTAAATAGATACTCGTATATATACGTGATGGGAAGCACGAATATTTATTAATCTACCGATAATAATTATATGATGTACCTAACAATAATAATTATACGATTCCCGCCTAAATCTGTCTGTCCGGGGTAAGCTTATCGATCCATAATCCGATTACACAATTATGTAGCTTATATGCTACGCACCGCCCACCAATTATAATCTGCTGTGAAATCAATCGACACTCTCATAAATATCATTGTGGAAAATCAGACTGGATAAAATTTAATAATTAATAAAATCGGCCAACATCGACTTCGTGTTTACAGGGGTCATATTAAACGCATCATACTCCGCGGGCTCATTATGTTAATTCGTGTTCGATTCACAGCGGATCTGTGAATATAATTACAGTGCATTTAAACGTAAAATACACGTACAAAGCCAATGAATATGGCGCGCCAGCGATTTATCATTTCATTCATCGCATATTGTTTATAGTGTTAATTGTAACTGTACAATTTAGTTGGTCGTATATTTATTCATTTCATTCATTTGCTTAGTTTTCTGATTTATTATGACGGCGAGATACCTACACGCTGGAATAAAGTAAACCAACAATACATGAAGATTTGCATTGTATTGTGCGTATCTATCTACCTACTAAGTAATCATAGTGCATAATAATGTGAGTTAACAGGTATATAGGCACCTTTGTAGCTAATATTTACGCTAAATGGTTACGATCTGAGTACCTCTGTACTTAGGTACTACACGACCCAGGGTAATCTTAAGACCTACATCATATAAGTAAATATTATTACAGTATATACGTGTAGGTACTTATGCATCTTATCTTATATTATCTACATAATATTATACTATAAGTAATATGCGGTACGTTGCTCACTTATTTTTCATTTAACTTACATCAGAGTGCACGTATTAATGAGTTTATTAAAAAAAAACATTTAAAACCATCTGAACTTATTTTATATAGATAATCAGTACAATTAAATAGTTTCAGTAGGTATTGGAATGTAGCAACATTTGCGTGTCAATTAGTATGTAAAATACGTCCAGTTAGCGTTTAATTTAGCCGATGACAGCTTTTATTGAATGTAAATTGTCCATATTATACAAAGAAATAGATCACTGAATTTAAATTGCTCTCAATCAATCTGTGACCGTTTAAATGTCATGTTTTTATTCATGTTATCTGAGCTATTTTATGGTTCCGATGTCCGACTGCGTGATCATCGTATCGTTGTGTTTCTTGGCGTGGAAACATTTCTGAATTAATGCTCGATAGCGAGTGATCATAACATTGAGAACATTTCAGAACATCCGAGCAACGAAATCGCTGATGTTACATTAGTTATTTCGATGCTATAATCTTCTGAAACATGCAGTGTTTCACACTGCAATTCAGAGTAATAAATATTTTGAAGCGTATGTAAATCTCTTCAATCACATTAGCTGGTACGAGTAAGAAGCTAATCTAAACTTTATTTTTTTCAGACGGAAATAGCTAAAAGGCTGAATGCAATAATAGCACAAATCCTACCGTTCCTGTCACAAGAGCACCAACAGCAAGTGGCCACGGCCGTGGAGCGGGCGAAACAGGTCACCATGACGGAACTCAACGCTATCATTGGGGTAAGTAACCTTTTACCCACTAAACACATGACTGACTGACTTATTAATATTGGTATTTGAAACTGAGTTAGTGGCTACTATTGTACAATCTTACAAATTAACTTGTATCTAATTAGAATCTATGGCACACGCTAAACAAAAAAGAATTAATCGCCGGAAGTATAACTAAGCAACTTACAATTGTCGCTGCAAAAAATGTAACGCGCAATCAAGCGTATAATCTATGCCTTCACTGAGTGCAGTCTAAACGTTATATTGCGCGTAACATCGTTAACAGAACAAATTCACGAGCGCAGCTTTTCATGCGAAACCGATTAAATCTACACGTGTCTTGTTTGCACAGCAGTAGGTTGTTGGTTGTAAATGCGAGCGTGGAATGTTTAGCGACTACTGCTCTACGTGGCATCTGTCCAAACAGTCCACTCTTTGCTTAGTTATGCGACTGATTGCATGACTAGCTGCTTCGCCTGTCTCGCGATGACAAACTGCGTTTTTACTTAAAATAATTACTTGTAATATCTTTAATGAAGCTCGTTTTTCGGTTCACAATAAAACTGTAAAAGCCTTGTAAAACTTGAGCAGGTACGAAACTCGAGTGGGTTCTATAAAAGCGCTTTCAACAGGTCGAAAGTTCGGCGCTCGTTCATTAAACGATCTTAGACGATCTGGCCGCGCGCCAGCCGCCTGATAAAATTACAACAAACTACAACGCCGACCAATTTATAAAGAAAATAATAATTTATTGTATTAATTTATCGTGATGACCCCGCTGGTAATTATTAGAGCCTCGTGTTTAACGGCATTACACATGTGAAGCGGCCATTTGTCACCCGCGTGGGCGCGCACTGTATCAGCCTAATGACTCCGCTGTTAGCATTTACATACGAGATGCTAACCGCACCTTTCCAGGCGCGAATTAGAGCCCGTCCTCAAATTGCTGCTCTAACTAATTTCACGATATTCTAATTGTACTTTTTAAGAGAAGCGTCGTGACTCGTGAGCGCTTCATCGCGACGGTCTATTACACTCGAGTCCTCTCGCACTCGTGCCAAGTCGTTAGTGCGACCTATTCTCGCGATGTGTTAACGCTTGGCATGTGTTAATGTAAATAGATACCTATCTATTAGTTTTGTAGATGCGGCGACTGAAATAAATCACTTTAAAGATAATGAGGGCGAAAATAGTGGTGGAAGTCAGTTGACGCTGCGCCGTCTGTGGTTGGAACTTGGCGGTGTGCCAACTCGATCACACGGACCACATTGTTACCACCTCTGCCCGCGACTGATCTATTACCTATTTTTAAAGCCATAACCTCACAATTCTATAATTAACTTAGCGCATTTTAATACGAGGCAGCTTTTGTAACAAAATTAGCCAAAGATTAGCGTATCTGCAGCTTCACGTGTTGTTGGCTACATATCAAGATTCAAATGGATTGTTTGCGCATATTCGCACATTTCATTCCTGGAATTGTGAGCCAACTTTATGTCCCACATAATGTGGCTTAAGTTTGTTGGCTTCACAATATTTTGCTTGAAGAATTGTAATGTGGGCCACATTGCAATTCTTCAAGAAATATCGTAAACTCTATACCGTAAGCGTCTTGGGGTATTACCATCTCGGTTTTAAAGAACCTTTTATGCCGCTTATACGATGCGAATACCTTGAATGGGAAAGAGAATCTACCTGCCTAAAGATCCCCTAAATATTTGCTGAAGGTTCAACGCCCCGGCGTGGATTTACCTATAGATTTACTGAACAGCTTTCGAGATACCGGCAAAACGCAATATCGTCTCCCCCTATAAAATACTCTAATTTAAATAAAAAAGCTGCGCCACCTTCCGTATGTCGGTCCTTTTTTTATTACGAACCTTTTTTATTTTCGGGTCAGCTAGGGATCAAAGGGGCTCTCCCCGGAGAGTGGCCTCCCCGGCCCGTCTGATTTGCGACGATTCTACCGCGCGCCGATTTGTGAAGAGGGAATACTCTTCAAATTGGGGACTCTGTTTGCCTGCCTATTAAAATCACTTACCGTCTTGCAGAGTGCTCCGTTTCCAAATTTAAACGTCTTGCTTTTGTTATAGCTTTTGTTTACGATCCTCTTGTTTCACTTTAGGCGCTTTTATATTTGTTACCGTTGACTTTAATAATCGTATTTCATTGAAATGGTTTCAAGGTTTTTTTTATGACTTTTCCTGTAACGATTTATGAATATCGTCTGAAGCAGTACTTATTCGTTTCAATCTATATCAAATAAACTGGCTTCTTATTGAGTCGAAAGAGGGTAAGGTAGAAAAATGCGTGTTACGTGAAGAGTAAATGCGTACCTACGTACGGTGACAATATAGGTTAGCGCGGCAGATAGACCCGCTGAGCTGAGGTCGGGAGGCTCGTTCCGACGCCCCGTTATCGGCGGGCGCATCGTTTCTCGTTCTGATTTTATTCCGCACCGCCGGTTTGAGGGGTGGCTCCGACCTCGAGGTAATAGCTTCCAGACACTCGCACCCTCTCATGTTCACCTATACATGACACAAATGCTCGCATTGAAACAATATTCATGAAACCCCCGATCGATACGAAGACGTGCCCTGTCACACACAGATGCAGGAACATCCCACATCGAGCTGCTTTATGACTAATAATCTAATCAGAATTTACGATGCGTTTATTTGTAATAGAAAATCCATATCTATGACAGTAATTGTGCGGAATAAACAAGTGTATTATGTATCTCGTTTATGCAACATTATCTCGAGATATAGGTGCGCAAACACGAGTGCTCGCTGTGTAAATAGAGCGTATCTGTTTCCCCGTCGATGGCTCTATAAACAAGCGAGTCGCGAAAACATTTCTGTCTAGTTTACGTCGGCTCTCGCGCCCTCTGATAAAAATTACGACGAGAATAAATCGGGGTAGCGGCGGGGAGGTTGAGAGGGGAAACATGAATTTGTCATTTTTTCCGAGGCACGTTCGCGGCGGTGATAAATATTGCATGGGATCGTGTAGCTCCTCGGTATTTCTTGTGCGTCTGCCCCGCTCCGCTACCGCATTAACTTTTCCACGTCGCTTAGGCGCTTGTTTTTCAACCAGTGAGTTAGGGCCGGGCCTGTCGTCGCTTCCAATGAAATTATGAAATCAGTTTTACGACTCATCCGGCTCACGAGTTTTTCTTTTACCTAAAGGATTTATTCATTTCATTTCTACGTGTCGGATTTGTTTATGGTTGGGTTAGGCTATCTAAAGAAGATCATAAATAAAGACTTTCTCAGTGACTTTACACTAATTACTCCTACTTACGTAAAAATAATCTAAAAATGGAACCATTGGAGTGAAAAAACATTAGTTCGAATCGAATTACAGCTAGCTGTTTAATGTGCCTTAACTTTATAATGTACTATTTGTGTTTAACTGTAAGTGATAAAAGCAATTATGTTGAAAGTGTAACATGTGTGTTGGCGCGTCGCGTGTTGCCGGTTCACGTCTAATGGTGCGTTAGCCGCGCCCCCACCCTGTCTCAATAAACTACCCTCTTTGCAGCTTATGTCGTCGTTTTATGCCCCGCGTTCACGGGCGGGTGGTTCGGGGCACAATATCGATAGTTATCAACTGTGATACAATGGGACGGACGCGAGCTATCAATGTTGTTATCCTAATTCCTTGTTGATCCTTTCAGTTACGGTATTTCTATTGTGGAATTTTATTTTTGTAAGTATAAAACATTCTAAAAAAGTGATGGTTAATATACCTATATGTATGTGCAATATATCTATGCGTAATGCATTGCAACAGACTATTAAAAAGTCAAAGCCATTAGATCATCAATACATTTTAATTGCCAACATCATTGCGTCAATTGGCAGAATATACGGGCAATCAATCAATTATTTTAAAGCAGCAGCAATATCTTAATCCGAAGGCGGCGGCGGCGGAGCAATCGCTGGTAATTGCACTTTAATGTGCTCCCACCGCAAACTAACTGATCTTAATTATTCCGGCGTTAGAATGGAAACTTTCCTCGTCTCTCGATAGAACTATTAAAATGTAACTAATTGTGGGTTAATGATATAGAAACAGATTACAAGCCCACTTATGTTACTTAGAGCGGTCTAATTGTCCGAGCAATAAAAAAGCAATAAGCATTATCGTTAAGCGACTCGTTTTTCTGGTCATCTGTTGGTTACTCTACATTATATCAATGTTTTACATTTTAAACTGTTCAACATTCGCTCACCACGGCAAAAAGCTGTATTATCCTCTTTCATCTATACAAATAGGCACCTCCGGCCCCAAAATCCATTCCACAATTTCGCAGTAATCGAAATAGTTTTCTTTGTTTTGTGGATCTGGAAAGCCGCTCAGCGCACGGCTCCGAACCTCCATATTTGTGTCAAAAGCATCGCGGTGTTCAGAGAAATATTTTCACGCAAAAAACTTAGCCGTAGAGCACCGCACGCTATCCATTTATAAATCGAGAGTAATCCCGCCGAGACGTGAACGTGGTTAGGGAAGCCTAACATTTTCTTTACAAATTTTACCCGCTACAACTCTCGTCAATTTTACAATATAAGCTTTCCAACTTTAAAGCAAATTTACTCAATAATACACTCTGTAAATAAAATACTTATTAATTGGATTTTGGCAGTATTGTAAATTATTTCACAGAATTCTTAGAGCTGTGCTGTGAGCAATTTGACCAATTAAATTTGGAATGTTTTCCCAAAAACCATTCGGTATATTAAGTATTATGAAATAACAATTTTAGTAAAATAATTAATTGAAACGGCACAATTTTACAATATTGTTAACATCTTTTTTGAGTGTGTCCCTATTTTTACAAAGACATCCAGCCATGCCTACCTTCATCCATTCTAATTCCAGTGGGACCGACATGCCTCCGCCCTCCGCCCGTATTTAAAATGTCTGATATCTTGTGATTTCTCTTTCTGTTCGCATACGTTTGAATAACAAATTGACCTTGGTAGAAGTTGGAAGGATTCACAATTCTCAAAGGAATTATTCCATCCAACCATGAACATAATATTTTTAGACTCTAGTTACAGCCTGTGCCCTGTTTATC
Organism: Cydia splendana; assembly: GCF_910591565.1. NCBI lineage: Eukaryota > Metazoa > Arthropoda > Insecta > Lepidoptera > Tortricidae > Cydia > Cydia splendana. The sequence goes on from NC_085976.1 coordinate 12,718,885, forward strand.
AAAAGCTTGTAACTTGTAATACAAGTGGAGGTCCCTTTTTGACACCTTTTGTTAGAAAGGGACTTCCAATTGTATTACAAGTTACAAGCTTTTTATAAACAGGGCACTGATTAGAAATAATTGTTATACAATGCACGTATTATATTTCTTTCTGAATTGTTTGAATTGTTTAACGTACGCGTACTTCGATAATAATCCTTAAAGAAAATTTAATATAACTTCAATCTAGTTCATAATATAATCTCCGTAACACCAGGCTTCTCCGAAGTTAGCTGGGTATACGCAAACGTCGTTAAGAGGATCAAGTTTTAATCCCCAAGGCTGCTTTGCTCTTTAATCACGACTAAATTATGCGCTTACAAAAATGTAACGAACTCCTACAACCCAAAACTAAATGGGAGTATGTGCTTATGGCTTCATTTAGTCTACTGCCTTTGTGCCACAGTGGATTTGCGGTATTGTCATTCATAAGGATCTGGTGGGGGGCGTTAGGGTTACCACTAAGCGAATAAACGAGACAGCCGTCTCCACTCTGAACTGTAGCATTAATCATAAAGCATACCTATTTAATACAAATATTATGGTTCTCAGCACACACATATTCTGATTTCAATTAATACTTGTATTTACGAAATTTCAACGAACAATGTCCTCTGACGGTGTACGTTTAGGAAATGTGTAATGCGTCTATTGTTGTTACTGGTGTTTATAAAATAGCTTGTATCTTGTATAGATAGGAATAGGAATTGCTTAGTTTATAAATGTAACAGATGGGGGAATACAATAGAGATCACGCGCCTGTCGACATGACTAGGGCTGTGCACTGCACGTACAGAGGGTGACCGGGGTCGTGGAACCGTGGTAGCGTGGGTGACACGGGGTAAACGGTGACAAGTAACGCGGGTGCACGCGGTAATTACGGCTTTGTTTGTATAATTTGGACCACTAGGACCTCGGCCCACGCTTTATGAATTTATGAGTTATATGACGCATGTTCAATGAAACGAGGTGGACTACTGACCTGAGAATTATTGACACTGCTCTGTTAGTATATGATTATGCTTGCAGGCATACTCGAAAATTTGCATAACATTCGTGTTGTCTTGACATAATTATGTCATGTTCAGTTTGCAGTAGGTTAACAACATTGAAAATAAACAATGTTAATGCCAGTTTGTAAATCCGCTAGTTTATTATGTTAGCGCTTATATTTCCATTTATGTCGAGCTTTATAAAAGATGGCTCAAACACGTGCCGCTTGCTATGGCAGCTAAACAGATTACTTGCGCGTTTATTTGCTCTCGTGGGGTCTGAGGAATTGGACCAAAAATATAATTGGAATTTAAAAATTCCCTATTGTAGAAAAGCACTCTAGCTAAGTGGCGCTCGCCACCTTTTGACACACAATAAATCACAGCCGTGAGCGGCCAATAAAAAATATGTTCCACCCTCGGCGAAAATCCAATTAATTTTCGGCCGCTAAAAAAGAACGTGCTCGTCCGACCGGAAAAAGCTTGGCGAGTCGGAGAGGAGGAGCGCCACGGAGCGCGCGCAAGCGGGCGCGGTCGCTGACGCGAGCGCGGCGGCGGGGAGCGGGCAGATCGGGACAGATGGGCGGGCAACCGCTCGCAGTGTATAATAATAACGTTTAACGAGACGAGATACGAACGGGAAGTGCGGGAAAAGTGGAAAAAGGGGAATAATGGAGAAGGAGTAATCAATTTCGTTCAGTCGCCGCCGCCGGCGGAGGTCTCATTTAAAATTTAAAATATCGCGGCGGCAGGGGGCCGTGGAGGACTTTTAATTTGGGCCGGCTACGGTTTAAAAATGCACGACGCTCTGCGGTGACACATCAATTCACTTTGACTGTCGGCACTCCCAACTAAAATGTTTTTTTTATTTCACTTTAATCAGAGTAGCTAATTTGCGTCGCGCGAAACCCATGCATAAATTGGGCTTTTGCAATCACGTATTAATCTTACTACCGCGCCTGTGCTTTATCGTACCTGATGCGGCGTCTACTGCCTGCCACCTGTGCCACCCTTGACCGCCTTTGAAAAAAACAAGTAACAAATTTAAATGCAAAACTCACCCCTTTATAGGCACCTATTCAAGTATACTTACACGTTCCAACCCTATAATAATAAGCACAGCCATTGTATCGTTTGATCCCTTTTGTTACATTTTTTGCTTAGGGATGTAGAAGGTAATTGTGTTATAAAACTTGTTTTTTGATTTGTTGAAATGTGATAGTAGTCCTAAAATTACTAGCCAGTAACTAGTTTGGAACTCCAACAATGTTGTATTTAAAAAGCTTAGCTTATTATTCAAAAGGTATATCACTCAATTGTTAGATAAAGAGAAGAGAACGTGTCGTGTGTTAGGTACATAGGTTTTGTTAATTAGTGTGAATTCTGAATGTACTATAGTTCGTACGCGTTAATAATGCAGTAAAATCATCACTCCGTCAGCTTGCGCCGCCCGTAACCAATCAAATCGTTCCTAATTAAAAAATCAAGTTCACAGTGACCAGTTGAAGGCATACTTTATTATTAGGAACGATTTGATTGGTCACGAGCATCGTAGGCTGACGGACAATGATGATTTTACTGCATTCTTAACGCGAACGAACTATAGTTTTTTTCTGTGCACTTACATCTGTGGTGTCACTCTATACTTACATCAATAATCTTTGTTTCATTACTCAGCATCCTTTCCGAACCTTACATGGCGACCCTGCCATTTTTGTGCCCCAGAGCACAACTGGATACGGCGTTAAAGTAGTTCTTTAATTAAGTGCATCTTTCCACGAAACCGCTGCTTTATGTAAACATATTATTGCAGCAACAAAGGCCGGACCTGCCTCGGCTGCTGCAGCAGATGCACGCGGCGCACCTACCCACGCACGGCGCGCCGCCGCTGCCGCTGCTCGGGCAGGGCGCGCTGCCGCCCGCGGGGCTGCTGGGGCTCGGCGTGCCGCACCACCCGCTCTCCGTGCTGGCCAAGCCGCCCGACCTGCACCGGCCCGATGACAAGGGGAACGGTAAGTTACAACATACATACATCTGAAGCCTTGTCGTATCTGCAGCTGCGTCAATTTTCTTATCAGTAATATGAGGCAATTATCCTGAAGACCCTGAATCACTCCTAATGTTCGCGAACTGCCTCAATTTTCGAAAAATCGTGATAAATATCTACTGTCGCTAGGTAGATTTCATGTTTCTAGGGAAATAATTGAAGTGAACTTCTATTTGCTACTAATATAATAACGAAACTGATTGTGTCAGACAAGCACACCTTAAAGTCAAACAAAACGATATGTTGTATGTTGTATGATTAGAATATTTTATTAAATACGCAATAAATATTACTAAGGATACGTAAATTACGAACAAGATAATACGAGCTACATAGCTATTCATACAAAGTACATATTTACCTACAAAGGGAAAGAGGAAAGCTGATTGGATTTCCCAAGCGCACAAATCCTACCTGGAATAGCCAAGAACACCCGGTTTGACCGATTTATATGATTATTGGTAGCCGGGCTAGTCAGTCACTGAATCATTCCTGGCCGCAGAGCCCTGTAGCCGACCGCCTTTTGTCGCCTTGCCAATTATATCCAACAACGGCCCACTATGTACAGCACGACGCACGTCAAAGGCATTTAATGCATAGACTGGATCGCCTGAGTTTGTGCGCAGAGCAATCGCTGGAGCAATCCTATTACGGTGCACGTACATAGGCGAGGGGTATTAGTAGTGCATGTGCTGCTACAATTAATTTAAATGCAATAGCCTCAATAATTGGCTCTGTTAGCACGGGTAGGTAGTTAGCATCCCGTCTGTCCGCATGATAGGTAATTGAAGCTAGCTCGCTCACTGGAACAATTATTATAATATATCTAATCGTGCATTAAGCTTTGATATGAAGCAGTTGCAATTGTATATCAAGGCAAATATCACTTTTAAAAAGGTAAGGTTATATTTTTATAATTTGCGTTGTAGATAACTATGTAAATATTAGTCAGCAAACACAGGGTAAACAGCAAACTAACCTAATTTGTATTAATTCGAGTAATTTAAAGCTTGGATGAGTTCACGACCGCAGACATTCAAGTCACCTGCAAAATTACGTTTTTAATTGACTTAACTGGTAAAGTCATAGAATTTTCACTATTCATCCCCTCCGACAGTAATATTATATACCTACCTAATTCTCGTACTTAAGTAGGAGCGCCTACGTGCTTATTTATTTTAATCCTGGTAATTTAGTAAACATTAAAACGCGGCTGAGTTCGCGACCGCATACACTCAAGTCACCCGCAAAATTACGTTACTAATTGACTAAAACACGCGACGCTCACACCAGCAGGAATAATTAATTGAGGCAAGGTAGAGTGGAGGAGCCGGAGCCCCCACCTGCTCGGTAACTCTTACATCAGTACACCGATAATGGCACAAATTAGCCGGGGAAGTGGCTGGGGGAGGTCGGGGGGCGCTAAGCCGGAACATCCCGGAGCGCAGATTACCGCTTGCTTTTGTAATTAACCGGAGCGACGGGCGGCTTCCAAATCCATTTCTGTGTTACATTTTCATTTGCGGCGCGCTCGCCCCGCGTGCTTGGATTATTCGCGCTACGCTCAAACCGCACCGCTCCCATTGTTTGTATGAATAATATTATAACTATAACTAACCTTATACAACTTATATACCTACAAGCTACATCTGCTATCCGGAGCGATGAAAAAATCGGTTCATGTTTTCTAAACTGAACGCTTGTTTACTTATTCTATCCAAACATTGACAAGTAGCTTCAATTCGGAGAAGTGACTTTTTCATACTTCCAAAGCAATATCGGGCGAGCCATATAGCCGTCAGCGATCCGAAAACACGCAAACAGCGAGTTCAAAAAGCCTCTCGAAGCTGGTAAATATTGAAACAGTAGTGGGATTGGAGACGTCAGGCGGTCGAGGGGGGCTCTAATAGTCTCCCGTGCCGCACGGTAAACAACACAGGCCAAACAAACACTTGCTGTATTAGGCACATTCATTTTGGCGCCCATGATCATAATGAAATGATGTGGAATAGGTATGCGTGTAACAGACAAAATATAATTAAAAAAAAAATCATACAATACAATACTTGTTTATACGACAACGGTTTCACTCACTTGAATTTTTAGTCGCTATTGGCGACATGCACTCGAGCCTGAGGAAGGACCCCCGACGGGCCCGAAACATGTCGCCAATAGCGACTAAAAATTCAAGTGAGTGAAACCGTTGTCGTATAAACAATTTAAAATATGTCTCACGAAAGTTTAATATCGATCAATACTCTTTATTGCACAGCTCACATACACGTAGTTTACAATAAATGTACATAAACAAAGACAATAGAGGTAACAACAGGCGGTCTTATCGCTTAAAAGCGATCTCTTCCAGACAACCTTTGGGTATCGGAGACATACATATATAAAAAAATGTGTTGTAAATAGTAATTAATGATTATTATTAACATTATGTACTACACTAAAAAAACGTTAATCATTACTTCTGAGTTTATTACAAAAAGTGAATATTATACCACTTGAGACTACGTTCGTATGTTTATCTTCTAACTAGCAACATATAAATAGGTAGATAATTTACATGCTAAATGTACTATCTATACTAACTTTCTCAAGAACCCGTAAGATATTCACTACGCACACATCACCATTGATTGATGCTAGACAACTCTAATTCTCGAAATAAGTCGCTGCAGACGAAGTGGCCGGGTACAATGCACCGCGCGTGTGCCGACTGCCGATGCGACATTAGTATGCCCCGGGTGTACTGTGTACTTCAGGTATACGTTTTGTTGCGCACACTGTACTTCGGAGTAAAATAATTATTAGCTTACGTTTGCAAGCCTGTTTTGTGTTGTCGCTTTAAAATGTTTTAGAGTATGTGCTTAGATATATAGGATATTTATTTAATTTACTTACGATATATAAACAAAGTGCATTTAGTATCTATTCTATCAATATTTAACCAGATAATTTATTGAAAATGCCCAAGCAAATATTAACAGATGTGCATCTAAAATTGAAAGTTATCCAAACGCAAGGCATTTTTCTAAATCAAAAAGAAAGCATAGCTACTTCATCTGATTAAATTCTTTGAAGCGCCTTTTTGTAGACTTTGAGTTCATAATAATATTGTTGTATTATCTACCCTAACCATATTGGTTGGAAAGGTTCGGTAATTATATTAGCGTCCCTACTGCGGTTAACTTTCTTCGAAGGGTTCTGTCAGAGGGTTCCGGAGGCATCTGACAACTTCGCGGGGCTTCCATTACCGCACATTCTGCAACTTCGGAGTAGGTATTTGGCGACAGCTTCTATCGAAACTTGTAAATAACTAAGTAAGTTGAACACCCATTCATGCGGTATAAAGTCAAAAGCACGATAAATAGTTAATATTAATACGACCCTTACGAAGGTGTGCTTGTTTTACATTACAATGCAAAATAATCAAATTTTAGTTTAAGCTCACAAGAAGTACCTAATAACGCTGAAAAACGGCCTCTCGAAATCATGAGGCACATTGTGAACTTGTCAACAAAACATGTATAGATACCTGTTCTTCTTTGTCGTCACACTCTTGTCAGAGTGGTCGTGGTCGTCATATCAGGGCCGGTGGCAAGCTTCACAATCCGTCGCCATTCCTCCCGTACTGTAGATAGATACCTGTAAATACTTATTAAAAGTAAACAACATACAGCCATTAATATATTGCAGTATTTAATCATATTTACCATAAAACTCATAAAGCGTCTCTTTCCCTTTTGAGGCTCACCTTTAAAGAGCTTTACGAGTATCATTATAATAATTGCTATTAAGTAGAAAGTTGAGCTATTTCGCCAACCCTGAGATGCGTGACGCGACAGCCCCTGCAATATTCATCGGGCACTTTACACCCGACCCGGCTCATGCCCGGGTACATCGCCGAGATTATACCTACCCCTATCCGGTTTATAATACGTTTCAATTTCACCCGCTTTATCCACCCGAAAAACGATTTATGGGTTAACTGGCCGTAAGTGTTAAACAATTTGTCTGGAACTTCCGTGTTATACACGTTATCTGCCCTTAAAATTAATAAAATAATAATACACACATTATTTTTAATTGTATGTATTTAAAATAATGTCCCGTACGGCTTCAAATACTTAGCTAAGGCTTCTATAAAAAGAAAAATCCTTTAAATCTGAGTGCGGGCGTATGTTAATTGTACTTCACACAATTTAATCGTCTCATTTGTCGACAGGTATCAGCTCTGCAGAGGAGAGGCATGTGAGTACACAACTTTTTCCAATTTAGCCGAGGTTGTTAAAATTTCAACAACGAAAAAATATGCTTTGAAAAATTCCCAACAGGCGTTCCTTTTCCATTTTGGAATGCCAACGCGCAGGAGCTCGCTCGAACACGTTGATTTCATAACAGGGCACAAGTGGGTGGCGCTATGCAAGTGGTACCCCCTACAGGGCTGCCATGATGCAAAACCTCTTTCAAAGATTAAGGATGTCACTCGCTTACAATAACCTACCTACGTCTAACGCTCGGGTCGGAAGTTTAACGTTTTAATTAAAATCGGAAGCGTCGTAAAATATTTTTAAGGCTTAAGTTGGTGACCCTAGTGCAATATAGAAGTGTGCTTCACAGTGCGTCAGCGAGGTGTTGCGAATGTCGGGTATCGTGTTACCGCGCGGTGGGGGTGGTGCCTCCCTTGTTGTGCTCGGGTGCTCGCGGCGCACCGCACAGATGTGCCTCTGCCGTCGCTCTGCAAGCAAAACGAAATGCATGCGAATCGATCCGTGCCCCCGCTGCTGCGAACATTGTCTTTGTTCACCTAACCTACTTCTGTCTGAGCGCGCCACAAATCTCTCATTTTGACGTTTTGATTTCAATTCTGTTTGGAGGTAAAACTTTTCGTGTTAGCCTATTTTATACTGGAGTTTGATTATATTATAGGTACCTCTTATAATCATGACGACACTCTTGACTTTACTTTGTAAACGGTGGAAACCCGATAATAAGATTAAGTTGGTAAGGAATACCTTAACAAGTTAGAAAACTGGCGCTCCGGAGTTTACAAGTTTATTCTCCGGTGTGACCCGGTTGGCGCTCGAGCCGCCGATCTGTGCAAACGCGGCGAGCTGAGTAATGCACGGACGCGCCTTACAATTTCAAGTGGGGGTGGGAGGGGGTTACTGCACTCCGTAATAAAGTTTACATAAACCGAGCGTCTTGGCTGCGGCCGGGGGCGTCAGGTTACGCCTCGCCCTACGGACGAATGTTTTTACTGGAATCACGCTGCTGACACACTGTTGCAACTTCGCGTTTATTTGCCAACATCGAACTGTATTTGATGTTCCGATATGTCGAATAGCTTGAGAGCTATATTCTGTAACTAGGTGGGTGTATGTTGTAACAGTAAAAAGAAACTGAATATTGTACCACTAGAATATTAGAGAAATAATTTCACGTAATTCAATTTTATATAAAATGGGAACTTATCTACCTAAAGTAGACAGAATCAGCTTAAGGGAGTACCCAACATAATTTAGTTAAATATTACCGCATAATTTAATTCTCTACCTTCTTTCTAAAGCTCCTTAAAATCTCCAAAAATAATCAAGGCTAGGACGGTTACGTCTGGCAATTTACACCGAGGTGAAATTGAGCAGCGGCCTTAAGCCTAACAGGGCGAGTCTTCCTCAATCTCATTTGGGTAGCATAATAACCGCGGATTTATTTCCGCCGCCCGTTCATTCGCTCTCAAATCGCGCCTAATATTCAATTTGGACGCCCGAACCACACAAAAACTGCTCGGAGCCGGTTCATTACGCCGCGCATCTCGCCTCTTCATCCTCCTTACCTTATCTAAGCCACTCCCCCTCCCCCCCGGGAGCACACCACTTCAAGTGGAAAACTCGCAGGGCGAGGGCCGCTCAACCTTGTTTAGCATTCTCCTCGACTTCTTTATTTAATAGATGATGAAAAAACCCCGGTCCGAATAAATTTGCGTTTGTTCTTCGACATGCCCCGTCGGTGCGTGTTGGAGGTGCTCCTTTAATTAAGGCGGTAGCGGCGCGTGTAAATGCGACTACTACCTGCTGCGATATGGACGGGCGCGCTTTTATTAAAACCTTCGAGTTTAATTCGGCCGTATTTGTAGCTAGCGACAACCCTAGCGCGTCATGTTTACGCGCGGTAAAACAGCGCTCGACACAACCCTCACAATTTATCGCCCCAGACTTTTCTTAATTGGAAGAAATGGCCACTTGTAATTATTAAGACGCCGTAAAGTGAAACAGATTGCGCGGTAGTCCTCTCCGCGGCAGTTAGGAGTTTACTCTCGTTTGCCTTTTCTTTGCGCTTTATGTGCGGACCTAGTACGTTTATGTTTTACTTTTATTATGAAATCCAAGTTTACTGTTTACCGTGGAATAGGTAGGTACTTGCTCTTTACTGCGCTCGCAAAATAAGTATAAAAGGAGATTATTTTATTGAGTTTATGTTTAATCCAACAGTATTTTTATCTAGTACTCGATCAAATAAAACATTGAATCCGATAAATGGTAGGTGAACCGGTTAGCATTGAGTGAAACCATCAGATAGTAGCTTGGCATACCGTCTATAGATATTGATCAGGCGCATGAAGCCGAAGGCTCTGATATGAAAGACTCCAGTCTAAATCTATTATATGGATCATGCTATGCTTATGTTCCAAGGCATAATAGTTAGTACTTATAGTTTACTTGACCTATAACTTGCACGAACGAACTTGCATGATTAAGATAGCAAATCCAAATATTATACTATAAAGTATAAACTATCGAAGATGGCTTCGATCGACTAATATTGATCATTACAATAGTTGACCAGAACCTCACAATGAAAAGAGACGAAGATATAGCCAACTGGTTCAATAGCCAAGTTATTTATTTTTGCCTTAGTGTCCTAGATCGTATTCCCTATGGAGCAAATTCCTGTCTCTGGTGAAAACGGCAAACGGCTGACCTTTTCGATTAATTAACAGGCGATATCGATATTTAGGAAGCAAGCCTATCAACACGAGAGCGAAACGTACGTAATGAACACATCGGTCCGGCTGAACGGGCTTAACCTTTCGGCCGCGGACGGTCCCCATGTCCCCTGCCTACGAAATGATCTATTCAGCGCCGCAGATACATTTAGATTATGCTCACTGAGCTGATCGGCGCCTAGCGCTCCGCTCTAATCTCCTTATGCTCCGCCTTGATACAGAATAACAGATTACTACGTCGCTGCATCTCGACAGATTATCTGTCTTGTCCTGGTTGGTAGGTACATTAAGGTTTGTGTCGCTGAAGATTATAAGTGGTTAAATAAATTACTAGACCGTAAACGTGTTAATCATTATGGTTTAATTGAGTAATTAATAATAGCGGATGTGTATCACGTTTGTTTTGTAGTACCTATACATTTTCCATATCGACTAAAATGCTAATGTTTGTAAATATCTATCCTTGGTACCTACTTAATGCTAAAAAATGTAAAACCGAACAAGTTTGTTCTCCGCTTTCACAGCTAAACGATTCAAAAAATAAATAAATGTTGATCTGCTGGCAAGCGCTTATTAATTTGGATCATGCTTTGTTATTTCTGCGATTCAAATAACATTTAATGCCGTGAGTTAAGAGCTTACCTCCACAGAGGTAGGCGGCGCTGGTCGTGCTCGCGGCTTTGTCCCGATACCCGTATCGCATCGATTCATGCAGGCTTGATCGAATCGCAACCCCCCTCTCCCACCCACAACAATACCTCAGAGCAGTACGTGAGCGAATGGAATATTCAATATTTCAAACCTATTTATTCTCAATGCGCCTGAAGAAATTCCTTCATTCTTTCATAAACAATTTTTGATGATAGGTATGAACCCGGGACAAAAAAATGAAAGATTCTAAGTCTTGAATCTCTTCATACGTGATATAGTAGATTTTGTCAAATTATTAGTGTAGTCGCGTTTTAAGGTTATCACGATGACAGTCACATTTGTTATAACTTATAAGTATAACGTCTCATTAGAGCCGAAAAAGCACCCTCTACATTTTCTATTCATCAACACCAAAAGATTGATAATATCTCAATTTTGACTATTATAGCAGAACCTATTCTAAAAGAAAGTGTCATTTGCCTTAAATCTAGTTAAAACATTCAAATGATGTATCTATGTCAATTTCAGTGTAATCGAATGCCTACAAAAATACGTTAAATAGATGCGCAGTTCACAATAGATGCTAATGTATTTCATAGTCATTGTTTCACCAGCCGTTTAATCAAATATCACGCGGCAGCGACGAACCGTGTCATAACGCCACTTCCACAGATTCAATATTCCAAATGAAATATTCAATACGTATTGCATTCGCTGGTAACGAAAGTGCAATATTTTATAGGTGCCAGTAAACAAAACGAAATGTACTACTCTCAAAGTGCAACATTTTTCTCCGAATTCATGCCGACGCTGTGCTTGATTCCGATCGATTTTATGACTTAATTAAAAAGTAAGAATTTTAGTGATTCAGTTATGAGCGCAACGGATTAATTGTTATTGGAATTCTTATTCTGATAGTGATCGAAGATATTAAATAACGCCGAGTACTAATAAACGTAGTTATTAAAATGTTATTAGGTTATTACATATACATAACCTACAGCATTTCTTTTTATATATGGGTAAATAGATAGGGTGACTGACGTGAGTTCTTAAATATTCAGTGCTATACAGCTCCGAGATGTAATTTGATTGTTTGCTCGTAACATCGACACTTTTCACAAACATAGCCTTAACGTAAGTTTGCTATCACAAGTTGGCTTAAAATTTACAGCTGGGCACTTGGAATTGGAAAGTTCCGTTCTTCCAAATTCGAGTAAAAAGGTGTTGTCAGTGGCAGAGCATGTTGTGACCGAGCCAGCATGGCTGCGGTCGCACATGCTCCCTGTTGCGGTTTCCACTCGGCCACGGGGGCTGCCACACACATGCTCTGAAAACAGACTACATTTATACAGAGTACCCACCTTGTCCTCGTGCATCAAATAAAGATGGACACATTAGCGGGTCGCGCGACTAAATGACCGACGATACGCGCTATAAGGCCACTACTATAATTAATTATAACTCCCCAGCTGTAATTTCTTTGTTTAGCTTTGGCTGGTATTCGTAAACGAGTTTTTGCGACCGAGAATCGAACGTGACGTTACAGGAATTCCTAAACGGCCGGATATAAGTTATTGTCTTTGTCCCTTTACCGTGCTGACAGTTTCACCTTTTTCTACCACAGTAACTGCCTCAACTCACAATCATTTCCATGGAAAACCAATTACGAAAATTGGTATTCAACTCGGTGTTGAAAAGAGAATGTTTGAATCGACATGGAGATACGTATGCGAAACACGCAATACTCCTCTAGTGAACATGGTTAAAGGAGCGAGTTTTCTTGATCGTTTTGCAGCCCTGCTGATGCTCATACCGACGTGTGTGGCCTGCGCCCCGCATACATAATGGCTACCATACCCCCGCTTACCTACAATACAACACATATTGCATTCACTTCATTACATTCTTCATTTTTACGACATAACCGCTGACTTAATCGTGTTATTGTTAAGCAATAAACATTTTACAGTCTCCTTTTTACTGACTCATTTTATTGAAATACTAACTAAACATAAATAATGCGTTCCGAGCAAGATTTTCTCAAACAGTCAGCAATACAAAGAGCCGCGTGAACGTGACTAACTAGAGTGTGTTTAATTTTTTACTTCAAGCCCTAATTCTCACGATACTTTATAATCGCCGTGAACTTGTTTGAAAGAAAAAAAAACAAATAAAAACATAAGCAGTGGTGGTAATTGAAATGGCTGCATGTAATTAGCAGGTCGGCGCGCGATCGCTCGCGGCTCGCTGCACGTCTTCATAATTTATCTCAATTAGTCGGCGTAATGAGCGGAAGGGCGACGGCGTGAGCGCCTAACGCTTCGGAGGTTTACTCCAAGCATTTTCACTGTGTATATGCTTTTAAGGCTACATATACTTTTGTTATTATAAGTATCAGGTAACGATATAATATTATTTACTCGCAGCTTCTCTGATGCGACTCGTAATTCTTGGGCAAAATGCTTTTTAATTTTGTCTCAACTAAATTGGTGTAGGTACCTACTTCTGACTTGGCCGCTGCCTTTGACGCGCATCGATTATTTTTTACGGTATGGTATGGACTGTAAATATAACTACTTATTAATAAAAAAAATTAAAAACCCTCTACGAACAAAAATGTCTTACATCATTTTGGAAAAGAGCTAATACTCTTCAAACTGCTAGGTCGATTATTACCGCAAGGAAACCTGCTTTCACGTAAAAAAAATCGCATCGAAATCGGTCCATCCGATGCCACAGACACAGACATTGGCGTCAAACTTATAATACCCCTCTTTTTGCGTCGGGGGTTGAAAACCAACTTAAGACTGCAATTCAATTTAGTTAAATTTTTATTTAGGTATGAGCAATGTGAACTAAAAAGTATTCTACTGCTTAAAATTTCTGCCATTAGACGGTGTAAAATCGGTCTGCGTGGATCACATACCACAATTACGTAGAAATGAAGAACATTTAATAAATATTAACTTTAGATTTATCTAGTGAATTGGCATCATTTCGTGAACATTGAACAATCTGCCACCGAGCGAGCCAATTGCGCACAAATTATCTCAGTATACTGGTTGCGGTTACCCGTAGCCGGCGGTTGTTCACGATATTGGCCCGACGCAAGGCAAGGTGCATGCGCTGCGGTTGTCGGGCGGCGTGTTTAACAATGCGGCAGCGGCGGCCCTGTTCGCTGCGCCGTGTTGCCCAACACGCCGACGCCGTGTCGCCCGCCACGCCGCACGCTCCACGCCGCACCTCCAATGCCTTCGTGCTTATCACGCATTTACATATGCTTCACTCGCTACACCGTGTACGGGCATCGAAAATGTTTCATGAATAAATTTGTAATCCAATTTGATGGTTAGGTAACTCCGACTTTACGAACACGTCGATCCGATAAAAACAAACAATCGAACTAGACAACTAACAGCCGGGCACGATTCAAATAATCTCCGCTCCGCTTAAAACGATTAATCATAAAAAAGCGAGCGGGTCGCAGCCCTTTTTCGAGTTTTCCTCGTTACGGGCTAAGACGAGAATCATTAGGAATTAAATTTCCCCTTTTATTAGTCCCTCAACCCTCGTATAATTCCGGACGCGGAGCAATAACAATATAAATCCCCCGTCGCGCCGAGCGGGGGATTACGGCTTGTCTCGACCCTAATTTAGGGCTGCCCCCGCCCCGGATTAACGAAGTGGCGGAATCCGCTAGGGTTGTCGCTGCGCATAAACTTGTTACGTGTTTAATGTTTTATTGACGGGTGGCGAGGGAGCTCTTATTTAAATAAACGCGTCCCCTTCGCACGCGCCGCCCGCCGGGGTCGCGGCGATCATGCGAATGCTGCCGCTGACCGCAAACCCGCTTATCGAGATACTGACCCTTCGGCCCACTGCGAAATCATAAACTGGAAAAGAAATCAAGATAAATGCCCACTTACCGGTATCTTGTACCGGAGACTCATTAGCATATCTTATTGACACTTCAACTGTTAAATCTCGCGTGGGCGGTATTCAATTCAAATTAATTTGCCTCGAGTCTTCTCCAAAACAGGTTCATTACGCTCTTTCATACAACGCCACATTTAGTACTCAAAATACCGTAACGGAGTAGGTAATCATTTAAGAAGGCTGAGCACGCTACAAATTAATTTAGCTATTATTTGGAAGGGAATCACTTATGAAGACGGAACGAATTGTTTATCCCCGGCATTAAGTCCCGAGAGTGTCGACGCACATATTGCCGCGGAGGCAGCGGAGCCTCCCTCTCTGATTTAAGCGGAGGGATCACAATTAAAGGAACCGGCGGCGATGTCAACACGAGCGGCGCGCTCCGCCGATACATTTTATTACCATAATAACGCCATGGACATTTGTCACGCGTTAATACGGTTTATATTAACAATCATTGTTTTTATATCCGTTCACAAGGTTAATGGTACCTAATTCTATATAACAAATCTGTACGTGTCTAGAAGTAAGCAATTTCGCCTCTACCAATTTTATAAACGAGCTACCTCTCAACTCTGCGCGTCAAAACTCGATTCCGGGTAATTTATTTAAGTAATTCTACAAAGCGAGGCCGTGTACACCGTATTAAAATTTTGCCACGAGACCGCAAAGTAGACGCTAACACAAAATTAAAGTCGTCGACACTTAAGGGCTTCGTAGTTCCCGAAGGGGGAGAGTTTCCGTGAAATTTCTCTCGGAATGTCGAAATGGCGGGCGAGTTTCGCAAGTCAACTCAATTATCGTTTTAATTAAGGCGCCGTGCCACGTGACATTTGTTTGCGTGCGTGAAAGCGATCGCCCCCCGCCCCGCCCGCGGCCCCTGCTCCTGTTAATTGTGCTAATTACTCCTGTAATGGAGCGAGGGAGGGTGAGATTGCTTATCGACGACGCTCCCGGAATTTGCTTTGTGTGATACATCAGCCCGACTCTACTTCTTGTTAGCTGATTACTTTACATCGGATTATACACCTCTCTTGTGCAATAACAAGGGCTACGCGTTAATGGGTATCATTCGTTAGTTGACTAGATTTAGATGCCACGTACCGTATCACAGAAAGTATAAAACTGAAACTGAAGTTTATAAAAATCGAGTGCAGGTAGCAAACAAAGCAGTAATGAACATCAATTCTATCAGGCAAGTTTCCAAGCGGTGCATTTGTGAGTGGTACGGAGTATGGCGCAGCCGGAGTTCCCTCCGAGAGCGCTCGTAACGCGGAGTGGCGGCGTAATGGCCGCGCACTTCACCGTGCGGTCGGGCACGGTGCGGGCGGCAGCGGGCGCGAGCGCGGACCACGAGCGCCAGCGGACGCCCGCCCGACAACGAGCGCCGGGCAATTTGGTTATTTGGGGTCGGCCATAAACCGATAGCGCGCAGTAAACGCAATCCTCCACTCGCGACTATAAACTTTACGAGTCACGTAAAAACGCGCTCGAAACGCCGACTCGCTACCATAAATTTATGCTAATGTATTCTTTATAGGAGTTTAATGTGTATCCAGAAATTCCTCCATTATTTATGTATACGAATGAACCGGTAAAAGTTAATTTTAAAGTCGTACTGCGTCCCGCGGTTTACGCGAACAATTAATTTTTTGGTGCAAGTCTGACGTTTTTGTGGGTTTCGATGCCGATGTGTGGGATGTCGTTTACAAACGATGTTTGCCTACAGGCTCGTTTTTGTTTGCAGACGCGCTGCACGGTACAAAAAATAAATGTGTGTGAACTAGCTATAGACCTATAAATTCAATACATTGGTTTGAAAATTGGCAGGTTGAAAAGCTTTTTCGACTCACCTGCATAAACCTATACAAAGTTGTAAATTGAGAACGTAATGGGACTTTAAAAGTAAATGGTGCGCAGTAAAACTTTTCGATGACAGTATCATAAAACGAAGTCGTATAAAGCCGGTGGAGCCGCAGTTTCGATAAAAGCTGAAAACGTCGCGTGTAAATCACGTAACTTTTCAAAACTATTATGCCTGAAATATAGTCCGAACTCAATCCGTACATTTCCGAGCGGACGGTCTATTTATCTATTTCCCCCGCTTCCGCCCCCAGCGTCCGGTTAACCGCCCCCCCTTCCGGTTAACCGGCGGCGGCGCGCGCGGCTAAACGGCTCGTCGCGTGACCGCAGACAATAAGCCCGGGCGGCGTTAACAGCGCGCCTGTGTGTTGCCACTTTATACGTTACGTCACTGCCTCCCCCTACGGCACACACACGCCGCGAGTGTGTGCTCCTTGGCTCGCGGCGCGAACGGTAGCCGATAAGTCGTGTTGTCGAAGCTTGTAGCGAGACGGCGCCGCCCGCGACCCCGTCCCCGACTCAATTGCCTTTTTCTTGAGGTCGACCCGCGTAATCGGATAAAGTAAAGATTAGCTCTGTCCGCTTTTCTGTTGAAAAAGGAAAAGGTTGGGTAAATGACTACTCAATACATTCACAGCTTTTTATTTTTAGGAAGGAATATGTATCACAACCTTTTTTATGTTTTAATAATTATTAGGAACATACGGATACCTATTGATTGTTTGTTATAGTGTGAGAACGTGTACGTACATTTGTAGCCATAATATGCCTCGTTAATTAAGGAAAATAAAAAGCCAACATTATCAAATAACAGCAAATAGTCACAGTTCCAGCAACAACCGTGACCACAATTCGATTTAATAAATTCAGTAATAACCGCAGACCTTCGAGCGAGTTCCTCGTATAACATAAAATCCGACCAATCGAACCCGACACGTCACATTACCGCTGCGGCCCTCGAAATAGCCCACTTGAAATTCGATATCGAATGCTGTGGAGATCGGGTGATCGTAAAATTAAGGCCCGACCCGCGCGTGGACGCGGTTTTATGACCGCGCGACTTGTGCCAATGATAAAAGTTTATTGGTTACATTTCGACTACTATCAAAATATCCAATAACGCCGCCATAACCCACGTTATTTATCTTACATACTAATACCTATACCAGCGTAACGGGCTCGTCCCGTTTTATTGTTTCCCTAGTCTTTAACTGTGGCGCTCGTGCGAACCTTCTTTCTTTTAGCGATATTATCTGGGGACACATTTTATTTTCCCTAGTTTCTTTGACAAATATTTTCGCTATTAAAAAATTTTGGTGCTCTTTTCGGTTAGTAGTAGATAGAATTTTTATTTTTTATCTAAGTTTGCTTCAGACTTTTAGATTAGGATAATTAGGTTAACTAACCGTACGACTTATACGTTACAGTTCGTGTACAAGTTAGACCCTTTTGTAACAAAATTATGAGCAGATAGAAGGTATTCAACAGTAAGATAGAACAGTATATTAAACAAAGCCAGTGTATTGTTAAGTACTCAACCGGCGATAAATAGATGTGAATCCGACATAAAGTGTTATTGTCTGGGTGCGATGCGGAGCAGTACGATAAGTCACAGCGGGCGGCGACAGGCCGGCGTGGCGAGCAAATTAACAGGCGCTTGCCACTCGCCTCTAACTTACTGCCTCGTAAAATTAGGCCCGTTCCACCCTCCAGGCTTCGCTACGGTACAAGTATCTTAAACAGCACCATGTCTTCATCTTACCGATGTTATATAGGCACTTTAGTGTCATCTCAGATCTCAGGCGCAAAAGCTTATCAACCTTTTCAATTGAAAGTAATTTTGATCGATCTGGTGCATCTCGGTAATAATCTGCCCACGGCAAATTTAATATCGTTGTTTCTAGTGACCAATTAGGTGACTTAGTTGTTTATAAATCTGCCCTGTAAGGCTAAATAGACTCTTTACCTGTATCGAAATTAATTCACAAATAAAGCGCCCTGTTCCGAGCTTACGAGTAGATATAGGCACCTTTGATTGTATATGAAAGTCAGATTAGGTATTGGACGTTCATGCAGATTCTTAGCCGCGATTATTTTACGCTTTGCGGTGCATTTCAATTATAGCAAATACACCGCAGCTACACTGTTTACCTACACCGATTTTAGCGCTTACTTGGAGTCAAGGTACTGATTATGTAAATGGGTCTGGCGTGCGGACGCCTCGCTCCCTGAGGGCCGAGGATTACGGGCCGTTTCTCATTCATGACCAGTTACGACATAAGTAATTACAGTGCAACCACGCCGTGTGACAGAGACGGACGTGAGGGTGGTACAGTAGCAGCATCTGAATTAGATTTACAACTGTATCCTGGACGTCTACTTTAATTATTTTATCATCTTGCCTACTTACTCAGAACCACTCTAGAATGATATAGTCACAGATAAGCGAAGTCTTGTCGGTTTTATAGAACGATAAAAGCGCCTGGAGCGGTATCATAAAACATACGAACAGGACTGGCTACCACCACCTGGTAGATTCATAGCTATATTCGCAATAGGTGCTTATGTTGACTTCACCACCGTTACCAGACACGTAAGCCTTTTCACCCGACCGGCCCTCACGGCTGCGTGCACTTGAAATAGCATCTGTCTAACAGCGCAGCGCACTCGACCGAATATCAGTAATCCGAATACATTTCGATGTCTGGCAGCGCATAATATTCGTGATACGTACGTCAACGCGGCGGAATCAGACCGAGCGGGTCGTCACGTATATGATTATTTCATTAGTCCGTATTTGCGCACTCATCCAAATGTTGCGGCCGACGGCCCCACCGGGGGGCAGGCGGTGACCACTCCCCGAGCTAATCACGCGGTCAGTTTGCTCTGCCTCAGCTTGTTTTGATATTGATATTGACTAGCGCTCGCTTCGCTGCACGCCGATTTATTTGCGAACAATGATCGATTGATTGCTTTACGTAAGCCCGACCGTAAACGGTTTGATTATGTTTACCCGACCGTATTGTTAAAGTAAAAACGTGGGTGTACTATTTCTGTAGCCGTGCTGTTTTGTTGTTGCAGAGAAATTCCATATCACCCGGTGAAAGAGAAAAGTATCGGACGAGAAGTCCGGCTGAACCTGACCATAAGAAAATGAAGAAGGAAGAAAAAGACATGGGCCATGTAAGTTTTTTTTTCGTTTATGTTGGCACTGCGATTGAGTGCCCTTTACTATATCCCTCCAGTTGGTGTACCTACTCGTACTTCCCCATCTTCTTCAGGTTGCCTTCCATACGTGTTAAGCCTATAGTGTTTTATTTGTATCTACCTACGTAATCTGTAGATGATATGACTAAATTACAACTGTCTTTATGAATATTTTCAGGAACTGGTGGTAGACGACGCGAGTGAAGAGCCCACGTCGCCGCACAACGGAGCGCCCTCGCCCCGAGAAAATGGTCTCGACAAGCTGCAGCCCAAGAAGGAGCACCCACCTCATAGCCCTAGGTAGTATTCTGATTACTTTTCTTTAGAAAACCTCTGCTCCACTGGATTCCTACGAATTGTTTCACTAAACGAATCTATTCACATTTTTTAGGGTTCCGTACCCAAAGGGTAAAAACGGGACCCTATTACTCAGACTCCGCTGTCCGTCCGTCCGTCTGTTTGTATGTCTGTCACCAGGCCGTAACTCGTGAACCATGATAGCTAGACAGTTGCAATTTTCACAGATGAT
The DNA here is from genome assembly GCF_910591565.1 of Cydia splendana. Classification (NCBI taxonomy): domain Eukaryota; kingdom Metazoa; phylum Arthropoda; class Insecta; order Lepidoptera; family Tortricidae; genus Cydia; species Cydia splendana. Next base: position 12,739,167 of record NC_085976.1, read on the forward strand.
GTATTTCTATAACCGCTGTAACAACAAATACTAAAAACAAAATAAATATTTAAGTGGGGCTCCCATACAACAATAGTACACTGTGCAACATGGGGCGTAAGTTGAATATTGCAAACGAGAGTAAGTTAAATCGCGACGGCTTGCCGGAGCGATTTATAGACTCGAGTTTGCAATATTATTACGCCACGAGTTACACACAATGTTTTTCATCACACTTGCGATACAAAAATTAAGTATAAAGACAAAAAACTGTTAATTTAGCAGGAGATCTAAGGTCCCGTTTTCTAAGGGGACCTTGCATTTTGGAGACAAAGCAAACCGCTTGGAACAGGTGTTCCTGGGGGTGACCTGAGCTGATTAAGCCCGGTTGCCAAGAGGTTCCCCCCAGCAGGTGGGCAAGGGAGGGGGGGGGGGGAAGTGACTCCGGCGCGCCTCACTCTAAGCTTTATATCTGCATACATCTCGCAACTATATCAAGTTTGGTGTCATTTTCGTATAATTCGAGGATGAAGAATTCATTTCTGTGGCTAAATTTTCACTCACCCATACAAAAAATACGAAAAATTCAAAATTCAAAAAAAATCTTATAATTTTTCTTTTCGAAAATCCTGTACAAAATTTATACTATGAGGATTTGCTCTAGAAAAAAAATACATGTGAATAGCCCAGTTATCCTACTATACAGAATAGTAAACTTGTCAAACATTTTTTTTTCATAACTCTGTTAAAAAAAATGTTTTGTGTCGCGCGGCGTACCTGCATCGTAAGAGCGGTATGCAACGTTTAGGATTTTTAAGTATGTTTAGATGATTTCTGATAAGTTGTTATTACTTTTGGACGTGATATATATACAAATATAAATTAAATATATAAATAAAGATGTTGGGAAAACTTTCGCTAATAGAGTTAAGTATTATAAATGTGATAAAATTAACATAGGAGATGTTTGACAAAAAATGCGGGTTAAAATAAGATATATATTGTTCGTAATTGCCATTACATGCCCATGGGACTGTGCATTTTAGGTTTTTTTTAACGCAGTTGCACCTCCTGCGCATTTTGTTTTGCAGCGGCAACGAATAAGCTCTAAACAAGCAGCAGCCGCCGCAGGTAGGCTTGTCCATATGGGCTCCGAATAACCATGTTGTTTGGACCAGCCCCAGTCAGCAGGGCAAGGTGGCTGTTGCTGAGGGGCTATAATCTGTCCCCAAACATAGACCAAATCCTACACCGGAACATGTGACACAACTGAAAACCGCCGTGTCGCCGAAATGTCAACCTGGTTGACAAGGTGCAGAAAACCCTAGAGGAAAAGCAAACCGCTCTATGTGCGTTCCTTGATGTTGAAGGTGCTTTCGACAATACACCCACAGAGACCATACTCAATGGTATGAAATCAAAAAGAATAGACGAAACCACCAGATGGGTACATAGCATGCTCTCGAACAGAGTAGCCACTCTGACCATCAATACTATATATAGAGCATGAATTTTATACCACTAAAGGGTGCCTACAAGGAGGCGTTTTATCTCCACTATTATGGACCCTAGCGGTGGACCAACTTCTTGCAATCATGTCAGGCCAAGACTTTGATACACAAGGATATGCCGACGACCTTGTAGTCATCGTCAAAGGCCCTTGCCTCAACACAATATCCAACCTAATGCAAGGAGCTCTAAACACAATATTCAAATGGTGTAGAGAAAATGACTTGTCCATTAATCCGAGCAAGACTGTAATAGCCATTTAACCATTCACAAGGAAACGGAAGCTCGATAAACTCACAAAACCAAGACTTAATGGACAAATAATACCGTTCTCGGCAGAGGTCAAGTATCTAGGGGTCACCTTCGACCAAAAGTTAACTTGGAACCCTCACCTGAGGAACATTATACAAAAAGCGAAAATGGCCATGTGGTCATGCTGTCGAATGACAGGAGCAAGATGGGGCTTAAGACCCAAATTGCTATGTGGTTATACACAGCGGTAGTGAGGCCAATTGTCACCTACGCCTCCGCAGTCTGGTGTAACAAAACCAGCCAAAAGACAGCAATAGACACTCTAAACAGCCTGCAACGCACGACTTGTTTAACAGTAACAGGTGCCTACTACTCGACACCGGGAGCGGCCCTAGATGCACTGCTGGACATCATACCACTCCACTTGCAGGTGCAAAAGGAGGCCAAGCAGTGCGTCTACAGAATATGCACGCTAAACAGGCCAAAATGGCGCTCTCAGGCATTAACCGATCTAAAGGCCTGGGTTTTTGCGAATAGAACTCTTAGCATACCCACTGATGACACGCACACCGAATGTCATCTCACCAAACTGTACACAGTAGAAATACCTCCTAGAGACAAATGGATCAACAACCAAATGTACGTCGAAAAGGAAAGCCACATCTGGTATACTTACAGATGGTTCCAAGAAAGGCAATGTTGTAGGATGTGGGATCTATGGTGAGAGATCTAAGCTCAGAGCGCTAGCTAGCATGGGCACACTGGCCTCAATCTTGCAGGCAGAAGTCTTCGCCATCAACAAATGTGCGGAGATCAATCTGGATAGAAACCTAAGACACCAGCATTTCTACATCAACTCAGACAGCCAGGCTGCTCCGCTGGCACTAGAATCCCTTGAGTCAAACTCAAAACTAGTCCAGAACTGTAAAACAAACCTAAATGCACTGGCTTACTCCAACTAAGTTACACTTAGATGGGTACCAGGGCACTCCGACATTAACGGAAACGAAGAAGCGGACGAACTTGCTAGAAAGGGCGCAGACACACCCCTGGTCGGCCCAGAACCGTTCTGTGGAAGCACAAAACGAGATGCATATTATCTGCTCAGCAACAGAAAAAACGAGAGCAATCGGTTGGTGGAAGTTCGTTAAAGGACAAGAACACTCGAAAGCTCTGATCAAAGGGTTCAACAGCAAAACTGCTAAGGAGCTTTTAGGACTCAAAAGGCACAAAACCTGCGCGGTGACCAGAATACTGACTGGACACTGCAAGTTGAACAAACATATGTTTCAAATTGGCAAGAAACAAGATGCGACATGCAGGTTCTGTCAGGAGTCAGAGGAGACTGCAATGCACATTCTCTGTTCTTGTGGACCACTAATGTCAAAAAGGAGTACCTACATAGGGCGACACGTAGTGCAACCCTATGAGGTACAAAACATTACGGCCCAAAGAATCTGGAACTTTCTGGATGCAACGGGCATTAGTAATGAACTTAAAGGGCCGTCACAATAGATCAATGCTGGTCAATGCATTACTCAAAGGCCCACAACACCACAATAATAATAATAATGTCCCGCGGGGGCAGCTTGTGGCGAGCTGACGGTGAGTGGCGACACCGCGGACCCCTATTCCAGAGGCCCCTGTCATCTGGCCCTCGCCTCTGTGCTTGCCTTGATTGGCCGGCCAGAATGGAGTCGCAAGAGCGGGACCTATGATCCAGGTTGGAAGTGTAAAATGTCATAACGCCGGCGGCCTGCTGAACGGATTACCGGGATCTGTCTACCGCAGACTCACATCTCGACAACCTTGCCCTGTTGTCGCATTGTGCGTGCGGCCATTGCGGGGCCCACTCAAGGAGTTGGCGAGTCACCACCTGTCATTTACAATTTTGAGACTGATTGTCACGGCAGGTGTCCGCTAGTCTCTCCCATAGCCCATTATCCAGTCCATCCAACTTTCAAATCTATAGCCCATGACCTTAGTTCCCATCGCAGCACAAAAGTGCTGCACTGCAATAGTCTTTGCACCTGGCGGGGACCATCTCCGGATGTATCACATTGTGCGTTCGAGGATAGTATCCACCACATGTATCCCTTGCTTTTAGATTAAAGTGCCTTAAAGGGCCTCTGCTCTGTTGGCTTCGGCCCCACGTACGCCTCCCAAAGGTCCGGGACCCCATGGTCCCGAGATATGGAAAAGACATACAAATAATAATGTTAATTTTATCACATTTATAATACTTAACTCTGTTGGCGAAGGTTTTCCCAACATCTATATTTATATATTTAATTTATATTTGTATATATATCACGTCCAGAAGTAATTTATTAATGCAATCAACAACCAGAAGAGAATAACAACTTATCAGAAATCATCTAAACATACTTAAAAATCCTAAACGCTGCATACCGTTCTTACAATGCAGGTACGCCGCGCGACACAAAACATTTTTTTTTAACAGAGTTATGAAAAAAAATGTTGGTCAAGTTTACTATTCTGTATAGTAGGATAACTGGGCTATTCACAGGTATTTTTTTTCTAGAGCAAATCCTCATAGTTTAAAATTTTTAGAGGATTTACGAAAAAAAAAATTAAAAGATTTTTTTTGAATTTTGAATTTCTCGATTTTTTTGTATGGGTGAGTGGAAATTTAGTCACAGAAATGAATTCGTCATCTTCGAATTACACGAAAATGACACCAAACTTGATATAGTTGCGAGATGTATGCAGATATAAAGCTTAGAGTGAGGCGCGCCGGAGGCACTTTTTCCCCCCCTCCCCTGCCCACCTGCTGGGGGGAACCTCTTGGCAACCGGGCTTAATCAGCTCAGATCACCCCCAGGAACACCTGTTCCAAGCGGTTTGCTTTGTCTCCAAAATGCAAGGTGGTGGACCTTAGATCTCCTGCTAATTATGGCACTAGAAACTTCATAACTCCCTAGGGAGAACGCTTTTTCTATAACTCCCACTAAACCTGCGTGCAATTCCACATTTACTAAGCGAGTGTTATGAAACGTGATTTTTTGGCCGTTTTATGCGTAATTGTATGGAACCCTTCGTGCGTGAGTCCGACTCGCACTTGGCCGGTTTTTTATTAAAACGCCGCACTAAATATTTTTATCGGAATGTATTAGATATTTTTAATTTTGTCAAACTTACTATAACTTACTTAGTGCCTTATTTCATCAACAAATCGGAAAAATGACCTCTATTATATATATTTTTTGTTTGATCGGACTTTACACCTCGCTCCGTTTCTGTCTAAGCTCTATGTAGAGCACAAATTCTCCATAATCGCTTTATCCATTTAAAAGAAGCCATACTAAGCAAATACATGCCTCTAATAGGGTCAGTGTATGTAGGAGTCGTCCGGCCGTCTATCTAATCCGTCTTCTCACTAAATCAATTACTGACACCGATGTTTAGTGTACTCCTAATAACTGTAATGGGATTAGACACGCTTTGATGGATAAACCGTCGGTAAGCTGTGGAGATACTGACTTTGTTTTTAGTGTCAAGATGTGTTACCACGCTTTCACTGTCTCGTGCAACTTGATATTATGGTGACTTAACACTTCTTTATAACGAAGCATTTGATGCAGAGTTTGATGAGCCTTTAACCTAGTTTCTTCTGGGTTGAAAGGACAGTTAGCAGTGTTTCTCTAAAAACAATAACTAACTGAAGAGGCGATGCCTAATTGCCTAGTGTGAATAATTTTCATAAAAATAAATACATAATTACACCAACGCACAGCTTAGCTCTTTATAAAACATCCAGTAATCGCTTTTACATGAATAATTGTATTTCCTATTGTTATTATATATTTTTATTTGACAACAAATGATTCTTATTCTTCTTTTGATACCGTTTACACAGGCCTATAAGTATGCCTAAGCCTGATTTAATTTTTCTATTGACATTGTTTTATTTTTATTTTTTTTACTATTGTGACATTTTGACGTTTTTTTTAATTAAAAATAAATTTGCATTGTTTTGATTTGTTATGTACTAATTTTATATTATTTTATATTTTGATGTTCGGTTCTAATTCTTATTATTATTCTAAAAAACAATCATCATACGACAAGTAGTACAAGCTGAAATGTATGTATATTTTACCTGTATGAAAATTGTATATTGAGATAAATAAACTAAACTAAACTATAACAGATCAACTTACGATTCCAGGTCAGGCACGTCAAGCAACGCCTCAACGCCGTCAGCAAAAAAGCTCGATGAGAAGCCAAGTACGCCGATCTCCAAGCCCGTGACGCCGACTTCCGGCGCGAGCGGCGCGGGCGCAGCCGGGGCTCCTCTCAAGGCCGCAGTGAAGCCCCCCGCGCTGCAGTACCCGTATCTAGGCAACGGCGCGCATGACGCGTACGGCCTGGCGGGGTACTCAGCGCGAGCTGCGCTGGCGTACGAGCCTTTGCGCCCGCCGATTGGGCCGGCGTCGTTGGCGCCCATTCCTGGTGGCAAACCGTAAGTACAGATGATTAGTTTTATGTTTCATTGCTCTACACAGTCTCCCAAGTACGACGGCCTATTGGCTAGGTGCTACGTGGCAAAGTATGTGGTTGAGGAAATTACAAGCAAAGCTGCGCACGGTGTGGGAAAAATGTGAATGTTCATGGTACGACATCATTGTACTATTTGACAGTCAGTTTTGCAAGAACAATAATGTGTACCATATCCAATTAAGTCGCTACGCACATGAATACTGAATTACTCGTAGTATTTGATCCAATTTGTAGTTATCAGATTCACAGTTTTCGTTCATTAGCTTTATCCAGAAGACATCCTTACATGGCGACCCTGCCAGCCTCAAAGTATAACTCTAACCACACCTATTCTCTTTCAGAGCCTACTCATTCCACGTATCAGCGGAAGGGCAAATGCAACCTGTGCCCTTTCCCCCTGACGCGCTAATGGGCCCCGGGATCCCCCGGCACGCGCGCCAGGTGTCCGCGCTGGCCCACGGGGAGGTGGTGTGCGCGGTGACGGTGTCGTCGCCGACCAAGTACGTGTACACCGGCGGCAAGGGCTGCGTCAAGGTGTGGGACATCAGCCAGCCGAGCAAGGCGCCCGTCAGCCAGCTGGACTGCTTGGTGAGTGGGTAACTGTCGTGGTTTGGGTTTTGGGTACATTTTTATATTAGAATATATCAATTCACGTTTGCTGTGAAAGAAAAATACATTATAAATATTAAGCTGTTTCCTTTTTTGTATATTCAAGCCTTCATATATTTTTAAGGCAAGGATGACATTGGAATTATTTAACATACAAAAAGAGAAACATATGTATAAAAGACTTACAAACCATATTTGGGTGACCGCTTCACCAAGTGGCATATCATGGTCCTGTTAAGATCTGTGTGTGTCTGTGGCTTCTTTTTCAAATTATAAACCTCCGATCACTATTATTACCCTGCCTGATTGCGCATGACTCAGCTAAGAACGTGTATTAATTTAATGAAACAACTTCAAACTAGTCACAATCAAAGTAATTGTTCCAGCAAAGAGACAACTACATCAGATCAGTGAAGCTGCTCCCCGACGGGCGCACGCTGATCGTGGGCGGGGAGGCCTCCAACCTGTCCATCTGGGACCTGGCGTCGCCCACGCCGCGCATCAAGGCCGAGCTCACCTCCTCCGCGCCCGCCTGCTACGCGCTCGCCATCAGCCCCGACTCCAAGGTAGATAAAGATACTCTATTATTCAAGTAGGCATATTACAATGCGCTTATGAACGTCAAATAAAGCTACACCTCTGCCTCGAGAAGATTTAAGTAATATTTGATCAATTTTGTAGTTATCACATTCACAGTTTTCGTTCGTTAGCTTTATCCAGAAGGCATCCTTACATGGCGACCCTGCCAGCCTCACAGTATAACTCAAACCAAACCTATTCTCTTTCAGAGTAAAACAACTATTACATAGCTCCAATCAAAAATCCCCAGTAGACCTCACAAATTAGAAGCTTCTCATCCCCCAAGAGTATTAATTTTCCAGCCAAAAAACCATTGTGAAATTTTAAATTTCGAATGGAGTTTTGACTCTCATTGCTGACCCGATATCGCGGTAGTGAGGAGTGGTAAGGATCGGTCACACTACACCTCAAAAGACGCACTATTTGCGTAACAAAATGTACAACAAAAACGCAACGCTTAAGACAAGTACAGCGTAAAGAACGCTGCGTGAAATTCCGATATAGGATGTTTTTTAATCACGGTTACTTAAACCAGATATAATCCAGTTTCTCTTCTAAGCAAAGATACTATTTCAACATGTATTTCAATTTCTTTATAGTGGTACTTAAAGACAACTAAAACAGGAACGTTAAAAATCCAGTACTAGGAGATTACCAGTTTTAATCTTAGCACAGCCGCGTTGCAAAAGTTCGCGGTTTACAGCCCATTTAGCTTTACAACTAGCTATTAACGCTGCTGCGGTAATTAAAATGTGGTTGTACTGGAACTATAACCATACTACTGAAACTGGATAGATATTACATAGGTTACTATATTCCTATATAACTTACTATATTCTTGACAAAAAAAACTACCGAAATTCCTTGAGAATTATCGTCTCTAAGCCAGCTGCTTAGCTTGTGAAATGTCAAATTGTTGGGCAAAACAGTCTCTTTCTACAGAACTGACTGTTTTGCCCATTCTTTCATCGTCCTTTTGTGGACGTTTCGTGATGAAATAATAGAGAAAGTCTGATATTACAGTTTGTAAGATGCGTTTGGTAGATTGATCGCCCCGCCTCAATTGATCGCCTCTATTACAGTGCCAAGACCCGCTTTTAAGTGTCATATGTGTATTCCAGGTGTGCTTCAGCTGTTGCTCTGACGGCAACATCGCGGTGTGGGACCTGCACAACCAGACGCTGGTGCGGCAGTTCCAGGGGCACACGGACGGCGCCTCCTGCATCGACATCTCGGCTGACGGCACCAAGCTGTGGACCGGCGGCCTCGACAACACTGTGCGGTCAGTACATTATTAAAATACTTATTACTTGATTTTGTATTTTCTCGACCCATTAAATTGACACCGCCCTGCCTTAGGGTAGTATTCCATCTGTCCAATGTGTATTGCGACTCACAGTTTGCTTGATGAGAGCAGTGAGACGCAATGACATTGGACGAAGAAATTGGGCAGGTGGAATACCACTCTTACCCTTTGAACGCCACGCCTATCGTGGGCGGCGCTTCACCTAAGTTAACCTTGTCGGAATGCAGGAAAATTGATATTGGGCTGTAGCCGCTTTGGCGGTCAAAATGTTAAAACACCTTGGCAAATGCCAACTTTTTATATTTATGCGGCTACATTTTGAAACGCTTCTGACGCACGATAGGTGTATGAAACACGACTGTTTAATTGTAGTCGCAAATGTATCGGTACTAAAAGTCGCCGTGGGTAAAACGCGCGGTCTGTGTGGCGTCACTGGCGTCAGCGTACTTTTAATTTTAATCCTGACCAAAATGCACTTTATTTTCAGTTTAATAATACTGTGCAGTATGCTGCTTCGTTTCACCATATACTAATTTAGCAGTTTATAATCAGATCACCTTAATATTTGCTTTTGTAAATTTAAAACTACTTTTATATTTATGTTTGTTGTTTGCGTTTCAGGTCGTGGGATTTGAGAGAAGGCAGACAGTTGCAACAGCATGACTTCAGCTCTCAAATCTTCTCGTTGGGATACTGCCCTACAGGTAAAATACCCAATTCATACACATAATTTGATAACATACAGCACTTGTATATGAAAACCGCAAGCTTAGGCGGAGCAAGGCAAACACGCTTGACAAAAATGATACGATTTACGAAGACTTTCAATTTGTTCTAGAGAACTGTAAATGGATCACCATTTATGTCGTGTATTTCAGATGAAATTAAAGGTGACACTCCATTTCCAACGACAGCAGCACTACCATTCATTTTACTATGGAAATTGACAATAACACCGACGCGTTCGTACTAGTAGTGCAGCTGCGGTCAGAAATGGAATGTTACTCTAAATTTACGAGACACATAACATCCATCATGAAAAATGTTTGCTAGGCAAATTTGAATTCAGGTGTATTATAAAAAAATTGGGTTGAGATGTACTGAACAAAAGAACTAGTGTGGCTTTATTATTTATGCATAAGGTCAATGTGGCGAAGACCGCCTACAAGCTCTTTCTTGCGTTTGTACACATATTCCACTTACAGAAGGTCGGCAGACCAGAAGGAGCGACTTTCTGTGATTGAGCGAAGTACCTACGTATACAAATACGAGAGATACTGTCTTCCCATCCAAAAATGTTATATGCCGTTCTTCCCCGCCTTGATCTTAGTTAAAATTCTGTTTAAATATTGTACATTGGGCCTTACGGGCTATATGAGAGTTGGAACGATCTGTATTAACCGGATTATTAATTCCCCAGGCGAGTGGCTAGCGGTGGGCATGGAGAACAGCAACGTGGAGGTGCTGCACGCGGTGAAGCCGGACAAGTACCAGCTGCACCTGCACGAGTCGTGCGTGCTGTCGCTGCGCTTCGCCAGCTGCGGCAAGTGGTTCGTGTCCACCGGCAAGGACAACCTGCTTAACGCCTGGCGCACGCCCTACGGCGCCAGTATATTCCAGGTAATATACACATCTAGTAGCTACAGTTCGTTTTTATTAGCATTAGAAAAAGACTACGCGAACTTGACGTGTCTTATAATTGAAAAACGCTTTTTTTAAATCAGTTACGATTACTTATGAAAGCAAAAGAATGTAAATAATCGTATATGATTCATAATTGTTACATATTTGCCGTGACTTATTTTTCAAAAGAGTTTTTCAATAAAAAGACACGTTAAGATTGTTTACCTTTTTCTAATGCTAAAAAAACGAACTATAGTCAAAGAGTTTTAGATTCTAGAAGAGATTATATTATTATATGGGAGCCTGTCAGTCTTGTCATGTCCCACTGCTGGGCAAAGGCCTTCCCCCAATTTCTCCACTGGTCTCGGTCCAGTGCTTTATGTCTGGCCACTTCAAGAAATAAATATATCCCGCCATTTCGAGTTTTCGGGCTCCGATTCCGTACTGTATTGTTCACTCTTCGCTTTCGCTTCCCTTGTTTCTTAGTTGTCAAGCGGACCCCAGGCTCCCATGAGACGTGGCAAAAATGCCGGGATAACGCGAGGAAGAAGATTGTTCACTCTTCACCCTTACTTTACTTTAAATCGTTTAATAATTGAACTTTCTGTAGCTCTAATTTCAATGCATAATATTTTATACGATAATATTTTTGTCCACAGTCAAAAGAATCATCATCAGTACTAAGCTGTGACATCTCCTCCGACGACAAATACATCGTGACGGGTTCAGGCGACAAGAAAGCCACAGTGTACGAAGTGATCTACTAGTGAGCGAACAAACGTGACTGTGCCTAGCGGACGTTCTCTGAGCGACAGTGGTGATATAGTTATAGTGTATGTATAGAGTATATTGGGAAGCCTGTATGTACTTATGCGACTTGTTTATATAGATTAGTGTGCGCGGTTTATGTTTATTTGTTGAGCGCCGGTAGTGTATGTTGGCAGCAGATCTCAAAATGATGATTTCGTTTCAATATTGTTGTAAAATGCTCGTATTAAAGAAAAAATATGCGCAAATTAATATTTTGTTTCTTTTAACCCACGTGCCTTGACATGTATGTCTATACCCAGTGCTATCCTTTCTCTCAAAAGTTACGTATGGCAAGGTATGCCCGGGGCGGGTTGGATGTTTTCGATTCTACTACAAATAGCTGTTACTAAATAGAGAGTCTGTGCGGAAAGAGAAGTCGTGGAATGTAAGGGAACCCATACATTCTACGACTCTTCTTTTTCCGCACAGACTCTACACGGTATAAAAAATGGTTCACAAAAATATTGCTGATCGGCTGGTACGACTATCAAAATCGCTCATCGCATCGTCGTCAGATAGGGAAAACTTAGTGAAATCGACGACCGGTAATCAAGACGAAAGTATACCAAAAACAGAGTGTGGACTACGACCAAAATGTGACCAAAAGAGAAGTCAAACGGGTGTATTCCCATTCGTTGCCCGACTTGACCGCCGCCATACATGAGGCGGGGACAAATGGGAATGATTTATATGAAGCGCCTATTCCCATCTGTGCCTGGTCCCGGCAAATGGGTATACACCAGCCAAACTACATAATTCCATCTCGTAATTTGACTATGTGAATATAATAACCAGTGATCGGAATAGGCAGAGTATATTTACCTACACTTGGTAGAACATAGATAAAAAGTGGAGACTTCCTTACGACAAATTTTTTTTGCGGGACTAAAGTCCCGGGAACTTACCGAATAATTAATATTGTTCTGAATAGTACAAAAAACAATGCAAACTGCTTCAATACAATAAATAGGCATAAAATAAAACAACCAATATATAAACGGTTTTCTATATATTTTTTAATAAACTCTCTTTATGTACAAAGTTATTATTACTTTATTAAGTCTAAATATAAATAACATTGCAACTCAATCTACAAATACAAAATTATTATATTGATTTAAACTAACACCATTTTCACACATACCTATTATTAAATGAAAACGGGACTTAATCGCGTAACACTTATATTTAATATTTGGCCCAAGGTTTCGGATGTCACATTACGTCCGTGGTCAGAGGCATACGGGTAGGGAGTTGTGTCAACATTTTCTAGCTATACGAGTTTTTGGAACTACCCGCACTTGATTTCCATTAGTTACTTTTATGCTAGGGTAAGGTGCTACGCGATTAAGTCCCGTTCTCATTTACTTTACAAAATTATTTGTCGTCACTATCAGAATCACATTCATAATCATAACATTCATTCATTTCAGTACTATTATTATTCTCCTGGAGATGATTGAAATATATTACTATAATTTTTTCCATATTTTCAATTTTCAGTCTATTTTTTTTCACGCTTAAAACCCATTTGTATGTAGAAAATGACCGTTCAACGTCTACAGATGTGAGTGGTGCAAAATTATAAATCAAATCATCATCTGCGTCGATCCCTTGAACAAGGTACAGTACGGTAAGTATAATGTATGTAGGTTTAATACATTACACGGCCAAATTATGAACATAGGCAAGTGACTCAAGTCAATAGTCATAGTTCGTGACCATATATTTCAGCCTTTATTTTCTTACCTTCGATTACACATACACACAATGAAAAGGATAAAAATGTTAAATAATAAATACATTATCTTACCTTGAAACTTGGAAGTTTTGCAGTATCCGTGGTGTTTTCAGTATCCAGTAATCGCCAAATCCAATCAAAGCAAAATCGGTGTCCGAGTTCAGGCCGTGTGTAATCATCAAGTATAGCAGGCGAAATTCCAGTAAACAAGCAAATGTCAAATATCCAAAAAACACAGTATCTACACTTCCGTACGTACTCGACAAGGGATAGTAAGAAACTGATGTCAACTTTCTATTTAATGCATAAGAAGGGTTGCAGGTAACAGCGATAAGTGATAACGACATCTGCTTTGTCTTTTAGACGATAACAATGGAAATTACAATTAACATAGTAGATAGTAATACTGTTATTTCTATCTCTTTCACTTAAACACAGCTGGTATTGGCGTAAAAGAGACGGACAAGTTTGAAATAATATAAATACAATAATGTTATATTATCACTCGTAAACTAGTACAAACTTGTAGTGTTGTGGTTACTATTTAATTTTACGTACATTGGGGATACATTATGAGATTTTATTTATTTTACTGATTTTTAAATCCGGGAAGTCCCGGTAAAAAAAATTATCGCAAGGAAGTCTCCACTTCATGACTTTGTTCCACCAAGTGTAGGTAAATATACTCTGCCTATTCCGATCACTGATAATAACTTGTGTAATTGACAATTCTTGAGTTTGGTGCTCTCTTTCCGACTGCCGCTTTCTGTTGTCACCGATGATTTAGTTTAGTCGAGTTCCTCTTTAGTTCGGAATCCCAAATAAATCTAGTAAAAACAGCCGGCTTCTCTAACGAAGCGTACAGATTATGATTCGATAATTTGCCACTGAAACGGAATTAACACATTAACGCCGCGCCGGTTTCACTCGCTTGACTACGCCCGGCGTTAGAGAGTTTTCACATTGGCCGATCCGATATCGGATCGAAATAATATACATTTTACATAAGTGTTCTTCTGTATTTATTTATTCATTCAGAAATCATTTTCAAAAAAAGAATCTATAGGTAACGTTTGTTTGTGTACGTCAGTGTGTACGTAGAGTCGTAGATATAGGAACGCTGAAGGGGCGCAACGACGGCCCGGCATTGCAAATAGGATCCGGTATCAGATCGGACAATATGAAAACGCTCTTAGGCGTAAGCGACGTGGGACACCGCCTACGGCCTCGCATCCCAATGGTGTATGCATAATTCGGCTACCAAAAGGCGTCGCAAAATGTACCTTGCCCACATTCAATTTTGGTCTTGCACCGACTGCCGTTCAATTGAATAATATGGTGTTGCAACTCTACCTAACAGTAAGTAAGTATTAGAAAAATTAGGTAAACTCCTAAACGTGGACTTGGGCACCAACGGATATATTAGTATCTGTGGCAAGGTAGACCATCTCAAGCTATTTTGCAACAATTATGTCTCTGTGCTTAAGGAATAGGGATTAGCTTTAGATTCGGCCTGTTTTCTTGTTATTTCCCCCAAAGCTTCGGCGGCTATAGGGGTGGCCACGCGCAACAAGCCGAGCGTCTGTTTTATTTTTGACGCGAAAGTGAGAAAATTTACCTTTAAAAAAATGAAAAACCGACTTTAAAAATGGCGAAAATGGAACCCTTATAATTAATTAAGTATGATCTTAAGAATATAAATATACAGGGGGTGAATTTTTAATCACCAACCATACTCTGCGTAGTGAGTCATACTCTTTCGGATCCTCAGATGTCAATTTTTATTATGATTAGATTAAATTTTCCGTCGGACGTACCGTTTTTGAACTACAAGCAAAACACTGAAAAAGAGCAAACATTTTTTCACAACTCCTAGAATGGAGCAAACTCGGATTGCACTAATTTAGAAACAAACCAGCTTGCTGGGAATTAATTCTTGAAAGAAATCTAATTTGACTGGCCTATTAAAGGACTTTAAAAAAAACCGGACAAGTGCGAGTCGGACTCGCCCACCGAGGGTTCCTTACTTTTTAGTATTTGTTGTTATAGCGGCAACAGAAATACATCATCTGTGAAAATTTCAACTGCCTAGCTATCACGGTTCATGAGATACGGCCTGGTGACAGACGGACGGACAGCGGAGTCTCAGTAATAGGGTCCCGTTTTTACCCTTTTGGGTACGGAACCCTAAAAATACCGTGTTCTATTGCTAAGGTGTGAGGAGGACATGATGTTCAGCACGCACACTGTACCTACACTCCAGGGATCGGAAAATTATTGGCTAATCTTTACTTTATGGACCCACGATTTGGAGGGTGTGTTGGGTTTGGGGGGGTAGAGGGCTACCCCACAGTCCAACCCCCATGGCGAGGAACCCCATGGTTATGGAGATATCCATGGTTAAAGTTTGTATGAAATTACTATGAAATAAAGGAGAAATGTCAATGCAGATTAGTGTCCGACCGAAGGTTCGGTTTCGGTTTCGGTTTCGGCCAGTTTCGGCCAAAAAATCATGTTTCGGCTGTAGTTTCGGTTTCTGCCAAAAAACGGCCGAACCTTTCGGCCGGGCCGAAACTTACGAAATGAGTACCATGAAACTAAACTATGTGACAAAGACCAAAAGTTGAGGAATAAGTAGGACAACAATATTAATATGTACCTACATATACTGATTCAAGTATAGGTACAGAAATTAATTGCTTTATTATCCCTTCGGGTGGCAGCACCTCCGGTTGAACAGTAGGAGAAATGGCGCGGCCATTTTTTAAATATGCCTCGGCGTGGCAGAGGCCGCGAGAAGGTTCGGTCATAACAAGCCCGTAATTGGCAGAGACCGTCTCGCGGCCTCTGTGCGACGCTGCATTTCGCGCCTAAAATAAAACCGTTAAAACTATGCCTTGCTTGCTCACTCTTGCAAGATGCATTCGTCAATAAACAAGGATGGTATTTAATTACACAAACGGGTCTACCGCGATATACCGCGATTATATCGCGGTAGACCCGTTTGTGTAATTAAATATGTGTACAAAACGCGAGAGTTTAAAGTGTTATAAGGATGGTATTCACTAACGGTCGAATTCTCGCGTAAAACAAAGTTTGTTAGAAATGACGTGATGTTCCTGCCCCACCTCGCCCATTACGCGCCGACCGTCGTCGAGGCGCGAACATTCAAACGGAATACGCACTGATAAAAAGTGAAATAAAGTGTGTGAATCGTGTTAAATGTATTGTTTTGTCATAAAGACTGCCTTTTTTACAATCAATTGTTTTATTTCGTAACTATACGTATTTTTACATGAAAGTAGAAAAAAATTGGTAATATGAGATTAGAACAAGTCTAGCATAATTCACATAAATAGAATAGAATTCATTGGTATACAATCAAATAACCCATTTTATGCTGAATTCAGTGATATATAGTTTGTATATATCATTCATAGATTTTTTTGGGAAACGGTCATATTTCTAACACGCGCCAAATTCGCGATGATCACCCGTTGAGGCCCCGCCACTTGACGTATATTTTTCCAAAATGGCTGCGCCACTCAAACGGCTTGTTATGTCTGTCCGTCTCGCGGCCACCGCCACTTACCGTAGAGACCTCGAGGAGGACAATGCCACTCGAAGGGCTAAAAAACACAATTCCACTAATGAGGGCGCCACTAGACGGTCGACGCAGTCTTAAGAGGCTGTTAATACCTATAACGCGCACACTGTCTAATTGTATCGGAGTAAATGAGATAGTACTGTCGCATGTTACCGGGCCTGAGCAAAGGAATAATAAGAAAACTCATCATCTTCCTCACGTAATCCCGGAATTTTTGCCACGGCTCATGGGAGCCTGGGGTCCAATTGACATGCAACTAATCCCAAGAATAGGCGTAGGCACTAGTTTTTACGAAAGCGACTGCCATCAGACTGACCTTCGAACCCAGAGAGTAAACTAGGCCTTATCGGGACTAGTCCGGCTTCCTCACGATGTTTTTCCTTCACCGAAAAGCAAATAGTAAATATCAAATGATATTTCGTATATAAGTTCCGAACAACTGCGACCTTCGGATTGAAAGTCGCACGCTCTTACCCAGCAGAGCCTAGCGGCCACCAGCGCTCAAGGAAATATCTCGCTTTTTAATACAATGGACATTGGTTGGAATCTGTGCTCAACTACTTATCCTGAAGCCTGAAGCACGGCTTTGATTTCGCATGAAAGTTCGCCTCACTGGGGCACTTCGGACGTTTAGGCCCAGGTGAAGATCGGTACCCGGCATTGCGATATTTTCAACAAAAAATTCTCTTTCGCTGCGCTCGCGTTTTTGATTGACCATGTATCTACATGTTGGCTTGACTAATGTTATTTATACATCATAATTTCATAGAAGTTTTGACGTTTAAAATAATGTGTTATCAAAATCGTTGCAGAATTATCTTGGTCTAACTCTAGTAATTTTCTTAAAAAACTGCTTAAGTAACATCAATTTCAAGGACATTGGGTGTTTGACAGCCCCATAATATGTGTGTAAAAGCGGTTTTATGACATTTTTTCAACGATTTTAACAAATCTACAAAAGGTTCGGTTTCGGTTTCGGTTTCGGCCGAAACTAGAGCCAAAGCCGAACATTCGGTTTCGGTTTCGGCAAAAAAACATGTTTCGGTCGGACACTAATGCAGATGTCGATAGGTGCCGTTTTGTGTTAATTTATATTACCTTTTATACCACACCACCATCCTCAAGGTCACGAAATTTTATGGTCACCAAAATCTCAAGGTCACCAAAATTTTTGGTCACCCGAATCTCAAGGTCACCAAAATGTCAAGGTCACTTAAAACCGAAACGAGCGAGGTGAGCGGCTGAGACTGGTCGCCGGAGGCGACCAGTTAAGTAAGCCGAAGCTGGGGAGCCGAGTGTAGTGAGCGTGCTTTGTCACGCGAGGGCGGAAGGGCTGCTCTTCCGCAGCGCCGGAGCTAACCCAGATCCAACAGCTTCACCCCCTCACCCCCTCCCCCTTCAAAATTTGCTGTAATCACTTATTTATTAGTAATTCCATACAAACTTTAACCATGAATATCTCCATAACCATGGGGTTCCTCGCCATGGGGGTTGGACTGGGAGGTACTCCTCTCCATCCCCTCCCCCCCCCCAAAATCGTGGGTCCATAAAGTAAAGATTTACCAAATTTTTGAGAAGAAGAGTCAAATGCAGTAGAAATCACCAGTTATAGGAAGCTCAATCAAAGAGAGCCGCAAATGTTGTTTTCAGTGGTGTAAGAACAGGGCTAATTTTATGGGTGACTTCAAGAGCCACTTCCAATCGGTCCAAAGAGCCGCATGCGGTGCGCGATCCGCGATTTGTCGACCCCTATTGTAGACGAAGTGCAGTGGTATTTCCATCTGTATATATCTTGGTCCAATGTCATTGCGTCTCACTCTCTCATTAGGCAAAATGTGATTCAAAATATTGTACCAATACCTGGACAGATGGAATACTACCCTAAGCCCCCATTCACACGACAGCTTTTTCAACGCGCGTTAAAAAAGCGTTTGAATGACACAAATGGATACGTGTGTATTTATTCACACGACAGCGGTGGCGCTTTTTATCAAGCGTTGTTGGATTTTCGACTTTAAGCCTTGGACGTTAAGTCGAAATTAGAGTGCGGACAGATTCAAGCGCTTTTTTAACGCGCGTTGAAAAAGCTGTCGTGCGAATGGGGGCTAACGCTTGACGTCGCGCGTCGGTGCATAGGCGTGGCAAGTTGGTAGCCTTAAAACTAATAGGTACCTGTTAATCTACGTCAAACTAATTAATTGGATGATTTTGTTATTAAAATAATTATATGCAGGCATGTTTAATTCATTATGATGGGCTTAAAAGGATTATGGTATCCGGAAAAATAAAAGATAATTTGAACTTAATCTTTCCAGAATTAAACGAGATTGCAATCAATCACGCGAACAATACGAATCCGGCAAGGTAAGCGAAATCATAATTAATAAGTTTATTACGTACGAGCTAAAATTACTGAATGATAACTGAATGCTTTCCGAATATATCATACCTACACCTACATTGTACTTATAATCCGTTGATTATGCAGAAATAGGTAAGTATTAAGTAGGTTATAAATCTGAATAGGTACGTTATACCTACCTACGAGTACTTTAACAAAAAAAAAATTATTTGTATGTAGGTATGGGTATACTGTAAGCTACAGGTACCTTACAGTTATGATTGACGGAGTGAAACGAGGTCTTCGTTTCAGCTGGGCCCATGCTGCTTGGGCAAAAATGCTTATTTCCGGATGTTCTCCTCTACAGGTCCCATTTCTCAAGCAATTCGCATGAAATTTTGTGAGCATGTTCAATAATGATACTAACTAGTGTATCATTACTACCTCGGGTCTCGCATACTTTCTTGCGAAGGAATTAACAAGGAATTTTAGCATATCAAGATCCTTCACAAATAGCTTTTGGGGGCCTTCTAGACTCTTGTACCTCCATAAACCCTTGATCGATCCTGATGTTGGCACTTGAAAAATATATTGCCCTCAACAACACGTTTACCTAATTTCATTTAAATTAGAACAAATTTACTAAAGTGATTGCGTTACAAAATATCCTCTGACAGTTCAGTCAAAAAACATCGAAATACCGGGACATGCCCCTATAGCCATCAGCCAATTGAATTTAAGAATTTCGCTTCGCTCGCTCGTTCGATAAATGCCACCTTTTTAATTTTGGCAAAATAGTTATTTGTGCTAATATTGATACCCGAGCAAGCGAAAGATCCCAAAATTGAACCACGAGCGTAGCGAGTGGTTCGAAAAATGGAATCATGAGCGTTGGGAGGGTTTCAAGCACGATGGTTAAACAAAATTTGCCCCCGAGTGAAACACAAAATTTTCCACCACACCAACTCGAAGCAAGTATTAAATGTAAAATATCAAACAAAATCAAATCCAAATGAATGTTATTAAATACCTATTTATCATCCAAAATCATCTTTTAAAAGTCAATTCTACCAGCAAACATAAGAAAACAACTCAAAATTTGCATTTTATTACTTTGCCTCACATGTGAATAAAATGCAACATTGAGATCAGTTTTTGAAGTGCAAAGTAAGTCTTTTAAAGTTAGGCTGGTGTGGTGAAAATAAATAGTCTATTGTTTGGGCCAAAATTAAAAACGTTAAGTATTCAATCGTTTGGGCATTTTATCAATAACGGTATCGTCACTCGGCGCGTCATTTGAAACTACTGACCATACTGACGCTGACGCAGTCATGCGTTAGGTAGGTACAGTTGGCATAAAATATATAGTGACCTTTGTTACCATAGAAATAAGGATGTATACCGATATATTTGTCCACTTTGGCCGTCACTATCTATTTGATCCTGCCTGTATACTATCATGGCTTTCGGCACATGTGAACAACACGTGTTTGTACTAACGATGTTTTTATCAATTAACATTGTGATGAAACATATTCGTAAATAACCATGTAAATAATTTAACAGATAAGCCACAGGGTTCCAGAAATATAAACCGCCAAATGTTTATCTTTTGGCGCTCGAGGCAGTTTTGTTCTAGTCTGTGACACATTTAGGATCCTTTTCATCGCCATTTGAAATCTCTCTAGGGCTCTGAAAACATATGCTTTTCTTTCACGATCGCAGTTTTTGGAAGACTCAACTCTTTCTTCTCTTAGGTACTCTTACTAAATTTCTTAGCTTATGTCGGCCATAGCATAGTTCTAAATTGATATAATTAGAGCGAAAGGATTCAGAAAACTTCCCACAGATTACGACACGACCTTTCATCCTGACGAGTTAAATAGGCCCCTTGGTAGGTTTGTTTATTTATTAACAATGTAATAGTAAAGTGGCAAGCAGACCGCGAGGCAGACCCTGGCACCGCCAGCCACCGAGTACGAGTATCGGACGTCGCCGTACAAAGGAAAAACATACTAATTACTCGTAGGTATGTTGATACATGTACTTAATGCGGTGTTTATTCAGACTCCCTAGCATGACTTGCGTTATCGTGCGCGTATCCATACCAATTTGTCAGCAAAAAAGGCGCGAAATATTCCACCTTTTAGTACTGACAAAATTGGCTTGCATGTAATAAGTAATATACTAAAAGCATTGCTTTTAGATAATATTATAGTACCTATATACTTATTTTCATTAGGTATTAGGTATACCCACTACTTACTGGATTTTTATGTTTTGTTATGCTAACAGTTGTGGTTGTGCTATTTGCGGGTAAACAACAGCGGAAATATCAATTAGGTACTAAGAAGGATAATAATTCAACATCGGCATCACAGTTCCAGATAATCAATAGTTTATTTGTCATTAACATCGTTAACTCATACGGGTTTTCCAAAGAACTATCGAAGCTGCGTCCTGTTAAGGGAAATATTCGCACTCTCATATTTGTTGCGGGTCATACACATATAGACACATTTTTTTAAAAACGTATGGCCAAACAATAGGTCCGAGTCGCTCCTTCTTCTTCTTCTTCAATTTAAGAGGTATCCTCTTGTCGGTGGAGCATTTTCCATTTCTCTTCTCATAAGCCATATCCTTGACCTCTTGATACGACACGACACCAGCTTCTTCTTTTATTTGGTCTACCTAGCTATAGGTACGTCTTGGTCTGCCCCTGCCTTTTTTTTTGTTTTATATGTGTGTTTTGTCTCACATTTTGCATAATGACAAAGTGAGACGCAAATGACGCAATGACATTGGACCAATCTATTGGATAGATGGAATACCACCCTAAGACATACCTACACTGTTTTATTAATATATGCAAAAAAAATAAGCAACTTATTTACTAATTTAGTCAAAAAATACAGACATTTTTTTCATTCCCAATGTCTGACAACCTGAAACACTACGCAATACATTGACGATGAGGACCTACAGACATCAAAATCCAAAAACGACATTTACACATTTGAGACTTCGAGTTGATAGAAGTACTTATCTAAATACATATTTTAACCGAATACGCCGTTAATATACTGCGGCGGCTTCCTCGTACCGGTATACAATGTCTGATCTTAGTGATCTTTTATACCTACCAACTGAAAACCGCTGAAACACGATAAAAGATATTTAGAGCAATCTGGCGTTGTGGCAATATCGACGCGACGCGACGCGACACGGCGCCAGTAACCCGCGCGACGCGATGTGATATGATAACCACGCAGATGTTGGCGGTGCCAGCCTCCGGGCGGCTTCAGCCGTTGATAGATTACAATATTATGATTATGTTTGCATAAGTTAATCTTTATAGGTACTTTAGGTCCTTTAGGAAGAGTAGGAAGCTGCCGAAGATACCGTATGTACAGTCGCCATCAGATATATCGGAGCGGCAAAGGTGCTCACAAAAATATCTGAACACGCCTCCATTGTCAAGGCGTTGAGTGCGTGTTCAATGCTGTTCAGATATTTTTGAGAACCTCGGCCGCTCATATAGATGCAGACTGCACGATGTACGGTTTTTTAAAGCGACGTATGTCGAACTGCGCTCACTTTGTGTTCGCGCCTCACGTGGTTCCAAAATGTCCCCCATCAAATCCTGCTAATAATACACACTTTGCTCTTATCACCTCCGCCGGAGAACGGCACATCGCGATCTCTTACCCCCACTCCAAAGCATAGTACTATTACCTACTCATCTGTGACAGCGTGTCCTTACTTCTTACCCCGGATAACTCCTCATCCACTTGATGATGACTTTTTCATTTAAATCGTTTAGCTAAAAATATGAATGGTTTTTCCATAAATGTTTATATTACTCGTGTAATAAAAAATACCTAAGTACTAAGTAGGTAATTGTCATAAGTATGGAATATGCGCGTTTTCCTAATTAAGGGCCAATACTATGGTCAATGTGGCGAAGACCGGCCAATAAAATTTTTGGTTGGGAAGACCATCATAACTGTCATTGTAAGGCAAGAACTCTTTTTGTATCCGTACGTCGCTCACAGTCAGAAAGGAAGAGCTTCGCTCCTGCTCTACCGACCTTCTGTAAGTGAAGTATGTGTACAACCGAAAGAGTTCAGTCAGAAGTGACGAAAGAGCTTGTAGTCGGCCATACCTGATAAACGGTCTTTACCACATCGACCTTACGTATAATAAATGCCATAAATCGGTGAGATATCAACAGATGCCGGCAGTACCAGCCACCGGTCGCAAGATATCGCGCACAAATTGTGATCATTTTTATAACGATGACTATTACACGGTGGCTAAATATAACTGCATTCCCGTTACCAGGGAGGTTTTGGGATTATACTGAACAACTTTTCCAATGGGACCAACCCCGAAATAGCGAAAAAAAATTTACCCTCCCATAGAAAATGGACTAGCCAAAATGTATGAAACAGCCAATTATTCGCGATTTCGAGGTTGGTCCCATAGTAAAAGTTGCTCAGTATAATCCCAAAACCTCCCTGGCTACGGTAATGCAGTTATTTTTTAGCCACCCTGTAAATACTGGTTAGATAAAGGAAATTCCATTGCTGTGCAAATCTACAATTCGATCCCTGATTTAAGATTTCTCATTTACAGTGTTTGTATTTGTAGTTATTTAACTATTCATTCGTTTACATTCATTTATTCATTCATTTGCATACATTTATTTATTCAGTTAGATTATAATGGGATGGATCTTCAATTTTGTAATACGTAGTGTAGCGAAACGCTACTGGCCGTTTGTAAAAAAATAAAATGCATATTTGCGCTTATTTTGAATTTAAATTTTGATGGAATGTTCGAGAAAGAAAAGATTGAATTTGTTTTTAGGCAGATGGTTTGTGAATTTTGAGGAACCTCTCCTCACGTGGATTTCCGTGACAGTTGGATTTCCGTGCACTTTTAAAAACCTCGTATTAAATATCAAACTGTCGTATTAAAAACAACCCGGGAATTCCAACGACTTCTCCCCTCAAAATTCACAAACCATCTGCCTAAAAACAAATTCAATCTTTTCTTTCTCGAACATTCCATCAAAATTTAAATTCAAAATAAGCGCAAATATGCATTTTATTTTTTTACAAACGGCCAGTAGCGTTTCGCTACCTACAGCTAATATTTGGTTGGGGTTGGTTTTATTGGAATTCGTTTAGGGTCCTCTTGTTATATTTTTGGGCTTAGCATTAAGTTTTTTTTTGTTTTTTGGGTTAGTCTTCTTGTTTTGTTGGTTGTTTGTTTGTTTGTTTGGTAGGGAGATGCTGTAGCGAAACGCTACTGGCCGATTGTAAAAAAATAAAATGCATATTTGCGCTTATTTTGAATTTAAATTTTGATGGAATGTTCGAGAAAGAAAAGATTGAATTTGTTTTTAGGCAGATGGTTTGTGAATTTTGAGGGGAAAAGTCGTTGGAATTCCCGGGTTGTTTTTAATACGACAGTTTGATATTTAATACGAGGTTTTTAAAAGCTTTTAAAATTGCAAATTCACAACCTCGTGGCCTTCGCTTGTTCCCTCGTCCTGTTGCTGCTCCAATGGATCTTCTTTCCATTGACTTAATTGGACCATTACCTCGTCGGCCTGTTTGAAGACACCAACTTGTGCGCCGACCTTGCAATACAAGTAAATTTGAATCCAGCCACTGGCACCCTTGCGAGTGCTTCCACATTTGTCCCTTTTACCCGTTTTTTCCCCTGAATTTCAAGACCACCTATATCCCCATTCCTGACTGAAATTCAAGACCGCAATATCTTAAAATTTTAGCGATAGTTTTTCCAATCCCAATTTTTTTATGATCTAATTATTTGTTGTGTGTTTTGTGCCATATTTTTGTTTTGTCTTTTGTCATTTGTGAATATCTGTTATCCGCATAATACAAATCCTCAAAATTCAAATAATCGGTTTAAAATTTAGGTATCAATCACCCAACGTTTCAACCATCATCGTCCATTCTATTCGCCACATTAATACATTTTTTCTTTCAGCTAAATTTTCGGCCGGTCCCTTATTTTATTTCTTGTTTATCCCTTATGCGGAAAACGGACAATAAATTCTGTGTTTTTAAATAAGTTGGAACGATCAAAATAGTGTTTTTGGTGAATTTAGTAAATAATAATTTTTATACAGGGTGTTACCGGAAATTCATTTTTTTTTAATAAAAAGTGTTCAAATTATGGGTCAAACAGATCACTGTGTTATGTCTTTCCTGTAGACATACACAAGAGTTAAGGGCTATAAAGGTTAATTTTCTTATTTAACCCTTATCCACGTGAAAAGGTCCTCCTTTTATTTAAAGAACTATGATAAAATCATTACTTACATGCCCACAAGCTGTTAACTATTGCCCACAGGAGAGAAAACTAGTGTGTTATCGCGAACAGCACATTTTTCTCTCCTGTGGGCAATAGTTAACAGCTTGTGGGCGTGTAAGCAATGATTTTATCATAGTTCTCTAAATAAAAGGAGGACCTTTTCACGTGGATAAGGGTTAAATAAGAAAATTAACCTTTATAGCCCTTAACTCTTGTGTATGTCTACAGGAAAGACATAACACAGTGATCTGTTTGACCCTTATACGTGTTCAGCGAATTATATTGTTTTACTGCAGTAGGTACTTAGTACCCAGGTAAATTTTATTTGCCTACTCAAGAGTAAAATAATAGAGAGAATAATAGGAGAAAAGCGATGCTTGTTAAAAGCAATAAGAAATAGGCGAGGCATGATGTTAGGACACCTTATACGGCATGATAACTTTTTCCTAAACATCCTTGAAGGCAGGATTGAAAAGACAAGAGAAGAAGGGAGACCTAGAATCACTTATCTCAGCCAAATAAAAAATAATGCGTCGTACGTGGAAATTAAAAGACTGGCACAAGAAAGAAATGATTAGCGATTACTCCACCGACAAGAGCAAAGCTCTTAAGTTATGATGATGATGATGATGATGATGATGATGATGATGACTCAAGAGTGTTAGATTGACCTAAGTGGAGCCACCCAGATTTTTGATGCATTTTAGGGTTTTCAGCTTTGGCGATGTCTGAGGTCCGGTATCGTTTTCAAAGATGTAGACTATACCAAATTTCATCTAAACTGGTTCAGCGGTTATTGATTCCCCAGACAAACTTCCTGTCCCCCTTTTCGCACCCTTAAGGGTTAATCTGTCTGTTCGTGTGTTTGTATGTTCGCGCTAAACTCAAAAACTACTGAACGGATTTTCATGAGGTTGAAGGCTACCATCAGAAGGCTGGGCAAAGGCCTCTCCCTTTCCAATCCTCCAAATACATATTTAGTAAAATAAAATACGACTTCTACAAGGCCAAAGTCGCGAGAGGAGGCTAGTTCGGAACTTTGGAACAGCAGAATTTACACATGCAGCTCTTGGACTATACGCGTCGGTTGCCGGCGCCGGCAATCGACACAGGCGTAATCGCAACATGCGCGCGATAAACCTTGATTTATTACGTGATTTATTCCATTTTTCATTAAGAAAAATACTACACATGCGAGCGTTTGACCTGTTCGCTGCTTAAGCGTAGCAGCGGGCAATGTATAAAACGTTAACCCGGGCCTGGGTTCTTCGATTAATACCTACAATTTGAATTCAATGAAAATTCATTTTGATTTTTAATGAGAAACAACAGGAGAAAATATATACGGACATAGTGTATAACTTTACTATTGCCGTACGTATAAACTTGATCATAGAAAAGAGTACCTACAATCGCGACAATCGCGTGTAATTTATGCGATTGTAGACCGGTACCTACTCTTTTCATTTTTACTTACCTATATCTTGTATTGCCTATTCTTTTTTTTTTCAAATAAATATTATAGGACTATTTTACACAGATCGACCTAGTCCCACAGTAAGCTCAATAAGGCTTGTGTTGTGGGGTACTGGACGACGATATATATCATATACACATATATATAAATACTTATATACATAGAAAACATCCATAACTCAGGAACAAATATTTGTGATGAACACACAAATAAATGTCCTTACCAGGATTCGAACCCGAGACCTCCTGCTTCGTAGGCAGGGTCACTAGCGACTAGGCTAGGAGGCCGTTAAAACCTCTAGTATTGCTGGTATTGATCTTGCCTAATGTCTCGTTATGACACTTATGACGTATATTTTTAAGTTTAGGTAAATAACTAATAAATAAATATTGGACATTCATACACAAATTCACTAAGCCTCACAGTAAGCTCAAGGTTTGTGTTATGGATACTAAGAAAAAACAACGGTCAAGTGCAAGTTCGTTAAACTCGCGCACCGAGGGTTCCGTACATTCAATTTTCTCATGTAAGTACTTAACTATAATCACGAAAGACTTTTGACCAGAAATTGTGTAAGCGCCATAATCTATCGGCATCTATGCGCTCCCTGTATGTATATTGGTTTCTCAGGGATAATTATTTATCTTGTGAACCGATTTCAACAATTTTTATTTTATTTGAAAGAAGGTGTTTTTAGTGTCATCTCACAGAATTTTAATGCGTATTTTAAATGTAACTTTAAATGAAACAATTGATAAGAAGCTAAGCCAAGACAACGATATATAATATAATATATATATATACTATACATACATACCGTAAAAGTATAAAACTTTGCCCTTCAGAAAGTGTATCTGTAACTACTTTTAAGTTATTTCGCTTTTACTGAACTGTGACGCGGTGGGCAAAGTTATGTTAAAGGGCAAAGTTTTATACTTTCTTTTACGGTATGATAGAAAACACCCATGACTCAGAAACAAAAATCGATCTGTGTTCATTTATTTGTCATCTAGATATAACTTAAATATATTTATTTATTTATCTATCCAGGGAATTTGGAACGGTCAAATCTGTTATCATGCACAGAGTGCATATGTCGTAGTCAGATCGTATAACCCGCCGTATTACATTACGGCTAGCCGTTTTCAAAAACAGGGGCGTTTTGAAATGCGGCGGCGCGACGATTAGCCGGATTGTCATTGCGATACGTTCTTCAATAAGGCGGCCTACGTTTAGCCGCATCGTACTACTATTTTAGATTGTAGAGTGACCAGTTCTTTCGGTCGCCTACGTAACCGGAGTTTGACAATGTTTGCAATTTAATTTATTTTTACCATGGTCCCACCGCACTACATGTGTTTCTTTTCCAAAACAGTTCCTTCACAACTTAAATAGACGGAGCCCCGCAACCGGGGCTCCTATTTCTGGGCGGTTTGCCCTTCGGGCATCTGAAGCTACCTAACGAACCTAACCTACTTACCTACCTACGCTTTTTTCCCCAAAGTGTAATGTTTTCACGGACGTCTCACTAATCAATAGGTAGGTAGGTTAGGTTCGTTAGGTAGCTTCAGATGCCCGAAGGGCAAACCGCTCAGAAATAGGAGCCCCGCGAAGCGGGGCTCCGTCTAGTTAAGTTGCGATGGAAATGTTTTTTGAAAAGAAACAGTCCGACGAACTCCAGATTTGATGGACACCCCAGCGTTTGTCAGGCAGCGCCACGGGTGTTAAAAATGGGAACTATAAACTGTCAAAGCGGCGGCTAATGACTCGCTGTATTACATTACGGCTAGCCGTGTTGAAGAACGTATGGCGCCGAATACATTCCGGCGGATTCTCATTCAGCCGCATTCAATCCGGCTAATCGTTAAACCGCCGCATTTCAAAACGCCCCTGTTTTTGAAAACGGCTAGCCGTAATGTAATACGGCGGATTATACGATCCGACTGCGACACATACATTGATGCCACGCCAGCGCCACAATAACATTTCGCGTTACGGTACACCCAATGACTCACTCTGGGTCCAAACACCACATGGTTTTTACGTTATTTACGCTGTGAAACAACTTTAAAGGAATTTTATCAGAGCCAAGCTCGTGGTGGAAATGGAAGCGGATATGCTTCCTTAATAGCTTTTTGCAAAAATAAATTTGTTTTTATCAAACGCAATTATACCTAACAATGTCATCATCAAAACTAGCGGATCAGACTGCGTCAAAAGTAACCATTCTACCCTTTAGTGGGTAACGGCAAGATATTTGCCGTCATACCACTCAGATATTTTTTTTTCTTAATGAACGTGTTGTTAGTTAATATAAATTTTGGTTCGCATAAGAGAATATACTCGTACCAATCTACGAAAAAAAGGAGACCTGATAAACGTTATTCCATCCCTTGTTAAAAGATGATTCTTAGGCCTGAACTTAGATTTTTAACTATTGCCTACATTTGAACAAAAATGTTTGTAAATAAAATTTTCTTTGCTGAATTTATCCGATAGTCAAAATTCTCTAGTTTCAGAGACAAGTTTGGCGATATAAAGTTTAAAGAAAAAAAATCTGTTATTTGATAATTTAAAAAAATGAAGACGGCAATATATTTGCCACTATCCGTTAAGTGTCTGGTGTTTATTAAAGGAAAGGGTAGGTTAGGCTACTATTGTTATTGATTTATATATGGAGCAATAGCTTAATTCAATACTTCAAATTATTACATGCTAGCAACCTATCCACAGTTTTGCTGGGATTACAATACCTACTTGGAAATAATATACAATACCTACATATAATAGTATATATTACCTATAAATAGAATAAACAAATCATTTTAAGTTAAATAAAGGTTTTAATAATTTTTTATCATTCTATTGGTTTTTAATTTATTCATTTTAGATACTTCATGCCACCCGTAGTTCCCCCGGCAAACTGACATGACGGTCTTATTGTCACTTACTGCCCTTGGCTGATAGCGGCAAACATATTGCCGTCTTATAATTCGGAAACCCCGAAATAATATACTTACATATGTCGGACCCTGACACCAGAAAGACGTATTGCAGCGTTATAGTTCATTATTTTAGACGCCTGTATAAAATCGATTAGCAATGTTGAGCTACGTATTATTTGGTTGTAACGAAATAAATAAAGTTGTGTAGAGAGTAACTCCGTCTATTGGCGCATTGTTGAAATAAAGTTGCGTAGAGAGTAACGCCATCTATTGGCGTGTTGTTGAACTGAGATGACAGGTAGAAGGCTTTGGAACGTCGAGAGGTTTCTCTCGAGTGAGCGTAGGCACGAGTTGGCGTTTTTGTCGGTATGTTGGTAGACTGGTCGAGCAGGTTTGCCAACTTGACTGAGGCGGGAGCGGAGAGGCTCCGCCGCTGGTAGTTCTTCTTGATCGGACCGCGCTAGAGATCGGACGTACTCGTTAGCCAACCTCGTGCCTAACTCGCTACGTTCCTGAAGGTTTATACCTGAAGGATTATTCTGATAGCTTATAGAATCCCGCGTTCTTTAACCATTTAGCTAAGTGTTTTATTTCAAGTGTTATTTTGATTTCTTATGTTTCATTAGAAGCTTACTTTTGTGAAATAAAGAAATGATGTGTTATGTGTTGTTTTAACTTGTTTTGAAAAGATTTGTCCCTCTGAGTTTGTTGCCGGTCCCATATAGGGCTAAATCTTCTCAGGTCAGATATGTAGGGTTGGAGCCGGCCTAGTTTGACTTGAATAAAGATTTAAACGGTTTCTTTTTACTTTCATATCGCTCCCTTGAGTTAAAAATAGCAATTAGTTCTTTTAAACATTTAGTACTGAAGTATAGTAGGCACTAGTATGGTTAACGAGTCCTAATGTTTATTTCATGCACTGGTAGCAATGGTAGCATACTGGTTTAGCTGTGAAGTAATACATCGAGATACTACCCCACGCGCCCACCGCTTTTAGGACCATCGGTATTCGACACATATATATTTCTCTTACTCAAAAATCATAAAAAAAATAATTCATGCCGTGCGTATCGTTAAAGTTCTCGATTCATTGCTATAAAAAATAATGGTCAAAGGGTTAAATAACTTACCTACTTATAAAAATCGGCCAAGAGCAGGGCCATGGTCAGTGTAAGGTTTCGTAGTTACCATTCTGTCGAAATAGGCCAAACGGGGCCATTAGTAAGTATCATGTGTACATTACAAGAATAAGGGAGTACCTTTGCAGCGCTTTGTACGTGTTTTTACTAAGAAAATAATATTTTTTGTAATAACTCAAAAACGACTGGACCGATCATGTTCGCTATAGTTTTCATTGAAAGTATTTATTAATTTTGTTTCACGATTTTTTCATAGTTTTTGGACCCATGGTTCAAAAGTTCGAGGGCGGGGCACATATTTTTTTTAACTTTATCGAAAAATGTTTGTTGAAGACCCTTATTCTTTTTGTAAGACCTTTCCAACGATATCCCACACAGTTAGGGTTGAAGCGAATAAAAAATTACTTCCAATACCCTACCCTAAAAAAAATTTATTTTTCATTTTATTGTACGACTTATTGTCGGATTTATTGGTTATACTAGGCGGGCCCGCGGCTCCGCTCGCGTAAATGAAATAAAGAGTTTGTCTTATGTTTCGTTAATTACCGACATTATTATGTACCTATTCAACCCTGCCAGGATTCATAACTCTGTGATAGGGACTTCTTATTTGTAACCGTTATTTGGATAAATTAATTCGCAAATTTCTCAATAAATAATGTCATTTGATAAGATAAAATGATGGCAAGATTGTATTTTTTAAAATTATTATTTATTTTTATAAGCGCAGTCCAGTCAGCAAAAATGTTCATTAGATTAATTTCCGCCTTAAGACGAATTCGGACGACCACCGCCCATATATCGCCTTTTCATACAAACGTAGGTAGGTAGTCCCCATTTTCCTTTCTGGACATAACAATACTTACTACGGTGACGCAACGATCCAAAAAGAGTCCTGGGCTCCGATACCAGATCACGCCATGTTTTTCGGTCTTGCGATAGCTCTCGCCAGTCGCTATGGCCGAGGTTGAGCGTTGAGCAGGTCTTGAGCAACGACGTCGTTTCTGCGGTACGTAGGACGTCCAATCGGGCGTCTCCCATTTCGTTGTCCCAAGTACGCTCTCTTCACGGCAAGATCCTCTCCCATTCTCTCTGTGTGCTCCGAGCCACCGAAGCTAAGCCGCTTAATTTGGTCTCTCCAATACCCAAATATATCGGAACACATCCTTATTTCTATGGCAACAA
Source organism: Cydia splendana (assembly GCF_910591565.1). NCBI lineage: Eukaryota > Metazoa > Arthropoda > Insecta > Lepidoptera > Tortricidae > Cydia > Cydia splendana. The sequence goes on from NC_085976.1 coordinate 12,771,144, forward strand.
AGTTATATTACGATGTATTTGGCTACTTTAGCCTGATCTATTTCATACTGACTGTACATTGGCTTCATGAATGTGTAGTTGCCATTAGATATATATGGTAGCCACCAAGGTCGCTCAAAAATATCTGAACATGCACTTTAAAGTTACATTATAATTTACATTGTTCAGACTTCAGATATTTGTGAATACCTCATCCACCCCAATATATCTGATGGTGACTTTCAGCAAGAAGAAAAATCTTACCTGGTCGAGTCGTATCGTATTACGCGAGAAAACAGTTTCCAAATTGATTAAGTATACCTATCTCTAAAGTCATCCCTTGAACTGATGGACTTCATATTAAATATTAACGTATCCACTTTGTATTTCTGGCCTATCTCGGCAGCCCGTTCCCCGGACGAATGGCAATCTTTGCCGAAGACGAATTTCTTTTTGACTTGATTGACTGTGAGTTCAAATTGACTCCGAATAATATAACTCAAAACATTTATTTACATACAATATATATACATCCTCAAAATAAATTTAAAACAACAAAATCATAACAAAATACAAATTATTAATAATATGATAATATTAATTTGATTGATGTCATATTTGTCATAAGTCACTCGTATGGGCGTACACTAAGGTTGAGGTTGACATCACTTTTTATATTACTTCGTATAAAAACACGTAGGAATAACTGTATACCAACATGACAAACCTAATTTAGATTACTTTACACCGAAACGAAACGAACCGAGAGTTCCCGAGAAATGGTCGAAGTCGTAAAATGAAGATTGTTATGAAAATTTCTTTTCCTTATTGTAAATTAAATACGCATCGAAAGCGATAGTTTTTATGTTCTAGTTTTATTCTCATATGTAGATAATAGATTTAAACAGTTTTTTCTTATCATACGTGCGTTGTATTCGAGATACGTGTCAAAAACTTTTTTAGAAATTTGTAAGGCGCCATCTCTCTTCTTCGCTCGTTTTTTATTCCGTTCTGGTTTTTCAATTTTATATATATGATGATGACTAGACGGGCCCGCAGCTCCGCTCGCGTAAATGAAATAAAGAGTGTGTCAACCCTGCCAGGGTTCATAACGGTGATAGGGATTTCTTATTTGTACCCGTTATTTGGATAACTTAATACACAAAATATCTGAAAAAAATTATGTGATTTGATAAAAGGCAAAATTATACTTTTTCATCTACGTAGTTATTTATTTAAAACTCGTTTCAACATAAAATTATTATTTATTTTTATAAGCCTAATTGCAAAAACGTTCATTAGATTAATATCCGCCTTAAGACGAATATGGACGACCACCGCCCATAAATCGCCTTTTGGTACAAACGTACGTACTCCCCATTTCCCTTTCTGAATACTAACATTACTTACTACGGTTATGTGAATCCTGGCCTCCGAGAAAAGACAAAACAAAACACACCATGTTTCTCGGTCTTGCGATAGCTCCGCCAGTCCCCATGGCCGAGGATAAGCAGATCTCGAGCAACTACGTCGTTCCAGCGGTAGGTACCTATGACGTCCAATTGGGCTTCTCCCATTTCGTTGTCCCAAGTACACTCTCGTCACGGCACGATCCTCTCCCATTCTCTCTAAATGTCCGAGCCAATGTAAGCTTAGCCACTTTTGTCTCTCAGTATTCCGCCAGTATATCGGAACACATCCTTATTTCTATAGCAACAGAGTTATATTACGATATTTGGCCGACTGCTGACTGTACGTTTGCTTATTTTCACCAGGTCGTTTCGCTCAAAAATATCTGAACATGCACTTAAATTTTATCTACCTACATTATAACTTGCTATAAACTTTGTATTTTTGGCCCATCTCGGCAGCCCGGTCCCCGGACGAATTTCTTTGCCGAAGCTGTGAAAGTAAATCTGAATAACATATAACTCAAAAAGAAATTTAAAACAACAAAATACAAATTACTATTGATATTGATAAGTCATTATCAGTCATTATATGGCATGTCACTCGTATGGGCATAAACTAAGGTAAAAGGTTGAGGTTGACAGCACTTTTTATTTTACTTCGAGTAAAAAAGGCCGAAATCACTGCATACCAACATAACAAACATAATTTTGGTTATTTGAAACGAAACCAACCGAGAGTTTCCGAAAATAGCCGATAGTCGTAAAATGAAGAATGTTATGAAAATTTCTTTTGCTTATTGTAAATTAAATACGCATCGAAAGCGATAGTTTTTATGCTCTAGTTATATTCTCATACTTAGATAATAGATTAGAACAGTTTTTTCTTATCATACGTGCGTCGTATTTGAGAAACGTGTCAAAAACTTTTTTAGAAATTTGTAAGGCGCCATCTCGCTTCTTCCCTCGTTTTTTATCCCGTTCTGGTTTTTCAATTTTATATATATGATGATGATGATAACCATGCCAAATTGCAGTTTTCTAACACTAACGATCACGGAGCAAAGCCTCGGACAGACAGACAGACATGGCGAAACTATAACACTATAAGGGTTTCTAGTTGACTACGAAAGTTACGAAACCCTAAAAAAGAGATACGTCTCTAAAATCTCTAAATATATGTAAAACGTGTAAAACAATTAGACTGTTACAGATACTTTTGAACGCGAACTGGATACATCTACTTATGTACTTATCGTTATTTGGAAAAGTATTCCAAAATGGCAGTTACATATGATGTCGTGTTGTTTCATCTGCTAGTATTATGCTGACTGTACTCTCTTGCTACACAGAAGTTACTTACATAATTAAAGAAGTAGATCAAATACAATCGGCTTAAAAGGAGCTTAGCTTAGGTACCAAAAACGTCTTCTACGCGTGAATAAATTAATAATACACATCTCTTTCTTACAAAGACAAAGAAAATCTCTACATACTCTCTCACGGAACATTTTTTTAGACTAATCTTTTGAAAATTTTAATGTTATTTCTCCTATTTGGCTTGCATACAATGTATTTCAGGGTCAAACAGATCAGTGTGTTATGTCTTTCCTGTAGACATACACAAAAGTTAAGGGCTATAAAGGTTAATTTTCTTATTTAACCCTTATCCACGTGAAAAGGTCCTCCTTTTATTTAGAGAACTATGATAAAATCATTGCTTACATGCCCACAAGCTGTTAACTATTGCCCACAGGAGAGAAAAATGTGCTGTTCGCGATAACACGCTAGTTTTCTCTCCTGTGGGCAATAGTTAACAGCTTGTGGGCATGTAAGTAATGATTTTATCATAGTTCTTTAAATAAAAGGAGGACCTTTTCACGTGGATAAGGGTTAAATAAGAAAATTAACCTTTATAGCCCTTAACCCTTGTGTATGTCTACAGGAAAGACATAACACAGTGATCTGTTTGACCCTTCAAGACGAAGACTAGATGTCGGGTCAGTCAACATAACAAAAGCCATATTGATAACAGAGAAAGTGAACGATCCGCCGGTAGGCACAAATGATGTTTATTAAATAGCGCACATACTTAATTGATATTTTTCTATTTCTTATCAGAAATAATATGAGTGGTAGCTACTGGGTGAATTACCTACTGACATGGAATTTTACAAACAGTACCAATTAAGACAGTTTAAGTACGTTTTTAATGTCAACGTCTGCACCGGTTATAATAAAAATTGGCAAGTAGAAAGCTTAAACATCCTTAGGGTTGGATGTAAATAGAATCTACTTATCCCCCTGGAAGTGGGAGCGAGGAAATGACACAGACGGAATCCCACGCGGGCGGAGCAGGGTACACAGCTAGCTAATTCGTAATTAGGTAATTGAATACTCCACCCCGACTACCCCGAGTACCGACTACCTACTCGGTAGGTACCTACAACAGTACTACCTAACAATTGACAATAATAAAGAACTAAAAAAATATATTAAATATTTTTTATTTATACTTAATAGTTTTGTCGTTCAGATGAAAAAAATACGCAGGGTGTTCCATGGGTGCTCAGTGATTTTATTAACAGAATAGATACCTACCTAATGTGATACGCGGCTACCTATAGAATATATTAAGAGTACAAGACTTCTGAGCTGCGGAAAAATGTCGCGCACCTGCGAATTAATTGTTGTTTACAAACAATTCCACGACACAATCCGTCTGTTGTGTCCCACCACGCGCGTCGGGCCAGTACGTCTGATAAGGTTTAATCTGGCCGAGCTCTGCGGACATGGATCCGCCGATAATCGCCGATCGCGGTTATCACGCGTCCGCTGCTCGGCGGCGGCGCGCGCGCAGTCCTCACACTCACTTCGCTCCCGGCCGCTCCACAACCGGCTGCCTGGCTCCATATACGACTATCTTTACCAAGATCCACTAAATATAACGCTACAGGGACACTTGCATTGTAAGTTAAATTAAAGTCAACTTTAAATATTACATACTCAGTTTTAAATGCATCTCAGTGAATTTTCGTTTATTATTTCAGGAGCACCATGCTACGCGACGGCAGCAGTGCGGTCAGCGAGGACGTGCTCCTTAGCGACGAGCTGCTCTTCGAGTACTCGCCGGCAGAGAGCCTCATCAACTTCGAGCTGCCGAGCCTCGGCTCCGGCTCCGACGCTGACGACTGGCAGTTCAGTGACTTGGACATAAATTGTGATGCGTTTGTGAGTAGTAGCGTAAGAAATACGGACGATGCGAGATCTCGATCGCCAGTGCTATTCGATTTTGCCGATTTGGACAATACTTTCGATTTCGATGAGTTCCTGATGGAAGCTTTGAGTAGTGACCGTTCAAACGACGCGCCGCACTCGGGCTCCGAGACAACGGACAGTAGCGAGGAGTCACTGGGGAGGCTGTCGGTTCTGGGCATCGATTTAGAGTCGATGCGAGTACAAGAAAGCATCTACGAACCCGAGGAGGATGCGTCAAAGCGGGAGACAGAGCCGAAGACTGAGAAGCGTTCGTGGGGCGAGCCGCAGTTCTGTCCGACGATGGGAGTGTTCCGGTGTCCAGTGGAAGAGTGCGGGAAGGTGTACGCGAAGGCGTCGCACGTGCGCGCGCACCTGCGGCGGCACAGCGGCGAAAAGCCGTACCGGTGCACGTGGGGCGGCTGCTCTTGGCGGTTCGCACGCTCCGACGAGCTGGCGCGCCACCGCCGCAGCCACTCCGGCGACAAGCCGTACCGGTGCGGCGAGTGTGGGAAGCGTTTCGCCCGGTCCGACCACCTCGCCAAGCACGGCCGAGTGCACGCACGCCGCGCTGCCGCGGCCGCCGCTGCTGCCGCTGCCGCGGCGGCCAACTCGGCCAGAAGACCTGCCTCTTACGGGTATCGGACGCGAAGACTTGTGTGATTAACGAATCTCCTAGGATATGGACCTACAAGTATTTTTTTGCGCGGGCGCGAAATATTTATGTGAACTTGTCAGATGTCATTTTAAAATGTGTTTTGTGACTCATATTTGATTTAGACTTAAAAGGATAAGTAACTTAAGAACAACACATCTTAATTAATAGGTAGGTAGGTGAGTTTGAAGTATCGTCTCGTTGGCTATGATTATAATCATAAGATTCAAGTCATAGTTATGGTCTGTGCTAAAATTACAGATGTTTAATTAATATTTTATTTCTTAACAAGGAACATATCTGAAATGACCGATGGATTATTGTGTATATATATTCAAGAAGGCAAAAAGCTGATTCTCATTGTATATATGTGAATGTGATATACATACTTATGCCGAATATGAAAGGTCATGTTTAAATTCGGTCAAAATACTTTAAAGTTTGTTGTTCAGAAAATAATTTAATATCTTAGTATAGGAAAGTAGATATGTATATAGTTTTTAATATTATTTTACACGTCTCGTACCCGGCGTACTTCTATTAATGTAATTTAATACAAAAAAATGCTTCTTAATTTTTAATTGTATATATATATACGTACATACATAAATCTAGATTTTTTTTTATATAAAATTGATATAATAGTATTTTTTATTCATCAAATAGGTAGTAGGTATAGATTCAGGGGTGTTGGGGTGAGATGGTGAGCTGGATTTGAAATTAATTATTCATGGAGACATTTACACTAGAGATGCCACGAATATTGGGCAACTATTCGGTATTCGGCCTATTCTGCCACTTTGTCCAATGTTGCCTACTATTCGGCCGAATACCGAATATCTGTTGCACCTATCTAAAAGGAAAAATTACACAAAAAATAACTAAAACCTAGGTATATTTAATATTTAAAATGTATGTCGGAAAGTAGTTAAATACGAAGGCACGTTTTTGAGCATTTGTTGATTCCAAAATATTTTATTTTTATCATAGGTCTGATTTGATTGACTCTAACTACATTCATTAATTCTGTTCAACAAAAAATATATCTTAGCAAACGTTGTGCTTTGTTGGCGAACAGTTTTCAAAATAATTGTGACTCAAAATGTTCGCATGTCATGCCGAATAGTCGATCGCCGAATATTGGGTATTCGGCCGAGAGGGGGGCCGAATATTCGGTATTCGGCCAAATTCACTATTCGGGGCATCTCTAATTTACACTATACAAACAACATCAGCTAAAATAGTCATATCATGGTACTTATGCAAGGTTAACTCTATATTAGGTATATGATCTATCTATATGAATAATCTGATTAATACTTAATACTATATGTGCAGATAATACCGCACGTAGAGATAGAGAAGTGTGCGTGAGGAGAAATTAATGATAAAAACCAAAATATCAAAAATTGTTTATGCAATAAGAAGATAACGCAAGGTGCCATGTTTAATAATTACCTCGTAAGGGCAACGTACTCCAATCAACAAAGTCATAGAGACTTGCTCAATAACATTAACGTTAATTATGTATATTAAGTAAATCGCAGTTATTTATATAACAGATAATAAGTGAGTGAAGACTGTTTTGATGCAGATTTAAAAGCAATGAAGTCGTGAGCCGGGGAGCGGCCGTCGGCAAGAAACTCCCGCAATCAATCAATTACCAGCATTATCTACTAACGGCCCTTCCGTTTCATTCATGGATATGTGACGAAAACAACGAGTCTCACGCTCATGTATCCTTTCCTTTACAGTACGTACCAATACACATTAACATACTTATACAATAAAGAAAGCGGAAAGTTTTTAAGAAGTTGTTACAGATCGAGGGTCTACCGCGAACACTTCGCAAATTGCAGGCATCTTTCTCTGTTACTCTAATAACACCTTAATTGGAGTAAAAGAGAAAGATGCCCGCAATTTGCTAACTTCGGTGTTCGCGGTAGGCCCTCTGATGCCGAAATACTGAATTTGACGCGGTTATCACACTCTGATGCGAATCTGTACGCCGTTCCGGTGTGGACCAGCGAAGGGCCGTACGCTTGTTTGCCACCGACTGACTACGAATATTATAAGTCACCTTGTAATAGAAATTTGTTAACTTTTTTTAATGTACATATCCTGTTTAGCCCTATTGTTTAACTGGGGGTGACTGCTTTATTGAAGCATTTAATCCACCGTTTGTACTTATTAAAGTTATCACTACTATTAACTACTTGCTTGATTTAGTAACACAACACGAATGTTAATACATAGTTTGTAATGTACAGTAAACACGAACGCCACAATAATTAATCTATGTACAAATATTCCAAAGAAATATGGTGATATTTTATAGTCTGTATCTTTTGTATTTAAAAAAAGAGTAAACATCTTCATCGGCTTCTTAAGCCGGATGAGGGTAGATGAAAACATTACACGATCAAATAATGTAGGTTGAAGTCAGGGCGCTCAGTGACATATCCAGGTGGTTTTGTATTTGGTTGGTTAATCAATAAATGTTATAAAGACCCTAACATGTACAAATTATTTGTTTACTTTTATTTAAGTACCTAAAGATACAGAGTAGGTATAGTTAATGATAATTGAGAGTCAATTTAAATTATCAATCGTCATATTTTTTTTGCATTTTAAATAGAGCTTCTTGTCCCTTAATTTTGTATTTTTATGATAAAAATGGTGAAAGGTTATATTATATTTTGGCCAGCATAGTATAGGCACTGTTTATTTATTGTAAATACAAATATTCTTATGTCATTGGTCTTGAAAATAGAAGAGTTTTCTTAAAATTGTTCGAATATAGCTTGTGTTAGTTATTTGATAAAAATTAGAGATGAACTCAAATGTGTTTGACTGGATCTATTTATTCGTTATTTAACTTATTTAATAGATAACGGCACACACCCTCATCACATAAGTTATTTAGTCTATCCTTTTTCAGGTCAGGGCACTTATTAGCAACAAGAATAACAAGATAGCAGAAAGTGTCCACAAAAGAATCTCGTAAATGTAATAACTCGTTTCATATGTATACCTACAGACTATTAGTATAGACCCTACACTCCCAGCAATACGAAAGCGCCGCAGAGGCCAATGCAACAAATGCTGAGGTTCTGTGTGTACCCAAACCAAACGTAGGAAATGGAACTCTATTACAAAGCCTCTACTGTCCGCGTCTGCTAACGAACTATATCAAGAACATAACAAGCACGCCCAGGGTGCCTAGCCAACCTGCCAATTGTTTGCGCTACGACAACGAAACGCTATCTGTCTCTCTATCGCACTAATATGTAAGAGTGATAGAGAGACAGAAAGCGTTTCGTTGTCGTAGCGCAAACGATTTGAATCTTGGATAGGCCCCCAGGTCTGAGTTTAACCCTTATACAGGCAGAGGCTATTTTAGCGACTAAATACAATTACTTAGAAACTGAGTTTTAGTTCTTTGTAATAAAGTTCAAAATGAGTTGACTTTATTGAAACTATGGCTTACTTTTTTCCCTAGGATACTACTTTATCTCTCATTGTTGTAGGCGCCTAGCAAAATCTTATTAGCTTTTGCTTTGAACGTCGTCGTGAGCATATAGCGTCGACTGCAGGGGTGCAGGTTACAAATTTACAATTCTATGAGAGCGTGATGTTAATTTAATTATCAGTACCTACCTACTTTCCTGGTTATTATTTTCTTAGCAAAACATCCAGCTGTCTTCGTTCTATTAGACGTTTAGATTAGGACCAGCCCGGTGAATTCAATTTTGTACCATCTTCGATACAGTTACCACACTACACTGAAACGGAATGAATACTCTGACTGAGGAATGGCCCAATGAAATATACTACTAGAATTACCAATGGACTTATCTCATTTGGTTGATTAGAGAATATAAACATCCTTGCGGATTTTGCTTTGAAATGGAGTCTTCATCGCGCGCTTGCGCTGTACATAGGTGTTGCCATGTATGAAAAAAATGAAAAACGTGAGAAATTGTAATACTAACACTTGGAAGACGACAAAACTTTTCATTGTTTCCTTTAAATGTGCATTTATTCAGAATAATGATTGAAAGAACTTTTGATATAAAATAAATGTAAAAGCCGTAACAGACTACTACACCCCACCGCGACCTTGGTCGGTCATAATATCTCTTTCTCGCTCTAACTTATAGCTGCGTCCTTAACGCACGTACGGCGACCACCTAAAAGCTATAAAAGACTATCGCACCGCAACACTGATGCGCCGCACCCAAATGTGAGAGCTAGAAAGAGATACTTATTTCTTTAAAGTAGCTAACACACTATCGCACCGCACCAAGGTCATTGTGGGACGCACCCATAAGTAAGAGCGAGAAAGAGATATCGCTTTCTCCCTCTTACTTCGGTTTAGTAACTAATAGTAAATCGATAAGTGCGCCGCATCGCACCAAGGTACGCGCATACGGTGCGGTAGTCTGTTACAGCTTTAAGTAGTGTAGGTAGCGTGTAGTAGCAGCATTACAAATACAGATAAAATATTTAAAATCATTTTACTTTATTTTACGTAGTCTATGCTTGACTCTATGTAATATTGTCTATGCTATAATACTACCAAGTACGAATGATAAAACAAGGTGACGAATGCCATACATTTCAAATGCACTTTGAAATAATTACATTTAGATACACGATTCAATTCTATCAGACACAAATAAAAATGGTGGTTCTGTAGTTCAGATTGGTCCAAGAAAACAATTTCTGTAACTTGAAGTAAAATATTAATGATAACAGAAGCTTTATAAAGTGAAAAACGTTTTCATGGTTATAAAAATTGCAGAAGTTCAACGGGTGTGATTACGTGGTGTGTTAACAAAAGTCGTGTTTGACAAATAACAGGTTGTTGGAGGCACCGATTTCGCTGCACTTTTAAATGGTGTTATTTTTATTTGTAATGAGATTATTTTATTTGCATTAACGTGTGCTTACCGGTGGCTAATTCGTCCGTTGAAGCGTTTACCGAGGAGTTATATTGAAGAAACAAGAAGAGAGTTCCAAAAGACCATTCCAATTAATCAGCATGTGACCCAAATCTAAGATTTCTCTTCTTTGTGTTCTACGGGTCCGAGCATATTATAAATAGAGAGGCACCAGGATATCAGACAAGGCGTAGCAACGCCATAAGAGACCAGTATTTGTCGGGATATGACATTTTATGGACCTGTCACGGTTGAGTTCAGCTCTCTGGGGGTCAGGTGCACGAGACCCGCTTTTCAGCAATATTGTCTAAGTGCAACATAAATGCACGCTCGGATTTTACTACAGTCAATCTTTTTGCGATTATAAGTGCTCATACCAGGAAAATAAATACCTTGTGTTGTTTAAATGTCCATTCGCATGTTTGTGTGTGCTCAACAAGTGTACAGTGGTAGTGCAACATGAGGATCAAGGAGTCACCGCTGACATCAAGCTGCCAGCATTAGGATGCCACAGGATGGCTCACGCAGAAAATCACAGATACATTGTGCAGGTCAGTGACATGACATTTTTAAGGCTAGCTGCCACAGGATGCTCAGACAACATTTTGATAAGGTTTTAGTGATATTACTAACAGTGGTATGAAAATTTGCTCTTAATTTAGGACTAATATGTTAAATTGTTATAAATTTATAAAGTCTTTATTTGAGAGACAAATCTTTGTTAAAATACCAAAACTATTTAGAGCAATGAAAATACAATGACCAGTTCATTTTCAAACAATATAAATCAATCTATAAAAAAACCAATGATATATTAGACATTTTCAATATATAGTTGTTTTATCCTACTTTAAAAAAACATTGCATTGTTTCTCCATAAATTAGGCCATTTCCTTTCATATAAAAAAAAATGTCATACAAGTTACAAACATAATGTAAACTATAGCCTGTTCCCCAAAGCTGAGTAAATCAATTAAATGAGTAAGCTATTATATGAAAGTTAAATGGGTTCAATTAAGATGATGTGACTGACCCGTTACAAAATGATGGAGTCACGAAAATTTACCTACCTGCACAGAATAAATAATAGTACTGCCGTACAGAAAGGAAACTTCCTGAAGTTTGACAGCGGTTCAGGGTCGAATCATGCTATCCCTTTCTAATATATGGCACTATCCCTTTCGGCTATTTAGGGTTGTCAAAATTCAAGTGATTATCTTATCTGTGGTCGAGCACGCAAAAGGAAGTCAAGTGGTGCCAACCCTAATAATTGCTCGGAGCAATGCTGAGCCGAGCGGAGCCGAGTTTGGTCGAAAAACAGGAGTTTCGCACCCCGGCTACCTGTTAGATAAGATTCTGTTATAGTACTTATACAGTGAAATCACGATAATCCGGCACTTCGATGGTCCGGTATACCCAGTAATCCAGCACTAAAATTGGGGTACAACTGATCATTCTATGTCCTAATTTACTTTGTGCGCTAACATTTTCGCCCTTCAATCTCTTTATGAATGGCTAAGTTCCTGATAAGAGTAGATTATTTTTTAAATTTAGTATTTTAGTAAAATGTATTTAACAACATACTGAAAAACACATCTATAATATGCAGATTTGCTCTAACTTCCAGTAAACCGAATTTTCCATTAATCCGGCTCTATTGTATCAGCATTTGTGCCGGATTAGCGAGATTGTACTGTAGTTACCTACACTACTCTGTACACCAGGTTGTGGTGGTGGAAATAACGTTAGATATTCTCTCAGAAAAAGCAGGATACTGGTGTACCTCATAGCTCTGTGTCGAACTAGCAGCATAATATACAACAGAGCAGGGAAAAGCTAATTTTGCTAATTTCTTACTTTCATTTTTGAAAGGCGTAGGTTATTGAACTTATGGGTTGGTTGCACCAAACTGTCCATCACCATTAAAGTATTTGCTAAATTTTATCATATGGGTAGAATCATAGTTGACTGCTTAATGCCATTGATCAGTCCGCTAAATATGGTTGGTGCAACTGGCCAACTTTATATCCTGAGATCCACAGCAAGGTTTTTTCCTCTCCTTACATTCCATGTACCAAAAGCAAGGACTTATGGACTCGATTTGGTTCAAAGATTGGGGACCCCTACTCTATGGAAATCATATCACTAATCCAGTGCACACTATGCCAGGCTACCCCAAGTTTTACCTGAGTTGGATGGTATGAAATGGCCATGGTAGAAAGTGCTAAGTAGCACATAGTCAAAGAGGGGTGTTTTAATATTTATTTTTGTAGAATTATATAATGTACTTATTATAAAATGTGTTTTTATTGTTTAGGTGTTTGTGGGTGCACTCTCAGCACAATATGAGGCTCTGTCAGTGGAAGCGTCCAAACAGACCAGCTCCGATGAGATAGTTTGTTGCATTGCTGACAAACTAAACTTAAACAATGGCTCCGGAGGACCATTTGAACTGGCAGAGGTATGTAAACATATTTTAAAATTTCGAAAAATGCCCACCGGCGTGGGAGATACATCGTGTGTGTGAGATTGGCTTTCTCTTTTGCGCTGTGGGCCAGATGGGCCAGGTTTGCCTATTTTGGCGCCCCCTCATGGACGGCTCCTGGGCCACGTACCCCTCTGAACCCCTCCGCCCCTCCTAGTTACGCCACTGATGCTTTTATACTATTATTTACATATAAATGTAAATGTATGTCATGCAATCACATTCCATAAGTGGATCTACTAGTTGTAGATAAAGAGAAACTTAAATGTATTAAAAACAAAACAGAACAATTTCAACTACAACTGATACAATTACTTTTGATGCAAACAAAAGTTATCTTTATCTTAAAATAAATTCCATTTCGAAAGAGGCCAACTATCAGAAGCGATTTGGAATTACTCCAATACACCAGACGCTCTAGCATCACTTCATTCTCATACGCGACTCCATACTTAAAGTCGCGCTAGACGCGTAATATATTGTATATTTAATTATTTAAGTACTGCGGAATGGAGTATCGAGACAAACCATTCTGGTTTAACAATGCTTTTGGATCAAAATATTATGTAATTGTGATTTATCTATAATAAATACATAATAAATAATTATGCAGTCGCGCGCGCAAACGCAGTCATGCTAGAGGGTCTGATATGTTTCAGCAGATTTGTAACAGGAAACAATGATAACCTTTTTTGTCTTAGTCACTCTAATAGACATATCCTTATTGTTTGTCATATTGCATCATTAGTCACATTAGATTCCGAGATGCATTCCTCACTGCACCTGTGCCGTGGGCTGAGTATTGCCTTAATTATTAAATGTAACACTTGACTCTCTAGCTTGTAGGTGTTATTTTGTTATGCAAAACGTGTTGATTAGTTTATTTGCTATTGTAGTGTTACTTAGAAAATTTCCATGTTCATTGCAGTGCCAATACATACTTATGTTATATTGAAAAGGGATAAGTGGTTGGTCATTTGGAGCTACGTTACCACAGACAGATACACATGTAAATGATATCAATTACACGTAATTATGTAAAATTGTAATTCATACATATCACGAGTACATAATCATGTGAACTTTTCGGTGGAGGAAAACATCGCGAGAAGGCCAGCCTGTTCCCAAGAAGGCCTAGTCTAGGTTATATTCAGAGTTAAATAGATCGACAACAATCGCATTCGTAAATATTTGCATGAGTACAAACGGAAAAGGCTAAGATTGGGTTATTTATATGATGTATACCATCCAGGTGGTGGGGGACGTGGTCAGCGGCGAGTGCAAGGAGCGCCGGCTCGGGCCCAACGAGTCGCCCGTGGCCGTCATGCTGCTGTGGCCCAACAGCACCTCCGGACAGTACTATAGGTAAGCCTTCAATATATAAGACTCCCGTAACAACGCACAGCCTAAACTGTTGCAGACATAAGACAAGATTTCATTGAAATTTATCTTTAAGCGGGTGACAATAGGGTTTAAAGTTTCTAATGACTTCTACGCGTATTATGTCGCGGGCGAAGCTAGTCTCATCATGGACAGTATAGTACTTGTATAGTACAGTCCTCATTAGATATATCGGAGCGGCCGAGGTGCTCAAAAATATCTGAACATGCACTCTAAGGCCTTGACAATAAAGGCGTGTTCAGATATTTGTGAGCACCATGGCCGCTCCGATATATCTGATGGAGACTGCACAAGTCGTAGTCCTTCATATAAGGTTGGTGGTGGTTGTTGGACCAAATCTACATGCAAATAGGTAATTAGGAGATGATATTTGCTAAAATTCTAATACACTCCGTACCGTTTCAGATTCGTTATTATCATTTTAATTTGTTTCCTAAATTCGCAAGAAGCACGTAAACAATAAATCAGAATTAATACATTGTTGGGAGATTATCAATATTATCATGTTTATCTGTAAGGTCAAGCTAAATTCGCAAGCATTTAAATTAGACCCTGAGTGGGTGGGCGCCAGCTGTGTGTTGTGCTATATTCAGGAAATCCTAGTTTACGATGCGATATATAGCAGCCAACTCTCGTCGTGGTTTGTTATTGTGTTGCGTCACTTTCGTTTAACATATTGAGAAAAAAAATACAAATAGTGCAATTCGATTTGAAACTGAATTGAATTGCCAGTGACAACTATGATATGTCTTTTTTTCTCCGAATGCCGAATATTTTGTTACATACTACTCATATTACAGAGGTATTAGGGTTTTGAGTGCATGTATTTTTATATTCGCTCAGCCTAAAGGAATTTAAGGGTATTATTAACTCGTTAGGCGTCATTTGATTCGCCACTATTTAAATAAATTACATAATCTGAAATCTATATGTAACCCATCGTGTTATCCATAAATTATATTTGGTTTACGTGTACCTTGTAGTTTTTTTACATTGCAATATGTACTTAACTTCAACTATACACGAAGGGTATTATATTATAAACGTTTAATGTAGACAGCCCGGTTCATTATTGTTAGCCTTGATATTTCTTGCAACAAGTAATGACACTAGAAAGGTAATTGCGGCCTATATGACTCAGTCATATTTTTATTATTATCTGACTATATTGTCCCACTGTTAGGCAAAGGTCAAGTTTCTTCTACATCTATATTTACTCTGATGAATCTTATGATAGGCTTAGAAAATGCAACTTCACCTGAGTCATCTCGACTTGGATTTGGTTATAGTTTCCCGAAATTGTCGTCACATGGGGATTAACTCGGAATGTTCGCACCGTATTAGTCATCCACTCATCATGGTTGTTGTCATAAAACTAATTGAGCCATGAGAGGAACTTATTTAGTAGGCAACCTAATTTGTTAATTATTCGGGGACCAACGGATTGCTTAGAAGCCGTGACCATATTTTCCCACGTTATTTTGAAAATGTTCATTCACATCATCCACTACAAAGACGCTTACGTTATTCATTTTCCTCCAATGTTAACGCGTGCCACGCTAAGCGCATTCGCCATAAAGTATATTTTGGTACCGAAAAATTATGTAGTCCTTTGAGACAACTACCTAATGCACTTCAGAATATTACTTTTCCGTGCCAACAGTTCCGGAATCGTTCTTTTAAAGATGTAACGGACTTTTCAAAATGCCATCTCAACGTGACATTCGATCCTATTCATTGATTATTACTAGTCTATACCTACGCAATCGTCTATTTACAAATCTAACGTACACGCGTGATCGCATGCCTAACAGAGAACCGAGAGAAGTAAGGAATAATAAATTCCATTATAAATAATTCCATGTTTAATAGCTATTTGTCCTGAAGTTAGTAAAATGTGAACATTTTCCCCATCAACGCGCTGTAATTGCAGTGCTGTCGTAGCCGCGCACAATCATGGCCCACAATAATTACCGCGCAAGTGCGTGCGTTGGAGAGACCTTGCTTACACGCTTTTGCATAACTACAGTTTTGTTTATGTATCTGTTTGTTTAATCGCTTTGTCGCCGCGACACTATTTATACCGGAGCAATGTCGACAATGTCTAGGTATGATTCACACTCGCTAATTATAGTGATTAATCTCTGTATATGGTCCCGATGATTATGAGCATCTTAATGAAGTCTAATAATTAAGCGCTCGTTTAAAGTCGCAAAGGGTTTTAAAGGAACAAGTCGAACAGTGATTTGAGGATAATTTAATGTCAGGCGGTGACGCATGTATCCTGCTCCGCGCCGATAACGCGTATATTCCTTCCTGCCCGAGCGCCCGCGACTGAAAGTCGCCGCCAAACGACTAAAAATATTCAGCAACACAAATGTTTAGATTTCATCCCGCTCTTATGACTCATAAGTAAATAAAATCTATATATCGGCCTTTCATGATCACTCAATTGAGATAACTAATATTTTCTATATGTATTTTTAGGTTCTACCTGCGTGAGAAAATACCAGACGAACCGTGGATGGAGAACTTTTCGGTCGACCCGCAGCTAATAAAAGACTACTTCCAGAGATTTCTATATCAGCCGAAAGACCGCGAATATCCAGACCTATGCCAGCTACCGGAATTAAACGAACAGACGCTATTGGATAACTTGAGAGCGAGATTTGCGGCCGGATACATTTACACATACGTCGGTTCTATATTAATAGCTCTCAATCCTTTCAAATTCTATCCTATCTACAACCCGAAGTATGTGAAGCTATACCAGAATAAGAGGATAGGGTCAAGTCTTCCGCCGCACATCTTCGCGGTCGCCGACGCAGCTTACCATCACATGGTCCGCGAGAGAAACAACCAGTGTATAGTGATCAGTGGAGAAAGTGGTTCCGGGAAAACAGAGAGTACGAATTTCCTGTTGCATCATTTGACGGCTCTCAGTCAGAAGGGTTCGCACGGCAGCGGCGTCGAGCAAACGATACTAAGCGCCGGGCCGGTGTTAGAGGCGTTCGGAAACGCGAAAACTGCCCACAATAACAACTCCAGTCGTTTCGGGAAGTTCATCCAAGTAAATTACAAGGAGAATGGGATGGTCCATGGAGCCGTCGTGCAAAAGTATCTGCTGGAGAAGTCGAGGATATGCAGTCAGGGGCGCAACGAGCGGAATTACCATGTGTTTTACTACTTGTTGGCGGGTGCATCAGAGCAGGAGAGGGAGCAACTGCATTTGCTCAGTGTGGACAAGTACCACTACTTGTCGCGGACGGGCTGCAGCGTGGTGCCCGGTGTGGACGAGCAGTACGAGTTCTCGCGGCTCAAGCAGTCCATGGAAATGGTGGGCTTCACCATGGACAAGCAGCGGAGACTTTTCGCTGTCCTGTCTGCAGTTTTACTTTTAGGTATGTTTCCAGTTTCGTGATTCTTGAATTATAAGACTTCGACAATTTTAGCCCGATAATGACAAAGCTAAATTTACGGTTATGAATTTAGCAGTATATGTATTTATTATCCACTATATCGTCGAAGGTATGGAACCCATTTTGATGAGGTGATTGAAGTGGCAATCCTTTTTGGTACGAAGTTACAGCCTTCTTAACGTAAGAAAACATGATATGTACCAAAATTCTAAATCCTTAAAAATTATCTTTTGTGTCATTCTAAATCAACATGACGGATTTAATTTTCTTTATCCACGCGCGTTTTGCCTATCTGTAAGATAAACATAGATAACTCCTTCGATAATCGCTTACTCGTAAATACTTAACAATGATATCTGCAATGAGTTCAAGGTATCATTATACACATGAATTAGTTTATTGACCCTTGATTTGTCACTTCATTACTAGAATATTATAATAAAAGTAATTATAGGTAATTAGTTAATGCTTTAAATAGTTTATTAATGCGTTTTATAAGCTTGTTACATATTCCTTGAAAAATAACTGCATTATGATAACATTTGCAATTGGTATGAGATAATTCCAATGAGAAATTATAAATAATTAGTTAAAATTAGTTAAAATATTTGGTTCAAAGTCACTTCAAGGTGTTTTGGCATTGTACATAATAATAAACAGACTATTTTTATCACTTACTGAGGAAAATACGCGTCAACGAAACTAAAATGTAAATAGAAAAGAGGTCAAGAAATGTATGTGTTGCAGGCCGTAAATTGTTCCATTTAATTTGATCTCCTTCTTCAAGGTTGCGGATAAGATACGGTCAATTTAATCCGTTTGTTAAGAAGCCTTCCTACTGCTAAGCAGGCAATACAAGCTACATATCGCTTACATCTGTAAAAAGATTCAAGGATGTATGTGTAGTTTCCATTGCTCGTAACAATAATATCACATAGTTCCTCCAATACGTATATGGTTTAGCAAACTACACATTACTGTTCTATGGTGAAGCCACGATTATCTAATAATAATAGGCCTTTATCATCTGTGTCAGATGTTTTAAGCAGCATCCCGGTTACGACACTTGCGTTCGTGGCTGTAAAGCCTTATACGAGAGAGGATCCCTCGGCCACACATGCAGCAGGTGTATGCTCTCCCAGGTGGGGTGGAGTTTGGAGGCCATAAAAACGCATGAGGCGCCACGAGCAGGCCTCCGCGATTATCTACTCCTGTAATATTACTGTAATTAACCATAAATTAAATACTGTGAACCAGATGTATTTCCAAACTAAGTTATCACTTTCCTCGTCAATTAAGTTAAGTGGTGGGGTAGTAGCTTCCATCGCAATAGGGTAGGGTAGGGTAGGGTAGGGTAGGGTAGGGTATTAGGGTAATTATTTTACACCATGCATGAAATAAAGCACCAGATAATTATTAGAAAAACACAGATAGGAGTTATTTTTAAACACAAGTTCTATTTAATAAATCGCATAGAAATATGAAAAGTAGGTGAGTTGACGTGACGTCACGATGTAATGTTTCATATAAATTCCATATTAGCAAATAGTTTTGACAGTTCTAAAAAAGTAACTGATTTGACTAGTAGGAAAATACCCTATTGCATCAGTAACATGGAATACACCTTTTACTGGTTCTTAACTGAGTACCTTGGATGGCACTGAGCCATTGAAGTCTGTTATTACTGTTATTAATTGTTACTAAATTCAACAACCTTCTTGCTGGCTGTCTGGCTGGAGACATGGTACGACTTACAAGTGTCGAAGAGATTTGAACCTTCTGGCAGTAGTGATGGGTAGGACATCAATTTAAAATGAGTTTGTATGAGTACCTCATTTTCTAAAATGAGGTGTTACAATGTCTTACTTCAAATGAGGTGAGGTACTAGCATATTTTCAGCGTCGACTATTCTATTAATCCAACGGGCCAATGGTGACCAAAATATTTAATGTATATACATATTTATGTATTCATCACTTCCTTTATAAATAAATAAATAATAATAATTAAGGAGTGCAATTCTGGAGGTTAAGAATATAACTTATAGGAGACAGATCCCACATAGTAACTTAATTTGCTGCTTTTATGAAACTTGTTCTAATTTAGCTCTTTTTTATTGTTAGATTGTTTAGTCCTCCTCCTTGCTACTTGATATAATTTTAAGTATAATAATCACTAGCGAGAGCGACCCGCTCTGGCTTCGCACTGGTTAGCAAATTATACATACACCTAAACCTTCCTGAAGAATCACTCTATTGATAGGTGAAAACCGCATGAAAATCCGTCCAGTCGTTTTTGAGTTTATCGCGAACATACAAACAAACACACATACAGACAGACGCGGCGGGGGACTTTGTTTCATAATATGTAGTGATATATTTCATAAGTCTTGTACCTATTAACCATAAAACTACCACATTTTTAACAAACTAAGGAGAACAAATTCAATATTTTCACAAGTCATTATTATATAGAAGTGACAAACTTACCACCTCAGATAATTTAACAGTAGTATCATCAATATGATATTAAACAAAGCACCATTCGCGCCGGCCGCCGCCGGCTACATTTACATTTAATTTTTTCATGCAAAAGGCACCAAGGAAGATCCGCGGGTAAATTTAATGGCGAAAACGATGTCCATATTTTGTTATTTTGGTATAATTATAAGAATTATCACTAGGTATTAGGTATTAGAGAACTAAAATTAGCTACAACGACGTACGAACAAAATAAATATAAATATGTCAAAATCATAATTTGCCAGTCCGAAGTCGTTTACAAATAATGTTAATAAAAAGTATTGCAAATTCAAATCGTTATAATTTACACCTACATGTTTATTTTACCTATGCAAATTATACTTACTTTTTATTTAATAAACTTGAAACTTATTGAAATGATCATATATTACACAATATATGATCATTTCAATAAGTTTCAAGTTACAGTAATTTATTTCAATAATATTTTAGTCACTAAAGGATTACTGTTTCTAAGCAAGCTTCGTAAATGCCTGTCTGGTATACAGAGGGGCTACCGCGAAAATCGAAGTTCGCAAATTGCGGGCATTTTTCTCTGTCACTCTAATTACGCCTTCATCGAAGTAAAAGAGACATATCCCCGCAATTTGCGAATTTCGGTTTTCACGGTAGCGCCTCAGAGTGCGTACCGCGATCCATGTTCGTCATGTTGCCTCCCTGTCACACTTACGTACGAATTTACAAGTGCAACAGAGAAGCAACACGTCGAACTTCCTTTTGGTGACTGATTCCTCGCGCCATTTTGACAAGTAAGTTAGGATCAAAAAGGCTTAAGATGTATGAAAGCTTGCAGCGGTTACGCTTGTTGTCTTTCGTGTTTAATTTTTAACGTATTTTCGGTGGTGACGCGAGGCGATATTGAAGTACGGCGCGTGTCTGTCTCACTCCCTCTTTGGGTATTTCTAATTCATTGTTTCATTTTGAAAGGATTTTTGAGGTGTTCATGTCACAGAGAGGCAGTGAGTGGTACAAACTCAACGCATTTCTCGGTGGACCTTTTGTCGTTGCAATAAGGTTTGTAGTTCGGCAGTTGACAGTGTGGGCCATTACTCGTTTCTTCATTTGAGACATTTTGAGTTTTGAATGTCGGCGAGCAGGCGAGCACCTCGAGCCATCCAGGGACTCTTTTGCAAGTTGTGAGGAGTGTATGAGTTTTTGAGGTTCGCGAGTGAATTTGAAAGTATAAGAGTTTTTTGAAATTTGAAGTGTGTGAATGATTTGTGTGGCAAGAGGTGTTTGTGATGCGCGCGAGTAAATGAGTAAAATGAATAGAGGAGTGAAGTAAGACATTTTTGCGGTATGAAGTACTGCGACAAATTAACAAAATGAGTGGTACAAATGAGGTGCCTCGCGAGTGAGCGACTCAACACTATCTGGCAGTTACATTCCATATTTAAATAGCCAACCGACTGCACATCGTACATTAATTATTTATGATATAATGAATGATGAACGTTTAATATTTTCAGGCAACGTCGAGTTCCAACCTCAACGCAAATCATATCACCACGACGAGGCGGTGGGCGTGCGCAACCCCGAGGTGGTGTCGCTGATCTCGTCGCTGCTGCGCGTCAAGCAGGAGACTCTGCTGGCCGCGCTCACGTCCAAGCGTGCGCGCGCCTCGGGCGAGACGCTCGTCATCAACTACAGGTATAGTAGCAGGGATCATATCACCACGACGAGGCGGTGGGCGTGCGCAACCCCGAGGTGGTGTCGCTGATCTCGTCGCTGCTGCGCGTCAAGCAGGAGACCCTGCTGGCCGCGCTCACCTCCAAGCGTGCGCGCGCCTCCGGCGAGACGCTCGTCATCAACTACAGGTATAGTAGCAGGGATCATATCACCACGACGAGGCGGTGGCGCAACCCCGAGGTGTTGGCGCTGATCTCGTCGCTGCTGCGCGTCAAGCAGGAGACTCTGCTGGCCGCGCTCACGTCCAAGCGTGCGCGCGCCTCGGGCGAGACGCTCGTCATCAACTACAGGTATAGTAGCAGGGATCATATCACCACGACGAGGCGGTGGCGCAACCCCGAGGTGGTGGCGCTGATCTCGTCGCTGCTGCGCGTCAAGCAGGAGACTCTGCTGGCCGCGCTCACGTCCAAGCGTGCGCGCGCCTCGGGCGAGACGCTCGTCATCAACTACAGGTATAGTAGCAGGGATCATATCACCACGACGAGGCGGTGGCGCAACCCCGAGGTGGTGGCGCTGATCTCGTCGCTGCTGCGCGTCAAGCAGGAGACTCTGCTGGCCGCGCTCACGTCCAAGCGTGCGCGCGCCTCGGGCGAGACGCTCGTCATCAACTACAGGTATAGTAGCAGGGATCATATCACCACGACGAGGCGGTGGCGCAACCCCGAGGTGGTGGCGCTGATCTCGTCGCTGCTGCGCGTCAAGCAGGAGACTCTGCTGGCCGCGCTCACGTCCAAGCGTGCGCGCGCCTCGGGCGAGACGCTCGTCATCAACTACAGGTATAATAGCAGGGATCATATCACCACGACGAGTCGGTGGGCGTGCGCAACCCCAAGGTGGTGTCGCTGATCTCGTCGCTGCTGCGCGTCAAGCAGGAGACTCTGCTGGCCGCGCTCACGTCCAAGCGTGCGCGCGCCTCGGGCGAGACGCTCGTCATCAACTACAGGTATAGTAGCAGGGATCATATCACCACGACGAGTCGGTGGGCGTGCGCAACCCCAAGGTGGTGTCGCTGATCTCGTCGCTGCTGCGCGTCAAGCAGGAGACTCTGCTGGCCGCGCTCACGTCCAAGCGTGCGCGCGCCTCGGGCGAGACGCTCGTCATCAACTACAGGTATAGTAGCAGGGATCATATCACCACGACGAGTCGGTGGGCGTGCGCAACCCCAAGGTGGTGTCGCTGATCTCGTCGCTGCTGCGCGTCAAGCAGGAGACCCTGCTGGCCGCGCTCACGTCCAAGCGTGCGCGCGCCTCGGGCGAGACGCTCGTCATCAACTACAGGTATAGTAGCGGGGATCAAACACAGTTCCCTAATCTGTTATGTCAGCACTGACCCTGGCAGCTGTCACAGACAAGATTGTAACTTTAAAAACTATTAATTTTAAGTTAATTTCATTATATCAGTAGGTAGGCATTTCTATTCAAAGTTGCCTCTCAAACTTGCATTTTAGATTTTGGAAATATCATATTACGTGCACTCAAAATCCTAGCTCTTTCGATCCTTTATATGAGAAAAAGAGTCCCCAAAATTTCATAGATTTTTTGACTGTCCGTTTTGTTACGGTCATAGAAGGTTGTATTTAAAACGTAACCAAATGGACCAATATAATAGAGGATTTTATTTTTTCTGCGAAAATGGAAAGACTTCTTGATTTTGAGTAGAAATAATATGAAAATTCCCAAGTTGGGGGTACAACGTTAAATAGAAATGACCGGATACCATAGCCATGGATGGCATCAGTGAAAACCTAATGCTCTCCTCTTCTTTCATTCTGTTGGGTTGCAGGTCGGTAGGTTGTACTTAATCATATTACTTTCGGACCTTGGCATTCAATATACAGCGCACTATCTCAAAAAACAATATTGTTTCGTTACAGAATGGGAGAAGCTATAGCGACCCGCGACGCCATGGCCAAGTGCCTGTACGGCGCGCTGTTCGACTGGATCGTGATGCAGGTCAACCACGCGCTGCTCTCCAAGAAGGACACGCTGCGGGACCACCAGGGCCACAGCATCGGTATGTAGCATAGGCAACAATTGGCTCCCTGTTTCTATAAAACAAATAATAAATAAATAATAGGCAGGATTGGTACAGAGAGCGCGCCGTACTCAGTTTAGTTCCATTGATATCCTGTGCTAGCTGTATACTTTTTCCTCTGTTTGCGAATCATCATCATCATAATTGGCCACAGCATCTATTCAGATGATAGTTGCAGCGACTAAAGAAGGTATTTTGAGGAGGTAGTCTACAGCCTACATCGACTGCGATGACTGGATAGACCAATGGCCGATCGGCATTTCTTGCCGCATCGATCACAGACGTCTTGACTCCTGGGGTGGTCCAGCAGCTCTGCGAATATCCATACAATAATACGTCGTCGTCATATCTGCCAACACACCACCACAGGCTATGTAAAAGCGTCCCTTAAAGATTGGTTTTCGATTGGTAGGCTCTGCATGTTAGGATAAAAATGCTATCGTCAAATGTTTTTTTATTGCTATAACTGTTTTAAGTTACGATTTGATCTGACCAATAAATTGTGACCATTTCAGGCGTGCTAGACATATTCGGTTTCGAAGACTTCGGCCCCAGCAACAGCTTCGAGCAGCTCTGCATCAACTACGCGAACGAGCACCTGCAGTACTACTTCAACCAGCACGTGTTCAAATACGAACAGGAGGAGTACCGGCGGGAGGGCATCCGATGGACGGACATCGGCTTCTCGGACAACACCGGCTGCCTGCAGCTCATCGAGGGCAAGCCGGGCGGCCTGCTGTGCGTGCTGGACGACCAGTGCAAGTGAGTGTTCCAGTACGAGCAGGAGTACCGGCGGGAGGGCATCCGGTGGACGGACATCGGCTTCTCGGACAACACCGGCTGCCTGCAGCTCATCGAGGGCAAGCCGGGCGGCCTGCTGTGCGTGCGGGACGACCAGTGCAAGTGAGTGTTCCAGTACGAGCAGGAGTACCGGCGGGAGGGCATCCGGTGGACGGACATCGGCTTCTCGGACAACACCGGCTGCCTGCAGCTCATCGAGGGCAAGCCGGGCGGCCTGCTGTGCGTGCTGGACGACCAGTGCAAGTGAGTGTTCCAGTACGAGCAGGAGTACCGGCGGGAGGGCATCCGGTGGACGGACATCGGCTTCTCGGACAACACCGGCTGCCTGCAGCTCATCGAGGGCAAGCCGGGCGGCCTGCTGTGCGTGCTGGACGACCAGTGCAAGTGAGTGTTCCAGTACGAGCAGGAGTACCGGCGAGAGGGCATCCGGTGGACGGACATCGGCTTCTCGGACAACACCGGCTGCCTGCAGCTCATCGAGGGCAAGCCGGGCGGCCTGCTGTGCGTGCTGGACGACCAGTGCAAGTGAGTGTTCCAGTACGAGCAGGAGTACCGGCGGGAGGGCATCCGGTGGACGGACATCGGCTTCTCGGACAACACCGGCTGCCTGCAGCTCATCGAGGGCAAGCCGGGCGGCCTGCTGTGCGTGCGGGACGACCAGTGCAAGTGAGTGTTCCAGTACGAGCAGGAGTACCGGCGGGAGGGCATCCGGTGGACGGACATCGGCTTCTCGGACAACACCGGCTGCCTGCAGCTCATCGAGGGCAAGCCGGGCGGCCTGCTGTGCGTGCTGGACGACCAGTGCAAGTGAGTGTTCCAGTACGAGCAGGAGTACCGGCGGGAGGGCATCCGGTGGACGGACATCGGCTTCTCGGACAACACCGGCTGCCTGCAGCTCATCGAGGGCAAGCCGGGCGGCCTGCTGTGCGTGCTGGACGACCAGTGCAAGTGAGTGTTCCAGTACGAGCAGGAGTACCGGCGGGAGGGCATCCGGTGGACGGACATCGGCTTCTCGGACAACACCGGCTGCCTGCAGCTCATCGAGGGCAAGCCGGGCGGCCTGCTGTGCGTGCGGGACGACCAGTGCAAGTGAGTGTTTAGTTATATGGAACCTATAAGTGGCGGGGTGTTAAACAATTATTGTACACCATGTCGATTACCATCGTACGGCTCGCTTGAGGGTAAGGGGTTACCGCATATGAATGCCTACAACTCCAGAGGTGTTAAAGAAGCTGTTGATGAAATTGTGACCTTTATTTAAGGGGCGACAAGCTATGCTTTAATTTTTAGTCGAGTAGGTTCAATGTAATTCGGCGTTGATTAAAAATGAGGAAAGAGTCACTCTCGTCTATAATCACTACGTTTATGTCAATGTGATGACAAAACCTACATTGTTTTTATTTTCAACATGTTTGACACATGTTACTGAAAAATGTATGCAAATTTTATAACAAAGTAATCAAAGCCTTGTATTTTTTAATTTCCAGTTTCCCCTGGGCGACTAACGACACGCTCCTGCAAAAGTTCAACTCCGTGCACGAAGACAACCCGTTCTATGAGAAGCCGCAGCGGCGGGAGCCGGCGTTCGTAGTGCGGCATTACGCCGGCAGGGTCAAATACCAGGTCATTTGCTACTGATATTTTAGGGCTCATACGAACTTCAAGTATTCAAACGTGGATAATCAAAACACATAATCGCCAACTTACAGTATGGAATGGAAGCGCACCAACAACGTGGTTGCAACTTAATGAAATGTAAAGGGGGATTTTGTTAACCTTTGAATTAAATAGTGAATAGAATCAGGCGTTACTTTGCGGAAATCCATATTAATTAAAACGCGCGCGTTTTTCGCGGATTAGCAAAGTAATATTTATGGTTTTAATTAACCATTGAATTGTTAGTTTACAACTCCATGAATCCCAGCCACAGACAATGTTGAAAACCTCTAAAATCCAGGGGTTTTGGGCTATTCATTATTTTTTTGTGCGATGTCGCATCCGTGAGACTTAGAAGTAACTTCTCGCGCTATTTTGTTTACGGAACTGTAGGGGTTAAATATTATCTGATAGACTTCAGAAGGAAGTTTGAATTTTCGTCGAATTATAATCTTTACTTAACGCGGCGAATGTTGATCCCTATGACAGTTCATTTTTGTATGGAGTAACTGTTGATATCTAATATTTTTAGACCTTTTTTGGTACTTTAACACATTTTTAGGGTTCCGTACCTCAAAAGGAAAAAACGGAACCCTTATAGGATCACTCGTGCGTCTGTCTGTCTGTCTGTCCGTCTGTCACAGCCGATTTTCTCCGGAACTACTGGACCAATCAAGTTAAATTAGGTACACATATGTAAGTTTGTGACCCAAATACGGACATGTAACGTAAACAAATGAATTTTAATCATGGCGGCCACTTTTGGGGGGTAAATGAAAAAATGAAAAAAAAAAAAAAATTTTCAAACTATATCATGTTACATATCAAATGAAAGAGCTTATTGTAAGGATCTCAAATATATTTTTTTTATAATTTTCGAATAAACAGTTTAGAAGTTATTCAAGAAAATAGGCAAAAAATGACCACCCCCCCCCCCCCCCCTTATCTCCGAAACTACTAAGTCTTAAATTTAAAAAAAAATACATAAAATAGGTCTATACCTATAGATGACAGGAAAACCTATTAGAAATGTACAGTCAAGCGTGAGTCGGACTTAATTACAGTTTTTGATCCGACCCCTACGGATTTTTTAAAGAGATTTCACTCACGTTTCACATTAAAAATACATTGTTAACAGTGCCGGATTACTTAGAGTAGTAGTTTTCTTAGAGTAATTGGTGATAATTTTCTGATAAGATAATCATTTTAAATATTTAACGGTCTTACCTACTTACGAGTAATTGTAAGGTCAAATTAAAAATAATGTTTAAAAAAAATATGTTAAATTGAGAGCTAGCTCAAAGTTTTTTGTACTCGTCGACTTTAATGGTTGAATTAATAAAGACTTTGTAACCAATAAGCAAAACAAGCACGTGCTTACGGCACCACGTTCAAGGAGGGCACCAAAATGCCAGGTTGAAAAAGGTGAACAAATTTTAAAATTAGGGACAGACACATCGTTTTTTACCACACGATTTTTTTAGCTGTCCAAAAGCTAATTTGCAAAAATAATGGCGCGTAATTCTTTGGGAAACAATCGGTAGCAGTAGAAGAGTCGTGATTACATGCATAGATTCGATTTCAACCCACTCTTTTGCGGTTCGACGTTAGGTCTTATGCGAGGCCATCTGCCTTACGGCAAAGTTGATCTTCTGCCTTAATTACACTTGGGCGTGGATACAAATCCAAGCTTTCCTCTTTCGCAGCTGGGCCTACTGCCTTTCTCACACTTCGCCAATTCAATTCCAAGCTCTCTGCTTTCTTGCATATTTTATGCATGAAAACAACCTCGCTGAGACCCTTAAATATCGAGCCCTATGCGAAGCTAGGCTGATAGAAAACTGTCCCATCCCTTCTCTGTATGAAATCCTGGATTCGCGCCTGGTTGGGACTAAAACTAAAATTGCGTTTTTATATCGAAAAATTTTCGCGCTCGCTTCGCTCGCGTTTTCAATTACTTTATAAGGTATGATAAAAGTGACATTCGGGTGGCGACTGCAGCAACATTACTCTGTTGCAACGTTACTGCTGCAGTACTGTCAACTTCCGTGATAAAATGATGTGACTGATTTCCATACTAAAAGTAAAAATGTACAACTGTCTATCATATTGCGTTTTTATATCGAAAAATTTCCGCGCTCGCTTCGCTCGCGTTTCTATTACTTTCTACGCTATGATAAAGGTGACATTCGGGTGGCGACTGCAACAGCATTAGGTACTCTTTTGCAACATTACTGCTGCGGCACTGACAATTTTCGTGATAAAATGATGTGACTGATTTCCATTCTCAGCTGTAATGCGGCAATGAACTTCTCTCAATTTACCAAAAAATCAATGTAATCTTGATGACCCTAGGGAGAGGGGGCACCTAGAAATGCTTAGGGCATCAAAATATCTTAATCCGGCACTGATTGTTAAAAATTGTGTAATATACGGAACCCTTGGAACGCGAGTCCGACTCGCACTTGGCCGGTTTTTTTATTTAGAAATGTTACAATTAAATAAAAAATACGGTAATAACCTGTTTCTTCAATTATTTTTAAATTAAGTCTATCCAAAAGCGAGTTGCAGAAACTGTCATATGTCTTTCACCGCGTCAAGTATAACAACCAACCATCCTTCGATACTCAAGCATCAATATTTGCAGGCGACAGCGATGCGCGAGAAAAACCTGGACTTAATGCGGCAGGACATCGTGAGCGTGTTAAAGAACTCGTCCCTTGCGTTCGTTCGGGAGTTGGTCGGTGTGGACCCGGTCGCCGTGTTCCGCTGGGCCATCGTTCGTGCCTTTTTCAGGTCTGTACTGATTTTTATTAAAGGAAAATCTTACTGTTCCAGACAAGGGTAAGTCTGAGTCTTGTCTGAAGTAGTGAAGTTTGTAAAAAGTTGTACTATTGTTTTCAGACATATCTGCTTTATAAAATATATTTTAATTGGATTGAAAATTTTGAATGAGTGTTCAATCTGTTGGTATTCTTAAAATTGTTCATAACCACAAAGTCAGTCCCGTCGTCATCATTGTAGGATCCGACGAAGGGGTCCCAGAACGAGGAGAATCGAGAGAACTTTCAAATATTATGGGCACACCTACAGCGATTTGGGTATATTTAGGGTCGGTTGCACCGTCACCGCTAAAGCGTTCGCAAAATTTTATTGTATGGGAAGTTTCATACTTCACTGTTGATTGACGTCAATCAGTACGTTAAATGTGGTTGGTGCAACTGGCCCTTATTCATGGTAAGTTGTGCATTCTCTATCGGGGAGCGACGCGACATAAAGCGGGAGTGTTGATGAAACAGTTGTATAGTTTTGTTGACACGTGTATAAGTATGTGTTTGGTCCTGCAGAGGGTACTTCGCGTTCATGGAGGCGGGGCGGCGCCACCGCGGGCTGCGCGGCGACGGCGCCTCCAGGGTGCCGCGCGGCTCGCTGCACCACAACGACGGCCTGCTGGGGTCAGTATCAACCACACCACACACACACCGTCGCTCAATCTTATCATCACGCACTAAGGTTCATCTATTGTCAAAGTGTGGAAACGCCTAACGCTAAATTCGACCTTATGTGTTGCGTGACAAAACTCTAATCGGAACGGCCGCGAGAATACCGCGTTCGACGTGCTACGATATACGACGTGTAACTAAAATAACTAAAAACCTGATCGATCTCACTGAGACTAGGATATGCTATGTTTTTGTTTTTCGGTGTATCTTTAATCTGTTAAAAAATAAGCTTTCGAATTGTGTTGATAATCTAAAATATATTTATTTATTTGATGTCATTTGAACAAAAAAAGACAAATTATAACTAACTTTAATTTAATTTATCGCATTAAAGTGATAAAACAATAAGAATCAGGTTTTTTGTTATTTCGCTTACACGTTGTACGTACTTGCAGAAGCAACGTCACATCACTAGAGGCGGGGAAACACAGGCGAGACTCGCGACCGCGCGGTTCGCTCTCCTCTGACCTTCTCGGGTGAGTTTAGTGGGACCAGAGGCCGGACTAACTATTCCCGTAGACTTGCCGAAAGAAGACTCTTTTTCGTCCCGTAATTCCTCAGATACCGCTTACACTAAATCGAGTCGACAGAAACATTAACTCCAATTCCCACGGACTCGATTTCATACAATATGTAGGTGTGAAAAGTCAGAAACACGTGACTCAATAGGTTAAAAAAGTGAAGTTCTGGCTTGCTTTCAAATTGGTGTGACATCCCCTCCCTAGCCTTCATAGTCCTTGGGTTTCATTGCTTTCAGTATTGTTAAAAATACCAGTAAAAATAATAAAGATAGTCTGAATGCTTTAAAGTTTTTATCAATTTTTAAATCTATCATTATTATTTATTATAGAAAATAAATTAAAAATGAAAACGTTTACGCAACCTAAGTTAAGGAGAAATTATCGAATAGTCGCACAAAAAGCTGTAATGTCTTCGTAAGTACATTATTGTAAGATGAAGTGCAGCTTAAAACCGAAGGACTATAACATTTATGACTATTATGAGGCTACAGGACCATCAAATATCTAACACTAACTTGCAACCTATTAATGTCTAACATGATAACATTTTAACTGGCGGCTAAAACGATCGATTTAAATTTCATATTTAGGTGCTCACGCCCCATTTAAAATGTTATAAGCATGTCTTAAACCCCATGAATATAAATGTTCCCGAATATATCGTGTAATTATATAAGTATTGTAAGCTTGTGCAATATTGTGACGTAATGAAATGTGTCTTGTTGATTAGCCAACTGGCGACTGTGTCGTCAATCAATCTCGCAATCAACCGAATTGCGTAAGTGACCGACCGAGGCATGCTTATATTATTTTGTTCTATGTGCACTCTAAACGCATGGACGTCGTTTTTACCTCCGGTATACCTAGTCACCCCTTTTATCTTTATCTAGAGGCTGTGTTTAGATAGTATATAGTAACCGTCCCAGTTTTAGTAGACATTTTATCCTGAAAATTTCCACGACTGCGTCAGCTTAACGCTTCTACGCAGACCCATTTTGAATCTCAACGCTTTAAACACAGCCTGACGCTCTAACGTCCATTCGGATCGACTTTCCAATACCATAATCACCACACCCGTAGATCCTGCGCATATAATCACTGTAAACGGCACCAGTAATGCATGCGCGAAGCAATACTACTCACACTTTAATCAGATTTTAATTTGTATAGATTTTCTGTTTCATTAATTTTGTAATCGTCATCTTTCCCACCGCCCCCGCGCAGCCCGCCGCGCGCGCCCGCCGCCCGCGCCGCGGACGCGAGGCGCGCCGAGCCGCCGCCGAGACAAGGGGGGAAAGGGACAAAACATTACAGACTCGCCGAAACGCGCACGCGCCGCCTCGAGCGCGAGCGGGACGAGCGCACGTTTGACGACACCGACGTCATGCAGCGCGCCAGCCAGATCGTTATGTACGTGCGGTGTCTCCGACTTTATGCCCGCTCTCTGTCTGTCTCGCACTTCAGCGTTCATCAAACAAACGTCCGGCGGCCAAGAGACGAACATGATCGCGCTTTCAATTCTATAATTTCCGATGTCCTTACATATTCATATTCAGTCACTTTTTATTAAATTTTGCTTGCCGCATGAATAGATTATTATACTTTTTTTTGACAAAGCCTCTGTAGTACTTTAGTACTTAAATCTCGTTTTATCTTAGAATAGAACGTCGTATTTACTTTACCTTGTTACAAACTTTAATACTGGCATCCATTCAATTTGACGATTTTGTTTGATGAATTCGCAGCTATTGGTTGGGGGATCTCCACTTGCTCTTGTTTTCCGGTGTCGGCTATGGGTTTTAATTTTCCGTGCATTTTGTGTTTCAATGTGATAACTCGTTTCTATCCAGGGTATCAGCGGATTTGTGTAAAATATTTTGGGTATTATAAGCTGAATAGATGTGCTTTCAAAATCATTATATCCTGTATTTATTGAATGTTGGAATTGGATGGTGTTTAGCAAAAATGGGTCATGCCACATCCATTTTGCAATAAAATGTCAACTTTAAGCGTCTTTTGAGTTGACATCCTATTGAAAAATTAATGTGGGTTGACACATTATTGCTTAACAGCATCCAATTATAGGGTAATAAGACTCATAAGACAGTCTACTGTTGTTGCTACTTCGAAAATTGCTAATGCGAATTAAACACAAACTATTAAAGTAAAAAAAAATGTATCAAGCAAAGTTTTCAGTGTCATTTTGAACAATTCTCACTTTCATTCATACATTAGCATAATACAAAGGCGTAGCAACCCTATATTCCAGCCGCAACAATTTTCAAAACACATCTATCCCTCACTGACCTTCAATGTATATTCGATACACTATCACTGTATGTGCATGGGCTCCTATTCCGACCCCCGTACTGAATTGGCATAGCGTTACAGGAAATACAAGTCGTTCAGGCCGCGCGAGCGCGCCAAGAAGGGGCTCAAGAACCTGCAGTCCGTGAAGACGGTCGCGGGCCGCACGGCGGCGCTGGCCGGCAAGAGGAAGCAGCCGCTCACCGTGGCCGCGCAGTTCCAGCACTCGCTCGCCGCGCTCATGGAGACGCTCAACCAGGCCAACCCCTTCTTCATCAGGTAATGTCCACCTGGGCCGTGTTGCATAATAAACTACAACTTATTACACTCCTTTTCTAATAAGTAAAGTTAGAAAAGGAGTTCCGCTTGTAATATTAGTTGTAGTTTATAATGCAACCCGGCCCTGGTCTGATGAACTAGAGAGTAGGTTCGTACATGGCGACCCCGCCAGGAAAATCTTAGACAGTTCTAATATTTTAAATTTTACATATTTCAGAAGGCTGAAGGTATAAATTTAATGTTAAAAGACTAGAACTTTGTAGGCTTGTCCTCACAGGGTCGCCATGTACACACAAATAGAAACACCTTTGTCATTCGTTACATATCTTATTGCATTGTTATTGTGACGATACAAAACGTACCACGAATTTTGAATTTAGTAAATAGTGTCTGATGAGATGAGAGTAAACATAATATTAATGCTTTATTTATAATGTATTTTAAAGATTACTATACCTCTACGTAACGTACGTAATGGAAATTGATACATTATTTTATTTGTTATTGATTACTGGCAGACGTCTTAATTTGTTTAATTTCCTGCTTTAACAGCACTGCAAAAAATATAATCGAGCCCCTGACGAAAACTAAATCTACTAATATCGCCTTTAAGTCGCCATACACCACATCTTTATTTACCCTTCACCCCACAGATGCATAAAGTCAAACAGCGACAAAGTCCCAAACGTGTTCGACGAGGAAACCGTCCAACGTCAACTGCGATACACGGGCATGCTGGAGACGGTCCGGATCCGGCAGGCCGGATACAACGTCCGGCTCACCTATGAAGAATTCATACAGTTGTACCGGATACTGCTGCCGAAGGGGCTGCTCAGCTCGCAGATTGATGTTAGGCATTTTCTGGCCAAGTTGAACTTGGATAGGGATAATTATCAGCTCGGTAAGTTCGCTCAGTAATTCATTTCAATATTTAATATCGAAATTTCGTTTGTAGTAAAACATATTATAGTTTTAAAATACCGTTGGCCATGGATGTTTCCCATGGGTCCGTGAGGACAGTTACCATATCCCATGCTGCTACGCGAAAATGGTCTTAGCTTAGGAGACCTTCCCTAACCTTTTAATTAACGACGATTGACAATCATAGATTTAAAAAAAAAGTATAGGCAGCCATAAAAACGTGTATTTTGGGTTTTATAAATCGATCGATTCTATTTCTATACAGGATCAAATGCTTCTTAGATATAGATTAGGTTAGGGTACTAGGAAAGCCACTAATAAAGAAAATATTTTTCATAGTATTGTTCATTTCTCCGTGTAACACTCTGTAGGTGAAAAGCTTGCCTGTTCGTGAATTCTTTGGAATAGTTATACAAATCACTGCATCATCTATTTTTAGATTTTTAACTTATTCAAACAAATTTCTCTCTGACATACTCGTAGGTGCGACGAAGATCTTTATGCGCGAGAGCGAGCAGACGAAGCTGGAATACAAGCTGCACCAGCAGATCATGGCGTCCATCATCACCATCCAGCGCTGGTTCCGCGCCGTGCTGGAGCGCCACCGCTTCCTCGCGCTGCGCCGCGCCAGTCTGCTCATCCAGGGCGCCTGCAGGTATACTGACATGACTGAGAGATCATGGCGTCCATCATCACTATCCAGCGCTGGTTCCGCGCCGTGCTGGAGCGCCACCGCTTCCTCGCGTTGCGCAGCGCCAGCCTGCTTATCCAGAGCTCCTGCAGGTATATTGACATGACTGACAGATCATGGCCTCACGGATCATGGAGCGCAACCGCTTCCTCGCGTTGCGCCGTGCCAGCCTGCTCATCCAGGGCCCATGCAGGTATTTTGACATGACTGACAGCCTCATCAGAGCTGGTTCCGCGCCGTTCTGGAGCGCCACCGCACCGAATAGCAAAAATTTTACAGTATCATATGAAATGTCAATGGTGACAGGCAACCGATTCTTAGGTATACATACTGCACATCCTAACCCACAATTTGTTTCCAGACAATGGCTCCAAGCGCGGCACGAAGCCGCAACGAAGGTGCAAGCGTTCTTCCGCGGCAGCCGCGTGCGGCGCTGGTACGTGCGGTTGCGGGACTCCGTGGTGGCGTTCCAGGCCGCCTCGCGCGGGTACCTGCTGCGCCGGCGCCTGCCTGACCGACGGAAGCTGCCCGCGCCCGCTAATGAGGTACGAGGCGTATGTAGGCTGTGGGGTATTGCCTGACGGGTTTCCACTTGGCGATCAATGTAGGAGTAGTATTCAATATTATTCTTACGCATGAAAAGTGCAGATGCATTCAGCGCCACTTTCGGCAGGACATCCAACGTGACGTCGAGTGCATTCGCTCGAGCGTCAACTCAATTTGAAGACCTATATTCACACTGCCGGTTAGTATTTTTTCATGGAATATCTCGCTGAAGAATAAATTCTCAGCAATGCTATTTCCTTATCGACTTTGTCCGGCTTAGCCGACTGTTATATTTGACTAACCGCCACTGAAAAAGGGATTAAAATGACAAAAAAAAATCGTTAATTCGTATTGTGTTTAGTATTGGAGGTTGTAGTGGAAAGCCGTCAGGACGTATTGAACGTGTGCGAATGTATGG
The DNA here is from genome assembly GCF_910591565.1 of Cydia splendana. Lineage (NCBI taxonomy): Eukaryota > Metazoa > Arthropoda > Insecta > Lepidoptera > Tortricidae > Cydia > Cydia splendana. Next base: position 12,806,602 of record NC_085976.1, read on the forward strand.
AATGGTTGTACATGTATATGAGTTTGAGATGTATCTGTATCGAAACCGCTAGTAATTAATTGTAAATAAGAAATTTTAACAGTTTGATTTGATATTGTCTTCGTACTTTATAAGATCAATATTTTAACATTTGAGTTCAACTCTAGATTTAGTTAAATCAAACTATGGCCTATTCACCAAAGCTACATAAATTCAGTAAATATTCAATATCATGTATCGTAAATATAATTATTTAAAACACGTATGACAGCAATTTGAATATTATCGTTTATCCATTGTGGTGTAATAACCTGTTTTCGTGTAAGTTGACATGCAAAATTACACATGTATTACTTCATTCATTCATGTTTACTTCGGTGAATCGACCTGCATCTACATTGTGACTAAATTTCCATTCTCATAACGCCTTCTAAAATTACTGTAACTAATAGTCAATGAAATTCATACGAAAGTGAACTTTATGTGTTTGATTGTATGGCATATATTTGTATATACACCGCCTTGATCCATGTGTTGACAGCATGACAGAAAAGCGCCAATCGTGTCGGAGACCGACGGCTTCTGCAAACGGCAAAGCATCGACCAAATTAGGAATATTATTGATTTACAATTGTAAGTATTTCATACCAATTAAACCTTACTTTGTTTTTTGTAAGAAATAAACATGTATAGAAATAAATGCCTTTCCAAACTGGTCCAAACGTAGTTTTGGGCGTTACCAAAATAGGCACTTCTAATTATTATTTTTTTTCAATATATTTACAAATGTTCGTATAGCATCGAAGCCAACTGTTATTTTTATTTCCTGAAAATAATATCGCTATATGCAAAGATTTATTTTTTAATTTAAAACGATTAATATTCGCGTCAAAAAGGCAGCCGCCGTTCTTGTGACGTCATAATAACAGTGCTGTAAAGCTCGGTTTTCCTAGGATAGCGGTGCCGTCATATAGCGGCCGTCTCCATACTAAATAATACGACTAAATATGGATGTCGTAGTATTTGTATGGAGACGGCATGAAGTTATATTGTTTAAACTGGAGCGAGTTGTCACTTTTTTTGCCATACTAATTTGAACCTTATCACCGAGACAGAATGTTGTTCGTACCAGACTAGAGAAAACGGTCCACATGAGATAGAAAAACCCGAGCCCTGTGTCTCACTCGCACAAGTTGCCAATGTTAAAAATATACCATTGTGGTAGAAATTATATCAATATACTACTGAAATTCATTACCTTCTTATACTATTTTAGTGCTATATTCCAATTACAGTTCTGATATCTTTTAAGTAATTTGTTAATTATTATGATGTTAATATTATTAACTGATTAAGCCAAGTATGTGCGCAACAAAAAAAACAGTAAATTGAATATGGTAGAAATTGTAGTAACTTTGAATATTAATTGGTATCCCCAACTTGATGACGATTAGGGTGACCATGATGTCCGATTGTTGTACGATTTGGATCGGTCTTACAAAATTGTTATTTCATACTTAATGTAAAAATAACTTTACCTAAATAGTATACTAATAAGTAAATAAAGATATACTTACTTATTTCGGCATGTTTAATTATTCGGTTCACGTAATGAGAGCTACATAATTGCCAAAAATTAAATCCGAAGTCCTTGGACATTACAGACTCATATTTATACATAATATTTAATTACTGGAACGTTAATTCTAACTATTTATATTATATATGTAATCGATTCTATATAGGTTGGGCCGACATTTCCGTCAGTATACAAAAGCGGCAAATTTGAAAATTTTGTTTCAATTACAGATCTACGATGACGCTTAAAGAATAGCTAAAGCTATGAATAGCTAAAGTATGCAAAAGGGTAGTCATCACGTATATGAACACACCATGAGTATGATATTGATAGTGATAGGTATTTTGTTAAATTATGAATTATGAAGAGCATAAATAGTGTAGAATGCCGGTTTACACAGTTAAATGTAAGTTTTTATTTCGTCGTGTGCTAATATTTTATCATTTTAGTCAATAATCAAGATAATTTCGTGTAAAAACATAAATTGTTACGCTACGCTAGGGCTTGACAAAATGACTAGTATCGATAACCAGTGGGCATAGTAATAATATAAATTTATTTGCGTTGCAAGTGTTGAAAGTAGGAATTAAATTCACAACAACACGATAAATTAAAACACGACCGAAGGCAGCGTTTTTAATCAATACGATTTGCGAATTACCAAGTACAACTACAACGTTTTACCCGACCCCGGATATCTGTCTCGCTCTCTCTTATAGCTGTCTTTGATAGAAATAAATAGAAATAGAAAATATTTATTTGGCGTACAAAAACATACCTCCATTACGGTAAGTACAACATAAAGTTAACAATACAGTAAACATACACCAAATAGGATGCCGCTCAGCATAAGCAGTGTCTGTAAGACACTACGCTGGTTTTCACCCAATACGTACGATGGACGTACGGCGGACCACCTTCCTCACAATCAACTATGATCGCATTGATCGCGATCCAATACGCCCATCCCATCTGTAACAGCTTTTATAACGACTAAAAGCTTTATAACGACTAAATTAAGTAAGGTTGTGTAAAGCGTTTTACAGAAGAGAAAAAAAACTATATCCATCTCTTTTCTGGGGCAATTATACTAGCTTAGGGAAAATACAGTATGATTCTCTCTGATTATGCACGAATGAGAAAAGATCCTGGCATACATTCCATCTTATGCTAATATCCCACATTCATATGACTTATGGTCACCCTAATTAGAAAGAGATGGAGGGCTCAGGTTTGACCTCTCATGTGGACACACTTTTTGGCCAGTGTACACTATCCAGTTTACTCTCTACGTCCGTGGGAGACGGCCGCTATATGACAGCACCGCTATCCTAGGAAACCAGAGCATAACAAAGAAACGTCAAATGTGCAGTGCAAACTTTACGCCATTATTTATTACAAAAACAGTTGCGACGTCAATATACGTCAAAAAAAATGTTGGCCGGCGTTTTCTGTCACTTGACGTACAGATAATAAAACGACTATTTTAATTTTGAAATTAAAAATAAAACTCATGTTTTTATAACAAAATAGTATTAAATTACGCCTAAATATGAGTATGACCCAAACTTCAAATATCAGTGAGTCGGCGTTGATATTTACGACTGACATTAACTGAGAGCTCTACAACTTTGTTGATTTCCATTCACTCATAAACCCCGCCACTAACCTAGAATATATCTCACGTGCTCTGTTGCGTTTTAGGAACAGACTGATACAAGAAGAGGCGGAGAGGAAAGAAACGAGAGAAAAACTAAGAGTGACGCAATCTCTGCCCATTCCAAGGTAAATCGTTTATGATTGGTGTATGATCTAAAAAATTGTGATCTTAGGATGGTATTCCACCTACCTAACCAATTTATTTGTTCACACATTGGAGTCCTCACATGAGAGAGTGCGACGCAATGACATTGGACAGGTGGAATACCACCCTAAAGTAAGGACGCTAAGCACGAAGAATTTCGTATATTGATCCGCCATGTCCTATCTCTATCGCACGCGCTTTAATATATTGTGGTCCCGCTCGCACAGTGACATTGACCACTGGCATCATGGGTGAGACAGCAATATAACTCCACACGTGCGATAGAGATGGGAAATGGCGGGACAATGCACGAAATTATTTGTGCTTAGCGTCCTTACAATATAAAATATTGATTAGCGCTATGGGGCACTATCGAGCGTGAACTGTAGGGGTCCCGTTTTAAAAGTTTGAATTGTCAATGTCAAGTTATTAATTCCGATTTAGTCCACAAGATGGCATATCCTAAAACAGCGCACGGTCCCAATAGCGAAATCTAGGTATTAACTTTTTATTTATGATTTTATTCAAAAATAATAAATTTCGTCTAAAAACATATTTTTTAACCTTTTCGCCGATACATCAATGAAATAATAGTGTCACCAACGCCATGTCAAAAATTGCACGTAGACAACCCGTATAACATATCAAGTCGTGGCGTGTGGGGTGCGAAATGTACTGACTTTATATCAAGTCAATGGCAGCGAAAATATTAAAGGAATCAAAGACAAAAACTATAGACCAATTCGTTTTGTTTTGTGACAGTTTGGAGAAAAAGCGCGAGATCCTAATCACAGACGCTACAACCACGCAAGTGACTTACGGCAAGCGAAGAGTCTCCAAAACGCAGAATATCACAGAGCAGCCATTAAAACAAAGTAACTCGAGGTAAGACAATCCTAATAAAAAAGTCACTCCGGATATGATGTTCAACCATTCATACCATAGTTAAGGTGCAGTAGGCTCAGAAAACGGAGTTTTTAAAAAGCTTTTTTTAGATCACAATACGGTTGCCAAAAATTTAATTAGCAATCTTGAGGCATTTCTCTAGGGACTTCAGCAAATCGAATTCTGAGTTTTTGACTTTCGTTTGATAGAAAAAAATCACGAACATCTAAAACGCACTTTAATTTTTTTTAATAAATTTTGCACAATATTATGCTTAAGGGAACTTGGCGATTACTTTTTATATAAAAAAAAAATTCAAAAACCAGCGTCATAGATCTATATTTTGAAACATCCAAGAATACACAAGTGTATTATTTACCATGAACTGTAAAGATAAGAATGTGTAAACAAATTTTACTGGACAATTGACTTGTAAGGAACCAACTACGCAATTGAGTCATAACCCTAAAACACAGTCAATAAATCTAGTCGGCACGTCACAGGAAACACGCCTACAAATCACGACAATAGAATCACGTCACTGGCGCCTGACTACTATAAACCCAATGCTTTACGAATTCAGCATCTATGTTTACGAGTTTAGGGTTCATTTTATTTGTCGCTTGCAGCGTAAACCAGTCGGAGGCGAACGAATCGTCCCCAGATGAGAGCTGGAGTGTGACCACTAACAAGTATCCGCAGGGGGTCATCCCTCCCAACAAGATTACTCCCGAAGACTTGGCCAATGAGCTCCTCTGGCTTAGGATAGACCAGAACTATCTCATGGCCGAAAAGAATAAGGTATGTAATTTATGCATCCTATTTATGTTCATTATAGTTAGTGTAATTTACAAACGCTTTAAAAAAAATATCGTAAGAATTCTTAAAATCTAATAAGGAACGCTACTTTAGTAATGCTTGTAAGACCCAGGCTAATTTTTGTGTTTTTGAAATTGGAACTTCTATTATTTGTACGAAAGTTCAAAACTCGCATTGATTTTGTACTTGTACAAGTACGCGGAGACTTGCAAGTTGAATCACGAAAGGGTTGAGTTAGAACTTCATTTGTGAACTTAATGCATTTCAAATTTAGCAGGTAAGATCATTATATAGTTTGACTCAATCTGCGCTGTAAGTACATATTCATAACTAATACACCCTTGCATAAATTAGATTACACATTTACGTAGTTGTGCAGTGGCCGGGGATTAGTGCAGACGAGTGCACGCAGCGTCATTCCGTGTCTGTCGGCCTTTTATAGTGGTCCCGTTCTTTTTATGTTGATATATATTATTTGAAATGGTGCACATATCTTTGCGGACTTACGGACGTATTATACACTATGAAGACTACGCCAAACGTGTAAGTGTGTTTGTGTTTAAATAATGTATATCATGTTTGTTTGTATTTCTTTATATAAGTGAATTATAATATTCTTTTGAAGAAATACATTCTTAAACCATAATATTTGAGCGTCATGTGCCTTATTCTTGTGAACATGTCTTTGGCGATATATGGCTGTTTTGATTGATATTGCCGATTATTTGGTAGAGGCCCTAAACTACTAGGTATCCGAAAACGCTATCAAAATTTACTTAGTCAACCGCTACTATAAAGTTTACCATTTGCATAGAAATGTGTTGACTAATGTGATTTGCAACAAACATTCAAATGACCCGTTTAGAATAGGGTTTTGTATTAGGTTTTCAGTGTTTCTTAACTGCAATAGGGTGCAGCTTACACTACTATCATTAATGTAACAAAAACAAAATGGAGGTTTTAAATTAAAATAACAGTTTTATTTCAAGCTCTTAATATGTAATTGCCGTTATTGCCGCCGAGTTTCTTGCGCCGGTATCTTGTCGGGGCTGTGGTGTAGGGTTAGAACCGGTCTTAGTTTCTGACATTCATAAGTGGATTGGGCCTAAATTAAAGAATAAAATCTTTTCACTTTCATTTGCCAATGTCATAGAGCAGGGGCTCCCAAACTGTGCTCCGCAGCGCCGTAGACAGTAGAGACGAGTGCCGTGAGGCAATCCACCTCACCAAGGTTACCTATCTATTTCCAATAGCCTAGCTAAGTAGGTTAGGGAGCCGCCGCCGAAATTTTGCGCCGCGGATTGAAAAATATAGGGAACCCCTGTCATAGAGATAAATTTGAACCCATTTACCACCGCGACAGTATTTCGTAACCTTCATGTCACTTTCACTCACTTTGGGCCTTAGATTCGAGAAAGAGAATTAGCAGAATCGATAGCGAGCAGTAGTGAAGAGTACCTGAGGCACGCCGGCGACTGGAGCCCCGCGGACAGCTCCGACACCAACAGGAGCGGCTCCAGGTAAACTATGAAATATATTCAGTTGGATTTATCATATCCCTTGAGGAAAACCTCTTTGTTAAGCATTTATTTCAGGGCTTAATCCGCAAGTGAACCAATCACCACGAATTGCTTTGTGTCTTTTCTAGAACCTTGTGTAACGTTCGCGTAACCCACTGCGCTTATGGCTTGGGTATATGGTGGGTAAGAATATGGATTTATTTTTACCCAAAGCCTGGCATCGGCCCTCAATTTAGAAACAAAACTGAGCTCGTGCTGGGCTTTTTTACTTCAAGAAGATAGCACCTCGACCGCTCGGAGTGTTATCGAATCTTTATCGGTTATTGGCTCCACACGATGGTCGTGGAACACACCAGAGTGTAACAAAAGCTTGTTTTTTTCTTCAAATGTTTGTATCACTCGGACGTGCATAGGTTTTGCGCCCGCATGAGACTTGTGTAAACAACACGTTATGTTGAGTGCGGTTTTCCCCCCAGAAGAGGTTCCCCCGCGGTGTACCAGCGCAGCCTGTCGAGCACGACGCTGGAGCCGCCGGCCGCGTCGCCGCGCGCGCTGCTCAGCCTGCCGCCCGTGCGGCGCGAGCCCCGCGACCCACAGCGCGCAAGACCGACCACGCAGATTAATGGTAACCACACATACTTACACACATATACAAAGCGTGTATATTGAATGTTGCACGCCTGCATAAAAGACGCTTTACACTATATACTCGTAAGGTACCTTCATACACATATTTCGCGCCCTAGTCATATAATTACATTAATTACTCATGATGCCATACCGTCAGGTGACAAGCAAAAAATAATTAAAGAAAAATCAACCTTGTTTTATTACTACTACAGTTCATTATGGCTCTGAACATGTGGTAGTAATTACCTACTGAATATTGATTTTCACCTGACGAGACATGCTTATTCTGGAGTACCGTAAAACAGAAACTAAAGCACAAAGAATTGTCACTGTATAACAATAGTACATTATTGTCGAGGCTCGGAAGTAGCTACTTGCAGGTTGAGGATTCGTTTTAAACGGACGACCTTGGGAGTCCGTTTAATTGAATCCGAAGCCAGCAAGTAGCCTTCCAGCCGAGTCATATATAGTGCTTTTCTCAAAAATGGTGCAAGAAATATAAATATCATAGAAATATTTTACAAAAGCAACGTTCTTACGTATATATTTTCACAGAAAAAAGTAGAAACAATTGAAAAAATTAGCTTTGCCGCCTTTTTTTTTTTTTATAAAAAAATAGAAGTGTATTTTTCTGCCGAAAATACGTCAACCTATTTGAGACAGCTAAATAATCGCGGTACTAATCATCTGTTTGGCTGTTTAATGGGCCTGTGCCTTCATTTGATATGGCCATTTCAACTTTTAAAAAGTTTGGAACTCGACAAATAATGGAATTTGTATGCAACATTGCAGTCCCGAAATCGAGACTGCAATGTTTTTAACTTTTTAATTTTTGACTGACCATAAACTACGCGCTTCGCGATCTATTTTTTAAACGGCAAAGTCGACTTTGCCGTCCATTTTTGAGAAAAACATTGTTAACATCGGATGACCATAAATCATGTTATCCCTTCCTAACATATCACACTTTCTCTTTCACGCTGTTTAGAGTTTACCTCAATAACTGATTGATGATATGCCAAGTCTAGGCACCGATCTATTTCAAATTGGATTTATGTCTATGACTTAAGTAATGCAAATAACAGCAGGAACCCATCATAATTACGAGCTCTATTTTGAATAACACAAAAGATTTCCCGTTCAAGTTAATTAGCAAATTTTGTTTAGCATTAAACTCATTAGACAATCTTATCTGAAACTGGGACTCCATCTTTAATAGATCCCTTTTGCTAATGTATTTACGCTCTATTGTTTTTATTTTGTTATGTTTTCTTATAAATAAAAATGCTAATAGTCAGTGTAGTAGATATAGCGATGACAGAATGTCAGTACGGGTAGTGCCAACGGACAAACCCACAGCTGATGAGAAATGTTTTGTATATCTTGTGTTATTCTCCGTGATCCTTCTCTTGATGGGATATGTGAACGTGTGTATTAAGTTGCTATTTTATTACTTTGGTAAGTTATGCATGTTATACGTTTGTGGCATAAACTTATTCATAAACGTCGTCACACTTGTATATTTTCGTCTGTAATTTTGATGTCTGCGTTCTTCATAAATAGATAGAGCTTATGAATCAATTTAAGTAGCTAATGTTTGTCGTATAATCGCTCCGTCTCGTACGAAGTTTTTACGCTTATTAACTCTAAGCGCCCTTTGCACCATTCCACTAACCCGGGGTTAATCGGTTAAACCTAGAGTTACCATGGTTACCAGCACAATTTGAAACTGGGTTTACGGTTTAACCGCTTGGGGTTAGTGGGATGGTTCCACTCGGCCTAAGAAGTCTAAGACAACGCCTAAAGAGATAATTTTTTTTTAAAGATTTCGGAGATAAAAATGTTCTATCCTCGGCTCATGGATATTGAAATTCCGCGAAACTATAGAAGCGGAGCGGTGGTGGCCGAGTGGATATGACGTCCGACTTTCAATCCGGAGGTCGCGGGTTCAAATCCTGGCTCGTACCAATGAGTTTTTCGGAACTTATGTACGAAATATCATTTGATGTTTACCACTAGCTTTTCGGTGAAGGAAAACATCGTGAGGAAACCTGCATACATCTGCGAAGAAATTCAAAGGTGTATGTGAAGTCCCCAATCCGCATTGGGCTAGCGTGGGGACTATAGCCCAAGCCCTCTCGCGCATGAGAGGAGGCCTGTGCCCAGCAGTGGGACGTATATAGGCTGAAATGATGATGATGATGATATAAGATCAAAAATTATAAAAATAATTCCGGTATCGTCTTGGGTCGTCCCATTCGTTTTTCGTCAAGTTCTTAAATTAGTCCTATTCTGCTTTCGTCACTCATTCTACATTCGTCACAATCGTCGGTGGCTTTCAATGTAGAATGAGTGACGAAAGCAGAAAAGGACTAATTTAAGAACTTGACGAAAAACGAATGGGATGACCCAAGACGATACCATAATTCCGCTCTTATCCCAATCCCAAAGTAGGCATGTCAAACTGAAAAGTGGATAGTATTTATTAACAGACATTCAATGTCGTTCTAAATATTGACGTATTCATTTTGCCATTGAAGCTATACTCGTGAGGTATTACAACATGAACTCGTATATCGACATGTAGTGCATGTGTTCCTCCTCCAGCGTGCCTGACGATGGGGCGGGCCGCGGAGCCGCCGGCGCCGCCCGCCGTGCCCGCGCGCGCCGCCCGCCGCTCGCCGCGCCGCGCGCCCGACCAGCCCGACGCCGACCACAACGACCACCACGACATCAAGCGGTGCGTCACCACACACTTTTTGTATTAGTTGTACGGGACACCAACGGAATAGGACAAAGTGTTACAATGTTAATAATTGTGTGATGTGATTGATGTAAAGTGACATTCTATAGAACTTGCTAACTATGTAAACAAACGGCCATACTGAAATCATCCTTCAGTGACAGTTTCAATATGGCGGTTTGTTTGCATAGTTAGCAAGTTCTATAGAATGACACTTTATAAGGGCACATATGTACTAAATAGTACTAATGTACCCCAGCTACAGGTGAACACATCCTTTTAAAGTTACTTTGTGATGGTTATTGAGAACGAGAACCTCTGTGTCTGTGTCGCTATCTCTATCCTCCTTTAAGGAAAAATATAGGACCGTGCGTGTTGCAAGATATCCCACCGCGTGACCCAAATCGAATCACATTATCATATCCGATATTGGATGTCGGGCCACGGGGTGCACTAATTACGGCACGCCAAGCCCCCTTCAACGGTCACGCTCACTACAGCAAACATTATGCCTCCACGTGTACACACAAATAAGTATGTACGTACCTAAGTAGTCATACTAATGGAAACATTTGTTCTGTTAGGGCGGCGTCAGAGATGATGGGCCCGCTGCTGGAGGCGCCGCCGCTGCGCGGCGAGGTGCGGCGCCGCAACTCCGACCCCGAGCCGCGCCCCGCCGACCCGCGCTCCACCGACTACATCGGACAGACCACCAACGGCCTCTTCCGGATCGCGGGACACAGGTACGCAGATACTGTATTGGTAAACCTTATGGCAAAGATATAAGGTCTATTAGTGATCAGTGTGGCAAAGTAGTTGGCGCAATCGACCCTTTGCAAACCCAAACTGAGCTTGGGTACCATCGAGGCGTCTATATTAAACGACACGCAAAATACTTGACGCCACGCTGCCTCTTCCGCCTAACGTGCCGCTAGACGCTCGTCACTGAAACCGTGGTCTTATATTTTTCTAGGCGCTGTAAGTCTGTAAACTATTTTTTTTTTCTGTTGTGCCCTGTGTCCGTAAACGGCCTGAAACTGACCACTTTATCCATCTTCCAGGTTTCGGAAAGGCACCCGGTTCGCGAAAGGCGACAAATGCGTGTACTGCCACCAGGCGATCGACGCGTTCGTGACGCAGGGCCAGCGCTGCATCGACTGCAAGCAGCTGTACCACACCAAATGCATCCAGAACAAGGGCGTCATCACCATGCCCTGCTCCAGTCCCGTCGCCGCGCCCGGCCGCGGCAGGCACAAATACAGGTACGGGTTGTATTGGACGGGTGATGACGTACGCTGCATAAATCGAACGAGCAGTAGAACCCGTTCGTTGCAAAACAGACCATGGAATCATATAGATTACTGGTCTATAGTCTTTACTAGGGTCTATCTATCTAGTATGTCATACATTGTCAGCGGTAGTCCAAGTTAGTGCAGATTTAGCGTAGACGGACAGAAAATTATTATTTTCACATTCTCTCAACTTGCGCGTCTCGAATATTCGTTTATACTAGACATTTTATTCAAGTCAGAATTTGTGTTTTTTAAATTACCTTTTTAGAAATTAAAGCAAGGTTGCCGTATTAGTACCGTCTTCAAGTACCTACATATAAAAGGCAAAATGTGAGTGTGTTCAAAACATGAAATACTATTTCATACACAAGGCCACAACATATAGGGACTGTGCGCGTTGGAGGGTCTGCCATCTTCTGGCCTGAATCGGAAACATATGTGCACACTACATTGCCAAAGCAAATGCTACCATCTCCCGTTCTCGTCGGTACCTTTCCTTGTGCAAAGTAGGTTCTGCTATCTTGTGGGCTACATCGGAAGCATAAACGACACATTTACGCCTCGCGCCAAAAATCTGACGGCTTCTATGCTGCCCCCTATAGTTCATGCACGGGGCCTATACCTACATAACAAAAATCTGAATTGTGACAGGAAACCCCACATGGGCGCCGAGCACAAGAGTTCGTCGAGCACTCACTTCAACCTGACGGGCACGTCCGAGTTCATGGACCGCACGGACAAGATCATCTCTGACGCCAACGAGCTGCACGCCATGCAGAACTTCATCACCAAGAAGATCTTCCAGATGGAGTCCAGCGAGAATGAGAAACAATCTGAGGTGAGTACCTAACTACTAACCCCCTTATTCATAAAACTTTACGGGCCTGATTTAGTTAAATTATGTTTTATCCCTTTCTTACAAATACATAAGTCAAAATTACAGATAAGGACAAACGATTATTAGCTAATTGAGGTTTGTAGCGCGTTTATGAATAAGGGGGTAAGTAGAGATATGAATAGAACGCGTTGGAGGGTGCTCTCTTGCGCCTGTAGGCCAAGCACATGATTGGCGCGACAGTATCTCGCCGCGAGATAGACTACCTGTCTTTTCTTAACTGTATTAATTAAATAGGGACGGGTAGGCTATCTCGCGGCGAGATACTGTCGCGCCAATCGTGTGCTAGCCCGGCTGTATTAGAATTAACCTGCTCGCCCATAGCACATACACCTTTCGCTTGAGCGTTTTAAAGGACCTTGTGGCCTAAATCCGAATTTACAACTTGACTTTGACACGAAGCTTTAAAAATGTGTACTGTTCTGCACGTATTAAACTTATACTGAGTCTTCGATAAATCTACGATTCACATTAAACTACTGAATTCGGAGTGAGTCTAACTCGAGTAAAAGGGATTTGAAACTTTTATACATTGCTTTCCATATATGTAGCTGTAAGTTAGTAGTGGCAGCGCCGCACCGCGCCGAGCGCTTGCGACTTGGAATGTAAGTACTGACACAGAATAAATAATAGTACTAGGTACAGAAGATTCACGCTCTAACAAAACGCGTCTGTTACGATTAAGACAGATATGACCGCTAGGTGGCGACAGCGCCACGCGTGTCTTATGGCTAGCCACCAAAATTGGTGTGGGACGGATGTAATTGTTGCAAAGCGACGAAAACGCGGAGTGAGCCACGCCTGGTACTGAGTAGAATGTGGCATGGCAATCTTTTTAAATTCCATTCTTTTCATTTTAACTCACTCAATTCTAATGATAAATCGTCACATCCGTAGGTGGACAGGGTATTCAAGCACGCGCTACGCGAGTTCAAAGACAACCTAGTGGCGACGTACAGCGTGGTGGAGACGCGCGGCTCGGCGCTCAAGTACAAGGACCTAATCGGGAACTTCCTGCACGTGATGGAGACAGTGTGCGCACGCGAGGGCTCCACGCTGTCCATCACGATGGGCGTCAACGCCTTCCGCGGGTTCATGGACGAGTTCATGAGCCAGCACGACGTCGACAAGGGCAGGACCAAGCGGAAAAAGGATAAGAAGAGAAAAGTGAGTACACTTATGCTCTGGTTTCCTAGGATAGTGGTGCCGTCATAGCGGCCGTTTATTTAGTATGGAGACGGCCGCTATATGACGGCACCGCTATCCTAGGAAAACTGAGCTTTAGCGAAAAGTTCAGACAACCTCCTACAAGTAATGTTTATTCTCTTGTGCAGTCATAAATTGTGTCATTTTCTAGCAAAATGTTTTTCAACAACTTTATCGCTTGCCATAAGACGCTTTGACAAGTTATTCGTATAAAGGTACAAGCAAATTTCGTCCTTATGTTAAGGCGCTCTTATACTCGAGTTTTACGTTTTCAAGGGGGTGAAGCAGACGCGTGGTAGAACGGGCAGGCGGGCGCCCCGCGCGGCGCACCGCACCATTCCCGCGCAGCACGTCTACGTCCTTATTCTGACGACATCGGTATTCTGAATTGTCAGTTCCGGGATTTTTAGTTCGGCAATTAATATTGAATAAGATTTATCAGTAAATTCGAATTTTGATGAGTACTTAATGAAATTAAAAACCGGACAAGTGCGAGTCGGACTCGCCCACTGAGCCCACCGAGGGTTCCGTACTTTTTAGTATTTGTTGTTACAGCGGCAACAGAAATACATCATCTGTGAAAATTTCAACTGTCTAGCTATCACGGTTCGTGAGATACAGCCTGGTGACAGACGGACGGACGAACGGACGGACAGCGGAGTCTTACTAATAGGGTTCCGTTTTACCGTTTGGGTAGGGAACCCTAAACATGGTAGGTAAGACGGTGAGTGTACCTAAATAATTATTAATTATATACAATATGAGTGTATACTTGACTGATCTTGTTTTTGTAAAAATCGATTTCGACTGGCAAAACATATTATTTTTTGGCAACCGGGTTTTTTAACCTAATTAGACCCCGCTGAATCCGAAATTGCCGGTTGCTTGATCGAATTCTTGACTGGAAGTGAGATAGTTGATATTAAAGGTCCCTTTTTTTAGTTTTTCGTAAATAACTCTTAAACGGTGGCGCATAGCAAAAAATTTTCTTAAACATAAATAATCTGCATAAAATTGCCTACAAGAAAGATTCCGTACAATTTTTCGCTAGGATCAATATTCAAAGAGATATTAAGGCGGGAAAGTTCATTATAATCACTTTCATAGCAAAAACTAATCTTACACAAATAATAAACATAGAATTTCCTACAAGAAACATGTAGCACACTTTTCGCTAGGATCAATATTTAAAAAGACAAAGCATCCGGTAAGTGAATTATAATCAATTTTAAATTCCCTTTTTAGTTTTTTGTAAATAACTCGTAAACAGTGTCCCATAGCAAAATAGGTTTTTATGAATAAATAATCTCCATAAAATTTTCTGCAAAAAACATCTGAACACTTTTCTCTAGGATCAATATTTAAAACGATATTAAAGGAAGAAAGTTAATCACAATCAGTTCACAGGTCGCTTTTTTTTCGTAAAGAACTCGTAAACGGTGCCCCCGTTGCAAAAAAATATTATACATAAATATTGAACATAAAATTGTCCACAAAAAAGGTTTTGTACACTTTTTCGCTACAATCAATATTTAATGAGGTATCAAAGGGGGTAAGTTAATTATAATCAATTTCCAGGTCCCTATTTTAAGTTTTTCGTAAATGACTCGTAAACGGTGGCTCATAGCAAAATAGGTTCTTAATGTTAATTAACCCCCCTTGGCTAAAAAGTGGCCTCCATGTTTAAAATTCATTTGTTTACGTAAGATGTCCGTCTTTGGGTCACGAATTTACATGTGTGTACCAAATTTCAACTTAATTGGTCCAGTACTTTTGAAGAAAATGGGCTGTGACAGACGGACAGACAGACAGACAGTCGCACGAGTGATCCTATAAGGGTTCCGTTTTTTCCTTTTGAGGTACGGGACCCTAAAAACTAAAAAAGTGACATGTGAATTGATTGTAATGAACTTTCTTCCTTTAATATCGTTTTAAATATTGATCCTAGAGAAAAGTGTTCAGATGTTTTTGCAGAAAATTTTATGTAGATTATTTATTTATAAAAACCTATTTTGCTATGGGACACCGTTTACGAGTTATTTACAAAAAACTAAAAAGGGACTTTAAAATTGATTGTAATTAACTTACCGGCTGCTTTGTCTTTTTAAATATTGATCCTAGCGAAAAGTGTTCTACATGTTTCTTGTAGGAAATTTTATGTTTATTATTTATGTGTAAGATTTGTTTTTGCTATGAGTCATACTTTTCAAATTATTAACGAAAAAATAAAAACAAGGAACCTTAGAATTTATTATAATTAACTTTCCCTCTTTATTATCTTTTTAAATATTGATCCCTGCTAAAATGTACTGAATCTTTTTTATTGAAAATTTTGGGTAAATTATTAATGTTTACAACATTTTTTTTTATATTGGCCACCGTTTACGAGTTATTTACGAAAAACTAAAAAAAGGGACCTTTAATATCAAATATCTCACTTCCAGTCAAGAATTCGATCAAGCAACCGGCAAATTCGGATTCAGCGGGGTCTAATTAGGTTAAAAAACCCGGTTGCCAAAAAGTAATATGTTTTGCCAGAAGAAATCGATTTTTACAAAAATGTGACCAGTCTAAATTATTCAATTTGATTAATTTTATAGCCTTTTAAAATATGTTTACACAATTTATCAATCGTGACTGAATTCCGGATTGGTTAGATGGGTGTGTGCCTTTGCTGCCCAACTTGTTATAAAATGACAATATGACGGACGAATGTCTGAAATGTCACCGTATTTAAGAATTATTTTGCTTTTCTTCGTAAGTATGTCGAAAAACATTGTGTGTATAACATATTTATACTGTGATTACCCATTTTATGAAACGTCGCTAAACTAGCACAGGTCCGACGCTGACAGTGGTCACGGGCGTACTGGCGTGAGGAATAGGCGCAAGGAATTGCCGCGTAAGGTGTAATTTAGTAGGCAAAATGTTGAATTCATCAAATGATGAATGAAAAATTTAACGTATCGATAAAAGGACAAGCAATAATGAAGATTTACTTAAAAGCTATCGACTGAAGTAAGTTTCATATACATTTTCGTCGTAGTACTTCTAACATAAGGAAATAAAGACAGTGTTAGGCATGTTTTCAACTTAAGATTCTATCGAGAAAATAATGAGCCGTCGTGTTTCTGACAAGCAATAACGTAGTTCAAGGACTGAAGTTATACATACTAGAAAATAATGCATGATATCCTTGTAAAAGTCTGTAAATATGGTGACAAAAAAGTGCATTTTACTACACACCGCGCCTTAAGCGACAAAGTGATACCTTTTGCTTGAAAACGACACAATTGTGTTCGTGTATAGAAATAGCAACGCGGTTTGTTAAAATACATTCCAACAAACATCGTGACAACGAGTTACAAAAAGATTTTACGACATGCCTCAGCCTTCGGCTATTTTATGTACTAAACTTTTTTTTAGGTGGACGATCCAATACAGTACAAAGGGCATACGTTTATTCTCTCAATGATAAACATACCTACGGAGTGCGAGATCTGCAAGACATTCTTCATGTGGCCCATCGAGCGGTCGCTCATCTGCCAGACGTGTAGGCTGGCGTCACACAAGAAGTGCTACATGAAGGTAAACAACCTTTACTTTTTTAGTTTTATTCTCATGTAATGGAAAGCACGATCGGTTCCTACAATAACAAGGTGAACTTGTTTCACGGCATCCATTCTTGAAAAACATTTCTTTTTTGATCTTGCTTTTTAAGATCCAGACGTGTCCATATACCTATTACCCGTTTCTTAGCAATACAAATCCACACTATAGGCTATCGTCGTTGCGCTTTCCAATGCTGATATGTGCTCGATTTTTGATTGACAAATAGTCACCTAGCAACAAAATACATAAGGTATTAATTCATTTGATTAAAATCTCGCACATATCAGATTTGGTAAGAGCAACGACGCTATTTTCCTTTATAGCAAGTCAAATCAAAGATCAAACTAACTGGTAACTATGAGAAAAAACTCTTTGATTCCACCTATTTTATGTTATTTATTGCAAAAACGTGTTTGACGAAGTACTTTCAGTGTGTTTTCGTAACTTGTGGACCAATTTAATTCTTTCAAATTTCGGCATATTCTAATAACTTGTTTTTTCCCACTTTGCTAACAATGAAGTTCATTTCTAGATTTAATTTTATAACATAGTTTGTTTAGAGTTGATTGTATACAGTATATTCATATGAAAATAAATAAACCCACGAGCACGATTCACGAACAGGCATCATCAACTCCCCTTTGATCAGCATTGATGTAATAAGTTCTGGTTGTGTCGCAGGTGCTGCAGTGCCGCAAGGAGGCGGGCGCGGCCTCGGCCGCCATCGTGGGCGCCGTGGACGCCGGCGGCCGCGAGCAGCTCGGAGTCTGCAAGCGGGGAAAGGTCATTCAAAAATATTCATATTTAAATACTGGCAGGGTCGCCATGTAATGTGTGGATTAAGTGAAACGCGTACTTGCTATAATGTTGGATCTTAAGTCGCGCGAGCTGCTGTAAATTATGCTAGTTGTACAGATCCAGCTGTTCCCAAACTAAGCAACGATAATAACTTAATTACAAGTAACATTAGACGCTTTTGCGCCAATCAGTTAAAAACCACGAATAGAAGTTATTAAAATAAAAATCTAATTAGTAATAATTTGTTTGTAGGTGTTCGGTGTCCCTCTAAGCGAATTACCGACGGGCGACAGCAACATCCCCATAGTGGTGGACCGCCTCATCACCACCATCGAGATGACCGGCCTCTACACCGAGGGGCTCTACAGGAAAAGCGGACTCAGTTCCAAGGTACACGCTCATTTAATCCTTGAATGTGATGACAATTTAGGTAAAATTACTATACTATTGATTGACTTGACTTTCTATTTAGTCAGCAGCAATGGTGGTAAATACCCTATAAATTGATGTCAATGATTAATCTTTACAGTGCTAATAAACGAAAATTTCAACATTTATTAACATACGGTACTTATTGAATTTAGGATCTTTGTTGAAAACTCACGGGAAAAGTAAATGTCAAAGAAGTAATTTTTTGTCAGGCAGACGATGTCAACATTTTGGTGACTTACTCTTTTTTACTCGAGAGTGCCATTAACTAGTTGGCAAAAACCGCTACTTGGTGACCGCCGCCAATCGCACACTCGCCTTGGACATCAATTATCGTCAGCGTCTATTATTTTCCTATATCCATTTCGCTGATCTCTCGAATTACAATTACTTGATACTATTGTTCAATGAAACAAAACAGGCAGTAGGTACTAAGTGCGTGTATGATATGTAGGTGCGCGAGCTGCGGCGGCTGCTGGACGAGCGGCCCGAGGAGGGCGTGGAGCGGCTGGAGCTGTACGCGGTGCACGTGCGCGCCTCCGTGCTCAAGGGGTTCTTCCGCGACCTGCCCGAGCCGCTGCTCACCTTCGACCTCTACGACGACTTCATCATCGCCGCCGACATCTCCGACCCCGCGGTATGTCACTAGACCACTCGGCTTGGCCTCTGTTTCACCGACATACAGAGAGATTAGAGTCGCGCCAGCGAAACGTGTTAGGGCCACTTGCACCATTCACTAACCCGGTTTTAACCGGTTAAACCTGGAGCTACCATGGTTACCAGCACAATTTGACACTGGGTTACCGGTTTAACATGTTAACCTCAGGTTAGTGGGATGGTGCAAATGGCGCTTACAAGCTATGTTTCAAAACTATATGACAAGAATTTTGCCTGCCTATTTAACAAAAATTATTGGCAGACCTTTTATTTACTGTTTTGGATTTTGACTCGTTCTGCTGGACAGACACTAACGATTCGCCGTACAAGTATATGAATAAGGTGGAATAAAAGCCTAATTTTTCGAACATGGAATAACAAACGTCCAAATGTGTTTTTACTCCCAACTTTTACGGAAGCATCTCTCTTTATAATGTATACTGTGTTGTATTTTTACAATAATGATTTTATTTCCAGGAACGAGTATCCAGCATATTTACGATTCTAAGAAAGCTACCCAAGCCTAATTTCGACCTGGTGGAGAGGCTAATATTCCACTTGGCGAGGGTAGCTTTAGGGGAAGAAAATAACAGGTAAACAACAGTTTTTTTCCTACTAAAAATAGATAAACAAATTGACGGTTTAAGCTTCTTAGCGCCACTTGCACCATCCCACTAACCCGGGTTGTTACCAGTACAATTTGATACTGAGTTAGCGGTTTAACCGGTTAACCCCGGGTTAGTGGGATGCTGCAAGTCGCGCTTAGTATCGAACCAAAACATTTAATCTTACATAATCGAATCACATAATTGCGATGTGATGTTTCTATTTATCACCATAACTGTTAATTATTCCATTATAATAATTATATTAAATACGCTAAGCTAATTTGACGTTTTTTTGGATGCTTGCCACTCAGACCGTACTCTTACACAAATATTTATTGATGTAGGATGGGCCCGAACGCGCTAGCGATCGTGTTCGCGCCGTGCATCCTGCGCACGCACAAGGTGCAGCCCGCGCAGGACTCGCTGCACGACATCGCGCGCCAGACCGCCTGCCTCGAGGCCATCCTGTCCGACAAGATTCGCACCGTGAGTACACTGTGAACGTTATAACAATATTAGCTGTGTAAACAATGACTTATTATTATTATATTGGAGAAAAGGCGGCCTTTAGGGCCCTTGTTACTCTTGTTAGAGTCAGTTAAGGGTAGGGAATTTTACTAACATTTGTTATAAAACCTGGGTCACAACCTTCACCAAGATCGCGGCGACAGAGCCAATAGCGCCATTGATTAGGAAGAGTTTAGAAATTTTACTGATTCTTAATTTTAAGAAATTCCGCGTTCATGTTAAACAACTGTAAACAAAGCGGCAAACTGTTACAAGCGGCCCAAGTGCATGCTGCGCTTACTTTTGTTACTTTGAAGCTGTTCACTTGCCACTGAAGCCGTACTCTTAGTCCTCCGGATTTACGGCAACTGATTTAATATTTGTCAGGTCCGCGGCATGCTGCAAGACATCGCGACACTGGACACGGCGTGCCACACGGCCACGGACCGGCTGTCTTCCCTGCGCAGCGCGCAGCCCGAGGAGCGCCGCGAGGAGCGCCTGCTCGTCGGACACATCTGCGAGATACAGAAGGAGAAGGCCATACTGACCTCCAACCTGCCCACGCTTATCAGGTATGGCTGCTTCTGTCCGCCTCGTTTGCCTTTTGAACGCCACTTGTAATAGGGTGATCCGTAACATTGTGTGTAGATTTCGTGAATACACCGCTTGTACGCCAGTCACGAATCGTTCGCCCGCTGCACATTCAATCCACCAAGTGTCCAAAATATGTACACCTTAATGTAAGGTCGTGTATACATATTTTTGGAGCTTTTCCTGTGTCGATATTTGATACCTTGACTGTACGAAATGCAGCCAAGCAGTAGGCGATCCTTTCGAAAATGAGTCGCGATTGGCATGCTAGCGGCGCATTCGCTAGATCTGGAAGCACAAGTTGACTCAAGTCATTCAGCAGATCGGGATTAAACATGAGCTAATTTTGTTTGAAGCTCTCGCTTATTCATTCATGCGTTCAAATTTTAAAATAGAAATAGTTATTTTGGCCGTAAATATGAAAACACATATTTAAAAGAAACGGAGTGGATAAGTGTTGGCATATTAATTGACGGCCGCTAGCTATTTCTAGCTTTGTAAATAACCAGAAATAATATAAATATTTTTGCTTTTCCAGGTTAAACGTCACTGACGTTACTGACGTTTTTATACGTTTATCGTACTAGCGTTTATGTATAATATGCGATTGATCTGCGGATGCCTCATAAACTGTAGATGTCGCCTCTAAACCCGTGTCGCTTCGTGTCGCCGTTATCTTGCATGACGTGACAGCTCCGGCTAGCTATACGCTGCTGCCCGCCCGCCTTATAAGCTTTTAAATCGTACCAAAACCACATCTTTAACCTTACTACGAGTCACTGACAATGTCGAAACTGACATAAGTGACATATTCACTAACGTCTACTTACTTTCTATACATCTCGCTCGCCCTAATATACCAGTACGAGCGAGATGTATAGAAAGTAAGTTACGTACAAGCTAGTGAATATGTCATTATTGAACTGTCAGTGACTGGTGGTAAGGGTAGTTATATTTAAAAGAAAGTTTAGCCTTTTATAGGCCTTAAGTGATAACTGCTTGAAACATTTTCAAATCGAGCTAAATTTTTCCAGATACCTATTACTCAGAACTTAATCGGCATTTACTTTCGTAAAATTACTAAATGTTTCAATTGTTCAAAAAATGATTTGATTACAGAAAACTGGCAATGTCTAAAACTCTGGAGTTTGACATGTACGGACAATGCCATCCACACAACCCTTCTACAATCAGTTCGTATTTATCATACTTTCCCAGTCAAGTTCCGTAGCGGAAAAATTAAGTTGTACCGAAGTTCTTGGTCCATTTAATTCTCTAATTGCAATAGGTCAAATAAAATACACGTTTATCTTCCAAAGTTAGAAGATTATCTTGCATTGTAACTGTAACGGTAAGCCTTACAGTGTTATAAGGCGACACCTTTCCTAAACGCGACTAATTTCAGGACTATTTGGGAATGCGACCCCGAGCCTTCCCACGCGCTCGGCTCCACTTCTATCCCCGTCTGCTGTTACCGAAGATTGTCCTCGCAGGATTCCTCCGAGTGTCTAGTCGTTCAGAAGTCACCGACCAAATATATCGACGAAGATTCCGAGCGTTTAGACGATCAGAGGACAGCGACCAAATATATCGACGAAGATTCCGAGTGTCTAGTCGATCAGAAGTCAGCCACCGATTATATCGATGAAGGTTCCTCTGAGTAGAGTAGACGGTCGGTCAGAAGACGGCGACCGATTATATCGACGAATTGACAGAAACTGTCTCATGTAATATCCCAATTGAATTTTACGCGGCGAGGCATTCACGGCATTTGAGGCTTTTTCGATTGATCGTATACGTACAGATTCGCTAGTACTTTTATCGAGTTAGATTTAGTAAATTTAGAATTTTATGTTTAAGTAAAAAATTTCTCAATTAATGGTTTATATTGTGTTAAATTATTGTTTTTATTCATTTGAAATCGATTTAATGAATATCAAAACTTTTATTATTATCGACACACTCTTAGGTTTGTTTATATTAACGATTTATTTACGCTGGTACCTGCGGCGATGAAGCGAGAAGCAAAGGACTATTTTCTCACAGCAATTACAGTGTAGAATTGTAGATATCGTAAACAAAAGAAATACGTATTATAACCGCTGATCGCTAGATGTTTACAAGCGAGTACTGTAGGGATAAATATCGTCCGTAAAGAAACCACGCGCCTAATGCAACTCGCTGATCGCCGCCGGTTGGATACCGGACATACGTCAGGTATTCTAGTTCGGTGAACGCACGGTGACGTGATTCTGTATGCAGGGCGACGTCGGACGACGACCTGCTGTCGGCCACGGAGCAGGACGGCGAGTTCGGCAGCACGGACGACCTCAGCGGGCTGTCGGCGCGCTCGCAGCGCCTGCTGCACCGCCAGCTCTCCTCCGACGACCCCATCATGGTGTAGCAGCCCGGCCCGCCGGCCACTGTCCGGACTGACCGCGTCAGATTACCCAACATTCAGCTAGATGCACATAAGCGTCGTACTGCCTCTTGCCCGCGCGTGCCGCTTTTATGACAAATAAATAATGAACCTGCCGCTACAGCGAGAGGCGAGAGGTTACTTTTAGGTAATTATTTAGAAAAGTTCTTATTAGTAGAACGGCAGGACACTGACCTCTCTATTGTATTCAGAATGTACTTCTTAATGTCCGACGACCTTAATGTCGTTACATTGCAATGACAAGAAAAACTGTTCTTACTATTGGTTATTATTCCATAAAATGGGGTGACTTTACAAAAGGCCGGAATACTTTGATAGAGACAAATTAAACCTGCTTTAAAAAAAAGCATTATTATTAATTATTAATCAATTTGATTTGAAAGATCAATTTGAATGGGTTGAAGTTTATTGGTAAATATTTACTGGTGCTGCAAAAAAAAATATGTTGGCCTAATAATAATTGTCACAGTAACCCCATTTTATGGTACACGACTGTTCAAATTGGTGTCAAGCTCTATAAGAATAAACTAAAAAAGGATCAGTCGTTGGAGCTATAAAACTCTATTCTGAAAACTTGAGAGTTTTCAAGCTACTCGCTATTAGAAACTTGTTTTTAGCGGCTTTATGGTGCGAAAAGCAATCTTTTGTTTAGTGTAGGGGTGGACGCCCACATGTGTACTATTGAAATGAAGCCTATTAGGTTGTGTACAAAACTCATCCGACCAGTTGCATCGATATTCTTGCCGTGGTACCTTACGCTATGGTAAGGAGATGTGTTAGTCATTAGCGTTGATGTTTACTAGTACGGTGAAATGTGATCATTGTGTCTTTATTACGTTAATGTTCAAAGGGCGTTCGGGTCCCGAATGGACGCGCCATTTTCGGTTCCTCAGTTTGTTAGTATATTGACATCAGAATGTCTTCATGTTTGGTTCTGTTGTTCCTACAAGATGTTGATGTTTCTCTCGTTATTGAAGTTACTATATTCTTGCCAGTAGTCGAGCCACGAGCAGTCACGGCCGAAGGCAATCTAGACGAGTACTTAAATAGTTATAGTGATCTCATACAATAATTTAAAAGTGTATGGTAAGACTTAACATTCCGTTGTGCGTTGACCACACGCGAAACATTCCACATTTCACATATTAGAGATTTGAGGCGAAATGTGTCCACATAACTAAGTGGAAGAAAACGAATTAATAGTTTGTCTCCGGCCGGCAGCGAGTTGAGCTCTGCGGTGAACGTTCTTGAGTGATTCCTTATTTTTTTAGTATAAAACTCTTTCAGAACTTTATACATGTGTTGGGAGTTTTGTTCTTCAAATCTGGTAATAATTTTGAAGAACAAAACTCCCAATTCACTAAAACAACAAATACAAATAAAAAAAATGAAAAACTATTTTTAAAACGCTGAGTTCACTCGCGTTGTCGACTGCCCTCGTGTCGCTGCGACTGACGTAGAAAGAGCTTACTCGGGGCGGCGAGCACGTCGTCCCGCGCGTGTCCAAATGATAATTATGAAATAGTATTTTTCATACAGTCTTTATCTTTGCACCGACATTATATTTTAGGATATATTTTCTGTCTGTACATATGTAAACCTTTACCGATTAGCAATATTGATTTATAGTTCGATGCGTGTATGTTGGGAAATATTGAGATTTTTCTTTATTTAGGCGATAGTATTTCGATTGTGATTTCAATTCCGTAATCGTTAGAAGAAATAACTATTTTTATCAAATATTACAGTCATTATATTTTTTACTCTGAAACTTGTTTTAACTGTGCTGTTTCCATTTTTAACATGATCATGCTTTTTAATTATATTAACTATTTTAGTTCTGTACTTCCGCCTTGACATACGCAGTCAGGTTGCCATATACGACTACACAAACAGATTACAATAACTAGTAAATGTATCTACTTCGCTTCATACTTTTAATTTCGCTTCATTATCTAAAGACTGTCTATTCATAAGCTATTGAATTTATTATTAAGTCACAAATATTTTACCTGCTTTCTAATATTACTTAGTCAACTATTATACAACGAATATCTGAGAAATTTATCATTTAACTATATTTATATATTCTTGTTGTACCTTTGACCAAGACGAGGTATGTCGCTCAATTATATTCAGGATGGCGCTTTCTATTAAGTTTAATTTGCATCGGTAATACAACGTTTATTATGCCATAATATCCGTTTAGAATCTCACAAGGGCAATGACTTATTTATAAATTAGTAGAAATTAATTCTTTAGACACTTGTTATGTTAAAAATTAAGTGCAAAGCATTGGGGTCCTACGTCGCCAGGGCGACGCCGTCGAAATTGCGTGTATTTTCTGTGCCTTTTATATTTTGTGAGAATTGCAATCATTGGCGTGTATTTTGTTGTTGGTGCTCACTGTGGCGTCGATACTCCCAGTAAAATTCAATTTTATCGCTACCCTGTTAAATGGATATTAAATTTAATTTCTAGGTATTTTGTAGGATTCCCCAATTTTAAAACTACCTTGAGCAATGGGAACATACTATACTCATAGGTCATTTTAACATAAGTTATGCGTTTTGTATAGAATTATAATTACTGTACGATTAAACCCTATGGACACTTTAGAAGTGTGTGTAAATTTAATTAAGTTTCATTTAGCATTTTTTAATTATGTAAATATTTTTATTAGTTTTTAAACGATTTTAGCAAAGTACCACATTTTATCTAAGAAACTGCTAAAACTCTTTATTACGTAAACAATTTAGTTTCTAAAAGTGCCTATCAATTTTATTGTTTCATATGTATATGCCCTTCAGGTGCCTATATAAAAAAAATAGCAAAATTAAATTTTTATCAGAATATAGTCATTAACGAATGTATTGAGGTGGCCTGCTCGGAGGCGTTATGTCGTTGTTGATCCTGTTGCTGTAGTGTTACGTATGGCCTGTCTATGTCTACTACGAACTTATCATGTACCCATCATGTGTAATGTAAATTTAAAACACGCTTTGGCCATTCTATCGTGTCTATCGCTTGCGGCAAATAGCATTCTATATATTTAAACAAATATTTTGACATGATATTACTTTGATATTTTACCAATTACTAAATATGATCTAGAGATGTTTGTTTAGTATGATTAGTGTGCTAAGGACCAATACTATGCCGTTCAAGTTTGGTTAGATCATATTTCTGTATGCTATTTGACTGTGAACATCCTATGTAATTGTTAATCTTGTAATATACTAATAACATGTATATTGTTCAATTTATTGTTAGGGATCCTATAATGTGTCAATATAATGAATGTAACCAAAATGTTATACTGTATACAAACTATGAAAAAATAAAAATTGCTGTGGAATCAAATGTTTTATTCAGTATCCAATATTATAAGGTCCTATTGTTTAATATGTATTTGCCAAGGCAAAATTCCAACAGGACATAGGGACCAATAGTAATTTGACGATGCTCTTTGCCAGATACCTGTTTGAAACTCTTCTTCACAAACTGCTGTATTATCCAATACCTCTTCCTCGCATATTTCCATGCAGTCCGAGTCTGGATCCTGAGCTACTACTCTGCTAGTTTGACTTGATTGCAAGTCTTCAATGGTGTATACTTTAGTTGTATGTGCAGGACCAGACTCTGGTGTTGAGATTATTTTAGCTAAATTACAAATTTTATCAATATTTATTTTGGGAACACTTGGCTCCACCAAATCAAGTAGGGGTTTAATAAAGTATATCAGATATGGGTTGTATGCTGATATGATAGGTTGAATGAATTTTATATCCATCCATTCAGTGGGAACACCTTTGTGGAGGTCCAACAACAGGCCACTTTGTTTCTCATTCGGGAACCAATGTTTATATAAGAGTTTCAACTCTTTCCCCTTCTTATTTCTGGTGTGATCAGGATCAGATCTGAAAGTGGAAGAAGCTTTGTTTTAAATTGTAGACATGGAGTGACATCCCTCTTGTATACATCATGGAATTGCAACACTGTTTACATAAAACCATTAAAAAAACTATTTTGTTACAATAAAGACCCAACTTGTACGGGAAACCATGGAATACACCTAAACATGATATATTGATAATATTTCAAAATGAAATAATTTACTCACCCTTTTATTTTATGACTGAATAACACAGATTTTTTCAGTGCTTGTAATATTTCTGAAACCCACAGAGCAGCAAGCTTGCGTTTTTCACTGTCATTTTCTTCACTAGTAAATTTAATTAAATCTTGGACAAAGTCCATTAGCAAATCATTTGTTTGCAAGAATGTGAGCAATACTTCAAAACACTGAACATACTGAAAACTGAGCTTGCCTTTGATATAAAAATCAGTTTCACACAAATAATGTAACAGGTCTGAAGAAAGGAATAGTGAGTCCTCGCTAGTCAGAGCTTTGTTCACTAAAGCAGGTGTATTCTTAGATTTTAGCAGCCTCTTAGCATTGATATTTAGAGTGTTGACTAAAGACACAATAGACACAGTTTTGAGGTTGGAAAAGTCCATACTATTAGCAAATAAATCCCTTGCATCATTTATAATCGCTTCCCTCATATTGTTGTCAGTAATGTCGCTCACATTCTTTATTTTACAACTGGGGCTTGCACATATGCTCAATGTGGTACAGAAATTAATTAGAACTGATATTTTATTTTCATCTGTACTATTTATTTCCTTATGGCCAGATACAAAATCTTTTATAAATTCTCTATGCTTTGACCAATAATTATTGTTTAACCATTCCAGGCCTATTAATGATGCTTCTCTGAGTATCTCAATTGATGGTAGAACATTATTATGTGCAGTGTCATGTCTCAAATCTATGATCCAATCTGGAACATCAGAAACTCTGGCCGCCTGATGTAAACTTGTGCCTTTGGCTATTTCTGCATCAAGCATGTGATTCACAAACCGCATCATTGCAGTGGCATATGCCAAGCGAAGCAATTTTTCATCTCCTTGTGTAGAATCCTGAATGTGAACTTCCAGTAGACCAAGGGTAGACTCGATGCCAGCCGGGAGAGAGGGACATCTAGCTTTCCACACTAATAATATTTCAAGTGCTTCTTGTTTACTATTTAACGAGGGCGAAGAATAAATCTTCTCATACACCTCAAACCACTCTTTGCTATCAAACCAGGGTACTATTTGACAAGATTGACTCATTTTTAACCTTAGATTAAATGTAATTAAAAATGAGAGCGCCTGTATATTATGAGCAATCCACGTAGTGATTTAATTCTCTTTGAACAATCCAGCATTTTGAGCATAGATTTTGAGGTTATCTTCACCTGTCATGAATTTTTATGTCAAATGTGTCAAATATTTCTGGACGTACCCTACGTTCAGAAACCTTCGCGATAAACGTTTCAGAGCGTTCGAAAATATTTTTTTAACAATAACAACCCTGACCTGAGAAAAAAAAACACGCGAATTTCGTATGTTCTGTCCCTCACGGACGCAAATCTATAGGATTTATGCGCGGACAATCTTTTATGGGAGAACTGTTGCTAAAGTGTCCAGCTGGCAGCTGTAAATAATTGAATATACAAGCCCTGTCAGTGATTTATACTTTAAACCAAAGCCCATAGAAATCTCTTCATCTGTTTTTTTCATGATTTCCATTGAGATATATGCAAGGTAGGGCCTTACGGGCGATAAGGGGCTAGTACAACAGTGTCACGCACACGAATTCGTGCAGTCTAACGCCACAACGCGATTGGTTGATGAGTCAGCATCACGCGCGCGATTTGGCGCAACTCGCAACTAGTTGCGTTAACTTAGAGTGCACGATTGGGTCGAATTCGTGAGTGACACCGCTGAACTAGCACCATTCTTAGTGCCCGTAAGGCCCGTCAGATATATGTCAATGATTTCATGACATTTAATGAGCCTGGGCCCCTAATATGCTAATAACTATCCTTCTAGGAACGGGTCAAGGCACGTAGATGAAAAAACAAAAACTCAGTTCATAAGAATTATATTTTTTATTAAAAAATCGATTCCAAAGCAAATTCATGTTTCAATTCGCATGCAGTTAAAATGCAACATCCAATTTTATATGATATTAAGGCATGTGGCGCGCTCTCGAGCGTACTCGGCATCAAGTTTCATTTTCGGTATGGATATATCATTTACACGGATCGGTTACTACTATAGGACGATCAGCTTAGTTTTCAACTGTACAGCTTATAAATACCTACTTCAATTGGTACTTTTTCAATATCAAGCAAACAGTGAGTAATAAATTACACTTAGGCTACAATGTTGTTGGCACAACAATAACAAATTGATGTCTTACATTTTAAATGAATGTGGCGTTTTCACTGCTTGCGGAATTGTACAGTTCAGTTTAAATGCACATTTTTCTAAGTTTTCGGACACATAGACGACAATTAAATATCATTTGAAAACATTAAGCTCTTAAGGGAAATCAACAGACAAAACATGTAACAAAGTTCAATGAAATTAGTAGAAAACAACAAATTCAAAAAGAAATAATAATAAGCCGATTCGAGGAATTATCATCGAGATTATAGAAGGTATCGTGACACTACGACTAATATTGTTCTAATGGATTGCGAACGGTCGCGGGACCGGAACTAATGAAACGATACCGAACGATCGGGAGTGCTGCGGAACGGAACTAGGTCGTCTAACACGTAAACAAATATTACGAAATACTACGCTTTCCGATATAAAAGAGTAATCTTAGCACGTACCATAATAAATATCTATCAATATATACTCTCGATCAACAAATATAATTTAATATAGGTAATAATATAATACGAATTTTAACTCTAGTAACGTTATCACAATATGAGTCGCGACGACATTATGCCGTCTATTTAAAAAATTATGGTTCGTTCGTAACCCTCTC
The DNA here is from genome assembly GCF_910591565.1 of Cydia splendana. Taxonomy (NCBI): domain Eukaryota; kingdom Metazoa; phylum Arthropoda; class Insecta; order Lepidoptera; family Tortricidae; genus Cydia; species Cydia splendana. The sequence continues at coordinate 12,836,494 of NC_085976.1, forward strand.
AGTATTTACAAACTTTACTCTCGATATTATATTGTACATTTCGTCTTTTTAAGGAAATCACGGCCGCCCCGGGCCGAATAAATATTAAAGTACAAAAGGGGCCCTCGACCCCGAGATCGCACGGGTCGCGTACACGTACGTACAGTGTACACGCACAGTCCGGCACGCTACTCTCACACACACGGGCACTAGCGAACTACAGTCCTGCGGGTCGGCGGCGCTCATAAGTCGACGGAGTCGAGGTCCTGCTTGGGTGCCCTCGGGCTGGGGGGTGTGCCGGGGGAGGCGGGGGAGGTGGCGAAGACCGCCGGGTCGGGCTCGGCGGGAGGCGTGCCGGGCCGCGCGCTGAACTTGCCGGGCAGCGCGGCCAGCGCGTGCAGCGCCGCGTCCGCGTGCGGGATGCGCCGCATGATCTTGCCTGACGTGATGAGGCGCCCGAAGCCCTCCTGCACAATATAACATGTCCGTATTAGTAAAGGATAAAAAATGTATTCCCTCCGGTCCTGATGGAGAGTTTTTATTGTATGTAATGTGCGTGAAGGTGGTGCTGATCTAGCAACTATCTCGTTGTCAGGCTGGCGTCGCTCTATTTTTCTTACTACACCTGGTCAAGCAGATCTTGTCAGTAGAAAAAGGCGGCAAATTTGAAAATGTAGGAACGAAGGGATATCGTCTCATAGAAAATTTGAATTTCGCGCCTTTTTCTACTGACAGGATTTGCTTGACCATCTATATTTGATATTTATCACAAGCACAACCTATTTACAGAAGTCAAATACAGAGTAATATTATACTCGACATGAAAACTATCGCTTTTGTCACGTCGAAGTGATCATCGGTATTATTTTTACAAGTGCATTTCACACGTAGCCAATCGCTACATATATTCGTAGCGGCCGATCGGAATTCTACCGATAGCTTGAAATTTTGTATATAAAGTAGTCGAAACGGTATTCTATACGGTGTACGGGTACTTCATGGAATAAATATTAGTTAAAATTCAAGTGTTGTTGATAAGTTTAGTGTAATATGTACCTGGTGCGCGAAGGCGTACCCGGAGCGCATGGAGCGGCGCACGCGGCGCGCGGAGGGCGTGCGCGGCGCGGGCGCCGCCTCGCGCCAGCGCTGCCGCGCGCGCAGCCGCTCCGCCAGCGTGGGCCGCGTCACCGACCACGCCAGCCGCCACGACACCACCGGCACCATCAGGATTATCATCTGCACGAACACACACACACACACACACACAAGGTAACATTCGTCTCGAGGGTCGCTGCCAAAATGACAATCGACATGCCAAAATGTATCCAAATGACGGATGCGACAAAAAATGACGCGCTCATTTCCATATTACGATTGACGTTTTCTACAAACGACAGTCACATGGCTTGTCCAGTCCAGGTGCTTTCGGTGTCGATACAACTCCATTTCTCACTCACTTGTACTGGGTATTTAAATCTTAGTACTCATTTTTCACCCCTTACATAATCGAAAAAAGCCGAGAAACTAGTCAAATTTATGTGCAAAACGAAACCTTGAGGAACGGAAATATAATGTGGGCATTCATGCCGTGATTCATATCTTATTGACTAATTTCATAAAAATGACTCCACAAGGAAAAAGATAATATTTCAATTTCTGCTAGTGATCCAAAAGACTCGAGCCTTTTAGCTCTTTTTTTAGGGCTCGCCTCATCTCTTGACGCCTAAAAGGCTAAAAGCCTATTTTACAAATTAAATAGAAATAGGCTTTTAGCCTTTTAGGCGTCAAGAGATCGCTAGAGTCTTTTGAATCACTATTTTCTGCACACTGTCCACCAATATACATATAACAGGACAGTTTTATATATAATGTGTATCTATGTATAGTTTCACAATGCTTACAGTGAGCACAGCCGTGAACCAGAAGGTGGCCTGCGTGAGCGCGACGGTGAGCGAGCCGACGTACGGCCCGCCGATGGCGTAGTTGTAGAAGTAGTCGAGCACGAAGTAGGACACCAGCGAGCCCCAGATCGTCACGTGGTTGCACACCGTCCAGTACGTCGTGTCCAGGGCGATCTAAATCACAACCAAATTATTAAAACAACAAAATAATCGTACACTAATCGACGTAGTTCCTAACAACTATTTTCATAAACTGTAGTGATAAACATAAGTCGATTCACAAGGAAGAAGAATAGTATTTTTTTTAGATCTCGGGTCTATAACATGGTCCACAGATTAAGCCCCATTTAGACGATTCAAAAACTTGCATGCAATATTCGATACATTGCTGACTACAAAGTACAATGTATTTAGTCGATCGAACAAATACTGCAATGTAACGAATATTGCATGCAAGTTCTTGAACCGTCTTAATGGGGCTTTATAGTCGCTTTCGTGAGATATGATGGCTAAGCGAACTTTTGACATTGAGTATTCGGAAGGCCTTTAGGAAACCACCGAAAGATTAAAAAAGTAAGTGGATTATTATTATTTTATTATTATTATTCAGAGCCCACTGTGTCCCACTGCTGGGAAAAGGCCTCCCCCCTCTTCTTCCAGTCGCCTCTGTTTAGTGCCATATCTGGCCAGCCTCTCAAGAAGGAGTCCAAGTTATCCCGCCATCGCCGGCCGACAAGGTTAGACTCGTGGGGCTCATATAAGTGGATTAATTTTATAATATGCTATCAGTAAACCTTCTTACCTGCGTCGTGTTGTCTATGATTAGTATCGTCGCCACGACGCTTCCCAACAGCATGTGGTCGGAGAGGATCTTGCCGTCGGGCGCCAGACCATCCTTATAAGTACCTGCGGAGGCAAACCACTATTCAAATATATTTAATTAAAAAAAAAAACATTCTAATCTGTGTCACAATACCACACGTGAGTATGAATATATGAGAGAAAGTGGTGATTCTACCTTGCTCTCCAATGTTTTAGCATAAACATAGTTGTTTGAAGTTATATAGCCTTTCTAGACTCGTACCATAAGGGATGAGAAACAGCACTAGCGAAGTGAAGCAACCGTGCAGCGTGGACTTGATGAACTCCGTCTTGTTGAACAGCTGGGAGGTGTGGCCGGGCACGTAGAGCTTGGGGAACTGCAGCGAGGTGGCGTCCGAGACGTCCTGCTCGAACACGCCCAGCGCCAGCACCGGCAGCGACGTGTAGAACAGGTTGTACACTGAGATGAACATCTCGTCGAAAACCGTCTGTAAATGAGTACTTCGGTTACTAACGTTGGGTTATTAAGGTGCTTAACCCTTTATACGACTCTTAGATATTATAATTCAAAAATGACCACTTCTTCCCCTTATAACATCATCTTAATTGTATTTTTTCTTATGCAGAATTTTTAGGACTTTATAGAGGTGATGAGGCTTTAATCGTGTATTTTTATATCTGGTTAACAAAGGGTTAATGTCACAAGTAGCCTGCGCAGTTTGCGGCCGGGCTCAATTTACACGCATTGGTTAGGGTGGTATTCCACCTATCCAATTTCTTTGTCCAATTTGTATTTGCGTCTCACATTTTGCTTACTGAGAGTGAGACGCAATGCACATTGGACCAAGAAATTGGACAACCTGGAATACCACCCGTACTCGCGTGTGTTTGTCCATCGTGCAAGTTACTTGCATGGGCTACATGCGCAGTAACACAGAGCGCAAGGGTTACTTGCGCAGAAGGCTCGCGCTAGCACCTGCTTTAGTCGTTGAACCATAGTTCTTTATACAGTTGTGTACACGATAACGGGTTTAGAGCTAAGCTAACTAACCTGCGCGCTGAACCCGCAGAAGAACGCGAACCAGAAGTGGCACACGGTGAAGGCGAAGTTCTTGTAGAAGAAGTAGCGCAGGAACTTGCACATGCGGTAGTAGGACCAGCGGCCGTGCACCAGCAGCAGCCGCTGCAGGAAGCGGAACTGCGCGATGGAGTAGTCGGCCGCCAGCACCGCCTGCATGCCCTCCTGTCCGGATATGCCCACGCCGATGTGGGCCGCTGAAACATTAAATCATTGTTAGGCCTTCAATTTAAGGCCGGGCCGTGCGCTGCATATACACGGTGGCCTAAAAATAACTGCATTCCTGTTGCCAGGGCGGTTTTGGGATTATACTGAGCAACTTTTACTATAGGACCAACCCCGAAATCGCGAAAAACCTTTAGTCGTCTTATATGCTCCACCTAGTAATTAAAGTGTAAATGGTAGAGGCACGCACCTTTGATCATGGAGACGTCGTTGGCGCCGTCGCCGATGGCGAGCGTGACGGCGCGGCGCGCCTTCTTGATCAGCTCGACCACCATGGCCTTCTGCAGCGGCGTCACGCGGCAGCAAATCACCGAGCGGCAGTGCAGCACCACCTCTAGAAACCTGCGCCACGTAAAACAATTTAATTTACAACACAAACTCTTCTTACTTAGTTAAAATGATTATTGCGCAGGCAGATGTGCGGGTAGTGCGCCATTCGTGAATCACTTGCTGTTCATCATATGCATGCGAATTGGGAACAGTCCGCGATCTTGTCGCAAATGATTCACAAATGGCGCGCTAGTTTCCTTTTCTAGTACTTGTAAGTCTTGTAACTTGTAAAACAAGCCGGAGTCCCTTTTTATTAATATTAATTAAGAGTCTTTCGTGTGTATTGCAAGTTACAATCATTTAAGAAATTGAACTCAGGACTGCACTGCAGCAGGCGAAAACAACTCGAACCGCGAACGCAGTTATACTATATACCTATAATACAGTCACCACACGGGATTGTTAAGCCATTTAGGGTTCTTGCTCTAGAAATTCTATAGCGTAAGTATTGAACAACCAATTTAGCTAGGACCCTAAATGGCGCAACAATCGCGGTGCGTGATGGTACATCACGAGTTGAAATTCGATTAACTTACTTCTCCTCGAGCTTGGGGTGTAGGCAGTGGACCAGCGAGTGTCCGTTGATGACGATGGCGAACCCGTTAGTGTCGTCGTTACCGTGCTCGTGCGAGTCCGCCGACGCCGGCCCGCCGCCCGCCGCGTACTCGTTGCTATAACGGCATACTTTACAACATTTTGCGTACGACACAGGGCAAGTAAAGGAACTAGAGTAACGACCACTGATATAAGTTACAACCTGTTACTTTTAGTTATAGGCTATATTGTTCTAGCGTTTCTTAATTTTTTGACAAACTGAATATTTAAGTATTTAAATATTAAGTCTCATTTTGGGTCGCTGAGCCAACGGAGTATTAAAATATTAAGTACTTAAGTATGGAATTCGATAGAATAGATGAATGGGATGTATTTGAGATAACTTTGTCTTTGAGATAATGTAGAAAACAATAATTAGAAAAGAACCATTAAAGAAAACGTCATAAAATGTCGATCTGAAGGGTTACAACGTGGTAACTTATAAAAGTGGTAATATTTTGTAAAAATTTAGAAGGGTCACTCGCTCTATGGAAGATTAGTTTTGTGGTCGATACCAAATACTCAGTGGACAAATAATCTTTAAGATAATCTCTCAGTTCTTCTTTATTCAATATACATGGAAGTATCTAGGTATAGGTATTAATATCTGGGTGACCGTGCTTTGCTCGGAAAACCTATAAAAACTCAAAAATGCGCGTTTTCCCAAAAATTCGAACTAGCTAGATCGATTTATCGCCCCCCGAAAACCCCCATATAGCAAATTTCATTGAAATATTTCGAGCCGTTTCCGAGATCCCCGAAATATATATATAAATAAACAAGAATTGCTCGTTTAAAGGTATTACATACATGTATAGATATTACTGACATTGTATACCTGTTCGAATCATGGTCCATATGAGTTCCTTCAAGTCTCTTTTGGATTATTATTTTTACAATCGAAATGTTACATTTCTGTGCTGAACTCCAAAAAAATGAACTGTCCTAGGGACCAACATTCAACGCGTGAGATATAATTCGCACAACTTGCGTGTCTTAACAAAATGTCTAATAAAATTACGGATCCAACTGTTTTGTTTAGGCAGTACGCTACGCAAAACTGAGATGACAGCTATATAGGGATGTATGATGTATTTTGACTAAATTTACTTAAAAATTTACACAATACTTAAAAAACTAGTCTAGCTAATAATGACAACAAATACTGCACCAATTTACTGAAGCGCCAATAGTAGCAACCATCAATATCACAGCGTAACGGTAAATAAAACTAAAATAACAAGCCAACGCACGAATACATGATACACAGTGCTACCACTGGACTTCGCGTGATGCTCGACTATGGTTCTAAAAACAGCGTGTTAAGGTTCAATATTAATTGTGTTACTACTATTCTTCTAAAGGTGTGTTTAGGTTAAATAGAAATACCGTACGGGTTAAAGAGAAAAAGAGCACTCTTACTGGGAGTATGGGGCAAATAGGACAGACTGGACCGTGTCTCCGCTTGACCAACGCTCTAACTCAAACGAAACGTTTTCTGCCACGGGGTTTGAAGCTGAAGCTCTAAGTACAAAGCAAATAAACATGTAATTCGTTTATTTTGGAGCGCTCATCCAGGCGTCAAGGTCTTACAGAAAGGTGCTGCGTGTCACATGGATGAAGAAGGTTTAGTAGGATAGTGCTGGAAAAATCATTAGTAATGTCAATTGAAAGCCCATCGCCTAATATTATCACTGTTTCATTTTCAAATCTAAAAATTATATACGTCACGGCATTAATTGTATTCCGGCTTTACTTTTTTTACAAAATAACACCTTGATTTCTTCGTTTAAGATAAGTAATATAATTGACAGGCATAAACAAAATACACAATACTGCCATAATATAAGTGATACGAAGCTTTAAATTGTAACAAATATACACCGTGTTTTTTTTTATTTCCGTTAATTTCAAGGGTGCATTCCTGAGCTTAAATCAAGTAACTTTCTCAAAGACACCGATGTTCTAATTAAGTCCATTTCGGAGATAATCCATAATTTATTTTTTTCCTATAAGGCCTCTACAAGCGTGTACACTTGCCTTAGGGCCGGCTTACATATTGATTAGTGTTTAGAATGAGTTCATACATTTGCTACTAAACTTAAGTACAATCTCGGTCGATTGATGTACGAAATGACATTGATATGTCACAGATTTCAATTGTTTGGTTGAGTTAAATGTAATGCCCGTGTTACAACAACGCTATATGCTACATTTAATTCCTTTTTAAACAAAAAAAAAAAACAAAAAAGAAAACAAAAAAAAAAATTTTTTTTTTAAATTAACTATGCCATTTAGTTCTTATAAACGTACTTAACTATACCCCGAAGTTAACGGAATTCAATAAAAACACGGTGTAAAAATAAATGTATAAATACAAGCAGGCCGTTCTTTATTTTCAAAGTAAAATATTTGAAGACGTTCCATGATCTTGTCCATATTTTTGTAACAGGTCTGAAACTAAAAACTTCCTGGATAAATAATTAATCATGTTAGACGTTCTTCAGTTCGGAACTTTATTAATTCTTGCTATATTACAGTAGAAGCCAAGGGAAAAATATTCTTCTGGTGACTATTTTGCAGAAGTTACTTTAGTTTTTACATATAATTTTAGCTAAACATAGACACACAAACGTGATTCAGATTATAGGGTATAATAAAGCGATGCAGTCAACTGATCTACAGAATGCATAGGTTATTCATATTAACTCACAATGATCACTAATACAACACCGATCGTGAATGGATTCGCAAAAACATTTCTAAGTTAAATAATCAATGTACATAATGGAATTTAGATATTTTAAACCATAAACCGTGCTAACATGATACATACTTGAATTACGACTATAAGAAAAGGTGATGGCGTCTTGTTTCATAAACAGTATAAACAGAAACACTTTTAAGAATACAATACATTACAGTTTAACAATAGGCTAGATTACGGAAGAAGTACATGGAATTATGACTTTATTTATTTTTGCGCTTACCGATTCATTTCTAAACTATCCAAAATTTTCAGTTGGTTGATTATAGTAGGTTTCGACGTCATAATTCATAGTTTGACTCGAAAGGACAAAGATGTAAAAGTGTTGCTTGTGGCGCAACATTTTAAAAATCTAAGTTGCTGGTAGCAAAAAAATGTGCCCTTCAGTTTGAGGCTCGAACCAGATGGCGCTGTAATGTGGTCATTGAATTGTCAAACGTCAACTTCTGACAACCAAAAAAACACATAATGTACGGAGGCGTACAGCGCCTGTCAAATTTGCATCACGATACCGTCTCAGACTTTACTCATCTTACAGAATTAATGAAACTTTGCCGGTAGGTATAGATATCAATGTAGGCACTGGGTTATTTAGTTTGCGAATCCATCCGGCGGTAGATGGGGAGGGTGAGGTGAGGTCGGGTCGGGGTGGCGGCATGGGTCGGTAGCGGTGATAAGGTGTAGCTCTTGTTCTCTCTACCTGTGCTCATGCATGTTATGTTCCCACCTAAATGTGACGACGGAGACGGCGGGCGCATTGAGCTTGACGCCGGCGGCGCGCCCGGGCGAGGCGCCGCCGCGGCCCGCCGCCGCCGCCGCCGCCGCCGCCGCCGGCCTCACTCCCGCCGCGCCGCCGTTCAGCGCGCCCGCCGCCGACCCGTCCGGCTCTCCGCCACTAGTGCCTGCCGACAAACGTAACTGTTAGCTTTCTTTCGTTTGTTTACCGTATCTTAGACCAAATTCACCAATCGAGTCAAGGTTTTCCCTATGTTCATACGCCTGCCTTGAATCGGAAGGTCAAACAGATAACATAATCTTAAGGTTTAAATCTACACACAAGCAAAACAGTGTTTAAATACGGCTGCGGTGGCCGATACGTCTCTGTGGTCTGAAAAAGCTCAAAAACTGACGAAATAACTACAACTTACGAAGAATACAGTACACTAAACTTCTTCCTATTAGGCCTTGGAGTCAGGTTGCCGGCGTCCATTGCGGTAGAGCTTCAGTCACGTTCTATAGAATTGCCGCGCTAGTCCATCCATCACAATGTTGACGTAGTTTAGGGTAGTAATCTATCTGTCCAATATATTGGTCCAATGTGTATTTGCGTCTCACATTTTGCTTAATGAGAGGGTGAGTCACAATGACATTAGACAAAGAAATTGGACAGGTGGAATACCAACCTTAGGTTTAAGAAATATATATCTCACCGGGCGCCAGGAAGGTGTTGACGACGCGGATGGAGTCGCGGCACTTGGCGAGCTGTCGCTCCACGTCGTCGTGCGCGACGCCGTCGATCACGAACACCTCCGCCATGTCGTCCGTCAGCAGCTGGCACGAGTATCCGATGTTTATTGCCGTCTCTGTTAATGACGAGTAAGATATACTCACCGGGCGGCAGGAAGGTGTTGACGACGCGGATGGAGTCGCGGCACTTGGCGAGCTGTCGCTCCACGTCGTCGTGCGCGACGCCGTCGATCACGAACACCTCCGCCATGTCGTCCGTCAGCAGCTGGCACGAGTATCCGATGTTTATTGCCGTCTCTGTTAATGATGAGTAAAATATACTCACCGGGCGCCAGGAAGGTGTTGACGACGCGGATGGAGTCGCGGCACTTGGCGAGCTGTCGCTCCACGTCGTCGTGCGCGACGCCGTCGATCACGAACACCTCCGCCATGTCGTCCGTCAGCAGCTGGCACGAGTATCCGATGTTTATTGCCGTCTCTGTTAATGATGAGTAAGATATACTCACCGGGCGGCAGGAAGGTGTTGACGACGCGGATGGAGTCGCGGCACTTGGCGAGCTGTCGCTCCACGTCGTCGTGCGCGACGCCGTCGATCACGAACACCTCCGCCATGTCGTCCGTCAGCAGCTGGCACGAGTATCCGATGTTTATCGCCGTCTCTATTGAAGACAAAATAATCTGTCGTTATTTAAAGCTTAGGCACATTGCACACTAGAGGATAAAAAACTAAAATAAACTTGAACAGGATGTGTTTCAGCGATTCGACAAGGAGCGATGTGTTGACTGCAAATTGTGAAATAAAACAATGTGTTGACTTTATTGATTAGGTATTCTTCGTACCTTGTTTGTCTCCAGTGAGCACCCATATTTTGATGCCCGCCATGCTAAGATTTGCTATCGTTTCAGGTACTCCGTCTTGTAATTTGTCTTCAATTGCTGTAACACCTGAGGACAACATGAAATATTAAAACATGAAATTCAGCAATTCAATAAGTGACTGTCGATAAATTACTTCCCAAGCTTGATTTGTAAACCTTCTCGTTGTCGTTTAGTTGTTGTTCTCGTCTAAACCATAGGCTCTTGACCGCACATACACTTGCACGAATGTTAAAGGTCCTTCGCCTGCGCAATTGTACAAGTATTGCAGAGGCCTGTCAACTCGGTCACGTACCCAGCAGTAGCAGGTCTGTCTCGATCTCCTCGTAGATGGCGTCGAGTTGCTCGTCCCGGTCGTGTAAAGCTAGCGCCGTCGTGTGGTGCCGTCGCTTCACTCCTAGTACAACTGTCACAGTCTGTCAACACGTACCCAACAGTAGCAGGTCGGTCTCAATCTCCTCGTAGATGGCGTCGAGTTGCTCGTCCCGGTCGTGTAAAGCTAGCGCCGCCGTGTGGTGCCGTCGCTTCCACTCCGCGAAGCCGCGCTCGTCTAGCGGCCGCCACGCTAACGCCAGCGTGCGTAGACCCTCGCCCGCGAATTTCTACAAGTGTTACAGGATGTGTTAATGCTTTTTCTTACTAAAAAATATTATTTAAATACAAATGTTGCATTAAACAAAATCATTGCGGCATTGTAAACGACAGTTGACCAACTGGTCCAACTGCATTGCGGTAGAAATCTTTTTACGATAAAAATATATTTCTGTTTTTAACAGTAATTATAGATAGCAGCACCTCAATTAACCTTTTCGACGCCGTGTCAAAAACAAAAGCTGTCACGCGGACGCCAAGTCACCGAAGTGTCAAAACTGAAATTGAACTTTATGCATATGCACGTAGGTCTATGTTGCTCTGTGGTCTGTGACCGATTAATCAGTCTTTGGCGTTGAACCTGCGGTGCGGATATATCTGTCATTAGCGTCCAAAAGGTTAAGTATATCGATCGAGTACTCGCTGTTTGTATTCATTTTCTTCTATTAACAATAACACAATGAATTTGATTTAACCCAAATTAAAATAGAAGTGGACTTACATTTAAATGCTCCTGCGTCCTCGACTTCACTCCGTCTTGGTTTCCTTTTAACCTTTCATATATTACGTTATCAGCACCTTTTGTATATAACCTAATTTCACCATCCTTCCTCAATATCACGGACATTCTTTTCCTAACATTATTAAAATCTAATATACACAACAATTCATACACCTGGAACAAAAAATATTGATTAGTTTTTAATCAAACTAGGACATTCAATTACGTTGAAGCTATGTAACTTAATTATACTAAATTACTGGTAGTTAGATATTTGAAACACCTTGACAATAATATTAAACTTTAAAATAGTCCTTGCCAGGCAATTTACAAATTGACAAATTAATTACATAAATGATCTATTATCCGTTTTCTTTGAATACATTTACCTGTACCTACAAACCGAAATTAATAATTATATAGTAATTATTTTCATAGAAAGTAATTCAATTTGTAATTAGAGTAACCTGTACCTAACTTAACTGGGCTAACCTTATGTTTAAGACTTTTTTTTAAATCATTGGGACCAAATGAACTCTCAGTCACACAACATTAATTCGATACAATGGTACTTATATAAAATAAAATGTAGTGCTCACCTCTGTCTTACCCATAACTTCTATAGTAATACTATTAGGCGCGCGTTCTCTGAACACGAAACCAAAATTCCTAGCGGCAGATACAAGCGCCGACTCGTCTGGTGATTGCGCCTGGAAACAAAGCGCTTCTTGAATATTTCATAATTTATACATACATAACAAAAATCAACCTTATTCAGGTATCAATATGGTTCATTATGGCTATTAACTTGTGCTAGTAATTAGTAAGTTTTGGTTGTCACCTAACGAAAAAATGTAAAAAATTTCAATAAATAATTTTATCTAATTTTTTGTCAAGAGGATAAGGAAGGGGAATCAGTACTCAATCAAACGAGATCGATAATGGGGCCGAAAATATGTCAACTGCTTGGCTTTTCTTCACACTTGAATGCATCTCATTGGCAGGTTCCTGGATATGATAAAAGATGAATAAGGTAATACAGCCCTAGAGTCCCGAGGACTTTAAAATGTATTGCGTCGAAAGAGTTAAAAAGTGAGGAGCCTTTTGGAAAGGTCACAAATATGTCCGCGATAAAAGTCCACAGCTGACCATATTTCATCCTCATTGATCGTTATAATTCAGGTATTAAGGAATTTTGGACCAAAAAATATGGCAAACTCATCCCCTAAGGGAATGCAATGGTTGTTGCTATTATGAAGTTTAGAAAGTACTGGAGACTGGAGCGCGGTGCTAATGCCAGTCACGGACAGAGGCTAGTACCTGATACTCGAGCCGGCCGTTCTTCTGGTCCGGCATGACGGCGTGGCACAGCGCGAGCAGCCGGAAGAAGTCGTGCACGTGCTGATCGCTGCGCTGCACGGCCAGCAGCAGCGACTCCTCGAAGACACGGGCAGGGCTAGTACCTGATACTCGAGCCGGCCGTTCTTCTGGTCCGGCATGACGGTGTGGCACAGCGCTAGCAGCCGGAAGAAGTCGTGCACGTGCTGGTCGCCGCGCTGCTCGGCCAGCAGCAGCGACTCGTCGAAGACACGGGCAGGACTAGTACCTGATACTCGAGCCGGCCGTTCTTCTGGTCCTGCATGACGGTGTGGCACAGCGCGAGCAGCCGGAAGAAGTCGTGCACGTGCTGGTCGCCGCGCTGCACGGCCAGCAGCAGCGACTCGTCGAAGACACGGGCTGGGCCAGTACCTGATACTCGAGCCGGCCGTTCTTCTGGTCCGGCATGACGGTGTGGCACAGCGCGAGCAGTCGGAAGAAGTCGTGCACGTGCTGGTCGCCGCGCTGCACGGCCAGCAGCAGCGACTCGTCGAAGAACTTGAAGTCCGCCTCGTACTCGGGGTTGAACGAGAAGTCCAGCGGCTGCGTGCTCTGTGGGATGTGATGTTCTTGCTAAGCTGATTATACAGGTGATTTATCTTTACTTGTCGAATTTATTGAAAGAATGTATAGCTGAAACGTTTCAGCAGAAATGTGTATACAAAAACAACAAGTAAAGGATGATCGACCGCTCATATTTTTCTTAGCTGAATCCGTAATGCGATCCAAAAAGGCAGGTGTGTCACGATCGTATCTTTTTAGGGTTCCGTACCCAAAGGGTAAAACGGGACCCTATTACTAAGACTCCGCTGTCCGTCCGTCCGTCCGTCCGTCTGTCTGTCACCAGGCTGTATCTCACGAACCGTGATAGCTAGACAGTTGAAATTTTCACAGATGATGTATTTCTGTTGCCGCTATAACAACAAATACTAAAACAGAATAAAATAAAGATTTAAGTGGGGCTCCCATACAACAAACGTGATTTTTGACCGAAGTTAAGCAACGTCGGGCGGGGTCAGTACTTGGATGGGTGACCGTTTTTTTTTGCCGTTTTTTTTGCATTATGGTACGGAACCCTTCGTGCGCGAGTCCGACTCGCACTTGCCCGGTTTTTTTTGTATGTATGAAGACTTCGAAAATATTTACATTATTAAATTAGAATTAATTTTGAGAAAATATAATAAGTAAATATAAATAACGAGAACCATGTAAACTGTGTTAGGCGAACTAAAGTACTCCTAAAACAGGATTAATAGATAAATACATCGTAACATATCCAACTATTTGCCAACCTCAGATACGATCGTTCGATAGATTTACGTCCCCGCCACCGATTTAATGCTATGCATGTGAATGCATTTACAATCAAACCATCGTTTAAAGTAATAAGGTTGAGCCATCGATCTCGGGGACGTTTAGAGCAAATTTGTTTACCCATTACCTCGGCGCCGCGGAGCGAGCGGCGTTGCAATAATCCCCAATATCAAAGTTCAGGCACGAGCGCCAGTTCAGCGACCCGGCGTAATGGGTGTGAAGCAGGCTTTACAACAGATCGCGCTAATCATCTAGTCCGCTCTGAATATAAGTACGATTCAACGCGCACTAGTAACATACATACATATAAGCAGTACCAACACCTGCGCGAACCAACTTCAGACGGGACTAGATGTTCGGCGCGATTTTATCAAACAAACACAGATTAAATTGTACATTAGAGAAGCTTTCTACAAGAACAACAAAATGCAAAGCGCATGCAACACAAACAAAAACGTTATTTACACATTCACCAACAGGTACAGTAAGCTGGGTTAAGTTTATTCAGTTTGTAGAAGATACTAGCCCTCAAATAGTTTGTTACGTGTTGTAAGGATTTTGTTGTGATTTTCAAACTTACTTAGATGATAACGAAGATGCATGTTATCGAAAGAGAAATTCAAGGAACACAAAGTAATAGACGTGTTAGCCTATAACCATTCCATTCCAGTAAAGAAATAAAAGAGCGTCGAACTACTTCGAGATGTGCTGTGGTTATAAGAACGAGGTTACGAATCCAACATCCAATAGGATCATTGCATCCATTAGGATTCTTGCTCAAATATCCAATACGATCCTTGCAATATTATTAATTTAGGATTTCTCTTGGGTATTTGAGCATGTATAATATGTATGTTTTTGTATGTCGTCACGTGTACCGAAATGTCAGAGTCAATTCTTTCGCTGATTCAATCTAAAATAAATTAAATCGAGAATACATTATCCGACGACATATCTAGCTTTTACGCGTGTCATTCGCTATGAATTTATTACCGGCATGCATGCAATCGTACAAGCTTTAATGATTAGGACGAGCATTCAAAGCAGGATCAATTGAGACTACACACGTGACTCTGAATATATTGCAATACTGCGGCTAACGAGATTCGACAGTTCCTTTCTTTGTATAATTATATTTCTTTTCTGATTCTGTGAGAAGCATCTCAATTCAAAATGGACCAAGAAAAACTAAAAATGTATTTGATTCACGACGTCAAACTCTACTATATATTTAAATATATTACTATATTGACGTCTGGTTTATTTGTATATATTTTTAATCCTTTGGCTGCCAAAGATGCCTACAGACGGTTACAATGCAATATAGAACTTCATGCATTTTAATAAGGTTTACGATGGCGCATTATATATAATAAGCGTGGCGTACAAGGTGCCGTATTGTGTAAACTCCATTAGATCTCAAGTAAAACAAAGATTGAATCTGTCGAGTCTCTTTAGACGCAGAGTGTGAGATGTTTGTGTAGGTATACTCGTATGTGTGGTGTACTGTATGGTGTGTGTGCGCGTACATGCGGATGGGCTTGGGCTTGGGCGTCCGTGGGGCGGCGCGCGCCGGGCGTGCTGCGGCCCTGCTCGTGCTCCTGCTCCAGCAGCCGCGCGCGCGACGCCGAGCCCGGCCCCGGCCGCGACCCGCCGCGCTGCCCAACATCTCACTATTTATGCCACCCTGGTACTTGTACAATATCCTACCTACTTATAATATGGTGCCCTAAATATTCCTGGAACACGCTTTCTAGTACAGCTTGCATATTTTTCATAATATACGTTATATTTAGGATGAAGAATTTACACACATTACTAGATTTGCATCGAACACATTTAATTTTATCGCCTCGACTTAGGTATTGATACATATCTGTATTTAAATTATGTTTGTGGCACGACCATTTATGCCATCCCATCTATTATGCAGTATTCTATGCTCTGAGTGCCTGCCGCTTGGCTTATCCTAAGTAGTACGCATCTTTTCAATAAAAATGGATGTCATGATCTCAGCCAGTAAAAAGCGCGAGGCATCGATGTGGAAAGAAAATAATGTCGCGGGAGAGCAAAAATTTGGCGCTTAAAAATATAGTAATAAAATATCCTCAGGAACCTGTATAGGCGGTTTTACAGCCTTAAATAACTTATAATAATTGCAAATAAAGCTACTAAACCAAACTGCATTGTGTGTACATGCAATAGGTGTGAGAAATTGTGACCGGTGGGTGGCAAACGGTAGTGTAAACAACATTATGTGATGTTACGCATCCGAGGATGCGAGTATCAATAAACACAAATTATACAATACCTGTGCAATAAACATGCACAAACTGGTAAACAAAACAAAAGTAAACTCAACATTAAAGGTTACGGTTCAGACGATACACCCCAAAGCTAGACGGGGACAAAACATATCAATTCACAATCTTCACTCGAAAAATTCAAACTTTATGAAACCAACTCCATGCAAAACAAAATTATGATCGCTAGGTGCGCTGTGCAGTTGCAGCGCAGTCAATATATGAATGCCTACATGCTCGTGATGTCTAGAATGATCTATGTGCTTGACTACAGTCTTATTGAGAGAAAAAAAAAATGTTTACAATCCTTATAATGAAAAATGCAAAACTTTCAAAACGCAGTCGTAAATACATATAATTATAAACTTTGTAAGTTACATGACTAAAAAAATATAGCTACATTCCATCGTTAAACTTATGTAAAACGTCACTGTAGGCTACTTGTTTCGGGTACGATGAAAGTTCATATTCAGGTAGAACTATCGCATGACGCAAACCGCGTTAAGGCGGGTTTTACGCTACCTGATTAAAGGCTCCTATTAAAACGTGACTGTAGGTAACAAACTGGAGAAATATTCGTAGGCATAATTTCGTCGTCTGAACTAGATATCGCTGCATATCGTCGGACATTTAGCGGTAACTAGGTTGCCAACCATTTGACAATCCAGTCATCACTAAACTAAAATCATCCTACGGCGTTACCTAATGCAGCTGTCAAAGTCACGCCTACGATGATGCTCCCCTTTGTGTGTCTTGTCACAGGTAGTATAAGGTAAATTCGTATACAGATTTACGAGTGCGTTTTCAAGTAGTGCGTTCTTCGCTAGGATAACATAGTAAGAGAGTAGTATAGTGATGTAAATACCTCGTTGAGCTCGATGGCCTCGCCCGTGTGCTCGTCTACCACGTCGCCGTAGCACACGCCCGCGATCGAGCACTTGTTGAACGTCATTATGTTCTGCGTCAACGTGCCCGTTTTGTCCGAGAATATGTATTGGATTTGACCTAAAATAAAATATGTAGTTTGCAATCTTCGTGGTTGCTTTTTCAAAGTAACGTTAGGTCCTCTTCTTTTTAACCTTTTGAACGCCAAACGGCGCATCCATTTGCCATGCCACTGACACCGCGGGGGTAAAATTAAGTTTTGTGAATGCCAACCTAAAAGTGGGGTGTTTTTCAGTAGATTTTCATCAAAAAACGATCGACGTCAAATGCCGTCTTTGGCGTCGTTGTCACGATTTTGCGTTGAAGTCAATCGCCGTCTTTGGCGTTCAAAAGGTTAACTAAGCAAAGCAATCTCGTTGTACGTCGTACGCAATGAACCGCAAATATTTCCAATAGCGACGATTAAAAGGGTTCCTGCGACCCATATTGCTGACGTGATGTGAGCATACAACCGCCTGAACCATTCGACCTCCAAAGACATCAAATGACGGGCGCGGCTACAGGCCAATATCGACCTTCATGCATTGTAGGGTGATTCACTTTTGTATGGAGAAAAAAAAGTTGTAATATTTTTTCTGACTTTGCTCACCAATGGAGTCTCCCTACACTAAAAACTATCTATTTCAATTTTCGAAAGAATCGAATAACGTTTAGAGGTTGCACAAGTTGAAAAGGTAGAGTAAGAACCCCATACATTGCATGAAAATGAACTATGTTCTAAAATGACAAAATATAATGAACTGATACTAAAATCGAATGAGAAAACTGAATTTTGCGTCTAAAACACGATAAAAGCACTTTTCCTTTGGAAACAGGTGGAAAAACTGAAAAATCTTAATTAGAACATTTATCGAGTAACCAAAATCCAAGTTTACTACTAATTTTAAAATTTATTTATATGTAGAAGGTTCAGTATCACACTACTCTCCGCTTGGATGGTATCCGCTTAAACCATTTTCTACCCTCCGATGTAGAGTCATTGGTTATTTGAAAAATCTTTGTTGATGTTGTGCAACCTCTAAAGGTTGACCGATTTTAATTTTTTTTAACGTATAATATTATTTTATCAGTTAGAACAAGAATTCGAGCAAAGTCAGATGAAAATCGAAAATTCGGAAAAATGAAACACCCTAATGCATTGCGACAAAATTCACGATGACGCGCCGCAAACGATGTGTTAAACCGTTGAACCGTGAGTTACAAGTTTACAACCGCTGCTTTACCTTTGCTAGTGCGTATGAGCCCATGTATGACAGAGCCTTTTTCTCAATTTTCTCCTTCAAGACGCATTATTAGCTCGGTCACCTTCAAATCTCAAGTTCAAATTAATAAAGAGTAACTTACCGAGCTCCTCGTTGAGCGTGGTCGTCCGCGCCTTGGCGGCCGTCCCGGTCTTATCGTAGTACATCTTCTCGTCCCAGTTGATGAGGAAACTCTGCGCAAATCTTATTACCTGCAACGGGATAGTCGTACTTGTTAATATATTCATAATCTTAGAGTAGTGTCTTACGGTTACTGTTAATTTCATACAGACAAAATGTATGTTTGAAAAGCATAAAAGGTTTTTCACTTATACCCACTTTTAATACCTACTCATTGTTTTAACAGTAAGCTAAACCTCGCAGATAATAGTGTTAATTAACCCATATCAAGGCAGAGGCAATTTAGTGAATATTCAATAAGCATGTGACATGTGTCTGTCGTGATTGATGTCAGCCCTGATAGTTACGGGTTAAAGTTAAATAAAAATAATGATAAATAAAAGGCGGTAATTTTGGACACGGCGCGTATAGTGCGTCGATTCCTCACTCTGCGGCCCTGACCAACGGCAGCTTGGGCCCTGCCCCGCTGCCGGCGGCACCCTAGGTTAGGTTTTTTATAATGTGTTTATATGTTTTTTTTTTGTTTTTATGCGCTTTTTTATTTTACTTTTATATTCATGTTATACACAACCTAACTTAAGAAGAAAAATAAATAAATGAGAATAAAATTGTACTTACTTCGACGGAAACGTATAGCGATATAGGCACAACAGTGTTCATCACGATGGCGTAAGAGAAGAAGACGAGGAACGCGATGACGACGGTGCCCGACACAGGCTCCACGGGCACCAGCGAGTCCCAAGGCAGATACGTTTGGAAATGGCGCCCCACCAGCCACTCCCACACGCCGCACGCCACCGTGCAGAACACGCACATTGACAGCAGGAAGAACACTATCTGCAATAACAAACGTTCATTCATTCACTCGTTCACGGTATGTTTGGAAGTGCCGCCCCACCAGTCACTCCCACACGTCGCACGCCACCGTGCAGTGTTCTGCACGGTGGCATATATGCTCTGCATCATCTGCATGTCTGCATGGACATAATTTCATTCATTCAGTCGGTCTTCCATCAACATCTGCGACTGCTCCCACGACAGGTAGGTTGAAATGTATATGGTTGGCATTCATCCAATTACCACTAAGTATATACATATAGATGTATAATAAATTTATTATTCAGAGCCCATTGTGTCCCACTGCTGGGCAAAGGCTCCCCCTCTTTTTCTAAGGTAAATATATTTCAATAAATCATCTATAAATACGTTTAAATATTTACAGTACATATGGTCCTATTTTCCCGCACTAGTGCGTAAAATAGCACATTTCGTGCGTATGTCAAAAGTTTAAAGGGCCATATGTACTGTATAACGTTGTACGATACACGTGCGAATAGATAATTCGCAACTCGTGTCGATTTCATTCTCTCCCTTCGGTCGTGTTTTAATTTATCGCCACTCGTTTCGAATTTCCTCTTTTCCGCACTTGTATCGTAAATAACTATTACAATGAATGCTGTACAAAGAATACTAGCTTATTCATATGTTATGAGGAAATAAATATATTTATTATTCCGATACATTAAATGATTTTGGACCTTGACACACTAGCGTCTCCCACATATTAATTATTTATATTTTGTGGGACAAAACCGCTGCCTCGCCGCAGGTTGGCAAGGACCGTATGCCAAGGCTTTAATGATATGTAGGAAGTTGCGTCTTTCTTACACTCAACAAGTAGGGAACCGGTGTAATCGAGTTAATCGCTTCATTCCGTCTATTTGTTAATAGAAAGGTAACGTGGCAGGCCATCAATCGCGTTCGATTCCCATTTAGCCGAGCACCGAGCACCAGACACCGCGACGTGTTTGTTTACATTCGCCGTTATTTCTATTGCGGACTAACTACAGGCGAGAAAACGCCTGAGATAAACCAGTATAAATGTAAGTATGGTTGCGAAATCCTTTATGGGTAATAGGGTAATCTTAAGTGATTTGATCGCTTTGGTTAGGTTTATTAATTAAGAATCAAAGGACTAGTTGCAATAACGTGATCAAACAATAGTCTTTATTTTTAAACTATGCAGTACTGCCCATAGGAAATAGTATGGAACTGTGTGGCGTAGCGTAGTGATATGATAATTGATACGTTAGGGTGGGGTGAGCAAAGTTTATTTTAACAATTTTTTTTAGATTACAATAACATAACGTAGAAACGATGGATATGGCCGTAGCTCGCGCTTAGTTTGTCTTGAGTAGGAAAGCGGTGGGAATAAGGAGCAGTTTAATCCCTACTTAAACGTAAAGATTACCGTCCGTATAATATGTGAAGATGACGCAAGGCCTAAAATAACTTAATCAATACATTGACTCGCTACGTTGACTGTGATTTGAAATAAAGATTTCACTTTTATGTTTGCCAAGTTAATTATCCTTATTACGGATGTGAATAATGTTTCTCCTTGAGCTTGCCAATTACGGCCTTATTTGTTAGTTGTATTCTGGATCTACAATTAGATGTCAATTTGTTTAGATACTTAGGGGCTATTCATAAATTACGTCATTTCAAATTAGGGGGGGGCGGGTCTGGACATCGGATGACGGTAGCATGAAGTAGGAGGAAAAGGGGTCATTTGAAGCATGATTTTTGGATGATTATAAGGGGGGGGAGGGGGGGTCAAAAATCGATGACGTAATTTATGGACAGCCCCTTAACTGTAAAAAAATTGAACAAATAATTTATAAACACGGAAATGTTGTGGAATTTAATTTGAGGTAAGTGTAATAGCACTGGAAACATAATATTATTTTCCTTTATGTTCTAGTTTATATGTTGGAATTACCAATAAAAATCGATTTTTAAACATTTTTTTCCCATTTTACCATGTGTTAGAGGCGGCCAACGTCAAAAATAAGAGACCCGTGTTATATTTAGTTTGCCATGTACGCAGAGTATACTGCCATGCTTAATGAAAAATTGCTACTAGAAGTAGAATATGTGTGCGTCAACCCAGCCATGCTTAGAATATCCGGCACGGCACCGGCGCAGAGTGCGCAAACACGACATTATATCACGCAAGGGCTATTTTTTACTCGGATATTGCACCATATCACAATATTTGAGCGGGCATTCGCCCTATAATTGTTTAGTATGGTTTTATCACTTTTAACAGTTCCTAGAATAGAACCTATCGAACTATCGGCCACAAGCACAACTAGTGTAGGGTAGGTTCATTTTATTATTCAGCATGTGTGACAGACACTGTTGCCATGAGCTATCGTACATTTTTGATAAAATGTATATAGTAAACTTAACCTGACATGCATAGGCACTTATCTCATAACAATTTTATGGGCATCAGCCATTTCGTATGATGGACTATAGGTATTGAATAATTGTATACCGAGGATCATCTAGTTATTTTCGTTCGACCTTTTTGCCTCATTTCGTCCCTTATTTCCATGTCCTCGTCTTACTTTTCATCTCATGTCAACCCTCATCTTTCAATTCCTCTAATCATAAGGCACAAATTTCATCAGTTTCATCCAATCGCATCATATCGGAGCGGACGTGGAGCACATCTATATGAAAACATGCACATTCCAACGTATTTTCGATAGTGTTCATGAAATTTGTGAATACCCGATACATCGATATTAACGACTGTGAGGGAGACCGGGTATGGTTTTACTAACGTAACGAACGAATGAGTTCATCGATTCATTCTGCTGTCTGTTATAACTGCTGTGACAACCAACCTGTGAGAAAACCATACCCGATCCTCACTTTACAGCGTTAGCTTTTCTTCCGTGTCAAGACTTACCCCTATAATAAGAAAATTAAGTAGCCTATCTATGCTGGTGCGCTTGAACTTGGTCTTGCCGGAGTTCTGCATGAGCTTGGTGTCCTTGCCGGCGAACACGACCACGCCGTAGCACCACGAGGTGTTGCGCAACACGCAGCCCCGCAGGAGGATCTTGTCGTTGTCCAGGGAGAACACTCGCTCGCGCCAAGTCAGCGTGCCTGGAATTAATCACAATTTAAATAAATGTCATAAATGCAACCGGAGATGTAAAAATAGAGCGCTGACTGGATCGCCAGAGCGGTTCCATTTTTTCGCGGTCAACCTCAACCTTTGGTATGGTAGTCAAAGGTTGACCTTTGACTACCATACCAAAGGTTGACCCCCGCGAGGCTAAGGCAGGGTTTCTCAAATTGCCTACTCCCTAGGAATTCGCCAGTAATTGTAAAGGGTTCGCATAATGCATAGCATATGACAAGAATGGCACCCGTTTCCAAATTCATTTTTTAACTTCGCGTTAACGTTAATCACTTTTACGATTTGGAATCAGTGAAGATTTGATAATTCAGCCTATATACGTCCCACTGCTGGGCACAGGCCTCCTCTCACTCGCAAGAGGGCTTGGGCTATAGTCCCCACGCTGGCCCAATGCGGATTGGGGACTTTAAGACCTCTAAAATCAGATCAGGTAGTTAGTATATTTAATGTCGTTAAAATAATTTCTTTTGAATAAAACATGTGAGTAATTTAAACTAGATTTTTTTTTCTAACTAGTTTACCCATTTATTATTCAAACAAAATTTACTTAATTGGATATAATTTAACATTCCTTTTCACATTCGTTTATAAACGTAGGTTCTAATTATAATAACTATCAGAACTATGTATTTTGTTCAATTAACTTTACATGTTGGTGCGATAAAGATGCCTGCGAGGGCAAAGAGTTAAATCAAATGTCCTTTTGTAAAGAACTAATATGTAGTCCGATGCAGTTAAGTTAAATTTCAATTATAGACCAGAGCTAGTTATAGTCGTAACTGCACACATCACAATAGTCGGCAGCGGCACGTTTGAGCCAGCATGTATTATCGGCGTATGTGCTATTACATTACCCAACATCGTCAGTCGTTACGACATCCGCGAATAGCGCTCTTCCCGCCGTTTCGCAAATATGTACTGTTTCGAATGCGGGTGAACGGACTGAAATCAACATGGGTTGATACCATGAATATTTATTTTAGGATTCGTTCACAATGTTCACATTACTCTCACAGTCGGTGTGTCGTAGTGTGAACGTCTATCGGTTACGGGCGCGATTGTAGGACCCTCCCGGAGCCTGTAGCTCACACACATTCGTTATTAGCAATAATAGCATTGCATACATAGTATGAAAACTGGCGCACCAAAGTTAATCCATACCATTGCGCAAGGTTATTGCTTAAAACTGTAAGCGGAGAAATCCCCGCACTTCGCTGATAGTTAATTCTTAAAAGCTATCCCTATATCTACTAGTAATGCAATCCCGTATCCGCATGATCATTTAATCTAAATAACTCGCATAGAAACTAAAATTTATGAAATTTGCACTTACGTCTGAGGACTATCATTCGGTTACGGTCCATTTAACTAGATACTTACCATCATAGAATTCAACATACTTATGTTATCATTCTCATCATCCCTGTTCAACAGCACGCAAGCTCGTACTTTACTACCGATAAAAATGACTCGCATTTAATTAACACAATTTGCGAAGTGGTTTACAAAAATAGGTAACTGGCCCACCGAGCCGCACACGCCTCAAGAGGGCGCTCCAACATGTAGTTCAATCAAACTAATGAATACCTTGCACCTTGTTATTTGGGGTCGAATGAGACATCTTTATACTCAATCTGATCTAGTTCCAGAACCTAAAAGACGTAAGTCGTTTATAGGAACTAAAGTTCTTAAATCTTTAGGAATTGGCAGAAATCGACCTACGGCTAATAGGCCGAGAAAAACCTTTATAATGCCTATGATGTAAGTGTGAATATTTGAGTCGGTTACGTAAGCGTAGTTTTAGGACTTCGTGGCGTCATGCGCGGGAAGTTGAGTACTTGGTCAATATTTGTTTTAGGTGATTTACGACTGACGGTCAGTTAAAAGGTCTTTGGGTTCCTAAAATGTTCCTAATATGCTTGTTTGTAAACCACAACTTCCATAGGGACAACTACCGTTTGAACTGGTTTTATCCAGGTAAAAGAAGCCCCAAAACAGCATTTCGTAATAATCGTAATCCTCTATTCAACTGTTTAAAAAATTAAATATTTATACATATAACCAATAATTTGTAGGTATGTACACAGTACACTTATTTGTTTTCTCTTTTTTGCTAGTATTCTTGGTAGTTAATTTTCTCAATGGGCGCCCCTAACAGCGAGCCTACCTTCAACTTATTAACTAGATTGTCTGGTGTCTAGCCGTCGATGGCGCCCAAAAGTCTTGGCCCATCGTATCGTCTCTATATGGCAAGAAATGGTCACTCAGTGTCCCTTCTTCTTATATTCTACCCTTAAAACTTGTCAAGTAGATTGTTTGGTTTGGTTCCTCGCCGTCGAAGGCGCCGTTGTCGTCTTGGCCCAACGCGGCTGTCTCCACAGGGCAAGAAATGACCACCCAGTGTCTCCTTAGCGTTTATATATCCTACCTAAAAACTTATTAAGTAGATTGTTGGGTGTCGTGCCGTGGAAGGCGCCCGGTTGAAATCTTGGCCGATCGCGACCGCCAACACAAGGCAGGAAATGATCACCCACGCCCAGTGCCCACGCCCTTAGCGTCTATCTTACCATCAAACTTATTAAGTAGATTGTTGGGTGTCTCGCAGACGATCTCGCCGTCGAAGGCGCCCAGTTGTGCGTCGTCCTGGCCCATCGCGGCCGTCTCCAAAAGGCACTGCCGACATTTTAAATTCGTCTCCCTGTAACAAAACAAAAGTTTAAATATACACTCGAATCGGGCCATCATCGAAGTTTACAGTCAAAAAGCGATTGTAACGATCGCATAAGGGATTAATAATTTATCATCAACGTAAATAAAAAATAAGTTGAACTTTTAATCGCCTACAATTTAGTTCATTGTCATTGCGTAACAAAATCTGGTCATACAATTTCATGGCTAACTTTTATTCGATTTTTAACTTATTTATCAAATAAATTGATTCATATGACCTAATGGTATTTAATAAATTCTAGAATATACTATGAACCGTAGGGTTTCTTTCGTTCAAATAACATACCTAGTATCGTCATTAGGTCATTACGGTATTATAAATGCTCAAAGGTATTAATTACTTGATTATTTAATCAATTCTAGAATATAAAATACCCAAACCGGGTTTCTTTAGTAGAAATTATACACCTAGACTAGACGATACTAAGTATCGTCATAATCGGTGGTAATTAGTAATTATTTGATTGGAGTAGTTGTTATTACCACCACTTGGCGCTATAGTGTCAATGCATTCAACGGATAGAGGTCATGACATTCATCCTTAGGTATTAGTAAATCTAGCCCTCTATAGACCTGAAATAAACTGAAGTGTATTACACAGTGACAAATATATCGAAGTGGTTTTATTACCTCAACTAGGTGGCGTTATACTGCACACCTGCCGTACATTTTGTATAAATTCTAGGCTTGAAAATATAGTGATTATATATTCTCCACCTATGAGCAGTCTACATCTAATTCCTAATAATGGTCACCTTTCAAACATATATTATTGGAAATTAGATAACTATAGACAGTTGTTTGGTATGGAAACTAGAGAATCAATGTTTTGTTATGCCATGTAACGTTTGGCATGATGGAAGACAATATTGAGCAACTTTATAGTAACTTGTCAAAAGCTCATGTTTGAAATCCAGACACAAAACGAATGGTGTCGTAACTGTCATAACCGCTCCACGGTATACAATCGTCAACTACGTATGTCTACTCCATTATAATTATCTTATACATTTAAACGAGCAATTCTTGTATATTTATTTATTTATATATTTCGGGGATCTCGGAAACTGCTCTAACGATTTCGATGAAATTTGCTATATGGGGATTTTCGGAGCGAAAAATCGATCTATCTAGGTGTTATCTCTGGGAAAACGCGCATTTTTTGAGTAACCTAACCTATCCTTGAGTTTTTATACGTTTTCCGAGCAAAGCTCTGTCTCCCAGATATTTTTATTTATATAGTAATTAGTAATTATGTAAAAGCTCAGAGTGCTAATACCTGTCACATGGTAATATACAAGTAATCAAGCTGAAAGCATATTACGCGAGTAGGGGAAATCTCTAGCCGCCACAAAGTATACAAGATTACGGATTGGCGGTGGTCACGCAATGGCTTGCCGTAAGTGAAGCGTTGAAACAGGAAAAATAAATATTTAACAAAGAATAAGGATTAAGTATTAGTACTAATAGTAATAATAATCACGCTAAATTGAATTGCACGAGAACAAAAAACGTGTAGATACCTAGTATAGTAGGTACTATAGTCTGTATCTTTTTAGGTATTTAATTAAAGTAAACAAACAATTTGTAAATTTTCGGGTAGTTAGATATAACTTTATTGGTTAACCGACCAATTAGAAAACCGCCTGGATCAGTCACTGCATGTACTACCTGACTTTAACCTACATTATTTGATCGTGTAATGTTTTCACCTACCCTCAACTAACGTACTTTTTAGTATTTGTTGTTATAGCGGCAACAGAAATACATCATCAGATCTGTGAAAATTTCAACTGCCTAGCTAATTAGCTATCACGGTTCATGAACATCATCTCATGAGATACAGCCTGGTGACAGACAGACGGACAGCGGAGTCTTGGTAAAATAGGGTCCCGTTTTTACCCTTCGGGTACGGAACCCTAAAAAGGAGGAAAAAAGAGGATTGTCACGTTATCAGTAGTACCAACTATACCAATAAAGTACAATGCATTGCGTGTACGTAATGAACGAACACTGTTGGTGTATGCGATTTATCACTTGTGCACAAAGTAGTCGTTAACATGTCGCAACTAATACGACACCTATATTGTATTTAACGCTAAACGCTGTACAGACGGGATTCCCCGAGAGCGGTTGCACTCCTATCCAGAAGGCCTTCCGCGAACCACGTTTGACCAGGAACCTATTTACCCTAGGGCCATCCGGGCCATGGCCCGGGGCGCCAACCCCCAGGGGCGGCAGTGGCGGCAAAGCGCCGGGGTGCGCCGGCTGACGTTGATCAGTTTGTCAAATGTGGTTGGTGCAACTGGCCCTTAGAAATTTAAAATAAAATGTCGTATAAAACTGGTTGAGTTCAGTTTAGTTTCAGCTTAAAAATTAATCTTGACTCTCTTCCCGAATAATAATTATAATCATAACCCTACCCGGGTTATGATTTGATTCTTAAATTCAGTCAACGTATATTTCTCATCATTTTTGTAGGTTAACTGGAAGAGATCCCTAATAGGGATAAGTTCGCCTTTATACGACACCATTGTATTATCTGCTATAACCAATCCTTTTTTTTGTACAATAGGGTGTTTATTACTCACTTAATTACTTACTTTGTGTAGTGTCTTCCACCGAAACTAATCAATTCGTTTTAATCGTCTTTACATATTATTTTAGCTGACTCCGAAAAGGTTTCACAATAAAAGTCCTGAGTCTGATTATAGTTTTGCATACGTTTTACCTGTGTTAATAATTTGCCTCGCGTTGCCTCGGGATTAAGGTGTAAATGGTGACGAAAATATTCCGTAATGCAAAGTGAACTGTGAACAGTCATTTGCCATTTAAAACCACAGCCCAACCATAAATGTTACTGTTAGTCACTGTAAGCAACTTAACGCCAAACCTCTCTAAAACATACATTGTACAATGTACAGTCACCTGCAATAATATGATACACAACGATGGCCGCAAAAATATCTGACTCGATCTTATATGTAGAGCCATAAGAGCGTGTTACATATTTTTGCGGCCTCCGAAGAGTAACATATTATTGCAGGTGACTGTACAGGGTCTCATGGCGCGTTTTTATTCGTGTTGGTCCTACTGTTCCATGGAACTCCTGCCTATTTTTTTCGGTAGGTAAAAACATTAATGTTAGATGTAAGCTGCCCGCATAAGTTCAGCTCACGCTAATTAAGTCGTAAAAAACTACGCAAAAGGAAGTTAATTAACATGTTCAACGAACGGTTATCTACAAGGAAATTTGAAGTTTATCCTTTTTGCGTAACTTTAAGTTACAGTTAAAAATATAATATGCTAGCTAATAGAGAGAGGAATAACACAGAGTTTATTTTTAAACATAATACGCTACCCACCTACATAAAGTTTTTATCTGTTAGACTTAAAGGTCATCTATTATTTTTTTGCTTAACTTGTCAAGTTTGAGTACAATGATATGGACAATACGGAACTAAGAATAAATGCAAATTACAGTAAAAAACGTAACTAGCTTGAAAAGACGGTAACATAAAAACGGCATCTACGCGTGGTTGCCTGGCGCATCGTATGTAGAAGTCACACGGATTAAGTGTAACTGATACAAAATTTGAGACTCATTTATTATAGCCCGTTAAGTATAAGAAAATGTTGGGCTGAGCACACCGGATGCGTCCGCGTTATTGTAATACACAGATCCTTATGAGAGACGACACACCGCTTGCGTGACGTGTGCGGGCTCCAACATTTTAGCGCACATATATGTCTAATTGTCTACGCACGCGCAGCCGATGTGCTCTGACCTTAATGGCTCCTCTACACGATGGGCCAGCGCCGGCCACTCCAAGGGACGCAGCCATGCGGTACAATGAGATAGCAATATCACTTGCTCTCTCTAACGCATCAATGCGTCCCTTGGAGTGGCCGGCGCTGGCCCATTGTGTAGAGGAGCCATTACACATTCAGGACCAAGAACCCGACTGTCGGGTATACTGTTCGTAGCGACTACACGCTACATACGGCGAAACCGTGGCTACGCGCTACGAGCGTAACCCGTAGCACTTAGTGGCAATGAATTTGTTAATATGAACACTTACCCATCCAACTCAGCAGTCTCAATGTAGCAGAGCCCATTGGGCTCCGAGCTGCTGAGCAGCAGGATGTCGGCGGCCACGAACTGGTCGTTCTCCAACCGGATGACGTCTCCCACCTGAACAGACGCCCACTTCTCTTCCACCAGCTTGCCATTGCGCAGCGTCTTCGCGCGCCGGTGATTCACTTGGGAATCGTTTTGGTGACGTTGCTGTAAACAAAATAGTACGTTATATCTAAGACGGTAAAGTCTTTCTCGACTGTAGTTACATTTTTCGACTAAGCTAGCGGCTTTCCATAGGTATTTTGTAATATCCCCTCCTGACCATGGCCATGCGAATTCCTGTCATCGTCAATTGTACTGGGGTAAGAGTAAATTAAATGAGAAATAACGATCGAACATTAAAACATACTCAATACTTCATACTTTTATTGAAACGTCATCCTAATAGCTCGAAAAAATAATCACAGCTATTCCCAAATTAATAAATTCCTTATTATAGTACAGGTATCGATTGGCCAAGCGATTCTGGACAAAGCTTTTGACTTTTGACCTCAGAAGCTCCGTTTCGGACAAGGTTAAATCAGGTGGGTATGAAGGTCGCGGTCCGCGGGCATCTGCTCGATAACTCACAGCCACTTACGTAACCACTTAGCTATGGAATACGTTAAAACTGCCTTCAAGAAAGGCTAACTTATGTACTAATGATTTTTGAATTGTATGGTACAAAGTTACTAACAACAGGACTGTTAAGCCTAATTGTAGGTAATTTCAGTGACAATACAGTGACATACGTAGAGGTTGCTATAAGACAGTTTGAAGTATACAACTAACAGGCACTTAGCAAATGGGGACACAACTACACAAGTAAACTCAAAGATAGTGTGGTCTTTATAATAAAATACTCGTATATCTTATCGATGTTGAGAGCGCTTTACTTGATTTCCACATAATGCTGCATTTATAACAATCTATGGTCTATGTACTTCATAAATAAAAGCACAAGACTACAAAACATCCAGTTCCCAGATGTTATGTTGTGATTGTGGAAAATAATCCAAGCACGTCTTCCTTCATTGGCATTTAATAGGTGCCGTTTTTCTTATTTATTATTATTATTAACTACCAACTGGCAAAAATTAGATGAAAAACTACATAGTATAAACTTACAATAAAAAGTAACCTAAAATTAAAACTACCTACAAAACTAAAACTTAAAAAACCAAAAATCTATGTCTAAAGAGGGCCCCTGCCCCCGGGGCATAGTGCCAAGGATACTAGTAGTTGACTTGACTTGATACCAAGATGAAATGCACAATGGTTTCCCATAAAAGTGATGCTAAGTCCGAATTGGTACCTACCGACTGCAATTGGTTTCATCGTGGTATCAGATGGGTTAGTGTAGTACGGTAACCGATGGTCATCTTGCTTATAATCTTGTCTGCCAAGGTGTTTCGGCAGGAAAAACCTTGGCAGACTTATATATTCCTAAAATGGGGGTTCATACCTACCGACTGGAATTGGTTTCATGGTGGTATCAGATGGGTTAGTGGAGGGTAACCGATGGTTATCTTGCTCACATAATCTCGTCTGCCAAGGTGTTCCGGCAGGAAAAGCCTTGGCAGACTTATATATTCCTGACATGAGGGTTCATACCTACCGGCAGGAATTGGTTTCATTTAACCCATCTGATACCACCGTATCAGATGGGTTAAATTAGGGGTCCCGGTGGCCACCTTCTGAGAGCGTCTGCCAAGCACTTCCGGCAAAAAAAATACTGGCAGACTTCGCTTTTCTGTGTCTACATGTAAATTTCTAACTGCTGCCATAACTATTATTTCGGTATCAGATGGGTTAAATCAGCCCCCGTTTTCGCACCGGAAGTAGCCTTCTTTTTCATACTTTCGGCAAGTTCCGCCGTGGCAGACTATCGAATTCGGACTTAGCATCACTTTTATGGGAAACCATTGTGCATTTCATCGTGGTATCAAGTCGGTTAGAACATTTGCGGCCGGCTCTTCTACTATAGCAGCATTTCCTCGCTGAATCTCAACGCTTATTCGTTGAGCGAGGATGCTGCCAGCTCTTTTCTCCCCAGTGACCTCAACCAGCCGTTTGGCCAAATCGGCAAAAATGGCACTGGAACTTATTTTTTATTATATTATAGTGCGGCCGAGATTTTCATGTCCAAATAGTCGAGCTAAAATAAATTTAAGGCCCACTAGTAATACTCTAGGGATCTACCGCTCCGCTTTTGCATTGCTCATGAATCTCATGATAGAGATAGACGACCTTTGAAAGTTCGCGGTAGGCACTTTGTCTAACTAAGAGATCGATTGTTATAAAGTAATTTAATTTCCGGAACAAAACGTAATACTGACGTGCTAAATTGCTAATGTTTATATTCACGGTTCACTGACTGACGATGTTTGACTACTGACTCACCCTAGGCTAGACTTATAAGATAGTTAGACTAATGCGAATGACTAACTGATATTGAATTAGTGAATATGGTGTGACGTCACGCGCAGGATGTTGAACCAAATCTCATGCGGCCTGCACGTAAACATAAAACACGCCAAGTTTAGACCATACCTATTAAGAGCGCTATTACATTTCGGCGTTGAGCGAGTTTAGGTATTTTACGCGCTGCGGCAGGCCGTGCGAGCTCAGTACGCCGATCCCTTCTACCACACTCGCACTACAATGATGGATTAAACATTCTTGATCCTTCGCGAAGCATATTGAAATCAACCATAACAACACTAACTGTAATTAACTTTTAAAGTTCTAAAACTGTTATTTGGTAAGTACGAAAATACTAAATGCAGTGCAAATGTACATAGGGGCTGTTCATAAATTACGTCATCTATTTTTGACGATTTTTGACCCCCCCCCACCCCTCAAATCATCCAAAAATCAAGCTTCGGATGAATCTGTTTGCTCCTACGTCATGTTACCATCATCCGATGTCCAGACCCCCCCCCCCCCCCACTCCTCCCATTTGAAACGACGTAATTTATGAATAGCCCCATACTTGTACTTATGAAGGTATATTACTCGAAAGAAATTATAGGTACCTACTCGCTTATTTACATGTTTCGTCATTGCATTTGGTACCTATAGGTTGTAAAGTTTGTATCAACGAGGGTTTAAAAACGAACTGGTACTGAGGATCTGATGATGATTAAGGTGGTCACGGATACCAATCAACCATGTAGTAACATGATTAGGCTCGTTTGATTCGTCTCAACAAGATCTTTGACACTGAAGATACACAGGGTCTGATGATGGAGCTGGAAGGTGGCCACGGGTACCAGTCTATCATGTAACTAAACAACTTCGTGTTTGGGCTCGTTTGATTCGTCTCAACAAGATCTTTGGCACAAGACAGTACTCAGGGTCTGATGATGGAGCTGGAAGGTACCATTACCAATCAACCATGCAACTAAACCACATCGTGTTTAGGATCGTTTGATTCGTCTCAACAAGATCTTTGACACTATGTGATACTCAGAGTCTGATGATGGAGCTGGAAGGTGGTCACCGGTACCAATCAACCATGCAACTAAACCACTTCGTGTTTAGGCTCGTTTTATTCGTTTCAACAAGATCTTTGACACAAGATAGTACTCAGGGTCTGATGTTGGAGCCGGAAGGTGGCCACGGGTACCAGTCTATCATGTAACTAAACAACTTCGTGTTTGGGCTCGTTTGATTCGTCTCAACAAGGTCTTTGGCACAAGACAGTACTCAGGGTCTGATGATGGAGCTGGAAGGTACCATTACCAATCAACCATGCAACTAAACCACATCGTGTTTAGGATCGTTTGATTCGTCTCAACAAGATCTTTGACACTAGGTGATACTCAGAGTCTGATGATGGAGCTGGAAGGTGGTCACCGGTACCAATCAACCATGCAACTAAACCACTTCGTGTTTAGGCTCGTTTTATTCGTTTCAACAAGATCTTTGACACAAGATAGTACTCAGGGTCTGATGTTGGAGCCGGAAGATGGTCACCGGTACCAATCAACCATGCAACTAAACCATTTCGTGTTTAGGCACGTTTTATTCATCTCAACAAGATCTTTGACACAAGGTAGTACTCAGGGTCTGATGATGGAGCGCGAAGGTGGCGACGGGTACCTGTCTATCATCATCAGCTCCATCATCAGACCCTGAGTAGTATCTTGTGTCAAACATCTTATTGCGACGAATCAAATGAGCCCAAACACGAAGTGGTTCAGTTACATGGTAGACTGGTACCCGTGGCCACAGTCCAGCTCCATCATCAGACCCTGAGTACTAACTTGTGTCAAAGATCTTGTTGCGACGAATCGAACGAAGCCAAACACGAAGTGGTTTAGTTGCATGGTTGATTGGTACCGGTGACCACCTTCCGGATCCATCATCAGACCCTCAGTACTACCTTGTGTCAAAGATCTTGTTGCGACAAATCAAACGAGCCCAAACACGAAGTGGTTCAGTTACATGGTAGACTGGTACCCGTGGCCACAGTCCAGCTCCATCATCAGACCCTGAGTACTAACTTGTGTCAAAGATCTTGTTGCGACGAATCGAACGAAGCCAAACACGAAGTGGTTTAGTTGCATGGTTGATTGGTACCGGTCACCACCTTCCGGATCCATCATCAGACCCTCAGTACTACCTTGTGTCAAAGATCTTGTTGCGACAAATCAAACGAGCCCAAACACGAAGTGGTTCAGTTACATGGTAGACTGGTACCCGTGGCCACCTTCCAGCTCCATCATCAGATCCTGAGTACTATCTTGTGTCCAAGGTCTTGTTGAGACGAATCAAACGAGCCTAAACACGAAGTGGTTTAGTTGCATGGTTGATTGGTACCGGTGACCCCCTTCCGGCTCCAACATCAGACCCTGAGTACTATCTTGTGTCAAAGATCTTATAGAAACGAATAAAACGAGCCTAAACACGAAGTGGTTTAGTGGCATGGTTGATTGGTACCGGTGACCACCTGCCGGCTCCATCATCAGACCCTGAGTACTATCTTGTGTCAAAGATCTTGTTGAGACGAATCAAACGAGCCTAAACACGAAGTGGTTTAGTTGCATGGTTGATTGGTACCGGTGACTACCTTCCGGCTCCATCATCAGACCCTGAGTATTATCTTGTGCCAAAGATCTTGTTGAGACGAATCAAACGAGCCCAAACACGAAGTGGTTTAGTTGCATGGTTGATTGGTACCGGTGACCACCTTCCGGCTCCATCATCAGACCCTGAGTACTATCTTAAGTCAAAGATCTTGTTGAGACGAATAAAACGAGCCTAAACACGAAGTGGTTTAGTTGCATTGTTGATTGGTACTGGTGACCACCTTCCGGCTCCATCATCAGACCCTGAGTACTATCTTAAGTCAAAGATCTTGTTGAGCCGAATCAAACGAGCCCAAACACGAAGTGGTTTAGTTGCATGGTTGATTGGTACCGGTGACCACCTTCCGGCTCCATCATCAGACCCTGAGTACTATCTTGTGTCAAAGATCTTGTTGAGATGAATAAAACGAGCCTAAACACAAAGTGGTTTAGTTGCATGGTTGATTGGTACCGGTGCCCACCTTCCGGCTCCATCATCAGACCCTGAGTACTATCTTGAGTCAAATAAATACATATAGAATGTCAGGTCGTTTCAAATATTTTTAATCCTGTCCGGTAGTTTATTAAACTGTACCATTATAAATTATAATACTATAAAAACGGTGCTAGGATCAAAGTCTCTCGTTGCGGTTTACACGCACACAGTATAGCGTTTTACACGGCGCCCGCCGCACACAATGATAAAAAACCTCGTCGTCGCCGTTGAAAATGTGCGGAGCCGACCGACACACGTCCTGCCTCTACAAGCTCTGCCGCGGCACTGAGCTGGCGCAGCGCGCGTCATCGGTAATATAGAGTAGTTTTCAAAAAATTGCCAAAAAATTATAGTAGAATTTCATAAACACTAATGTATACCAACAGTATAAGCAAACGTTGCAGATTGCTTGAGTATGAAAATGACTTCGATATTAAGTAGATTTTCGTAGGAATTGACACTTGTTTCGGAGAGAAAATCGAGTTCGTTTTACTTTGATTTTCTCTTTCTCAAAGGTATGTAGGAAAAATATAGTTTGATATGCCTAAAGTACAGGGTATTAGTAATACAAAATAGCCAGGTTTAGCAGAGTAAAATTCTCAACATTTCCAAATAAGAGCTCGCCATTCAGTGCTTCACGGGGTTTTTCGGAAACGACCATCAGAAAAAAAATCATTACTAATTTAATAAGTCCTTTTTCTAATATTTACAACGACATTTATAAAGATAAGAAGACGCTTTTACTGGAACAAGTACTCATTGTTTCTAATAATGAGCGCAAAGTCCTGAATTTCGTCGACTAGTATCATCAATTTTGCATTATTTCGACTTTTCTTGTAAGAGCGCTCTTAATGAAGGCGAGCCCATCTGGAGGTTATTTCCTGTTTTGATTTGCTAGTTTTGTAAGTGATAAACTCATGTATGTTGATTTTATTATCATTATTAAAATATCAGAAAAATATGGTACCTACTCCTATAAAAAGGACACTGACACATATAAAATATCCATCTGCTGGTAGTTATGGTGTAAGTTAAACTTAACGATCAACGATAGGCGAAACCACCTATTTAATGCTACCTTATGGTTGGTTGGACTGTATTAAAGTGACAGATAAAAACTACATTAGCAGTATTAGCACTGACTTAAGAGCTTGAGTAATGAGAGGACATAGAAGCAACACTTATAATGATTTGTTATGGTCACATGTGGCCTTAGCCATATAGCCATATCCCATGTTACTATATTATAATAAAATATTATCTATTCTAATTTAAGTATTTGGCTTCTGGGAGTGGTGTTTATTTATACAAATAAAACTATATTCGGCCTCCTACACTTTTATCTGACATAAAAAACATACATATGCAAGAAAGGCTTTGCTCTATTCCCCATTGTAATGCCGAGAAGGGTGTGCCGATGCGCTGCTACGACTTGCCTTTGCCTGCGGCTCACATAGTAACCCACAACTATTAAAGCTATTCTTGAATTCTCTTAGATCTCTTATAAAACTATTCCATGAATTACTAAAACCACCATTTCGAGTATATTGTAATATGTTTTTCGAATCTTTTCCTAGACTCGTGTCGAAAAGGGTTAATGTTAGAGTTTTCCTTTATTATTAAAATTTTAAGAGACGTTTAATATAAATGTTGAGCCAAGTGAAACCCGCCTAAGGATAACGTATCGTCCTTGGTAACTAGTAACTATGCAACACAATACAATGGAGTTCTCTTCATGCAGTAGGTAGTTTCCAC
Organism: Cydia splendana; assembly: GCF_910591565.1. Classification (NCBI taxonomy): domain Eukaryota; kingdom Metazoa; phylum Arthropoda; class Insecta; order Lepidoptera; family Tortricidae; genus Cydia; species Cydia splendana. The sequence continues at coordinate 12,873,123 of NC_085976.1, forward strand.
CGCACATTGCAACAGTCGATTGACTGTGCATGAATCACGGAATGATAACTGCAGCTTATAAAGAAGTGGATCATTCCATTCTGCGATAATGATCACACTTATTATGTAAGTGACACAATCACGCTATAAGAGTATATCTATATTTCGATCAGGCTATCTTTGATCAAGTGACTTTATAGGTAATTGTAATTTGAACACATCACACTTTGCGAGTATCCCCCACAGACCTACCTTACAAGCTTTTTTACCTGCTACAAATTGTGTTAATATTTGTAATTGCACGAGTACCTAAAGGTTGGTCGCAAAATGTTGACCGGCAACGCTTTTTCATTAAATTAGCATATAGTAAGGGAGCGCCAATGTTTGCTGAACAGGAGTCATATGTTTTGTATACCTAGTCGAGTCATTATAGGCAGATCAAATAAATTAGATCCAAAATAGCGTTTTGAGTTATCCGGTAAGCTGGAAATCGTTTTACCTTAATTTGGTCCTAAATGCGTGTAATCTGAGTTTTCGCAATCCCAGGAGGTGTGTATAAATTATGGAAGAATTAACTTCCAGCTTGCTGGAAATTAATTATTCGAAACAATCTAATTTGATTGGCCTATTATATATCAATTCTATGCTTTCCATTCACATTTAAGAAAAATGGGTTCGTGTATGTTTAAGTAATAGGTAAAGTTACTACGTAATTGTTTTAACAAGCAAGTAATCGTATTTACCTACTCGTCCAAGTCTAAACACTGCTAATTATAACATGTGTGTGCAATATTATAATATGATTAAGATAAAATAGTAAAAACCGTTTAAAAACATAATAATGTACCGAAGAAAATGTTTTGCGATAAATATAAGCAGGCTAATACATTTAATTACTATAGCGTATTTGAAAATGAAGTCTTAAAATTTTCAATACCTACAACACCTACAAAAGCCCAAATATCCCCGGATTTATGTTTGTACTTACTTTAATAATTTCATTATGAAACGGTTATGAATACAATCTGTCAGCTGTCTGCAGTGACATTACTTCCACAAAAAAACAACCGTTTCATAAGAAGATCATAATGTTCTAATCGCCCTCTGGATGTTTGAAGTTTGAAATAGTTTCTACTTTTAAAGCAAAGTTCCTAGCATGCCACTACAATAGAACAGCCCATAGTATGTGTCGAATTAGGTGGAGGCCTTTCCGAAGTAGGCTTTGACTACGGTGAGGGCACTCCAATTAGCCGTAAGGCCGGCTATGGCGGTCTGCAAGATCAGCTCCGGGGAGAGAGAGAGAGAGTTTAAGTAGCTACATGTTTAGACAGACTATCAATGTTCTATGTTGAAGATCGTTTTTAGGGTTCCGTATCCAAAGGGTAAAACGGGACCCTATTAATAAGACTCCGCTGTCCGTCCGTCCGTCCGTCTGTCACCAGGCTGTATCTCACGAACCGTGATAGCTAGACAGTTGAAATTTTCACAGATGATGTATTTCTGTTGCCGCTATAACAACAAATACTAAAAACAGAATAAAATAAAGATTTAAGTGGGGCTCCCATACAACAAACGTGATTTTTGACCGAAGTTAAGCAACGTCGGGCGGGGTCAGTACTTGGATGGGTGACCGTTTTTAGGGTTCCGTACCCAATTTGGTTATTAGGGTTCCGTACCCAATTTGGTTAAAACGGGACCCTATTACTAAGACTCCACTGTCCGTCCGTCCGTCTGTCCGTCCGTCCGTCCGTCTGTCACCAGGCTGTATCTCACGAACCGTGATAGCTAGACAGTTGAAATTTTCACAGATGATGTATGTCTGTTGCCGCTATAACAACAAATACTAAAAACAGAATAAAATAAAGATTTAAGTGGGGCTCCCATACAACAAACGTGATTTTTGACCGAAGTTAAGCAACGTCGGGTGGGGTCAGTACTTGGATGGGTGACCGTTTTTTTTGCCGTTTTTTGCATTATGGTACGGAACCCTTCGTGCGCGAGCCCGACTCGCACTTGCCCGGTTTTTTCTAAAACAGGGGTCCTAGGGGTATCTTCAAACCGTGGCTCGGGAGCCTCACGCGGCTATTTGGACCTATATGCGGCTCTGAAAGACACCGCAAATAATGAATACTTAGGCTATATTAACACTTATTCTTAATACACCAGTCAATAGTTGTGGTTATTTATTTTATTTATTTATTTTTAAACTATTGCACATACAAGAAGTACAACAGGCGGACTTAATGCCGCTATAGGCATTCTTTACCAGTCAACCATGGGGCGAAACAGAAAATCGTCCACGTGGGTTATTTAATATTCCTAAAACTGATGATTTGCCGAACCCTGTTCTAGAATTATCATTTAAATATTAAATATACCCTCTACCGTGCGACTACCGATTATCTATAGTTAAGCCCTATCACAATTATACACCACCCATACAACCATTTCCAGTCGCCGTTACGACGCGGTGTTGACACATCTTGTGTCGACACCGTCTGTTTCGGTCACAATTCCAGTCGCAGAGTCGTCGCCGTGTCGACACAGTTACCAGAAATGGGGAAGGGTCGACACATGACACAAAGTGACATAAAGTGTGGTCGCCGTGTGCACACATTGTTTCGGGTTTGCGACTACTTTATGCCAAAATCATTCGTTCATTCGTTCATTTTGTTCCTGTCAAATGGAAACTGTCAGATGGAAAAATACTTAAATAAAAATAAGTGACATTAATACGCCATCTCTAAAACGGATTACAAGACGTAATTATATATTGTTTGCATTTATATTACAATAGGACTTAAATTATTATGGGGAATTAAACTGCTCGAGTGATTTGATAAACTAAGTGTAATATAATCAACGCGCCACCACATTGTTTTAGTTTAGCCAGAAATGAAATTGTTTACTTCTCAGTGCCTGTGTTCATAACTATATTATTTGAAGCATTTTTAGTACTTCGATGCGTATACTATACTTAAATAACAGAAATAACGCTTTACATACTACGAAACTTGTTAATTATGATATATAAATATGGTTTAAGGCTAAGAAATATTGCAGTCACAAAGTAGTTGCAATGTTTCGACTTTGTGTCGACTCTGTGTTGACACATGACACGCGCTGTCAAAAGTAATAACAAAGTTACTGGTATGTTACTGGATTTGCAAAATGGCTCCTTGTGTTGATTTGTTTTCAGATATTCTCAAAGTGTAAAAATTCCGTGGTCAGAGATGGGCATTAATCGATTAACTGTTTATTCGACTAATTAATGGAATAAAAAAAGTTAATTCTCAAATTTTAATCGCGATTAGTTTAGTCGACCTAACATAGATTGAAATTGAATTAATCTGAATATTAATCGAATAAATTATCGATTAAATCTCGATTGAAAGTTGACAGGGGGCCATTTTTGTACGTAAAAATAATAGAAATGTCTTGCATGCAGATGGTAGCAAAACACTTTGTCATAAAAGTCGAGATGGGTGTCGATATATAGGTTTTAGGGAGTGCCGATTTCGAATATAATGACCATTTTGGAATCCGAAATGGCGGCCATGCACTGTGTCATAAAAGTCGTCATGGATGTCGTTTTATACGTTTTAGGGGGCCCCAATTTTGAAAATGATGACCATTTTGGAATCCAAGATGGCGGCCATGCACTATGTCATAAAAGTCGTCATGGATGTCGTTTTATAGGTTTTAGGGGGCCCCGATTTAGAAAATGATGACCATTTTGAAATCCAAAATGGCGGCCATGCACTATGCCATAAAAGTCGTCATGGGTGTCGTTTTATAGGTTTTAGGGGGCGCAGATTTCGAAAATGATGACCATTTTGGATTCCAAAATGGCGGCCATGCACTATGTCATAAAAGTCGTCATGGATGTCGTTTTATAGGTTTTAGGGGGCGCAGATTTCGAAAATGATGACCATTTTGAAATCCAAAATGGCGGCCATGCACTATGTCATAAAAGTCGTCATGGGTGTCGTTTTATAGGTTTTGGGGGGCGCAGATTTAGAAAATTATAACCATTTTGGATTCCACTTTTATGAAAAAATACGTAGCCGCCATCTTGGATTATAAAATGATCATCGTTTTCGAATTCTGCACTCCCTAAAACCTATAAATCGACATCCGTGACGACGCAAGTTATCTTTATTTTCAGATCTAACAAATTGCTACAGAATACAAAGGACAAAAAAGAAGCGAGGAGGTAATGAAACAAGCAAAAATACAGATGATTCCTCGACGCAATTGGGTGATTCTTAAATTGTGTCCAGATTTTTTTTGTCATAAAAGTTTTTATTTTTCACATATTACTCTCACAAGTTCCGTGACATTTCGACCTTGTAATTTTTTAAGTAAATGTTTTTGTTTATCTATGAGGATCTCACTAGAATAGTATAATCAAGGTATGTTTATATTTGATGAATGAAATAGTAACGCAAAAAAAAAATATATTTGTGTCTTATATTCCTGCCGAAGACTTTTATTTTACCTTTTCCTTCTACACAAGTTTGGCCAAGTAATAAGAATTTAGGGCTCTCAATTTTATTTTGACTTCTACAACAGTAAAGCTACGAGGCCATGTTTGGTATCGTTTTCGTATAAATTCGCAGTACCAAATTTAGTTAAGGTATCACATTGACACCATTCCGAAGTAAAAACATATAAACTTATTAAAATACTTTCTTTTAAACTCCTCTTCACGCTTAAACTGCTGAACAGTTTTAATTTAAATTTGGTACACATATATTTTGAGTCCCGAGACAGGATATAATAAGTTATCTCAAAAATCATCCTTTAAAGGTGTGAAATGAGGTGTAGGGGGGAATTCAGAATTGACTTCTTGAAGTTAATACTGTTTAAGTTTAGGTTTGAAGTCATGTTTTTTCATCATTTTTAACTAAATCAAAGATGTAGACCATCCCAAATTTCATATAAATCGGTTCAGCGGTTATTGATTTCCCGTACAAATTTCCACGCCACTTTTCACACCTTCAAAAGATGATTTTGGTTATAAGATCTATCCTATGTCCTGTTCCGGGACGCAAACTATTTCTATACCAAATTTCAACGAAATCGGTTCAGCGGTTAAGCGTCAAGAAGAGTTTCAAAAAACCGGCCAAGTGCGAGTCGGACTCGCGTATTAAGGGTTCCGTACATTAAGTCCGACTCGCGCTTGACTGCACATTTCTAATAGGTTTTCCTGTCGTCTATAGGTAAAGAACTATTTTGTGTATTCAGACGGACATACATACAGACGCACGAGTGATCCTATAAGGGTTCCGTTTTTTCCTTTTGAGGTACGGAACCCTAAAAAGATTTATTTTTATTTTGTGGAATGGTGTCAATGTGATATCTTAAATGGATTCAGCACCCCAGATTTATACGAAAACGATACCAAACACGGCCTAGCACCTTCACTGATATAGATATATCAAGATAAAATTGAGAGCCCTAAATAAACTTTCCAGAGCGGATATCTCAAAAACTATTCAACATATCGAAAAAATTGACTGAATAAACTTGTAACAAATTAAATTAACTTTCATTTTGTATAAGTGGCCATGTCGCTGAGATGCATAGTTTCCGAGATATAATCGAAAAACGGGAAAATGGGACCTTCAAAGCCCCCTCTCTCCCCCCCGCTCAAGGGCTACGGCCGGGGACTTTTGATATGTTCACCTCCTAACTTGTCAAACCGAGTTACGGAGTCAAAAATTGTGTTCCGAGCATTTCCCTCTACAACTTTTAGAGCATTCGTTGCCTGACCTAAGTAGCTTATTGAATTTCTTTAAAAACTTTTCTGTAAAAGGTTGACGGGTGTTGGGTGTTTATATGGTTTCGGTCGATTATTATCATTTGCATTGCCCATGATGACTTACTAGAATTACGAGCACACGAGACACTAATAGTAGTTTGACAAACCTTGGTTTTCAAGAGGTATTTTATATTGACATTTGCTGTCACAAATTTGCTGTCAGATTTAGTCGCAAACCGCACGCAAAGTGCACACAAATGTGTCGACACCTTGTTACGGAAAAGTGTAGACACGGCGACGACACTTTGTTTCGAAACAATTCTAGACACATTGTGTGGACTCTGTTACGACACATCTGACATTTAGTTACCACTTTGTGATTCTGCGACTGGAATGGTTATATGGGCAGGGTATTCATTAATACATATTAAACTAAATAACTAAATATGTATTTAGTTGAACACGAGAGACATGGTTTAAAGTCGTGGAACTCGTTTATTTCCTGCACCAAACATTCATAATCACTTAAATTTGTGCATTTGCAGACGCTGTTGTTTATTTTAGTGTGAATTTACAATCAATGCAGAGTAGGTACTTATTGTATGCCAAATGCCAACTAAAGCAATAAAACTGAAATAGCGATATTTGATATGTGCGTGTTTCTGACGCATTCAATATTGCTGTAGTGTTGTTACAACGCACTATTTAAAAAAATGCTATTGTATATCCTATTTTAACTGGATTGCACTCTTAATCTCTCTTCGCAGAACCAGACACAGGGAGTGAAGAAGTTAGCTACTTATTCGTTAAAGTCACAGCACGCCGGATCAACTTACGAAGTCGTCGTAGGCGTCCTTGACGGCGGTGAGCGCGAGCACGCCGATGAGCGGGATGGCGGTGGTGATGGGCGTGAGCGACGAGATCGCCGGGATCAGCTGCAGCACCAGCAGGCACAGGAAGTAGAAGTTGGCTAGCCGCTGAAACTGCTCCAGCAAATTCAGCGGCAGGAACGTTATGATCGAATACTTCGATGTTTTGATGTAGTTGTTCTGGAACAAAGCGGTGTAGTCAGTCGTGTTTGGATACTTCCAGATGTTTTTAATGTTAAGAAAGCAGGACAGCGAAATATTTCATTTTGTCTGGCATCTTGGCAGACAGCTAGTACATTTGCTCACGCACTGCTGAGCTGCCCTTAGCGCCTGCCCTTGCCCTGAGCTGTAGCAAGAGACATTTGGAAAATGCCTTGACCAGTTACGATTTTTATAGAATTTTGCGACCTTAATTGCGAACACGTTTAGAAGCATTCTTCCTAGACTCAAAAAATGTAGATTAGGTTATTAAATAGGATGTTAGCAATTTATTTACGTTATACCAAAATGTTGGATGTAATAAAAGTCAAGCAGAATGTTACAATTGCTTCGGCACGCGACGGACCATATTGGCTCACTCATTGTTCTATTGTAACCTACTTAAATTGATATATCTTGTTAAATATGTAACACCTTCCTATGCCATATAATGCCATATGCAAAACACAAAGAATACAAATTCAATATTTTGAATAGTAGTAGCCAAAACATTAAAACGTGTAAGTAATGCGCATTAGTTATGTATAAACATGTGAGGATTGTTTGGTGTGAAATGAGCAATCCATTTAAGTGTGCATTTTATTTTTTTATTTCAAAGGCAAAGGGCAGGGTTATTATCGTAGACTTAGAATGCAAAGCGCTACTATTTTCTGGTTTCTGTTCAGTTCAAAATTGATTCAAAAACATAATAGAGTACTATGTGCTCGATTTTTTTTTTACTTGAAACAGGAACTTACATAATTTTAGCAGTGTTTCTCATATGTTCCTAAAATAAAGTATCTAATAGTATGCGATATGTTTATGTTTTATTTATTTAACCTTAAAATAGGAAGCAAAATAGGATAACAACTATAAATGATAATCAAATTGCAACAAAAGGAAGGTTTTTCCAAGATACTTCCGGATCAATCAAAGAATTGATCTCGTCATAATTGCTAAGCAACATTCGTCCTCAAACTAACCAACAACGGTCTGATGTAAAGAAACAATCACTTCAAACGTTATTTATAGTGTATAGTTCTATTCATTAATAGTTATACCTTTTTTCGTATGCAGCCATTTACAATTGTATCTTTTTGTTGACTTTACTTCAAAGACTGCACCTCTGTGATTTACCAAAAGCATTTCGTCTGTGAAGTGACAATCTGATTTCCTAAAACCGAATGAAACAAAGGAGCCGGCAACAGTGCCGTGAAATAATATACGGCTGCATTTTGTGTGTGATATTGATGATATAATATAAATAGACTTACAGCGTAACGGAACTGGGCATTGTATTCCCTATTGTTAGCTTTGATTCTCCGTTCATTCTCTGAAACAAGAAAACAGATACATTGTTAATAGACAGCTACATTAGATATCAAATTCATTAATAACATTAAAGATCTGGTGTAGCTAAATATAAGAAGGGCCATAATGTGTGTAAAAAGTTGTACACAGTTAAGATTTATATGTATATAGTCTATATCTATACAAAATATACAGATCCTTAACTTCTACAATACCTACACCAGAGATACGTACTACGTAGGTACATTTTTGACCTATACAATTAGGTACGGTATCTATAACTCTGTATCTTTAGGTACTTATTTAAATAAAAATAAACAAAATCTACCCTCTAATGGCTTCTTAAGCTAGTTGAGGGTAGATGAAAACATTACACGATCAAATAATGTTGGTTAAAATCAGGTCGTTCAGTTACAGATCCAGGCGGTTTTGTAATTAGTCGGTTAACCAATAAAATGTTATAACTATAACTACCCGAAAATGTACCAATTGTTTGTTTACTTTTATTTAAATACCTAAAGCTACAGACTATAATAAGTGGGAGTTCACACATTTACAATGCTAAATTCTAATTACAACAGTTTTTATAGTTATTATATTCAGGATCAGAATATAGAAAAACAAAATGCATCGTGTATGCAGCTGCAAAAAAATCTGACAGGAATCTCAGAGCAAGTGTCATATTTTGGCGTGATTCATTGTAGAACGGAAACGGGCAACGTATTATATCAAATTTTGATAATTTACGGGATATTTAAAATGATCGATGTAGACAAATACAAGTACTTATATAGATATATTTTTGATCATCCCAGCATCAGGATCGTATGGTTCAACTCTCCGGGAAGCGGTAGCAAAAGCCTAGTAATTGGGTATAAAATAAAGGGTACATTTACCCACATACTACGCGGCAAGGTGTTTGACACCTAACTAGCGCGCTGCAGCAAGAGTGTAACTTACTGGGCTTCCCCAGCTCACACTTAACTTGCATTTTGTTATGTGTTCTTTTCTATCTATAGTGTCTTCTTATGTAACCGCGGAAATGGTTCGTATTCATATACTTTAATCTTGTCTTTAAGTCGTTACCATACCATGCTCGAAATATTGTTTTCAAGCATGGTATGGTAACGATTTAGGGTATAAATGCGAAAATAGTAGTTTTCACACCACCTATTCGGAAAAGAGCTTTTTCCTCCCTGCTAGGAAGGATCAAAGTGGCACTTTTCCTCCCTGCTAGGAGGGATCAAAGTAACACTTTTCTGTTCTAGCACACTATTTTTACATTATTTTGCTTTGCACATTATTTTTTTAGCTTAAATAATCTGTTTAAGTATCAGATTGTGTCAACACTAAGATTTTTTAGTGTTGACGCAAAGTAACGCACTAAGTAACGCAAAGTACTCAAAGAACAAGAAATTACCGAGAAAGGCTTTTAACGCCGTTACACACTACCGCACCGCACCAGGGTCGTGGTTGGTCGTGGTGCTGTAGGGTATAAGTGTGTTACGGGCCTTAGAAGTCCAACTTCCAATAGTGATGATACCAAAAAAAGTTTTTTTTATTATGTTGCGTATGCATTCAATCGTTTGTCACGTTGGTAGCAATGTATCGGTATGTGACACCTGCTACTCCGCACTAGTTTACCGTGTCGTAATGTCTCTAAAACGACACAAGTGCTTTTTTGGGCAATAGACTACAGACTTTTATGGAGTATTAATAATGTATGCCCTTCTATGTTCGTTCGTGACTATGTAAATGACAGATAAAAGTACACGAGTAGAAAAATAATATTAAATCCACGTAATTTTACACCTAGACGTTAATAAAACAATTTAGCATGATACGTAATTCCCAAAATGCGTCAAACAAACATACTCTTCTTTCGTGTGTACCTACACGAAGAACATTAGTGTGTGTTTGGAGAATGTACCTACTCTACGACAATTAGAAATATACATGAAAAATAAATAATTTATTAATTTGTTCTACGCACACGTTCAATGACATGTAAAATCTTCAATTATTTTCTTGCATTTTTCAAAAGATATTCATGTGAGTTTAATATAACTACTTACATGTGAGTTTGTGAATGTGTGAATGTAAATATTTGGAATGTCAATTGTTTGACATCTTCCAAAGGATTTATGTACCAAGTACCTAAATTAAATACCCAATTAAGGTGGGAAACCCGCAAGAATAAGAAAGACGACGGATTTAATTACGTTTATAGCTCACGAGATAATGAACTATTAACCAAACAAGATAGTAAAGGACTATTGGCTGTTTATATCTGAAAATCATTAACACAGACTTTCACTTAAGACTATTTACAGGTTTATAACCAGACATAGGAATCCGCGGGGCAAATTGTGAATTAAGACTTTATGTTTTTGCACTTGTGGTACTATGTAATTACAACAAAATAGTAAATAAAAACTTTTTACAAAAAAAAGCAAACCGACTTCAAAAAGGATGAAATAAAATATTATCCTTTTTGAAGTCTATGCGTTACCAACTGATATGTTTGAAGTCGGTGCCAAGCCAAATTTTGAAGCATACCATGATTTTGGTGCGATTCGATAAGGATGTACCTACGTTGGATTGCCTTACACGACGACAATGAACGTACTTTCTGTAGGTACAGTCGACGTTAAAAATATGTTTACACTTTTCGCCTTATTACAAAGGAGTGAGGTGCAAAAGTGTAAATATATCTTTGACGTCGATTGTATCTAAAGCCCCCTCCAGACTATGCGCGTGAATCGCGGGCGAAGCCGCGAACGCGAGTGTGGAGTCGATTTCGCAGGTCTGCGTTCAGGACTCCACACTCGCGTTCGCGGCTTTGCGCCGCGATTCGCGCACGAGTGTGGAGGAGGCTTAAGAACACACCTCAGAACACACGATCAAACCTTCTTGGCGCAGTCTGTACCATGTTTGTCGGCACATTAGTGGAAATCCAATGCATTTTTTTTCGTCGTATTTTTTAAAGAGCATTTCTTACTAATGCTCGAACAGTCTATAGCACGCAAGTGTGAGATTGGGACTGAGTAATTTCCCGTCCCTTATCCAGAGGACTACATTTCAAAATATAAAACAATTTAAGAAATTTACCTTCTTGCCAAATTTCACCTAAAGCGGTTCAGTTGTTTAGCCTTGAAAAGGCGACAAAGAGGCAGACAAAATTACTTACACATTTGTAATAGTTATTAGTGCAGTTCTAATGGGATTTATAGCCATAAAGCTGATTATTTTGACTGGTATTGTTACTACTTGGCTTGGCACCGACTTCAAACATATCAGTTGGTAACGCATAGACTTCAAAAAGGATAATATTTTATTTCATCCTTTTTGAAGTCGGTTTGCTTTTTTTTGTAAAAAGTTTTTATTTTTCCATTTTTAGTTTTAACGCATTGTTAAGAGCGCGACGCATGAATGAAAAACAAGATCATGTTTAACACTAAATTCGTGTACCTATTACTTTAATAAATATGTATGTAATCAGGAATTTTCTCGAGTCCGTCTGGGAAATTATAATTCCTGTCACTACTACACTAAATCCATCCTCCGCCCCGCCACTGGCCCAATCCCTCAACGCCCCGATCACTCAACCTCACAGCGCATCAACCCCTGATCCAGGAACCCCTCGACCCTGAACCAGGAATTTTCTCGAGTCCGTCTGGGAAATTATAATTCCTGTCAACTAAATCCATCCGCCCGCCCCGCCACTGACCCAATCCCTCAGCCCCCCGATCACTCAACCTCACAGCACATCAACCCCTGATCCAGGAACCCCTCGATCCTGAACCAGCAACCCTTCAACCGCCATTCCCCGACCCGTTAATCTCTGACCCCTTAACTCCTAACCCTAACCCCCGATCAGTAGCCTTACCAGCTTACCACGAGTTTGACATTGATATATTCGCTAGCATGTGTGTAACTTACTTCCTATGCATCTCGCTCGAACTAACCTTAGTGTGAGCGAGATGCATAAAAAGTTACATTTAGATGCATAAGACGTTAGCGAATATGTCAATGTCAAAGTCGTGCTAAGGCTACAGTTGCAGTACATCAAATTGGTGGTTTTCGGAAGCAAATGCTCGAGTTACTTTAGAAAACCCCGAAATCACTTAAAACGTGCCTTTAAAAATTGAGGAGTTCCCTCAATTCCTCATGGATTCCATCATCAGACCAGAACCAAAAATAATACGGAAACACCTTGGAGGTAACTTCTTCCAAACAAAAAAAGAATTACTCAAATCGGATCACAGGTGCCGGAGTAATCGGTGAACATACTTACATTTAAAGAAATCATCATCATTATCATCAAAATAATCATCATCATCAGGTTTACTTCATCAAATTAGTGGTTTTCGGGAGAAAATGCTCGAGTTGCTTAAGAAAACGCCCAAAACACCATGCATGTGCCTTTAAAAATTGAGGAGTTCCCTCAATTCCTCATGGATCCCATCATCAGAACAGAACCAAATTAAAATGGGACCAACTCGGAGGTAGCTCCTTTCAAACAAAAAAAGAATTACTCAAATCGGACTACGGATGTCGGAGTAATCGGTGAACGTACATAGAAAAAAAAAAAAAATAGTCACAACCGAATACAGAACCTCCTCCTTCTATGAAATTGAAGTCGGTTAAAAAATAGTTTTTAATAGCCTAATCGTTTCAGAAAAGCCATTTTTTTTTGTAATTAATACCATAAGTGCACAAACATAAAGTCTTAATTCACAATTGCCCCGCGGATTCCTGTCTGTTTATAACGTACCTAATTTTTTTTTGAAATTCATGTTTTTACCTACACAAGATACATAACAACCCCCCCGACAAAGTGGTAATAAAACATCTTGAAGCAGAAAACCAATTTGCGGTATCTTCTCATTATGTAAAGAAAGTTTTTTTCACATCACCTAATCAGAAAATGGATTTTTCTTCCCTGCTAGGAGGGATCAAAGTGGCACTTTTCTGTTCAACGACATTTCATTGCCAGTATAAAATATTAATACATAATTAACTATGAACATCGTATGTACAGCCTGGCAAAAAAAGAATAGAAATTAAAAAGTGGCAACACTGTAGTGTCAACACTAAGATTTTTTATTTTCCTCATAGTTGATGTGAAAAGCAGTATGTGTCACACGGTATCAAAATTATTTCGTCTTGGGCGTTAACACTTGAATCCCTCATTACGCTCCGGGATTCTACAATAGAATCCCTCACTACGTTCGGGATTCTATTGTAGAATCCATCGCTTCATTCAGGATTCAATGAACGCCCTTGACGGAAATATATCATTTTGATCCCTTGTAACACAAACTACTATTGTGTATTGTGTTATTGTGTTATGTAGAATATAATTAATAATTTATTTTTTTAGTATCCTTAGTTTTAACTACGCAAGCACAAAGCGATACTAAACATCAGAAACATCTCAAAAATTTAAAGCGTGACCAGGAATATATAATGACGTGCCATGTTGCGGAATTTCACTAGAACTATTTTTTTTCATACTATACTGAACTCTCACTGACATGAGAATAATAGCGCCTGACAGTAATCAAATCATATATTATTGGTCAGGCTTTAAACAGAAATTTCTTATCACATATTAGACATACCAAAGGCGAATTTAGTTTTAAAACATAAATCTTCTGATGATAGTGAAAAACACAAATGTAATGAGGTATGAGGTGCATTAAACTAGGAAGTTTCAACGAGAAGAAGATCATATTAGTCGGAGAGGATATTTAAATAATTCAACGTGTCATGCATGTGATAATAAGATTAATAAGTAACAACGTTCCCAATACATATTAGGCCGTCGCAGTTACATCGCCAGCTGCCTACGAATACGTGTATGTAGGTACGTGTCCTTATTCATCTTCATAAAGATCAGGAAGTTATTAATGGTAGCTTAAGCTCAAAGCTTTCTAAAGAACGGACATAATACAGGCTATGTCACGAATAGGAGAGTTCGTTCTTACTTTACTATTTAATAAACGCTCAGCTCAACCAAACCAGTAAAGAACCCATATCTGATCATGCAGTTGTAACGCATCTTAAGGTCGCAGTTACACTGGTCGAATGACTATCCGACTCGGTAAAGAACGGGATAGACGGTCAGGGCAGTTCGTGTAATTAGCCGTGCTCGTAAGTCTTAAGGCTTTGTTTTGTTTTAGTCGCTTTAAACATGGCTCGCCTTGCTAACAACACCTACAAAGAGATAAAAAATCGCTAGTAATACATAGGGTTATAAAAAAAAAGTCGTGAGTGACTAACATACAGAAAAAACAAAGCATAGTTGCAAAATATAATAACAAGTACATATTAAATAACAGTATTTAATTCTTCAGTATTTCATTAGTTTTAACTTATAATATAAGTAACAACATGCACTTTATCGTATGCAGACGGCGGTCCAGACAAATGGGCAAAATTCTTAGCAACAAAACCTAACGCCTGGTACACTACATCGAGATTCCCGAGAACCAAAAGTAGTTAAAAATCTCGGAATACTTTTACGTATGTACGTTTGTAGACTTTGTAAAAGAAATCGACCGAGTGCATTTTATGGAGCCGGTGTTATGACGGGCCCGCGGGGCGTGGCGGCGGTGTGTTGCTATAGCGCCCCCGCTGAAGTGTTAGACGCGTCGCTCGGGGCGGGCGCCAAGCAGACGCCGATCGATCTTTCTCCCGGTTTACGACTAATCATGTTTTCATGGGCACTTCGCGCGTTAGCAGTACGCCCGATAAACTACAACTCCGTATCTTCCAGACACGACTGCGAAATTTCATTTGTAATGCGTGACCGGACTAGACGAAAGCAGGAAAATTGTATTTGTGGGGTCAATGGAAAACTGTCTAGACCAGCGGTCGGCAACCTTTTTTTGCGTAGTTTTAGTAGCGTAGTTAACGATGAGTAAGTTGACGCGGGCCGCACTTTGTTAATATTTATGGCTTTATCAGACATTGTCGTTTCTCAATATTACATAGCCAGAGAGGCTCGCAGGCCGCAAGTGACAGTTTCACGAGCCGCATACGGCCCGCGGGCCGCAGGTTGAAAGAATAATTTGATTCCTTCTATCGCTTTCCCGGTTGTCCCGGGTGTGTTTAAAGGAGTTCAGGTCCCTTTTTATAACTTAATCCTAAGAATTAGTACAGGTACTAGGTTTTACAAATATAACTGCCATCAGACGTTCAAGCCCAGAGGGGAAACTATATTACTACTCCGGCTGTATATACTAGTTTCCATACGATACCTTCCTTCAACTCTAATAACTTTATAAACTTCGAAAGAAGCCTAAAGCAGAGTGCATCAAATCGTTTGATCGTCGGCTACCACTACCAGTAACCATAGCAAAAAGTCATCAGTTTCTTACCTATCGTAAATGACAAAAAGTAGTCCATACGTTTTTCAATTTCTGTTAGTTTACTTTTCCTACTTGTAATTCTGTATGTGAATATCAGTATAGTTCAACAGACAGAAAAATTGAAGGATGAGAAAATCTTTCCGAGTTCTTCTCCCTTTGAAGTAAAAATCCCTTCATACAGGATCAAAGGTTCAATTTAACATCACTTGACCCATATCGTCGCTATACTTACTCAACCTCATATCTGCAACAATCATTTGATGGAAATGTCGCTTTTCTTTCATTCGGAATACGGGTGTTTTTGTCATCAAATGAGTGTTGCAGATACGAGGTTGAGTAAGTATAGCGGCGATATGTAGATAGGATATAAAAACGTAAAGCGCTCGAAATTTCACGAACTGTGCTGCCTAGTCATGCAGTCATATAATCAAGTGGCGGTACGGGACATCGATTTAACGTATTCACATATTCGTATGGGATATCCAAGAACGGAGAATATCAGTCATGTGGAAGTTGCGATACTATACGGAGATTTTTAATAATGAAATGAATAAAATTCGATGCCACGGTGTCCACGGTGGGACAATATCAATGACTTGCAAATTGAATAGAATAGAATAGTATTTATTCGCACAAACAATCGAGACAATACATAATAAAAGAGAAAACACAAAATAGGACTAAAGTGCCACGAAAATGCAGCTAAATGCAGACGTTCTAGTTTTTACACGTGTTTGCGTTGATTTAAAATTCTAAACAAAATAAATTTGATTAATCATGTTTCTTTGAAAGACATTAAATAATGGGGCACATTATTATGTTTGACATTTAAGTTATTATTCCACAGCAAGATGGGCAACCGCCTACACGAGATGAATGAACACTGATTGAGCGCTCCACTTGTTGCTTATGGTTGATATTATTTGAGATCAAACTTTTTTTAAGAAATAACCGACCTTAATTTCTAAGGTAAGAAGATTCAAATTGACAGTGAAGTAATTTTCATTCATTTAAAAGAATTTGCTACTAAATATAATAATTATAGGGTTCCTCAACGTATTTACTCGTACAGTCACCTGCAATAATATGTTACACAACGAAGGCTGCAAATATATCTGACACAATCTTATTTGTAGAGCCATAAGAGCGTGTCACATATTTTTGCGGCCTTCGAATAGTAACATATTATTGCAGGTGACTGTACATATTTTTTAAACTGTTCGCTTGTCCAACTCAATCTATCAGGCATTGTACTAGAATGAGTTGGGCGGATTATGCAGTCGTACTGTTATTTTATATGTATAGTATTTAATATTTTATTCATTTAAAACTTATGCTAATTTGATTGATACAATGGTGATTATACAATTTATACTTAAATACTAGTACATTCATGGATTCAACTTAAAATAGGTAAAGATCAAGTTAAGAACTTTAATACCGAACAAATGTGTATTTTCTATTTTCTGTCGCTAATGGAAATTTGATAACAATACCTAAACTAGTTAAGTAACCATTTACTTGTGTCTTAGGCATGTACTTTTTGTAGGTCAATGTATAAGTGGGGAAGTATGTATATGTATAGTATCTGGGATATGAAAATCAATGAAAATGACATTTGAATTATTTTTTTGGACTTTGGCATTTGATTTCGTGGCTTAGGCGTTAATAGGAAACATGACAAAGAGTCACACCTTGGCATTTATGCCATTAGTGTATAAATCTAATACCTTTAAACGAGCAATTCTTGTTTATTTATACATACATGTCGGAGAATGGCTGAAATGTGCCATCTATCGCCTTCAAGAGGCGTTTTGTCATGCAAACCTTGACAAATAGAGCAAACTAGGGTGTTACGTACACTTGAGTGGCGTTCGACGCAGTTCCGCCAAGACGTCATAGAGTGCGCTCTTAAAACAATTGAAGTCCAGAACAATTGAAGTTTTGCTGTCAATCAATCTTCAGAAGGAGCACGATGAGAACGAACGGGAGAAGATGACGTCTGTGGCGGCTCCTGGGTCTAATCCACTGGTTTGCTTAAGATAAGAAACGTAACGCGTGCTGTGATTTGTAATGAGTCTTGTGCAGTAAAGATTGTGAGTTGAACATCGTATTTCATTGAAGGCCCTCGTCATCCACGATTGAAGGTTCTGATGTGCTACCGATAGTATGATACGCCCACAATTCCCGACATACATATATATATTTCGGGGATCTCGGAAACGGGTCTAACGATTTCGATGAAATTTGCTATATGGGGGTTTTCGGAGGCGATAAATCGATCTAGCTGGGAAAACGCGCATTTGAGTTTTTATATGTTTTCTGAGCAAAGCTCGATCTCCCAGATACTGCGTATGAAATGTAAGCTTTCAGTGGTTTGATTTCCGCCGCTGTGAGTTTTGTTTTAGCGACGGCGGCTCGATCAACCTACGCGTTGACCTATTTGCTAAAGGGATACGTTGTCTGTTCATTTGTTCCACGTTATTAACGTCGTAACGTGCATATTCTTGTTTCATCATTGGAAACAATGAATAACATTTTGCAATGTTACACCTCCACACATTTTCGGCGTGTTTAATCGGTTGGAGCGCGTTTTTAAGTGAGGATAATTATATTGTAAATACCTAGATATGCCCTGTGTGAACTTACTCATCGACCATATTTATGACTTTATGTGTAGAAGCGATGTACTAGGAAAATGTATTTCATTGTTACAACGACAACGTGTAACAAAAGAACAGATTAGATCTTCATGTACTAACACGTAAGTCACAAAAAGGGCACAATGCCGGTATTTTCGTGACAACAAACGGGTTTGTTAAATAGTGAACCTTCTGTATTTACATGTTAACTTATTAAGTGTATTTATAACGTAATAAAACTAATAAACGAAGCCATCATAGAACCGCTGGTCTCAGTTATTCATGAGTTAATAGGTAAAACAATAACAGGAAACATTGTAGACTAGGATAACTTGCACCAACTCGAAAGCTATGTAATAGGATTGTTAAACAAATTACTTGGAGAAAAAACGTTAATCTGTAGTAAGTGAAACAATAACGCTAAGAAGAACGTCGGCGCGGTGAATCGATAACAAACAGCGACGGCGATTCATACTGTGCGCGCCGAAACGCTCGGCCGTTGACCGTGCGGGGGCGCGACGCTAACCTTGGCCAATCTGTGCCACCGTCCACTCCCTTTATATTTCCACGCCTTGTGAACTATCAACAATTCGAACGTTCAAAATAACTCAACATCTCAGTCGGAAAACTCATGACACGCACAAAGGTCGCGTAATAGTTATTACCTATCGCTACACAAGTGTAAATAAGGTTAGGAATCAATAGACGAACCGCAGGAGACAAAGGTGCGGAACCGATGGTTGTGCCGGTTGCGGCGGTGCGGCGGTGCGGGCTCGCGTCGCACCAGCTTGCCCAGCAGCTCGAGCAGGGAGAGGCGCAGCGGGCGCGGCGGGCGAGGCTCGCCCTCCGCGCCCAGCACCTCCAGCTCCACCGCCTCCGAGCGCGCGCACATCCGTGCCGCTACCGCCGCCCCATGCCGCCCGTCTCGCCCGGCCACCCCGGTGCACCGTACCACCGAGCACTAGCAGCGACCGCACGCGCGCTCCGCCGAGCCGCAGGGCCGAGACTCGCAACACACACTAGCGCCGCCCGACCGGCGCGCGCATCTGCGACCTGTGTTGCCCTCTCATCTCGGTGTTGGCCGCTACTAATCGAGAAAACTATGTACGTTTTCCTGCATTGCCGATGGAAAAACCGACAAAACGAGATTTTTCCGGCTACACAACAAGCAACGTGCGTAGTGGATGTTTGATGGCTTCAGCACACACGATTATCGCGCGTTATATTTATTTACATTTACAGTCGTGACACATTCTGTGAGTCGTGGACGCCTTAAAAACTTACGCGGCATGTTTGAAGCTCAAAATCTCAAATACATATGTACATTTGTACGTATGTACTCAAATGAGGTTAACTGCTCAGAATAAAATCAAGTCGTCACCTAGTCTACTCATGGACTTTTATTCGATTTTTACGTCCGTTTCCTCACTTCAATGTCCGTGAAAAGCAAACAATGTCAATAACACAACGAGCTCAATACGAATGTATGCAATGAATTTATTGGATTCATTATGGTTAGTCAAAATGTTATTAGTCATCATTAAGTAGAGATGTGCCTATTATCGAAATAAAAAGTTCGATTATTGAACTTTTTTTAATAACATTTATATCTGTTACTAAATTAAACTTTCCTGCGGAAAATGCAGCGGAAGTAACCGTTGTAAAGTTTTGTACTAATTGGTGATTTGCGGTAAACGGCGAGTTAATGTGCGTGATGGGCTGTAACCATTTTTTTTTCATATAATCTTTAACAAAAAAAAAAGATTTTAATAACGGTTAATAAAGAGCCGAAACACGTCAAGTATACAATACACCATTTCATTATGAAGATCCACGTTGACCATTTTTTAACAATTTTTATAACATTGACCTTTGCCAATATATTTTGGGAGCAAAACATCATCTTCCTCGCATTGTCCCGGCTTTTTGCCACGGCTCATGGGAGCCTGGGGTCCGCTTGGCAACTAATCCCAAGAACTGACGTAGGTACTAGTTTTGAAAATGAAATTAAATGAAATGAATAAAAACTTTTAAAGTGACTGCCATCTGACCTTCCAACCCAGAGGGTAAACTAGGCCTTATTGGGATTAGTCTGTTTCCTCACGATGTTTTCCTTCACCGAAAAGCTTAAGCGTAATCTGTATCGTAAGTAATATTAATAATATTACCTACCAATTAAAACTTTAAATTGGCTATTTATAAGTTCTAAAACCTGGACTAATAAAAGGATCATATATTTATAAATCGTATAATATATCACGTTAGGTTTGAGCCAGCTTTGGTCCTACAACTACTACTACGTACTACTAGTCTACTACGTACTCGTAGTACGTAATAGTAATCAAAACAGTCTGATATTTTCAACCCAAGAAATTTTACTCTATTACCGTGGAGGCAGCTGAAATAAACCTTTATGCATATTATTCATTACTTTGACATGATGCAGTGCATTCATTGATTTGTAGGTACCTAGTTATTATCAACGACGATGATTAATTGATTAATTATAAGCTTGCATTTATTTTAGGTGTATACTCGTACCTTACATATAGTAACGTATACTTTAATGGACAGTGAATTAATCATTAGGCACTAGAACATAGAATAAATAATTATGGAGTTCTAAGCGTTTTCTCAAACACTAGCCAAGTAAAGTCTTTAGGCTAGTCATTACGTAACCCTGTGAATTAGTCTACACGCGACATTTGGATCTAAGCTAGAAGTTACATAAACAAGTGCCATTAAAGCAAAACAACTTGTCCAAGCCGAAAGTTCAAGAACAGTAGAACACAAATACAAATTCAAAAGAGCATAGGTCTACCACAGCACTTTAAATTAGTTTAAATAATGTAGTCAAGCTCACCTGGCACATCTTGGCATATTGTGTACAATGAGAAAAGCTACTAGAACTCCTGCATACAGAAATGTATGCATTTATGTAGGGGTGCTAACACGGTGCTAAGCTTTGTTGACTGTATATAGATCCCTTATTCATAAAACGTAACAAGCGTCTAATGGTTAATGTATGTTTTATTATATCCCATTATAACCAGTACCGTCTTTACCATAAGGGCACACGGGGCCCGTGCCCAGTGCCCCTATCCTCAGGGGGCCCCGAAGGACAGACAGTAACAGTATATTAGATTACTCATAATAAATAGAAGATCATAGTAGTAAAATGTTAGTTTAATTCGCTTTCTTTACTTCCCAAATTCTTATGTGCCCAAGGGCCCCAGCATAGTTTAAGACGGCCCTGATTATAACAAACACTTATGTCAAAGAGACAAATAAGGACTGCAATAACTGTTTGAGGTTGTCTGGTGAGTCGTTTATGAATAACGGCGTTAGTTCTTATGTACAGTCAGCAGCAGAAGTTGCTAAACGGGCGAGATGTTCAAAATTACCTTGAAACGCTCTTATTCTCTTAACAATAAAGTCGCGTCAAGATCATTTTGAACACCTTGCCCGCTTAGCAACTTCTGCTGCTGACTGTACAGCCCGTCATTAAATACAAAGCCAAATCGGAGTATAGTATAATCGCAAGTCGCAACACACCCTTATTTCGAAAGTAACAATGATATGTTGCAATAAACTTGGCCACTTTGGCTGTAATTTTTTTAGGCTGACTGGTACTTATATTTGGCCCAAGATCCCACACTTTTAACCCCTATGAAAAAAGTTAAGTACGTCTGTTCTGTTCTACAATGTCAAGCGCTAATAACTTTAACAACAATAATCAGATGACTGAAGCAAAATAAATAGACTTAGCGTCAGCCTTGAGGACAAGTGCCGAGGCCGAACGTCACTCACCTTGGCCATGTGTTCTAGCCGAGGACTTTCCCATGTCGGCCGCACCATCCACACCTCCACACGCTCACTCTACACTTAACACACACACTTAACACTTTGTGCGTACTTATACTTAGGTAAAGGTCGGTATAAAAGCGGCGTACAAAAAGTTACACGTTATATTATGAAAGGACACTTGAGGGTAATCTAGGTCTCCTACGTAGCGGGCGGTAAGGCGGTATTGTGAAGGGCGGAGGACCGCGCGGCGCGAACCGCATCCTGCGCGCCCCCGGTACACGTCGCCTTCCTGTAACAAGATAAACGCACATTACCATATTGCTCGTATAGGTACAAAGTTACAAACACAAACTGCACTAAAATTAGGTACTACAGGATTTGAAGGGGCCCACTGATTAACAGTCCGCCGGACGGTATCGGCCTGTCAGTTGTTCGGAACTGTCAAAATTTTGTTCTAACTGACAGGCCGATACCGTCCGGCGGACTGTTAATCAATGGGCCCCTTTAGACTATAGAACGGCGACGACTTTCAAAGAGCCCATGGATTTGCAAACGTCTATTCTATAGCTAACTGTTACCTCTTACGAGTAAGCGGGTCGCTTTCTGCCTTAAGGATGTCTCAGAGTAAAATGTCACATTAAGGATTTGTCACTGAATTACAATTTTGTAATTTTTGCGCAGAAAAGGCCAGAAATGGGTGAAATCAGGGCTATAGTTATAGCCGAGCAGTTGCTCATGGGCAGTTGCCCAATGGACAGGATTTTTCGTAGAATATGCATTAAACATTGAATGAATTGATGATTCCTACAACAAACTGAATCCTGGTCTACCAATGAACACACCCTGTGTTTCTTGGCAAAACACGTGCCTATGGGAATACATTTTCCCGTCAATTGAGTAGACGGCATTCAAATTTCAAAGTAACTCGTAAAAAATTTGACCGTCAAATTATTATCCAGTGGAATTTTAATATAGGTATGGAAACGTAGGTATGTAAATAACTACAGCACTGAGATCCCGTTTTCCGATCGGGTATTAAAAACTGTGAAAATGTCAGTTTACGAACGAGATATAGGTACCTAATCTTTGGCGTCTTAATATAATCTTAATATAACCGGTTAGTCGCTTATCGTAAAATCTTAGTCTTGACAATAACGTTATCGGAGCAATCTTACAATACAACCCATTGTTGTTATGAGTTATCTGAACGTGTTTTATAATACGGTGACAGGATTAAAGCATTACGGGTAGGTATACCCGGACATTTTAGTTTTACGCGACGAAAATCATAGGTAAAATTAAGATCTCTCATATCAATATTTCATAATAATCATAGGTCATTGTATGGGGCGGCGGGTGTAGATAGTCCGTTGCATTTTCTTGTCGTTTCGTCTGTCATTTCAATAACAGTGTCTGTGTCTGGCCTGACATTTTAATATCAGGCCTCAATAATGTTTTTTTTTTCGTATATGTCATCTGCTTCAGTTTGGTCCTATAGTACCTACATCCTTACTCGCAGCTTCGAAATGAAATGCATGCAAAAAGAAAAACGATTATCAATAGACGAACAACTTTAAAGTACTAATTTCGAACCACTTCGCCAAATCTCACAAGCATATCGTATATCGTACCACCGCAGTATATTCAGTCGGTTAATAAGTCCCGCCTAGAGACTGACCGTCAAGCAGTGCTCCTAATGAGACAAATTAGACTTCATTGGGTGAATTGAGATGCGCTGCTTGATACCCGTCACGTGTCATGCCATACGGAGACAAGGAATTTGATTACTATAGCTTTCCATACCTTGTCACAGTGATGTGAGAGCCCATGCTTTCATATTGCCGCTAGGCTTTCATATTGAATATCACTGGGAAATGGTACATAAATCAAATGCTATGACTGTTAAATACCCGTTAATAATTAATTGTCTGCATGCATAAATCTCATGAAAACAGCTCTAAATAAATAAATAGCATAGCTAATATATGGATCCTGCACAAGTCTATTTCAAGGTACATATATAAAAAAAAAACTATAAACAATATTAATATTGCAATAAATCACTGAATCACATCGGTCACCTCGCATGTGCCTGCCTATATACTTATCACAACGTGACAGATGTTTTATTTATGCCGATAAACGATATAAATGCGCATATCAAATCTTATAGTGAGGGTGTATAAGTACCAGCCATGCTTGTATGCTTCGGTTTACACCGTGTCATAACATTAATATACAGGATGATCAATCCAAATGGGACAGTATGGAGAAGTCAGAAACTAGCTAGAGATAGTAGAGATAGCGAAATCGCTTCTTTTCTTACTTAAACAATATTAAAAATGTGTCCCTTGTGAGTTATGATTCGCACCATCAACAATAACAACGAAAAAACTTGCAGAATTTATACTCGTACCTAACATTGTTTACAGAGACTTCGACCAGGTTCGATTCCCGGTTATGTATGAGAGTTTTAAAAAAAAGTTTGAATGTCATTATTATTAAATCTTAAATCGACGCCATGGTTCCTAAGAACAGATTTCGCTATCTCTCATAAGGTTCTGACTTCTCCATACTGACCCATTTGGATTGATCGCCCTGTATAGGTAGTGGATTTTTCTTATTACGAATAAAATAATACAAGCTCTGATCCGCAGATGTTATTTTTTCTGACATTTTAATGATCTATCTATACTATATATAGATAAATGATGAACTCATGAAATAATATATGACGTCTCGTATTTTAGAATTAAAACATGCATGTTGGTGTTGTACAAAATATCCGGAGGCGGGAATTAATTGGCTCAGTAGGTGTGATTAAAATTGTACGCTTCGTAAATATTTGTGGTGACGTATCTTTGTTTATCACGGAGACAGTCATCTGTTCTGTAGCCGAAGTTTTATTTAAGTAGACCAACTCTTAAAGCAATAAGTTCATTCACCCCTTGGTACAACTACAAAGCGACGTCTACATTTCTTAAAATCTAGTACCTATTCATAATAATGAAACAGCTTATGAGACCGGTTCATGTGTGTCTATTGTTGCGCCTGTGAACGGGTGCGGGCCTGCTGGAGGCGTTCTACATGACATAAAAGCTCTCCAAAGGGCTTCTACGTGTTGGATCTGTATTCTGTATCCCCACGCAAGCCTATCAAAAGACTGGGATTTATAGGCCCGTGAAATCCAAAATGGAGAAACAGCTTAATTTTCAAGGGTTGCGCGTAGGCGGGTAATGGAGTTAAAACGTAAAATATTGCAAAGGGCGGCTAGCTGCATTAGATCCAATTCAATCACTGAATAAATAACGGGGCTAACGTACCGGAACACCTGCCAGTAATTAAATAAAATAAAAAAAATAACAACTGTACTGGCTGTCAGTTTTAAACGAAGACGTAGATTTGCGCTAGTTCCAGTTGGCGCTTTTAGGTTTCCTATTTATTATCATAATCGCAATGCAATAACCTGCTCACTAGCAAAGAGAATTAGAGTTACTTATTATTGAAATAGAAAGTTACCGTCAAGGTAAATTATGTAGCTACAGTACATTTACTGCCATCTTTCGACAGAAGATTAAACCTGTTAGAACGCCATTTGACTTCGATCATTATTCTTTCACTGATATGTGTTAATGTTAACTTGTTAAATATTAATTAACGCCATCTACTCGAGAGTAGGCCAAAGGTATGGTGCAATCTTTTCGAGCGATGGCGCCATAAGCTTTGGCCTACAGTCGAGTAGATGGCGTTAATTTCAATATTTAACAAATTAACACATATCAGTGAAAGAATAAGGATCAAAGTCTTACTCGTATGGCGTTCTAACAGTTTTAATCTTCTGTCGAAAGATGGCAGTAAATTTACAGTGTGGCTACATAATTTACTTTGACAATCCGCCTCTATACACTCTATTATCTTTGTCACTAGTGAGCAAAGTTTTTAAACCCATTTACCACTCGTACAGTCATTGTCAGGCAGGTATTATTCCCTCGCCCTATCGAAAGTGGGCCAACGCGGGGGTTATTTATTCGCACGGCACATAATCGCACCTGTAAATTCTTACACTACACAGCAGGGAAGGTCGTGGCCTTATTTTGATGATGTTATCCGGTTCCACGTAAACGCCACTTAGTTTAGTGAACGTGCTCAGTTACAATTTGAAGAATGTTTCTATTAATGTATACAAATTATTGTATTGTGTAGAAAACGCGCGTTTTCTTTGTAGAATAGCATTACGAGTAAGTACTCATTTTGTTTTCTTTCTTACCTATAGGCTTTTCTAAAACCAACTTACTTCCAATCCTTCATTTTTAGGGTTCCGTACCCAAAGGGTAAAAACGGGACCCTATTACTAAGACTCCGCTGTCCGTCCGTCTGTCCATCTGTCTGTCTGTCTGTCTATCATCTGTCAGGCTGTATCTCATGAGCCGTGATAGCTAGGCAGTTGCAATTTTCACAGATGACGTATTTCTGTTGCCGCTATAACAACGAATACTAAAAACAGAATGTAGTAAAAATTTAAGTGGGGCTCCCATACAACAAACGTGATTGTTTCGCCGTTTTTTGTACGGAATCTTTCGTGTGCGCACTTTTTAATTTCTACTCTTTTTTGCCAAGCTGTACGCGGATCCACGTTCCACGTCCACGAGTTTTACGAGAAGTTAAAACACGTTCCCCAATGTTGACACATTTTTGTAGGAACCTAACCTACTTCCATTCCGTTGCCGTCATATGAGGTTAATAAAAAGTGGAATGGGAAACATTTTTTTTCGAATCGATGTCAAATAAATACTACGGAATTTTTTTACAGGTACTTACGTAAGTAAATAACGTTATTCCATCTGTACCGATGGTATCTCAATAACGGTTATAAGACAATCAAATGTCTAATAGCCAGTATGTTATTACGGAATTATGATATAAACATCAAATTACCTCGTACATACGACAGCAAATGATCATGGTTGCATACTCGTATCTAGCATGACATCATCACAACTGTATCATACCTTTAAGACCTTCGCACGTAATTAACTCACAATTTAGTTTGCAACAGATTTGAAGAACAGCTCTAATTAAATATTACGAGGAAAATGATAAGTAATGTATCTGATATTTTCCTGGTTGAACTGCTAGTTCTTAAGTGAATAATTAATTAATTAATTATAGTAGTTAATAAAGAGACATTATTAAACATATACCTATTTGGGTTATTTTGTCATGATTGGTCTAAAATTGTTTGATAAGAGTTTCCTAATAACAAAACTGAATAGTGTACATGTAACTAATATGTGTACATGTTTTAACACTGATATAAGTCACTGGCTAGGTGGTTATAACTTATCAAATCTACTACTTTATATATTAAACTACAAAACGTGTTGCTATTGTAAAGTGAATAAGTTTTTGGCATAAATTTCATTTTTGGTACAAGCTTTTATCGCTGACTGTACTTTTCTTACGACAGACAACTAATACTCATCGAGACAATTCTAAAAACCCCTAACACAATTAGGTTGCGTTGTTTCATCACAGAGTTCCTATGGCCACCTCCTGTCTCCATCATTAGATCAGTTTGACAGTACCATATTATTGTATTGTCATCAGAACTACATACAGCTGCCAATTTTCATGACGCTACGATCCTTGGAAGATGGTTAAATTAGTTACCTTAGATTCCATTACAGTTAGTTACATACAGGTCGAGAGTTCCTATGGCCACCTCCTGTCTCCATCATCAGATCAGTTCGACAGTACCATATTATTGTACTGTCATCAGAACTACATACAGCTGCCAATTTTCATGACGCTATGATCCTTGGAAGATGGTTAAATTAGTTACCTTAGATTCCATTACATAGTTAGTTACATACAGGTCGACCTAATAAAAGCTTGTTAATAAAAGAACCGTATGTGTGTGCAGGTCCGTTTCAATTGTTGAAGTAAGAAATAAGTTTTTCTAGTTATTTTCGTAAAAAAACGGTTTCTGGTTATTATACTTACCGTTTAAAAAGATCTAATTGTTGTATAGAGACATGGTTATTTTATGACGGAATTTACGTGGTGGCATATTTTTGTTATTTTTCTGTGGCACATAACTAGTATACCTAATGTAATAATGGGTAACCTTACTCGGAGGACATTACGGTCAACCATGTTGCACAAGTATAAACCGGTCCACCGGCGCTCTATTTTGCAAATTTAAGTCATCTTTTTGCGTTAAACTTTTAGTTTTTTAGTAAATAGAAAACTTCATTTATCCCTTTTATTATATAAGTAATTTTATTATTTTGACTTAACTCAATATTTGGAGCCACCCTGAATATTTCTAGGAAAATTGGCATTGCACAAAGAATACTTACAGAATTTAGCAATAATGTCAGTACCTATTTGTGCATTGTGAAATTGGCGAATTACTTGAAAGAACCAGTTGCTGTTACAAAAGAATTTCTGTCAAAAACAAAAAGAAACAAGTTTATGCAACCGAGAAAGGTAAATACGTAACTCGAGAAAACGCAAGCGGTTGTATCTTTAAGTTAAATTTACATTACTAATTAATCATCAACGTTCATTCCTATTTCAACTGTTTCATTTAATTTTATAAGCAGTATATAAACAATATAGACGAAGGCTTTTAACAGAAATCAACTGTAAAATTGTCCAAAATTGAAATGACCATGAATCCATAAATAGACCAGACAATCTTAGAAGGCAATATGGAAAACAAAGTAAATAAAAAGTATGCTTTTGCTATAAATGTACTTTGCAATAGGTACCTACTTAATTACCTAACTATTAATGCAATTGTAATTTATAATGAATGTTGCATGTAATGTAAGATGTAAGTATACTAAGTATGAGTATTAGGCGACAGTCTTGCTACGGTAATTCTTTGCTGGTAGTGGAATCAATCTATCAAATTTATATATGTTTATGAACTAGTTCTCAAAAATAGACCAAGGGATATTTAAATTTGATGTAATACCTTAGGTATGGATTGCTAATTCACTGGATGGCCCTAGCCACATCTAACGTAAGAATGTTACACTTTTAAAATTGTTAATGTCGCTGAGGCTCCCGTAAGGCTCATATATGGTGGAAATTTTCGCTGTATTGGGTAAGGTTTTGGTAGCTCAGATGGCAGAGTATTGGGCTAGCGATCCAGTTGTCGTGAGTTCAAGTTATTTACTTTTAATTTATTTAACAACGTTTGTTTCTAAATAAATCCACATCTATTGTCGCTACAAATAGTGTAGCTTAGTATTAGTAGATAAAACATAGTAAAAGATACACACTAAGTTAGGATAACGAGACGATAAGAAGTTGTATGCAAATACTTGGTGTTGCCTTGCCTTGTAGGAAATACATCCAAAATGACTAATGGAGCTGAATGACAAGCCTTGTGGAGTTCAGGCAAATACATACCTTTCTATTGTCTTAAATGTAGAGTTACTAATTAATACATTAAGAAGTCATTTGCTAAGTAAACCTCCCGTGCAAAAATATTTAAGCAGAGGTAATTTGCACCTCAATACATTTCAGAATTTACAGACAAACAACTAACTGGTCAGTTTTATTTATGTGTATAAAATAGTATAAAACTGCAATACTAATTGCGGAAATTTATTTTTAACCATTAACAAAATATTACAAATCGTTAAAGCCAACCTACTTTGTTCAACTATGTTTAGGTTAATTGACGACATTATCGGTAACGGTATTCAACTTTAAAACCAGGGAAATACTTACATAATTATAATTTAGTCACCGAAGATAATATAATACAATCCGAATCAGAAGTTATTTTTTTATTCATCACACCATTCACACGTCATTTTTATAACATAAACGGTTTATTTACTTTTTTTAAATCCAGTTATATAAAAAAAAAACTACACACTAATTAAAGGCACTTGATTTAGAATGTCTTCTAAGGAACGGTATTCACGCGCGATATTTAACGCGTTTTATTTGTACGGCGTGTCAGTGGAGCGTGTGCTCGGCGCGGCGGACGGGACGCACTGGTTTATAGTTTGTGTATTTAGCGTAAGCAACTAAGCAAGCCCAAGGTGAGCCAGTTGGGTTCCACCGTACTTTCATACTTTCATTGAAAACTCATTTGCCACCTGGCACGGTGGATGTCTTCACACCGCACTTGTACCTTGTACCTAAACGATTACTAAGGAAATTACTAGCAATTATCGACATACATATTACATGCGACAGTTCCTTAATGACAGTTCGTACTTTTTACATATTCATATACATATATGTTGTTTATAATACTTACAACAATAACTAGACAACGAATGTTCTACGTTGGGTCCCGGGGCATGCGGGTATCGTAGGAAACGAGAAGGCCGACGAACTCGCGCGAGCAGGGGCTAAGGGGAAGAACTACAGTCCTGAGCCCTTTTGTGGTATCCCCAAAAGCCTAACGCGGCTCACCCTAAAGACCTACTGTCACTACAAAACCATTCAACTCTGGAGAGAAACAACAGGTTTGAACCATTCCAAAGCGCTTATCAAGGCCTTCAGCAAAAAGGCGTCCTCGAACGCCTTAGCGCTGTCTAGGAACCAACTGCGCAACTTGGTAAGGGTGTTTACCGGGCATTGCGGCCTAAATAAGCACATGCGCACCATGGGGAAACGTGACATAGGGCGGTGCAGACTCTGCATGGAGGCGGAGGAGACGCCCTTGCACATCCTCACAGAGTGCCCTTGCCTAATGCGTACTCGTGACCTAATCTTGGGCGGACACATATTACGCCCGGAGGAGGTAAAGTCTCTCGAGACCAAAAGGATCCTGCAGCTATTCGAAGTTGCAGGGTTGGATCGAGAGTTGTAATAGGTGGCGATCACAATAGATCAGGAATGGTCGCAGTGATACATAGGCTTTGGAGCCTTATATAGCCCCTAATAAAGAAGAAGAAGAAGAACTAGACAACGAAACACTTAAAGAACTTTATGTAACAATTATATAAAACCGTGTAGCGGACGGAAAAGAGACACCTAGAAATGCCATACATATTAAAATCTTTACAAAGTAACTTTATTACTTCTTAAGAACAACCTAATCAAACGCACCAGCACCAGCAGCCATAATAGCCCATCCATAACACACCATCCGTAACATCCACAACTGTTGCAAAAAATCTCGTACCAAGGTTAATCTACATCTACAATCACTATCTCACTAACCCCTCTCAAATATTTAAAAATTTCAAAACAAGGTCAAAATAGGAATCTTTATAGTTTCAACATGCGAAACGTATCGTATCGTTAATGAAATTCCAGTAACGTTATGAACAAATCAGGTTTTTTTGTCTCTTTCCTGCTAACTTAATTTACAAAATAACTACCCTGGTGATCAGCAAACCCCATTACAGCTTGAACCAGACATTCGTAGCAATTATGTGTATTCACAGGTCAGACTTAAACTTGTCTCGTTATGACTAAGCGGCCGGTAAGGTGTCGTGAAGGCGGTCATTGAGGCCGAGTGCAAACCGCGGACACTTGCACCGGCCGCGCACTAGAGGTCCAAGCGGCTCGTAGCACGACTCGCTACGTGACCGTTGCGTGAACCTTATTTCATTGTAATAAAGTGTATGGATTGTGAAATGTCATCAATACAACGGGACTGGTTTTTCCGAGGGCACGAAACGTTACGTTAGTATAGTGAGTGTATCGCACCGTCCTATATTATGAGTATGACATTATAGCGTGGTAGCGGTAGCGGGGTACCTTAGAATGATAAAGCCCAGTAAATGGTTCCTGACAACATTGGTGAAGACATTTAAGCTCTGCAATTCTGTCACAGTCTCCGTAATTCCATACTTTGCCGTAACACTCATTCACTCGAATATTGTAATAGGAAAGCGGTAGAGTTCCATCCATGTGTTTAGATTTAGATCCATCCTTACACACAGGCGATATGTTCTCTAAATAGCATATTATATTATAATATAATACTAGCGACCCGCCCCGGCTTCGCATGGGCTAACTAATTACACCTAAACCTTCCTCAAGAATCACTCTATTCTATTGATATGTGAAAACCGCATGAAAATCCGTTCAGTAGTTTTTGAGTTTATCGCGAACAAACACACAAACAGACAGACGCAGCGGGGGACTTTGTTTTATAAGGTATAGTGATAACCATTAGGTAGTTAAATGTAGTTATGTAGTTTATACACTGTTGTGTTAAGGGGCCCACAAATTACCAGTTCGCCGGACGATATCAGCCTGTCAGTTGTTCGGAGCTGTCAAATTTTGCGTCTAACTGACAGGCTGATATCGTCCGGTGAACTGGTAAAGTGTGGGCCCCTTTAAGGAAGGAAATAAAGCTTGAGTAATATAAAATAGCACTAATTGCCGTAGGCAATTGAAATACATATAATGTGCGAGGCGGTAAGGATATTTCCTATTTATTATTTAAATAATTTAGTTTGTGTCATAACTTTAGTAGTGAATATGTGCCTATTTTATAAGTACTTATACAGAATATTTAATGTTATTGAAATTTACGACGAAAAAATTATATTTTCCTTATTTAATAGGCGGAAAATAAGGAGGATTTTTTATTATTTAAGAGATTTTAATGGGTTTATTTTACCTACAAATAGCTTTTTAAACTGTTCCATTATTACGTAAGATCATTAAAACTGCATCTGTTACCCGTGAGAACGTAAAGCTTCATGGGACGGTTTAGGTAAACTTTGTAAATATTGCTCAGCTACATACCTCATCAAAAGACCCTTTAACGTTAAAGCGTTTGATACATAAAGCGTTTTAAAACTCAGGAAGTATCCGTCGCGACCATGACTTCATTCCGCGCCATATGGGAGTCGATAATATCGCCCAGACAATTTAAAAAAATAATTCCGTACTAGTGACGTCACACACGGAAATATCTAAAAATTCAGACGTTTTCCAACTGATAGTCTCATCACAATTTTACGAGCGCAGCTGAAGCGCTACGGCTAATTACGTCAAGCAGGCCTCCGGTACACTATTTTTATTAATCTGACCAATTATATAAATAAATAATTGTAGATTTCCAGTAAATACAAATAAATTTATTTCAACACTATTTCGAGGAATATGGCATGCTAAATGCCTATCATCTGATTGTATTGTAATGTTTCTGTTTTATATTGACGTGTCATCTGTGATCGACCAGGTCACGCGGTTCTTACATGCACTATAGCTCGTTTTTTTAGCATTAGAAAAAAGGTAAACAATCTTGACGTGTCTTTTTATTGAAAATTATTGAAACACGCTTTTAAAAATTACTTTATATACACCGTGTTTTTTTTGATTTCCGTTAATTTCAAGGGTGCATACCTGAGCTTAAATCAAGTAACTTTCCCAAAGACACCGATATTCTAATTAACTCCATTTCGAAGATAATCAATATTTTATTTTTTTCCTATAAGGCCTCTACAAGCTTGTACACTTGCCTTAAGGCCGGTTTACATATTGATTAGTGTTTAGAATGAGTTCATACATTTGCTACTAAACTTAAGTAAAATCTCGGTCGATCGATGTACGAATTGACATTGATATGTCACAGATTTCAATTGTTTGGTTTAGTTAAATGTAATGCCCGTGTTACAACAACGCTATATGCTACATTTAATTACTTTTTAATATTATTTTTTCTGAAAAAAAAAGCAAAAAAAATTTTTTTTTTTGAAAATTAACTATTCCATTTAGTTTTCTTAAACGTACTTAACCATACCCCGAAGTTAACGGAATTCAATAAAAACACGGTGTATATTACTTATGAAAACAAAAGAATGTAAATAATCGTATATGATTTATAATTGTTACATATTTGCTGTGACTTATTATTAAAACGTGTTTTTTAATAAAAAGACACGTCAACATCGCTTACCTTCTTTCTAATGCTAAAAAAACGATAC
This sequence comes from Cydia splendana, assembly GCF_910591565.1. Lineage (NCBI taxonomy): Eukaryota > Metazoa > Arthropoda > Insecta > Lepidoptera > Tortricidae > Cydia > Cydia splendana. The sequence continues at coordinate 12,907,002 of NC_085976.1, forward strand.
GATACGATATTTTTAGTTTAATTCTTTTCTGTCTTTATCATTTCCTATCACTTAAAATATAATATTTTACTGAGATGTCACAACGATATCAGCTCCGGAATTTTACAAATAGCCTTGGCTAGGCCCCCTGAACGCGATAGTCAAAAGAAATATCCTCCTACACTCGTAATTGTCCCACTGACAAAAGGTGAAATCACTTGTCATGTACCTAATGTATGTGTATTCAATTCAATTCAAACAGGACTACATTATGTATGTATATGTATACATTGTATACTGAAGGATATTGATTTATGATTTCTAAGCTCGCACTATTACCTTACCTACCTTAAGCTTTGGTAAACGCGTTCTCATTCGTAGGAGTTAAATATCAATAAGTAAGCAGGTAGGTATTAAGTTTAGTTACGGATCAAAATAAGTACATAGGTCGTTGTAAAATCTATGTAAACTATACATTCAGAATAAACACGTTGTCTCGTAATATTTTTCAGAAGTATGTAGGTTTCTAATTATAATATTTATTATTTTACTTGACTAGGTGTTTACTTGCAAATATTACCAGATCCAAATTTGGAATTTCCTGTCAAAATTCCTGATTTGCGAAAAAATTCCCTGACGTTCGTATCGGCGGGCGACGGGGGGGTCTAGCTGTATACGACATCTATGTATGCTAGATAAGTAAATTTGAATAATTACCTTTTTAGGTACATATTGTTAATTTACTAAAATTCCTGACATTTTCGTATTCCGGCCGCATTCCTGACAAACGGCCAAAACTCCTGACATGTCAGGAAAATTCCTGACGTCTGGTAACCCTTCAGGTACAGGCACAGAAAATAAAATCTACTGTTTTTAGGGTTCCGTACCCAAAGGGTAAAACGGGACCCTATTACTAAGACTCCGCTGTCCGTCCGTCCGTCCGTCCGTCTGTCACCAGGCTGTATCTCACGAACTGTGATAGCTAGACAGTTGAAATTTTCACAGATGATGTATTTCTGTTGCCGCTATAACAACAAATACTAAAAACAAAATAAAATAAAGATTTAAGTGGGGCTCCCATACAACAAACGTGATTTTTGACCGAAGTTAAGCAACGTCGGGCGGGGTCAGTACTTGGAAGGGTGACCGTTTTTATAGATAATGGTAAACATATTAACCGTATTTCATATCAGTATCACACGTGATTTGTACATAAAGTATGATATTAAAAATAAATCGATGAATAATCCGTCGGGCAGTCACACCGTTTGGCAACTGTCCAATCATCATTGTCTGCTTGCCTCCGGAAAAACGCGTTTTATGACAACATTAAGTGGACGATTTTTAATAACAACTTTTAAAAATCTTCCAGGAAAATAACATAAAACAAATAACTCTATAATATTTGCTTTAGCAGCTTTGATCTATGTTCTGGTTATTTTTGCTTTCTATCGACAATCGAAGTAGGCCGGAGCCCCACTGCTGCGCACGCTATGTACACGACCCACGTTCCTATACAAAATTTCGTGGGCTTGCCCACGGTTTGTATTAAAACGTGGGCCGTGGATGTAGCGTGCGCAGCAGTGGGGCTCCGGCCGTAAAATCACAACCGTGCCAGTTGACAGACACGGCGCGGCGCGGTGGTTCGCGGGCAACGAAATTAGGTCGAGTCAACAAAGGACCCCCTAAACAATCAAGTTCGTCACATCATCAGCGATTTTATGACTTTCCGAACACAGAGCTAGGTCCCTTGGAAGTGTATAAGTATTAGGTAAATTGTCTCATTATTAGTCGTTAAGTATATCAAAATTTTGGATGGACAACTAAATCAAAATAACTAATGATGTCACTTTAAAAGAAAGTATTGAGCAAATACAAAAGCTTCGCTTCTTACTAAAAGCCGTCTAAGGCTCGTTAAAGCGAATTGGCTCTACAGTAAAGGGCCATAATGTTTGCACATCGGAATTTCGGCTTCGTAGAGCGTTGTCTCTTTCATTCTCGTTGCCTCCAATATTCTCTTTCTAAATACCGATGTGCAAACTTTATGGCCCTTTACTGTACGTACCTATGCCGTTCGTGATAAGTTTAAGGTGCGGCGCCCAGCACGCGATTCCGCGATCTCCACCTACGGCAATATGCTATAAATGTATGGGCTCCTAGATCCGTGGAAAGAAACAATGAGCTGATTGAATTTAATCGGGTCGCCGATCGAAGCAGACGGTTTATTGCTCACCTATATGGGGCCCTAACGGCTAGCCAGCTTTTTAATCAAACTATACCCTGGAATTTATTCGTAAGCCCAGCCTAGTACGGCCTCTCGTTTGTAACGTGTTGACACGTCTACAATCCGTACGAATGACATCATCCCGCGCACTATATAATTCTAGTACTAAATATTAAATGGTTTTTCGTAGAATTGATGGTGTGACACACCTATAATGCGAGCAGTGTTAAAGTTCCCATGAATTAAACGACATGAGATTGCAAAAACAATATTGGCCGTCGATACTTTCATGGTAGGTATTGTAACAGCGGTCATAACTATTAGAACAAAGTTCCAGAGCAGTTAATGTGAAACCATTAGTGGTCGTTACAGTCAATTGTACATCGTCCACTTGTTGGAAAGCAAATCAATTGTATGTATGGTCTATAATTATTTAAGTACGAACCGCAACGCTTAGTTTAAGTATTTATTAGTCTGTGTTTTGTAGGTTTAGATTAGGTAGTAATATGCACACACCTGCACGATAAAGACGAATGGTTTTACAGCCGCAAGCCTTACCCTTCTGACCTCGGCCGGGCCCACAAGATAATATATATGAACCGAACCGCAGTATTTAGGTCGCGGCGCCTCAAAAAGTTAGCATCATCATCCTTCAAATAAAACAAACAACAGACACGCGAACAATAAAAGGGTGGCTTTTTTGCCTTTTTCCGGACGAACGGAAGACAATTAACAAATTACGCAGCGGGCTAAGATTGATGGAGTGGCAACGCTGGTGGTAATACGTGTGTATTATAGTTACGTATGTATTATGCGGGCGATTATGCCGTTCAAGGATCGGGTTGTATAGCCACGAGCGGCGCTATCATAGATGCAGCTTAAATCATCTGCAAAGATGAAGATGCACAAGGCCTGAATGATGGTAGTTACGTGAATACATAGTATACGTACCCAAAGCAAATCACAGTTTCAGTGTGTAGTCTGCCAATTGACCCATGGTCGGCCACGTCTTAATTACCTGGGGACAATATCGCTTTAATTATATATTTCGGAAGGTATTTTTTGAAATTGCAGCAATAAATGGGTTAATACCTAAATTACTAGTGGCTCTGTGAGCTGAGACATGGCGAACCCCCATAGCACCGCCATTTCGAAAAATTTCCAAAAACTGAAAAATTAGAAACAGAAAAACAAACAGTGGTTAATACACAAAAATTATCTCTATCCGGGACTTCAATCGCGAACTAATACCTCTACCTTTGTAGACGGAGTCAATACCGACTAAACTACCATCATCGTTTTTAGTCGCATAATTGTTCGATGTTAGGGTGGTATTCCACCTGCCCAACGCGTCTCACTCTCCCATTAAAGCAAAATGTGAGACGTAATACACATTGGACAAAGAAATTGTATAGGTGGAATACCACCCTTAGGGACAATATATCATTCCGCCACGTCAGTGATATGAATATATGTGACGTTCCACGGGAAAAGGTACCTTATGAGGGTTTCTAGTTTCGGAGATATGAAATGTTTTGTAAAGAGGTGAAAAAATGCTCATTTTTTTTTTATTGTGTGATCTGAAACCTTAATGCGTAACGTTTGTTTACCTGTTTTTATTTTTGTTATAAGTTAGTTATAAGCCTAGTAATGTCGTCTCAGAGTTTAGTAGAAAAGGTACCTTATGGAAAAAAGATTGAAAATTCCCAAAAAAACTAGTCAATACGGGAAAAGAAGTTTGGTAGAGAACTGTATTAGCATTCTGCAAAACTAATTTGATAATTTCAGTTCTGGTTGGGGCGCCTCGCAAATATTATAACCGTACATAGACCGACATCACAAATCCAAGTAGCCTGCTATTATACCAAAGTTACTCTCGTCAAGTCGTTCTTAACTAGAATCTACTAGAACTAATCTTCATTTGGTTTGGTCGCATGCAGTAAATCAGCCATTGGTTTGCTGAAAAATGCCAATACCCGACGCATTACCTTATGGAATATCTGAGGTCATTGAACCTCAATGCCGCTTATCTTCAATAGCAACCGAAATATATTATTGATAAGAAATAGACGATTTATACCATCTTAACCCCAAAATATTATTAGTTTATCCTAACTGTTCCATCATCATCATGCCTCATCATGTAACTTAATCACAAGGTACCTTTTCATTACATACAAATTATTGGTCTTTTTTAAGATTATTATGACGAAGAACTAATTAAATTTGGGGCAGTTTAATGTAAATTAATATTTTCTATTCATAAAAGATAAACTGTAATATGATTGATATTTTGTAGTGATGTATTATTAGATTTATTTCCATAAGGTACCTTTTCGTAAATGTATGGAGCAAATACTGTTATTGTTATGTAAGTTTAAAGTGGCATAAGGGGTTAAATATAGTATTTAGTTGGGGTTTTAGGATTTATTTCATTTGAATGACAGAATTTCTTTCATATGTGCTCAGAAAAATTGATTGTGTGTCACATTAAAAGTAAAAATATTCAATTTTGTGATTTTATATGAAAAAGTCAGAAAATACATTTTCACCTCTAAATCGGTATTGTTTTTTGCTTAAACTGTCTGTCAGTGTCGTTTTCTAATAGATAGAATTTAAATCTTGAGAGCTCATTGCAATCAATTGTGAAAATGAAATAAAACTTTATTTTCAAGAGATTGGCTAGTATACACATAAATCAGTCGATATCAAAAGTTTCTATTTGCATTACAGAACAAGTCGCAATATTTTTTTAATCTCACATATATAAGGTATTATTATTTGTAGTCAACTATGTAACTTACTTCAGGAACATAGTTTTTTAGGCGGCTAAACTTAAAACTTGTCTATCGTAAAGTTGCTAATTTCACAACATTATTTTCAAAAAATCATATCTCTGTAACTACGCAACCTAGAAGGTTGATCTTTTGTGTTATCGATAGCTTATTTATTGTAGATTACTGGGGTATGCATAACTCCATACCCGCCATAAGGTACCTTTGACCGTGGGACGTCACATATTATTAAGTCGGCGCTAAGGAGAAACTTATTTAATATTTTTACAAGGATTTGGCATATTTGCAGACCTTTTTCACATCCATTCTATATGATATATAACTTGCATATTTGAGTTCCTATTTCTACTGACTAGGTCCCTTATTGTGCTTGTTCTACAACTTTTCTAGTGAAGCTAACCTGGCATAGGTTAGCTTCACACGCTACATGTTCTTTTAAACCTTCCTTGACTTTTGTCTTTTAAAGGCTTTTAATTATTCAGCACTCGCGGTTATATAACGTGTACAGTCAGCGTCATATAGTTGGTAGCATCCAAAGTATTCAAATACTTCGGTACACCATATAATTTGTATGGCGTACCGAACTATTTATTTATTATCCAAAGTATTCAAATAGTTCGGTACACCATATAATTTGTATAGCGTACCGAACTATTTGAATACTTTGGGTGCTACCTACTATATGACGCTGACTGTACCTCCACGAGTGAAAACGGTTGAATCGACATAAAACAATGTAAAATGATATTGACAACAACATCCAGGCAACGTAAATAAACACAGTCTCAAATTATTGTAATGCAAGCATTTTGTCGAGCTTAATGCATGTCGCAACTGCTATTGGGGACACAGTTTGAAAAGTCAAACAGTAAATGTTAACAGCAAAGATCAACGCTAAACGCGATAAAAATAACGTAAGCAAATTCTGAGACATAACAATACAAGGTTGCTATTACAATCGTTCATCAGCTATTATAGCTCGCCTCAGGCACATAAATGTAACTTTGAGATCCTATTCACTGTTAGTAATCAGAGATCACACTGACTGGTTAGTCGGAGTGTGATTCGTAAACGAATTAGGAATTACAGTTCTGTAAGCCAAGCGAAGCACAACGGTCGCTTCTAGACTCGTTTTAGTTTAGAAATGCTATTACCCTTGGGTTCGATGTATTTTCTCCTCGATAAACGACCCTTGTTCGTGGGTCATTCTAAGTTAAGAGGTAATCGCTTATATGAAAAAGTGGCACAACATAAATGTTAAAATGTTGATCTAATTATTAGTGCCCGACCGAAACATGTTTTTTTGCCGAAACCGAAACCGAATGTTCGGCTTTGGCTCTAGTTTCGGCCGAAACCGAAACCGAACCTTTTGTAGACTTGATAAAATCGTTGTAAAAATGTCATAAAACCACTTTTACACACACATTATGGGGCTGTAAACACCCAATGTCCTTGAAATAATCCCAATGTCCTTAAGCAGATTTTTAAGAAAATGACTAGAGTTAAACCAAGATAATTCTGCAACGATTTTGATAACACACGCAGTGCAAGTGTTATTTTAAACGTCAAAACTTCTATGAAATTATGACGTATAAATAACATTTGCACTAGTTGCACTGCGTATGCTATCAAAATAATTGCAGAATTTTCTTGATCTAGCTCTATTCATTCACCAGTCAAGCCAACATGAAATGAAATGAAATGAAATTTATTATTAATAACACATCGTTATAAGTCAGTAGGTATACAATAGTATTTAAGTATAAGTAGTGCAAAGGTATCATAATTGCATATTCTTGCATATTATTAAATTAGTATATTATATTCTATAGTTACCATGGTCTAATAAAACATGGTCTTCTATTCCCAGAGTGACACGGGCCTACGTCACAATAATATTGCCACTTTATTGCAACATAACATGTTACATGGGTACATTATACCTATGGTTAATAAGTTAAAATATTTCTTTATCATTTTATAATTTTCATTTATATGTTTTTTATCTTAAATTTTACAATAACACGTCATTTTTAATTATTCGTTAGCAATATCTTCCGATTCACGAAAGAAATTTCAGACGTTCGGGTAATTCTGTTTACATTACTGGCAACACAGGATAGCGCTGTCACATTTGACAATTCGGATCTAGATTACTTCATGCCCTGACCGTCATCCTTGTCGAACGCGTGTTAATTGTTATTTCCTTCTCGCTCAGTGTCAGCAGTCGCAGTGTTTTCCAAACTTTTCACGTCGTAAGCTTGGTAATTAATGTGTAACTGTGAATTAGTTTTTCAAACGTTTGTCTTGTATAGATAAATAAAGTTTAATTTAATACATTAGATTTGTTTTATTTTACTATGTTTCTACATGAATAACTTAAAATTAATGCCGTTAAAATGCATGATGACGTAGGCCCGTGTCAGTTAGGTCATACGCGAATCTCGGAATAGAGTACCAGGCGGAGTATATTATTATACCATGATAGTTACATATTATTAAATCATTAAAGGTAATTGGAAAAATTCATTGTAGTCATAAAATAGCATAGAATAATGTAGATACAGGGTCAACCAAAAACGCGAGCGCAGCGAGCGCGAATTTTTTGTTGACAATATCGCAAGGCCGGGTACCGATCTTCACCTGGGCCTAAACGTCCGAAGTGCCCCAGTGAGGCGAACTTTCATGCGAAGTCAAAGCCGTGCTTCAGGATAAGTAGTTGAGCACAGACTCCAACCAATGTCCATTGTATTAAAAAGCGAGATATTTCCTTGAGCGCTGGTGGCGTAGCGGTAAGAGCGTGCGACTTTCAATCCGAAGGTCGCAGGTACAAACCCCGGCTCGTACCAATGAGTTTTTCGGAACTTATAGGTATACGAAATATCATTTGATATTTACTATTTGCTTTTCGGTGAAGGAAAAACATCGTGAGGAAGCCGGACTAGTCCCGATAAGGCCTAGTTTACTCTCTGGGTTCGAAGGTCAGTCTGAAGGCAGTCGCTTTCGTAAAAACTAGTGCCTACGCCAATTCTTGGGATTAGTTCTGTTGTCAATTGGACCCCAGGCTCTCATGAGCCGTGGCAAAAATTCCGGAACTACGCGAGGAAGATGATGAGTTTTCTTATTATTCCTTTGCCCAGGCCCAGTAACATGCGACAGTGCTATCTCATTTACTCCGATACAATTAGACAGTGTGCGCGTTATAGGTATTAACAGCTTCTTAAGACTGCGTCGACCGTCTAGTGGCGCTCTCATTAGTGGAATTGTGTTTTATAATAAACCAATTAATTTCTGTACCTATACATGAATCAGTATATGTGGGTACATATTAATATTGTTGTCCTACTTATTCCCCACCTTTTGGTCTTTGTCACATAGTTTAGTTTCATAGTACGAAGTACCATTTAGTAAGTTTCGGCTCGGCCGAAAGGTTCGGCCGTTTTTTGGCCGAAACCGAAATTACAACCGAAACATGATTTTTTGGCCGAAACTGGCCGAAACCGAACCTTCGGTCGGACACTACTAATTATACAGTATTTTTATTAAAACAACTCTTTTATGTATATTTGTAAGCTGATCAGTCATTTTATTAATTTTTTACCATTTTAGAAGACACCAGGGGAGACCGTACTTTTTCTATGTAATAAAGAGAGAAGGGTCTCTCCCCTGATCTCTTTAAAAACATAAACAAAATCGAAATTTTGACCAGCCGTCTTACAAATTCTAGCAAATTAAAGTGTAATGATTCATTTAAACAAGAATTCATACCTCCACTGTACATTTTGGAAAATTATGCGCCAGGGGAAAGACGCCAGGGGAGTGACTTTTTCATGTCAAATCAGATATAATTGTGAAAGTATTTATTGTAAATAATTAAAATAAAGTATTTATATAATCTATACATAAACTATAGTAAATATACAAATACAATTAAGTATTTATATCAATTTTGAAATAAAACTGACCAGGGGAGATACCACTTTCATAAAACACATTGTCAAGTAAAGAGGTCAATGGTCAAAATGACAGACAATCGGAACCAAAAGATGACTGTCGCAGGGTTGGTTGTTAGTGTTGAATCAAATGCATTGCTATTGGGATTAAAATCGCAATAATTAAAATTATAAACCCAATATTTTTACATTTACATAATGGCCAGGGTAGGAGACATAGAATTTGGGGGACAAAATTTAACATAAATAATTTTTATGAAAAAGTAATATTCAAAGGATTTTATTAATAACATTACAATCAATATTTGTTTTAATTTATGAAGTATACCAAATTTAAAGGATTTATGGGAATTACATCTGGATAAAATTACTGATTTATTGTAAAACCTGCAAAGGGACACGCCAGGGGAGGGACATTTTGCATGTTTGAGGTGCAATTGTGATAAAACTGAATTAATTAATAAATTGAAATTGACTGTATATAGAGGAAATGCAATCTTTTAAGGGAAATTACCATAATTTATTTAAATTGTTTAAGAAAAGTATGGATATGTATCATGGACACCGTTAATACCTCTTAACTTAGAATGACCCGAGTGTCATAAACTGGAACTTGGAACTGGAGCACGAAATATTTATGATGGTAAATATTCTCCTATTTCACCAACGTGACAGGTGCGACAATTCGACAAGTCTCATTGTTGCTGACGTCACAGGCATTCATGGGCTACGGTTATCGCTTACCATCGGGCGGGCCGTATTCCTGTTTGTCACCATCATTGTATTATTTAAAAAAACTTTATTATATCGGCAAAAAACAGGTATTTCTCTTGCGATGTTTATGATGATAATGATGACAATTGTCACAAGATTTTATAGAACTTTCGGTAATTCTTGACAGCAAATGAGTTCTGTGTCGAAATTTCGTGACAATTGTCGTATTTCTTGTGACAATTGTCATTAGCTTCGCAAAATAAGTACTTATTAACTGGCGATATAGTGGAGTTTTTAGGGTTCCGTACCCAAAGGGTAAAACGGGACCCTATTACTAAGACTCCGCTGTCTGTCCGTCCGTCCGTCCGTCCGTCTGTCACCAGGCTGTATCTCGTGATCTGTGATAGCTAGACAGCTGAAATTTTCACAGATGATGTATTTCTGTTGCCGCTATAACAACAAATACTAAAAACAGAATAAAATAAAGATTTCAGTGGGGCACCCATACAACAAACGTGATTTTTGACCGGCGTTAAGCAACGTCGGGCGGGGTCAGTACTTGGATGGGTGACCGTTTTTATAGATAATGGTACGGAACCCTTCGTGTGCGAGTCCGACACGCACTTGCCCGGTTTTTTTTAATTAACATGTGTGGTTGTTTGCCACCATTAACATGTTGGTGGCAAACAACCACACCGCCCGTCTGATGGTAAGCGGTTACCGTAGCCTATGGAGGCCTGAGTAGAA